>NC_090331.1:62493030-65301363 GCF_035084215.1 Heptranchias perlo | reverse complement strand
TTTAAGGTGAGCACAGGTTCAGCCAGGCAGAGGGGTGGTGGCATTTGGAGACAGGTTGGGCTTCAGTTCAAGGAAGAAGCGGAGCCCGCGGGCCATCCTGGTAAGGGATGAAGATGTAGAGGGACTGTACATCCATAGTGAATAGGAGACGGTTAGTGCAGGAAACTGGAATTGGTTAAATCGGCAGAGGGCGTCTGAAGAGTCGCAGATGTAGGTGGGTAGGGACTGGACAAGGGGAGAAAAGACTGAGTCGCAATAAGAGGAAATAACACCCATGGGGCAGGAGCTGGCTGAAAGGATGGGTCTACTGAGACAGTCCTGTTCATGGATCTTGGGGAGGAGGTAGAAGTGGGCTGTGCATGGGGAGCCTATGAGGTTGGAGACTGTGGGGGGAAAGATCTTCAGAAGAGATGCGGTCAGTAATGGTCTGAGAAATGAAGGCTTGGTGATCATAAGTGGGGTCATGATCCAGGGGGAAGTAGGAGGAATTGTCAGAGAGTTGGCTTTCAGCCTCAGCAAGATAAAGGTCCTTCCGTCATCAGCACTGCCCTCGTCAGCAGGTTTGATAATGATGTCAGGAAAATCAAGCTGTGCACACAGATGTAAGATTTTTAATAAAACATGAAGATATACATTACATATACACGCACATAAAAACATATATATTCTTAAGCATTTTATATGGTTTATATTGAATTGCCAGTTGTGCTACAAAGATTTGCAAGTGGCTGTTTTTATCTGCAGCTTATAGAATCTTGATCTGAACAAAACCCTGATCCAAGCAGAGCATTTATCAGAATTTAGATGTATGAACATAACAATAAAACGAGCAATGCAAGCATTTTATAGGTGATTCAATTAACAGTCAGGGATTTGGAGTACTGCACTCATTTAGATAAATAATCAAATTTGTTACATGACAGGAACAGGGAGAAATAACCCTCCCAGTGAATTGGAAAAGTTTACTTAGCAGTCTGCACTTGCTGTTTGCTTGGTATCAAGGATTGATCTGGCCACGTGTAATATTATGTTTTTGGTGTTTACATTTCATAATATTCTTGGTGTTTGACTGGCCTTATTGTGTAATATTGAAGTTTATTTTGGGGCACAGTGTGTAAGCAGAAAACAAATAAAACAGGTTGACCCAAGGAGACAGCGTTATCCTCAACCTGCCAGCAGTCCAAGGGTGGAAATAATAAGATGGGATAGTCAAAAGTATGATTTCAGAATGAAGTCAGTTGCAAGAATGTCATGGTTTAAGGTCCTTAGTTTTCATAAAGCGTTCTTTACACCACAACATCATGCTAAGAACTCATGAAGTGCAACCTCCTGTATAGTAGACAAACAAGTTGCACTTATTTTCCTCGTAAATCTTTCCATTTGCCTTTAAAAGCTTTCAGTACTGGCTTCCTACAGAGAAGCGGCATATGCAGACTGTGTCAGGAAGACTGCAATCAGTGGCCCTGTTAACATAATGGAAAGTTACTTTATATGTGTTTAGAAACATTACATGAGGATGCAGGTACACCTTTTAGTCACCATTGCATTGAAATTGCTCTTTGCAATAGTAGTAACAAACTTGCACCTGAGATTCCTTTGTGCGCTATTTTAATTAGGGTGTTAACCTAGTGGGTTCAAAGTTAAGTGTCAGCCTTGACTCAATGGTAGTACTCTCTCCTCTGAGTCAGAAGGTCATAGATTCAAGCCCCGCTCCAGAGACTTGAACACATAATCTAGGCTGACACTCCAGTGCAGTACAGTTGGAGTGCTGCACTGTCAGAGGTGCCACCTTTCAGATGAGATAATAAACTGTTGCCCCATCTGCCTCCTCAGGTGGACATAAAAAATCCCATGGCACTATTTGAAGAAGAGCAAGGAAGTTCTCCTGATGCAGTGACCAATATTTATCCCACAAACAACACCACCAAATCAGATTATTTGATCATTTATGACATTGCTGTTTGTGGGATCTATGCATAAATTGGCTGCCGCATTTGCCTACATTACAATAGTGACTACACTTCAAAAGTACTTCATTGGCTGTGAAGCACTTTGGGACATCCTGAGGATATGAGAGGTGCTATATAAATACAAGTTCTATCTTTCCTAACCATTATAACAATGGCCAGAAGAATTTCAGATGGGTTGGATTTTGCTGTAAGTGGCAAAGAACAGCTACAGCCATTCGTTAGGCTTGCACTTGCCTATTGACTTTCTATGGGGTTTTACACAACAAGTTGATGTAGCCAAACAGTCAAACGGTGCAGCGTCCTCTACAGGGCATCTGGGACCTGTGTGAACAGGGCAAGCAACTGTGTATCTCCTTAACCAATCATACTGAAGAATCGTTAATAAGCAGTGCAGAGTCTGAACCAGGAAGTGTAAATTAGAATAGCGAATTCAATGTCAAATCAGGTACAGAAAGCGAAATAAAGAGAGTGAAAGAAAGATTGGATTAAGAGAGAGAGATGAAAGAAAAAGAAAAAGTAAAAAAATGAATTTCATTTAATTTTAAAAAAAATCTCCAACAATAATTAAAAGCTGAAGGAATGAGACGCCACAATTATAAAAGTTAATTTTCAGTGTCAGAGAGGTTGTTTGGCAGTAATTAAGACTTACCACACCATTAAAAGGGTACTTAGACTGGAATAGACAAGCCCTAACTTTTTATGGCGAGTTTAGTCCGTATCTACGATGTCAGTACAGAAAGTTCACTCCATTCAATACATTTGAATGGGGAGCCAGGCGGCTATTTGCCATTTTCACACAGCTTATGGAGGAGCGGCACATCTCAGACAGCAACTTCCGGATTTTCGCGTTTAAATGCACCTCTCTGCTCACAGTCCGATTTGTGCATAAAAAACGGTGAGCCTCACCACTATTTTCACAGCAAAATCCGGCCCATTGAGTTTGCTACCGATATTGCACAGTGTGATTTTAACCCAAATATACGGACTTGAACCTACAACCTTCTAACTCAGAGGCGAGAGTGCTACCGCTGAGTCATGGCTGACGCCTAAAAATGCATTAAAAATGTGTAGCTATTTTAAATATCAAATATTCCATATAGAATATAGAATGAATATTTGATATTTAAAATAGCTATACATTTTTAGTACATTTTTAGGCCATAACTCAGCGGTAGCACTCTCGCCTCTGAGTTAGAAGGTTGTAGGTTCAAGTCCCACTCCAGAGACTTCAGCACAAAATCCAGGCTGATGCTCCAGTGCAGTATTGAGGGAGTGCTGCACTGTCAGAGGTCCTGTCTTTTGGATGAGATATTAAAATGAGGCAAGGTCTGCCCTCTCAGATGGATGTAAAAGATCCCATGGCACTATTTTGAAGAAGAACAGGAGTGCCCTGGGCACTATTTATCCCTCAACCAACATCACTGAAACAGACTATTTGGTCATTATCTCATTGCTGTTTGTGGGAGCTTGCTTTGCGCAAATTGGCTGCTGTGTTTCCTACATTACAACAATGACTGCATTTCAAAAGTATTTCATTGGCTGTAAAGTGCTTTGGGACATCCTGAGATCATGAAAGGTGCTATATGAATCATAGAATCATTAAATCATACAGTACAGAAGGAGGCCATAAGAAATAGAAGCAGGAGTAGGCCATATGGTCCCTCGAGCCTGCTCCACCATTCAATAAAATCATGGCTGATCTTCAATCTCAACTCCACTTTCCCGCCCTATCCCCATATCCCTTGATTCCCCTAGAATTCCAAAAATCTATCTATCTCAGCCTTGAACATACTCAACAGCTCAGCATCCACAGCCCTCTGGGGTAGAGAATTCCTAAGATTCACAACCCTCTGTGTGAAGAAATTCCTCCTCACCTCAGTCTTAAATGGCCGACTATGTCCCCTAGTTCTAGACTTTCCAGCCATTAGAAACAACCTCTCAACATCTACCCTGTCAAGCCCCCTCAGAATCTTATATGTTTCAATGAGATCACCACTCATTCTTGTAAACTCCAGAGAGTATAGGCCCATTCTACTCAATAGAGTCTCAATAGGTCCATTTGGCCCATCGTGCCTGTGCCGGCTCTTTGAACAAGCCATCCAATTGGACCCATTCCCCTGCTCTTTCCCCACAGCCCTGCAAATTTTTCCTTTTCAAGTATATATCCAATTCTCTTTTGAAAGTTACTATTGAATCTGCTTCCACCATCCTTTCAGGCAATGCATTCCAGATACAACTTGCTGCATAAAAAAATTCTCCTCATCTCCCCCCTGGCTCTTTTCCTGATCTTTGCCAGGAAATCCAAGTCCTTTTTTTCTTTTTACCCTATATATTTGCCTCCTCATGCCCCACAGATTAATATCCACTAGCTTTACTATCTTCTAATAACCCCATTAGTCACAGACTGCTTTAGTTCCCTGGAGCTGAGGTTCCCTCATTCTAGTTAGGCAGATTAAGTTGTAACTGTAAAACCATGTATGACCCAAGTTATTTAAATGAATTATTATTCAGCATATTTGTCCTTTGTTCTTCTGTGTCTTTTTATTAAACTGATTGACAAACTTTTTGATCAGTGGCTCTGTGTATTAAGCATTAATCATCAAAATGTTTGCATCAAAATCCAATTGTTCATTCAATTTCCTAGAACATTTTATTCGTTTTTTTGTTTAAAACTTCTATAATTAAGAAACCCATTATTATAGGCTGTTCACTTTAGGTGTGTAGGAGTGTGAAACACCCACAGAGATTGGCCAACTGTCATTACCTTATTGAATCAATTTCATACTTGGGTTATTATAAACCTATGAAAAATATTCTGGTGTCTAACCTTAGCGTGTAGCTGTTTTTTCCTCCTTGTTAGAGATGGTATTTTTTTAGATGCAGCCACAAAAAAAGCATAATTGCAAGTACTTTGTTTTTCTCTAGACATCTCTGCAAGGCAAGCAGTACAGACCTACAATGGTCCTCAGTGTCCCTGGATCAAATGAGGGGAAAATCTGTCAGGGTTCCCACTTCTTAGCGCTATTCAGAAAACCCTGTGCGGAGGCCAGGCAAAAACCAGATCAGGCTCGACTGCAATGCCCTCCACCGCCGGATGGCCAGCTGGGACTCACTATCAAGGTTCACATATGACTAATGGACAAGATACCAGCGGGCAATTGCCCAGGGGACTGTACCCCAGTGAAGGACTCAACCCTTTCAGGAGAGTCAGCGAGAAGAAAAAAATTAATGAATGTTATCGAAATTAATAAAAAATGTTTTTTTGGTTTCAGTATCTATCTATAGAATAAAACTTACAAGGAATTCCTAATTTGGCTGAACTAAACAACTTGTCTAACTCTCAATGGAAACATTAAACCCATTACAGAAATGAAACACAATAAACTTCAAATGCAAAAGCATTCAAAACCTAGAACAGGAAATTGTTTGGAAAAGAAACCCTGCTGAGTTTGACCTTCTAGAATGTTCCGTCTCAAAACACTGCCATGGTGTTTAGAAGTAAATCATGATTTTTTTTTTAGTAGTTAGAATTGGCAGACTGATCCCTAAAGGCCAGGCAGAACATGTTATGAATTCTGTGGCCACGTATGCTTCTGTCAGTTCTAATGTGCAGAATCCATGCTGTGCAGGGCTACATTATGTACTGCTGTTAATATATTTCATTAATCCAATATGTAATATCTTTATAGCCATTTGCTCGAGTAGGTTATTACTTGGTGCATGTTTTAATACTGGCTGGGGCAAATAAGCATATGGTCAACTTGGGTATTCCAGAAGAACATTTCATCTTGACATGTGATATGAGACATCCATTTTACATGGTATGTAGACATTTTAAATGTGACTTTATTGTACTGAAAATGCTGAATGATAAAAACACTTCCACTGAATACTTGCCTTCAGTACGCAAAGAATGCAGACTATCTACATGCGGTATGTATAAATAAGCAATACACAAGAGACATTATTATTAAAATCATCTTTAGAGTGTCAACTAGTTTGCACAGGTTATTTAAATCTAGTGACTGATATTATTGCAATGTACCTTTTAGTGTATTCCGTTAACAGCTTTTTGTGTGACTCAAACTACTGCCTGGTTATAAGGGTCACTTTTACATTGGGGTAGAAATTCGGGTGCAACCATTTTTCAGGTAGGATCTCTGTGCCTGAATGGTGAGGCCCGAGATGGCCCCAATATTGGGCCTCAGGCTTCATTCCACTAAACTGGCGAGGGGCGAAGAGCCCACCGGCGTAGAGTCAACAAAGATCAGGCCACTGCTGGCATCGCAGCAGCCCTCAATTAAATGAGGACTGAGTCAAGGGGATCAGAGGTCGGTGGGATCAGGGAGCGGTGGCGATTTGGGTGGCCGGGGGAGGGGGGATAGTGGCAGCAGCACACGTTCTTCAAATCTGGGGCCGGGTCGAGCACTTCTGCTCCTCCCGGCTCCACATCTAATAAACTTACCTTGTTGGTAACAGGCGGTCCCAAGGTCTGGCTTTCCCGATAGCAGCCAGTGCCAGCTGCCTCAGGGCATACCAATCTTGCAGCAGGGGTCTCAAACAGGCGTTAAGCCCTTTTTTGAGTCTGCAAAGGGTCTAACGCCTGTTTCAGGCATGGGCACTGGACGCGATTCTTTTGCCCTTTCCCAATATGGCAGGCAGCGCAGTTCCAGATGGAAATGCTGCGCGCTTCCTGACAGCCATATTGGGGGCTTAGTAGGCCAATTAGGGCACATAAAATTGGCGTTACGTGGCCAAATTTATAGGCCTTTGTCTAGAAGAAACACTGCAGTTATTTCTGAAATTCAAACCAAAACAAGGATAATAAATCCACTAGCTTCCAGGCAGCTTTTTGTTATGACTAGAAATTTGAAGCAGAAATTATTGGAACACCTTTGATCATCTGCCTACTGGCACTGATTAGTTAGTACGTTAATAAGCAATCATGTAGATTTCTGCACTAATGCTTATCACATATAACACAGAACTACTTTGAAGTAAATAAAGGAGAGTTATTGAACTGGAGTCAGTGGTGTACTTGCAAAACAGTAATGATTTAACAACAAAGATCAATAAAATCAAAGAATAAGCAGTAGAGTCAAAATTCCTTTATTTCTATAAATACCTTACCATTTACTGTGAAATTATCTATTAACAAAACATTATTCAATAATATAGGAAATTATAGCTTCCCCAATGGTTTGGTAAGGGGGGGGGGGGTTGCAGTTTTCAATTGCCAGATGCCTATTTCTCACCTGAAAAAACAGGTGGCCAGCAGTTGAAAATGGGGACAGTCACCTTGGCCACCCAGAACTGCCTGACACAATTTTCTGATGGGGCTGTAAATGGGCAAACAGCATGCCCCCCTATTTCGGGCTGGAGGCTGTTTAAATATGCAAATTGGGGTCATACGCCATTGTAGGACTCTGATTGCAATTTTGAAGTAGGATAAGTGGAGGAGGGACCAGGCATGCTCCTCCATTTGTACTCTGCAGTGAGCAGCCTAACCAGTGATCCTTAAAGGGACCATTGGTGGCTGCTCCGGCTGCTCCACAAAAGTGTGCACCTCCTGGCTCCACAAAAATACTGCTACCCACTGCTGACCCATGTTTGCCCCTCTCCAGGATCATCTCCCCCCCCCCCCCCCCACCAGCTGGCTGCGCGTTGGTACTGGATGATTTCCTATCCTCCCACAACCGCCGAGCTCCAGTGGAATGCCTGTTTGGCACCCGCAGTTCACCGACTACATGCGAGTAAGGCCCGAGCCTGAAAATGGGCCTCCCGATCCTGGCTTCGGGCGGACAGCACAGCCTGTGGGCCAACTTCATATCTGTTCGGGTGGAATTATCCCATGGTGTGATTCTCACCAAGAAGATTCAAGCCTAGACCTTCCATTCCTTTCTGGGGCAGAAGTCAGGCATCCTGGGAATGGAGGATTTGGGCAGAACCTGTGTCTACCACGTTTCTGCCTCTTTGGTGCACCAACAACTTCTGATGATGGGGGGGGGGGGGGGAGGGGGAGGGTGCTTCTTCCAACCCCCATTCACCCCAACACAATGTCAATTTTTGGGGCATGTCTAGTAGGTTGCCCCGGAAATTCCACTGGATACGCACTGTTATAGCCAGTGGAGTGGACACCTGCAGGAAGCAGGCATTCGAGCCATATTGGGCCGCTTTTGGGGCCCCACCAGGTTGTATTCAAAATGGCAATCAATCCCAGAGGGATCTTGAGCCTACCATCCAGGGAGCAGCAGAAGAAAAGGTCGGAACACTCCAAATCTTCAGCTAGACCAGGCTTTGCCCCCCTTACTCATGGGGTAGCAAGGAGCTGCCCTAACACCCCACAAAGTCCACAGGGTGGGCATCTCTGTAGTGCCACCATCGTCACGGGTACCAATCCTTAATATGTAAATGACTCCATCCCCAGGATTTGGGACAGGGTCATGGTGGAGACAGGGCAGTGAGTGGAAATTCTACTTCACTGCACTTCCAGCAGTGAAATTTCTATGCTCTGATTTTCAATCCCTGCTGTGCTGAGTTAACTAATTTCAACTGGGATTGCAGTGGGAAGGCTAACTAGGAGAACTCTCAACTCTAACTCAAAAGTTGTGGGTTCAAATCCCATTCCAGAACTTAAATACATAATCTAGGCTAACACTTTGTTGCAATACTGAAGGAGTGATGCATTGTCAGAGGTGCCGTCTTCCAGATGACATATTAAACCAAGGCCTCGCTGCCTGTTGTAAAAGATCCTATGGCACTATTTGAAGAAAAGCAGGGAGTTCGTCCCTCAGCCAACACCATCAAACAGATTCCCCGGACCATTTGTCTCAGTTGCTGTTTGTAGGGCCTTACTGCGTGCAGGTTGGTTGCCGTGTTTGCCTACAGTGACGACACTTCAAAAAAGTAGCTCATTTCCTATGAAGCGCTTTGGGATGTCCTCCAGATATGAAAGGCCCTATATAAATACAAGCTTTTTCTTTCTTTACAGTTGATGTTACCATCCTTGGACTAGGGAGGGGAAAATCAGCCAAGGGTCCCACTTTCAATCGCTGTCCAATGACCCCTCCTGGTTACTGTGTGTTTGCAGATAGTGGCTGAGGATGGGAACAGACTCATCTGTGATACGCCCCAGTGCCATGAGTCTGCCGACACTCGCTGTCCAAGACTTACACTTGGTCAGGGTACAGGAGGGTTGCTGTGACCTGTGAAGCCATATCCTGGCATGAGTCAGCATCCTCAGGAGAGATGGGGAGAAAATTGGGGAAGAAAATTAGGAAAATATAATAATTTGTTCCAGTATGAGCACCAGATGATTCTGGCTGATCTTGAAACTCTAATTGAACGTATACTCAGTGCACTACACTGAAATGTAGAATATAGTAATTGAGAGCATGACACTCAAATGGCTGAAAATTCAATTATTTAGGCGATAGAAACATCAATGTTAATTATGTTTGAAATTCACAATTGAATTTTGAGGTGGAACTAAGCCTCATCACCTGTTTCTTGTGCAATGCCATTTAATCGCGGAACACAATCTCCTTGTTTAAATTTGCTGTCCCTAATATAAAGACACATTCATATTAAACATGTGGTGATATGGATTATGTGAGGAGATTACTCTTCAGTGTGGCTGTGTTTTTCACCCATATGACAGCTGTGAGTTTACTTTTTCCCAATGAATTAGCAGTTCCAGCAAATTGATTGTGGGCATCTAAATACAGTGAATGTGCCTGCTGTGATTCTTATGACCTTGTACCTCCAGCAGGGCAGACTCAATTTTGCTCTGCAGTAAGGTCACATGCCAGTGAGTTGGCTTTCTTCGCCTAGAATGCATTGCGGTCGGCCAGCCCTTTTCATTGCTCCTTTATTGCTGTCAGTCTGGTAGGGCTGTTGCCCAATAGTTGAAGAAAGATTTTCAAACATCACAACTTATGGTTTCAACATTACGAACCGCGGTAATAGTATTTATGAAGAAAAATGCTAAAGCATCACTTCCTTCAAGACAAGTGACCAACGGAAAATGATTTGGAAGATTATAGTGGAAGTCCATAAAATAGTCATTCTCCACCATCAAAGAAAAGCTTAATATGCTGAATGATTGTAATCATGACCCCATAGTGTACACATGGAAATTTTCCAACTGATTTATTCTGCTCCATCTCACAGTTGCCAGTTTACTGGGTGCGACTGCATTGTATTTCACTGTAAATGCATTTAATTCGCATCAGTGGGATGCAAATAGAATGCCAGCCAGCCATGTCAATGGGTAAAAAGCCTACCTTGGATTGCTTATATTGTTTCTTCTATAAATAAACCAATATAATTTGTTTGGGACTTGTAAGCACAAAAAGCCTACCATCTGAATCCCTCTCTGCTAAGCAGCAAAGCGAAACCATAGAGAAGTAATTAACAAATTAGAAACCAAGAGGATTTGGAAAATACAGTTATCTGCATTCCATCATGTCAAGGCTGATCTTATGCGCTCTGATGGTTTATAACTTCTGATTAATTGCTTATTGATGTTCAATAACACACACGCTTATCCCAATTGCCAAGTGGGTACCAGATAGAAAGGCCTACTGATAATAAATGCTTGTGTGTGACAGGGAGAAGATCAGGCTCAACTGTGACACCCACCCCCCCACCATCATCACAATAGAACAGTGTGTGGACACATATTTTCAAAGCCAATACATGAAGAACGGCAACTAATGGACTGTTGCCACCTATGAAAACGTTTCCAAGCATTAGTCAGCATCTTCAGTGTGGTGCTGAGAGAGTGCTGCATTGTTGGAGATGTCATCTTTTGGATGAGACGTTAAACCGAGATCCCACCTACCTGTTCAGTTGGATGTTAACAATTCCAGGACACTGTTCAAAGAAGAGAAGGGGGCATTCTTCCAGTGTGCTGGCCAACACATTCATCCTTCAACCAGCATTACCAAAAACAGATCAACTGGTCATTTACCTGATTGCTGTTTGTACGACCTTGCTGTGCGCAAATTGGGTGTGCGTTTGACTACATAACTGTTAATGGTTAGTAAGTTTGCAGATGACACCAAGATTGGTGGCATCATGGACAGTGAAGAAGGTTATCTAGGATTGCAACGGGATCTTGATAAATTGGGCCAGTGGGCCGATGAATGGCAGATGGAGTTTAATTTAGATAAATGTGAGGTGATGCATTTTGGGAGATCGAATCGGGCCAGGACCTACTCCGTTAATGGTAGGGCGTTGGGGAGAGTTATAGAACAAAGAGATCTAGGAGTACAGGTTCAAAGCTCCTTGAAAGTGGAGTCACAGGTGGATAGGGTGGTGAAGAAGGCATTCAGCTTGCTTGGTTTCATTGGTCAGAACATTGAATACAGGAGTTGGGATGTCTTGTTGAAGTTGTACAAGACATTAGTTAAGCCACACTTGGAATACTGTGTACAGTTCTGGTCACCCTATTATAGAAAGGATATTATTAAACTAGAAAGAGTGCAGAAAAGATTTACTAGGATGCTGCCGGGACTTGATGGTTTGACTTATAGGGAGAGGTTAGATAGACTGGGACTTTTTTCCCTGGAGAGTAGGAGGTTTAGGGGTGATCTTATAGAAGTCTATAAAATAATGAGGGGCATAGATAAGGTAGATAGTCAAAATCTTTTCCCAAAGGTAGGGGAGTCTATAACGAGGGGACATAGATTTAAGGTGAGAGGGGAGAGATACAAAAGGGTCCAGAGGGGCAATTTTTTCACTCAAAGGGTGGTGAGTGTCTGGAACGAGCTGCCAGAGGCAGTAGTAGAGGCGGGTACAATTTTGTCTTTTAAAAAGCATTTGGACAGTTACATGGGTAAGATGGGTATCGAGGGATATGGGCCAAGTGCAGGCAATTGGGACTAGCTTAGTGGTATAAACTGGGCGACATGGACATGTTGGGCCGAAGGGCCTGTTTCCATGTTGTAAACTTCTATGATTCTATGATTCTATCCATGTGATTTATATCAATTAGTGATAATTGTATTCAGGTGGTGTGTATCAATTGGAGCTCTCGTATTCATATATAAGAAAGCTTATCTATGTGATGAGTGTAATGTGGAGCTCTGTGAATAAAGGCTTGGAAGCAACTGAAGACAAGGCTTTAGTATTCTATCCTCACCACCGGGCTAGCCAGCTTGTAACAATGACAATTGCGTCTACACTTCAAAAATAATGAATTGGCTATGAAACGTTTTAGGCATTTATTGCTATTCCCTCAACATTTCTTGCCCTCCAGCAAGTTTCACTTGCTTTTAATGCCTGTACAGATAGGGTGGGCAGCACACTTTCGCGCTCATGTAGGTCGCCATATTGGATGCTTTTGCACTTGTTTTACGCCAGTAAAGCGGACATAAGCATCATTGAATTTCTAGGCCTATGACCTTTCCATATTACCTGTCATTATGTCATGGATTCTGGTTCTAGACCAGCAACACAAACAGGTATATTTAGGATCAGGAATTCAAAGCCACTGACTTCTTCCATTCAGAATCTAAGGATTAATCTAAAAGCTACAATAAAATCAGAGCTGTTCAATATGATCAACTGAATAACGGTTTAATGGTATGACTGTTGTGGCAAATTTTACATTAATAGCTCAGTTAATAGGGGTTATTGCTAATGAGTCAGAGACGTGTTAGAAATTCTCTGAGTCCTCCCTAGCTATTTGCCCTAACATGTGAACAGTTCAAGCTATTCCATCGCTTTTGTGGCTATCCATTTCCATTAGACTTGGAATTCTCTTGAGGGCCCTGCTCTAGGCAATAGCTCCAACCATATTCTTAAATAGCTTTGAATGTGGGACTCTTACTAAAACTCTAGATGAAAGACCTGATGGATTTTGCACAAGATTATTGAGGAAAGCCCCATTTGTCACATTGGAAATATGAAGTCAGCAGCAAGGAGCTCTATGGTGACCCTGTCACTGAAGTACTTAAAAGTGAAAGTGAAGATGCTGGGAGTACCACTGCCAGAGTGAAGGGCAACCTTGAAAGCGGTAATACTGTTGGCAACCAACCCCTCAACTCTCCTATTTTAATAGAGATGTCCTGATATAAAACAGCACCACTGAGAAAAGCAACAGTGATGCGCAAAAGCCTCGAGCAGGCAGTCAGCTAATTTGCCAATTCTACACAAAATCGTGCTACAGCCCAAAGTGTTGACCTAAATTCTGCACTTTCTATACATTAAAGAGAGGAATGCAACCAACCTCGGAGCAAGAGGGACAGAGGTAGACAATAAGCGCACTGCTGGTCAGCATTTCCGAGATTCCACATTGTTACTTCAGTAACAGCCCGTCACATTTCAGGGTTCTTGATCAGTGTTTTTCTTCACGTGAAGGATTTGGGGATTGAATTATGTATATGTGTTGTGTTTTAAAACAAAGGGACCTCTCATAGGTTTTTAAAAAAAGTTTCAGGGCATTGAAGATGTGTAATGAAACCAAACGAGCCAGTTTGTCACGGCTCATCACCTACTTCAAATTGATTCAATAAGAGTCAGTTGTCTCATCCAAAGTCCATTAGCGAGGATAGCCCCAATTCATTTTGAGAGTGTTAAGAGGGCTTTCCTTAAACCCATGCCCCTTTGTTGGGGGGGGGGGGAGTAAAGGTAACCAGTTTTATTGGCAGGCCTACTGGCAAATCACTAACAGGAGGAAGTCAGTGCCAGCATCCTTCCACTGGCTGGGAACAGTGAGAGAAAGGAAACCTGGACAGGGAGAGAAACCTGGAGGGAAAGGGGCAGTGAGGTTTTGATCAGAGGTCTGAGAGACACAGAGCTTGGCATGAACCTGGAAGCTAAGCATGGGGGAGGTCAGTATTTGCACATAGAAGAGCCTGAAAGAAAGGTAATGACAAAAGCAAGTAAGTCAGCCCATGAAAGGGACAGGACGCATGGTTTGTTACTTTTCCCAAGTTTCTGAGGAAAGTAGTGAGACTGAACTCATTGGTACTTGCTTTGACTGTTACTCTCTATGTCTACTTGCTGCTTGTGAAAGAAATCGGTCTGCCTTTGAAAACAGTAGGAAAGCGCATGTATGGGTGCATGTGAAAGACATAGGGGGTGAAATTGGTCCTCACCAGTAGCGTGAAACAGGCACGTAGCGAATCGGCAGCTCATTTTACACTGATTTTTTTCAGTTAAAGTCAATAGAAAAGAAAATCGGTTACGGTGTAAAACCATGGGGCTGATTTGTTATGAGCCCATTTGATGTTACTAGCGTGGACCAGTTTTGTCCCCATAATATCCAGTTCAGAACACAAGGGGGTTCTATTGTCACGCTTCTGGGTTATGCTATCGTATAGTTAGATATTGGGCAATACAGGAACACCTCTAAATGTAAAATGCTCAGACTGCTTACAGGAGTGACATGCACTGCTGCACCCAGGAAATAACTAAGGCAGATCCTAAACTTATAACATAGCCCGTACCTGTGCTTCACAGAGCCATGGAAAATTGTAGTAAAGGTTCCCAGTTCAAGTTCCCCTGACAGCAATTCAACCACTATATATGGTCCAAATCTAAATTTAGAGGGGTAACATTTAATTTTAAGTGCCTGCTATAAATTCATATCTAACGTTTAACAAAACTGTTACAACTCAATTACAAAAAATTAACAGTTGCCTTTCCTCCACTTAGACCTGATAAGTGCTGGCACCACATCTGAAAGCACTGAGCCCCTGGAGATTCAAGCAAAGGGCCCCCCTGTCACCAATGCAGGTGCATCAGAAGAAGAGCCAGGTATAGGTTGGGGGACCATATGAATCCCATGAAGCTGGCCAGTTGGCTGAGCAGCCTGCCACCACTCACCTAGAGGATAGCTTGGGAGTGGGGCACATAGAAAAAGGGGCACAAATAGGTTCACAATTTAAAAATGGTGCATGCAGCAAAAAAATACTTTAAACATATAAACACCACATTAACTGAAAAACAATAAAATAATGTTACTTCAAATATTTCTACAATCTTTTATTGCATCAGTTGTCCAAAAGTAAAGCAAGCCAGTTTTTGCCAAGGACAAAATATATTCAAACAGGTAAAGCAACTAGCAGTCGAATGTCCAGTTGAAAGTAACAGTGAAATTTCCAGAGCTTTTGGAACTGGGAGAAGAATCTGGCCATGGGACACATACACCAATCTCCCTGGTTACAGTGACTGTCTGCTACCGAAGCCTGCTGCACTGAATCTTCCTCCTGGTCTTCCATGCCTTGCTGCTGTTCCTCATTCAAGTCTATAGTGAAGTCTATTCAAGCCTCTGTCCATGGTAATAGTATGTAGCATGTATCATACTGCTGTCATTTGTCTGACCTTCTCTGAGGCATTTTATCATGTTCCAAGCATGTGAGGCATTGCTTCAACATCCTAATGTCTGTTCAATGATCTAAAAGATCCCATGGCACTATTCAAAGAAGAGCAGAAGAGTTCTCCCTAGTGTCCTGGCCAATATTTATCCCTCAATCAAGATCACTAAAAAACAAATTATCTGGTCGTTATCAGATTGCTGTTTGTGGGACCTTGCTGTGAGCAAACTGGCTGCCGCGTTTCCTACATTACAACAGTAACTGCATTTTAAAAGTATTTCATTGGCTGCAAAGCATTTTGGGACATCCTGAGGTCGCTATAGAAATGCCAGTCTTTCCTTTTTGCTTTCTTTCAATGACAACCTACGTGTAGCTGTTCTTTGCCGGGGGACAGTGGTTCCGCAGAGCTGTCATCTATAGTGGTTGCACCACATAGTCCTTGGGGAAATTTTAACCCCAAAGAACGGGTGGGTTAGTGGCAGTTGGGAGATTAAAATAATAGCTTTTTGAAGTGCGACCGCAACCTGGCTCCAAAGCGCCCACTTCCAGGTTTAATATGGGCGCACTTGGACGCGTGCAGCCAAAACCCGGAAGTCAAGTCCCCAATTTATGCCGGTGGGTGCATCACTAATGGGGCAATTTACCTACTGGAAATACTTGAGGTGGGTAATTGTTTTGTTAGTTCTGAACCTGAAACGAATGTTACGTCACCTGCACAGATTTCCCATGGCTTCTGTATCTCGCCATTGAAATGGAGGCGAGATGTAGCCGAAGTTGATTTGGCCCTTTAAACCTGTGATTGACACATATCAATAACAGCTCAGGTATTGCAGCTGGTCCCCCAGTTCTCTCAGGCGAACGCTTGGTTGCTAGTTCTTTGTGTTGAATCTCTATTCACTCTTCCAGCCATCACTCAATTAAATTAAAGATTCAGAAAATAATCAATTGTTAACATCCTGAATCAATCTTGAGTATGTGCACAAGCTTATATTTTTAAGAATGACGACAAAATTTGAAATATTAGAATATTCTGTAGTCAAGTTACTTGAAAGAATCATAAAATTTTATAAGAACTTGGCTATTTTGCTAATATAAATTATAGCACTCCAAATACTTTTCCAATTCTCATCCATTCTTTACCTTCGTGTGGTCCATCTCGTCCCTTCTTTTCCTGGCTTTCTCTCTCTCCATCTTTGGCAATTCCATAGATTTTTATTACAAGCTCGGACTCCCACAACTATTTGGATTGTGTTTCTTCGCACCCCATTTCCAGTAAATACTTCATCCCTTTCTCTAATTTTCTCCTTCTCTGTCATAGCTGCTCTAATAAATCTACTTTCCACACCAGAGTTCCTAAAGGTCCTTCTTATTCCTCAGCTGAGTCTTCCCTCAGCAGTGGTTGACAGGCCCTTTGATTGAATCCAGCATATTTCCCATATGCTGCAGAAAATAACTACCAGGGACATCCGTTATGCTTTTCATCTTTTAATGCTTATGCTGGTGCTGGTGCTGTTAGGAAGCTCAAAATATGAATGTTACTTAAATTGCACTGATCATCAAATGGCTTCTCTCCTGGTATATGTTTCTTATTCCTGGCCTGAACCTGGAGCCAGCTCTTCATGCCCTCGCTCCCCTCCCCATTCCTCCCCCATCACTGCCTCTCCCTTCCCCACCCTCCCTATCCCCTCACTCAGTCTGCCTTTACTGTTCTCACCCTCTCCCTTTCTCTCACCCCCTCCCCTCCCCTCCCCATCTTGGTTCAATTATCTCCCTTGGTTGATCTGAAAAGTTTCACTGGTTTTGACTCCTCATGTGCAGTGCCAGGGGAGACCAACTAGCAATAACTGCAAACAATGAAAAGAAATCTCTCCCCCATAGCACCACCATTGCATCACTTTCTACACCCCCTGGTAGAATAATAAATGTTCCTCCACTCAATTGAGCAAAAATAAATAAATCAAACCCCATTCACTGAGCAAAAATTGGGAGCCAAGCCAATAAGTATATATCGGAGAACAACCGCCCCAAAAAATTACCATAAGCCCAAATGCATCCCCACAGCATAGGACCACAAGCACATAGCAGAAATTCCAGGATAGGATAACAGACCTTCTACTCCCCATCCCTCAGCAGAAATTCTGGTATAGGATCACAAACTCTCACTCACCCCCATTTCAGAAATTGCTGGTTAGGATTTAAACCAACATTCACCCTGAGACCCCCCCCACCCCAGTGGCTGAGCCCCCTCCCGCCCCCACCGTGGCCAAGATCCCCCCCACAATGGCCGACCCCCCGATGGTCGACCCCCGCCCCAAATGGCTGGGACCCCCCCCCCCAAACGATGTCTCCGATTACCCCCCCATCACGATGTCTCCGACCCCTCCCCCCGTGCGATCTCAGACTTACCTGGCATCCGGTCCCCGACTGCTTTCCCTCCCGACAGGCAGCCAATCTGTCAATCTGGCTGTCAACCTGGAAGCAAAATGAATTGCCTTCAATTGAGTTGCGATCGCAGATTCTGACGCACTCATTTGACTTCCGGGTTTCCCACTTAAAAATAGAACCATAGAAAAGATACAGCACAGAAGGGGGCCGTTCGGCCCATTGTGTCTGCGCCGGCTCGAAGTACAACCAGGTGCCCATTCTAATCTCACTTTCCAGCACCCAGTGCGTGGCCCTGCAGCTTACAGCACTTTAGGTGCAGGTCCAGGTACCTTTTAAAAAGAGTTGAGGGTCCCTGCCTCTACCACCAATTCGGGCAGCGAATTTCATACACCCACCACCCTCTGGGTAAAAAAGGTTTTCCTCAGGTCCCCTCTAATCCTTCCGCCAATCAGCTTAAATCTATGTCCTCTAGTTCTTGAACTCTCCGCTAGCGGAAACAGGTACTTCCTGTCTACTCTATCTCGGCCCCTCAATTTTGTACACCTCAATCAAGTCTCCCCTTAATCTCCTCTGCTCCAAGGAAAACAATTCCCGCCTATCCAATCTCTCCTCGTAGCTGCAATTTTCAAGCCCTGGCAACATTCTTGTAAATCTTCTCTGCTCTCGCTCCAGAGCAATTACGTCCTTCCTGTATGTGTATATATGTGTTGACCAGAACGGCACACAATACTCCAGCTGTGGCCTTACCAGCATTTTATACAGTTCCGTCATTACATCCCTGCTTTTGTATTCTATACCTCTGCTCCAGAAGTATAGTGAATCCACCCGCAGCTCCAGCTCCGAAATGTGGTTAGCCAGTAGCTGCAGCTGGACACGCTTTCTGCACACATGGTCGCCAGGGACACTGGTAGTGTCCATGACTTCCCACATAGTGCAGGAGGAGCATATCACAGGTGCAAGCTCTGCTGCCATGACTTGCCTTAGATTAAGCTCATTAGTTACTCCCTTTAAGGAGTTTACTCCTTTAAATTACTCTTAATTTAGAGAATGTTAACTACACTAGGGACCTTGAGTCACTAAAAAAACACTACTTGCTATAACTAAATTAAGTTTAGTATTCTTTTTTAAAAATTCAGTTTTATGCTATAGGTTACTTAGCCCACAGTCCTAAGAAAGAAGAAAACAGAAGAGATACTCACCACCATCCACCTGCCTGCCTTACCTGTGACATCACACTGCAGTTTGGTTTTGTTGTTGCTGTGACTCACTCTCGGTACGCTCCTCTCAAATACACCTCACCCCTTACTGCACCAAATCCCCTCACTCACCAAATTCCCAATTACAGACTCCATTAATAGCCGCTACTCCGTGCGTTAGCAAAACCCTTCTGAATTTATGCTAGCTAGAATGCCAATCACCTGAGTCAGCTCCAGCTGACAGTAGATTACCAGTTCTAACCAGTCACCTAATTAACTAGGTGACCAACTGCCACTTCAGGCTGCTTGTTTACCACTAACTGAAAACTGCAAGTTAAGATTAAATTTAAGTTAAATCTACCCACCCGCTGAGTTCCTGGCTCCAAGTGTCACTCTCTTTCAAAGAAGGTGTCAGGTTTGATTAGCTCAAGGTGAAAGTATCATGCATACTACCAGGGAAGCAGGTGCTAATGAACACTATTTTCTGGTAGAGGCTGCGTACTATTTGCGTGTCGATGGAATAATATGCCTTTCTATCAAGATATGCCAAAGCATTGTTTTGCAAATGCACGAATGGTTATATTCCTACAGTCAGTGATGCTCTGTATCTTGGGGAAGTCACCAACATTGGAAAACATTCACTGCCTCCGCTTCTGCTTCTTGTGATCTCTGCTGAGCTGTATGTAAACAATTTTACAACACCAAGTTATAGTCCAGCAATTTTATTTTAAATTCACAAGCTTTCGGAGATTTTCTCCTTCCTCAGGCAAATGTTTCAAGATCTCCTTGAAGCCTACGCATTTATACATATTGAACAATAATACATGGTGTTTACAGACTGCCCCTGCAACTGCCCGTTGCCAAGGCAATCACCGTGTTCAGACAGAGAGGTGTTACCTGCAGAACCTCCGAATACACATTCAATAAAAAAACAAACAGGGAAAAAAAACAGAGAAAGAAAAAAAAAACACAGAGAGAGGCAGAAACATCCGGAAGGCAGAGAGAGCCAGCAAATGACCCATTATATTAAAAACAGATAACATTTGTTCGCTGGTGGGGTAACGTGTAGCGTGACATGAACCCAAGATCCCGGTTGAGGCCGTCCTCATGGGTGCGGAACTTGGCTATCAATTTCTGCTCGACGATTTTGCGTTGTCGTGTGTCTCGAAGGCCGCCTTGGAGTACGCTTACCCGAAGGTCGGTGGATGAATGTCCATGACTGCTGAAGTGTTCCCCGACTGGGAGGGAACCCTCCTGTTTGGCGATTGTTGCGCGGTGTCCGTTCATCCGTTGTCGCAGCGTCTGCATGGTCTCGCCAATGTACCATGCTCTGGGGCATCCTTTCCTGCAACGTATGAGGTAGACAACGTTGGCTGAGTCACAGGAGTATGAACCATGCACCTGGTGGGTGGTGTCATCTCGTGTGATGGTGGTATCTGTGTCGATGATCTGGCATGTCTTGCAGAGGTTACCGTGGCAGGGTTGTGTGGCGTCGTGGACGCTGTTCTCTTGAAAGCTAGGTAGTTTGCTGCGAACGATGGTCTGTTTGAGGTTGGGTGGCTGTTTAAAGGCGAGTAGTGGAGGTGTGGGGATGGCCATAGCGAGGTGTTTGTCCTCATTGATGACATGTTGAAGGCTGCGGAGAACATGGCGTAGTTTCTCCGCTCCGGGGAAGTACTGGACGACAAAGGGTACTCTGTTGGTTGCGTCCCGTGTTAGTCTCCTGAGGAGGTCTATGCGATTTTTTGCTGTGGCCCGTCGGAACTGTCGATCGATGAGTCGAGCGTCATATCCCGTTCTTACTAGGGCGTCTTTCAGCGTCTGTAGGTGTCCATCGCGTTCCTCCTCGTCTGAGCAGACCCTGTGTATTCGCAGGGCCTGTCCATAGGGGATGGCCTCTTTGACGTGGTTAGGGTGGAAGCTGGAAAAGTGGAGCATCGTGAGGTTGTCCGTGGGCTTGCGGTAGAGTGAGGTGCTGAGGTGCCCGTCTTTGATGGAGATTCGTGTGTCCAAGAAAGAAACTGATTCTGAGGAGTAGTCCATGGTGAGCTTGATGGTGGGATGGAACTTGTTGATGTTATCGTGTAGTCTCTTTAGTGATTCCTTGCCGTGGGTCCATAGAAAGAAAATGTCGTCGATGTATCTGGTGTATAGTGTTGGTTGGAGGTCTTGTGCAGTGAAGAAGTCCTGCTCGAACTTGTGCATGAAAATGTTGGCGTATTGGGGTGCGAATTTGGTCCCCATGGCTGTTCCGTGTGTTGTAGTAGGTGGGTGCCTGCTGAAACAAGCCTTAAAATATCTATTTAAAACACATATAGGTGCCTGATGGTAAAATGATTGAGGACAGTGGTACCCTTCACTGATAGTACAATGTGGATGCAGGTCTTCAGTCACCAAATGGCGCATCTCAGTCGCACATCCCTACAGAGCCTAAGCCTCATTATGCATTGGTCCTACATCGCGGCTGATTAGGAAACTCTGGTGCAGTAGATCTGATTCTTGGGGAGCTTTGTTCTGCAAACAGTCTGCCTCCTATGGCCTCTGCTCTTCTGGGCCGTTGTGTCCTCCATCTCATTACGAAATAGCTGCCAGTCGCCACTGCATCATTCTGCGTGGCTGAAAAACCATCTCTGCTGTACACTTAAGTAGCTGTGCTGAAGCATTCAAATCTTGCCCGATTTTGTAAGACTAGGCCCCACTTGTGTTGGGAGTTCAGGACTCACTCTTTGTTTACGTCCCTCCTCCCCTGGAATCCTACACAGTTTTATCATTCTTTAACAACCACCAAGCACATTTCTTGTTTATTAGTTTTGATAATTTGTATACACCGTTACAGGATGTAATATTCAGGGTAGAAGTAACATCTGATTACCACTTTCTTTTGGTCTTACTCACCTGTTTACCTACATCTACATTTTGGTTCAAGTTATCACCCAGAGGAAAAGATATTGCTTGTTCTTTGAAAGGAGTCATTAAATACCAAGGCTCCCAACTTGTGCAGCTGGTCCATTGCTGGCAAGCTAGTGCTTCAGTTTGCTAAAGTCTAGTTCCTTTACTTGTTCTGATTTTGCTGTAAGGATTACTTAAATTCTGTCACAGAGACCATGATTTTAATCCAACTGCCTGGCAGGAATGGGATGGGTGCAGTTAAAATCGCAAAAATTGGCGTAACGCTCCGTTCCTGTCAAAAACCCATTAAGCACTCACTCTTATCATAGGTGCTGTTTTTGCTCATTCCTTTTGATGGACGGACAGTCGGAGGAAGAGGAGCAGCAGCAGCAGGGCCTGTTAGAAGACAGCAGGTGAGGGGGGCTGCTTGTAGGAGGCCTTACCTAGCCCACCGGGTCTATAGGCCAAGAGTCATTTCTTGGATATTTCTGAGGAACAATGCAGGAGGAGACTACACTTCACTAGGCAGGCTGTTGTTGACTTGTACAGCCTGTTGCAGCAGCACCTGCTGCCTGCTGGACCAGGGGCCATGTTTTGCAGTGGCTGTCAAAGTCTCCATTGTCGTTAACTTTCTCCTTCCAGGCTGGACATCGCCTGCATCCCCCAGTCTGCAGTGCACAGCTGCATCAAACAGGTCACCAATGCCCTCCATGCCAGAGCAAACCAGTACATTACCATCACGATGGATGCTAACAGCCAGAATGAGAAAGCAGTAACCGGCTTCCCTCATGTCCAGGGCACAATAGACTGCATTCATGTAGCCAGTGGGGTGCTAGAAAATGAGCTAGCAGCTTATGTGAACAGGAAGGGCTTCCATTCCATCAACGTTCAATTGGTGTGTGATCACCACAGAAGGATAATGCAAGTCAGTGCCAGTTTTGCTGGCAGCTGCCACAATGTCTTCATTTTGTGACACTCATCTTTCGCCCGCCCCTCCACTTTTCCACCCATCCAGGAGTGTCAGAGTATGGTTGCCAGGGACAAAGGATATCCTTTCCACACCTGACTAGTGACATGCCTCTTCAACCCCACCACACCTGAGCAATACAGGTTAAATAAGAGCCTTCGGACCACCAGGAGCATCATAGAGCATATCATTGGCTTTTTGATGCAATGATTCAGGTGCCTTGACTGCTCTGGAGTCTCCCTACAATATGGCCCAGCCAAAGGGGCTGCATCATTGTAGTTTTCTTCATTCTGCACAACCGGGCAATGCAAAGAGGATTGGACTAGGACAAGGCACAGCAACAAGAAAAGGCATTGTCAAACATGAAAGAATTGGATGAAGGCGAGGGAGAACCACAAGAAGGAGGGCCAGCAGAATGCATTGTAGCTAGACAGGCCAGGGACCAGTAGGTAGAGCAGAGCTTTCAGTGATCTGCTCAATTCCCTTACCTGAAAAGTCACCTTGGAGTGATGGAGCGCGTGACGGTGCCTCTTCAGAAGGATTCTCCTCCTCTAAGGTATCTTCTTCATGGGGCTGTGGGTTTTGAGAAGGATTTGGAGGAAAGAGAAAAGAGACAGGAGTTAGGATAGCACTAAGAGGCTGGACAGTAGCAGATAACGGGCATCACACTGCAGAAGTAGTCAAGCTGCTTGATTGTGTATTTTTCAGAGGTTCATGAAGAGGTACAAGTAATAGTCAGAGACTCTGTTCACAGAAGCTACCATCCTCAAAATCTCCTATGCTGACAGCTCTGGAGGAATCACTGATCTCCAGCATTTGTTGCTCCAGCTCCGACAGCAACATAAGGTTGGGTGGACCTCCCCTGGTCTTACTGTCTTGTCCTGCAAAGAGAGAAGGCGAGAATTAGTGAGTGTCTCATACAAAGGAAATTGCAGATTTCTGAGGCTTCTGCTTGTTGTACAGATGCTGAGAGGGAAAAGAAGCAAGATGGGATCAGGGTGGAAGGATGTTGAATTGAAAGTAGGTGTGTGGAGTGTGAAGTGAGGAAGGAGCCATGAGAGAAGTAGATGATTGTGTAAAGGTTAGCAAGTGGGAAGAGAATGGTGCTAGTGGCTGCTGTAAAGGGAGCAATGAAGAGCTCACTGTGTGTTTGTAATTAGAATGAGAGGTGGTATAATGTGGCCTTGTAAAGAATGTGAAAGAGATGAGAGAATTGTTGAGAGTGGTGGGGGAGGGAGGGTAAGGACTGTTGCCATGTGTTGTCAAGAGAGATAGAGAAATTAAGAACTGTACTCACTTTATGCTGCTCTTGAGAGATCACTGAAGTGCTTCCTGCACTGGATCCAGGACCTGGGGGTGATGCTCCTAGAGCTGACAATCTCAGCAATCTCTCTCCATGCCTGGTGGACTTTGTTTTTTGGGATCCTCCTGGCAATGGCTGGAAAGAGAACCTCCCTCTTCAATCTGACCTCTTCCAGCAGAATCTCCAGGGAAGCCTCAGAGAACCTGAGAGTTTGCCTGCGATTCTTACCGATTCAGTTTCTTCTTCCACCGCTCCAACAGAGAAATCAGCCAGAAGGGAATACAACCTTGCTTTAAGAAGTGCATATCCCGCTTTAAATAGGTCTCTGGCTGACCCGTCGTAAATTGCGCTCGGGAAGTGGGTGGGTTTCCCAGTGGATCAGCAAATCGGACAGAAAACCACCGGTGAGATTACAATGATGCCCAAGTGTTAAAATACCGCGAGCTTGATTTCTGGGCCAGCAGGTGAGTTTTGCATTCACACCGCTACCCACCCACCTTAAACTCACCCCGGAATTAAAATCGGGGCCCAGAATCTTGAAATATGAAATGCTGATAGTCATGGTGTCACAGTCAATAGCTAACACTGTCCGAATTCTCAGCGATTGTGAATGCAATTTATGTCTTTCATGTTTGTACATTTGTAAGCTCTCTCCTTTACAGCTGAGGTATGTGTGCATAATGTCACCTAACATTTTCCTTAATGTGTTTATGTTGTCCATTATTGCTATCAAAAACGTCTGCTGACAGTTGTCTGTTGGAAAGCCATTTTGGGTGGCTGTTTAAATGTGTTTTTAAATGTTTCATATAATGAGAGTAGGATGGTTACCGTTACAGCACTCAGAAATGTAAATGGACAACAGGCTCCTGCAACTATATATCACATATATAAGAACATATGAACAAGAGTAGGCCATCCGGCCCCTCAAGCCTGCCCTGCCATTCAACAAGATCATGGCTGATCTTTGAACGCAACACCATTTTCCTGCACTATCCCCATATCCCTTGATGCCTTTAATATCTAGAAATCTATCGATCTCTGTTTTGAATGTACTCAATGACTGAGCCTCCACAGCCCTCTGGGGTAGAGAATTCCAAAGTTTCACCATCCTCTGAGTGAAGAAATTTCTCCTCATCTCTGTCCTAAATGGCCGACCCCTTATTCTGAGACTGTGACTCCTGGTTCTAGATTCCCCAGCCAGGGGAAACATCCTCCCTCCATCTACCCTGTCGAGCCCTGTAAGAATTTTGTATGTTTCAATGAGATCACCTCTCATTCTTCTAAACTCTAGAGAATATAGGCCTAGTCTACTCAAAATCTCCTCATGCGACAATCCTGCCATCCCATGAATCAGTCCGGTGAACCTTTGTTGCACTCCCTCTGTGGCAAGCATATCCTTTCTTAGGTAAGGAGACCAAAATTGTACACAATACTCCAGGTGCGGTCTCACCAAGGCCCTACATTATTGCAGTAAGACATCCTGAGTCATATACTCAAATCCTCTTGTAATAAAGGTCAACTTCCTAATTGCTTGCTGCACCTGCGTGTTAGCTATCAGTGACTCATGTACAACGACACCCAAGTCCCTTTGAACATCAACATTTCCCAATCTCTCAACATTTAAAAAATACTCTGTATTTCTGTTTTTTACCAAAATGGATAACTTCACATTTTTCCACATTATATTCCATCTTGGAGGTCATTAACGGGATTGAACAAAGTCAGCATGGGTTTATGAAATGGAAATCATACTTAACAAATCTACTGGAGTTTTTTGAGGATGTAACTAGTAGCAGAGATAGGGGAGAACCAATGGATGTGGTGTATTTGGATTTTCAGAAGGCTTTTGATAAGGTCCCTCACAAGAGGTTAGTGTGCAAAATTAAAGCACATGGGATTGGGGGGAATATACTGGCATCGATTGAGAATTGGTTGACAGACAGGAAACAGAGAGTAGGAATAAACGGGTCTTTTTCCAGGTGGCAGGCAGTGACTAGTGGGATACCGCAGGGATCAGTGCTTGGGTCCCAGCTATTTACAATTTATATAAATGATTTGGATGAGGGAACTAAATGTAACATTTCCAAGTTTGCAGACGACACAAAGCTGGGGTAGAATGTGAGCTGTGAGGAGGATGCAAAGAGGCTCCAATGTGATTTAGACAAGTTGGGTGAGTGGGCAAGAACATGGCAGATGCAGTATAACGTGGATAAATGTGAGGTTATCCACTTTGGTTGTAAAAACAGAAAGGCAGATTATTATCTGAATGGTGATAAATTGGGAAAAGGGGAGGTGCAGCGAGCATTCAGGTGCAGCAAGCAGTTAGGAAGGCAAATGGTTTGTTGGCCTTCACTGCAAGAGGATTTGAGTACAGGAGCAGGGATGTCTTACTGCAGTTATACAGGGCCTTGGTGAGACCACATCTGGAGTATTGTGTGCAGTTTTGGTCTCCTTATCTAAGGAAGAATGTCCTTGCCATGGAGAGAGTGCAACGAAGGTTTACAGACCGATTCCTGGGATGGCAAGACTAACGTATGAGGAGAGATTGGGACGACTAGGCCTATATTCACTAGAGTTTAGAAGAATGAGAGGTGATCTCATCGAAACATATAAAATTCTAACAGGACTAGACAGACTAGATGCAGGGAGGATGTTCCCGATGGCTGGGGAGTCCAGAACCAGGGATCACAGTCTCCGGATACAGGGTATGCCTTTTAGAACTGAGATAAGGAGAAATTTCTTCACTCTGAGGGTGGTGAACCTGTGGAATTCTCTACCACAGAAGGCAGTGGAGGCCAAGTCATTAGATGTATTCAAGAAGGAGATAGATATTTTTCTTAATGCTAAAGGGATCAAGGGATATGGGAAAAAAGCCGGAACAGGGTACTGAGTTAGACGATCAGCCATGATCATTTTGAATGGCGGAGTGGGCCGGAGGGGCCGAATGGCCTACTCTTGCTCCTATTTTCTATCTGCCATGTTCCTGCCCACTCAGTTAGCCTGTCTATATCCCCTTGAAGCCTCTTTGCATCCTCCTCACAATTCACTTTCCCACCTAGTTTTGTGTCATCAGCAAACTTGGAAATATTACATTTGGTCCTCTCATCCAAATCATTGATATAAATTGTGAATAGCTGGGGCCCAAGCACCGATCCCTGTGGTACCCCTCTAGCCACAGTCTGCCAACCTGAAAAAGACCCATTTATTCCTACTCTCTGTTTTCTGTCTGTTGACCAATTCTCAGTCCATGCCAGTATATTACCCCCAATTCCATGTGCTCTAACTTTGTTCACCAACCTCCTGAGTGGGACCTTATCGAAAGCCTTTCATAAATCCAAGTTGACTCTGCCAAATCCTATTATTATTTTCTAAGTGTCCTGTTATCACATCCTTTATAATAGATTCTAGCATTTTCCCTACTACTGATGTCAAGCTAACAGGTCTATAGTTCCCTGTTTTCTCTCTCCTTCCTTTCTTAAATAGTGGGGTTACATTTGCTACTCTCCAATCTGCAAGAACTGTTCTACAATCTATATAATTTTGGAAGACGACAACCAATGCATCCACTATCTTTATAGCCACCTCTTTCAAAACCCTGGATGTAGATCATCAGGTCCTTGGGATGTATCGACTTTCAGTCCCATTAATTTCTCTAGTACTATTTTTTTACTAATACTAATTTATTTCAGTAACTCATTCTCGCCAGACCTTTGGTTCTCTAGTATTTCTGGGAGGTTTTTTGTGTCTTCTTCCGTGAAGACAGACACAAAATATTTGTTTAATTTCTCTGCCATTTCCTTATTCCCCGTTATAAATTCTCCCGTCTCTGTAAGGGATCCACATTTGCCTTTGCCGGTCTTTTCCTTTTTACATACCTATAGAAGCTTTTACATTCCGTTTTTATGTTTCTTGCTAATTTACTCTCATATTCTATTTTCCCTTTCTTTATCAATTTCCTGGTCCTCCTTTACTGAATTCTAAAATGCTCCCAATCCTTAGGCTTGCTGCTTTCTCTGGCAACTTTGTATGCCTCTTTCTTTGATTTAATACTATCTTTAATTTCTCTTGTTAGCCACGGTTGGACCGCTTTTCCTGTTAGGTTTTTGTGCCTTAAAGGAATATATATTTGTTGCAAATTATGTATTAATTCTTTAAATGCTAGCCCCATTGCCTGTCTACCGTCATATCTTTTAATGTAGTTCCCCAATCAACCACAGCCAACTTGGGCCTCACATTTTCGTAGTTTCTTTTGTTTAGATTTAAGACCCTAGTTTCATACATACATCACTTTCAAACTTAATGAAGAATTCTATCATATTATGGTCACTCTTCCCTAAGGACTCCTTTTCAACAAGATTATTAATTAACCCTTTCTCATTGCACAATACTAGATCTAAAATAGCCTATGCCCTTGTTAGTTCCTCAACATACTGATCTAGAAAACCATCTTGTATACATTCCAGGAATTCATCCTCCACAGTATTAGCGCTAATTTGGCTTGCCCAATCTATATGTAGATTAAAGCCCCCCATGATTATTGTATTTATATATATATATATATATATATATATATATATATAAATTGCAGCAATATTGTAATGCGCAACTGCATTGAAATCAACTTTTATTTTACTGAATGTTACAAGGGAATAACATATCTTATATTGTCACAGATGCTTTCTCATATTGTAATGTAAATGTGAGCACCACCAGAGTGTACTACTGGACATTGGTATTCCTGTATCCTGGCCATGGTTTACAATGATAGAGAAAATAGTAGAGACACCAAGAAATGCCCCTGTGCGATAAGTTAACAGTATCGTTTTCTAGGTAAGATTTTTATTAGACTAACTGAGTAGAACTTTCCCAACCTCTTGATTATCCCACGCCTAACCCCACCCCCACCTCTATTTCAATATACTCACTTCTTTACACTGGGAAGGACCAAGGGAAGGTTTCACTCCAGTCTCCTGTATTCCACTCTTCCCTTCCTGTCCGGTCAACTGGCCTGAACTGACTTCTTGTTAGATCAACCTTGCCAGCTCAGTTGTACGAGGCAAAGTATTAGTCCACTGTCACGTGGAGGAAGGACTAGTTATTATTCTGTGAGGTAATTCCTTTGGCTGCCAACAGCACTGTTGGTGCAATCTTCAGTTCTCATTTATAAGATTTCAGCTCTTGCAGAATAATTGCTAGAATCACCAGTTCTACATAAGAACATAAGAACATAAGAAATAGGAGCAGGAGTAGGCCAATCGACCCCTCGAGCCTACTCCGCCATTCAATAAGATCATGGCTGATCTGATCCTAACCTGCAGTTGTAGTTGCAGCAGATAACGTAGCTCTGTGACGGCTTCCCTGATAAAGTGAAACCTCCTCACATACTGCTCCTCGCTGAACTGCAGGTACAAAGTTCTTGGCCTGTCATTTTAGTGGGGTAAGGCCTCCTGTGAAGGTTCCTCTTTCTGCCTCTTCTCCCTGCTAAGTTCTAGATTGTTTGTATTGTTTGGTAGTAATAATCCAACAACACCTTTTGAAATTGATTGTTTATTTGAATTGACTCCTTCCCCTCTCATTGTTGTTTTCTGATCTTTCCTTGGAAGATTAGCCCAAGTAAGCAAATTGGAACATTTGTGCTAAGCATCCTGGAATAACCCCATCGCTGGCATGCTCCCTGTGACTGTGAGAATGAGACCCAGACAGTAGCAGTAGCAATGAAAGGAAAGGCATCAGGTGGGTGGGAAGGAGCTTTGAAGTGAACATGGAGAAGAGGAAAACATGAAATGGTCACGGAACAGGTGAGAGTGAGGATTGAGGTTAAAATCATGGAAAGGGCAGGTGATCCCAAAGATAGTGAGAGAGAAAAAGAAAAGACAAGAAATTCTTAAAGGCATGAGAGACGATTTTGCATCAGACGGTCTGCTTTATGTTGAAACCATAGGCGTTAAGACCCTGAAAATTGAGTCATGGCCCCACCACCCATTCATTCCTGGAATTGCGCCCAACGCCATTTTGGATTGGGCCTCATGTTAGGTATTCTAAAACCAGCAGACGCCTACTGAATATATTTAAATTAGGGTCCTGCAGCAGTTTCAGGACCCAAATGCCAATTTTTAATTCGCCTGCCAATAAATGTACAAATCACGGACAGCAACAATCGGGAGGGCACCATTTCCTGCATTATTTAAAGCAATCCTCAGCTGCTCTCGGGTAAATCACTGGTTTGTTTGTTTGAACTGCTAGTGTGCTTGCTTTGCTGTTCTAGCCATTGTAGCTGAGATTAAACTTTCTAAGAAGTTATCTGGCTGAGTTTACATTGGAATTTTGACCAGGGGTTCCTGGCAAAACTTCTCATTGGCATTGTGGGATGTCATTATTGCTGGAAGAGAAAGGGTAGGAGCAGCAGGCAATGGTGCACACACTTAGCAGGGAGAAGAGGCAGAAAGAGGAACCTTCACAGGAGGCCTTACCCCACTAAAATGACAGGCCAAGAACTTTGTACCTGCAGTTCAGCGAGGAGCAGTATGTGAGGAGGTTTCACTTTATCAGGGAAGCCGTCACAGAGCTACGTTATCTGCTGCAACTACAACTGCAGCCCAAGACCAGGTCACAATCATCCTTGCCTGTGGCTCTGAAGGTGACTGTGTACTGAATTTTTATGCTCAGGGTCATTCCAGGCTGCAGCAAGTAACATTAGCAACATTAGTCAATCTGTGGTGCAATCCTGCATCAAGCGGGTGACAGATGTGCTTTTCGCCAGAGCCAATGACTTCATCTCCTTACTTATGGAGGATACAAAGCAGGAAGTCAGGGCTCTAGGATTCACAGGTTTGCAGGCTTCACCCAGGTAAGGGCATCATCGACTGTACACACATAGCCTTGCATACTCCAACACAAAATTCCAGAGTATATATGAACAAGAAGGGCTTCCACTCAGTGAGTGTGTAGCTGGTGTGCAATGACACACAGTGCACCATGCAGGTCTGTGCCAGGTATCCTTAATTTTTAATCCTGCTCCAGTCCTCAATCCCCCCTCTCTTTCACAAAGACAATCGGGTCAGATGTTGGCTGCTTGAGGACAAGGGATATTCCCTAAAAATGTGACTCATGACACCTGTCAGGAACCTGTGCACCGATAGCAAAATGAGATGCAATCAAAGCCGTGCCTCTGCCAGAGGCCTGATAGACCAAACCGTCGACATCCTGAAGCAACGCATCTGCTACCTGGATAGGTCTGGAGGCATCCTGGAGTACAGCCTCCAGAAAGTCTCCAGAATGGTTAGTTTTGTCAAATCACATTGCCTAGTCAACAAATATCACCAACCAAACTCTGCACACCAATAATTCCATTAAAAGTGTTATTGAAAATTAACAGAAACACATCCAAAGACAAAAGTGTAGGGATGCAAAGGGACATGCTACCTTCTGAAGTCTTTGGGCTTAGTGATTTACTTTTTTGAACTCTACCCTCTAAATCTACTATGGAATCTATTATTGGATATCTTCCAAATTTTAAATAGATAGCACTTTCGTCAGCAAATCTGCTCTTTCCAGTTTTTTTCTGTTTATTCATTTATGTCAGGTTGAAGAGGCAGTAGCTGATACCAATATTTGGAACAACTGGATTTATTTTCCTGTTTTATAATGTGATGGAACAAGGCATGATGTTTGGTGATTACTTAACAGTACGTTTAAACCATACTGCAGCTAATGGTCTGAGACATAGCTACAGTATTCATCTAACCAAGCAATACCATGTTTATACACTCCGGCTCCCATTGGAACTCTCCTGACCAGGAAAGGACTCTGCACATTCATGCGTTTGCAGATCTCTTCTCCAGTTTAAATTTCAATATTTGAATATTTCAATATCCCTTCCTTAGCAGTTACCTCAATTGACCTCCTTAAATTCATTCACCTGGCCTCGCTCCTGATTTTTACCATATATATTACATGAAAAGCTGACTACCTTTGGAAAATACGTGAGGAAAAAAGGAACAAATATTCAAGAATTACAAAAATGTAAGTTGCCGAAGGGATTAGAATAGACAAGCAGCACAAATTGGGCCTTCATGGACATTGCACGGCATGAAAGAAACTACCTCACTGGATGGTCACATCAAAATCCTCACCGCTGAGATATATCATTTGTATAAATTTGCCAATCTAGGCTGACACTCCAGTGCAGTACCGAAGGAATGCTGCACTGTCGGAGGTGCTGTCTTTCCTAATCAGCCTTCTCAGTTGGATGTTAAAGATCCCATGGCACTATTTCAAGGAGAACAGGGGAGCTCTCCCTGGTGTCCTGGCCAACATTTATCCCTCAAACAACATCATTAAAAGAGATTATCACACTGCTTTATTTGTGGGATCTTACTTTGCCCAATTTGGCTGCCACCTTTCCTACATTAAAACACTAACTACAATTCAAAATAATTTCATTGACTGTAAAGCGCTTTGGAGCGTCCTGAGGTCGTGTAAGGCGCTATATAAATATAAGTTCTTTCTTTAATTATAACTTTTGCTTTAGTTTAAGCTTCATATAATCTGCTAATAAAGGGAAAAACCTATCACAAGCGTTTAATGTTACTTCGGGGATATTTTAAAGTATATACATTATAACCTGTTATATAGTATATACTTTAGGAGCGGCAATAACCCTTTTCCCCGGAGATCTACCTGTCAATTTCAGGTTAATTTCATATCCTCTAAACTCAGCCTATAGTGATTGCTGCTATCCGTTCGCGCTGTTTTTGAAGCAGTGCCATCAAAAAATAGATCGTGGCAATAAAACGTAATTGCTTTTTTTTTAATGATCAGTGTGACTTGCCTAATGGAAATTTAAAAATGAAGCATCCGATGTCTTTTTTTCTCTGGCTGGAAGCAGACGAGGCTCAGGAGATGATTAGAATCCTCCTTTAAACCAAAGTTGCCGGAGAGGGCTTATACTATTCAGTATGTAATCATGCGCTACATAACACCTCGCACCAACCAGTGGCCAGAATCAAAGGCAGACAATAAATGTGTCTAATCCTTTTTAACGCTTTGTTTTTATGCTTCATTACAACTTCTCTCTTGATCGCACAATCAGAAGTCTGCGAGGCAGGTAGCGTTTTACAGCGAGATTACGGGGGTGCTTAATACAAACAGGCAACAAGTGAAATGAACCGTAAATCTTCATTCAAATGTTTATTCATCCGCATCTTTCAGTGTTTCGTATCCCATGGCCAACATCTTAAATCAAAACCGAAGCACAGTAGGAAAAAGCTAGGACATGTTTAATCTAATAACGGGAAGGCATTGCTAAACAGGCGCAAACTTGTCATCTGACAAATAACCTACTGTACAATTTCGACATATATACACACACACGTATATATATATATATATATTGACTATCCCGTATGATATATTAGAACGTGTATGTGTGCATGTCACACATACGTTCCAATATATTATACTAAATATTGTACTAAAACCTCCTAGGATTGTCGATAGTCTTAAAAGCGGTTAATGGGTGTGATATGCATTGCCAGTATATGTGTTTAAATCACTTAACGCGCACATTGCTTAGACCAGTTACTCCTGTTAGAAATTGCCATCGCAGACTAACAGTTGAGCAGCCTGCACCGCAGGGTCCAGCTCAAGGTCTGCAATCACACAATTTCCTAATCAGACACATCAAAGCTCCGCTAATGGACATCCGCAGATTTAGGGTATTTTCACAATGTGCAGTTCCTGCCAGTAAAACTCTCAACTTCACAGTTTCCAAAGAAGACGTATTCGGATACTGAGCAAGAAGGTAAGAAGAGAAAAAAAAATCCGGGCTTTTCGAGTTTTGGAGAGGAGACAGTTCACCGAAATAACGTCTACGGGATTTAAAAGGCGATTGGAAAGGTTAATTCGCACTCGTAAAAATTAAATCCATCTGCGTCCCTTTTTTGTTATTGGTCTTTTTTTCTGTAGTTGGATGTGTTTCAAAGTGTCGAAATACTTAAAAAGCTCCAGCGACCTAATTTGCTACAACATATGCCCATCAAATGCCTTGGAGCATTGGAATTGAATGTTAAAGGAAGCTTTTCGTTTTCCCAGAGGCTGGAGCATAGGATGTAGATTCTGGTAGCTGAGGCTTTTCAATTAACACGCTAAGTTATAGGCCGGTGAAAATAGAAGCTATCTTTTTCGGAATGGCTGAGTATGTGACGTGTAAGTAATTATGTCCTACGAAAATGAATGACTGTAATTCACCCTTATTAGTTCATTGGGTCATTACAATCAGGGCTATAAAAGAGTTTCACAGACACAGCCCACATTTTTCACAGAAACCATCTACCACACATAAGAAAATGTTAACATTTATTTTTGCCTATTTGGCACCCAATGCTTCGATTAGTATTTTGAAACGATTGTTAGAAACCATGGTAACAACAGCATTTTTTCAATTATGGTTCAATAGTAGCACTCGCCTCTGAGTCATAAGTCGTGAGTTCAGATCCCACTCCTCAGTAAGTGGATGAAAAGTTAACCCGAGGGGCCCCATCTGCCCTTTCAGGTGGATGTTAAAGATCCCAGGGCACTATTGGAAGAAGAGCAGGGGAGTTCGCCTGATGTTCTGACCAATATTTATCCCTCAAACAACATCACTAAAACAGCGTATCTGATCATTATCACATTGCTGTTTGTGGAACCCTGCTGTGTGCAAATTGGCTGCAGCGTTTCCTACATTGCAACAGAGACTACATTTCATAAGGACTTCAATGGTTGTAAAGTGCTTTGGAATGTCCTGAAGTCGTGAAAGGCGCTATATAAATGCAAGTCTTTCTTTTATTAGGTACTTGGCTATATTGTTGCGTTTATTAAAACCTTTCTGAGTCTTGTTCACACCTTTCGAGTATACTCTAAGTAAAGGTGCACCTTGCTTAAATGGTGACTTGCAGAATCCCCTTCAGACCACTAAGCATTCTTTTAGAATTTAAACACTAACAAGGGATTTTTTAATGCTGTATATTTTGCTTGAACTTTAAAATAATTTCATGAGTTTCCAATTTTAAAGTAGGACCTAAATGATACATTTAATCTGTGATGCTCGTTCCTATAAATCCAGTTGCTTCTTTAATGATGAATACAGTCCAATTCCATACTGTATCCGTCTAGTTAGATAAATGTAACCTGATCTCTGGATGCTTCTGACACGTTGTGACATGAAAATAATATCTGATGAATCTGATTTGATGTAGTCTGTCACATCTATGCCGCACCTTCCCTCAACAGTGAGACCAAACACCATGTGGTCTTATACAAACTCTCACAACGCATCAGTAGAACAGATAGTCTGCTACCTGATATCCCTTTTCCTCGGCAATGAAGTGAGACAGCTTCAGATTTCTTTTAGTCCCTGACGGACAGTGTTTACATCAGCGAGATGGGAAAGTATCAGTGCTAATGCGGTCTCTCACACAGCCCATCCCGTTTCTTCAGCAATAATACTACTCGGTTCTCAGAATCTAAACCCATTCTCTCGGCAGTGACTGCACCATGTAACTGAACCCATGCCCTCAGCAGTGTATGAGTCCCGGGAGCGAATCCCCCATCCTCCCCAATAACCCCTCCCCATTTCTAATCCCGTAGGTCAGTATTAAATTGTACCTAACAATTAAAACACTTAAAAGTATCAGAACCAATTAAGTGGATGGGCCGAGCAATGTTAGATAAATCGGAATATGGATGACGGTAAGGTTATACTGAATAGTGATGACTTGTTTTTCCTTTTTTTCTATAATAGTTGTTGTAGGGAAAAAAACAAACACAATCTTCTTCGTACCCTTACTTCCGCATTAACAGGAGACGAAAAACAAAAGTTTCTTCATTTTTTTTCTTGCACTTCACTCAGGGTATATAGAAAAACATGTACAGCATGAAATGGTTCTATTTTATAGCCGGTGAGTAAACTGTGGGATGAGGCAAAACCCAGTTGCTGCAGGGTTTTATTAAAAGGTACCTCCCCTTACAGGAAGGGTGCCCTTATAGCAGTGAGGTGAGGTGAGGTGTGTGGAGAAAGAAAAAGGTTTGAATGTGATTATTGATCATTCACTGAATGTGTCAAGTCAATGTAAAGCTGTTGCCAGCAAGGTTAATCGTGTTCTTGGATGCACCTATAATTCAAAACAAGTTACTCTAACCTCGCAATAATTGGCGAGGCCATATTTGAAATGTGTGCAGTTTTGGTTGTGTTGACTGCCTTCAAAAACAGGTTGATGCACTAGGGAGGAGAAAAATGCAAAGGATAGGTCTGGCAGGTCAATACACAGATTAAGTTATTGCCCTTTGGGAGTGAATATGCACCAGCTGAATTTTGGCATGTGGACTGAGATCATCTTGATCAGGTAGTCTGGTACTGTTTTAGCTGTGCACCCACTGCAGTATAACTACAACGGATAGGATGTGAAACAAACTTTTAAAAGCTCCCAGTTAGTCAAGGGGAACACCTACGAGCATTTTAAACTTCAGTCTTATACAGTTTAATGTTAGTAAACAGTCGGCTGCTCTACTGTGTAGAAATGAACCATTAGTCTGATTTAGATCTGTTGCTCTATTTCACTCGAAGCAGGTGCCAATCTTGAACCAGTACCTGTAGTATTGCAGTGCCATATGTTTTAGGACTCCAAGTTAACCTAAGTGGTGTTATTTATAATTTGGGTCAACAAAATATGACGAGACATGATACAAGTTTTTAAAATGCTAAGAGGAATGAATATTGTACATGTAAACTGATTATTTAGCTTGGAATATGAATACAGAACACGAGGACAAAAGTACAAAGTTAACAAACCTCAAGTAACATTTAAAATAACAATAATGTTTCCACCCACAGATAAATTGATGTATGGAATGGACACCCAGCTAACACAGATTATCGCCTTTACAATTGAAACTTGAAACATTTTTGCCTTAACAATAGTTTACATTGTCATAGAACCTTTAGAATAGCAAAACATACTAAGGGTGTTTTACAGTTGGGGCTCAGTCCCAAGCAGGAGTAGGAAGGGGGATAAGGAGAGATGTCCAAAAGTACTGTTGGATCAGTAGGTTTTGAAGAGGCTTTCGAAGGTTGGCAGAGATGTAGCAAGCCAGAAGAATTTTGAGGAGAGAGTTCCAGAGTGTGGGCAAGATGTTGAAAGGCTTTTCCACGAATAGTAGAGTGGAGATTGGGGTAATGTGCAGTAGGCAGAATTGAGAGAATGGAGGGTGCAGGTAGGGACACTGGTCTTGAGGAAGTTGCTTAGGTAAGGGAGAGCAATGCTGTGGAGGGATTTGAAGATGAGGATGAGGATTTTGAAATTAATGCACTGGGGAATGGGAGCCAATAGATATCAGCAAGACTAAGGGCGATAGCTGAGCAGGACGTGGTGCAGAGTAAGATGTAATTAGAACCATAGAACAATAGATGTTTACAGCACAGAAGGAGGCCATTCAGCCCATCTTCTCTGTGCCAGCTCTTTGCTAGAGCAATCAAAAACTAATCTCACTGCCCTGCTCTCTTTCCATAGCCCTGTGCCTACCTATCTCTGCTTCAAATAGTTATTCAATTTTCCCTTAAAAGAAGCAAAGGTCTCTGTCTCAACCACACCCTGTGGCAAAGCATTCCATTTTCCACAACCCTCTCTAAAAATTTTCTCTTGACCTCTCTGCGCACCCTTGTAATGATAATTTTCAATTGATGACCTCTCGTCACCAACAAGAGGAAATAGTCTTTCCCTATTCATTATATTAAAACTCTGCATATCTTTTTTATGACCTGTATCAAATCTCCTCTTAACCTTGTTTGGTCCAGTGGAAATAATCCTAGAATCTTATGTTTCTCCTCATAACCAAGTTTCCCATCCCTGGCATTTAGCAGAATTGGGATGGAGCTTGGAAGACCAACAAAGCAGGCATTAGAAAAGTCAAGTGTGCATGTGACAAAGACATGGATGATGGATTCAGTAGCATTGGGGTGAGGTAGGAACAATTGTGGGAGATGTTTTAGAAATGGATGTGGGATTTAAAGCTCAGCTCGGGTCAAACAGGACACCAAGGTTGTGTACAATTGAATTGAAGTTGAGCAAGCATTCAAGAGATAGGATGGGATCAGGTGCTAGAGTACAGTTTTTAGCAGAGGCTTCTATATTGCCATTTTTGAGTTGTAGGAAGTTTAGTCTTGTCCATGACATGTTCCTATGTTCCTACGATGCCGCATGGCAGCAGTCATGGAATCAAGTATGGTGAAGGAGCTGGGTATTGTAGGTATTAAAAAGACCCCATGCTTGCAGGTAAAGTCATATTGAGTCAACATATAGATGACAAATAGGAGATGGCCAGGGATAGAACCAGGGATGGAGGTGACCATGTGGACTAAGGAGGAGAAGCCATTGTACAAAATGTACTAGCTATGTTGGGACAGATAGGGCTAGAACCATAAAATGACAATACCATGGGGGAGAAGAATGAGTCACCTTGTCAAAAACTGCAGCCAGGTCAAGGAGGCATATGCACCAGGTCACAGTCACACAGAATATCATTGATGATTTTGACCAGGTCTCAATAGTGTGAACAGGGCAGAAGCTGGACTGAAGGGATTTGAACAGCGAGTGGTGGAAGAAATGTGCACAAGAGTTGCATAGAGATGGAACATTCCAGAACTTTAGAGAGGAAAAGAGGTTGGAGATAGGGCAGTAGTTGAAGAGCTAGAGGGTAGTCATTATGCATGGTTTGAAAGGGGAGAACAAAACCTGAGGAAAAGAAGCAGTTGATATGGGTGAGCTTTGAGCTGAGGAGGGTTAGTTGAGTGAGCAGGTGCCAAGTTAGGAGAGAGGGGTCAACGCAGAAAAAGTGGGTCTCATAACAGAGATGAATATTGTGAGGACTGAGGTGGAGACAAGAGAGAAGCCTTACGGTGTTAGGATAAAGTTCTGTCTTTAGCGCCCCTGGTGCAGGGGTTTTTAATGGACAGAAAATCATGAGGGATGAGACCGGCCCAAGTTTCTGATATGCACTCCCAGCAATCAAAGCAGTGCACTATAAGCAATTTTTAAAATCCTATTGTGACGTTTGAGGTTGGTGAATTGGGGCGGTTATGGAAAACAGAGGGGCGGAAGGAAGTTAAGGCAGCTGAAGGAAAAGCCTCCATTTTGGAATCAAAGAAATCCATGAACTCCTTGCAAATGGTGCAAATGTGAGGCTGGTGGGGGCAGGGAGATTGAAGGAGATGGTTTGTCGTGGAAAAATACATTTTGGATTCCTTTTACCCTCCAGGATGATCCCCAGTAAGAACTGAATTTAGGGTTATGATGCTAAGCATAGTCTCAATTTGGCTCAATTGGTAGCACTTTCACCTCTGAATTAGAAGATTATTGTTCCCGCCCCACTCCAGGAATTGAGCACATAATTTAGGTTAACTATTTCTGTGCAGTACTGAAGAATGAGTGTTACATTGTCAGTGGTGATGAGATGAGGTGTGAAACTGAGGCCCCATCTGGCTTGTCAGGTGGATATGAGAGATCTATTCAACCAAAAACACCAAAATAGATTAACTGGTCATTCATCTCATCTTCTGTTTGTAGAACCTCGCTGTGTGCGAATTGGCTAAGTAACACTTCAAAGATAATTCATAGGATTTGAAGTAGATAGTAGGAAAAATACTAGAATCATTACTGAAAGATGAGATAACAAAACATCTAGAGACGCATAATGTAATTAAAAATGGTTAGCGTGGATTTCTAAAAGGAAGGTCATGTTTATCCAACCTAATTGAACTATTTGAAGAGATAACAGAAAAGTTAGACAAGGTCAATGCAGTGGATGTGGTATACATGAACTTTTAGAAGGCCTTCGATAAGGTGCTACATAAGATACTCATGACAAAAGTCAGGGCATGTGGCTACAAAACAGAAAACAGAGGGTAGGAATTAAGAGAAGTTTCTCGGACTGTCAGAAAGTGGGAGGTGATGTCCTGCAGGAATCCATGCTGGGACCACTGTTGTTCACCATATACATAAACGATTTGGATTCAGAAATTGGAGGTATAGTTTTGAAATTTGCAGATGATACCAAATTGGGAGGTATAGCCAATAATGTGGAGGACTGCACCAAAATACAGGAAAATATAAACAGGCTTGCAGAGTGGGCAGATAAATGGCAAATTAAATTCAAGATAGCAAAATGTTCCTGAAATCCTGGGAACTTGGTCCAGTTTTTGAGGCTAGCTAGGTATCCTAGAATTTTAATTCATTTATCTTTGGAGGAGGAGGAAAAACATTGCAAACCCTTTCATCAAGGGATAGAATGGGTTGAGCAGAGTCCCTGTTAGAACTGATTGTACCTGGTCTCAGGAAGGAACAAGCTTAATGAGTCAAAATGTGCTTTTTGATGTTTTAAGCCAGTCCCAGAACTTATTATCCCCTGATGTCTGATTACATGTTTTCAGGAATTTGTTGTCCCCCAGTACCCAGTTAGTTCCATGTCCTCAGAATTAACTGTTTCCTGCTATCCAGTTCCATGTCCTTCGAATTTACTGCCCCCTAGTATCTAATCCCAAATCCTCAGATTTTACTGTCTCCTGGTATTTGATCTCATAGCCTCTGAATTTACTGTTTCCTGGTATCTACTCCCGTGTCCTCGGAATGTTTCATCTACCCCCCCCCCCTCCATATATACTCCTATGTCTTCAGAATTTACTCTCCCCTGTTACCCCGTTCTATGTCCTCAGAATTTACTGTTCCCCGGTATTTAATCTCGTGTCCTAAGAATTTACTGTTTGCTAGTATCTGATCCCATGTCCTCGGAATTTACTCTCCTTTGGTTTATAATCCCATGTCCTCGGAATTTACTGTTCCTAGTCTTTTATCCTTCGCACAGAACTCTTGCCAAGGTAGTTACTGTTTCCTGGTTTCTAATCTAACGTCCTCAGGATTTTCTGTGCCCTGGTATCTAATCCCTTGTATACGTCGGTGACCACGTCGGTTACTGGTCCCTGATATCTAATACAATTTCCACAGCATTCAGCGATCATTTCACATTGCATCCAGATTCCAGAGTAGCTGGAGAAGACGTAGTGAGATTCCATGTATTCTTCCTAGCCCTCTCACCAGGGAACAATGACAGGATCAATGCTGATATGATTTATTGCATTTTACCCCCGTCCCTCGGTGGGAGCGAGATAGGATATGCTTTATTATATCTGGCTTCTTTGCCAGTGAAATGAAGAAAGGCATTATTTCATGTAACTTCTGGTAATGCCGCCCCTCTGAAAATTGAACCGAGACAGTGTGCGAGCTAATATAATCTCTCACATTTCGCTCTTGTAAAATCGAAATCGAGATATGATCTGATGTTAATCTCTCTCGTTCTGTCTCTTCAGCAGAGAGACTTGATCTGATCCGATGTAATCTATGAAAATTCGGTGCAGTATGGCTGGATGTGATGGGGTGCAATCCCTCATAACCTCGGCCAGCAGATGTAAGAAGCTTGGGTGTAATGTAGTTTATCTCATCCTATCCCCTCAGCAGTGAGCTGAGATGGAATCGATGGTGCCAGCGGTTCCTGGTAACCTGTCCCGCTACCGTCAGCAGCAACCTGAGCTGGGATCGCGCCTCCCGTCTCCTCGGAGAGAGGAGACAGGCTGCTGATATCCCGTCACTAATCTGTTGAGATGAGACAGGATTAATACTGATGTTGGGTTCTCCCGTCCCATCCCACAGCTCTGAGCCGGGCCGAGTCCGGATCGATGCGGATTTTGGGATGCCATGTCCCGTCCCCAGCCCTGAGCTGAGGCCGATCGATGCTGATGTTGGGATCTTCCGTCCTGTCCAGTCCCTGAGCCTTGAGCTGAGCCGAGCCCGGCTCGATGCTGATCCTGGGATCTTCCACCCTGCCCTGTCCTGAGCCCTGAGCCGAGCTGATCCGAGCCAAGCCCGGCTCGACGCTGATCCTGGGATCTTCCACCCTGTCCTGATCCGAGCCGGGCTCGATGCTGATCCTGGGATCTTCCATGCTGTCCTGAGCCCTGATCCGAACCGAGCCGGGCTCGATGCTGATCCTGGGATCTTCCACCCTGTCCTGAGCCCTGATCCGAGCCGAGCCGGGCTCGATGCTGATCCTGGGATCTTCCATCCTGTCCTGAGCCCTGATCCGAGCCGAGCCGGGCTCGATGCTGATCCTGGGATCTTCCACCCTGTCCTGATCCGAGCCGAGCCGGGCTCGATGCTGATCCTGGGATCTTCCACCCTGTCCTGATCTGAGCCGAGCCGGGCTCGATGCTGATCCTGGGATCTTCCACCCTGTCCTGATCCGAGCCGAGCCGGGCTCGATGCTGATCCTGGGATCTTCCACCCTGTCCTGATCTGAGCCGAGCCGGGCTCGATGCTGATCCTGGGATCTTCCACCCTGTCCTGATCCGAGCCGAGCCGGGCTCGATGCTGATCCTGGGATCTTCCACCCTGTCCTGATCTGAGCCGAGCCGGGCTCGATGCTGATGCTGGGATCTTCCACCCTGCCCTGATCCGAGCCGAGCCGGGCTCGATGCTGATCCTGGGATCTTCCACCCTGTCCTGATCCGAGCCGAGCCGGGCTCGATGCTGATGCTGGGATCTTCCACCCTGCCCTGATCCGAGCCGAGCCGGGCTCGATGCTGATCCTGGGATCTTCCACCCTGTCCTGATCCGAGCCGAGCCGGGCTCGATGCTGATGCTGGGATCTTCCACCCTGCCCTGATCCGAGCCGAGCCGGGCTCGATGCTGATCCTGGGATCTTCCACCCTGTCCTGATCCGAGCCGAGCCGGGCTCGATGCTGGGATCTTCCACCCTGCCCTGATCCGAGCCGAGCCGGGCTCGATGCTGATCCTGGGATCTTCCACCCTGTCCTGATCCGAGCCGAGCCGGGCTCGATGCTGATCCTGGGATCTTCCACCCTGCCCTGATCCGAGCCGAGCCGAGCCGGGCTCGATGCTGATCCTGGGATCTTCCACCCTGCCCTGATCCGAGCCGAGCCGAGCCGGGCTCGATGCTGATCCTGGGATCTTCCACCCTGTCCTGAGCCCTGATCCGAGCCGAGCCGGGCTCGATGCTGATCCTGGTCCCTCACCATCCAAAACCTCCTTTTGCCTCCCTGCGTCCCAGCCGCCAATATGAGCGCGGGCCAATCAGCGGCGCCCGGGCGTCCCACGTGACGGAGCGGAGCCCCGCCGCTCCAATCGCAGCCGAGGGATGTATCAGAAAAAGGCCGAGTGCGCGCGGGGCGGCTCATCAATAACAAGTTGCCTGAGCCCGGAGCTCGAGCCCGAGCCCGGAGCCCGCGCCGACTGCACCGAGCCCCCGCTCTCCCGCAACCGCGGGCCGGACACGGCCCACACGGCAGGCACATGTGGCGGCGTGGCTGGGCGAAGGATGCGTGATGTGCCCTGTGTAAGATGGTGGGGTCGGAGAGCCTGGGATTGAGCCGAGCCCCGAGGACCGCGATCCGCCGCCTGTCGTCATGCTGGAGTCCCACCCGCCAGGCTGGACACTTCTTCTCAATCCACTCCGCACGGGCTTTCTGCTGGCGATGCTGACTCTCTCCACGCTACCTGTTCAACTCTCAGCCTACCCGACCTCCCTGAGCGACTGTCAGACACCCACCGGCTGGAACTGCTCGGGTAAGGCAACAGTCGCAACTCCGATAGAGGGATGGTGTTAAGGAAGTTGGGGTGCGGGGAGCTTCCCTTTAACTCACAGCCGCCAGTTGAATATTAACGCTGGTGCTGAAAGTTACTCTGTGACTGACTGGGTCGCGTTGGCTCCATGTGAAGTATTGCAAAGATGCTGCAGACAGGCATCTAAAAAATTGCAAACGGAGGGATGCTGCCCAGTCTTCTGAAAAGTGCATAACATCTCTCCACCGATGCTGCCTGAGCTGCTGAGTGTTTCTGTTATTTAACATTTTATCCCCCCTCAGACTGAATTTGATTTATTCTGGGGATGGTGGTGCTGGTGGGGAGTATGTGCGCTGCAGCCTCCACCTTTGCACTTGCCATGATCTATATATATATTTTAATGCCTATCCTCAGTTTTCTAAACGTGAACCCGGAGTTCGAAGGGAGCAAAACCCCTCGTTATTCCGTCCGAAAGCATCAAAGCACAAGCCGGCAGTGGTACTCTCACAGCAAATCTTCAGCGCCTTGGAGAACCGTGTTGTGGAGAGGACGGCGATCTGGATAGAAAAACTGCATATTGCAATACAAAAGGAATGTTTTTCTCTCTCTCTCTCTCACCCAGTTGATATTTTATGTCGCAATCCCGCAGAAAACTGTGGAGCCAAGAAAGGGAAGCGAGGGGCTGCCAGCGATTTTTGTCTGCGGGTTTAGACTTGTGATTAACCTCATCTCCAGTGAAAAGATTCAGGTCATCAATCTTCGTTAGAAGCAGACAAGCTTTCACCAAAAATATAGCATGTTTATCTTTGTTGCAACTTCGTCATATCATCTCTAGGTTCCTGCCCGTGTATCTATATTCTGTATAGGATATATTATATATATATGTATGTGTGTGTATATATATATATATATATAAGGAAATAACCACTATTTTATAGGGCACGATAAAGAATGAGGAATGGGGCAAAGCAGAGCAGATATGGGGATGTGGAGTAGTGAGATTCGATTTAAAGAGACAGTGCGCCGTGTTTCAAATTGAAATACAATCTAGGGCTCAGTGAGATTTGTGAACGTTCAATTTTAGAATTTATTTTCCGACACTTGCAACCAGAACAAGGCTGCAGTTCTGCACAGTGAGACCTCGGCGATCGAGGAGGGACCAGGTTTCCAACACACACCTGACAATCCAGGGGAAAAAGATACCGAACCCTTTTCATCGACTTATGATATCTGACCTGTTTTCATTTGCCAAAAAAAGGTTTGCATTCATCCTCAACAGCCACTAAGTTCTGCCAGTACTTTCTTTTTCTCTCTTTTCTTTTAATATTGCAAGGTTTTGACGACAGAGAACACGACTTGTTTCTTTGCGACATCAATACGTGTCAGTTCGGCGGGGAATGCTTGCGGATCGGAGAGACGATAACTTGCGACTGCCAGCTCAAGGTAAGGAACAGGATTTGCTGGGCTGTTTTATTTTGGTTGGTGTTTAATTGGGCCCCGTTTTGTCTGGGCGAACTAGGTCAGACTGCTGTCTGTTGCGATTGGTGGGTGCAGTGTGGGTCTTGCAGAAAGTCTGATGTGTCTGGCAGATCCTTACGATGATTCTGTTCATTTTTAGTGCAGCACTGAGTATGTGCCAGTGTGTGGCTCCAATGGCTATACCTACCAGAACGAGTGTTACCTGCGACAGGCTGCGTGCAAGCAGCAAAGTGAAATAAAGGTGCTGGGAGAAGGATCCTGTTCGAACGGTATGCATACCACAATATGTACTGTAACTGCGTGTATGTGTGTGTGTGTGAGAGAGAGAGAGAGAGCGTAGACACGCTTTTAACCTTGTGTATATCAATTCATAAAATAAATCTAAGATTATCCGGCGTGATCCTATTTACAAACAGGGTTTGTTACATAGGCAGCCTCAGACAACAGCCTCTGCTCGTTATCACGTTTCAAAGCTATTATTGAAGCATATTGAACGGAAATGGGAACTGCAAGTACCCTGTACTGGGCACTTAATCACCATTCCACCCACAATAAAAATACATTCGTTCTGCTTAGAGTGCCATAGTCAGTATTTGGTCATTTTTTCATAGTCTTGATCCTCTTACAGGAGAAAGTAGAAACTGTATCAATACATTTTAGCAATAGACTATAACCAGTGTTAAAATGATAAACGCCAGTCAAAAAATCACTGTTATGATACTATTGTGCCTTCTCTAATGAGAACTTGTCTCTCTACAGATATGGGATCAGGTTCTGGAGATGAAGGTAAGTGCCTATTGCAAATGTATTTTTAATCTAATCATAGTATTGTGGTTATAGAGGCTGCCATGTCATCTGCAGATGATGCATCTTATGATATAGGCATCTCAAGTTTTTTTTCCTCCATAATTTTCTCCTTTTCTTTTACTGTAGATGCTATTTGCTCCCTGACAGCCTCCTTTAGCTGCATAGCTGGGCAGCCTGGGCCACAGATTTTTCTCTGCAACTGCAGGCAATGATGCTGCATGCTAAGTGGGCAGGAGTGGGCTTGCAGTGGGGATAGCAGAATGGCAGAGTTTTGTTTCCCTTCCCCTCCAATCGCCAGGTGAGGTGCTCAGTCGAGCACTCCCCAAACAAAAGTGGAGAAAACGTGCACACATTAGTGATGGGCAAGCTCCAATGACATGCACAACCCTGGAACTTTAACCCTCAGCCATTTAGTTAAGAGGAAGCCATTCTACCACTTGTGCTACTGCCCAGTAAAGTATTTTAATTAAAAGGATTGATGAAATTGTACAAAATTGTACACTTACTGAAAATAGCAAACTGTAAAATGCTTTAACCACAAAATTTGTTTGGCTGAAATATATCCTCTGTTTACAATTATTTTGCAATATGCCTATAACCCTGTGACTTATCACCATCACTGAAAGAAACAGCATAATAGCCAACAGACTGAATACTGGAGATAATTAGCCTGAAGAGCACTAACCAACATTAGGCACATGCTTCTTTGATTTTAACTGCAGTGAAGTGTAAAGTATTTATTTTTATAGTAACATGTATTAGTATTCATTTACATAGATACTAGGCTACACTCACCAGTAGACATTTCTAAGCCTTTCGTCTTTTGCAGGTCTAAGTATTGATAGGAAACTATTTGCTTTTCATACACAAATATGAACTTTGAGCATCTGATTGTGGGGAGGTGTACATGCATTTGAAGCTGATAGGACAAATGAGAAATTAATTTCAAAGTTCAATTACAAAAGTACATACTAGAAAACATCTACAAACAAATTCTGCTTTTCACATTCATATTAAAGGTCAGTGAAGATTGACTCAAGCCTTTATACGAGCATTTCAGTTATAGCATAAGCTTTATTATTTGGCTTCTGCTGAAATATGTGGGCCACATTTTCCTCTTTTTTTTCAGAAAAAGGTCTATTCATTTTTAATGTTTTACTAACTTACTAACAAAATGAGGGATGCGTGTGATTTTTAAGTGATTGTTTTTAGTGCAACGTCATTTCATTAGTGGAAGCAACAAAAGTTCAGTCAATCACAAAAGCAACTATAATAATGATCCTTTAACACTTCTCAAGCAGCTGGTGAGCCACAGTCAGAATAAGTGTTAAAAAGGTTTATGAATTTAGTTGTGAAATAGCTGAAAGGTCAGGTAATAATGCCCATTCCACAGATTGAGCCTAGGGCATTGCATAATAGACAAATGGCAGAGCCACCTTGGTGGGACAAGATAGCCCCTGCAACATGAAAGGGAGGCAAGTTGCATAGAGTTACTTACAGCACATATGAACTTAGTTTACATGGTAGTTCAGCGCAGTCCACGGCTTGGGGATTATGACATGAAATTGCTTTCTTCTGTCATTCTTCCATTTGTATCTTTTGAAGTCTGCCACCAGTCTTTTACACAGGATCATAAAATAAAGACGAGGGGGTCATTTGGCCGATCTTAGCTCATCCACCCAGAATAAGGGAAAAAACTTCCATTCCCCATCACATCATCTGTCTCTTGAAGGAATATAAGGTTTTTGGTAGACTACTCTACCCAGAAGACACCCAAGTGTTGATCGCTCTTTGCATGAAGAATTTGTTCTTGAAATGAAAGTTTAGAACAGATATCATAAGTTTTAACCTATGTTCAGTATCATGACATACCCACACATCCCCCCTCCTCCACCCCTGCACCTCAGATCACACCCTTTATTCGTCCGACTCTGGTGGATAGGGGCTGAAGTCTGGCACGCTTATTGCTTTCCTGAATTGTCTTCGAATACAGAACTTAGTGGGTCTGCTTTCCAATGGAGGATGTTACAATGCATGACTAGTTCTGAGCAGTCTCTTGCCTCCATACTTACAGCAGTGAGCGGTGGTGTAGTTAGATTGGATAAATTGCTGTGTGCTGTTTGTTTTGCTATTGAACAGGATCAACATCAGTGCAAATGCAGTGTTGCCTCTGTAATGCAGTCCATTGACACAATAGTACAAGCTCTTCTCCTAAATGCTTCTTCCACTGATGCTATGCAATCTTTGGGTCCATACTCCAAGAAATAGTAATCGCCAGCTTCAACTCACTTGCAGAATAATGCAGAAGAGTTCAGAGAACTTAGAGATGCCTACTTTTTTTATGCTCAGATAAGTGGACATCAAAACGCGACCATCTCCTATAGTGGCATGTGAGAGGTAGCACAGGAACAGCCCACTGACACTCCTGTCTGTTAGTTCTGTACCGTTACTTAATCTTCCACAAGTGACTGAAGCCACTGCCTCAAACAATTAGCTCATAGCAACTCTAGGAATGGAAATTCATTGCACTGAGGCGTATTAGGGTTAGTTATAGATATAAGTATCCCATGAAGCTCACCAGTAGATTGAGTAACCATGCACAACCTCAATTAGGGTGCATATCGGTTCACCACTCACCGGGAATAAATACATCATAAAAACACTCTGAAGACCATAAAATACGTATTCAAATTCCAAATGAAATGAATTAATTAAATATATCTTGCAATCTAGCATTCCTTTATTTAAGAGAAAATAAAGTGTCAGTTCTCCAAAAGTAAAAGTAACAATACAAAATCATGCACTTTATTTCAGGTAATGCCAGGTCAGACCTGGAGTTCACTACTCACATTTTGTCTTTGTCCGTCCATCCCCCTGCCCTCTCCCCTGAGTTATGGGCTTCTTGGCTTTTAACAAGATTTTTTTTTAACTATAATTTTCTTGAAACCATTTTAAATAAAAGCAATCCTCACAGTAACATTAGAATCATAGATTCTTACAGCACAGAAGGAGGCCATCCGGCTCATGGTGCCTGTGCTGGCTCTTTGAAAGAGCTATCCAATTAGTCCCACTCCATGCTCTTTCCTCATAGCCCTGCATATGTTTCCTTTTCAAGTATATAAACAATTCCATTTTAAAATTTACTATTGAACCTGCCTCCACCATCCTTTCAGAAATGCATTCCAGATCATAACAACTCGCTGCCCTCTGCTTCTTTTGCCAATTATCTTAAATTTGTGTCCTCTGGTTACCGACCCACCCACCAGTGGAAACAGTTTCTCCTTATTTACTCTATCAAACCCCCTCATAATTTTGAACACCTCTATTAAATCTCTCCTTAACATTCTCTGCTCCAAAGAGAACAATCCCAGCTTCTCCAGTCTCTCCACATAACCGAAGTCCCTCACCCCTGGTGTCATTCTGGTAAATCTGCTCTGCACCCTCTCCAAGGCCGTGACATCCTTCCTAAAGTGTGGTGCCCAGAATTGGACACAATACTCCAGCTGAGGTCTAACCAGTGATTTATAAATGTTTAGCATATCTTCTTTGCTTTTGTACTCTATCTCTATTTATAAAGCTACGGCTCCCGTATGCCTTTTTAACAGCATTATCAACTTGTCCTGCCACCTACAAAGATTTGTGTATGTGAATCTGCTGGTCTCTCCGTTCCTGCATCCCCATTAAAATTGTACCATTTAGTTTTACATTGCCTCAACTTATTCTTCCTTCCAAAATGCATCACTTCACACTTCTCTGCATTAAATTGCATCTGCCATGTATCTGCGCATTTCACCAGTCTATCTTTGTCCTCCTGAAGTCCGTGACTGTCCTCACTGTTTACTACATTTCCAAATTTTGTGTCGTCTGCTTACTTTGAAATTATGCCCTGTACAGCCAAGTCCAGCTCATTTTATATATCTCAGAAAGAGCAGTCATACTAATACCAACCCCTGGGGGAACACCGCTGTATATGTCCCTCCAGTCTGAAACACAACAATTTACCACTACTCTCTGCTTTCTGTCTCTTAGCCAATTACGTATCCATGCAGCCACAGCCCCTTCAATCCCATGGGCTTCAATTTTGATAATGAGTCTATTGTGTGGAACTTTATCAAACATCTTTTGAAAGTCTATAAACACATCAACTGCACTATCCTCATCAACCCATGTCTGACAAACTCAATCAAGTTTGTCAGACATGACTTGCCTTTAACAAATCCATGTTAGCTGTTATTAATTAACCCATGTTTTTCCAAGTGAAAATTAATTTTGTCCCGGATTATGGTCTCCAGAAGTTTTCCTGCCACCGATGTTAGGCTGACTGGCCTGTAGTTACTGGGTTTATCCCTCTCCCCTTTTTTGAACAGGGGTGTAACATTTGCAACTCTCCAGTCCTCTGGCACCATCCCCATATCCAAGGAGGAATGAAGGATTGTGACCAGGGCTTCTGCTATTTCCACCCTTGCTTCCCTCAGCAAGCTAGGATGTGTCCCATCTGGACCTTGTGACTTTTTTACTTTGAGAGCTGCCAACCTTTTAAGAACCTCTTTATCTATTTATCCTATCCAATTTCTCTATCCCTCCTCCTTTATTGTGACATTGTCAGCATCATCTTTTGTGAAAACAGATGCAGAGTACTCATTTAGTACCTGAGCCATGCTGTCTGCCTCCACAAGATTTCTTTTTTGGTCCTTAATCAGCCCTACACTTCCTTTGAGTATCCTTTTACTCTACATATGTTTATGAAAGAATTTAGTGTTCCCTTTTATGTTACCTGCTAATCGTTTCTTATACACTGTCTTTGCCTCTCTTATTTCCCTTTTCACTTCTCTTCTGCACCTTCTGTATTCTTGATTCTCCACTGTATTATGAATCTGACGTTTATCATAAGACTCCTTTTTCTGTTTCATTTTAATCTCTATATCTTTAGTCATCCAGGGAGCTCTAGCTTTGGATGCTCATCATTTCCTCCTCATGGGAATGTGTTTAGTCTGTACCCGAACTCTCTTCTCCTTGAAGGCCTCCTATTGCTCATTTACTGTTTGACCTGCCAATCACTCACTTCTGTGAGTCTTTATGTCTGTGTCTTTTTAAAAAAAAATAATGAACAGAGGAAAATATGGCCCATGAAGTCTATCAGACGTAACATAGGTCTGTGATTAGGAATATATGTATGAGAAATAGTCATTATCAGGCCACTAAAAAGCAGCAAAGATTTAACACAAGGAACAAATAATCAGTACAACTGATACCAAATGATTAAGCTCCTGATTAGTTATTCCTGTAATTGTATTCATTACAAGATAAGTGGTCAGGAAGCTCATCAGTCTGGGTTCTGTGAGAAGCATGAACTGCATCATTATGGCCACTTATAAAAGTCTGGCTTGCTGCTTGGAAAAATAATGGAGACTAATTTCTACTTACATTGCGTAATTATTTTGCAGATACTGAATGAGTTAATCGAGTATTGTATCTCTCATGATTCTGCTTGTAGAACATATTGGTTTCATTTTAAGTCTAATCAATATTATAATTTATATTTAAAAAATTACTTCTGGCTATATGTCGTGTGAGCAGGCCACACAATGGTCACAGGATTCATGTGTAGGTTTGTATTCTGAGCTCCTTTTGTATTTCAAGCTACGCAGGTGTAAAAAAATACATTCAAGTATTAAGCATACTGGAAAACCTGAAAGTAATGATTTTTAAAGAAACTCTTTTTCATATGAAAAGCTATTAATATTAATGTAGAAATGCATACTGAATACTGAAAATACACAGCATCGAGAAAACCATCTATAATCTCCATGGACTGGATAAGACAATGGGGGTCATTTTCAATTTCACCGCCTGGGCGGTATTCTGGCAGAGCAGATTAACCGCCTGTTGTAGAACACGCTCAATTTTTATCTCATTGATTTCAATGGGATGAAAGTCAGGCAGGTTCTACAACAGGCAGATATTGTGCTTTGCCAGATTACCGTCCAGGTGGCGAAGTTGAAAATGACCCCTAATATATTTAATCTGCAGTGGTATGCAAGAGACTCATGCTGCTATGAAAATCCTGTTACCAAATGCTTCTAATTGTGGTAAATTTAAAATGCAATAAATGCAAAAAAAAAGGTCATCTTTGTAGGAGGGGGAGGGGGCTGCCTACCCCTGCCCCCTCCCCCGCAACCCCCGAGCAGTGTTCTCTCAGTCCCCTGTATAAAGGAGGCCAATATTGAAAACATTCTACAGTCTCTGTGGATCCAGGCTGCTTCTCTCGCCTGGACCCCCTCATCTCATTCAGCGTACTGGACCCCAGTCCTACATTTGACCCTGACTGAGCAAGAGAAGCAGGAATTCATGGTATAGGAAGTCTCCCATGGGGCTGCTCCCTTGGCATCATTTGCCACGTAAAGGGCAGGTGGAGGTTCCACCCCTTCTAAGGCTGCCTGGAAAATCCCAGAAACACAACCTTTTTCTGCTGGTTTCCACTGGATTCCCACCGCAGTTTCAGTAGGATTTAGAATGGGACCGAATCCCTCTGGAAATTCAGGGCCTGGCTTTCTTATGGATGCAGGTGTCGCTGTTTGAGGAAGGCCTTTTTTCTACCTGGAGTAGAAATTTTCTTATTTAGAATTTCAAGTGCTTTGAGAGACCTTCCTAAAGGTGAAGAGCACTATCGATATAAACTGTGATTGAATATTTTTCACAATACATTAAACTGTATTTGTAAACTAATACCTTGAGGTGTATTTTAATAATTGTTAACTTTTTCCAAATGCTTCTGTTTTTGCAATATTGTACCTATTTTAACTTCCCTCTTAATTAACAAACATATAGAACAATTCAGATTAATTAACCGGTTCTGCACCATTTATTTGTTCAATTTTGTACAAAGTCCAGGGTGTTATAAGATGACAACACTGTCATGTTATATATTAAATGGAAGAGTTTCCATTCATCAGTATCATAGACAGAGACGTAAAGGAACAACAGCTTGTGTTTTTATAGTGCTCTTCACCTGCAGGAAAACCTCTCCAAGCACTTAGCTTTAGAAAGTTAAACAATGAATGTAGAGCAAAAGGGGAAAGAGAAAAATGGAGCAGGTTAGGGTAGGGTCCACGAGGACATGATCAAAGGGTTTTAAGGATGTTTTTAAAAGAAAGGAGGGTGGTGGCAAAGCAGAGGGAACGGCAAAGGGAGTTCCAGAGGGAGTATAGTGGCTATTGGTGGAGTGGAGGATGAGGAAAGTTCAGTGTTAGAGGAGTGAAAGGTGAGGGCAGGAAGAGATCATTAGGTAGGGTGGGTCAAAGCCATGGTCGGGATTGAAAGAGAGGGTGAGAATTTTGAAGCCAACTTACTAGGGCACATGAAGCCGCTAGAGCTGGGAGAGGACAGGGTGATGGAAGTGTTTTGAATGAGTTGAAGCTTATGAAGGGTTGATTCAGGGAACACGGGTGTGGCTGGAGCAGAAGCTAGGCTGGAGAGTCTCAAATAAGGAATGATGGGAGGGCTGGAAGAGTTGCTGCAAAGCAACTGCACATTCCAGAATATGAAAGGAAGAGAAGGTTGAAAATGGTGTAATAGAGTGAATGCTAAATTTAAGGATGGGGTTCTTGAGGGGGCTTCTTAATAGCAGTCTTGAAGGAGGTGTGCACAGTGCCAGAGGACAAAGAACAAGCAGGATATATACATGCAATGGCCATTAAGAGAGTACATTAAATACGTTCAGTACAATGGATACAGATAGCAAATCAATAGTATGTACATTACATGTAACACATGAAAGTGACAGCAAGAGAATAAAAAAACAAATTGGTGACAGTAGACAGTACATCACAGTATCCAAAATTTACAGTGAACAACCAATCTTGATTGGATCAATGTAACCACATACAATTTATTTAGGAATTACCTGGGATACATTTAACTAAAGAATTTTTAAAAAGACAAAGAGCTAATTAAAGCTGCATTTCCAACAATTTCCATTATATAGCAACAATATCCCAATTATGGGTCTCCTGTAAAAACAGTCTATTTCTTTGTGAAGTTATAGTGAGTTAAAAATATTTAATTGTTTGTATGTAAAGCTGTGTGTGATGGCCTGAATGGCAAAATTCTGGACTGATATTGGGCTCTGCCTGTTGCCTTACTGGTGAGAGAACTGCATCTGAGGATTGTCCTGCTTAATGCTTGTAGACTTTCTTGGTGAAAAATATTTAATTGTTTGTATGCAAAGCTGTTAACCATCTATTTACTTTAGGTTAGTATAAGCTAACTGTCAATCATAGATCAATTTGCAGAATGTGTTTGTGTGTGAGGGCAGAAGGGGATATGTATATCTACATACACAAAAAGTGGAGCAATAATATGATTAAGTTGTATTTTCTATGACTGACAACTGGAGTTATTGGGTGCAGACTATGCTGATACCCCATAGATGCCTTCATATGTACAATAGATTGATTTTGCTGTACTGAAGGTTGTTGAGGCAAATTACATAGAGAACGGTAAGTGTCAACTTCAGCTGTGTATGATGGCCTGAATGGCAAAATTCTGGACTGATATTTGGCTCTGCATGTTGCCTTACTGGTGAGAGAACTGAATCTGAGGATTGTCCTCATTAGTGCTTTTAGACTTTTTTGGTGAACATATTTAGCAGCTTGTTAATTGTTAATTAATATTCATACTTTAGCCCAGGTTTCACTAATATGGTGTGACAAAGAAAATCTAGGAAGAATCAAACATTCAGACATTTGAACTATAGAGTCCCCAAGGGGAAAGTTATAGATTGTCAATACAAAGAGTACAGGAGGCATATCTTACTAACTGTAAATAAGCAAATATTTCATATTATCATTAGCCAGCAGGAAGTTAACATAGCAACAGGACAGAATTACACAAAATAAAGCTTTCCTTATAAGGGAGTTAAAGGGGGACATTTTTCGACATTAAAGGTGATATACAAATGCAAGTTGGTGTCTTTGAGAAAAGGATTGGAATTTCTCTTAGGATGGGAGAGCAGCTGGAAGATTCGTGAATCATATTTGTTACAATGATGTCTTGGACAAGTGATGTGTGGGATGAAATTGTGCATATTAATGTACTTTATGAAATCCATTGTCTGTAACTGTAATGAAGGTGTTAATGAATTAATTTGCCAAATTCACACAGGATGCATTTCAATGCAATTTAATGTAATGTGTTTACAAACATGCAAAAAGGATTACCAAACATTTTCATAAATGCAATGTCCATTTAAAGGCAAACAAATAAATGTTTTAGAATATTACGAACGCTGTAATGTATTTGCTTCAAAATATCTCAACTAATTTAGCTGGTGACTAATATAAATCCAGGGCTTTCACAACTTGTTGATTAACCTACTTTTCAATTATTTGGCTTATAATTACTTAATGGAGCTAACCACTAAGCAATTAATTATTAATTTTCCCCAATCTCTAAATATAATTAAAATCGGTGCATTCAACACCACTGTTGTCATTTCTTCCACTGTCATGTAGTTCCCAGAAGCTGAATGGCGGTGGAGAAAATAAAATGGCATTCTTAAAGGTAGCTCCCCAGTTATATTTCAAACTCAGCCTGGAAAAACTCGTGTTTGTAAGGAAACAGTTATCCAAGCTTATAGGAAATGGGTTCATTACAGATGTCTACAGTGGATTTTCCTTATTGTTATTTTGGGCCATACTGCCATTTATTTTAAAACTTTGAATAATTTTGATTTTATAGCTGTCAGATTTGTTATTATCGATCCTGTCTGTAATCCCTTTCTATATGAAATGCTCATGCCTATTTATCATTATCATTTTCTTGTCTTGCCAGTCAAACATAAGTATTTACAGCTGGATCTAAATGGGCAATGGAATAAAATACTGTAACTCCTTAGATTTCAGTGGCATTCACTACAGAAGGCACGGGGTTTATTCTGCAGTCATTTTATTTGAGTGTTTCCTCATTTAAAATGACTTTGAATTGGAGTGATGATTTGTCATTCCCACTTCACAGTTATTTCCACTGACAATAAGGAACAATCCAGCATACCGCTGAAAACCCCACAAAGCAAAGGACATGCGTGACAATGGGCTCAATTTTAAAACAGAAGTTCTGGGTGGTTGGAGGTGGGGGGGGCAAAGAAAATCAAGATCTTCTGGAGCGGGCAGGAATCCCTGCTCCAATACGCTGAAGAACGTGCACGACCCAGAGTCATCTGGGTGCCTGCGCTGTTCCCGAACCCGAAAGTCCCGCCGGCAATTAAAGCCGGTGGGACGATATTTAAACCAACAATTCAAGTACTTAAAGTACTTGAAATGTGCATGAATGTAATTAATTATGCTGGCAAGCAATTTCAACGCTGCCTCAGCATGTTTCCCATGCTGTGTGAAACACGCCACGGTGAAGGAGTCATGTTACAGCCTGCAGCCATTTGGACATTTAAATGCCTGTTTGACAGATGGAGATAAAAGGTGAGTTATTGCAGCAAGGCACTCAGTTCTCTCAGACAAACTTTTGGCTGGGAGATCTTTGTGTTTAGACTGAAAATTCTTGGTTTTCACTTTGAATTGCTCTGTTTACACCTATTTACCAACTTTTCGGACCCCCTCAAACTGACACTCAGGATGGGGGGGGGGGGCGCGAAGGCTGCATTCACCACTACATGAGGAGGAGTTCATAGAACATATTAGGGACTGTTTCTTAGACCAATACGTCGGGGAACCAACCAGAGAACAGGCCATTTTGGATCTGGTAATGGGTAACGAAACAGGATTAATTAATGATCTTAAAGGAAAGGATCCCTTGGGAAACAGTGATCATAACATGATAGACTTTCACATCCAGTTTGAGAGTGAGGATCTTGGGTCTGAAACTACTGTATTAAACTTAAATAAAGGCAATTATAAAGGAATGAGGGCGGAATTGGCTAAAGTGGACTGGGTAAATAGATTAGATGGTACGATGGTGGATTAGCAGTGGCAAACATTTAAAAAGATATTTTATGACTCGCAACAAAAATATATCCCTGTGAGGAGGAAAGACTCCACAAAAAGAGTGAACCAACCATGGCTAACTAAGGAAGTAAAGGATGGTATCATGTTAAAAGAAAAAGTATACAACATGGCAAAGATTACTGGTAAGCCCGAAGATTGGGAAAACTTTAAAAACCAGCAAAGGATGACTAAAAGAACAATAAAGAGGGAGAAAATCAATTATGAGAGTAAACTAGCAAGAAATATAAAAACTGGCAGTAAAAGCTTCTATAAGTATATAAAAAGAAAGAGGGTAGCTAAAGTACACATTGGTCCCTTAGAGGATGAGATTGGGGAAATAATGGAAAACAAGGAAATGGCAGAGGAATTGAACAGATATTTTGTATCTGTCTTCACAGTAAAAGACACTAATAACATACCAATAATAGTAGAAAATCAAGGGGCAAAGGGGAGGGAGGAACTAAAAACAATCACTATCACTAGAGAAAAAGTACTAGGTAAGCTAATGGGTCTAAAGACTGACAAGTCCCCTGGACCTGATGGCTTGCATCCGAGGGTCTTAAAGGAAGTGGCTACAGAGATAGTGGATGCATTGGTTGTAATCTTCCAGAATTCACAAGATTCTGGAGAGGTCCCAGCGGATTGGAAAACCGCAAACGTAACACCTCTATTCAAGAAGGGAGTGAGACAGAAAGCAGGTAACTATAGACCAGTTAGGCTAATATCTGTCATTGGGAAAATACTAGAATCCATTAAGGAAGTAGTAGCTGGACATTTGGAGACTCATAATACAATCAAGGAGAGTCAATGTGGTTTTATGAAGGGGAAATAGTGTCTGACAAATTTATTAGAATTATTTGAGGAAGTAACTGGCAGGGCGGATAAAGGGGAACCAATGGATGCAGTATATTTGGATTTCCAAAAGGCATTCGATAAGGTGCCTCATAAAAGATTACTGCACAAGATAAGAGCTCATGGTGTTGGGGGTAATGTACTGGCATGGATAGAGGATTGGCTAACTAACAGAAAACAAAGAGTCAGGATAAAAGGATCATTTTCAAAATGGCAATCTGTAACTAGTGGGGTGCCGCAGGGCTCAGTGCTGGGGCCTCAACTATTTACAATATATATCAATGACTTGGATGAAGGAACAGAGTGTCTTGTGGCCAAATTTACTGATGAAACAAAGATAGGTGGAAAAGCAAGTTGCGATGAGGACACAAAGTGTCTGCAAAGGGATATTGACAGGTTAAGTGAATGTGCAAAAATTTGGCAGATGGAATATAATGTGGGAAAATGTGAAGTCATCCACTTTGGGAGGAAAAATATAAAAGCAAACTATTATTTGAATGGAGAAATACTACAAAATGCTGCGGTACGGAGGGATCTGGGTGACCTCGTACATGAAACACAAAAAGTCAACATACAGGTGCAGCAGGTAATCCGGAAGGCAAACGGAATATTGGCCTTTATTTCTCGGGGGATGGAGTATAAAAGCAGGGAAGTCATGCTACAGCTGTACAGGGTGCTGGTGAGACCACACCTGGAGTACTGCGTACAGTTCTGGTGCCCTTATTTAAGGAAGGACATACTTGCATTGGAGGCAGTTCAGAGAAGGTTCACTAGGTTGATTCCGGGTATGGAAGGGTTGTCTTATGAGGAAAGATTGAACAGGTTAGGTCTATACTCATTGGAGTTTAGAAGAATGGGAGGAGTTCTTATTGAAACATTCAAGATTCTGAGGGGACTCGATAGGGTAGATGCTGAGAGGATGTTACCCCTCATGGGGGAATCTAAAACTAGGGGGCATAGTCTCAGAATAAGGGGTCGCCCATTTAAGACTGATCTGAGGAGGAATTTCTTCTCCCAGAGGGTCGTGAATCTTTGGAATTCTTTATCCCAAAAAGCTGTGGCGGCTGAGTCATTGAGTTAGACAAATTTTGATCAGCAAGAGAGTCAAAGGATATGGAGAAAGGGTGGGAAAGTGGAGTTGAGGTAAAAATCAGATCAGCCATGATCTCATTAAATGAGCAGGCTCGAGGGGCCGAATGATCTACTCCTGCTCCTATCTCTTATGGTCTTATGGTCTACATCCGAGGACGAGGAACATCACCAGCCTTGCGAGGCATGGTGTGCACTTCCGCCACTTGGAGCTCTACAACACATTGCTGCTCCACCAGCACCTGCACAAGAGCACAGAGGGAGCGACGTCGCAAGAGGCGCTACCCTCGTCAGAGGGTCCATAGACTAAGGCTCAGCTTTCTGGACCTCTCTAAGGAGCAGTGCCTACGTTGAAAGTGAGTCGCCAGGTGGTCGCAGACATCTGCAGCCTCCTTCATGCTGAGCTGCTCCCAGCTGGGCCAGGCAACATCTCATTACCCATTGCTGTTAAAGTCACCACTGCCCTCAACTTCTTCGCCTCCACATCATTCCAGGGTGCCACCAGTGACATCGCCGGGGTCTCGGTCGTCTGCACACAAATGCGTAAGGCAGGTCAGCAATGGCTTGTTTTGCAGGGCCTTGCAATACATCAGCTTCCCCATGAACGACCTCAGCCAGACGGAGAGGGCAGTGGGATTCCACTCTGGCGGGCTTCCCACGGGTAAAGGGTGCAATCGATTGCATGCAATCTGAGCACCTCCACTCGAGCCAGGACTGTTCATCAACAGAAAGGGGTATCACTCCATCAACATTAAGCTCATTTGTGACCACCACAAAAGATTTCTTCACGTGTTTTTTTTTATTCGTTCATGGGATGTGGGCATCGCTGGCGAAGCCGACATTTATTCCCATCCGTAATTGCCCTTGAGAAGGTGGTGGTGAGCCGCCTTCTTGAACCGCTGCAGTCCGTGTGTGAAGGTTCTCCCACAGTGCTGTTAGGAAGCGAGTTCCAGGATTTTGATCCAGCGACGATGAAGGAACGGTGATATATTTCCAAGTCGGGCTGGTGTGTGACTTGGAGGGGAACGTGCAGGTGGTGTTGTTCCCATGTACCTGCTGCTCTTGTCCTTCTAGGTGGTAGAGGTCGCGGGTTTGGGAGGTGCTGTCGAAGAAGTCTTGGCAAGTTGCTGCGGTGCATCCTGTGAATGGTACACACTGCAGCCACAGTGCGCCGGTGGTGAAGGGAGTGAATGTTTAGGGTGGTGGATGGGGTGCCAATCAAGCGGGCTGCTTTGTCCTGGATGGTGTTGAGCTTTTTGAGTGTTGTTGGAGCTGCACTCATCCAGGCAAGTGGAGAACATTCCATCACACTCCTGACTTGTGCCTTGTAGATGGTGGAAAGGCTTTGGGGAGTCAGGAGGTGAGTCACTCGCTGCAGAATACCCAGCCTCTGACCTGCTCTTGTAGCCACAGTATTTATATGGCTGGTCCAGTTAAGTTTCTGGTCAATGGTGACCCCCCCCAGGATGTTGATGGTGGGGGATTCAGCGATGGTAATGCCATTGAATGTCAAGGGGAGGTGGTTAGACTCTCTCTTGTTGGAGATTTTCATTGTCTGGCACGAATGTTACTTGCCACTTATGAGCCCAAGCCTGGATGTTGTCCAGGTCTTGCTGCATGCGGGCTTGGACTGCTTCATTATTTGAGGGGTTGCAAATGGAACTGGACACTGTGCAATCATCAGCGAACATCCCCATTTCTGACCTTATGATGGAGGGCAGATCATTGATGAAGCAGCTGAAGATGGTTGGGCCTAGGACACTGCCCTGAGGAACTCCTGCAGCAATGTCCTGGGGCTGAGATGATTGGCCTCCAACAACCACTACCATCTTCCTTTGTGCTAGGTAAGACTCCAGCCACTGGAGAGTTTTCCCCCTGATTCCCATTGACATCAGTTTTACTAGGGATCCTTGGTGCCACAATCGGTCAAATGCTGCCTTGATGTCAAGGGCAGTCACTCTCACCTCACCTCTGGAATTCAGCTCTTTTGTCCATGTTTGGACCAAGGCTGTAATGAGGTCTGGAGCAGAGTGGTCCTGGCGGAACCCAAACTGAGCATTGGTGAGCAGGTTATTGGTGAGTAAGTGCCGCTTGATAGCACTGTCGACAACACCTTCCATCACTTTGCTGATGATCGAGAGTGGACTGATGGGGCGGTAATTGGCCTGATTTGATTTGTCCTGTTTTTTGTGGACAGGACATACCTGGGCAATTTTCTACATTGTCAGGTAGATACCAGTGTTGTAGCTGTACTGGAACAGCTTGGCTGGAGGCGCAGCTAGTTCTGGAGCACAAGCCTTCAGCACTACAGCCGGGATGTTGTCGGGGCCCATAGCCTTTGCTGTATCCAGTGCACTCAGCCGTTTCTTGATACCACGTGGAGTGAATCGAATTGGCTGAAGACTGACTTCTGCACTTCTGGCTGAAGATGGTTGCAAACGCTTCAGCCTTGTCTTTTGCACTCACCTGCTGGACTCCGCCATCATTGAGGACGGGAATGTTTACAGAGCCTCCTCCTCCCGTTAGTTGTTTAATTGTGCACCACCATTCATGACTGGATGTGGCAGGACTGCAGAGCTTTGATCTGATCCATTGGTTGTGGAATCGCTTAGCTCTGTCTATAGCGTTGCTTCCACTGTTTAGCATGCATGTTGTCCTGAGTTGTAGCTTCACCAGGTTGGCACGTCATTTTTCAGTACACCTGGTGCTGCTCCTGGCATGCTATTCTACACTCCTCATTGAACCAGGGTTGATCCCCTGGCTTGTTAGTAATGGTAGAGTGAGGAATATGCCGGGCCATGAGGTTACAGCTTGTGCTGGAATACAATTCTGCTGCTGCTGATGGCCCACAGCGCCTCATGGATGCCCAGTTTTGAGCTGCTAGATCTATTCTGAATCTATCCCATTTAGCACGGTGGTAGTGCGACACAACACGTTGGATGGTGTCCTCAGTGCGAAGACGGGACTGTGTCTCCACGAGGACTGTGCAGTGGTCACTCCGACCAATACTGTCATGGACAGGTGCATTTGCAACAAGTAGATCGGTGTGCACGAGATTCTCTGGCATCTGCCACGATTCGTTCATTCTGAGGGAATCCAACATCCTAGGCCTCTTCCACGCACTGATTGGCCTTAACGGCTGGCTCCTCGGGGACAAGGTATACCCCCTGCACACGTGGCTGATGACACCTCTGAGAAACCCCATCAGCGAGCAACAGCGTCGATAGAACGACAGCCACATCGCCACCAGGTCTATAATTGAACATGCGATAGGGTTGCTGAAGATGCAATTTCAGGTACCTTGATCGTTCTGGGGGAGCACTTCAATACACACCAGCGAGAGTGGATCACATAGTAGTGTGTTGTGTCCTGCACAACATGGCGCAACAGAGAGGAGGCCCCATCCCCTCATCCACCATCCACGTTGAGGAGGAGGACAAACCCATGGGCAGAGCAGCAGCTCACCTGGCTGCTCATCAGGCCAGGGAGTCACTCATGTGAACGGTTCTAAGAAAGTGAGAAGAGTCCAGTCTTCACACCACCTGGAACGAGCAGCGCCAACACCAGCAACCCCCCCCCACCACTCCCTGCACAAAACAGTCCTGCAACTACACATACACCCACTCTAAAGTGACCCACTGGGTGACATCAAGTGTCGCTGTTCATGATGAAGCACATGAAAGTCAAGAATGGCCAAGACGTGGCTGTAGTGGTGAGAATGATAACATTTAATGTGACTTTAGCAAAAAAAAAGTATGAATGAAAAACATGACAGTCTGTCAGACATCCTTGTCCATATCCTTCGTGATCACAAATTCTTAGCCTTTCTTTTCCTACTGCTTCTACGTGGTGCATCCCCTGTGGCTGCAGCAGAGGTAGTGGCAGGTTGCTCATGTTCATGCCCTGACACTTAGATACTTTAGGCCTACGTCCTCTGGGTTTTGGAGCCGGTGAGGGTCCCTCCAAAGACTGCTCCACCTGCACATGTGCAGGGGCAGACTCGGCCACCTGGAGAGGAGGCAGCATTGCGTGTACCGGTTGAGAGGGGGGCAACGGGTGAGACGTGGGAGCGCTTTGAGTGGCGTCCCCACTTCCATGTTCAGTGGCGTCCCCACTTCCATGTTCCCTTTTGCCATCATCCCTCTCCTGGGCCAGGCCCACATCACTCCTACCACCCTGCTGGACAACAGTGTGGTGGACATGTGTGATGTGTTGGAAAGCCACTTCTAAAGTATCCGTCAGCCTGTTTAAGGCGGCAGAATGTTGTTCACCCTGAGTCCGAACGGCTGTTATCAGGGCCTGAATGGACTCATTTGTGAGCCGTGTTTGAAGCTCAATGGAGGCTAGCCTTCTCTCCATCACAGACATTCCTGCACTTACCTGCAATACTATCTCAGACATTTCAGCAGTTACATGCGACACTATCTCAGACAGTTCCTCACGTACCTGTGACACAATCTGAGATACCCTCACGTACCTGTGACACTATCTGAGATTCCCTCCCATACCTGTGCCACCATTCCATGAATGCAGGAGTTGGACTCCTCCATCCTCTGCACTATTGTGGAGAGTGTGCGTGGCATCTGTTCCAATACCTCGCAAATGTGCTGCTGTCCCTCGATCATTCTCCTTTTAAAGGATGGCCCCCGGGGTTCAGCATCTGCGTCCAGCTGAGCAGAGCCTGGAGAGGAGTGTGCCCACCACAGCTGCCCCTGTCACCAATGTCTGCTCGTGCTCACTTGTGTGCAGTGACTCACCAGGTACCAACCCAACTAACTGACTACTAGGACCCACTGAGGTGTGAGTATCTGTGCTGGTGGATGGCTCACTAAGATGTGACGGTGTGCCCTCAGAGGCCGGGTGTTCCTCTGAGGAATCGCCCTCTGTCTTCACTGCGGTCGTTGAAGGGCCTGTAAGGGAACAGAAGGTAATATTAAGCATCATCACAGATGTGTCATGTTGCGATGAGCACACTGAGGTGTTCAACATGCCAATGATTGTTAACATCAATTCATGATGTGTGTGATGAATGTTGAAGTTGTGTCATCCGATGTTTGTGGGCTGCCCAGTCTCGGCGTCCCCGACGGACAGGCACTCGAGGGTGCAGCTGATCTCCAGGGCCGCCGCCTCCACGTCTGTGAGGACCACTATTTGTGGAGACCTCCCCTCCAGTCCTCGCCCTCACGTGAGCATTTTGGACTGTCTTCTAGAAGGGGAGAAAATACAGACGTGTGAGTGAGTGATGGTGAAGTGGCCAACTGATGAAGGCATTGCTTTGGGTGAGGCTGACTGAAAGAGATGCATAAGAGGGTGAGTATGAGACAGAGACATCACATTGGATCAGGATTGGGGTGAGTGGTAGTGGTGGGGTCACAAATGGGGAGGTGAGGAAGTGCAGGTAAGTTGAGGATGAGCCTTAAGTAGGTGTGAGGAGTGATGTGATGGAGTAGTCTTGGCAGTGCAGAATGAGTTGGGGGGGTGGGGGAGGTAATGTGCAACACGGAATGCAGGAGAATCAGTAAGTATACTCACTTTTGCTGACCTAGTTAGGTCATTGAAACGTTTCCGGCACTGGACCCAAGTGCGGGAAATGCTGCTGCTGGTGACCTCATCTGTCACCTCGAGCCAGGCCTTGGTGGCGGTGGCAGAGGCAGGGCACTTCCTCCTGTTGGCCGGGTAAAATAGTTCCCTCCTCCTCCTCTCCCAAGCCAGTAGCAGCTGAAGTGAGGCTTCGCTGAATCTTGGAGCAGCCTTGCCCCTGTGCTGCTCCATTGGGTCTTCTTGGTCTTTGCTCCAGCAAAATCCATTGGAGCAATGGCCCTATAAATCTACAGCTGCGGCTGACAGTCTGTCATGCAGGTGTGCATTCCGCCCGCTGCACAGCTTTCAGATGGCAAACCCAGAAACAAAATTAATGGCCACCGATTAGGTCGCAATTGCGTGGGAAAAGGTAAGTTTTTATTAGTCAGGTTTGCCGCATGCCCTTTGGCCCCCCCCACCCCCCCCCCCCCAGCCTAGTGCCATCCCGCCGCCCTTTTAAAATTGAGCCCAATGTCTTATTCCTTCTGTTGTAATTTTGTGGCAAATTTGACCTGTCTTAATGACATTTTTTATATCACCTTCAGCCTGTAGAGGTGAGTCTCCATATCTTCTGTCCGATATTAAATAGCAGATGGGCAGGTGGTGAGAAATGGGCTTTGTGCACACATAGTTGGAACATGATTTGCTTTTACCTTCCTTCCCTCTTCTGACTCCTGCTGGGGTACGGTTCCACAGGTACTGCCACCCATCTAGTATCTTGCTCGAAGAGCTATTCTTTATTTATGAGCCTAGACAGTGAGTGTCGGCAGGCCTTCCAACTATGGATGATGTCATGCTTGCGCTTGAATCTGTTCTCACCTAACATGCACCCCCATATACACACACTTTCAAACAGAGGGCACTGGATAGTGATCAGGAGCAGAAACCCTGGCTGATTTTTCCTCTAGATCAAAGACACTGAGGGCAATTCCAGTGTGCTTATTATCAGATCTGGGCTTTCCTGGTCTGTATCACTCAGTAGTACATGAGGTAAATATTTTGATGGCCACTGCACACTTGGGAATTATCAGATTTTGAGTAGCTATCAATCCATATAGTTTTAGGGATTATTGCCTGGATAGAATGTAAACTGACCAATGGAGAAATAGTAGTCACAAGGGTCTCACTTTGAAGAACGGCTATAGGAGTCAGAAAATGGACACAAGGACAAATGGATTGCGTCAAGTTTCACCAAACATTAAACAAATAGAACCCAGTTCTGACGAAAGGTCATCGACCTGAAACGTTAACTCTGTTTCTCTCTCCACAGATGCTGCCTGACCTGCTGAGTATTTGCAGCATTTTCTGTTTTTATTTCAGATTTCCAGCATCTGCAGTATTTTGCTTTTGTAGTAAAAAAATATTGTTTACAAAAATAGAATAATCCATACTCCAAGGGCAGACAGACAAACTGATTTAGTAATAAGCTATGCTGATAGGATGCAAGGTAAACATTGAGCTTCCATTTAGAATATTCGAGTAGTTAACCAAAAACTTACTACATCATTTGCCTATTGCTGTTATGGAAGTGATATTTTGTGAGGTGTCTATCAACTACAGGGCAGTCTGCAACAGAATAAGGGAGCAAGCACTTCAAGGGGGACAATTTATCAGCACAGTTTATAATTGAGGAATTATATTTAGAGCAGTAATACAATTAATGGATTTATTGTTTCATTCAGTACCTCATCTATGTTAGCTTTTGTCAAACTGCAATGGGTGTTTTTTTGGAATTTTCTTTTAAGTGTGAATTGGAGTAATTCTCACGCACAAGATTGTGTGGTATTTTAAAAGCTTATTATTGATAACAAAGTGTTAATAAAAAATGATGTATTAAAGATTAGGTGTCAGATTGTAACTCAGCTGGATTTAATTAATAATTGGAATCCTATTGTATGCAGTAAATTGAAATTGACAACATAGTTGCTTATAACCAGTCTTGCACATAACAAATAACCAACTGTACTAGAATTGTGCAAGACAATTGTCTATCCAGATATTTCAAGGAACTGGATTAGATCAAATTTACACAAATGCAGATTTGATAGAGTTTTGCTCAAGTCTGTTATACAGTATTTTCTGTTATTTTCTTCATTTTAAAAGGTATTTGTAAGAGTTCTATTTGATCATCACCACGTCTCATAGTCGGGAGATACGTTGAAAGTAATAATTATTTTAATTATTATTTTAATTGATAATGCCAGTTTTTCATATAAAACTGTAATTATCTCTTTCATGTTAAACTATTCTTGGTAGAATTTCAGGATGAAACGGCATTAAGAACAGTATGATTACAACAGAGATTTTTCTCTCAGTTCTTCAACAATGGGCCCATACAACATTATTACTTTATCCTTCAAAGTTAAACAATAGGCTTGCACAAAGAAAGGAATGCAATGTTTAGTATAATCACACGGGCCTTTTATATAGGTCTTCCTTTAAATTGGCTTCTGGGAGCGCAGTAGTTGTGAGTTGACTCCAAGTGTTTATGCTGGTAAATCTGGATTCACTAGACTGACCGCATACTTATTGGGCCCGATTTTAGCACCCACTATCGGGTGCGTTCTCGGTGGGGGGGCCCCGAAAGTCGCGAAATCCCGGAGCGGGACCGGATCCCGCCTCGATCCCGCCCACTTCCGGGTTCCGCGCTGACGTGCGGGGGTGCGTGCGCAGCCCCCACTGGTGGGAATCCCGCAGGCAATTAAAGCCAGCGGGATGCCACTTGACAGTATTTATCTAGCTATTTCAGGTCATTAAATGACCTGATTCAGCTGTCTTATTAGGAAGGGTGGGATTTTACCTTCAACTGAGACTGTTTCACGTACTGGGGGAAACACTCTCACTCCAAACGGACGTGTTGCAGCCAGCAGCCTGTGGCAGCTGCCAAGTTGCACTCCACAAGGTGGGGGGAGACCCTTCACCAACGCAGGAGGCCACTCCGTCACATAGGGCAACGCCTGCCCTCCACCACCCCCCTCCAAGCCAGAAGATACACCGACGTGGAACCGCTGCCCCAGTGCGAGGAAACACCTACCTACCGTGCACAACCCCTCAGACCAACACCTGCCAGATGGGTGGTGCGTTGACATCCTCGGAGGACGAACAGCATCACCAGCCCCAGCAGCCTCGCAGTCCACGCCGTCCGCCTCAGCGACGTGGAGCCCCCCAACATGGTGTTGTGGCACATCCACCTGCACAGCAGGAGGGAGGGCAACCGCAGAGAGAGATGCGTCGCAGGAGGCACTACCCTCCGCACAGGGTCTGCAGACCGAGGCTCAGCTTCATGGACCTCTCCGAGGAGCAGTGCATACGTAGGCTCAGAGTCACTCGCCAGGTAGTCGCCGACATCTGCAGCCTCCTTAACGACGAGCTGCTCCCTGATGGACCAAGCAGCATCTTCTTACCCATCACCGTCAAAGTCACCACTGCCCTCAGCTTCTTCGCCTCCGGATCCTTCCAGGGTGCCAGCGGGGACATCACCGGGGTCTGTCAGTCCTCTGCACACAAGTGCATAAGGCAGGTCACCGATGGGTTGTTCCACAGGGCCTCGAACTACATCAACTTCGCTATGGACGAGCGCAGCCAGATGGAGAGGGCGGTTGGTTTCCATGCTGTGGCTGGCTTCCCACGGGTGCAGGGTGTAATCGACAGCCAGGGCTGTTCATCAACAGGAAGGGGTATCACTCCATGAACGCCCAGCTCATCTGTGACCACCGCCAGAGATTCCTACACGTGTGCGCCAGATACCCCGGCAGCTGCTACGATGCCTTCGTCCTCAGGGAGTCCACCGTCCCGCCCCTCTTCCACGCACCCAACACCGGCAACGGCTGGCTCCTCGGCGACGAGGGGTATCCCCTGCACACGTGGCTCATGACACCTCTGAGGAACGCCATCACCGAGCCGCAGCGTCGATACAATGACAGCCACATTGCTACCAGGTCTACAATTGAGCAGGCTCAAGATGCGCTTCAGGTGCCTTGATCGTTCCGGGGGAGCGCTCCAATACACGCCACTCAGAGTGGGACGAATTATAGTTGTCTGCTGTGCCCTGCACAACATGGCCCAACAGAGAGGGGTGCCGCTGGAGGAGGCCCCATCCACACCCGCCACCCACATTGAGGACGACGATGAGGAGGAGGAGGACGAGCGCGAGGATGAGGAACGACCCATGGGCCGAACACCGGCTCGCCGGGATGCTCGCCAGGACAGGGAGGCACTCATATGTCAACGGTTCTCCTAGGATCAGACAGTCTGAGGCGTTCACATCTCATCACGTGCACAGACAAGGGGCCATACCAGCCCCCTCCACAGAAGAGTGGTGCCAGTACTCTTGCACCCACTGTAGTGTGCCCAAAGGGCGGGACCAGGTGTTCGTCGTCATGATGGCCCGCACGGAAGGGACCTATTGCACAAGCCGCAGAAGAATGGACGAGAGGTGGCGGGAGTGGTGAGAACGATTGTGTTTACTCTGTACTTAGTGAACGACTATATAAAAAAAACATTCCAAATTGACAGACACCCTGGTGCATTCCCTTTGTGCTTATAACCCTTGGCTTACGTTTATGGGAACCCCTACGTGGTGCTACCCCTGTGGCTCCAGCAGAGGTGGTGGCAGGTTGCTCCTGTTCGTGCCCTGACCAGGTAGATGCTTTGGGCCGACGCCCCCTGGGTTTCGGTGCCCGTGAGGGCACCTCCACAGACTGCTCCTCCTGCACCTGTGCAGGGGCAGACTCGGCCACTGGAGAGGAGGCACCATTGCGGGTACTGGTTGAGAGGGGGCAACGGGTGCGACGTGGGGGCACCTTGAGTAGCGTCCCCGCTTCCACGTCCCCGTTCACCATCATCCCTCTCATGGCCTCGGCCCACATCACCCCTTCCACCCTGCTGGACGGCAGTTTGGATGGCATGTGTGAGGCCTTGCAAGGCCACCTCTTGTGTATCCGTCAGCCTGTTTATGGCGGCGGAATGTTGCTCACCCTGAGTCCGAACAGCCGTTGTCAGGGCCTGCATGGACTCGATGTTGAGCTGTGCGTGACGCTCGAGGGAGGCTAGCCTGTCCTCCACCGCAGACGCTCCCGCACCTACCCGCGACACTATGTTGCCGGTACCCTCCTGTTCCTGCGCCACCAATGCCCGCATGCAGGAGTTGGACTCCTCCATCACCTGCGCGATTGTGGACAATGCCCGCGGCACCTCTCCCAGTACCTCGGCAATGTGCTGATGCCCCTCGACGACTCTCCTTTTCACTGGTGGCCCCCTGGGTTCAGCATCTGGGTCCGGCTGAGCAGAGCCTGGAGAAGAGTGCTCCCACCGACGCGGACCCTCCGCGGCTGCCCCTGCCACCAGGGTCTGCTCAAGCTCATACGTGCGCGGTGACTCACCATGTGCAACCCCAACTAGTTGGCGAGGGGGACCCACCGAGGTGTGTGTATCTGCGCTGGTGGATGGTTGGCTCATATGTGACGGTGCACCCTCAGAGACCGGCATGTCCTCTGAGGAATCGCCCTCCCCACACACGGCGCTCGCAGACGGCCCTGCAAGAGAACAGAGGGCAATATCAGGCATGTGCACAAACGTTGCGGTGCGGCAGATGCCAGGTGATGCTAAGGTCATTCGCGATCATGAGTGCTGAGTGTCAGCTTTCCCTTACCGGCCGATTCTGCAGCCCCAGCCCCGCCATCCGCCACGGAGAGGCAATGTAGCGTGCGGCTGATATCCAACGCCTCCACCTCTGCGTCCGTCAGTACCAGCAGGTGTGGCGGGCCCCCTCGGGTGCGTTCCCTTTCTCTGGCGTTCTTGCATCTCTTCTCCTGTCAAGGCAAAACACAGATACGTGAGTGAGTGCAGATTGCATTGTGAGACGCCTCAAGCATCGGTGTGGGTGGGTTGAGCGTGGGGCAGATGGATGGGAGGATGCATGTGCCACATGCCCATCCCATTGCATGGGGATTGGGGTGTGTGGTAGTGTTCGAGTGGGGACAGGGACGGTGGGTACGTGCAGGCACGGTGAGGATGGTAGTTGAGTGGCTGTGAGGATTGCTGCGGGAGCGCTGTGGTGGCTGTGCAGAAGGGGGTTGTGATGTGTTTGGCGTGATGTTGGAGACGGGTTGTGGGAGGGTGCGTTAGTGTACTCACTTTGCCGAACCTAGTGAGGTCATTGAATCGCTTTCTACACTGCACCCATGGCCTGGGGGTGTTGGCCCTGCTGCTGACCTCCGCCGCCACCTCTGCCCATGCCTTCCTGGTGGCGGAGCCAGGGCACTTCCATCCGTCATTCGGGAACAGCGTGTCCCTCCTCCTCCTCACACCGTCCAGCAGCAGCTGGAGCGCGAGGTCCGAAAACCGTGGTGCAGCCTTACCCCTGGGGTGCTCCATGGTGTGCTGCCTCTTGCTTGCAGCTGGAGGGGCTTTGGTGGACTGCCCCTTTAAATAGAGCTCCACCATCGCGCGAACGTCAATGCGCATGCGCAGGCCGCCGGCGCGTAGCTGGGGAGCGGAGAACCCGTAACCACGGCTTAATGGCATCAATTATCCCGCGATCGCGCGGGGGGCGCACTCATTTAGCCGTCCGCGTTTTCCACGCGCCCGATGGACCACCCGCCGGAAACCCGCAGGCCTGCTAAAATCGGGCCCATAGACTCAGTTTTACCTGATCAAGCTTCCAAGAAGAATTGGCCTGTTCTCAGGTTTTGGTCTTGACTGTGTGATGGACTATTGAAACCGTGAAATGCCAGTCAACTGTCAGTCTTGCAGCCAAGCTCATTCATTGAGAACACACCAGTTCTTCACAGTCATCCAGTTATTGTACTGAACCAGTAGTTTTCCGTAGAAATATAAAGTATCATAATATCATTTCATGAACCAAAAATATATCTCATCTTACAGTATACCATTGTAACTGATAATCATATGCAGCATTTAGAGTTTTTAACCGATTAAATATTAAACATTGTATATTTAGCGTGTAAATAAGTATACTACGCACAAACCACAAATAGCCAGATCTGCTTATGCCTACCTACTAATACCAATGATCTTGAAGGACAATGAAATGATTCTGCTTTGAGCAGAATTGTTTTTACAAAATTTAGTAAATTTGGGTTAGTTGTATGTCCGTCATTTTGTCCGTCAAATCAATGAAACAAAGCTTTTGAACACTGCCTATCACATTCAAAAGCTATTGACCATGGTCAAAATATTTCATTGATTTTTAGTATTAGGCTGAAAATGTCTTGCTGTCCAAAACGCCATTGGTGCAAGCAATGAGGCCAACACTTCTGCATCTTGAAGCAGAGCAGCTAAAAATGATCACCATTTTTCTATCTTCATGTGTTAATTATAATGGGGAATATTTTCCTCTCTGCCTAATGTCAGTGGAAAAAGTAGGTATGAGGAAAAAATCTGTAATGCTGTCAATAAATTCTAATGGTCTAATTGTCTGTGTTTAGCAAAGCTGTGAGGACTCCCAACCTTCCAAAAATGGATTAATAAATATTAGCGAAAAATGAGGGCCTTGTTAAGTGCTAAAACTTGTGCAGCATTATAAATGTGAAGGATAATCGAAAAGTTAACGTTTAACTCCAGGTCAGAATTATTGCTGGTGAGCTTAATGAAGGAGAGGATTCCAAGATTTTAGCATGGCAGTAACAGAAGTTATCGAAGAAGAAAACTGCCTGAGATTGAGTGTAGCGCCATTGGCAGGTATCTCCTATTGGAACAGGAGCAAGAGGAGAGGGCCTCCCAGGAACATAACACACACAGGAGGTGGACGACTTGAGAAGGCTGTCAAAAAAGCATATGAGATCCTGGGCTTTATAAATAGAGGCATAAAATACAAAAGCAAGAAAGTTATGCTAAACCTTTAAAATACTGGTTTGGCCTCAGCTGGAAGTATTGTATTCAATTCTGGGCACCACACTTTAGGAAGGATGTCAAGGCCTTAGAGAGGGTGCAGAAGAGATTTACTAGAATGGTGCCAAGGATGAGAGATTTCAGTTATGTGGAGAGACTGGAGAAGCTGGAGTTCCCCTTAGAACAGAGGGAGATTTGATAGAGGTATTCAAAACCATGAACGGTTTTGACAGAGTAACTGAGGAGAAACTGTCTCCAGTGGCAGAAGGGTCGGTAACCAGAGCACCAAGATTTAAGGTGATCGGCAAAAGAGCCTGAGGCAACATGAGGAAACATTTTTTTAAGCAGCGATTTGTAATGATCTGGAATGCACTGCCCTGAAAGGGTGGTGGAATCAGATTCAATAGTAACTTTCAAAAGGAAATTGGATAACTACTTGAAGGGAAAAAATTACAGGGCTATGGGGAAAGAGATGGGGAATGGGACTAAATTGATAGCTCTTTCAAAAAGCCGGCACATGCACATGGCAGCAAGCCTGTGAATGATGTGTGCCATAAACTCAAAATTGCTGGGAATGGGTAAGAAACTGGCTGAAGAAACAGCAAATACTCGTTAACGGAATTATGTCGGAATGGGGTGAAGCACTGAGTGAAGTAATTCAGGGCTCATTGCTAGGACCACTACTGTTTCTAATATATATCAATGACCTGAATTCAGAAACTCAATACAAAATGATCAAACTTGCCAAACTAGGAGGAGCAGTGGAATTGGAGGAGGCAGCTCAGAAATGACAGAATAAGTTGGACAAAATATGCAAGCGGGCAGAACAATGGGAAATGAATTTTAATGCAGACAAGTGCAAAGTGCTACTCATAGGAAGGAAAAATAGATGACACACATACTCCATGAATGATGCTGAAATAGCTAAAGATGAAGTTGAAAGAGACCTAGCAGTCTAAGTAGACCAAACACTAAAGGGCTGATTTTAACTCCACCTCCGCCCAGCAGGATCGGTGAGTGTGGGGCGGGTTAAGATGATAAGAGGGTTCACGCCGCATTCCTGATGCGTTCCCAGCCCCACCATTTTAACTTGCCTGAATTCAGGCACGGGAAGGCTGCCCACCCCAGAGGATTGAGGGCCTAATTTCAATGGCAAAGTCACATCCCTGATGATATCATCGAGATACACTCACCATTTAACTGTGGGCCTGACCAAGCAACCTGCCAGTGAAAACTGGAGGCAGCAAGGAACCTAACCACAAGAGGCCCAGGTAAATGATTTTTTTTGAAAGTGGAGGCTGCCTCCTGGCCCTACAAGAATACCATGGGCACCCCCTGCTCTGGGCTTTCCCCTTCTCCCGAAAATGGACTTACTGACCCTCTTCACCGCCCCACCCTCGCCCCTCCAAATCTTTGCCTACCTTGCCGGGGACCATTTCCATGGGTCTCCACACACATTTCAACTTCTGTCCGCCAGTAGTGACGTCATTCCCATCAGCTTTGGGCGGGAGTCAGTATTGGGGCATATAAATAAGGCCTAGGGGATAAAACATTAGAATATAAATCAGGAAATTTTTCTTCACACAAAAAGCTTCACCATGTGGAATAAACTTCCATGTAGAGTAGTGGAAGTAAAAACACTGGAATCATTTTAGAAACAATTGGTGGGGAGGATTAGAATCTGTCTGGTTGGATGAATCGAGATGGGCCGAATGGCCTTCCTCATCTCTAATTGTCTTGTACTCAGGTTCAGGAAGACCTACATTGAGAGCCTGCCATCAGCTCTGCACTACCCATCCACCTTTATGTCAAAGGGTCCTTCCAGGCTTTCTCAGGGAACATTTCCAGAACATTTCAACTCAGCAGATAAAACAATGCTTCAGATCTTGGATCAGTCAAAAGTTGGCCTTAAAATATGTCTCAGAAAAGGTCTGCAAAATGATAGCGCTATGTTACATGCTGCACTATATTGTCATGAAAGAGCAGGGTGACATGGCGTGCAGCAGTCAATAACAGCAGATCAGATGGAGACAGGCGTGTGAGGGTTTCATTTCCCAGGTCTTCCAGTGGGCTCTGCTATTGGGGTCTATTATTTTCTATTGGACATATTTACAATAAGGAAACTATGACTTGCATTACCTATGGAGAATTGCATGGGGTAGAAATTGCACCTTATTGCACCCATTTTACGCAACGAGAGACAATGTTGATGACCAAAGTCCCATGCCCGAAGTACGCCTGAAAGACATTGGATCAGATATTGGGTTCGGCCATTTTTCATGCATCCCTGATGGCCGCTTTAGGCCCCTTAGATATGTGAATGAGTGATCCAATGACTGTTTTAGGCCTCTGGGAAATTAGCGATGAGCGGAGCAGGAACCGGACCACTCTGCTCGGTTCTTCAGCGGCCGTTAAGTTTTCTTAAAATGGGCGAGCTGCCTGTGGCAGCACGACAGCTGCCAGCAGCTCGCCCATTTTAAGAAGGTGAATGTCGGGTGCCCATTTCAGGCCTGAAATCCAGCCTAAAGAAATTTCCATTCCCATATGTTCTGACTTTTGGAAACCCACTGCCTTATTTTCTGCACAATGAGAGATTAACAAGTAACATTAAGAGTGAATTCATTTTATTGAGTTGTGCAATGCTATTTGTTTCTGTTTAATAGGCATTGATCCTGCATTTGTCCCTTGTGTGCTGTGAACTTCTTCATGTTTGTGAATGTGACACACTAAATGCTGTTCTAGTTGAAAGGAGTAGCACTGTTGGATGGCTGCATAGGCAACAGGCAAAGTACAGTGGATAGAGAAGGCCCTCTGTCTGGAACTGCAACTATCCCTGAAATGTCAGTGGACTTCTTTGCTGAAATTACTGTGGGATCGTTGATTTCTGAGACGGTTCTACCGTCACTTGTGCAGGGCTGCATAATGGCACAGAACTGACTTGACATGAGCGCCACGCCACAACACCTGTGCTGCTTCAAGCATACCATTGCTGGAGGGCATTTTCTCATGGTGCCCACGGCTGAGTGTGCTTAAAATGTGGAGGCGTATGAGGTCTCCGAAACCCTCCCTCGTGGTTGCATGTAACCAAGTTGAAATAAACTATACCTGTATCTTGCAGTATGATCACTATGATCTTGTCCTGTAGGGTGTGTATTTGTGCTGTGAATGGGCAAGACTATGGCAGGTTGAGTTCAATGTGGGGAAGTGTGAGGTCATCCACTTTGGATCGGAAAAGACCAATCAAAATATTTTCTTAATGGTGAGAGACGAGGAGCTGTGGAGGAGAAAGGGGATTTAAATGTCCATGTACACAGCTCACAAAAACCTAGTCCACAGGTACAAAATGGAATAAGAAAGGCTAATGGAATGTTGGCCGTTATCTCAAGGGAGTTGGAACTCAAAAGTGAGAAAGTGATGCTTCAGTTGTACAGAGCCTTTTTCAGACCCCATTTGGAGTACTGCATTCAGCTTTGGGCACCACACATAGCCGTTTTAAGCAGCCATCAGGGACGCGTGAAAAATGGCTTAACCCACTATCTGATCTATTGGCTATGGAGGGTTTACAGTGCAGGTTTACGACAATGATACCAGGATTTAAAGGGTTAAATTAGGAGGACAAGTTACATAAACTTGGTTTGTATTCCCTTGAATTTAGAAGGTTTAGGGGTGATCTAATCGAGGTGTTCAAAATGATAAAGGGATTTGATAGGGTAAATACAGAGAAAATATTTCATCTGGTGGAAGAATCCTGAACAAGGGGGCATGATCTTAAATTAGAACTAGGCCAGTTAGGGGTGAAATCAGGAAGCACTTTTTCACACATAAGATAGTGGAAATCTTGAACTTGCTCCCCAAAAAGCTATGGATACTGGGTCAATTGAAATTTTCAAGACTGAAATCGATAGACTTTTGTTTAGGTAAGAGTATCCAGGAATAGGGAGCAAGGGCTGGTAAATGGAGTTGAGGTATAGATAAGCCATCATCGAACTGAATGACGGAACAGCTCAAGGGGTTGAATGACCTACTCCCGTTTCTATGTTTAAGTGAATGTTGAACACTGCGTTCTGCTTAGTCTGTGAAGAGAGAAGAAAGGACATTATAGGGTGTAGTGACTAAATCTCGCTTTTCTCTACTGTTGTTGAGCCATTTTACTCCAAAATTATGAACCCCAATGCTGGATTAATGGACTTTCTGACCACAACAACTTGCATTTATATAGCGCCTTTAACTTAGTAAAACGCCCGAAAGTGCTTCACAGGAGTTTGACACCGAGCCAAAGAAGGAGACATTAGGACAGGTGACCAAAAGCTTGGTCAAAGAAGTAGGTTTTAAGGAGGATCTTAAAGGAGGAGGGAGAGTAGAGAGGCGGAGAGGTTTAATGAGGGAACTCCAGAGCTTGGAGCGTGGACAGCTGAAGGCATGGCCGCTAATGGTGTGGCAAAGGGAGTGGAGGATGCACAAGAGGCCAGAGTTGGAGAAGCATAGAGTTCTCGGAGGGTTGTAGAGCTGCAGGAGGTTAGAGATAGGGAGGGGCAAGGCCCTGGAGGGATTTTAGCATGAGGATGAGAATTTTAAAATTGAGGTGTTTCTGGTCCGGCAGCCAATGTAGGTCAGCAAGCACAGGGTGATGGGTGAATGAGACTTGGTGCAAGTTAGGATATGGGCAGCAGAGTTTTGGATGAGCTTAAGTTTATGGAGGGTGGAGGATGGGAGGCCAGCCAGGAGAGCATTGGATTAGTTGAGACTGAAGGTAACAAACGCACATCCTCAAATAGCCAATGTGCCAATATTACATTCCTCCAAAAATCAGACACTGTTCCTGTACCTCTTTGCCATCTACTGACTTCTACTGAACAATACATGTGTGGACGCAGATGATGACTGAATTGGGTTTGGCTGTGAGGACCTCCATGGTTAAATAGTCTGCAGACACAGTCAAGCCTTATGAAGAATTGTACTTGGATGAGGCACCTGTGAAACCATACCTGAGTACAAGTCAACTGCTAAGTAAAGGAGTGGGAAAAAATGAAGAAAGGACAATCTTAAAAATGAAAATTTATTTAAAATACCACACTTATTATTATTGTACCTAGCAACATTTTAATTAATCAGGCAAGGTACATTTCTAACATGATTTCTTCCCACACAGGTTTAAACTGCCTAATTTCAGCACCTCCGATGAATTCACATCACATTTTTTAATAGTCATTTTCACAACATGCACAAGGACAACAGAATTTAAGAAAAACCCAGCTTTCAGAATTAAAACAGGGTAAATAACTGTACAACCAATTATTTGTGTGTGTGGAGGTGGGGTGGGGGAGAGAGAGGCAGGGAGCAGTATTAACTATGATATTTTTTGTGGAAATATGTCAATACAGAAGACTCCTGAAAACCAGTGTATGATATTGTAGCCCATTTCAGTGACCCTACTGTATACCTAGACAATATTATATATCATTTTAATGAGGATGGTCATTTGAGGGAGGAAAAAAAACTGCCTAAAGGAAAAAATACAAGCATGATTGTTATTGTGACACTGGAGTCATGAAACTTTACATGGTAGAAGAGGACATTAAATATTTATAATCTAGATTTCTTTTCGACTCCTCATTCCATTTATAGCAGCTTTATCAATAGCAGGCCAAACAGTTTTCAATCATTTCTGCTTGGATGACTCAGGGTAAAAGAGGGATGTGCACAGCTCTGTTCGACTAACACTGATATACTTTCTATGGCACAGATTAATAAAATTAGGATTTGGGGGATTTACATTGAAAAATAAAGAACTGTCTTGTACATTTAATTAAAATAATCTCATCAGTATAAAGTGCTGTTGTAAAGTTTTACCTAGGGGAGCTGTTGATAACCTTTTCCATCAGACTGTCTGCAGATATATGCAAGAGCAGCTTTCCAGCATTTCCGTGGGGAATGTTGGATTAAAAGAAAACCATCAGAATTTTCTGGATAAATTCAGTCACCGAAAGCTGCATGTCACTGCGAACATTAAGTTTTAAGAAAAAAGACAAATTGAAATATAGTCTTTAAAAAAAATACCAGAAGTAAATCAGAAATGACAACTACATTGATCATCTCTGATTTTAATTAAAAACTTAATGGATAATTTTGCACCGGACAGAAAAAGTTGAACACTGCTACAACAGCTTAATGACTTGTTGACTAGAACCGTTTCATAAGAGAATTATGAGCTTGTCTGTGATCTATCTATACTTTGCACATAAATTATGTTGACTGTTATGCGAATCATAAAATATTTTTTTGTTTTTACTTTTGGGCGGAGGAGCTGGGGAAGAACCACTTCTGATTTACTGTGTGACTTAAGAGTGTGTCCCTTGAAGGAAAATGATCATCATTTTCTGTTGACCTTTTAAAGGCACTGACTTTCAAGGCTTTAAGGCGCGATAAGAACATGAATCCTCTTCCAGTGCTGGTAATGTTTACCAGTTCTGCAAGGAAAGAAAGTGGCTTGCAGCTGTTGTATGCAGGCTGTGTATTGTTGGCAAGTGACAGTCAAACACAAAAGAAGCATAGACACTTAGAACAAAGACTAAAACAGTAATCAGCACCAAGTGTCAAAATCGTTACAACTGTGCATTTGTAATTCATATCATTTCCTGTTTCCGTGCAACTGCATTGAGGGATTGTTTATTATACACTTCTGGACGGTCCCTCTGCATAATGTATATTGTACCCATTTGTATTCGAACATATCTTTCATTTCTTACCTCTTCAATCTATTTGATAGCATGTTGAGAAAAGCAATAACAGATTTATAGAATTATCACCAGTCATAGATTATTTTTAAACAATCTGTAAAATAATATTGTCGATCTCTTACACCTTTTGATCCACATCTCTGTGTTCAAGGTGATAATTACTGCGTGTTCAAATCTCTCCATGACATCTATCTCTGTAACCTCCTCCAGCCGACCAACCCTCCGAGAACTCTGCGTTCCTCCGAGAATTCTGCGTTCCTTGCGCATCCCCGACTTCCTTCACTCCACCATTGGCGGCTGTTCCTTCAGCTGTCTAGGCCCTAAGCTCTGGAACTCCCTCTCTAAATCTCTCCACCCCTCTCTCCACCTTTAAGACACTCTTTAAAACCTACTTCTTTGACCAAGCTTTTGGTCATCTGTCCTAATGCCTCCTTCTTTGGCTCTGTGTCAATGTTTGTCTGATTACACTCCTGTGAAACGCCTTGGGATGTTTTACTACTTTATAGGCTCTATATAAATGCAAGTTGTTGTCGTCTTGAAGCTGAAGTCTCACCATCAGTTAAAATACAACTATTGAAAACAACTATGATTAGCATTTAAATCCTATTCTTTAGTTCTGTTTTTATCTTTCTGATTGATATTCTGCATTAAACAATGAATTTTTTAAAGTTAAAAGTTACTGATTTGCTTTAAAGTATTAGAAAGAACAATAATAAAAGGGAACTAAAACTTCCTTGATTTAAGGCAATACTTGCAGGGATAGAATTTCCATGGGGGTTCTCCCGGTCATCCGTCATAACTTCGGAAGATCGGGAAAACCCCCATAGAAATTCTACCCCACATTATGAACATAAAAAATTGTAACATTTATAATAACCCAATCAACAGTAAGTTCTGATGAGGCCTAATCAAAGAAGCTGACTTTGAGGGGTTACTGAGCCTGACTATGTGCATGAGCTGAATTAACATACCCAGTTGAAATTACAATCTCACTGGCTAGATCGCTACTGATAACTCGAGACATTTCTACATCAACTCCTGAAGTATAGATCCAGCATATTCAATAGCACTGCCAAATATAAACTTATCAGCCTTTATTTAGCCAATGACATCAGATGCTCACTTTTCCTGGGTCTCTCGATCTGCACCAATATTACTGCGTTCCATGATGGGCCTCCTTAATGTGTTGAGGCAGTTCAATGTCTCACTCTCCTTGCTTCATGATGTCAAATTTTGTTGTAACACAAGCATTTATAATGGGCTGGGCCAGCTCATCATCTGTTCCCAATCTGTGCGCTGATTTTTTTTTGAATTGATTTTTTTTTAATTAAAGAAAAGGAAACTAATCATTATATTACCCTGTGCCTTAGCTCTTCTGTAGGCCTATTGGAAGAGGACAATTTGGTAAATGGAGACCAGGACTCCACTTGCTGAATGGATCTCCAATGGATAGTAGAGTGGAGGCACAGGATATTGTAAGTGTGGGGGAGCAGTACGCAAAGGGTGGTTGGCATTGTACTTCCAAAACCCTGGATAAACATAAAAGCATCTTCGAAAGCTCCCAAGATTTCATCAGTGGTGGTCAGAATTGGACAATTGATGGGCAGCTGGTAATGGCCTGGAGCAAATATCAAGAAGTTCCTTCCTCATTGGTAGGGGTCTGATCGCTATTAGGTGCCACTCTACAGCATGTTGCTGAGATCATTGTCACAAAAGGGTGAAGATTAGAAGTTTCATGTGTTTTTTTCTTAAATTCTCTTTCTTGACAATTTTCTCCCTTCCTTTCCTCTGCTGAATGCATTGACCCCTTGCTGGTCTAATGGGTGCTAGTTACACAAGTGGCTTTTCTTCATCTGTGAACCGTAGAGCAGGTCTTGGCAGCCTATTCAACCACAGCGGTCATTGAGGCTGACCTGGGCTCAGTTGACTTCAGTGCACATGTACTTCCAGCACGAGGCACTGGCTAGTAATCAGGGTGGGAGAATCCTGGCTGATTTTCTTTTCCCTAACCCAGGGGCACTGAGACCAACTGTAGCATCCCCAGCACTACGGTATCTTAGATCACCTAACCCAACACAGACCTAGAATCAAACCTAGGACCTTTTTGGTCTATATGGGTCAGATGCTCATTATAAGAGTCTTGCTGCTTTTTTTAAATGTGTTGTATGATCTGGGATGCACTGCCTGAAAAGAAGGTGGAAGCTGATTCAATAGTAACTTTGCAAAAGGGAACTGGATAAATACTTGAAAAGGAGGAATTTGCAGGGCTGTGGGGAAAGAGCAGGGAGTGAGACTAATCATGTGGCTTTTTCAAAGAGCCGGCACAGGCAGGATGGGCCGGATGGCCTCCTTCTGTGCTATATGATGCTATGATTCTGTGTCACATGTCAAAATGGAATACTAATAGTAAGACCCATGCTTTAAGATATTAATTAATTTTTTTAAGAATCTGTGGGGAGAAATCACACCTTGTGATAGTAGCGTCCGAACATGTTAACATGTTTCTGGCTCATATTTTAACGGGGATGTTAACCCATATTTTCATTAAAATAGCAGATGAAGGAATCTGATACAAAGGTGTCCATTCACTAATATGGCAGAGGGTGATTTCACCCCAGTGCAGGTTTAACTTTCCACCCTGAAAGTGCTGACTCATGCTGGTGTATGTTCCCCTGGTGTCACCCACAATATGTCTCAAGTGTTCCAAACAGAGTGGGACATCATGCATTTAAATGGCAGTGAGTCAGCTGTCCTGCCAAGGTCCCAAAAAGTCCTGCTTTTGGCCACAAGAACCATTTGAAAATAGTGGTCAGAAAGCCATGACAGCAGGACGATCGATTTCTGAGGAACTAGACATTGGCAGCTACACTTGAGAAACTGATTAGTAATCTGTGGTTTTCCTTTAAACATATCAGGGGTAAGTTTACAAGTCTATGCTGCTGGTAACAGCTTCACACACCAGCAGTGCAAATTGGAAATTTGGCCTAGCGCATGCCCGAAATTCCAATATATGCCGTCGGTGGCAATTAGGTGGTGAACCTGTGGAATTCTCTACCACAGAAGGCAGTGGAGTCCAAGTCATTCGATGTATTCAAGAAGGAGATAGATATATTTCTTAATGCTAAAGGGATCAAGGGATATGGGGAAAAAGCGGGAACAGGGTACTGAGTTAGAGGATCAGCCATGATCATTTTGAATGGCGGAGCAGGCCCGAAGGGCCGAATGGCCTACTCTTGCTCCTACTTTCTATGTTTCTATGTTTCTACTCCCACCAGCAGCGTCGACTCTTAGAATTGCCCTGTACTGCGTAATCTCCACAGAAATAACACAAAACTTTTCCTATCTAACCGTATTGGTTGACATTTTAGAAAAAGAACTAACTTACTTCTGAGCCCTGCATTCACCCTCATCTCCAGGTCACATAAACTAGTTGGTCTTCAATGTCAGTTATGTGCAAACTCTTAGAATCCTTATAATTCAAAATTAAATTAGTGATCATTTCAAGATGCACAAGGACAGTCACCATTTATACAGTGCTGGTTCACATCCTCAGGATGTCCCAAAGAGCTTCACAACCAATGAATGATTTTTGTTCTGTCTTTCTTTCTTTGTTTTTTGTGAAATAAAGTCTGCAGTGATGGCATGATTACAGTATATTATTGTTAGTGTGCTGCAAAGAATCAAAGCTGCTACTGCTACAAAGAATGGGTGATTGTAAAGTGGACCGTTGCTTTGATAATTATATATAAGCAAAAAAAAATTCTTCTTGTAACATTCAATGTGCCCAGAAATCCATCTGAATTGAAGATCGGGTGATTGCAGGGTTCAGCAGTAAGTTTTTTTTTCTAAAATGTTAATCGTACTGATTGCGGAAAGTTTCATGTTATTTTTAATGCAAATTACACATTAGATGGGTACTTTATGCACCGGAGGGGGTACTTTACGCACTGGAAGGGTAATTTACACATTGGTGGGGTAATTTACTGCCAGCAGCTCTTATTGGAAATTCGGGCAAGCACTGGGCAGTGTTTGCAAGCACTTAAACTAAGTCAACAAAGATTACTATGAGGGGATGAACAATTATAGTAATGTAAAAATATATAAGTAAAGTGAAAGAAGAATTGTGATTCAGGGATTTCTATCAGGTTCCCCACATAAAGCAAAGCTTGTAAACATTAAACATAAGACGTTTTTCCAGTCACAATCAGATTCCAGTTTTCAAAAATCTTCCTAAACCAGCAAGAAGAGGAAACCTCAAGCAGTAAATAAGCTGAATGGGAAAGTAGAATATGGTTGTTCCATTTTCTTTTAAAAAGCAGTGAGAAAAGACAAAGTGAGACAAGGCAAATCAACATTGAAAAGTTGATATCCCATATGTTGGGAGTTACTGGCACATTTTGGTGCTCTGGGTCCCACATTGCAGAGTCAAGAGATTGAGAGGAATGCCAACCCCCACCAGGACCTCACTCAAGTGAGAGCCCTTCTTCAGGCGAGAGCCTAGAAAGTAAATATTCTCACCCAACATCTACACACACTGGATAGTAATCAAGAGTGGGAACTCTGACTGATTTTTTTTTCCCTCTCTCTCCTTCCTAGTTTGAGGCTGATAGGACCAATTATAGTGCTCATGCCACTCCGCGAGAGAGAGAGAGAGAGAGCCCCAGAGGTTTACAACATAGAAGAAGGAAAGTTGACCCATCGCCTCTGTGCCAGTTCTTTGTTAGAGCAATCCAAAACTAATTCAAACTGCCCTGCTCTCTCCCAATAATCATTTATCTCCCCCTGCTTCATGTGTTTATCTACTCATCTAAAATGTGCAGTGGTTTCTGCCTCAACTATTCCCTATGGAAAAAATGCCATGCCCTAATAGCTCTCTATTAAAGACATTTCTCCTAACTGCTCTCCTCACTCTCTTACTATTTCTACTGGTTGGGGAGTCAGTATTTCCCCATTCATCCCATTAAAACCCTTCATAATTTAAAAGAAACCTTTCTCTTCTCAGCCGCCTTTGTTCCATGGGAAATAGTCCCAGAATCATAAGTCCTTCTTCATAACTATAGTTTCCCATCCTTGGTATCATCCTGATGGAACTACACTGTACACTCTCTACGGCTTTAATGTCCTTTCTATAACGAGGCACCACAAACTGCACAGAGTACTCTAGCTTTGACATAACCATTGCCATGTACAAATTTATTGTAATTTTGTTACGCTTGTACCCTATGCCTTGATTATAAAATCAAAAATGTTATAGCCTCTTTAATGGCATTATCTACCTGTACTCACATGTAGGGGCCCCAAACCGAGCCGTTGCATAGGACCTTTGCAAAGAAAACACCACTCCTGACTGAGTCAGAAGTTTGTGGGTTCAAACCCAGCCCAGAGGTGTGAGCATATAATCTAGGTCGACACTTCAGTGCAGTGCTGAGGGAGTGTTGCACTGTGGGAGGCTCTGTGCTCTGGCTAAGATGCTCAACCGAGGACCCCAAGTGGACATAAAAGATCCTATGGGACTATTCCAGGAAGTGCAGAGATGTTTTCCTGGTGTCCTAGCCAAAATTTATTCTTCAACCAACATTTTTTTTAAAAAACGCTGATTAATTTGTCACTTATCTCATTGCTGTGTATGGACCTTGCTGTGTGCAAATTAGCTGCCATGTTTCCTTACATTACAACTGTGACTACACTTCAAAGGTAATTAATTGGCTGTGAAGCACTTTGGGACATCCTGAGGATGTGCTATATAAATACAAGTTGTTTCTTTAACTGATGTTAGACTAGTCTATATTTGCTCATTGTATCCTTCTCTCCCTTCATGAATAGTGGTTTGAATGTCTACCCTTGATTCCAGGAACAATTTGCATATCTAAGGAAATAAGCTAGCTTGGCATAGACTGGAATCAAATCCTTGGACCTTCCAGATCTGTATCGCTCACTTCAATAATGGACAGTGCAGAGAACAACTGAACCATCAGTGCTGCCTAGACATTTGTGTTTAGATTCAGTCTATATTTACAGTCATTCAGAACATAACCTCTGGAACCAGAGAATAGGATCGTCCTGACATAGTCTCAGCATCATATAAAGTAAAAATAATGTAATAATGCATGGTATATGTATACAATAATAGCATATGTTGTAGCTGATTACAACAGCAATGCATCATTCATGGACCAGTTACGTGGTTAAGTCTCCAACACCTTTTTTGAATCTGATTATTACAAATGAAATCTTGGTTTAAACTTTTTTTTGAACACATATTTTTGACAAAGAATGACATTTCTGGGTGGAATAATCTGCTCAATTTGAAATATTTCCATTTTAAGTGCTCTTTTACACAGTTTTAAATTACATATTCCTCTATGGCCCTTCAATTGCTGTAATATACTGCAGTGCGGTGCATTCATTCTGTCTCTCCAGGTAATTACTGTGAATGCTACTCAACTGTTTCTTATTCTTGTCAGAATATTCTGTGCTCACTTATTTAGGGGACATCGGTTGCCATGATGTATATTCCTGCAAAGGATTGTTGGTAAATTTTGCAACTGGTAATGAGTAGTTCCACTGAAATCTGTCTTGTCTGAGATTAGCTTCAACATTTAAATTAAAATGATGTGAGGAAGGGAAGGGTTTAAAGAGACCTTCAAGTTTGCAGTCACGTTGTGCAGAAAGAAAATGTCACAGCAACCACCTATGATACTGCTCTGACCAGAGAATAAGATACAACTATGAAACATTTACAGTAGTTAAATGGAAAGAAGCAATAATGAGAAGAATGACTTCACCACTTAAGCTTAGCTCCTTGTCAGAGTCATACTTATTCAAACATAAGAGCTGGTTAGGAATTAACAGCCTTAATTCATTGTTGGCTACAATGTCAAGTGGTTTAAACATTTTTGAAATGTCCATTAATAATTTCTGATGTGCATAAGAACAAAAAAATAAAATCACAACATTCTAGCAGCATTTTGCATCATTTTTCTTTCTGAATTCTGTGACCTGCAGGAAATGAAGGTTCTGGAGAAACCAATCCGAAGAAAACCTCATCATGTGATATCTGCCAATTTGGAGCGGAATGCGATGAAGATGCAGAAGATGTTTGGTAAATGCTCCAGTGTTAATTAAAAGCAAATATTAATATTCATTACTACCCACTTAAACTGCAAATGTAACTGCTTCACTGGCACGCTGCATTAAATTAGAAGCTCTTATTATAGAGAATGGACTGGGGCTTTTACCTTTGGGACCTGGATTTAAATCCAACCCAGTCCAATGGATGAAAGTCTCCTCTATCTAACAACTGAGTCTTAAAAATTGGGCAGAATCCTCATGGGAGTCTCACCACAGTTCCTAATGAGAATCTTAACCAGTTCCAAGTGTGTTCATAGAGCACACTTAATTCCAAGAATGGCTGTTGTGGGAGGTGGGAATGTTATATTGATGCAGATGGGATGCTCGTCTAAAATTATGAGGTTGTCTAAAGGAAGCTTTACTCTGCATCTGATCCATTCTATACCTGACCAAGGAGTGTTTGATGCTGAAATCGAATGTAAAATGGTGTTCCGTTCCCCAGCACCAACCTCCCTTGCTTTGACCAGCACAGGGTTGACCAAAAATTAAAAGCTCATATCATTGCACATTCTCATAGCAAGCTCTAACTATTGAGGTTTATACCGGAAGATGATTAGTGAGTTCACTCTAATCTTTTTGAAATATTAGTATAATTGAACTGTAGCAGTTTGAAAAAAGAAAAAAATATGTCTACATACAATAAATAGGGCATTCATTGCTGTAAAGTGTTTTGAACTTAGTGGTTTTAAATCAGAGGTGTTTAAAAATCCATTTGGGGCAAAATCAATGAAATATTACTATATGAATACATCATGCCTTTGTTAAGACAGCAGGTCATGGAATTTCATATGTATGTAATATGAGTGAAACTTTGCCCTCATTCTATAAGTCATGGGGCTTACATAGAACCTGCCTGAGTGTCGACACCCTACATTTTCATCCAAAATTTACCCTCCAAGCACTTTAAACAGGTAATGTGATCAGCCTAGCCGACCAAAAGTCACACATCCAGAAACCTAGTCTGTCCTGACTTGATCCAATCACTCTAACTATAAATAATCACTCTAATGCATCACCCGCATCAGTCCCTGTTCTGGACAATTACAAAAATGATCAAGATCAGTGCATTTTAACAAAGGCTTTTAGATTCAGACACTCAGTACAAGAAGCAACCTGTGGTCGTTGTTTGTTGTAAAGCACAGAGCCAATGTCCCTAAATTTATTTTTTTAGCATTTACACTTTGTTTCCGGTGTCTGTGTAAAAAGTCTAAATGGCTATCACAGCATAGGAAGACTTTAGAAAGTGAAGAAATACTTTGATCATTATGGAGGTGGGATTGAGAAGTTCTAATCATCACCCTACTGCTTTCTTGAGGCCCAAATCAATTACTTGATTCTATTCCTTCACTTGTCTCCTAAGACATCCACATAAATATTTTCCAAACCACGATTTGTAGACTTCATCAAAGTAAGCTTACAGTGTTAACTTTTTTTCCGCATTTATATTTAAGGGCACAAATTTGAAAACATATCACTGCACACTGTTTTTCCCAGGCTGATTCACACCTCCCTGACCTGAATACTAAATGACACTGCCAGATCTATCTTTACTCAACAGTGTTCCTGTATTAGTGGTGATAATGCATTTGAATAATAATTTGATACAAATATAAAATAACCATGTACATCAGCCTATCATCATAAGTGTATATGTACATATAATGTGTGAAAACACATGCAGACTCATTGTTTAGTCATCTACATTTTCCCGTGTTCCAATGTTCTAAGAAGGCTTCATCTCTTCTAGCAGAGTTGTGCACTGCAGTAAACTGACTGATATCTTGATAGTTCATTTAAGTGCAATGTTATTCTGATTTGCTAAATGCATAATTACCTAAAGAATATCATTTATTATTTAATGGTATTTAAAACCAAGGAAGATAAGGAAATTTTAAAGCCCCGATACAGAGTCAGCAGGCAATTTACTCCAGTTAATAAATTATCTTTTCTATTGTGGCATAAATTTGCTAACCATAAATAAATGGCGGTTTGGTAGAGTGACCGTGAATTTTTTTCAACGTTATAGGTGCCAAATTATGGCAAAATATCCTGATAACTAGCTTGTCATACTTGTCAAAGTTTACATAGAATTACATAGAATTTACAGCATATTCGGCCTAACTGGTCTATGTCAGACTTTATGCTCCACACAAGCGTCCTCCCACCCTACTTCATCTAAACCTATCTGCATAACCTTCTATTCCTTTCTCCCTCATGTACTTACCTAGCTTCCTCTTAAAGGCATCAGCTACTCCATGGTAGGTGCAATCTTGAAAAATTTAACCTCTCTGTTTTAACACACAGTGTTGCACTCTAGTAATTGTGCTCGTAATACAATCTGGGGCCTTTTGTAGCCTGTTTTTCACCTGCAGCCTAGGCAGATTTGCCACTCCTGGTGCTTCTAGGCTTTCATTTGTGGTCTACCTGGCTTTGAGGTATTGATTGGATAGTGTTCCTGTGCTGTTCCCTCTCTTATTCTTGCTCTCAAGGAAAAGAAGGCCGCAAAGTAGTATTAGGGTATCACTATCAGGTTCCATCCAGCAAGTGAAAGGGTACTGTTAAAATATGACTGTTTAATACAACTACTGGCCATACAATTCTTTTTTAAAACTCTTCCTTCAGCGTGGGGAGGAGGGGGGGAAGTGCCTGTCCTCCACTTTGAAACTGCCCACAGTGGCATCCTTGAAATCAGAAGCTCACTGTGTAAATAAATCCCAGGCTGAGACCTACATCTCATCACTCCATGATACAGCATATTGCAGCATTTCTGAGGGTGGCTTTCATGTAAAATATTGGTCAGGATTGTGGCCCTCAGCTAAAGATTGCTATGTAACACCAGAGGGGATGGAGTGGGGGAGCAGTTCAAGTGGAGCGGCTCCATTTCCCATTCCATTCCCACCCATCTGCAATTTAACGTGGCCGGTTTTGGCGGCTGATGAGGCTCTTGACAAACTCTGGCAGAAGCCTCAATGATATGTACATGGGACCCCTTTGGAATTTTAACCAGCTTCTGAACGGGGCGCCTGCTGTGGTGACCCCATCAGGTAAAACATGTAGAGAAGCCAGCGAGGCCCGCTCAGGTAAATTTCAAAAATCTTTTCTTAGTGGGCCCTGGAGGAGTGCTTCAAGGTAAGTCCGAGCCTCAGTTGCCCCAGGCTTCCCCTCCTCCCAGCCTTGATACCCTGCAAATATCCCCACTCCCAGACTCGCCTTGCTGCCGGTGGCATTCAGAAAGAGCTGACTGGCCGGATTCAATTGAGGCTGGGCCGGGCCTCTGACATTCACTCTAGTGCAGGATTGCCATCCACTTCTGCCTAGAGTTAAAATTGGCCCTCGTGAGAATTACACTGTGTAGATACGAACATCACAGCTGAGTTCTGAGTACCAGTGCTGCATTTTAAAGATATTCCATCCAAAATTAAAATGTCATAGTAATAGCTTTCTTCAAAGATGAAAGTTTGCCATGATGGCATCCCATAATATTTTCAATAGAAACAGCTGCTAATTGCTCCATATTACTGCAGTGTACATTTATTGCTGAGTACTCTATATCCAGGAGATTGTTTTAAGCAATAATATCCTGAATCTGCACTCCCAATGCACGGCCACACTGACTGGGAATGCATGACAGAGATAGGGCTACAGGATTGTGATGCCAATTCTCCGACCTGCTCTCCCTGTGAACACGGCTCCCCGCTGGGAGCTCAGGATAGTGGAATTATCTCTGTAGACTTAAACAAAGCTTCTTTTTCTTGTCTAGGTGCGTGTGCAACATTGACTGTTCCCGTATCAGTTTCAACCCTGTATGTGCTTCTGATGGTAAATCCTATGATAACCCATGTCAGGTTAAAGAGGCATCCTGCCAGAATCAGGAATTCATAGAAGTAAAGCATTTGGGAAGATGTCCAGGTAACTTCAGTAGTTTTACTGCTACATTTGGCATTTAAAATGTGTAATTTTAGCAATGATTTTCTTTCTGCAGAACACCATAAATATTTTGTCAAAGTACACCTTATTTTAATGGCTGATGAGGGGAAATTCACTGATCCCGCACTTAAGGTGCTTGAAGGGAACATGGGTTGGAGGATTGGGGCAACTGTGCTATAGTTTTATGTCTGACCTGCACTCTCTTAAAGTGCAGGATCAATAAGTTTACTTGATGATAATTTTTGACTTTTCTGCATACAACACAATGATTTTATTCTTGTGAATTTGATGTTTAATCCTTGTGATGATACTCCATAGTCACAGTTTTTTATATATCTATCTTATTTGTGTCTGTTTAGCAATCAAGAAGTATAATCAAATTTACTGAATGACTATTTATAAACCAAAATGAATCCATTTGGGACCATCTACAGCAGAGGTAACCAACATGCGTAATGCACTCCGCATGTAGCTCTTCTGTAGGTGAAGTGCGACTCTTCATTTATTCGTGCCAGTCCATGCACTTAATCCCACCCAGAGCCCAGCAAAGGAGCGAATAGGAAGTGACAGAGCCATCACGGCCACAAGCACAAACTTACAGCACACTACCATACTCTGCAACAGAAACCAAGGCAGCCGGACTGAAAGAGCTGCTGTTGATTTACCACAAGATAAATTGCACTGCCAGGTTTTTCAATTAAATGGTGGAGCATCATATGGGCCCTTAAACGCTGAGGATAGCACACAAAGCCTAGATATTGAGGGAGCTGAGGAAGAATGGAAGACACGGCAGCACTGAGCTTCTCCTTAACAAGCTCAGGCAGAATCCCTCTCCTGCACCGGCTCTTGTTCTGCTGCACTGGAGGACAATGATTCCACAGGATGAATTAGTCACATCTTCCAAACGTCAATGGAATCTAATGTACTTAATAGAAAATGACAGACATGGAATAAGAGAGATAAGGAGATAGGAAATGAGAGAATGGAATCAGCAGAAAGGGAGGGGAAGCAGTGAGTGGAGACCAAGAAGAGAAGCGATGAGAAAGAAACAAGGAGAGAAGACATGAATTAGAAGGAATGAAAGAAAGGTGGCAAGAAGCAATGAGAAAAGGCATGAAAGAGGGAATGAAATGGATGAGAGAAAGAGCAAGAGGGGGAATTAGAGTGGGGAACAGGGAATGTGATAGAAATGGAGAGCAGAAAAGTGAATGAGAGAGAAGGGGGTTGGGGAAGAGAGGGAAAAAGCAAAATGAGACATAGGCCTGGATTTTCACTCCGAGCGGGGGGCAGCATTTCCAGACGGGAAACCCGGAGGTATGGGTTTCCTGGCGATCCTTACAATTTTGACGTAAGGACATCTTTTAAAGTTTTTCTGCAGGTTTCCCGTGCGACAGCCAGCCAGATTGACAGGCTGGTTGCCTGTCGGACGGGGAAAGCAGCTGGGGAGTGGATGCTAGCAGGTAAGTCTGACATCGGGGGGAGGGGGGTCGGAGACAGCAAGGGAGGGGGTCGTACATCGGGAGGTTTGGAGACAGCGGTGAGGGGGTGGGGGGGGTTGGCCGATTGCATGTGTGGGATCGTGGCAGGTAAGCTTGTTGGGCCTGGAGGAAACACCCCTGCTCCTGCTGACCCTCAAAGCAGTGCAATAATGGCGCTTACCTGTTGATCTGGCCCTTCTCGCCTCCTCTCCTGTGGCGAAAATCAGAAGGCCCGAGAATCCCGGCCCCCAGGAGTTAAAAATAAAAAAACTATTAAAATGGAGGCATGCAGCCGCCTTAAAAGACTTTACTGACTGACCCACCTCTGTTAAAACCAGAAGTGGGTAGGTTGGGGTCGGGTTTTACATTTTTACAATTTTTACTTACCCACCCATCCTTGTGGGTTAAAATTACCCCCATAGAGAGAAAATAAAAGGGAGAAATCCAGATATCAAGAAAATAATTGGAAGCAAAATATATTTTAACAGCCACATTGATGGATTAGGTTTCAAAATTATTTGTATGGTATACTTTAGTTACAGTGCGAATATCAGTGAGCATACTGGCATACACCATGGGATTGATTCCACACTCCCAGCAGGGATGGTGCTGAAAGGGAGTGAATTGTGGGAAATTGTAGATGCACAGCTTGTGATTTTCTATCCATTCATTTTAATGGATGAAAAATAATCGGCTATACGCACAAATTTCCCACTGTGCGCTCCCTGCAAGTGCTACTCCTCAGCGGGAGCATGGAAGTATACAGTCCTCCCTTCTATTTAAAATTAGTGGTTCCTTAACAACACACAATTTTTTTTCCACCTCTTGAAAAGTTGGCCATCCATGACCTCCTAGTCTACTTCAGCTGCTAAGATCGTACAGTGAATTCAAATCCTAGTAATGCAACCCCCGTTACTTTGTAGCACAATGAACTCTTCCCATCGGATGATGCTAATGTGAGGAATATGATCAGTGCCCAGAACCAAATTTTGGGTTTCTGATATCATGATAAACTATAAGCACTGTGCAGCTTATTAGAAGCAATGAATTGTGTTAAAAGGGTGGATTTAAGTGTCTTACAAAATTTAGCGCAATACAGGGATCAGTTATCGTGGTAAACCATAATGACATTTAGCTGGTTTAAAAACTGATTTTCACCCTGAAATTTTGTTACATGGAGGCTCTGAGTATGCCTTTTCTTAAAACCCTTAAGGAGACACTGGGGCAATCAACCAAAAAATCTAACAAAAATGCCCCCTTTTTAGAGGGGCTCAACTAATAGAAACTCAAACCATAAAAAGCAAAGGAAACTTAACAAATTAAAAAATAATGTTGATACCCGTGTCCAATATACACTCCATTCGCTCGGGGCCCACCGGTCGCGGAAGGCCTCAAGCGTACCTGCGGACACCGCCTGCTCCTTCTCCAGGGCCACCTGGGTAAGGACAAAGCCGCGGAAGAGAGGCAGGCAGCCAAAACGACCACCCCCACGGGCAACATCCAACCTGGACCTGTGGATGACCACCTTGGCCAGGCCCAGGAGCAGACCCACGAGGAGGTCCTCTGACTTGCCCACCCCCTCCACACCAGATGGCCAAAAATCAGGAGCATGGGACTGAAGTGGAGCCAGAAGTTGAGGAGCAGCCTCTTCAAAAGGCTGAGAGTCTGTTGCGGTCACAGCAGATATCTTTTTGTTTTCCTGTTTCCGAGGTAACCCAGTTGAGCTTTATTGATATCTTCCATTTCTGTTTTCTCTTACTCTCTCTCTAGGTTTTGCCATCCATGTCCACCTATTGTGATAGGAAGTTTATAAGTTAATATTATTATGATAGTAGGGCTTGTGTTTGTTTACTTTTCTTCATCAGAAAATAAAGTATGTGGTTTTCTCACCTGTCAGAAAGAGAGTTCTTCACTGAGAGATAATGCAGTCTGTATGCTGGGTTACAAAACTCTTGAATAGTTTGAGGTCTTACAGCACATCATTCATGCAGCATGCTAATATACACAGATTGTATCATGTCTGAAAATTTAAATCAATTTTTGTATGTTTCTGGGGTCACTTACTGTTACAGTGGCATCACATGATATGAATAACAATGGTAAGTCCTTTATAATGGAGGGCAAGGAAAGTGAGGTTTACATCAGTTACAGTGATGGGTCTGCTTTTATTAGCATCACACAATGAGAATAGTTTTACTTAAGAATAATACATTCGACTCCATCAGGATTTAGCTGAACCTATATGTGTAATACAGGTTTTGTAACACACTCCAGAAAGCAGCTATTCTGGATGCAGATAAGCCCTTTATACCCCCTGCCCTGTATATCTGTGTGTAATTATATATATATATATATATATTATACACACACACTACTCTCCATTATATTAGAATTTATCAATGGCTGCTTTGAGGGCATCTCCTGAGTTAAACAGCATAAGGGCTGTCTACAATACTGTCACTGCTGATCAGGAGACCCAAGTACAGCTCCTAGTCTTGGCTGAAATGCATTCCCTGGCTTTGTCTGCAAGGGTGCTTTTCCATTTCTGTAGCATTCAAGTATGCCCCTATCAACTAAACCAAGGAGCGTATTGACACTATCCATAGAGATATTAGCAGAATGTGATATATTCCCCCATCCAATGAGGTCAGCGGGATTTGAGAGACTAAGAAACAAGAGGTGCCATTACACTACTGGGTGTATTCTATAGGCCACCCACTAGTGGGAAGGATATAGAGGAGTAAAATTTGCAAGGAAATTACAGACAGGTGCAAAAGCCATAGAGTAGTGATGAGGGACTTCAACTATCCTAATATAGACTGGGATAGTAGTAATATAAGGGGCAAAGAGGGGGAGGAATTTTTGAAGTGTGTTCAGGAGAACTTTCTTGACCAGTATGTTTCCGACCCAATGAGGAAGGAGGCATTGCTGGATCTGGTTCTGGGGAATGAGGTGGGCCAAGTGGAGCAAGTGTCAGTGGGGGGACATTTAGGGAACAGCAATCTTAGTATCATAAGGTTTAGAATAGCTATGGAAAAGGACATGGACCACTGTAAAGTAAAAATACTCAATTGGAGGAGGGACAATTTCAGTGGGATGAGAACAGATCTGGCCCGGGTAGATTGGAATCAAAGATTGGCAGGCAAAACTGTAATTGGAAAATGGGCGGCCTTTAAGGAGGAGATGGTTCGGGTACATCTACGTACATTCCCACGAGGGAGAAAGGTAGGACAACTTAAGCCAGAGCCCCCTGGATGACAAAAGAGATAGAGAGTAAGATGAAGCAGAAAAAAGGGGGCGTATGACAGATATCAGGTTGATAATACAAGTGAGAACAAGGCTGAATATAGAAAGTTCAGAGGGGAAATGAAAAAGGAAATGAGAGGCAAAGAGAGAATATGAGAATAGACTGGCAGCCAACATAAAAGGGAATTCAGAAGTCTTCTACAGGCATGTAAACAGTAATCGGGTTGTAAGAGGAGGGATGGGACCAATTAAGGACCAAAAAGGAGATCTGTTCACGGAGGCAGAGGGCATGGCCGAGGTACTAAATGAGTACTTTGCATCTGTCTTTACCAAGGAAGAAGACGCTGCCAGAGTATCAGTAAAGGAAGGTGTAGTTGAGATACTAGATGGGCTAAAAATTGATAGAGGAGGTACTGGAAAGGCTAGTTATAATTAAAGTAGATAAGTCACCCAGTCAGGATGGGATGCATCCTAGGTTGCTGAGGGAAGTAAGGGTGGAAATTACGGAGATACTGGCCATAATCTTCTGAACATTCTTAGATACGGGGGTGGTGCAGAGGACTGGAGAATTGCGAATGTTACACCCTTGTTCAAAAAAGGGTGTAAGGATAAACCTTGTAACTACAGGCCTGTCAGTTTAACCTCGGTAGTGGGGAAATTTTTAGAAATGATAATCAGGGACAGAATTAGCAGTCACTTGGACAAGTGTGGATTGATCAGGGAAAGCCAACATGGATTTGTTAAAGGCATATCATGTTTAACTAACTTGGAAGAGTTTTTTGATAAGGACAATGCAGTTGATGTGGTGTATATGGACTTTCAAAAGGCGTTTGATAAAGTGCTGCATAATAGGTTTGTCATCAAGATTGAAGCCCATGGAATAAAAGGGGCAGTAGCAGCATGGATACAGAATTGGCGAAATAACAGGAAACAGAGCGTTGTGGTGAACGGTAGTTTTTCGAACTGGAGGGAGGTGTACAGTGGTGTTCGCCAGGGGTCGATACTAGGACCACTGCTTTTCTTGATATATATTAATGACTTGGTCTTGGGTGTGCAGGGCACAATTTCCAAATTTGCAGATGACACAAAACTTGGAAGTGTAGAGAACAATGAGGAGGATAGTGATAGACTTCAAGAGGATATAGACAGGCTGGTGGCATATGCGGACACGTGGCAGATGAAATTTAACGCAGAAAAATGCGAAGTGATACATTTCGGTAGGAAGAATGAGGAGAGGCAATATAAACTAGAGGGCACAATTCTAAAAGGGGTACAGGAACAGAGAGATCTGGGGGTATATGCCCACAAATCGTTGAAGGTGGCAGGGCAGGTTGAGAAAGCAGTTAAAAAAGCATACGGGATTCTGGGTTTATAAATAGAGGCATAGATTACAAAAGTACGGAAGCCATGATGATCCTTTATAAAACACTGGTTCGGCCACAACTGGAGTATTATGGCCACTTCTGGGCACCGCACTTCAAGAAAGATGTGAAGGCGTTAGAGAGGGTGCAGAAAAGATTTACTAGAATGATTCCAGGTATGAGAGACTTTAGTTACTTGGATAGACTGGAGAAGCTGGGCTTATTCTCCTTGGAATAGAGAAGGTTGAGAGGAGATTTGATAGAGGTATTCAAAATCATGAAGGGTCTAGACAAAGTAGATAGAGAGAAACTGTTCCCATTAGTGGAAGGGTCAAGCACCAGAGGACATGGATTTAAGGTGATTGGCAAAAGAACCAAAAGTGATATGAGGAAAAACTTTTTTACACAGTGAGTGGTTAGGATCTGGAATGCACTGCCTGAGGGAGTGGTGGAGGCAGATTCAATCTGGCTTTCAAAAGGGAACTGGATAAGTACTTGAAAGGAAAATATTTGCAGGGCTACGGGGATAGGGGCCAAATGGCCTCCTTCCGTGCTGTAACCTTTCTATGACTAACTTGATGGCAGAAGATAAGGAACAAAAATTAATCACTACTGAATTTCAGGCACTTGTCCCAAAATTACTGATCCTGACAAAATGTTTAGCACAGTTACACTTGTTTGATAGTTTGACAGAAATGTAAAGTTAAAAATGGCAATGAAATGATCTTACTTGTTCGAAATAAAATAATTACTGTAATAGTTATAGGTTCCTCACTATCATCAAAACTATATATATCCTGTAACACCTTTTTAACCTGACTCCCATAGAGAGATTTAGTCAGAATATATACAATATAACTTAAAAATCAACTCATCCTTCTCGACCCAGATTGCAGAGTCTTTCAAATCATGGAGTTCTAAACAAATATGATCATATAACAAGCAACAACATTCATATATCTGTATTATCTTCTAAATGGACAACTATTTTTGGAAATGCTAGTAAGCTAAGGATTCCCCAGGGGTAAATGTCATCAATCTTTGTGAGGTTGCTCAGAGTAGGGAGCAAAGCCATACATGGAAGGAGCTGGCTGCCTGGAGGATCAATCGTTGACTGTGTCCATGGAGATGTCCATAAATTCATTTGCTCTTCCTGATCAACAAAGGATAACGTGACTAACCTGCAAGGCGAAAAACAACAATTTTTAAAAAGCTACCTTTATGGAACACATCAATGCTCCAAGCATCCTCAACATCTTTTATTTGTAGCTAATGGCCTATCTTTATCAGGGAAAAATTTTCTGGAAAATTACCTTCCATAAAGTAGCAACTCCAATCTTACTAGTTTACACATGACTCAGAGGCCAGCGCATTACATTCAGAATAATTAATTTAGGAATGAGGCTTAAAGTGAAAGGCCTTTGTGTAAATGTTTAATTAACACATTGAGTTAAATAAAATGCCGGTCATTCCCTGTTGATTTTAACAGGGAAAATGTATAGCTTACTTTCCAAATGTTTACTAGTAGAGAGAACTAGTGGAAAGAGTCACAGGACAGAAATGTGTTATGTAATCATGCAGGTAGCATTCCCTCGTCGGGGGCAACTGCACTGTTGCTAAGTCAAATTTCCAACTTTCTTTGAACAGAGAATGTGACCACAGGTACAAAAACTGAAGATGGGCTTTATGCAAGAACTGATTACACAGGTAGGAATTTCAATATCAAACCCTTTTGAGGACCAGTAGCTTTTTCAGCAACAAACTTAAAAAAAAATTAAAGTTTTAAGTTTTTTTTTCTAATAATATTAGCACCTAGGAAACATCTGAGTTCTGTACATTTCCACAAGTTATGGTTTCTAAAATGAAAAATATTACAGCGTGTCACTTATTGTGATCTTTTCATGTCTGAGTGCAAAACTCAGCACTTAGCAGTTCTACAGCATTAAAGTAGTCATGTTATTCAAGAATTTTTTTTGCATTATGGCCTGCAAACAAGACAGATAAGAAAAGATGATCATTTTTAGGAATTTAAAATGTTCTCTGTGCTAAGTTGCTGCTCTTAGTCAGGGTGGCAGTGAGGGCATTACAGTTGGCCACAGTGAGCTAGAAAGGGAGAGAAATCAACAGGGTTCCTGTTTCTGATAGCTATGCAGTGACTGTAAAGGGCGAGAACAAGATCGGGTTTAAATGTGATGCCCTCCACGCTCACTGATTAGGTTTGCACATGAAGAATGGCCACTTGTGTGAGGTACTGGAGGACAACAGATATCTGTGGTGCTATCCCACAGCATGATTCAGCACCTTCAGGAGAGCAGTAGAGAAAGTTGGAGGGGAGGAGGGGAGGAGGGGGGGAACACACACCAATAGAACTGTAGTCAATCACTCAGTATTTTCATGGAAAAGCCAAGAACATCAAAGCTGGATTGCCTTTGCAATACTCAATTTCACAGCAGTTATATCTTGTTTTACTGCTATTTCACTTCTCTCTGAATTTCCTTTGCTGCAATTTATTCTACTTGTGCTCTGATCAATCTAATCTTGATGTCATGCTTTCTAAGGTGAGGTTCATACTGAGGAGAGGTTGAGTAGATTGGGACTCTGCTCATTGGAGTTCAGAAGAATGAGAGGCAATCTTATTGAAACATATAAGATTGTGAAGGGGCTTGATCGGGTGGATGCGGTAAGGATGTTCCCAAGGATGGGTGAAACTAGAACTAGGGGGCATAATCTTAGAATAAGGGGCTGCTCTTTCAAAACTGAGATGAGGAGAAACTTCTTCACTCAGAGGGTAGTAGGTCTGTGGAATTTGCTGCCTCAGGAAGCTACATCATTAAATAAATTTAAAACAGAAATAGACAGTTTCCTAGATGTAAAGGGAATTAGGGGTTACGGGGAGCGGGCAGGAAATTGGACATGAAGCTGAGTTCGGATCGGTCAAGGCCCTTTGGGTGGCGGAGTGGGCCCAGGGGCTGAGTGGCCGGGTCCTGCTCCTACTTCTTGTGTTCTTTAGATTTGAGGTTAGGATCAGATCAGCCATGATCTTATTGAATGGCGGAGCAGGCTCGAGGGGCCGATTGGCCTACTCCTGCTCCTATTTCTTATGTTCTTATGAACCCAACCCTGTCTAATCCATATAGAGTTCTTCCAACTCCAGTCTTCCATCATCTTTTATTTACTTCCTATTTTACATTTTATATTCCAGAAAAAAATGCCAATAAATTAGAAAAACCTGCCCGGGGACTATATATCCCATGTCCCAATCTCTTTGATGATCATTGTCTACATGGAAAATGTGAATACTTGATTAATAAACAGGAACCATCTTGCAGGTAATGTTTAAGACAAGACAGTAATGCTTCAAAGTTTTGTGATCTCTTTGTAAACATCAATTCATTTTCTATCCATTTATTCTCATTTTGCAGCTGCGAAGCAGGTTTTAAAGGACCACGCTGTGAACAAAAGGAGTTTAATGTTTTGTATGTAGTTCCTGGAGCTGGAAAACTTCAGTATGTCTTAATAGCATCCATCATTGGAGCTGTGCAGGTGGCCATCATTTTGGTTGTAGTTCTTTGCATAACAAGGTAATTTTAATCAGATAATTTCACCAAACAATTGTTAGTGAGTTTGATAGTCGGGCATTTCTCTGATAACTACTGTATCTTCTTGCACTGTCTAAGTGGGTGATGTCAATCTTTGGAATGAAGCACTGTCTAATTTCAGGCACCCAGGGTCAGCATCAAGCACTCTCACAGGCCCGGAGTTGTAGGAGGAGCTCTGCAATGTTCATATTAATCTGAGCTAGGCCGGGCCTGGCAAGCAGACTCCTTAGAGGCATCATTGAGGACACTGAGAAAGTGAAAGTAGCAGTATTGGGAAAAGCAGGCCTCTAAGGGAGTTATCAGTGCTTCAGCAGCAGCACACATTAAAATCAGTAGATTGAAGTAATTTCCGTTGCTTCCTCAGAGCATTGGAAATTTGAATTGCTGATTCGACTGCAAACATAGGCTACTGGTTTGCAGTTCTGTGTGGCCTGATTATTCTCAGTTCAAGGACTAAGGTTTGGGACTTCATGCAGGTTTGCTCTTTTGTAAAAGACCCCAAATGTTGGAAAAGTGAGACCTCACTTAATGATGCTTTTTTTCTGACTGAAATCAATATTGAAGCAGTTAAAACTGGATTGTATTTACATAGCAATGGGAACTGGTTCTGGTACAGTCCAAGAAGCATGTGGCAGGACCTGTCTTTCCTGTCTCCTGTATAAGACTCATTGAAAAAGAGCCATTGTTTACTTTGTGTGTTTGCTTAGCAGTTTATATAACATACATACAGGGTAAAAATAATCAGCCAGGATGTGTACTCCTGATCACCATGCAGTGATTCCTGCTGGAAAGTTTGTGTGTATGGGCAGTGGTGAGAACAGGTTTGGTCTTGGTTGTGATGTCTCCAGCACTGATAAGCTAGCCTACATTCACTGTGAACACTCACACATGAAGAATCACCCTAGAGCACGATGCTCGAAGACTGCAGATGTCCACAGAACTGAATAATGGTGCCTTACAAAAGGGCCTTGGTTCTTCACCTAGGTTACAATTATTCAAATTACTCATTTAGCTGAACAGGTGTGTCTCCTGCTCTGTTCACTTAAATTGCACCCATTGGATCAAAGATTAAAAATATATAGCACTGAGTATCAAGTTCACACATATACATGACTTTTTTGATTTACTTTATCTATATATATCAAAAAAGTCATGTATATGTTAAAAGACTTAAACTGCCTCCACAATACACAGGGGTTCTTAGCCATTTATTCTCAATTGGAAATGTGTTGCAAAAATATATAAACTGCTTTGAAGTAAAAGATAATTCTCCTACTCTATGAATAAGTAATATTTTTGTTTTCCATCTGCAGAAAATGTCCTAGGGGCAACAGAATTCAAAGACAGAAGCAAAACGCAACACATTACAGTTCCGACAACACAACAAGAGCATCAACAAGATTAATTTAAAAAAAGCATGATTGTACAGCTGCAAAAATAATTACACAAAGCTCGGACTATTGATTATCATACAAAATGGAACAACACATGTTGCCTTGCATTTGTGGTATACTACACCAATGAATACATATACTACAGTTATATTTGATTATGTCTGGATATATTTCAAATAGTATATACTGTCTTGATGTGTTTTTCTGTAATAAAAAATAAATGGTTAACGATTTATATCACAATATTGATTTAATTTGCACATGAAGTACTATACAGCTGGACTAATGGAAAATAAATACTTCTGTGATGTTTCTGAATTTTTTAAAGATGAAACGTGCTTTGGATTTTTTTTAAAAAGCAAGCGATTTGTAATGTTCAGTCAGATATTACCTATGTTAAGTAGAGAAAATGAGGATTCTATGCTGTTATTGAAAATTAATTTTGGGAAGCTATGAGCTAATGACCAAGAGGTTCTACCATAATTGTTTTAGTCACTTGTTACCAAGGCCAGTGAGCTTAAAAAACCTTATATTAGAAGGGCAATGCTATTTATCTGAATTCAGTAGTGTATACATGACAGTGTTACACACCATAACATTTAAAAAAAAAGTCAACAATCAGTTTAGACAGATATCCTAGAATAAGTGTCATTAGTGAAGTATCCTATTTTATATTGTGTGTGCTTATGCACTTGCATAACTCAAAATGCACCTTTTACATGAACACATTATGAACAACTTTTATCAATAAGTTATAGGTCACCGAGGCTGGTTAGTGAAAAACAATGGTTTAAATGTGTCGCATTGACCAAAGTGGTAGTAACTATAAAGGATCACACGCGTACTTTTTGATAATGACAAAGGATAATTAGGGCATTGTTTTGCTCTGTTATGGATCCTCATTTGAAATATACATTTCCAGTACTAACGTTTCATAAGATGACAAAAATAAAAATATTACTGCAGCAATAGGCAGTTCTGAATTGTTTTCTTAGTCTCTGTTTACTGTCACTGTATTCCCTAAAATATGCCTTCCCTCATTCTAGACTTGCTCGAAGCAATTGTGTAGCCTCAAGATTGTACATCATCTACTTAATGAATAGAGCCAACTAGACTGGTCCTGGACCTAGTGTCAGTGTGAGCAGAGCTTAACCGTAAGCACCACATGCTCTGGTGCATGCTTTGTGCGATGGAATACTCTCCACCTGCCTGGATGAGTGCAGCTCCAACAACACTCAAGAAGCTTAACACCATCCAGGACAAAGCAGCCCGCTTGATTGGCACCCCATCTACCACCTTAAACATTCACTCCCTCCACCACCGGCGCACCGTGGCTGCAGTGTGCACCATCTACAATATGCACTGCAGCAACTCGCCAAGGCTTCTTCAACAGCACCTCCCAAACCCATGACCTCTACCACCCTAGAAGAACAAGGGCAGCAGGTACATGGCAACACCATCCACCTGCACAGTCCCCTCCAAGTCACACACCATCCTGACATTGAAATAGATCGTCGTTCCTTCATCATCGCTGAGTCAAAATCCTGGCACTCCCTACCAAACAGCACTTTGGGAAAACCTTCACCACATAGACTGCAGTGGTTCAAGAAGGCGGCTCACCACCACCTTCTCAACGGCAGTTAGGGATGGGCAATAAATGCTGGCCTCGCCAGCGATGCCCACATCCCATGAATGAATAAAAAAAATCCTTTTCTATTACAGATGGGTGCCCAATTCTGGGAAAATGTGAATCAAGTTGCCCTCTTCTCCAGCAATGGGACCCAAACAATATCACCGACATGAGTCATGTGTGAGGAAGGCAAAATAACCACACTTGCCCTGCGCTGATTACATTATCTGTATCACCTTCTGTTTTCTTACTTGAAAGTATGCATATCTTACAGGTGAAATATACCTTTGCATCTCATATACCGTAGTAAAAATTATTTTGGTGGTCCAAGTTACCTGTAAAAATATTAAAACTGAGGTACTATTTGTATTGTTTCGAACATTAAGCATTACTGTACTCACTGATCCTAACTTGTGTGATTCACCGATCGCAAGTAATTTGACATTTCTACTGATCTCTTGATTTTAAAGGACACTACAAAATTATGTATAAATTTACAAGTGAAAAACACTGCTTTTTATGGAACTTTTGCACAAAGCATTTTGTATAATAGCCATAGTCAGTGTTTTTGATCAGGTAATGTTTATTGCTGATGCAGGTTTATCACTACATATGGGGGTGCAGGGCTGTGGGGCATTATAAAATATGCACTTTGTTCATTCTTCAAAATGACATGCAGTATGATTTTCATTAACTATAATGATAACCACTTGTTAATTAAAACTATAATCAAAAAAGTTAAGAACATAAGAACATAAGAAATAGGAGCAAGAGTAGGCCAATCGGCCCCTCGAGCCTGCTCCGCCATTCAATAAGATCATGGCTGATCTGATCCTAACCTCAAATTTAAATTCATGTCCAATTTCCTGCCCGCTCCCCATAACCCCTAATTCCCTTTACTTCTAGGAAACTGTCTATTTCTGTTTTAAATTTATTTAATGATGTAGCTTCCACAGCTTCCTGGGGCAGCAAATTCCACAGACCTGCTACCCTCTGAGTGAAGAAGTTCTTTCATAACTAAGATAAAATAACCAAAATTACACATAAATACTAATTAAAAATACACTGAACAACTGAAGTGACACTTAAGATCTAAAACTTAACTCAATATGGGTAAATGAAAATATCTTTGAAGCAGCAATTGCTTTGCTACAATTGACCTCAGCATTCCCAGGGGGAGGGAGGGGAAAAATCATCCGGTATTGTTGCTCTTGACCACTTTCTTTGCCCATTGCTGGAAAGTAGATCTGTACAACAGATGAAGACAGCATTGGGCTCAGTTGCGATGCCCCTCACTCGTGATTAAATAGCCTGCCAGTTCTCACTGCCTAAGCTCACACATGATGAATGGCCATTTAGGAAAAGTGCCAAACTGTAACGGGCACTCATGGAATTGTATCCCTGCATTAGTCATTAGTTTTAGTGGAGGAAGAGGGAAACTGCAATTCCATGTCAGTTGGAGTCTGATTTTTTTTAAATGAAACACACACACATTCTTGCAACATCAACAACTTGCATTTATAAAATGCCTTTAATGTAGTAAAACGTCCCAACGCACTTCAGAGGAGTGTTATCAAACAAAATCTGTCACAGCCACATAAGGAGATATTAGGACAGGCTTGGTCAAAGAGGTAGGTTATAAGGAGCGTCTTAAAGGAGGAGAGCGAGGCGGAGAGGTTTAGGGAGGGAATTCCAAAGCTTGGGGCCTCGGCAGCTGAAGGCACGGTCGCCAATGGTGGAGCGATTAAAATCGGTGAGGCACAAGGGGCCAGAATTGGAAAAGCGCAGAGATCTCGGAGGGTTGTAGGGCTGAAGGAGGTTACAGAGATAGGGTGAGGCCAGGCCGAGGAGGGATGTGTAAACAAAGATGAGAATTTTAAAATTGAGGCGTTACACACACAAATGCACACACCCTGTCTATCGCCGTCATTGCCTGTGTGTCTTCCATTTTTTAAAAATCCCTTCCAATTTTCTCCTTTGCTTTACTGACAGTACTGACTAATTGTAAACAATTTTACAACACCAAGTTATAGTCCAACGATTTTATTTGAAATTTACAAGCTTTAGGAGGCTTCCTCCTTCCTCAGGTAAATGTCAGGAACTCCTCGAAGCCTACGCATTTATAAATCACAGAACAATACATGGTGATTACAGATAGTCTTTGCAACTGCCCGTTGCCAAGGCAATCACAGTGTTCAGACAGAGAGGTGTCACCTACAGAGCCCCCGAATATACAGTCAACAAAAAAAAACAAAAAGCAAACAGAAAAAAAAGAGAGAGGCAGAAACATCCAGAAGGCAGAGAAAGCCAGCAAATGACCCGTTATATTAAAAACAGATAACATTTGTTCGCTGGTGGGGTTACGTGTAGTGTGACATGAACCCAAGATCCTGGTTGAGGCCGTCCTCATGGGTGCGGAACTTGGCTATCAATTTCTGCTCGACGATTTTGCGTTGTCGTGTGTCTCAAAGGCCGCCTTGGAGTACGCTTACCCGAAGGTCGGTGGCTGAATGTCCCCGACTGCTGAAGTGTTCCCCGACTGGGAGGGAACCCTCCTGTCTGGCAATTGTTGCGCGGTGTCCGTTCATCCGTTGTCGCAGCATCTGCATGGTCTCGTCAATGTACCATGCTCTGGGGCATCCTTTCCTGCAACGTATGAGGTAGACAACGTTGGCTGAGTCACAGGAGTATGAACCATGCACCTGGTGGGTGGTGTCCTCTCGTGTGATGGTGGTATCTGTGTCGATGATCTGGCATGTCTTGCAGAGGTTACCGTGGCAGAGTTGTGTGGTGTCGTGGACGCTGTTCTCCTGAAAGCTGGGTAATTTGCTGCGAACGATAGTCTGTTTGAGGTTGGGTGGCTGTTTAAAGGCGAGTAGTGGAGGTGTTGGGATGGCCATAGCGAGGTGTTCGTCGTCATTGATGACATGTTGAAGGCTGCGGAGAACATGGCGTAGTTTCTCCGCTCTGGACGACGAAGGGTACTCTGTTGGTTGCATCCCGTGTTAGTCTTCTGAGGAGGTCTATGCGATTTTTCGCTGTGGCCCGTCGGAACTGTCGATCGATGAGTCGAGCGTCATATCCCGTTCTTACTAGGGCGTCTTTCAGCGTCTGTAGGTGTCCATCACGTTCCTCCTCGTCTGAGCAGACCCTGTGTATTCGCAGGGCCTGTCCATAGGGGATGGCCTCTTTGACGTGGTTAGGGTGGAAGCTGGAAAAGTGGAGCATCGTGAGGTTGTCCGTGGGCTTGCGGTAGAGTGAGGTGCTGAGGTGCCTGTCTTTGATGGAGATTCGTGTGTCCAAGAAAGAAACTGATTCTGAGGAGTAGTCCATGGTGAGCTTGATGGTGGGATGGAACTTGTTGATGTTATCGTGTAGTCTCTTTAGTGATTCTTCGCCGTGGGTCCATAGAAAGAAAATGTTGTCGATGTATCTGGTGTATAGCTTTGGTTGGAGGTCCTGTGCAGTGAAGAAGTCCTGCTCGAACTTGTGCATGAAAATGTTGGCGTATTGGGGTGCAAATTTGGTCCCCATGGCTGTTCCGTGTGTTTGGGTAAAGAACTGGTTATTGAAGGTGAAGACATTGTGATCCAGGATGAAGCGGATGAGTTGTAGGATGGCGTCTGGAGATTGGCTGTTGTTGGTGTTGAGTATTGCAGGAAAGGATGCCCCAGAGCATGGTACATTGGCGAGACCATGCAGACGCTGCGACAACGGATGAACGGACACCGCGCAACAATCGCCAGATAGGAGGGTTCCCTCCCAGTTGGGGAACACTTCAGCAGTCAGGGACATTCAGCCACCGACCTTCGGGTAAGCGTACTCCAAGGCGGCCTTCGAGACACACGACAACGCAAAATCGTCGAGCAGAAATTGATAGCCAAGTTCCGCACCCATGAGGACGGCCTCAACCGGGATCTTGGGTTCATGTCACGCTACACGTAACCCCACCAGCGAACAAATGTTATCTGTTTTTAATATAACGGGTCATTTGCTGGCTTTCTCTGCCTTCCGGATGTTTCTGCCTCTCTCTCTGTTTTTTTTTCTGTTTGTTTTTTTGTTTTTTTTTGTTGACTGTATATTTGGGGGCTCTGTAGGTAACACCTCTCTGTCTGAACACTGTGATTGCCTTGGCAACGGGCAGTTGCAAAGACTATCTGTAATCACCATGTATTGTTCTGTGATTTATAAATGCGTAGGCTTCGAGGAGTTCCTGACATTTACCTGAGGAAGGAGGAAGCCTCCGAAAGCTTGTAAATTTCAAATAAAATCGTTGGACTATAACTTGGTGTTGTAAAATTGTTTACAATTGTCAACCCCAGTCCATCACCGGCATCTCCACATCAGTACTGATTAATACAGAGGTGCAGTTCCATGGGTGCCAGTTGACCAACACAGGGCAGACATACAATCAATGACAGGGAGAAACAAGCAGACACACAGTCAATGATACGGACAGGCAGCCAGACACACACACACAGTCAATGACAGGGACAGACAGGCAGACACACACACACAGTCAATGACAGGGACAGACAGGCAGACACACACACAGTCAATGATAGGGACAGACAGGCAGACACACACACCATCAATGACAGGGACAGACAGGCAGACACACACAGTTAATGACAGGGACAGACAGGCAAACACACACAGTTAATGACAGGGACAGACAGGCAGACACACACAATGACAGGGACAGGCAGACACACACACAGTCAGACACAGCGATATACAGAGTGTAAATGAGATTGGCACAGAAAGCCTTCACTCACTGTTGGCTGGAGCTCATCCATTTTAATGCATCATCGTTCGTTAAAACAAAACATGATGAATCCTGTCAAATCACCTTAAAAGAGGAGCTGTAACACTATAAAAAGGTCGTGTTCTTCAAAGGTAAATTTGTTTATAAAGCTCAAGAATATCTGTCATGAACAATTGCTCAAGCAGAGGAGATAAATGCAGGGTTGTGCCTATGAAGGGATTAACCAGCCAAGAGCATATGTTGCTGGTGAAGAAAATCCTGTTTACTGCTATTTGTCTGCCATCTGACAACCACAGTACATGGAAACCAATTGTGTAAACACAGGCAAGTGTGCACGTTTGTATGTGAGGAAGGAGGTATGGACTGTTGCAGCCTGGATGACACATTACACAATTAATGTAACTACATTAGCTATTCGTTTTGTTCCAATAAATCACAGTTTCAAAGTCATTATTTTCAACAACAATGATAATTCGTTTCCAAGTGTTGTACTGAGTACTAGTTGAATGTGGCTGTTTGCCAAACACGCTCCCCGACTTATGCCAGCACGTCTATCGTCTTTGGGTTCTGACCTGAAAGGTCTTCACACCTGCTGAGTGTTGCCAGCATTTTCTTTCAGATTTCCAGCATTTGCGGTATTTTGCTTTTCACTGTCACAAGTACTTGTCTTGGATCAATGCAACAATGACATGTGGAATATATCCCGTGAGTAAGGTCATGGGAACTTTTCTAGGCACCTATGTGGAAAGGTGCGTGCTGTCGCAACTAAAACGGGAGGTCGGTGGCTTGTTGACAGTGTGGAGTGCAAAGTAGTTTCATTAAAAGTAAGTTTGCAATCAATGAATGCTAAGCGTGAAACACAGTGTACGCGGCTGGATGAGCACAGAGTGTATGAAGTGCTGAAAACTAGAGGTACTTTGGTAAACTGTTCCGAACACATTACATCACGGGCTAAACATGCCACCAGGTCCCTCCCTCCCTCCCACCCGTGTCAAGCGTTTGGACGCAAGGAGTCTGCCGCCACCTGGAGGAGACCTTTAAACACACTAAAGCTATCTCGGTCCAACCTCCAGACAAGTGTTAGCGAGGCGCTGCAACTTCTCGGCACCTTTGAAAAAACACGAGTTCCCAATCTTTATTTTCAGTTCGGACTTTTATCACATGATTCCATAGTGCAAAGTTTGCATTTTGTGAGAGATTTTATTAAAAAAAAGAAATAAGCAGATTTTATCCTATTGCAACCAGCTATTTTTAAAGTTCGTTTTGCAGGGCGGTGCATGTACAGTGTGTATAGAGGTCACCGATGTGTGTAATGTCTGGGTGTCCTGTGAATAGCGGGAGGCGCGGCGAATCCCCGGTACATTCGCCCAATTTAAGAGGCGAGGACAGCGTCCAGGAAAACCCAGGCGTCACATCGGCGCTTCCCCACTTTCTATCTGCAGCCAATAGCAGCGGCGGGAGTGGGGCCAGACTCCCGATGATTTGCTTTCGCAGGATCCAGGCGTTTTGCAAAATGTTATGGCATTTATGGAAAAAAAAATCATCTCAAGGGAAAGCCCAACCCCCCGCGTCCAACGAGGCACGGTTACTGGCGGACACGTATTGCTCTGGAGCTTTGAGTTTTCCGTAACTAGGTCGCTTGCGAGGCGACTGTGGAAAGTTTCAATAAACAGCCCCAGGGGAAGGAGGAAGCCGAACTGAACCGAGCCGAGGGAGGGGTGCGAATTTAAAGTCTTTGCAGAAGGAAGCAAACACTGAAGGAAGCACAGTCGAGATAGCGCAGGGAGAGGGAGGGGAAATAAAAGTTTGTGGAGATTGTCAAGATGGGAGAAGACGGAGTGCAAGCGGAGAAAAGTAGCGCCGAGGCCGTCCAGGGAGTCACGGAGCCCAGCCCGCCACCCAGCCCCAGCCTGGAATCCAGCACGTCTCCGAGCCCGGGTCCCGGCCACGCTGCCGGGCCGATCTCGACCGAGTCGATGCGGGAGGGCTCGCAGGTTAACGCCATCACGGTGCTGGCTCTCCTGGACAAGCTAGTCAACATGCTGGACACGGTGCAGGACAACCAGAAGAAGATGGAGCACCGGCAGATCGAGGTGGAGAGCTCGGTGAAGGGCATCCAGAGCGACATCACCAAACTGTCCAAGAGTCACAGCACGACCAGCAACACCGTCAACAAGCTGCTGGACAAATCGCGCAAAGTCAGCAACAACGTCAAGGAGATGCGGGAGCGCCTGGACAAGCAGACGGTGCAGGTGAAGAAGTTGGAGACCAACCAGGCGCAGCTGCTGAAGAAGAACAACTTCCGAGTGTTGATCTTCCAGGTAAGAGGGGTTGGGGGAGCCGCCGCCTCGGTGCAAAGGGCGGCTCGTTGCGTCCGTCACCGAGACACTTTGCAATTAACAGAATCATGCTCAACATAAAACGGTGTTTATTGAGCAGCTACAAAAAGTATTGCTGCAGACTTGTTAAAGTGTTTCACATCGAAATGAAAACTGTCAGTGGTAGATTGACAGTCAGTGGCAGACCCACTGACTGCAAAACTCCATTACTGTGACTTACTTCTTGTCTGCATGTTTCAGAAATTAACATGCACTTGGTGTTTTACAGTTGGAGTTGTTTACACATTGCATTAGCCCAGCCCTTTAGATCCATAATTGCCTGATCTGGACACAAACTTCTTTTTAAGGATTACAAGTGATAAACATAACGTGTAATATGTTGCATATTTGGGTCTTGAAATCATTTATATCCGTTCGGTGAAAGCTGCAAAACATTTGTTATTTCGCACGGCTTCTACTTTGAAAGAATTATCACAACACAGTCTGTTTTCCCTCCTCACATAATATGTTTGAAGTTGCTAGCAGTTTAACCATCACCGTCCCCGCCCTATCTAATGTATCTTGATGGGATTAGAGGAATGCACTTTCAGGTCCTTATATCGCGGACTGATCTCTGTTTCCGTTGTGTGAGCAGGTATGGGGTGGGGTGTGTCGGGCAATTTGCAGTGAAAACATTTCTGTTCGTCCAGTAAGAGGGCGGGTTGTGCTGTGCTGTGCTGTAACCTCACTGACCCCGAGCCCAGTGCTCTGCCTTTTTTCGGGAAGGGTGGGACGGGGTTGGATCGCAAAGCATTAAAGTATGCAATCTTCCTGCCTGAAACTGTACACCTCAAAATAGCTTTTAAAATGCACTCCAAATTCATAGAATTCATTTGGTGTTTGTGAAAATGATTCGTTTTAAGTTTCACGGGACTGTGTAAGTTTTCATCATCCATTTGACCGAGATTGTAGGGGAATGAGTCACAACACGGGTATTTTTCCCAATTTAAATAACTCTGGGGGGACGTTTATTTTAGATTTCCAGCAGTCGCAGTTATTTTGCTTTTGATTTCTTGGACCTTGATAGCGTTCCAGATTTGATTTTGAAGAAAATGTATATTAAAATACCCTATGTCATAACAAGAATTACCTACCAGTTTACGTTGCGAATTGTACTTGCCTTTCAAGCGTAGCTTTTATCAACACGGCCTTAATTCGTAGATTAAACGATCGGCTTACATCTGTAGGTTAATAAAGTATAAGGTTCGGATTAACGTTGAGCTATTAGGTACCATCAACCTGCAACGAGAGTGCTTGGAAATTGGGGGGGGGGGGGAGAAGAGACCGGGCCAACATATATGAAGTCAACAGAAGAAAAGTACATTTTAAATGAAGAACAATTACAACAAATGACAGCCAATTTTATCTTTCAGTATTGACGAATTTCGAATTTCCTCTGATTCTGTTGACTAACTAGACTTTTGGATTTTGGATTATGGTCCTCAAACTTTCGATCGTCATTTGTTAGTGCTTAACAGAGTCGCACTCGGCACCTGCTTACATTTCCCAATGAAATCAAATTTGCGTTAATTCTGAAAAAAATAAGTTTATACTAGCCTTACTCTGAAATTCACACATATCCCCAGGTTAATGTGCTCATAATTAAAGTCAGTTTCATTTTCCCTCAGTTTTCTGGAGTGTATTTTTTAAATCAGTTATAAAGTAGTTCAGTTGCTTTTTTGAACACCTTTAAGCAATAAATATAGAGCCAGCTGGGTGTTAATAAAAAGCAAAACAGTGAAACGCTAAAAAGGAGCAGTTTTGTTCAGTTAATTTTTAAAAAAACAGCCATAGTTTTGCTTAAGTTTATGGGATAGTGTGCAACTGTTGATTTTAAACTTGGTGAATGATTGCAGGAGGAAGCAGAGATCCCTGCCAACCTTTTTGTTGAAAAGCCAAAAGCAGACGCGGCGGAGGAGGAACGTGTGGACGAGAACAAAGCCGTGGAAGATACCCCTCCATCACTGGAGCTGTCCTCGGACGAAGACATCCACGAGGGTGAGGACAACGAAGAGATACATGATGGAGAAAAATCTGAAAAGCTGGAACAATCCAGGGCTGCGAAAATCAAGAGATCAAGTATGAAAAAAGTAGACAGCATCAAGAAGGCATTTTCCCGCGAGAACATTGAGAAAAGGATGAATAAGTTCGGCACAAAGATTGTGTCTCCCGAGAGACGAGAGAAGATTAAGAAGTCGCTCACCCCGAGTCAACAGAAGCAGCAGTCGGCTAAGTCCTCCAGCTTCAAAGTAACACCCATGACTTTCAAGGTGAAAAAGGTTAGGAATGGGGAGACACCTCCGCAGAGCCCCAGTGACACAGTGGTCACGTTGGAAGCCGACCCGTCGAGTCCTGCTGAAGACAGCTTGTTCCCCGAAGTGCATTTGGAAATAACCCCCAGCTCTTTAGCAGCTGAAGAAGTTAAAGAGACAGCAGAAAAGGCAGAAGAGGAAATAAAAGAGGTGGAACCTGCGACGGAAAGCAGTAACGACCAGGGCGTTGTGATGAAGGCGGAAAGCATAGAGGAGGCCGAGACCTTACTGGAGGGCCTCCCTGAAGACCAGCAAAAAGACCAAGCAAAACGCCCACAGTCAGATATAGAGCTACACATCGAGGAGACAGACGAGCCCGCTGTATTGCAGATACAGCAAACAGCCTAAACCCCCCTAGAGCGTGACCCAATGAACCTCCATTTATATACAAAAATCGTGCGTGTGATAGGTATTATTAGCTACTGTAACCCTATGGGGAGTTCACAGCTAGGCAAGAGGGACTGAAGCATGTTGGGGAAGGGAAGGCGAAAGTGAAAAGATAGAAAGTAACAGTGGGATAAGATCAAATGCCACTGGGATATGTTTATACAATTGTATATTTGATGGTATTTGGCGAGGAAGCAAAAATGGCTTTGAAATCTTCTGGACAAAGTTTGTATTACTTGCATTTTATACTTGCAGGTATGTATGAAAGTTGTAGAACAGAAACCAAGACAATTTACATTTTAATTATTTGAACTGTACCTGTTTCATACACATACAAATGCCCTATTTTGATTTATATCTGTAAACTATTTAGATAGATGTCAATTTTCTAAAAGAAAAACTGAAAAGAATCGTGCATAAAACTGGTGAACTCAAAGAAACCTTGACTGAAAAGGAAAAAGTACAGCCTCTACTCCCTGTACAAATGTAAACAGTTCAGCTATACTGGTGCCAAGAGATGTCATTTCATGGCCTGTGTAACGCGGATGAATTCCAGCTTCTTTCACCCTTTATTGCCAATTGAGGAAAGTTTTTCTGAGACCACGTGCCACAATATATATATATATATATATTCTAATTGTCTTCACTTATAATATAATGCTTGGTGAACATTCTTCTTCAGTTATTTTCTTGTTTGCTATTAAATGAAATTAAAGCCAAAAAATGTTTTATAACCATAACTAAATATCCAAGCCTGAAGAGTAAATAAAAAGAATTAAAAGTGGATTTCTGCCTACTATTCCTTGTTACGAACATCACATAATCGACCATTAATAATATTGTGGTAATTGGCCATTGTTTATTTCAAACACAGTGCAAAATATATATCTTCCTGCATTCATGCTTAATTCCTTTAGGTGGTTGCGCCTGTTATCCTGATTAATTGACTATCACATTTCAAGCATGGTGAGTCTGATGGTGACGAGCAGAATACTTATGTACTTATGAGTACATACCAATGACGGTTTGGGCACTGATGCACATCTCCAAGAGGTGGATGGTGTAAAATAGTGTTTATTTGCCAGCATTTCTATGTAACAGAAAAGATAGTGTCTACAAGGGGTGATTGCCAAAACAGGATACTAATTCCTACTAGGGTCACACATTAATAACAACTGTATTCCTCCACCTGTCAGTAAAAGCTGAAATTTGACCGTAACATTAAGTTTCACTCTGTGAAACTGCCAGATGGGTGTTGCAGATTCTGACTAACTGGGGCAGCATATGGTTATGAGTGAGCATTTCATTTTTTAGCTTCCTCTCCATTTGTAGGTAACATTGTGATTACATCGTTATGGATAAGGAAATATGTTCTACCTTTTAGTGGTGAACAAAAACAACAACTTGTATTAGTGCCTTAACTTAGAAAAAGCGTCACAGGGCCTTCACAGATTATAAAGGAAAAATGGACAGGGACTCAGAGACGGAGTTATTAGGAGGGGTTACCAAAAGCTTGGTGAAAGAGATGGGTTTTAAGGAGGGTTTTAAAGGAGGCGGAGGGGTTGGGCGGGGTGGGGGGGGGGGGGGGGGGAAGTGTTCCTAGAGCCGTGGAGGGCTGAAGGTAATAGCTGGTGGGGCATTAGGCCAGAACCTGACTTGAGAGTTCTGCGGAGATTGTAGGGCTGGAGGTGGTTACAGAGATAGGAAGAAATGAGGCCATCTCGGGATTTATAGGATGAAAATTTAAAATTGGAGGTGTTGGGCGTCCCGGAGCCAACATAGGTCAGCAAGGACAGGGGTGACAGGTGAGCGGGACTTGGTGCTGGATAGAAAGGAACAGTGATCAGAGAAAACAAGTATGACATGAAGATAATGAAGTGCTACAGATCGATCCAGATTATTGTTCGCAGTGTTTAATTTGTAGAATTGTGTGTCACAAGTCATTTTGAATAGATGACTGCTAATGTAAAGGTTGGTATCCGGGGTGATTCATTGTCACACCACTGTAGTGCAAAGGATCATTTATACCTATAAATGGAAAGCTCTTCTCTAAGCCTCGTACAGAGTAACAGTGCCACCTACTGATCGAGCTACACATTTCACCATTAATGTTAAGTTAATGTCCTGAGAGCCCGAGGCAACAGCAATGTTTAAAGTTGCATATTATTTTTTACAAAAACATTCTATATGGAGCATCGTGTTTTATGTATAAATTAGCAAATCATCCCAGACTAGCCCCATACCCTTGAATCCTATAATTAAAAACACCTTTGACTGGCTGGTTTCTAGTTAATTTATTAGTGTGCCCTAGGTTTGTCTGGGAAATTTGGTCAGCACGACATTAGAGAATCAACATACATTTCTATAGAATGGAGAAATACAGGCGTTCGCCCGAGTTCCCAATTTTAATTGTATCGCAACAGGAAGCAGCAAATGAGCGCGAGTTAACTTCTTACAGGGCTGGAATATCAGAGGCAGAACCTTTCCTGCCCACTTGCACATACATACCTCCTCACATTGGGAGTCGCCTGGAGCAGTAGGTGATGGGCAGCATGAGGAGACAAAGGAAGACGAGCAACTAGCAATCTTACGCCAGGTTTTTTTTTATCCAACTTCTCTTAACTACATGAAAGAAAAACATTGTCATTGATCAACGTATGATCAAAGGTCCTGGTTCCACTCGAAAGTACTTCTTCCTCTTCAAAGGGTTCTAGATCCACAATACCTAATGCAGTCGTGAAATCTATTAGACCAGGTATGATCAACTGACCAATAGCAACTTGCATTTATATAACGCCTTTAATTTAGAAAAAAAATCCCAGGGCACTTGACAGAGGCGTAATCAGAAAACAATGGACGCCAAGTTTTATTATTTAATCTTGTTTCTTGGTGTGAGTGGAGAACACCGATTCTCTTTTGTTGGGTGGAAGCACGCTGGTTTCTGGTGGTTGTGAATTTAAGCCAGTGAGTTTTCAAACTTTTCTTTGTGGGAGAAAACTGCATATATTTCTGCAGACCTTGTCCTAAAAAACTCCAAAAGATAGCACGATCTGCCTCGGGGTTGTTGGTGCAATCACTAGAGTAAATGTCTTATTATTAACAACAGAACATTGCGCTTATCAAGAGGCAGAGGGAAAGGTGAAATGCAGAACTTGGTGTCAGATGCTATTGGTATCAATACAGGTTCTGTAATACGGGTGTAGCATACTCATCGCAATACCTAAACCTCATTTATTGGTGGTGGGAACTCCTGCCCAACAGAAAATGTATATATTTGACGTTCCTTGCCCTGCATACTATCACTAGCCATACATTTTAAGAACTGATGCAAGTCACTCCAGCTGTCAAAAACCTTATTTGAGGCCGAGTGAACCAATGAGCTGCGAGGCAGAGCATTTGGTGACCTGCTGCCCTCTAGTGATCGTCTGGAATAAATTAGTAGTGACGCTCACATTGTAACAAAATACTCACCCCTACTACTTTACACCAGTAGCCAGCCTGCGCCTGGAGTGCTCTGTGAATTACAGATGCGCCAACAGAAATGTAAGATTTCACGTTGGGTAGGGCCTTTAGTACACGCTTACAGATTCCCCAAGGGTCCATGGACCCCAACTTGAAAAATACCCGCAAGTTTGAACTCTTATCGAGCAAGGATAGGGCAGTGCAAGGGGAGCGGGTTTGCTGCAGCACTAGATTCCCCTTGGCCGGATGTGAAGGCGATGTCCTTAAATGTGCGTGATACAATCCTATTGCACCAAACAACTTGCATTTACGTAGCGCTCGTTGGGTGAAACATGGCTGGGTGCTTTCCGAAGGTGAACACCGATCAGAGGCAAAGGCACGGACAAAGAAGTAGGGTTTAATAAGGCTGTGGAAGACCGGGAGGGTAAGGAAGATAGAAAGTTGAACATTAGGATTAAGAGTAGGCCATTCAATCCCTCTACCTTGCTCTGCTATTCAATTAGATCATGGCCGATCTGTACCTCAACTCCATTTGCCAACTTTGGCTCTATATCTTGACACCTTTACCGAATAAAAGATTGCTTGGAAGCAAATTTCAGGGAGCAGGGACATAATAACTGAATTCACCCTCAAGAGCAAATCTAATGCCACGTTACCTCAAGAGCTGTATCCGCCCCTGCCAATTCCGCTTCAACAAGCCACTTCTTTAAACATTTCATTGAGTTATCTTGGATTAAATATTTTCAAGTAAAAGGCAGCGAAGTAGATAAAGGGATGGGGAAGAAAAATGAAGATTGCCCCTGTCTCACTAGTGTAATGGTTCCCTTACCAAATACAGTAAGTACATTATTTTCAGGTTTGTTAATAAACTTGCTCAAGAGTAAAATCGTTTTTGAGGGTTCTGAAGAATTTCTGCTGATATTTCAGTCTGTACAGACCTAAATAGTATTGAGCCCTAAAAACAAGATGGAATATGTACATATAGCCAAGGCCTCATCCCTTCCTCCCTGTAACCTCCTCCAGCTCTATAACCCTCTAAGATCTGTGTTTCTCCAATTCCGGCCTTTGGTGCATCCCTGATTTCCTTCACTCCACCATTGGCTATGCCTTCAGCTGCATAGACCCTCAACTCTGGAATTCTCTCCCTAAAGCTCTCTGCCATTGTCCCCTCCTTTAAGACGCTCCTTAAAACCTACCTCTTGGACCAAGCTTTTGGTCACCTGTCCTAATATCACCTTATGTGGCTGAGTGTCAAATTTTGTTTGATAACTCTGGAGTCAAGTGCCTTGGGTCGTTTCACTACGTTAAAGGCGCTATATAAATGCAAGTTGCTGTTGTGTATATATATATATATATATTTTAAAAAATCAGAAAAAATATCTGGACAACATTAACCTATTTTTTTTAAAGGCACAGGGAAGACAAAATAACATATTCTACCTAATGTGATCTTTAAAATTGTAGCTACTTTAAGGAAGTGTGAACTGACAGTATAGGTCATCGGCCTCGAGTTGAGTTTGTGCATTTAAATCATGAGCATCAAATTGAAGAAGCCGAGTTCCATTTACTTCAAGAATTATGAAGCAATGTGCCTTCCGATCCACCAAAATGCATTGGATGAACTCTGCCTCCTGTTTTAAGGAATAATGGTCCCTATAGCAATTTTTTAATGACACGTCCAACTGTAAAAAAGAAAAACACAAGTTAAATATTCCAAAAGGAAACGTAAGTAGCAGGCGCAAATAGGAGAAAAGAATCTCACACTCAGATCAAACAATGAGATGTCATGGATGGTGTGTTTCACACTTCCTGAACTGCCGCAGTTCATGGGGTATTTGCAAGAATTGCTGTGGCGTTCAGAGACAGAGCACCGAGTCTACGCTCGCTGAGCACACGAGGACGACAGAATTAACTAGGATGACAAGGTAACTAAAGCAACTATGTTCATAGAAAAATAAATCCATAAATGAGAAACAAAATACTGCAAACACCCAACAGGTCAGTCGCCATCTGCTGGAGAGAAAAGACGTGTTAACGTTGTCAGCAGAGGCTCTGCCCCAAACATCACCAACCCTCTTCTCTCTCGATAGGTGCTAACTGTCCCTCTGATTATTTCCAGCATTTTCTGGTATTTGTTCAAATTGCCAGTTTGTTTTTATTATTTTAAAAAGGGATGAGGAATATCCACTTTAGGTGCCTGTTAACTATTGTTGACGCTTCCGTTGCAGGACTTCCCCCAGCTTAGAGGAAGAACCAATCCATTAGTAAGGCTGGTGCCTAGATTGTGGGATGGTGTGTATTTATATGCAATTCAGAACCCGGGGGGTTGATATTCAGTAAGACACAACAGCTCCTATATTACCATGTGTACTAGTGCAAGCAGATAAGTGCCTCTACGTACAAGACTGCAGATGTGCATTCCTTTTCCTAATAATACCCAACTGCACTAATACTAAAAAGTGCAACATGCTTTCATTTCTTGCAGCTATTCCTCAAATTTATTGTGCTTAGGACTTTTAGTCAACTGAGACTTTACTCACTAAACTGTAAAACGGTGCTTGTTTTCCCTAACCTCCTGTAATACCCAGGAAGATGCTACAATACTCCCTTCAATAATCCTATGCCTTATGAGGATCTATTCAAAAGACCACCCTCTATAGAAACAAAATAGAACCCATCTCCAAACCTTTTCATAAATTGCCATCTACACTGATTTCATTTTAAAAGGGCCAGTAATTCTAGTGGTTCAGTCAGCTAGCACTGATTGAAATGTATCCCACTCATTTGGGGAGGGAGGGGGTGAATCAAGACAGTAGCATCCACACAAATGGTGACAAACCAAGTTTTGCAGACCCAAAATAAGCACAAATATTAGATTCATTAGCATCTATAAGAACAGCCTGTCTGTAGATACTGATAGAGCTGCTATGTACAGCCACCCTATGTACATAATACATTCCATTAATAATTTTCTGTTCAGCACAGCCCTCTGTATCCTGAAATGTATCTTATCAAATACATATGACAACAGCTATAACAATACACAAACCTGCCTTCAGTCAGTTTCACCAACTTCCAGAAATAAAAGTGCTTGCTTTGTTGCACATAGTATAGACTTAGTAATAGCAACATTAAGGCACTACCCATAACTTCATGAGTACACTTTTGCTAACTCCTAGCAAAAGCATGTTAGATATAGATAAATTAATTACAATACAGAAAGCTTCCCCAATTGGCTCAGTGAACTGCAGAGGTATGCTGACCATGGAGATCACCAATCTCAGGTACAGCATCAATAGCAGCATAAGTATTCAGGAGTTTCGGATTAGGGAAAGGAGGGTCACCAAAAAAAAAGACAAAGCAGCCACAAATCTTACTCGAGCACAATCTAGCAACCCTATTCAAAGTCAGCTGTGTGCAGAACTAGGCTGCTGCCAGGCACCATCAGAGGCCACACATTCAGGACAGCCACTTGGGTGAGGTAGTGGAAGCCAAAGGCACCAATGGAATCACACCCAGTGGGGGAAGCAGAAAACCAGTCACAAAGCATATCCAAACTACTTCCTCATGCTCTTATGCATACTGATTTGATAACCCTAAATTTGGGTACTACACTATGTTTACTTAGAATGGCTTCCCTAATAAAACTAAATAGCAAAATTCTAATCATCAGGATATTGAGGTTGGTACAAATTAGCCAGTACTTAAATCCTTGCCTATGCACATAACAGTTCTTTGTTATTAAGTGGTATTAGAATTTCCATTACTGATTACTACAAAAATTCAGAATCTATGGTAAAATAGTCCAATGGCTCTCTAACACACACCATACACAATTTTGAATTGTAGTCATTGCTGTAATGTAGACAAGTGCGGCATCTAATTTGCACAATCAACGTTCCACAGACATCAATGTAATTTTGGTTCAGGGATAATTGTTTGTCAGGGCACGGGAGGAACTCCCCTGCTCTTCAAATGGTGCAATGGGACCTTTTACATTCACCTGAGGGGGCGGAGAGGGCCTCAGTTTAACATCTCATCTGATGGTGCAGCATTCAGTACTGCACAGTGGCAAGTGTAGATTATGTATTCAAATATCTGGAGTAGGGCTTGAACATGTGATCATACTACCCATTATCTTAAAACTAGGTAGAATATAAAAACAGTAAAGAAACAGGCAACTTGAACTAGAAGCAAACAAATAACTTTCTACAGCTTAAAACACTGTAAAGGGTCTATGCATAGTTAAATTTTCCATTTGCTTTTCTGATGTGCACATTAAAATTCATGTATAAATAGATACGTTAAATTTGACTTACAAATGAGCAGTTACACAATTCACATCATTCAGTAACAAACATTACTGTAAGAATAATGGTAAAAGTCCTTGGTGTTAGTTCAGATCCAATGTCAGACTGCATAGGTGTATATTATTGCAATTGTTATAACTACTTGATGGCCAATAAGAAAAATAAAGTTTCATAACACCTTTCCACTTGTGCTTGGAATTACAGCTGGATGCTTAAAAAAAGTACTGTGGCATCTCCTCTTGCTCTTCCCCCTCCCCTGCATGTTAAGAAAGGGACTTATACTATAGTACAGTCACATGTCAGCTACTTTGTGTTCTTAGTGGCCATTACTCCTCAGGCTAATCAACTAGGGGCATTTAGCCCCTAGAGCCTGTCCTGCCATTCAGTGAGATCATGGTTGATCTATGACCTAACTCCCTATGGGGCATTCCAACCATGCTCCATCCTGCACTCTTCCAGCAGGAACCCTGTTATTTTCTCCTGCTCTCTAACCCAGGAACACAAATCAATATCACCTTACTGCCACTCCAGCTAGATCAGAGACTACAGATTAAACCAGAGCTCTTCCCATTCTGGTGTAGTAAGCAACAACATTTTCAATATATCACCATAGCATCATGGCAACTTCCTGCAATGCCATCATAAACCACTTGAAGGGATGTATCTTTTTCATTAATTTAGTACAGGTGACATAAGCAAGATTCAATCTGTCAACACTCCTGATCACAGTACAGGTGACATAATACCCTTCACTACATGCTATCAGTAATTGAATGTGATTTTATTGACATTTTAAACCTAAAATTAACTTTTTCCCCTGCTACTCTCAACATGGACAATCACCTTTACTTTCACAATTCATTTTCAGACAATAAGGTAATAAGTCTTGTGCAGCTTGAATACTGCAAGACACCTCAACTATTAAGGAGTCAATGTTTTACAGTTCAAAACCCCACCTTAATGATGAAGAGGGTTAAAACAAAACATACATACAAACGCAGTTATATAAAAAATAAAAGTGCATCAAGTGGGTTCAAGTAAGGTGTAGAGTTGAACAAGGCTGGTATATACATATGGCACAGGTCATCTTTTGAATGCTCTACGTGGGTCTCGTCCATTGCTAACTGCTCCAGATCCTTGAGCTGGAGTCATCTGTGGCTGACTTATTGGTCCTCGTCCATTGCTTCTTCCACCACCTACAAAATTAGGGTTCTGTTGCTGCTGATAGTTATTGCTTGATGGGGGAAGTCCCCCTGGCGAAAGTGCACTTTGTGAGCCATTTCCTAAACAAAAATTATTAATAAAATCCTTCACATTAATGCTTATATATATTGAGCAAAACAATATTGTACATTTTAAACAATTCAAGTCACAGTATTAAAAGAAACAAGAACTACAAGCTTCCAAGTAAAAGCCATATAAATAGCAACATGTTCCACTCAGGTTGATCACACTCCACAAGAGTTAAACAAATGGCTGACTAATCCTTATTACAATGAAATGTGAATATCCATCCACACTATTATATAGAGGACAATAGCAGCAAGAAACATTGTGCTCACTCGTTTGAAGTTAAATAAAGCTTACCACATTCAACGTAATGAACCAAATATTGCACAGAACAGATAAAATTACACAAAGAATGTAGGTAAACAAATCCACTGCAGAATCTCACCAGGTTCAAATTAAGCAAAATGGTGAAGAACAGTCTGGAGATTCTTCATATCAATGACAATAAAAATGAATGATTGGTGCAATTTGTGTATCTTTATAGTTCTGCCATGATTGTTTTACTTCAAACAATCTGAATATTGGTTTGATATCATGATCAATGAGTTTCAAAGCATGAGGAAGATGGGGAAGCACACACAAACTGGACAGCCTTGTGCAGTAGTGAGGTTCCTAAATTTCAGCACATATATGTCATTGTTCTGCACTGGCCATTATTGCCATGCCCCATTTGAATTCAGGTAGATTTATAGTGGCCACTATGACACTCCAAATATCACTTCAATTTAATAGTACCACTTTGGACTTAAAGGATAGATCAGAGTACTTTTTAAAATGGTGAAAAGCTCAAAACAGTGAAGGTCCAAAGACACTTAGGGGTTATGTACATAGATTAAAATGTCATGGACAAGTACAGAAAACAATCAAAGGCTAATGGGATGCTGGCCTTTAGATCTAGAGGGCTAGAATACAAGGGGGTAGAAGTTATGCTACAGCTATATGAAGCCCTGGTTAGACCACAGCTGGAGTACTGTGTTCGGTTCTGGGCACCGCACCTTAGGAAGGATATACTGGCCTTGGAGGGAGAGCAGCGTGGACTCCAAGGGTTAAATTATAAGAGGAGGAGATTACACAAACTAGGGTTGTATTCCCTGGAATTTAGAAGATTAAGGAGTGATTTGATCAAAGTTTACAAGATATTAAGGGGAACTGAGTTTCTCTCTATCTACTCTATTTCCACTGGTTGGGGAGTCTAGGACTAGGGGACATGGCCTAAAAATTAGAGCCAGGACTTTGAGTGAAGTTAGGAAACACTTCTACATGCAAAGGGTGGTAGAAGTTTGGAACACTTCCACAAATGACAGTTGATGCTAGCTCAGTTGTTAATTTTAAAATCTGAGATTTAGATTTTGTTAACCAAAGGTTAGATAGATTCCTGATTAACAAGGGAGTCAAAGGTTATAGTAGGTAGACGGTAAAGTAGGTTGAGGTCACAATCAGATCAGTCATGATCTTATCAAATGACAGAGCAGGTTTGAGGGGGCGAATGGCCTACTCCTGCTCTTAATTTGTACATACATACATATGTTTGTATTTATTAAGCAATATGGGGCTAAGGCAGGTATAGGGAGTTAGGTCATAGATCAACCATGATCTCACTGAATGGCAGAACAGGCTCTAGGGGCTAAATGGCCTACTCTTGTTCTTATGTACTGAACAGAGGCCCAGTTAAGCTACACACAAATTTAACTCCTGATTATAGGCCAAGCTTGTGCTGCCCCACCCCCCACTCAATCTGAAAAATGCTTTAACTCTCCTGCTTTGACATTATCAAAAAAAATTGTCAAACTTGGTTTACATAAAGGGTCATTTACTGGACTCCTTCATAAAGAAATTACGAGAAATTGTTTCCCTTTAGTTTCTGTTGATCTTCCGCTGAAGTTATGGCAAAAGATTGGACCAGCCCTCAAATTATACCTCTGTAGCTTTACCATTTAACAATTAACTCGAGGGGTTATCCCATGGCACCAAACTATGGTCAGGTCCAGAAATCATGTCAAAGTCCGCTACTGTGGCTCCCACATTGTCACTGGCCTTAAATATGACAGACAGACAATTACTTAAGCTTGTCATATCTCAGATCTCTCTCTCGCTCTCTCTTTCCTGCCCCCAACCCTTCCAAGACTTGAGGCAGCTTGCTTAAATTCATCAGCTAGCACCATATGGAGCAAAGAGCATCACAACTAAATCTGATCCTCTTCTCCACCTTATGTCTGCACATACATTCTCCAGCAGGATTTATTGGATAGTGATCAGGAGCAGGAAATCCTTGCTGCTTTTCACTCCCACCCAAGAGATGGTAGAAGCAAATTATAAACACCCCTACCACCAGGATCAGAACTCAGCACAGACCAGGAATCAAAGCTGGGATTTTCTAATCTGTATAGCTCAGTTACAGTCTTCATTGGAGAAGAAAGCCACAGGTGGCAATCTAGCATTTCCTGGCAGCACACCAACAGTCAGCAACACAGGCTACGTGGTCTAGCAGACAGAAGGTGGGGAATAATTTATTTAAAAAGCAAAGTTAAAAAATGTATGCTTTTCATTGCTTAATTTAGCTGGAGGAAATCTTTTAGGAGCAAAAAATACACATTTTAGTACAAATGGCAATTTTTCCAGAAGGATTGCAGAACAGGTCACAGAGCAGAGAGACAATGACTGATTGGAACAAGGAGTGAAACAGGCTGAAAGTTTTTTTTTAAATAGTAAGCTGTTCCAGGAAATTTAGAAGTGGAATTTTTCCTATTCGGTTGATATGCAAATCAATTGTGGGAATTGTACAAAAGGCTTCCTTGAAATGATAGCTGATGATTAGAGGGGTCATTTTAAAATAAAAATGACCTTCATCTCAAAGCTCAAGAGTCTATAGAACAAGTTGTCATGTTTTAAAACAAATTTACAGATTAAGCAATTGCATGAAACACATCCAGAGAACAGCATCAGTTCTTGGAGAAGTCACTCATTAGGACTTTGTGGGGAAAGGACCAGCCTGAGCAGATTGATGCTGGGTCATCTTGGAGATCACCCTATCCTCCCAGCTGTGTTATGGAGAAGATAGCACCCAGTGGTGGGGGGGATGTGAGTGAAGAAAGGGACAGGAGGACTGAGGAAAACGAACACTGCAGTGATCATACATAAGTATGTCAGTTTTGTTCAAGAGTGATCTGCATTACCAGCTTACCTGCTTGCATCTGTCCATTTGTAGCCAGCTGACTAGGAGGATAATTGTTTCTATGTTCACTTTGTGCCTTGATAAAACATTTAAATATTATTGAAAGAGCAGCACCACATGGACAATGAGGAATAAAAGCTCCACAATAAAAATTGATTATAGATTGAAAATTAAATTAATATTCAACATGTTTTCTAAAGTTAAAAAAGAGCACCATAATGACAAATACAGCTTGCTTTCAGCACTCCTGTCACTTACAACTTTGTTTGTTTGGTTCATCTGGTTGAGGTATTCTGGATTGGGTTCACTAAAGTTGGGTACTTCTGAATATACCATACAAAACCTAACAGCAAAATAAAGCAAATATTAAAATGTCAGCACAAAAGTACCCATATCCATCTTTAATATTTCTAAAATGTTGTTTTAAAAATAGAAGCTGGTTGAAAGAGTTGCAGGGGCAGTTTACTGATGCAGCTGATGTATGACCAAATAGGGAATGAGGAGAAAAAAGGAAAGTAATATCCAGGCTACCACATGACTTGTGGTCAAAGCAGCATTGGCATTGAATAGCACAGTAGTTCCTCCCCATTCTCTTTCCCCCCCCCCCCCCAAAAAAAGCTTGAGGCCAGATCAATTGAAAATTTCAACAGGTAAGATTTTTGTTAGGCACGTGTATTAAAGGTTACAGAACCAAGGCAAGTAGATGGAATTCAGATTCAGATCAGCAATGTTCTAACTGAATGGGGGAACAGGCTCGAAGGGCTGAATGGCCTACTCCCGTTGCTATGTTTCTCCCCCCTACCTAGAGCCCTGCATGGCCAGATGTACTGGAGATTACACAAATGGATCATTGTCACTTCATGTATCAGGTCTGACATGCTCTCAGCAAAATAGCCCGATATGTTTAATGTACCAATTACCTGCTGCTCTTCATTCCTCGTTTGCTCCCACAGTGCCATCTCTCTCATCTCTCTTCTGTCTCTCCCCACCCCACCCAAGAATTTGCTGGGCAACAATCAGAGCAGAAACATTTTCTTCCAGATTATAAAAAATACAAGTAATGACTTGTAAGTATAGAAAGGCCAACCTCTGATTAGGCACCTACTGCATTTTTTAATATCACATCTTGAAATAACAAATAACTGAATACTAAAAAAAGCTTTATTTCATCAAGATGCTTCATAAATCAATGTGTTCCATAGGAAAAAAGCAGATGAAACCGAAATCTCCAAAACATCAATAAAAATCCCACAGAATAAGCCAAATTCCATATAGCCCCATTGTATATTATAACCATTGGTTCAGTTTTCACAAGGGAAAAAATGGAACCATGTAATGTGATCCAAACATGTGAAAAAAATTCCCATATAATTGACATTCTATAAGTAGCCTTGCCCATAGCCTTTTTCACAAGAACTTCAATAATTATGCTGCCCTACAGGTCCACCAGCAGGGGTAGCACTTCTAAAAAGGTCAAAGTGAAGTCAGCTCCTTGAAAAGGAAGCAAACCACAAATTTAGAATCAATCAAAACAATTAAAGCCACAATTGCCCTGTGCTGACCTGGCATAATCAGGACGCACATTTAAAGTCCTGCTTGTGGCTGATATTAATGGACCTCAGTTTGTTGCATAGAATTTCTCTTAAATCTCAAATAGAAAATAAACCAGTGAGCAAGCTTATGATGTCTTCTAGCAACTGAGCTTATTTTCTTTTAGTCTTGTAAAAATTGAATTGCAAAACTCAACAGCAGGAGGGCTATGGGGCACAAGACATGCTGAAATAGTCCTTTTAAAAGTAGTGTCTCCTAATCTTCCCCATCCCAAATTTCTCTCATCTCCTGAAGGCACCAACTCTACTGGGGTATGACATGCCGTCAGGCACTCTGCCCAAGTGGTTATTAAACATGTCAGAGCTTTAAGTGAATGCTATCAGGCTATCCAACTGTGAAGGGCATCATAAGATTGCTCCTGTACTTGCCAGTCTACAAGGATACACCTAAGTAGGGCTCCCAGAACTATTTCCCAGGGATTTCCTTATGTTGTGTGGATATACTTACTCGCCAATTTTTTGAAGATCTCCACCTCTCCCTGTATACAACGTCAGGCAATTTTTCCACATTGAAGCATAACTGAACAAGGAAAGGTCACAAAGTCAGTGAATTAAATTATGGAACAGCAATTCAAATGTGCTGTACAAATGTAAATTAACTTTTTTTTTTAAAAAGGTGTCACTTTAATCCAATATAAAGGTTTTGCACTGAAACTAGTAACCAAAATAAAAGGTACTTTGTACAGTTACATAATCAAGTACATACTATTACCTCCTCCTGCCACAGGATGGCAGTATAGTCTAATCCAAGGATTCCAAACAGGCATCAAGGCCACCTCATACAGCACAGGCCTAGTCTTGCATTTTTTTAATCCCCTTTAGAATACAGCATCAAGAGCCTCACAGGTGTAGCAAAATCCACCCAAGCATAGGGGAATCTGAATATCAGGTTGTGCTTCAAACTTGGAAACCCTTATTTGGGTCTCAAGTTGTAACCTCCGTAGAATAAAAGGTGATGCTTTAATGGCAACATTCCGCATATGCAATATTACTGTCTATGCTGTAGCAATCTGTAATTTCAACACTGCAGCTAAGCAGCACATCTTTCAAAGACAGGAAATTTAAATTGAGACATCTTTTAGGGAAGATTTCAGTGGAAAGTTTCCCCCAATTATTAGCTGCTTCTAGATTTTCTTTAAAATCTAACACTGCTAGAATATTTGCCAGCATAGGTTTTTTTAAAAATATATCATTGTCTTATTCAGCCAGACTCAAAATAGAAGACTCACATTTTGGTTTCAATATCCTATTTTCACAAGCCTATACACAGGCTTTTAAAGATGCATAAAGTGTCTACACAATCTATTGAGCAACACTTCCCATTAGCAATTAATACAAATTGATGAGCAGACACGAAGATTTTAAACCACCCATCAGAAAATAACTGCAAATGGGTCTACAGGATTACCATGCAAGTCAATAATTCAAACTCATTCATATTTTTGTACTGTTCAAGGTAAGGATGCAAGTGCTGGTAAAAGGGAAGACTATTTTTGGCATCCAGTGTCATGAACAGATGAATAATTAGGACAATTTGTTCCCAGAGGTTTAGAACATGGAATGCCTTACCACAAGCAACTATTGAGGCAGATAATTTAAAAGGAATTGGATAAGCATTTGAAAAAATATGAAGGGATACAGGGACAGGTCAAGGAAATGAGTTTAGAGTGAATAAGCTCAAGTTAAGGAACCAGCACAGGCACAATTGGGCTGTAATTTCTATGAATTCCCTCTATACCCCTCCCTTCAAGAAGTCAAAGAGTACAATTCAGCCAGCACCCTCAGATGGCTATTCTTCATGCATGCAACCAGGAGTCAGTGGGCAATTCAATCATAGGGGGTCACAGTCAAGCCCCGTATTGTCCTCGTCCCAATTATAGCATGCACCATTAAGTTTGAAAAAACAAGTTAACCACTCCCTCCACCTTTATTAAACTTTAATACCACATACATTTATATGGCAAACAAAAGCAAATTTTGCTTTGTAGGCTTTTAGCTCTTTGTACTTTATAATCACCCAATCAGATCAGAGAAGTTATATTCTGTTCATTTCAGCAGCTTCAGGAATTTTGTACCATATATGGTAGTCTTACTGTGTGCCAGATTTATAGGAGTTGATGCCATAATAAACTGTTAAATAATTAAACAGTTCACTTGGAATTTGAGGAAGCCAGACCAGACCAGACACAAACTAAAGCTACTGTAGATCCACATCCAAGGATTCTCAAAATGCAGCAAAATAATTAAATCAGAGCATTCTAAAACAATCCCGAATCCTAAAATCAACTAAGCACACAGTTTAAAATATGCATTACCTACCACTTTGGTCCTTGTTGTATTTACATATTTTTTACCTTATTATCTGCTAGATCCCCCAAGTTCATTTATCCACTTAGGCCACAAACCCTCCTCAACTTGACAGCTGTACCTCCACCCTCATAGCCAGGGCGGTTGCAGCATCTTCAAATCAATAATGATCACAGTACTGATCACTGAAGAGCCTGTGTCTACTTTTGAAGGAAGAATTTTGGAAATGTACACCAGTAATGCAAACTAAATAATGGTTATTGGCAAGCATCACACTAAAATCCCTCTTGCCTCTTCCCCCAAATATAGAAAAAAGTGCAACTTACATGAAAAAAATTGGTGCAAAATGGAGTCCTGGTCATTAAAAAAAAAGACTGGCCTTCATGTAGTGCCTTTCACGACCTCAGGATATAAGCACCTTACAGCCAATGAAGAACTTCTCAAGTGTAGTCACTATTATTGTAATGTAAGAAACGTGGCAGCCAATTTGTACACAGCAAGCTCCCACAAACAGCAATGAGATAATGACCAGATAATCTGTTTTTAGTGATGCTGGTTGAGGGATAAATAAATATTGGCCAGGGCAACAGGGAGAACTCCCTGCTCTTCAAAATAGTGCCATGGGATCTTTTTCATCCACCTGAGGGCAGACGGGGCATTGGTTTAACATTGCATCCGAAAGACTACACCTCCGACAGTGCAGCACTCCCACAGTACTGCACTGCTGCGTCAGCCTAGATTTTGTGCTCAAGTCTCTGGAGTCAGACTTGAACTTGAGAACCAAAAAAGTATAATCATCCATTTTATCATGTGTAGCAGATTGTTTTCCTTTCTGTGCTAGAAAAACTGCCAAACATCAGAAATAGACAAATGCGTCAAAGTGAAGTGCAACAAGATAGGAAACAATGTGACTTGCACTGAGCAGCACATAAACCACATACTCTCTCTAGTCTTACGATTCATTCAGTGACGTCAGGAAGACATCATTTCCTGCCTCTCCCACACATCATAGCCTTATGCTAAGAAGTCTGGCCTTCCCCCATTTAGGCCAAATGAGGTGGAAGAAAAAACCCTATATACCATTTTGCAGATTAAGTACAGGAGAACAGACCTTATTGCTGCTATTTACATTGCAGAAACTGCTTCCCACAGGACATTGAGGGGGCCCCCATTGCTGTGAATCTGCCAGACTTGTATTGAGTCTACTGCTCAATACAAGGAGAAAACTTAACATATGCAGCTGGTTTAAAGTTGCTGTTTGTGACTGACTGATGTACCTTCTCCATGACTGGGGAAGGTAAAGCTGCAATGACTGAGGAAAGGTATGTAGACCCTGCAAGAAAAACATTACTGGCTTATAGATACGAACATATGACAATGACAGACAGGAAAAGACCCACTGGTCCATCCAGCCTGTCCTGCAAAACTGCCTTGTGCATCACAATAAATACACTCCCCACCCAAAAGCTATGTAATCTCGTGGGCGAGGCAAAAAACAGATTAAAAAACCAGGCTAGCAAACCTGCTCAAATGGTGACCTTTGCAGCGGAGTACACTACCAGGAATACTGCTACTGCTCCTGCTCCTAGAGAAAAAGCTTTTTCAACATTTTTACAAAAAGTGGACTACTGAATTAAACATTTTATATGCACACAGATCTCTGATTATCTCTGCACAGTGACAGTTGGTGCTCTCACATTTATGTAATCAAACAGCTGAAGTCTGTACACTTATCTGCCAATATGTTGTATTAGAAAGACAAAGCAGCCTGTTGAGAAGTATAATTCTCATGGAATAAAAGACAACAGAACAAGCACCCTGAAAAATGTTTGTTTGATGGGCATTCAACTCCAAGCTGCAACAAATCTGACTTGGAAATAGCCACATCCAATGCTGGAAGTAAACCACACAGTGCAGATCAACTTTTGAAATTACTTTTTTTGCTTCACTGATTTGGCAGAATATCTATATGTATAAACAGCAGATCTTGGTTTGATACTCCATATTGCACAGTCATCTGAAATTCACCTCAGAATAGAGCAGATTTATATTCTGCCATACACTCATTCTGGGCAGGTTTCAGGTGTTTCAATTTCCTTAACATTTATTATTACAGATTTATTGTTGAGTACCATAAATCCCAGAAGTCCTTGTAGCTAGGGGCAGAGATTACAGCACAACTTCAACTTATATAATTCCATTTGCAAAAAAATGCTTCAGTAGTGTTTTCAAAATAGGTTTGCTTTGAGTTTCAGGAATGGATGGTGCACTAGTTTGACATACTGTCCTTTCACCTCTAGATCCTGAGTTTGAATTGAACTCATTGATCAACTGAAAGTCTCCTCTACTATACAAGAGTCTCATGTGAAGTGAGTTTGCAGTCTCAACTCAAACAGCCACATGACCCAGCACAAACTACCTACAGTTCAGTAAAAATTGGCAATCTCTCAGGGATATAAAGATTAGTGTTGTGAGAAGCTGAACACAGGGATTTTAGTCAAGTCCATTTTAGCACACATCTGAATCTCCACTCATTTGAACTCAAGACTTGTATAGTGCCTGTCACGCAAGACATTCCAAGATGCTTTATAGGAAATCAGAACACTAAGCAGGAAGAAGAGTCACAGGAGGTGACCACAGGCACAAAGAGAAAAATCAGGAAGAGAGCTGGGAAGCCAGAGGGTTTTGTTCAGAGTGCAGGATATGATGGCTGAAGGCTCAGTCATAGATAGTGGAGGGGAAGGAAGAAACACAAATCAGTTACAGAAGCAAAAGATGCATGCTGGGACTTAAGGTAAAGATTGAAATGGCAGGGTTAAAATTGCAGCCATTAAAAGGATTTGAAAAGAATTAAAGCTTTAACCAATGACTGGGGAATAAGGGGCCAATGGAGGTCAATAAGGATGGACGTAACAGGTGTGGGGGACTTAGTACACAATATAAACAGAATTCTGGACAAGTTATAGTTTATACAAGGTGGAGCTTGGGAAACCAACTATGAACGCTAAGAAATCAAGCGGTCAGGTGACAGACATGATGAAAGCTTCAGCAGTGATGGACATGTGGATGCACCTTGGGCTGCCAACATTGAGGTGGAAATAGGCAATCTTACTCAGGGACCAGATGTGAGATTTGAAGGACATCTCAATGCTAAACAGGACGCCAAGGTTGTTCACCTTTGGGTTCAGCCTGAGCAAGCATCTGAGGATTAACACCTGAGCTGCAAAGTTTCAGTGGGCACCAAATAGGATGGATTCCATCTTGCCAAGAGTGAAAGTTCTGGTTCATCCAAGACTTGACATCTGACAGGCAGCAATACAGCATGGCAACAGTTACAGGCCTAAATCTTGCTGGGAAAACAACAGCAAGTTCACGACGCACACCGTTATTAATGCACAAATCGGCCAGCACGTTCAGAAGAGATACTCTCCAGTTGCAATTCACTGTAACCTGATCGATTTACGCCACTCTGCCATTTGCCTCGCACAAACGGCAGCTCACCTTCAACTTCCATTATTTTTAAGAACTTGTTGGATTTGCACATTAAACTCGCCGCACTGCAGAAAGTTAAGAGTTGGTTCTTACCAGCACAAGTGCCCATTTAACAAAATGATAATTGTTAATGCAATGCCAATCAACCTCGAGCCTAGAAAGGGAACTATTTAAATTGTTGAGTCTCATTCCTGCAAGTAGTAAATTCTTGAGTTTTTAAAAATTGAATTTTTTTCCTCCTTTTCATCTTTTTCCTCTTAATCCAATCTTTGTTTCTCTTTCTGTACTACATTTGACAATTTACCTACTAATTCACCCTCCTTCTCCATTGTCCCTCTATTTCTGTCTCACTCCTTAAATCTCATTGGCTAAGTAGACTATTGGTCCCGCCGTTCACTTAAGATCCCAGATGCCCTATTGCTGTCGCCACACTTATCAGCTCACACTTCCAGCGACTTACAGGGCAGAAAAATTTGAGCTTAATGGTGCAGGAAAAAGGTCTAACAGCACATGCCGAGAGATGCCCCACTCCAGCAAGGTTTGGACCACTGAGTCAAGGGCAGTGGTGGACAGGTAAAGTTAGACATCAACATATGGAAGCTATCTCCATATTTAAGATAATACCAAGGGCAGCATAAAGACAAAGAAAAGGGAGGGGCCTTGCAGCATACCAGAGGTGATCATGCAACAAGCAAGAGTAGTCACCATTGGGGATATACTGACTATGCTGGGATATGTAGGAATGGAACCAGAATAGGGCACTGACCTCAGAGGATAGTCATAGACTAAGTCATCAAGGATGACAAACCATGGAGAAGTTGGACAATGAGGAACTGTGAGCAACACACAGGATATCACTGATGACTGGCCAGAAACCAGATTGAAGGGATTTAATAGAATGGTGCAAGGAGTTAGGTTATGTGTTCCAAGGACCTATGGGGATGAAGAAATGAGAGAAGGGCTAGCAAGTGGAGGGCAGAGGTCAAAGTTAGACTTTTGGGGGAACAGGACTTGTGACAGCAGTTTACAAGGTATTAAGCCACAGTTCAGCTCCCAAAATGGCTCAGCAAAATTATTTAGTGGGTAGCTGAACCACATAACCTAGCCTGAGTTGACTGATCTCAGCTAGTCAGAGTACAGGCATAAGTCACCCTTAATACCCAAGTTATGAAAGGGGAGGTAGCTCTCATCCCTAATCACTAATCCATGACTGAAAAGTGTTGAGGCAAAGGCAAGATCTGCTTCTGCTGTGATGCCCACATCAGTCAAATAGTCTGCCAACACTGTTAAGACTCACAAATGACTGTCTTCTAATCATCTTAGATTCTGGTAACAAGACCAGTTGGCATTGGTCAGCTGTATGCAGCTAGCAACCTAACTTCAACTCATTTTTAAACTGTGTACTAATGGTAATTTCCAATAAGACATACACATCAATGATCAGATAGTCAAATTCTAACCACTTCAAAACCTATTTCATATTAGCATATTTATTTTACATCTGGGGCCATTCTAGTCCTATACCCGAAAGGGACTCTACGCTCTTGGATGAGTCATGTATTTCATAGGCATTATTACTCAACCAGCAATCTGACACCTCACCCTATTCGATACAGATGAAACAGCACCACCTTTATTAAGCCGGGCAGGATTTATCAATGATCTCGTTGCCATTTTAAAATCGCACTTTTTGCTGTTTTCCGAGTTACCATTGCGACTCAACCCCTTGCTTACTAGTTTGCAACTGTTATATTTGTAATTTTATGTACACACATCTAACAATATTGACAAGCTGTATTACTCAGGCACGCTTTATGCCAGCGGCCGCTTGACCACATTCGACGTACCCTCTCGTCAAGCGAATGATATCCCCGGACTGTATTAGACCTCCAACCTCATCCCAAACTGAAATTGTGATGCTGCCAGTTTTATCGGCTACTTTGCACGACCTCACTTCATGTCCATCTTTAGTTTTGGTAACTCGACCTGCACAGAGAGTGAATAAAAACCTATAATTAGTTTCAGTCGCGTACATACATAAACCTGTATCGAAGTGGATGCACTTAACTGCACCAGAAGTAAAACTCAGAGAAAAAAAATGAAGGTGTCGCTTTCACAGGAAGCTGACCTGTACATCTTTGGTACTTTTAAGGGGGGTTAAACTGTCTGGGTCACGTCCCTGTGATTTTTTTAAACTCAGTGAGCGTACTTTCATCGTGTCTTGGGTTTAGTAAACTTTTTTGTTAAAAAAAAATCTATATTTTTCCGTCTGTCATTACTTAAACGGTTAAATGAGTGTTGTTTCAGGGCTGGAGCCCCTACCTAACTTACCTATTTCCAGAACAATAAAGATGACATTTAAATTTTTCATTCCTGGCTTAATGTCTTTTACAAACGCGTATGTGTCGTTGGCCGTGCTCATGGTGATTGTGAAAAATTTCGGACAGACAGCGCAAAATAAAGCATCACTCGGGGAGGGGAGAGCCTCACTGGCTGGAGCCCCAGCTCGGTGTGCGATAAGGCGGCTGCTGCTGCTGCCTAGCTTCTCACAGGGGGAGGAAATACAACTTCCGCAGATTAAAAGTCTCTTTGGTGACACTTCTAGTTAATGCTTCCTTCCTGACACAAACCCCCTTTGGGTTCCGAAAAAATTGAGTCAGAGGGTTATATTTTAAAACAAAAGCGAAAACTAAACCTCTACGCTCCTCTTTTTTTTTCCTAGTAACTCCCACGCTAAGAATTTTTTTTTTTGCAGTGATGGAAGCAAACTCTCGCCCACACATATGGGGATTGTATATACTTTAAACTCTCATCTCTGTACTGTCAGTAACTTATTTTTAATTAACTGATTAAAGTCATGATTAAGCCCCGTGATCAGAATATAATCCGGGAGTTAGTGAATGCCCCTGCTGCGCCCTACTCCTACTGCACGGTCTCTCCCTCTCCCACTTATTCCCTCCACTCCATCCCTTCGCATCTCACACAAAAGCCCACACTACGCAAGCATGCGCTCGCAACGCCTTTTATTGTCCGAGTCGCGCATTTACGGCTTGTCGTGAAACGTGCCCGTCGCTACGTGACGCGACATTCCTCGGAAAAGGAAGGGTTGGGCGGCTAACGATCGCAGTCTCATTTTAAACCTTGTCTTTTGTTCCGGCATCGACCCCATTGAAGGCCGTGTTAAATTACACTCTGTTTCAAAAAACAATGGAGCGAAGTGTTTCCAACAGTCGCCAATCAGAGGTGGAATGTGAACGGAGATGCTGATTGGCGGGTGAGTGTCCGGATGTTCGAAGCCATTGTCTGTGGGTTCGAATGGCATTGGCTGACGTTCCACTGCCCGACACGTACCTGCTCCAGAGGCACGTGGCGTTTTATTGTTAAATGTCCCAACGCCTATTATGCAAATTAAGCGTGTGTGGGGGAGGCTTTTTTTATTGTAAGAATCAGCGTTTTCAGCTGAAGAAAACGTTTTAAATCATATGCGAAAAATAAAGTTATCTGCACCATCATCAGAAAATAGTTCCCCCCCCCCTCCCCCTCCTCCAATGTACTTTTTTTTATTATCTGCTAGGTTGTGCGCTTTCCGGGCTAATAAGTAGTGAAGTTGCTCAGATGTTGCTGCCAAAGTGCACAGGACAAAAACAATAGAACAAATCAGAAGGATATTAGATGCATGGCACATCCCAAGAGATTTGTCCACTAGTCCTTTTTAATCTTTTGAGATATATAAGTCGTTATTTTTCATGGTATGATTTTATTTAACAGCAGATTTTTTTCTTTCTTCACTTTTCTCCCTCTCTGAGACATTGAGACAAATATTCCTCTTACCTCTGGGAAATGACCCCCGGTCACGTTAATGGCCCAGGGAAGGAAGGCAGAGGGAAGCACAGGAAATCGGCCCCATTGCTGAGGTATGGTTTTATGGGTACAAGTTACCCAAGTGGCATTATTTCCATAGCATTCACTCTGCACTTTGACTCCATAACCTATAGCCACCCCATTAACCTCACCACTTCCAAGGTCTTCCTTGTCTCTCACCATCCACAACTTCATCCCCACTACCCCCTTCCACCCCTGGAAAAAACTAGCCCCAACTCCCTTAACAGCATCATCTGTAACTCCCACCACCCTCTCCACTGGCCCTCCACCCAGCCTGACACTGCTGCCTCTGTTGACCTGTTCATCTGCTCCCTTGTTTTTGCCTTGATGTCCTCAGCCTCACAATCCTTCACAGATTCCCATATCCACTCTTCTCCTAGTACAACTCTGCTGACAATCGCAGACTTGAGTGCACATGGCGCGTAACTGGTTTAGTCACCAACCACCAACTCTGGCTTGACCACCTCAAACAATATTACCTCTCCCTTTCTGCAGCCAAATCCTCTCCCTGCTCCAAGATGATCTTTTGAGGGTAAGGGCGATCTCAATCTCCTCCATCACAAATCACCTTCTTCAACCCCCTTTCCCACCTATTGTCACTTTTTATACCAAGTGTGAGGAGCTAACGGTTTTCTTTGTCTCCAAAACTGAAGCTATCAGCTCAACTATCTCAAACTCTTCCTATCATCTGCCCTGACCTGATCGCATAGCACTTTGTAGCTTGTCTTCCAGTCCTCATCAAATTCATCTCCAGGAGATCCATCTTTTAATCCCTCAACCCCTCCCGACCCAGCTCCTTACCTAGCTCCTCACCACACAGCAATCTCTCCTCAGCCCAATGTTTGCTGACATCATAAATGTTCCCTTTGCAAAGACGTTGTTATCCCTTTCTGCCATCATTCTTTCCTTAAAAGGTCCAGCCTACTCCGCTGTGTTATTTCAAACTGTTGCACCATCTCTAACCTCCCTTCTTTCTAAGCTTCTCAAATGTGATATTGCCACCCAGCATCACACCCAACTCTCCCACAACTCTCTGTTCAAATCCCTTCAGTCTGATTTCTCTGAAACACTGTACTGATACCACAATGGTTAAACAGCAATATACTTTGAGAGAATTTCACATAACCCCTCTCTGTTTTCTCAGCAACCTTTGATATGGTCCATCATTCCATGTTCTTCCACCTATACTCTTGTATGGAACACTTTTGCAACATCATCCTCTCATTGTTTCACTCCTACCTGTCCCAATGTAACCAGTACATCACCTGCAGTGACGTCTCCCTCACCTCTGCACAGTCACCTCCAGCATGCCCTGAGATTACATCCTTGGGGTCCCCTCTTATTCAACTACATGCTGTACCTCAGCAACATTATCCATAAGCATGGGATCAGTTTCCACATGTATGCTGATGACATGCAACTTTAGCACTCTACCATCACCCTTGCTACTGTGCTGTCTGACTGCTTGTCCAACATCAATTTGTGGATGAGCCTGGTCTTTCTCCAACTATTGAAGCCATCCTATTCAGCTCCTCCTGAAAATTCTATAACCCAATCCCTGATCCCATTCCCTCACTCAAGCTGAGCCAAATGGTACACAATTTTGTGTCCTATTTGACCTTGACCTTGAGCTGTGTTTCAAATTCCACAGCTTATTCATCACCAAGACTGCTTATTTCCAGCTCCATAATAATGCCTTTGTCTCCACCTTAGCCCCACCCCTGCTGAAACTCATCTGCACCTTTATCACTTCAAGCTTGACTTCTCCAACACTCACTCTCCTTGCTGGCCATCCAAACTCCAACCTACATAAACACCAACTCATCCAAAACTCCACTGCTACATCCTATCCTCTACAAGTCCCTGTCCTCGGAGACTCCCACTGTCACCCATCCCCAGCACATTGATTCAAAATACCTATTCTCATTGGCCTTGGCCTCTGCATCCTCCTCCAGCTCTATATCCAGGCTGGCTCCTGACACTGTCTTACTGTGTGTCCCGTTTCCTCCACTCCATTGGCGACAAAGCCATCAGCCATCATGCCCTTGCATTCTTAATTCTCTTCCTAAACCTCATGTCTCTGCTGGCACAGTAAGTTTATCCAGCGAATAGCTGAGCCATACAGACAAAGAAGACACCAAATTTTGTTGAGTTAGTTGATCTCAGCGGGGAGGCAGCAGGGGTGTTATAGTAGACCACTCATGATTGCTGTCTATTGACTCTAGTTGGGAGGTGTGCATGTATGAGTGTTGGAATGAGGACAGGATCAAGCTCAGCTGTGATTCACCCTGTGAATGCCAACATTCACAGTCAGTGGCTACTTGGGCAAGAAACTGGAGGCCAACTGGCACCCATGTAAATGTACCCCAGCAAGAAATGTACACCTTCAAGCCACGAGGTGAAGGACAAATTAGCAAGTAAATAAAGGTCCTAAGTGAGATGACTTTGGGTTAATGTAGCCCACAAAATAAAGCTGTCCACAATTTGGCAGATTATGTGGTAAACTTTATCCTGCCAGGCAGCTCCCCAGTGCAGAAGGCAAAATTAGAGGCACAATCATCAATGAATACTTTTTCACACCTGTAGCAGCTGGTTCAGTATGGTTTTGTCAATAGCCTTGGAACAAGTCACCTGTTTATGGTCTTTATTCTAGTCCGTACAGGTCCCAAGAAAAAGGAGAGAAATTAACTTTGAAAAAATATCTGTATAATATATTCTGCATGCACTGCCTGTCAACTTTTTTTTCATTAAAAATTCCTATGCCCAAATTTATAGTGGAAACTGCCAGTGCAAACTTTACATGCTGTAATTACACCATCTGGCCAGCAGAGGTGCTGCAGCAGCACCAATGACTGGTATAATTACAGGATGGCATGTTTATATAGGCAGTTACCATTATAAATTGGACATGGAGTTAAGGAGCACCAAGGGCAGAAAACACTGGTGGGAGTTGTCTATAGGCCTCCAAACAGTAGTGGTAATGTCGGGGATGGGATCAAACAGGAAATTAGAGATGCATGTAACAAGGGTACTACAGTAATCATGGGTGACTTTAATCTACATATAGACTGGCCAAACCAAATTAGCAATAATAATGTAGAGGATGAATTCCTGGAGTGTGTACGAGATGGTTTTTTAGACCAGTACGTTGAGGAGCCAACGAGGGAACAGGCAATCCTAGATTGGGTATTGTGCAATGAGAAGGGGTTAATTAATAATCTTGTTGTGCGGGGTCCTTTAGGGAAGGGCGACCATAACATGATAGAATTCTTCATTAAGATGGAAAGTGAAGTAGTCCAATCCCAAACTAGGGTCCTAAATCTAAACAAAGGAAACTATGAAGATATGAGGAGTGAGTTGGCTATGATAGATTGGGAAGCTTCATTAAAAGGCATGACGGTGGATAGGCAATGGCTAACATTGAAGGAACGAATGCATGAATTGCAACTATTATACATTCCTTTCTGGTGCAAAAACACAAAAGGAAAAGCGGCCCAACCATGGCTAACAAAGGAAATTAAGGATAGTATTAGATCCAAAGAGGAGTCATATAAAGTTGCCAGAAAAAGTAACAAGCCTGAGGATTAGGAGCAATTTAGAATTCAGCAAAAAAGGACCAAGAGATTGATTAAGAGGGGAAAATAGAGTATGAGAGTAAAATCCAAGGAACATAAAAGTGGACTGTAAAAGCTTCTGCAAGTATGTAAAAAGAAAAAGATTAATGAAGACAAATGTAGGTCCCTTACAATCAGAAACGGGAGAATTTATAATGGGGAACAAGGAAATGGCAGAGCAATTAAACAAATACTTTGGTTCTTTGGTTCTGTCTTCACGGAAGAGGATACAAATAACTTCCCAGAAATGCTAGGGAACCAAGGGACTAGTGAGAAGGAGGAATTAAAGGAAATTAGTATTAGTAAAAAAATATTGCTGGAGAAATTAAGGGGACTGAAAGCCGCTAAGTCCCCAGGGCCTGATAATCTGCATCCCAGAATACTAAAAGTGGTAACCATGGAAATAGTGGATGCATTAGTTGTCATCTTCCAAAATTCTATAGATTATGCAACAGTTCCTACAGATTGGAGGGTGGCAAATGTAACACCACTATTTAAAAGAGGGAGAGAGAAAACAGGAAACTACAGACCGGTTAGCCTAACATCAATAGTAGGGAAAATGCTAGAGTCTATTATAACGGATGTGATAACAGGACACTTAGAAAATATCAATGGGATTAGACAAAGTCAACATGGATTTATGAAAGGGAAATCATGTTTGACAAATCTACTGGAGTTTTTTGAGGATGTAACTGGTAGACTAGATAAGGGAGAACCAGTGGATGTAGTTTATTTGGATTTTCAGAAGGCCTTTGATAAAGTCCCACATAAGAGGTTAGTGTGCAAAATTAAAGCACATGGGATTGGGGGTAATATACTGGCATGGATTCAAAATTGGTTAACAGACAGGAAACAGAGAGTAGGAATAAATGGGTCTTTTTTGGGGTGGCAGGTGGTGACTAGTGGGATACTACAGGGATCAGTGCTTGGGCCCCAGCTATTCACAATATATATCAATGATTTGGATGAGGGAACCAAATGTAATATTTCCAAGTTTGCCAATGACACAAAACTAGGTGGCATTGAGAGTTGTGAGGAGGATGCAAAGAGGCTTCAAGGCGATTTAGGCAAGTTGAGTGAGTGGGCAAATACATGGCATTGCAGAATAATGTGGATAAATGTGAAGTTATCCACTTCGGAACGAAAAACAGAAAGGCAGAATGTTATTTAAATGGTGATAGATTGGGAAATGTTGATATACAAAGGGACCTGGGTGTCTTTGCACACAAGTCACTGAAAGCAAACATGCAGGTGCAGCAAGCAGTTAGGAAGGCAAATAGTATGTTGGCCTTCATTGCAAGAGGATTTGAGTACAGGAGCAAGGATGTCTTACTGCAGTTATACAGGGCCTTGCTGAGACCACACCTGGAGCATTGTGTGTAGTTTTGGTCTCCTTACCTAAGAAAGGATATACTTGCCATAGAGGGAGTGCAGCGAAGGTTCACCAGACTGATTCCTGGGATGGCAGGACTGTCGTATGAGGAGAGATTGGGTCGACTCGGCCTGTATTCACTAGAGTTTAGAAGAATGAGAGGGGATCTCATTGAAATGTATAAAATTCTGACAGGGCTAGACGGACTGGATGCAGGGAGGATGTTTCCCCTGGCTGGGGGATCCAGAACAAGGGGTCATAGTCTCAGGATATGGGGTAGGACATTTAGGACTGAGATGAGGAGAAATTTCTTCACTCAGAGGGTGGTGAACCTGTGGAATTCTCTACCACAGAAGGCTATGGAGGCCAAGTCACTGCATATATTTAAGAAGGAGCTAGATAGATTTCTAGACACAAAAGGCATCAAGGGGCATGGGGAGAGAGCGGGAATATGGTATTGAGATAGAGGATCAGCCATGATCATATTGAATGCCGGAGCAGGCTCGAAGGGCCGACTGGCCTACTCCTGCTCCTATTTTCTATGTTTCTATGGGAATTTATCATGAAAATATAAAAATAAGGACAGAATGTACGACTTTAAGATGAATTACATCTATGAACCCTGGTCCAAATATTCTCCAATCTCTAAACCCGCTTCAACCGAACACTACACTTGGTCTCGAAACCCCATGTGCAACACCAAAGGAGATCAACGGGAATACGTTAAAAAAACATGGAGAAACATTTTGAAAGTAGGTATCTTTCTGAACTTAACAGAAAGACCAGCATTGTTTCTAGTTTTAGTTTTTGCCAGATCACCTCAGCACAAGTCACTAATCAACAACATCCAGTAAAAGTATGGTCTCATTAATAAGTCACAAGAAAATTGAGAGATAAACCCGTATTTGTGATGAGGGAGCTCGTAAGCCATAATTTGCTGTGGCAGAGCATCTAACGGCATCTGCCATCAGTTAGACTTGCCCTTACACGTTTAGGTTTTGAAAATTTTTGGGTGGCGAGTTGCTGAAAGTGCAAGGGAAACAGGGCATCTGGGACCTGAGAGAACAGGGCAAGCAACTCTGTATCTCCTTAACCCATCAGATTGAAGAATTGTGAAATTAACAGTGCAAGCACTGAGAAGGAAGTTTAAGCTAGAATGGGCGAATTCAATGTCAAATCAGGAACAGAAAGAGAAATAAAGAGATTAAGAGAGAGAGAAAAAGAAACAGAAAGGAAAAGTTAAAAAAAACATTTAATTAAAATTTGACATTTTTAAAATCTCCAACAACAATTAAAACCTGAAGGAATGAGACTCGATTATTGTAATAGTTAATTTTCAGAGCCAGTGAGGTTGCCTGGCAGTAATTAACACCTATCATAACGTTAAAAATTTACTTAGACTGAAATGGACAAGACTTAACTTTCTGTGGTGAGTTTAGTTCGAATCTACCGCGCAAATACAGGAACTTCATGTCGTTCAATGCATTTTGATGGTGAGGCGGACAGCAAGATGCCTTTCTCGCGAAGCTAATGGCGGAGCAGTGCATCTCGGACAGCAACTTTTGGACATCCGCGTTTAACTGTGCATTTGCTCTCGCCTGAAGTTGCTGTAGAATTTGCGAATAAATAACGGCGAACGCCATTAGTTCACCGTTATTTTGACAGTAAATTATGGCCCCATGTTAATATATAATAAAAGCACTCCTCCATGAAAGAGGAACTGGGCACATTTTTAACAGAATGTTAGTTTTGATCTCAACTGTTGATACATTGTAGATAGAGGGGGGAGGAGGGAGGAAATAGATAGCTAACAATAAGAACATCTGATTTGTCAGCCTTGGACCTCCCTATTTTTGTAACCATCCGCAGGATTACAACCCTCCCCCTAACTCTCCGTTTCTCTCACTCCGCTCTCTTATGCATCCTCCCCCCCGCCATCCCTGTTCTCTTCATCCCACATTGGCAATTGCGCCTTCAGCCCCTAGACCCCATGCTGTAAAATTCCCTCCCTAATCCCCTCTGCATTTCCCTCTGCTCCTTTAAGCCTTTCCTTAAAACATACCTCTTTGACCAAGCTTCCTACTATCTCCTTCTTTGGCTCAGCATCCATTTTTTCCCTTGTGCCTCTATTAAGTGCCTTGGGACGTTTTTTTACATTAAAGGCGCGAGAAAAATGCAAGTTGTTTTCATCAGTAAAGATTTACAGAGGAGCAAAGGATCTCGGTGCTCGAGTAGCCATTGGCCACATTACTGTCAGAGAAGATGAAGGTTTTCTGAATTGTGCTCTCCAGAATGTGGTCACCCAAGAGGCAGTCCTAGAGAGTTCAGAACACAAGGGATAATGTAGAAAGAGAGAAGTGGGTGACTATTTGCAGAGGCAGCAGCAGGAGACACAGAATCACAGGTGCAGAGGAACCTTGAGTTGTTCAACAGATACTTAAGCCCTGATTTTAACCTAGAGCGGGAATCTTGGAGTCCCGAATGTAATGTTGCCTCCCAGACGCCAAAGGAAGGACAGCACAAAATGGGTAGAAAAACTTCTAGAAAGGGAGTGAGAGAAGCCAAAAATCATGGTCCATGTTGGAACCAATGACATAAAAATACATTTGCAATCTTGCAGAGGGAGTTTAGGGAGTTAGGCACTAAATTGAAAAAAAAATCCTCAAGGATAGTAATCCTCAAGTAGCTGTCTGTGTCATGTGCTGGACTAGTTAAGGAATGGAAGATTAGGATGGTCAATGCCTGGTTGCAGGCTGGTGCAGGAGGGAGGAGTTCACATTCTTGGGGCATTGGAACAACTTCTGGAACAGGGAAAGACAATACTGAAGGGTTTGCCTTCACCTGTCCAAAATGACACCAATGTCCTTACAGAGGAGGTCAATAAAGCTGTGGATGGGAAGTTAAATTATCATGGCAGGAGTATGGAGTAAGTCTTGGCCTGAGACTAGAGAGAGAGAGCAGGATTAATTGGAATAGAAGCAGAAAGCTTAGCTGAAACAAAAAGTGAGAGAATACTTTCAGAGGAGAAAGGGATGGAAATGACTGTTGTAGAATGGGCAAGGGATGGAAAAAAGTTAATTGAGAAAACCCAGGAAAAAAGAATGAGGGTCAACATTCCAAAAAGCTGGAGGCAGGATTAAAACAGAGCATTCAAAACAAAATTGGAGAGTTATGAACATTAATAACTATGGAGGGATATGATGTAGTAGCTATAATGGAGATATTGTAATTTAGATAGGAACAGGAGTAGGCCATTTAATCTCTCGAGCCTGTTCCGTCATTCAACAAGATCATGGCTGATCTGTATCCTTACTCCATCCACCCGCCTTGGCTTCAAATCTCTTTATATTCTTGGCTAGCAAAAATCTATTTATCTCAGATTTAAAATTATTAATTGAGCTAGCACCTACTGCTTTTTGTGGGAGAGATAGGATGGGCAACTTAATATTTCTGCTTATATTTTCAGGAGTGATAGGGAGGGAACAAATGGGTAGGCTGATAGAATAATTTTCTAATACTATCACATGCTGCAGCATAAAGCTGTCATAGGGAGTTGCAGAATCCACAAGGATAGAGTTAAGAAATAGGAAGGGGAATGGTACCTTTTTTATTGCTCATTACAGCCAATGAATTACATTTTGAAGTGTAGCAAGAGGAGCATCAAGGCGACGCTGAGGGTGGATACCGAGGGAAACATAGTTCACCTCCCGTCAAGTTTCGTGATTGGGATGAGTCGTGGGTATGTGGTGTATCAGGGGCAGCCCAGAGTGTGTCGCTCCTGTAGCAAACCCAGGCACGAGGCGGCCTCCTGCAAGGTGGTGATCTGCAGGAACTGCAGGAAGGACGGCCACAGACACTGGACTGTCAGCAGGACAAATGCTGCAACCTGTGTGGAGAAGCCTGGTCATCTATACAAGACCTTCCCAAACCGCAGACACAGCTACACACAGGCAGCAAGGGGCGAGGCGACGTAGGAGAAGAGAGCCGCAGTCGTGGCTGTCCCAAAGGAGGCTAGACCCACCCCTCCGCCATGGAACCCCGTGAAAGAGCCAACAACCAGGAGGAGGACAAAGAGCAGGAAAGGAGCATCAAGGAAACCAACCAAACCCCGACACTCAACACCGAGACTTTCCCTGAGCACGCAGAGTCAATGGAAAGTGAACCAGGGCGGAAGAAGGATGGACCACGCAAGGAAAGGAAAAGAAGTCCTGTGGGATCAGAGGAGTGAACGCCAAAGGTAGGACCAGCAGCAAGAGGTGCTTAGAGTCCCCAATGGACAACAGTGGCCACTCCAAGGCTGATGAACAGGAAAAAGGGGGGAGACCCCGCCTTCATCAAAGGAAGCGGCAAAACGCGACAGTGACCAGTGACACAGACAGCACACTCCAGCTCCAGGAACTCAGGAACAGCAACACCCAGCTCCAGGGCACCAGGAAAAGCCCAGTGCACCCCAACTCCGGGATACCGGGAGAAGCGACACGGAGAGAGAGGTCCCCCAACTCCGGGATACCGGGAGAAGCGACACGGAGAGAGAGGTCCCCCAACTCCGGGATACCGGGAGAAGCGACATGGAGACCGAGGTCTCCCAACTCCGGGCAATCAGGAGAAGCGACACGGAGAGCGAGGTCCCCCAACTCTGGGCAATCAGGAGAAGCGACACGGAGAGCGAGGTCCCCCAACTCCGGGATACCGGGAGAAGCGACATGGAGACCGAGGTCTCCCAACTCCGGGCAATCAGGAGAAGCGACACGGAGAGCGAGGTCCCCCAACTCCGGGCAAATGGGAGTAGCACAACAGTCAGACAGTCGCAGAGAGCAAACCACCAGCCAAGGCCGAGGAGCCGGATCTGGTCGTGGATCTCATGGGCACTTCACCCGATGAGACCCCCCAGACGACCCCTGAGCGCGGACACTCCCCCAAAGGAGGACTCCCGGAAGCGATGGCTTACCGGTTGAGTTGTATTTGACTCTGTGGGACTGGATAGGCCCGGACTTGCTGCAAGTGTACGGGGGTATGCTTCTGGCAGGCAGGATGTCATTGTCCACGAGGAAGGGCATCATCACCCTCATCTACAAGCGGAAGGGGGAGAGGAAAGAAATCAGAAATTGGCGACCCATTTCCTTGCTAAATGTCGACTACAAGATTCTGTCTAAGGCCATCGCCAACAGGCTCAAGTCTGCTCCGGAGCTGGTGATCAACCCCGGTCAGACCTGCACTGTACCCAGCAGGAAGATCTCTGATAGCCTTGCGCTACTCAGGGATCCGATCGCCTACGTGCAGGACAGGGGAGGTGAACACCTGCCTCATCAGCTTGGACCAGGAGAAGGCCTTCAACAGAATGTCCCATACGTACACGATGGATGTGCTCTCCAAAATGGGGTTTGGGGTGGGAATCCGCGATTGGATCAGACTGCTCTACGTGGACATCTGCAGCACAGTCCTAATCAACAGGTGGGAGTCGGAGAACTTTCCGTTCAGATCTGGAGTCAGGTGGGCTGTCTTCTCTCTGCGGTCTTGTTCGTGTATTGTATCGAGCCGTCTGCCGCGTCCATCAGGAAAGACGCAGGTATCGAGCGGTGACAATCCCAGGCAGATTAAGGCCTCCCTGTACATGGCTGATGTCACAGTCTTTTGCTCCAATCAGCAGTCGGTCCACAGACTAATGGGCATCTGCGACCAGTTGGAGCGGGCCTTGGGGGCCACAGTGAATCGCAATAAGAGCGAGGCCATGTTCTTTGGCAAATGGGAGACCCGATCCTTTGATCCTTTCACCATCAGTACCGACTACCTGAAGGTGCTGGGGATCTGGTTCGGGGGGCCCAGGCATGCATCAAGAACTGGGAGGAACAGGTCACTAAGGCCAAACAGAAGCTTGGTACCTGGGGAGGGGGTGGGGGGGGGCGCTGCCTCTCCATAGCCGGCAGGAACATGGTGATAAGGTGTTAGCAACCTTGGCGACCTATGTGACCCTGAGTTGAGCTTCCAACCATATATCCAATCCATCACCAAGACCACCTACTTCCACCTCCGTAACATTGCCCATCTCCGCCCCTGCCTCACCTCATTTGCTGCTGAAACCCTCATCCATGCCTTTGTTACCTCCAGACTGGACTATTCCAATGCTCTCCTGGCTGGATTCCCATCTTCCACCCTCCATAAACTAGAGCTTTTCCAAAACTCTGCTGCCCATATCCTAACTCATACCAAGCCCCGTTCTCCCATCACCCCTGTGCTTGCTGACCTACATTTGCTCCCGGTCTGGGAACGCCTCGATTTTAAAATTCTCATCCTTGATTTCAAATCCCTCCGTGGCCTTGCCCCTCCCTATCTCTGTTACCTCCTCCAGCCCTACAACCCTCTGAGATCTCTGTACTCCTCCAATTCTTACCTCTTGCTCTTCCCCGATTTTAATTGCTCCACCATGGTTGGCTGTGCCTTCAACTGCCTAGGCCCTAAGCTCTGACATTCCCTCCCTAGACATCTCCACCTCTCTCTCCTCCTTTAAGACGCTCCTTAAAGCCTACCTCTTTGACCAAGCTTTTGGTGACCTGTCCTAATACCTCCTTATGTGGCTCGGTGTCAAATTTTGTTTGGTAACGCTCCTGTGAAGCACCTTGGGACGTTTTACTACATTAAAGGCGCTATATAAATGCAAGTTGATGTTGTTGTTGTGAGGTGCTTGCCCTGTTGCTCTACGTGGCCAAGGTCTGGCCTAATCCCCGCAGCTCCGCCGTCACAGTCACCCGAGCTATCTTCCACTTTGTCTGGAGGTCCAAGGTAGAACATGCCTGCAGGAACGCCATGTACAGAAAAAAGGGGGAAGGGCATCCCGAATGCCGCCCTGATCCTGATGGCCACCTTTATGTGTGGCTGCCTCAGGATGTGCATAAAGCCCCAGTACGCAAACACCAAGTGTCACTGCAGGCTGAGTTTCTACTTGCCAACCTGTCCAGCTGGACCGTACCCCACCACCTGTCCCAGGTGGAAAAGTTCTTGAAGAGGAACCCTTTGGACCACAAGGCTATCAGACATTGGTCGGCATGGAATGTTCTGGGGGTCCTGCAAAGAAAGAAGAGGGTCAATCCAATCGGGCAGTTACCCGACCAGACAGTTGAAGCCATTTGGCAGAACGTCTCATCACCGGTGAGAAGGGCCCTCCCAATGCAGTCTTTCCAACAAGCACGTAATCTCAGTGCCACCGCAAGCTGCCCTCAAGGCTGCAACAGGGACGAGACCGTCGTCCACCTCCTGATGGACTGCCCCTTTGTGCAGAATGCGTTGGTATCTGTCCCGGTTCATCCCCAACAGTTCAGTAACACAGGATGCTGTGCTCTATGGGCTGTTCCCCGAGTTGCACACCGAGACAGATATCTACTGCTGCTGGAAGACCATCAACTCGGTGAAGGAGGCCTTTTGGTCCGCCCAAAACCTGCTGGTCTTCCAGCTGAAGGATCTGTCCACGACCGAGTGTTGCCGACTGGCACACTCCAAGGTCCAGGAGCACGTGCTGCGGGACTCACTGAAGCGAGGTGCGGCCTATGCTAAGGCTCTATGGGGAAAGGTCACCGTGTAAGGCTATCCAACTTTGTATTATACATGTATTACAAGATATATACTGTGTTTTGAACTGTAATGATGGGATCGGAGTGTGCACGATCTGTACTGTATTGTTTGAATTGTAATTGTGTACTTACTTTGAACTGTGTGTATCCTTAAATTTTATGAAATAAGGTATATTTTGAATTTTTTTTAAAAAGCAGGCTGGTCCTCTTTAAATATGCAGATTGGGCATGAATGATGTAATCAGGCCCTGATTCCTATCAAATTTATAGTGAAAACTTTGCATGCTGTAACTGCACCATCTGGCCAGCAGAGGTGCTGCAGCAGCATCACTGACAGCTATAATTACAGGATGGCATGTTTACATAGGTAGTTACCATTATAAATTGGACATGGGAATTTATCATGGAAAGACAAAAATAAGGACGGAATGTATGACTTTGAACTGAATCACATCTATGCACCGCTTCACCTGAACACTACACTTGGTCTTGAATCCCCATGTGCAATACCAAAGCAGATCGACTGGTATATGTAAAAAAAACAGTATTAAGAGCTCTTGGTGGTATGTGGAGAAACATTTTGAAAGTAGGTATGTTTCTGAAGTAACAGAAAGACCAGCATAAGATTCTAGTTTAGTTTTGGCCAGATCACCCCAGCACAAATCACGAGCAAGCAACATCCAGTAAAAGTTTGGTGTCAGTGATAACCACAAGAAAATTGAGAGATATATCCCTATTTATGATAAGGGAGTTGACGTTAATATAGAAAAAAGCACTTCTCCATGAAAGAGGAACTGGGCACATTTCTAACAGAATGTTAGTTTTGATCTCAACTGTTGATACATTGTAGATAGAGGGGGGAGGAGGGAATAGGTGGGTAAGAATAATATCTGATTTGTCATCCTCAGTCCTCCCTATTTTTGTAACCTTCTGCAGGATTACAACCCTCCCCCCAATTCTCCGTCCCTCTGTTCATCCCACATTGGCAATTGCGCCTTCAGTCACCTAGACCCCATGCTGTAAAATTCCCTCCCTAATCCCCTCTGCATTTCCCTCTGCTCCTTTAAGCCCTTCCTTAAAACAGACCTCTTTGACCAAGCATCCTACTATCTCCTTCTTTGGCTCAGCATCCATTTTTTCCCTTATGCCTCTGTTAAATGCCTTGGGACATCTTTTTACATTAAAGGCGCAAGAAAAATGCAAGCTTTTTTTCATCAGTAAAGATCAGTAAACAAAGGAGTTAATCCAGAAAATTAGGGGAACTCTCTTGATGGTTCAGATGGTAAATGCACTTTATGATGTACAAATGAGTCATACAGTTCAGGAAAGTCCTAGGTTTGATCCTTGACCTACGCTAGGTTAGTTGATATCAGCCGGGTCGTGATAAAGATTCTACAATTTGCTTCAGCACCATGGGCCAGGGAAGAGGGAAAAAAATCAGCCAAGGCATCGATGATTTGAAACAGCCTCATTTCGATGTTTTTTTATGGTTCCCGCAAACTTATCAGGTATGTTTAATATAGACTTCAGTCTAGTTACAGTTTAGGAACGGCTACAGACTACAAAAGCAGTGATATGCATTTAAGACTAGTGGTGAGAGATTCACAGACACCATGGGCCCAATTTTACCAGGGGTGCGGGTTCCCGGCGGATGGGCAAGCGGGCGCGTTGGTAACGCGCCCGGTGAAATTAGTGGGTTTCCCGCGCGATTGCAGCAGGCAAACCACTAATTGGAGCCACTTACCTGCTCCTCCGGGTTCCCCGCTGCTGATCTGCGCGTCGGGCGGGCTGCGCATGCGCAGTAAGATCTGTCAGCTGGAGGCGCTCTATTTAAAGGGGCAGTCCTCCACTGACAGATGCTGCAACCAATAGCAAAGATGACTGCATGGAGCAGCCCAGGGGGAAGGCTGCTCCCAGTTTAATGATGCCTCACCCCAGGTATCAATACATGGGGTGAGGAGGAGGGGGAGGACAGAGATCTTCCACCCGGCAGGCAGGAGGAAGCGGCCTGCCTCCGCCACCAGGAAGGCCTGGCTCAAGGTGGCAGAGGGGGTCACCTGCGCCACCAACATATCGTCCACCTGCACACAGTGCAGGAGGCGGTCCAATGACCTCAGTAGGTCAGGCAAAGTGAGTAGAAGTAGTCTTTCCCCTACACTCTGTCTGCCACATCACTGCCCCCACCCCACATCTCCTTCGGCACTGCCAACACTACTCTGTCACATCACCCCTCATAACCACTCAAACCCCATCCTCATCTTACCTGCACCTACTCACCTCGCCAGTACTCACCCCGCCACTACCACGCAACCCAATCCTCATACAATCTCATGGCTCTATCCCATACTCACCCTCTCGTGTATCTCTCTCACGGCCAGCCTCACTCAACCTGCCACCACCTGTGCTGCAGCCACACGGCATGCATCACATATGTGCAGTAGGCAGCGTAAGGCAAACGTCTCGTGAGCATGAAGGGGACGCACAAGGGTGTTTGAGGGTTTATCATGGTTGTTACTTATATTGAATTTCAGAACAACTCACATCACACATTATATTGGCACCACTACTGCCATGTCTTCGCCAATCCTGTCCGGTTTGTGCAATAATGCCCGCTCCTGGGTATCACTATGAGGACCCACCACTGATGCCACCCATTGTGTCACTGCAGAGTGGGTGTAGGTGTATTTGCAGGGCTCTTCTGTGCAGACGACTGAGAGACATCGGCGATGTCCCCGGTTGCACCCTGGAAGGCTGTGGAGGAGAAGTTCGGGAGGGCAGTGGTGACTTTGACAACGACAGGTAGGAAGATGGTGCACAGGCCAGCCAGGAGCAGTTCGGCATGAAAGAGGCTGCAGATGTCCACGGCTACATGTCGAGTGACTCTGAGCCTCCGTGTGCACTGCCGCTCAGAGAGGTCCAGGAGGCTGAGCCTCGGTCTGTGGACCCTGTGGCGAGGGTAGTGCCCTCTGCGACACATCTCTCTCTGCGGTAGCCCTCCCTCTTGCTGTACAGGTGGATGTGTCACAGCACTGTGTTATGGAGCTCCACGTGTCAGAGGTGGACGGTATGGATGGCGAGGCTGGTGAGGCTGGTGATGCTGTTCGCCCTCCGAGGAGGTCATGACTGCAGCTACGGCGGCCCCCATCCGCAAGATGTACATCTGAGGGGGTCCGCAAGGTAGGTACATGTCTCCGGACCCCGGGGTAAGTGTGCAGGTTGGTGACTTTGACCGTCAGGAGGAGGATGGTGGAGGCCAAACTTTGTCCCAAGTGACAGAGTGGCCTCCTGCAATGGGTGAGGGTCTCTCCCCCCCCCCCCCCCCCGTCAAATGGACCTTTGCAGCTGCCACAGGCTGACAGCTGCAACACGTCCATTCGATCTGGGAGTGTTTCCCCCAGTGTGGGAAACAGTCCCATGTTGATCCAAAATCACACACAGTCCCTTAATCAGGTCAGTCAATGACCTGAAATAGCTAAGTAAATACTCTCAAGTGGCATCCCGCTGGCTTTAATTGCCTGCGGGATTCCCACCAGCGGGGGCTGCGCGCGCACGCCGGCGCGTCAGCGGGGAACCCGGAAGTGGGCAGGATCCGGTCGGGATCCTGGATTTTGCAATTTTCGAGGCCCCCCCCCCCCCCGCCGAGAACGCACCCGATAGCAGGTGCTAAAATCGGGCCCCATGAGTGCAAATGAGCAACATGGGAGCAGCTACTGTCACTACACTGCGTGTAAGCTATGGACCATAAGGGAAAATGATGGGACACAGACTAAAAGGAGAGCAGGGAAGGAGTCGTGGACTCCAAGGAAATGTGTGCAATTGTGAACACCAGATATCTGTCAATCTAAGAGCACTATTTCTGTTCCAGGCAGTAATTTTTCTGGCTGAGTTATATACCATGCAATAGGTATCAATTTCTATCACTGCACTCAATCCCTTCCACTAAATCATATTATAATTACAGCCGAAATATCTCATGATTTATCTTGTGCATAAAAATTACTCACATCACCTCAGTGACTCCATTTGTGCATATGGCAAATCACTATGAAATACATAAAGAAAAGACAAGAACCAAACATAATCATTAATCCTCCCTGCAAAATGCTGAGTTAGCTCATTTCAGCTTGGGTGGCAATAGGGCCACTAAAACATTCAAAATATTTATCACACTCCTTGAATAGTGGCATAGAATATTTACCATCCAGCTAGAACAGGCAGTCGGGGTCTTGGTTTAATATCTCATCATCTGAAGGACAGCGTCTCCAATAATCTATTACTCCCTCAATACTACACTGAGCTGTCAGCTTACATTATGTATTCAAATTCTGGGAGTGGAGGTTGAATCATAACATTCTGACTCAGAGGCAAGTTTGTTACCAACTGAGCCAAGCTGCCAATTTAAAGGTTAGCTGAATCAGGGAGAGAGCTGGATTCAGAGAACCATAAACATTTACAAAACAGAAGGATGCCATTCTATCCAATGTGTCTCTGCCAGCCTCACTCTATCCCTATGGCCCTGTATCTTCCTCTACTTGAAAAGTTTACCTAAGTTTCCTTTAAAAGGACTGCAAGAGGCCAATGCAGTATGAGAGGCCAGAAGAGTGTGGAATTTAGCCTCAGTGAAAGTGATTGAGACATAAGTATTGACTTCATCATTTTTATATTTTATTGTAATTTATGTCAGCATGAAGGGGGTGCACAAGGGTGTCTGAGGGTTTGTCATGGGTGTTACCCATATTGAATTTCAGAGCAACAAACAGCACACATTATATTGACACCACCACTGCCATGTCTCCGCGAATCCTATCCGTTGTGTCCAATAATGCCCGCTCCTGGGTATCACTATGAGGACCCACCACTGATGCCACCCATCGTGTTACTTCAGAGTAGGTGCAGGTGTATTTGCAGGGCTCGTCCGCGCAGACGACTGAGAGACATCGGCGGTGTAGCCGGCTGCACCCTGGAAGGATGCGGAGGAGAAGGTGTGGAGGGCAGTGGTGACTTTGCCAGCCACAGGTAAGCAGTTGGTGCTGGGGCCAGCCAGGAGCAGCTCGGCATGAAAGAGGCTGCAGATCTCCACGACTACATGTCGAGCGAATCTGCGCCTCCCTGTGCACTGCTGCTCGGAGAGGTCCGGGGAGCTGCGCCTCGGTCTGTGGACCCTGTGGCGAGGGTAGTGCCCTCTGCGACGCGTCTCTCTCTGCGGTAGCCCTCCCTCCTGCTGTGCAGGTGGGCGTGCAACAACACTGTGTTGGGGGGATCCACGTCTCTGCGGCGGACGGCGTGGACTGCGAGGCTGCTGGTGCTGGTCATGCTCTTCGTCCTCCGAGAGTCTCCACACACCACCCAACTGGCAGGTGTTGGTCTGAGGGGTTGTGCAGGGTAGGTGTGTGGTTCCTCGGACTGGGGCTGCGGTTTCGTGTCGGTCTGTCCTCTGGCTTGGCGGGGGGTGGTGGAGGGCAGGGGTTGCCCTATGTGACGCGGTGGCCTCCTGCGTGGGTGAGGGCTCTCCCCCGTGGAGCGCACCTTGGCACCTGCCACAGGCTGCTGGCTGCAACACGCCTGGTTGGAGAGAGACTGTTTCCCCCAGTGTGGGAAACTCACTGCCTTGAACCGAAAATCCCACACTTCCTCTTTTTTGACAGCTGCTTCAGCTCATTAACTGACCACAACGAGCAAGGTAAGTACTCTCAAGTGGAACCCCGCTGGCTTTAATTGCCTGCGGGATTCCCACCAGCGGGGCTTGCGCGCGCAGCCCCGCACGTCAGCGCGGTACCCGGAAGTGGCCGGGATTTCGTCGCGATCCGGTCACGTGACCGGAGATCGGGATTTTCAGGGCCACCCCGCTGGAAACCCGCCAGAAACACGTTCCTAAAATCGAGCCCATGGTCCATGTTGGAACCAATGACGTAAAAATACATTTGCAATCTTGCAGAGGGAGTTTAGGAAGTTGGACACTAAATTAAAAACAAACCCCTAGGATAGTAATCTCCAGATTGCTGCCTATGTCATGCACTGGATAGGTTAAGGAGTGGAAGATTAGGAAGGTCAATGCCTGGTTGCAGGCTGGTGCAGGAGGGAGGAGTTCACATTCTTGGGGCATTGGAACAACTTCTGGAACAGGGGAAGACGATACTGAAGGGTTTGCCTTCACCTGTCCAAAATGACACCAATGTCCTTACAGAGAAGGTCAATAAAGCTGTGGGTGAGAAGTTATTCTATATTGGTAGGAGCATAGTGAAAGTCTAGCACTGAGACTAGAGAGGTAGAGCAAGACAATAAACCTATTGGAATAGAAGCAGAAATTTAGTTGAAACAAATAGTCGGAAAATACTTAGAGGAGAAAGTGAAAGAAACAAGCTACGAGGTAGTGTCTGTTGTAGAAGGGACAAAGGATAGAAAAAATTTAAATGAGGAAAACAGAAAAAAGAATGAGGGTCAACATTCCAAAAAGTTGGAGGCCAGGTCTAAAACTGAGCATTCAAAACAAAATTGGAAACTTGTAAGCATTCATGACCATGGGGGGTATATGATGTAGTAGCTATAATGGAGATATGGGTGAAGTTTAGAAAGGACTGGGAAGTTAGTATTTCTGCTTATATTTTCAGGGGAGATAGGAAAGGAAAAAAGTGGGTTTGCTGGCAGTGTTAGTATTCTATCACAATGCTGCAGTGTAAGGATGTCATACAGAGTTGCTGTAAGGCTGAATCCATATGGTTAGAGTTTTAAAAAAATAGGAAGGGAAATGGTACCATTTTTTTGTGCGCATTACAGCCAATGAATTACTTTAAGTGTAGGCACTGTTGTTTTGTAGGCAGACATGGCAGCCAATTTGTGCACAGCCAGATCTTACAACCAGCGATGAGATAAATGACCATTTAATCTGTCTTTGGATTTGGTTGTGGAATAAATGTTGTCCAGGACACCAGGAGAAGTCCTTCTTTGAATAGTGCCATGGGATATGATGGTATCACCCTGTTTGAGTGGAGGAAGGGGTGTTAATTTGTGCATGCAAATAATGGCCGAAAGGGGAGGTTGGGACACATGCTGTAAAACCTCCAGTCAGCACCCCTCCCTTTAACTAGAATATAGTGTAAAGGATTATTTGTGCAGCACTTAATTGAAGAATGCGCTGGCACCCAGTGTCCCCAAGGTTGCAAATAGTGGAAGAGGTGTTACCTTGTCTGCCCTCATCAGGACATTGAACTACTTGTGGCACTGGTCTGCACTCCTTGCCACCTCCCTGTACGTAGCACTAGACATTTTATTTTTGAGGTTTTCTCCCATGGAAACCAAGCAGTCTGAAGGAGGATTCGGAGATTACTGTCACAGAAACTGTGTGCTCTTATTCTGCTCCTTTTATCATGTTGCTCTTTCAGCTGTCAGTGCTTGATGCTGCAGTAGGAGCATCTTGAGAAGTGGGCCAAAAAGACACGTAAGCCACCCAGTGCAGCTAGCCAAGAGTGAACGGAGCAATCCAAACACTTTCCATCTTACCTGTCGCCCCAAGCCAGCAGGATCCTCTTCAAATATGCAGATTGGGCTCAAATGATGTAATCGGGTCCTGATTTGCTATTTTAATCTGAGGCCTGAGCGGGGGAGCAGTAGTGGTTTCCCCGCCAGGCCAAACCTGCTGGGAACAGGAACCAAGCTTAGAAGTGACCCAGTAAGGTAAGTTTTGTAAGTTCAGTTTTTAGTTTCTTTGTGGGCCAGGTGGAGCATGAAACCTTGCTCCTGCTCCCCCTGGTTCCACAAAAGGGCAGTTTTAAACTTACTTGCAGGGCCTCTCCGTTACTCTGACCAGGTTGTTGCTGTCAGAGCGACCGTTGCAGGCACCCTGCTTCTTCTCGGGTTAACTTGCCGTCTAGGGCCTTTTGATGTAATAGGACTCCTATTTGCATAAATGTATGAGATTTCTCCTGACTCAGGTGGGCACCTCATACACCTGAAAAATCAGATAGGTTAAAATCCCAGCTGAGTGGGAATTTTACCCACTGCATTTTTACTGCCTCCCGCCCAGTTTCTGCCGAGTTAAAAGTTCCCCCCCATTGTCTGAGATCACACATTACGAGTGAGCACTTGAGCAAGGTAACAGAGGCTGACTGGTGTCTGTGGAAATGAACCCCAGCAAGGAGTCAACACCTGTAGGAGAGGAGGAGGGAGAGGAGGTACAATATGAGTAAAATAAATAGTTTTAGTGTGAAAATCCTTTTATTTTCAAGAATAGTCACCTATAGATGACTATGTAACGAAGACAGGTAAATCGAGTTCAGGTGCAGATCAGCCATGATCTAACTGAATGGAGCAGCCGGCTCGAGGGGCTGAATGGCCTACTCCTGTTCCTAATGTCTCTAAGAATGTTGTGTAGAGTTTAAAAAGTTACATTTTGAAAATGCTCATTATTCTGGGTAATTTGAATGGTAATGGGTGAGATTTTTTTTTATGGGGCTTATGTTAACAACATCCATTTTTGCTGTAAACATACCACATCATTTCATTTCTATTGTGACAGCAAGCAGCAGATTAGAATACATCAATTTTCATCTGCCTATATTCTACTGTTTCCTTTTTCAATGTCCTTCCTCTTTTCTCCCCTCACTTCCTGAAGGCTCAGCTACTCACTGACTTTACCAACTGAACAATTTACATCGCATTATATCGAGTCTACAGCACAGAAACAGGCCATTCGACCCAACTGGTCCGTGCTGGTGTTTATGCTCCACACGAGCTGCCTCCCACCCCTCTTCATCTAACCCTATCAGCATATCCTTCTATTCCTTTCTTCCTCGTGTACTTATCTAACTTCCCCTTAAATGCATCTATGCTGTTTGCCTCAACTACTCCTTGTGACAGCACATTCTACATTCTTATCATTCTTTGGTAAAGAAGTTTCTTCTGAATTCCCTATTGGATTTATTAGTAATCTTATATTGATGACCTCTAGTTTTGGACTCCCCCACAAGTGAAAACATTTTCTCTACGTCTACCCTATCGAACCCTTTCATAATCTTAAAGACCTCCATCAGGTCACCCCTCTGCCTTCTCTTTTCTAGAGAAAATTTGAGTGCTTCTTTACCCAGTGAGCTGTAAAAATAAAAACGTGGGAGATGGGTCCTAATTCAGCCAATCCACACAGTAACCCTGTTCTGTCACTGCTGATAGTAACCCATAACAAGCAGCAAGAATGCTGGCTTCTGGTTTTACCCTGGGATCATTATTACCATCAAGTAAAACTCTTCCTTTGTGAAGCTCTTAAATGGGAATCACAGCATTACAGAACATTATTTTTTATTCTTTTAACACCCAAAATTTAAAACTACAAAATAATATGAACTTTCTGATATATACCTTCAATAAATAACTTCTGATTCTACTTTATAACATTCAGCATTAGAAATGCACATGAATATAAAACTTCCATAGAGGTTGAGACAGAAAAAAGTGTCTAATTGCAAAACTGGGTAGGACATTCAGTTGACAAAGGGTTAATGACCGTAGCTCTATGCAATTAACACCTGAACCGAGCGTCATGGAGTAAGGTCTCCATTGCCAAGGTTATCCATTCTTGTTGGAAATATGACTGTTGTAGAGGAAGCAATGTTTGCTGACAGGAAAGCAATCAGTCACAGCTGGATGTGGACTGCCACAGGCGTTTCCAGGATAGCAGCACAAACCAAAAACTCAGGTCAATAACTATGATACGATCATAGTTAACATGTAGCAGCATGCAGGACTGCAGGAACCCCTTTGCAAATGAATGCATCTTGATAAGCACTTACATTTACAGAGTGTTCATTTCTCACGTGAATTACTCCAACTTTTTCCTTAGTTTGTTTAGAATAATGGATAAAAGGCGGTGAATTGGAGGGAATTAGATGATGTCATCAATTGTAAGTGAATTAGATTATAAACTTGTGTTTTTTAAAACATTTACACTGGACATTTTGATATAATTCTTACTCTTTTTTTTCAAGGTGCAGCTGTTGATTGCTTTGTGCTGGGTTTGTGAGGCAAACTGAAAGCTGGAAGTAACACCAGGTGATGTCTGTACGAGGCTTCCAACCCTACTTGTGACATCATGGTTTCAGATTCAATGAGAATCTCACCTGAAGATACATACTCATGCTGGAGTATACTTCTCAGCAGGGATCACTAGGTTGTGACCAGGGGGGTAATTTTAACCCACAAGAACGGGCAGTAAAAATAGTTTGTTTTTGGAGCGGGACCGCATCCCAGCTCCAACGCGCCCGCTGGTTTAACCTGGTTTAACCCAGGCGTGTTTGGATGCGCGTGTGCAACTGACACCCGGAAGTCCCATCCCCACTTAATGTTGGCGGCCAGATTGTTAAAGGGACAATTTAGGTCATGTAAACAATTAAGGTACTTAATTTTTTGTGGATTCTGCAACAGAAACGGATGTAACTTCCCCATGGCTCCTGTAACATGCCATTGAAACAGAGGCGAGATGCAGCCAAAGCTTATTTCGTCCTTTAAACCTGTGATTGACACATCTCAATAAAAGAGCAGGTATTGCAGCTGGGCACTCAGTTCTCTCAGGCAAATGTTTGGCTGAGGGTTCTTTGTGTTTAGACTGAGAATCCCTGTGTTCAGACAAATTTACCAACATTTTGGAGCCTTTCAAACTGACAAGATCAGGATGAGGAGCACCAGGGATGTATTCCAGATTACATCTGAGGAGGAAGAAAATCACTATCCAGGACAGGCATGTCGTGCAGTTCTGGGATCTGCAGATGCACAAGACAAAGGTGTGCCACAAGGATCTGAAGAACAGCAGAGAGGAGACCAACAGTGGGGCCGAGGTCACAGGAGGCACTGCCCACGTAAGAGGGTGTACAGGCAGAGGCTGAGCTTCCTGGACTTCTCTGAGGAGCAGTGCCTACGCAAGCTCAGGTTGAGTCCTCAGGTGGTTACAGACATCTTACAGACTTCCTTCTTCAGGAAGAGCTGCTACCTGCTGGACCTGGTGGCCACACATTGCCCATCGCAGTAAAAGTAACGACAACCCTCAATTTTTTTTGCTTCTGGCTCCTTCCAGGGCGCCACCAGTCACATCTCCAGGGTCTCAATCGTCAGTACGCAAGTGTATAAAGCAGGTGAAGGATGGGTTGTTTGCCAGGGTGTCTGATTACGTGAACTTCCCCCGTGACAACAACAGTCATGCTGCCACTGCCCCTTTTATTCCATGGGTTTCAACTTTGCTGACAAGCCTATTATGTGGCACTTTATCAAATGCCTTTTGGAAGTCCATATGCACAACATCAACCACATTGCCCTCATCAATCCTCTCTGTTACCTCATCAAAAAACTCTATCAAGTTAGTTAAATTTGATTTGCCTTTAATAAATCTGTGCTGGTTTTCCTTAATTAATCCACACTTGTCCAAGTGATTGTTAATTCTGTCCCAGATTATTGTTTCTAAAAGTTTCCCCACCGCCGAGGTTAAACTGACTGGCCTGTGGTTGCTGGGTTTACCCTTATACCCTCTTTTGAACAAGGGTATAACATTTGCAATTCTCCAGTCCTCTGGAACCACCCCCATATCTAAGGATGATTGGAAGATTATGGCCATTACCTCTGCAATTTCCACCCTTACTTCTCTCAGCAACCTAGGATGCATCCCATTCGGACCTGGTGACTTATCTACTTTAAGTACGACCAGCCTTTCTAGTACCTCCTCTTTATCAATTTTTAGCCCATCCAATATCGCAACTATCTCCTTTTACTGTGACTTTGGCAGCATCTTCTTCCTTGGTAAAGACAGATGCAAAGTACTCATTTAGTACCTCAGCCATCCCCTCTGCCTCCATGAGTAGGTCTCCTTTTTGTTCCCTAATCGGCCTCACCCCTCTTACTACCCGTTTACTATTTATATGCCAATAGATGACTTTTGGATTCCCTTTTGTGTTAGTTGCCAGTCTATTTTCATACTCTCCCTTTGCCCTTCTTATTTCCTTTTTCACTTCTCCTCTGTACTTTCCATATTCAGCTTGGTTCTCACTTGTGTTATCAACCTGAAATCTGTCATACGCCCCTTTTTTCTGCTTCATCTTACTCTCTATCTCTTTTGTCATCCAGGGAGCTCTGGCTTTGGTTGCCCTACCTTTCTCCCTCGTGGGAATGTGCCTAGACTTTACCTGAACCATCTCCTGTTTAAAGTTTGCCCATTTTTCGATTAAAGTTTTACCTGCCAATCTTTGATTCCAATTTACCTGGGCCAGATCAGTTCTCAACCCACTGAAATTGGCCGCCCTCCAATTAAGTATTTTTACTCTAGATTGCTCCTTGTCCTTTTCCATAGCTAATCTAAACCTTATGATACTATGATCACTGTTCCCCAAATGATCCCCTACTGACATTGGTCCACTTGGCCCACCTCATTCCCCAGAACCAGATCCAGCAATGCCTTCTTCCTCGTTGGGCCGGAAACATACTGATCAAGAAAGTTCTCCTGAACACACTTAAGAAATTCTTCCCCCTCTCTGCCCTTTACACTATTACTATCCCAGTCTATATTAGGATAATTGAAGTCCCCCATTATCACTACTCTAGAGTTCTTGCACATCTCTATAATTTCCCTGCAAATTTGTTCCTCTATATCCTTCCCACTAGTTGGTGGCCTATAGAATGCACCCAGTAGTGTAATGGTACCTCTAACCAAATAGATTCTGTCCTTGACCCCTCCAGCTCTGCAATATTCTCCTTAATCAATACCGCCACCCCCTACCCCCTCCTTTCTTTACGTCCCTATCGTTCCTGAACACCTTGTATCCAGGAATATTTAGTACCCAATTCTGCCCTTTTTTGAGCCAGGTCTCCGTTAACACCACGACATCATATTCCCATGTGGCTATTTGCGCCTGCAGCTAACGAACCTTGTTTAAACATGCTTCGTGTGTTTACACACATGCACTGTAAATCTATCTTAGACCTTGTATTCTCTCTTAGTCTAATCCCACCTAATACCATACTATTTCTTACTCTAGTGCTATCTGTCTCTCCCAATCCTTTGTGCACCTTGTTTCTCCTTTCCAATGCTACATCCTGGTGCCCACCCCCCCTGCCAAATTAGTTTAAACCCCACCCCCACAGCACTAGTGAATCTCCCCACGAGGACATTGGTCCCAGCTCTGTTGAGGTGCAACCTGTCCAGCCTGTACAGGTCCCAAAGCCCCAGGAATCTAAAGTCCTCCCTCTTGCACCATCTCTCCAGCCACACATTCATCTGCTATATCCTCCTTTTCTATACTCACTAGTACGTGGCACTGAGAGTAATCCGGAGATTACTACCTTTGAGGTCCTGCTTATTAACTTCTTTCCTAGCTCCCTAAAATCTGCACGCAGGACCTCATCCCTTTTTCTACTTATGTGGTACCGATACGGATCACGACCTCTGGCTGTTCACCCTCCTCCTTCAGAATGTTCTGCAGCAGCTCAGTGGCATCCTTGACCCTGGCATCAGGTTGACAACATACCATCCTGGAATCACGTCTGCGGCCGCAGAAACGCCTGTCTGTTCCCCTAACTATTGAATCCCCTATCACTATTGTTTTCCCGATATTCCTCCTCCCTCCCATACAGCTGAGCAACCCGTGATGCCATGGACTTGGCTCTGGCTGTACTCCCCAGAGGAACCATCGCCCTCACCAGTACGGTGTTAGAGAGTGAGATGCCCTCAGGGGACTCCTGTACTACCTACCTGATCCTCCTTGTCTGTCTGGCGGTCACCCAGTCCCTCTCTGCCTGCACTCTCTTAAGCTGCAAGGTGACCACCTCCTGAAACATGCTATCCACGTAGCTGTCAGCCTCACAGATGCACTGCAGTGACGCCAGCTGCTGGTCAAGCTCCAAAACCTGGAGCTCGAGCTCCTCCAGCTGACGACACTTCCTGCATCTGTGGTTGTCCAGGACACGGGAAGTTGATTGATGTTTTTGTCTCCCTGGGTCGTGCTTTAATGTAGTCCCTCTGGAGTCATTTTTTTTTTAACGGAATCAGCTTAGTGATATGTTGGGATAGCTCAGCAGCCCTATTGTCAGAACCCTTCTTCAATGGTATTGCTGCTCCCATTAGCATATTGGTTTGCTGCTTGCAGGCCTGCTCCAGGTTATCAGGGGTTTTGTAGACCATCGGGTGGGTGAAGCTCTCTGCTAGACACAGCCTGAGTGCAGATGAGTCAGCTCAGCGCCCCCTTACCAGCTGCTTCTCAATTTACACTGTGTAATTCTATCGATCGCATCCCCTTCTTGGCCTGATTAGCTTGTCAGCAAGAACGGCACCATTGATTGGTAGATGTTGATATGAGTTTTTACCTTCCTACACCAGTACTAACAAGATACAGTGATATATTATCCAGTGAGATAAGGACTAGTACAGCATGCCAGGCTGTTGCACACACCAGGTAGAAGTGACTGCTACAAACTCCAGAATATAAAAAGGATGTGAAAGGGGTAATAAACCCTGGATATCCTTAATGAGCTCCCAATGCTTATAATATTAATATATGCACAGAAAAAAACAGCCAGCCAGCTACAGTGGCAAGCCTAAATGGAAAAGTAAGAAAAATGGAAAAGCAACACTGGGAGGTCTTTTGATGTCACTTCTTCCCAGAACCCAAACTGTGTTGAGCTAGATAGCAAATCTGCCTGAAGAGCAGTCTCTATAGGTTAGGTTACAAGAATAAGTTCTGGCAAAGATTCTCCACTCAAATCCTTAACCCACCTTCTGTCTTTATCAGGTGCTGACAGACATGTGGTATATTTCCATCACTTTCTGGTTTTATTTCTGATTTTCTACATTTGCAGTTTTTAAAATCTAAAGAATAAGTGTTGATTACCTCGGTCACCTCTGTCTGGAATGGTGGGGAATATAGGTTGTTAAAGCCAACAATGCCAGTCCACTTTGAGCTAATAAAGCAAGTAAAGAGCTTTTGCGGTTGGCTCCAGGATGTCTGGAAGCTGTAGGGACTGTGGGGAAAGGAAAAATCTTATGATTGTCCTAGTAGAAGTTTGATTTACAGTCTGATGTGTAAATATAAATAGTGTTATATCAGACAGTCTGACTTCAGGGGTAGCCAGCCAGTAATTTTGATTATTTGAAAGCCAGACCATTTAAGTCTGTATTCTACACATGCATGATGGTAGTGGTGATAATGGTGGGGGGAGTAGTCCATTGGTGATGGCACAGATCAGAGATAATCATCTTCCTCAATCTAGTGAAATAAAGTACAATTTAAATGAACACTTAAAACAGGTTGGCATCTAACAGAAATCCCTATACCCTCCTCATCACAAAGATCATCAACTTCCACCTCGAAACATTGTCCAACTCTGCCTTACCTCAGCTCATTGGGTGTTGAAATCCTCTTGGGTAACTTCATCATTCATCACTTCCAAATTTGATTAATGTTTTCCTTGCTGGGCTCCCATACTCCAGCCTCCATAAACTTCAATTCAGACAAAATTCTGCTGCTTGTATCCCACCTTACATCAGGTTCCACTTGACCATCTATTCGATCCTTGCTGACCTACACTGTCCCCCAATGCTTCAAATTTGAAAATTCTTGTCCTTGTTTTTAAATATCTCCATGACCTCACCCCTTTCATCTCCGTAACCTCTTCCAGCTCTACAACACTCCCTGAACTCTCTGTTCCTCTGACTCCAGCCTCTTGTACATTGTCCCACCTTCTTTCACCTTCCCCCCCCCCCCCCCACATTGATCGCTGGAGGCCGCTCCACAAAAGGGCGCCAAACCTTTTGTCTTTTATTTTTGTGGGGCCAAGAGGAACAGGAGTGCTCCTTCTGACTCCATAAAAATACTGCAGCCTGCTGCCAAGCCCATGCTCACCCCCACCCCCCTCCAATATCGTGCCTCCACACCTCCCTGGCCTGAACTGCGCTGAGCCGGCTGATTTCCCACAATCGACGAGCCGCAGCAAAGCACCCGATTGGTGCCTGAATCTCACTGGCTGCATTCAAATGAGGCCCAAACCTGGAAATGGTTCAAACCTCCGGACACCGGCTTTTACTTCACCGACTTCACGCCCATTTAGAGAGAAAGTCGAAAATTCCACCCCCCTGCATCCCTCCCATGTCTTTTCAGTTAAGGAAAGGAGAGAGAGAAAATTGCTGAGAGAAAAAAAACCAAGAAGAATGTCAGGGGTCAGGGAACTAAAAATAACAAAGATCTAACCCATTTCAGCAAGCTGTTTACTCAACATGGGAATTGGAGTCTGGAGGATATTCAAAGCTTTTTCATCTTTGGGGAGAACTCCTCCTTGAAACAGTGCAATCAAATAAGTGCAGTTCTCAAAACTCCTTAGGCTGAATTCAATGCGGCAACTTCAGTTCCACCTGCAATAACATTTTCGTTCTCTCCACATGTACAGTATTACTAACTTGATGGCATTCTTGTATTTGGTGGGATTTCCATGTGGAGACACAGGCAAGCCATTTCTCAGATTGACTATCCTACAGGCTTTTCAGTACCAATGGGAACCTCAAGCATGGCCTAATACTCTAAGAATGTCAGCAGCTATTTTATTGCACAATTTGTCTGTTGCTTTCCTGAGATTCCCGAAGAAATAGGGATTCGGGGAGTAAAAAAAAGGTAAAGAAGGGAGGGAGAAATGAGAGACACAACAAAGAGAAAAACTGATTAATAAGGACATAATGGCCCAGAATTTGCTGGAGTGGGGCATCTTATACTGTGCCCAGTTAGTTAGACTTTTTCCCTCACCCTTCAGCTTGAAATATTTTTGCCTTGTAAGTTGCTGGAAGTGCGAGCTGATAACAGCAAGGGGAACGGGGCATCAGGGAACTTGGTGAACCATGGGACTAACCATCTATCTTCTCAACCAATGAGATTTAAGGATTGAGAAAGATTCAGAAGAACAACAGAGAAGGATGGTGAATTAGAGTCAAATCAGGTACAGAAAGACAAATAAAGAGGGAAAGAAAGATTGGATTAGAGAGAAAAAAGAGACAGAAAAGTATGAAAAAAATTTAAAATGTTAAAAATCTCTTAACAATTTACTTCCAATAGGAATGAGACTCCACAGTTTAAATTGTTCTCTTTCTGAGCTGGAGAGGTTGATTGGTATTGCAGGGACATAAATCTCATTAAAAAGGTACTCACACTGTTTAGTAGCAGTCCTAACTTTCTACGGTGAGTTTAATTGGCAATTAATGCGCAAATGCAGCAACTTTATGAAACTCACGGGGAGGTTGAGGGCGAGATGCCGTTTTTGTGAGGCTAACGGTGGAGCGGCGTAAATCGGCCAGCTACTTGTGGCGATTCGTAATTCAAGGGGCATCTCTTCCTCACCACAAGTTGCTGGATGATTTACACATTAATGACGTCGAGTGCCATTAAACTGTTATTTTGGCAGCAAATTCCGGGCTATTATAAGAACATAAGAAGTCAATGGCCATCTTAATGTTCCTCTCTGTACTTGTCTGTGTTTTTAATATATTTCCCCCTACCTTTTTTCTGATTGTATTAATATACCTCTCTCCCTCTTATATTTCAGTTCTGAAGAAAGGTCCACACTAAAACAGTAAACTTTTCTCTCTCTTCACAGATGCTGACTGAACTACTGAGTGTTTCCAGCATTTTCTGTTTTTGTTTCAGATTTCCAGCATCTGCAGTACTTTGCTTTTTAAAAACATGGAATCAGTTTCGGTACGTTCACACTCTGGTGTATACGGTAAAATAGGGACTAAAAAAATAAAAAGCACGGCAAAAAGTATAGGGGTGAAAAGCACCATCCATGGCAAAAGCCTGATTGGGATATAGGTTTTAAAATCACAAGTTTTCGGAGGCTTTCTCCTTCGTCAGGTGAAGTGTGTCATTCCTTGAAGGTTTTCTGACTATATATGCAGTAACCTCCAAGGAAACACACACTCACCTGACGAAGGAGAAAGCCTCCAAAAGCTTGTGATTTTCAAATAAAACTGTTAGACTATAACCTGGTGTTGTAAGATTCCTTACAACATTTCCTGGCAGTTCAGTTGAGGGAGGAGAGTCAGCATCTGGTCTGTTGAAAAGAGGTCATATTTAATTTTTAGTAGCCTAATGGGAAATGGGTAGTGTCCAATTTCTGGCTACCAAGTGGTGGGATGTGAATGTGTTCTAGTCTCTAGCACACCAATCAGTAAGAACAGGGGTTTAACTTTCATTCTCTAATGCCCTTAGTGTGTGTGTGTGTGGGGGGAGGGGATACACGAGCGAGTAATGGATGCTTGGACGGCTTCTGTGATCTAATGATGAGGTTAGTATGCAATGATTAGTTCTCTCCCTGCTTGCACTCTGACAATTTGAAATCTGAACTTCAAATTAAGAGGCACCTGGTCTAAATTTATCCAAATGCTCATTGCTGTGTGCTTAAGGTGCATCAGAGTGAATTACGACCAGTTTCATCCAGTGAAATGCTATTAATGTTTTGCAGAATTGCTGATGTTTCTAATATATACGACACTGTCAGTTCTAAATACGGTAGTTAGTACTTGTGAGATTAGCTATGTGTTTTGCTGAGAAACACTAATTACTGAATTCTAATTACCCACTAGAGGCTGATAAGCTACACTGATCCCTGTTATTCTGCCACTACTGCAAAACAAATTCCAGCCAGCCCTATCACCATACTGCATTGTGCCATGTGTAGCTGTGAAAAAATATCCATGTATGGAAATAAATACATTAAGGAATTCCCCAAGTATTTGTATAAGAAAGTAGCTCTTCATTGTCCCTGGGTCAAAATCCTGGAACTCCCCACCTAACAGCACTGTGGGAGAACCTTCACCACAGGGACTGCAGTGGTTCAAGAAGATGACTCACCACCACCTTCTAAAGGACAATTAGGGATGGGCAATAAATGCTGGCCCTACTAGTGATGCCTACATCACAAGAATGAACATCAAATAAAGTTCTCTTAGTGGGTCAATGCTCTCCCCCGGGAAGGTTTGATCCTCGGTCTGGGCTCAGTTAGCTGGTCTCAAATGAAGCTAGAGTATGGCACTACAATGGACCAAGCACTCCTGGGTTGCAGTGGGGGGGGGGGGGGAAGAGAGCGAGGGTGGAAAAATCAACCAAGGTTCCTGCACCTGGCATCCAGTGATCCCTGCAGGAAGAGCATTTCTTCCATTAAGATCTTGCCACTTGGTGAGGAAAAGATTGAGCTCAACTGTGACACCCTCCATCTCGCTTAGCCTGCCATTGCTCTGACTATGAGATTCCCGGGTCAGGAGAGGGCATGTCCGATTTCCGCTTGAGGGAGGGTCCACAATAGAGGCCAAAACCCAGTTATGCTGGGATTCCACCCTGTTCAGACAGGACCCTTAAATTCTGGTTGGGGGGCCATGGGTGGATTTTCTGTGTGCCCTCCCCGTGACATAGAATTACATAGAATGTACAGCACAGAAACATGCCATTCGGCCTAACAGGTCCATGCTTGTGTTTATGCTTCTCACGAGCTTCCTCCCTCCCTTCTTCATCTAACCCTATCAGCATATCCTTCTATTCCTTTCTCCCTCATGTGTTTATCTAGCTTCCCCTTAAATGCATTTATGCTAGTCGCCTCAACTACTCCATGTGGCATTGAATTCCACATTCAAACCACTCTCTGGGTAAAGAAGCTTCTCCTGAATTCCCTATTGGATTTATTAGTGACTATCTTATATTTATGGCCTCTAGTTCTTGTCTCCCCCACAAGTGGAAACATCTTCTCTACGTCTACCCTATCAAACCCTTTCGTAATCTTAAAGACCTCTTCGGGTCACCCCTCAGTCTTCTCTTTTCGAGAGAAAAGAGCCCTAGCCTGCTCTGACGAGGTGGGGTATGTCGGGGTCAACTGAAACTTACCACAGTTCAACAAAATAAAGCAGAAATGTGATGGTGAATTCCTCCCTTCATGTCCTTGAAAGGTGGCAATAGAATTCGAGCCAGTTGATACCTGAGGGGGGGATTTTAATTCCAAGACGGGAAGTTGGCTGGGTGAGCCCGGGAGCCTGGCCAATTTTAATGGCCGGGCCTCATTTACAACCTACCGGCCAGCTATCTGCCCTGAAACAGGCAGAAAAAGGCAGCTGGCCAGCTCCTGGCAGTTGAAGATCAGGCGGCCCAGAACTCGCTGGCACTCAGGTAAGCCGCAAGGGCATTTCGCAGGTGGGTAGGGAGGAACCTGGGGCAGCAGAGGCTCAGACGTTCCTTCTGGGGCCCAGAGAAGCACTGATGCTTCTCCTGGTCCCACAAAGGAAAGTTTAAAACTTACCTAACGGACCTCTTCTTCTTTCAGTCCAGGTCTTACTGAGCAGGGTGGCTCTGGCAGGCACCCTGTTCAGCTGGCTGTTAAAATGTCATCGGGGTTCCATGTACGTCACAGGACCTCGATTTGCATAAATGTATGAGGCCGTCACCTGATTCAGGTGGGCGGGAATGGAGCCGGAAATTCATCCGCTACGTTTTAATTCCCGCTCTGTCCGGTTTCTGCCAGGCAGGGAGAGTTAAAATTTCTCCTCTGGCACGAGTCCTGTTGAGTTCTTCTGAAGGCCCCAATCCTTTACCAGAATAAGGTCATTGATCCCAGAGGTAATCAATCCCTTGTCTAATGCCAGAATGGCTCTGGTGGGAGCTGGAGACTTCAAAGAAAATTTTATCTATTCGGCCCAGTTAGAACTTCAGGCAGAGCTGCAAGGGAGCGCTGCATCTTATTAGGGTGGATCGGATTGGGCTAGGGCAGGCACTGCTGTCATGTTCTTAGAGCACCAGCAGCCTGCCTCAGACATGCAAATGACTCTGTCCCTGGGGCATAGGAGCGGGTCTTTGGACTTGGACTAGGGCACATATACCGTCAGAATAAAGAACCTTCTGGGTCTCACTGTCTGAGCTGAAGAGTGGTCACTTATGTGAGGAAGCAGCACCCAAGACACAGTGGGAGGCTCAATTGGGCCGCATAGCAGCCGTTTGTAGGCGCTACACGGACTCCTAAGGACACAAAATGGCGTCCGAGATGCGCGCGCACACTTCCGGCATAATGTGCGCAGGACGCCATATTGGTAAAGGACGCCATATTGGTAAATGCTGGCTGCATGTAAAGTAGGGAGATTATGCGGTAGATCAGTGTGCAACGCTGATTTAAAGGGACAGATGCGATTTTGAAACTCCACGCTCCAGCCAAAGCACTAACTTAACCTTGCACAGCTGAACAGGTCTTAAACGGCATGGGGGACCCCTCACTAGCACTACGTAAAGGAATCATGCAGGAGTTATTTAAAGGGATCATGCAGGAGTTACAGGTTCATTGCTGGATTATTGCTTCTGGCTGCATTTGATGCAGTTGTACCTGTTTTTGGAAGTCTCCTATACTTGAATACTAAGACGAGGGGACATAGCCTAAAAATTAGAGGCAGGAATTTCAGGAGTGAAGTTAGGAAACGCTTCTACACACAAAGGGTGGTAGAAGTTTGAAACACTCTTCTGCAAATGGAAGTTGGTGCTAGCTCAATTGTTAATTTTAAATCTGAGATTTATAGATTTTTGTTAACCAAAGGTATTAAGGGATATGGGGCTAAGGCGGGTATATGGAGTTATCTCACAGATCAACCAGATCTCATTGAATGGCGGAACAGGCTCGAGGGGCTTAATGGTCTACTCCTGTTCCTACAATAAAGTTTCAATACTCTACAGGGAGTGGGCTGGCTTGCTGACTGGCAACAGCAAGGGCACTGACTGAGTGGCAGTGGTGGGACAGCAGGTTCATGTTCCATGGAACCACTGCTGCTTACTGCCTCCCATTGTGTGCCACCTTCTCCTGCAAGAAAGCGGGAAGTGTGTCAGTGAGTGTCCTGCAAGATGTTTGGGTGATGTGGCTGGTATGGTTGAATAGCTGCCAGTGTGTCTGACCTGTGAGTTGTGGGTGTGTGGCTTGCAACAGTGGTAATGTGTGAGGGTGAGATGAAGCATCTGATCGGAAGAGTTGAGTACTGATGGAAAGAGTTTGTTGGTATTTGGGCGATGGGGGGTGTAGTGCGTGGAGCAGTGGATGCGGCTAGTGGTGCAGTTGGTAGGAGATGCCACTTGACAGTTGACCTCACTCACCTTGACCATTTGTGTCAAATCATTGAACTTCTTGCTGCACTGCATCCTTGTTCATGGTGCTATGCTCCTGGCATTGACCTCGGCCCCAAATGTCTCTCACTGCCTCGGGAGCATATATCTGGAGGGCCTCAGCCCCCTGCGGATATAGGATGCCCCTCCTTCTGTCTACCTCTTGCAACAAGGCCTCTAGTGCATCATCAGAGAACCTGGGTGCACACTCTCTCGCAGGCCTGGTACAAACTCATATCAGCAGATTGGCGGGGTCTGGTGTACAGATTTTTTTTTAATCATTCATGGGATGTGGGCATCGCTGGCAAGGCTAACATTTATTACCCATCCCTAATTGCCCTTGAGAAGAAGGTAGTGAGCCGCCTTCTTGAACCACTGCAGTCCGTGTGGTGAAGGTTCTCCCACAGTGCTGTTAAGTAGGGAGTTCCAGGATTTTGACCCAGTGACGATGAAGGAATGGCGATATATTTCCAAGTTGGGATGGTGTGTGACTTGGAGGGGAACGTGCAGGTGGTGTTGTTCCCAAGTGCCTGCTGCTCTTGTCTTTCTAGGTGGTAGAGGTCGCGGGTTTGGGAGGTGCTGTCGAAGAAGCCTGTTGAGTTGCTGCACTGCATCCTGTGAATGGTACACACTGCAGCCACAGCGTGCCAGTGGTGAAGGGAGTGAATGTTTAGGGCGGTGAATGGGGTGCCAATCAAGCGGGCTGCTTTGTCCTGGATGATGTCGAGCTTCTTGAGTGTTGTTGGAGCTGCACTCATCCAAGCAAGTGGAGAGCATTCCATCACACTCCTGACCTGTGCTTTGTAGATGGTCGAAAGGCTTTGGGGAATCAGGAGGTGAGTAACTCACCACAGAATACCCAGCCTCTGACCTGCTCTTGTAACCGTAGTATTTATGTGGCTGGTCCAGTTAAGTTTCTGGTCCATGGTGACCCCCAGGATATTGATGGTGGGGGATTTGGCGATGGTAATGCCGTTGAACATCAAGTGGAGGTGGCTCGACCCTCTCTTGTTGGAGATGGTCATTGCCTGGCACTTGTCTGGCACGAATGTTACTTGGCACTTATCAGCCCAAGCCTGGATAGGAACATAGGAACAGGAATAGGCCATTCAGCCCCTTTTGCCTGATTTGATAAGGTCATGGCTGATCTGTGATCTAACTCCATATACCCGCCTTTGGCCCATATCCCTTAATACCTTTGGTTGCCAAAAAGCTATCTATCTCAGATTTAAATTTAGCAATTGAGCTAGTATCAATTGCCGTTTGTGGAAGAGAGTTCCAAACTTCTACCACCCTTTGTGTGTAGAAATGTTTTCTAATCTCGCTCCTGAAAGGTCTGGCTCTAATTTTTAGACTGTGCCCCCGACTCCTAGAATCCCCAACCAGCGGAAATAGTTTCTCTCTATCCACCCTATATGTTCCCCTTAATATCTTATAAACTTCGATCAGATCACCCCTTAACCTTCTAAACTCTAGAGAATACAACCCCAATTTGTGTAATCTCTCCTCGTAACTTAACCCTTGAAGTCCGGGTATCATTCTAGTAAACCTACGCTGCACTCCCTCCAAGGCCAATATGTCCTTCCGAAGGTGCGGTGCCCAGAACTGCTGACAGTACTCCAGGTGCGGTCTAACCAGAGTTTTGTATAGCTGCAGCATAACTTCTTTACTCCAGTCCTCGAGATATAAAGGCCAGCATTCCATTAGACTTATTGATTATTTTCTGCACCTGTTCATGACACTTCAATGATCTATGTACCTGAATCCCTAAGTCCCTTTGGGCATCCACTGTTTTTAACTTTTTACCATTTAGAAAGTACCCTGTTCTATCCTTTATTGATCCAAAGTGAATAATTGAGGCCCCAAGACAGATCCCTGCGGGACTCCACTAGTCACATCCTGCCAATGTGGGTACCTACCCATTATCCCTACTCTCTGTTGCCTTTCGCTCAGCCAACTTCCTAACCAAGTCCGTACTTTTCCCTCGATTCCATGGGCTTCTATCTTAGCTAACAGTCTCTTATGTGGGACCTTATCAAATGCTTTCTGGAAGTCCATATAAATAACATCCATTGACATTCCCCTGTCCACTACTTTAGTCACCTCTTCAAAAAATTCAATCAGGTTTGTCAGGCACGATCTACCTTTCACAAATCCATGCTGGCTTTCTCTGATTAACTGAAAATTCTCGAGGTGTTCAGTCACCCCATCCTTAATTATAGACTCCAGCATTTTCCCCACAACAGATGTTAGGCTAACTGGTCTATAATTCCCTGGTTTCCCTCTCCTTTCTTAAAAAGCAGAGTGACATGTGCAATTTTCCAATCTAGAGGGACAGTTCCTGAATCAAGAGAACTTTGAAAGATTATAGTTAGGGCATCTGCAATGTGCTCACCTACTTCCTTTAAAACCCTGGGATGGAAACCATCTGGTCCTGGGGATTTGTCACTCTTTAGTGCTATTATTTTCTTTGTTACTGTTGTCCAGATCTTGCTGCATGCAGGCTCGGACTGCTTCATTATCTGAGGGGTTGTGAATGGAACTGAACACTGTGCAGTCATCAGCGAACATCCCCATTTCTGACCTTATGACGGAGGGAAGGTCATTAATGAAGCAGATGAAGATGGTTGGGTCGAAGATGATTGGCCTCCAACAACCATTACCATCTTCCTTTGTGCTAGGTATGACTCCAGCCACTGGAGAGTTTTCCCATGATTCCCATTGACTTCAATTTTATTAGGGCCCCTTGGTGCCACACTCGGTCAAATGCTGCCTTGATGTCAAGGGCAGTCACTCTCACTTCATCTCTGGAATTCAGCTTTTTTGTCCATGTTTGGACCAAGGCTGTAATGAGGTCAGGAGCCGAGTGGTCATGGCGGACTCCAAACTGAGCATCGGTGAACAGGTTATTGGTGAGTAAGTGCTGCTTGATAGCACTATGAAGGATAGTGGGATGTAGTTGTGAGCAACCTTTATTCAATGTTTTGAAGGAACTCAACAGTTTGTAAACATAAGGACTGGACCTGCATTTGTCTTTTACGTGTGTGATTTCTAGTCTTCGTTCAAACTCCATTCAGACCCATATCATATTTTGAAAATATAGGAGTCACGCAAACTTTGAGCAGCCAAGTTGTTGCTCATTAAATAATTCCACAGTTCCCATCATCACCATGCTTCACTGTATTGCAGCACAGATTCACTTCACCATTGACTTCCACCACCTCCTGCAATTACAGTACACCTTCCCTTTAAGAGGTGCAGGCTGCCTTTAAGTGGTGCTGGCCACTCGCAATATCTGGGCCCCCTGCTGGTGTGCAACAGCACAGGACTTTGCTGGCTGCATGCAGCAATCATGTAAAAAAGCAGGCAGGACGAATGTTACGTGCTGCCTGCATCTGAATGACCGGGCATGGGTTAATCGCGCACTGCGATTCCCGCGCCCTTTTTCGGGGGTTCACCAATTTAACCCCCCATATCCCCACAACATTCAGTCGGGTAGATTATAAGTTTCGGGTGGCCAACCAGTAGAGTGTGCTGGCCGGCTGCCCTTACCAAGGGCGAAGAGGCCGGAGCCATTTTGAGGCCTGGACCTCATTTAAATAGGACAAGTGAGCTGCTCACCTCAAAATGACGAGCCAATACAGCTTGCTGGATTCTGACTGGCGCAATATTTGGCAGACCCGACCCTGGGCCTGGAGGAGCCTCAAAAATAAATAAATCTTCTCTTTTTGGTCCTGTTTGGTTGCATCACCAGAAGTGGTTGGAGTGTGCATGGTGCATGCTCCATCTAGTTGTCTCTCAAAATGGCAATCGGAGTCCTATGTATGCCTTAGGACCCCGAATGTTAAAGGGGCCTACTACCTGAAACAGGCAGGGGCTCCGGTCATCCAGCGATAGGCACCTTTAAAAATGGCGGCAGCCGAAGCATTGGCATTAAGGGGGCAATAAGTCTACCGGCCCCATTTTAAATCCATTAGCACCTCGCTAATGCTCATTTGGCCAGGTTAAAATCAGCCCCAGTGCTTTCACAAAAACAGGAAGGAAAATTGAGGGGAGGGGAGGGGGACAAACAAAAAATAAGATTAAAAAAGAAAGCTGTTCTGATGCAATTTGGCACCCAGTCAGTAAGCAACCATAAATGTTGAATTGAATTTCACTGCCGTCATTACCACACTCTGTGAGGCTGTCAATCTTCAGATCTTTTTCATGTAGGCCCCAACAATATAAAAAAAGAAAGCTTTGATTTACAACCAAATTGTGGCTCTTGGCAGAACAATAATTATACGCATCTTAAAGTGTCCCCTGTGTGAACATGCCTGCTACATCACATGTATCAACCAGTGGTTGTCAAGGTAACAAATATACCCAGCGGATTACAGCATAGTGACTGGTTCCATATGAGATAACAGTCCTTCAGTGATGCATTTGCATGCTATGAGATAGTAGTCATTGATAATGAGTACAAATGGCACGTACTAGTCAACAAACAGGATACATCTCGAAAACTAACGTTTGACTGTAGAACTTACTGAAATCAGCTCATCATCTCTGCTCGCAAATAATTTAACAAGTGTGAGTCATATATCCATTTCATGTCCTTTCATGCAAATTGGATTACCAATTGTAGGAAGCAAATAATAACTAACACTCTGACAATCTATATGCTGCAATTATTGGTTTACCCTCCAGGGACCTTCACCATGATATTATCTACAATCACTTTCCTGAAGGAGGACTGAGAACAAATGTCACAGATTTACACAGGGGTACTGAAATAAAGGACAGTAATGAGTACAGGTATACCATATAAAATCATATATACATATAAAAACAAACATATTTACTTCATATGTAACAAAATAAGGCTTTTCAACAAAAATGTTGCTGAGTAGTAACTTTTGTTATTTTGACAATTATAAAGTTAACAGTTACTTCACTGTTTTATACCCAAATTACAAATAATATGTTGTGTTATTATTATTCCGCATGAGGCTACCAGCTCCTTCTGCTGGAACAATGCAGTGACTCCTTTATGGTCTAGGATACCTGGTCATGAGCAAATGGACCAGCAATGTGGCTGGAAAATACCATTGAATCATGCCACTGCTTTATTTCATCAGTTAAGGCTCTAAGGTTATTGTCTATCTTCCTGATTCCATCAACAGGCTCTTCATCAACATCCCTTCTACGGCCCTACATCTCTCCTACTTCCCCAACCTCATTCATACTACCCCCAGCTATACTTCCTCTAACGTCCTTCATACTGCCCAAATTACCCCACACTTTTATTACACTATTTCCAACTTAGTGTTGACAACTCTGGTTGAACATATTCTTAGAGGTTTCATTACATGACCTCCCACCTTCAACCGCTCCACCCAGTCAAACAACCCTTTTTTCCATCTCCAATATTTTTATAACTCATAAACAAAAGTGTTCAAAGAAAATGAAAAAAAACACACATTTTCTAATGCACCTACGATTTTTATCCTGGGTTGCTCACAACTGTATTCAGGAGATTAATCTTTAGTTCCTGGAGACACGGGGTAAATGCTGGAGGGTTGACAACCCTAGTCAAACTGTCCTCATCCTCCCTCATGCTGTTCTCAAATTTCTTCATACTTTTTCAGACTTCTCCATTCTGCCCCACCCTCATTCATGCTTTCAAATCCTATTAATGCTATCCTCACCTTCCCTTGTGCTGTCCCCATCCTCCCTCATGTTGTTCCTGACCTCCTTCCACTGCTAATTTCCCTAATACTTCCATTCTATTTCATGCAATCTGGAGCCTTGCTTATGGTATTCCCATAATCCCTCATATGTCTCCAACCTCCCTCATACTATCCACACCTCCACTATGCCTTCCATGAATTTGTAACATTTTCTTCCAGTTCTACTCTCTCCTCTCTCTAAGGCAATAACTCTTGCTGTGGTACAGTTCCACACATGCTGACTGTCTTCCAAATCTTAGGCAGGCTATCTGACTGAGGAAGTCAACAGAGACTACCAAACCTTTCCTCCCTAATTAGATCAGAGATAGTTAGTACCCACACACAGTATCCCAGAAGCCATGTGTTCAGACCTATCTGGGTAAGGATTATTTTGTCTCTGTGAAATCTTTAACCGCAATTTTATTATCTCTAGATTCAATTTCTCCAATCTGCTCATTGCTGGCCTCCCATATTCCACCTTCCATAAGCTCCAACTCATTCAAAACTCAATTTCCTATATTCTGTGATGCACTTGTCCATTACCCCATTGTTAGCTGACCTACATTGGCACCCAATCTCTCAATGTATTAAATTTAAAATTCTCATCCTCCTCTATCACCAGAAGGACAACTTTTCCCACAGCTGTGAAGATGACCACAACATAAATTTCTATGCCACCAAGTCCTTGCCAAGCTTCCCCATGGTTATTTGCCATCTGTGCATCAATACATCAACCAAGTGACAGAAGCACTGTTTGCCAGGTTAAACACTTTCATTACGTTCCCCATGGAAAGGAGGCAGCAGCACGAGAGGATACAGGATTTTTACCAGAGCAGGGTTCCTAAAAATGCAGGGCCTCATTGATGGCATGTTTGTCATCTTCTTGGCCCCTAACACAAATTCAATGGCCAACATGAACAGAAAAGGGTTCCATTCCATTCATGTCCAGGTCATCCTGCAAGTGAAAGCCTGATACCCTGATAGCAGCCATAATGCCTTTATTTTGTGCCAATCCACTGTGCCACTTTATTTCAAGGAGGAGGGAGTGTGAAGGAAAGAACTTGCGTTTATATAGCACTTTTTATAACCACAGGCATCCCAAAGCACTTCACAGTCAATTAATTACTTTTGAAGTGTAATATAGGGAAACACGGCAGCCAATTTGCACATAGCAAGGTCCCACAGCAATGGGATAATGACCAGATAATCTGTTTTAGTGATGTTGGTTAAGGGATAATTGGTGATCAGAATACCAGGAGAACTTCCCTACTCTTCTTCAAATACTGCCCTGGAATCTTTTACATCCATTCAAGAGGGCAGGTGGAGCCTCTGTTTAGCAGCTCTGACAGCTGCAGCAGGGACTTGGAAACAGGCATACTGTGATTTCAATGAAGAAAATGGCTGTCAGTACAGCCACACCCATGGATGGGACATTTTGAGGAAGCAACACAGGGGTGCTTTATATGACTGAGTACCAGCATCATTATATATTCAACAATCAGCGTAGGAGGTTAACCTGGATGTTGTCCAGGTCTTGCTGCATGCGGGCATGGACTGCTTCATTATCTGAGGAACTGTGAATGGAGCCGCACACTGTGCAATCATCAGCGAACAGCCCCACTTCTGACCTTATGATGGAGGGAAGGCCATTGATGAAGCAGCTGAAGATAGTTGGGCCCAGGACGCTGCCCTGAGGAACCCCTGCAGCAATGAATTGGGGCTGAGATAATTTGGCCTTCAACAACCACAACCATCTTCCTTCGTGCTAGATATGACTCCAGAGTTTTCCCCTTTATCCTCATTGATCAGTTTTACTAGGGTTCCTTGGTGCCACAGTCGGTCGAATGCTGCCTTGATATAACGGGCAGTCACTCTCACCTCACCTCCGGAATTCAGCTCTTTTTTTCCCTGTTTGGGCCAAGGCTGTAATGAGGTCCGTAATGTGCCACGTTGCTGCTGGAGAGAGTATGCTCGCATCTTTGTGAGTGAGGAATTCTGAAGGGGGAACAAGAAGACTAAGTAAAAGAGAACAACTGGTTTTGCGACATTGACATGGAGCTAGCAAGCTCTCCATTCGTTTATCACACAGCCCCATAAACTTTCATTGGGATTGCTGAATCAGTCCTTTATAAATTAGCCCAAGAAATGGGCAATCAGGAAGGTTAATTAATGCCAGTATGTCTGGCATTGAGATGCTTGTGAAAGCAATAGTCGGTTGTTTCACTCCATCCTTTCCCCTTTTCCCCCACTCCACAGTTGTCAATTGTCATTGCAATGAATCTTAGGAGAAGCAGCTATCTTTGGAGGGTTGTTGTCAGATTTCAGGTAATTTTCAGGACAGCTTAATTAGTACATTAGACTCAAGTTTGAAGTATCCCAGATTCTGGGTCAAGTTGTCTTATCTTCCCATTTCTCCTCTATCACTTTTTGCTCACTGTTACAAGGTATTTAGAATTGAAGAACATGTGATGGCTTGAAGCCTGAGACTTAAGGGGAAGATTTCCTCTGTGCAATTGAATCATAAAACTTTTCTTTTTAAACACGTTTACAATTTAGTCACACATAACTCATAGAGGGAATCTTCCCCCAGGGTTTCAAGCTGGAAGATATTATTCAGTATTAGCAGAAGCTGTGACTTTTGCCAACATCCAATAATCTGATTCAAACTACTTATTTGATACAAGTTGTCCTGCTTAGTTGTATGCAATGAGGCATGGTCAAATATAATGACATTTATATTTCTTCTGTCCTTCTCGATATTGTTATTGTCTGGGAGATAACTAAGCTTCTCCCAGTTCCAACATCCTATGGTAGTACAACTGTGCTTGGCAGCTGCAGGTTTTGCAACATTTTAATCTCATTCCCCTCAACCTCTTTAAAGAGACAGAGAAGGCTGCCTTTGTTAGATATCCCCGTGCGTTTCGTGTGCTCCTGAAAGCTTATGTCCAGTAAAAAGTATTAAACTGCTTACTTTGTCTAGCTTGTGTCACTCATAATAAATTTTGTTTCAAAATCTCACATAACACCTCACTGAATGATTTACATCCACCACTATTTATGACCCAAATTGAAAATCCATATTCCAAAATTGTCTGAGTAACAGAAGTAAATTATAGCAATGTTAATTCTTACAACTTTATAACTTATAGAAAGTGTTAGGTTCAGAAATAATTCACTGCATGTCAAACATGTCAAGGAGCCCTAGTAAAATTGAAGTCAATGGGAATCAGGGGGAAAACTCTCCAGTGGCTGGAGTCATACCTAGCACAAAGGAAGATGGTAGTGGTTGCTGGAGGCCAATCATCTCAGCCCCTGGGAGCAGGGGGTTCTCCCTGGTGTCCTGACCAACATTTATCCCTCAACCAACATCACTAAAACAGATTATCCGGTCATTTACCTCATTGTGGGGCCTTGCTAGGTGTAAATTGGCTGCCACGTTTCCCTACTTCACAACAGTGATTACACTTCAAAAGTACTTCATTTGTGGTGAAGTACTTTGAGACGTCCCAAGATCATGAAAGGTGCTATATAAATGCAAGTTCTTTCCTTTTTGGTCAAATCACCTTGCTCTTATAGATTGATTGGAGCGGGCACAGATTGAGCAACTTGAGAGTTTGGTAAGTGTGGGAGTTCAGTAAGGTGGGGGAAGGAGGTGCTCCTTTGCTTTGCCTTGCTTTTCCTAACTTTTTCTGCAGAGCAGCGGTGGACCTGAGCAGCAGCAGACCGAGTGGGGATAAATTGGTTGGGTGAGTGTTTAACTTTCAAAACAAGCGTAACTTAGTAATTTATAAATTATAAATTTAATTAATAATAATAATAATAAATTAATTAACACATAATAAAGATGACAGGGCAGGTGATGTGTTGGGACTGCAGAATGTGGGAGCTCCTGGACGCAAGTGTGATCCATGGCAAACACATCTGCAGTAAGTGTCTGCGGCTTGAGGAGCTTCGGCTCAGAGTCATTGAGCTGGAGGCCGAGCTGCAGACACTGCGACACATCAGGGAGGGGGAAAAATACCTGGACATTCGGTTCCAGGAGGCGGTCACACCCCTTAGGATAAGTTCGTCTAAATTGGTCTGTGATCAGGGACAGGAGGGTGTGACTGCGAGTGAGGCAAGTAAGGGGATTGAGAAGGTAGAAGTGGAGCAATGCCTTTGCAATTGTCCAACAGCTTTGAGGTGCTTGCAGCCTGTATGGACGAAAGCGGGGGCTGCAGGGTGGATGGGCAAACTGACCGTGGCACCATAGTACAGGAAGCCATTCAAGTAGGAATGTAGTGGTCATAGGGGGCAGTATAGTCAGGGGGATAGACACAGTTCTCTACAGCCGAGAATGAGAGTCCAGAAGGCTGTGTTGCCTGACCGGTGCCAGGGTTCGGGACATCTGCTCTGGGCTGGAGAGGAACTTGCAGTGGGAGGAGGAGGATCCAGTTGCTGTGGTCCATGTAGGTACCAACGACATAGGTAGGGCGAGGGAAGAGGTTCTGCTTAGGGAGTATGAGCAGCTAGGAGCTAAATTCAAAAGCAGAACAACAAAAGGTAATAATCTCTGGATTATTACCTGAGCCACGAGCAAATTGGCATAGGGTAAATAAGGTTAGAGAGTTAAATTCGTGGCTTAAAGATTGGTGTGGGAGAAATGGGTTTTGATTCATGGGGCACTGGCACCAGTACAGGGGAAAGTGGGAGCTGTACCATTGGGACGGCCTTCATCTGAACCGTGCTGGGACCAGTGTTCTGGTGAATCGTAAAACTAGGGCGGTAGAGAAGGCTTTAAACTAAATAATGGGGGTGAGGGATCATGTAAGGGAAGATGTGATAAATTAAAGAAAGAAGACAAGGCAAAAGAGCAAGGTAGCAATAACAGAAATGATAATCATAGTGTGGCAGGAAGGGAAAGAGCATGCAAACTTAAGAGTGCGCCAGCAGATAAGGCTAGAGGTTGCAAAAATAGTAAAAAGACAGCACTAAAGGCTTTGTATCTGAATGTGCGTAGCATTCATAACAAAATGGATGAATTGACAGCTCAAATAGAAATAAATATGTACGATCTGATAGCCATTACAGAGACATGGCTGCAAGATGACAAAGGCTGGAACCTGAATATTCAAGGGTACTTGACATTTTGGAAGGACAGGAAGCTAGGAAAAGATGGAGGGGTAGCTCTGTTAATTAAGGATGACATGAGTATAATAGAGAGAAATGACCTTAGTTCTAAAGACCAAGATGTAAAATCAGAAATAGTAAAGGCAAGAAGTCACTTGTGGGAGTAGATTACAGGAAGAAATAATGGGGGCTTGTGAGAAAGTAACAGCAATAATCATGGGTGATTTTAATCTACATAGAGATTGGAAGAATCTGATTGGCAAAGGTATCCTGGAAGATGAGTTCATCGAGTGCTTTCAGGACAGTTTCTTAGAGCAGCTCGTTCTAGAGCCTACCAGAGAGCAGGCTATTCTAGATTTGGTAATGTGAAATGAGACAGGATTAATTAATGACCTCATTGTAAAGGAGCCACTCGGTAGCAGTGATCACAATATGGTTGAATTTCACATTCAGTTTGAGGGAGAGAAGAGTAAGTCTAAGACTAGTATTTTAAATTAAATAAGGGCAATTATGAGGGCATGAAGACAGAGCTGGCTAAAGTGAACTGAGAATTTAGGTTAAGGGATATGTCAGTAGAGATGCAGTGGCAGACATTTAATGAGATATTTCATAACACTCATTCCAGTGAGAAAGAAAGACTCTAGGGGATGGACGTAGCATCTGTGGCTAACTAAGGAAGTTAAAGATAGTATCAAATTGAAAGAAAAAGCATACAATTCTGCGAAGATTAGTGGCAGGTCAGAAGATTGGTCAGAATATAAAAAACAGCAAAGAATGACTAAAAGAATAATAAGGAGGGAGAAATTAGAGTACGAGAGAATGCTAGCTAGAAATATAAAAACAGATAGTAAGAGTTTCTACAGGTATTTAAAAAGGAAAAGAGTAAGTAAAGTGAGCGTTGGTCCTCTAGAGAGTGAATTTGGAGAAATAATAATGGAGAATAAGGAAATGGCGGATTAATTGTAGAGGATACAAATAACATGCCAGAAATAATTGTGAATCAAGAGGTGAAAGGGAGAGAGGAACTTAAAACATTTACAATCACCAGGGAAAGGGTTTTGAAATTTTTTTTAGAACTAAAAGCTGACAAGTCCCCAGGTCCTGACGGATTTCATCCTAGGGTCTTAAAAGAAGTGGCTGGAGAGATAGTAGATGCATTGGTATTAATTTTCCAAAATTCCCTAGATTCTGGAAGGGTCCCATCAGATTGGAAAATAGCGAATGTAACTCCTCTATTCAAGAAAGGAGGGAGAGAGAAAGCAGGAAACTACAGGCTAGTTAGCTTAACATCTGTCATAGGGAAAATGCTAGAATCTATTATTAAGGAGGTTATAGCAGGGCACTTGGAAAATCTCAATGAAATCAGGCAGAGTCAACACAGCTTTGTGAAAGGGAAATAGTGTTTGACTAATATATTAGAGTTCTTTGAGGAAGTAACAAGCAACGTGGATAAAGGGGATCCTGTGGATGTGATGTACTTGGATTTCCAGAGGGTTTTTGACAAGGTGCCACATCAAAGGCTACTACACAAAATAAGAGCTCATGGTGTAGGGGGTAACATATTAGCATGGATAAAGGACTGATTAGCAAACAGGAAACAGAGTAGGCATAAATGGGTCATTTTCAGGTTGGCAAGATGTAACGAGTGGAGTGCCACAAGGATCAGTGCTTGGGCCTCAGCTATTTACAATCTATATCAATGACTTGGATGATGGGACCGAATGTATGGTTGCTAAATTTGCTGATGACACAAAGGTAGGTAGGAAAGTAAGTTGTGAAGAGGGCATAAGGAGTCTGCAAAGGGATATAGATAGGGTTAGGGTTAGGGTTAGGGTTAGGTTAGGGTTAGGGTTAGGGTTAGGGTTAGTGGGTGGGCAAAAATTTGGCAGATGGAGTATAATGTGGGAAAATGTGAACTTGTCCACTTTGGCAGGAGGAATAGAAAAGCAGTATATTATTTAAATGGAGAGAGATTGCAGAACTCTTGAGTTACAGAGGAATCTGGGTGTCCTAGTACATGAATCACAAAAAGTTAGTATGCAGGTACAGCAAGTGATTAGGAAGGCAAATGGAATGTTGTCATTTATTGCAAGGGGAATGGAATATAAAAGTAGAGATGTTTTGCTACAGTTGTACAGGGCATCGGTGAGGCCACATCTAGAATACTGTGTGTAGTTTTGGTCTCCTTATTTAAGGACATAATTGCTTTGGATGCGGTTCAGAGAAGATTCACTTGACTGATTCTGGGATGAAGGGGTTATCTTATGAGAAAAGGTTGGATAAGTTGGGCCTACATACATTGGAGTTTAGAAGAATGAGAGGTGATCTTATTGAAACATATAAGATCCTGAGGGGACTAGAAGGGGTAAATGCTGAGAGGATGTTTCCCCTTGTGGGAGAGACTAGAACTAGGGACCACAGTTTAAAAATAAGGGGTCTCGCATTTAAGATGGAGATGAGGAGAAATTTTTTCTCTCAGGGTCGTGAGTCTGTGGAACTCCCATCCCCAGAGAGCGGTGGAGGCAGGATCATTGAATATTTTAAGGCTGAGTTAGATAGATTCCTGATTAACAAGGGAGTCAAAGATTTTAGTAGGTAGACGGGAAAATAGGGTTGAGGTCACAATCAGATCAGCCATGATCTTATCAAATGGCAGAGCAGGCTCGAGGGGCCGAGTGGCCTACTCATGCTCTTAATTCGTATGTTCGTATGTATGTTTGTACGTATTTAAAGGCAGGATGGAGCAGCATGGAATTGTTTCAATTGACTTGAAACAATTCACTGCATTTGAGGATGCAATAGTTGATTTTTTTTTGGGAGGTAGAATCTTAAAGGTGTTAAGACCATGAAGATTGGACGGTTGCTATGTACCATATTTCATGATTTGCATGTTATGCACAGTCAGTGTCCACACATGCTGTTTGTGCACAGTTCATAATAACACGTGTATTGACAATACAGAATTGGATAAGTGTGCTTATGTACTCAGTGTTCAATCTGCTCTCTTCAAAGAGCAAGGAGAGCTCAGTGGTCAATCCAACACACCTGAACAGCACCATTTGTCACAACTTCCATCTGAAGCTGTTGAGGTGGAAGAAACGTGGTATTAGGCCCACTGCTCTTTTTGATATATATTAATGGGTCTAATTTCAAAATTTGGAGTTGACACAAAACTCGGAAATGTGGAAAACAATGTGAAGGACTGTATCAGACTTCAGGAGGACATAGACTGACTGGTGAAATGGACAGATACACAGCAGATGAAATTTAACACAGAAGTGTGAAGTGATGCATTTTGGTAGGAAGAATGAGGAGAGGCAATATAAACTAAATGGTACAATTTTAAAGGGGGTGCAGGAACAGAGAGACCTGGGGGTGTATGTGCACAAATCTTTGAAGGTGGCAGAACAAGTTGAGAAGGCAGTTAAAAAAGCATATGGGATCCTGGGCTTTATTAATAGTTGCATAGAGAATAAAAGCAGGGAAGTTATGCTAAACTTTTATAAAACACTGGTTAGGCCTCAGCTGGAGTATTGTGTTCAATTCTGGGCACTACACTTTAGGAAGGATGTGAAAGCCTTAGAGAGGGTGCAGAAGAGATTTACTAGAATGGTGTCAGGGATGAGGGATTTCAGTTATGTGGAAAGACTGGAGAAGCTGGGGTGGTTCTTCTTAGAGCAGAAAAGGTTAAGAGGAGATTTGATAGAGGTGTTCAAAATCATGAAGGGTTTTGATAAAGTAAATAAGGAGAAACTGTTTCCAGTAGCTGAAGGGTCAGTAACCAGAGAACACCAGATTTAAGGTGATTGGCAAAAGAACCAGAGGCAACATGAGGAAGCATTTTTTTACGCAGCGAATTGTTATGATCTGGAATGCACTGCACAGGACCTCCAACCAACGCTATACACCAGATACATCGACGACATTTTCTTCCTATGGACCCACGGCGAAGAATCACTGAAGAGACTACACGATAACATCAACAAGTTCCATCCCACCATCAAACTCACCATGGACTACTCCTCAGAATCGGTTTCTTTCTTGGACACACAAATCTCCATCAAAGACGGGCACCTCAGCACCTCACTCTACCGCAAGCCCACGGACAACCTCACGATGCTCCACTTTTCCAGCTTCCACCCCAACCACGTCAAAGAGGCCATCCCCTATGGACAGGCCCTACGAATACACAGGATCTGCTCAGACGAGGAGGAACGCGATGGACACCTACAGACGCTGAAAGACGCCCTCGTAAGAACGGGATATGACACTCGACTTGTCGATCGACAGTTCCGACGGGCCACAGCGAAGAATCGCATAGACCTCCTCAGAAGACAAACACGGGACGCAACCAACAGAGTACCCTTCGTCGTCCAGTACTTCCCTGGAGCGGAGAAACTACACCATGTTCTCCGCAGCCTTCAACATGTCATCGATGACGACGAACACCTCGCTAAGGCCATCCCCACGCCTCCACTGCTCGCCTTTAAACAGCCACCCAACCTCAAACAGACCATCGTTCGCAGCAAGTTACCCAGTTTTCAGGAGAACAGCGTCCACAACACCACACAACCCTGCCACGGCAACCTCTGCAAGACATGCCAGATCATCGACACGGATACCACCATCACACGAGAGGACACCACCCACCAGGTACATGGTTCATACTCCTGTGACTCGGCCAACGTTGTTTACCTCATACGTTGCAGGAAAGGATGCCCCGGAGCATGGTACATTGGCGAGACCATGCAGACGCTGCGACAACGGATGAACGGACACCGCGCAACAATCGCCAGACAGGAGGGTTCCCTCCCAGTCGGGGAACACTTTAGCAGTCAAGGACATTCAGCCACCGATCTTCGGGTAAGCGTTCTCCAAGGCGGCCTTCGAGACACACGACAACGCAAAATCGTCGAGCAGAAGTTGATAGCCAAGTTCCGCACCCATGAGGTTGGCCTCAACCGGGATCTTGGGTTCATGTCACGCTACACGTAACCCCACCAGCAAAAAAGGGGGAAAAAAATTATATGTTTTTTAAAATTCTCTCTCTCTCTCTCTCTCTCTCTCTGCCATTTTGAGTTTCTTTCTGCCTGCCTGTGTAATCGACACAATGTATATCTAGTGTACTGGGACGTGCTGTTCTCCGTGACTGGCCTGTTTGAATAACAACGACACCTTTTGATTGGTGTGATGCTGTCCCAACATAGTATAAGATATGCGATTTGAGAACCTTTTCACTCATTCATCTGACGAAGGAGATAATCTCCGAAAGCTTGTGATTTTAAAATAAATTTGTTGGACTATAACCTGGTGTTGTAAGATTCCTTACATTTGAAAAGGTGGAGGAAGCAGATTCAATAATAACATTCAAAAGGGAATTGGATAAATACTTGAAGGGAAAAATTTACAGGGCTAAATGGAAAGAGCAGGGGAGTGGGACTCTTTGGATGGCTCTACCAAAGAGCCGGCACAGGCATGATGGCCTCCTTCTGTGCTGTATCAAACTATGATAGAATGAGGCATTGGTGAGGAAGGGGTACCACCGATAGGTGTTGAGGGGGGGCTGGCATGTTTAGTGTTGCTCTTGAATTGTATGGGGACACAGACCTTACTGACCTGCTTTTAAATGGAGGCTGTTACAGCCTCAGTACCAGAGTGTGGAGTCACTTTTCCTATGCACACTAAAAAGGAAGTTGCCTGAACAGTGTGTGGAAGCCCACATCAGTGATATCATGGAGCAACAATTGTATGTATTGCAGGCTGCCATGGAGCATATTGCAACACCAGTGGCATTTGCAGTGGAACCTTCATTTATACAGTCCATTTGCACAGTAGAAACATCTCTTGTGAATGCTTCTACTGCTGCTATGTAGGACTTTATGCCCAAACTCTAAGATGCATTCACAACAGGCTTTGACTTGGTTGGAAAACAGGTACAGGCTACCATGGGGGAGGCATTCTGAGACCTCGTAGATGGCTACTGTTCTATGTTTAGAGAGATTAGTGAGATACCCACCAGCAGTGGCCACACATGCAGTAGCACAGGAGCAACCAGTCAGCATTCATAATAAGTGACAGCTCTGTGTCATCTTATATTGTACTGCACAAGTGCCAGCAGGCATCGCCTCAGAATGCCCACAATAACTTCAGCAAAAGAGAATTCTTGCATTGATGGAGCTACATCAGGGTTAGTCACAGATAGACATGGCCAGTTGGCTATATAGTCACCACCTGCTTAACTAGGGGTGCACTTAGTAGTAGGGGACGTGGACAACCAGAATAGAGAAAGAAAGAAAAGAGACCTGCATTTATATAGCACTTTTCACAACTTTGTGAAATTCGTGTCACACAATAAAACACATTAGACATGTACTCTAATGCATGGACATTGGCAACCTTCACTGCCACTGGTAGTTCATGGAGCTTGTTGCCTGTCCCTGGAGGTCTTCCTGATCCAAGTGAAACATCTCAGTCACAGGCTCCCTGGCATACCTCATCATAAACCATTCCTATGCCTCAAGTAGCTGATTCTATTATGACACCCCCACTGCTGAGAGTCCTGTGCCTCTTGTGCACTTTGGACACCCTCTCCTCCTTCTCATGCTCCACTGCAATATACATGTCAGTGGCCACTACATCAATGCTCTCAGGCAGAAAACGTCTCTGTACTATTTACTTCTGTGGTAATACTTAAAAATCTTTCCCTTCATTAAATTCACTAACTGCAGGTCTGTCCTGAAGTAAAATACTTACTTTTCGAATTGACTGTGTAGCTGCAGAATGCTGCAGGGATTCATCAGTAATAGCTTTAACAAGGCCTTAACAAGTAAAAATAGTCCTTTCCCCCCACTTTTCACAAATTATTTTGGCGAAAGTTGCAATCCCCAGAGCAACTGGACACATGAGCGTGTAAATATGTTGGTGCTTTCTTCCAAATTGTCACCACCCTTTTCTGTACACTTCCTTTTCACTAAAATGTCAGCCTAAATATGTGAAGTTGGGCAATGGTAAAAATGAACTTGTCTCTTCATCCCACTATGAGGATCATTGTATTATTCATACTTTGGACCAACCAATTCACTGTGCAGGCTCTTGCTCCTGATGTAAACTGAATTTAATTAATTGTTACTGGAACCAGTCATTTCCTTTAGGCTGAGCTCCATAAATGTCTAAATTGTGTTTGAAGTTCACAGTGATGTTCCTAGAATTTAATCTGAGCAACCACTCAGTATAAATTATGCATCAGGGCCAGTGCTTAGCTCCTTTTATAATCTCTTTCCCTTTGAGGTTTTTTCTTTTTTACATTTATTTGTGGGGAGAAAACAGGAAACAGTAAATCTATTAACGGAATAAATATTTTCTTGTCATATCTTAAAAGCTGATTAAACAGGGAAAACAATGGTCAAGAATCCTGTCTGAATAATTACTCAGTGCATATATAACAATATAAACCTTAGCCCCAGATAGGTAATTGATTCTCTGGTGCCTTACAGACTAGAAGGTGCCAGGTTCGGTCGCCACTTTATGCCGTTAGCTGACCTCAGCTGGGATGATGGTACAATTGGCCTCAGCCGTGGCTCGGTGGTAGCACTCTCTCCTCAAGTCAGAAGGTTGTGGGTTCAAGTCCCACTCCAGAGACTCGAGTACAAAATCTAGGCTGAGGGAGTGCTGCACTGTCGGAGGTGCCGTCTTTGAGATGTGATGTTAAACTCTGTCTGCACTCTTGGGTGGCTGTAAAAGATCCCTTGGCATTATTTCAAAGAGCAGGGTAGTTCTCCCTGGTGTCCTGGCCCATATTTATTCTTCAATCAAAATCACTAAAAACAGATTATTTGGTCATTATTACATTGCTGTTTGTGGGACCTTGCTGTGCACAATTTGGCTGTTGCGTTTCCTACATTACAACAGTGACTACACTTCAAAAGTACTTCATTAGCTATAAAGTGCTTTGGGAGGTCCTGAGGTCACGAAAGGTACAAGTCGTTATCTCTTAAGCTAGGGAAGAGAAAAATGAGCCATGGTTCCTGATTGTCAACTAGTGCAGATACGAGGATAGGATTGAGCCTAGCAGTAATGCCCTCCAAGATCAAATAGCTTGCCAAGTCTCATCGTCTAGGCTTAAAAATGAAGAGCGGCCACTTGCAAGAGGTTCCAGAGGGCTGCTGGTACATATGGAACTGTATCCCAGCAAGGAGTCACTGCCTTCAGGAGATGAAGAGAAAAAGTGCGGGAAAGAAAAGGAAAAACATGTTTTATTTTAAAAAGAAAAAGGCAAGTCCTGTACAATGGCAGAAACTCCAAGGGGTAATTTTCCACGTTTGCATGAATGTTGGGGTACAATGCCTGCCTTCAGCACACATCAGCAAACTACCCATGCTCACAATCCACAACTAGTGGGCAAGGCTCGCAGCTGGTAGTGCAAACTCAGAAAATTGGCCCTGCAATCTGAAGGAAAGAACTTCTGGTTTGCATGCTGATGCTGGATCTTTATCATTCTTTCTCAGTATTACAATCAGTGGGCTAATGAGCCTGCTTTGGATAATTTATTATTGATCATAAACACATTTGAACCGGTGAAGCTGGCATGCCAAAAAGCAATTCAAAGCTTTAGTGCGGATAAAAATAACCTTAAAGATGCTGTTTATGCATAGGTGACCATGCTATTTTAAACTACAACCTCTGAAGTATCTGGGTTGCTCTTTCTAAAGCATCAGCTGCTGTGGAAAATATATATAAGGTGTGCTAGTCCTCTCTGGTACACATGATATCACTGCGTATCATCACACAGTACAAAAGCATTCAGTTCAAATCACGGCATACAGTTGTGGGAGTCCAAGATTGACGGTATCCAGTTTGACACATCACCGACGTCAAAACAAAACCGTTTGAAAGTGGAATAGGCTCCGCCACCACCATTGAACTATATCTGCCATAATATGAAAAATGCAGCTTGGAGTGTGCTGCAAGGTGTATCACATCAAGGGGCTCAAATAATATCATCCAAACCCATTGATATGCTTCCACCTTTGGTAAAGGATGGTAAACTTTTCTACATTTTACCATCCAAGATAACCCAATCTTGCAATCGTAACACAAAGTTTAATTTCAGCACATCTATAAAAAGCATTCTGTTCGACCTTTTTAAAACAAACTATTAGATATGAACAGTGAGAGCTGTCTGATGGTGGATTGCAGGCTGTAGCTTTGCTGTTAATGGTTAATGAATCATCAGAATACCTTGATGTGATATTACCTTATGCTCAGGACTACACTCCATCCTGTATCTTATACACTGCAGCTTACGTGTAATCCTTTCTATAACACACTCCTGCCCATATATTTTCCTCTATGTAATACTCGCCTGTTTAAATTTTATCCTTCCTGTAATACACTCCTCCTTATTATCCTCAATGTAACACATTCCTGCCTACGTGTTATTCCACATGTACCCCTCTTGCAGTATAAACAGCATAAAAAATGACCAAAGATATGCATTCATGCTAAACCTGTGCAGGCTTTATTTGCACAGAAGAATCGCTTCCTTTATATTGGGGGTGAATTTCCTCGCTGTTTCCTGCACTTTGGCAGCACCGGAACAGCGTTGGCAATTTTTCCAGCAAGATGACTCGCAGGGAAGCCGGTTCTAGCAATTGTAGATCTTTAGAAGGCTTCCCCCGAACCTGGAGCCCTTGCATGATCCACCTGCTCGTCACCACTAGCCTCATTTACATACAGCCACATGTCAACCAGTGGCATGATGGATGGGAGTTTCCTGGACTTACCCCGCTGGTGCACTCAAGGTAAGTTACAACCATTTCAATGAGGCACAGTAGCTGTCAGGGTCAGCTGTTAATGGTGCCTAAAATGGAAGAGCTGTAGATCTTTTAATGAATATATCTGAAGGTAGGAAATAATTTTTAATTTTTTTTTTGCATTCTGCCTACAGACACCTGGGGGTACATTTTAACCCCCAAGAACTGGTGGGTTGGGGGTGGGTGGGTAATGAAAATTGTTGGTTTTGGGAGCGGAACCGAAACCCAGCTTCAACCCGCCGACTTCCAGGTTTGACCCAGACGCATCTGGGTGTGCGGGCGCTTCTGAAACCCGGAAGTCCCGCTGGTATTTAAAGCCGCCGGGCCGATATTTAAAGGTCCATTTGACACCGTTGAAACAGTTAAGGGAATTAAATTTTTGTGTATTCAGCCAGACAAACAATTTTAACTTTCCATTAATGTTTCTTCCGTGGCCTCTGAAAGACACCATGGAAACGGAGGTGAGTTGCAGCCGGCACCCATTTGGACCTTTAAACCACCGATAGACACACGTGAGTTTTTGCAGCAGGGCAATCAGTTCTCTCAGACAAACCTTTGGCTGGGAGTTCTGTGTGTTTAGATTGAGATTTCTTTGTTCACACTGAGAATTCGTGTGTTCAGACATATTTACCTATATTTTGGACCCCCTCAAACTGACACCATCAGGATGGGGGGTGCAATGGATTTATTCAGCAGTACATCTGAGGAGGAAGCACATCACCATCCATGACAGGCACGGCATGCAGTTCTGGGAGTTGCAACTCCACAAGTCAGAGGTGCGCCACAAGGACCTGGAGACAAGCAGAGAGGGGAGCAACAGAGGGGCCAAGGTCGCAGGAGGCACTACCCCCGTGACAGAGTCTACAGACAGAGGCTGAGCTTCCTGTACCCCTCTGAGTAGCCGTGCCTACGAAGGCTCAGATTGAGTCACCAGGTAGTCGTAGATATCTGCAGGCTCCTTCATGCAGAGCTGCTCCCGGCTGGGCCTGGTGGCCACACATTGCCCGTCGCAATTGAAGTCACCACTGCCCTTAATTTCTTCATCTCCAGATATGTCCAAGGTGCCACCGGTGACATCACGAAGATCTCTCGGTCATCTGCTCATAAGTGTATACGACAGGACACAGATGGCTTGTTTGCCAGGGCATCCCACTATGTCAATTTCCCCATCGACGACATCAGCCAGATTGGGTACAGGGTACAGGGTGCAATTGATTGCATGCATGTTGCAATATGAGGAACTGCACACGAGCCAGGACTATTCATCAACCGAAAGGGATATCACTCCATCAATGCGCAGCTGGTTTGCGACCACCGGAAGAGGTTTCTGCAGGTGTGCCAAATTCCCCGGCAGCTGCCACGATTCCTTGATTTTGCGCGAATCCAACATCCCGACCCTCTTCCATGCACAAGACAGACTTAAGAGCTGGCTCCTTGGAGACCAGGGATACCCCCTTCAGACGTGGCGCATGACACGTCTGAGAAACCCCATCAACGAGGCACAGCAGCGGTACAATGACAGTCACATCACCACCAGGTCTATCAAAGAACAAGCCATAGGAATGCTCAAGATGCGCTTCAGGTGCCTGAATTGATCTGGGGGAGCCCTTCAGAACTCACCGGCGAGGGTATGGAATAATTGTCATGTGTTGCTTCCTGCACAACATCGCTCAAGAGAGAGTTTTACAAGCACCTGCCATCAACATTGAAGAAGATGAGGATGAGGAGGAGAAGGAGGACGACGACGACAGGCAACCCATTGACAGAACAGCGGCACACCTGGCTGCTCATGATGCCAGGGAGTCACTCATATTTGATAGATTCTCATAAGGAGTTCTGCAAAGTGAAGATAGTGAAGTACTCAGACCACCTGGGATGACCACCACCACCAACTTCCCACCCCCCCCCCCCCTTTGTTTGCACAAACAACACATACACCCATTGTAAACGTGCCCAATGGTGGTATTAAGTCTGCCGTTCATAATGAGAGATATGCAAGGGCACTTTCACGAAAGGGACTCAAGAATAGACAAGATGTGGTAGTGGTGGTGAAAATTATAACATTTAATGTGCCGGTAAGAAAAAACAAATATAAATGAAAAACATGACATTGGATCAGACATCCTTGTGCTTACCCTTGGTGATCACAAAATCTTTGCTGCCTTCTTCCTACTACTTTTATGGGGTGCGTGCCTTGTGGTTTCAGCAGAGGTAGTGGCAGGTTTCTCAGGCCCCTGCCAATTGCTGAGATTGCTGGGTTTTGGAGCCCATGAGGGCCCCGCCAAAGACTGCTCTACCTGGACCTATGCAGAGGCAGACTCGGCCACCTGGAGGCAGCATTGCAGGTACCGGTTGAGGTGGGGGAGGGGGCAACGGATGAGACGTGGGAGCGCTTTGAGTGAAGTCCCCACTTCCATGTCCCCTTTCGCGTCATCCCTCTCCTAGGCCAGGGCCACATCATTCCTATCACTCTGCTGGACAACAGCTTGGAGGACATGTCTGATGCCTTGTAAGGCCACTGCTAATCAGTCAGCCTGTTTAAGGTAGCAGAATGTTGTTCACTTTGAGTCCAAACAGCCATTGTCAGGGCCTGAATGGACTCATTTGTGAGCCGAGCTTGAAGCGTCATGGAGGCTGCCATTCTCTCCATCGCAGACATTCCCACACTTACCTGTGCCGCCAGTCCACTATGATGGACTCCTCCATCCTCTCCTCTAATGTGGAGCATGACAAGTCTTCCAGTATGTTGCAAAGGTGCCTTGAACACTCTCCTTTTCAAGGTTGGCCCCCAAGGTTCAGAATCTGTGTCCAGCTGAGCAAAGCTTGGAGAGGAGTACACCCACCAACACGGACTCTCCACAGTTGCCCTTGCCACTAGTGTCTGCTCGTGCTCACCAGGTGACAACCCAACTAACTCTCTAATAGTACCCACCGAGGTGTGAGTATCTGCGCTGGTACTTGGCTCGCTAGAATGTGACGGTGCGCCCTCAAAGTCATGGAGCTCATCTGAGGAATCGCCCTCGTCCATGTCGTCGACCTGTTCAGCAACCCTTGAAGGCCTTGAAAGAGAACATATCGCGATATTAAGAATCATCATAGAAGTGATGTTGTGATGAGCATCCTGAAGTGTGCAACAGGTCAATCATTGATAACATCAATTCATGATCTGTGTGAAGCATATTAAAGTTCTCTCACCAGCTGTTAGCGGGTTGCCAGTCTCGGCACCTCCAACAGCCAGGCATTCCTGCGTCCGGCTTAGTTCCAACGCCTCTTCCTCCACCTTTGTCAGGGCCACTATTTTTGGTGGCCCCCCTCCAGTCCGATTCCTATCCCTTGCATTTTGCACTCTTTTCTCCTACAAGGGGAGAAAGAACAGACGTGAGGGTGATGGGGTCACCCAATGGATGCATTGTTTTGGGTGAGGCTGCTCATGAAAGTGATGCATCAGAGGGTGAGTATCAGGCAGATTCATCACATAGTATCAGGATTGGGGTGAGTGGGAGTGGTGGGTTCACAAATGGGGAAGTGAGGAAGTGCACAGAAAGTGAAGGTAAGTTGATGATGAGACTTAAGTGGGTGTGAGGAGTGATGTAATAGAGTAAGCTTGGCAGGACAGAGTGAGGCGGGGGTGGGGGGGGGAGTAATGTACACCACAGGATGTAGGTGAATCAGTAACTGTACTCACTTTTCCTGTTTAGGGCATTAAATCGCTTCCTGCATTGCACCTAAGACCTGGGCACTGTGCTCCTGCTGCTGACCTGTTCTGCCACCTCCAGCAACACCTTCTTGGTGGCAGAAGCAGGTTTCTTCCTCCTGTCACTTGGGTATAGCACCTCCCTCCTGCTTCTCACAGCAGCCAGGGAGTATCTCAAGGGAGGCATCCGAGAACCTGGGTGCTGACTTTCCTCCGTGTCCTTCCATTCTGCTTTTTACTCCTTTCTCCTTTAAAATCCATTGTTGCATTGGCCTTTAAATAGTGGGCTTTAAATCACATCATGCGGGTGCGCAGTACGCCCGCTGCACCGCTTGGAGACACGAAATCCGGAAGTAGAATTAAGTGCCTTCAACTAAGTCGCGATCGCTCGAGAACACGCACTAAATTTTTTTTCCCGGTTTTCCACCCACTTGTTGACCAAACCCCCCCCCCCCCCCCCCCACCCGCTGAGATCCCGCATTGTTGTTAAAATTTACCCTTTGAACTTGCTTCTGACTACTCAGAGGATTATATGGACCTAACCAACATCATGGGGAGGTAGTGTTCCCAACCCTCTTGGATTATCCGGGAGTCTCCTAGATTGAGGATTGATCTGACGGGCACTGCAGCTAGCAGCCCGGGAGAAGAGTACCTTGTATTGTGCCTGTGAGCCTATGTACTTTGCTCATCGCAGTTCTGCTCTGGTGGCTTGTGATGAAATCAGATTATTGCAGAAAAGTTTGTGAAATTTGAAGGTTTTCACTAGTTGAGAATGTGTTCAAATTCGAGTGTCCCTAATCGAAAAGATCTCGAGGCTAAAAGACAACACTACCATCCCGGCTTCAGCAACTCCGCAGTGGTGTGGAGCATTGAAGGGCAGTGGCTGCAGTGATCTAAAAAGCTAGTAACTTTGATCACCCTGCCTCAATTAGTCACTGTCATTGGCATCTATTCATTTTAATGGTTTTAAAGGGCAAATAGCCGGGTATGAGGGAAGAGCTTTAATAGATTGACTGGGGGAATAATTTATTAACACCTCAGTACAGGACATATGGAATACCTTCATTTCCCTACATTACAACAGTTACCTCACTTCAAAAGTATTTCATTGGATGTGAAGTACTTTGGGACATCTTGAGATCATGAAAGGTGCTATCTAAATGCAAGTGTTTTCTTCAATTGGTGGACCATTTCTTCCCCTGCACCTCCCACCACCATAAACTCATTGGGGGTCATTTTAACCTAACCTGCCCGGCAGGAATCTGATTGGCCGCCTGTTTGAAGTCAATGGATAATAAAAGTCTGCAAGGTTTAAAATGGGCAGCCGGTCTGTTTCCATCACTTTCCTGCCAGGCGGGTTACATTCAAATTACCCCCATTTCCTCTACCATATTCCCTCTTGGCTCAATTTCCCATGCCTACTCCAAATGAACATAGGAACAGGAGTAGGCCATTCAGCCCCTCATGCCTGCTCCGCCATTTGATAAGATCATGGCTGATCTGTGATCTAACTCCATATACCTGCCTTTGGCCCATATCCCTTAATACCTTTGGTTGCCAAAAAGCTATCTATCTCAGATTTAAATTTAGCAATTGAGCTAGTATCAATTGCCATTTGCGGAAGAGAGTTCCAAACTTCTACCACCCTTTGTGTGTAGAAATGTTTTCTAATCTCGCTCCTGAAAGGTCTGGCTCTAATTTTTAGACTGTGCCCCCTATTCCTAGAATCCCCAACCAGCGGAAATAGTTTCTCTCTATCCACCCTATCCGTTCCCCTTAATATCTTATAAACTTCGATCAGATCACCCCTTAACCTTCTAAACTCCAGAGAATACAACCCCAATTTGTATATTCTCGCCTCATAACTTAACCCTTGAAGTCCAGGTATCATTCTAGTAAACCTACGTTGCACTCCCTCCAAGGCCAATATGTCCTTCCGAAGGTGCGGTGCCCAGAACTGCTCACAGTACTCCAGGTGCAGTCTAACCAGGGTTTTGTATAGCTACAGCATAACTTCTGCCCCTTGTACTCCAGTCCTCTAGATATAAAGGCCAGCATTCCATTAGACTTATTGATTATTTTCGGCACCTGTTCATGACACTTCAATGATCTATGTACCTGAATCCCTAAGTCCCTTTGGGCATCCACTGTTTTTAACTTTTTACCATTTAGAAAGTACCTTGTTCTATCCTTTTTTGATCCAAAGTGGATGACCTCACATTTGTCTACAATGAATTCCATTTGCTAGAGTTTTGCCCATTCACCTAATCTATCAATATCGCTTTGTAATTTTATGTTTTCATCTGCACTGCTTACAATGCCACCAATCTTTGTGTCATCGGCAAACTTAGATATGAGCCTTTCTATGCCTTCATCTAAGTCATTAATAAATAATGTGAATAATTCAGGCCCCAAGACAGATCCCAGCAGGACTCCACTAGTCACATCCTGCCAATGTGAGTACCTACCCATTATCCCTACTCTCTGTCGTCTTTCACTCAGCCAACTTCCAAACCAAGTCCGTACTTTTCCCTCGATTCCATTCGGCTTCTATCTTAGCTTATGTGGGACCTTATCAAATGCCTTCTGGAAGTCTATTTAAATAACATCCATTGACATTCCCCTGTCCACTACTTTAGTTACCTCTTCAAAAAATTCAATCAGGTTTGTCAGGCATGACCTACCTTTCACAAATCCATGCTGGCTCTCTCTGATTAACTGAAAATTCTCGAGGTGTTCAGTCACCCTATCCTTATTATAAACTTCAGCATTTTCCCCACAGCAGATGTTAGGCTAACTGGTCTATAATTCCCTGGTTTCCCTCTCTCTCCTTTCTAAAAAAGCAGAGTGACGTGCAATTTTCCAATCCAGAGGGACAGTTCCTGAATCTAGAGAACTTTGAAAGATTATAGTTAGGGCATCTGCAATGTGCTCACCTACTTCCTTTAAAACCCTGGGATGGAAAGCATCTGGTCCTGGGGATTTGTCACTCTATAATGCTATTATTTTCTTCATTACTGTTGCTTTACTTATGTTAATTTTATCGAGTCCCTGTCCCCGATTCAATATTAGTTTTCTTGGGATCTGAGATCCGTCTGCCTTCTTCGTGCTTCTGACATTTGTCCCCATCATTACTCCAAGATTGCTGCGCTTCTTGTCTTTGTAGTTTGGAGCAGATCCATGCTGTGATCACACGTTAATATCTGTGATTCAGGAGCGGATCACAGCTCAAGACACCAGTTAGTGTCTGAGATTCTGGAACAGTTCACAGCTCCTGACACCAGTTAGTGCCTGTGATTCTGGAACAGTTCACAGCTCCTGACACCAGTTAGTGTCTGTGATTCTGGAACAGTTCACAGCTCCTGACACCAGTTAGTGTCTGAGATTCTGGAACAGTTCACAGCTCCTGACACCAGTTAGTGCCTGTGATTCAGGAATAGATCACAGCTCCTGACACCAGTTAGTGTCTGCGATTCTGGAGCAGTTCACAGCTCCTGACACCAGTTAGTGCCTGTGATTCTGGAATAGATCACAGCTCCTGACACCAGTTAGTGTCTGAGATTCTGGAGCAGTTCACAGCTCCTGACACCAGTTAGTGTCTGAGATTCTGGAGCAGTTCACAGCTCCTGACACCAGTTAGTGCCTGTGATTCTGGAGCAGTTCACAGCTCCTGGCACCAGTTAGTGCCTGTGATTCTGGAGCAGTTCACAGCTCCTGACACCAGTTAGTGCCTGTGATTCTGGAGCAGTTCACAGCTCCTGACACCAGTTAGTGCCTGTGATTCAGGAGCAGTTCACAGCTCCTGACACCAGTTAGTGCCTGTGATTCAGGAGCAGTTCACAGCTCCTGACACCAGTTAGTGCCTGTGATTCTGGAGCAGTTCACAGCTCCTGACACCAGTTAGTGTGAGATTCTGGAGCAGTTCACAGCTCCTGACACCAGTTAGTGTGAGATTCTGGAGCAGATCACAGCTCCTGACACCAATTAGTGCCTGTGATTCAGGAGCAGTTCACAGCTCCTGACACCAGTTAGTGTCTGAGATTCTGGAGCAGTTCACAGCTCCTGACACCAGTTAGTGCCTGTGATTCTGGAGCAGTTCACAGCTCCTGACACCAGTTAGTGTGAGATTCTGGAGCAGTTCACAGCTCCTGACACCAGTTAGTGTGAGATTCTGGAGCAGATCACAGCTCCTGACACCAATTAGTGCCTGTGATTCAGGAGCAGTTCACAGCTCCTGACACCAGTTAGTGTCTGAGATTCTGGAGCAGTTCACAGCTCCTGACACCAGTTAGTGCCTGTGATTCTGGAGCAGTTCACAGCTCCTGACACCAGTTAGTGTGAGATTCTGGAGCAGTTCACAGCTCCTGACACCAGTTAGTGCCTGTGATTCAGGAATAGATCACAGCTCCTAACACCAGTTAGTGTCTGAGATTCTGGAGCAGTTCACAGCTCCTGACACCAGTTAGTGCCTGTGATTCTGGAGCAGTTCACAGCTCCTGACACCAGTTAGTGTCTGAGATTCTGGAGCAGTTCACAGCTCCTGACACCCGATAGTGCCTGTGATTCAGGAATAGATCACAGCTCCTGACACCCGATAGTGCCTGTGATTCAGGAATAGATCACAGCTCCTGACACCAGTTAGTGCCTGTGATTCAGGAATAGATCACAGCTCCTGACACCAGTTAGTGCCTGTGATTCAGGAATAGATCACAGCTCCTGACACCAGTTAGTGCCTGTGATTCAGGAATAGATCACAGCTCCTGACACCAGTTAGTGTCTGTGATTCTGGAGCAGATCACAGCTCCTGACACCAGTTAGTGCCTGTGATTCTGGAGCAGTTCACAGCTCCTGACACCAGTTAGTGCCTGTGATTCAGGAATAGATCACAGCTCCTGACACCTGTTAATGCCTGTGATTCAGGAATAGATCACAGCTCCTGACACCAGTTAGTGCCTGTGATTCAGGAATAGATCACAGCTCCTGACACCTGTTAATGCCTGTGATTCAGGAATAGATCACAGCTCCTGACACCAGTTAGTGCCTGTGATTCAGGAATAGATCACAGCTCCTGACACCCGATAGTGCCTGTGATTCAGGAATAGATCACAGCTCCTGACACCAGTTAGTGCCTGTGATTCTGGAGCAGTTCACTGCTCCTGACACCAGTTAATGCCTGTGATTCAGGAATAGATCACAGCTCCTGACACCCGATAGTGCCTGTGATTCTGGAGCAGTTCACAGCTCCTGACACCAGTTAGTGCCTGTGATTCTGGAGCAGTTCACAGCTCCTGACACCAGTTAGTGTCTGTGAATCAGGAATAGATCACAGCTCCTGACACCAGTTAGTGCCTGTGAATCAGGAATAGATCACAGCTCCTGCCACCAATTAGTGCCTGTGATTCAGGAATAGATCACAGCTCCTGACACCCGTTAGTGTCTGTAACTCAGGAATAGATCACAGCTCCTGCCACCAATTAGTGCCTGTGATTCAGGAATAGATCACAGCTCCTGACACCAATTAGTGCCTGTGATTCAGGAATAGATCACAGCTCCTGACACCCGTTAGTGTCTGCAATTCAGGAGCAGTTCACAGCTCTTGACACCAATTATTGCCTGTGATTCAGGAATAGATCACAGCTCCTGACACCCGTTAGTGTCTGCAATTCAGGAGCAGTTCACAGCTCTTGACACCAATTAGTGCCTGTAATTCAGGAATAGATCACAGCTCTTGACACCAGTTAGTGCCTGTAATTCAGGAATAGATCACAGCTCCTGACACCCATTAGTGCCTGTGATTCAGGAATAGATCACAGCTCCTGACACCAGTTAGTGCCTGTGATTCAGGAGCAGATCAAAGCTCCTGACACCCGTTAGTGCCTGTGAATCAGGAGCTGTGATCTGCTCTTCATTTGACAGACATTGTGTGATTACAAACACTCTGATAGGTGAAAAGTAACAGAAATGTCAATAAATAGTGAACATTTGTCTCTAATTCCATGTCTCAATCAGCGATCCCAGGCACACCGACTTTTACTAAGTTACTGGCACTCATTCATAGAAAAAAAACACTAATTTTTGGGTCACGAAATGCCAGATATGTAAATGCTTCACGATCACTGCACTCTGTATTAGATATTAAATTCAGCTAGCAATTATCTGCCTCATATGAAAAGTACTAAAATAGATCAAGGCTGTCTGAATATTTAAAAGTCATTCCCATCCATCCATCCAGCTCAGAGAAGTTTAGCATTTTTAACCTACTGACAAAAGTGTATAAAAACAACAAAATCTTATTTTGTGACCCAGCTACTTTTATCCGCAGCCTACAACTGATAATTTGTCCTTTTTAAGTAAAATTAGACTATATATATATATACACACACACAATTCATGTCAACCTAATAATCACATGACACTCTAGAATGACTTATTTTAGAAACAATCACTTATCAGTTTACTCTCTGAACTTAATTATTAATATTCAGATATAAAATAGTTACATTTTGGCAATGAATGACATATTAGATTAGAACCTGTTGACTGTATACTGTTTTTTCCAATCCAGCTTAATTGATGGCCGTCTTCACCCACTTCCTAATGGACCCAACTCCAGACCACAAAAGTGCTCACAATTCAAAATTCATTGAGAAGTCTCAGGAAGGCTTTAGGCCGACCTGGTGTGGGAAATGGAAAATGCTTTGTTGGCGTAGTAAAGGGTGTTCTTCTGTGGGTGTGATTACAGCACATTATTCAGACTAAGTAGAGAGAACCAAGATTTGCTTCCAAAGCACAGTATAACGTCACCTTAATGAATGAAAACGTACACCATTTTGTAAGGGTGCCAGTTCACATAAAGCAAGTTCATCGGCCGAGTTGATGATAAAAGGCTCTGGCCTCCAAGTAAGTTTTTCATCTGTAGTCTGCCATTCTGGACAGTTTTCAAGGTTACTTTTAGGTTCTGTGACGGACCGGGCTGTAGGTCCATGGCTCAACTACAATGTTGTGACCATTCAACAAACATTATCAGACCCTAATGTCCATGATATATATTTCTTTAAGAAGGTTTAGTAAACATGAACAATAGCACAGTAGGCAAGTAGTCGAAGAGACACACTTACAAGCAAGACGTCTAAAGGGATTTTCGAGACAACCAATACAGCAATGTGGGTCATTCCTCAAAAAGAGGCCTAAAAAAAGGCCTCTGGCCTATAGTTATAATTTGGCACCACAACAATCAGAGCATGTGAATATGCAAAACACCTATGACTTTCTCAATTCTCCTGGGTCCTAGTGCCCAACTCTTCTAGTTCTGTCAGTGGGACGTGTTCCTACAGGGAGTGTGCACTTAATTATGGGCAAACAGAAACCCTACAGGTGGGTGCTGATTTTTCTGCAGCTTGGTTTGGAGACTCTTAAACATGGTAATAGATTTCCGCACCTGTCAGGCAAAGATAAAAATGTACTTACTATACATTTTTGCAGTGAAGGTATGTGGTGCTCAGGAAACCATTGTAACTGAAAGGAAACACAGCAGCAGTATGCATTCTCAAATCAAACTTAATTACTGATCATCGTGTGACACCTCATTGCCTGAAATCACTCAGAAGAATAAAATGCACTATTATTATCCTGTGAATCATATGCAGAAATAAGAGATAGGACTGAAAAAACAGCATAGATGAAAAATAATATTAACATTTCTATTTTCTTTGTGTCTTCCCTGTTCTAAAAGCATTCAATTCAGCATTCATTTGCACTTTCAAAAACCTGAAGTAGGCCACTTCTGAATTGATAACCAGGTCAATGAGATCTAGCTGATAACGTGGCCATGACACTAGGGTAATTCAGAATTTGCTACTTCTCTATTAAGACACTGGCTTTATGCTGTTTCTCTTACCTACCTGTCCTACTGCTTCTATTCCTTGTGTGAAATCTGAAAGAAAAGTAAAAATCTGCACACATACTGCCATAGAATGCCAACAAATGACCACTGTATATATGCATGCATAAATAATTTGTTAAAATGCTTTATGTTTTTTATTTTTGTTTAAATGTAGCCCATTGGAATCTGGAGCTGAAAAGCAGGTAGGCTGAGGGGGATAAAACATTGTGTAGGAACTTAAGCCAGAGACAGGGGATTGGAAATGTTGATTGTGTGGCCAGCTCAGTAATTTGTGTCTCCTTGCAAATACCAGCTATCTTGCAAGTCTTTCTTCTTAAATACGTGGCCCAGTGAGGGAGCTGAGCCGTATAGAGAGGACAGTCCCAGGTATGATGCCTGGTTGATGCTGATGGCAGTAGAGACACTACAATTGGCCCTAGCATCCCTGGGCTAGGGAAGGAGGGAAGAAAAACAGCCAGGGTTCTTACTCTTAATTGCTATGCAGTGATCCCTGCCAGAAAATGGGTATAGATTTTGAACAAGGGAAAAAATGGACTCGGCTGCGATGCCCCTGGGCTTGAATAGTGCTCGTTGACACTCACTGTCTGGAATCACTCATTAAGAATTGTCACGTTTTGGAAGGCAGCTGGTACCCGTGGAGTTAGGCATCAGCATAAGTCAATGTCTTTCAGGGAACTAGGGGAGTAAATTTAAAAAATACTGATATATTTGGGAGAATAATGTGTAAGATCCAGAAAAATTAAAACTATTTGAAAAAGAAGATTGAGGACTTAATTATACTTCTGGCTCTTTCGTTTCTTCTATATAGTATTGGGTAATAATGCTCCTGCCATCAGGTGTGCATACCCATGATTTTTCATCCATTGTTCAAATCTCACTCCAGAACCTGAGCACATAATCGAGGCTAACACTTCAAATTAGTACTGAGGCACTGTTGCATTGTCAGAAGTGCCATCTTTGGGATAAGATATTAAACCATGGCCCTTTTGACTGTTCCGGTGGACACAGTAGAACCCATGGCACTATTTGAAGAAGAGCAGGATGTTCTGCCAGTGCCCTGCCCAATATTCATCCCCCCCCTCAATCAACATCACCAAAAACAGACTATCTAGCCCATCATCTTATTTCCTGTTTGCAGGACTTAGCTGCTTGCAAATGGTGCCACATTTGCCTATGCAACAACAGTGGCACCATTTGATTGGCAGTGAAACTCTTTGAGCATGATATAAATGCAAATTCTTTCTTTCATCATGGTTGGAGAATCATAGGCAATGTGCGTGCAATTTTTCGATACAATAAAATTTTGTCCTGAAATAAATCAATCTCAATACATGACACATATTGAACAAACTGCGGAGCAAAAACTTTTTAGCCATTACTAACATTTTGGGCATGTTTTCAGTTTTGACGATACTTCTGGCATTCATCTAGGACCATACAACATGCCACGTTGCTGGGACAGCAATGACAAGCTTGGGGGAATTACCATAACCCGTTAATTATAGTGCTGCACTCTATTAATGAGCTGCTGCTGCAGCCAGCTTCCTGGAACACGCCTACTCTATGGCAGCTTCTTGGCACTGAGGTCACCACGGTGACATGGAATGATCTATTGCCACCTAAGTGTTGCACAGCTAGTCACTCCCAAGGCTGGGTTTACACCCAGCTCTACCACTCCATCACCTCTCTCGACCCCTCCACTGCCTCTGTGTAGTCAGGCTGCATGTCTGATATCCAGTTCTAGATGAGCCACTATCTCCTTCAGTAAAAGATTGGGAAGACTAAAGCCATCACCTTTGGCCCCTGCCATAAACTGTGTACCCTTGCTACCGATTTTATCCCCCTTTCTGGCCATTGTTTCAGGATGAACGAGACTGTTTGCAACCACGGCGTCCTATTCAACCCCAAGCTGAGTTTCTGACCCCATATACTCTCCATCACAAGAAGCACTTACTTCCGCATCCATAATATTAACTACACCCTCCCCTGCTTCAGCCTATCTGCTGCTGAAACCATCAAACATACCTTTGTTATTTCTATAACCTCCTCCAGTCTTACAACACCCACTCACCCACCCCCCCCCAACAAAATCTTGGTTCATCTGACTCTGGCCTTTTGTGCACCCCTCCTCCCCTTGCCCCACCATTGGCAGCCTTCAGCCATCCAGAGCCCACTCTCTAGAATTTTCTCCCTAAACCATGCACCTTTCTACCTTCCTCTCCTCCTGTATAATAGCTTGTATAACAGGACACTGTCATGTCAAAATGCCAAAGATTATCCACTACATTTGAAAGAGTGGCACTGGGGAGAACAGGTGATGGAGTGGGTCAGACCCTGGCCTTTCACCTCCGGATCCTGAGCTTTAATTCAGTTCAGACTGATGCAATGAAGAGCTGTTTTAGTTTGTATTCCAGGAGATCAGTGTCCTTCAGCTGGCTCCTGGTGTTTACATTACTAAATCCGGTTCCCTTGACTTGGTGGCAATTTTTATGAGTTTGCCATTCTGTAATCAGGATAGGGGAAGCTGATTTGGTGGTCTAAGCATGAAGTGTTTCTCAGGTACCAATGTTTTAGAGTAAGAGTCCCACGTGAAATGTGTTTGAGCAGTCTGAACTAAATAGTGGCCTTCTCTTCAAGCTGCCTCATCTTCTTCCTTTGCTGTGCCTTCCTATGTTTAAATCATGACCAACTGATCCATATTAATTGCCCGATAGCGTTGTAAGACGTGAACTTGGAAATGATGAGTTACATTTTCCTCTCTTCTGTAATCTTAATAAAAGTAGATGTGGGTATGAAGTGGTGAAAATGGATGTCCATAGCTGGGAGCCAGCGAATCTTGGCAAGTTTAATTTTTGGATTGTAGCCAGCTGCGAGAGACTACTACCACTGGAATGGGTCTAACATAATATAAAAACAGCTTAAAGAGTTCTACGAGCATTTGGTATAAGTATTCTGTATAAAACTCCCTACCAGCGGGATGTGACAGAAAATTGGACTTTTAACAGTCAGAATGCCAGTTCTCATTCAAAGAGGTCATTTTAAATGCTGGAGAAGGGCCAATGAAAGCTTTATATAATTGTATCTTTTCTGAGTCATGTACATCAGTATTTGTTAAAGTCCCTATATTTTATAGGAGTAATATTACGAGTCTGCACTCCCGGCCTGACTCACTGGAGGTGCACATCAAAATTTTTTGATGTGCAACCTTGGTGGCAAGGCTCCTCATCAGGAACACAGGCTATTAAAATTACCCCCGACTCTTACATGATATTTGGTTTGTTGTTTTAGCCTGTCGAATCTCTAGTACATGTGTAATTGTTTTTCTGTCTATCCAAAGCTAATGTGGAGCATGTCAAGAGCCTACACAGGATCCAGTAACAGTGCTACAGCTGGGATCATTGCTAATCCCTGGATCAAGGCACTCTGCAAGGGCAGATAGCAAAGCTGAGATTGTTTGGGATGTGGTCTGCTTACAGAAACATCGTCACCCAGAGAAAATGGTGCTGAGGACCCAAAACCATAACTATTGTTATGAACAATGTTATTTCTCCAACTCTGCCATTCCACCAACTGGAACAAAAGTTTACCTTGGTTCAATTTTTATTTTTTGGGCCCAGACGTACTTCACAGATTGCTGAAGGACAAGGACGTAAAGTAAAAACTGCACACAGGTTAAAGTAACATGAAAATTAGTTATGGCTCCAATGACCGATTGGGCTAGGGTCCACCGAGTACAAAACTAAGTCCTACAGACCCAAAGCTCCCAGATTTGATTTCCTGCCTGTGCTGAGTTATTTAGGGGGCAATTTTTACCTAACCTGCCCATCAGGAAAATGACGAAATCTGGTGTAACACCAGGTGTATACCCCGCCCAACATCTTCAATGGAGAGTAAAATCGGATGGGGTGTAAAACCAGCGTTGCATCCATTCTTGTCAGTTTCCCGATGGGCGGGTTAGATTAACATTGCTCCCTTTGACCTCAGCTGGGGCAGCAAGTTGGGGCACTACATTTGGTCTCATTTTCTGATTGGTATCATGTGATTCTGGCTACAAAGTGCATGTGTGCGGATGTTGGGTGAAAATATGATCAACATGATTATGATGACCACCAACAGTCTGCTGGCACTCACATGAAGAGTGGTTATTTGAGCCAGGCACCAAAGGGCTTTCTACACCTATGTGTCCTCACAAGAGTCTGTGATCTGGATGGGTGGGGAAGGAATAAAAAGAGAAAACTGAAAAAAAAAGGTTATTTATAAACCAGGTCATGTACTTTCTGATATTTCTCATTTTAATAATCTGCATCATTTATAATGTATGCTGTTCCTCAGCAAAAGGACCACACAAGTGTTATTACATGGCTATGATTAGAACAAATACGAGTTCACGCCATGAATCTGTGAACTATGAGTGTATAGTGTAATATCATCAAGTGATTCTTCAAGCACTGCCTACATGAATTAGGAAAGTTGTGAATCTGTTCACAGTTGAAGTTGAAGGGGTTTACATAAGAACATAAGAAATAGGAGCAGGAGTAGACCATATGGCCCCTCGAGCCTGCTCCACCATTCAAAAAGATCATGGCTGATCTTTGACCTCAACTCCACTTTCCTGCCCGATTCCCATATCCCTTGATTCCCCTAGAGTCCATCTCAGCCTTGAATATATTCAACGGCTGTGCATCCACAGCTATCTGGGGTAGAGAATTCCAAAGATTCACAACCCTCTGATTGAAGAAATATCTCCGTTCCATCTCAGTCCTAAATGGCCCCTTATCCTGAGACTATCCCCTAGTTCTAGACTCTCCAGCCAGGGGAAACAGCATCTCAGCGTCCACCCTGTCAAGCTCTCTCAGAATCTTATATATTTCAATAAGACCACCTCTCATTCTTCTAACTCTAGAGAGTATAGGTCCATTCTACTCAATCTCTCATCATAGGACAACCCTCTCATCCCAGGAATCAATCTAGTGAACTTTCGTTGCACTGCCTTTAAGGCAAGTATATCCTTCCTTAGGTAAGGAGACCAAAACTATAAATAGTACTCCAGGTGTGGTCTCACCAAAGCCCTGTACAATTGTAGTAAGACTTCCTTACTCTTGTACTCCAACCCCTTTGCAATAAAGGTCAACATACCATTTGCCTTCCTAATTGCTTGCTGTACCTGCATGTTAACTTTCTGTGTTTCGTGTACAAGGACACCCAAATCTCTCTGAACACCAACATTTAATAGTTTCTCACCGTTTAAAAATATTCTGTTTTTCTATTCTTCCTACCAAAATGAATAACCTTACATTATACTCCATCTGCCACCTTCTTTCCCTCTCACTTAATCTGTCAATATCCCTTTTGCATACTCTTTGCGTCCTCCTCACAGCTTACTTTCCCACCTAGCTTTGTATCGTCAGCAAATTTGGATACATTACACTCAATCTCTTCATCCAAGTCATTAATATAGATTGTAAATAGCTGAGGCCCCAGCATCGATCCTTGTGGCACCCCACTAGTTACAGCTTGCCAACCTAAAAATAACCCGTTTATTCCTTCTCTCCATTTCCTGTCCATTAACCAATCCTCTATCCATGCTAATATACTACCCCGAATCCCATGAGCCCTTATCTTCTGTAACAACCTTTCATGTGACACCATATCGAATGCCTTTTGAAAATCCAAATATACGACATCCACTGGTTCCCCTTTATCTACTCTGCTAGTTACATCCTCAAAAAACTCTAATAGGTTTGTCATAAACAATTTCCCTTTCATAAAACCATGTTGACTCTGCCTAATCATATTATAATTTTCTAAGTGCCCTGTTACCACATCCTTAATAATGGATTCCAGCATTTTCCCGACGACCGATGTCAGGCTAACTGGCCTGTAGTTCCCTGTTTTCTCTCTCCTCCTTTCTGAATAACAGTATTACAATTGCTACCTTCCAGTCCATTGGGACCGTTCTAGAATCTAGGGAATTTTGGAATATCACAACCAATGCATCCACTATCTCTGCAGAATCTAGGGAATTTTGGAAGATCACAACTAAGGCATCCATTATCTGTATTACTGGTTCAGGCTGCACGTGGAAATGGATTTCAACTCACATGTTAAAATGCCATTACTCTGTTGTTAGTGGGAGATAACATAAGATTATTTATTACTAGAAATCAAATGGCAGCTCTCCAATGGGAGAGCATTGTCCAGTATGGAACCAAGCTATAGAAAGCAGGTAGGTTGAAGGCATAGCCAGTGCAGCAGTAAAAAAGAAAGAAGGAAAGACTTGCATTTATATAGCGTCATTCACCACCTCAGGACATCCCACTGCGCTTTACAGCCAATTAAATACTTTTGAAATGTAGTCACCATTGTAATGTAGCAAACATGGCAGCCAATTTGCACACAGCAAGGTCCCACAAACAGTAATGTGATAATGATCAGATAATCCACTGGCATTCACCGTGCAGGAAAACACAGTAACGTTAGCTATTCAGGTGAGGTACTGGGCAGCTGCCACTACCCATGGAACTGTACCCCTCTTCGAGAGAGAGAGGAGGGGACATAACCGGAAAAATAATTTGATTACAAACATTTACCCAAGAGGCCTGGGTAAAGGGAAAATTGCCCATGTTTTGAACTCCTGAATTTTATCCATTTATACCTGCTGGAAAGGGCATATGTGTGGACATCAAGTGAAGGCAGAATCAGGACTGACTGTGATATCACCCATGGACAATTATCCTCCTGTCACTCACCCTCCAGGCATCAAGAATGACCACTTGGGTGACAAACTGAAGATTACGCAAGTCCCGGGAGACTGGACCCCAGCATGAGTCTGCACTTACAAGGAATGATGGGAGAAATTGCAGGAGAGGAAGAAAATAGTAAATTTTGAATAATTGGTCATGGTTACTGTAACAATGTGAAATGCACTGAAATTAGACTGCATACAAAACTTGTCTTTAAGATGACAAAGCTAATTTTTTTTTAGAAGAGCTTTAATATTTCCTTGAAATGCCATTTGTTCATTGTTCAAGTTGCTATGCCTCAGTATGAAGTGGATATCGAATGGTATAATTCTTCATTTTATTAAACCCATTAAACAGCACATTAGAGAAGCAACCAGACGCATATCAGCTCAGTCTGTGAAACCTCCAGCTGCTCCCCTCCTGAGTCCTGTCATGTTGTTTGTAAAAGAAACTGTCAACTACTCAGAAACAGCATGAAGGAGTGTGATGATGCAGCAGATTTCAAACGTACAATGCTATCACTACCAAAAGGCTGGGCATACATTTTTTACTTAAAGATAGACCTGAATAGTTCTTTTTCATTGTATCTTGTTGAAGAAACATAAAGGCGCACACCCTGAACCTATAAATATTTTTATAATATTCTGATCTTTGAGGAAATGCAAAGCAAGTAAGCATTTCACAACTCAGTCTCGGAAGCACAGGAAACTTGAAGTATGTAAGTTGCAGCTGCAGTCATTTTTCTATCATGTGCATGATCAGAAGCCTTAGATTACATCAAATGTCCCATCGTGGTATACAAGAAACATGTCGATTCATTGTTTATTTTGTAAAAACCAAAGTTATGTGAACCATAGTGATGGTTCAGTGTTTGAATGCAATGCTACTGAAACAAACAGGATAAGAAGGCCTGCTCTATGCTGAGTTAGTTGATCTCAGTCTGTTTAGCAATAGCAGATCTACAGTTGACCTCAATATCCCCTGAGGGGGAAAAAGTCAGTCAGATCACTAACCAATGACTCCTGCTGAAAAGTAGGTATCAAGTGAATTCCCTTATTTGTGTTGCGCCTCCACTGCCAAATAGTCCACTGGCATTCACCGTGCAGGAAAACACAGTAACGTTAGCTATTCAGGTGAGGTACTGGGCAGCTGCCACTACCCATGGAACTGTACCTCTCTTCGAGAGAGAGAGAGGAGGGGACATAACCGGAAAAATAATTTGATTACAAACATTTAAAAATGACATTCTCTTTACATGCTATTTCAGGTAAAAAGCAAGATAATGCAGATGTTGGAAATCTGAAACAAAAAAAGCAAGTGCTGGAAACACTCAGCAGGTCAGGCAGCATCTGTGGAGAGAACAGACAAGTTAACATTTCAGGTGCAAACCCTCTTCAAAACTGAAAAATAAGGAGGAGGCAGGTATAATAATACTATCAGAAAAAGGGGGAGGGGAAAAATATATGTTTTAAAAAGACAAACCCGGAGAAGAATCGTGAGTGGAATGATATAACAGATCATCTCAGCCAAATAATGGATAGAAACATTAAGGTCTGGAATTCCCGCTCCACTGTCATAACTTTGCCAGAAGTGCAGTGGAAACCCCCGGTTACATTAAAGAGACAATGGGTGTTTAAATAGTCGGTGCTGCTGAAGAGAGGTTGAGAGCGTGAACATGAATATATGAAATCTCTGGGCAATATAAAGGGGTTGGCAAAGGAACACAGGAGAGGAAAATCTGTCCCTTTTATATGCCTTTGCATTCCTTATTGTCCAAATGCCTAATAGTTTTGGTATGTTTGCCTGGTTATTTTTCTTCCCTTCTTTCCTGAAGGTGCTGCATGTGGATGGGGTACACGAGCTCCAGTGCCTTGTCTGCTCTTCAGATGTGAGCGCTCTCAGGCTATTTGATCACAGGAGACATCACAGGCAAGCCCAACTCTGTCTTCACCAGATATCCACACATGCACACTTTCCAGCAGAAGTCATTGGACAGGAACCCTGGCTGAGAATTTTTTCCCATACCTAACCCAGCACACTGGGATTGGGCCTGGAATCTTCCTGGTTTCTATTGCTCAGTTCCACCAATTGAGCCATCAAGGTAAGGGTTCTAAAGACTGACGGCTCTCTAATTCCATTGGGATTAAACTGGAGCCAGCTCAGACAGTTGTTTATTACCTTGTGTACCTTTGTGTTTCTGGGCTTTATGTAAGATTTTAAGTTCAATTACCAGTAATTTATATCATGGTTATTTATAGTCTAATACTCCTTCCTGTCACTTCAGTTAACACAGTGGTGTGATATGCTTTCTCAGGGATCTGAACATTCTGTCTGAGGATTGAACATTTAATTATTTTTTTCTTTCCATACACAGCACTCCTTTTTGGTAGTTGGAATGTTTTTCTGAATGCGTTTGGCTCATTTACAAATCAGATCACTATTCAACTCTATTTCATTGCACCTGTGAATGTGATATGAATGAATGAATAAAATTTTGATTTATTACTTTCCTGGCATCTATTATTAGGGATGAACATCAAACTGAACTGGAATCTCACTGTAACTCAAAACTGGGCCATTCCAGGTTTATTCTGAATACCTGGATTTAGTCACTAAGAAGTGTTGGCCCCTTCCAACAAAATTGGTTGCCTGCATGCGCAAAGGTAAACTGCACGATGGCTTTTCCCATGATCCACGGCTGCATAGGCACAACCACCCACAGCATGATTGTAGGGTCACCCGAACCCCACCCACATTGCCTTCATTCAAGGCTCACGGAAGTTGTTTGTAATTCTTGACCATTAATTTGGGGAACAAAACTATTTGAAGCCGTGCACCTAAATTTTTTCAGGCTGGGGCCCAACAAAAAAACTTTCAGCCCTTCTAGCTAAGGATACTGGTACTGGAAAGTCTTCAAAATAATCTCTCTCCTCTACTTCTGTTTCTCTCTATCCTCCTCGACTCCTGTCTCTCTCGCCTTCTCCTCTACTTCTGTTTTTCTCTCTCCTCCGCCATATCTTTTTAACTCTCTCCCTCACTTTTACTCTCTACTCCCTTCACTTTTGTTTCCTCCCTCTCTTATTTTTAATTTTTTTTTTGCTTCTGCAACAATTTCCTCGGTTTGAAGGACTGTTCAGGCAGCCTTCCTCAGTCTCACTGCATGTCTCTCTCTGTACTGTGCTGACAGTTTGCAAGTAGTCTGATGGTTCATTTGTAATTACTATGCACTTTAATAAGGATAGATTCAGTGGTGCTGTACACTGGGAAAGCAGGTGAACAACAGGGAGATTCATAGAATTAGGAGAACAGACCTTGTGCCATTTCCTACTGTGCTGCAATTCAATGATCTCCTGAATTTCGTGAGCTGCACAACTTTGCCACCTGCAGCAAGGACACCTGTAGCCAACATGCAACATAGAAACAGCACTGCCAGCAGCTGGCAAGGGCACCACTGTCCACAGACTCAATTTTGTTCCCCCAAGTTCAGTTTTCTGTCCTTTCCATAGAACCATTGAAGTTTACAGCACAGAAGGAGGCCATTCAGCCCTTCAGGTCTGTACCAGCTATTTGCTAAATCAAACCAAAATTAAGCACACTGTCCCATGTTCTCCTCATAGCCCTGTACATTCTTCTGCTTCAAATATTTATCCAATTTTTCCTTAAAAGATGCAATGTTCTCAGCGTCAACCATTCCCTGTAGCAAAGCATTCTGTGCTTCAGTGACTCATTGTGCAAATAAATTTCTCCAAAACCCTCTCCTCACTCTCTCCCTCAAAGCTTAATTGATTCCCCAACCAGAGGAAATAGTTTTTTCTATTCACCCTATCAAAACCCTTCATAATGTTAAAAACCTTTATTACATCTCCTCAGCCTTCTCTGATCCAATGGCCAATATCTCAACTCTCTCCTTATAGCTGTAGTTTCCCATCCCATTTTGTTCTTGCCCTTAAAGCCTTTGCAAAGACTGAAAACTATTTAAAATAAGTGGCCGCATCACTTTACATTTGAGGTGCAGCCCAATAGAGGCTGCAAGCTAGTGATGTTGTTTGGGCTAGTGATATTTTTGGACACCCCAATTAATCACACCCTCTGAAAAAGTCCCAAGTGGCGCATGAATTGTAATTAAGTTATATTCATGAACCGGTCTCAAGCACCTGGCGAGGCTAGCTCATCACTCTGCCAGCACGTGACGTGCAGCTCGTGTAGCAGTCCAGACAGATTTTTAGCCGGGACCATGAATCAGTCCCTTAAATATTTCTTAGGTTCTGAGCTGACCCTACTGTCGATAATCATTTGAGAATTATGCTTTCTTTGTTTTTATGTTTCTGTACCTACAAAGAAATGTATCTGTAATGCTTTGTATAGCATGTGATTTGTGGATAGTGCCTATTTTATTTCTTGTTGCTAAGGCATATAATCTGATAATCATTTTCTTGACCGGAGAATTACTAAGTATAACAATAAACCAAGAATAAATGTTCTGTTAACTACAGCCCCCCTCCCCCACCCCAAGCACTGCTCCCTTGCATTTTATTGATAGTGTATTTTCTATCCCTCCATAGATGTGATGTCCACTAGTCAGCCTCCAATACCCATTCAGTCCTTTGAAGGTCTGATAACCTTTCTTAGTATAAATTCCATGCCTTGCAATGCTGATCCCAGCCAGCCCTGCCAAAGTAGGGTCTGAACATATCATCCAAACTTCTCCTCAGTTTAATCCTTGTTGACACTTTTACTACAATATCTCTTGATCTTAGTTTGTATTAATTATCTTTTGACCTTTTCCCTCCCCAAGTAGCGTAGCTACTACTATGCAATTCAAAAATATTTTTTTTGAAAAAAAAACAGGCAATTCTGCCATCTACAGGCAGGACTGTTATTCCAGACTATTTCAGTGCATTTTTGCTTCAATTTGGTTGAAAACACCAGAGCTAACTTTTGGTTTGTATCTAATATCACGTAATACAGTTACTAAAAATGCCCAAAAAGCCATATGGAATAACATCAAAAAAGATAAAATACTACACAAAGGAAATGGAGTGCGAGAAGTCAAAAAATAGCATACCCAATATTTCCTAACCAATATGTTGTATAAATTAAGGCACCTCCATGCATTTTTCTTAATGGATTTCTAAAATAACTGGTGAACCCAATTTATCAGACCCCAGCAATTTAACAGCAGCCACTTGGAGATCTTGAAACCTGCATAATTTACGTGAAAAGAGAACAAAACTATATTGTGTAAATATATTTAGCACCAACATGTTAAATTGATGTTTTTGTAATAATGATAACCTGGATCATTACCCATTTATTAAGACCACTGGCTAATAGCTACTATTATTCCTTTGAACTAGTCTCTTAAAGAGAGAGAACTCAGCCTCTGCTAGAAATGAGGATCTATTGGGTCAGGGTTAGGATCCTTGCTTCCTTGGTCAGTCAGGAATATTTGAGGATAGATACTGTAACAGTATAATAAGCATTGTGTAAGTCTCCCGCTTTCTCCTCACACACTAAAACATGCTGCACTGTATCCACCTCAGAAGGATGAAAGGTTGAATGAACCCTGTCAGGATTCAAACCCAATACTGCTGGTTCTTTTTTTTTATTCATTCATGGGATGTGGGCGTCGCTGGCATCCCTAATTGCCCTTGAGAAGGTGGTGGTGAGCCGCCTTCTTGAACAGCTGCAGTCTGTGTGGTGAAGGTTCTCCCACAGTGCTGTTAGGTAGGGAGTTCCAGGATTTTGACCCAGCGACGATGAAGGAACGGCAATATATTTCCAAGTCGGGATGGTGTGTGATTTGGAGGGGAACGTGCAGGTGGTGTTGTTCCCATGTACCTGCTGCTCTTGTCCTTCTAGGTGGTAGAGGTCGAGGGTTTGCGAGGTGCTGTCGAAGAAGCCTTGGCGAGTTGCTGCAGTGCATCCTGTGGATGGTACACACTGCAGCCACTATGTGCCGATGGTGAAGGGAGTGAATGTTTAGGGTGGTGGATGGGCTGCCAATCAAGTGGGCTGCTTTGTCCTGGATGGTGTCGAGCTTCTCGAGTGTTGTTGGAGCTGCACTCATCCAGACAAGTGGAGAGTATTCCATCACACTCCCGACCTGTGCCTTGTAGATGGTGGAAAGACTTTGGGGAGTCAGGAGGTGAGTCACTCGCCGCAGAATACCCAGCCTCTGACCTGCTCTTGTAGCCACAGTATTTATGTGGCTGGTCCAGTTAAGTTTCTGGTCAATGGTGACCCCCAGGATGTGGATGGTGGGGGATTTGGCAATGGTAATGCCGTTGAATGTCAAGGGGGGGGTGGTTAGACTCTCTCTTGTTAGAGATGGTCATTGCCTGGCACTTGTCTGGCATGAATGTTACTTGCCACTTATCAGCCCAATCCTGGATGTTGTCCAGGTCTTGCTGCATGTGGGCTCGGACTGCTTCATTATCTGAGGGGTTGCAAATGGAACTGAACACTGTGCAATCATCAGCGAACATTCCCATTTCTGACCTTATGATGGAGGGAAGGTCATTGATGAAGCAGCTGAAGATGGTTGGGCCTAGGACACTGCCCTGAGGAACTCCTGCAGCAATGTCCTGGGGCAGAGATGATTGGCCTCCAACAACCACTACCATCTTCCTTTGTGCTAGGTATGACTCCAGCCACCGGAAAGGTTTCCCCCTGATTCCCATTGACTTCAATTTTACTAGGGCTCCTTGGTGCCACACTCGGTCAAATGCTGCCTTGATGTCAAGGGCAATCACTCTCACCTCACCTCTGGAATTCAGCTCTTTTGTCCATGTTTGGACCAAGACTGTAATGAGGTCTGGAGCTGAGTGGTCCTGGCGGAACCCAAACTGAGCATCAGTAAGCAGGTTATTGGTAAATAAGTGCCACTTGATAGTGGGGATATCGGGAGGAGGCCGAGGTGGATCATCCACTCGGCACTTCTGGCTGAAGATGGTTGCAAACGCTTCAGCCTTGTCTTTTGCACTCACATGCTGGACTCTGCCATCATTGAGGATAGGGATGTTTACAGAGCCTCCTCCCCCCATTAGTTGTTTAATTGTCCACCACCATTCACGACTGGATGTGACAGGACTGCAGAGCTTTGATCTGATCCATTGGCTGTGGAATCGCTTAGCTCTGTCTATAGCATGTTGCTTCCGCTGTTGAGCATGCATGTAGTCCTGAGTTGTAGCTTCAACAGGTTGGCACCTCATTTTTAGGTACGCCTGGTGCTGCTCCTCGCATGTTCTTCTACACTCCTCATTGAACCAGGGTTGATCCCCTGGCTTGTTGGTAATGGTAGAGTGAGGAATGTGCCGGGCCATGAGATTACAGATTGTGCTGGAATACAATTCTGCTGCTGCTGATGGCCCACAGCGCCTCATGGATGCCCAGTTTTGAGCTGCTGGATCTGTTCTGAATCTATCTCATTTAGCACAGTGAAAGTGCCATACAACACGATGGATGGTGTCCTCAATGCGAAGATGGGACTTCGTCTCCACGAGGACAGTGCGGTGGTCACCCCTACCAATACTGTCATGGACAGATGCATCTGCGACAGGTAGATTGGTGAGGACGAGGTCAAGTAGATTTTTCCCTCGTGTTGGTTCATTCACCACCTGCCGCAGGCCCAGTCAGGCAGCTATGTCCTTCAAGACTCGGCCAGCTCGGTCAGTAGTGGTGCTACCGAGCCACTCTTGGTGATGGATATTGAAGTCCCCCACCCAGAGTACATTCTGTGCCCTTGCTACCCTCAGTGCTTCCTCCAAGTGGTGCTCAACATGGAGGAGGACTGATTCATCAGCTGAAGGAGGGCAATAGGTGGTAATCAGCAGGAGGTTTCCTTATCCACGTTTGACCTGATGCCATGAGATTTCATGGGGTCCGGAGTCAATGTTGAGGACTCCCAGGGCCACTCCCTCCTGACTGTATATCACTGTACCACCACTTCTGGTGGGTCTTTCCTATCGGTGGGACAGGACATACCCAGGGATGGTGATGGAAGATTCTGGGATGTTGGCTGAAAGGTATGATGCTGTGAGTATGGCTATGCCAGGCTGTTGCTTGACTAGTCTGTGGGACAGCTCTCCCAATTTTGGCACAAGTCCCCAGATGTTAGTGAGGAAGACCTTACAGGGTCAACTGGGCTCGGTTTGCCGTTGTCGTGGCCGGTGCCTAGTGGTCCGATGCCGGATGGTCCGTCCGGTTTGATTCTTATTGTGACTTTCTGTAGCGAGATTGTACAACTGAATGGCTTGTTAGGCCATTTCAGAGGGCGATTAAGAATCAACCACATTGCTGTGGGTCTGGAGTCACATATAGGCCAGACCAGGAAAGGACAGCAGGTTTCCTTCCCTAAAGGGCATTAGTGAACCAGGTCCTGAGTCCAGTGCTTAACTCACTGAGCTACCCAGCACTCATTTAATATAACACAATCGATTGTTGTCAACATTTTTCTCCAATAAACGATGATTGGCATGATTTTAACATGGCAGTGGGAAGTCAGAGAGTTGGTGAGTAATCGCATGGAAAACCTAGAAAACCTTTCTGCGCATCAGCTTGAGCGATCGCAACTGAATTGAAGGCCCTTAATGTTACTTTCGGGTTTCACGTCTTCAAGCTGCCCAGCGGGCGATCATCCATTGGGTGAGCACGTCACCATCACTCACTCACACGTCTGTTCTTTCTCCCTGTGTAGGAGAAGAGAGTGCAAAATGCACAGGAGAGGAGTAGGACTGGAGGGAGGCCACCACAAATAGTGGCCCTGACAGAGGTGGAGGAGGAGGCCTTGGACATCAGTTGCACGGTTGAATGCCTGGCCGTTGGAGTTGGCGAGATCGGCAACCTGCAAATGGCCGGTGACAGAACTTTAACATCCTTCACATAGATCATGAGTTGATGTTATCAATGATTGACCTGTTGCACTCCTCAGCATGCTCATTAGAAACTAACTCCTGCGATGATTGTTAATATTGCTTTATATTCTCTTTCAGAGCCTTCACGGATTGATGACGAGGCAGGCGCCATGGAAGAAGGTGATTCCTCAGAGGAGTTCCATTTCTCTGAGGACACACCGTCACATCACATCCAGCCGTGCACCAGCGCAGATACTCGCACTTCGTGGGTCCTGTTAGGCAGATAGTTGGGTTTTCACCTGGTGATTCACCACTCACAAGTGAGCACGAGCAAACACCAGTGGCAGCACCTGCAGTGGAGAGTCCGCGTCCGGGGGCGCACTCCTGTCCACCCTCTGCACAGCTGGACACAGACGATGAACCCAGGGGACATCGTTGAGAGTGAGAATGATCGAGGTAAGGGTCCACCTTTGCGAGGTAATGGAAAAGATGTCACACACACTCTCCACAATAGCGGAGAGGATGGAGGAGTCTAAATCCATCGCTACTGGATTGGTGGCGCAGGTAAGAGCAGGAATGTCTTCGATGGAGAGAGTGGCGGCCTCCATTGAGAACCATGCTTGAAGCTCAAATGAGTCCATGCCGCCCATGACAATGGCCGTGTGGACTCTGGATGCCAACATGTCTGCCGTCTTAAACGGGCAGACAGAACCTTCATCCATGGCCTTAGAAAGTGGCACGTCTCCTAACCAGCCTGCTGTTCAGCAGAGTGGTGGGAGTGATGTTGCACCGGCCCGGGAGAGGGATAATGGCGAAAGGGGACATGGAAGTGGTGATGCCACACAAAGCACTTCCACGTCTCACATATTGCCCCCTTCTCAACCAGTACCCGCAATGTTGCCTCCTCTCCCGACGTCCATGTCGGCCCCCGCACAGGTGCAGGTGGAGCAGTCTTTGGCGGGGCCCTCACTGGTTCCACAACCCAGGGGTCATAGGTGGAAAGCATCTTAGCGATCAGGGCATGAATCTGAGCAACCTGCCATTACCTCTGCTGAAGCCACAGGGGATGCACCACGTAGAAGCACTAGGAAGAGGAAGGCTAAGGTTTTGTAATCACCAAAGGTATGTACAAGGGTGTCTGACGGAATATCATGTTTTTCATTTACATTTGTTTTTTGTTAAATGCACATCAAATGTTATTATTCTCACCACCACTGCTACGTCTTGCCCATTCTTGAGTCCTTTTTGTGAATGCGCCCTTTCATGTGCTTCATCATGAATGCCATCCATTGGGTGCATGAACAATGGGTGTATGTGTGGTTGAAGGACTGTTTTGTGCAAACGGGGGTGGGGGGGTGGTGGGGCTGGTGGTGGGGCTGGTGGTGGTGCTGGTGGTTGTTCCTTGCGGTCTGAGTGGTTCACTATCTTCAGTTTTCAGATCTCTTTATGAGAATCTGTTAGATATGAGTGAATCCCTAGTGTCACGAGCAGTCACGTGCACCATTGCTCTGGCAATGGGTTCCCCATTGTCCTCCTCTTCCTCCTCGTCTTCTTCAATGTTGCTTCATGAGAGCATTCAAGCTCCTCCACCTGTAACTCTCTCTGCTGAGTGATGTTGTGCAGGACGCAACATACGACTATCATTCTGTACACCCTCGCTGGTGAGTACTGAAGGGCTCCCCCAGATCGATCCAGGCACCTGAAGCACATCTTCAGCATTCCAATGGTATGTTCAATGACAGACCTGGTGATGACGTGACTGTCGTACCGCTGCTGTGCCTCGTTAGTGGGGTTTTTCACAGGTGTCATGACCCACGTCTGCAGGGGGTATCCCTTGTCTCCAAGGAGCCAGTTCTTAAGTGGACGAGGGCCGGGATGTTGGACTCGTGGAAAATGAAGGAATCATGGCAGCTGCCAGGGAATCTAGCACGCACCCGCAGAAACCTCCTCCGGTGGTCACAAACCAGCTGTGCATTGATGGTCCCCTCTCTGTCTTGTGCACCTCTGTTTTGTGCACCCTCAACTCCCAGAACCGCCCAGAATGTCATTTTGGACCCTCTCATGACCATGTCATTTGGTTCAATTCGTAAGATGCTTTATTCCACAGCAGGCAAAATAAACAGAACACTGAGTATGAGGATAAACAATTGGCACAAACATAATAACTGCTGTTCACATACTATTACAAAAATAAAGAACATGTGTACGCTGCAATGGGCCCTTTACTAAACAAGCTCTCCCTGACCGGAAGAGGTTCTCCCCTGCTGCTGCTAACTACCTTTTTAGTGTCTGATCTGACCTTTGAAAGTCTCCCTCATCCAAAGCGATCAAAAGAGGTTGCCAACACCAAGGTGCTAGATGTCTTCCTGAATGACTAGACGTGGCTAATGAATTGCCTATTGTTTGGTGAAGGAAACAACAACAACAAATTGCATTTATAGCTCCCCTAACGTAGTAAATCATCTCAAGGTACTCCACAGGAGCGATTATCAAACAAAATTTGATACCGAGCCACATAAGGAGTTATTAGATCAGGTGATCAAGAGCTTGATCAAAGAGGTAGGTTTTAAGGAGCATCTTAATGGAGGAGAACGGTGGAGAGGCAGAAAGGTTTAGGGAGGGAATTCCAGAGTTTAGAGCTTAGGGCCTAGACAGCAGAAGGTACGGCTGCCAAGGGTGGCGTGATTAAAATCGGGGATGCACAAGAGGCCAGAATTGGAGGAACGCCGAGATCCCATCTTGCATGTTAATTACCATTACATAAATGTGAGGTTACTTCCTGCCTGAGCTGGGGGACAGCATTTAGTTGGGGTACACCTGTAATAAATTAAAGAGAAATATCTGATCTCATTTGTCCATATAGAAGAGTGGATGAGGGCTGGAAGGTACAACACTGTCAATTGAAGTCTCTATTAACATCATAAATCATAAATTGTGAGATTGTGGTTCACAGTGTCAGAGTCCCCAACACTTAGACACAGTTCAACTCTCCCACATCATGTTATTTTCTAAGCACAATGGCTGATTTTGACAGTCCTGAATATCAAATGCACATTGGAACGGAAGGTGACCTTTTTAAAGGAAAAAAAAGCAGTTAGTTTCCAGGTCTTTCTGTAATTATTACATTATGTACCAGGCTGATTAGAGGTTTTGTGATTTTCCCACCCAATGGGGGCTCTCTGATGGTCTCAGCCAGAATATCTGCTGGAAAATGTGCAGCTTTCAGCAACATACTAACGGTGAGGTTTTACTTGCTCAAGGAAAATGCAGCATACTGCCAAAGGCAGATCAAAGACTGTATAAGAAAGACAACAGCAATAAACTCGATGCATTATTACCTATTGCTTCTAGAAAGAAAGAAAAAAATGTGCAATTATATAGTGCCTTTCACAACTTCAGAGCATCCCAAATGCTTTACAGCCAATGAAGTACTCAGAAAACTCTACAGACAACATCATGTTGAATAAAATTTAACAGGTTTTTTGGATGCTAACTGGAGGTTCCCTTTACCATTATTTCATTTGCGTAAATGGTGTTTTGCTGTTGTACCACAGAATGTGCTCTTAAACGTGGATATTAAGAACTCTGCTAAATGCTGGTGAAGTTTATCCAGTAAGTAGCTGATACAGACCAAAAGTTGCCAGATTCGATCCCAGCCTGTGTGGAGTTAGCTGACCACAGCACGGCAGCGGTAAGCACCACTGGGTTAGGGAAGTGAAAATCAGCCTGGGTTCCTGCTCTTTCATTGCCACCCAGTGACTCCTACTGGAAATATGTTTGTATACAGACAATGACATACTTATAGTGCAAAAATATTCCAAGCTGCTTTACAAAGGGAGGGGAGGAGAAAATTGAATACGGAGCATAAGGTTGAGAATACGGTTGAGGGAGTGACTGAAGGCATGATTGAAGAAGTAGGTTTTGAGGTGACTTTTGAAAGTGTGCAGAAACATGGCAAAGCGGAAAGGTATAGGAAGAGAATCCCAGAATGGAGGGCATGCTGGTTGAAGGCTTTAGCCACCAATGGTGAAGGGATACACAGAAGACCCGAGTCAGATCTTGTAGGACAGGACTGGGCTCAGCTGTGATGTGCACCATGATGAAATAGCATTCAAACACTCATTTGTCAGGCTGATATATGAATGATAGTCACTTAGGCAATGTACTGTAGGGCAACCTGCACGCATGGAACCATATCCCGGCAAGGAGCCAATATCTTTAGGAGGGATGGGGAAGAGGAGAAAGAAAATGGGTGAGGAAAAATGCTGGCACTACTACCCTGCCAATGTCCCTGAAATAATTCACAACTGCCACTTCCTCCTTTAAGATATGGCAGACATAGACAGCCATCCCACTGACCTATGAAGAGATACTAAGCAAATTAAAGGATAAATTTAGCAAGGCTCCAGCATGAAGCCTCAGTTAATAGGAATCGGAGAATCAGGTGCAGAGGTCAATTTAAGTGCACACAATTCTCTGATCTACGATTCCATCAAGTGAGGCTCTGTGTCAGGGGTGGAGCCTTGCAAAACGTATCCTTAATTCTTTTCTTGTTTGATAAATGGTGATCATGAGGAAATGGGACCTAATATTTTTCAGTAATGAAGACAATCAATAAAATGAACATCAAGAGCTGTTAATACAAAGCTAGGATAGGAAAAACAGACTACATGATTTTAAACTAAAGAAGTCACAGTTAAACTTAACATAAGGAATGTCTTCACATTTCCAGTCATCCCCTTATAGAACAATCTTCACAAATTGGAAAATCGTGCAGGTGCAACCCTTGACATTCCGCCCATGTACAATCAAGAATAAGACCTATGTGATTTTCTGATAGGTGCTCCTGGCAGGAGAGGCTTCATGCAGGGAGTGCGAAAGCAGAGAATTTACCCTTAGAGTATCACATGGTACTGACTGAGCTGAAGGATTCAAAAGGGAATTGGATCGATTCCTGATTCAACACAACTTGAATCTTGCGGTGAGCTGAACAAGTTGAATGGCCTGTTTTTGTTCCTCTAGTTTTCTCCTCTCCTCTCCTGAAGGCACTGACTTCTGCTGAACTACAGTTCTCCTGGCACCAGCAGCCTTCTCCCATTTCACCCAAGTGTCCATTCTTCATGTGTGAGCTCAGGCGGTGAATGTCAGCCAGCTATCACAACAGCGCTCAGTGTTAACCTCAGTCCAAATCCACACAGTGGCACAGTTCTGCAGACATCACTTAATAGTCTTCAGCTTCAGGGGACCAGGCTGACTTCTCCCTTTCCTGTCCCAGTAACACTGAAGTCTCGACTGCCACCTTGAGTGAGATCACCTAACTCAGTTCAGGCCAAGGAAAGAAGCGGGTTGCTTCCTGATGTTATAGCTCAGTACAACAAACAACTTTCACTGACATAATGCCTTTTATATAATGGAATGCTCCAAGGTCCTTCACAGATCAGAAGGCAAGCAGGAATTGGGAGAAGAGCTAAGGGAAGTGACTAAAGGCAAGGTTGAACAGTTACTTTTGAGGAGGCTTTTGAAAATGAGGATAGATATAGCGACCTAGAAGGATTTAGGAAGAGAATTTCAGAGTGCAAGAGTAAGTTGGCTGATGGTTTTGCCACTGAGGGAGAGGAAGTGCACAATAAACCAGAGGCAGAAGTGTCGAGGGCATGAGTTGTGGCATAGGATTGGAGCAGGCTGCTGTAAGGTGGAGCAAAGCCATGAAATAATTTGTAAATGAGGACAAAGATCTTAAAATCAATGCAGGGAGTAAGTGGGGGTCAGTGAGAACAGGGGCGGCAGGTGAATGGACCTTAGTATGACTAGCATCCTAGAGGCAGGATTCTGAGGAACTGGAATTTGTGTAGGATGGAGCTAGACAGGGGACGAGAGCATTACAGACATCAAGAAGGATGTGACAACAGTGTGCATGGGGGTTTCAATGGTGCTGTGGTAAGGTAGGAACAGAGGGTGATATCGCAGTAGTGGAAATGGGCGGTTAAGCAAGACACTAAGGCTGCACAATTAGCTTCAGTCTGAGCAAGCAGCTAGGAAGGGAAATGGAAACGAGAACTCAAGTGTGGAGTTTCTGGTTAGAATCAAACAGGATGGCTTTAGTACTGTCCATGTTTGGCTGGAGGAAGTTCAGGCTTATCTGTGATTTGATGTCAGACAGCAACAGTCATGGATTAAAAGAAGGCAGTGGAGAGGTAAGCTGGATGTCATCAGTCTACAAATGGAAGATGTCCCCATGCTTACAGGTAATGTTGCCAAGAAGCGGCATGTTGGAGAGGAATCAGAGGATGCCATGGAAGAAGCCGTGGACCAAGCCAGAGTTGACTTTGTGAGTAGAGCAGGAGAAGTCAAATGTAATGGCTGCGCTGGGGAAGGTAGAGATGGAACAATGAAAGGGCTGTGCTAGGGTTGGAACATGGAGCAGAGACAGTAGGAGAGGGTGGAATGTTCAACTGCATCAATGACTGGAGGAATATCGAAGGAGGATAAAGCACCATGGCCTGTTACACAGGTTATCATACAACACTCAGGCAATATAATTTTGTTTTAAATTTACTTTTAATCACTGGTAAAGTTCTGAAAGAACAATAGTGCAGGGAAGGACACAAACACACACACACGATTTGTAGCCTGCCCTGATTTACACTTACATGAAACTGATGTGAAAGTATTTTGAGGATATATCTGCTAGAGTTATTTGTATGAAAGTTTTACAGAACAGATGGTTTATTTTGGCAATTTTTTGCCCTCTACTACTTTCAAGTCAGTATTCAATCAGTATAAATGGGGCAATAGAGACAGGTGCATCTCACAGCCTTGCCTGTTAGCATCAATTAGCTCTAATGACATAATTAAGATCCACATAAAACATGTGAAAACAACCCACTCCATATGTACAGAGAGACAGTAATCTACAATAGAGAGGACATGCAGCAGGACAACCAATGTCAAGAGGCAATCAATTTACGACGGATTGCATTGAATTCTGGTTACAGCAAACTGCAGCCTTGCGTTTTGGCCTGTGTTTGAAATGTCCAAAGTTTTTTCAAAAAGAAAATCTCCCAGCATACACTTTGAAAACCAACATGTTCAGACTGAATCAGTGACCCTAAATCAATGCAGCCACAATTACCGAACGATATACAACAGGCCTTATTTCTAGCACTTTCCCACTGCAGCCTCCCTCATTTCAAAAAAAGTGTAGAGTTCAAAACTCTAAGGACAGTATAGTCGATGCCATCTGTGGCAAAATGCCATTATTTTGCTATTAGCTTCTTGGTAGTCTGAATATGCTGGGTGCAGGCTATTGTGCAGAGTATACCTGGGAGGCTTTTCCTAGTCACTTTAGTTCATTTGCTTGTTTTGCCTCCAGCTGGGATGTGCTCATTCCCAGCACTGAACAAATGATAGATTATTGTTCAAGTATAATGTTCAGGAAAAACAAATTTTATCATTATATAATCTCAAGTGCTAACTCATTCTGATTTTAAATGTGTTCCTTCCCACACTATATTACTAGTTCAGCTCTGTCCTATTGAAATGAATGGAAACAGAAAATTTGTAAAAGGCATATTTTTCTGGTTATGTTGCAGCTAAATTATTCATAATAGCAACTTCATCTAATTTCATAATTATATCTTTGTTCCATTTTTGTAAAGGAGTAATGTAGTTTGGGAAGGGACTGGGGGCGGGGGGTGGTTTTCCGGAACACTTGTCTGGTGGAATGAAACTTATTCAGTATATAATTCTACTCCAGTCGTGTATTACCCCGATCTAATTCACAAATTAGAAATGAAAACTGCTGGTATTGTGACAGCCGAGTGGGAGGTTTGCTCTGTAATGTTGGGATGCCTTTTAACAGCCTCCTTTTAGCAAGGGTCCATACCCAAAGTCTTTCTGGTGAATGTTTCTTTTTAAGTCTTTAGTTTATTTTTGTTAAGTTTAGTTAATAATCTAATAAACCGAGGCATGGCAGCTGCAGCTCAGACCTGTGGAATGCACATCTTGTGCCATGTGGGAACTCCAAGACGCTTCACCTGTCCTGAACCACCACATGTACAGGAAGTGTCGTCAGCTGGAGGAGCTCAGGATTTTGGAGCTTGAGCAGCAGCTGGCGTCGCTGCAGTGCATCTGCGAGGTTGAGAGCTAGGTGGATAGCACGTTTCAGGAGGTGGTCACCCCGCAGCTTAAGAGAGTGCAGGCAGAGAGGGACTGGGTGACCACCAGTCAGACAAGGAGGACCAGGCAGGTAGTGCAGGAATCCCCTGAGGGCATCTCGCTCTCTAACCAGTATTCAGTTCTGAATACTGGTGAGGGAGAGGTTTCCTCTGAGGAGTGCAGCCAGAGCCAAGACCATAGCATCATGGGTGGCTCAGCTGTAGAGGGGAAGAGGAGAAAGGTCAGGAGAGCAATAGTGATAGGGGATTCTATAGTTAGGGGAGCAGACAGGCGTTTCTGTGGCCGCAGACTTGAGTCCAGGATGGAATATTGCCTCCCTGGTGTCAAGGATGTCACTGAGCAGCTGCAGAACATTCTGGAGGGGGAGGGTGAACAGCCATATTGGTACCAACAACTTAGGTAGAAAGAGGGATGAGGTCCTGTAGGAAGATTTTAAGGAGTTACAAAAGAGAGTAAGAAGCAGGATCTCAAAGGTAGTAATCTCGGGATTACTCCCGGTGCCATGCGTGAGTGAGTATAAAAATAGGAGGTTTAGAGCAGATGACTGCGTGGCTGGAGAGATGGTGGAGGAGGGAGGGCTTTAGATTCCTGGGGCATTGGGACCGGTTCTGGAGGAGGTGGAACCTGTACAAGCCAGACGGGTTGCACCTCAACAGGGCCGGGACCAATATCCTTGCGGGGAGATTTGCTAGTGCTGTTGGGGAGGGTTTAAACTAGCCTGGCAGGAGGATGGGAATCTGAGTTTAGATTCAAATGGGACAAAATTAGAACTGGAGAAAGAAGGCAGAAAATTAGAAGTGACTTAGGAAGGCAGAGGAAACAAAGGTTAGAAAATAAACAGCCAGGGAGCTTGGCAGTGCTTAATGGTATATACTTCAATGCAAGGAGTATAGTGAATAAGGCAGACGAGCTGAGAGCACAAATAGACACGTGGCAGTACGATATCTTAGCTATTACAGAAACATGGCTTAAAGAGGGGCAGGAATGGCAGCTCAATGTTCCTGGTTACAGGGTTTTCAGATGAGATAGAGAATGGGATAAAATAGGAGGTAGGGTGGCAATTTTGGTTAAAGAAACAATTACAGCTGTGAGGAGGGATGATATTTTAGAAGGATCATCAAATGAGGCTATATGGGTTGAGCTAAGGAACAAAAAAGGGGCAGTCACACTATTGGGAGTGTACTATAGACCCCCAAACAGTCAGAGGGAGATAGTAGAGCAAATATGTAGGCAAATTTCTAAGAAGTGCAAAAAGAGTAGGGCAGTAATAGTAGGGGATTTCAACTGTCCTAATATTAACTGGGACATAAACAGTGTGAAGCGAATAGAGGGCTCAAAATTCTTAAATTGCATTCAGGAGAACTTTTTGAGTCAGTACGTAGCAAGAGAAGGGGCAGTTCTGGATTTAGTTTTAGGGAATGAAGTTGGGCAGGTGGAAGGAGTATCAATGGGAGAGCATTATGGTGGTAGTAATCATAATTCAGTTAGTTTTAGCATAGTTATGGAAAAGGACAAAGATAGAACAGGAGTTAAAGTTCACAATTGGGGAAAGGCCAATTTTACTAAGCTAAGAAGTGATTCAGCGAAAGAGGACTGGAAACAGCTACTTGAAGGTAAATCAACGTCAGAGCAGTGGGAGGCATTCAAGGGGACAATTCAAGGGGTGCAGAGGAAACATGTTCCCACAAAGAAAAAGGGTGGGGCTGCGAAATCTAGAGCCCCTGGATATCAAGGAGCATACAGAGTAAGATAAGGCAGAAAAGGAAAGCCTAAGTCAGACCGAGAACTCAATACTACAGAAAGCCTAGAGGAGTATAAAAAGTACAGGGGTGAAATTAAAAAGGAAATTAGGAAAGGAAAGAGAGGGCATGAAAAGATATTGGCAAATAAAATCAAGGAAAACCTAAAGATGTTTTATAAAATTCATTAAGAACAAGAGGATAACTAAGGAAAGCGGCCTATTAGAGACCAAAAAGGTAACCTACGTGTGGAGGCAGAAGATTGCGTATGGTTCTTAATGACTACTTTGCGTCTGTCTTCACAAAAGAGAGGGACGATGCAGACATTGTAGTTGAGTGTGAAATATTGGTTGGGATAAACTTAGTGAGAGCGGAAGTATTAAGGGGATTAGCATCTTTGAAAGTAGATAAATCAACAGGGCCGGATGAAAAGTATCCCAGGCTGTTAAAAGAAGCAAGGGAGGAAATAACAGAGGCTCTGACCATCATTTTCCAATCCTCACAGGATACAGGCGTGGTGCCAGAGGATTGGAGGACTGCTAACGTTGTACCATTTGTTTAAAAAGGGAGCGAGGGATAGACCGAGTAATTACAGGCCAGTCAGTCTAACCTCGGTGGTGGGCAAATTATTGGAATCAATTCTGAGGAACGGGATAAACCATCACTTAGAAAGGCACAGAGTAATCAAGGACAGTCAGCATGGATTTGTTAAGGGAAGGTTGTGTCTGACTAACTTGATTGAATTTTTTGAGGAGGTAACAAGAAGGATAGATGAGGGTAGTGCATTTGATGTAGTCTACATGGATTTTAGCAAGGCTTATGGCAAGGTCCCACATGGCAGACTGGTCAAAAAAATATAGGCCCATGGGATCCAAGGGAGGGTGGGAAGTTGGATCCAAAATTGGCTCAGTGGCAGGAGGCAAAGGGTAATGGTTAAAGGGTATTTTTGTGACTGGAAGGCTGTTTTCAATGGGGTTCCACAGGGCTCAGTACTCGGTCCCTTGCTTTTTGTGATATATATTAATGATTTGGACTTAAATGTAGGGGGCATGATTAAGAAGTTTGCAGATGATACAAAAATTGGCCGTGTGGTTGATAGTGAGGAGGAAAGCTGTAGAGTGCAGGAAGATATCAATGGACTGGTCAGGTGGGCAGAAAAGTGGCAAATGGAATTCAATCTGGAGAAGTGTGAGTTAATACATTTGGGGAGAGCAAACAAGGCAAGGGTGTACATAATAAATGGGAGGAGACTGAGAGGTGTAGAGGGACCTTGGAGTGCATGTCCACAGATCCCTGAAGTAGCAGGACAGGTAGATATGGTGGTTAAGAAGGCATATTGAATACTTTCCTTTATTAGCTGAGGCATAGAATATAAGAGCTGGGAGGTTATGCTAGAACTCTATAAAACACTGGTTAGGGCACAGCTTGAGTACTGCGTACAGTTCTGGTCACCACATTACAGGAAGGATGTGATTGCACTAGAGAGGGTGCAGAGGAGATTTACAAGGATGTTGCCAGGACTTGAGAATTTTAGCTATGAGGACAGATTGGATAGGCTGCGGTTGTTCTCTTTGGAACAGGGGAGCTGAGGGTGATTTAATTGAGGTGTACAAAATTATGAGGGGCCGAGAGTGGATAGGAAGGACCTATTTCCCTTAGCAGAGAGGTCAATAACCAGGGGGTATAGATTTCAAGTGATTGGTGGAAGGATTAGAAGGGAGCTGAGGAAAAAATTTTTCACCCAGAGGTGTGGTGGGCGTCTGTAATTCACTGCCTGAAAGGGTGTAGAGGCAGAAACCCTCAACTCATTTAAAAAGTACCTGGCTGTGCACCTGAAATGCCGTGACCTACAAGGCTACGGACCAAGTGCTAGAAAGGATTAGGCTGCGTGGCTCATTTTCGGCCGGCACGGACACAATGGGTCGAATGGCCTCCTTCTGTGCATTTTCAATGATTATCTGATTTTATCTGTTCTCGCTACTTATACTGATTGACCTGCTGAGTGTTTCTGGCATTTTCAGTTTTTGTCCCTTTTTGCAAGAGGCCTTCTTGTTAAGGCATCGGACCATTTAGGTACACATCACTGGACTAGAAGCAGAGATGTGTAGATTGAAAATGATAAAATATCTTTCAAAATAAAGTTAATACACAATGCAGCACTGCTTTCAAAGCTGGAATGAGAAAATCACTTCCAATGCTAATAGAAATATCCAATATGTTTTAGATTAAACACATGGCACAGGGATCAAAATTGGAAAAATTGCAATAGCTGGAAATTCATACTTGGTGCAGTGAAGGATGGATGGAACTGAAAGCCTGTGATAGAAGGTACATTGGATGGCCTGTGGCATTCACCCTAAACAAATTACCATCTACTCAACCAGCAAATATTACTACAATAATATCTTGTATATGGCTTATTTTACACTGACATGTAAAAACAATAGATGTGGGAGAACATCAATTGGATTGTTTTTTTTAAAAAAAAGAGTATGAAATATATATCCTTTCTCCCCTTTGTGTTTCTCAAATGTTCCATTTGTGTTTTCATGGTGGTTCACTCCAACTTGCCCCCTTTCTCTAATATTCTGGTTAATGTTCCAGGAACCATTGTTCTTTTGTTTGTACCTGTGCATCAAAAAAAAATTACAGATATAAACTCGTCCCCTTTAACACCTCCGCAGCTACATCCTGTCACTTATGCTTCCTCTTTCATCTGTCGAGGCAGGGCAGGTAGGCTACTGTTAATAGTGCTCCATGATCAATCAACTAGTCCAGAGACTGCTCCCCTCCCCCTCCATTGTGAGCTTCTCCATCTAATCACCCCGCTGGGAATCTTACTAAACGAAGATGGTAGAATTCAAATATTAACTGCGGCTGCAATTCAGAACAAAAAGCTGCCTAGTTGGGAGTCTAATGTTTGATGGCTAGAGTGACATCTCTTTGTTTAACATTCCTCTCTGTTGCTTCTTTTATTCAACCACTTTTTATAGCTGTCATCCTGCACTCTCCCTGAGAGTTTACAAACAGCGAGTATGGTTGATGACTAGATTCCTTAACACAAAGAAGCAGTTTGGATTGGATATACCCTTTAAGGCCTCCCTCAAATTCAAAAGTGCACCTTGGATGTATTAATCTATATTTTAGATCAAAACAACAAAAACAAATGAATGACTGATATAAAAATACTGTTCTTCATCGCAACAATCTGGCAGAGGGTTAAATAGCAGAAATGGAAGTTTAGCTATAGCTTACCAATGATCAAAATTTAATGTACTTCTTTGTAGTCTATTTGTAAAATGTTAGTTTCTTCTCACAAGTGAGCCTTACATTGGCTGTCTATCCCCAGAGTGTCACCATCCACCACCTCAGACTGGAAAAATCCATGAAATGTCAGGAATTTACCAGCACCCTCACAAGAACCTTGCTAACTCAGTGGTTGCCAACTCAGGCTTTCCTATTTGCATTAGTTAAAGGGGATATAACCCATTGAATTAATATCAGTGAAGCTTCAGAATAATTATTGGCTTTCTTGATCATTAAGTCTGAAGATAATCAGCAAAATTGTACTTATAGGGGCATACAAAATAATTAACTTCTGCATAACAACCTCTTGTAACAGGTCCTCTAATGGCCCATTTAAAAGATCACTTAAATACTATTTTAAAAAATTTAGCATTGTGCCCCTCAAAATCTTGAATAATTTCCCTGTGCCACTTTTCAACTTTTCTCTTGCCTTATTGGAAACTAGAAGTGATGCAATGGTCAAAAAATAAAATATTGTCAGTGAGCACTGTGTCAGTATTAAGCACAGTATGATAAAGGCATACAAGCTGTTGTTCCTGATGTAATGGAATGGAAGGTAATTTGTGTTTACGTTTTGCCACTAATGTAGCAGTTATCACAAGGACATTCTAAACTCTACTGACAAGTTTGTGTACGAATTGGCATTCAGAGATTTTAGTGTCTGGACCCCATTTATGAAGGAATGTTCCTTTAAAATATAGCAAGCATTTTTTTTGAAAAGCTAAGCTAATGTCATTGACAGTCATGGCTGGATTCCAACAGTCAACTAACACTGTGCAGAGACCTTTGAAAGGGGAATGATTTTCCCAGCAAAGTGGATTGTGGGAACACTGCAATTGGGACTAACAAAAGCTGCAGTTATTTTTAATTTTTTTTAAACCAGCAATTTGTCATAAGCTGTCTCAGGGGACACTTAACAATCAGATCCACAGTCAGGCAGGATTTTACCACCAGCAGTTGGCCAACTATGATTTAAAACATCTGGAGTGAAAGGAAACTTTAATAATCTGCCAACAATGTTTCAGACATCTGACCTTTGTTCACAAACATTATATTTGTGCTGGTACACTGCACATTTCCATCATTTTGAAACAACTAGTGTGTTTACAGTGTCCTTTCCCTAATGGCCCCAAGTTCAGAATCAATCGGTGCTCTCTGTGTACTCAATTCTGACTTATAAGAGTTGGTGTCAATGCACTCAGAGAACAGAATGTGGGTTTTATCCTGTGGTTCCCACTGGGTGAGTTCCCAAACTTAGCTACAACATCTGGGGAAGCACTTCATCTAAGGCAGAGAGGATAAATCATACTAACCAGCTCATGCCCCTCCTAAAGTCTCGCTACAACTAGTTATTGTCATGGCATGAGAGCGCCCCAGTTTCTCCACTCAATAATATGCACAGAAGTAGGTGGGAGAAAAATATAATGGATAGAAAAGTAATTAATGGTAACAGGAAGAAAAAAAATCAGTCAGGGCCACTACTCCTGGTCATTATTTTGTGACCCCCCTCCTGCAAAGTGTTAGTTTGGGGATGTTCCATGGTGCAAAATAGCCCACTGTCTAAGTTCACACATGAATAATGACCACTGATGAGGTACTGGAGGACTCCCAGTAGCTGTGGATCTGAACCCCGGCATGAGTCGCTGCCTTCGTGACAGGGAGAAAATCAGACAAAATTTTATCTAGCAGAACATCCAAAAAGAAAAACAAAATGACATAAGGTGTGCTGCACTGTGCTTTAATTGTGTTTTTAACCATGTGTTTCTATAAAGCCCATATAAGGTTGCCACATTTTAGGATTTTTTGCCAATTTTTCCCACAGAAAAGATTTGGAGAAAAAAGTTACTTTTAATATTGAGTTTAAGCAAAGTGTATTCTCACAAGTTTTATGAGAAGGCACCTAGACGAAAGATTATTAATAAATATGCTGAATGAAAGTTTGGCTCGTGTGGAGCATAAACAGTAGCATGGACCAGTTAGGCCAAATGCCCTGTTTATGTGCTGTATGTTCTATGTAATTCTATGTAAAAAAAAAAGTTGGTTTCACAAGAGACTAAATAACAATCAATTTATTAGCTTGTCTAGGTCATCGATAAACACCTAACATCCATTGTGTTGAAAATTGTCTGTCTGTGAGCAGATGGGATATAAAAGAGAGCGAGAGGTTTTTTGGGAAACAAGACGACTGCGATGATAGTCAGGCTTTTAAACAGAGAGCTGTGAAAGATTAAGGGAGGTTCATGTAGTCAGATATGCTGGAGGAACAGTTAGAATATACCTCATTTAAATCAAGTATGGTGAACCCATGACTTAGGGAAGCATGGTGTGTTCTTTATTTTGTATCGTTATGCCCATTAAGGGGGTACTACTGTTATGCTCCCTGGTCATGCCATCATGCAAGCAGATATAGGGCAGCATGTGTCAAATCATATTAAAGTAAGATGCTCAGATCACTTATAGGAGAGACTGATGCCACTGAACCTAAGAGGTTATCATTTGCAGACCCCTATTTGTAACAAATGTTATTAAAAAATTATTGGATCTCTAACTATTGCAAATTCGCAACTGGCTGGACATCACAATCCGTTGCTATTTTACTAAACAGGGCAATTACATAACAATACATTTTCACCAGATTAGCCATAATGGAAGTATTAGCAAACTAGTAACCAGAACAGCCTTGGATTAGGAGTTGTTTCATAAAACTGCTGTCCAGAATGAAAAGATGATGATTTCCAGGCTTTAGATGTGCAACATGGCAGAGCTTCAAAGCATAATGCGAGAGTGGTGGGTCACAGCTTCGATTCTGCTGAATCCCCTATCTCAGTTGCTCTGCTGTGGGAGATGTGAACAGATGCCAGTTGTATTCCACGAAGGAGAAGGGATAAGTGTGTGGAGAGAAAGATCAGGCAGTGGGTTATCCCCTGGCCAATTGTACTCCCGCTGTCATACGGGGCAACAACATGGATTCCAGACCCTTGTAATGGCACAATTCCAGCAGTTTTAATATTCAGCATTACACTTAATAATCTGCCAGCAAGTCACAAGCACACTATTTATAAATTTTATCACACAAAAAAGCATTCAAGTCAGAATTTAAAAGCTTAACAGCAGGGACAAAACCAAAAAAATTAAAATTGCACCCAGAGCAATTCTTTCAAAGAGCTTGTGATCTACTTTAATGAAAACAGTTTGCATCCCACATCACTATCTGTTTTTATTGCAATAATCATAACTTTCATTCTATGAAAATATTTTAAAATTCTAAGACACCTCCAGATTCCCAATGTTTCAATCAGTGTGATGTAGATTTATTAACGTAGGATGCTATAGACTAATCCACTCTACCTACATGTATAAGAACCGAGATCAGTACCATTACATCTCTATTAATGACCACATACCCAGGAAATAGGGGACGGTGCATATAAATCTTAAGAAAAGCTACTAAAAAATGAATTGGAGGCCAGCGTGGCCTTTGAACCTCTCTGGGAAATGGAAAATGTGCTGTTCTTTTTCAGTAGGAGGGTGCTGGTTTAAATTTGTTTGATATTCTGTGTGTCACATTTGTTATTTTTTTTATGAATGGTTTTGCACAGCAATGAAAAAACTATTGTGAAAATTAGGCCAATTCTATACAAGTGCTCTCCAATACACAGCAGCATTCTATCACAACAAATGTTTTATTAACTTGCAACAGTTTCTGTGACACTCCTAAATGACCAGCATTCAGAAGGTGGCACAAATAGGCTTCCTCCGCAAGAAAGGAATTGAAGTATATTATCCTGAGGATTTTTTAAAAATTAATTTAGTCAGCAGGCTGTCTGATACACATGGTAACCATTGCCATGTTTAAGAGTCTCCAAATAAATCTATTGAGAAATCTACACCCAACTGTAAGTTTTTTTTTGCTTGCTCAAAATGGAGTGCACACTCTGTCCCCACAGGGACACATCCCAAAGAGCTTAGGTGCAAGGTGACGCAACCAAGGCTTATGAGTTCCCAAGTGTATGTAGGAGTACATGTTGCAGCTAAGACTGTGCAGCTTACCACAGAAAATCAAGGGCAAGTTTCCTGCTGCTTGTCTAGCTACTCATTAGGGATTTGGCCTCCGGTGTTGTCTGGAGCCAAGTAAGAAGAATCTCAGACTCCAATGACAGGTCTACCCCTCCAGGTTGCATTTGTGAGTTAGGGTGGCTGGTTGATCATCAGTGTCCTGGAGTACAACTGACCTGCCCAGCTCAGGTATCAGATATCAAATCTGGCAGAGAGAGTTTACTTAATTTCAAAATTCCGTCACCGGGCATATCATCTTGGAGCTATCTCCACTCTAAAGAGACCTCACCTCCACCCGCCACCACCACCAACCCCAAGGGAGATAGTCAGCTCCTAGAGAACTCACAAGTGCTAGTCCTCACATAATGGGTAGCAGGTACTTGGAGTTCCTCATGAATGGCATGATAAGCAGCATAACGCATTGTAAAGTCCCCCTGACCACAGCGTATTCTACTGAATATTGGTTCCATCAGTTGGAGTTGTGGAGCTTCAGCAGTAGCTGCTTGGCTCTCTCCAACCCAATCATGGGTAGACACCATGGGGTAAATTTTAACCCCCAAGAACGGGTGGGTTGGGTGGGGAGTAAAAATACGCTGTTTTCAGAGTGGCACCGCAACCCGGCTCCAACATGCCTGCTTCTGAGTTTAACCCAGGAAGGTTTGTCTGTGAGTGGAGAACAGACACCAGGAAGTCTCACCCCTACTTAAAACCAGCGGGCCAATACTTAAAAGTGCAATGTACCTCTGAGATACTTGAGGTACTTAATATTTTGTGTATTGTAAGAATAAAATTAATTTAACCTTACCTGTTTGGGTTTTCTATCGTTTCTGATTCACGTCAGGTAAAAGCAGGCAGGAAGGGCCGAATCCATGAGGTAAGAGCCTTTATTGCACTGCTTGTAAGCCAGGAGGAGCAGGAGTGCTTCATCCAGGCCCAACAAGCTCCCCTGGCCAACAGGATCCCCATGATCAACTGACTTCCCCCACAAAGATGCCTCCCAGGGTGGACCCCCATCCACCTCCAACTCTTTACCTGACCTCCAATCTTCTTCTCAGCCTTCCGATTTCTTCCTCAGAGCCCCGATCTCTTCCTCAGTACTCCCCCCAACTCCGATCTTCTCCCCGGCCCAAGATCCCTCCCTCCCTCTGATCCCCAGCTGCGGCCTGCTTCAGCAGGCCTTCCTGCCCAACAGCCAGCCTGCCTGTCAAACAGGGCGGCTGCTGGGCGCAAAACCCAGAAGTGCAATTGATGGGCCACCTTCAATCTCCGCCCATTCACCTTCCAGGTTTCACACCCGGAAATCCCCCCCCCAACCACCCCACTCCCTTCCAGGCTGGAAGTTAAAATTTACCCCCATGTCCCGGATATATGAGTACATGTTCCTGTACCTAATTTCCTGGTTACGTCTTCCTGCAGTTGTCCTCTCAAGTCTTAGAGTTTCCGAATTTTTTTGTTTGTTCTGGGATGTGATGATGGTGGCAAGGCTGTATTTATTGACCATTTCTAGTTGCCCAAGAAGTAGTCGTGTGTTGCCTTCTTCAAGCCATTGTTTGTACAACTGAATGGCTTGCTAGGCCACTTCAGAGGACATTAAGAGTCAAACATGTAGTGTAAACTAGAGTCACGTATAGACCAGACCATGTAGTGGAGGCCGGTTCCCTTCCGTGAAGGACATTAATGAACCAATTGTGTTTTTACAACAATGCAGCAGCTTCCATGGTAATTCTTTCTGGTGCTACCTCACCAGCTATACATCAGAAAACTCACTTCAGTGTGGTGGCAACACCCACACAAGGAAGCTTGCATTATGCCAACCATCTTGATATTCTACAGGTCAAAGTCCAGTGCTACATACCAAACATATTCATCAGCAATAAGGCTCCAAGATAGCAATATGAATCAACAACTGGACAAGATGTCCCTTGAATCTTCTAATCAACATCTTTGTAATCCCCTTTTTAGCCATAGAAGGTTGTAACATTGCACTTGGGGACACCAACCCTCACATCCCGGTTACTCACCACCACAGCTGGTTAGCCCACTGTTCAAGATAGTGAGTAGAGTGTACTAGGTCCCAAGATGAGTCTAGCAACAATAAAATATCACCTGCAAAAGCAGCACCGCAATACTTTGAGAAATGACTGAGACACTCTCATGGGTCCCTTATGACCCATCCAACACATCATTGATGAAGACATTGAAAAGGATGGGTGACAGTGGACAACTCACACCACTCCTCTTTTGAGAGAGATAGGTTCAATGACTCTCTTATCTACCCTTACACAAATGTTGAGAGCTGGATTACATATCAGATGAAATCCAAGATATGACCATGCACTTCCATAGCTTGCAGCTTCTTCATGAGGTTGAAATATAACATGAAAAGCAATGTAAGTAGGATTTTCTGAGTCTTGTATAAATCTGTCCTACATATTCCTCACAAAAGCAAAATTCAGGGAAAAAAGATATCAGCATAATAGATAGCGCTACATAGTCACTCCATGTAAGGGATACCACAAGATTTCTACCCTAATTCCCAAAGGATTGTTCCAAGTATTTTTATACTGGTTAATATATAGCAATTTAGCTACAAAAATAGCAATTAATAACTGAACTTTGGAAAGCACAATGGAAACTAGAATAATTAGTTGCTCTGGGTTTGTATGACATGTACGGTCCATGCTGGAAAATCTCATCCAAGGACAGGAATACATGCAGCAATGACTCAAAAAGTATTTGCTGCTGGTGAACACAATCACATATTGAGTACGAAAGTCATATATTAAATTACAGTACCTTAATAAAAAAAAGTTGTGTGTTTTGTGGATCTTTAATATAACTGCACTGCATTTTTAAGTCATTATACCATGTGGTAGAGACAAAAATGGGAACTCCCTTGATACTGCATTCTAACATCACATCACTGATCTACTGAACCTGTAGTCAAGGAAAGCTGGAGGTACCCAAACCTGCCTCGGTCATCTGCACTCAGATCATACCATAGGGTGAATGGCAAACCCTAGTAGCTATTACCTCAACTGCAACAGAGATGCAGAAAAATCACAAGAATCCAGCATCAACACAATACGAACATACAAAATTGACGGACAGGAAAAGAGAAGCTGGTCTATCAAGCCTGCTCCACACCACGATGGCCGGGCCATCATTCACTTCTTCCCTCCCCCCTCACACCCACCCCCACAGCCATGTAACCTCCTGGGAGAGGCAAAAACAGAAAAAACCCAGGGTCAATAAGGGAAAAAGTACTCTAAAATTCCTCTCTGATCCCCTCAGGCAATCAAAATCAGTCCAGGAGATTACATGAACCACTTACCTTCTATATGATGCAATGTCTGTCCCAGCCAGGAACTGGACCAGCTCCCCCTCTTGAAGGCAGGCAGAGTGTCTGCACCCACCACACCAGCCGGCAATGTATTCCAGAGGCTCACAATTCTCTGGGAAAAGAACCGCCTAATATCCAGTCTATTCCTACTCTTCTACTGTTTAAACTTGTGCCCTCTGGTCCTCCTCAATCTGTTAAACTGAAATAATTATCAATAGGGACACTATCCAACCCTTTAATTATTTTATAGACCTCTAACAGGTCACCTCTAAATCTACGCTGCTCTGAAATAAATAGACCAAGGTCCTTGAGCCTGAGGTTCTTTAAGCTAGGAATCATTCTTGTAGCTCCCCTCTGGACCTTTTTCCAAGACTACTATATCACCCACCATGTGGGAGGGATCAAAATTGGGCACAGTACTCTAGATGCGGTCTGACCAGCGACCTGTATAGCGTCAAAATGGTGTCCTTTGATTTATACTGAATGGTTCTATTAATACAACAATACAATACCATCAGCTACAGTTTCTCTACATTGGTCATGAACCTTTAGTGATCTGTGTACAATAACAAGATCTTTTTGTCACTAAACCTCTTTCAGTACTGTTTCCTGCAAATGATACGTATATTCTGTGTTGGCCCTACCAACATTCATGATGCTATATTTTTCTAAATTAAACACCATTTGCCAATGTGTGACCCACTCCCCTAGTTCATCTAAATCTTTTTGGACTCTTCTACTGTCTTAACCCTTGCACAGATTTTGGTATAATCTACAAACTTACTTACCATATTCTCAATACCACTGTCCAGGTCATTAATAAAGACAGTGAAGAGTAGCGGGCCTAGGACCGATCCCTGGGGGACACCACTAGTAACATGTCTCCAAGCTGAAGGACATCTGTTAACTACAAACTTTTTGGCTGCGGGATTGGAGCTAATTCCTAATCCAGCTTTTCAAATTTCTACTGATACCACAAGATTCTATCTTGTGAAATAACCTAGTGTGAGGCACCTTATCAAAGGCTTTCTGAAAGTTCAGGTAGACAAGGTCTATCGAATTACCCTACCACTACCCTAGTGACGTCATCAAAAAACTCTTATCAAATTTGTTAGGCACGACCTATTTTATCGGAAGCCATGTTGTGTATTTCTAAGGGCCTCTTCACTTTCCGGGTGATCATAAAGGGCATCTCTTATGATCCCTTCTAGCATCTTCCCAATAATGGATGTCAAGCTGATAGGCCTGTAGTTCCCTGGCTTTGATTTATCTCCATTTTTGAAAATAGGAACTAAAAGAGCTAGCTTCCAGTCTAAGGGAACTATCCCTGACACTACTGAACTATTAAAGGTACGGGCAAGGGACTCACAGGGCACCTGTCCCATTTCTTTAATCACCCTTGGATGGATATTATCCAGAGCTGAAGCCCTATCAATATTAAGCTTTCCTAACCTAACCACCTACTTCGATTGAATTTGCCTCTGTTCATTCTCTGTCAAGCATAATGGTTTTGCTTTACCATGTGCCCTTCTTTTAACCATTGGGTAAGGCTTCATTCTGTTTGAGAGTGGTTTTAAATAGCACCCATTTATCCTCAGTACTTGATTGTTTTTCCCTGGTCAGGTTGCCCAGTCAACTTTTGCCAGATCTTCAGACAGTTTTGTAAAGTCACCCCTCTTAAAATCTGGGACCAGCTTTAGATTGGCCAATAAGATTAAACCTAATTATATTATGATCAGAGCTGGCCAGGTGTCTACCCATGTGGAGGTCTGATTCTGCACTAGGGTCACTGCTAAAAAACAGATCTAGAATTTGTTTATCCCTCGTTGCCTCACCAACATGCTCTGTAAGGAAACAATCATTTATGGTGTCCACAAAAGTCTCAGCTACTCTCTCCACTGCACTAGATGGTTCACCATCAGACCATTTAATACAAGGAAAGTTGAAGTCTCCCATAATGCAAATTTGGTCTAAGCTAGAAGCCGTAGCAATTTGTGAACAAAGTTCCTCATCAGCTAGGGATGCCTGTACTGGAGGGCTATAACAGGTGCCAATCATAAACTTGGGGCCATTGGCTTGGTCTAATTATATCGAAACTACAGCACAGAAACAGGCGATTTGGCCCAACTGGTCTAGGCCGGCATTTATGCTCCACATTAGCCTCCTCCCACCCTAATTCATCGAACCCTATCAGCATATCCTTCTATTCCTTTCTCCCTCATGTGTTTATCTAACTTCCCCTTAAATGCATCTATGCATTTGCCTCAACTATTCCTTGTGATAGCACGTTTTACATTCTTACCATTCTATGGTAAAGAAGTTTCTCCTGAATTTCCTACTGGATTTATTAGTGACTAATTTATATTTATGATTTCTAGTTTTGGACTCTCCCACAAATGGAAACATTTTCTCTACGTCTACCCTATCAAACCCCTTCATAATCTTAAAGAACTCTATCAGGTCACCCCTCAGCCTTCTCTTTTCTAGAGAAAAGAGCCCTGGCCTGTTCAGCCTTTCCTGATAAATATATCTTCTCAGTTCTCGTATCATCCTTGTAAATCTTTTTTGCACCCTCTCCAATGCCTCTATATCCTTTCTATAATATGAATACCAGAACTGTGCACAGTACTCCAAGTGTGGTCTAACTAAGGTTCTTTACAAGTTTTATAATTGAATCCAAACAGCTTCAGTTACTGCTGATGTGCTAATATCTCTTGCCACTGCAGGCAGATTATTTCTGACAAATAAAGCTGCATCACCTCCCTTCTGACCTATTCTCTGAACTCTCTGAATTGTCTTTGACACCAATACCAAACTCACTGGATAACCATTGGGAATAAATAAATTATAATGGATATATAATAGATAAATACACAAAATAAAATCACCTCACCTCATTGAAATACAGCACGGCATCACTTGCACAATATTTCATTATTACAGATAACTCTTCTTTGTGGAGGAGTTGCAGAAAAAACAATTTTTGAAACATTTTTTCCCATGAAGGCAATGCCCTTTTAATGTTGTCACACTGTGTTCTGCATGTGCAACTCAGTGCAAAACCCCATTCATTCATTTTAGTTTCATGTGCATGTGGAATTACTCACAACGCAAACCCAATAATTCCTAACTCATGACAGTCACCCTTCACTTAAATACACTAGAGCTTTGTGATCAGGCCACTAACCGAACCCATACATGTTCAGCATTTTTGGTACTCACACTTTGCGGCATGCAATAGAAAACGCCACAGACAAATGAATTTAACAGATTTATAAAAGGTTAATAAATCAGCTGTGTTAACTCCGGTTTTGACTGTAATCTGATACACAAATTCTGCAGGCATGATGAGTTTGAAAGAGGTATTAAATACAAAAATACGATTATAACATTACAGCATAACGTCACAATGAAACATCAGACAATGACCACAATATCAACTTAAATGTATTTACATCTCAACACCTCAAACATTTCTTAGTGAAGAACCATTGAATTGCAATTCATTCTGTTATTGTTTTTAGAGATGTGTAGTGTAAATTCTATAAATCATAGCAACATAGCAAAAGTTATATTGGCCTGTCAGTTGCATTACAGCTTTCTATACAGGCGGTCTGTACCGAGGAACTCTCCCAGAAATTCAACATAAATAACCTTTACAAAATGCTTTAAAACCTGTGTTTTTTTTGTTGTACAATACATACAATGTATAATTTCTTTTCAAAACAAGCAGTTTTCCTGTACACAGTTCGGGATTGTCTGATCTTTGAAAGGTTGATCCCCATAACCAAGTGACAGCTTCTAATATGCAAACTTACAATGTATTAATATAATTGCCAGCGGCATCTTACTTTGCTAAAATTTTTTAAAACTTCAGTTGTTTTTCCCCATATAGAGTTAGCTTCTGCCTTGCAGAAAGCTGAGACTATACTGTTCACACACCTAGGCATCCAGCTTAGGTCCAGTTCATGAATCTGGTTAAAACCCCAAAACCTGTTTCACACTTAAAAGTCCCTTAATCCTTTCCCACCCCGAAATTTACCAACAACCCCCTCCCCCTCCCCTCCCTTTTCTCCTGAAGGTGCTGACTCATGCACAGGTAATTCCACAGGAGTGGAACCTCAGCCCTCCGATACCTCACCCATTTGTTATGCGTGTCCCTTGGTTGTGAGAGTTCACCAGACGTCCCATGTGCCCAATTGTAGTGTTCTACTGCTGGCCCAAGGCTGAGATCAGCTAGCTCAGCGATCGAATGTGGAACCTTCCTGGTCTGTACAGCTCAATACCACATCGGGCAGTACATTCACGCACTAAGTGATGGGGGAGATACCACCCTGAGATTTGTGAAAGGAACTCATTGCTGGCTTCTTAACTGTTTTGAGTGCCACTCTTGGGATGAGAGAATAAATTGACTTCACCTTTACAATACACACGTGTTATCGGCCAGTCACAGCTTCAGGAGAAGAAACTTAACAGAAAGAATATATAACCATATGTGCAGTAAGAAATTGTCCCAGAATCAAAGGAAACTGTAATGGTTAAGGAACCGAGACTTCCAGGAGACGATTATTTTTCCTCTTGCATGCAGGGAGGTTGCCATTTTTCTGCACCCCCTGAATAAACTTCACACAGACTTTATCCTGATTGAACTGAACCAGAAACCTAAAAAACAAAGCAAAGCGCTTATTACCGTCTAATAAAAACGTGAGAAGTCCATTTCTTGCTGATCATCATGTGTGTTAATTCAAAATCTTAACGCTACTTCAGTTCAAACAGGTAGGGCCCAACATGCAAGTTTTTTCAAATGGATCTGTACATATGAAGCACAGAGACCCCCTCCCACTGCACATTTTTTTAAAAATTAATTGCATTCCTGTTGTCCTAGGAATAATAACTGTATTTTCACAAGAGTGAGGTCACAATTAAGAATTACAGCACCTCTACCCTTGTTGATAATCGTAGAATCATAGAATGGTTACAGCAAAGGAGGCCATTCGGCCCATCGAGCCCGTGCCGGCTCTTTGTAAGAGCAATCCAGTTAGTCCCATTCCCCCGCTCTTTCCCCGTAGCCCTGCAAGTTATTTCCCTTCAAGTATTTACCCAATTCCTTTTTGAAAGCCACAACTGAATCTGCTTCTACCACCCTTTCAGGCAGCACATTCCAGATCATAACTACTCCCTGTGTAATAAAGGTTTTCCTCATGTTGCCTTTGGTTCTTTTGCCAATCACGTTAAATCTGTGTCTCTGGTTCTCGACCCTTCCACCAATAAGAACAGTTTCTCTTCATTTACTTTATCTAAACCCTTCATGATTTTGAACACCTCTACCAAATCTCCTCTCAACCTTCTCTGCTCTAACGAGAACAACCCCAGCTTCTGCAGTCTATCCATGTAACTGAAGTCCCTCGTCCCTGTAACCATGCTAGTAAACTTTTTCTGCACCCTCTCTAAGGCCTTCACATCCTTTCTAAAGTGCGGTGCCCAGAATTGGACACAATACTCCAGCTGTGGCCGAACCAGTGTTTTCTAAAGGTTCAACATAACTTCTTTGCTTTTGTACTCTATGCCTCTATTTATAAAGCCCAGGATCCTGTATGCTTTTTTAACCGCTTTCTCAATCTGTCCTGCCACCTTCAAAAGATTTGAGCACACATACCCCCAGGTCTCTCTGTTCCTGCACTCCCTTTAGAATTCCACCCTTTAGTTTATATTGCCTCTCCTCGTTCTTCCGACCAAAATATATCACTTCACATTCTCTGCGTTAAATTTCATCTGCCACGTGTCCGCCCATTCCACCAGCCTGTCTATGTCCTCTTGAAGTCTATTACTATCCTCCTCACCGCTTTCTACACTTCCAAGTTTTGTGGTTTTGTGTCATGTGCAAATTTTGAAATTGTGCCCTGTACGCTCAAGTCCAAGTCATTAATATATATCAAGAAAAGTAGTGGTCCTAGTACCGACCCCTGGGGAACACCACTGTATACCTTCCTCCAATCCAAAAAACAACGTTCACCACTACTCTCTGTTTCCTGTCACTTAGCCAATTTCATTTCCATGCTGCCATTGCCCCTTTTATTCCATCAGCTTCAATTTTGCTGACAAGCCTATTATGTGGCACTTTATCAAAAGCCTTTTGAAAGTCCATATATGCAACATCAACCGCATTGCCCTCATCAACCCTCTCGGTTACCTCATCAAAAAACTTACTCAAGTTAGTTAAACATGATTTGCCTTTAGCAAATCCATGCTGGCTTTCCTTTATTATTCCACACTTGTCCAAGTGACTATTAATTTTGTCCAGGATTATCATTTCTAAACGCTTCCCCACCACAAGGTTAAACTGACTGACCTGTAGTTGCCGGGTTTATCCTTACACCCTTTTTTGAACAAGGGTGTAACATTTGCAATTCTCCAGTCCTCTGGCACCACCTCCATATCTAAAGAGGATTGGAAGATTATGGCCAGCACCTCTGCAATTTCCACCCTTACATCCCTCAGCAACTTAGGATGCATCCCATTTGGACCAGGTGACTTATCTACTTTAAGTACAGCCAGCCTTTCTAGAACCTCCTATTTTACTGTGACTTTGACAGCATCTTCTTCCTTGGTAAAGGCAAATGCAATGTACTCATTTAGTACCTCAGCCAGTGAAAACCCCAATGCCTCAACCTGCATTAACAAAGTTAGCATTACAATGCATTCATCACCCCATTAACCACGATCATCTGCGTAAAAGCTTTTCTCGGTGACTAGCTGATTTGATCTTAGTCACATACCCCTCAACCTCTTAAATGTTTAATGTAAAGGTCAATGTGTCCAGCATGTCCAAAACCAGTAATATTTAAAAGGTAAGTGATAGGAACAATATAGAACAGTCAGTGGCAGTGTGTAGCAAGGGCACAAAGTGAAATGCCAAGTGCTCCGTGAAATATACAGCAATTATAGTATGCTCAATCAGTTTAGGAAATCGCAAAAGTGGCCCTTATAACAGTCCACCTCTTGACCAACAAAGCAATGAAATATACTGCCTAAAAGATGGTGGAGGAGGATATGGGCTCACCCTCCTGATTCCTGCATAGCAACTTCCAAGCTTGGCCACACCAACAGGGAGAAGCACAGATCAGAGGCCAGATACTTCCTCACAGGGAAGATGAGGAGGAAAAAAGCAAGTCACCCTGGGCTGCTCTAACATGCCTTCTAGTGTCCAAACTGAGTGATATTAGGTAAGATCACCTCCATACTAGTCCTCCCAGGAACAGACAGACTTTGAGGTAACAACAGTGTAAAAACAGTATAAACACATGGGCAGGATTTTATCAATGACTTTTTGGCATCCTTTTTAGGCTCCCCATACCATTTATAGTCTCCCAAAACGTGCTTACATCTGAGTGACCATTTACTATAAATGTTCCATTATTGTACTGAATTATCAATGGGTAAATAATTAAACATGGTCTCGAAAGGTTTCTATACTGGATACAAGTCAACTGCCACTCAAATGGCATACTCGTGTGAACTGCAGAAAAATAGCTGCAAGTGTTCACATTTGGCCTACTCTGAGACCATAAGCCTAGCTGTGAAAGAATGCAAGTACCTTCATCATATTCCTTGGACAATCACTAAACCATGCCTAACAGACTGGCTTTTCCACTTGCCACATTCCGGCTTACATTCAATTTACTTTAATTATACATTTTTATTTCTAAAGCTTTTAATAAAAGTTGCAAGTAAACTCTTCCACCCCTCCCTCTTAACTATGCTCTCATCACAAAACTCAACTTTACTGGTAGTAACAGTGAGTGGTACTGGATTTCCCAATAATGATGTCAATGGCCACTAACCACCCCTCCCCCAACCAACCAAACTTGTTCTTTTAGTGGATAGAATTGATAACATTAAAATATTACAATATCCATCAAGGGGACTTCTGCCAGAATTGTGAGGGGCTATGCACCCACAATTTTACATCCCCCTTCACAGCAAGCCAGGTACTTTGTCATGGGCAGGGACTCTGAAAATCTAACTTAAGATGTTAATTCCTGTTAATGCAGTAAGTTGTTTATTTTAAAAAAAACATGTACTGTTTTACAAAAATGTTTTTAAACCATGTTCATCTGGGATCCTATCCTATTAAGGGGTTAAATTGATGGCAGTCATTCTGCTTTATCCAACTGAGATCACATTTTAAGTGGCAGCAGAGATAAGACTAGGTTCCTGCTGGTCAATGGGTTACAAGAATGGTGACTAAAATGTTGCCGGAAATGAACTGCCAGGACTGACCAGCAATAAAAATTGAGTAGTGCCTCTTCCTTTTCCCCAAGCTCTAGTGGCAGTTCCGTACCATTAGAGAAAAGGGGGGGGGGGGCGGTGGGGGGAAGGAGCCTAGCAGTAGAAACTTCTACCATTACCAACAGGAACTTCTACCATTACCAGCAGGAACTTCTACCATTACCAGCAAGTGGAAAGTCAAACAACTGCTACCAATAGCTTTTCTGGATCACTGATCATGGGGAAAATTCCATCCTTCAACTCACAAAGCATAAAATGAAGTCAAAACTTATTTGCATGTCATCTTTCAAAAAGGAGAGGCATTCCCAGTTCAGATGTACGGTTTCCAATTCCTTTCTTTCTGGAGTCTTATATGCAGGGCACTTGTTACTTTTAAGCATGCAGAGCTTACTTACTTAAAGGGGAACGACTGGTTAATGTGTTGGGTATGATCCTTCAGTTCGGAACATAGGAACAGGAGTAGGCCTTTCAGCCCCTCAAGCCTGTTCTGCCATTCAATTAGATCATGGCTGATCTATATCTTAACTCCAATTACTCCGCCTTGGTTCCGGAACTCTTAATGCCCTTGGCTGACAAAAATCTATCAATCTCAGTTTTGAAATTTTCAATTGACCTAGCCTCAACAGCATTTTGGGGGAAGAGTGTTCCAAATTTCCACTACCCTTTGTGTGAAGAAGTGCTTCCTGACATCACCCCTGAACAGCCTAGCTCTAATTTTAAGGTTATGCCCCATTGTTCTGGACTCCCCACCAGAGGAAATAGTTTCTCTCTATCTACCCGATCAACTCCATTCATCATCTTAAACACCTCAATTAGATCACCCCTTAATCTTCTATACTCAAGGGAATACAAGCCGAGTCTATGCAATCTGTCCTCATAATTTAAATCTTTTGGCCCCGGTATCATTCTGGTGAATCTGCGTCACACCCCCTCTTAGGCCAAAAATCATTCCTGAGGTACGGTGCCCAGAACTGAACACAAGTTCTGACGAAGGGTGGTCCCCGAAGAGTTAACCTTCCTTTCACCCTCGAGTCCTGAGCAACTTTGTGCACATTTCCAGCATTTTCAACAGATTTACAACATTCATGTTTTTCCCTTTTTCTTTTAAATCAGAACTTACTCATTGTTTATCTCAACATTTATCTTCTGGTTGGTTTTGAAGAATATTGTGCGATAAAGCTTGGTAATAATCTCAATTAAGCGGTCGCTGTTGAATAGAAAATCGCCTTTAGCAGCAGCTGTGGAACCCTGTGATAAAGAGAATGGTGGAATTAGTGTTCCTGCATGTAGTGCATGATGTAGCATTTCATCATCACCAGGCCCTGAACTCCAGACTTGGGCCAGAACACTGTTACTTTCAACCCTGAAATTGTTCCATTCTTCACCTTACTGCACTTTAATTTTTTAAAAACTCACCATTTATATAAAATATTAATATAAAGTGGGAAGAGTAACAACTTTTAGTACTGCAGTATCGTTTTCTGTCACTAGAAGGAGCTCACATACAACCATAACTCAATGAGAGCATCTAGTAACAAACATGGGACTCCAACATTACAGCCCCGATTTTAACTCGTGAATGCGACGTAGGGGGATCGGCGCGAGCGAGATGCTTGGAGGCTCACACAGTGCAAGGCTCGGGCCATTTTAACACCCAAGCCTTATTTTCATTTTTTGAATTGGACTCCCACTCAAAGCTGGCAGGAATAACGCGATGGCTGGCGGGTGGGAACAGAGAAACGTGCAGCATCAGGCCGCGGGAAGGAAAAGGGAAGACCAAAGGATTCCATGTGGTTCCCGGACGGGCGCTCCTGCTCCTCCTGGTCCATAAGGAAACCATAAAAAAATTTAAATGTCACCTATCTGGGCCCCTTCTGGCCTTGGATCCAATTTGCGGCAGCTTTCCCAGGCACTGGCTGTGACTCAGGCAGCTTAAGGTTAAAATCGTGTAAGGGTCCGAATGATGTAATCGGACCCCAAATACTTGTGAGACCCTCGCCTGTCTGTGGCAAGGGTCTCACACGCCTCCCGTAACCCAAAAGTAAAAATCGTGGCCAGCAAAAGTGCAGCACAAATGCAGAAATAAAGTAGCTGCTGCTATTTTAACCACCGCCCCCCCTCCCGCCAATTCTAGTCAGGCATGTGGGGGTTAAAATCAGGGCTTACAAAACTGAAACAACAGGGCAGACTTTCTGTTGGGGTTACACCAGTTTCCTGGCCTAACTCCAACAGGTGGGGAGCTGTTCCACCTTTGCCCCACAGCCACTGACATGTTCACAACAGGAAAACCATGTGGCTTGTTTCCCGTCAATAATTCCATAGCAGAACTGCATGCTGGGAACGCCAGTGTACACTGTGTTGCTATGGCAGGTAGAGGAGGTTATAAAATGTACCCCCCCCCCCAATATAGTGTAATCAATCAGGTTATTTTAAAATGGAAAATAAAATATATTATTCAGCAGCCCTAGGGTTGCAGAAGTGATTTTCCTTCGACCCATGAGATGGTTTCTCGAGACAAGCAGGAATCCTACCCGGAAGCTCGTGAAAATTATTCAAATAAAGCTGGCCCAAGAAAATTTGACAACATCAAAGCATAACCCGCCAACCTTACATCAGATTTCCAGTAAAGTGGAAAGTCCTGGAGAATTCAAGGACATGGATGTTTTGATGCCAACAAGTCCTGGACGAATACAATTTTGAACATTAAACTGGTTTATAATTTGATCGTATGTAGAAGACAAATTTGGAACAATGCTCTGATTCATGGGCTGTAACAGGATGCTGGTAAATAAAGACGTGTACATATTACCTGGAACAAGGCCACAGTAAAGCTAAACTATATTTATTAAATCTGCTGGATTTCCATTCTGCACAAGTCAACAAACCTAAATGATACTACCGACATCTTTCAGACAAGTTGTACCTATTTTGCTGTATTTTTAAATTGGGGGCTCATGTTCTACTTTAACCTTTAACTAGCACAAACTTAAATTCACCTGAGGAAGGAGGAAGCCTCCGAAAGCTTGTGAATTTTAAAATAAAATTGTTGGACTATAACTTGGTGTTGTAAAATTGTTTACAAAACTTAAATTGAACAAACTTCACCCTGGATAGCATTGACCTGAATTTCTGTTTGCATTGCTTCTTTTTGTTTAAAGAACATTTCATAATTATGCAGCACTTTGCAAACTAAATGAGTGCAATTCAGAGAGAATTCAGAGAGAAAAGTTAAAGTGCCAGACAAAAGCAGTATTCAGTAATAACTTCACACCCACCAGAACTCAACAATGAAAGGTTAATGGTGTACTAATGTTCACATTCAGTCAGCAGCTTTTTATGCCAAGGGACTTTTTGATAGTTGGCTTTAGAATTACACCATCATACTGAGGTCTTGAACCCTACTCAATAGCAAAGTCTCTGAGATGCCTTTATCAAGTTCCCAGAACGGATGGCAGAACTAACACATTCTTGTTAAAGACGATTTGAGGTTAAAGTTATATCCTGTAACAGTTTAACCTAACAATAGGGAACCTCCCGTTAATTACTTCTGAGGACGAGAGAGAAATGTGAACATTTTTTTTGTATCCTGGTTTTTACCTGCATGTTTTCTGTAATTTTATCTCCTTCTCTAAAGGTGCTGACTCATGCTGGGATGTGGCTTCACAGGTACTGATTAGTACTTCATCCATGTGATTAATCTTCATGGCAGAGCCTGGATAGCCAGTGATCACACCTTATCAAACTGGGGGGAGCATCTGAGCTAAGCCTGATCCTGTCCTCAACTGATGTCCATACATATGAGCCTTGGTTGCCCCCTCAGCTGGGTGAAAAAGATCCCGTGACACTATTCAAAGAGTAGGGGAATTCTCCTAGTGTCCTGGCCAACATTTATCCCTCAACCAGCATCACCAAAACAGATGATCTGGTCATTTATTTCACAGTTGTTTGTGGGAGCTTGCTGTGTACAAATTGGCTGCCACGTTTCCTCCATCACAACAGTGACTAGACTTCAAAAGACCTTCATTGGCTGTAAAGCGCTTTGGGATGTCCTGAGGTCATGAAAGGCGCTATATAAATGCAAGTTTTCCTTCCTTCCAGTTAGGAGCAATGGTCTGGTTAGCAATAAATGGCAGAAATCCTAGACCAGCTGAGGTCAACCGAAAGCAGCTAACGCAGCTCAAGAGCTAGAACCAGAGAGCTTCTTGGTCCGAATATCTTCATACCACACCAGTGACTTAAGTCACTAACTAATCAGACGAGTTTGGGGGTTCTTTGTAAATTAATTTGGGAATAGTGTTGCCACCTGGCAGGGTTTTCCACTAGCCTAAGCAGATTTTTGAAATTGTCAATTTTAGCTGGCAATACATTGGCTACTTCTTTAATATTGAAGACTTCACCACATAAAATATTTTTTAAAAAGTAAATTTCAAAAATCTGGCTGGGCCAAAGGAAAACCAGCCAGGTGGCATCTCTACTGGACAAGGCCTCATATGTGAACAACCTCACATTTCCCCACATTATACTCCATCTGCCACCTTCTTGCCCACTCACTTAACCTGTCTATATCCCTTTGCATACTCTTTGTGTCCTCCTCACAGCTTACTTTCCCACCGAACTTTGTATCGTCAGCAAACTTTCTTACATTACATTCAGTGCCTTCATCCAAGTCATTAATATAGATTGTAAATAGCTGAGGTCCAAGCACTGAGCCTTGCGGGACCCCACTAGTTACAATCTGTCAACCTGAAAATGACCCATTTGTCTCTACTCTCTGTTTTCTGTCCGTTAACCAATCCTCTATCCATGCTAATATATTACCCCCAACCCCATCTTGCGTAACAATCTTTTATGTGGCACCTTATCGAATGCCTTTTGAAAATCCAAATATATTACATCCACTGCAGATGCAAAGCCTTAAAAGAACCTACTTTACATTAACATTGTTACCAGGTATAATTGCTGTTTGTCTTCACAAATAAATCAATTACCTCAGCTAACACACCCTGCCAACAAAGGAAGTACCAGTGCTCAGGAAATGCACAACTTGCTCTTCATCGCAGTTAGAAGTTTGTGTATTGCTCTCAGTTGTAACCCAAACAATGCAATCCCCTAAAACTCTTGATTGTTATTTTCCCAATCAAAATTCAGCATGTTCCCTCCCATAAGGGAATTGATATCAGTGATGCTTCAATGTAAGTGGAGCTTGAATTTGTTCTTTCTACAAACTGAGGTATGAATCGTTCCTTAGTCAGCAGCTAGAAAGTGGTTCAGAACTAACAAGCTATCAATTATCCTTGCTGTCAGTTATTCAGTGGGTACTATCCAGGCCCGGAGTTTTCGTTGCCTCAAAGTTTCTATTATTTTCTCTGTTTCAGTACTTCAGTGTTCTGATTTTCTGTTTAAGCATTTCTGTCCCAGAGAGATTACTTCAATGTTACCACCAGGTAATTTTCCTACTCTACAGTCTGGTAGTAAAATGCATCTATACCTCATGTCCATGTGGTAAATGGGGCAATTTCTTCTTCAATTTTCTTCCGAGGATAGTGACTGTATTTGGAGTAGAACCCCTCTGGTACATTGACCAATTGGCCTTTCGTCAGTGAACCTAAATTTCAAATATTGGTATGCTATTTAAGCATGAGTAGCATCACAAGCAAACTGGATCCTGACCTCACTCAAGATCCAAACATCTGCACTTCCAGCAGGGGTCACTTAATAGTGATCAGGCAATTGTAGTGTTCCCTACAGCACCTCAGGGGAGACCAGCTATTCCAGTGCAGATCAGAGATCAAAACCCAGGACCTTTCTGGTCTGTATCATTATTCTTAGAGTTCAAATGGTGCATATTTAATAGAGAGCTTCACACAGTTCATTTGAAAAGGAGTGGAATAAAATAAAAGAATTACACCACTTAGTACTCTTCCAAATAAGGATTTAGTGGCATTCTTATCCTCCCTTTACATAGAATGTTATATAGGATGATCATTTATTATGAACAGTGGTAACAAGGCACTTAGAAAATCATAATATGATTAGGCACAGCCAACACGGTTTTATGAAAGGGAAATTGAGTTCGATTATTAGAGTTTTTGAGGGTGTAACTAGCAAGGTAGATAAGGGGGAACCAGTGGATGTAGTATATTTGAATTTTCAAAAGGCAATCGATAAGGTGCCACATAAGAGGTTGTTACACAAGATTAGGGCTCATGGGACTGGGGGTAATATATTAGCAGGAATTGAGGATTGGTTAACGGACAGAAAGCAGAGAGTAGGAATAAATGGGTCATTTTTGGGTTGGCAGGTTGTAACTAGTGGGGTGCCGCAAGGATCAGTGCTTGGGCCTCAGCTATTTACAATCTATAGCAATGACTTAGGTGAGGGACCAAGTGTAATGTAATAAGTTTGCTGATGATACAAAGCTAGGTGGGAAGGTAAGCAGTGAGGAGGACGCAAAGAGATTTAGACAGTTTAAGTGAGTGGGCGAGAAGGTGGCAGATGGAGTATAATATGGGGAAATGTGAGGTTATTCACTTTGGTAGGAAGAATAGAAAAGCAGAATATTTCTTAAAAGGTGAACGACTAAGATATGTTGGTAGTCAGAGGAACTTAGGTGTCCATGTACACGAATTACAGAAAGTTAACATGTAGGTACAGCAAGCATTAGGAAGGCAAATGGTATATTAACCTTTATTGCAAGGGGGTTGAAGTATAAGAATAAGGAAGTCTTGCTGCAATTATATAGGGCTCTGGTGAGACCGCACCTGGAGTACTATGTACAGTTTTGGTCTCCTTACCTAAGGAAAAATATACTTGCCTTAGAGGGGGTGCAATAAAGGTTCACTAGATTGATTCCTGGGATGAAAGGGTTGTCCTATGAGAAGAGATTGAGTAGAATGGGCCTATATTCTCTGGAATTTAGAAGAATGAGAGGTGATCTCATTGAAATGTATAAAATTCTAAGAGGGCTTGACAGGGTAGATGGTGAGAGGCTAGAACAAAAGGTCATAGTCTCAAGATAAGGGGTCGGCCATTTAGGACCGAGATGAGGAAAAAATTTCTTCACTCAGAGGGTTGTGAATCTTTGGAATTCTCTACTCCAGAGGGCTGTGGATGCTCAGTCGTTGAATATGTTCAAGAAATCGATAGATTTTTGGACACTGAAGGAATCAAGGGATATGGGGATAGGGCAGGAAAATGGAGATGAGGTAGAAGATCAGCCATGATCTTAGTGAATGGCAGAGCAGGTGCAAGGGACCGTATGGCCTACTCCTGCTCCTATTTCTTATGTTCTTAAATACTTTATGGGATTTAAATGTTGTGCCTTTCTAATGTTTTAACTGGATTTTAAGTTTATTATTCCAAACAGATTGCTAAAATTTATAAAATTAGCTTAAATTAAGAGTTTCACAGTAATTTCTCAACCAACTATAGCTGAGACAATCAAGTCTATGTTGCTGAGGACAAAGTAAAGATTGTGAGCAATTACTCCTCCTGTTAACTCTGTCAGCCTTACAAAATAGCAAATAACAAGATACTTATTCAAATCACTGAGACATTGCAGCTGTTATTTTACTCATTTCTGTCTTCTACAAAAGAACATTTAACGTCTTGTCTATGGAATACTTACCTCTTTGAGGTGTACAGCGAAGAGTCCATCTGCTTGTTTGCTAACAGATACACTGGTGATGTCAATCACGGGAATGGTGGATTTGATCTGGCCTGATTTTAGATCAGCAATGATGAAGTTGCTTTTGGTTAATAGGAAGATCCTAGGGGCTCCCTACATTAAGCAAGAACAATGGTCATTAGAAATAGGCTCACAACAGGTCAGAGCTGCACCAGCAGGAATGAGTTACCATTTTATTTATACCTTTTTCAAGCTTATTATGATTTTCAAACTAATGTTGCTGCAGATTTAACAGTCACTTACGACCAACCGTATTAGCTGTTCTTGCTGAGGCCGGAGTTTCCTCTAGGCATAGATGACCCTGTATTTTAACAGGCAACTGGATGGTTTCCAAGTGTCTTGATTTGTACATTACTGACAATCCTGTCCACTCAGCAGAAAATAAGTAACCTTAAAGCTCCTTCATGCTTAGTGGCCACTTTCAAGATTATAAATTGGAGGTGGAATAATGGCTAATCACCTTTGCTTGGGGCACAACTGGTAGGTGTATCTTATTCTTCCAGTAAAATATTTACTGCCTGCAGCTGAGTGTCAAGTAACAAGACATTCCATCCAAAAAATTAAATGATCAAAAATGTAATAAAAGTAAAAGTTCACTCGTTTTCCCCTTCTCCGGAAGGTGGTGACAGCCCTTCAGTATGTCACCCAAGTGGCCATTTTTATATCTGAACGTGGACAATGAGCATTGACATGCTATTCAACTTTACCTCTGGCGACTTTACATCTGAGCCCCACTCTGTCCGCACTCCACATCCACACACCTTTAACAGGGGTCAATGTTCACTTAGCAGGTGCAGGAACCCGATCTTATTTTTCTCTCCTGTAACCTGGGGATGCTGAGATCAACGATGCTAACCTCAGCAGGAGCACGGGTGAGGTCAGCTAATTTAGCATGAATCAGGGTTGAACATGGGGCCTTACTGCTCCATATCAAGCAGTACTGAATCTCATGCTGCATTTACTCACTGGGTCACCAGGCAACCTGTTTTACTGGTATAAATTGTGGGGTCAGAGAATGAAGACTATTGCCCGGGGTTTCCTCTTAGCTGCAGAGTTTACGTTTATGTTAGCAGGGTTTCTGCCGCACTTCCGCTAAGATTATGGTGGCGGAGCGGGAGCACCGAGGAAATTCTAGACTCACGAAAACACTACGAACCGTACTTCCTCTTACCTTGCCATTGGCTCGGTTAATTTTGTTCACAACATCTGCCAACATGATCTTCTCTTCCACAGCACCATTCAGCTTCTGGTATTTGGGATTCTTACTGATTTCCAGATAATCACCTTGGAAAGGCTGAGAAACACTGCAGAGAGAAAATTCCAGAACTGAAATTCCAAAGAATGAGCCCACTGTCCCTTTATGTACCTGCGTCAGCACATTGTTTTCAATTAAGCAGAACTCCAAATACCTGGATAACATTTCAAAGTCTAGTCACTGAGTTCAAGTACAGTCGGCACTACTCCAGATTAATTCTGATAAAATTAATCATCAACATCACTTTTTCACAATCAACTCCTTTGATGCCATTTTATGATAATATTTTTCTTACTTTTGTTTTAGAAAACAAGTAAAAGTACAGGAGGTTATCTTATTGCACAGCTCCACTATGAACAAACTTGATGCAACTAAAATTCTGTTGTAATCATTTGGCTGCCATCATTTTTTAAAAAAAGATTGCTGCCTTCTCTATGAAAGACACTGACTCAGGCTGGGTTCAAGTTCCACGGGTGCCATCATGATGTGATACCTCACCCAAATGGCTATTCTTTATGTGTGATTAACGACAGTGACTGTTGATAGTCCAGTTGATCACCCATCTCATCCCATCCTTACCCAACGCCCACGCTCGTTCCACCGGGGGCCACTGAATAGCAATCAGAGGTGGGAACACTGGCCATCCCAGTGGAGACTGGCTAACTCAGAACAGACTGTGGATTGAACCTGGAACTGTCCTGGTCTATATGGCTCAGTAGTAAGCTGGACTGTGCCTTTACCCACTAAGTCATGTAGGAGCGAGCTGCCATTATATCTGGGGTACAGATACATATCTCTTTGAAGGTGAGAGCGCAGGTAGAAAATGACCTAAAAAGGAAAGGGGCTTCTTGGTTTTATACATAGGGGAATTGAATACAAAAGAAAGGAAGTGATGTTGAATTTGTACAAGGTATTGATCAGGCCAAAGTCAGAGGATTGTATGTAGCTGTGGGCACCCCATTATAGGAATGTTATTAGATTCATAGAAATCGTACAGTGAATATCAATAGAATGATACCAAGAGTGAGGGGTTATAACTTTAAAGAAAGGCTCAAAAAATGGTTTCTTTTTCACTGGAACGGAGAAGATTAAGGAGAGATCTAATGGAGGTTTTCAAAATTTTGAGACAGTAAGTAGCGAAAGATTGTTTCCAAGGGTTTGTGAATCAGTAGCAGGGGGTCAAGGGCTCAGGGTTATCATTAGAAGAACAAAGGAGGAAGTTAGAAGAAGTTATTTTTTTTTCACACAGAGGGCTATTAGACGATAAAATGGTTTATCACGAGTGGTCATTGAAGCATAAACTATAACATAATTTAAAAGAGAATTGGATAAGTATTTGAAAAGAAAGAAGATAAAAGGATATGACGAAAGTACAGGGAAATGGGATTAGAGTAGTCAACCCTAGTTGAAGACCAAGCACCAGCACAGATGCGCTGGGTGAACGGTCTGCTTCTGTACTGTCATTTCTGAGATTCTATATACTTCATTATACATTTTGACAGGTCACGATATTATCTGGATTTGTTCATTTTTCTCCATGATTGAAGGTGGACAAGCAGCCCAATCCCAGAACCAAAAATATCCATTTGTCAATCCACTGTTTCTAGGAACATTGGAATTGCTAAATGAAAAAAGACCACGGTACATCTCGTGGACCTTCTATCATCCTGGTAGTCACATGATACAACGGTAATGGAGTTGTTGACTAATCATAGCAATCAATCGCTTATCAATTAGTCTAGACCCAGACATGAGGCAAGGAAAACTCCAGTGGTGTAAAATTTTGGGAACCATGGGTTCAAAGTCACCTGTTCTTCCCAAGCAGGCTACACTTACCATAGGTCATAACTTGTGTGCAGCATAAATGCTGCCATAGACCAGTTGGGCCGAATGGCCTGTTTCTGTGCTGTAGTTTCAATGTCTCAAATTACTCATATACTGTATCCCAAAATATTATTTTCTTAAAGAAATCTATCTGATTTGGATTTGAATTAATCAATACTAACTGCATCCTCCGTCTCCCTTGGGAGCCTGTTCCATAGATTGATCAGTCGTTCACTCCTGTATTTCAATATATAAAAGCAGGGTAAACTTGTGTCAATTTCTGACAGCCCTGCTGGCACAAAGACTTAAAACAAATCCTATTTTCTTCTTAAAAAAAAGTAATTCTTCAACCAAAACAGCCAACCCCTCCGATGCCCAGGAAATGCTGTCAATAACCCCTTTAAGTAAATGGGGCTAATACCAAATGGGGAGCAGGACTCTCAGAATGTCAGGGCCTGGAAGTCATATTTGACCTTGCAAAGTCCAAATACTTTTGGAAATCATTCCCATTGCTTTTTGTTGTGAATGTACTCGGATAATCATTCACCAAAATCAGACTACCAATATCAAAGAGCCAAACCTGATGGTCACTTATTTTTACACTTGTGTTCCTTGTCCTGCATTTCATATATGGTCTGTACTTCTGTGCAATCACCATCACTCTTTCTCAATACCTCACACAAGATATACCTGACAGAGGAAGACTATACAATTTCAAAGAATTCTCTGTACATGATCATTACTGTGAGTTAACCATTACCTTTTCTTGGAAAAAAAAACTTGTGTATCATTAGCAGATGGTAAAGGAGATTAAAAAGATTGCATTAGTCACACAACAGAAATAGGGATCTCTAGGCGCAGTGCATTGAAAGGTGTCATCAGTACCAGGATATAAACAACTATATTTTCAGTTTTAAAGCATTGTGTGTATTAAGGACACTCCACAATGTATCTAACACTATGGCTGACATCAGCTTTTACCTGTTGGTGTACAAAGCTTTTTTATCCTTGAACAGCTCGCTTGCCTCGAGCTTCTCTTCAAAAATAGCTCTCTTTTGTTCTGTGAACTGATCCCTGTACTTCTTGCACTGCAAGCAGAGCACAACGGTCGGTTATAAATTTTTAAAAAATTCTCCTTTTTCTTTTAACGACATAATACTTTGAGCCAAGAGCAAGCAATGCACTCCAGGTTTTAAGTTGTCCAACAAATCATGTGAACTCGTGTTATTTCATCCTCAGCTAATGGCTCTTTCGAGCTGAATAGTACTGTAACATTTGTTACAAATACATAAAGGTGAATTGTTCACCCTTAAAAAACATTGCTCACAGAATTTGTTGTTTCAGCTACACAGAAAAGTGACTCGACTTAAAATCACCAAGGTGAAATGACTTGCATTTAACTTTACAATTTTTGCTTTCCTTTCTGTAATTTCTTAAGGCATTCTGTACAATGTCTTACAATAGCACTATTCCATGGAACTTTCTATAGGATTAGATAAATCCACCCAGCCCCAAAATGGGACACTCAGTCCAGCTGATTATTGGAAATAATGAGCAGAATTTTAACTGTGAAAAGCGGGTGGGTTGGGGGCGGGGGGGCATTGAAAATTGCAACAATTTCAGACCCGCCCCCAACTCGCCCATTTCCGGTTTTCATCAGGGCGGGACAAGGACGAGCGACCAAGCCGCTTCCAGGACGCGGGTTGGTCACTAAAACCTTTCAAGAAGGCTGCGGGCCTCCTTTTTGAAAGGTTTTGTGATTGCAACCCCTGGGGGCCGGGATAACTGGGTCTTCTCCGTCACGCCACGAGAGAGGAGGCGAGAAGGCCCGGATCAGCAGGTAAGTGCCTTTCTGGAACAGCTTGTGGGCCCGGAGGAGCAGGAGTGCTTCCCCCAGGCCCAACAAGCCTACATGCAGCGACCCCCCCAACAATCACAGCACCCCCCGCCATGATCACGCATCACCCTCCACCCCCAATTTCTGATCCCCCCCCAATGATGACCCCCGATCACGACCCCCCCACCGCCTGACCCCCGATCCATCCCCCCATGACTCCTCCGATGACACACCTCTCCCCCCCCACCGATGACTGACCCCCCCCGTGACCCCCATGCCCACCAATGCCCCCAGGTGCCCATCGGTGCCCCTGTGCCCACCCATGCCTCCCCTCCCCCCTCCCCAAATCCATACAATTTAAGATTTACCTTTTCACGTCCTCTTCATTGCTCTGTTCCAGTTCGACTGAGGCCAGCCTGTCAATCAGGCCAGCCAGCAAACCAACAACAAAAAAAATAAAAGACGTCCTTACGTCAAAATCGTAAGGACGTCCGGGAAACCCATACTTCCGGGTTTCCTGTCTGCGATTCGACCCCCCCACCAACCCCGGGTCAAAATCCTGGCCAATGAGTGGGAGAGGAGATGGGTATCACAGCCAATCCGACTAGCAATTAGGAGCAGGAATCTTAACTACATTTCCTTTTTCCTAGCTCAGGGATGCTCAAACTAAATATGGTGTCCCATCTATCATTCCCTGGCCAATGAAGTGGATAAAATGCCACCAGCCTCAGCAAGGTTGTCCCTCCAGTCGCCATTTGGTGATTTACTCACCACTTGAGAGAAATGTTTGTCTCTGAACCTCACCTGTGAGAACAGTTCTAAGATTAGAAACTCGCTATATGGGGAAGGGGGAGAGGGAATGGGGAATGAGGAGCAAGTGAGGGAGGGAAGGAATGGGGAAATGGGAGGGAGGGAATGGGGAGGGCATGAGGAAGCAGGAAATGGGGGATGGAGGGAATGGGGAGGGGGGAATGGGGAGGGGGGAATGGGGAGGGAAGGAATGGGGAGGGAAGGAATGGGGAGGGAAGGAATGGGGAGGGAAGGAATGGGGAGGGAAGGAATGGGGAGGGAAGGAATGGGGAGGGAAGGAATGGGGAGGGAAGGAATGGGGAGGGAAGGAATGGGGAGGGAAGGAATGGGGAGGGAAGGAATGGGGAGGGAAGGAATGGGGAATGAGGAGGGAGGGAATGGGGAATGAGGAGGGAGGGAATGGGGTATTAGGGGAGGGAATGGGGAATGGGAGGGGGGAAATGGGAACCAGTGATCCTGTATTTAATTATTAATTTCTGACAAAATCTAATCTTGTTTTCTACCCTCCACAGATGGAAGATCCTCTTCAGCTCGGTGTGTGTATCGTCCAGGAAAAGGTACGGCCTTGCTGGCCAGGTCCTCTCTGTTGGGGACAGTGAAGGCAGCTTCTTCTTCAGTTCCAAGAAATACTTCTGCATCTGGGACAAAACAAAAACAGTGCATTACAGTCAGTGCCGATTCACAAAGTGAATCAAGATTAGTAACCATTTTCTCCAAGAACATGGCCCTTTCGAATACCGTTTGTACCAGTTCTAAAACAGAAAACAAGTAAAAGAAAAAAAAATCTATGTGCCAGCACTACAGTACTTTGCCCACACACCAGCACTGGAGCTGGAAATGGTAGACACATTTAAAGGCAGCAGAGAAAAAAAACTGGACTAAGAGGGAGTGGCTCAGATGAAGTTGGGTGAGTCCATCATCCACAGTGTTGAACAGCTGTGGCTGGAGTTCCAATCTTCTACAATATTGTGACTGGAGGAACAAATGGGTTCTCCTGCCCTTCTTTCCCTCTCTCCCAATTTTCCCCCTACTTCAAAGCTTGAAAACTTGGAAGCTTCAGCTCTTAAAGTCCCTGGGCCTGCGGGTTCAGTAAAGGCTGATTCCTGATTGGTCAAAATCAACTAATCAGGGAGCAGCCTTTTCGAGTCTTCCAGATAATAGCTGAAGTTGAAATTAGATTTATGCGCATGTGGGCAAAGAAGAAAGGAAGTGGTAGAGGCTTTGTGGGCCTCATTTGGCCCATGGACCTCCTCTTGGATACGCATGGCCTAAATAACAACAATCACTGCACTTTAAAGTCAATCTTTGTATCTGAACACCTTATTAGATATTGAGAATGTGCTGTTGTCTAATACACTCCAAGATTATTGTTTTTACTTAAATTTTTTCTTACTTAATTAAGAGGCGACCACATTTTTGGTTGAATATGCTTGGCTGGAATAAAGCTTTTTTTCATTTTCATTTTCAGAGTACCATAAGATCCTGTCTGGCACTGAGAATTATAGCTTTGGCACCTGAAGCATTTTAATCATATTAAGAACAGCCTTTAGTAGCATGTCCGTGTCTGTCGATACCCCCGAGCCAATGTTTGATTATCTCTTATAACTGTATAGTTAACATTTACTTAATCCAATTGATCAGATTGGCTTTAAACTCTAGATGGTAAATTTAAAATAACGTTTAGATCCATGGTTATCTATTGTCCATGAAAGGTATTGGGCATTGCATTTATCATGGCATGTGTTTACCATGCACTGGAAGCCATCAGTGAGATTTAGAATCGTAGAAAGTTACGGCACAGAAGGAGGCCATTTGGCCCATCGTGTCCGTGCCGGCCGAAAAAGAGCTATCCAGTTTAATCCCACTTTCCAGCACTTGGTCCGTAGCTCTGTAGGTTTCGGCACTTCAAGTGCACATCCAAGTACTTTTTAAATGAGTTGAGGGTTTCTGCATCTACCACCCTTTCAGGCAACGAGTTCCAGACTCCCACTACCCACTGGGTGAAAAAATTTCTCCTCAGCTCCCCTCTAATCCTTCTACCAATTACTTTAAAATCTATGCCCCCTGGTCACTGACTCCTCTGCTAAGGGAAATAGGTCCTCTCTATCCACTCTATCTAGTCCCGTCATAATTTTATATACCTCAATTAAATCTCCCCTCAGTCTCTTTTGTTCCAAAGAAAACATCCCCAGCCTATCCTATCTTTTCTCATAGCTAAAATTCTCCAGCCCTGGCAACATCCTCGTAAATCTCCTTTGTACCTTCTCCAGTGCAATCACATCTTTCCTGTAATGTGGCAACCAGAACTGTATGCAGTACTCAAACTGTGGCCTAACCAATGTTTTATACAGTTCCAGCATAACCTCCCTGCTCTTATATTCTATGTCTTGGCTAATAAAGGAAAGTATCCCGTATGCCTTTTTAACACCTTATCTACCTATCCTGCTATCTTCAGGGATCTGTGGACATGCACACCAAGGTCCCTTTGTTCCTCTACACCTCTCAGTATCCTCCTGTTTATTGTGTACTCCCCTTGTTTGCCATCCCCAAATGCATTACCTCACACTTCTCCGGATTGAATTCCATTTGCCACTTTTCTGCCCACCTGACTAGTCCATTGATATCTTCCTGCAGTCTACAGCTTTCCTCCTCACTATCAACCACGTGGCCAATTTTTGTAACTTCTGCAAACTGCTTGATCAAGCCCCCCATGTTCAAGTCCAAATCATTAATATATATCACAAAAAGCAAGGGACCTAGTACTGAGCCTTGCGGAACCCTAATGGAAACAGCCTTCCAGTTGCAAAAACACCTATCAACCTTTGCTTCCTGCCACTGAGCCAATTTTGGATCCAACTAGCCACTTTCCCTTGGATCCCATGGGCTTTTACTTTTTTGATCTGTCTGCCATGTGGAACCTTGTCAAAAGCCTTGCTAAAATCCATGTACACTACATCAAAAGCGTTCAATTTCAAACTCATTCTAAATTGTACAGCAATCGGAGAAGCAAATTTCTATCAACTTACAATTCTTTGAATGGTAAATTCATAGATCTTCCTGCCTGCGTTTGCACGGAAGAATTTTCTATATTCCCTGCGAACCTGAGGAAAAACAAGAAGTAAGCAGCAGACGTTTAACACAGGTCACTTTTCAATTGCTTTGTTGGAACGGCCATCACAACTGTACAATCGAGAACATTTTCTGTATGGAATCTACAATTGTCAGAAACCTTTAAGAATTTGAAATCAGAAATCACACTAAGATAACATTTAGGAATCTGCAAATCAATTTAATTTGACAAAGATAATATACCTTAAGACACAAGCAAACAATATAAATCAAGCAATAGAACCTGCCAACAAAAGCTTTGATAAATGCAAACATGCACATAATCTGCAAATGGAAATGGAAGCAATGGATTAGGAATCAACAGCAGGTTAGTTATACTAGTTTTCAGAACTTTTTCAAAAAATGGGCTCACAGACAGGTACCTTTACTCATAGCAGCTGAAAGGAGAGTTGTTCTGTTTTTTATAATATAAATGTAAGGGTTTTAAACACATCCTGTTTAGGGTCAGGATGATTTGAGGACATTCCATAAGGTCAGAGGTGGGAAGTGTCAAGGACCTTACAGCTTTGATGGCAGACCTTGTAGGGTTTGCACCCAGTCTTCTGTGGCGTACTAAAATGCTGTCCCCTTTACTTTCTTGAGGGATATTCTGTGTTTATGTGAGGTGCGTTTGGGTTGTGTGGGCTTCCATGAATGAGCTCCAGACTGCCTAGTCTTTCCTAATTTCTAGGAGGAGTCTGATTGGGATACATCCCACAGATGTTTCATCCAAATGTCTGTCTGTAGTGGGAAGTTTTGTGCCGTATTTCGGGAATGCATCACCTTGCAGCTAGGAATACCAATTTCACATAGGGTTGGAACCACAGGAAGCATATTATCTTCTCTATGGCCTTTATGAGTGTTGCCCAGGAAGGTTGAATGAAGGGATAGGGGCACAGCAGTGGTCACAACCCATCCAGCATTCATACTCCCAGGGAGAGGTGGAATTCATGGACACATGTGGGATGTGGTGAGCTTGATGTATTACACTGTGCTGGCCCCCCCACATTCTACTGCAGGTGGTGGTTGTGAGGGATTGCTTCCAAACTTTTCCCCATTCTTCCTCTTATTTGCTGGTCATTGGTCTCACTTTGTGTTGTCTTTTAATTTGAAAATCAGTGATGGTACAGAGAGTGGAGATGTGTTTGCAGGGATTTGTCAAGGAGTGTAGGCATAGTTTGGGGGCGGGAGAGTGGTCAGCTCCCTCTGTAGTATTGTGCGTGGCTGGGTCCTGAAGGAGATATATAATTTAGAGGTAGGAGCATAGGTCACGTTGGGTGGGGTGGTATTTGTCTCCCAGTTGTTGAAAGGGCATAATCAGTCAAGGAGATGACCTAGTCTTGACAGGTCTTTGGCATGCCAGGTTCAGATCCCACCATGAAAGTGCCTCTGGGAGTCCTCTATTATATCAGATTGAGGAAAGGAGTAATCGGCCTTGAGGGATTTTCAGGGAGACGCAGACCTCTGTCCAGGCTGTCATTATTGGGTATTCCTTGACCTCGGTTGTCCTTTTCTTGGGGTCTATGAAGGATGGGGTTTTTACAGGTTGGCTGGGAAGCCTTCATCCCCATGCCCAGCCATGCAACCCTTGGATTCTAACAAGACTCTGTGCAATGAAATTTAATCCATACTTGGTCCTGCATTTTTGTTCCACAATTAAATTTTATAATCCTATTTTTCCCTCAGCCATATTCATGAATATAGACTTCATTGTTAAGTTCATGTGGCTTTACTTTGTAACAATGCACCTCTCTTTAAGAGATATTGTTCCATTGCAAGCGTAAATACTATTTCAAAGGATTTTGAGATACTCAGTGAGACTCCACCAGTCCCTCTAAGCATTATATTATTTCGAGCATCTTGCTATTGGACCACCTGCTACGTACAAAAAGGTTTTTTAATCAGCATATAGATTTAACCTCCTTACTGCCATTATTTCTATGGGTGCTTTAAACGTCAAGTTTAATTTCAGAAAAGAGAAAAAAAAATAATAACAAAACAATCAATCTGATGAGGTGTCCAGCCTACCTGTGAATTTGCATCAATTTCCAATGATAAGCCTAATCGAGAGTCACAATCCCATCCAACGTCTCACTTAAGGATCACTTGGGAATGTTGCAGCACACTGAGGCACAGAGTTATGGGATGTGGGTTTAAGTCTGTGATTCCCACACTGCGAGCTCCTCATTTTAATGATCTCACTGTGGGTAGTTGCCATGTGGAGGCTGCACACTTCCCCACAGGAAGAGCAAGGGAACAGTGGAATCAGATACCAATAGTTTGATCTTAATAGAATCCTTTCATGTGCTCAATGGTTGCTAACATTACCTCCCAATGGCCTTCCCCAGCCTTTTTGATTTGCTTGAGAGCAACAAAAGGAGAAGGGATAGCACTAAATCCGGCTTGGTGACCATCCCACAGCTGGGCAAGGCCATGAATAGAGGCCGAGGGGCACGTGGAACAGCAAGTCTGCCAAAGGTCACAGGTGAAGGGAAAACAAGCTGCAGATGGCCCCCGGGTCATATTATGTGTACCATCGATCCAATTGATGTTAACAATTAATCTTAGAAGGTAAGTCTGGACATGTATAAGTTACATTAACTGCCACCTGATATTTAAAAACTTGCCGCAGAGCCTTTTGAATTGGCAGCACTGGTAATTATGTTGCAAATATTTACAAGGGACATTACTTGCAACCCTAGCATTCCGAAAGACAAAAGGATCAAAGTGGCAGGAGCTTTGCTAAAATGGCAGTATTCTTTCTATTGAGCTCAACAGCATCTCGAGCCAGTGTCACAACTTATAACTACGCACCAACCTCCTCCATGGTTTTTAGTCAGATGATAGATGCTGAAGAAACCTTTACCAAAATCATGGTTGTAGCACTTGATCAATCTAGCCATCAGCTAAGGCCAACAGCAAGCTACAGCTATCCCTCTAAAAGTACTAGCAGGAATAGATAAAGCAGTCATGGAATCTAGGTACTCAGTGCAGATGTTGTGCTGAAATGTAAAAGAAAATACTTCTATTCGTAACTCCTGCAGCTTGCCGCAAATAAGATTGCAGTTAAGGCTGTCACTGAATAGCTAAACATGAAACTGGAAGAAAGCAGCAATTGCTGGGGAGTTAGATTTTTTACAAAATCTCCTACTTATGCGTGTAGCTATATATGCAAGTTGGTCACAGAAGCCCTGGCTGTGTAACTCTGATGTAGTAAAAATAACGCAGTGAGTGCTGTGAGAGACAACAGCCATGGATAGATTTTATTTTATTAACGAGTCAAATAGTAACTGTTCACCCAGGTTTGAGTAGTTGACTTGAATAAACTCCAATTGTGACAAAATATGTAAAAATCGCTGATAAATACTTCATTAAAGTAGCAAATTTACTTCAAATAATACCTTGCTTGTTTCAGTTAGATGTGCAGACAAAGCAAACATGCCAACATATTTAAATATTAAATTTTTGTTAACTGATATCCAGTTCTATGACCAAGTGGGAGTGGTCTAGGTTAGTAGTGTTATGGAACGATCAGGTGCTAGTGATTAATGTAGTTTCCATTTGGATGGATTTTAGGGGGAGGTTGAGTAGAGAAGTACCTTCAGTCCAAGCCAGTAAGCCCAAATGACAGCAACCGCATGTTTACGCCTGGCCTCCTCCTTCAGGCGTTTCAATTCTCTCCGTGCCTAGAAGGTTGCACATAACGAATGAAGAGACAGATTGGTAGATATAAGAGAGAGGCAGGTAAACAGAGAAGGATGCACCCAAAAAGCATTGAAAGAAAATGGATCAAAATTGGGAAAGCAGGCCACATGATCGGGTACAAATGTCAATACACAAAATATATCTCAGCTTTTTAAACAGCAATCAAACTATGAAGGTATTTCAGAAAACCTAGAACAAGTCACCTGTACTCTAATAGAGTCTTGCTGTAGAATAGTCAACAGATGCTGCAGACAATACTTATTAAACATCTCTAGGTAAAGCTCGATTTCTAATGGTACACTACTACTCAATTTCACCACAGTAACTAGATGTGTGTATGTATGTATATTTTATTTTTGGTCAGTCAGAAGTCTAACATGTGTGGAAACATGTTACCAAGTTTAAGAGTGTCTAAACCAAGCTTCTGAGAAATGTAACACGTAGAGTTTCAGTTTGCCTAATTAAAGTGCCCACCCTCTCCTTGTAGAGAGGTACACCATTTACCAAAGTCCAGAGAGGTTATACACAGAAGCTTAGCATCCCCCAAGTGTGCACAGGGATACTGCTGGAGTTTAACTAGCTAAAACCACGCAGCCTACCTGAGTATTGGTAAGCCTCCTGCTGCTTATCCACCTAGGACCAATCTATTTGGCAGACTGACTGGCAGATCATCAACAGTATTTGGGAGTATTGTGGACCTGCTTGATTCGGGTTTTGGATAATCAAATCTGCAACAGAGGGTTGGCTTAGTTTCAAAACACCATTGCCAGATGTGTCATTTTGGAGTCACTTCAACCCCAAAGAGACCCGTTTACCTCTTCTGGGGAGAATACTCACTAGTTGGTTGTTAAATTGTATATATTATTATTATACAATTCTGGGGACCACACTTTAGGAAGGATGTCAAGGTCTTGGTGAGGGTGCAGAGGAGATTTACTAGAATGGTACCAGGATGAGGGACTTCAGTTACTAGAGAAGCTAGACTTCGCTCAGACTAGACAAGCTGGGATTGTTCTCCTTACAATAGAGAGGGTTAAGGGGAAATTTACCTGTGCCAATCTCTGCTTGGCAGGCCAAGAGAGTGGGTGGTGAACTGAGCTCTGAGGGATGGGGATGAAAAGGATTTCTGCTCATTTGGGTTGGGGGGGGGGGTGGGAGGGAGATTGGGGCTCGATTGGGAGGGTAATTGAGAACAGTGCAGATAGCTTTCTCATTCATTTGTTCGGGCTGTTATTTCCTTTGGGTGCTAGATTGTGCAATCCATTTAACAGCAGTAAGATTTTTCCTTGCAGATTTCATTCTTTCAATCGCTCTTTTATCCTCTCCAGGTGGGACTGCTTATAACATTTCTCACTTGGGCCAACGACTGAGTTTTGCAGCTTCACTTTGATGATCTCCGTTTCCACCAGTTGCGACAGCAAATGTTTTCTTACTGTTTATGTATCTTACAATTTGGTTTTGCTCAATTGAACATATCTTGTGGGCCAGGAAGGTGATTTTTATGCTAAAGGACTAGATTGGGAATTTTGAGACTGGTGCGAGGGGCTGTCATGTGTCGTTAGGTGCTGCCCCATTGTGATCAATTAGTCACATAATGGTACATCACAGTGCCACCTACAGGTGCAGTGCCATTGGCACCTTGAGGCCATTCACCATAAGAACATAAGAAATAGGAGCAGGAGTAGGCCAATCGGCCCCTCGAGCCTGCTCCACCATTCAATAAGATCATGGCTGATCTGGTCCTAACCTCAAATCTAAATTCATGTCCAATTTCCTGCCCGCTCCCCATAACCCCTAATTCCCTTTACTTCTAGGAAACTGTCTATTTCTGTTTTAAATTTATTTAATGATGTAGCTTCCACAGCTTCCTGGGGCAGCAAATTCCACAGACCTACCACCACTTTTAATGTATAGTAGATTGATTAATAAAACTTTATAATAGTGAAAAACAGCACTGTGGGAGATAAATAACTCCGAGCGCTCACATAACTTTAGTGTTTTACCTTTGTGTGTAGCTGGGTGACAGTGCTATTTTCAAAAAACAACCCGAGATGGTCTTAGGCTTCTGGACACAAGGGAAATGCCAATTTGCTTTGCTTTTCCCAAGAGTATAACCAGGTACCAATCTCCAGCTACACATCTTTCTGAATCCAGGTGTGTGTTAATTGAAAAAAATCCATGTTAAAACCAATCCTGAAATGTATTATTCACCTTTCTAATATATGAGGCTAATACTTTTCTAGCCTGATGGATCCTCAGAGTATATCTTCCTCTGTTCAGTCTTTTTAACAAAAAAGTAGACATAACCATAAAGTAGTGTTCCCAACTAGTATTTTGTTTAAAATAGCACACAGAGGAAAATAATAGCTTTATTTTCTGAAAGGAATTCACTGATATGAAATGTATGTGAATCAGAACTGGTGAAGATTCAGAACAGTTACTTAACTTGTAGATATCTGGATTGAAGACTTAAAAAAGTTGAACCAACATTTGCATACTGCAATAAGAATTATTTCTCCCACCATAAATGTTGCTAAGATTTTATTTTAAAAACTGTACAAATTGTTAATGGATAGTTTTATCACCAGCTATTAACTAATATGAATGGAGGAGTTAGACATGTAGAAAACTTAAACAACTTCCTCCTCAATCCAGCTATCACCATCCCGATACTCAAGGAAAACAAATCTGTTTCACATTAATTCAGTCATTACACAACACTAACAATAATTCCTGGGATTCCTTAAAAGCCTCCAAAGAAATGTAGACATGTGAATTCTGACTGTAGTCACGGATACATCACCCTTGTCGGTTTCACTCAGTTTCTGCAGGAATTTAGGATTAACAGTCCAGTTTTTATACTGTTGCTAATAAGGCTATCGACTCTTGTACACAAACACCAATTAGGATGTAGATTTTAAAGGGGGAGGGGTGTTAAACTGAACAATATGTACATTTGAAATATTGATAGTTCAATAACTTGATTTTTTCTCCCTAATTCAAGGGAAGTGCCACAGCTTCGCTAAATCCCACTACATGCAACAATATATTTCAAATTATTAAACGTGTCATCAATGATGTTTATTACACTAGTCGATTTCCCACGGCATAGCACACAGGAAGGAAGGTCCAAGTGTAGTGCTCAGTTGACACAGGGATAATTAAACCAGGATGCAAAGACATAATTCAATCCCCTTTTTAAAGTCATTCTGTCCTTACTTTTATATACTTTGATTTGATAATATGTCTTGCTATTTCACTATAAATAATAAGCCAAATTTAGAAGCAGAGAAGTAGATTTGGTTAGAAATTAGAGTTTCCCTGCAGTACAGGCTGAACTCAGGCACTCCAGGATCATCATTAAGCATGAGGTCTAATTACAGTGTGACAAGTTTACATAGACTGTTTCCATTATAAATGCGAACATGGCAATTTATAATAGAAGTGCATGCAGATGTAAGATATAGAATAACAGCAGCTCATTAGCAACAAATGTATCTAATTGATTATCCTTTAGGCAAATTAAAAATTTTACTGGGGTTGCATCCATAACAATGCAGTCTGATACAGTGTGCTAGGAGGGAAGAGTAAGAGGAAAATGTGGCAAGACAATAATATTGAGCAGGAGACTGCATTCAGATTATTGAAGCGCAAGAGCTTTCAAGATGGTGGGAGTATTTTTGCAACAACTGATAACTGCAAGAACAGAAGGGCCATAATACTAAGAAGGAAAAAAACACCAAAAGCTCTTTAGTACCCAGGGAGTCACACCTAGGATACCAACTGATACCCCTGTACTCGCTGCCCTACATTTGCTCCCGGTCCGGCAGCACCTCGATTTCAAAATTCTCATCCTTGTTTTCAAATCCCTCCATGTCCTAGCGGCTCCCTATCTCTGGGAACTCCTCCAGCCCTACAACCCTCCAAGATCTCTGCACTCCTCCAATTCTGGCCTCTTGCGCATCCCCGATTTTAATCAATCCACTATTGGTGGCCATGCCGTCAGCTGCCTAGGCCCTAAGCCCTGCAATTCCCTCCCTAAACCTCTCTCTCTCTCCTCCTTTAATACCCTCCTTAAAACATACCTCTCTGATCAAGCTTTTGGTCGCCTATCCTAATATCTCCTTATGTGGCTCATTGTCAAATTTTGTTCGATATAACTCCTGTGAAGCGCCTTGGGGCTTTTTACTACATTAAAGGTGCTATATAAATGCAAGCTGTTGTTGTTATTCAAGCTAAGAGTATATCTCCCAGTTTTTAATAAATTCTTATTAATCTGGATCAAGCTGAGCATTGGTCATCTTCTAATGAGAAGGACATGGAGTAAAAAATGGTGGTGACTTTAGTGTGATATTGGACTCGATACTGGATAGATTATCAAAGTATTCAGCAAATGTTCAAATGCTTTATCATCAGCTGCAGATCGGCCCAAAAGAGGAGAAGATGTCCAATCTGGAGAAAAGAGACAAGTTGGGAAAATCCTCTGCCAAATACTTCTAACATGGCCAAGATGTGAATGCAGCAAAATATCCCACTCAAAGAGTGGGTGAAGTTCTCAATATTCCAGTTTAGACGGAGATTGTAGCACAGTGAGAAATGGTCATGTCAGTTAACATCAGATTCTGAAACAGGTGGTGACTCTTCAATCCCTGTCATTCAACAGCCAAGGAGATCCCAAAAGTTTATGTGTAGTTCTAGAAATGTTGCTTTCTGTCAAAGACCAGACAAAGACCCTAATCTCAGAACTCTACATGGCTCCAACCAAAGAAGTATCCCTAATATTTCATATTAAATAAACTCTGGGAAATGGGGACGCTTCTGGAAATGATTCAGTTTGGCACTTCAGTCTCAACGATAAAGGATCCCCTCTCCTGCTCCATCTGCCGACTCACCTCTTTAATCAACATGGACAATAAAATTCGAGCCAAGTTACCCGATAAAACTGGAAGAGTTTGCCTTTCCTGTCCACATCAGGAGCCGGTACATAATAGGAACATAGGAACAGAGTAGGCCATTCAGCCCCTCAAACCTGATCTGTACCTTAACTCCATTTACCTGCCTTTGCTCCATATCCTTTAATGCCCTTACATCACAAAAATCTATCAATCTCAATTTTGAAATTTTTAATTGACCTAGTGTCAGCAGCTTTTTGAGAGAGTTTCAGATTTCCACTACTCTTTGTGTGAAGAAGTGCTTCCTGACATCAACCCTGAATGGCAAAATCAACATCATGCACAGGTTTTGAATATAATGGACTATTAAGACATGGGAACATGCAATGGCATTTAACTTGGAGGAGATAAGGATTTTGATTGAGGAGTGGAGTTTTCTTCAAGCTTGTGGGCCTATGTTATAATTGTGTCCATTTGTACACAGATATATTAACCTTGGTACATGAGTCCCTCAATTGTCCTGGCAGGTTGCATGGCCCTGCCCACCCCCCCACACATACATATACATTACCAATGTGCACATGCACCATGACTTGCATGAGCGAGGCCAGGAGTAACTCATTGTCCACTCTTTCATTGCTGTGGGAGAGTGCATGGGGGTGCCAATTTGCTTCACGACTAAGACTGACCTTCATAACAAATCATCTTTAATAACAAAGTTTGTAGACTGGCTGCACATAAGCAACATTTCTCTGTGTCTTTCACAACCAGATCAGTAATCATTTGTCGACCAAACTATTACCTGGCTCGGTAACTTAAATAATGATGTTAGCCACAAAGTAAACCAAACATTGCAATTAGACACAGCAACAACATCTCACAATCAGCATTACATCATATCTTTCTATAATAATGGTAGTTAGTAAGTAAGCAGTTATACTTCATTCCAAAAGATGCAGTTTTCAGGTTAACAAGCTACATACTACACTATTCAATGGCATGCAGCAGATTAATGCATTTGCAATCTAACTATTCTGAAAAGGAGTAATGCTGGTTTCATCATGCCTCTACAGTGGACATTGAATGTGCTAGTTGTTAGAGTTTGGGAGAGGGAACTGGGAAGTATGAGAGTTGCTGAGAGTATGAGAGTTGGGGTTGGGGTTATGAAATACCTCATATCCAAGCCAGTAAGCCCAAATAACAGCAATAGCATGTTTACGCCTAGCCGCCTCCTTCAGTCGCCTTAGATCCTTTCGGGCCTGTATTTTTGTTTTCGTTTTTCCCCCAGAATATTTATTACGGGGGGAGGATGGTAACAGGGGAAAAAAATGGAAGCAGTATAAGAGAAATTAGCAGAAGCCAAGAGAAAACATTTTTTTTCTTTAAATATGAAAATCAAACAACCGAGTGGTAAAGAAAGAGTTTTCTCCACAGAGAGATGAAAGTAGTAAAGGTTGCTTCAATTTTAAGTCAGGAAATAAAATGGGTTTTAATACATCAAAGTTAAACTAGCAGCGAATACCAATAATCTTCATACCTGGGTACCTCGCCAATAGGCCGCAATTGTTGTAGCCGACTCCTCACAACGTTTCTGGTGCTTTAGTTCTCGCAAAAGCTTGCGAGCCTGCGGGGGGAGGGGGGGTGGCAGGAAGAGAAAAATAAAATCAAATTCCTGTTCTTTGTCAATCCTTCCTTTGGATGCTCATCACTGCTGCACCCCCATTGTGGTTATTTGTTGAGCTATAGTGAGCTCTGTTCTCACAGTCTCAGAGTACACCGACTGAAGGGGAACTCTATTTAAAGACAAACTCAAACTCAGCCCCTCTGAATGAGAGTCTGGGGCTCTACCCACCAGAGCCAACAGCCGAGCCTTTACCTTCTCATTTACCTTTTACCTGGTATGAAACTAATGTCAATAATGGAAATAGCCGTGTACAATGAGAGCGGGACTTACACTATGGGGGTACATTTCTTCTTTAATGTTCCTGGTGCAGGTATTTGAGTACCAGGAGTGCATGTTAGGAATTCAGGCATCTGCTCCCCCCACCCCCCACCCACCATACAAAGCTTTGTGTCCTGAGAAATAAAGATGAAAATTTACCCCAATATTGTTTTGATATCATATATACAAATCAACTGTCACAATTATAAAAACTGCAGTATTCAGTACTTTTTATACATTTACCTCTACATATAATTTGACAGCGACATGGACTAAAGAGACTATCTGAACATTACAATATCGTACATTGTAGCAGCAACATTGAAAAGTTCATGTCACAATATGTGAAGCTTACACAAAATTCTGAGCACACTGTAGAAAGAGGAGGAAAATCCATTGGAACATACCGGAGTTGGGTAATCTGATAACTGATGGTTAATTTCTAGTGAGCCTTCCCTCACCAAAAGGGCAGGAGGTTTTACCAGTGCTGGCTTCTCTGCTGCAGTAGAGCTAGCTACTAGAAGGTGTGCAAAATTGGTACTGAATGATTCATTCTCCAACTCTGTGCATCAGATAGCCTGGCTGAAATCAGAATGTACTCTGGGAATAATCACTGCATGAACCAGTGTCCCCTCACATCACTATATAACATATTACAATGCCTCTTATAGAATCATACCGCACAAAAGGAGGCCATTTGGCCCATCGTGCCTGTGCCAGCTCTTTGAAAGAACTATCCAATTAGTTCCACACTCCACTCTTCCCCATAGCCCTGCAAATTTTTTCTTTTCAAGTATTTATCCAATTTCCTTTTGAAAGTTATTATTAAATCTGCTTCCATCACCCTTTCAGGCAGTGCATTCCAGATCATAATAACTCGCTACATAAAAAAAAATTCTCCTCATCTTCCCATCCCCGGTTCTTTTGTCAATTTTCTTAAATCTGTGTCCTTTGGTTACCGTCCCTCCTGCCACTGAAACAGTTTCTTGCTATCTACTCTTACCAAAACTCTTCATGAGTTTGAACACAAACAACATGCTGAGGCCAGTGCCAAGCAAAACAATCTTTATGGTTACATTGAAACTGCAGTAATCAAAAGACATTCGCTCCTTCAAAAACCATAACTTGTTTGCATTAATAGTAAGTAATTTTGGTTTTGGAAGTTTTCTCTGTCTGGAAATTACTAGAGTCTATAATTAAGGATAGAGTGACTGAACACCTTGAAAATTTTCAGCTGATCAGAGAGAGCCGGCATGGATTTGTAAAGCCCGACGAACCTGATTGAATTTTTTGAAGAGGTGACTAAAGTAGTGGACAGGGGGATGCCTATGGATGTTGTTTATATGGACTTCTAGAAAGCATTCAATAGTTCCTCATAAGAGACTGTTAGCTGAAGTTGAAGCTCATGGAATTGAGGGCAAATTATTGACCTGGTTAGGAAATTGGCTGAGCGGCAGGAGACAGAGAGTAGAGATAATGGGCAGGTACTCAAATTGGCAGGATGTGTCTAGTAGTATCCAACAGGGATCTGTGTTGGGGCTTCAGCTATTCACTGTATTTATTAATGAATTAGATGATGGGATAGAGAGCCACATATCCAAGTTTGCCGATGACACAAAGATAGGCAGCATTGCAAGCAGTGTAGATGGAAGCATAAAATTACAGAGGGATATTAATAGATTAAGTGAATGGGCAAAACTGTGGCAAATGGATTTCAATGTAGGCAGGTGTGAGTCATCCACTTTGGACCAAAAAAGGATAGATCAGAGTACTTTCTAAATGGTGAAAAGCTCGAAACAGTGGAGGTCCAAAGAGACTTAGGGGACCGTGTACGTAAATCATTAAAATGTCATGGACAGGTACAGAAAATAATCAAAAGGGCCAATGGAATGATGGCCTATATATCTAGAGGACTACAATACAAGGGGGTAGAAGTTATGTTACAGCTATACAAATGGATGTTGTTTATATGGACTTCTAGAAAGCATTCAATAGTCCCTCATAAGAGTTGGACCACACCTGGAGTACTGTGTTCAGTTCTGGGCACTACGCCTTAGGCCTTGGAGGAAGTGCAGTATAGATTTACTAGAATGATACCTGGACTCCAAGGGTTAAATTATGAGGAGAGATTACACAAACTAGGGTAATAATCCCAGGAATTTAGAAAATTAAGGGGTGATTTGATTGACGTTTTCAAGATATTAAAGCGAATTGACAGGGTAGATAGAGAGAAACTATTTCCACTGGTTGGGGAGTCTAGGACTAGGGGACATAGCCTAAAAATTAGAGCCAGGACTTTCAGGAGTGAAGTTAGGAAACACTTCTACACGCAAAGGGTGGTAGAAGTTTGGAACTCTCTTCCGCAAATGGCAGTTGACGCTAGCTCAATTGTTAATTTTAAATCTGAGATTGATAGATTTTTGTTAACCAAAGAGATATGGGGCTAAGCTGGGTATACGGAGTTAGGTCATAGATCAGCCATTATCTCATTGAATGGCGGAACGGGCTCGAGGGGCTGAATGGTCTACTCCTATTTCTATGTTTTCAACTGTCTCCACTTTTGTTAAAGCCTTATAATAAGGAAGTTAAACCAAATCAAAGAAGCCAACTGGATCTCCTCGTTTTTCATAAGTTTACAGACATTTTATAAAAACTTAAATATCATACATGATTTTTGTAGGAAAAAATGTAGCCAAAAATGCAACTGTGATGGAAAATTACTTATTCTTCTTTACAGGATAACTCACCTTCCATCCTCTGATATATGACTGGATAAGTATGGTCTTACTCTTGAGCTGTAGATATTTCTTCCGTTGCTATGTTGAAGAAATAAAGGAAGAGAAAAGTTTGTTAGTTTCTTGAAGCAAACTAGTATCAGGGACAGATTCATCCAAACCCTTAACCCAGATTGGCCACAGAGAGATAATAATCTATTGCTTGATATAGCTCCAATAGGAGTTGGTAAATTGCTGCCCAATGAGGAACTAAACCTGGCAGTGTGGGTACTAGAATTGGACTCAGTGTCTCTGGGCTGGGGATAGAGGGGAAAAAGCCAGCCAAGGTCCAATGACAATGCAGTAACCACTGCTGGAAACAGCCTCTGCACGGATCTCAGATAAGGACTGGACCCAGCTCAGCCGTGAAAGCCCGACTGTTTAGGCTTACGACATGAAGAGTTTGTTGAGATATAGGAGGGTGAATAGTCCTTATGAAACCATACCCTAGCATGAGTCAGCATCTTTAGGAGAAAAAGGGAGGGACAAAATAAAACCAGTCCTGCAAAAGTAATCTGAGTTCAAATGGGGAATAAAAAATATTCTCAAAAGAGTTGAAATTTATTTGTTCAACTCGATTCCATTAAAAGTGATTGGTATGAACAGGTGATGATGAACATTATTTTATTATGTGATGATAATTTGCAAACACTCAACACCTCCTTAAAGGGCTCAAAACTCAGAGTAGAAAGCAGTGAAACAGCAGTTGCCCTATTCCAGTTTCATGTTTTTCTCTAACTTCATTGTCAATCCGACAGGAAAACAATCGCCAATTTGGCAGGTTTAATAGTATTTTAATTTGACCATTACTGAGTACCATTAGTGGCTTGATCCAGTGGGTGTTAATAGCATTCAGCAGTACAGGAACTGTGCACTGTGTACCTTAAACCCTTCCATTAGTGGTGGTACAGGATATTTGCAACATACAATGGAAAGTCTGAAATGTCCATTAACGTCCAATAACACCCATAGAATTTTGGATATTTTGCATGTCACCGAAAATTCAAACACACACAAAAAAACCTCCCTGCCCTGGGACACAATGGGTCAGTGTTTATTGTTTTTCAGCAATTTTTTCTGCAAGTGGGGGTGGCAGGGAGGAAATGGGGGGCTGGGGGAGCATCCCTTAACATATCCTGAACCACAAAAGCATTTCAGCAAGATGGGGAGGGAGACGTATTTAAGTTCCAATCACTAATCTTGTAGTACTAATCTGCCTTTCAGGCAGTTGAGTAAAATATATTTTTTTTTAGTAGCATGCTGGACTGTGCTTAGACAAAATCTCGCCCTATATCTCTTTACAGAGCTCTTAGAGTCGCAGCACTAAGTGATAAATGCAATTCATTACTGCAATGATAACAGAAAACACCAGAAAGATACAGGTTAGTCACCATCCGAAGGAGAAAGACAGGTTAACAATGGCCAGTCTTAGATTCTCACAATTCTAATGTAAAACCTAGCAGCCAGTAGACTGCAGAAAGGATTGCACTCCCGGTACAATTTAACCTCAGATATCTAAACTCAATGGTTTCAAGGTCATATCCAAACAGTATGTGGCTTGTTATAGATCCAGTATTCCATAGGGAAACAACAGCACTTCTTAACTTTTGATGTACTAGTACTGTAAGATGCAAGGTATTTGCTGGACTGTAAACCACACTGAACTGATGGGCTCTCAGAACACAAACACACACAGTTCTGATGTTATGATATTTAAGTTTACATCATTCTAATAACCGGCCATGTGTATTTCTGCCATGTGCACGTTAGATCGGAGTGTGCAGAGACAGGTTCAGTCTTGCTAGAAACCATGAGGGAAGGTTTCCTCTTTGTGGTAGGTGTTGTAACTCCTTTTATAAATTGGTTTATGATTTCACTAGAGAGAGATTACAGGGGAACTCTCCAACCACTCCCATGAGTGGTGCCAGGGACGTCCAATAGTATCAATTACTGTATAGAAATTCTTATTAAAACAGTTTGCATGCCTGGCTACTAATTAAATTAACAGCTTACTAGTTCGATGAAGGATAGGTTACATCCTTTGTCACATTCACAATAAATTAAAATCATGTAATCAAAGTAGGGAACAGCAGCCACAAATAGTCCTGAACGATACTGAAAGCAAACATGCAGGTGCAGCAAGCAGTTCAGAAGGCAAATGGTATGTTGGCCTTCATTGCAAGAGGATTTGAGTACAGGAGCAAGGATGTCTTACTGCAGTTATACAGGGCCTTGGTGAGACCACACCTGGAGTATTGTGTGCAGTTTTGGTTTCCTTATCTAAGAAAGGATATACTTGCCATAGAGGGAGTGCAGCGAAGGTTCACCAGCCTGATTCCTGGGATGGCAGGACTTTTCGTATGAGGAGAGATTGGGTCGACACGGCCTGTATTCACTCAAGTTTAGAAGAATGAGAGGGGATCTCATTGAAATATATAAAATTCTGACAGGGCTAGACAGACTGGATGCAGGGAGGATGTTTCCCCTGGCTGGGGGGTCCAGAATGAGGGGTTACAGTCTCAGGATATGGGGTAGAACATTTAGGACTGAGATGAGGAGAAATTTCTTCACTCAGAGGGTGGTGAACCTGTGGAATTCTCTACTACAGAAGGCTGTGGAGGCCAAGTCACTGAATATATTTAAGAAGGAGCTAGACAGATTTCTAGACACAAAAAGCATCAAGGGGTATGGGGAGAGAGCGGGAATATGGTATTGAGATAGAGGATCAGCCATGATCACAATGAATGGCGGAGCAGGCTCGAAGGGCCGAATGGCCTACTCCTGCTCCTATTATCTATGCTTCTAACGATAAATTCATCCATAACAAGCTAATCTTATTTTTTTTTAACCAAAAAATTGTTTAGTAAGCCTTTTCTCTGTGTTTTCAATATACTGTGGCACAACAGCCCAGGTTTTACAGGGAAAATAATGGCAAAGTTTAATGCTCATGCTGTTATTAGTGTGTAAATAACCCAGCAATTTGTGACGAGGAAGAGATATGCCGTGAGTTGCCAATTGCCACGAATTGCTGGACGTTAGCCTCGCAAAAGCTGGCTCGCCGTCAACCTCCCTATGAGTGTTAAGAAATTGCTGCATTTGCACTGTTAAAACAAATTAAACTCGCTGTAGAAAGTTAGGGCTGGTATTTAATGACGTAAGGAGCATTTTAATGATGAGATTTGTGTTCCTGCAATGCCACTCAACCTCTCCATCCCAGAAGGGGAACAATTGAAACTGTGGAGTCTCATTCCTGCAGGTAGTAAAGTGTTCCTAGAGGTTTTTTAAATTTTAATTTAAAAAATTTTTTTCTTACTTTTCCTTTGTGTTATTTTTCTCTCTCTCTCTTAATCCAATCTTTCTTTCCCTCTCTTTATTGCTCTTTCTGTACTTAAGTTGACTCTAATTCACCCTATTCCCTTCTCCATCGTTCCTCTGTTCTTTCTCTATCCTTAAATCTCACTGGTTAAGGAGATAGACTGTTGGCCTCGTCGTTCACCAAGGTCCTAGATGCCCTGTTGACCTCGCCACACCGTTATCAGTTCGCACTTCCGTCAACTTGCGGGTGCGTGGTGAGGAGAAAGTCTAACTAACGGGGGTATACTGCGAGAAGCCCCGCCCCAGCAAATTCTGAGCCAATGATGTAAACTGCATCAAAGCACGTGGCTACATTGTGAAAACGTCACTTTATCATTTGCACATGAAGTCACCATGATCAAAATCCATCTCCCCAGTGACCAAAACAATGGGCGTGAATTTCCTCGGAGCTGCTGCCGCTCTGCCGTCATAACTTTGCTGGAAGTGCAGCGGAAACGCCCGTTTACGCATGTAAGTGAGACTCGGCGAAGCTGCGGCAGAGGGGCGGGAACTGCGCCGAGGAAATTCCCAGACAGAATTTTTATAATAAAAAAATAATGCTGCACAAGAGCATTATGGAAACCACTTACAAAATGTCTCCTAGTCCAAGCCGATATGGTGATCTGGCTCTTCTTCATCAACAGGAAGTCCGTGCGACACTTCCAGCCACGATAGATCTTCTGAATAAGCGTGGCCAGATCTTCCAGTCGATGCTTTCTCAGATGTTCCAGCTCAAACAGCTGCAGAAATAATGGCAGTAACAGAATCGTAAGGGTCACGGTAGAGGTCAGGGCTAATTTAACTCTCTGACCCTATGAGATCACATCAAAGAAGTCCCGAACTGCACTGACAATTGCATTCAGCTCGAATTAGGATGTTCCAAATGGAGAAGTTAGAAGAATTATTTTTTATTTAAACAGAGGGTTGTTGGGTTATGAAATGCCCTACCAGAAGCAGTGATGGAAGCAGAATCCATAATAGCTTTTAAAAGAGAAGTGGATAAATATTTTGAAAAAGAAGCATTTAAAAGCACAGAAAAAGGAACTAGGCGGATAGTCCTTTCAGAGAGCCGTCGGTACGATAGGCCAAGTGGCTTTCTTCTGTGCTGTTAAAATTCTACGATTCAATGGACTCTCTTTGCTCTCGTGCTTCCCTTTCTCAAGTCAGTTTACATACTGGGTTATCAATCTGATACATGATCATGATTTAGATCAGTTATTGGCACTGGAGTACTTCTAGTTAATTTAAATAACACAGCCAGAAGTGGCACTCTGTTGCTGCTTACAGGAATACTTCTTAAACCACAAAATAAACACAAGCAAACAATGTGCTGCCAAGTTAATTACTGCATGGGATGGTGCCCATCTTGTATTTAATTTAAAATGTTGGATTAATGTTAATAACTGCTGCATAAATGCAAATCCACTGAAACCTGAGATAACTGCAAAGGTTACAGCAGGGGATTACCTACCGTTCTGGGGTTTCGAATAAATATCTTTGATCTACCATATGAAAACTCTTCAGGGGGGATCTGAAGTTCTGTCAGCAGCACTTTGACACCGTCCCTTAAATTAAATGAAGATAATAAGTTTTAGCTGATGCCGACGTTAAACTGAAGCTTCTCCCTTTGAGTGTTGAATTTCTTTTGCAATAAGTAAACTAAGTATTTTTACACGACATTTCTATCCATGAGCAACAATTGTTACAGGAGATCGCTTTGAAAAGAAATGAGATGGACACTTTGAGAATGTGATAGAATTAACGTTCAAAGCTTTGCACTACTATGTACTTTGTGTTCACGTAAAATATGAATCCTGAACGCATTACCGTTATCCAGTTAATCATCTACACTAAAGTTTTCATTCCAGAGGCCTTTGTTTTTGCCAGTGAAGTAAACATTTTGTTCATGTTAATATTTAAAGAAACTCTCATTCCACCATGGCTCACGGGGTTTATCCACTGAGTTGCTGAGCTGTACAGAATACAAGATCCCAGATTTGCTCCCTGGTCTGCTCTGTGCCAGCTGATCTTAGCTGGTATGGTGGTAGGGGTGTGAAATTGGGTTAAGATCACTAGCCAGTTTCCCCTGCAGGAAGTACGCCTTGCATGTATGGATGGATGGATGGATGGATGGCAGACAAGGGCATGTTGGGCTCCGCTGTAGGGTTGACTAACCTGTCAATACACGTTGTCAAGGCTCACACTCATATACAATGATAACTTGGGGTGAAGTACTGGAGAGTGACTGGCAGCCATGGAACGTGTCCCACAAGTAGTCAATGGTTTCATGGGAAGGGAGGAGCAGGAGAAAAGAAAAACGGCACACAAAATGGACGAGAGAAAAAGATTAAGCTCTCTTCTATCCAGTATATTACCATATGCTTTGTTCAGAAGAACGTGAGTAAGCTCAGTACAATGATGTTTTAGTCATTAAGGTAACTCACACTGTTCTCAGTCCATCACGCCCCTTCCCCTGCGCAAACATTTTAGAGAAATCACAATCCAAATATCAACTGCACTGCTCCATTTGCTGCCTCAAAGACATCCACCATTCATGGGCTACTTCTCTCCTCAGGCATTCCACCGATAAATTATGAAGGGCTACATGCTTCCTGGAATATCTTCATTCACTTCAATAAGGGCTGGAGTCATCCGATACCAGAAAAAAATACTACGAGGTTGGGTACTGTGCTCACTCAGCTACTAGGGGGCCTTTCTAGGGCCCAGATCAATTCAGAAGCCACTAAACCACTGCTGCTAAACACAAATCATCATTACACATGTGCTGCATTGCTGTCAAGGTTTCACTATTATACTGATCATTACAGACTAGCAGAAAAATGAAAAGGTGACAGACAAAAGCATCCCACATTCGTGACTGCAACTTTTAGCTTATGAAGATTGGGCATTGAACCTGGGACCTTCTGATCTGTATGGCTAAGTGCTACACAAAGCTTAGCCATAATTTGCTTTCTCGCTTTTTTCCTTCAGCAAGAGCTACCGGATAGTTTTCAGGAGCAGGAACTCTGGCCAATTGCAGGGTCCCCTGCTTCTATCCTAGCTACAATTAGCTAACAGTAAATCAACTCAGCAAATGACTGTATGACTCAGCTACTCATTAGCTAACTTCACTGAGCCATCAGGGGACTATGGGAACACCTTGATTTTCAATCATTAAGCTTCCAGCAGTGTATGTCAAAATAAAATGTCTTTCTCCTCTTTTCCCAGACCGTCATTCTTCTAATAAAACCGAATAGCATTGTCATACCTTGCTCCTTGCCTCCAGTGGGGCCACGTCTGTGAACATAGCATCTTGTACCTCTCCAGGCAGGACTCGTAAGGCTGCTTGAAAGCATATCCGGCCCGTCGCACACGCACATTTTCCATCAACCCCAGGTACCTGACCTGGTGGCGCACTAAAGCCCCTGAAAAGACGCGTGGAGCTTTCTGGTCATTCGGTTTGATGCATCTGGAATGACGACAGCGCAAATCAACAAACTGGGTGCAAAGGTCAGCACACTTGATTCACGGCAATTTTCTGGGAAAGGAGGCGGAGTCTCAAAAGTTTACTTGAATATTCGTTTAGCTGCTTTATGCAGACAATACCTTCTGAAATTTTTTTTTAAAAATTATTTATATCCAATGTATAATTCTGAACTACTTAGTCAAGGATGCCCCACCACTGTAGGAGTTGGTTCAACTGAGAAACAACCAGAGCAGCTTAACTAATTCCTTGGGAACGCAAACATTTAGGATTAATCAATGAGGCAAAATGTTATGTACTTGAAAAAAAAACACAATGCTAGAAATCGGAAATAAAAACAGAAAATGAACAGATCAGTTAGCGCCTGGAAAGAAAAACTAGGCGAACCTTTCAGGCGTAACCCTCTGTCAGAACTGTACACCCAAAACATTTACCCATCTTTCTTTTTCAGAAGCTGGTCGACCTGTTCCAACATTTTGAGGTAAAATGTCATCCTACTCATTTTTGTAACTGCAAATAATAGAGTAAAATTGTGCAAATAATAGGGTAAAATTGTGCAAATAATAGGGTAATAATAGTGGGGGATTTCAACTTCCCCAATATTAACTGGGATACTCAGAATGTAAAATGCTTAGAGGGTACAAAATTCTTAACGTGCATCCAGGAGAGCTTTTTGAGCCAGCATGTAGAAAGTCCTACAAGAGAGGGGGCGGTACTGGACCTAATTCTAGGGAATGTGGCCGGCCAAGTGGAAGAAGTGCTAGTAGGTGAGCACTTTGGTGACAGTGACCATAATTCGGTGAGATTTAAGGTGGTCATGGAAAAGGACAGGGAGGGGCCGGAAATAAAGGTTCTAAATTGGGGGAAGGCCGATTTTAATAGGATAAGGCAGGATCTGGCCAAAATGGACTGGGATCAGCTGCTTGTAGGAAAATCCGCATCGGAGCAATGGGAGTCTTTCAGAAGGGAGATTGAGACCATACAATGGCAACATGTTCCCGTAAAGGTCAAGGGTGGTTCCATGAACTCCAGGGCACCTTGGATGTCAGGGGATATACGAGAATGGATTAGGAAAAAAAGGAGGGCTTTTGGCAGATACAAAAGGCTAAAGACGGAGGAAGCCCTAGAGGAGTACAAAAAGTGCAGGGGGATACTTAAAAAAGAAATTAGGAGATCAAGGAGGGGCCATGAAATAACACTGACGAGCAAAATAAAGGAAAATCCTAAGATGTTTTATAAGTATATTAAGGGTAAGAGGATGACTAGGGAAAAAATAGGGCCCATTAGGGACAAAAATGGCAATCTGTGTGTGGAGCCGGCAGATGTAGGAGGGGTTCTAAATGAATTTTTTGCATCTGTTTTCACTATGGAGAAGGACGACGTAGACATAGAAATACGGCAGGGGGACTGTGATATACTCGAACATATTAACATCGAGCGGGAGGAGGTATTGGCGGTTTTAGCAGGCCTAAAAATGGATAAATCCCCAGGCCCGGACGAAATGTATCCCAGGCTACTGTGTGAGGCAAAGGAGGAGATTGCGGGGGCTCTAACACATATATTCAGAACCTCTCTGGCCACAGGGGATGTGCCAGAGGACTGGAGAACCGCTAATGTAGTACCATTATTCAAGAAGGGGAGTAGGGAAAAACTGGGGAACTACAGGCCAGTGAGCCTAACATCAGTGGTAGGAAAATTATTGGAAAAAATTCTGAAGGACAAAATTAGTCTCCACTTGGAGAAGCAAGGATTAATCAGGGATAGTCAACATGGCTTTGTCAAGGGAAGATCATGTCTGACTAATTTGATTGAATTTTTTGAGGGGGTGACTAGGCGTGTGGATGAGGGTAACGCAGTGGATGTGGTATACATGGATTTCAGTAAGGCCTTCGATAAAGTCCCCCACAGGAGACTGGTCAAGAAGGTACGAGCCCATGGAATCCAGGATGCCTTGGCACTTTGGATACAAAACTGGCTTAGTGGCAGAAGGCAGAGGGTGATGGTCGAAGGTTGTTTTTGTGACTGGAAGCCTGTGGCCAGTGGGGTACCACAGGGATCGGTGCTGGGTCCCTTGCTGTTTGTGGTCTACATTAACGACTTGGATATGAATGTAAAAGGTATGATCAGTAAGTTCGCTGATGATACAAAAATTGGTAGGGTGGTAAATAGCGAGGAGGATAGCCTCAGTCTGCAGGACGATATAGATGGGTTGGTCAGATGGGCGGAACAGTGGCAAATGGAATTTAACCCAGAAAAGTGCGAGGTGATGCACTTTGGAGGGACTAACAAGGCAAGGGAATACACAATGAATGGGAGGACCCTAGGCAAGACAGAGGGTCAGAGGGATCTTGGTGTGCAAGTTCACAGATCCCTGAAGGCGGCGGAACAGGTAGATAAAGTGGTAAAGAAGGCATATGGGATACTTGCCTTTATTAGCCGAGGCATAGAATATAAGAGCAAGGAGGTTATGATGGAGCTGTATAAAACACTGGTTAGGCCACGGCTGGAGTACTGTGTGCAGTTCTGGTCGCCACACTACAGGAAGGATGTGATCGCTTTGGAGAGGGTGCAGAGGAGATTCACCAGGATGTTACCAGGGCTGGAGCGCTTCAGCTATGATGAGAGACTGGGAAGATTGGGTTTGTTTTCCTTGGAGCAGAGGAGGCTGAGGGGGGACACGATTGAGGTGTACAAAATTATGAGGGGCACAGATAGGATGGATACTAAGGAGCTTTTTCCCTTCGTTGAGGGTTCTATAACAAGGGGGCATAGATTCAAGGTAAAAGGCGGGAGGTTTAGAGGGGATTTGAGAAAGAACTTTTTCACCCAGAGGGTGTTTGGAGTCTGGAACTCACTGCCTGAAAGGGTTGTGGAGGCAGGAACCCTCACAACATTCAAGAAGCATTTGGATGAGCACTTGAAATGCCATAGCATACAAGGCTACGGACCAAATGCTGGAATGTGGGATTAGATTAGACAGGGCTTGATGGCCGGCGCGGACACGATGGGCCGAAGGGCCTCTATCCGTGCTGTATAACTCTATGACTCTATGACATATTTTTTGAATTGCTGAATTACAAATGGATTTTCTGCAGTAAGGATCGTGTTACCAGGCCTACGGTTCCTGACACGTTCAAGGTTTTTATATTGTGCTCTGGGGCTATCGCCACACTGTGTGGCTCATTATAAAGTAGAAGATGCTTGGATCCTGAGCGTCACATTAGATTTATTATTTCTGAACATTCACATGCTGCACAGTGCTTAATCTCTCGTGAGTGTACGTGGGTTGTTCACACAACATTTTAAAAAAAATATTCCCACCTGATATAATTGGGATTTTTGGTCTGTAGGTTTTTCATCAGAGTTGCTACAGAAGCTTTGAACTGTGACCCAGCCGTAGGTGGTCTCTTCAAGGACATCTTAGCCGGGTTTCCTTCTGGGAAGAGGGCTTTGACTAGCACGTGGTTGGTCTTCCACATGGCCTGGGACAGGTCGCGATACAGCAGGTCATTGTTTTTATCTACAAATCCTTCCACGTGGTACATCACCTTCAAGATGAAACAGAAACAAGGTGTGATCTCCTTATGGCACGATAACCGTCAAAACAAGTCACAGCAGCCCTTTAGGAATAGGTTATATGTTCGCAACTCAGTAAAGTACTGAAAATATAAGCATAAACTTTACAAATTTGCACAGAGATTCACACATTGGAAACTTATATCGGGGATTTGGGCACAGGTTAGCAGGCCCCACAGGATTTTCGATGCCCATTAAATGTCGAAGATCAGGACTGATCATTCATGAACAGTATATGATCGTTTACATCCTGGTAATTATGACCAGATTTGTATGTTAAATTTGCAGTACATTCCTCCCAGTTGTGGCAATCCCAGGTCCCTTAACAGGGCCTATTTGTTTGGGGATAGGGAACAACCATGAAGAAGCCATGTATCATATTCATCATCACATCTTTTTGTAAAGAAAACATTATTTTAAAATCAGGTCAGGATCCACTTAACTCAAAAGGAATTTGGATATAGCACAAGAAACACAGGAACGACCAGAATTAAGGCTGTGTTTTACAATTCTAAGAAAACAGGTGCACGGGGCTACATGTACAGCAACTTATGAAACCGAGGGCAGGAAAAGTATCCCCACTGTCTCATGCTCCTTTTCTAGCTAGGACACAAGCTTGGATAAAGGAGGATCAAACATTATAGCTGGCTGTGTGTACCTTGCCTGCATAGTGCTGGATTCTGAAGCAGTTGTGAGGCAAAGTGGTATCGTTAAGGAAGCGGGAGCTTTTGCTCATTCTGCTTTCGAAGCGCTCATGTATGGCACAGATTTGATTGAGCTTCTCTAGGAAGGTCTCGTCTGTCACTGTACCAGGACGCAGGCATTCTTCATCAAGCATCGCCAGGATTCCATTTGTATTCTAAAATACGAACACACCAAGGTTGAGGCTATATCAAGTTATGAAATATCATTTATAGTGCTATGACATTGTGCTATACATATATACAGGTGGGAGGAGGCTTTTGTGGCACATCAACACCGGCATAGACCAGTTGGGTCGAATGGCCTGTTTCTGTGCAGTAAATTCTATGTCATTCTATGTTGTGGAGATGGGTCTGGGAGTGGGTGTGGGGGTGAGGGTGTTTTTGTGCGCGCATATTATTGTTTAGCATATATTAATGTAGGAGGCGACAGCACTGAACAATCCAGATTTTGCAGCAGGGTAACCGTTTCCCCATGTTATTGCTGGACTTCTGCTCAAAATTCAAGCTTTCCTAGAGGCAGAACAAATTTTAAAAAATTCAATAGAAATTAGCACCAAGTAAGCTTTCCAAATGTGACTGTCATCAAGTAACACCAGGGATTCACTTGTACATCGCTTAAAGGGGAACGGTCCTCAAAAGAGCAGCAAACCTTTTTTATCTTATTTGTTGGGATTTCTGGGCTGTCGATTTGGTTGCTACGTAAGAGCCATGTTATAATTTTCATCATCACATGCAAATGTGATATTTTTGTAAAGTTGCACAATGTGCTGAGGTACATTTCAAAATGTATCAAGTGAGTTAGCATGATAATGACACAAATGAAAAAGCTAGCCAAACAATATTTTCTTTAAAATGAAAATACTTCTACATTACTTTGTTTAATTCTGAAAATAAAGGGTTAGAAAGTGATCCAACATGAGCTGCAATGTTCCCTTTAATTTTTTTTGGCCATGTGTGGATTTTTGGGTTTGTGCACCGGTCTAAAGGCTGTGTGCACCACCGTAAAAAAAAAAATCACAACTTCGAATAGAACATCTTTTTAGAAAACATTATTCAGGGTATAAAACAAACAGAACAATTGTACAAAATAAAGGAGAAATGTAACAAGGCAAGCTGTCAAGAATTTTTAATTAAACAAAACTGGTTATAGCAATTTCAGAAGTAAACACTGTCACCAGAGGAATGGGGACATCCTGATTGAGACCCAGAGTCCGTAGATGACAGGCCAGATGATGGAGAAGAAGAGGGTGACTGTCTCTGGTTCGGATGATTGTCTCTTCCTTCTCTCCCTCTCTTCCAGTGTTTATATATTTTGTTCAGGTTTACTTCTCTATCACTTGACAGATGAGATTTGATCCACATAAGCACATCAAGGTGATTTTCTTTCAAACCGTTTCGTGATTTTGTTTTTATATTATTCATAAGGCTGAAGCCACGCTCACAATCAGCACCTGAAGCCTGAAACGTGAAATTATCCACTTTGGTAGGAAGAATGGAAAAGCAAAATATTTTTTAAAAGAAGAGAGACTAAGAAATGTTGGTATTCAGAGGCATTTGGGTGTCCTTGTACACGAATCACAGAAAGTTTACAGGAAGCAATTAGGAAGGCAAATGAAAAGCTAGCCTTTATTGCAAGGGAGGTGGAAGTATAAGAGCAAGGACATCTAGCTGCAATTATAAAGGGCTCTGGTGAGACCACACCTGGAGAACTGTGTACAGTTTTGGTCTCCTTACCTAAGGAAGGATATACTTGCCTTAGAGGGGGTGCCACGAAGGTTCACTAGATTGATTCCTGGGATGAGAGGGTTGTCCTATGACGAGAGATTGAATAGAATGGGCCTATACTCTCTAGAGTTTAAGAGAATGAGAAGTGATCTCATTGAAACATATAAAATTCTTTAGAGGGCTTGACAGAGTAGATGCTGAGAGGGTGTTACCCCTGGCTGGAGAGTCTAGAACAAAGGGGCACAGTCTCAAGATAAGGGATCGGCCATTTAGGACCGAGATGAGGAAAAATTTCTTCACTCAGAGGGCTGTGAATCTTTGGAATTCTCTACCCCAGAGGGCTGTGGATACTTAGTCCTTGAATATATTCAAGACTGAGATCGATAGATTTTTGAATTCTAGGGGAATCGAGGGATATGGGGATAGAGCGTGAAAGTGGAGTTGAGGTAAAAGGTCAGCCATGATCTTAATGAATGGCGGAGCAGGATCGAGGGGCCATATGGCCTACTCCTGCTCCTATTTCTTATGTTCTTATGAGTCCTACGTAATAAAACAGTATATGACTTACTGTAAATCAGTATTCCTGATGATAATACATTCCAACATCCCTATCGTAATTTAAAAATACTATTGTGGGAATCCTTAAAAAATACACTTGCTTCTTGAATGAAAGAAAGCGAAATCACTCAAGTTGTTTGACAGCTTTAAAAAGGAGTATTAAAAGGGGATGTCATGCCTTTTAAAGAGAGGCATTTTTTGTTTGCAGGGAGTCGCACATGTCCAGCCCTGTGAGCACTGCCCCTTTAATTGGCAGCTTTGAGACAGCTGAAGGAGATGGGGGTGGGGGGAGGGGTTTCGGAGCTGGAACTGGGCAACCGAACGCATGACCTGGGCTATCGTTCTGGAGTGGAACGCGGATGAGCTCGCGGCTCTTTCTGCAGAAATACAGAGCGCAGCCTCTCTCAAACAGCTGAAGTTGTTTCTTAATGTTTTATTTGATTTTTTAAAAAATCAGACATAGAATTTTCTCATTATGTGCAGATTTGGACCTCCTGGCTATTACCGCTGTCCCGCTGCGTAGCAGGCACAGTGCCTACAAGTATCCAATCCATCCCGGGTCACTGAAGACCCTTTGCTCGAGTTACACTGATTCCAACTCAGTCTTTTTTTCGGGTTCCCACCACTGTTTGCAGCCGCCATTTTAACCTGTATATAATTCAGATTGTACAGAAAACTCCCCTCCACAAACCCCCACCTCCCTTCCAGCTGAGACTTCTCGTTGAATAAAACAATATTGCGTCCCTCTGAATGGTAGAGAACTTTGTGTTTATAAAAAAGAAGTCAAAAGAAAAGCCGCTCAATTAGATTGGAGAGGCTTCAGGTAAACTGTGCATTCGGTCCTGAGCTTTGATACGTCTGCAAAAGTCAGAAAAGATGTGTTGAGAGCAATAACAAAACAGCGCAGACGGGATAATGAAGTGCGCGGCACACAACAGACTGCTGGGCGGCTGTGCACACGCGCAGCTTAGAGGGAACGGTGATGAGCTGTACCCACAATTTCCCCAGAGGAGTTCCTGAATTCACTCATACTGAAAAATGGAGGCCTGGATTAGATTGTTAGATGTTTCAATAGCAGGAGAGAGGTGGAAAATGATGGCTGAGTGATCCTGAGCCATGTGATCCTCACAGCAGATGACTCTAAAGCTGCATTGACAGAGGTCACTTGGTCACTCGGTCAGTTATTGAAAACTGGTGACCTGGGGAAGCCAGAAAGAGATGGAAGGAAATTGATAAGGGTCCTGGATTTTTTTTAATTATTCAAAAAATTAAGAATTTAAATTATTCAAAAAATTAAGAACTCAAAACAAGAATGTGCTGAATGCAGGATTTCAGATTGTAATAGGTTTTGGGATAGAGATGTAAAGTCATCTCCTACCTGCTCGTCTTTACGGTGATAAGACACATCAAAAAAGTTTTCTGTGGCCCCACCCATTTCACTGGGTCTATCAGGATTACCAAAACTAGCAGTAGAGTAGCTCATGTTTGCTGATACTACAAGAATATCATATTAAACCCTGTAGTGAAACTTCTCCTTCTAGTGCTTTAGGAAAAACTGTGTCCTTTGTCTAGAATTACATAGAATCTATAGCACAGAAACAAGCTATTCAGCCCAACTGATCTACGCCAGTGTTTACACACCACATGAGCCTCCTCCCACCTTAATTACCTCTTCTCACCCTGCCCACCATAACCCTCTATTCCCTTCTCCTTTGTGTATGTATACAAAGCAGCCCGCTTGATTGGCACCCCATCCACCACCCTAAACATTCACTCCCTTCATCACCGGCGCACAGTGGCTGCAGTGTGCACCATCCACAGGATACACTGCAGCAACTCGCCAAGGCTTCTTCGACAGCGCCTCCCAAACCTGCGACCTCTACCACCTAGAAGGACAAGGGCAGCAGGTACGTGGGAACAACACCACCTGCACGTTCCCCTCCAAGTCACACACCGTCCTGACTTGGAAATAATTCGCCGTTCCTTCATCATCGCTGGGTCAAAATCCTGGAACTCCCTTCCTAACAGCACTGTGGGAGAACCGTCACCATACGGACTGCAGCGGTTCAAGAAGGCGGCTCACCACCACCTTCTCAAGGGCAATTAGGGATGGGCAATAAATGCCGGCCTCGCCAGCGACACCCACATCCCATGAACAAATAAAAAAACAAGCCTCCATTTAAATGAATCAATGCTATCAGCTTCAACTTCTCCATCTAACAGCGAGTTTCACATTCTTACCACTTGTGAAAATTTTACTGATAAGGTTTAAATCAAAAGCCCTAAAATGGAAATTTTATTAAATTAAAAATAAAATGACAATCAATTCTTTGTAAATCCTCTAATCAAACTGGAAAGGTCCAACTTACATTTTCAATCAGCTCGCAAATGATGGCATTGTTGAAGTACTCAATGTGAGTCCATTCAATTCCCTGTGAAATATATGAATGGTCAGAATGTGATTACTGCAGCAAAATATGGCTCCTTCTGATAATCTTTCTAAAGACAGTGACTGTTTACATCTTGTTCCAGTTGAGGGTTTTTTTCCCAATACACAATGACACTCTATATTGGCAACATTGCAATGCTCCTCTCAGCCAGGATTCTCTACACTTAAAAACATTTCACTTGAAAAGCATCCAATTCTGCTCCCATTCCATTCCCCAATCCAAGTCAATTTCCCATGCACTTCATGGGAAACAGTCCAGGAACATACGTCATGGCACAAGGTCACTTCAGTCACTTTGATGCATGGTGTCTTTTTTCCAAGGAAAGCCATTTCTTGTACACATGCCTTCCTAAACAAATCTGTAAATTTTCTAAACAATAAACGACACAGATAGATGCTGTTTCAGGTGAAAAATGTTCTGGTATATTTGTAAATCAATTCTATGTGAACATCAACAATAGCTTCACCGTCGCAAGAAATGAGGCTGCAATTTTCATCGTTAAAGTAGGCTCTCGTGCATCCTAATTGCAAATTATTTCTCTTTTTTTTTTACACACCAGAGCAAGCAATTTTTGGAAGGAAGGGAAAAAAAGACATTGGAAAGATTCCAGGAAGACCAGCAGACAAGGCAAAGTCCTGACTTAGGAACAAGAACAGAGTACAAGTACCTGGAAGGAGTCTTTGCACAGCCATTAGCAAGGCATCAATAGCAGCAAGCAAGAAAGGGATTCAGCACAGAAAAAGAACACAGTTTTAAAAGACATAAAGACATGCAGTCAACAGTGGGAAACATTAAGAGTGCTGTAATACTCTTCACATCAAGGTTCCACTTATGAACTCAATAAAACTATTCAACATTTAAAAGGATAGAACCTATGATAAGGCACTTTCATATATACCAGAAGCGCAGCATAATCTCATACAGCCTAAAGTGATTAAACCTGCAGCTGAAAGGTTTTACTGTGATGGTAACAAGGGTTGCCTATGAAATTATGTTATCGATTTGTTGAACTTTTCATTAAAGTATACACAAATAAATCAGATATTTTTTATTTTGTAACTATTTTATTGCAGGATATGTGAGATTCCAGATGCATGGATCATATATGCATGCATATTCTTCTCTCTCCCTCTCAGCCATTTTGCTCAGCTCTCAGATTTTCTTAATCATCCCCTTGTGAATAGCTGCCCCTCTCATCCCTTCCGTATAAGAATTCCTCTGGTTTAATCTCTGATTTCCCGGAATGCTGCACAATGGTAGCCTGTTCCTGCAGCTAAGAAAATAAGTCGGAGGTGGAATTTTCCAACTTTTGAGAGATCAGGAAGTTCCAACCTCTGACCTTTGCACTCACTCTCTGGCCAGGCCCACGGGAGTGACTGGCCAATGCACTGTGTCCAGGTACAGTCAGGGAGGTAGAGAATGAATCAGGCATGTGAAACAAATGGGAGGAGGGCAAGAAGGGATTTCTTGCTACCCCTGTTTTCAATTTCCAATAGCTTCTACCATTTAAAAAATACATGAGTCATTGAATACATTCAAGGCTGAGTTAGACAAATTCTTGATCAGCAAGGGAGTCAAAGAATATGGCGAAAGGGCGGGAAAGTGGAGTTGAGGTAAAAATCAGATCAGCCATGATCTCATTAAATGGTGGAGCAGGCTCGAGGGGCCGAATGGCCTACTCCTGCTCCTATCTCTTACGGTCTTACATTATTCTCTAAACCGATTCTGATCCATCAGATCATCCTGAGTAACAGCCTTACAACAGAAACTACTGCTTGGCAGGTGTACTCAATGTAGATAAGCGTGGTCAGAAGGAAAATCTTTTCTCCTGTATTCCTCCTGCTTTCTGTTCCTTTGCTTTTCACATTTATTTTTCTCATTGTCTGTAACAGTTAGTGAACAAAAGGTTAAATGCAGCCTGGACACCTTTGGCAATTATGCCAACACTTTAAAGCCTGCTTTAAGCTCATCAGGCTCAGCACAAGTGTTGCAAGTGTGTGATAGCCCTATTTAACTTATAAGTCTTGTAATTGAAATTCAAGAGCATATCTGCCTTTTGTCCAGTTACATCATCTCTTGTGTTTCCTAAACATTTTCTCTTGCATTATTTTCTCTTTCACTACAGTTTGCCTCAACTTCACTGTTCTTCATCCCTTCCAGACTCAGTTACCCCAATACTCTCCTCGCTGGCATTCCATCCTCCACCCTACATAAACTCCAACTTGTGCGAACCTCTGCTGCATGTATCCTGTCCCACACATAAGTCCTGCTCAGCCATTATCCCAGTCCTTGTTAATGAACACTGGTTCCCTGCCCCCAATGCCTCAAGTTTAAAATCCTCATCCTCGTCTCTTTAAATCCCTCCGTGGCCTCACCACACTCTATCTCCGCACCCTCCTCCAGCCCTATATTACTTCCCCTGAACTCTCTGTTCTTCTGACTACTGTCTCTTGTGTACCTCCCCTCTCGTCAGCCACTAGGGCCTACTATCTGGAATTCCCTCACCAAAACTGCTCTGGCTCTACAACTTTCTCCTCCTTTAAAACCCATTTCTTCAAATCGAGCTTTTGGTCACCCTCTCCTTTCCTGGCTCAATGTCCATTTTCCATTCACCTTCTATGAAGTCACCTTGGGACATTTTTATGTTAAAAGGTGTTATGTAAGTGGATGTTATTGTTTTTAAATGCTTTGGGAAGTGGGAGCTCTGTTCAGCCCTTTCCTCCCCTCTATCATTACTCTACCTCTTCTTCGACCACCCCATTCTCCTGTTAAATAAAAAATGAAATAGAGAAAGAAACAAAGGAAAACCCATAAGGGGTGTTTAACAGAGCCCAATTCCTCTCAGTATGTGGTTTATCTTACTGGGTATCTTAGGAAGCAGTGATTTAGAAATACCAGCACATTTTGGAGATGATGAACCCAGAATAATTTCATTTGAAAAGTCACCGAGCATGAAAACATTGTACTATTTGTTTAACATTCCTTTCTACAATGGCAAACTACATCCTGTCGGCGGGTTTCTGCATTCTGTTAAAAGTTCCCTTCAAGTTTTTCAATTACTTTTCCCCTTAAAAAAGATAAAACTACTTTGGAAGGGACGCTGAATAGAGACAAGATACCTCCTTCCTCATGCAAAGGGGTCGGGGAAGGGGGAATAAACATAAATTGGGAGAGGGCCGAGGGAGTTCAATGTCTGCCATTCTCCAGAATTGCAAAGCAGCTCGTTTAAGAGTGGCCTGGATAAGGCCTGGGAGTAGATCAGAGGGTCATGCTCTCAATCAGTATTTGGCACTGGGAGAACTGAAGAAGGGTTAAAAATCTAAATTAAAATTAAAATATTCATTTCACAAACAAAACAGCAATGCAAACCTAAATATAGGCCCATGTTGCCCAGGACATTTTTGCCTAAACCCATACACTGATGTAGGCCAACAGAAAGGAAAAATGTGTGTTCTATTTACTAAATTGATACGATCTTACAGACTGGAAACTTAGAAATCATTAGGTTTTCAAAAAGAAATTCAGCAATAGATCCAAATTTATTTTAGGGCCTCATAATTGCATGTATTATACAATTCCCACCACATTTAGCAGCAACCAATTAATTAAATTCCACAACGTGTAACATCTCATGCCAAGAACAGCTGCAGTCACTGGGCTGTAATAAAACAAAAAGCTGCCAAGGCTGAGCCATAGACCAGAAAGGTCGCTCGTTCAAACCCTGGTCTATGCCAAGTTGGCTGATTTCAACTGCTGCATCATGGGGTACTACAAATGGTCTCAGAGTTTGGGGTTAGGAAGGCGTGCAATAGAAGTTCCGACTGCTGATTGCTATCCAGTGATTCCTATAGAGAAGTGCATGTGTAGATGCTGGAGAGGAACAGGATTGTACTTGGATGTGATGTCCCCACCCATAGTCCAATAACCTACAGACACTCACTATCTAGTTAGACACATGATTAAGAAATGCGTTTGGCCAATGTACTGGAAGGCTATCAGCACCCACAGAACGGCACCCAGCACCATCCCTCACCTTCAGGAGAGGGAGAGAAAAACAGGCAGAAAATTAGAAAAGAAACATCCTGCAATCAGTAGTAGACTCCATTCAGTATGTCCAACAAATGCAGAGCAAACAACAAAAGCAATAGAATTTTGAACCATAGAAGCAAAACAGTAGAATACAAGTCAGATGACATTGTGATCAAACTCCATAGTTTTCTGATCAGATTATACCTCAAATACTGTATCCAGTTCTGGTCACTGAGACACAAAGGAGACATTCAAGCATTAGAAGCAGTGAGAGAAGAGCCACAAGACTGATCCCTAAAAGTCTGTGTTATGCGAAAAGACGGGAGAAACTTGCACTTTCCAGCCTTGAATGGAGGCGTCCTGACAGGTCATCTTATAGAAATATATATGATTGTAAATGGTATGGAAAAGGAAAATCCAGCAAACTATTTTAAATTAAATTGTGAGATTAGGACAAGGGGATGTGTGTTTAAACTAGTAAAAGGCAAATATGACTGACATCAGGAAGTTCTTCTTCACACACACAGTGATCAATACATGGAATGGACGCCTGGATAATGGAGGCAGAAACCGTGGAATCATTTAAGAACCAGTTTGATGCTGAAGTAAGGGGACTTAAGGGCCGTTCTGGATGGATGAAGTAATATGGGCTGAAAAGCCTTTCTTATCCAAGATCATCTTGTGATCTCATGAAGGACGCAGAGGGAATAATAGCAAAAGGTTCTAAATCAAGAAAGATGAAAATCTGAAGTATGTGGGAGACAGGTTGGAGTAGTAGGCAGATATGTAATAAATGCAGTTCAACATAGATAAAAGGTGAACTAGTACATTTTGAAAACAGAGAATGAAAATATACCCTGTAAAACTCTCAATGGGGTAGAGGAACAGAAAGATCTTGGTTGCAAATGCACAAATCTATAAAAGCAAGACTGCAGGTGAAAAAAGCCATAAAAAGGGCAAACTGGACTCTGTGTTTTATATATCGCAGCACTGAATATAAAAAGGAGAGGGTCATGTATCTATACTAGATATTGATTAGGCTACATTTGGAGTACTGTATGCAGCTCTGGGCACCCCATTGTAGAAAGAAAGAAAAACATGGAAAAGGCGCAAAGTAGATTTGCCAGGATGATAAAATGTAGTTTTGATGAGAGACTTGAAAACCCAGAACTGTGTCCACTAGAGCATAAAAGGTGCAAAGGATCTCATAGAAATGTTGAAAATTCTGAAAAGGTTTAAGAGGATGAATAGAATAGAGAAGATTATTTCCAGTGATTAAACATAGAAACATAGAAAATAGGAGCAAGAGTAGGCCATTCGGCCCTTCGGGCCTGCTCCGCCATTCAAAATTATCATGGCTGATCGTCTAACTCAGTACCCTGTTCCCACTTTTTCCCCATATCCCTAGATCCCTTTAGCATTAAGAAATATATCTATCTCCTTCTTGAATACATCTAATTACTTGGCTTCCACTGCCTTCTGTGGTAGAGAATTCCACAGGTTCACCACCCTCTGAGTGAAGAAATTTCTCCTCATCTCAGTTCTAAATGGCATACCCCATATCCTGAGACTGTGACCCCTGGTTCTGGACTCCCCAGCCACCGGGAACATCCTCCCTGCATCTAGGCTGTCTAGTCCTGTTAGAATTTTATAGATTGATGAATTGGTAACAAGGGGCATAATACCAGATTAGTAACAAAAGCATCAAGGAGAGATTATAAGATTTTTTAAATGTAAACATGGAATGCACTAGCCATTAAGGCCAAGTTAATCACAACATTTAAGAGGGAATTGAACACTTAAAAAAAAATATTAAAAGGAACAAGGAAAGAGCAGGGAAGTGACATTAGAATAGATAGGTCCAATGTAGACCAAACACCACCACCGACACTGTGCCAAATAGTTTCCATTTGTGCTTCACTTTCATTTTCCTCTCTTCCACCACTTCGGTTTCTCTCTCCTTTTCTTCCATTTCTTTCCCTTCTGTTTCCCTCCAAATTTTCCTCTCCATTTCTCTCTCTTTCTCCTCCTCTATTTCTTTCTGCTCCCTTTCCATTACTTCCTCTTCCCCATGTTTCCCTCCGTTCTATTTTTCTCCCATTCTATTTCCTTCCTGTCTGTTTCCCTCTCACCCTTTCCCTTCAAAACAGAAGACACCGCCAATAATCCTTTTGCTTTAGGTGTGTAAGTTCCCTCAGTCAGATGTGAAAAGTTTGTATATTACATATTTGGCAGTGATAATGGTGCAGATTAAATTTTTATGGAGACCTTTTTCTTCATGATTGGGATTGTTTTGCTCCTTGAACACAACAATTCACAAACCTTTAAAACTCTGATGAGCATTTTGAGTATAGATATTCAAGGAAATTGAGCACTTCACCAACACCACTGGTGTTCGGTGACAAAGCAAGCAATTAATCCTTGGGCAGTGCACAGGGTGGAGAGAGAGAGAAACCCGAAACCCATAGTGACTCCATTCTGACAAAGCACGCACTTAATCCTGAATTATAATCAACCAAAATGCAGGGCAGTGCACTGGGGAAGAGGGAACCCAGAATTTACAATGACACTATTCAGAAAAATCAGATACGCGCTGCTGTGTAAAAGTGGGAGTGGCAGTGATATGATCAACTATAAACGAAGGGTGGGGACACTGGTGGGAACATGCAAATGGATGCTGCAAGCCAAAAGAAAGACGTCACTTCATAAAATGAACAGATTCCACACAGCAGTGTTAATATACTCCCAACAAACATGGCACAGCAGTAGCTGCTCACTACTGAAGATCACTTTCTTTAATCATAGATTTCCATATCCCTCCCACCTATGTGACAGACAATCTCTCAGAACTTTTACTGAAAGTTAAAGCAAATCAAACCATTGTCTGATATAGACACAGATGCATATTCAGGGGAAAAGTAAATTAAGGTTGATTCAGAGATTCTGGTGTTCCTCACAGAGTCACCAACTTTCTATTTTCTGATTAAACTTCATTTCAAAAATGTAACATGTTCATTGGAAATATTTGGAATCTTACAACACCAGGTTATAGTCCAACAATTTTATTTGAAAATCACAAGCTTTCGGAGCTTACCTCCACCTGACGAAGGAGAAAGCCTCCGAAAGCTTGTGATTTTCAAGTAAAACTGTTGGACTATAACCTGGTGTTGTAAGATTCCTTACATTTGTCCACCCCAGTCCATCACTGGCATCTCCACATCATTGGAAATATTTGGAACACAGTAGGGTTAATATTACAAATAAGCTGAAATGGAGGAGGAGCAGAGTCAATACAGCCCATTATGTAATTAATACGATATGTATGGTTAAAGAGCATTTTTTAAAAAAAGTCCTAGAAAGTGAGCATCCAAAGGCTATTCAGTTATTAGTGACATCACCACTACACTCAATCCTCCCCTCATCCAACATCCACGTACATGCACTCTCTAGTGCTGGTCATCGGATAGCAATCAGGAACTGAAAGACTGACTGATTTTCTTCCCTTCCTAGCCCAGAGGCATGGAGACCAAACCTAGCACCCCAAACGTTGCCTCAGCCAAGATCAGCTAACTCAGCACAGATCGGATAACTGAGATCACCTTCTTCCAGTACTGATGAAACAAATGTCAACGACAGGGCAAAAATGGGTCATTACCTCTTTGATGTACTCCTCCTGTTCTTCCTTCAGAGTTAGCTCGATAAAGATCTGCTGCAATTTCTCATTGCAGTAATTAATTATGAACTGCTCAAAGCTATTGTTCTGTAAGAGAGGGGAAATTTAAAAAATCTGTTTATTTGAGCTTTACAGGTGCTACCCATCAACACTCATTCCACTGCAACTCAACAATCAGCTTGTAGCGTAGACTGATCACACACACAAGCAGCACGTGTCCTGGGAAGTACTTGCCACGACATTTCATTAAAGCGGTAGAGCCTAACAAATAAAGCAAACTGCAAATGCCATGAAGCAGATTTATACACAAAGGGTAGCTCAAAAGAGCTTTTGATCTCCAAGCTTCATTGTAGCAGTTTACAGGATTTAAATTATTATTAATTAAGTAAATTAATGCCACATGCAGCAAAGCTGCCACTGCAAACAGTTCATACTTACAGAGTCCTGTTGCGAAAAAAAAAAGAAAATTAAAAAAGCATCAGATTGTGCAAAACGTCCAAATTAATAAATTTAAAATAATAATGCACCTTCAGAAACCAAATCATAAACATATTTCTCCTCATAGCAGCTAAGTGCAGAGCATACCGTTTCCCCAGCTGTTACATAAGGAACTAGGCCATCTCATGGGGATATGGTGAGGTAGAGGGAGATTTCTAATTGCTTAATACAGCCTTCATTGTTACCATAACAACAGATTGGTGTATCATCCATAGCGGTGACACGTGGAAAGAGCTGTCTAGATCAGTAACGTTAGCAATTACCAGATGTCATTTCCATTTCTCAAAAAACACGAACTTATTAGATTTAGTTTACAACACAGGAACGAAGCCTCCTTTTCACTTCCTTACATGCCAATCATCCATGTTTGACACGGACAGTCAGTATTTTGGGGGCACTATCTGCAGACAATAATCAGGCTCCTCCCCTCTCGGCACTGCTCCTGCCTCCTGCTGTAGCTGCTGCAGGCGATTGAGTGCCCCTGCACCCTGTGGGCAGAACTCTCACAATATTAGCAATTCGTGCCCACAGTGTGCGGCAGTGTGAATCATTTACTGCAGCAGCAACTGGAGGCAGGAGTCCCAGGGTGGCACTGGTGGTGAGCAGGGGAAAGAGGACAGAAGCCAAGAGCAAAGCTGATGGGCAGTTGGGAGGAAAGGAGAGTTCCGCCATGAATTTAAACAAAAGTGCCAGCATTAACTGGAAATGGAGTGTTCCAGCATTGAAAGTTTTAACTGCGATATAGTGGCTTTATTTGATAAACCCCCAGCCATGCAAGTTCTCATTCAACATCATGTCACTTGTCCCTGCGGTCTCGATTCTCCTCTTCAGATGGAAAACATTATAATAGAAGTACTCGTCTCAGAAGAGGAGCTGCCAAATACATCTCCCAAAGCAAGGTAATTTCACTCCCCCTCCCACCCCTCTCAATACATGCGGGTGTATGGGTGCTGACAGAAGGACAAGGGCACCTCTTGGTTGGCCTGACCTTTTTGGCATCCCACCACTGGTTGTCCTCTTCTGAGCACACCAGCTCAGAGGATCCTCACCGGCAAACCCACTGATGCTAGTAAAGGAGGCTGGAGGCAAAAAATAATTAACGACAACTGACACAAAGGTTCATGAAAGCCTAAGTGTTAGCTGAACAAAAAACAAAAGAAAATACTACAAGGAGGGCCCAGAACAGGCCTAAAACACTTACCTGAACCACTGTGGGCCTTATAAAAGGTCCTCCTGTCTTAAGTTCTGCTCCAAAGCCCACTTCCAGCCAGGCCAGAAATGGAGAACCGCTCTTCCCCTCCCCTTTTGAATAGGTGAATGCTTTGGGCAGGTACAAGGCCACCCGGGCCTGATCGCATAATAGAACGAAACCAGGGTTAAGCAGAACTGATTTCCCACTGGATTTCACCATCTGCACCCAAAAATGGAGTGTACCAGACACTATAATCAGCCCCAATATATCAATGAATTGGGAGGAGAAGGTTGGAAATGGACAGCACCTTTGTGAAGGGGAAGCGCGTTCCTGGGAATAGATGGTCTAACAGGCTTGTTGAAAATGCATGTGTCACTTCATTTGCCCTCTTTTAAGATTAAAAATCTATCAATTGTGAAATATAAAAATGCAGCATTTTTAATGCAAAAATTCATAATTTCTAGAGGAACATGCCCCTATTCACCTCCTTTGAAAATACTTTCTTGTATTTCTATTCAGGTTGTCATACTTATCGGGGTTAGATTTTTTGTGTTTAGTGTTCCTGCTGCAAAGCTTTGCAAGGCAGGAGCATATATAGAGAATCTGAAAGCGCATCTGATTCACAGGCACATGATTTCCTACCCATTAAAACTAGTGGATGGAAAATCATGGATCTGTGAATTGGGTGCATGCCCGAATTCACAATATACGCTCTTGGTACGTGGAAGCTCTGTGCCAGGAGCTCTGAAGAGCAAAATTTACCCCGTGGTTTTATTTCTTCCAACATGAGGAAAGGAATGTTTAGTATACCTACAGCTCAAGTTAGAAGCCATGCCTCAGTGCACTTTCAGTGGAATTATTTGTTTTCATATATCGTAACCTTACATTCAGTGTCATTTCCGAGCTGTCGGCTTTTTGATGCTGTTGATCAGCTTTTGCTGGGTTGGCTTGGCAACATCCGAATGAATCTGCCTATCTCACAAATTTACACAACCTTTCTTTGTCTTCATAGATGAAACCATGTTTGATCCTTCCGATCTACATCTGGGACTCCTCTGACGCCCTCCGCCACTTTAACAGTTTCCAGTTCCCCGGCCCTAACCATCTCCTTTTCACCATGGATGTGTTTCCTCTACACCTCCATCCCCCCATCAGGACGGCCTGCGGGCCCTCTGCTTGTTCCTTGAATGACGGCCCAACCAGCCCGCATCCACCACCACCCTCCTTCCACCTGGCTGAACTTGTTCTTACATTGAACAACTTTTCCCTTTGACTAGACTCACTTCCTGCAAATAAAAGATATCGCTATGGGAACCCGTATGGGTCCCAGCTATGCCTGCCTTTTTGTGGTATACATGGAACATTCCTTGTTCCAGTCCTACTCAGGTTCCCTCCCTCACCTCTTTTTCAGGTACATTGATGACTGTATCGTGCCGTTTCCTGCTCTCACCCCGAACAGGAAAATTTCATCAACTTTGCTTCCAATTTCCACCCTTCCCTCACCTTCACATGGTCCATCTCCTACTCTTCCCTTCCCTTCCTCGACTTCTCTATCTCCATTTCTGGGGATAGGCTGTCAACTAATATCTACTATAAGCCCACCAACTCCCACAGCTACCTTGATTACACTTCCGCTCGCCCTGCTTCCTGTAAGGACTCTATACCCTTCTCCCAGTTTCTCCGTCGCATCTGTTCTGATAATGCCTCCTTCCACACCAGTGCTTCCGATATGTCTTCCTTGTTCCTCAACTGACGATTCCCCTCCACTGTAATTGACAGGCCCTCGACCGTGTCCGTTCTATTTCCTGCACTTCTGCCCTCCCAGAACCACGATAGGGTCCCCCTTGTCCTCATCTTCCACCCCACCAGCCTCCACATTCAACGTATCATCCTCCGCCATTTCCGCCACCTCCAGCACAATCCCATCACCAAACACATCTTCCCCTCCGCTCCCCTTTCAACATTTCAAAGGGACCACTCCCTCTGCAACACCCTGGTCCATTCATCCATCACGCCCAACACCTACTCTCCTCCCCACGGCACCTCCCCGTGTGAACACAGGAGATGTAACACCTGCCCCTTCACCACCTCCCTTTCCACTGTCCAGAGCCCCAAACACTCCTTCCAGGTGAAACATCGATTTACTTGTACTTCTTTCAATTTATTATACTGTATTCGCTGCTCACGATGCGGTCTCCTCTACTCTACGGCCTCTTACATTGAGCTTCATTGGAACAGTGTAAGTTCGAGGACCAGCACCTCATCTTTCATTTAGGCACTTTACAACCTTCCAGACTCAACATTGATTTCAATAACTTCAGATCATAACCACTGCTCCCATTTTTTCGGACAGCCAGTGCTGGTAATGGTTCTGCTGCTGCCATTTATAGCTACTCCTGATCAATCTTTTGTTTCTTTACTTGTCCCATTACCATCCTCCTTGCCTTGCACCATCATCCCTTTTGTCATTTAATCACTCCTGCCTTCTACCCTATCAGAGACCTTCCCTTTTGTTCTTTCCTCCCTCCCCCCCTTTCCCTGGCTCTGTACTTGTTTAAAAACTTTAACTCTTTTAATATTTTCCAGTTCTGATGAAAGATCTTTGACCTGAAACGTTAACTCTGTTTCTTTCTCCACAGATGATGCCTCACTTGTTGAGCTTCTCCAGCATTTCCTGTTTTTATTTCAGATTTCCAGCATCCACAGTATTTTGCTTTTGATTTGATCTGTTGGGTGTACTTTACAAAATATTAGGTCACTGAGAAACAGTCGAAAGCTATTGGTGAGACTGCTCTTTCACACATTAGCCTAGTGCCATCTGATCACTGCTTCTTGATTCATCTTCTTTCCTATTCTTTTCAAATTTGATGGGTGCACTGCATTATTTGCATTGGTCCTTTGCCTGGGTTTCTTTAAAACAAATTGCCCTACTTTGACTGGGCTGCTGTGTGTGTTGCATTTACTCTGCTATTCACGCACCTGTTTTAGCATCTGAAATTTAAGGCAGTGTTAACTGATAGGACTTTGTTTTTATTGGCACAAGCATTTTTTTTCCCAATTGTCAGTTGCAAGTTTTAATTAGTGGCTCCGCTTTCCACTAATCCCCTAGCCTTGCTGCTCTCTTATTCACCACCTTTCTCCACCCGACTCCCACCAGTCTCTCATCTCCACCGTATCTAAACTCCTCTTGAGATGGGCAAGTGTGACAATGGAAGCACTCATCCTCTCACAGCACTCATCCTCTCACTAGTGATTCACAGCTGAACACATCAATCAGAACAAAGACCATCCCCTTTGATTGACAAGGCAGTCAACAATTAACAATAGCCCAGTGGCAACATTCACCCAATCAGCACAATCGTTCACCCCTTCCTATTTAGGGAATCCTCTCGCCCCAAACATGCACTCAAGGTTCCTCTGATACGGGATTACTGCTCGTCCCCTCCCCCCATCATTCCGGCAGCTTTCAACCTTTGCAACTCTGTTCCAAAATCACTTCATCTCATTACTTCTCTTACAAGAACACAGGAACAGGAGTAGGCCATTCAGCCCCTCGAGCCTGTTCTGCCTTTCGATTAGATCATGGCTGATCTGTATCTTAACTCCATCTACCTGCCTTGGTTCCGTAACCCTTAAAACCCTGGCCTAACAAAACTCTACCAATCTCAGTTTTGAAATTTTCAGTGGACCCCCAACCTCAACAGCTTTTTAAGTGGAGAGAGTTCTAGGTTTTCACTTCCACTTCCTGCCAAAAGCCTCCTAAAAAACAATTTATTTGACCATGTTTTCAATCGCTCCCCCTTTTTCAAATTCCTTTACTTCTTGCTGGCCATCCATCTCTCTTCCTTGTGAAGCACTCTGAATTCCTACTACACTAGGTTGTTGAACGCTTCTGTGGAAAAATTTCCCCGATAAAATGGGGGGAATTTTAACACCCCCATGATGGGCGAGAGGAGGTCAAATTGGTAAATTTGGGAAACTCGACCACAACCCGTCACAAACACGACTACTTCCGGTTTAACCGTGGCGGGTTTGAGGGCATCCGAGTAACCTGCTCTGGAGGGACGGGTCCGTCATTATAATATGTTAATGAGGCTCTCTTCATCAGATTTTGGTAGCCATTTGAATTTAACGGCTGTGGGTTGGGTTTCCCAGTCCTCGAGAAACCTGGCAACTAAAGGGAGGTGGGAACTGACAGATCGAGCAAGTAGGTGCTTTTTAAGAGTACTGCTTATGGGCCAGGAGGAGCAGGAGTATTCACCCTGGCCCCGCAAGCAAATCTTCTCCTACGATTGGCCTCCCCGCCACCCCCCCGCGCGATCGGCCTCCCCGCCACCCCCACCCCACCGCACGCAATCGGCCTCCATCTCCATGGATCTGTCGACCCCCCCCCCCCCCCCATCCCCCCATCATGCCCTGCTCCTTTCCGATTTACCGCAGGCTTTCGGGCCTGGTAACCGACCAGTCTCTCAATCTGGATGACTACCGGGCGAGACATGGAGTAAAAAGATGATAATGAGGTCCTGCCGTTAAATTCAGCAGGACCTCTGCCTTCCCAGGCTCAAACACGTGCCCCCACTCCCACCCCGCCTCCCCGTAAATATCAGGGCCAATGTCACTCACATTTAAACATAATTTTGTTCTACTTCTCAAATTGATATTCTAATCAAATTTGAGCTCTATGTCATAAACAACAGTTTTTTAAAGTGCAATTACAGCAAACATTTCATGGAAATTGTCACATCGGAAACTTACAGATTGAGAAAGCTATTAGGAACCCTCAACAGTAAAGTTGTAAATGCGAAGGTGATAATTTCAGTATTAATAATGAAACTGAACATCAACATTCATTGTGAAACAAATGCATGAAATGCTGAGCATGCACAGAACAGCAGCATCTGAAAAAGAAATCTTAATGTTTCAGTTGTAATCCTTCATCAAAATCCAAAGTATTAACTGTTCTTTTTCTTTCAGGTGTTCTTTGGCCTACTGAAGATTTCGACAATTTCTTGTCTTTATTCTAGATTTCTGCAATGTTTTAAAAATCTCAGTGTTAGTATTGCTAATGATTAATGAGTGGCACCAAATGGATCAAATCATACCTGCAAAAAACTCAATTATCAGCAGGAAATCCAAAATGTACTCAATTGCTGAATCTGATATTACATCCTAGGCAGCAGGTTGACCTACTACTAAGTTCTTGCTCTATATGATCCTCTGTGCACATCAAAGGCCTCTAAGTTTCTAAAGTGTCTGCAGGGCAAAGTGCCCTTTTCGTATGAGATTTTCCCCGAAGAAATATTTTTTCAACTACGATTGTTCACAGCTTTAAGAAAAATCAGGGCCCAAATCTTCAAAGCTTGGGATGTGATTTAATGTGGCAGCTGTTTTAAGCTTGTTAAATTTACTGCAATAGCCAAGGACAGTGTTGCAAGATGATCTATCTTTCAGAGAAATCGAATATGTACTTTACACTACACTTCATTGTGCAGGCATTTTATGTTGCTCAACACCAACTCCAATGGTTAATGATTCAATATTAAATTGAAGAGCTGGAGACACGGTCTGTTATATGGTGAACAGCTTCTGTTGTAAGATGTCTTACAATTTCATTATTCAAAGGTGAACACCTATATTTGGGGTTGTTAACATTGCAACCTGGATTAAAAAAAGTTTCCAATAAGCAAAGATAGCAACTAAACCTGTTCAGTTAACAGGAGAGAATTCAGTGTTAAGATTGAATAGATTTAAAATATTTTGAGATTTTCTAGTCCCTTTCCTCCAAAAATTACAGGCTTTTAAAACTCACACTTGGGGCCAACTAGTCCCTATTTCTAACGCTGCTTTTATACTGAGCGAGATCCACATTAGTGCTACAGGCTTCTGAATCACAGGTTTCCTGCAGCTTGCTGCGACTGAAAGTAAACTTGCCAGGTCAGTGTTAAAAAACGAGCCTTCCCAGCTACCTGCCTCAGTTTGTTGCAGCAATTTTACTTTAAGTCGCAACCACCTGTACAAGACCCAAGACCCACCTGTTAGGAGCTGGTGCCACTAGTGCAGGCAATTGAATTTTTGATGTTTGTCAACAATCTTCAGAAGTTAATGTAACAATTTGTAGGGGATGGATTGGGGAATCCATTAGTTTCCTCGTTAACCGCACCCCCTCCACCCCCCCCCCCCAAGTTTCCTCCTCCCCTTCCCATGTTGATTTTTGGGCTCTGAGGGACTGGTGCAGGGACCTACAATTTCTGACTGCCACTCTTTCCTTTTTAATGCTCTGGACTTCTTTGGAGGGCCAGATTTTCTGGGCCTTTGACCTCTGCTTTCAGGAACCATGAAAGTTGATACTATCGGAGATATGAGATTTGCCACCTTTATATGTTGATTGGTGGTGGAGTAACACATAACTGTCACTATCAACACACTATTAATGTAAAAACGTATACTAATCCTCGTCTCTGATTTACATGTTAGCTTGGTTTAGCTGGTAGCACTCCTGCCTGAGTTAGAAGATTTTGAGCTCACTGACTTGAGCACAGAATCTAGGCCAACGCTTCAGCACAGTCCCGTATTGTTGGAAGGGTCATCTTTTGTACTACGACAGTTTGTAGCAATTTTAATCGCTCCACCATTGGCAGCCGTGCCTTCAGCTACCTAGGCCCTAAGCTCTGGAATTTCCCTCCCTAAACCTCTCCACCTCCTTTAAGATGTTCCTTAAAATCTACCTCTTTGACCAAGCTTTTGGTCTCCTGTCCTAATATCTCCTTACGTGGCTCGATGTCAAATTTTGTTTGATAATCACTCCTGTGAAGCGCCTTGGGACATTTTACTACATTCAAGGCGCTATATAAATGCAAGTTGTTGTTGTACTGTGATTTACACAATTGTTGCTCCTTAAGATTTTATTCTGCATTTTTTTTTCTGATTGAAGTTCTGAAGTACTCAAGAAAATTTCGACTAACAAAAAAGCCCACTAAATAGAAGCAATCTGTGAGTAGAGTGGCTGCTGACATTCTCCAGGGTCAACAATGCTACAGCTCATTTGTGCTGACACAGACTCTCTGCCCCCACTTTACCCTACACATATTTTATTCATTTAATACACAACTGCCAGGCCACAAACAATCAGCCAAATATGATGATATTCCCCATATCATTGCTGAAGATTATTAACTCAAAACATGATGGTAATTTATTTTTCAATTGGTATGACGGACCCAAATGTTTATTTTTCATCTTAACAAAGATCAAATTATAACTCTCTACAATTCTAATCTTACACATTATGTGATTCCATTAAACTAGTCAAACAGCAACTAAATTCATTCTTAAAAGTAATGGGATATTGCATACCAAAAATATGCAGTAGAAGGCACTTGATGAACCTGAAGGACTGGTTATATTTTAAGCAAAGACTGCATAGTTTAAAAAAAAAATCAGCTGTACATATTATACTTCATAACCCTATACCGCTGTGGCTGGAATATATTGTGTCGGCAACACAAGGTGAACATCTTGGCGGTAGGGTATAGTTCACAAAAGCTGCCACCAGAAATGTGCATTCCAAGCCTGCAGTAACATTTCCACATCAAAACACAGAACAGCTTCAGCTAATTTAAAGGGGAAGATTAACTTGTTGAATTGCCCAATAGTTTCAGTGTTGTCCAATAGAAATCGCTGACTAGCCACAAGTGTGGCTATGGCAACACCATTTTAGTTACATGCACTAATTTTAGTAGAAAACACCTTACATCTTACACAATATAGGTAAATGTACTTCACGTGTATATTAATATCACAGCTACCACCATTCAGTAACCAAGGAGGTAAAGCACTCAACGATCAAAAAACCCTTTCACACTCTGCTTTTCGTCAAACCATTTTACCAACAAATGCACAAAAAGGTTAAAGTGCATACATACGCCGTGTGAATATGAGTATTGAGATCACTTGCCCAATGATGATGTCTATTACTCATGTTTTATTTACTAATAAAAATGCAATTTTCCATATCTGGATTACCAGTTTTTCACATGGCTAACATTTTGGACAGTACTGCAATATTTCTAAGTACACAATGATCAGTGGCTCCAAAAGTCACCTCTCATTGTTTTATATTTTAAAACTGTTGTTTAGGAGCAGCCTGGATGCAGGTATGATAAGTCCAAATCATCCTCCAGTAACACTCCTGCTACAATCTGACAAAAACTGCCTCCCACAAACAATAAATCAAATCTGCAATTGCAAAGACTGGAGGCAGAAAATACTGGCAAAGTTATGCCCCCCTTGTTCTGGGCTCTGCCACCAGAGGAAATAATTTCTCTATATCTACCCTATAAAATCCTTTAATCATCTTAAACACCATCCTTTAATTTTCTATTCTCGCAGGATTACAAGCCTAGTCTATGCAACCTGTCCTCATAATTTAACTCTTTTTGCCCTGGTATCATTCTGGTGAATCTGCGCTGCACCCTGTCCAAGGCCAATGCAAGCTTCATACTCTAGTAGAATCTCTGCATTAGTCTTTACTAATTAATAACAAATTATATGGGGTGATTCTGTGTTCTGGCTCTCCCTGTGGGGAGTGATGCTCGCACAAGCACATGCCAAATGCCATTCATTGCTACACGCACTGGATCACAGAATCACCCCCATAATGTCGACAACAGTATGGTTGCCATGTACTGGCATGCACATCTAATGAGCAGAGCTACAAGAAACAACTTAATACAAGAGTAAAGCAAATCAGTGATACCACACTAATAATAAACTTTTCTCTCTCGCGTATTTGGTCTCCTCACATCATGCACCAACCAAGAAGATGAACAAACAACATAATCTCAGGCCTCTACTCTATAAATGGGGCCCTTGAAGGTGACCAGTAGCAGGTCAGATTTACCTTCCCCATGTCATCCCCACCTTAGATGGCCTAGCTATAGATCCGAAGCCTACCAAGTGAGGAATCGCATGCAGAAATCATTCTGAGACACAGTGTTTGATACACCACAACTCCTCTGGACTGCCCTGGGAATTCTATTCTTTTTGTTAATAAAAAGGGCAAAACTGTTTGTAAAATAACTTCAAAAGGACCCGTCCCATAATTGAGCAAGTTTCTTGTTATATATAAATGACCTGGACTTGGGTATAGGGAGTACAATTTCGAAGTTTGGGGATGATACAAAACTTGGCACATAGTAAATGATGAGCAGGATAATGGCGGACTTCAAGAGGATATAGAATGACAGGTGAAATGGGCAGACACCTGGCAGATGCAATTTAATGCGGATAAGTGTAAAATGATGCACTTTGGGAGGAACACCGTGGAGAACCAGTATAATCTAAATGGTACCATTTTGAGGGGGGTCCAAGAGCAGAGAGACCTGGGGGTGCATATTCACAAATCTATGTAGGTGGCAGGGCAAGTTGTTAAGGAGGTTAAGAAAGCCTATGGGATACTTGGCTTTTTAAAACAGGGACATTGAATACTAAAACAAGGAAGTCATGTTGAACCGTTACAAATCACTGGTTAGCTTCAGCTGGAGTATTGTGTACAATTCTGAGCACTACAATTTAGGAAGGATGTCAAGGCCTTGGAGAGAGTATAAGGAGGTTTACCAGGATGATACCAGGGATGAGACACTTCAGTTATGTGGATAGATTGGAGAAGCTGGGATTGTTCTCTTTAGAGCAGAGAAGGTTAAGGGGAGACCTACTAGAGGTATTCAAAATTATGAGGCGTTTTGATGGGGCAAGTAGGGAGAAACTGTTTCCTCTGGCAAGTGAGTTGATAACCAGAGGTCATAGATTTAAAATAATTCACAAACAAACTAGAGAGGAAACGAGGAGAATTTTTTTCACACAGAGGTTTGTTAAGATCTGGAATGCACTACCTGAAAGGGTGGTGGAATCAGATTACATGGGAAGTTTCAAAAGGCAATTGGACATATACTTGAAGAGGACTAATGTGCAGGGCTACGGGGAAAAGGATGGGGTGTGGGACTAAATTGGACAGCTCTTTCAAGGAACTGGCACAGGCACAATGGGCCGAATGGCCTCCTACTGTGCCCCAAGATTCTAAATGGGAATGGTCTGACCATCCTTAGTGTCTACACTGTCAGTGCCGAGATCTAGCACCACAATTACATTGAGTTGGAATTTCCAATGATTGATTCTATTCAACACCACCAAGTGAAACATTACCTGTAAAACTAAGGAAAGGTTTCAAAATTAAATAACAAAAGTCGCACATTTTAAAACTTACTTCAAAAATTTCAAAACCATATATGTCTAACACTCCCATCACCTTCTTCCTCACTTTGGTTTGCGCCTGTTGAAAAGAACATCAGACAAGTTCGAAAAATAAATTATTCCTTTTATAACATACTGTCCCAAAATAACCCACTGTGCATGCTTGTAAATGTTTTCCATACACATAGGAATCAGGTCAGAAACTGAACTGCTATTTATTCCCCTTCCCATTCATGCAATTCAACGTGACTTTGTTAACCTCATGTCAAACACTGGCAGTGTTTCCATTTCCATTTCATACATTGTTAAAGGATCAGTTTCTGCAGCAGGAATGATCTAAACTGACACTAAGTTAAAGACATTTTAGGTGAGGGGATGGAGGCAGAATAATTTTTAAGCTTTTATAGGTCGGATCTTAGTTTTAACTCTCTGTCTTCTCCTCTCCCCCCCTCCCCCAGCCCTCGCAGCCCATCCCCCCAGCTCCCACAGCCCTCCACCGCCCCCACCACCCACCCCCTCCGCCCGGCGTCCCCAGCCCCTTCAGACGTTGGTAGTGCTACATTTTAAAGTTTTCAAGTTGCTCCTGTAAGTCTAATACCCGGAACGACAGATCTCCAGAGAACTGTGGTAGAGAGCGTTAAAAGCAGAAGTTATCTTACGGAGTAGCACAATTTAAATAACTAATCTCTTTCCCCTAACCACATGGAGGGAGTAAACTTACACTGAAAATACTCTCTCAATCATCTTTTTTTTAAAAAGAAAAGCTTTATATGCAATTGAACAATTTTGAGTGTCTAGATTAATACGAGGTTATACTCTAGGGAATAGACAATGGATCTCATTTGAGATATGGTTTGTAATGGTATACATGGTTTGTAATGGTATACATGGTTTGTAACTATCACTTTTAGGAAAGAGATATTCCCCACTCCTGCTATAAGCCCAGCACTCAGCTTACTATGAAGGACAGAATTTGCAGGAGACTAAAGCTCTGAGCTCTTCAAACACAGCACAGGCCTCAGAGGCATTTGAGTTGAAGAGGCTTACAGTAAAAATTATATCCATAAATGGAAAGTCACACTGAGACAACAGAACTCTTTCGTCCAAGTTCCTTTATGAGAATATTTAAACAATATATAATCTCACGGAAGCTATTTATTTGATAAGAAGGAACATTTGGATTTTCACTAACACTAACGAGTACCTTAATGCTCCCGTTGATTCTGCTCACAAGCCAAGTGAACAACCGGTTGTAAAGGTTTTTTGCCAAGGCATCACGTGCATAATAAGCCTGAAAAAGGGAGGGAAAAGACATTGTTGGAAAAGTAGTATTTTAGATAGATACTTTTACTTTCTGAAAGTTTCAGTGAGCGACAGCGTCCTTAGGAAGTGCTTCATTTTATAATTCAGCAAACCCAGAAGACATTGTCCACACCTATCAAAATGTCACTGCACTTAAAGCACATTTTAATATTATTGGACATAAAAATGGTTTTCATACCATTTTACAATACACAGCAAGTTAGAAAAATAATAAATAAAACCAATTCACAGACTCCCGCACCCCACCAGGAGGTGAGGCTCAGTCCTCAGGGAGCATCACCAAAGCTGCCTGACTCCCACAGTAAAATACATTGTACAACAGTGCACATCATAGGCCAACATGAACTCTCCCTCCCCCAGTTTGTGTTTCTTTCTCTCTCTCTCCCTCCCCCAGTTTGCGTTTCTCTCCCTCTTCCTCCCCCAGTTTGTGTTTCTCTCTCTCTCCCTCCCTCAGTTTGTGTTTCTCTCTCTCTCTCCCTCCCCCAGTTTGTGTTTCTCTCTCTCTCTCCCTCCCCCAGTTTGTGTTTCTCTCTCTCTCTCTCTCCCTCCCCCAGTTTGTGTTTCTCTCTCTCTCTCCCTCCCCCAGTTTGTGTTTCTCTCTCTCTCCCTCCCCCAGTTTGTGTTTCTCTCTCTCTCTCTCCCTCCCCCAGTTTGTGTTTCTCTCTCTCTCTCTCCCTCCCCCAGTTTGTGTTTCTCTCTCTCTCTCTCTCCCTCCCCCAGTTTGTGTTTCTCTCTCTCTCTCTCTCCCTCCCCCAGTTTGTTTCTCTCTCTCTCTCTCTCCCTCCCCCAGTTTGTGTTTCTCTCTCTCTCTCTCCCTCCCCCAGTTTGTGTTTCTCTCTCTCTCTCTCCCTCCCCCAGTTTGTGTTTCTCTCTCTCTCCCTCCCCCAGTTTATGTTTCTCTCTCTCTCTCTCCCTCCCCCAGTTTGTGTTTCTCTCCCTCTTCCTCCCTCAGTTTGTTTCTCTCCCTCTCTCTCTCCCCCAGTTTGTGTTTTTCTCTCTCTCTCCCTCCCCCAGTTTGTGTTTCTCTCTCTCTCTCCCTCCCTCCCCCAGTTTGTTTCTCTCTCTCTCTCCCTCCCCCAGTTTGTTTCTCTCTCTCTCTCTCCCTCCCTCCCTCCCCCAGTTTGTTTCTCTCTCTCTCTCCCTCCCCCAGTTTATGTTTCTCTCTCTCTCTCCCTCCCCCAGTTTATGTTTCTCTCTCTCTCTCTCTCTCTCCCTCCCCCAGTTTATGTTTCTCTCTCTCTCTCCCTCCCCCAGTTTATGTTTCTTTCTCTCTCTCTCCCTCCCCCAGTTTGTGTTTCTCTCTCTCTCTCTCTCCCTCCCCCAGTTTCTCTCTCTCTCGCTCCCTCTCCCTCCCCCAGTTTATGTTTCTCTCTCCCTCCCCCAGTTTATGTTTCTCTCTCTCTCTCTCCCTCCCCCAGTTTATGTTTCTCTCTCTCTCTCCCTCCCCCAGTTTATGTTTCTCTCTCTCTCTCCCTCCCCCAGTTTGTGTTGCTCTCTCCGGATCACAGAGTTTCCAGGCCATACGCGTTGGCTTCGAAGCCGTCATCCTCACAACCGAGAATGAATCAATATGTCCAAATAGTGGGGAGACCAGCAGGGACCAGACAATGTGATTTGGTTGCAAGCCACGACAGCCCGTATACTGTGCGTGTGTGAAGCGCGCACTCAAGGACCGTTTCTCCCGAGTCGCCAGCAGCAGGGCACGGGAGACCAATCGCCCAGTGCAGTAGACTCCTGCCCAAAGCGGGAGAGTTGGGAACCTTAGTAAAGACATTGCTAGGTGTAGCACTAAGACAAGGAGGGCCTGGTGCTGTGCTGAGTTATCTGATCTCAAACAAAGCAGTAGTTGGGGAGTGCTACAACTGACCTTGGTGCCAGGGAGGAAATAAAATCAGTCAGATCCCTACTACTGATTGCGATCTGGTGATTCCAGTTGGAACATATGTTTGCAGATGTTGATTGTGGACAAGGTTGGTTTTGGTGTGATAACCTTCAGGTTGAATCACCTGATGACCTTCACTATCACAGCTCACACATAAATAGGCCATCTGAATTTCAGGGTGGGGGCAAGTGAAGGGTTTCAGCCAAATTCAGGAAAAAATATCAAGTCAAAAATAAAATAAAACATTTGTAATCAAAAAACATTTAAAATTTAAAAACATTGGGTATCACCAGTAGAACAATTTTGGAGGCACAAATAAAACACTTTAAAGTAAGTAGTAAACGTTTAAAGGTCTTTACAAAGTACAATGCTAAAAAGGAGCAGAGATGAAACATTAGCTGCATCCTCAGCCTCTATTCCCTCATGGAACTTCATTCAACCGTCTGTACTCCAATCAGGCAATTAAAGGTACTCCCTGCATCAATGCTTCTCTTCAATATGGAGATGTTGCCTCCCAAATCCACGTCCAGCTTTCCTGCAACCCCATGTTTGAATCTCTCTGATCAGCTTTCCGTCCCTGTCATAGCACTGAAACAGCTGTAATGAGTCACAAATGACAGTCTCTGTGACTGTGACCATGGTGTATTATCCCTTCTCGACTGTGATGTTTTCTACCTTAAAGGTGCTGTATAAATGCAAGTTGTTGTTGTTATCTTACTTAACACAAATACAAAGTGTAGCTTGGCTGGCACATTGTGAGCCTTTGACATACTTACCTGGGCCACATTTAATGTTGTTGAAACTTTCTCTTGTTTTGCCTCCACAGTTCGGAAACTAAAGGCTCTCTCCAGAACAGCCTGATCCTGGCCAAGCAACTCACAGATCTCCTTCAGCTCTGCAAATACAACATATGAGTAAATACAACACCAGAATCATTGGGACAAGGAAGTCAGCAAGCTGAAGGTTAACTCACTAACTTTAATAATAGGCCTCTACTGAGCCACAGGCACAAAGATTCCATGATTAATCAATAATCAGTTTAACTGCTTCAAGTTTTATGTCAAGCATAATGGGGTTCCCTCAGAGTTTACCTAAAGTCCCTCAGAAGCTCTGGTAACTGGCGAAGGCCTTTGAATTAAGAATATTTTTCCTCACTTCTCGACTGCCCTAATATTACTCTCTTTGAAGTCCCTGCAATGCCCAAACAGATCGCCCTCCTTTGCCTCACGTGCAGATTTTGGAACAATTCTTGGCAATTATGCTTAATCTGCTTTTTCAACAATAATCCCTCTACCCTTGCCCCCAGTCTGGCTCTTCCCACTGAGCTCCCACTTTCAACTGGGGGAGGGAATGTTCTGGCATGTGGACTTCTCTGTAGCTGTGGTTAATGTTGCTTTGTGACCACCCAATAAGTCATATATATACCTCTGCAGAAAAGACTGTGCCAGATTATTTTCCCTCCACTGCCATGCTCATGGCTCCATCCCAAATTGGCAAAACTCAGTCAATAAGGACATGCAAATTCAAGAGATAATCAGGGCTGGAATTGTGTTAACTAAATTTTGTAACACTACATGACTTCGTAATCCTCTTGGTATTGAGAAAGGGCTTCTACTTTCACAATGGAATGATTCCGAGAGAAGAAACAAGCTGGTGTCAACACTGCATTCCAAAGACTGGGGGCAGCAGCAGTCCTCCTACCATTTTTGTCTTGGATTCGGCTCTCATCTAAGCCGTTTACTCGAGACTCTGGCTTGAATTCAATGTTTCCCAGCTTTAGTACTGCAGCCACCACCTCCAGAACCGACTCTGCTTCATCATCCATGAAACCAACAATCTGCATGGCATTCTGCAGGAAGGGGAAAAAGTGCAGGAGAATTGTCAGAAGTGCAGACTCAAAGGCATGCGTCTGAAGGAGGGCGATAACTAGCCTGTTTCGGCCTTATAATAAAGAATGGAAAGCGGTTTCTCACACCTGTAACTAAGACAGGAAATGATTAATTGCACCATGACATATCGAAGTATTTCCCAATATTTGTCATGTTTGTAATTCCCTGCAATTTACAGTGCCAGAACAGATGTAAAAATGAGATGGTCTCTTGGGGCTAAAGCAATCCTTATATTTAGTTTCCAGATGTTAACTTCCCAGCCTAGTTAAAATTGTCCGAAAACATCTGGTGAGAATAATTTTGCTGTGCACCTGGTAACGCTGCTTCCTGCTGCTGGTCGGACAAGCTTAAATCAATACATTTTCGGAGATCAAAAGGACATGTGCAACAAGTAGAGAAAGAATGAAAGGAGACAGATCTCAGGCATCGCTCCCTGCCCTATATCCTAATGCTGCATGAATGAAGCTTTATTAGGGCTATCTTACAGCACTTTGTGACTTAAAAAAAATTACCATTATGTAGTGCAACTGTGTTACCTATTGACAAATAAACTTAGTACTGCACCATTAAACTACCTGAGTATTCCATTACCTTATCGCTATAAACACCTCTCAGCAAAAAATAACAATACAGTCACTATGCCCTGTATTTTCACTCCGCTAACAATGTTAAAGTGGAAATGAGAGAGTAAAACACTTCTGGAAACCAAGTACTATAGTTATTGCTGAGAGAAAAAAAACCCTGGCCAAGGTAGGCTCATTACCTCAATTTTCTGTGAGTGGTATTTCGCATAATTAGACATTCAAGATTGATGGGTAGGTGGAATATGTACCATTTCTTATATAAACCATCGTTGTTGCCAACTTTTATCAGATATTTCGGTCTCCGTTCATGCAGCAGCTCCTAAAATAGCTTCTATGGCTCTAATTGATTCTTACCTCTTCTGCCCATGAGCAATATTTCTCAGCCAGAGCCATCAAAGGGGCAAGGGTCAGCCAGAGCCACAGAAAGGGCAAGGGTCAGCCAAAGCCACAGAAAGGGCATGGGTCAGCCAGAGCCACAGAAAGGGGCAGTGGTCAGCCAGAGCCACAGAAAGGGCAAGGGTCAGCCAGAGCCACAGAAAGGGGCAATGGTCAGCCAGAGCCACAGAAAGGGGCAATGGTCAGCCAGAGCCACAGAAAGGGCAATGGTCAGCCAGAGCCACAGAAAGGGCAAGGGTCAGCCAGAGCCACAGAAAGGGCAAGGGTCAGCCAGAGCCACAGAAAGGGCAAGGGTCAGCCAGAGCCACAGAAAGGGCAAGGGTCAGCCAGAGCCACAGAAACTGTTTTAGGAGCTAACACATGAGCGGAGATCATTAGGTATGATTATCTCTCGGTCCCTCAGCCTCTCGCGTTGTCTCGCTGCATGGACTGTCACTTAGCTGCAGCTCAAATCCCCTGCCTCCATCTCTCCAGCTTGTGCTTAGGCTCAATCCCACACACACGCCATTGATCAACTGATGGTTTGAATGGAGCGTTGCCAGTGTGCATGGGTGGGGGATGGGGGGAGAGGAAAAGGCAGGGTAACTTTTTGTTTTTTTCCCTAATTCTTTAGCCCTTGTTTGTCGTCCCTCCACCCTCCCCTCCTTTTTTCATCACCTGCCGTTTCTCTCAGGCACTGTGGTTTGAATTTTGACTTGGTTTCTGTCTGGATGCATCACAGGGCCAGGTGGTGGTGACAGGAATTGCTGAGAACCGACTTTAATCCTGAAACGCACTCGGTGTAAAGAACTCACCACAGTTTCTACGATGTGGCCTTGAAACAAAGAGAAACCTGCAGTAGGCAGCTAGAGAGGACTGCGGGCTGATGGACGTTGGAGGATCTGTGTAAATTTGACTCTTCCAGCTATTCTTAATGGTTGGGACTGAATACCAGGTGAAAATGAGGTGGGTTTAATTGCACCCTGTCCACACGAACGTAACATCCTGACAGCCCTAACAAGCCTAAGATGCCTGCAGCTACTTTGTTCCAATTAGCCCGCCCAATATTCATAGCCACCCAAAATGCCAGCCAGGAAAAAGTTAAAACCAAAACCTGATTATCAGCATGCAAAAGAATGAACGAACTTGCACTTGTACGGTGCCTTTCGTGACCTCAGGACATTCCAAAGTCACTGCTGTAACGTGGGCACACACGGCAGCCAATTGGTGCACTACAAGATCCCACAAATACCAATGAGATCAATCACCAGATAATCTGTTTTAGTGATGTTGGCTGAGGGATAAATATTGGCCAGCATATCAGGAGAACTCCCCTGCTCTTGTTCAAATAATGCCACAGGGTCTTTTACGTCCACCCGAGGGGGCAGAAGTGGCCTTGGTTTAACGTCTTATCCGAAAGACGGCACCTCCAATAGTACTGCACTCCCTCAGTACTATGAGTGTCACCCTAGATTTTGTGATCAAGTCACTGTAGTGGAGCTTGAACCCACAACCTTTTGACTCAGGCGAGAGTGTTACAACTGAGCCAAGGCTGAAATCAATTTGTAATCTCATTTTAAACTTTCATTCCTCCACCCCCCAAACATTAAAAAAAAATCATCAATGGATTAACGTTGTGCTCTTCCTAGTGCTCATGGTCACTTGCTGTACTTGTTGGCAGTCCTGGCATGTACTTCATATGCACCTCTGCCCTCTTCTGATCTCCTTATTCTGCCACACAGTGCTTCCTACCCTGACTCCTTGAAGTCTTCTCACCACACACTTGGTTCTCACACCTCGTACACAATATATCTGTTCATCTACATTCCAACCCTGAAGCGGCTTGTGTACAGATCATGTTTATTCCCCATAATACAGATCATCACACATCATAGATATTGGGCCAGATCTTGCTGGAGCTGGGGCATCTCGTGGCATACGCCACTTGTTAGACTTTTTCCTGCACTTATGCCCCCTTATTTATTGACATTAAAACACATGACTGACCAACTGCATGCAATAGAAGACCCATATCAAATTATACAATGGAAACATGCACTTATATTCAGTAAAGTTTTTTTTAACAAATGGGGGTTTGCATTTTTACAGCATGCTGAATTTTGAGTGTTTGCAAAACTTGCAGGCTGTGGAGAAAGAGCAGTGGTGTGTGACTAATTAGATAGCTCTTTCAGAGAGCTGGCATAGGCACGATGGGCTGAATGGCCTCCTTCTGAGCTGAATGATTCTATGAACTCTAACTTAAAATGGAGAAATGGTCATTACTTTTGCTGTACTGGATCAGACTGAAGTGATTTTATGCCAACTTATTTTCCTTTAGATCTGTGAGTACTTACAACCATTGTTGGAAGGTTTGAGCAGCTGAGTTTGCTCACAGACTGTTGTACTGACAATTGACCTGAACTCAATGCACAAAATCTTAATTAAAATGGAGAAATGGTCATTACTTTTGCGGTACTGGATCAGATTGAAGTGATTTTACGCCAACTTATTTTCCTTTAGATCTGTGAGTACTTACAACCATTGTTGGAAGGTTTGAGCATGCTGATAATCAGGTTTTTTTAAAAAAAGGAGTTAGTTGGTAGAAATATATTTTAAAAGCTATCTATTTAAATCCATTATTATTTTGGTTTATGTAGCACATGCAGAGCTGATAAACTTGATAAAGAATGGAGCGTTGGGAGCTCCCCTAATAGTTCAGGTTATTTATCCAGTGGGTATTAAGCCATACAAACCATGGAGTTCCCTTGCTTGATCTCTATTCTGTGCTGATTTTAGCTGGGGCAATAGTGACAATTGCTGTCAGCTCCCCTGGCTTTTCTTTTATTATTATTCATTCTCAGGATATGGACATCACTGGCAAGGCCGGCATTTATTGCTTATCCCCAGTTGCCCTTGAGCAAGTGCTGGTGGGCCTCCTTCTTGAACCGCTGCACTCCAATTAGTGAGTGGAAAACTGGCCGTGGTTCCTGCTCCGATCACTATCCAGTGATGGAAGTGCATCTGTGTGGAGCTCAGTAAGGGGTCAATGCCTTCAGGAGAGAAAGAGTGGAGAACATTTGGTGGAGAAAATTGCAGAGACGAAACAGGAAAAAATAATCGCTGTCACTATCCATTAAAAAAAATTCAGTTGCAAAGACTGTATTTGTGCCTGAAGGGGACGCGGTGGTGATTAATACCCTCAGGTACTGTGCCATTGAGTGCGAGGGATGAGGTTTCAACTCTATTTTCACAGTGGCTTCCTGAGCATTTCAACAGAAGTGTTTATTTTACAAGCAGTCTTTTCTGGTCATGAATTTCAAAATAATGGGTCCGGTTTTATTTTACTACATAAATGGGACACATCTCAATTTATTTTTGGAGCTGATATTACTTTGAAATCTTGTAGTTTGCTCACAGACTGTTGTACTGACAATTGACCAGAACTCAATGCACAAAATCTTAATTAAAATGGATAAATGGTCATTACTTTTGCGGTACTGGATCAGACTGAAGTGATTTTACGCCAACTTATTTTCCTTTAGATCTGTGAGTACTTACAACCATTGTTGGAAGGTTTGAGCAGCTGAGTGCCATTAAACTTTCAAGCTGCATTGTCAGCTGTAGAACATACTGGAAAAAAACATGCTCTTTTAAAAAAAACACCTGTTGCGACTCAACTCCAGTGATTTAAAAGCTAAATTTATCAAACTGAAAGCTAGCATGGAACAAACAAGCTCCCCTTCGTGTAGCTACCCGAGATCTGTTTTTTGGCATTACAATATGTTTTCACTGAATGATCAGGTTGGACTTGTTAAAATTTCCATGCACCTTCATCAGTAAAAAGCAGAGTGAGTCTAAACCAGTTCAGTCTGCTTACATCACCTGCTGCTGAGTGATCACGCAATTCAGCGTCCGCAAATGAGTTCATCTGAAGTCAATGCGAATCCAATAAAAACACTCAGCCTAAAGACTGACTCGGTTAATTATTTTTGTTTCCACCGCGGTATTCAGGAGATGATCCGAATGCGCGGTTATAACACGTCTATGGAAATGTACCCCAGCAAGAGACAAGAGGGGCGATTTAAACTTGAGGCGCGCAACAGCTAGCGAAACGTGCCCGCCACCCGCCTGTTGTTGCCGCCTTGAGGCCTGAGCCATTTTGAGGCCCTCCTGGCCCCACAAAAATGCTTCCCAAACATTGCCGGTCCCTCCGTGACACCGTCCCACCTGGGATTGAGAGAGGGGAGAGAGATTGTGTCTTTCTTCATTTAATGTTACTGCAAATTTTTTTCAAGTTGAACTTTGAAGACAACTTTATCTCACCTGCGTTTTGCTGAGGGGAGGGTATTGGGGTTGAGCAAATAGTTCAAATGGAAAGAGATAGGGATAATGATAGGAGTGAGGGGGTGGTAAGATGGGGAATGGGTAGTGGAAAGGTGAATGAGTGGGAACACGGAGTTTGGGGACATGTATGTGATTAAGGGACGTGATGGGGAGTCTCTGAGGGCCACATTTCCCCCATAACCCTCTTGCAGCCTACAACTGTTGCTGGCTCCTTTCCCTGCTACACTAAGTGCATAGGCAACAAAGGAGAGGATGACAAAAGGGAATACGAAGAGGTTAGGAAAGAAGTGAAAAACATAATTAGGAATGCAAAGAGGAACTACAAAATTAAACTATCAAGGAATATAAAAAGAAAGAGTAAAATATTCTACAGGCACATAAATAACAAAAGAAAAATCAGGATAGAGATAGGGTCACTAAGGGATGCAAAAGATAAACTCACAGGTAATGACAATGAAATGGCAGAAATATTGAATAGTTACTTTGCCTCATTATATACCAGGGAGATTAACATGGTGGGCACGACATTAGAAGAAGAGATCAAAAAAGAATTTTAAGATAGAAAGAGGGGAGATAATTGATAAACTAATCAAACTTAGAGAGGGTAAAACCCTGGTCTGGATGGATTGCATCCGCACATATTAAAATAAGTTAGGGAACAGATAGCAGAGGCACTATTACATATATATAAAAATTCATTACCAAAGGGAGTAGTGCCAGAGGACTGGCAGACAGCTAATGTTATTCCTTTGCTTTATTTAAAAGGGGAGATAGAACAAGTCCAGGGAACTATAGACCTGTTGGCTTAACGTAAGTGCTAGGAAAGATAATGGAATCCTTACTCAGCGATGTAATAGAAAAACATCTAGAAGCCAAAAATATAATAAAGAATAATCTGCACAGATTTCAGAAGGGAAAGTCATGCTTGGCCAACGTTATTGAATTCTTTGAAGAAGTAACAGAAAGAGTAGACAAGGGTAATGTAGATGATGTAATAGATTTGGATTTTCAAAAGGCCTGTAGACTCATGACCAAGGTCAGAGCATGTGGAGTGAGGGGACAGGTGGCAGAATGGATAGCAAGCTGGCTACAAAACAGAAAACAGAGAGTTAAGGGTAGCTACTCAGACTGGCAAAAGGTGGTAAGTGGTGTTCCACAAGGATCGCTGCTGGGACCACTGTTTTTCGCCATTTACATTAACAATTTGGACTCGGAAATCGAAAGTACAATTTCAAAATTGGGGGGTGTAGTTAATACAAAGGAAGAATGCAACAAAATGCAAGAAGACATTAATAAACTTGCATCTAATTAGCAAATGAATGTCAATAGAGACAAGCGTGAGGTGATGCATTTTGGTAGAAAGAATAAGGAAACCACATAGTGCTTGGATAATAAGAGTCAAAATGGGATAGAGGAGCAAAGGGATCTCGGGGTACAGATACACAAATCACTAAAAGTAGCGATGCAGGTTAATAAGGCCATGAAAAAAGGCAAACCAGCACTGGGGTTCATTTCTAGAGGGGTAGATTTGAAAAGCAGAGAAGTTATTTTAAACTTCTATAGAACTTTGGTTAGACCACACTTGGAGTACCATGCACAGTTCTGGTCTTCATATTATAAAAAGGATATAGAGTCATTGGAGAAGGTGCAAAAAAGATTCACAAGGATGATAACAGAACTGAGAGGATATACTTATCAGGGAACACTGAACAGGCTGGAGCTCTTTTCTCTAGAAAAGAGAAGGGTGACCTGATCGTGGTCTTTAAGATAATGAAAGGGTTTGTTAAGGTAGACGTAGAGAAAATGTTTCCATTTGTGGGGGACTCCAAAATTAGACGTCAGAAATATAAGACACACTAATAAATCCAATAAGGAATTCAGGAGAAACTTCTTTACCCGAAGAGTGGTAAGAATGTGGAACGCGCTACAACAAGGAATAATTGAGGCAAATAGCACAGGTACATTTAAGGGGAAGCTAGATAAACACATGGAAGAGAAAGGAATAGAAGGATATGCTGATAGGGTTAGATGAAGAGGGCTGGGAGGAGGCTCGTGTGGAGCATAAACACTGGCATTGACCAGTTGGGCCGAATGGCCTGTTTCCGTGCTGCAACTGGATGTAACAATGTCACACCACATCCTGCCTCCCACCTGAAAGGGAAAAATAAAAAGACAGAGAAGCAAAAGAGGACAGGGAGCAAAACAATAGGAAGAGTTAAAGGGAAAGAGGTAGGAGAGGAGAGACAGTGAGAAACAGCAACATGAAGGCTGCTGAGACAAGTGAGAGAGTAACCATATTCATCAACTTACTGTGTACAATGCTACAGAAGATCATATTATATATACAGATATAGATAATATATATATTTAGAACATACACAAAATATAGGAATAATTTGTTCTCACAGTTCATCTGAATCATTCAGTGAGATAGCTACCTAGTTGTATACATTATTCCAGTGAAAGCATTATATAATAAAAAAGTTAGAATTGCCCACAATTTGCTGTAGCAGGGCAACGAACGGTGTCCGCCATCAGTAAGACTTGCCCGTGTCCGTTTAATCTCGATGATATTTAGCACCGCAAGTTGCTGGAATTGCGAAATGGAAATCGGGCACCTGGGACCTGAGTGAACAGGGCAAGCAACTGTGTATCTCCTTAACCCATCAGATTGAAGGACTATGAAATTAATAGCACAAGGACTGAGAAGGAAGTGTAAGTCAAAATGGGTGAATTTAATGTCAAATCAGGTACAGAAAGAGAAATAGAGGGAAAGAAAGATTGGATTAAGAGAGAGAAAAAAGAAAGAGAAAGGAAAAGTAAAACTTTTTTAAAAAATAAACATTTTTTAAAAAATCTCCAACAATATATATCTGAAGGAATGAGACTGACACTTGTAATAATTAAGAGAGGTTGACTGGCAGTAATTAACACTTATCACATTGTTAAAAGGATACTTAGACTTGAAATGACTTGACTTAACCTTGTGGCAATTTTGGCTCGTATCTACCACGCAAATACAGCAACTTCATGCCGTTCAATGCATTTCAACAGTGAGGCAGACAGCAAAATGCCGTTTTCATGAAGCCAACAGCGGAGCGGCGGAGTTTGGACAGCAACTTTTGGATTTCCACGTTTAACCGCACTTCTGTCCTCGCTTGAAGTTGTTGTTGAACTTGTGCATAAATAACGGCAAGCGCCATTAGTCTCACCGTTATTCTGACAGCAAATTCTGAGCCAATATTTCATCCAATAAAACCCTGGAATTTAACCCCCAATCCCAAGTATCTTACTTTGACTGTTCTGAAATTGGCAGCATCATCCACCCCATTCACTTTAGCCGAATCCAGGCCCAGGTAGTTGTATTGGTTGAAATCTCGCTCAAGCATCAATCGTTCTGGAAGAGAAAAGTTAATATAATAGCATCAGTAAAATACCAACGTTTCAAAGCATTTTACATTATCACAGTGCCTTTATTTGTTGTGTGAATACCAGTTGATAGTAGAGTCATAAATTTTGGGTTGCTTTAGATACTTGGATTTAGTGTCACTGGAGTCTCCTTTAAGCGGATGTGGTGGCCCTTATGATTAGGAATTTACCTTTACTGTCCAATATCTATTAATGCAGCAATGCAACCTGGGGGCTGTAATCATGAAAACCCCTTGTTATGTGAACTGAATACTGGAATGGGTTCAGGGCTATGGTAGGGCAGAACCTTGGGGGAAGTTCGGCTTAATGGACAAGGAGAAGAGGGGAGGGAGGGAAGCAGCAGAGGCAGCTGAACGGATGGTCTCAATCTTAGCGATAAAGAAGGCTCTGAGCTCCTTGCACTTGTTGGAGATGAGGGAGGGAATTTGCTGCAGCATTTTCCCACTGCAAATGGTGGCCAGCAGTGCTATCTAGAAAATATAACAATTTTGTAAGGATTTTAATTTAAGTTGCCACAATCTGTTTCTCTCGGAGTCCAAGTGGCCTTTTAATATTTAAGCCCTCCCTACTGTATCCAACAACAATGCTGGAGGCCAGGAGCACAGTGGTGGAATGCATTATATGATCAACGCCACTTCTGGTGGACAAATCTCGGAAGTGGCATCGGCTGGTGGGAAGCAGGTGAAATACCCATCCGTCCACTCAGGTGAAGCAAGTTTACCAATGCAATAACAGGACAACCAGTCCTTCAATATTACACAAAAACATGCACAAAAACTAAAGAGGAAAGAAAGAAAATTCTGAAGTTAAAGGGAATTCTCTTTCACCTGATGGTAAGATTCTCTATCATATTCACATGGACTGTTATATCAATGAACAGGATTCATAAGTTTAATTGGAATAATTTGGGGAACAGGTAAACTTGAATCATCAACATAATCAGTCTAATTAGACACCAAAGGGACTTCACATTTAACATTTCTGTAGTGTTGGCTGCAGAAGGTCAAGATCCATGTGCTCGTTCTCCAATTTGCCATGGCTAAGACTTCGCCCACCGGCAAAATGTAAACCACAAAATCTAGACCCCTAATGATTCGGCAGTTGGGGTAAAGAAGCTGGTTTGGCACGATGAATTCCAGGAGGGGCTATTTTAACTTGAGGCACACCCGCTGCCCACCCACCATTACCACCATGAGGCCCAGGCTCCGTTTACATGCAACCGGCAAACTGTGGGCACCAAGCAGGTACCCTGCAGCAGCTCGCCGGTTGTGAGAGGGCAGGAAATCACCCATCCACCACACAAAGCTAGACAAGTTAGAGTTGGGGACAGGTGGGGCGGTGGGGGAGCAATACCAGGGCGAGGGGAGTCTCACACGGGCCAGCAGCAGGCCACAGTTCTTTTGAGGGTCCAGGAGGAGCATTCCTGCCCTCTTGGTCACACTAGAAAAAAATTAACATATCCTGGGCTGTTTTCTGAGAGGCCTGTAGCGGTCCCTTTCAGGTCCACTGGTTCGGCCTCTCGATACCTGGTACAAATGGGCGGAGCATCAGTGGCATTCGCTCTGGCCATTTGTACCTCAAAATTACAATTGGGAATCCTATGTACGTCATAGGACCCCGATTTACATATTACCAATGGCCTTCCGCTTGAAACAGGCGGGAGCTCTGGCACCCATCTCAGGACCCCATTTAAGATGGCAGTGGCCGGAGCACCAGCGTAAACCCAACTTCATTATTAGGCCACTACTGCCCTATTCGCATCAGGCAGAAGACCATAAAACCAGCCTGAGGGAGTTGGTGCATGAATTTTGGCCTCAGGAACTGTGGATGCCAAACATGAAGCTTTTCCACAGCAAAAGGTGGGAAGTGGTGTTCCACAAGGATCAGTGTCGGGACCACTGTTGTTCACCATTTACATGAATGATTTGGACTCGGGAATCAGAAGTACAATTTCAAAATTTGCGGATAGCACCAAATTGAGGACTGTGACAAAATACAGAAAGACAATAATAAACATGCAGAATGGGTGTGTAATTGGCAAATAAATTTCAATATAGGTAAGTGTGAGGTATTACATTTTGGTAGGAAGAATAAGGGGGCCACATACTGCTTGGATAATAAGAGTCTAAATGGGGTAGAGAAGCAGAGGGATCTCGGGGTACAGATACACAAATCATTAAAAGTAGCAACGCAGGTTAATAAGACCATAAAAAAATGCAAACTAAGCACTGGGGTTCATTTCTAAAGGGATAAAATTGAAAAGCAGAGAAGTTGTTTAACTTGTTATGGTAGACCACACTTGGTGTACTGTGAACAGTTCTGGTCTCCATATTATAAAAAAGATATAGAGGCACTGGAGAGGGTGCAAAAAAGATTTACTAGGATGATACCAGAACTGAGAGGTTATACCTATCAGTAAAGAATGAGCAGGCTGGGGCTCTTTTCTCTAGAAAAGACAAGACTGAGGGGTGATCTAATAGAGATCATTAAGTTTATGAAAGGGTTTGATAGGGTAGATGTACAGAAGATGTTTCCACTTGTGGGGGAGATCAGAACTAGAGGTCAGAAATACAAGATAATCACTAATAAATCCAATAGGGAATTCAGGAGAAACTTCTTTACCCAGAGAATGGTTAGAATTTTGAACTTGCTACCACAAGGAGTAGTTGCAGCGAATAGCATAGATGCATCTAAGGGGAAGCTATGTAAACACGAGAGAGAAAGGAATAGAATGATGTGCTGATTGGGTTAGATGAAGTAGGAAGGGAACAGGCTCTCGTGGAGCATAAACACTGGCATAGACCTGTTGTGCCGAATGGCCTGTTCCTGTGCTGTACATTCTATGTAATTCTATGTAAGCACATTGTGGAACACCATTGCATCATGTGAACTACTAAGTTGTAATTAACTGCAGTTAGTTTTAGTCTCACTGCAGTTAATTAGTACAAATCTGGTCTTCAAATTCATCGCTAATGCCCATATGTTGAAATACAAATCACTGCCCAGTAGTTGGACCGGGCTGGTATTGTGGTCCAGGTCTATGACCACCAAGTTGCGAGATGCTGACAGAGGACTCTGACACTATCAATGAGGGGACGATGAATATTTATTGCTCATTGAGCACTCCTATGCAGAGTGTTTCTAGGCTCTTTTCTCCCATTATTTTCTCTAAACTCCTTGGATCGTTTTCTGTGTTAAAGACATTATACAAATGCAAGTTGTTGAGATTGTTACATATCTTGACAAATAGATTGGCATCAATTGTTATGCCTAAACCTAGATTGAACTTCTGCATAGCACAGCTCGTATCATTTAAACCTGCTGGTCACAAATGTCAATTAGTGACAGTAACAGGGCTATGTGGGAATATGGCCACCAATCCCATATGATGAGAATGTCCTCAAAGAAACAATCAAGAAAGAACATTTGTTGGTACTCAAATGTGGTGCAATGATCAATGGCAAAAGAGTTACATCTCTCATTCCCCTCAAATGTGAGTTCAAAATCTTGGCTTCTTCATCAGGGAGAGATTATGCGAAAATAAAGGGACAGCTCCTGATGGCTTAGTTGACAAATTCACCGCAGCGTGGAGATGATCCATACAGGCCAATAAGGTCCCAGGTTCAAGGACTACAGGAGAATGTGGATAGGCTAGCAGGATGGGTGCATGAGTGGCAGACACAATTCAATGCAGATAAATATGGAGTAATAGATTTGGGAATTAAGACTAGGGCAGGAAATAGACCTTCATTGGTGGGATTTTAAATGGAGCAGAGCAGCAGAGAGACATTGGTGTTGCAGATGTGCATTAAAGATGGCAGCGGAAGCTGATTAGGCCATTAAAAAAGGCAATGCCAATCCTTGATTTTCTATTTAGAGGTGTTTCCTGAGACCCCATACACAACGGGGCCTTGCACAGAAAGGACAGTTTATCAGGAAATCACTGGGCACTAATCACAATTCTCCACCCATTCCAAGGATAGAAGCTGGAATACACATGTTGCCCATTTTTCCTTCCTACATACATTTGTCTGCATTAAATATCATCTGGCATTGTTCTGTCCACGCACACACACTGTTTCTGTCATTTCAATTTGACTGCCTCTGCTAGTTTGACATCATTTGCAAATTTGACCAATTTGTATGGAGTCTCTGAATCCAAGTCATTAGTGTAAATTAAAAACAGTAGCGATCGGAGTACTGAGCCCTTGGGAATCCACCCAGTACTTCCCTCCACCTCAAAATTACTCATCTAACCAGCATCTGTTATAGAATCATAGAAGGTTACAGCACTGAAAGAGGCTATTCGGCCCATCGAGTCCGCGCCAGCTCTATGCACGAGCAATCCAGCTAGTCCCACTGCCCCGCCCTATCCCCGTAGCCCTGCACATTTTTTCATTTCAAGTAATTATCCAGTTCCCTTTTGAAGGCCATGATTGAATCTGCCTCCACCACTCCCTCAGGCAGTGCATTCCAGATCCTAACCATTCACTGTGTAAAAAAGTTTTTCCTCATATCACCTTTGGTTCTTTTGCCAATCACCTTTAATCTATGTCCTCTGGTTCTTGACCCTTCCGCCAACAGGAACAGTTTCTCTCTATCCAGTCTGTCTAGACCCTTCATGATTTTGAACACAAACTACTTCTGGCAATGTCTCATCCTTTCTGAAGTTTTGCCCCAAACCTCCACAGCTTTGAGCTTAACTAGCAGCCTTTTGTGTGGAACTTTATCAAATGTTTTTGGGAAGTCAAAGTACACAACTCAACTTAGCTGTCAAATAAATCAAGGAAGTTGGTCAGGCAGGATCTTCCACTTCTGAATCCATGCTGACTGCAGTTAACTAGGTTGTTGTTGTACAGATAATCCTCAAGTTCACTCTAATAATCAATTCCATTATCTTACATAGGATTTAATTAAGACTAATGGGTCTGTAGTTGTCTGTGCCTGTTTTGTCATCCTCTTCAAATACGGACACCATATTAGTCTGTTTCCAGTCTATTAGTATCTCCCGAGTGTCACCAACTCCCTCATAAAGATCGTGAATGCCTCACAAATCTCCTCCCTGGTTTCTCTCTGCACTCTGGGATAAATACTATTAAGCCCTTTTCAGCTTTTCTAGGGCTTCCATCTCATTTACATTAAAATCATGAATTTTGCCTCAAAGTGACTCAGGCATCACGCTGGTAACAACAGGCAGATGGAGCAGCCATTCCTGAGACTTCGTGCCATTTTGGACGCTACTTGAAAATCATCACTACCAAGTCAAGATGAGCACTGCCTCTCGTGGCTTCCTTTACACACTGAGTGATTCAGCAATCATTCATTACATTTACCAATTCTGACTCAAAATTGTTTTACCAATTTAGATTTGACTGATTGAAGTTCCCCATTGAAATAACTTTCCTGTTTTCACATACCCTCATTATCTCTTAATCAAGCAAACTGCCCTCTTTCTTCTGTTCACTTGGTGATCAATACCATCCCCCCTGTGTTAGCTTGGATTTCTTTTGCATTAGAGTGGTCCAACCAGAGTAGTTAATTTTGTAGCTTACTCCCTCCCACAGGATTAAATTAAATCATTTACATCCCTGTTGTCCCAAACATATTTGGCTACATTACTTTCTTTTCTATCTACTCTGTCCTTTCTGAACTCTCTATATCCCTGAATGTTCAATTCATTTCCATTCTCTGGGTTTTTGAATAGCCTGCTAACACTCACCATCAAGGCTCACACATAAACAACCACCATTTGGATAAAGTACCAGATGCCTCCTTAAAACCTACCTCTTTAACCAAGCTCTTGGTCACCTGTCCTAATATCTCTGTAGGTGGCTCGGTGTCAAATTTTGTCTGATAAAGCTCCTGTGAAGCGCCTTGAAACATTTTTACTACATTAAAGGTGCTATATAAATGCAAGTTGTTGCTACCGATGGAACAAAGCTTCCGAGTATTCTCGAGGTACGAGTACACACTACATAGGTCTGTAGTGCACAGATATTACAACTCATGACCCATCCACTTTCAAAAGTTGCACTTACTCAGCAAATCCTCGGAGCCACCTGACAGCAGCTGATAAAAGATGTGGAAGTTCCGTTCGTCTCTGGGCTGCTTGACAACACGTGACTTCTCCAGAAGATCTTTTAGAGAGGGAAGAGTTTTTTTTTAAATTATTAAAGTAGTGCAATATGTTTAAAATACATTTTGTGCCATTTATCTTAAATTCCACCAAAAACCTGTTTTTGAAATGCAGTGAGTGACAGATCTCCACTGAAGCAGATCAGTCATGGGAACTTTCAATGCTTTCCTTAGTATTTAAAAAAAAGTGTTGCCATGAGACAAGAATTAAAACAAATATTATTTTGGTATGATATTCGGTTAATTTAAGTTTATTTTATGTATATGTGTTCCAATTTCACCTTCTGTCCATCAGGATGAAGTGAGTGAAGGGAAAGGTTTGCTAATACAATCTAATCTACCTTTCTAAAATGGAAACCTATCAGGGTCCATAAAGAATGAGTGCTGAAGATTATGATTTTTTTCATCCCATTCTACACATTGCCAATTGTGCCCGCCACAAAAAAAAGTTAAGTTTTAATCAATTTCAAGGAACACCACACCTCAGTGCTTCTCACCCTGAATCCTGTTTAACTCCTTTTGCTGTTCACCTATTCCTGTCTCTCTCATCCTCAAATAGCGGCACCTTCAGTGGGCCAATTCCCCTGCAACAGTGAAGGTAACAAGATAGGTGCCCAGCACTGGTATCTGCTAACCCCACCCCCCGAACTCTGAGTCCAGTAATACATCATGTGAAGGTAGATGGAGTGCGATGGCAGCTAACTTGCTGACTCGGCCACATTGAGGGCTGCGATTTTGAGCAACTGATGTAGCTGGAGTTCGTCACCAACCAGTGCCCAGTGGAGATGAAATGAAGCGAGAATGGGATGGAGAATTAATGCTGGGTCCGAAGCAGAGCAGTGGTGGAATCAAGGAGCAGGGATTAAACTTGGCCTGGTTACTCAGGCAGTGATAAAGAACAGAGATGGTGGGGAGTGAGAAGAGACCTTCCCTACCCTGGTGGTGTTGTTGTGAACTCTGTTCATTTGATTTGTTGTGCCAAACTTTTCTGCCCTGCATTGCACCCTTGGTTTCTCATCATCTTATCTCCCTACCTCGGATCTCGCTCTGAGCTCCCTACTCCCCTCCTCACTCCACCCCACCCCCCCCCCACCCCCGCTCCTTTCTTCCACAGGCTTGGTGTGATTTTGTTTGTAGCTTAAATCCTCCCTTCACCCCCTCCCACATGCTTTTTCAAAACTCCTTCCCACAGTGTGTGGACAACCCCTTAGGTTTCTGGAGACAGCAATTCTGAGACTATGACACATGCTAAAAAAAAAGAAAATACCACACACGCAAACAAAAAACTCTAGACCAGGAAACAAATTAATCGAGACGTCATGAAGAAAATCATTCAAAGGTGAAATACAAAACGAATGATTGGAAAGCACGAGGAGTAAATGGAGTTAAGGTCACATATGAAGTAAATTAATCTGAAAACAATATTTTTTTTTAAAAATTAAAGAATTAACAGCTTCAGGTCTGGGCAATGCACTGCAGAATTTTAAAGAAGCAGTACCTTGGATCTCATTTTGTTTTCTTCCATTCAGTTTTTCCTCATCCCAGCAACAAATATAAGAAAATAAAAATGGATTTCATAGCTTGTTAAGAGTAACAACACATGATACCATGAGTAGTTCAATCACCCATACCACCAAAGTTCCCTATTTCAGTCAAATTGGCTGCAGGAGAGGGGGTGGCAAACAAAAGCCAGGTGCTTCCCCACAGAAAGAGACAAGTCACTGGGGTACTGTCCCTTACTACTCTCACTTGTACTCCTCCCTCCCTCCCAGCCAGTTCAAAGTGGGATTGGAGTACCAACCAGCCATCTCACCACAGTTTGTGCACAGCCTGGAGAAACCAGGGAGAAAAGGGGAGGAAATTTGCCTTCAAACTTTTTTTTAAACTTATGGTTAGGAAAACATGACCCGAGTCCTGCTGGTGCTGCAGCTTTACACTCTTATAGAGTCAGGTACAATGGCAGTCCCATATAGCGAGGTTATTGCGTTTGTCCCTGTACAATTCACCACTACAGAAGTTAGGAAAGTTATTTAAAGGGTAGTGGCATACAACTACAGTTTATCCCACTCAAAACAGTGGTTCTGACTGAAAAGCAGGACTGCTCCTCTCCTCATTCTCTTTTGTTTCCTCCTAAATGGTACTGAGTTTGTTTTACTTTGAGTGCACATAGATTGAATCTGTACAACTAATAAATTATTAATTATCCTACTGTGAACAAGTTCTGCCTAAGGTACACCACTACTTTAATTGAAAAGCTGTTTTCAGTAGGAGGTACTGCGCTGGGTTCACGTAGGAGGCTCACATCTCCGATTAATTTGGTACATATAGCTAAAGGCCCTTAATTGGAACATCCTGGTCGTAAGCAAAACATTCCTCATATCCAACCAATCCCATTGATCATGCAATGCAAATGAAGTCCTGCAATGCAAATGAAGTAGGAATGAATTGGCACCTATGCCAATGTTCCTTCTCTAAATTAAAAACATGGCCAATAACCAGCATGAACAGCACTAAAAATGAATGTCGGGTACTATAAACAATCAGAGCAAGAGGCGTACAGTATGAACAGCCTTTCACTTAGTCTGTAAGATATATTTGCTATACACAGCAAAAATCCTCTATGACTCAAAAAGTCATAACATGGGATTAGTATATGTGGCAGATCAAAATGTACAACGTAAGGTTTTTATAAAGAGCAAACTGTACATTTACATTATTAAAACCACAAGCATTTTTAAAGAAAGAAATGTCGACTAGTACTGTAACAGCATACTTAAGATTTCCTATTTTCAGATATAGCTTATAATGTAATGTGTGGCTTTTAGTCCCCAAATTACGCGATTTACAAACCAGCAAAGGAACGGAACAAACCTGGAGTGCAGTTAAAACAGCAATCCAGGCAAGGATTTATAGTTAACTTGGAACAAACCTTCAGGCAACATGCATCTCTCTCATTATTTAAGGCCACTAAACTGCCTATTGAACACTGGAGGTGAAACAAGATGTTACACAATAGACATCATGAAATGTTAACCGTACACGACAGGTGTTGTCACCACATTTTCATATCTTCCTTTCATTCCAACTAATTACACGAATGTGTCCAACTTCTTTCTTCTAGTATATAAAACTGGCTAGTGTAACTCTGCACATTGCATGTTTTCAACTATTCTGTTTAATAATAAAACAAAACTGATCAAAATGCAAATTGCAGTTTGCTCATTAACCCCAAGAAGGTATCAGCAGAATTTTTGGCATCAAAAAGCTCTTTGTAAGCGTTCTGTGAATTAAGTTTTCCATCGCTCCATGTACTGCACTAAGTCTATTTGATAATATAACATTTGACTTTGAAATTTATAAAAAAAATAATTTTTGTCCATATTCTGCAATGGAAAGAATGTGTGTATTTTGAAACCTGAAATATTATCTATATTAAAGCAGCATTTTATTTATCCCCACAAAGTCCTGGCTCATAGCTAGACACTCAAATCAAACGAAGTATTTAGCAGCACCGAGCATGGATTCCCTAATTTGACAAAGAGATAGCATGGGGTTTTGTGCCAGCGAATTTCCTGCATGCCAAGTTCCTGATCTCACCTGAAATCTTGGGGGAGGAGGGTGGGATGTACAAAGCTGAGGACACGTGCTTCCCCACAGCCTGAAGAGTAGAGGTGGCAGAGGTATTGAAGCAGGGCCCCTGCACATCCTCTCAATCAGGGAATGGAAGAAAGGAAGAGAACTTTCTTTCCCTTTCTTTGCAATCTCAAAATCCAAAATACTTAATTTGATTTGAGTGTGTAGCTGTGAGCCAGGACTTTGTGGGGATAAATAAAATGCTGCTTTAATATAGATAATATTTCAAGTTTCCAAATACACACATTCTTTCCATTGCAGAATATGGGCAAAAATTATTTTTTAATAAATTTCAAAGTCAAATGTTATATTATCATGTAGACTTAGTGCAGTGCTGGGGAACTGAACCTTATCATCAGTGCGCTCTGTCAGCATCAAGTCAGTGATGGCATAAACGAGATAGAATGCAACACTCCTCTATCATTGTCCTGACAATGGAGTAGATTTTTAACTTTTACCACCGGGCGGAATACTGCCTGATTTTCCTTTACAAGAAAGTTAAAATCAGCCCTAAAGTGTCAAAGCTCAATGACATCAGTCTGACATTTTATTTCCCACAGTATGTTGTTATACCCTCTATGAAGAAGTTGCCTAATCAGAACAAATTGTAAGCAGTTTTGTGTTGTGCACTCATATTCCAGTGGAAAGTCCATTATGACTACTCAAACCTCCTCATGTGAGACTCTTAATTGACAGAGAAAGGAGATATTCATCCCTTCTGACCAATCTAGGTTTCCAGAGATAAAAGGATAGTGTTCAAACCTACACTATTTCCCAGTCCTTTTACTTTTCTTTCCTTCAAAGCTACTCAACTCAAGGCTGTTTTCCTCCAGGAGAAAGAGTGGGAGAGCAACCTGGAACAAGCTTCTGAATGCATTCCAACATTAATACTGCTGCATTACTTAATCAGAAGAAGCAAGCCTCCTTAGAGCTTACCACACTTCTAAAGTTTTCTCCTAATTGTAGGAAATCTTGGCAAGCAATGATACTGAACTTACCAAGTGCTGACCTTCACCAAAGCCCGGTGACCTTAAGCTTTGAATTACTGAGCTGGCCAAAAGTTACCAATCTCATGACTCAATTTTAGCCTATGAGGATACCTTGACAGGAATGATAATTTTCCAAATGGGTATGGCACAAGTAAGACCCAAATATTCAGATAAGAACACAAAAAAGCCCAGAGTGAAAAAAGACCCATCAAGTCCATTTCTTCCTCAAACCAGTATAACCCACTCTATCATTCACTTAACTCATTTAATCTCCTGAAGGAAGTTTCGGACAAGTTTCTCCTAACAAGTAAATAAAGAAAAAAACCTAGAATAGCTAACTAAGTCTACATCATTTATCATTCATCCTTGACATGGCATTTCCAAGATCTCAGGAAGCATCATATTCTACACAAAATGAGCTGGGAAAGGAAAAAAAGTAGCCAGGGTTCCTGCTCCTGATCACTATCTAGTGACTCTTGTTAGAAAGAGCTTATGTTTAAATGTTGGGTTTGGAGAGGATTTCACTCAATGTCCTGGGCTGGGGATGGCGAAGAGAAGAAATAAAAAGAGCCAAGATTCCTGATTCTCATGGCCAGATGCACTGATTTATAGTGACTGAATATGTCAGATTCCCTTTTTATTACATATGCATACAGGGTTTTTAACCGGTGTCTTTAGGATCGAGTTCTGTGATTCCATCCATGTTTCCATGAAAACCATAAATCAGTGGCCGACCTCGTTGCCATCAGGTGACCCATACTGAAAAATATGTATATGTGAACGACGATTGAGGAGCGACTTGGGCTTGGCCGCGTTGCCCCTTTGATCTGGTATTAGCATGCTGACAATCATTGTCCAGGCTCAAATACCACTTGGGTAAAGTATAGTTGGTCTGGCACCAGGGCCAAGCACCAGACACCACTTCCTGAAGAAGAGGGGAAAAAACTGAAGGATAGCAGGAAAAAATAAAATCATAGCAGTAAGAAATCGAAGCCTGAGCAATCAGCTTTCATAGCAATGTGTTACCTATACACTGGGCTCCCTGTTGTCATTTTCACTTCAGAGTCAGTCTGATATGAACTCGGCAATGGAAATATTCTGTAAACCACCAATCTCCCCAGCCTGCCCATTTATATGTAAACCACCAATCTCCCCAGCCTGCCCATTTATGTGCAATTGAAGGATACTGGAGTTTCTTTATCTGTGGTATGCTTATGGTTGCAATGTTTTGAGTCAGGTAAACCACTGTCTGTCTAGCGTCCTACAAGATGCTTCATGTATAATTCTGCAGGAAGCTAGATAGTCACAATAATTTGTTTCTCAAAACCCAAGCAACTTCATAATTTGGTCTTTGTGGAATTCATTCATTTAAGAAATGTTTAAAAACAGTTTCAGACATGGAAGTAAAATCTTTGAGGTAAGCAGTGCAACATTCTTTAGATTTTGTGGCAGTGTCCTTCACTTAAATGAACAATCTCTGAGCTTCAGGTTTTCCCGATGCTCAAAAATTGGGTCATTCAAGGCATTACTACAAGCCGATCAAAGAGTTTTTCCTCTCTGCAGGTTCCACTTTATTTTACAACTCCTCTCCATACCACTAACTAAGAACATCTAAACTGTTGGAAAAAATTGTGTTTTTGTTTTAAATTGCCATCTCTCTCCAGGTCAGGGAAGTTCTTTGTTATTTTTCCCCACAGGAGCCAGTAGCCCTCCAGTTCCTCGCTCAGGTAGCCAAGTTAGGGCTGACACTATTGCAAAGGAAAGGAGGTTTTATATCAGCATGGCATAGGATACGCACAGCGGTGATACAATACCAGCTACAGATATAGGCTAAGATTGCTTTCATTCACACACTACTCCTAAGTACAAACCATCTTAAGCAAAATTATTACCTTTAATTTATTTTATCCTGCTGTTCTCTTCTAAACTGTAATTATATTTCTTTTCATAAATGCTTAATTATGGTCCCCAGCTGGAACATTTTATATAAATATTTTCTTTCTCCATTACGTTCATGGTTCAATGTTTTTAAAAATCAAACCTCATACTGGGCAAACAAATGAAATATTTTGATACATTTTATGTATGCGCTCACCAAGGGAAGAAGTTAGATTGCTAGGAAATAGAGTCTGTAACTGCACTTTCATCCGTTAATCACATAATATACTCCCAAATCAGACACAGCAATCTCCAATGTTAGCCATCCCCTATATCAACAATGCACTTTAACCCCAGCCTTCAAAAGCACCCTCACATTTCCATTCCCTTTATTGTCTCGCAAAAAGATCAAGCTGTCAGTGCTGATTTTTATAAGATGCAGGGCGGCGTGTCCTTTAGATTAGACTGGACAGGTCTGCCAGCACTTTCACTGGTGACAGCTAACAGACCAATAAAGTCTGTTTCTTTGAGGTATTAAGTATTGTTGAAACATAACCTTGCCCCTTAAAGTAAACTGTGGCTAAAAACAAGTTGCTTAAATGCTTATTGTATGAAAAAAAAGCATAGTAAAGCATACAACTCCATGCATATAACCAGCTGCATGGAACCATGTAAGGAACACTACAAGTAAAACATTGCTAATGTCCTTCACAGAATAAGAGAATGCCAAGTCAAACTGCTCTGAACATGCTGACAACATACATCTGCCTTAGTATGTCTGTCCATTCTGTATTGCAACTGGCTTTAATAGTGCACTTTCAAAAAGTTGTTAGCATTTACAATAAACATTTGTGTGGGGTAAATACTATTATATTATAGAGGTGGCAAAAATGCAATCACCCACTTCAAGTTAGCCTTCAAAAATGCTGGGTAAAGAGGGCTCTTTGTTTTCATGATGCCCTTTTCCCTTTTGAAGAATGCCAAACTCCAAAGTAGCAATGAAGAAAGCCTTTCTGAACATAAACGTCATGCATTTTGATTCAGACATTCCTTTCACTGATGCCGAAATAATAAATTGCAGCATAAACTTGTTTCTGTAGCAAACTTGCAACATATTTCTCACATCTGCCGCAACATTAATGAATTGAGAACAGTGTTTATTATAATGCTTGACTACATACAATTGTGCATTAAAATGCTACCACAAATATTTTTGGTAGTTATAAAATAAGCCATCAGAGTTTCTTTTACTTTTGGGGTGTCCAAGCTATACGGACCACTCTATAATCCCACACTCCCAGTGAGGAAACCACGTGAAGGTAGTGCAGGGTGGAAATGGGGATACGACATTGTAGCCCTGATTTTCCAAACCATGCTCCCTGTGAGCATGGCTTCCTGCCAAGAACATGAAACTTGTTCAAATACCTCCATGGCTCCTAAAAGGCCCAACAAGACAAAAAAGCTTGGCTACTCCTGTTCTACTTGGTACAACATTTTTAGGATTTATTTCTGATACAATGTAAAAGTAGTACAGAATTTAACATTTTGAGAGTCCAGAATGTTTAACTCTCATGATGCAAACAATGAATACATTCAATAATTCAAACCTGTTATTGCCATTAAAAAATTTATCCAGTGATTAGAATAAAGTGATTTTGAATTATCAGTAGACTGTATCTAAATTTATTATCCCAAAACACTTCCTGCAGCAGGCTACAAAATAGCCATGTCATATTGAACAAGGATAAGGTTTTAAACTATTTCAGGTAAAATCAAATCATCTTGTTTCTACATAGTAATTGGTTAAAGTAATTTTGGAGCATAAAGTCTGCATGAAACTGAATTTGCATGAGGTGCCTTTTAAATGCCTTGCAGAAGAACATTTTATTTAAGTTCTCCAATGGTGCATTGGTAAATGCAGTGTCCAGTGTGGTATTGAGATAAACAGATTAGCAATTTAGAATCATACAGCATAGAATGAGGCCATTTGGCCCATCGTGCCTGTGCCAGCTCTTTGAAAGAGCTATCCAATTAGTTCCACTCTCCTCCTCTTCCCCATAGCCCTGTAAATGTTTCCTTTTCAATTTAGATTCCCACTTCGTGCTGAGTTAACTGATCTTTGCTAAGGCGATGGCTACAATTCATCTCAGCCTGTCTAGATTAGGGAAGAGAGAAATATCAATCAGGTTTTTCTGATCACTGCACAGAAAATACATCCATGTAGATGCTGAGGAAGGACAGGATCAGTCATGGTATTTCCCTCTCTACTGGGTAGGTAACCTGCTGACTCTCTCCATCCAGGCTTAATCATGAAGAATGGCCATTTAGGCAAGGTACTGGAGGGCAGATGGAACTGTATACTAGGATAAGTAATGAGCTTCAAGAAAGGAGGGGTTGTTTCTAAAAATAAGAACATTTCACTTAAACAAAATGTCATTGATGAATTATTATATACTGATTACACAGCTGAATAAGCTTAATGTTCATGCTGTCAATGTGCATATCAAGCAGGTATCAAGGATGGTTCAGACAAAACTGCATTGATCTTCTCTGTAAAGAGCATCACGTTGCCAACATATTAAAACAATGTCAGTGGAGCTTTTTCCTCCAGTTGGGTAACGTCAGTACAAAACAAACAAGTACAAAATATCTTTCCTTGGTTTATACCCTCATTGACTTTTTGCAAACATTAGCGAACAGTTCAAATGATGCCCCAGTATAATTTTATTTAAATATATGTTGCACCCTTACTTCTGGGAAAGGCTCCCATTTGTGCCTCAGTTCAGCTTTCAGTCATCATCTCTAGAAAGAAGTAGATCCGTCTGAATCACATCATCATTAATGGATACCTGAACTTCAGCCATCCAAGAACTTCCTCTCTGTAAGCACATTGCCTCAACCTTCAGACACAAACCTACTTCATAAAGTAACCCACACACTGGGCTTCTTAGTACCATTGCTCACTTTCCAATGCAGTCAAACCCAAACATTGGTATGAAGGGCAGTATTCAAACAAGACACAATACCATCAGAAAAAAATATTGTGGCTATTCAAATTCTTTTAAAACAAAGCAACAATATTCACTAATAATAAATACTGATATGCCAAAGTTACAGCCACTTTGCTGAGATTAACTTTATTGTAGCCATTGCTGCAAGTAATTTTCATGCCAGTGGTTGACCAGTAGAAGTGTAATTTGATGATAATTGGTTGTTTTTATCATAATGCTCAAGTTTATAACCTCAATAACCAAGTGGAAAAAACATTTCATGAGAAACCTAAAAATGAACTGTGGTCTCTCATTTTTCATTTTTTTGAATAAAAAGTAGTGTTTGGTCATATGGCCGGTGTTAACCTTGTTCTTTCTAATTTGCTTATGAAATAGGTTATAAAGTACCTGTTTAGATCACAGACTCTTGCATAGAGCCCAAGTACCCTGTAAACAGGAACGGCTGCAAGAAAGTATCAATTACTGTACCCAGCAGCTTTAAATTAGTACTTTATTATAACCCCTTTACAACAGGTAATCTAACTGTAATGATATAGTTGTACATTTAGGCAAGTAAAATACTCAAGTAAAAAGCAATCTTGTTACAACCCACTTGCACTGTGTTATCAGGCTCAGAAACATCAGGCATCAGTACCAGTGCTTCAATCTGCAAAAGTATCCACAGTACATGCAAGGGCCTATCATCACTGTACAGGAAGCAACACGTATTTAGAAAAATAGAGCAGCTACAGTGCCAATTTTAACTCATAATATTCACCTGTTGCCAATGAGGTAGCTTGTTTCACAGGTACTCAGTTCCTTTGTTTTAAAGTATATATTTTAGTAATATAGCATTAACCTTACAGAAATACAGCTATTCCCAGTATCTTGAATGTTGCCTTTATGGGGCTTTTCAAGCTACTCAGTTTGGGGGACTTCCAGCTCCAAACACTCGGATCTAGCAGTGCCATCCTGGAGGATCCACTACTTTATAACAATAGGTCACCTATCCTGCCACCACTATATCTGCTGCAGCCCACCGATATGACTTTCATAATTAATATAGATAGCAATAATAATTTGCAGCCCCAGATGGGATCAGTGATGCAATGACATAACTGCGTATTCAATTGGATCATTGAGTTTTCTCGTGCATGAACGTGATGCTTGCAAGATACTTTACTGCATTGGCACAGCTTATTAAACCTTGGCTACACCATGTGCAAACATCCCAGGCATTGCAGTGGAAGGGCTCTATTTCACCAATGTGCAAGATCGCAGTGGATTTGTGACTAAAAGTGGATGCACTTGCAGGTAGGGAAGGAGGGCAGTCTCTTGCCTACAATGATCAATCCCTTACCACCCTGAATGGAATGACAAGTTACACAGCAGGCACACCTCTTTGATGATGAGGGCCTGGATTAAGCAGTTGGTGACAAGAAGGCTGGGTGCGCAGCATTGAACATGAATATCTAGAAGATCAAAGTGACTGATATGTTGGAAGTTGTCCTGAGCAGGTCCTACCGCCATACTGAAAGAAGATGTCCTTTTTTTAAAATTCGTTCATGGGATGTGGGTGTCGCTGGCAAGGCCAGCATTTATTGCCCATCCCTAATTGCCCTCGAGAAGGTGGTGGTGAGCCGCCTTCTTGAACCGCTGCAGTCTGTGTGGTGAAGGTTCTCCCACAGTGCTGTTAGGAAGGGAGTTCCAGGATTTTGACCCAGCGACGATGAAGGAACGGCAATATATTTCCAAGTCCGGATGGTGTGTGACTTGGAGGGGAACATGCAGATGGTGTTGTTCCCATATGCCTGCTGCCCTTGTCCTTCTAGGTGGTAGAGATCACGGGTTTGGGAGGTGCTGTCGAAGAAGCCTTGGCGAGTTGCTGTAGTGCATCCTGTGGATGGTACACACTGCAGCCACAGTGCGCTGGTGGTGAAGGGAGTGAATGTTTAGGGTGGTGGATGGGATGCCAATCAAGCGGGCTGCTTTGTCCGGGATGGTGTCGAGCTTCTTGAGTGTTGTTGGAGCTGCACTCATCCAGGCAAGTGGAGAGTATTCCATCACATCCTGACTTGTGCCTTGTAGATGGTGGAAAGGCTTTGGGGAGTCAGGAGGTGAGTCACTCGCTGCAGAATACCCAGCCTCTGACCTGCTCTTGTAGCCACAGTATTTATATGGCTGGTCCAGTTAAGTTTCTGGTCAATGGTGACCCCCAGGATGTTGATGGTGGGAGATTCGGTGATGGTAATGCCGTTGAATGTCAAGGGGAGGTATAACTATATTATAACTACAGGAAACTGAAGCTTGGAATCACAGCCACTAGAAAGGATTAACATTGCTTCAAAGTATAATGTTGAGCAGTATAATGTCATAGTAAACACTAGCAGAGTAAATACAAGCAGATTTCCTGGTGGTGTTGCTTACAGTGAGTTGAAGGATCCACTATTTTATAATAATAGGTCACCAATCCTAATGTAGCCAGCACACCTTCACACTCCCGCACCACCTCCTCCGTTTCTGTGCTTGGCCTCCACCTGACCCCTCATGGATGACATTATTTGTAGGCATAGAGACAGCTTCTATATGTAACACCCAGCTCTATTTAACCACTTGCCTCGACTCCAAAATTACTCCTGTGCTACCAGACTGCTTGTATAACATCAAGTTATCAATGACATCCTTAAATTGAACTGAAGTAATCAGTACTGGCCTTCACCATAAATGCCACTCTCTTGAAACACTAGAGCAATGGGGCTAATAAATGCTACTGATACATTCTGGGAAATTGTGTACATTGCAGGACCTGTCTTCAGTTGCCAGAGTCACAACAAAACATCAAGTTTAAACCCAGACTTTTGGAAGTGGCTAAGGCCTGCAATAAAAGTTTAACGAATGTATTAAAAGATATGAAAGACAATTCAAAGGATAAATTTAATCATGTTACTGTAAAATACTCAAGAATTGATTTTTAAAAAAATTTTGCTTTAAACTTTATTTTGAACATTAGAAATTTTAGTTACTGCATAAAAAATGGGAAACAAAAGGCTTGCAAAAAGTATTTTGAGTGATTTGATTGGTTTACCTTTCTTCTCTTTTTAAATGTTTTAGTTATTGCTAGTTTCTTCCAACGGATCATTCTGGATTGTTATTTTCTAAATGCTTTGTAGCTTCCCATTGACAATTTTCCAGCACTTTCCTCACTTTTAATTGGTTTCTTCCGTCCCTCTTCGGTTCTGATTTACAGCAGTTTTATTTTGACCCAATCAATAAGTGTTACAGTGCTAAGACGTACTTATATATCCAGGGTTCACAGTCTACCCTGATTGAATTGCAAAAAGGCAAGATGTTGCTGCTGGAACTCTGCACCTCCAATTGGTGGCACCAATGTTCAATGGGGTATAATGTCTATCCTGTGGTCAGAAGAATGCACTTGCACATTTTATGTGCTGCTCAGGGAGAGTTCTTGGCACTTGCTGTCTACCAAGTCAGGACTCAAACCCTGTCAGTTGTCAGTTGCCAGACCAACTAGTGACTATCCTCTTGGAATGGAAGGTAAGAGGGAAAGGGAAGCAGGATTTCTTTGGGGTTGAGTTGGCTGCCAAGATGCCACGCATATCAATGGGTGAGTGGTACTGAACCAGTAATCCAATACCTGAGCTAAGCAGGTCTGGCGTACTCCAGCACTGACAACTGACAGGTTTTGAGTCCTGACTTGGTAGACAGCAAGTATCAAGAACTCTCCCTGAGCAGCACATCTCATCATAAAATGTGCAAGTGCATTCTCCTGACCACAGGATAGACACTATAGCCCATCGAACATTGGTACCACCAATTGGAAATGCAGAGCTTCAGCAGCAACATCTTGCCTTTTTGTAATCCAATCAGGATAGACTGTGAATCCTGGATATATAAGTACGTCTTAGCATATCTATCTATAATATAAAGAAAGTCTTATGTCCAGCGTGCACTTCCTGTCTGTCATGCTTCCTTCTTTTTGTCACACTTTTGCCATCACACTTTCACTGTAACACTTATTGATTGCTTAGCTCACTGATGGAGCCGAAGGGGTAGGTTTGGAACTGGCAGTTAGAATCCTTTGCATTTAGCTACAGGTAACCCTGCAAACCAATGTCCTAATGGGTAGGGTGATCCTACTTAAAGAAGTCGCATGAAGCTTGAAAATGCTCTGTGCTGATAAGTTGCGCAGTTTAGAAGGTTAAACTTTTGGGCATCCCTTACTCTTGACTCTTGCCAACCAGGATCTAAGTTCTGGGCTTTGGTAAATGAGGTGTGTCCTAAAGGGAGAGAGTGTGCACTTCATATCAGGCAAAAAGCTCAAAGTATGTGGATTTTTAAGTAGTTTGGTTTGCAGACCGAAGCATGGCAATGGAATTCCACGCACGTCAAACATCTCGGAGAAATGTGCAAACACCCCCAAATAGTCAAAGGATCCATATGACCAAGGCACTTTTACTCTCTAATGGTAAACAACCATGTTAGATACAGTGCCACCACAATGTGGACTTGTGCCAGCTACCAGAAAAACTCAGTCCTTCATTTCAATTACAAAAGAAACACTAAACTGTTCTTACTTTCAGCTTATTAGCTGAGAAATCAGATATAAGTTGGAAAAATGTAATCTAAGCAAGCTTGGACTCGTTTGGGAGCATACTTTTACCGGTTTGCTTTAAGTTATGAAATGAGATTGAAGAATTCTCCTTTTAGTGCCAATTTTCTCCCCTTTTCTTTTCCCCCTTTTCTGAATACGTTGATTTCTGCTAGGGTATGACTCCACAGATAGCGGCAGCCCTCTAATACCTCACCCAAGTGACCATTATCCATATGTAGGTCTCGACAATAAGTGTTGGCAGGCTATCCTACCATGTGAGCGGGTAAAGGGAACATCATAGCCAAGCCTGAACCTGCTGTCCAGGGGCATTTTCCAGCAGGAGTCACTATCCAGACTCATACCTGACTTATTTCCATTTGGATGCTGTATCAGACAATGGGCAGCACCCCTGGAACATTACCCAACATGAATCAGTATCTTCAGGAGAAAAACTGCACTTGAAAATAAAATGTCACTTCCATCACTCAAAATTTTGCACGTATTTCAAAATTATTGAAAATTGAAGCATATGCAACATCTGTTATATATTAAAAATGCTGAATTGGTCACAACACTCCATTTCAAAATGCATTGAAAATTTCTATTTGTCAGGCCTGATCTATGGAAAAAAAACCATCGTAAAAGTTTCAACATGTACCTGCAGTACCAGTTAGCCTCTAGGTGCTGCTGTGAATGGTTGAAACCCATGTTAAATCTGTCACAGTAATGCTAGGATGACAAAGCAGTAATTGATATTGAAAATCAATAATTGTGAATTGTGCTGCACTCCCACACACTAGCTATCTGGTGGCTCTGCATCAGCCTGATACTTTCAGTTGTCCATGACCAGGAGGCTGAATGACAATGGCCAACCTCACAAAGCCTAGCAGCACATCTGGAAAAGCAAAAGACGATATGATCTCCCGAACATGCCCCATGGAACAACTGTGGTGGCCTTTTGCAGAACTGTGACCGTACAAAGTTTCCAGTATTCCTCAATACCCTGTTACTCGCTGTTTTTCACCACTCTCAGATCACATTTCAGATGCATCACAACGCGCAAGATTGTAACCTCAGTTGAACTTTTGTGTTTGGTAGATAGTTTACCCCCCACAAAAACTAAATTGAAGTTCTGTGTTTCTTTTATTGTCGTATTGTCATAAATGCAGCAATTATAAATTATGTTATTTCCTCCCCCCTCCCCTGCCATTGAGTAAACAATTCTGACCAGGTGAGGACATCTTGCCTCTGAATTCCCCCATCCAGAGAGCAGATGTTTCGGACCCATTAGAGGAATGACTGCTTCAGTAGCCCCCGAATCCAATTATCTCCCAATCCTGATCCCTATTTGACCTGAATACTGCACTTGGTCTTAACTGTGCAACGCCACTGGAGATTGACAAGTGACAATAAAAAATGTTTTTGCAGCTGCTCTCAATTAAATACAAATTAATTCTGAGAATAGCAGCTTGTAATTAGCATGACTCCTTTTATTCACTTCTGCAAATAGTTCAGCTCTTTCTAAAAAGGAAAATTTGCATTATATAGCACCTTTCACGACCTCCGGACATTCCAAAATGCTTTACAGCCAATTTTTTGAAGTGTAGTCACTGTTGTAATGCAAGATATGCGGCAGCCAATTTTCACACAGCAAGTTCCCACAAACTGCAATGTGACAATGACCAGATCATCTGTTTTAGGTGTTGGTTGAGGGATAAATATTGGCCAGGACACCAGGCAGAACTCACCTGCTCTTCTTTGAAATATGTCATGGGATCTTTTACGTCCACCTGAGAGGGCAGATGGAGCCTTGGTTTAACGTCTCATCCGAAAGTAACTCTGACAGTGCAGCACTCATCGATCTCCTGTGGCGTTGCACAATTAAGACCAAGTGCAGTATTCAGGTTAAGCAGAGGTCAGGATTGGAGGATAATTGCACCCAGGGGAAGGGGGCTACTGAAGCAGTAATTCCTCCAATGGGCCCCAAATATCTGCTCACTGGATGGGGGAATTCAGAGCCAAGATATCCTCCAGAAGGTCAGAATTGTTTACTCAATGGGAGGTGGGGAAGAAATAAAATAATTTACAATTGCTGCATTTATGACAATACAGTGCTCCATCAATACTGCACTGGCGTGTCTATTTTATGTTCTTGCACCTGGACTGGGAACTGATGCCATAACTTTCTGACTCAGAGGCGAAGGTGCTACCACTGAGCCACAGCTGACACTTTCTAGAAAACACCTCGAGTACCACTGAAGAGGCTGAGTAAATCCATTTCCAGCCATTTCAAAGAATATATGTCAAAAGAAGGATTTTCTGAGTGCGGTACACTCAATATTTACAGCTGAGTTTTTTAATACTCGAAAATGGACTGGGGAAAATTCAAATGGTAGATTTTTACCAATCAAACTATCAACAGAACAGCATGGAATGAAAATTTAAGTTAATATTATTTTTTTATGATTAATAAAACAGACAAAAGTATTCTACATAACTATAATCAACAGACCCAATGCTACATTCCAAATCTGCTTATAAAAATGTATTTTAGTGGCACTGATAAATTAAAAGTAGGACACTGAACTGTCCAGCCTAAGTTAACTGAGGTAAAAGCAACAGTACTAAACAATCCAGATGCACCCAGGATATTTGGCTAGCTTGCCCCTGGTATGAAAGAAGCCATAGTGTGCAATGTGTGGAACTAATATCCTCCAAGCATATGCATTCTAGTTATTGCCAAAAGTCTCTATCCAGGTTTGGAGAAGGGGAGCTAGGCACACCAGGTCAGAATTGATTCACTTTATCAAGTGCAGCTGCTATATTGGAGCTGGCACATTGTTCCCTATTTTTCCAATGCCTGACAGAAAGCCAACAAGGCACCAACCCCAGAGTCTGTAGATCCTAGTTCTAAAAATTTGGTGCCAGATTTATGCCTATAACCAGTGTAAATCTGGCACGATACCAGTAGTATAATATCAGCACAATATACTAGCCCTTGAAGGATAGGCACACAAAATAAACAAGTAATTCAGACCCAAAGGTACTAAAGAATCAAGCAACATACAATATTTGAAATATGACAACACTACAGGTAGAATATTTTAACAACAACAACTTGCATTTATATAGCACCTTTAATGTCGTAAAACGTCCCAAGGCACTTCACAGCAGTATTATCAAACAAAATTTGACACCAAGCCACGTAAGGAGATATTAGGGCAGGTGACCAAAAGCTTGGTCAAAGAGGTAGGTTTTAATGAGTGACTTAAAGGAGGAGAGAGAGGTAGGGAGGCGGAGAGGTTTAGGGTGGGAATTCCAGACCTTAGGGCCTAGGCAACTGAAGGCACGGCTGCCAATGGAAGAGCGATTAAAATCAGGGCTGCGCAAGAGGCAAAAATTGGAGGAGCACAGAGATCTCAGAGGGTTGTAGGGCTGGAGGAGGTTACAGAGATAGAGAAGGGCAAGGCCATGGAGGGATTTAAAAACAAGGATGAGAATTTTAAAATCGAGGCCAATGTAGGTCAGCGAGCACAAGGGTGATGGGTAAACGGGACTTGGTGCGAGTTAGGATACGGGCAGCAGAGTTTCGGATGAGTTCAAGTTTATGGAGGGTGGAAGATGGGAGGCCAGCCGGGAGAGCATTGGAATAGTCTAGTCTAGAGGTAACAAGGGCATGGATAAAAGTTTCAGCAGCAGATGAGCTGAGGCAGGGGCGGAGACGGGTGACATTACGGAGGTGGAAGCAGGCGGTCCTGGTGATGGAGCAGATACGTGGTTGGAAGCTCATCTCAGGGTCAAATAGGACGCCAAGGTTGCGAATGGTCTGGTTTAGCCTCAGGCAGGCCAGGGAGAGGGATGGAGTTGGTGGCTAGGGAACAGAGTTTGTGGCAGGGACCAAAGGCAATGGCTTTGGTCTTCCCAATATTTAGTTGGAGGAAATTTTTGCTCATCCATTACTGTATGTCAGACAAGCAGTGTGACAAATAAGAGACAGTGGAGGGGTCAAGAGTGGTGGTGGTGAGGTAGAGCTGGGTGTTGTCAGCCATTGTAGGTGATTCTCTGGCTATGACTGAATCATAGAATCATAGAAGTTTACAACATGGAAACAGGCCCTTCGGCCCAAACTGTCCATGTCGCCCAGTTTATACCACTAAGCTAGTCCCAATTGCCTGCACTTGGCCCATATCCCTCTATACCCATCTTACCCATGTAACTGTCCAAATGCTTTTTAAAAGACAAAATTGTACCCGCCTCTACTACTGCCTCTGGCAGCTCGTTCCAGACACTCACCACCCTTTGAGTGAAAAAATTGCCCCTCTGGACCCTTTTGTATCTCTCCCCTCTCACCTTAAATCTATGTCCCCTCGTTATAGACTCCCCTACCTTTGGGAAAAGATTTTGACTATCTACCTTATCTATGCCCCTCATTATTTTATAGACTTCTATAAGATCACCCCTAAACCTCCTACTCTCCAGGGAAAAGCTCCAGGGACTGGATAGATAAGAATGGAACCAGATGAGCGCAGTCCCACCCAGCTGGATGATGGTGTCATCAGCCGTGTCAAAGATCATGGAGTTGCTGAAAGATGGGCACGGATTTTGGAGGTGACAACATGTTCAAGGACTTTGGAGAGGGAAGGGAGGTTGGTGATGGGGCAGTAGTTTGCAAGGTCAGAGGGGTCAAGGATGGGTTTTTTGAGGAGGAGGGTGATGACGGGACATTTGAAGGAGATTTTAAAGAGCAAAGGAAGTTGACAACATTTTATAAAGCACGAGTGAGAGCAAGGCTTTTCCCAGGAGATAACAGAAGGATCATTCTAATGTGCTATATTGTTTCCAACTCAATAAAGTTTGTTTCTAAGCATTTCATTAGCACTACCTTATCTACTGGTTTTAATTATTTTAATTTTAAAATAAGCACAACATTGATTCTCTGCTCAGATTTTTTTTCCCCACCAGGCCTTGGCCTTTTACCGCCATTCCATTCTGATTACTACCTACCCTCAGGGTATTTGACATGAATCATTTCCTTACCATATGTGCCTTGTGTGCAAGGCTTATTTTTTGCATGCACCCGCTAGTCTCCATCATTCCGCCTGCGTGAAGCTGTGAAGTATTTAACAATTCCTTAAATGGTAAGGCAGTTTCTTTGCTGGTGGCCTGGTGCTTCCAAGCCTTGCTTTCCTCCTGCACTGCAATCCTGGTTTCAGTTTCACAGCTGCGTGAGCATTCTAGGCACAAAGCTGGAGACAAGAACTTGCTCGCAAGTTTGATGAGATTCCCTTGAACTCTCAGAATTCACGCCTACTTTTGACACTTAAAGAACACAATTTATTCAACATGGTGTTACAACAAGTTACCATAAACCCTGCTTGTGATCAACTTTCCCTTTTTATAATCGTCAAGGTGGGAATTAGGAATCAGAGGTCCTGAAATCCAACCTCTGCTATTTGATAGCAATCAGATTTACCTGTGCCATGTTGGTTCTACCTCCACAGTGTAGTTCACTAATTCAGCAGTAAGTAGCAAATTATCAACCCAATTTTCCTTGTTACAAATACTAATCTGTTATTAGTAACTGCAAAGAATGAGAAAAAGTCATTGGGCTGGAATTTCCTCCTTCCGACTTGAGCTGAAATTACGCCAAAATTTCGGTGAGCTTCTCTGCCAATCTTCCCAGTGGCAGCTTACGTCAAATCTTCCTGAGAATCTCTTTAGTATACAACATAACGTGAAAACTGGCGTAAAATAAACGGGAATCAGCGTAAACAATCAGAGCCCAAGGAAAATGCGGAACATACACCATCTTCCCCCTAAGTCCCTCTTTATCATATTGACGTTATGAAAATAAAAGTTTGAAGCCATCAAACCATCGTTTATAAATATTACGCACAGCATGTGTAAGAAAATGCAATTGTGGAAGTTTTTCTCTGTAAAATGTAACAGATTCCGATGCAATGTAGAAACTTTCAAAGATTCAGAAAAACATGGTCAGTCTCAGTAAGGAGAAATAAAACTGATTTAAAAAAAGGCTATAAAACACCACAAATAGTGACTTCAGGTCCTGTTATGCCTAACATTTTGGGCATAAATTTACACCCTTTCAGAACTGATGTGAACACAGGAAACACATGCCCTCTGGTCCTTTGCGTGGGGGCGGAGCTATGTTAATGAGCTACGTGGAGTTTTGGCAGATGTAACGCAGGAGCGGTGCAAATGATCCAGGAATTTTGTAAATAGCAAGGTTCTGGTGTGAAACCAGCATTCAAGCCCCACTCCAAGACTTGAGCACATAATCTAGGCTGAGACTTCAGTACAGAATTGGGAGAGTGTTGTATTGTCGGAGGTTGATTCTATTCGAAGAGCAAGTGAGCTCTCTCCGTGTCCTGTTCAACATTTATGAAAGAAAGACTTGCATTTATATAGCACCATGAGATCCTGTCCCAAAATGCTTTACAGCCAATTTTTTAACGTGTAGCCACTGTTGTAATTCAAGAAACGCACAGCAAGGTCCCACAAACTGCAATGTGATAATGACCAGATCATCTGTTTTCGATGTTGGTTCAGGGATAAATATTGGCCACGATACCAGGGAGAACTCCCCTGCCCTTCTTTGAAATAGTGCCATGGGAACTTTTATGTCCACCTGACGTACACCAGAGCAGACAGGGCCTCGGTTTAAAGTCTCATCCGAAAGACGGCTCCTCCGACAGTGCAGCACTGGAGCGTCAGCCTAGACTTTGTGCTCAAGTCTTTGAAGTAGGACTTGAACCCATAACCTTCTGACTCAGAGGCAAGGGTGATACCACTAAGTCATGGTGACACCTGTCAAGCCATCAATTCCTGGGATAGCAGGGTTGTCCTATGAGGAGAGATTGTGTAGAATGGGCCTATATTCTCTGAAGTTTAGAAGAATGAGAGGTGATCTTATTGAAACGTATAAAATTCTTATGGACTTGACAAGGTAGATGCTGAGAGGCTGTTTCCTCTGACTGGAGAGTCTAGAACTAGGGGGTCATAGTCTCAAGATAAGAGTTCGGCCATTTAGGACCGAGAAGAAGAAAGATTTCTTCACTCAGAGGGCTGTGAATGTTTACAATTCTCTACCCCAGAGGGTTTAGGATGCTCAGTCGTTGAGTATATCGCTGAATATTTGGACACTAAGGGAATCAAGGGAAATGGGGATAGGGCGGGAAAGTGGAATTGAGCTATTAGATCAGCCATGATCTGATTGAATGGTGGAGCAGGCTCGAGGGGCCGTATGGCCTACTCCTGCTCCTATTTCTTATGTTCTTATGTTCAACCAAAATGACCAAAGCAGGTGCACTGGTCTTTTATCTTATTATTGTTTGTTGGACCTGGCTGAATGAAAATCGACTTCTGCATTTACCTAAACAACAGTGACTACACTTGTAAAGTAATCCATTGGTTGTGAAGGGTTTTGGGCATCCTGAGGACATGGAAGGTGATATGGAAATACTTTCTTTTCAACTGATGGTTGGGGCATCAAAAATGAGCCCAATCCCTGACGTCACCTGATGTCCTTCCTGCAGTGCAGTCTGGGAAGACTGGCCAATTTTACCCTTCCTAAGCACCAAAGCCAATTGTAGCCCCTTACTGCCACCCCAGCTGAGATCAGTAACTTAGCAAGCACTGGGGATCAAACCTGGGCCCTTCCTGGTCTGAGACTCACTGGATATATTCATTAAGCCACTGCAGTGGCGTCAGTGGGTTTTGTTATATTTACATATCGAAGTTGTTAGAATTTCAGGTGTATTGCAGAGTAGCTGATACAATAGCCTGCCTTATACTGTAAGTCCTTCTGAGTCATCAGATATGATAACAAAGGGGATCCAATCTGCTCCCTGTTACTTCCGTTATTGACACGTGACTGGCTAAAATCATTTAGGTTGGAGGAGCGGCATTAGCTGACTGCACAATCGAATCTATCAATTTGCTGGGCTAATAGAACAGTGCTTTTTGCTGGCCGCACTTGCATTATCTGCCTGAACTGCCTGTATTGTACAAAGAAACACATTAAAAAGGATATTCAGAATGAACAGATGCCTCAGCTCAGCAGAAATGTTCAATAGAGAGCAAAGGTTTGAATAGAGCTCAGATCAGGTGGGCTGTTATTGATAGTCATTTCTTAATTCTATGCATAAAGTTTCTACAACCTTTATTTAATTCCTCAAATATAACAATCCAAATCTGAAATACTCTGCAACAGAACAATAAAAGGGCATAACATGTCAAAGGTTTATCCTATAGTTAATGTATAAGCCTACTTGTTAAATCAGAGAGCATCTGAGAACTACTTGCGCTAATATTATCCTATGGACTGATGCTCCATATCTACGAAAGGAACAACAATTTGCATTTATATAGTGCCTTTAACATATGGAAATGTTCCCAAGCGATACACAGAAGCATAATCAGACAAAAATTGACATCAAGCCAAAAAAGCAGATATTAGGATGGGTGACTAAAAGCTTGATCAAAGAGGTAGGTTTTAAGGAGAGTCTTGAAGAAAGGGAGGGAGGTGGCGAGGCGGAGAAGTTTAGGGAAGGAATTCCAGAGCTTAGGGCCTAGACGGCTGAAAGCACGGTTCGCCAATGGTGGGGCCTACAGAGTGGGAATGCGGAAGAGGCCAGAGATGGAGGAATGCAGAGTTCTCGGAGGGTTGTAGGGCTAGAGGAGGTCACAGAGATAGGGAGGGGTGAGGTCTTGGAGGGATTTGAACACAAGGAGGTGAATTTTGAAATCAAGGCATTGGTGGATCAGGAGGTCAGCGAGCACAGGGGTAGAATCATAGAAAATTTATGGCACAGAAGGAGGCCATTCGGCCCATCATGTCCGCGCCGTTCGAAAAATAGCCACCCAGCCGAATCCCACTTTCTAGCACTTGGTCCGTAGCTTTGTAGGTCACGGCACTTCAGATGATGGGTGAGGGGAAATTGGTGCAGGTTAGGATACAGGCAGCAGAGTTTTCGATGAGCTCGAGTTTATGGGGCATTGCCAGACTAGCCAGGAGAGCATTGGAATAGTCAGGTCCGGAGGTAACAAAGGCATGGATGAGGGATGCAGCAGGTGAGCTGAGGTGGGGGAGATGACGGATGATGCTATGGAGATGAAAGTAGGTGGTCTTTGTGATGGAAAGGATATGGAGTCGGAACACATTTTTTATTAAATTCCAAATCTGTTACAAAGAATGGAATACTTGAAACTGGCATTGCTTTCAACTGTGAAAATGAACTCAATGAGATAAACTTAAACCCGCTGCCCCACAATATAAATCATACCCCCCCAACAGCCATTGCTCCTGTCAACATTTGCCTAACACCCTTAGCAACCTGTCAACATGGAATATAAACACACAGCACAAAGCAAAATGAAAAACTGCCAGAAGCTTAGATCACACACAAAAAACTGGAAGGACTAAAACCAAATTTTAAAATTCTCCAAAGCGTGAGTGAGTCAATCTTCCACCAGACCACCTCATGCAAAATATCATCACCACACAAAACAGGCAATGGCCTGGGGAAAGAATCCAGAACAATCTTCACCCGCAGAAGCCAGCACCACATTAAACGCTGGCTGGGAATTACATCCTCCTCCTGCTTTTCATTTAACATTAATATTTTCTACATCATCAAAATTGAGTGATTACCACAGAAACCTCTCCAAATAATTAAATCATCAATATAATACTGCATGTTTCAGAGTGGGGAGTGGAAAATGTTTAATACATGAATCACCTGCATTAACACAATCATATCTCGACTATCTGTGCGGTCATTCATCCATATCTCAGAGAAACACACAGTCTCCTCTATTTGTATTACCCAATCGCCATTTCAGCACCCGAAGTGGTGTCCAAGGCTTATTCTGCTCTGTGCAAATGTACACTAACAGTACTAACTTCAATGGAATGAAAATCGGGCCATTTCTATTACAGGTGGCCGATTTACAACGTCAATATTATGCCTGGCGGCAAATTGAAAATCTACCCCATTGTGTTCCAGAAATGTGTGTGGGTTGTAAAGTTAGGTGAAGTTCTGAATAATTATGTGTACAGTTGGAACATTCTTTTTCAAATGTCAAACAAGTGATTGAAAAAAAGTACTTTTTTTCAGCATCAATGTATTGATGTCTTTCACATGCACTGCAGTTGTTGACCATGCCGTATGGGCTTGGGTGGCAGTGCATGGGGGAAGACTAGATGAGTTCTTAACTGCGCTTCTGTGGCAAGATCTGGCAGGTGAATGGGCAAACTGGGGCGAGTCACCCTCCCACTAAACAAAGATGCTTGTTTGCCAGTGTTACATTGTACAAAACTGACCTTCCTTTTAGAACAAATAACAGATCGCTCATTGGATTTCTTCTAGCACTGATATAAATTCACCATAATTTTAAAATCCATACACATTCTCCTCCAGCTAATTGAAGCCGTTGAACAAAAAAAAACAATTCAAACAGGATCTTAGTGAAACACACACACACACACTAATTGAGGGACAGTTATCTGGTATGAATGGAATGATACCAGACTATACTAGTCTAGACTGTTCTCAACAGGTCACAATCAAACGTGTGTACTTAAACATGTGCTGCAATTACAGTATTTCACAAAGCTGCTGTTTAAATGACTTCATGTGTTCCTATATAGTAAAAATTCAATGCGATACATGTATTATGTGAACACGTTAATGTATGTACAATGGCAATACTAAAAATGGGCACCATAAAGCCTGGTCACTACAATATTATCCAAAGTTAATCACATCATGTACTGTGCTAAACTTTTCAGCTGATCTAGTTTATGAATGCATCCAATTATGCTGGTTATATCTGCTGAAAACATCTTTTCACTTAACTGAGCTAAGCTGGCCATCAGCACAACGTGTTCTGGGAGTGGGTTTTCTGCTCATTAAAACTGGGCACCGGGAACCAGAGTCTTCGGCGACACGAAAGCATTTGGGTTCAGTCCACAGAAAATAACATGTCCTATCAATCAAAACTTCAAAATGCAACATGTTTTTTTTTAACCAGTGTTAAAAGAAACCTACAAATGCAATATCTAAAAACAATTCTCCAGTGAGGTAAGTAGCTTTTCAAAACTCTAGCAGCACAAAAACTCAAACGGTTTACTATCCCATGAAGAACGGTACATATACAGGATAAATTCTCATGACATAATAAAAGGGGGTAGAGTTTCCGTTTTGGCCGAAATCGGGAAATTGCGTCCAAAAACCACTTGAAATTGCGTTGGTTAGGTTACAGTTCAAGTTTCTGTTAAAATTCATTTGAATAATCACAAATGTAAAATCTTCCATGAATCAGCGAATCGGGCAGCGTAATAGAACGCAATCAATTATTTTTTCATTAAAAAGTATTCCTTTGATATATTTAAAAGGGGTAACTTGGTATAGTTTTATTAATAGAACTGAAAATGGATTTATCACCACAAATAACCATTTTTAAAAAGGGTGTCCAGTCCTCCACCTGTGAGTAACCTCATTTAAAATCACTGAAAATGACTTTTAAAAAAAAATATGCTGAACCATTTACTAGTTTCATTGGTGTACACTAGTCAGTTTCTTAGTAAATTAAATATTTTTTGACATGATAAAGCTTTTATAACGTGCTTACTACTGGCTGTGCGCATAAGAAAATGAGAGCAATTTGAAGAGTCTTCCAGAACCAGCGCAATCAGCAGAATCTCGCAATTTCGACCTCGAGGTTTTCTGGGCGCACTGAGCCTTGAACCAGCGTAAAAGATCACGGAAAACACAAACATAAGTGGTTTTCGGCATAACTCACTTACGTTTAAAATTCCCCGATCTTTTGGCTGGTTCAGCCGATTCCGCCACGGTTGTGCTGATATTACTGGCATAAATGAGTGGAAACCCGACCCCTATACGTCTTTAAAGCCTAGAAACTGCTGTCGGTGGACTTTTTGGGGGACAACATTTTTTGGGAAGAATTAACACCTGCCATTAACCCCCGATATTATTGGTTCCAGTCAGTAGCTGGAGTAAATTGTGCATTACAACATCCACATGGTTAGATGACCAAGGTCCTTGTTATATCTTCACCCCTACTCGCTTTTTTACACTTAGGCAAACACTCAACTTCAGCAACATAGTGCTTGGGACATTATACTACATTAGAGGCGCTATATAAACTCATCTACAAGGCACAAGTCAGGAGTGTGATGGAATACTCTCCACTTGCCTGGATGAGTGCAGCTCCAACAACATTCAAGAAGCTCAACACCATCCAGAACAAAGCAGCCCGCTTTTTTTTAAAATTTGTTCATGGGATGTGGGCATCGCTGGCAAGGCCAGCATTTATTGCCCACCCCAATTGCCCTTGAGAAGGTGGTGGTGTGCCACCTTCTTGAACCGCTGCAGTCCGTGTGGCTTGATTGGCACCATCCACCACCCTGAACATTCACTCCCTTCACCACCGGCGCACTGTGGCTGCAGTGTGCACCATCCACAGGATGCACTACAGCAACTCGCCAAGGCTTCTTCGACAGCACCTCCCAAACCCGTGACCTCTACCACCTAGAAGGACAAGGAAACCGGTACATGGGTACACCATCACCTGCACGTTCCCCTCCAAGTCACACACCATCCCGACTTGGAAATATATCGCCGTTCCTTCATTGTCGTTGGGTCAAAATCCTGGAACTCCCTTCCTAACAGCACTGTGGGAGAACCTTCACCACACGGACTGCAGCGGTTCAAGAAGGCGGCTCACCACCACCTTCTCAAGGGCAATTAGGGATGGGCAATAAATGCTGGCCTCGCCAGCGACGCCCACATCCCGTGAACGATTAAACAAAACGTTGTTGTTTTTATATTGCAATGGAACAACTGTCTGGAGATTCTTATTTGAGGAAGCATTCTGACATACAGTCTACTTTTAATTCAAAGTAGTTAATTCAAATCTTTTTTGAGCACAAAACACTTCCTGTACTGTTTTATCTAAATTGTTTAATGTGAATTACTGAATAATTCACATTCCCTGCTACCCCCCCACCCCGAGTAAATAAAAAAACAACTTTGAACTAAAAGCAGCAGACTGTATTCCTCTTCTGTTGTTGATAAACAGAGACACTCCACAGTCAGTGTTCCCCAGCATGCCAGCACCACACAGCAACCTACAGCACTCTCACCACCTCTGCAAGCACCACACAGCAACCTACAGCACTCTCACCACCTCTGCCAGCACCACACAGCAACCTACAGCACTCTCACCACCTCTGCAAGCACCACACAGCAAACTACAGCACTCTCACCACCTCTGCAAGCACCACACAGCAACCTACAGCACTCTCACCACCTCTGCCAAGCACCACACAGCAACCTACAGCACTCTCACCACCTCTGCCAAGCACCACACAGCAACCTACAGCACTCTCACCACCTCTGCCAAGCACCAGCACACACCCTGGAAGATTTAGATAGTGAGCTTGAGGAAGTAGCACGAGGCAAGTTAACATTGCACGGGTGAGGATGAGTAAGGTGCAGCGGCAGAGGCAGAGCAGGCACCTGCTACATGAGGGTCAGCCAGCCTGCTGCAGTGTCTAGGGATTCTGACCTCTCCGGGCCTTTACAGAAAAGGAATCTACTTTCTGAGCGGGATCACCCACAGGACTCATTTGTGCCTGTGAAACATGCATTGCAAGGCTTGGTGAGGAGTAGGGAGGAGACCATGGGCCAGATCTGCAGTCATGCATGAGCAATCTACCATGGAGAATGTAGCATTTTCTGCAGCACAGTCCTCAATTGAATAAGCTAGATGTTAGGCGCTTTCTTCTTTTTCCAGAGAGCAGTGAACCTCTGGAATGTGTTGCCGGCCGGTGTGGTGGGTGCTGACTCTCTGCACGCCCTTAAGAGGGAGCTGGACCAGTTCTTGGCTGGGGCAGAGATGGCATCATATAGAAGGTAAGTGGATTAACGGTTAACATACACATAGTCACTGTGATCTCCTGGACTAGCTTCGATCGCCTGAGGGGGCCGGAGAAGAATTATTAGCTCTGGGATTTTGCCTCTCCCAGGAGATTATATGGCTGTGTGGGTGAGTGCGATGGTAAGTGCCTAGTCACGATACTCCAGGCATCATAAGGGTTGGGCATGCTTGATAGGCAAGAAAAGACCAGCTGGTCTGTCATTTTCGTATGTTCGTATTTTCACATATGTACTGACACAGATGATAAGCACAAAACTAAAGCAAGTGAAACAGACATTGGCCAGCATGATATGGTGCTAGCAATCACAGACTACAATGCACATCGATGCAGGAGAACCCTTTTGTGTTCACGTTAGCCATTGTACCATGGACAGGGGCCTGGATGGGAAGAAGGATGCCATCAATCACACCCTGTCATTTGGGAAAACCAGCAATCCAGTGGAACTGGGCAGACCATTCATGCTGCTGTTACAGTAGAAAAGGAGATAACAGTGTTGGGTTTCCTGAAGAAATTAATTTTAATTTACAGACAGCAGATTGGCTGCCACTGCTGATACTCCTTACTGCCGGCCCGGAAGGACCCAGAAGCATCAAAATTACGGGCCGTGGTCAGCTTGTCGGTTACTGGCAATGCTGTTACTATATTAGAGGTTGGCTGCAAGTCTTCATGAAGCAAAGACACAACTCTGAAACTGTCTTCTTGCTAAACCTCAGCCTCAAGAAAGCACTGTCTCTGGAGGCTATGGTTTAGCATGAAGGCAGTGCCCGGTGGGTGTCCCTAGGCCTAGAGATATAATGGGTACATGGCAGTCAGTTTGGACAACATATCCTGTGCCACCAGAGTGCCAAAGTAACCAAGGACATCTCAGACCAAAATGCTAATGTCAAAAGTATTCAGCATCAACAAAAGTAGCACATTCAATCAAATTAGCAATCATCCACTGAGTAAAAGAAATCTACCCAAACCTCTTCAGTTTCAGAGTGGATATTGTACAACACTGTAAAGAGGAGGGAAGAAAACTGGGGCATAAGAGAACTTGAAATCTTCCCTCAGTGATATGAGTGTGAAATATATTCCCAGTACACAACTTTGATCCCGCACTTGATCACGGTCTGAACATGAGTTTCTGCCCACAGCTGAAACAGTTTGTCACAGATATTTAAAAGTGATCAGCACTTTCCATCATCTCTTTGGCGTACATCATAATTCCACACCTCACAGCACCTGAACCCCACCTGGTTAAAACAACCTCAAACGCTTAACAAAATGTCAGGTCACTGCAGATCAATTCTTTCTATTTACTGCTGTGTAATACTTACAGTTGCTGATAACGCCACCAAGGGGGTCACCTTTGAAGTCAAACTCAATATCCATATACTTTCCCTGTTAAATTGAAACATTCTGTTGAAATGTGTAATGAAATTGATGGAACAGAGACAATTAAAGGTCTACCAAATGCCTCAAGTGATCACATCAAACAAAGGTACTATTGTTTACAGCCAACTGCCACTTTTGCCTCTTAACCTTTGGCCCATCCCCATATCACTGCTCAGAGAATTGTAAACAATTTTACAACACCAAGTTATAGTCCAGCAATTTTATTTTAAATTCACAAGCTTTCGGAGGCTACCTTTGTTTACAATTGTCAACCCCAGTCCATCACCGGCATCTCCACATCACTGCTCAGAGAGGCTGATGACAAAGCTTAGGATTGGTATCAGACTGTCTGGGGAACCCCCCGGTGGGGGGCAACAGGTAACAAAAGCTGGCGTTTGAACCCATGCCTTCTGAGAGACAGCACTGCCTTATCGAACGATGCCATCAAACTTAGTAAGGAATTTTCATGTGGCACAAACCAAAGCATCCAGAGTTGAAATGAAAGATTTGACGTGATGTGACACAGCCATGTGCTTTTATGAACAACACCCCTCATGCAACAGAATTAACTTAACTCAAATACTCGTATATATCCATGTTTGATTTTGCAGATTCAAATCGTGCTCGATCTTTTGGTTTTGAAAAAAAGCAACAAAATCATTTTTTAAAATGTAAAAATGCTTGAATTGTAGTTTTCTAATATAAAAGTCATTAGGCAACTCTGAACTGTCAATCATAATAATATTTACTTACAAATCTGGAAGAGTTATCATTCCTCATAGTTTTGGCATTTCCAAAGGCTGTTGGATAAAACAAGAAGGAAGAATATATTAACCTTAGGACTTTGCTTCTGTACCAAGAAATAAAAGAAGATTAAATCACAGCCTTGCATGAATCGGTGCTCATCTCACACGGAGATTTTTTTTTAAAAATCTAATTCAATCCTTTTTTATTTTATCAGCTGGAGAAGCAACACACATTCTTCTATGATTTTGAACTACAAAAGGAAAAAATAATATAAACCAGATGAGCCACAAAAACAAACATCACTCTACTCCGAAGACCGGGATGAGCATTTTATCTGTACACAAACCAATGAGAAACAGTTGCTCTTTCAGTTAGAGTCACACAGTACACTGCACTGAGCACTGCTGGCTTTGATTTGCTACTTTTGTGCAATACAATTAACGCTCTTAACCCTAAATGTTTTATTCAGTAACATGCATTACTGTAGTGTAATCTGGTTGTGTTAATGTTTTTTATACTTCAGTCTGTGATGGTGTTACAAATCGGCATTCCAGCTCTCGAGCATTCTAGAATTGGGAAGAACTTCCTTCTACGGAACAAAATCCAAGGCCCCGATATTAACGCAAAGGCGGGTTCCGAGCCGGTTTGTGGGGGGGCGGAGAATTGCATGGGGGAAATCCTTAAGTAAAGTCAGCGGGTCAGATTCTGTGATCTCAACTTGATTGAACGATTAAATTTTTGCTTCCGGTTTTTGTGTCTCCAAGCTCCGCAGCGGGCGTGATGCTCACCCACATGACACAATCTGAAGTCCACTATTTAAAAGGCCATTGAAAAACTAGAATGTGGAGGAGCCAGGAGAAATTTACCACGGATTCACAAAGAGCAAGGCCAGCACCCAGATTCAATGATGCTTCCCCTGAAGTACTGCAGGGTGCAGTGAGGAGCAGGAGGGAGATCATTTTCCCCAGCAATGGGAGGAAGAAAACTGCTTCTCTTACCAAGAAGGCATGGTTGGAGGTGGCTGAGGAGGTGAGCAGCAGGAGCATTGTGCCCCGGTCTTGAATTCAGTGCAGGAAGCGCTTTAATGACCTAACCAGGTCAGGAAAAGTGAGTACAGTTGCTGATTCACCTATGGTGTACAACAGGCCCCCACCCCCCAACCCTCGCTCTGTTTTGTCAAGCATACTCCATCACATCACTCCTCACACCCACTTAAGTTTCAGCAGCACCCATCCTTCACTTTCTATGCAATTCTTCACCTCCCCATCTATCGCTGCCACTCACCCCAATCCTTAAGTAATGTGATGCATCTGTCTGATAGTCACCCTCACCCAATGTACTACATCCATCGGGTGATTACGTGACCTTCAGTCACCCACAGGTCTGTTCTTTCGCCCCTTGTAGCAGAAGCGGGCGCAAAACACAAGGGAGATGGAGAGAACTGGAGGTGGCCCACCACAAAGTGTACAGCTCACTGATGCAGAGGAGGATGCCGTGGAGATAAGTGGCACACCTGTGTCCCTCTCAATCAGAGATGGAGAGACTGGGAACTTGCAGATGCCTAGTGACAGAATTTTAAAAATCTCTGACGCACATGCTGACTTTATTTCATCAATGGCTGAACTATGAGAAGCTAGAGTATGGTGATTGTCAAGGTTGTTACTTTGCCAGGAGTAATTCATATTGCTTTCTTTTGTCTTTCAGGGCCTTCACGTGTAGAGCAAGAGTCTGCGGAGATGCATGACTATGATTCCTCAGAAGACCTCATTCCTTCTGAGGGCACACCATCACAGGATGTACAGCTAGGCACCAGCACAAATACTCACACTTTGGTGGGTCCAGTTAGAGAGTTAGTTGGGTTTTCACCTGGTGATTCACAATTCACAAGTGAGCACGAGCAGATACTGGTGGCAGGGGCAGCTGTGGAGAGTCTGCGTCAGAGGGCGCACTCCTCTCCAAACTCTGCTCAGCTGCTCACAGATGCTAAACCCCGTGGGCCATCATTGAGAATGAGAATGAATGAGGTACAGCTGCACCTTTGGGAGGTGCTGGCAGACGTGCCAAGCACACTCTCCACAATAGCGGAGAGGATGGAGGAGTCCAACTCCAACATTAGTGGATTGGCGTCACAGGTAATTGCGAGAATGTCTGCCATGGAGACAGTGGCCGCCTCCGTGGAGCTTCAAATACGGCTCTCAAGTGAGTCTATCCAGGCCATGACCACGGCGGTGCAGGATATGTCTGCCACCTTAAACAGGATGACAAATACCTTATCCGTGGCCTTACAACGCGTCACTGATCTACACCAAGCTGCTCTCCAGCAGAGTGTTAGGAGTGAAGTCCTCTCCCGATGGCCAAGTCTGTACCTGCACAGATGCTGGTGGAACATTTTTTGGCAGGGCCCTCATGGGCTCCAAAACCGAGAGGTCGTAGGCCAAAACCACCTCAACAGTCAGGGCAGGGATCTGAGCAGCCTGCCACTACCTTTGCTGAAGCCATAGGGGATGCACCACGTAGAAGCAGTGGGAAGTGTAAGAGAAAGCTACTGAAATTCACCATGGGTATGCACATGGGTGTTTGAAAAGTGTTATGTTGTGAAGTTTCCTTTTTTTTAACATCGGCACAAAATATATTGATTTGCACCATTTCCACATCTTGCCCATTATTGTGTCCCGAGTGCCAATTTGCCCTTTCATTTGCTTCATGATGAATGTCAATACATGACGACACCCATTGGGGGATGTGCAATGGATGTATGCTTGGTTGAAGGACTGTTTTGTGCAAAGGAGGGGTTTGTGGTGGTAGGAGCGGGCCGGAGTATTTCAATTTTTACTTTTCCCAGTCTGACTAACTAAGTGAACCTGTGAGATATGAGGGCATCCCTGGCATCCCAGACAACAATATACGCGGCTGTCCGGCGATGGGTGCCCCATCTTCATAATGTTCATCGTCCTCCTCTTCTTCAATGTTCTCATCATCAGAAGATGATTGAGGAGTGCCTTGGTCGTCCTCCACCTCTAATCCTTTCTGCTGCGCAATGTTGTGCAGAACGCAGCACACCACGATGATTCTGGACACCCTCACTGTCAAGTTCTGAAGGGCGCCTCCAGACCTATCCAGGCACCTGAAGCGTATCTTCAACATGCCGATGGCCTGCTCGATGACACACCTGGTGGTAATGTGGTTCTCGTTGTAGCACTCTTGCGCCTCATTGTTGGGGATCCTCACAGGTGTCGTGAGACAAGTTTGAAGGGGGTATCCCTTGTCTCCAACGAACCAGCCCCTAAGTCTGCCTCCTGGTAGGAAGAGGTCTAGAATGTTGGACTGCCGCAGTATAAAGCCATCATGACAGCTCCCAGGGAATCTGGTGCACTCCTGCATGAACCTCTTCTAGTGGTTGCACACTAGCTGTGCATTGTTGGAATGAAATTCCTTGCGGTTGATAAAAACTCCTGGTTAATGTGGTGGGCCTCGGATTGCCACTTGTGTGCAATTGATGGCACCCTGCACCTGTGGGAAGCCAGCCAGAGACGCGAATCCAACTGCCCGTTCCTTCTGGCTATTGTCATCACGGGGGAGGTTCACATAATCAAATGCCCTGGCAAACAACCCATTCTTCACCTGCCTTATATATTTATGTGCAGCCGACTGAGAGACCCTCGATACGTCTCCGGTGGCGCACTGGAAAGAGCCAGAGGCAAAGGAATTGAGGGCAATGGTGACTTTTACAACGACGGGCAATGAGCGGCCACCAGGTCGAGCAGGGAGCAGCTCTTCTTGAAGGAGGCTGCAGATATCTTCAACCACCTGCTGACTCAATCTGAGCCTGCATAGGCACTGCTCTTCAGATAGGTCAAGGAAGCTCAGCCTCTGTCTGTAGACCCTCTCACATGGGTATTGCCTCCTGCAACCTTGGCCCCTCTGTTGCACTCTTCTCTGATGCTCTCCCCTCTCTGCTCTTCTCCAGACCTGTGTTGTGCACTTCTCTCTTATGCACTTGCAGATCCCACCACAGCACAACATTGCTGCCGTGGATGGTGATTCTCTTCCTCGTACGATGTCCTATCAAATACATGGTCTTGTCCATTTGAAAGCCTCCAAAGTTGTGAAAGCTGCATGATCACAAGAACTCTCTGCCAAACGTTTGCCAGAGGGAAATGAGACATCCGCAATAAGCACTGAGCTTTTATTCACATTGGGCAATCCTAGCTTTAAACACCCCTATGTAGTGCGGCTCAATCTTGCCTCCGTTTCACTGGCGAGTTTCTCGAGCCCCAGGAAACTCGTTCTTCAAGTGCCTGTTGAATTCAATTTAAAATCACCTCATAGCCATGTGCTAATCATCTAACTGGATGTGATAATTACCGACCCGCCTGTCCTAATGATCGATCTGCCTCTGGCGAGTAGGTTTCTCGCACACAACTAAACGTGCCTCCGTTAAACCCAGAAGTGGGCGCGTTGGAGGCGAGTTACGGTCACGCTTCAAATTTCTGCCATTTTTACTTCCCATCCAACCCCAACCCACCCGTTTTTGGGTGTTAAAATTCCCCCCCTCCAAGTGAAAAAACAGGCACACTAAAATAGGAAAAGGCGCAGGAAAAGGTGCTCAGTGTTTGACCTACATAATAAAGCATCTACTGAGGTGCCTGTGGAATAACCTTGCTTGTTTACATAGATCCAATAGCTCCATTGGATGAGTTTCAGAAGCCTTGACCATGGCATGCTGAGCAGAAAGAAAAATATTACACCACAGAGGAGAGAAATCTGAGAATCGCATACCTCCTGTCAGACAAGAATGGATCTTTGGCAGTGTAGTCAGAGAGCAAGATACAATATTCTCACCTGCCTGGACAAGAGGTGGCCTGTGGGTATCAGTCACTAACAGGGAATAACAATGGATGTACTGGAACAGTGAGTCAACATACCACTGTATGTAGAATACCAGGTTACATGTTCACTGCAGTGACTCACCCATAAAATGAGCTGCTAATGTGAGATGGGGAGACAAGCACAACCTTACAGAAAGCAGGAAGTAATAACTGCATTTTTTAAAAACTTCCTTGATACCTCATTGAATAAATACACTATCCAAAGTGGTACTGCGCCATACAGTTCATTCTGATCCCCAGTTTATGCAGATTCAACTGATCTCAGCCAGGGCAACAACTGGAGTCTACAATTTGCCTCAGTTCTCCTGGGCTGTGGAGGGAATTTTTTTTTAAAGTTATGGTTAGGATCCTCATTCGATCACAATCCAGTGAGCCTTGCTTCCCAACCTATCACTTCCCATTGCATGGGGTTCCCATGGGGAGAACTACATCCAGGCCACAAGCTACTCTAAGATTCCTGGATAATTATTACCGGCCGTGAACGACCCAGAGTAATCCCAGGACAGATGCTCCAGCTCCCAGATGATGGTGACTGATTTCCCAATTGAAATTCAGCTTTAACCTAATAATGTTCCAGGCCTTTCCAAATACTGACCTCAAGGTTCAATGGAACTGCAATGTAAATCTCACATGTTGCTACCTTAAAAGAATGGGACTGAATACTAAAACAAAGTTGGGTTTTAGCATCATCTTATTAGGATTGCTTTAGTTTTGGCCCTGGTACGGCGCTCATCCCTGTTAAAAACAAAGGTAGCACATTGAATATTCTTAGACTTACCCTCAAGCACAGGGTTTGACTGCAGCAGCTGCTCCTTAACTTGATTGACCTCTGCTCCCTTGCCACAAACAGCAGCAACATAGGACATAACCAACTTGCTGGCCTCTAGAAAGATTAAACGTGTGTTAAAAAGTTGCTAGCAAGGCAACAGATACTTTCAATCAATCCAATACGTCAGACCTACAGTCAAGGTAGTAGGCAAGTGCAAAAAAATCCTTAATACATCATTTTTAAAGACACCAGGCATATAATTGTTTATATGCATGGAGTCACCTGATCAGTCTGGAAGCTGATACAGCTAATTTTGTACAACACATTAGTCGAGACATCTAATCTAATCCAATCCTTGATGGCAACGGCCCAAAGATAAGTCCCGGGGGGGAGAGGGGGTGGGTGGGTGGGTCAGCGATCGGGATTATGTGGAGTTGGGGGAGCACTCCTGCTCCTACTGGCTCTTCAGCAATGTTTTTTTTTAAAAATTAAAATTTACCTTTCATTGGCGGCCGCTACTTAGGCCACAGCAGACGCTGAAGAATCCAGAGCGGAGCAGTACCGGCAATTTCTTCAAGGGGGCCTAAAACAGGAGTTAGGCCCTGAATTTACATATGTAAAGGGCTTAACACCTATCTTAGGTGGCCCTCAGGGACGCCTGAAAAATAGCCTGACCCAATTTCAGGTCGGACATTTTTCAGGCAACACTGGGTCCACAAAATTGGTCTGCATTGCACCTGATTTATGCTCATAGAACGAATGCACCCAGGTCCAATTTCTGCCCCATCTTGTGCCTAAACTTTAACATCAGCCCCAGAGTGTAGGCTCAAACAGGAAGACTAGCCACTTGGATGAGATACTTGAAGATGGCCAGCGCCTGTGCTTCTGTACTCTAATATAAGCAGATGCCTTCATGGGATCATGAGTAATGCAGAAGAAAATTGGGGGGGGGGGGGAATGTTTTTTTCAGTTAAATGACATTACTTTACAGAGCAGTTCATGATTTCTTTAGATTTTTTTTTAAACTTATAATCTGCTTTTAGCTCCATCGCAAAGCTACCTACTGTCATCTCTACCAGTTTAATTTGCACCGATGGAAGGAGAACCTGAATGACAAATTGGCAGAGCTGAGACTCTGTCCTGATGTATATCAGACACCTGCTCAGTGGAGTTCTGGCAACAGCTTTTTTTTGCACAAATGCCCTTCCATCTGGCACTGCTAGTTGCACAAATGCCCTTCCATCTGGCACTGCTAGTTGCACAAATGCCCTTCCATCTGGCACTGCTAGTTGCACAAATGCCCTTCCATCTGGCACTGCTAGTTGCACAAATGCCCTTCCATCTGGCACTGCTAGTTGCACAAATGCCCTTCCATCTGGCACTGCTAGCCCATGGTTTTTTATATAAGAGTTTCCACTGGGGAATACATCAGAAGACAGTTGTTCTTTCAAGTTTAACACCTGTAACAATCCTAACAACTCAAAGAATCTGTTCTTCAAAGGAGTTTGACTCCAAATCAAAGAAAGGAAAATATTTGGATAGCAGTTCTAAGATTTTTAGTCCCCCATTTTGACTGCCTGTTTTCACAAGGCACTGGGTGGAGTCCTGCCATGTCAAGATTCATCAGTAACACAGTTCATAAGTTACTGACAAGAAGTCCTTAGGATTCAGGACTTTCCGTTGTTCAGAAACAGTTTATTTATCAAGTCAAATATTATAATACCGGTTTCTTGCTGTTTGTTTCTGCTTCTGTGTAATTATCTCACTTCTAAATAAATTCAACTGTTAGGTTACCCTGAAAGTTAGTGTCTGATAATGTGGTATTTACTGCCTATTGGATTAGACAGGAGAGATTGATGGGAGCCCAAGTGGATTCTGATGCTTAACACTGTGGAAAAGGTATTTGTTAAGTCCACACTCTATCCATTTATGTCACATACAAGGGTTCAATTTCAGTTCAAGGAAAATGCAGGTCTGCTTATGGAAAATTTTTTGTTTCCTACGGATATTGTAATGATCATTAAACACATTTTGTTTTCAGTTTGACCCATAAGTAACAGTAGCAAAAAAGTCACCGAGTACAAATTCATATTTTACCTTCCAGATGTGTTACTGCATAGATTTTCTTAAATTATCTGACCACAACAACAGCTGTGTGCCGGACCCGAAGCATCCATTTTAGTAAAGATCATAAAAATCTACATGCTAGATTGTTTTATTGAGAATTTATAGCTTGTCAGTATTATAACAAGTTTAAAAGTGTCTTCTATGTCCGTCTGGTGGGAAAGTATTTCTGGGAACACTTCACAAAGGCCAGCTGCAGCTCCCAAAAGGAAATGACTCATCCCTGTTGATGCTGAGTGCCTGTAGGCAGTCACCCATCAAGTCAAAAATAACGTGATTGTTTAAGCAGACGTATATGTCATTTAGGACCGAGCTAGTCTTACTGCCTGAGAAATGGTAGGAGATGCCAAGTTCACCCAGGTGATAGAAATTTCTAATATTGTTCACCTGGCTGAAAAGTTGACTCTACTTATAGTCCATGGAATTGGATTTGGAATTTTTCCAGGCCTTGGAAGGGCCATCACCCATGATATCTGTGTCAACAGGGGGGTCTTGTTTACCAGATCTGCAATTCAGCTTTGTCCTCGAGACGGGTGAATTGTCTCAGTCAGGTATTGGAGGCACCACCTCATTATTGGTGAAAAATCTGACTTGATGTGGGGCCTTTCTCTGCAACAAGCGTTGCACAGTGGGTTAGCTTTGATTAACTGTGGGCGGTATTTGACGATCTTTTTTTTGATCAAAGGGAAAGGAAGTTTATACCCAGGTTGGTAAATTTATCCTTCAGTTCCCTACTTGCTAGCATGCTGTATAGGCTGAAGACAAACAAATTCATCTTTCTCATGTCAACATTTTTCTTCACTGACATGTGGGCTATGATTATGAGAATTACTACAGAATCAGGACTTTTACTGTTTTGAACCTGATTTAAAGTACTGCACTCGTTCTGCCAATGAATGAATCCATTTTGCTTCTGATTTACATCTGCTCCTTAATAAAAACGAATTAGTAATTTTCAGCCCGAATCATATGGTCTGTTAGCATGTTATTTTCAGTGTTACTCAGCTAATCCATACTGTTTCCAATGTGCAATCAATAGTAAAAAGGGCTCATTGTTTGCACTGCAACCCACAATTACAGATTACTTTGTGTATAAGGTCAGGTTTTGGTTCATGGGGAACAAGGGCTTGCTGGGTTCTGAAGCAAACTTTTACATTGGGCACACAAAAAAAGTATTTGGTATGAGTTCAAATCATAACAATCTGTACTTTTCTGATTTTGGACACACAGAACACATTTTTGTACATGAATAATTTATATGAAATTATAAACAGAGCACTGGACCCAAGAATGCATTCTGCTAACAAATCAACCACAAAACCTTTGACTGCTTCCTCTTGGTTGTTCCTTAAACACAATCTTCACTTTGACACAAAACATTCTTTATTGTCCATGTCGCCATCTACTACAATTATAATATATCCTCTCCCTATCAAACAAAAAACAACAACACCTGCCCAACAATGAGGGCAACAATTTAAAGCATTCCCTTCAAGAATTGGGCAAAGTTTGATATCACGTCCAAAGAACTCATTAAACTTCACACTGATTCCTGGAGGTCATTCATTTAAGCAAACAACAAACATTCAAAGTCCTGTATAACAAACCACTTCCATTTAGGCTACAGTTACATTCATGTATACAGAAGAAAAAGTAACATAAACTTCAGGGAAGTTGAATGACTATCTGTGCCCAAGATGTAACAGCAGCCAAGCACCAGAAATTTACTTCAAAACTCTTTTTGTAGTCTGTCAGTCTGGGTTTAGATTAGTTTTTTGAGTAAATTAGAGGGGAAGGTTTTCACATTAAGACTGCAGCAACTAAAACTACAGGGATTAAAAAAAAAGATAAACTGCTCCCAGACAGACAGGTCACACCGTAATCAGCAGATCGTTTTAACGATTGATGCTATTCTGAACATTAGCCTGGAGGTGTAGTTGAAAGAACGCCTGAGAAAGTCACATTGTGCCAAAATTGCATTAATTGAAAAGCAGCTCTGTTCTACTTGTATTTTTATGACATGGCAATTTATAAACAGGCTCTGGAAAAGTACCGCCCCTCCCATTCCTCAGTCTTGTGATAAGTGATGCAAATCACATGGCTCATCGGTGTATTAAAACTGCGATATCCCTCTTCAAATATTTCAAAACATAAAGCCCAACCAACAGTTATTTTCTGACAAGCACCTAGTTCAAATAAAGCTTAAGTGAATAGTGATGCATGCATTTCCAAATGGACAAGGTTTAGAGAGGGGGAAGTGGAGAGGGTTTGGAGTAAGCCCTCTTTAGCTCTAATACTGTCCTCCTAGCAGTATACAATCCAACTTTTGCTGGTTAATCTTTTAGGAGAAGGGAGGGAGGGTTGTCGAACTGTCGCATGTAAAAACCCATGGTCACTGGTCAAATGCCAGTCAAGAACGTTGGTCCAATAGTTGCACACCATCAGGTGACTAATTTTCTTGCCGGATTTTTTTCTCCCCCCTCCCCCTCCCATCTAACATAATCTTGTCCATTTCAAAATGGATGCGTCTCCATTCACTTAGGCTTTATTTGAACTAGGCGCCTGTCAGAAAATAACTGGCAGTTGGGCTTTACGTTTTGAAATATTTGAAGAGGGATACTGTAGTTTTAATACAGCAAAGAGCCATGTGATTTACATCACTCATCAGCTCCAAAAGCTTTTAATATCAATTTACTTCTCGGTGTTGGATGCCCATTAACACAAAAAACCTCCTCTTTAATTGTTGGCAAAAGCCTGCTCTTTATGAACTGTAGTAATTGAATAAGCCCGACGTTGACGTTTCTACTTTCCCCACATACTTCAGGCAGCAGTGAGCAGTACAATATTACCCGATGTCCCATAACTGGTAATGGGCTCTCCAGAGCAGTGGAAACCATACTGTGCAGTTGAAATGTTAAAAAATGATTTAGTGCAGGGGACCAGATAATGGAGGAGTGCTCGGTGTACAAAATAGGCTCTTTAGGTACTGCATTTTCCTTCAACATGCTCAAAACCAACTGCTTCAAAGAACATGTCACAGCATCAAACAACACTCAATCAGGGACAAGGGCAGTAGCAACAGAGAAATTCATGTGTATGATACAATCATTTGTTCCCCACTTAACACCAATCTTCTCCCTTGCCACGTGGCAAGCGGCTTATGAGAAAATGATCTCTGCCCTCCGGCTGAGAGCGGGACCACGTTAAACATCACAAACAGCAGAATCCTCACGAGCACGATGGAACATCATCGTGTCTATTGGAAAATGAAGTTACATTATTGCAATCCCTCTTCTTTTTATTTCTCTTCATTATGAACTATTTTATTCTTCCAATAGTAAGATCATATAGATATATGTATCTCATCCTTTGATCCAGCAACAATCATTAATTAGTATATGCAACGGTATGTTGCTTAATTTTAACAGAGTTTCAGCCAAGTGAAGATTCCCAATTTGTGTAGTTAACATTATTTTTTAAATGCTGCTCCTGACTGTATTAATAAGAAGAGTTTTTCCACCAAAATATTTCAGTTTTGGACACAAGAATAACTGAAGTATACATCTCTCATTGGGTTTCATAATAAAAGTACAGTCAGAACTTCCTCAAATGGCCTATAGGGTAGTGTGAAGCAATTCAGATCTGAGGTCCCAGTTTCATTCCCTAAATTAGCTGAGTGTGTAATTTTACTTTCCACTGCCCACACGGGCGAAGCACTTTTCAAGCTTTTTACTACCTGGAGCACTGAAAATTAGCTTTGCTCCCCTTCCACCCCTTTGCTCTCCTGTCCACTTTGACCTTCTGCTGCTCTGGGAAGGAAACGCTACTGTGTATGGGAATTCTCTCGATAGTTTTGTTAGATGAAAAATCCTGACTTCAGAAAATGATCATCCACAGCAGCTTTTCATATCTGGAGCAGCAAAAAGTAGGAAAGGAGAAGCGTGGCAGTGCATACTAGGAGGGACAGGCTACATGGAGGAAAGGCCTCTCTGAATTTGGGTGGAGGGGGGCCGGGGGGAGAATGGTTAGAGGGAGAGAGAACTTTGGAGAATTGGGAGGAGGTGTTAGAGAGGGAGTGCCTCTGTGAAGTGCTGGAAATGGTTAGCGAGGGGGGCTTCAGTGAATTGGTGGAGATGGTTAAAAAGGGAGAGCCTCAGTGAATTGGTGGAGATGGTTAGAGAGGGAGAGCCTCAGTGAATTGGTGGAGATGGTTAGAGAGGGAGAGCCTCAGTGAATTGGTGGAGATGGTTAGAGAGGCAGGGCTTCAGTGAATTGGTGGAGATGGTTAAAAAGGGAGAGCCTCCATGAATTGGTGGGATTAGATGGGTGGCCAACCAGCCGAGCATTGAGCAGTAAGTGACAAAGGCATGAATGAGGGCTTCAGCAGCAGATGGACTGAGGCAGGGGCAGAAGTGAGCAAGAGGTGGAAGTAGGCGGCCTTTATGCTGGAGAGGATATGGGATTGGAAGCACAGTTCAGGATCAAATATCGTTCACATCGTTCCCACATCGTTCACCTGAGGAAGGAGGTAGCCTCCGAAAGCTTGTGAATTTAAAATAAAATTGCTGGACTATAACTTGGTGTTGTAAAATTGTTTACACAGGATCAAATAGGCAGCTGAGGATTTATTTTTTTATTTGTTCATGGGATGTGAGTGTCGCGGGCAAGGCCAGCATTTATTGCCCATCCCTAATTGCCCTCGAGAAGGTGGTGGTGAGCCGCCTTCTTGAATCGCTGCAATCCATGTGGTGAAGGTTCTCCCACAGTGCTGTTAAGTAGGGAGTTCCAGGATTTTGACCCAGCGACGATGAAGGAACGGCGATATATTTCCAAGTCGGGATGGTGTGTGACTTGGAGGGGAACATGCAGGTGGTGTTGTTCCCATGTACCTGCTGCCCTTGTCCTTCTAGGTGGTAGAGGTCGCGGGTTTGGGAGATGCTGTCGAAGAAGCCTTGGCGAGTTGCTGCACTGCATCCTGTGGATGGTACACACTGCAGACATAGTGCGCCAGTGGTGAAGGGAGTGATTGTTTAGGGTGGTGGATGGGGTCCCAATCAAGCGGGCTGCTTTGTCCTGGATGGTGTCGAGCTTCTCGAGTGTTGTTGGAGCTGCACTCATCCAGGCAAGTGGACAGTATTCCATCACACTCCTGACTTGTGCCTGTAGATGGTGGAAAGGCTTTGGGGAGTCAGGAGGTGAGTCACTTGCCACAGAATACCCAGCCTCTGACCTGCTCTTGTAGCCACAGTATTTATATGGCCGGTCCAGTTAAGTTTCTGGTCAATAGTGACCCCCAGGATGTTGATGGTGGGGGATTCGGCGATGGTAATGCCATTGAACATCAAGGGGAGGTGTTTAGACTCTATCTTGTTGGAGATGGTCATTGCCTGGCACTTGTCTGGCGCGAATGTTACTTGCCACTTATCAGCCCAAGCCTGGATGTTGTCCGGGTCTTGCTGCATGCGGGCACGGACTGCTTCATTATCTGAGGGGTTGAGAATGGAACTGATGTGAACAGTCTGGTTCAAACTGAGACAGTGGCTGCAAAAGGGGACGGAATCAGTACTAAGGGTACGGAGTTTGTGGCGGGGGCCAAAGATTTTGTGCACTCTACTGTGCCTTCTTCATATTCTGCCCTCCTTTGCTCCATCCCCCTATCTCAGCCCCAAATTCTGGAAGGTTCTTGCTAAACCACTCTCTCCCTTCTTTCAAAAGCTTCCTCAAAATCTACCTTTTTGGCCATGCTTTCAGTCTCCTCCTCTAACTCTTCACTACTTGATGTCCATTCTCACCTTTGTGAACTTTAGGAAGTTTTATTATGTTAAAAATGCTATCTAAATGAAAGCTGTTGGTTTAAAATAGCGTACTCTGCTGGTACAGGCATGCAGTGTCACCGTTTTCATTCTGATGCACATGACCCATCACAACAAAGGACCAAATTTCCCTGTCCTCCACAAAAGGCAAGGATTTCTACATCAAGAAAATAATATAAATAACAGTCAACAATCCTGATCCATTGGCGAAGGGCCTAACATCTGTCTTGCACACCAACTGTGGTACCAACCCACCACTATACTACCACCCATGGTGACCTGAGCATCACCGACACTAGGATCGAAACAAATGGAACAAGTTAGCACTTGCCATCCCATGTGAATGTGCATTTTGCAACACTAATTGTAGGTGAGGAAAGACTAGAAGAAAAAATAATCATAGTTTGCAAATTGCCCTTGCCTCACACAGAGTGCTGCTATATCTATTTAGTACTAACAAAAAACATAGGAGAACCCTGCCAATTTGAAAGGTAACAATTGCCTTGCATTTAGTCAGGAAGCACTCAAAATGTACTTGCTGATCTGCCCATTTCAGCACCAGCTAAATGAAGTCAATTCTGGTTTTGCTTCATATATTGGTTGCATGAGTCATGCAAGGAGAGTGGCATTTTGTTTTACAACTGAAGGAACTATGTTTCTTTCTATAGTTTGTAGCATAAAATCAAATTTGCTTCTCTCAAGCTTGTAATAAGTGTAACTTAAATGACTAAAAATATCACCAAGCCATTTTCTGTGTGGTAGAGCTGTGTAAATTCAATAAATGCTGGTCCTGCCGGTTTATTTTTGGTGTAGACCAAAACATTCCTATTTTCATCTTGAAAGCAGCTAAACCCAAATTATAATTGTGGCTTTGCCAACTCATTGGTGACTGTAATGCTCTATTTTTGTTGATCTGAATAATATTACCAGACAGGAAACAGTGTGCAACCCACCTGGGGGTTGACAACTCGGTCACTCCATTGTGGCCTTGAGAGGCGACTTAAGATGTTTCTCTTTCCACCATTTCCTGCACTAGACAGGAAGTCCTCTTGTAATGATTTCTAAATCTGTGAGTAATGCACTTAATTTATGGATTCAAACATGCAAATATTTATTAGTTCCAGAATAGTAGCTTTGTGCAGTGGTTCCTGTTCACAGAAAAAAGACACACGCTAATTGTTACATTGCTAAGCTCAGGCACGTTGGGGGGAGGGGAAGGATCTGTATCCAGGCTGAAGATTTCGATACGCCAACTATTCAGCTCTCCAAAATTCAAATGCTCCAATTTGGATTTCTTCTCCAGCTTCCTCCAGCATAGTTTCAGGAGTTTTGAGCCATTACACCAACAGTCAAATGTCCTCAAGTTGCACTGTACCTCAGGTATCCGTGTGCTTTGCCTTAGCAGAAGGTCTTAACGGGGCAAATTCTTAAGGACCTAAATACACTAGAAATGGTTTCATTTGATTCAGGTGGAAAATCTTTTCCCCAGTTGTCACCTCTAAAACAGGTAACAATAGCTAGGATTTTACTTGGCTTCACAGCGTTCCCAGAAACAATGGCCCAGAATTTGCTGGAGAGGGGCATCTCATGGTGAGCGCTGAGAGTTGGATATTTTCCTCACCCTTCAGCTCCAATTATTGTTGTGCCGCAAATTGCTGGAAGTACGAATTGATAATGGCGCGGTAAGGTCCACTGGGCATCTGGGATCTTGATGAACGATGGGACCTATAGTCTACCTCCTTAACCAATGAAATTTAAGGATTGAGAAAGAAGCTGAGTGAACGACAAAGGAGAAAATAGGGTGAATTCAAGTCAAATCAGGTACAGAAAGAGAAATAAAGAGAGCAAAAGAAAGATTGGATTAAGATTTTAAAAAAGACAGAAAGGAAATGTAAAAAAATGTTTTAAAAATCTCCAGGAACAATTTACTACCTATAGGAGTGAGACTCCACAGTTTCAACTGTTCCCTTTCTGAGCCTCTGAGATTGAGTGACATGTCAGGACCATAAAGCACCCCATTAACAGGGTCCTTATAACATGAAATGCCAGCCCTAAATATCTGCAGCGAGATTCATTCATATTTACAGCGCAAATTCAGCAATTTCTTGACACTCACGGGGAAGTTGATGGCGAGCTTCCATTTTTGCGAGGCTAACGGTGGCGCACATCTTCCAGCAATTTGTGGTGATTCACATCTCACGTTGTATCTCTTCCTCGACACAAATTGCTGGGTTTTTTATGCAATAATAACGGCGAGCACTGTGAACTCGTTATTTTTCCAGCAAATTCTGGGCCAATTATACATACTGTAGTGCTGGATACAAAACATATTTACCCCAAGTAGCCTTTTATTTCACCCATTTATGATTAAGTTATAGCCGCCCTTTAAGAATAATTGGTCGATGAAGAGCAAATGTTTGAAATTTAGCCACAACTTTAAAAAAAACATTCCTTTTGAAGCTGCTAACAGCTTAGCATTTTCCATTCTCTCTAAACTTTTACACTCGGTCCAGAATCCAAGAGAATCACAGTCCGTAAATAGGTTTCAAATGCTACTGAGTAAATTTTTGTATTCTAGGAGCCACTTTCTGGACTCCACCTCTTCTGCTGAATTTCTGTAAATGCTTCATTTACAGTCAGTCTCCTGTCATCTGGAGACAATATCCAGCTGCTTTTCTATTAACAGAAATATTCCTTGCATGTTTGTGGATTTTTAAAAAAAGCACAACTCCCTCCCAGCAATGTAGCTTCCCTCTACGTCCACTAAACGTGGGCGGGCTGTGAAGACTGAACTATTACATTAGAAAAAATAAGAAACTGCAAACTGCTTTCCAAATAATTAACATATAGCAATAAAGTTCTCACACATTCTTTGCGAAAGTACTTAACTCTGGCCTAAAATTTGTTGAAAATTTAAATGCAGTGCAATTATAGTTGGGAGCAGGCAAAAATCAATTCCCATCAACCCATGCCCGTTCTGCATCAGCAGTAACATTTCTGCTAACCAGAAAATCTATCCCACAACTTGTTAGAGAGAGGGCAAATCGTCTAACCTGGTGGACTCAACTAGTTAATGCAGTGAGTTGGTACGCCATACAAATCAGAACGGTTCCAGGTTTAATCCACTGTCTCTGCTGCGTTACCTAATTTCAGGCAGGGCAGCAGTAGAGGTGATTATATCATGTCTCGGTGCCCTTAGGTTGGATAAAATCAGCCAGGGTTCCCATTCTTGGGCACTATACATCATGCTGGAGGATCACATGTTTGAATCTCAGGATAAGATAGGATCAGATAAGGCTGTGATAGCCCCCACATCTGACTAGCCTGCTGACACTCACTATCTAGATCCACATGTGAATAATGGTCACCAGGACAAGGTACCAGAGGGCACCAGCAGCAACATGAATTTATACAGCGTCTTTAACGTAGTAAAATTTCCCACGGCGCTTCACCGGAGCATAATCAGACAACAAACATTGTCACCGAGCTATTAGGACAGGTGACCAAAAGCTTGGTCAAAGAGGTAGGTTTTAAGGAGTGGCTTAAAGGAGGAGAGAGAGGGAGAGGTTTAGGGTGGGAATTCCAGAGCTTAGGGCCTAGGCAGGTGGAGGCAAGGCCGCTAACAAGTTGAACCGTGGTCCAGCAAGGAGTCAATACCTTTTGTAAGGGAGTTGGGAGAGGGAGAAAGGAAGAGAAAAAAAGAATGAGGAGATTTGAAAGGAATGCACATTTTCTCATTGCAGCACTGAATTGAAGCTTTACAACACACACACCCTTACCAATATTTATCATTTCCAGACCACTGTTTGTGGTTTTCATGGGAAAATGGATGGAATTTAGAATATGATCCCCAAAACTCTGGTTAAAATAAACTAGAATCCTATGTAATAAAAATGCAATTTGACTTATTCAATCTCCATAAACCAGCAGTCCTGATTAATCCCCCCTTAAAGAAAGGATAGGTTTTCAAATATACTTAACTAATGAAAAATTTTACACACTCAATGCACAGAATCAAAATCAAAAATCCACATGAAACACTTTATATGCTTTCTAATCACTTAATTTCTTTTTCTTTTGATTATACTGACATAGTGATAAGATTCTTTTTTTAGCTCAATCCCACTTCCAAGTTTCCAAAGCATTCAAGAATATCCTGCAGTTCTAAAAAAAAACTATGGCGTTCTCTGCTTCCCATAGTTCTGCCGATACTTCAAATAAACAACTCGTGCTGCTGTCAACATTTTTGTAACATTTAATATCGGCACAGAATCTTTATGAAAAGCACTCAAAGTAGAGCTTCCATTCCATGGTCCACACCTATGCCATTTTTAGTGCCTCCAAATAAACTTAGGAATGTTTTAGTGATCTCAGCTTCCCTGCCATAGGGAGACACTAAACAGAGGCCAGGCATCTGCCAATGGGGGATGGGGGGTGGGCTAAAGGGGAAATTACAAAGAAAATCATCCACATGCCATTGTCGCACACTTAATGGAAGCAAACTCGATCCATTCCTCCCCAACCCAGCCTTGGCTGCAGGCAGGGTGAGGCTCGAGTAAAGGGAATTTATACACCCATAAAAATATTTCTACAGCAAACACTTAATTATGGGGAGCCTATATTCAGATTGGACCTAGCACCACCCATGACATTCTACTGAGTCTTTATAATCACATGGGCTATCAACAGCGCTACCAAGAGCCACATAGTGATGGTGTTGTGGAAGCACTAGATTAGGGTTTGATTTTTGCATCTGAACTACCTGCTCAACTAAAGCACTCCTATTCCCAGCAGAGAAGGAGTTCCACACAATATTTAGGCCATTTCTGCAACAACAAAAAAACATTTTTATAAATCTTCGGAATAAGGGGAGAGGTGGGGTAAAACAGTTCCTTTAACCACTGATGCATTACAGCTGTTACATAGAATTACAGCACAGAAACAGGCCATTCAGCCCAACAGGTCTCTGCCGATGTTTATGCTCCACGCGAGCCTCCTCCAACCTCAGATCATCTAACCCTATCCACATATCCTTCCATTCCTTTCTCCTCGTACTTATCCAGCTTCCCCTCAAATGCATTTATGCTAATCGCCTCAACTACTCCATACAGTAGCAAGTTCCACATTCTAACCACTCTGAGTAAAATGATTTCTCCTGAATTAAATTTATTAGTGATTATCTTATATTTGTGGTCCCTAGTTTGTGACTCCCCGACAAATGGAAACAATTTCTCTATGTCTACCCTATCGAACCCCTTCATCATTTTTGAAGCTCTCTATCAGACTGATGGGACTGAAGCACGCCATCAATCAGAATCAATTCATGGGATGCTGCACTGCCATTTGTCTCAGTGATGAAATCAATCACTACCAAACAAACCCTGCCAGAACTTTCTGTAATGTTTAACAGATACAATGTATTGATACCTGTTTTGCCAGCTCCACTTTCTCCAGTGATAAGTATACATTGGTCCTTGTCCTGGTCTCGTAGAGATCTGTAGGCTTCATCTGCTAAAGCATAGCTGTGAAAATAACAGAATTGTTAGAACATCTGATTTTTTTTTATTCTTGTAACTTTTCTGCAGAAGAGAGGGAGAATGGACAGGTCCTGTTCCGCACTGGTCAAAAACCTGGAAGGTCAACTAATTAGCAGCAGTGACATTTGTGCAAATGTCTGCAGTTTGAATACATCAGTTTTGAGCCCAGGTTAGTTTAGGTCACACATATGTCAATATAATCACAATAGAGTGCCTCAATGTACTAACATATCACATTATATATAATCTCTAAAACCATCAAGCCAATACAAAATCATAAATCATGACTAATTAAAGCAAAAATGGATTAAATCAATTAAACTGGCAACATGACAGTGCCCCACACACTGCTACACGATCAAGAAAGCAAATTGCTCACTGCCATCCTCCTTTCTTCTTTTGTTTTTCCAATACTATACCTCTCTAAGCATAGTACCAGTTTTCATTCGGGAGACTAAGTGGTTATCTTCTCATGTACATGTGATTGGAGTAGAACGAGATGCCAACCCTCCTTCCCAGCTTCCCCAGGCAGTGATGCTGTACTACAGGCACTGTATCTCTTCAGTAATCTCGATCAACTGTCCATTCTTTACATGTGAGTGTAGACAGGCTATTTGATGGTTGGGGCATCGTAGTCGATCCTGTCCTCACCCCTTGGGCACTGTTTAGCAAGTAATCAAAGGATAACTATTAGACGTGAGAATCCTAACCGATTTTTCCCCTCCTTAAGCAAGGGGTGCTGCCCCCATAACCAATAATATGATTTAACACAGACCATGAATCAAACCTGGACCAAACCTGGTTTCTTGTGTCTCAGTTCCACACTGGATAGTACATTAACTCACTAAACAACTCAAGGAGCCTGACACTGAGATCCTTAAACACAAGTAAATAGCAATTTCCACTACTCAGTGCAAATATGCCAGCAGTCATAACTAGTTAATTACTGGAAAGGTGGAACCCTGTATTTAAAAGGAGTTAGATCAGATCATTGTCTTGTTGAGGATTTTGTGGGTAGACTTACTTACTGGAATAGCCTGGAAGAGACTGCTGTACAAAGCTGCCATTATCCACCCTGGGCAAAAGATGACATTGTTAACTGAATTTAACCTTAAAAGTAATTTAATTGTCATCCCAAAAACATGCAACTGGCTTCCCATTTAAAAATGAAACAAGCTCTCATATTACAACACCACAACAGTTATATGCCAATTACATGTGTGCATGATCGAAGGACATCTTCACATCTCACTCCCAGTGACCTTTATTGTAAATCAGTCTTAGTGACAATGGGAAATAAGGCTAGGCAACAAAGCGTCATTTGTCCTTCATTTGCCCCCAACATCCGCACTACCGAGAAGATGGTGGCCCTAACTGGAAGGCAGCCACCTCACAGTATTAAAATAAAACTTTTCCTGAGCTTCAGAGATTGAGTGCCTTCCCAGATCGTGGGTTTTAATTAACATACATTCACTGTTCCACCCACTGCTACCACTGTGGACCAATACAATCAGGGAATGGGAGGTCAAGATTTAGATTATTTGAATTAATCTTTAGAATGGAAATCGGAACATTTTTTCTAACAGTCAAGAGATTTATCATTATGGATAGCGCTGAAAAGCAAGATAGCATTTTAAACATTCATATTAGAGGGAAGGGAGTAACAGACTGAGATGGAGAAATTTGAGCAGGAGACCAGGAACTGGAGAGAAAGGCCAGCAGGAGTCAGAGGAAATTAATTCTGGAATACAGGGAGAGGGGGACTGGGTTAGAAGGGGGTGAGTGCACTCTGCAAAGTGAGCTATTCTACTGTCCACCACAATGACTCTCGTAAGATTACCCCCGAACCTAAATTGCTCACCTTATATGTGAGCACATATGGTATTAACATTTTTCTGATACAGTTAAGATTTGCGATTTATAAAATCCTGTAAAAGGAATGTTGAGGTGGATCAATTTTCCCACCATCTTGAAAGTGATGCGCAGTGAAGGTCATTGGGAATGAAATGAGAAGAAATTGTAATTCACCAATATCTCCAGTCCCCTAAATTTTCAAACTGTAAACATTTTTTTAAAATCAAATATTTTAAATATGTCTTGTATGCAGACAGCCAAATAAATGAAAACAAATACATAAAGAAACCAAAAACATTGGCCGATAAGTTTTTGGCCTTGGGATCATTAACATCATTATGGTAGGTTTCCTCCTGGATAATCCATTTGAAGGGGCCATGAGAGATGACTGCAAAAGGCCTTGGAAGCCTACCCCAGCACTGCGGTGATGACATCCACTCTAGTGGCCGATGAGATCATCTAAATAACTGCAAAAAGCACGTGATCATTCTGCAATCAACCTTTGGATCATTTAAACTTTAAATAGACCCTTTGCCATCCCGAAGAACGGTGGGCACAAGGGATGGACAGGCATCCCTGGCATCCAGCACTGCTATGGCACAGGTGGCAGGTAATAGGTCAGATCGCATTTGCATATGCTTATAATGGGCAGGCATATTGTATATTGTGGGCACACAGAAAATCAGGGCCTTCCGCGCTGCTGGCAACAATTGGCACGAGTCACCTGGCTGCTTTCGTGGATTTCTTATCATCTGGCCAAAAAGCAGTGGTGTCAGAGGCCGGGGACCAAGTTGCCTGCAGGAAATGGGAGGAGGAGGCGAACATCAAAATGGCAGAGGATGACCCAACTCAGAAACAGCATGGGAAGTCCCAGCCATCAAGTCAAAAAAGGAAACAGAAAGAACGAAAGCATTAGAGAAAGGCCAAGCAGCCTACACAGCTATAGCATTTTATTCAGTCCTATTGGCATTTTTCTGTCAAGAAAGTATTTGAATCTCGCACATTCCGAACTGCCAGAAGTGTTGTACAATAAATCAGCGACTACAAGGGGAAAAATAATATTCCGGACAGCTTGCCCCTGAATCAGGTCCACAATTTAATTACTGTACTGTGTTGTATATTTACAGCCTCATTCCCCAGTGCGTTTTTGCAAACCACTGTACGGGTTTTTAATAATAAGTTCCTATTGTCAACAAGGAGTCTGTTTCTTTGCAGAACTACCAAGCATCCCACAACTCAGGAATCACCCACAATGAATCCAGCTCCCCTGAGAAGGTCCAAGGACCTTAATTACACTTGTAACGCCTCCAGTCAGTCTCAGCAACATAAATATAAACATCAGAAGTAGTCTTGGTTCAGCAATGTTGATTTACCTCCCAACATTTTCTGTGACCCAGTTCTACAGCTCCTTCTCAATTTAACTGAAGGGGAGGTGGGGGGGGGGGGGGGGGGGAGAGAGAAGTGGCTCAAAGAAGCGTATTTTATATACTCTCCTTCACCCCTAATAAATCTATTTTAAGTTCCTTCTCCTCACCAGGAGGGTTTGCAGGCAACCTGGTCCCCGGCCTCTGACACCAGAGGATAAGAAATCCACGATAGCAGCTAGGTGACTCATGTGCCATTTGTCGCCAGCAGTGCGGAAGGCCCTGATTCTGCTCTGTGCCTCCTTCCCCACCCCCAGATAGCCAGAAACCTGCTGGCATGGATGGAACTGTGGCCGTGACCCCTGTCCTACAACTCCACGACATACCCAAAGGGTCACCTCTTCTCTAACCTATGCCTTTGCTCCAACCTACATAGCTGATACTGTTCAGCACTGTTTTCTGTCCAACAAGAGAGAGTAAGAAGATGCTATTGTGAGGCTGGACTACACCAATCTCCAGAACAGGATTGACAAAGTTCCTACTTAAACATTATCACTTTAGCTAACAGAACCTTTTCACTCCAACCATAGAGGCTGGAATAGTCGTTTTTTTTCTCTTGTTGGAAAGAAGGACCAACAGTAAACTTCAGCACCTGTAGTTGGACATATGGAGAACAGATGGATGTATGGGAACTGGAAAGCAAACACATAGGGGTGGGATATGAATGGAATGAAGAATTTACCAATACTATTACAGGGCATTAGTGTGTAAATGGAGAGGTTTTTTTTGTTTTGGGGGGGCGGGGGCAAGAAAGTCTGCTGCAAGAAAAAATAAAGTCAAAACCCTGATTATGACCCTGCAAATTCAGCCTCGAAAAGAAGCAACTAAGAGGTAACCCTTTAGCGACACATAGCTGGTAAATAGTTCAAAAATTAAAGTAAAAGAGATAAAAATCCTGGAGTTGCTTAAGAAACAGATGGATGCTGTGGTGGGAAGGCTCTTTCTGAATGAATGGCCATCCTCATCTGCATCTCAACCCATACATAGCATCTGAATATTTCAACTCAGTAATCATAAACTAGAAAAGTGAAGCTAGAATAGTCTGCATTTATCATCTGAACCCTAAAGCTGGATTACTGTTTTGCACTTCACTGAGAAGGATCAGGTATTTCAATATATTAAAAATTCAAATATTTTTAGGAATATGAGAAGCCCATTAGCCACAACAAGCCTGACCTTTTTTCATTGATCAACACACCTACTTGACTAATCCCTTCTCTGTCCAGGAATATATTCAATTGTCTCTTGAACATATTTATAATGTTCACTTCAGTGGTTTTCCATAATAACACCCCCACAGTTCCATTACCCTTTGGGTGAAAACGTTCCCTAGCATTTCCTTTTTCCTCCTAAATTTCTGCCAGTGTCTCCTGGCATTTGAACCCCTCACCCCAGTGGACAATTTGCTGAGATTCATTTTGTCAGTTGCCTTCATAATCGTGAAAATTTCAATTAGATAACCTCAAAGTCTACTCTTTTCCAAACAAGCTCATCTTCCTTAACCGTTTCTCAGAACTTAAATTACTGATACCAGAATCATCTTAATTGCCCTCCTCCCTACCCATAAACATAAATGTAACATCATTTCTATGGTTAGGTGACCTGAACTCTATACAATACTCCAGATTAGTTCTGACTAATTCTGGGTATTCACAAAATAACCTTGTTTAAACTACGATATCCTTTGGCGATTGTAACCCAGTGACTGACATGTTTCTTTTCAGTAGAAAAAGGCATTGTGCTGACAATTTCACAGATCTAGCCACCATTACCCAGAGATCTCTTTTCTGATCAGCCTGCTGTATCAGTGTTCCCTTTAATTTATGCTGCCTCTTGTCGTCCCTTGCTTCTATATTATTTCGCACTTATCCGGACTGAATTGCATCTGCCACCTATTTGCCCAGTTACCTGAAAGGTCCAAGTCATTCCGAATCTGGTCCTGACCACCTGCTCTGCCACATATTGTATCATCTGCAATCTACAGTATGCCTAAGCCATTAAAATATGTATTAAATAGCACGAAAATAATATTTTAGTACCAGTTATAAAACCAGACTTTTTTTTTTCAGGGTCCATAATACAATTGATGGCAGCCATTCCTAAAGTAATTCCACTTGTTGTGGAGCCTCATAGGTTATGCATTTTAGAACACAGAATCTCAAAGGCTATGGAGGAAAAATTCATGAAGGGCTGTTTTCAGGCGGGGGTAGTTTGATACGCTAGTACCCCGGGCCCAATGGCCCCTACGCAGGCAGAACTTTGTGCTGCCTGCTACTTACCATGATATCTCCATGCCTCTCAGCAGCACGGGTAGCGCTGGCTGCACGGAGAATGAGAAAGTTGGAAATGGGGCGTGCACTGAGCACATCATCATCAGCCTGCACCTCTTAAAGGTGTAGCTGCACATTTCAAATGGCAGGTACACAGTTTACTAGGAGGAGGGAAAGATGGCCAAGAGGATAGCAGGACCGGCATGAGAGAGGGCTCCACGCTTCTCCGATGATGCACTGGAGGCCCTGGAGAAAGGGGTGGACGAAAGGAGGGCCAACATGTACCCCCGGGTTGGCAGGAGACCCTCCAGACGGCAGCTCCACAGGCTGTGGCGCGGGAAGTCAATGCCAAAAGGAATACACCACGCACGTGGGTGCAGTGCCGAAAGAAGTTCAATGATTTGACACGAGTGGTCAAGGTGAGTGAATGCAAGTGTCAAATGGAATATCCTACCAGCTGCACCACTGCTCCACGCATCACACTCCCCGTCACCCACCCACCAACAAACTCTGCCCATCCATACACAATGCTGCACTCGGCATGCTGCACCTCACCCGCACATAGTACCACACTTGCAGGCCACACAACCACCACTCACAGGTCATGCAAACTGGCAGCGATTCGACCACGACAGGCACATCACCCACACACCTTGCAGGATACTCACTGACACACTGTCATCTGTCTTGCAGGAGAAGGTGGTGCAAAGCAGCCGGCAGCAGGAAAGACCTGAGGGAGGATGGGGACGCTTACACATCCTGACCCTCCCAGAGGAGACATTGCTTCGGATCTTTGAGAGGGCCATCGCTGCAGCCGTAACAACATGCCACGCTGGAGGTCCCAATGAAGGGGGTCTCTGCATATCTAATGCTCCTTCCCCTTTCCCACATCTCCATCCTCCCATAATCTTTTCTGACTCTTGTGCCACAGATGCTGTCAGCACACACGTCTTATTTGCTCCTCTCCCCACTCCACAACTCAACCTGTTTCCCTTTGTCATTGCAAATACCCAAGAACACGTGGCGATACCGTCCGAGGAGGAGGGGGACACTGAAGCCACATCGTCACTCAATCTGACACTTGCTTCCACCAGCTCAGAGACTGACACTGCCCATCCTTTAGAGGCTAGTATAGAGGAGGGATCTGCACGTGGTGAGACACCAGGCACAACTGCGCAGGAGCCGGGGCGGGGGGAATGGTTACCACAGGTGCCAGCTCACCGGAGGGCGAGGTCACTCACTAGTTCTGCTGCAGAGGAGTCAGATGAGGACTTTGATGGGCCAGGCTACAGAAGACGGCTGGTGGGCGTACACCACCAAATGCTTGGGGCACTGGAAAGCCTGCCAGAAAGCCTGCGCACAATGAGAAGGGACATGGAGGAGTCCAACTCCAACTTGGCGCAGGGCTTTGCACAGAGCTTGGAGCCCATCCTTTCCAACATGGAATGGGTGGTCACCTCCATCAGCACACCTGTGGAACCCACCATGATGCAGCGTCTGATGACTGATGTCACAGCTTCTATTGCAGCACAAACATCTGCCATCCAAGGTCTGACTGCTGCATTTGCAGCTCAGACTGCTGCTATCATGGGTCTGGGGACCACTGTGGAACAGGGCTTCCAGGGCATCACAGTACTCCAGCAATCCGTTCTCCAGCCGATCACCAGGAGTGCTGAGGCGCCGCCACAGGAGAGTGGCAGTAGCGCCATGGCAGTTGGACCTGCTGTCCTCTCTCAGGACGACAGCCTTCCTGCTCCCACCCCGCCACTCTGCCAGTGCCCCTGTTGTTGACAATTGGCCAGCCAGGCCAGACTGCTGCAGCCCAGGCCGAGACGATGCAGTCTGAAGCCGGGCTCTCCTGGCCCAGAGCTGCTCGAGGCCATCTGTACACTCCTCCATTGAAGGCCAGCAGCCTCCCACCACCCATGCTCCAGCCACTGTGGAAGCACCTCGTAGGAGCACTAGGATAGGTAAAGGCACATGAACAACAGGCACTAAGGGAATGCTCAAGGGTGAATAGTTCGGTTATGTTTTGCATAATTTCATTTATTCATTGATAAATGAGACTTTGAACTTGCATTTGGTGATGGTTTTTATTTATGCCATGAGCTGAGGGGGAAACCAATGTGTAATCAGATGGAGGGCGATTTGATTGTCTTGTGGGTGCGGAAAGGTGGAGAGTGTAGGACTGTTGGTGAGTTGGGCGATATAGTTGACATTATTGATAGCGGGCACGGATCAGGCGAGCACGCAGAGCCCTTTCAGACAAGGCTTGTGATTCCTGTTGCACCCTTGCGTCTTCCTCCACTTCCTCTTCCAGCTCCACCCTCTCCTCCTCCTCCTCCTCCTCTTCCTCTTCCTCAGCCTCTTCCTCCTCAGTCTCCACCTCTGGTTCAGGGTCTTCTCCAATCATTGGTGACAAAGGCTGGTCCCACATGATGGCGAGGTTGTGCAGCTTGCAGCATACCACCACAAATCTGCCCACCCGCTCGGGGGAGTACTGCAGGGCTCCTGCAGACCGGTCCAGGCAGCAGAAGCATTATTTGAGGAGGCCAATGGTGTGCTCCACGATGTTGTGTGTGGCAGCATGGCTCTCATTATAGGCCTGCTGTGCACGTGGGCATGGGTTCCTGACCGGTGTCATGAGCCACGGTGTGAGGGGATAGCCCTTGTCGCCCAGTAGCCAGCCTTTGACTTGCCAAGTCGGGTGAAAGATAGCTGGCACGTTGGACCGTCGCATGATGAAGGCATCGTGACTGCTCCCAGGGTAGCGGGCATCGACATCTATGATTCGATGCGTGTGATCGCACACCAGCTGCACGTTGAGGGAGTGGAAGCCGTTTCGGTTGACGAAGACAGCTGAGTTGACGTGCGGGGCACGCAGGGCAATATGCATACAGTCAATGGCACCCTGCACCATGGGGAAGCCAGCAATGTATGCAAACCCCCATGCTCGCTTGTTCTGATTGTCTCTGTCGAGAGGAAAGGTGATGAACCTGTTCCTCATCTGGTACAGTGCATCTGTGACCTCCCTTATGCAGCAGTGCACTGCATACAGCGAGATGTTGTACGTCACCAGCAGAGGCCTGAAATGATCCTGAGCCGTAGAAATTCAGCGCCATGGTGACCTTCACAGCCACAGGCAATGCTGTCCTCGCCCTGCTCTGAGGCTGCAGTTGTGGCCACACCAGTTGACAGATCTCGGTGACGGCTTCCTTGGTGAACCTCAGGCGTCGGATGCAATCCTCCTCGGTCATGTTGAGCTAAGATAATTGGTCCCGGAAGGCCCTCATTGGTTAGGGCCTCCTGCTCAGTGCCCTGCGCTTCCTCATCCTCCATCTCCTCACAGCTTGACCTGCTATCCGTGGCCTCTGCATGCTCCCAGTCGTGCTCAGTGCCCAGCGGGAGCCCGAGCAGACCGCCCGTGGTTGCCAGGAATGTTATTCAACCACGGTTGTAACTTTCTGAACCGTAAGGCAGTACCTGCCAAACCACTCTCAAATATACTCTAGGAACTCTCAATAAGTTTAGGGAGCTTCAAAAAACACTTCCTATTCCACCAGCAGCCAGAAGCAATAATCCAGCATCTAACCTGCAACAACTGCATGGCCCCTTTAAATAGCGCTGCTGGGGGATCCTCCAAGCACTCTAAGACACGTTCAGATGGTCAGGGTTAAGATTGTGCGTTGAGTTGAGCATTAAGGTCCAAAATGGTGTCTATCACTTTAAATCAGCATTGCACACTGATTGCACGCATTTTCTCCCTACTTTACTTGATTCCAGCGTTCGTTATCTGCACCTGCACTAACTCCTATACCAAGATGGCGTCCGACACACAGCACGCTGGAAATGTGCGTGCACATCCAAGATGCCATCTTGGATGTCAGAGAGGCCGTATAGCGCTGAAACAACGGGCGCTACACGGCCCAATTTAGCACTCTTTATGTTTCAGGCAGTATTAAAAAGTTTTTAAAAAGAAATTGCACCCAAAATGCACTCGGAATTTCGTTCGTTAGATTACAGTTCAAGTTTCCGATAAAATTTATTTGCATAATCATAATCATAAAATCTTCCATGAACCAGCGCAGTCGGGCAGCGTAATAGAATGTAATTATTTCTTTTTCTCCTTCCATTAAAAGATATTCCTTGATGTATTTAAGAGTGGTACCCTGGTGCAGTTTTATTAATACAGCTGAAAATGGGTTTATCACCAAAAATAAGCATTTTTAATAAGAGGGTCCAGTCCTCCATTAAAAATGACTTGAAAAAACTATACTGAACTATTTACTAATTTCATTGGTGTACACTAGTTGGCTTCCTAGGAAATTAAATATTTTTTGAAAAGCAAAAACTTTTAAAACGTGCCTGTGCGCCTGCGAAAAAGAGCGCAATTTGAGGCGTCTTCCCGAACCAGTGCAATCAGCGGAATGTCGCAATGTGTACCTGGAGGCGGGGCCAGTTTGTGGGCGGGGCCTGATCTGAGCAAATTGAATCTTAAACCAGCGTAAAAGATCGTGGAAAACACGAATGTAAGTGGTTTTGGGCGCAACTCATGTTTAAAATTCCCAGATCTTTTGAGCTGGTTCGGCCAAATTCACCCGGATTGCACTGATATTACTGGCGTAAAGGAGCGGAAACTCGACCCCCAAATACTTATCTGGAATTTTGATGGCGTTTTCCCGATCGCCCACTGTAAACTTCAGCAGGAGATCCGCAGAGCCCCCGGATCTTCTGCTAACGTTACAGCGAGAGATCAGAAGAACCCTCCGCGGAAACTCTCCCCCATTATCTCAAAAACCATGGTAAATTTTGGTCTGCCAGCAACTCTACGAAGCATGACCTTGTGTACTGAAAGTTCATTAATACGAGAGTCTTCGATGCAAAGTAAATTGCTGATTACATTGTAGCGTTCAGTCGGAGAATTTGAAGAATGTAGATTGACTAGTTATCTAAGCAGGTGTCATCACCTTACAGGGAAATGTTCAAGTAGATTGAGTTGCTAAAACAGCAGAACTGTCTGCTTTTGATGGCTTATCACACTGACGTCCATGGCAAGTGCACACTACAGTAGTGGCAGCATGCACTTTTTAAAATGTAGTTTTAATATCTTTCCGTTGGATTTTTATTAAAACCAAGATTGAAAATAATTAAATTTGTAATACTGCTGCAATCCGCAATGTGATGTCATTGCATAGAATGTATCATTGCACCTTAGCTTATTTCCATGGTCCAGTCTCTCACGAGACATTCTACCAGGACAGAACAGCCTCTTTTATGCCAGTTTCTATTTCCTTTTATTATGCTCACATGTCAGCTAGCGAAAAAATTCAATAAGCACCATCATTTCCCAAGTATGATCTTATGTATGCAGCAAAATATCTGCCCCAGTCACCAAAATGCAAACTGTAGCACACACCAAATCTACAAGTACAAACATTACTAGAGGATCCTATTGTACTGTAAGACATTCCCTTCCCTCCCTGGCTGCTTCCCACATACACAAGACTCACTCATACGTGTCATGTGTCAGTATTAAATAGCGTCACCGACACATGTAATGTATCATTGTTAAATAGTTTTTCAATGTGTATATCACAAACTACTTTTGCAACAAATTATAAATCCTACCTCATTTTACGTTACTTGGCAAAGAGATGAGAGTGACATCATTCTGGTGTTTGAAAGGCTAATAGTGCAAAACACTTGATTCTTCTCACTTCCTGATGCTGTCACTTACATTTCCCCCCCTCCGAAAGTGACAAACCCTAACTCCAATCCCATGTAGCCCCTCAGTAAAATAACACAGATAAACCTTTCACAATAAGTTTCATTATTTCCTACCGTATTCAGCATCCTGTTTTTCACTTACCAAGGCAGTGTGGATCAACCATTCTCCAATAGATCTCCAGTTTAGGAGGTGTTACATAACAGTCGCAGCCAAACATTCCTAGCGTGGCATTGATCAGCTGACTGACCTTCAAAACACCAACTAACCACAGCGGTACAAAAGAAACCAGCCACCACGAGTAGAGATTCCTAGCTGTATTATCTCATTGCTTCAGACTCAGAATGACGCAGATCCCTCTTGTGCTAACTCACAACAAAGATTTATGATGGTCTAAGGTTGATGTTCAGCATCTTGTAAAGAACATATTAACCTCTGCTAGCAGCTCCAACCAACCAAAGGAAACAGGACACCACCTCCTCTGATCGCAACATATTGAATACTTATTGCTGTACCTTAAAAAAAAATCCTGAATGATTGCTTAATACTGAGCAAACTGTCATATTTATCATGGCAAACTAAAAGATATCAACATGTTCAGTATGTATATTTTACAAATCTATTGAAATTGCTGATTTTAAAAAAAATTTCCCACTTTTTCATAATTTTTTTCTTACATCTACAACAAAAATGTATTGAACCTAGGTTTAAATATGTTCATTAACTAATAATGAGCATTTATAGAATCATGCATTTTTTCAGGAGATCATTAGGCCCATTGTGCCTGTGCCACCCTGAGGGCCTGAACACACACAGGATCTTGTCAGTGGACTGGGCTCTTTAAAGCAAATTGTCGTTCAGGCTTTTCCCAACCACACTGTGCATTCCACAACAGGATTACTGAACTTTGACATTTACACTGGTCAACTGGCTTGTCAGCTGCTTGAGAAAAGTTAAAGGTTCTTTATTACAGGTGTGTCAGGATTGGCTGCAAGTTTTTCCATTATCGCCAATGCCTGTTTCGAAATCACGCCTCCCTCAATGTTATCAGTGGGTTTTAAATTGAGGTGAAAGGACAGGCATTTATTTTCCATAAGGGAAAAATCATTCCCAGTGTCTGGAAAGCACCACTGGTATAACTGCATCTTAAATTTGTAAAAGAAACAAATGGCCTCTTGGCTTAACATTTTGTGCAACAGAAACTAATTAACAATTGAAGTCCCATTGCCTTTGAATTTTACTGTCAATCAATCCAGTTATTTTGTTCCTCGTTCACAGAAAGCTCCGTGAAATTGGGCTGTGCCTCTAAGCAGGAGTTTGACCTCTGACCTGTTACAAAGGGTTACCACATTTTACCATTTCAAAACCAGACCTAGGGCAGGACAGTGAATGAGATCATAGTTGGAATTCTGATATTTTCTTTGTTGCTGATGAAAATTTATCAAAAATCTTAATAATGCCTTCACATCTTTAGACAAAGGAGTAGAAAAACAGACTTTTATTTAACAAGGTTAACAGACTTCTGGGGCATGATTTTAATATGTCGGCGGGATGGCAGCGGGTGGGGGGAGGGGTCAATGGGCACACGGGAAACTTGAAAAATAAATCCCAACTTTCCCCACGCGATCACGACTAAATTGATGGCCGTTAACATTGGTTCCGGGTTTGCCGTCCGAAAGCTGCGCAGTGGGCGGACTGCGTACCCGCATGACCTGCTGTCAGCTGGAGTGTCTCTATTTAAAGGGCCATTGCAAGAATGGCTTTTGCCAAAGGAGCAACCAGGCAGAATGGAGCAGCAGAGGGGCAAGTCAGCTCTATGATTCAGTGACGCCTCAATTGAGGTGCTGCTGGCCGGTGTGAGGAGGAGGAGGAAAATGTTTACCTGGTGGAAGCGCCCTGCCTCTGCCACCAAGGCGGCCGAGCTCGAGGTGGCAGAGGAGATGACCAGCAGGAGCTACATCGCACGTACTTGGGTGCAGTGCAGGAAGCACTTCAATGATCTAACTATGTCAGCAAAAGTGAGTACACTGACTGATTCTCCTGCATTCCGTGGTTCACATCACCACCTACTCCCCCACTCACATTCTGCACTACCAGGTCTACTCCATCACATCACTCCTCACACCCACTTAAGGCTCAGCATGAACTTACCTTCACTTCCTGAGCACTTCCTCACCTCCCCATTTGTGAACCCACCACTACCACTCACCTCAATCCTGATCCAATGTGATATCTCTGTCTGACAGTCACCCTTCAATACATCTCTTTCATGGTCAGCCTCGCCCAAAGCAATGCATTCATCAACTGACCAGTTCACCCTCACTCACTCACACGTCTGTACTTTCTTTCCTTGTAGAAGAGAACGCAAAATGCACGCGAGAGGGACGAGCACTGCAGGGGGGCCACAACAAATAGTGGTCCTCACAGAGGTGGAGGGGATGGCTCTGCAGATCAGCCGCACCCTCGACTGCCTGTCTGTCGGGGATGCCGAGACTGGCACCCCACAAACATCTGGTGACACAACTTTAAAATTCATCACACACATGATTTGATGTTAACAATGCATGGCATGTTGAACACCTCAGTATGCTCAGCGCAACATTGCACATCTGTGATGGTTCTTAATATTACCTTCTGTTCTCTTACGGGCCCTTCAGCGACCGAAGTGACGGGAGAGGATGATTTCTCAGAGGAACTCCCAGCCTCTGAGGGCGCACCGTCACATCTTAGTGAGCCATCCACCAACGCAGATACTCGCACCTCGATGAGTCCTAGTCATCAGTTAGTTGGGTTGGCGCCTGGTGAGTCACCACACACAAGTGAGCACAAGCAGACACTGGTGGCAGGGGCAGCTGTGGAGAGTCCGGGTCAGTGGGTGCACTCCTCTCCAGGCTCTGCTCAGCTGGACGCAGATGCTGAACCCTGGGGGCCATCCTTTAAAAGGAGAATGATCGAGGAACAGCAGCACATTTGCGAGATACTGAAACAGGTGCCAAGCACACTCTCCACATTTGCGGCGAGAATGGAGGAGTCCAACTCCTGCATTAGTGGAATGGTGGCACAGGTATGTGAGGGAATCTCCGAGATAGTGTCGCAGGTAAGTTCAGGAATGTCTGTGATGGAGAGAAGGCTAGCCTCCATTGAGCTTCAAGCACGGCTCACAAATGAGTCCATTCAGGCCCTAACAACAGCCATGCGGACTCAGGGTGAACAACATTCTGCTGCCTTAAACAGGCAGACAGATACTTTACAACTGGGCTTACAAGGCCTCATACATGTCCTCCAAACTGTTGGCCAGCAGGGTGGTAGGAGTGATGAGGGCCTGGCCCAGGAGAGGGATGATAGCGCAAGGGGACATGGAAGTGGGGATTCCACTCAAAGCGCTCCCACGTCTCACCCGTCGCCCCCCCTCAACTAGTACCCACAATGCTTCCTCCTCTCCAGGTGGCCGACTCTGCCCCTGCACAGGTGCAGGTGGAGCAGTCTTTTGAGGGGCCCTCATAGGCTCCAAAGCATCTCAACAGTCAAAGCATGAACATGAGCAACCTGTCACTACCTCTGATACAGCCACAGGGGAAGCACCATGTAGAAGTAGTAGGAAGCAAAAGGCTAAGGTTTTGTGGTCACGAAGGGTATGCACAAAGGTGTCTGACAGACTGTCATGTTTTTCATTTATATTTGGTTTTTGTTAAATTCACATTAAATGTTATCATTCTCACCACTACTGCCACATCTTGCCCATTCTTGACGGGCTTTTGTGATAATGCCCTTTCATGTGCTTCACCATGAACGGCGAGACTTGATGCCACCCAGTGGGTGACTTTACAGTGGGTGTACGTGTAGTTGTAGGACTGTTTTGTGCAGGGGGGAGGGGGGTGCTGGTGTTGGCAATGCTCATTCCAGGTGGTCTGAGGACTGGACTATCCTCACTTTGCAGATGTCCTTATGAGAATCAGTCAAATATCAGTGACTCCCTGGCCTCACGAGCAGCCAAGGTGAGCTGCTGCTCTGCCCATGGGTTGCCCTTCGTCCTCCTCCTCCTCAATGTAGATGGCAGATGTGAATACTGGATAAGGGCATGGGGCCTCATCCACCTGTAACCCTCTCTGTTGCGCGATGTTGTGCAGGATGCAACAGACGACTCTAATTCTACCCACTCTTGCTGGTGCGTATTGAAACGCTCCCTCAGATCGATCCAGACACCGAAATCGCATCTTGAGCAGTCCTATCGCATGTTCAACGACAGACCTGGTGGCGATGTGACTGTCGTTGTACAGACATTGTGCCTCGCTGATGGGGTTCCTCAGATGTGTCACAAGCCACGTCTGCAGGGGGTATCCCTGGTCTCCGAGGACCTCCCAGCCCTTAAGTCTGTTTGGTGCATGGAGGAGGGTCGGGATGTTGGATTCCCGCAGAATGATGGAATCATGGCAGCTGCCAGGGAATCTGGCACACAAGTGAAGAAATCTTTTCCGGTGATCGCAAACAAGCTGCACATTGGAGTGATACCCCTTTCTGTTGATGAACATTCCTGGCCCGTGTGGAAGTGCTCGGATTGCTACATGTGTGCAATCAATTACACCCTGTACCCGTGAGAAGCCAGCCACAGAGTGGAAACCCACTGCCCTCTCTGTCTGACTACGGTCATCCATGGGGAAATAGACGTAGCGGGATGCCCTGCGGAACAAACCATCGATGACCTGTCATATGCACTTGTGGACAGACGGCTGAGAGACCTCGGTGATGTCATGGGGGTGCCCTGGAAGGATCCGGAGGTGAAGAAGTTGAATGCAGTGGTGACTTTAACTGCCACGGGCAATGCGATGCCACCAGACCCAGCCAGGAGCAGCTCTGCATGAAGGAGCGTGCAGATGTCTGCGACCACCTGGCGACTCACTCTCAGTCTTCATTGGCACTGCTCCTCAGAGACATCCAGGAAGCTTAGCCTGGGTCTGTAGACCCTCTCACGAGGGTAGTGCCTCCTGCGACGTCGGGCCCTCTGTTGTTCCCCTCTCTGCTCTTGTGCAGGTCCTTGTGGTGCACCTCTTGTGTTGTGGAGCTGCAAGTGGTGGAAGTGCACACCGCGCCTGCTGTGGATGGTGATGTACCTCCTCCTCGGATGTACTGGTGAATGCAGCCATTGCACCCACCCCATCCTGATGTTGTCAGTTTGAGGGGGTCCAAAAAGTAGTTAAATATGTGTAAACAGAACAATCCTGAGTGTGAACCAAGACTTCCCAGTCTAAACACAAAGATCTCCCAGCCAAAAGTCTGTCTGAGAGAACTGAGTGCCTGCTGTAATAACTCATCTTTTAAACCCATCTGTCAAACAGGGATTTAAACGGCCAAATGGCTGCCGGCTGCAACCCGCCTAGTTTCCCATAGCGGGCTTCAGACAGCACGGGAAACAAGTTGAGGCAGCATTGAAATCATTTCCCTGCATCAATAACAAGATTAACCACCATTTCAACAAGCTTAAATAGTTTAATTCCTGCTTTAAATATCGTCCCACCGGCTTTAATTGCCGGCGGGACTTCCGGCGTCCTGAAGCGTGCACGCACCCAGAGGGGTCTGGGCCGTGCACGTTTTTTGGTGGGTTGGCGCCGGGATTCCCTCCCGCTCCGGAAATCCCTGATTTTGTTTGCCCTCAATGCACCCAGACTTCGAAGATAAAATTGTGGCCCTGGTACATAGTTTCCATTTTAGAAACTACCAGATAGCCCACTCAAAAACCAGATTGCCTGGTCCGAAACCAGATAGGTGGCAACCCAAAACCTTCTTAAATTTGCCACGGTAAATCTTTTGGCATGTTATGTAGCAATATTTGGTGCACATGTCAGGGAGGTAGTGTAATGTACTGCCCTGGGGCAGGGGTTGCTCCCTATCCAGTTTGGACTGGACAGTCCAGTTTTAGAGCAGGCCGCCCAGAATATTTCTAAAATGCAAATTACAAGTTCACACATTTTAAAAACTGTTTTGTTTTCACTTTTGTGCTGTCACATCTCCATAGTTCTGGTGCCACAGCATCGAACTGGAGATAACGAAGCAGCTCTTAATCTCTCAGTTTCCCATGTGTTGGCCTCAATGGACATCCCCCCATCAGCCTTCAACAACAGCTACTTGCATTTATACTTCAGGGACGACCTGCAGCTAAAATGAAAGTCTCAACTCAAAGTTTGATGGTTACACTGGTCCTATGGAATCTGCCCTGCAGTGTGAATAGGATGGATTCCACAGTACCTGCAGCTGCAGTGTAACAATACAAAGCTGGAGCAGTTCCATCATGGGATGACATCCTGAATCACTCCTTTCTGAAACTAAGCTGAAGACTGTGCCACATTCATTACCTTTGTCATGCACCCAACAGAGCTGCTGGGTAGATTAACAGCTCAGGTTACAGGACAGAGTGTGAATCTTCACTTTATAACCTTATTTTAAGTTGACTTCTGGTATCTTATCCAGTCTCTGATTTCATTATTGCCCTATTTACACTGCTACAATCTGGAACGTATATGGAGTAAACACACATTTCTTCCCTTCTATTGCCCCCCCGCGGTGAGATACCATTCCCCCTCTCCCCCGACATTCTTCTCTAACCACTTAGTCAAATGGGTAAATCTAATTTTTAAACTTGATCAACATACGAGGGTAAACTTAAGAAAAGTAGTTTGAAACTTGATCAACTCAAAATTTTAGAGAGGCTAATAGTATAATGAAAAAGTATATCATCACTACTTCATGATTTCTACAGTTGGACCATGGAGCAAAACAGGGAGATGTGTATATAGGCACTTTTACGTTATATTCGGGCCTTAGAGAGGCACTCAGAAACCTGCAAATTCTTTGCATGACTGTCCTTGATTTACCTTTCTTCTTTCCGCTTGCTCTGGGCCATTGGGGGCTGGTTCTAAATGTCAGACTGTCACATTGCTCACACTGATAAGTGTCATAACTGCACCTGTGAATAAGGAGCCTTTGTGATATTGCAATGGCATGATGCAGACGTACCCTAACACACAGCGTGAGCCTGGGAACCAATGTCAAGAACAACAACAACTTGCATTTATATAGCGCCTTTAACCTAGTATAATGTCCCAAGGCGCTTCACAAGAGCGTAATCAGACAAAAATTGATACTGAGCCAAAAGAATCATTGGAGCAGATGACCAAAAGCTTAGTCAAAGAGATAGGTTTTAAGGAGCTTCTTAAGGGAGAGAGAGGTAGAGAGGCAGAGATGTTTAGGGAGGGAATTCCAGAGCTTAGGGCGTAGATAACTGAAGGCACGGCCGTCAATGGTGGTGTGAAAGAAGGGGGGAATGGACAAGAGGCCAGAGTTGGAGGAACGCAGAATTCGTGGAGGATTGTAGGGCTAGAGGAGGTTACAGAGATTGGGTGGGGCAAAGCCATGGAGGGATTTGAACATGAGGATAAGAATTTTTAAATGGAGATGTTCATCAATGAATATAATGATAGTTGCACACAAATTGACAGAACCACCGCTGCATAAAAGTAACACGGAGCACAGAATCTAACTACAGCTCATGGAACTCAAAAAATTAGGGTTTCTGTCCAGAGTTCAGGTCCTTTATATTAAAGAGTGTTATTAAAAATGGAAATATCCCACAACTGTCGATGTAACCCTTAAGACTCATGCGTAAAGTTTAATTCACATGTATGATGCAGTGTTGTCAACACTGAACAAATCACAGGTGTGAGATTTTCAGTTATGAGGCATCCATAGAAATATGACTAAATGTTGCAAGCTGCAGCTGTCACAAAGACTACTAAAGACCGTCTTTTGGGTGAGATGTTAAATCGAGGCACCGTCTGCCCTCTCATGTGGACGTAAAAGATCCACTGGTACTATTCAAAGAAGAGATGGGGAGTTCTCCACGGTGTCCTGGCCACTATTTATTCCTGAACCAACATTCCAAAAATCAGATTATTTGGTCATTATTTCATTGCTGTTTGTGGAACCTTGCTGTGCATAAATTGGCTGCTTCATTTCCCTACATCGCAACGGTAACTACACTTCAAAGATAATTCATTGGCTGTAAAGCGCTTTGGTCCTGAGGTGGAGAAAGGTGCTTTATAAATACAAGTCTTTCTTTCTTTACTAAGGACAGCTAAATGGTATTAATGGACCAGATTTGCTGTGAATATAACGGTGAGGCTAACAGCACTCATTATTACTTATGCGCAAATCGGACAGCAACTTCAGACAAGCACACATGCACAGTTAAGTGCAAAAATCTGGAAGTTGCTGTCTGAAATGTGCCGGCATCTTGCCGTATGGCTCCCCATTGAACAGCGTGAAGTTCCTGTTCTGATGCCGTAGATACGGACTAAACTCGCCACAAAAGGTTAGGGCTTGTCCATTCTAGTCTAAGTACCCTTTTAATGGCGTGAGAAGTCTTATTTACTGCCAAGCAATCTCTCTGGCACTGAAAATTAACTTTTACAAGTGTGGAGTCTCATTCCTTCAGCTTTTAATTGTTGTTGGAGACTTTTTTAAAAATTTAAATAAAACATTTTTTAAAAAATTTTTCTTTCTGTCTCTTAATCCAATCTTTCTTTCCCTCTCCTTATTTCGTTTTCTGTACCTCATTTGACATTGAATTCACTATTCTAATTTATACTTCCTGGTTCAGGCTCTGCACAGTTTATTAACAATTCTTCAGTCTGATTTGTTAAGGCGACACACAGTTGCTTGCCCTGTCCACGCAGGTCCCAGATGCCCTGTAGAGTGCGCTGCGCTGTTTGGATCTCCCGCAGACAGCAACTTGCTGTGAAATACCCCACAGGAAGTCTGTGGTCAAGTGCAAGTCTAATGAACAGAAATCTAGCCCAATCTAAGCCGTCGCCCCAATTTCTGGCCAACTTTTCCCTCACTGCAACTTTTTTTAAAAAAAATAGTCCCATCAGAGTCTCCTTGAGATTTATAACTTTGTCTCTTGCTTTCTCTTCCTCGAGAACAAGAGAGACATCTATGAAAGCAGGGCCATCCCTGCATCAAAGATGTGATGGTCTATGACTCTTCCGCCAGAATAAGGGAAATCGTTTTATCAATGCATGGAGCTGATGCACAATGCCACTTGCCCGTGATCTGAACTAAACGAGTGCCAATGTAAAATTGCCTTGGGAGCCAGGGCCGCAGCTACCTCCAGTGACGGTGCTGCAACATAAATAAATACAAAATAAGATCAGTGATTTGGTTTTATCAGGTATCAACTGGACTGTACTTGTGCAACAGTTTGCATTCATTCGTCACTGAAGCATGCAGGGACCAACACAGGTATGTGACTGAGCGTCAAAGGGTTTCTGAATTACAAGTTCTCACATGCCATTTCCTGAGGTGAGTTAGAGAGTTAAACCCAAAACACGATCGACAGTAACATGTTGGCCTGGATTTTTGTGTTTGACATTATTTTAACACCAGAGGTAATCCATTTAAAATAAAATGGGGTCAGCCAGCATTTAAATAACACTGATTGCCAAAATTCAGGCTACTGAATTGTGTGCTTGCAAAGTTCAAGCCATTCTTAAGTGTTATGACTAAGCATAAGGTGGTAAAACTGGTTGCTTTTGCATTGTTTAAATAGCAAAATCTAATTCTTTATATTGCTGAATAAAGTGAAACTACACAAGGTTAGGAGAAGGCTGGTGGGTCGAGGTTCCAATATTCAGACATCACAATCACTCAAGTAGCCAGTGTCGCTTCAATTCCATTTAGTGTTATTTGTACAAAAGATAATGTGCTGTTGACAGAAGGCCTACAATACAAAGGAAACCTTCAGCACTGTTGGGTCAGCACAACCAGTCCTGTAAATTGTGCTTCAGACATTAAAACCGTTACAACACAAACCTCGATTATGTTTAATCACAGCCTTTAATGCGTGATTCCAACAAATTCATAAGAGGGCAGCATTTTTAGTCACTAAAATATATAATTACAGTACTTGCTAAGCATATACTTTACCTAAAAGCACAATTGTTTTCCCAACTCTCTTCCCCTCTCTCCTGAAGATGCCGACTGTTGCTGGGTGAGGTTCCATGGCAGCAGTCAAACCTCTTGATGCAGCCATTCTTCAAGTGTGAGCCTAGACAGGGAGGCCCCGATTTTAACGGAGGGGAGCGGGAACGAAGTGGGCGGCGCACGCAAAAACATCGGAGACGTCGAGGCTCGGACGATTTTTACGGCCGGGCCTCATTTCAGTAAATGTGGTCGGACTCCAGCCCAGATCCACTAACTGGCCGGAAGGTGGGAGCGGGAATTCAGGTTGCAGGAGGCCGCAGCCGAGGAGTCTTGGGAATGGTTCCCAACGGTCAGGTAAGTGGTGAGGGGTGGGGTTGGCAGGGGACAATCGCGGAAGGGAGGGGGGAAGTCTGGGGCAAGGGAGTCCACAGGTAAATCTGAAAAAAAAATTAAAACTTAGCTGCCTGGGCCTCTTTTGGCCCACGATCCACCTCCCAGCGGGTTTGACCTGACGGGGAAGCTGCCACTACTCCCTCGCTCAGGCCCCCGATGAAAATTGCAGTCGGGTACCGATGACATCATCAGGACCCGATCTACATATTAAAGAAGGACCCGCTGCCTTCCTGCTCAGAAGAGGAGGTTAGTATCGGGACATGGCGGGAAGATAGCAGGCTCACAGTGTCCCCGCCCGCCACCCCCCCCCGCCCCGGTTTCTGCCAGGCGAGGGAAGTTAAAATTGGGGTCTGTGTGTCAGTAAGCTATTCCACTCTGGAGTGCAACACAGCTGAACTTGATCCTGTTCTCACCCAAAATATATACACACACACACCAGGAGCAGGAACCTTGGCCTATTTTCCACTCCCTTGCCTAGGGATGCTAAAGCTGTCACCCTGGCGAAGTTCAGCTAACTGAACAGAAACCTAGGACCTTCCTGGTATATAGGGCCCCGATATTACCAGGGAGGTGGGACGGCAGCTGGGGGGCGACTGGGCACGTGGGTAACCCGCCCAGTAAAATCCATCCGTTCCCCACGCGATCGCAGGTAAATTGGAGCCACTTAACGTGGCTTCCGGGTTTTTGGAAACCTGCGCAGCGGGCGGACTGCGCACCAGCATCACAGGCTGTCAGCTGGAGGAGCCCTATTTAAAGGGGCAGTCCTCCAATGCTGTGCCGGGAGCAAACACCGACACACCACAATGGAGCAACACAGGGGAAAGGCTCCTCCTAGATTCAGTGATGCCTCACTCCAAGTGCTGCCGGATGGGGTGAGGAGGCAGAGGAGGGATATATTCTACCTGGTGGACGGGAGGAAGTGGCCTGCCTCTGCCACCAAGAAAGCCTGGCTCGAGGTGGCAGAGGAGGTCACCAGCAGCAGCAGCTCCTGCACCTGTACACAATGCAGGAAGCGCTTCAATGACTAGGTCAGCCAAAGTGAGTTCACTTACTCATTCTCCTACACTCCGTCTTCCACATCACCGCCCCCCACCCAACAACTCATTCTGCACTGCCGACACTACTCTATCACATCACTCCTCACACCCACTCAAACCTCATCCTCAACTTACCCGCACTTACTCACCACTTGTTGTGTGGCACTACCACCGTGCTAAATGGGATAGATTCAGAACAGATCTGGCAGCTCAAAACTGGGCATCCATGAGGCGCTGTGGGCCATCAGCAGCAGATTTGTATTCCAGCACAATCTGTAACCTCATGGCCCGGCATATTCCTCACTCTATCATTACCAACAAGCCAGGAGATCAACCTTGGTTCAATGAGGAGTGTAGAAGAGCATGCCAAGAGCAGCACCAGGAGTACCTAAAAATGAGGTGCCAACCTGGTGAAGCTACAACTCAGGACTACATACGTGCTAAACAGCGGAAGCAACATGCTATAGTCAGAGCTAAGCGATTCCACAACCAACGGATCAGATCAAAGCTCTGCAGTCCTGCCACATTCAGTCGTGAATGGTGGTGGACAATTAAACAACTAACGGGAGGAGGAGGCTCTGCAAACATCCCCATCCTCAATGATGGCGGAGTCCAGCACGTGAGTGCAAAAGACAAGGCTGAAGCGTTTGCAACCATCTTCAGCCAGAAGTGCTGAGTGGATGATCCATCTCGGCCTCGTCCTGATATCCCCACCATAACAGGAGCCAGTCTTCAGCCAATTCGATTCACTCCACGTGATATCAAGAAACGGCTGAGTGCACTGGATACAGCAAAGGCTATGGGCCCCGACAACATCCCAGCTGTAGTGCTGAAGACTTGTGCTCCAGAACTAGCTGCGCCTCTAGCCAAGCTGTTCCAGTACAGCTACAACACTGGCATCTACCCAACAATGTGGAAAATTGCCCAGGTATGTCCTGTCCACAAAAAGCAGGACAAATCCAATCCGGTCAATTACCGCCCCATCAGTCTACTCTCAATCATCAGCAAAGTGATGGAAAGTGTCGTTGACAGTGCTATCAAGCAGCACTTACTCACCAATAACGTGCTCACCGATGCTCAGTTTGGGTTCCGCCAGGACCACTCGGCTCCAGACCTCATTACAGCCTTGGTCCAAACATGGACAAAACAGCTGAATTCCAGAGGTGAGGTGAGAGTGACTGCCCTTGACATCAAGGCAGCATTTGACCGAGTATGGCACCAAGGAGCCCTAGTAAAATTGAAGTCAATGGGAATCAGGGGGAAAACTCTCCAGTGGCTGGAGTCATACCTAGCACAAAGGAAGATGGTAGTGGTTGTTGGAGGCCAATCATCTCAGCCCCAGGACATTGCTGCAGGAGTTCCTCAAGGCAGTGTCCTAGGCCCAACCATCTTCAGCTGCTTCATCAATGACCTTCCCTCCATCATAAGGTCAGAAATGGGGATGTTCGCTGATGATTGCACAGTGTTCAGTTCCATTCGCAACCCCTCAAATAATGAAGCAGTCCGAGCCCGCATGCAGCAAGACCTGGACAACATCCAGGCTTGGGCTCATAAGTGGCAAGTAACGTTCGCGCCAGACAAGTGCCAGACAATGACCATCTCCAACAAGAGAGAATCTAAGCACCTCCCCTTGACATTCAACGGCATTACCATCGCCGAATCCCCCACCATCAACATCCTGGGGGTCACCATTGACCAGAAACATAACTGGACCAGCCATATAAATACTGTGGCTACAAGAGCAGGTCAGAGGCTGGGTATTCTATGGCGAGTGACTCACCTCCTGACTCCCCAAAGCCTTTCCACCATCTACAAGGCACAAGTCAGGAGTGTGATGGAATACTCTCCACTTGCCTGGATGAGTGCAGCTCCAACAACACTCAAGAAGCTCGACACCATCCAAGATAAAGCAGCCCGCTTGATTGGCACCCCATCCACCACCCTAAACATTCACTCCCTTCACCACCGGTGCACTGTGGCTGCAGTGTGTACCATCCACAGGATGCACTGCAGCAACTCGCCAAGGCTTCTTCGACAGCACCTCCCAAACCCGCGACCTCTCCCACCTAGAAGGACAAGAGCAGCAGGCACATGGGAACAACACCACCTGCACATTCCCCTCCAAGTCATACACCATCCCGACTTGGAAATATATCGCCGTTCCTTCATCGTCGCTGGGTCAAAATCCTGGAACTCCCTTCCTAACAGCACTGTGGGAGAAATGTCACCACACGGACTGCAGCGGTTCAAGAAGGCGGCTCACCACCACCTTCTCAAGGGCAATTAGGGATGGGCAATAAATGCTGGCCTCGCCAGCGATGCCCACATCCCATGAACGAATAAAAAAAAACTTCCTCACCTCCCCAGTACGCATCCCACCACTGCCACTCAACCCAATCCTCATACAATGTCATCGTTCTGTCTCATAATCACCCTCTGATGCATCTCTTTCACGGTCAGCCTCACCCAAACCAATGCATTCAGCGGTTGGCCACATCACCATCACTCACTCGTGCCTCTCTACTTTCTCCCCTTATAGGACAAGAGAGCCCAGAATGCACGGGAGAGGGCAAGGACCAGAGGGGGGCCGCAACATCTAGCCATCCTCACAGACGCGGAGCAGGAGATGCTGGAATTGAGTCGCACCCTCGAGTGCCTGTCTGTCGGGGACGCCGAGACTGCCACCCAACAAAAGGCTGGTGACAGAACTTTAACATTCAGCACTCAATAGCAAATGATGTTAACATGCTTTGCCACCTTCAGCACCTCAACATCTGTCATCATGCTTAATATTGCCTTCTGTTCTCTTACAGGGCCTTCAGCGACCGCCATGAAGGCGGAGGGCAATTCCTCAGAGGACCTGCCAGCCTCTGAATGGGCACCGTCACATCTGAGCGAGCCATCCACCAGCGCAGATACACACACCTCGGTGGTTCCCCGTCGTCACTTAGTTGGGGATGCACATGGTGAGTCACCACACACGAGAGCACGAGCAGACACTGGTGGCTGGGGCAGCTGTGGGTGTCCGCGTCGGTGGGAGCACTCTTCTCCAGGCTCTGCTCAGCTGGACACAGATGCTGAACCCTAGGGGCCATCCATGAAAAGGAGAATGATCGAGGGGCAGCAGCACATTTGTGAGGTACTGGAACAGGTGCCACGCGCACTCTCCACAATCACGCAGAGGATGGAGGCGTCCAACTCCTGCATGAGTGGAATGGTGGCACAGGTAAGGGAGGGCATCTCTGAGATAATGTCGCGGGTAAGTGCAGGAATGTCTGCGATGGAGGGAAGGCTAGCCTCCTCGGAGCTTCAAGCGTGGTTCACCAATGAGTCCATTGAGGCCCTGATAACGGCCCTCCAGACTCAGGGTGAACAACATTCTGCCGCCTTAAACAGGCAGGCAGATACTCTGGCACTGGCCTTACAAGGTTTCACACATGTCCTCCAAACTGCCATCCAGGCGAGGGAAGATGGCGAAAGGGGACATGGAAGTGGGGACTCCACTCAAAGCACCCCCACGTCTCACTTGTTGCCCCCCTCTCAACCAGTACCCGCAATGCTGCCTCCTCTCCAAGTGGCCGAGTCTGCCCCTGCACAGGTGCAGGTGGAGCAGTCTTTGGAGGGGCCCTCACAGGCACCGAAACATCTAATCGGTGAGGGCATGAACAAGAGCAACCTGCCACTACCTCTGCCGCCGCCACAGGGGATGCACCACGTAGGAGTAGTTGTAAGCGAAAGGCGAAGGTTTTGTGAGCACAAAGGGGATGGACAAGGGTGTTTGACGGTTTGTGATGTTTTTTATTTATATTTGCTTTTTGTTAATCTCACATTAAATATTATTATTGTCACCACTACTGCCACGTCTTGGCCATTCTTGACTGGCATGTGTAATAAGGCCCTTTCATGAGATTCACCATGAACGCCCACACTTGATGCCACCCATTGGATCACTCTACAGTGGGTCTATGTGTAGTTGCAGGGCTGTTTTGTGCAGGGTCGGGGGGCGGGGGCGGTGGTGGGGAGCTGGTGTGGCCGCTGCTCTGTCCAGGTGGTGAGGACTGGACTCTTCACACTGTCTGATGTTAGGAGAACCATTCACATATCAGTGACTCCCTGGCCTCACGAGCAGCCAGGTGAGCCTTTGCTCTACCCATGGGTTGCTCCTCTGCCTCCTCCTCCTCCTCCTCCTCAATGCGGGTGGCAGATGTGGATGGGGCCTCCTCCAGCGGCACCCCTCTCTGTTGTGCCATGTTGTGCAGGGCACAACAGACAACTATAATGCATCCCACTCTGTCTGGTGCGTATTGAAGCGCTCCCCCAGAACGATCAAGCCCTGAAGCACATCTTGAGCAGCCCTGTAGCATGCTCAATTGTCGACCTGGTGGCGATGTGGCTGTCTTTATATCGACGCTGTTGCTCGCTGATGAGGTCCCTCAGAGGTGTCATGAGCCACGTGTGCAGGGGGTAATCCCTTATCCCCGAGGAGCCAGCCCTTGCGGGTGTTCGGTACATGGAAGCGGGGCGGGATGTTGGACTCCCGGAGGATGAAGGAATTGTGGCAGCTGCCAGGGTTTCTGGCACACAAGTGAGGGAATCTCTTGCAGTGGTCACAGATGAGCTGAGTGTTGATGAAGTGATAGCCCTTCCTGTTGATGAACAGTCCTGGCTCGTGTAGAGGTGCGCGTATTGTTATATGGGTGCAATCGATTATACCCTGCACCCGTGGGAAGCCAGCCAGAGCATGGAATCCCACTGCCCTCTCTGTCTGGCTGAGGTCATCCATGGGGAAGTTGATATAATGCGAGGCCCTGCGAAACAAGCCATCGGTGACCTGCCTTATGCGCTTGTGAGCAGGCAACTGAGAGACCCCGGCGATGTCCCTGGTTGCATCCTGGAACGACCTGGAGACGAAGAAGTTGAGAGCAATGGTGACTTTGACAGCAACAGATAAGGAGATGCTGCACGGGCCAGCTGGGAGCAGCTCGGCATGAAGTAGGCTGCAGATGTCCGCGACTACCTGGCGACTGACTTCTGAGCCTCCATATGCACTGCTCCTCAGAGGTGTCCAGGAAGCTGAGCCTCGGTCTGTAGACCCTGTTGCGAGGGTAGTGCCTCCTGCAACATCGCTCTCTCTGTTTTTGCCCTCCGTGCTCTTGTGCAGGTGCCTGTGGCGCAGCACTGGGTTGTGGAGCTCCACATGGCGGAGGTGGACACCATGCCTGGCAAGGCTGGTGATGTTGCTTGTCCTCGGATGAAGTGATGAATGCAGCCATGGCGCTCCTCCATCCTGACAGTGTGAGTTTGAGGGGGTCCGCAAAGTAGGTAAATATGTTTGCACAGCAGAGTTTAGGGTATGAATTAAGAATTTTGAGTGGAAACACAAAGGTCTTGCAGCCAAAACTTTGTCTGAAGTGACAGAGTGCCCTGCTGCAATAAATGAGGCTTTTCCCCCACCTGTCAAGTAATCCTTTGCATCTCTCATTGGCTGCTGGCTGAAACACATCTGCTACAACAGGGAGTGTTTCCCACAGCACGGGAAACACGCTGAGGATCCTTCAAAATCACACCCCTGCCCAAATCTCCACTCAACGAGGTCTGTCATGTACCTCAACTATCTCTCAAACCATGTAAATTATCATCCCGCCGGCTTTAATTGCCGGTGGGAATCCCGCAATGGGAGGCGCGCGGGCACCCGACCACGTCACTGGGGAACTCGGAAGTCAGCGGGTTGGAGCCGGGGTCAGAACCTGCTCCGGGTTTCCGCCATTTTACGAGCCCCCCCAGCCCCCAATGCACCCACTCCACCATCCGAAAATCAGCCCCTATGTCTCAGTAACAGGCTGGGTAGTAAATTTACCACCTGTAGCATTTGGGGGAGGGGAAAGAGAGTCAAATACATTGTTTTTAAACTGAATATTGTATTCGTTTCTATGCTATTTGAAGCAGTGCAAGCACTGAAGTTTTGTACCATCAAGTATTGGGTAATTATCACCATGCTTGCTCTACTCACAATAGGCAGGGCAACCTCCTGCAGCAGCACTTACATCTCCTCAGTATCAAAGGGAGCATTTTTACCCACATATCCCACTGGGCCATTGTGGACAATTGCTCCCCTTTTCTGCCACCACCAGAGTTGCTTCTCTTTAAGAACTGCTGCCGTGTCAACTTATGCACTCCTTAGCTAAGTGTATTTATAGGCCAAGTTTTAAGATTTAAGTGAATGCCTGGAGTATTCCCTTAAATATAGGTGATGCTTCCAATTCACAGCATGCACTGCGATATCACTGGTGACCGCCATAATTAAATAAAAAGTGATACCTTTAATTTCAACTCAGCAACTATCTAAGTGTCTGTAAAAATGGACTTTAAAAAAAATAAGCCATTGTTGGCTGTAGTTTGTTTCCTTAGTTTATTGATTTTTGCAGGGTGTGTTCACGTAGCTTTGAGGCAAACACTTCTGATTTCTGTGGCAGTATCGATTCTATATTAATCGTGAATACATTTCAGATTGCTCTGTGATCTTCAGCCGTGAGTCCAACTCACCGCAGACAACACGTCTGTTCAGGACAAAAAAGGGCTGCCCAAATATCATTTGTTCTTTCTTACAGAATATTTATATGAATTCAGATAATTATTTTCAATATTTAATAGTACCTTTCGCAATTGTGTGGTTGTGATGGAGGGATTTTCCCTTCCAATCCGGCCAATTACCGCCCCATCAGTCCACTCTCAATCATCAGCAACGTGATGGAAGGAGTCGTCGACAGTGCTATCCAAGAGGCACTTACTCACCAATGCTCAGTTTGGGTTCCGCCAGGACCACTTGGCTCCAGGCCTCATTACAGCCTTGGTCCAAACAGGGACAAAAGAGCTGAATTCCAGAGGTGAGGTGAGAGTAACTGCTCTTGACATCAAGGCAGCATTTGACCGAGTGTGGCACCAAGGAGCCCTAGTAAAATTGAAATCAATGGGAATCAGTGGGAAAACTCTCCAGTGGCTGGACTCATACCTGGCACAAAGGAAGTTGGTAGTGGTTGTTGGAGGCCAATCATCTCAGCCCGAGGACATAGTTGCAGGAGTTCCTCAGGGCAGTGTCCTAGGCCCAACCATCTTCAGCTGCTTCATCAATGACCTTCCCTCCATCATAAGGTCAGAAATGGGAATCGCCATTGACCAGAAACTTAACAGGACCAGCCACATAAATACTGTGGCTACAAAAGCAGGTCAGAGGCTGGGGATTCTGTGGCGAGTGACTCACCTCCTGATTCCCCAAAGCCTTTCCACCATCTACAAGGCACAAGTCAGGAGTGTGATAGAATACTCTCACTTGCCTGGATGAGTGCAGCTCCAACAATACTCAAGAAGCTTGACACCATCCAGGACAAAGCAGCCCGTTTGATTGGTACCCCATCCACCACCCTAAACATTCACTCCCTTCACCACCAGCGCACAGTGGCTGCAGTGTGTACCATCCATAGGATGCACTGCAGCAACTCGCCAAGGCTTCTTCGACAGCACCTCCCAAACCCACGATCTCTACCACCTAGAAGGACAAGGGCAGCAGGCACATGGGAACACCACCACCTGCACGTTCCCCTCCAAGTCACACACCATCCTGATTTGGAAATATATCGCCGTTCCTTCATCGTCACTGGGTCAAAATCCTGAACTCCGTTCCTAACAGCACTGTGGGAAAACCAACATCACACGGACTGCAGCCGTTCAAGAAGACAGCTCACCACCACCTTCTCAAGGGCAATTAGGGATGGGCAATAAATGCTGGCCTTGCCAGTGACGCCCACATCCCATGAACAAATTTTTAAAAATTTCTCCCTCTTTTCCTGAAGACATTGACTTGTGCAGGGATAAGGTTGTATGGGTGACAGCCATCCTCTGGTACCTCACTCATGCTTTCATTCTCCATGTTTGAGTCCAGACAATGAGTGTCAGTAAACAAGTGCATCACATGTGAGCTCAAATCTGTCCTCATTCCACATCCACTTGGACATACTTTCAGTCACTAGGTAGCTAACAGGAGTGGGAACCTGGATATTTTTCCCCCACTTATTAGCTAATTAGCACTCCAAGACTGCCCTGGTCAAGATCAATTAACTCAAAATGAGCCTGGTACAGTCTTTGCTCTATATGACTAAGTGCCACTTGCACAGCTCAATGCATTTAACAACTGAGTCATTGAAGGAGCACTCCAATGTGAATCTTTCCAGTCTCAGCACCATCCATCATTGTGGATTCTAAGCAAGATGGCCAATTTAGTGTCAGTCTATGCTGAATTGTGGGCAGTGTTAAGCTCTGGGAACTGTACCAATTGGAAACAAACTGATACTAACCACATTTATTTTAGGTAGGACATTAAAGCCATCAGCAAAGCAATGTGCTCATTGAACTGGTGTAGGCTGGATTCAATCCCAATTCCCAAAGGTAAGGCGTCAATATATTGATCTATTTCACCACTCAGTTTCCATTCAAAATGCTATCAAACAATTTCTGATATTGTATATTTGAAGGTTGTTTTGGTACTTTATTTACCAAAGGCTACATAATTCTGTAAGGATTGTTTGGTTCACTTGATTATACATAAGAGTCAAGGATTTGTGGGCCATGGTTAAATCTGTTACAGGGCCACAGTGAAAAATCTAATACCTAGATTCCAGTGGTAGATTCAAGATTGTTCCTAGAACTTGCAATCAATTTATTGAATAAACTTTATTTCAAGAGGTCAAATACTATGAATAAACAAATTATAAATCCAAACAGGAAAACTGCCAAACATTTAATCAAGGTACAAGCATCTTGTCAATTTTTTTTAAAAAAAAGAACACAATGTTTACAGGAGGACAAAGTCATTAGATATACAAGAGGGTCAGTACAGCAACAATGGGCCGAATGGTCTCCTGTGCTGTAAGATTCTATGATACTGAAGGCTATAATTGTGCACATTTGTAGAGTAGTTTAACATGCTCCAGAATCAGCGTGCCATGGGAATGGCAGTTTGAGGGTGTGGGTGGTTCAGAAGGAGGGTACAGTTCAAAAGTCAGAACTGCCATTTTTTATTTTTCAACTTTGCACGAGATCAATACGCCCCAACACCAATGCAGCATGAAGTTTTGGTTCATAGGTCAGTGTTCAGAGGTTGAAGTGCTTCACTGCAGTCCTTGTTGCTTCATTTTTTAAAAATTGAATGCATCCGCTGGAGCACACAATGTATTTGAAAGAGTTGGATCAACAAAAAAAGTTATAGTGTGAAAAGATTTGCCCCAAGCTACTAAAAAACAGTGGCTGCAACTATTCCGCATGTATAATATTTTGTGCAGAAAGCCAAACTTTCAGAGGAGCAAGAATAACCTGAGCAAAAGGAAAAGGATAACTGCATTCAAAAAATTCTCTCAAATCAATGTTTCTCCTATTCGAAGCCTCAGATTTCATATTCATACAAAACAAAATACAAATATGGAACTATAGTGTAGGCTATGTTCTACTTGCCAGCAATTCTAAACACTTCTGTAAAAGATAACAACTCATGATCTTTCAAATTGGCTTTCCTCATTGTTCCAACTCTTCCATAATGCGGCAAAAATTGAAATTTTGCGCTGTAATGGTTGTACATATTTTTTAAATCCTGTGTAACATAAGCTAAATTAGGTCCTGTTATGTTTTCACTAACAACCAAGATGGCTGCCAGACTCCAATGTATCTGGGAAAACAGGTGGCTGATGTTTTAATCTGATAGATTAGCAGCAAACTGAATTTATGTCCTGTTGGTCACAATTGTAAACATTCTATTCAAGTGAGCCCATTAGACGTCAAAACAATGTATGGCAAGTGATTCATTTGACTTGACAGTATATATATATATATTGTATCATTGTTAATATTGTCACATGATGTCAATCTCCAGGCATCATTTTCAGTTGTGTATGAATCTATAATCTCTTCAGCAGACTTCAAAAAGGAGCTCCTCAGGGAACTAGGGCTTAAAAACTGAGGTTCTGCTGTGAAGGGAGAGATCTTTTAATAAGCCTGTAGTTTTGGAGTAGGTTCTTTAATTTAGTCAGTGCTGGTGGTGTTTCAGGAAAAAAAATAATTCCTACTGAAGAAAAACAGTCAGGGCAATTTGATGCTATACTGGATTATCTATGGTGTGTGTGTATGAGAACATTCATTGCCTTATGTCCTGTAGTATTTGCCTAGTCTCAATCATGTTTCCTATGATTATGGGCACTCTTTAAATTGTCAATAAATCCTGTACGATTCTGATCTTGCTTTTGATATTTCTGTCGTTCAAAGGAGACTGACAATGAGCTAAGTAAAACCCAGTATCAATTCTGTTAACTATTAGACCTAAACCCCATAATCTCTGCAAGAGCAAAACAAGGAAATAAGCAAGGATTTCTGCTGCGGGGGGGAGGGGAAACAAGTTGCACTCAGGGATGGTTGTACAATATTCAAAGAGAAAAGAGAAACTGGTATTCTAATTGTAACACGTAGAAATGTTTAATCAGAGCACAGTAAGCACAATATCCTATTTCTGCCCTCTGAAGTGTATTTACATTACACAATATGCAGATAAGTTTTGTGTTGCAATATATTACTTTAAAATATTCTTAAGTAGTTAATGGAAAATTGGAGCCTGCTGGTGGATATTGCTACAAGCAAGGACTTCTGTTTAAAAAAAAACTCAATTGGGCCAAAATTAAAGCAAATAGCACTTTTAAATCCTGCCCAAGCCTCTCTGATTAACCAGGAGCGAGCACAGTAGCCTGCAATTTGCTCCATGTAGCGTGTTTGAGTTGTGCAGGAGGGATAAAGGTTCACTCTTTCAAGTTTGGGTTCCATCTGCTATGTCCTGCATGAAGAGAACATTTTTTTTTGCTTTGGTTCATAAAGTTGTATTTTTCTGAAGTACATACCAGTGGAATAAACCATTAACAATTCAACTCTTGAAGATCAGAGAATGCTAGCTGTAAGAATTAAAAAATGCCATCCAACTCATCCTTTCCAGTAACTTCAAAGTGCAAAGCTCCTTACCTCACTCATTTTTCCCTTCCTCCTACAACCTGCAGGCTTTTAAAACCTAAACTTGGCAGCACCTAAGCACCACTTGGCTGAATTTACCTCCTCTTTTCTCTTACTCTTTTCAACCTTGTTGGTGTCGTACACTATGGGCAATGTTTAAAACTAGGCCTGAGGAAACAGAAAAGCACAGGAGCAAAACATGACCGGATTCAACAGAATGTTTAGAGTGCTGATGTAAATCACTAACGTTATAATAAATGTTATTAATGCAGCTTTCGATAGCTGCTGCTGTCAACTGTAACAAATAGTGTAGGTCTTTCTTTTTATAACTGCTGCACATTTTCCCCCACTGTGAATGTACTAGCTTTCTACTGCCAATGTAGGCATGTTTGAATGAAAAAAATCTGTATAGTACTTTTTAATAAGATTAAACACTTTACATATTTTTCATTTCAATTACTTCAGCTTCAGCAATAAAAAGTGAAAAGAAAAAGGTACCGCAGTTAGAAGAGCATTGCAATATTTTACAGGGACCATTACACCACTTGTTACAATTGACATTTTAGGCACTGCTTGCAATAGCTGTCAGAATCTAACAAATATAGGATAATAGATGGCTGGTAGAGAGCAAGACTGCAATTCAAGCAATCAATTCCAATGATATCACAAACTGCAACACCAAAGCTGAAGATCATCAGCAGCACAGCGAGAACGAATCATCGTCTTAAAACTCACCGTCAGATCCTCATTATTGGTATAATGTGCAATTTCTGAATTAACCTCTTTTTAACAAAGTTTAAGCCTCGTTGTTGAAACAATTAGGGAACTAACCCCCTGTTGAGCTGGTGCTGTTTCCTTGAACCCAGTCTCCCTGTCACATTAAATAGCACACAACAGTGAGTCTTTTAGAATTGTCACTGTACCATGAACTGCAAGGGGTACAGGTTCCATCTTCAAGTGGGAGGGAAATGCACAGCTCCAGTTTTTACGATGGTCCTGATAGTTTCGCAGGAATGCTAATGTGCTTGAATTTATTTTATTAAATTTCTCAGGAAAATTAGCAAACGTATTACGGACCAAGTCAACCAACACATGTGGCTCCTATCAAAATACTATTTTCTAGTGCTTCCTGTTAGATGGCAGAGTGTGATAGAATGTGTTCAAGCACAGAGCTCATGCGATATTTTCAAACCTCCATCACTTCAGCTGAGCCTCGGAGCAGCAGCCAAAATTAGTAGAGGATAAACCGCTGTTCAGTATGTGAGCCAGCTCGGAGGTGCCTGGTCACAGGAGGGGTGGAAAATATCAGTAGTCATGTTTACCTCGATGCACTAGGCCCAATAATTGTACGAGACTTAAAAACGGCAGGTTTGAGTAGTGGTGCATTCAAAGCCGCTAGTATGAAAGAGAATTCTGCCAAATCCGTTAATATTAAACTTTGGGACAAGACAATGTGCCTTTCAGTCCGAATCTAAACTTATCACAAATCATCAGAGCAATAATAACCACTCTGCTAAATATGAAGAAGGAAGTCATCTGTTAATGTTCGTACAGTAATGCTATTGGAACCAAAGTTGTCACGTCATCCTTAACCAAAGTGTGGTATTTCACAGAAAGGCTTGAAAATGGATTTGCACAACACTCAAAATAAGACTGTAGATTTCTTGCAGGTTTTATGTTCATAGGGTATGCACAAAGGAAATGTTTTGTAAGAGTAGCTGACTGTTCTACAACAGTGGTTCTTTTCGGCTGATTAAAGTTTCCCGTTGGTTGAGGACAAATCCTTGTGAGAGTGGAGATAGTTGAGACTATCTACATATGTAAACAGGAGATTGTGAGTTAGTTTTTGAGACAATTGGCAATTAGAAGAGTTTTCTGTACGTGCAGAGATTTAGGCAGATTTGTATAGCCAAGCAACAAATTTTTCTTGAAGCTATTTTCCTAAAGGTAATTGGATATATACTTGAAAAGGAGATATTTGCAGGGCTATGGAGAAAGAGCAATAAGATAATTGGCAAAAGAAGCAGAGGGGAGATGAGATTGTTTTTTAAGGCAGCAAGTTGTTATGATCTGGAATGCATTGCCTGAAAGGGTGGTGGAAGCAGATTCAATACTAGCTTTTCATAGGGAATTGAATATATACTTGAAAGGGAAACTGTGGGACTAATTGGTTAGCTCTTTGAAAGAGCCGGCACAGGCATGGTGGGCCGAATGGCCTCCATCTGTGCTGCAAGATTCTATGATAAAAAGCTGAGATAGGCTGGGTCGCATTAACACATGGGCTCATGGGGCCCCAGTGAAATATGAGGTGCCCGCCAGGGGCCCCACGCAGACAGCTCACCGTAAACTTAAGCAGCGCTGCCGACCGTTTGTGTTAATCGCAATACACAGCAGGGGGAGCTGTGGTGGGCAGGGGGAGGTTTTAGTCACCTAACCGTGGTCACACCTGTGCCGTACATGTGGTCCCAGCAATGGGATGAAGCCTGTGAGCAGTGCAGGAAGAGCGGTAGACACCACTCTGTGGAGCCTCACAGCAGGACAGGAAGACATGACGGAAGAACTTCTCGAAGCCTCTGCAGCTCTCTAGGCATTTTATTACACATTTTACATGGATGGGGTGGGTCAAATGATCTTGGTGTGCAGGGCCCCAAGAATTTTTTATGCCACCCTGCAGATAGGGCTTGTACCAAGCAAGGGTTGCTTTTGAAAGCAATTCCAAATTCAGCTGTAGCAAGCAGAACACTATACATTCCATCAAATCCAAAAGCCTAAATGCTATGCATTGGGATTGAGGTGGGGGGGGGGGGGGGCGGCAAGAGGGAAGTCATTAATTGCTCAAATGGTCGACAATGTGACTATATTTCATACTTAAATACTCAGGATGTTTGAAACTTTTTAAATCCCCTTATTAGGACTTTTGGGATTTGTACTCCAACACACTGCGCTAAGGAGTGGTAGAACGCAGACTCTCAACTTAAGACATCCCACACGCCAAGCTCCTGATCTGAGCCATATGGTCTTGGGAAGTTCCCAAGAGGCTTGGTATTTTGCTGCCGAAAGGGAGGAGGAACATTAAAAAATAAGATTGTGCACGAATCACCCAGGCCCACACATCCCTTAGTGGCTCGCTCAGCAATGGGACTATCAGAAGCCTGAGGCCAGGTTGCCTGCCCTCCCTGCCAGCTGGAATATTGTGCCACTGCCCCAGTGGGCCAAGAGGAAGAGGCAAAATATAAACAAGTAAAGAATTTTACTGTTTTCAAAATGCATATAGATATGTTTCAGTCAATTCACCACCAACCATTGCAACAGTAAACATACAGACATGACTGCTGCATATCTCACACAACACTTACATATAAATCTCAACATAACTGTTTACATAAGGAAAATTTAAAGCCCAATATTCAATTCTCAGTAAATCCCAGAAGACATGTAACAGAAGCCAGATGTTCTAGTTCCAGGAAACATCACTATTGAGCAGCCACTCTCCACTAGGAATTCAACAAAGTTCCTTGCAAACCATCTCGAGAAAATGGAATGGATACAATCTGTACAAGAGGGTGAGAGAGATTAAGAGCACACTTGGAGTCCACAGAACATTACGTTCCTGCTGGAAGACCATTTTCCACACTGATCAAATGATAAGGCATTGTTTCCCAAAGTAAATATAAATCACCATTGTTAAACCATCGGTGAAAATTTCCTTCGTATTTGGTAGCTTACAGTATCTATGGCATCTGAAAATTTCCGAAACTTTGGGTTTACTTAACCACATTTACATGAGTCCATCATTAATTTCCAGGAATCCTTTGTACTGTTTCAGATCTCTATGACTATGACACAATAGCAAGCTGGGAGGAGAGGGCCCAGTGATTAGAAGGCCCCGTTTCCTCATTAATTTTTCAGGCATTTATATTTAAAATCAAACTGTTTCAAAGCCTTGACCTTTAGGTTAATGAAAGCTTGAACTGTGTTCCTCCAGTATTGCTTTTAGCCATTTAAGATCCATTAAGCTTTTATAGACATAGGATTTCCTTTTCAATCCCAATCTGTAATATCCTCTCATCATCACTGTAGGTAAATTTTAATGAAACATAAACACAGCACTGAAAGACATGCCCTTTTGCCCTCTTAGGTTAAATTTTATCTTCAGCCTTTCCCGTGCCTGAAATGGTGACTAATTATAATTGTGGAAAGTTGAAGAACTCTTATTTTAAAAATTAAATGTTAACATAAAGTTATGATTAACATTTTTCTATTCTGTTCCACTATTTATTTTTTTTGATCATTCAAGATGTTGAGTTGGAAGAGTTAACCAACCCGACAGTGTCAGCAATTGAATCAATGTTATTAAGAGATGCAATCATTAACCCAAAAGTGCTTCAGTATGAAGTGTGCAACTTAATCCAGTTCTCTCACCCTCTCTTACCAATCGTTTCAAACCAGCACTTCTAATTGTACTGATAACACTTTCATTTAAACAAAAATATTCACAGAATTGACTGAATCAGAGGAAAATTACAAAAGGATATTAAAGCTCATAATTGTTTGTAACTGTTTGATTTTTAAATAGGCACCAAATGTTAATAAAAACGAAAGTCTCAGTGCTGTGTTGGTGCTTCAGGGGTAAACATTTCAAACTTCACCTGAGGAAGTGCCACCTCTGTTACTCCTAGAATAAATTCAATAACTTACGGTGCATTCACACAAGGTTAGCATCAGTGCAAAGCTGTTCTGGCTTCGCACACTGCTAAACTTGTGAAAGCCCATCTGCCTCTTACCACACCATACAGGAGCAATATGGGCTCAGGACACCAGAAGTGCTCTGCGCCCAGGAATCACTGCATCACTGGCATTTCCTCTCATTACCACAAAGAGGGCAAACGTCTGGTGTTGCTGGAATCGCTCTGCCGAGTGCAGAAACAGGAAGATCAATTCAGGCCTTAAAAGCAATACCACAGTTAAAGGGGCAGGTACAATTAAAGCGCCATGATAGAGCCATAAGATCTTTATATATTTTTTTTGCAGGAAGTGGCCCAGGATTTTTATCTGAACGCCTTTAGTGGCCATGGCCGGGATGGCAGCAGCATGCAATGCACTATGCCAAGTGCCCCTGTAATCTGTCTCAGCAGGAGCTGGTAAGAGGGAGGCACCGTTGTGTCAAGCAGTAGATGAGGGAATGGGGAAAACAAGTGGGGGTGTGAAGAATGATGGTGTGGGAATGGAAGCATGGTGCTGGTTTAACTGTTTGGCTGTGAGCTTCCCTTTTGGTTCCAGCTGAAATGAAGCAGGTGTAAGGTCAGGGAGACGGGAGGATTCCTACACTGTGGTAGAGAAATGGATTCTAGTGATCCAGGGAGGCCTACGCAAATGATTTCTGCAACTAATAAAGTGGGTTTGTGGTCGTTCCCTCCCTACCTCCATTCTGCCTCCAAATAAGCCATATTGGAAAGAATTAATTACCATGGCCTTCATCGCTATGCGTAAAGTACTAACAACATTCTGAAACAAGTCCTGAAACAGCAAAACTTTTTTTTTTAATTCAAAAAGTCAAAAATAAAAGACCTATATTTATAATAGCACCCAGTCCCTCAAGGCTGGCAGCACCTAAACAGCAGCTGAGGAATCAATAGTTGCATTTTATTATGGGGACAGTTTGCTTCCGCACTGTACCTGGTGCAGTTAGAAGTCTAGCTACAAAGCCTCTGATAGTCATTTGCATGAAATTTACTTTGCTTCTTCCTCTTCAGATACAGACACCATAAAAGCCAACGAGGAAGTTCAGGAGCAAAATGGGAGCATTGGAATAATGCTCAATTTTCTTCTTGTCTGCATCCGTTTTTCAAGTGCTGTTTGGGAACAGGGCAGAGGAACATTGGCCTTGGAGAGTGTCAAAAGGTCGTCAAAAATACAAACCAATTTTAAAGCTAAGCAGCAGCAAGACTGCCTTCCCCAGGGAGCCTCTCCTCTTTGCTCCGTTGTCGGATTGAGCCTCGACTCCAGATTCAAGCTGCATTTGCACCATAAGTGAAGTAAAGTGAAACCACTTTGTGCCAATGCTACAGTTATAATGTGAATGCACCAGAAGGCATTTGGCTTCAGTGGTGACACTGCCTCAGGATGTGCAATTACAGTATCGCACGCCTGCTCTTCTTGGGCCCCATTCATATACGGCAGAGTAAAGGCACTCCACCCAATTCAATTTCACTTCACTTCAACTTCTCACCTGTTTACGTAGCGACAGTGCTTAGGATCACATTGGTGCGCAGCAGGTCTGTCAGTAGAGTGACATCATGTCTCTATTGCCTGGATGTGTGTAGCCTACATCAGCACATCACTTCAGGCCAATGTTGGGGTCAGATCAGAATCCCCAGAGCAAAACTACTTCCGGTAGTTGCTGGCATGTATCTGGAGTCTGTGACTAAGTGCATCTGTTCTGCATCTTGTGACTTCAACTAAAAAAGTCGCACAAATCAAGCCCAGTTGTAACTACATGGCTCTCAACAAGAGGGCTCGAGTCAATCACCTCAAGTCCTTCGGTGGATGTCATTTTTTTTAAGCATTTGTCTTTGCCAATTGGCAGATCTATCTGCTCTAACAAGCCAATGATGTAGCAGTATACTATGCCATAAAAGCACAACTTTTTGCTTTGGTGGTAAAGAAAAATTTGCTGGGCGATGAGGAAAGGGCAGGGGAGTGGCACTAATTTGATAGCTCTTTCAAAGAGCCGGTCCAGGCATGATGGGCCAAACGGCCTCTTTCTGTGCTGTATCAGTGTATGAAAGCATTAAAAAAATTAACATTTGACAATCTAGTGCCACTTAGGAACAAATGAATTGCATTATTATGTGTCAAGTAGCTTTCCATTGTACAATGCAGCTTCCAATTCACATCTACAAGTTATTAAAAAAAACTTTTGCATCCCTATTTTCTGCCAAAAGCTCAGTAGTCTGAGAATTTGTGCACAATTATTATGTAGAACAGGATGTGTACTGAAGCCTTGATCATCCTGTTGGGAGTATTTTGTCACATTTACCAGAGTGACCTAGTTCTATTTGGCTCCAAAGACTTGAACAGTGTAGCTGGATGTGTTTAAAACCAGTTACAGAATATTTCAGTGTTATATAAAAAAGTCTCTATCATGAGAGGCACAGACCTACTCAAACAAAATTAGTTATTTACTGGAATAGTAAGTACCTTGTGTGTAGCACTAAAAAAAGGCCCCTAAATTTTAGACAAGGCACTGCGGGAGCCGAGGGATGATTATGAACACTAACACGCTGGTGTGTGTGAGGGGGTTTCTATGTTCTATTCCAAATCAATAAGTCCTGTAATCATAAGCAAGGTTTGTATATTATTAAGTTTACCAATCACACTTAAACATTGAAATAAGAAGTATTGCCTAAGTTGTTTTATTTTTCTCCCTTTTAACACCATTGTGCCATGTAGATACACACTTCGAAGTATTCTAGTCCCCATTACAGTAAATCCTCATCCACTATCATGCAGCTGTGAAGCATGAAAATTGGATTCAGACTAAGAAAAGCAGAAAGAGAGCCCATAAAGGAAAAAGGGAAGTATGATAATTTCCAATTGCCAATCAGGCTTTAAAAGATTTTGTTATTGTTTGGAATAACCAGATTTAGCAGGTTAGTACCAAGAATTTTTTTTTGTTGTGGCTTCTTTCAATTTGTTTTTTTAATTCCATGTGTTTTTCTTGCATTTTCTGTCTATGTAATCTAACCCCCTTAGATAAAGTTCCCCTCAGGCAAGCCAGATAATGCCTCCTGTGTTATATAAACCCTGCACATCTGGTCAATTTGGCGATTACTGATAAATCATAGACTTCACAAACTAGTTCAGCAGCGTCAACTGCAAAGTAAAGAATATTTTATTCATAACACATAACTGATTTTTTTTAACATGTTCTACAGATTCCAATTTTTTTTCCCTATGTTTTTGAATTACTGTCAGTCACAGATTCTGGCAGCTTATATTAAATGCACTACTCCAGAGTTAACACTCAGTACCAACATTGTAACAAAAATAGAAACTCATCTGGTTTTATGCAGTTTTAAGTAGGGCAATTCTGTATTAAAAATGGCAGTAGCCAGCTGTGTATTTTTTGATGAAATTTCCTTTGTTCTGTTGCAAAATCAGTCAGTGGATGGTCAACCCACAGGGGCTGACAGCAATGCAAAAACATCCTTTGTCACTGTTAGATTGATTAAAGACACTTGTCGTTAAATGTTCATATGAATCATCTGTGAATCAAAGTCATCAAGCTGTTCCTTTATCCACTTATTCAATGTGGATATCTGAACTCTGTCATTAGTGTTGCTTCATACCCATGCCTTACTCCCAAAAACCCACCCTGTGTTTCTATAAGCTCCTCTGAGGGCTATTTTATGTGAATCTATATTGTTGTTGGTAGTCCAAGTATTTAAAAGGGAAATTTTCCACTTTGGTACACACCAGGAGTGCATATTAAGATATTGTGCATCCCAGCCCCGATGCTATTAACAAGCCAGGAGTACACCAGGAGCTCCGAATGGACAATTAACAAGCCAGGAGTACACCAGGAGCTCAGAATGGACAATTAACAAGCCAGGCGTACACCAGGAGCTCCGAATGGACAATTAACAAGCCAGGAGTCACCAGGAGCACTGAAGCAGAAAATTTACCGTTATGTTTTCAACTGCTGTCGGGTGTTTAAACAAGCCCAGTTAAAAAGTATGACCACCCGAGATGGGACAGGTGCCTCAATTTGATAGCACCCAATAACAGACGTAAAATGGTTGTGCACTGAACTCGCACGCCAGAAGAGTGAAGCCTGAGGGCCATTCTAAATTAGTCCTTGAGCCTCGCTGGAATAAATCCGGCAAGCTGCTGGCACCAATCTCGACAGTCTGGGCCCTTTAAATTCCTGCTGGCTTGTACACCGTGCCAGCCCTAGGGTTGCCAACCCTCCAGGAGTCACCAGAAATTAAAGATTAATCTCCTGGGAATCACTGCGAGCAACCCAGGGGGAAAAAAAAAAATCATAGGGGCATTTTAAAAATGTGTGTTTTTAACATTTCCTTTGAACACTTTCTTTTATTGGTCACAAAAATTTTGCACGTGGGGAAAAAAGATCGTTTGACTGGGCGGGGCGGTTGGAGGGAGGAGGTCATGCGATGAAGCCTCCAGGAATACATCGAACCAGAGTTGGCAAACCTGGCCGGCCCACAGGCAAGTCCAGGGGGCTGGGGGAGGTACTAATGAGAGGGCAAGCTATTCCAAAAGCTGACTGTTACCTCAGTGAAGTAATGCTTTCTTAGGTTCTTCCTGAATTTACTTCTTTTCAGTTTATACCTGTATCCCCTTTTGCTTTCTCGTGCCAAATCAAATAGTCATAACTGATGCTCTGCATCCCTCAGCCGGTTTCATTTGAAAACCTCCCATCACATTTCCCCCTCAATCTTCTCTTCTCCAAGGAGAAGAGTGCCAGTTTCTCAAGACGCTATCCTCATATGTTTAATTGTTCAGTCCCAAAATCAGTAGCTCATCTCTGCACATTTTCCAGCTCAGCTACATCCTTCCTGTAGCGAGGGTTCCAGAACTGAACACAATACTCCAGGCTGACCAATGCTCTAATTAGTGACAATCACTTCCTTTGATATACACCAAATTCGTCTTTTTATACAACTTAGCATCCCTTGCTTTTTGGACAGTGACCAAACATTTCCTTGATGTCTTGAGGGACCCATGACTCGCAGACCCATTTCCTGATTCATCATTGCCAGTATTTTTCCATTCATCCTATAATCTCTCTGTTTATAGAAATAAAGAACTTGCATTTATATAGCGCCTTTCACAAACTCAGGACGTCCCAAAGCACTTTATAGTCGAAGAAGTATTTTTGAAGTATAGTCACTATTGTAGTTTAGGAAGTGCCACAGCTAATTTGCGCACAGCAAGATCCCAGAGCAACCTGACAATGACCAGATAATCTGTTTTAGTGATGTTGGTTGAGGGATAAATATTGGCCAGGAGAACTTCCCCGCTCTTCTTCGAATAATGCCATGGGGTCTTTTACATCCACCTGGGGGGGGCCTTAGTTTAACGTCTTATCGGAAAGACGGCAGAGCGCTCCCTCGTTACTGCACTGGAGTGTCAGCCTAGATTTTGTGTTTAAATCTCTGTGGTGGACTTGAACCCACAACCTGCTGACTCAGAGGCAAGAGGGTTACCTCTGAGCCAAGGCGGACACCTTATATACATGAAACCATATCTGCCATACCCACCTTCACAAACAGTTTAATACCCTCGTAGCTTATCCCCATCTTCCACAGTATTAACCACCCCTGCTATTTTGATGTAATTCTTTACTTTGAGATTTTTTTAAAAATATATAAGTTCACTCTCTATGTAAATCAAGTAGCTGGGGCTCTGCAGCTTTTCCCATCATACCAGAGGTAGGTGCACACCATTCCAGATGTTAGGATGAATTCAAAATGGCTACCCCTGCATCCATCGTTACTTTCCAGAGCATTGCCTGAGGCGTGCCATGTGGTTAGCCGAAAGCACTCTACCGTGTTCTAAAATTCAAAACATCTGGCACCCTCTTCCAGATCAATTATGAAAAGAGTGCTGGTCCCAACACCGAGCCCAGAGAAATCCAGTCGTCACACCCCCACACTGAAGACACCCATTTACACAGACTCTGTTTCCTGTCACCCAGCCAAGAACCCATCCATCTTCACACTTGCTAATACCTTGTCTGCTACTTTTCTTCACTAGTTCTCGGAGATACCTTATCAAAAGCTTTACTAAAATCCAACTAAACCACATTTACATTCTTTTGTCCCCATCAACATAATTAGTTACTTACAAGAAAATTCTTATCAAATTGGTCTGGTATGACTACCCTTTTGTAAATCCATGCTGACTCTTACCGATTAGTTTATGTTGGCTTAAATGTTCCAATTGATTCTAAAATCTTGTCTGCTACCAATGTGGGACAAACTGGCCTCTAGTTCCCCAGACCCCTTTTTAAATAAGGACACTACATTTTCCATTGTCCACTCCTCTGGTACCCACCCCTTTTTTTAAGGAATTCCTAAATATTTCTGCCAGTGGATCTGGCAGAACATCCTTGAGTTATCAGGAACCCTCAGATGAATTCCATCCAGCCCAGATGCTTTATTCACTTGGATTTTATTCAAGTATCCAGGCACCAACCCACTAATAATGGTGATTTTAATACACCTCTCATTTGCACTATCATGGAACACCCACTCTGCTATAGCCTCTGTACCGAACTATTCCCTTGTAAAAATGGAAGTAAAGAACTCATTCAATCTTCTGGATATTAACAGTCATAAAACAATAAGATGTGAAAACCAATTGAAAATATCATTTTTTGCCACAGAGATAGATGACTGTAAAACGGAAGGCCATGAGTGGCCTGGGAGCTGTCAGTGTCAAAATACGGCACCAGGATGGTCAGCAGAGCCTGGTACCATGGAGAGTGGGGAATGGGGTCCTGGAGCCATGAGGAATGATAGAACAGGGCCAGGGAGTAGCAACAGAAAGAAGTTTAGCTGAAGGGAACAGAACACTGTTGTGGTGGTTTACATAGTCAAATTAGTCGATGGGGCAGAAAGAGGTCAGATGGAATTTAGTGCACACACAAATCTTTAAAAGGTTGGAGGAAAGCTGTAAAAAAAAAGTACACAATCCTAGGTTTTATAAGTAGTGGTATCGAGTAAAGAAGCCAAGAGGTAACGCTAAATCTATATAAATCAATGGTTAGGCTGCAACCAGAATATTGATGAGTTTTTGATATCTTAACTTAGGAAGGATATCAATATCATGAGAAAATGCAGCAGAAATTCACTAAAATGATTGCAAGAATGAAGGGCTTTAGCTATGAGGAGAAGATAGGTTAAAAGGAGATCTAATAAAGGCATTCAAAATTTTGAGGTTTGATGAAGAATATTGAGAAAAACTATTTCCATTAGTAACTCGACGGTATAAACTTAAGAGCATCACCAAAGGAACAAAGGGAGAGTTTAGGAGAAGTGGATATGTATTTGAATAAGAAAAATTTTAAAGAATATGTGGAAAGGGCAGGGGAATAAAATAATGACTACTTTGGAATGATTTCAAGGCTGTGATCTCATTTTGCCTTCAGTACTATTTGCCCTCATTAATAGATCACTGCCTCATTCTCTGGCATCAACATGTTTATATCTGAATGCACCAATTTATTTCTTTACGCAGTGAAATATCACAATTAACGAGAGGTATTTTTGTATAGACAGATACTTAACCGAAACAGGTTAAAGCTAATTTATGGATGGGACTTTGCAGCATGAACAAGGGGTTTTATTAGTCCAGTGTCAGCGCAATTATGATCTCTGACATCAATGTGACGCTTCTTCTCTGTTCCATGCACATAATGCTTTTCTAAATTTCCTAATTCTAGTAACTGGCAGATAACTTTCAACAAAATTTGTCACTGAAAGAAAAGACAACACCTTTATATATAGCACCATGTCACATCAATCAGGGTGCCCCAAGACAACACCTTTATATATAGCACCATGTCACATCAATCAGGGTGCCCCAAGACACTTTGTATCCATGTGTGGTTGGGGGAGGACGACGAGAGGCCGTCCTTTCATTTATTTCCACTTGCATCTGCATTTGTGGCCATGACAGTTGTACTTCTACAAGTCAGAAACCAATTTGAGATCATGTTCTTTGTAATTTGTCCTCACCATCTGTCCTCTATGTATTGGTTCAATTGCTATAAATGACACTGCTCAAATTTGCAATCTGCCCTACCATATTATTAATTGGATTCAATAGAAAGAATGAACTGCAACGGAGCCTTGTCGCTGTTCGAAACTTACTAAGGATTCCCCTGATGGTCACAAAAACCAGGTCCGGTCCAGGTCTCCTCCCCAGTCTACTGAGTTAGCTGATCTAGGCTGGGGGCAGTGATGGGGTACTACAATTGGCCTCAGCACCGCTGGGTTACGGTGAGGAAAACTGGCATGGTTTCCTACTCCCAATCACTGTCCAGTGACTCCTGCTGGAAGAGCACGTGGGTGGATGTTGAACGAGGAAAAGCTTGGAAATGAAGAAATCTCTCATGTAGAAAGGTGAAGCAGCACATACCTCTTACAACTTGAATCAATTTATCATCAAAATCTAACAACTGTTCATCAACACAATGTTACTGGAGAATAAATCATAGTATTTGAAATTAACCAAACTGATATTATTTGTATGGGAATGGGATTTAGAAAGAATGTAATTGATCTGGTCATTCACAAAAATGTTCCCACTATAGTGCTGTAAATTCTGGCATCTGACTGCATTGAAATGCAGTTAACAGGGAAAAGACTGTTGTCCCTTTGGGCAATGGTCACTGTCAAGTGGTTTCCGTTTATGTAATCCTTTTATGAGAAGCTTATGAATTCTAAAGCTTATTCTTGGCAGTTCCCAAGTTTTGTCCTTGGATGACATCCCACCATGGTCTGGGAGAGGAATAGAACAATATCATGGTAATTGTTTGCAAAGCAAATCTTTCGTTCAAAGAGCTTTATTATTGTTGTATGATTTTTTAATTGATTGTTCGATGAAAAGGAGCCCTCTTATAATAACGCAAACCAGATCCGGAAAAGCATCATTCCTCACTGCTGGTATGGATTACTCATCACTGCTGTAATATGTTTCTATTCTATTCAGGTACTCCCTCCATATCGTAACCAAACATTGGTAGTGACGCTTGTTTGAGATTTGCCGGATCTGACTGTGACAGGGTAATCTAAAAGGTCACAGCGTGCACCGAAAAAGAATAGAATGAAGTAACTGGATAGTGCAGTGCAGCTGCTCAACTTTGATTCACGAGCACACGGAATCCCATCATTCAGGAGTGTGTGGAATAAACCCAATAATGAACCAAAACCTGTGCCATTAATAAAAATTCAGGATCTCAATGTACATGCAATGTGCAAGCATTTTCTTGTCGAAGGAGCACCCATTTGGTGGCTCCTGTAGATGATGCAGTAGGAGTATTTGTGCTTCCTTCTTGTGATATGATCAGGATAGAGTTAGTTAGTGAGGTGGTTAATTTCACAGTACAGGATAATAAAAAGTAACATTAACTTTGTGTAGAATAAAAATATAATTTCAATTGTGGGGGGGGAGGGGTGGTGGGCAAGGGAGTCTGTAGCTTCTGATTGCCATCATGTAATTCCCGTGGAAAGTGTACGTGTGTGGGTGTCGGCCGAGCGCGGGATCTGGCTTGGCCATGACAGCACGGCACCACGATCACTTTTTTTCCCCCAATTTTCTCTCCTCTGCTAAAGGTGAGGACTGGTGTCTCAGAATGGTTCAACTAATTGGCAGCCCATTTTCCATCTCTCCCGATTTTCATTTCCAAACTCAATTACTCTTGTGGAGTGTAAAGGCACTGTCGGTCCTTTTGCAAACCGTTAGCTGCATCCTCTATCTCAACTGCTCTTCCTATTTTAGCGTTGTCTTAAAGTTGACAAACATACAATTAGTTTTGACAACACTAACTGACCTCCACGGTCCTCAATTAAGCAAAGAAAACATCTTTACGCGTTCCATTATTTTTAACTCTTAGCTAATCAAATATTTCCTGACGTTATCCAAAGACTTCAGAACTGTGCTGAGTTCTCCTTAAGTAAAAATATACAGATATGGAATCATTTAGCTATGCAGAATAGTTCACTTTAAAGCACTATCATACTGTAGATGTTTCTTAAGTGGGTATTACAATAATAATAAGTGTTTTTATCATTACATTGGTCTGACGACATAATGGTGTTAGGCCATATATTACTTGATAAGTTTTTAAATCAAGGACCACAATCCCCAACGAATGACCTACTCAAGGCCCACTCTCTAATGGAGCAATATGGTGCACCACAGATTGACAGGACCTGAGTCTACACCTGTGATTCCCCATATGGCAATCTTTGGGTTTCAATCATGTCACTGTGGGCAGTTGCCCTGTGGAAGAGTTAAAAAAAAGTATTCTCGATTTTAAAAAAAACAAAATACTGCGGATGCTGGAAATTTGAAATGAAAACAGAAAATGCTGGAAATACTCAGCAAGTCAGGCAGCATCTTTAGAGAAAGAAACAGAGTTAATGTTTCAGGTCGTTGACCTTTCTAGTAAATAATTTGATTTCAGTCGTGCCCTTTCATTTGCTGTATAGGAACCAGGATAGTCGTGCCCCATAATAGCATTTCCATGCCTTCTTTAGCTGGAAAACAAGAAGGAAACAGCAAAATCTGGTAATGGGGCACTCCTTAAATGGAGGTCCAGGAGCACATGGCAAATCTGGTGAAAGTCACAATTGATGAGAAATAAATCTGCAAATGGCACAAGCAACTTACTTTTAAGTACCATTGATTTAAAATTACATCATCGCCATCAAACAACAGAGTTTACAGTTACAAAGCATTTCAAAGCTGGTTTCAAGCTTTGAGTTCAAGGGCCACTCAAGGACTTGAGCACATCATCTAGGCTGACACTTCAGTGCAGTACTAAAGGAGTACAGCATTCATGGAGGTGCTGCCTTTTAGATGAGACATTACATCAAGGCCCTGCCTGATTTATGTGGTAGGCGTAAAATATTCTGGCCAACATTCCTCCCTCGGCCACATCATCAAAACATGAACAGGTTCACTGATCATACATGCCATTTTTTGTTGGTGGGACCTTGCTGTGCTACACAACAGTGATTGTACTTCAAAAGTAACTGGCTGACTGAAGCACTTTGAGATGTCCTGAGTACACGATAAGGTGTTACATAAACACAGATCCTTTCTTTTGTTCCTATTGTTATATGGTTGTATTGTATGAATACTAAATTTCAATAAAAGCCCCAGAGGCAGTATTTTAACATTGATTAATTGCTAAACATTAGCCAAATTACTAACGTTTCAAATTATGAATGTTTCATAATAGGAAAATTAGTAGACTTTATTAAATGATGCCAAGAATAAGGTCCTTGAAAAAAAATCTTTCCAAATAGATGTGAAGTCAATTATGCCATTTAGTTTCTGAAATCTGGACAATAGCAGGTCCCAATTTTGTATGAGTTCCTGACCCCGTCCTCACCGCCACCATAATGAAATATTTCAAATGCTACTGACCTAACTCGACAAACAAGCATTTTCCGTTGATTGTAAAACAGTTTTAACACCACAAAAGTAAATTTGAACTCAGCTATACAGGTGGCATCAGACCCCCACCAAACTATTTAAAACCCAGGTAAGCCCCAATAACAGCACTTGGCATTTTACAGCCGGGACACTCCAGAGCTACTTAAATGATCCATTATACAATTGGCCCAAGATGAGATTCCCTTCTAAGCAACCATGCACTGAAAACATCACCAATACAACAAAAAAAAAACCATCATCCAATACTTAAATAAAAATCCTCCCTATCTGTGCCTGGCCTCAATTGAATCTGCCATATTTGTTATTGGAGTGACTGAGTGACCAGAACTGACATCAAAGTGCACAGCCAGGTGCTCCTAATTTCCCCTACTGCTCACCAGCTTTATGGAGCAGCTCTCAGCCATCAGATACATGCCACAAGATAAAATTACGTAGGCCCAATAATATTTGAGGATTCCCCAAAATCTTTGCCTAAAAGCTGTGCGTTCAAGGTACTGAGAGGTTACCAGTCTATACTTTTTTCCCTAGAATACAGGCAGGCATCCATTATTCCTTCAACATGTAGAAAATTACATCAAGTTCTACCATTTCTTAACATTAGGATTCATTTGACATGTATTGTTTGAAAGCAGAACATCTCAGTTTCCCCAAAGCTTTACAGACAAATTAGATATCAGCATGACCAAGCTCAACCTTGGTGACACTTCATCCAAGTATTAAGCAGGTGATGCATAACCACATAAGCCTTCTGTATCAATTAGAGATGAAAGTTAATGTGAAACATGCTGGAAAATATATCACTATAAAAACCATCTGTAGAATCAAGAATTACATTTATATAACGTTCTGAGACTACAATTAAAGCAGTAGCTTGAGCGGGAAGGAAAGTCTGACACATTTAAAATGTAGTTCCCATAGCTTAACACTACCACAGAAATTCTTTGAATAGTAATGTGACTACTATTAAAACACACGATTACAGTGTCCTTTTTGCCTTGGTTCAGCTCTATTCAGCAGTCTCAGTTTTCATTTTCCCGTTAATTACAGAACGTTTCATTTAATATGGCAATTAACAGGCGCAACTGCTTTTTCTATCCAGGCAACATCAAACTACTTCTGTCAGAATTTTTAAAAATGATACACACTATAAATTAACTTCTTTATTCAATTATATTTTTAATCAGACTGGACAGTAAGTTCAAAAGAGGAAGGGAGAAAATTGGGAGACCAATGAAAAGAGGTGGTGTACTATTACAGACATGGAACAAAAGGGGCTGAAACCAAGAAAACTCATTGGCCCGAATTTCCACAAGGTTCTTCCGATCTCCCACTATGAAATCCTGGAGAAATAGTACAGGCGGACGTTTTTAGCCTTTACTTGGTTTCTCTGGGGATTCTGCCGATCTAATCCTCACAGAAATTCCAGGTGATTAACTTTAAAGCAGCTTTCTCCATTTTAAATATTTACAATACTTCTATATTTCAAAGACTGTTAATTATGTTGACTTTGCAGTTTGTTTAGGTACTGAAATGCACATCTGTCATAGGACAGTAAAGATGAAAGACAACTGCTTCTGATGCTGGTATTCCAACATCGATTTGCATCGAGCTTTTTTTTTCTGTTTTATTTTGGAAAAAGGACGTACACTTTAAAAATTACAGCAATGAGTTGAAGACTATCTGTCAGAAACCATAAATGCACACAGAAATTAGAACAGTAAGTAATGAGGTCACGTCTGGGCCTCACCTCAATCACACCAGTGTGGCCAGAATACTGACAGTGAAACAGATTATTAGTTTTAACTGTGTTGAATGACAAACCTATGTTTTGGACTGTAGATATGCTTGTTTAAAGAATTGAGCCAGTAATCAAGTGTGGCTACTGCACAGTCATAGCAGGGCAGACACATCAACAAGTCCTCCCCATACTTAATTTAATGAATCTAATTGCTACAGCGAAGAGTTATAATCAGGTACTCCACTTCAAGCTCCCTTGGTGGCTCGGTCATGAAATGCACTGCTTGACGTGATTGTGAACCACAGAGACCAGGAAAACCCCCAAGTTCAATATCTGTTCTGTTCCTAGCTGATCTCATCCTGGGTAGCAGTAGGGCCATTACAACTAGGCTCAGTACTCTCAGACCATGAAAGACAAAAAAAAAAATCCAGATTGCTGTCCAGTGCGCCTCACTAGAAAACACACGCAGCAAGGCGTCGCGAGGGCAGAATCAGGCTCGGTCTCCCAGCGCTCACCATCTAGGTGGGCAAATGAAGATTAGCTGCTTGGGTGATGTAGAGTAGGGCATCTGGTACACATGGAACGGAGATATTCTGACTATGTGGGCTACAGCTGATGGGCACCTCAACAGACACCAAACGTCGATGACAACCATGTCCATGGAGTTCTTGTAGATCACAAGATATTTTTTGAGGCTGTAAGGACATCAGCATTTGGAAAATGATAAAATACCTAGTAAACTGTTGCATGATTTGTGGCTCCTGTGAAAATACCTTTAACAGGAAGGTCTGTTCATTTAACCCAAACATCACTAATGTATACAAAAAAAGGTTCTCTTATACACCCCCTTCAGATACTACAAAAAGTATTTGAAAGATATTTTTGAACATACTAAAATATGAATGTTTTCTAAATACTCCCTTTTATACTTCATGAAAGAAAAATGTATTTTCCTAAATAAAACATCCTGTACCTCCTTCATAGCAAGTGTCACTTTCCAAAGCCAAATTATGAATCATTTTTATCAGGAGCTGAAATAAATTTCATACAAGCTAAAGGCAACATCAATCCCTCCCTTTTATTTTTACTTCCACTTATCACTAAAATTGTATATTTGTTCCAGACAGTAATTTACCATGCGATAACCACACAGGCCCCACTTTTCCCAGCTCTGTACACGTGAGCATAAATGCTCAAAAAGCAATCATCTTCCCAGTTTATTTTGCAAAATGCATTAGCAGATGTTGCAGGGACAGATGGGGTCAAATACAATGAGAAAAAAATACCATATTTAGACCAAAGCCTCTCAGGGTTCAAATAGAGAATTGAAGAATTTGTCAATGATGGAATAGTTTGGCGGATGCTTACAATATACTAAACAAATTACAACAAAGCTGGGTAGACCATGCTTAATAAAAACACAAAAAAGAATAAAGCATTCACATCCTCTTCCTTTTATCCAAGGTAAACAGCTAGGTCCATATGCTGTCCTTTAATTTGAGTCAGCTGCAGTTTGTTTAGCTTTGTTGTACTTACATGTGAGGACTGAGCTCATAGAAGTTTCTGTTGCGATATTCTTCTACTTTCTCTGGTGTATAGACAGGCAAGTGTCTGTATGGATTTACAGATATGACTACACTTCCAATGTAAGTCTGTAATAAGAAAAAACAAATATCAAAATTAAATTGCAAAGAATTTATAAATTAATTGTCCTAAATTATGGGTTTCACACCATAAAACAGGAAACTGTCACAGGTCAAAACCAAAGGATAGCAGGCAATCCAGTGCTCTGCTGATTGGTAGGACTTCACTATTAGTTCCAACTCTTGTTTGTGGAAGTACAAGGTGGAGGTAGACCCCGAGAGTGGGCCGGAGAATAATATTTCTTTATATTAAAAATCAAATGGCAAATAAACCCCCACAGCAGTGAGGACATGCAGCAGAGTAGTATAATTTAGAACATAAGAAATAGGAGCAGGAGTAGGCCAATCGGCCCCTCGAGCCTGCTCCGCCATTCAATAAGATCATGGCTGATCTGATCCTAACCTCAAATCTAAATTCATGTCCAATTTCCTGCCCGCTCCCCGTAACCCCTAATTCCCTTTACTTCTAGGAAACTGTCGATTTCTGTTTTAAATTTATTTAATGATGTAGCTTCCACAGCTTCCTGGGGCAGCAAATTCCACAGACCTACCACCCTCTGAGTGAAGAAGTTTCTCCTCATCTCAGTTTTGAAAGAGCAGCCCCTTATTCTAAGATTATGCCCCCTAGTTCTAGTTTCACCCATCCTTGGGAACATCCTCACTGCATCCACCCGATCAAGCCCCTTCACAATCTTATATGTTTCAATAAGATCACCTCTCATTCTTCTGAACTCCAATGAGCAGAGTCCCAATCTACTCAACCTCTCCTCATATGTCCGCCCCCTCATCCCCGGGATTAACCGAGTGAACCTTCTTTGTACTGCCTCGAGAGCAAGTATGTCTTTTCTTAAGTATGGAGACCAAAATTGTATGCAGTATTCCAGGTGCGGTCTCACCAATACCTTATATAACTGCAGCAATACCTCCCTGTTTTTATATTCTATCCCCCTAGCAATAAACGCCAACATTCCATTGGCCTTCTTGATCACCTGCTGCACCTGCATACTAACTTTTTGATTTTCTCGCACTAGGACCCCCAGATCCCTTTGTACTGCAGTACTTTCCAGTTTCTTGCCATTAAGATAATAACTTGCTCTCTGATTTTTCCTGCCAAAGTGCATAACCTCACATTTTCCAATATTGTATTGCATCTGCCAAATCTCCACCCACTCACCCAGCCTGTCTATATCCCCCTGTAGGTTTTTTATGTCCTCCTCACTCTCTACTTTCCCTCCCATCTTTGTATCATCTGCAAACTTTGATATGTTACACTCGGTCCCTTCCTCCAAATCGTTAATATAGATTGTAAAGAGTTGGGGACCCAGCACCGACCCCTGCGGAACACCACTGGCTACTGGTTGCCAGTCCGAGAATGAACCATTTATCCCAACTCTCTGCTTCCTGTTAGATAACCAATCCTCCACCCATGCCAGAATATTACCCCCAATCCAATGATTCTTTATCTTGAGCAATAATCTTTTATGTGGCACCTTGTCGAATGCCTTCTGGAAGTCTAAATACACTACGTCCACTGGTTCCCCTTTATCCACCCTGTATGTAATGTCCTCAAAGAACTTAAGCACATTTGATGAACTTGCTACACCCTGGAAGAATGAAAGAGGAGGTTGCATGTTTTTAAGTATCTAAACAAATCGGCAGTTACTGAATATTCTCTGTAACTTTGGCTCCCCAGACTTATTTCTTCAACATTTTACTAGAATGTAGAGCTACTAGTAACTGTATCCAACTTTTCAGATTTCATTTTTTTCTCCAATTTATCCCGAATGTTTTCCCTTCCTGAAAATCATGGTTCTTGGTGGGTTACAGTCCCATTGACAGTAACGGCCCTTCGGTACCTCATTTGGTACTTCTACACATTTCCAAGATCAGACAGTGAGTGTTGATGGGCTTAATGATCATAGGGGTTTTGGGATCTTTCTGGCTCAGTGTTACAACATCTGATGTATTTATCCACTGAGACAGAGAGGAAGTCAGCCCAGTTATAAGTCACCCTTCCTTGAGATGAATGGCAACCTCCACTCAGATCCTTCTGGGAACTGACATTGTGAGCACACAATCAACTACAAAGGGACAATACTCATGAGAAGTCACTCAGGTGCTATGAAGAACACATGGTTCAGATGCTGAAAAAGCAAGTTAATGGTGCAGAGAAACACAGAAGGGAAATCATTTGAAGAGAAGAACACACCAAGAGTCAGTAAAGTGAAGAGAAAAAAAAGTGAAAAAACTCCAGGAAAAGATTGATAAGAGGAAGGTCTACAAATGACAGATCAGAAAAAAAACTAAAGGAAAACAACAGATAAACAGCAAGTGAATGTTAATGCTAGTATATACGATTATTAATTTTAAAGCGATTTTTTTTCTCATTTTTTCCTTCTCATCATTTCCCATGCCAAATACCTATTGGTTAATCATTAGGGGATACCACAGGCATGTATCCAGGGGCTACCATTTTGTAGTATGACCCATTGGAGCTGCAACAGTTATATCCTACTCTGAATACCAATTTATTAATCCTCCACTGTCCAGGATAGTATATTTTAAACCTTCTTCCCGCAGTCTTCAGCAAGTGCAAATTCACCACAGCCAAAGATCAAATGGCACTCCACTTGCAGCCAATTCCACATTGCTCACATGGATTGGCATTTTTCTCAGTCATGGATGCTAACCGAAGGTATGTGTGACTGGAAAATCAACGAGGTATTGCTGGGTACTCCGTACTGAATTTTCCAGTCTTGACTTTCCCAAACTGGTATCCAGGATGAATAGAGAGTCACTCTGTAATATGTCTGAGATCCATCATGGCCCTTCTCACCTCTGATCAGCATTTTGAGAACATTGAACAAAGTAATGAGAAAGCCGAAATGTATCACTAACTGTTCAGACATTTCCCTTAAGAATTATTTCTCAAGTACAATGCCCTTTCTCTAACACCTTCTTAGGTTAACAAACTATCTGAAAATTACACAACTAAATATTTATACCCTTTTTTCCCTACATTTATTATAAGTACCACCATCACATATTGACTTAATAAAGCTGCATTTTCTGTCATTAATACCCCTCTCAGTCACTGCCCTGCTCCCTCCAGATTATTCCTGCCAGAGCATTGTAAAGCTCCCTCTACTCCGCCCTAACAACATTCCTTAACGCCCTCAGAAAAGCTGCTCTCGGTGTAACAATGTGACGTTTCTGCACCAGCCATTCTGTGGCCTCCTTCGTAAAACTGCCAAATGATTATTGTAGGCAACTTTGTGCTATGGGCCCACACCTACTGAGAACAGGGTTAAGAATGGCCAAATATATTTAACACAGGACAAATACAGTAGCAGAGAAAGTTCCATCTCGCCACTCTGAAGTTTATTGAAATCCAAGCACAAGAGTGAAAGAGCAGGGCCCTAAACCCACTATGTTACTGTATCCCTTACCTCCCACTGTGAAGAAACCACAAACGTGCACAATACTTACCGAAATCCTTACTACAGTGCAACACTAAAAGTTTATTCTTAAAAATATCACTGTCATAACCAATACAAGATGTGTCTTTTTGAAACCTCATTTTAAAAGCATTCCCTATTTCATGCATACTGCTGAGGTTTCCCAGACACATTGCACTTACAGCAGCTGTCGATAGCATTTATAATAGAAACATATGCTCTTACTGCCAGTTCTACATCTGTTTCTACAGTAAACAGAGGCTGACGGAAAAATCTTTAGAAGTGGCAACTATAGAAGTGACTTTGCTGTACATCTGGGGAGGTCTGGGGTATACATACCCCCCTCAAAATTTAGATTTTTGCCACTTTATTTGTTGCTTTTTCTAATATTTTGGAGAAGGCTTTTTATATACATGTAAATATTTTCTGATCTGTATACTACTTCATGAGAGAGAATAGACCCTCTAAGCCTGGCCATAAACTAGAACGATGAATCGCGTACATTGCGGTGATCTAGTATTAACAAAATTTCTTGACTCTTGTTTCTTGCTACATCACAATACCTCAGTTAAAATAGCAAACAAAGGAACATTAAGCCTAATATCACCAATAGTAATTTCTAGGCTTTGAATCATTGATAATAGTATACAGTATAAAATGTGGTTCTTCTGCCACAAAGCCTTGTAATTTTCAACAGAATATGGCTGCCTTATCACTTTGACTTTGTTTGATTTGCCATCTTGTGATTTTGAAGCCAGAATCTGATGTTCATCTTTGGATCCCATTAGGGAAGAAATGGTCCCTTCAGGTTCACAACTTTGAGACTCACCATGTTTGAGATGAGACGCACTGTTCTATTAACCATTTCTCTATCTTTCACATATCATGATTACTCTGTGCAAAAGGCAAAAACTGGAGGAGCGCAGAGATCTCAGAGGGTTGTCGGGCTGGAGGAGGTAACAGAGATAGGGAGGGGCAAGGCCGTGGAGGGATTTGAAAACAAGGATGAGAATTTTAAAATTGAGGCGTTCCCAGACCAGGAGCCAGTGTAGGTCAGTGAGCACAGGGGTGATGGAAGAACGGGGCTTGGTGCGAGGTGGGATACGGACAGCAGAGTTTTGGACGAGCTCAAGTTTATGGACGGTGGAAGATGGGAGGCCAGCAAAGGGACCATCGAAATAGTCGAGTCTAGAGGTAACAAAGGCATGAATGAGGGTTGCAGCATCAGATGAGATGAGGCAGGGGCGGAGACAGGTAGTATTATGGAGGTGGAAGTAGGCGGTCTTGGTGATGGACCCAATATGTGGTCGGAAGCTCATGTCAGGGTCAAACAGGATGTCAAGGTTGCAAACGGTCTGGTTCAGCCTTAGACCGTGGCCAGGGAGAAGGATGGCTAGGGAACAGAGTATGCGATGGGGACTTAAGACATGGTGGCAGAAATTACTCCCAAAATAACAGTGAACTCAATAGCGCTCTCCATTGTTAGTGGCGAAATGGAGGAGTAAGTTCCGGCGTTCACACACGCGCTGTGAAACGCGGAAATCCAGAACTTGCATCTAGAGATTTGCCGGCGATATAACAGCTTCGAATTAAAAGGGACATTGCACGCTGCAATCAGAGAAATCATTGAAAAAGCGCCAACTTGCTTATCTGCCCAGCTGGAAAGTAACTAATTACACCACCCAACCTAACCTAAGTTTTAACAGCGCAGTTAGTCTGAATGACTGACAAACAACTAAAAATTAATTTTAAAACGTGGAATCTCATTACTCCTTATTTTAATAGTTTTTGGTCATTAAAAATGTTTTCATAAAAAATAATTTAAAAAAACTTTTCCTTTCTATCTCTTCTATTTAATTCAATTATTTCTTACCCTTTCTTTTCTTCATTGATTAAAAATGTTGTACCTTTCACTTCCTGGTTTTCACGTTCCAAGCCGGCAGTGATAGTGAACGCAGCTTGTCAAAAATGCTGCGATCTGATTGGTCGAGGGGAGAGCTCGATTGATCCTCTCACTTCTCCCTGGGTCCTACCTTCACTTGAACTGACGCTGGGCTCGTCTCTGCTTCCTAGTCAAGGAAGTGGCCGAAGAAAAGACCACGGTAAGTTAGCGGGTTAGTATAATCTATGGAGCGGCGAGCGTTTTGCTGCTCCAAGCGATTTCTACCCCAATAGCTTCGGTCTTCCCAATATTTAGTTGGAGGAAATTTCTGCTCATCCAGCACTGGACGTCAGACAAGCAGTGTGACAAATGAGACAGTGGAGGGGTCGAGAGAGGTGGTGGTGAGATAGAGCTGGGTGTTGTCAGCGTACACGTAGAATCTGACTGTGTTTTCGGATGATGTCGCCGAGGGGCAGCGTGTAGATGAGAAATAGAAGGAGGCCAATGATAGATCCTTGGGGGACTCCAGAGGTAACAGTGTGGGCACAGAAAGAGAAGCCATTGCAGGTGATTCTCTGGCCATGACTAGATGAATAAGAATGTAACCAGATGAGCGCAGTCTCACCCAGCTGGATTATGGAGGAGAGACAGTGGAGGAGGATGGTATGGTCAACCGTGTCAAAGGCTACAGGCAGGTTGAGATGAGGTGGGATAATTTACCATGGTTACAGTTACCATAGGATATTATTTGTGACTTTGATTTGGGCCGTTTCAGTACTGTGCCAGAGCGGATACCTAATTGGAGGGTTTCAAACATGGTGTTGTGAAAAATAAGTAGGAATGCTCTAAAAACCCACAATATATACTTCACTATATCCCCTGATACATAGTCACTTATCACAATTGCATCAAGTCATTCAAATAGTAATAGCAATTTACAGCAATTCTTCTAGGAGGTTATAGTCTGATGGATGGGGCAAATCAGTGGATGTTATCTACCTGAATTTCAGGAAAGCATGTGAGGCTATCCCATACAACAGGTAGCTGCGAAAGTGTTAGGCTGGACTGTCTGAAAGATACACAGCAAAGCGGGGTGGTGGTGGATGGGGAAATGTCGGAGTGGAAACCGACTGCCAGTTGATCTTCTCAGCGGTCAGTGTTGGACCATTGTTTATAATTTTTATAAACAATTTTTAGAGATAGAATATTGTCCAAGACATCTAAGTTTACAGATGACATCAAATTGGGTGCAGTGGCCAATGATACTAACCAATGTGCAATAATCCAAAGGGATCTGGACAAGCTACGCCAAAGGACAGAGAGGTGGCAGATGGAGTTCAACACTGATAAATATAGTCACAAGATTAGGTACAAGTGAGAATGTAGAGTACATATTAAATGGTAACATGCTTGTTTCAACAGCAGAACAAAAAGATCTAGGTGTTTTGATACATAGGTTGTTAAAACTCAGTTCAGTATTCACAGGTGGTGGAAAAAAGCAAATAAAATGTGGGGATGTATAACTAAGAGAGAGACTTATAAGGAGGAGATTTTGAAGTTGTATCTAGTCTCGATGAGGTTACTGAGATCAGTTTGAGTCTCTTACTACAGGAGACATGTAGAATTATTGGGGAGAGTCCAGTCTAGGATGCGAAGTCTGATTCCTGAACTTTAAAAGTTTAAATATGATGAAAGGTTGTCTACTCTGGAACTTTACTCTCTGAAGAGGAGAATGATGGGAGAACTTGACAGAGATCTTTAAGATTTTCATGGTATGGGGAACTTGGATCCAGAAAGGTTCTTCTCTAAGGTTTATGATACATGGACTAGAGGGCACAGTTTAAAGTTAAGGGTGTCACAATAAAATAAGAATTTTAGCCCATTTTTAAAAAATAAGTGAGAGATAGAATTGTGGAATAAACGTACAGCATTTTTATACTTCTATATTAAACTCTGTCGCCCTACTTTAACTTTGCCCATCATCTTATAACATTTTCCCTCTTAACATAGGGCCAGATTTTGCTGTGAGCGGCGAACGAACGGTGCCCACCGTTTGTTAGACTTGCACTTGCCCATAGCCGGCAAGTTAGTGTCAGCGGGAAAGCCAAACAACGCAGTACCCTCCACAGGGCATCTAGGATCTGTGTGAACAGGGCAAGCAACTGTGTGTCTCCTTAACAAGTCATACTGAAGAATCGTTAATGAACAGCACAGAGTCTGAACCAGAAAGTGTAAATTAGAATAGTGAATTCAATGTCAAATCAGGTACAGAAAGCGAAATAAAGAGGGGGAAAGAAAGATTGGATTAAGAGAGAGATAAAAAAAGACAAAAGAAAAAAAATGTTACTTTTTAAAAAAAAATCTCCAACAATAATTAAAAGCTGAAGGAATGAGACTCCACACTTGGAAAAGTTAATTTTCAGTGCCAGAGAAGTTGTTTGGCAGTAATTAAGACTTATCACGTCATTAAAAGGGTACTTAGACTGGAATGGACAAGCCCTAACTTTTTGTGGCGAGTTTAGTTCGTATCCACAATGTCAGTACAGGAACTTCACGCTGTTCAATACATTTGAATGAGGAGCCAGATGGCTATTTGCCATTTTCGAGCAGCTTAAGGAGAAGCGGCGCATCTCAGACAGCAACGTCCGGATTTTCGTGTTTAACTGCACCTCTCTGCTCACCAGCAGTTGTTGTCCAATTAGCGCATAAATAACGGTAAGCGCTGTTAGCCCCACCGTTACTTTCACAGCAAAATCCTTGCCATTGTGTCTTCCCTATTTCATTACTATTTACCCTTGCTACTTGCTTTATGCCTGTAATCATGTCTTGGCCTTCTTTATTCTATTGATTACTTATTCATTATTCAACATTACTTCACAAACCTTTCTCTTCACGCCCCAGCCATCCCTATCACCGTTGTTATGCAATGTGGTGTTTCTTTTATTAGTTGCATTTACATTTGACGCTTCTGCAGTTCAGATTGCAGGAGAGCACTGTGAACTACAGAAGCATCAAATGTAAAAGGGGGTTGTGGAACAAAACACCAAGCAGTTTTTTAAAAAAGGAATAGATGAATTCCTATTAGAAAAAGTGTTAAAGGATGATTAATTCCAAAATCATAGTAAGCAAACGGATGGGTTGAAATGGATCAATTATCTTCCTATGGCCAAAACATTTGTTTCTATAATTGTGGTTTAGGAACTGAGAATGGAAAAGTTCTAACACAAGGTTTCAGCCACAAGGTTATGTTCTTATGTTCCTATAAGGCCTCCTCAGGTGGAACTAGTGTGAAAAGGCACATTTACATTTACCACTTCTGTAGTTTGGATTGCAGCAGAGTGAGGTCTCTGCAGTGACTCCCCTTAATTCTTAGCTTGGAACAAAGGAGATGGTTTTAGCAATGTATACACAAGGAGCTGGTGCACAAACATCGCTCTCCACAATCAGAACTACAGATGCACCAAATGTAAGAGCACCTACAAGGAAAACCACCACATTGTATAAAGTAGATCACAGGGATGGCTGAAAGAAAGAAAGATTTGCATTTGTATAGGGTCTTTCATGATCTCAAAGCGCTATACAGCCAATGAAGTACTTTTTTTGACGTATAGCCACTGTTGCAATGTAGGAATTGCAGCAGCCAATTTACACACAGCAAGTTCCCACAAACAGCAATATGATCATGACCAGGTAATCTGGGGGTTTTTTCAGTGATATTGGTTGAGGGGTTAAATAATGGGGCTTGACTCCGGGAGAACACCCCAGCTCTTCTTCAAAATAGGTGTGATGTGGAGATGCCGGTGATGGACTGGGGTTGACAATTGTAAACAATTTTACAACACCAAGTTATAGTCCAGCAATTTTATTTTAAATTCACAAGCTTTCGGAGACTTCCTCCTTCCTCAGGTAAATGTTTCAGGAGCTCCTTGAAGCCTACGCATTTATACATATAGAACAATACATGGTGTTTACAGACTGCCCCTGCAACTGCCCGTTGCCAAGGCAATCACCGTGTTCAGACAGAGAGGTGTCACCTGCAGAACCCCCGAATACACATTCAACAAAAAAACAAACAGGGAAAAAAAAGAGAAAAAAAACAGAGAGGTGTGAAGAGAAGGACGTGTGAAAATAGGTGTGAAGAGAAGGACGTGTGAAATGATGAAAAAATAATCAAAATAAAAGGAGGCCAAGATGCAACAGCAGGCAGAAAAGGTAGCAGACAGCTAAAAAAAAATTATTAAAAAAAAGGAAAAAAAAACTATTTCAAGGTGATTGGGAAACTGAAGTAATTGGATAGTTTAATATTTAAAAAAGCTATAAGTTGGTAGTCAGGCAGAAGGGTTTGATTCCTGCTGCTCTATGGTGATGAGTTTTAAATACTTGGCATCTTTGTATTCCACGTCAAGATAAATGAGAAGATTATGACAACCAAATATTTGATTGCACAAAACGGAGTTAAGTAATGCTCATTTTTTTCTTGTGATACTTTACTGGGAAGTAACTGAACATATCCAGATTGGGAAATGTTGGAACTATGGTGCAGCTATATAAAATAAATCTGGACTCTCAGGATATTTTTGTTCTCTGGCCTCATCCAGCATTAAAACAAGCAAAAGATTCACTTTAGAATTTGACCCTTGTGCTGTTGACTCTAAAAAGTTGTGTATGTACTACACGGTGTTCAAGCAGTTAAATCAGTTTTGCATAAACTGATAGCAGACTCTTAACACCCAGGTAAAACATTGGGCTCCCGGAATCTGAATTAAAAAAGGACAAAAGCAGCTTCAGTTCAGGCACAATGTGTGGTTTCATTTTTCCTGAGCCACAGCAAACCAGCAATCAAACCCAACCTCTTCTTCTAATTCTAAACACGACTACACAGAATATTTCCAGCTCACCTACCCTCAGCTCTCAAAAATGGACAACTTGCATTTATATAGCGCCTTTGACATAGTAAAACGTCCCAAGGTGCTTACTAAAGCATTATCAAACAAAATTTGACACCGAACCACAAAAGGAGATATTAGGATAGGTGACCAAAAGCTTGGTCAAAGAGGTAGGTTTTAACAAACGTCATAAAGGAGGAGAGAGAGGTAGAGAGGCGGAAAGATTTAGGGAGGGAATTCCAGAGCTTAGGGCTTAGGCAGCTTAAGGCACAGCCACCAATGGTGGAGCAATTAAAATTGGGGATGCGCAAGAGGCAAGAATTGGAGGAGTGAAGAGATCTTAGACGGTTGTAGGATTGGAAGAGGTTACAGCAATAGGGAGGAGCGAGAACCTAGAGGGATTTGAAAACAAAGATAAGAATTTTAAAATCGAGGCGTTACTGGACCAGGAGCCAATGTAGGTCAGCAAGCACAGGGGTGATGGGTAAACGGGACTTGTTGCGAGTTAGGATACAGGCAGCAGAATTTTGGATTAGCTCAAATTTATGGAGCATGGAAGATGGGAGCCTGCTAGGAAAGCATTGCAATAGTCAAGTCTAGAGGTAACAAAGGCAGATGAAAGTTTCAGCAGATCAGCTGAGGCAGCAACGGAGACGGGCGATGCTACGGAGGTGGAAGTAGGTGGTCTTGGTGATGGAGCGGCTACGTGGTCAGAAGCTGGTTAGGGTCAAACAGAACACCAAAGTTGCGAACGGTCTGGTTCAGCCTCAGACAGTGACCAGGAAGAGAGTTGGAGTCGGTGATTAGGGAACAGAGTTTGTGGCGGGGACTGAAGACAATGGCTTCGGTCTTCCCAACATTTAGTTGGAGAAAATTTCTGCTCATCCAGTACTGGATGTCAGCCAAGCAGTGTGACAAATCAGAGACAGCGGAGAGGTTGAGAGAGGTGATGGTGAGGTAGAGCTGGTTGTCGTCAGCACACACGTGGAACCTGACGTCGTGTTTTCAGATGATGTCGCCAAGGGGTAGCATGTAGATGAGAAATAGGAGGGGGCCAAGGATAGATCCTTGGGGGACTCCAAAGGTAACGGTGTGGGAGAGGGAAGAGAAGCCATTTCAGGTGATTCTCTGGCCACGAATGGATAGATAAGAATGGAACCAGACGAGTGCAGTCCCACCAAGCTGGACGACGGAGGAGAGGTATTGGAGTAGGTGGTCAATCATGTTAAAGGCTACAGACGGATGGTTTACCATGGTTAGTCACAAAAGGATGTCATTTGTGAGTTTGATTTGGGCCGTTTCAATATTGTCCGGGGGCAGAAACCTGATTGGAGGGATTCAAACATGGCGTTTCAGGAAAGATGGGCACGGATTTGGGAGGCGACAACACGTTCAAGGACTTGAGAGGAAAGGGAGGTTGGGGATGGGGCGGTGGTTTGCAAGGACAGAGGGGTCAAGGATGTTTTTTTTTGAGGGGAGGGGGTGACAACAGTCGATTTGATGGGGAGAGGGACAGTACCTGAGAGGGAACCATTAACAACATCAGCTAACAAGGGGGCCAGGAAGGGAAGTTGGATGGTCAGCAGTTTGAAGGGAATAGGGTCAAGGGAGCAGGAGGTGGAGATAGGAGAGAAACAAAGAGAAAGATGTGAGTTCAGGGCTTGGGCAGGGGGGAACCTTAGAGGAAGTTTGGCTTGATGGGCTATAGGAAGTGGGGGGGGGGGGGAAGTGGCATAAAGGTTTACAGACCAACTTTTTAAAAATACATCAATCTGTAATTTCTGTCTGCTGGGAAATGTATGGATTTTATGAAATGCTGTAACTGAAATTTCTACATTGAAATTTCTCAATCTTTGCCAAATGATCGGCAATAAGTGTTCAAATGGAGGCCAGGCACTTGCACAGAAAGGAAGAAAAATCAAAGTACAAGTCAACCTCGGCTATTCTTACATGCCTCCTCTGGTTACATCACTTGTAAACAATTTTACAACACCAAGTTATAGTCCAGCAATTTTAAATAAAATTGCTGGACTATAACTTGGTGTTGTAAAATTGTTTACAATTGTCAACCCCAGTCCATCACCGGCATCTCCACATCATGGTTACATCACGATAGGACTGCTACTCTAAGGAAACTAATGTTGCATAAATTATATACAAATGGAATATGAAAAAGGTGACTCCTTAAGGCAAAACATGTCTAAATGTTGTCACTATCTTAATCTGCAGAATGGAGTGTTTAATTCAGTAAGGAAGAACAAACATGTATTTGCAGAAAATTTTGAGTAACTACTAAATGTTTCACCCTTAGTGTTTTCATTTTTTTTTGGAATGATGATTAAATAAACCTTGCTGTTGAGAGCACAATACAGTTTTCCCAAAACATCACAAATGGTAAGCTTCAAGATAATCATGACTTCATAAAGGATTATTGGAGCTAGGTGTTTGAAAAATGAATAAAGCATTCTACAGACTAACAGAAATTCTTATTACTTAAAAATTAATTAGTAAACATCTTGCCAAAACAAGTCAGGGACCTATATATTAACAATGCACAATAGTAGAAGATTGTGAACAATCCATTCCTATTAATTTTCCGTACATTTATCTGAGATTTGGGGCTTAACTTTAGTGATGTGCATCAGCAATCACATTTTTCTTTAAAAAAATCTCAGAATTGTGGCCGTGTTATTTCATATTTATAAAACTGGTTATGAGACCAGCTCCTGCATCTGGGCAGTGGGATTGGCCTCAGTTAGGAGTGCCACAGTTCTGGATAATCTAAATGTTGCCTCCAATTACCCTACTGAAGAACTCCATTCTACTCATGGCACATTTGGAAGGTCAATGGACCCTCACAGATGTCCTGTGGCAGCTTAACCCTTCCCAATTAAAACACACCTCATTTTGGTAGTACAAACACATTGATTTTTAAATAGACAGAACATATATTAATTTGAAAACAAAAATCAGAGAAATTCAGAAAGTAATATACAGATATATCAATTTGGCATTTAGATATTATTTGCAGTAGCTGCCGGAACCTGCATGAACAAAAAACCTTTTATTTAAATTGAAGGATAAGATAGGGCTGTCACTATCTTTAATTCTACTGTTTTAACACTAGTAACTGCTTTTAGGACCGCGCAAGTTATACCTGTTCATCTATACTGCTCTGGGCTTAAGCCTGAAACCTGTGCATTTGGATGCAGGCACATAGCTATGCTCACGAGCATCCAAATTGTAGCAACATTTTTTAACATTAGTAAAGGCCTATTTATACTGTCAGCTGCTTGCTATCGTTAAAAGCTCAAAGGTGATCTGCTGAACCACCTTGTGAACTTTCATTTTCAAGTTTTAAGAAAGTTTATTCTGCATCATCTGCAGTTAAACTGCAATTGACTTGAGGGTTGCCAACTCTGGTTGGACATATTCCTGGAGGTGTTATCACATGGCCTCCTGCCTCTAACCGCTCTGTCCCCACACTCCTGCCATCATTCGTCCAACACGTCCATACTTGCAGCATACCACCTTCCCACGCCAATTGGAAAACAAATAGATTCATTACCCAATCAAATGATTCTTGACTGTCCGTCAAACAGTCTTTTATCCCCATGTCTGATATTTTTATAACTAATAAACAGGTGTTCAGAGAAATGATTTTTTAAACACAATTTTCTAATGCCCCTATGATTTTTCTCCTGGGTTGCTCACAGATTAATCTTTAATTCCTGGAGACTCCAGGACAATCCTGGAGGGTTGGTAACCCTAATTGATGTGGAGTCGAAGAGGTACAAAACTACTTGAGGTGATATCACACCATTTTTGATACATCAATTTGTATGCAGATGAGTTGCAGTGGGACTACAGTGTCATGGAACCCAATCCAAGTCGCAGTATGACCAGCTCCTTAATCATAGATTCTGAGAAATTTACGGCACAGAAGGAGGCCATTCAGCCCATCATGTATGTGCCGGCTGAAAAAGAGCCTTCCAGCCTAATCCCACTTTCCACCTCTTGATCTGCAGCCTTGTAGGTTACAGCACTTCAAGTGCATATCCGAGTACTTTTTAAATGAATTGAGGGTTTCTGCCTCTCCCACCCTTTCAGGCAGCGAGTTCCAGACCCCCGCCACCCTCTGGGTGAAAAGATTTCTCCTCAACTCCTCTCTAATCCTTCTACCAATTACTTTAAAATATATGCCCCCTGGTTATTGACCTCTCTGCTAAGGGAAATAGGTCCTCCCTATCCATTCTATCTAGGTCCCTCACAATTTTATACACCTCAATTAAATCTCCCCTCAGCCTCCTCTGTTCCAAAGAGAACCCCAGCCTATCCAATCTTTCCTCATAGCTGAAATTCTCCAGTCCTGGCAGCATCTTCGTAAATCTCCTCTGTACCCTCTCTAGTGCAATCATATCTTTCCTGTAATGTGGTGACCAGAACTGTACATAGTACTCCAGCTGTGGCCTAACTTTTTTTTAAAAAACAGTTCGAGCATAACCTCCCTGCTCTTATATTCTACGCCTCCGCTAATAAAGGAAAGTATCCTGTATGCCTTTTTAACCACGTGTCCTGCTACCTTCAGGGATCTGTGGACATGCACTCCAAGATCCCTCTGTTCCTCTACACCTCTCAGTATCCTCCCATTTATTGTGTACTCCCTTGCCTTGTTTGCCCTCCACAAATGCATTACCTCACACTTCTCTGGATTAAATTCCATTTGCCACCATTCTGCCCACCTGACCAGTCCATTGATATCTTCCTGTAGTCTACAGCTTTCTTCCTCACTATCAACCACATGGCCAATCTTTGCATCATGTTACTTATCTAAAACAGTATTTTGCTGCCATTCTGTCCTCCAACTTTGGCGTATTGTGCATCCTCCCTCCTCTGCACCTGTGGCAAAGACTTCAGCTGTTTCAACCCTACTCTCTGTAACTCCCTCTCTAAACACCTCCACCTTACTACTGCTCCCCTCGCCTTTCAAGCCCCCTTAAAATCTCTCTCTTTGACCATGTTTTCGGTCATCTCTCCTAACTTTTCCATTACTGCCCGCTGTCCATTTCCGTTCTGTGAAGCACCAAGAGATGTTTACTACACTGAAGATGCCATATAAATGCAAGTTGTTTTAGTGAGAAAATATAGTTGTAAAATGGACCATAATGAATAGAAAGCATTACAAATCTAATGATAAAGGCCATTGTTAAGCCCAAATCACATCACTCCTAGTCTTTGAATTGAAGTATACAAGACCACCGCAAAAGCACGTCACATATTTATTAAAGTTTCACTCATTTGCGTCAAAGAAGTAATTTACATAAATAAGAGCTGCAATATTATAATATTCTGCATATGGATTGTGGCAATGTTATCATCTTCACCGACACGCAGCTTAGACATGAGTTGAATAATTAATTGTGTGAGTCAAATCCCTCCATGGTGTGACAGCTGTGGCCATTTCCTGTACAGTTCATTAACTATATGAACGACTGCATTTACCACAGTAATAATGCTGAAAGAATACTTGACACGACTTTACAGTCTAATGGCCCGGAGACATCACAGTTGCATGAAATGAACAAACACTAACCCCATATGAAGTCTTAGTCAGAACTAAGCATTTCCCCAAATTAATTTGCTTTTTTTAAAACTGCCTTGCACCCATTGTATTCCCTTTCATCTTCCCACACATTTGTAATCAGACAAATATTAAGGTATATACTTTACAGGGCAGGGCTAGGTAACCCATCTATCCAGTGGCTCTTGAAGATTGGAATAACGCAACTAACCATGTTCTCTGTTCAAATGGCAGTTGAGGCTCAAATTCGGACGCATCTCTAAATGGATTTCAACAGCCTGGTCACCGTAGTTAGTCCATTTCTATCAGTTTATCTTGTATATATCACAGAGTTAGTTTAAATATTATATTGGACTCATGAAATGTCCCAATTCACTTACCATACAACTGAGAAGAGCAACACCATTTTCTAATGAAATTACTACCAGCTCATACTGAAGACCCTAGTGATAACTTTCCATCATTTAGCCCATAAGGACCAGATTAATGCAAACCACAGCCTTCAGTCATTACATGCTTCATCTGTGTGACAAGTAAATCTCTCAAGAACCTTTGGGGTACAAATTGCTCGGAGCAGCAAACCAACACTCCTCGCCGCTCCATAGATTTATACTAACCCACAAACTTCGGCCACTTCCTTGAATAGGAAGTGGAGAAGAGCCCAGCGTCAGTTCAGGTCAAGCTAGGATCCTGGGAGAAGCAATCTCTCCACTCCACCAATCAGGTCGCAACATTTTTGACAAGCTGCGTTCACGGCCTCTGCCGGCTTAGAACGTGAAAACCAGTAAGTGAAAGGTACAACATTTTAAATCAATGTAAGAACAGTTATAGACAGCTAAAAAAGGGTAAGAAATAATTGAATTAAAGACAGAAAGGAAAAGTAAAACAATCTAAAAAAAATTTTAGTGACCAAAAACTATTAAAATAAGGAGTAATGAGACTCCACATTTTTAAAAGTTAATTTCTAGTTGTTTAGCAATCATTAAGACTTACCACGCAGTTAAAACTTAGTTTAGACCTGTATTTTTAAGCATACCTGTTTGGTGGCGTAATTAGTTACTTTCCAGCTGGGCAGATAAGCAAGTTTGCATTTTTTCAATGATTTCTCTGATTGCAACATGCGTTGGCCCTTTAATTCAAAGCTGTCATATCGCCGGCGAACCACTAGGAGCAAGTTCCGATTTCCGCTTTTCACTGCGCATGTGCAAACATCGGAACTTGCTCCTCGCTTTCGCCACTAACAACGGAGAGCGCTGTTGAGCTCTGTGTTATCTCAGGAGCAATTTCTGCACCATTGGTTTATTTCTCATTTTCTCTTCTCCCTTGAAAGTACTGTTTCCTTTTCTTTCATTGGGAAACCAAGGTGAAGAACCAATATCTATATGCATGGGTCACAATGGCAGAATACAAGAGAGTATACACTGGTTGTATGGTTCTATGGGTGCCAACCTCCTCTCTGTACTTCACCATGTGACAACTTTTCATGAGTGAACCTAGACTGAGTGTAGCGGATGAAGCATCACAGCTGATGCTAATCTTTTCCTTATCCAATTTTCAAACACATGCACATTCTAACAATGTCCTTGGATAGCTATCAGAAACAGCAATCTTTATTGATTTTTCCCCTCCCTAGCCCACGGACCGAGGTAACTGTGGTGCTCCTACTACTGACCACGCTGAGATCAACTAACTCAGCACTGAGCAGAATCAAAGCTGTCTATATGTCAGTATCACAACAAGCAATGCATTTACCATCAGTTCCAGCTCATCTATAGGAATCATGATTTTTTTTTGTAAAGTATGCATTAAATTTCAAACTAAAACTAACAAAAAGGGAATAAGTTCAACTGTATCTAGAGATTAGGAAGCGGCTTCAAATTTGCAGCTTTTTGCTAGGAACAGGCACTAATTATTCTAAGATGCTCCTTAAAATCTCTCTCTTTGACCAAGCTTTTAGTCACCTGTCCTGATATCTCCTTATGTGGCTCAGTGTCAAATTTTGTCTGATAACATTCCTGTGAAGCACCATGGGACACTTCACTATGTTAAAAGGTGCTATATAAATGCAAGTTGTTGTTGTAAATCTGATATCTTCAATGTGTTCATCGAATTCTGCCTTCTACATCTCTGTCTCTCTAAATTGAATGTCTATCCGATACTTATGTATAATGCAATCAATGGATTCCTGATAGACCAAGCTGCTGTCATATTAATCAGTTCTACTCCATCAATATTTCTTAAAAATGGAAATACATCTTGAAATATCTAAATAGTTGACAAGGATATTTTTGTAGAGGAATCACATTTGGAAGGTCACGCTGCAGCCATTAAAATACCCGCTCTAACATACATTGGTTACTACCACATTGTTCCTTTTCTCCCTATAACCTTTGTACACTGTAGCAATTGGGCCCCCAGTACCAACCAGTAATCATTCCCAAGAATGCTGAACAAACACACTCAGGGTCACACCAGCATCAGAACACTTGGCCCAACTCCCACTTGACTGAAATGCATGTTTTTCTTTTCTCTCTCCTTGTTTTTGTAGACCAGGATTCTCTCTACACAAATAAGCCAAAATCAATAGCTAATAGTCTACCAATGATCACAATTCCACTTTAACACGACACAGAATTTCTTTTGAAGTCACTGAGAACAAATGCCAGATGTTAGTTTGGACCACCATTTTAATTGTACCTGATCACAATGGCCATTGTGAATAATTTATCAAACTGAGTGAGTGAATATGAAAACTTAGAGTGTTCATTACAAATTGTGTTTGTTATCAAGTTATTTTGATCATTTACACAGCTGCTTTTCTGAGTCAGAATAACTACAAATGCATTTTTTCCTTCCTCCATCCAATTTTCTTCCCTCCTTTGTCAAAGATGCTGAGCTAATGAGCAATACTACCTGTGACTGTAAGGCACCTTATCCTATCAAAGCAACTCAAAGCACTTTTGAATGGCAGTAACTGCATTTATATAGACAAACCTTGCAGCCACTAATGTCCGATTAATATGTTTTTAGTACTAATTAAAGGATGACATTAAGAAAATGTTCAGCTCTTCGTTGGATAGTGTGATGCAATCATTAATATCCACCATGAGAACAGGCAAATAGGACCTCACTTTATCATCTCATCTGAAGGATGGCACCTCAGACAATGCAGCACTCCATTGGAGCTTCAGCCTATATTACAAGTTGACACCTTATGTCAGTATAGGGCTCAAATTCACAACTTTCAGAGCTGGAAGCAAGTGAGATATTGATTGAGCCACACTAATACATCTGATTCTGAGCCAATTGCACAGGAGCCAGGCCCTCAAGTACCTCACCTAAAAAGAGTGGTTACTCTTTAATGGAACAAAAAGTGAGAAAGAAAGCAAGGCAAATTGAAGTGATGAAGATGGACAGTAGGAGCTAAGATGAAGCAGAGGAGATTACAAATAGTAAATGTCTGAACAAAAAGGGCAGGACTTGGAAAAGGGATGAAGTGTGGAATGTATTTAGAGGTGTGATAGCAGAGAAATGCAAACACAGGTTAGTCATAACTGCAACTGGATGTACATTTCAGTTTTAGTGAGGAACTGGAACCCAAACTATGACAGTCATTTCAAACTGTTCTGTCATTAACAATGAAATTATGATGCAAAAAGGTATGGCAGATATCACCACGGTAATACCACCTCTTGCCTGAAACTATACTGCTTTACTTCTTAAATAGATTGTTTTACACTGCAGGAAAAGAGAGAGAGAGAGCGTGCTAAAAGTGGGTGTACATGAGCTGCACTTAATTTAATGTCTCTCTGAACATCTCCTTTAACATAATTGAAAAATGACCAAAGTGGAATGGAAGATTGTTTGAAAATCACAATTTGCAACTTTATTTTCCGGCCAGTGGATCTTTTCTGATGGTTGGAGAAGGTCCATACATGCCAATGATCGAGAAACTGCATCACTGACTGACTTCTACAGGAGAACTGTGCACTCAGCCTGCCTGCAGCCAAGAAAGATGTCAATCGGTGCTGCTGCAGATAGCGTTTATTACTGTCACCTTACTGTAGTCTCAAGAGGCACTAATGAAATTACCTCTTTACATGAGTCTCTAACCCCAAAGACAACAATATTACTGAAGGCAGGACTGCTGAAAACAGGACTACTGAAAACACTAAGCTAAATCTAATATAAAAATATTAGAATTCCAAGTCTTTCTGTGTGTACATATTTCATAAAAATCACCACAGATCTGGGAAATGTATGGTGCAATGGGTCAGTGCACTCAATTCCACTGTCCTTTCACCTCTGGGACCTGGATTCAAATCTCATCAAGCCTGATAGGATGGAACTATCCTTTCTGCTGGCTGAATTGAGTGTGTGGAGTCTCAACACAGTTCCTAGTAGATGCAGAACCACAGCACATACCCACACACAATTCAGCACTCAGGTTAAACATAATGATGGCTGGTGCATAAAATGGAAAATTTATGCTTATGTTTGAGACATTGCTCTTCTCAGGTTAGGAATACAGCACATTGTTGGGTACTGTAAAGGGAGTGGTTGATGCTGTCCGAGTGTCCAAAGTGAAAGTTTCCCAGCATTAACGTCTCTCACTTTGATAAGTGCAAAAACTCAAAAGCAATAAAAATCTGACTTAATATTTTACACCACATCTTAAATTTCAATACACAAATCTTAAGGCTCCAAATAGAACTTTTGGGAATTGATTTTGAATATTGCAAATACTCTGTTTTGTAGATAGTATCCTATGGTTTTCCTGCATTCAGATACAATTGGAATTCTTATTTGTAAAATTGAACAATGTATTTTTTAAAAATAGCAGACAAAAGAATTTTATATGAACATGCTAAATGTCCGTGTAATATTGCACAGCATATTTTTCAGGCTATATATTGCCTTTCATGTCCTCAGAGTGTTGCAAAGCCCTTCACAGCCAATGAATTACTTTTGAAATGCAATCATTTTAGGCACAGCAAGGTCCTACAAACAGCAATAAGATAAACAACCATGTGATCTGTTTGGTTGAGGGATGAATATAGTTTTACTTTTACAATGGTACGACAGTTTAAAAAGTTTGAAGCATGCTGCTGGATCCAGTTGTGGTCACTTAGGAAAAGATGTGGAGGCGACAGAAGAATTCAAAGATAGTTCAAGTTTTCGATTATTGATGGATGTAAAAGGTTAAAGAAGCTAATTCTATTCTTATTGCAACAAATGAAGTGGGAAGAAATGTGATCCAGGTTTTTCAAATAACAAGGGGACCCAATAAATTGGATGGAGGGAAATATTGTGTGTGGAACAAGCATGGAGAAGCATGGAGAACCCCGGGACATGTTTGGAACCTAAAGAAGTCACCAAGCTGAACGACACAAAGTCAGTAGCTTCAAACTTAAAAGTTGCTCACTTATGTAACGTGGACTGGCTCAGTATGAAAAAGTCTTCAGAGCTTAACTGAACTACACTGTGGATCATATCATCCAGCTGTGCAGGAAACAGTCAGCACAGTTCTGAATCAGTCCTGGCAACCTAGGACCACTGATCAAATGAGACATTTAGTGGTCAAAAATAGACATGTGTCAGCAACACAACTTGCCACATTTCAGGAAAGTGATGCAGCTGACATTAGCTGCAGCATGACAAAGGCAGTTTATGGGTGGGTGACTTACAGGAAGCATATATTAATGCCAGAAAATGTATGCAAAAGTCTTCTGAAAAATAACCTATGGTTGGATAACTCCAAAAAAAAAACTTTTCATAGTGCCAAATATCTACTACCATCTGTGAAGTCAACAACTAAGTCCCTCATCCTCTGGGTTTGTATGTTCAGCTTCAACAGATTAACACCTTTATTTCATCAATAGTGTTTTGAACAAAGATTTACAAAGACATTTCTTCTCCAAAACCACACAGCTCCATCTGCAATACATCTCCTGGAAAACCAGGATAATAACCCAAAGTACAAAGTTTGTAAAGGATCTCCTAAAAGAAAAGTTTGCTGAAAAGGCTTTTCTAGGCTTCATCCAAATAACATCTGTACCACTATTTAGACGACTTGCAAAAAATGTCCCGAGCCCAGTATTGAAGTGTAGAGGTACATCTTGCAACAATTGGTACAGTCCGTGGTTTATTCCATTTCTAGACAGCTGCAGTTCATGACCAAGCTCTCAATGAAAGCATCTACTGAATGCATTGACCTATGTCCTTAGGAACATACCAACTCCCCTTGAAAACTCTTATTAAAAAAAGTTAATTAGATTTGATTGTCTGCATATGATAGGCTGAACATATGCTAAACTAAGCAAGATGCAGCATGCTGACACTTATACATTGTCCAATATGTGAGACATGCAGGCAAGCTCCAGCCATTAGCAGGGATTTATTTTTCAATATGCACAGTGAAGAAAACAGCACTATACAAAAACATAATGTACTAGTAATTATATAAAAGAAACAAGAGAGTTTAAAAAAATAAAAGATTTTAAGAAATGATAAATCACTAAATTTCCTTAAACAGTCAACAGACTGCAGGTTATTCATCATTTGAGGAAACCATTAAAAAAATCTCTTGCAATAGGAAAATCAAATAGCAATAGTTAACTTAAAATGCAAGTTTCTAAATTGGGTGCACCTGGATTCCAACCCACAACCACCCACTCCTTCCAAATTACAAATATTGAGAAATACCCTTCCAGTTCAGGGTTGGAACTAACAGCACCTCCCTCCCCTGTGACCTCTACCACCATCACCTCCAAAGTCATGCACCATCCAGGCTTGGACGTATATCACTGGTCCTTCATGGTCACTGTGTCAATATCCTACAATTCCATCATGGGAGCACCATTACCACAAGCACTGCAGCAGTTCAAGGTGGTGATGCACCACTGCCTTCTCAGGACAACTAGGGATAGGCCTTGCCAGCAGCGCTCATATCCTGAGAACAAGCAATAAAAAAAGCTGGAAATTCAGGCACGTTCCTGCATCCAATTTTAAATTAATGTTTGGAAAATTATGCACAGCACATGCCCGAAATTCTAACATGCACTTCCTCCAAGTGACTTTCCTTGCTGATAGTGCAAAGCCAGAAAATTATGCCTTCAGTGTTGTGGAAGCACTTCAGTCACTGCTGGATTTTTAAAATGTTACAATGGAACACGGATGCATTTTCCTCAGTTTTAAGAGCATTGCCTCGACTCTTCCTCCATTTCCACCCATCCCACACAGATACACCACAGGCTGGCTGAACTAATGTCTCATATAATGCATGAAGAAATTTCAAGAAGGCACTCTGCACATAAGACTTTAATTGTCACTGCAAAACAACAATGTGGAACAACTGAACAGAACCCCTCCAAAATATGCTGTAGGAGAGAAACAACCAAATATCAGCACAGTATCAAGTACTGTTCAATATTAAAGCTCCTCTCAGGATCACCTTATAAAAAGCAGCCTTCTTATCAATTTCAACATTTCTGTTAAAGATGAACCAATAGCTGTCATTTTTTTTAAATTCCAAGAAAGTACACACCAATGCATGGAGCTTTCAGTTTATAAAATTGTCAGAACTACCAGTCTGATAAATGGATCATACAGCTCTCCAGTAATAATTATGAAAACACACAATTTAACATATTAAAACAAAGAAAAATAATTGCAAATGCAATAAATCTCAAATAAAAAGAAAAACACAAAGCTGGTCAGTCAGCATATGTAAACAGAAAAGGTTAAATGCTGTCTTTTCTTTTTAATTGTAAACAATTTTACAACACCAAGTTATAGTCCAGCAATTTTATTTTAAATTCACAAGCTTTCGGAGGCTTCCTCCTTCGTCAGGTGAACGATGTGAAAAGGACGAAGGAGGAACGATGTGGAACGATGTGAAAAGGACGAAGCCTCCGAAAGCTTGTGAATTTAAAATAAAATTGCTGGACTATAACTTGGTGTTGTAAAATTGTTTACAATTGTCAACCCCAGTCCATCATTTTCTTTTTAAAAGTGCTGACTGACTTGTGTGTTTGCAGCATTTTCTGTTTTTACTTCTCAACATAACACATCATTACTTTGCTTGGATCCCAGAATTAAAAGGTATTTTCTAAACTGCTTTAAAGTTCCTGAAGTTTACTATTTTAAGCTTTCACACAGTAAAGTAGAAATGCATCAATAATGCTAAACAGTATTTTGCACCTCACTTGGTCTGCTATTCAGAGCTCATTCATCCATTGCAATTGATGCTATTCATATGCAATAGATTCCAAATCAGTACTACTCGCTGACCAATCACTGCACCCAATAATAGTGAATATCAGACCCTATTCACTGCTATTCAACAGCACTGCAATTCTATTCAGCAGTTTGGCAGCTTTTTTTGTATTTTATATTTTGTTATAGCCTCATCCAACTTCATGACAAAGTTTAGAATACTGTGAAATGTTAAGTCTATCACTCTACTATTAACAACAGCAGCTATGTAATTCAATAAAAATGGAAAACTGCAAGTGCTGGAGATCTGAAATAAAAGCAGAAAATGCTAGAAATACCCCGCAGTTCAGTCAGTGTCTGTAAAGAGAAAGGACGGGTTATTGGCATTTCGGGTGGGGAACCTTCACCAGAATGCTTTCTTGTAAACAATTTTACAACACCAAGTTATAGTCCAGCAATTTTATTTTAAATTCACAAGCTTTCGGAGGCTTCCTCCTTCGTCCTTTTCACATCGTTCCACATCGTTCCTCCTTCGTCCTTTTCACATCGTTCACCTGACGAAGGAGGAAGCCTCCGAAAGCTTGTGAATTTAAAATAAAATTGCTGGACTATAACTTGGTGTTGTAAAATTGTTTACAATTGTCAACCCCAGTCCATCACCGGCATCTCCACATCAGAATGCTTTCAACAGACTACAGAACTTATACCAGCAATATTCAAAACAACCCAACTTTATACTTGGGAAGCTCTTGGGAAGAGAACATAGATTTACTACAACTTGGTTCTGAGCTGAAGCTGACTGACAGCAGAAATTAAGTCAGCTTCAGCAGTGCATAAATATAGACTTCATGGTCTATTTTTAGTTCTTAGTTACAGATGATAGACACATGAAATTATTCTCAGCCTTCTGTATGAATGCACATACACTTCTTCCCTCAATACAAGGCTGTTTTGCTTTGTCTCTCGGGAGTAGGTCTGTATTGAGAGACAGCTGTCTAAATGTGATTCTTTACTCTAAAGTACAGCTTATTAATAATAAGGAAGCACTTATCAAAATTCCTTGATACGCAGATGGAACTCTTAATTTGCTTTTCAGAGCATAAAAAGTATATTTATCAGTGTAACTTCAGTATTGAATTATGCTAGTTTGAGGCATTGCAATGGCAATCAGAGTTAGCATAATGGAAAGATAATTACTAACGCACAGAGCTGGATTAAGAATTCTTGAGGCCCTGGGCACCAAGAATATATTTTTTTATTCGTTCATGGGATGTGGGCGTTGCTGGCGAGGCCAGCATTTATTGCCCATCCCTAATTGCCCTCGAGAAGGTGGTGGTGAGCAGTCTTCTTGAACCGCTGCAGTCCGTGTGATGAAGGTTCTCCCACAGTGCTGTTAGGAAGGGAGTTCCAGGATTTTGACCTGGCAACGATGAACGAACAACGATATATTTCCAAGTCGGGATGGTGTGTGACTTGGAGGGGAATGTGCAGGTGGTGTTGTTCCCACGTGCCTGCTGCTCTTGTCCTTCTAGGTGGTAGAGGTCGCGGGTTTGGGAGGTGCTGTCGAAGATGCCTTGGCGAGTTGCTGCACTGCATCCTGTGGATGGTACACACTGCAGCCACAGTTCGCCGGTGGTGAAGGGAGTGAATGTTTAGCGTGGTGGATGGGGTGCCAATCAAGCGGGCTGCTTTGTCCGGGATGGTGTCAAGCTTCTTGAGTGTTGTTGGAGCTGCACTCATCCAAGCAAGTGGAGAGTATTCCATCACACTCCTGACTTGTGCCTTGTAGATGGTGGAAAGGCTTTGGGGAGTCAGGAGGTGAGTCACTTGCCGCAGAATACCCAGCCTCTGACCTGCTCTTGCAGCCACAGTATTTATATGGCGGGTCCAGTTAAGTTTCTGGTCAATGGTGACCCCCAGGATGTTGATGATGGGGGATTCGGCGATGGTAATGCCGTTGAATGTCAAGGGGCGGTGGTTAGACTCTCTCTTGTTGGAGATGGTCATTGCCTGGCACTTATCCGGCGCGAATGTTACTTGCCACTTATGAGCCCAAGCCTGGATGTTGTACAGGTCTTGCTGCATGCGGGCTCGGACTGCTTCATTATCTGAGGGGTTGCGAATGGAACTGAACACTGTGCAATCATCAGCGAACATCCCCATTTCTGACCATAATGATGGAGGGAAGGTCAATGATGAAGCAGCTGAAGATGGTTGGGCCTAGGACACTGCCTTGAGGAACTCCTGCAGCAATGTCCTGGGGCTGAGAAGATTGGCCTCCAACAAACACTACCATCTTCTTTGTGCTAGGTATGACTCCAGCCACTATTCAGGGCCCTCTGCAAAACACTCACCCCTAGACCATTATAACACAAGCAGCTAGTAAAATGCATGAAGAAGTAGATCCATAATGTTTACACACTGCATTTGATAAAGAAAATCATAACACAATATACTATGCTTAAATGAAACTTAAATCATATCACAATATATGACAATTAAATGAAACCTATTTGCACAGGGGGCCCTGGCAGGGACCCATCTGGCTGGGACCCCTGGGCTCAGCCCCCATAGGCCTATGCGTTAATCTGCCCCAGCTAATGTGCAAGTCATTTCAAAATGTTGAATCCTTCTAAATAATGTGCTCATGAAAAACATTTAAAGAGATAAAAAGTTACATGGGAACACCACACAAAACAACAATTCTATTTTCAAAATCCTCACGTCTGCACATTGGTGCTAATTGTGCCAAGTATCTCACAATGTTAAGAACGGATCATAAAAAAACACTAAGCCTTCAGAATGCTTTTGAATCATATTTTGAGCCTAAATATGAGGTGGGGAACCGGTCTATTTGCTCAATTCTGTCGTGATCCTTGGCCATCCTAGGAGTCAACAGCAAGAGGTAAATATTTATTTCTAAGTTCCAAATGCTTTCCCCATGAACAGTAGAAATACATATTCAGTCCTTGCATCTATTTACATAATTACCATCTGTTTGATATAACTATGCTTGCTAATCACCAATTGTGCTTCTGCAGCAGAAGCATGCGTAAAATAACACGTTTCGTAAATGTGAGTTTATCTTGTGATGCACTCTCAAAAAAAGTGAGTGAGTGAGTGACGGGGAGGGGGGGGGGGGGGGGGTGGGGGGAGCTTTTAGTAGTGGCTCACGAAAGACTATGGTGCCCATAAAGCACATTAACAGCACAAAACCAGGAGGATTTTTACATACAATGACGTTACTACAGTATCTTTAGGCTCTTTTACATTGTAGCTCAGTGTAGTATAGGTCCTTAGAAAGTAATTCCAAAACAACTTTTCTGTGTTGCTCTCCCATTTTCATTTAAGTGTGCTTCCAGTCTCCCGTAGGTGCCATTGGAAGCCAATTGGGTAAACTAGGACTAGCTCCACCATACATGCATGGAGTGTCCTAATGCCATGACTCAATTTCAGATCATGATACCCACAGTGAGGCAGTTAAATTTTCCCAATGTAATGACAAGAGCCCAACACAAGTGGAAAATGTTGTGGCTAAACACACACACAATGCAACGTCACTTTGCACTTTGCTCAGTGCACTTTGCTCAGCGCTTGTGTCATGATGCTATTTCAGGTCTCAATGCAAGCACACTGAAGCATCGAACGAGTTCAATATGTTTAGCAGGCCACAACAACGACTTGCATTTCTAAAGGTCAGCTTAGCTCAGTAATAGCAATCTCACCATTGAGTTAAAAGGTTGTAGGTTCAAGCACATAACCCAGGCTGACACATCGGTGCAGTATTGAGGGAGTTTTGCATTCTGAGAAAGCTATCTTTTAAAAAAGACATTTAACTGAGGCCCCATCTGCCTGTGCAGATAGATGTATAAAATCCCACAGCACATTTTCAGTAGAGGAGCAGAGTGTTGTCCCAGTGTCCTGGCCAACATTAATCCCTCAACCGACATCACCAAGACAAATTAACTGGTCATTCATCTCATTGCTGTTTGTAGGTTCTTGCTGTGCACAAATTGGCTGCTGCGTTTGCCTACAAAAAACAAACCATGACTATACTTCAAAAATAATTCATCAGCTATGAAGTGTTTTGGGATGGCTGGAGACTCTGTCACCTAAGGTGGAGCAGAGAGAGGAAGAGATATTGATCCAAGGGCAGCATTTTCCATTGGATTCAATGAGGTCAAGTCAGTTAGTTTGTGGGGTGCCCTCAATGGCAGGAGAACTGCAAGTCGGCACTCAGAAGGTAAGAGAGTGCAATAATAGTCTTTGTCTTTTACTGTTATGGGTAACTGAAGACAACTAGATCCACCTCCCTATCCTCAATTAGCTGATGCAATGCACACAGGCGGCCCTTATTTCGTGACAAGAAGGTTGGTATCGTGCTTCTGCTAGTTGGAATGTTTCACAGCAACAAAGCGCCTCCTCCAGGATCAAGGGAAACTGACAAGCAATCAAGGACTCAAGACTTAGCTAAATGTTAAGTGTGAACAAATCTATCCCTCATTTACCAATTCTAATGCTACACAAGGTTATACTGAGGTGCAACCCAGCCAAAAAGGGATAAAATACAAACATTCTGTATAATGGAAATTTGCCAGTACAGCCCAAGACTTCCGCTTTCATCAGGCGAGTTTGGCGAACATGTGTTATCTGGAAATCTGTAAGAAATAGATGATTATTTAATGCTGAATGTATTTTAATAGCACTTACATATATTTCACTGTGGTCAAATCGCTTTTTGAGATTTTCTAAGAACGTGTCTTCGGTGAGAGGTTCTAAAAGCACACTGTCCCCCACCCCTATCATGTTGTCCAGAAGGGACGTTTTCACCTCTGATTTCGCCATTTTTCCCTCTGAAATAAAATAGAAAACAAGTTAGAACTTGGCTGCTTATTCTTACATCCACAAAACAGCTGTTTTTTAACAATTTATGTTCCTCTGACATTGGGAGGTCTGACACTATTAAAGACATTAATTTTTCAAACAATGCTCCACCACGCTGGACCACAGCCCAGAGGGAGATTGTGCTTAATACGGCTGCTGTCATTGTAAGTCAGAAATTTTCCTTACCCCTTGGAGTAAAACAAAACTACTGATGTCTTCATATCATTCACTGCCTATGGTAGTACAAATGTAAGGAATCTTACAACACCAGGTTATAGTCCAACAAATTTATTTTAAAATCAGCCAAGTTCCGCACCCATGAGGACGGCCTCAACCGGGATCTTGGGTTCATGTCACGCTACACGTAACCCCACCAGCAAAAAGGGGGAAAAAATTTATATGTTTTTTAAAATTCTCTCTCTCTCTGCCATTTTGAGTTTCTTTCTGCCTGCCTGTGTAAAAGACACAATGTATATCGAGTGTACTGGGACGTGCTGTTCTCTGTGACTGGCCTGTTTGAATAACAACGACACCTTTTGATTGGTGTGATGCTGTCCCAACATCGTATAAGATATGCGATTTGAGAACCTTTTCATTCATTCATCTGACGAAGGAGATAATCTCCGAAAGCTTGTGATTTTAAAATAAATTTGTTGGACTATAACCTGGTGTTGTAAGATTCCTTACATTTGTCCACCCCAGTCCATCACCGGCATCTCCACATTATGGTAGTACAACTATAAAGATTTTGCCATCTTCACAGGTACAACATGGGCTGAATTAAGTTGCAGTATGTGAGTAAAGCTGATAATATATGGATTTCTAGTCACGTATCCTAAATATTCTACTGCAGTGACCAGATCAAGATTTCATATCCAAATTAGCTTGCAGATCAATAGTAAATAATAAACTCCTTAGGTTGTGAAAATATGATTGAGGCATGCCTTGAACTATCATAGTCAAATATTTTAAGTCATATTGGACAGGCTTAAGATATTACATTGTTACAGCCTTTACAGTAATTACAGGCAAAGGTGTATTAGGGTTATATAATTATAGAATTATAAACCTTGCATCCATCACACATCCATAACATACCTCAAAAGGCATCATACTTCAAAAAAAAATGCTATTGGCTCAAATAAGCTCTGTTAAGTTAACCCTGCTAATTGGTCAAAATTGTAATAAATTGAATGGCCAAGTGGTGAAGGAGAATATACAACAGCCTGGTCTTCAGTTGCTTCCAAGCCTTTATTCACAGAGCTCCACATTACCCACTCCACATTCTATATAAGCTCTCATATAAATGGATACAAGAGTCCCCAATTGAGACACACCACCTGAATACAATTAACACTAATTGATATAAATCATATGGATACAATTAATAAAATCCCATTGACTAAATGTGAAACAATTGCAGCAATCATTAGACAAATAATAAAGCTTCAAATTAGCAACTATCCAAGTTACTCCATTTTTATTTCAAATCCAACAATCTAGAATCAGCAATTACTACAAAACAAAAGTAAGGAGTCATACAACACCAGGTTATAGTCCAACAGCTTTATTTGAAATCACAAGCTTTCAGAGCTTTCCTCCTTCGAAGGAGGAAGCCTCCGAAAGCTTGTGATTTCAAATAAAGCTGTTGGACTATAACCTGGTGTTGTACGACTCCTTACATTTGTCCACCCCAGTCCATCACCGGCATCTCCACGTCATGACTACAAAACAAACCATTCATATTGCTGAAATTTTTTTTTACTGTTTTCAGGTACAATTTTCCTTCTTTATTCAAGTCAGTGAATACTGCGAAAAATGACATTCATGCAATAAAGAAACACATTGGCCAGGAATTTGCTTGGAGCTACCCCCGCTTCGCTGCTGTAACTTTGCTGGAAGTGCGATGGATACCCCATTTGCATGTAAGTGAGGCTTCCACCACACATCTGGCGAAGTTACGGCAGCAGAGCAGGGGCAGCCATAAGGAAATTTCCAGTGATTACAAATTAGACAATTCTGTAAAACAAAATCACTAAAAAAGGTATTCATAAAGTTAGTTGTGTAATGTTATAAATGACTACAAGAAATTCCCTTTGCACAGGCCTGCCCTTCAAATCAAGGCCTTTTCTGCTTCACATTTTTCTTCGGTGCTGGGGTTTACGTGTGTGCGTGAGTGCGTGCGTGCGATGAAATTCTTCCCTCTCTCTGTTCTTTACACTATTACTATCCCAGTCTATATTAGGATGATTAAAATCCCCCATTATCATTACTCTATGGATCTTGCGCATCTCTAATTTCCCTGCAACTTTATTCCTCTATATCCTTCCCACTAGTTGGTGGCCTGTAGTATACACCCAGTAGTGTAATGGCACCTGTATTGTTTCTTAACTCTAACCAAATAGATGCTGTCCCTGACCCCTCCAGGACATTCTCTCTCTCCAGCACTGCAATATTCTCCTTAACCAATACTGCCCCTGCCACCACCCCCCACCCCCAACTCCCTTCTTTCCCTAGCTTTACTGAACACCTTGTATCCAGGAATATTTAGTACCCAATCCTGCCCAGTATTAAGCCAGGTCTCCATTAGCACCTTGACATCATATTTCCATGTGGCTATTTGCGCCCACAGCTCACCAACCTTAATCACCATGCTTTGTGCGTTTACACACATGCACTGTAGACAAATCTTAGACCTTGTATTCACTTTTAGTCTGATCCTACCTAACACCTTACTATCTCTTACTCTAGTGTTCTCTGTGTCTCCCAATCCTTTGTGCGCCTTGTTTCTCCTTTCCAATGCTACATCCTGGTGCCCATCTCCCTGCTAAATTAGTTTAAACCCTTTCCCACAGCATTAGTGAACCTCCCTGCGAGGACATTAGTCCCTGCTGTGTTGAGATGCAACCCGTCCGGCCTGTACAGGTCCCACCTCCCCCAGGAATCTATAGCCCTCCCTCCTGCACCATCTCTCCAGCCACACATTCATCTGCTCCCTCAGTAAGAAAAAAAGACTGAAAGAACTTCATTAGCCCAGAATTTTATTAACTGTCTAATCAGTATAACAGATTGAAAAATTAACATTTTTAAATACTTTATTCCATTGGTTGCAGCTTGCGGTTATTAATTATAAATCTTCTGCCCGGTTGTCATGGGCATTGTGGTTACACAGGGGCAGGGTGAAATCCATAAATGTGTGTGAGATCATGGGAGCTATAGATTATACTGTACTGTAGTTTTCACAGGAGCAACCAGAGTGCACCACCACAACTCATCAACAATGAGGCAGAAAAGGAACTTGGGAATTACAAAATATGTCAAGAAGTGTTATAATTCCCAAGTGCATGTGTGTAAACGCACGAAGCATGGTGATTAAGGTTGGTGAGCTGCGGGCGCAAATAGCCACATGGAAATATGATGTCAAGGTGCTAACGGACACCTGGCTCAATACTGGGCAGGATTGGGTCCTAAATATTCCTGGATACAAGGTGTTCAGGAAAGATAGGGAAGGAAAGAAAGGGGGGGGGGGGCGGTGGCAGTGTTGATTAAGGAGAATCCTGCAGTGCTGGAGAGAGAGGATGTCCTGGAGGGGTCAGGGGCAGCATCTATTTGGTTAGAGTTAAGAAACAATACAGGTGCCATTACACTACTGGGTGTATACTATAGGCCACCAACTAGTGGAAAGGATAGAGAGGAATAAATTTGCAGGGAAATTACAGAGAGGTGCAAGAACCATAGAGTAGTGATAATGGTGGACTTCATTTATCCTAATATAGACTGGGTTAGTAATAGTGTAAAGGGCAGAGAGAGGGAAGAATTTCTTAAGTGTGTTCAGGAGAACTTTCTTGATCAGTATGTTTCCGGCCCAACGAGGAAGGTGGCATTGCTGGATCTGGTTCTGGGGAATGAGGTGGATCAAGTGTCAGTGGGGGAACATTTAGGGAACAGTGATCATAGTATCGTAAGGTTTAGACTAGCTATGGAAATAGACCAGGAGTAATCTAGAGTAAAAATACTTAATTGGAGGAGAGCCAATTTCAGTGGGTTGAGAACGGATCTGGCCTGGGTAAATTGGAATCAAAGATTGGCAGATAAAACTGTAATTGAACAATGGGCGAACTTTAAAGAGGAGATGGTTCAGGTACATTCCCACGAGGGGGAAAGGTAGGGCAATCAAAGCCAAAGCTCCATCAATGACAAAGAAAAGAGTAAGATGATGCAGAAAACGGGGGCATATACCAAATGTCAGGTTGATAATACAAGTGAGAACCAGGCTGAATATAGAAAGTTCAGAGGGGAAGTGAAAAAGGAAATAAGAGGGTCAAAGAGAGAGTATGAGAATAGACTGGCAACTAACATAAAAAGGAACCCAAAAGTCGTCTATAGGCATATAAATAGTAAATGGGTAGTAAGGAGGGGTGGGGCCAATTAGGGACCAAAATGGAGACCTACTCATGGAGGCAGAGGGCATGGCTGAGGTACTAAATGAGTACTTTGCATCAGTTTTTACCAAGGAAGATGATGCTACCAAAGTCACAACAAAAGGAGATAGTTGAGTTACTGGATGGGGTGAAAATTGATAAAGAGGAGGTACTAGAAAGGCTGGCTGGCTGTCCGGATGGGATGCTTCCTATATTGCTGAGGGAAGTAAGGGTGGGAATTGCAGAGGTAATGGCCATAAACCTCCAATCATCCTTCGATAAGGGAGTGATACCAGAGGACTGGAGGATTGCAAATGTTACACCCTTGTTCAAAAAAGGGTGTAAGGATAAACCCGGCAACTGCAGGCCAGTCAGTTTAACCTCGGTGGTGGGGAAGCTTTTAGAAACAATAATCCAGGATAAAATTATCACTTGGACAAGTGTGGATTAATTAAGGAAAGCCAGCACTGATTTGTTAAAGGCAAATCTTTAACTAACTTGATTGAGTTTTTTGATAAGATATCAGATAAGGTTGATGAAGGCAATGCGGTTGATGTGGTGTATATGGACTTTCAAAAGGCATTTGATAAAGTGCCACATAATAGGCTTGTCAGCAAAGTTGAAGCCCATGGAATAAAAGGGGCCAGTGGCAGCATGGATACAAAATTGGCTAAGTGACAGGAAACAGAGTAGTGGTGAAACGGTTGTTTTTCGGACTGGTGTTCCCCAGGGGTCGGTACTAGGACCACTGTCTTTCTTGATATATATTAATGACTTGGACTGGGGTATACAGGGCACAATTTCAAAATTTGCAGATGACACAATACTTGGAAGGGTAGTGAACAATGAGGGGGATAGTGATAGACTTCAAGAGGACAGACAGGCTGGTAGTATGGGCGGACACGTGACAGATGAAATTTAATTGTAAACAATTTTACAACACCAAGTTATAGTCCAGCAATTTTATTTTAAATTCACAAGCTTTCGGAGATTTTCTCCTTCCTCAGGCAAATGTTTCAAGAGCTCCTTGAAGCCTACGCATTTATACATATTGAACAATACATGGTGTTTACAGACTGCCCCTGCAACTGCCCGTTGCCAAGGCAATCACCGTGTTCAGACAGAGAGGTGTCACCTGCAGAACCCCCGAATACACATTCAACAAAAAAACAAACAGGGAAAAAAAAAGAGAAAAAAAACACAGAGAGAGGCAGAAACATCCGGAAGGCAGAGAGAGCCAGCAAATGACCCATTATATTAAAAACAGATAACATTTGTTCGCTGGTGGGGTAACGTGTAGCGTGACATGAACCCAAGATCCCGGTTGAGGCCGTCCTCATGGGTGCGGAACTTGGCTATCAATTTCTGCTCGACGATTTTGCGTTGTCGTGTGTCTCGAAGGCCGCCTTGGAGTACGCTTACCCGAAGGTCGGTGGATGAATGTCCATGACTGCTGAAGTGTTCCCCGACTGGGAGGGAACCCTCCGACTGGGAGGGAACCCTCGCCAAACAGGAGGGTTCCCTCCCAGTCGGGGAACACTTCAGCAGTCATGGACATTCATCCACCGACCTTCGGGTAAGCGTACTCCAAGGCGGCCTTCGAGACACACGACAACGCAAAATCGTCGAGCAGAAATTGATAGCCAAGTTCCGCACCCATGAGGACGGCCTCAACCGGGATCTTGGGTTCATGTCACGCTACACGTTACCCCACCAGCGAACAAATGTTATCTGTTTTTAATATAATGGGTCATTTGCTGGCTCTCTCTGCCTTCCGGATGTTTCTGCCTCTCTCTGTGTTTTTTCTCTCTTTTTTTTCCCTGTTTGTTTTTTTGTTGAATGTGTATTCGGGGGTTCTGCAGGTGACACCTCTCTGTCTGAACACGGTGATTGCCTTGGCAACGGGCAGTTGCAGGGGCAGTCTGTAAACACCATGTATTGTTCAATATGTATAAATGCGTAGGCTTCAAGGAGCTCTTGAAACATTTGCCTGAGGAAGGAGAAAATCTCCGAAAGCTTGTGAATTTAAAATAAAATTGCTGGACTATAACTTGGTGTTGTAAAATTGTTTACAATTGTCAACCCCAGTCCATCACCGGCATCTCCACATGATGAAATTTAATGCAGAGCAGTGCGAAGTGATACATTTTGATAGGAAGAACAAGGAGAGGCAATACAAACTGAAGGGTATAATTTTAAAGGGGTGCAGGAATAGAGACACCTGGGGGTATGTGCGCACAGGTTGTTGAAGGTGGCATTGAAAAAGCGTTTCAAAAAGCATACAGGATCCTGGGCTTTATAAATAGAGGCATAGAGGCTAGGAGGCTATGATGAACCTTTATAAAACACTGGTTCGGCCATAACTAGAGTATTGTGTCCCATTCTGGGCACCGCACTTTGGAAAGGATGTGAAGGCCTTAGAGACGGTGTAGAAAAGGTTTAGTAGAATGTTTCCAGGGATGAGGTACTTCAATTACGTGGATAGACCAGAGAAGCTGGGGTTGTTCTCCTTAGAGCAGAGAAGATTTGATAGAGGTATTCAAAATCATGAGGGGTCCAGACAGAGTACATGGAGAGAAACTGTTCCCATTGGCGGAAGTGTCGAGATCCAGAGGACACAGGTTTAAAGTGATTGGCAAAAGAACCAAGGCAACATGCGGAAAAACTTTTTTGTTTAAAAACACAGCGAGTGGTTATGATCTGGAAGGCACTGCCTGAAAGGGTGGTGGAGGCAGATTCAATCGTGGCTTTCAAAATGGAATTGGATAAGTACTTGAAAGAAAAGAAATTGCAGGGCTACACGGAAAGGGCAGGGGAGTGGGACTAGCTTGCAGAGAGCCAGCACGGACTTGGCGGGCTGAATGGCCTCCTCCTTTGCTGTAACCATTCCATGAGGAGGATTGATGCTTTCACTAGGGCCAGATAAGATGGGAATCAGGCTTTTTTAATGCTAAATTCTTACACTGTGGCCTGAACCATGGCAAATAACCACCTGTTCAAATGCAGGTTATTGGAGATTTGACAGTAGGGGGGAAAAAACACCTTGGTGCACTGCTACCCCAGTGATGCCTTCACTGAAGAACTATAAATCTACCATGGAAAGCAAGCAAAAAATATATATATTTTATGATCAAATAAATAACTAAGAAAAAGAAAAATTTTGGTGAGGGAGCAAAAGAATAGGCACAAAGTACTTGTACCATGGTAGATGGAGCAAAAAATGTTTTACACACAAATAACTGAGAATAAGAGGGAAGTACAAAATCACCTTACCTTAAAGTATTATAATATGGTAGGAAAATAGTATTACAGATATTACACCTAAGAGGACCTGTAGCTTTCTGTATCAACAGTGTAATATTAGCATCTATTATACTGCTTCAGTAAATTAGCTGTATTAAGTGACAGGCAGTACATGTTGTTCAGGGTACAGCAGAAACCACACTCCTGGTCTACACGTGAACAACACTACAGTAAATCTACCGGTACTTCTTAAAATCAACCCAACTTATCCATAGGGCTGCACCAAATTATTTGACCAACAGACTGTTCTATTACTGAGACAATTAAAGGACTAGTCCTAAGTATGGTTAAATTTCCTAGTTGGGTGCACTCTCAATGCCTTACACAGTTAAGTGCAACACATGCCTCTAATTTGTTCATATTACAATTGTCAATCAACGTCATGTGAATTATCCAGGCAATAAATTAATGCCATAAATACATTTCAACATTTGGCTCACTTTCACAACAAGCTCGGGTATTCTGTAATAGAGGACTGAAAGGACGAACAAAACAAATTATAGTACCTGTACTGTTGTAATTGTGCACTGGCTAGTTCAATGGCAAGTCATTTTATTGCCGCAGGCCTATTCATTTAATTTCCAACCACATGTAAAAATATAACTCTTCAAACATTAAGATGACACATGTATTTCAATTATTTTAAATAAAAATTTAATTCAGAAGTAATGTCACCACTTAGTTTCAATTCATCTCAAGTAATAACGACACGTTTTCATATTGTTGCAAAAACACTCCACACCCAGCTATGGGGAATGCGCTGAGCTCTGACATTTAAATGCAAAATTCATAGCATTCCACAGCAATGATGTGCCCGGTTAGTATGAAAACACTGAGAATGGTCTGGGTTGCTCGCACGCTTATTTGCGAGAGCTCTACTCAGCAGCTTCCACCCTATATTGGTGCAACTCTGATATTAATATTAGACTGAGAACAATGTCGATCCCTTTGCTGAATACCTCCGGTCTGTCAGCAAGTGTGATCCTAACCTCCCTGTGGCTTTCCACTTCAACTCCCCTTCAATTTCCATTTTTAGCTCTCTGCCTTTGGGCAGACACATTTTATGCCATTGTCACTTCCAGTGGGAAACACCAGAAGTGGCAAGCCAAGCGGAGAGCTGGCAGAGCGACTCCCAAAGAATTTCCCACCAAATTCCATCCAAGTGCCAATACAAGTGAAGCAGAAAATCTAGGCCAGTATCTCAACTTTCTCCTGGACATCCTGCAACCACCTGGTCTGAACATTGACTTTAGCACTTCAGACCTTAGCTATATCTTCCTAGAGGTAATGAGGTTCCATCAATGCTGGATGGGTGGAGTGGAAGCTCGTTGGCATTGAGGGTGTGAACTCTTGGTTGGAACACAGTTCTGGCAGTAGGGATGGGGCTGCATTCATTCAGGGTGTTGGCCTGTCTTTTCTCTTTTTGGCTGCTGGCAAGCTCACTGTGTATTTCTAGAATTTTCTGTTTTACTTCAGATTTCTTGCGTTTGCAGTTTTTTTCTTTCATTTCACCAATTTTTCCTCCCACGGCTTTTCATCATCCTATTTACTTATTTTCATACCCTTTTGTTCTTTTAATGTCTTCCAATTGCTTCACTGAGATAATCTTCATACTTCATCCTCCAGTTTTCACCTTTCCAGCTTTTCAGAAGAATTTGCTTATGCATTCAACCCATTTTCTCTCTTGGTCCCCTTCCCCCTTCATTTTGCTCAATTCCATTTAAGAACTCACTTACCATCCAGTTTCCAGTTCTGATGAAGGGTCCACCCCCAAAACGTTGTTATGTTTTCCCTTTACAGATGTCAATGGAACTGCTGCATATTTCCAGCATTTTCTGTTTTTATTTCAACCCCTCTTCACTATTATATAATATTTGAACATGCTTTCTGGTTTTAAGCTATTCTTTCCTGTAATGCACATCATGTACAGGCTGAGAAAGTGAGACCTTTCTTTCGGTCTCATCAACGCTACTCACAAGCCAGCTGTTAAAAATTGGTAGCCAGCAACCATAAGATGATTTGCCAGCTGAGTTTCACTTATTGTGGTGGACCACCCAGCCTCCCCTGGTGTGTTTCACTTATTGTGGTGGACCACCCAGCCTCCCCTGGTGTGTTTCACTTATCGCGGTGGACCACCCAGCCTCCCCTGGTGTGTTTCACTTATGGCGGTGGACCACCCAGCCTCCCCTGGTGTGTTTCACATATGGCGGTGGACCACCCAGCCTCCCCTGGTGTGTTTCACTTATGGCGGTGGACCACCCAGCCTCCCCTGGTGCGTTTCACTTATTGCGGTGGACCACCCAGCCTCCCCTGGTGTGTTTCACTTATGGCGGTGGACCACCCAGCCTCCCCAGGTGTGTTTCACTTATGGCGGTGGACCACCCAGCCTCCCCTGGTGTGTTTCACTTATGGCGGTGGACCACCCAGCCTCCCCTGGTGTGTTTCACTTATGGCGGTGGACCACCCAGCCTCCCCTGGTGTGTTTCACTTATGGCGGTGGACCACCCAGCCTCCCCTGGTGTGTTTCACTTATGGCGGTGGACCACCCAGCCTCCCCTGGTGTGTTTCACTTATGGCGGTGGACCACCCAGCCTCCCCTGGTGTGTTTCACTTATTGCGGTGGACCACCCAGCCTCCCCTGGTGTGTTTCACTTATGGCGGTGGACCACCCAGCCTCCCCTGGTGTGTTTCACTTATGGCGGTGGACCACCCAGCCTCCCCTGGTGTGTTTCACTTATTGCGGTGGACCACCCAGCCTCCCCTGGTGTGTTTCACTTATTGCGGTGGACCACCCAGCCTCCCCTGGTGTGTTTCACTTATTGCGGTGGACCACCCAGCCTCCCCTGGTGTGTTTCACTTATTGCGGTGGACCACCCAGCCTCCCCTGGTGTGTTTCACTTATCGCGGTGGACCACCCAGCCTCCCCTGGTGCGTTTCACTTATTGCGGTGGACCACCCAGCCTCCCCTGGTGTGTTTCACTTATGGCGGTGGACCACCCAGCCTCCCCTGGTGTGTTTCACTTATGGCGGTGGACCACCCAGCCTCCCCTGGTGTGTTTCACTTATGGCGGTGGACCACCCAGCCTCCCCTGGTGTGTTTCACTTATCGCGGTGGACCACCCAGCCTCCCCTGGTGTGTTTCACTTATCGCGGTGGACCACCCAGCCTCCCCTGGTGTGTTTCACTTATCGCGGTGGACCACCCAGCCTCCCCTGGTGTGTTTCACTTATTGCGGTGGACCACCCAGCCTCCCCTGGTGTGTTTCACTTATCGCGGTGGACCACCCAGCCTCCCCTGGTGTGTTTCACTTATTGCGGTGGACCACCCAGCCTCCCCTGGTGTGTTTCACTTATTGCGGTGGACCACCCAGCCTCCCCTGGTGCGTTTCACTTATCGCGGTGGACCACCCAGCCTCCCCTGGTGTGTTTCACTTATCGCGGTGGACCACCCAGCCTCCCCTGGTGTGTTTCACTTATTGTGTTGGACCACCCAGCCTCCCCTGGTGTGTTTCACTTATTGCGGTGGACCACCCAGCCTCCCCTGGTGCGTTTCACTTATCGCGGTGGACCACCCAGCCTCCCCTGGTGTGTTTCACTTATCGCGGTGGACCACCCAGCCTCCCCTGGTGTGTTTCACTTATCGCGGTGGACCACCCAGCCTCCCCTGGTGTGTTTCACTTATTGCGGTGGACCACCCAGCCTCCCCTGGTGCGTTTCACTTATCGCGGTGGACCACCCAGCCTCCCCTGGTGCGTTTCACTTATCGCGGTGGACCACCCAGCCTCCCCTGGTGTGTTTCACTTATTGTGGTGGACCACCCAGCCTCCCCTGGTGCGTTTCACTTATTGTGGTGGACCACCCAGCCTCCCCTGGTGTGTTTCACTTATTGTGGTGGACCACCCAGCCTCCCCTGGTGTGTTTCACTTATCGCGGTGGACCACCCAGCCTCCCCTGGTGTGTTTCACTTATTGTGGTGGACCACCCAGCCTCCCCTGGTGTGTTTCACTTATCGCGGTGGACCACCCAGCCTCCCCTGGTGCGTTTCACTTATTGCGGTGGACCACCTAGCCTCCCCTGGTGGCAAGGCTGAGATTAGGAACTCACCACATAGGGCTAGGTTTTGCCTGCGGTTTCCTACTAATCAATAGCTCAGAATGTTAATTGACTCACACACAGTTTCTACAGAGAGACAGATTTGAGGTACTATCAAAACGAGCGAACAAACTTACAGAAGTAAAAAAAAATTGTATAACCAGATGATGATTAAAGTGGAATATATCAAAAGATTAGAAGAAAAGATCATCCAGCCCATCAAGCCAGATCATGTACAATCGCTCCTGTCATGAGTTGCACCTCACCCATTTAATGTTCTGAGGGTAAGTCTTACAATAACTACTCTCCAATTCCCAAAGGTAATCAAGTAAAACTGCAGAATATTCATACAGCTCCACTATTCAACCCTAGCTGGCTACCTTCCAAAGACAACATTCTGCACCCCTTGAACCAAGTATCACAGGAATGTCTGTGTCCCATATAATAACTGATTATTTCAACCTAGACTTATCTGATCTCTAATCCTGTCCTCAACCAGAAACTTAATCACCATTTTTACAAGAAGTTAACCAACACAATTTGTAACTAAAAAAAATGCTCTCTAGAGATACTGTTGTTTTAAATGATTGGCCCCTGGACAGGTTTTCTCCTATACTGGCAGTCATTATGTTCCACTAATTACTTGATCAACTCTGCAGAGCCCTTATGTTATCTTTACATACAGTATGATCTTGTTATAAGCCATTGGTTACATGGACAAAGGAACAGTGCATATAGCTGGACTTGTGTGAAATACAGGACATACCAACTGTGCAAAATGCAATACACTGTCTCAGTAATATTTTGCATGCATCATTAGACCACTTACACTATATAGAACTTGGGCTGGAAATTGCTCAAAAATAAGGGTGAGCCTAACAGCACTCCGGAAATCCGAAACTTGCTCTTCCTGATTCCCAGCTTCATGTCAAAGAGATAGCACAGGCAGGAATCAATGGACCAGCGTGAATGCTCTCTTGCCCAGCTGGAAACTAACTAATCTCACCAGAAAAAAGGTACGCTGAATTATATCAGGTCTAAACTATATTTTAACTACGTGGTAAATATTAAGAACTGCCAAACAACCTCTCTGGCACTAAAAATTAACATTTAAAAATGTGGAGTCTCATTACTCCTGATTTTAATAGTTTTTGGACATTTTTAAAAAACGTGTAATTTAAAAATTGACATTTTTTCTTTTTCTTTGTCACTTTTATCTCATTCTTTTAACATTACCCTCTCTTTATTTCGCTTTCTCTATCTGATTGTATAGTACATTTACTAATCTTACCTGCCACTTCCTGGTTCTTACTCTGCGCAGTTTGTGAATGAGCAATCACTTCCTGGTTCTCATAGCGTGGCTTGCTTCAAGCTGATTGGTGGAGGGGTCACAGCGATACTTTCCTCCTCTCACAGCTCAGAGAATCCCGGGAAAGACGCTGCACTTCTTGCAGTTCCCAATTAAAGCAAGATGGCGCCCAGAAACCCGCAAAACCTTTGAGAGTGGGTTAGTTACTTACGAGCGGCCAGCAACCTACATTCGCCGCTCAGCGCAATTTCTGGCCCAATATTAATACTCATCCATTAAACTGTGACAAGTATGTTTAGCAATGGGCCAATGACAGTGAAAGTGGTACTGGTATGATGGGACTATGAATATACCTAATCTCTATTGCCCTGGTTTCCTTATCATTTTATTGTGCACTAAAAACTAATTTCTTGCTCTTCGGTAGCGATGTTGCTTTAAACTTGCACTTTGCTGTGTTAAAACTGCCTGTGTGTGGAATGCAAATCTACATTCAAGTTTCACCTCCAAAGCCACGTCAGTATTGTTCAAAAGACTGAGTAGATGCACTATGTGATTTATAATTTTATTTTGCTCAGCTAGCTGTCTTGCCATGTGGAAATCCAACGTTACACTTAACAGTCATAGTATCATAGATACAGCACAGAAGGAGGCCATTCGGCCTATCATGCCTGTGCCAGCACTTTGTTGGAGCTATCCAATTAGTCCACTCCCCTGCTCTTTCCCCAAATTCCTGTAATTTTTTCCCCTTCAAATATTGATCAATTCCCTTTTGAAAGTTATTATTGAATCTGCGTCCACCACCCTTTCAGGCAGTGCATTCCATCATGTCGCCTCTGGTTCTTTTGCCAATCACCTTAAATCTATGTCCTCTGGTTACCAACCCTTCTGCCACTGGAAAGTATCTCCTTATTTATTCTGTCAAAACCATTCATGATTTTGAACACCTCTATCAAATCTCTTCTTAACCTTCTCTGCTCTAAGAAGAGCAACCCCAGCTTTGCCAGTCTCCCCATATAACTGAAGACCCTTATCCCTAGTACCATTCTTGTAAATCTCCTCTGCACCCTCTCTAAGGCCTTGACATCCTTCCAGAATTGAACACACTACTCCAGCTGAGGCCTAACGAGTGTTTTATAAAGGTTCAGCATAACTTCCCCACTTTTGTACTCCATGCCCATTAAAAAAGCCCAGGATCCCATATGCTTTTTTAATAGCTTTCTCAACTTGTCCTGCCACCTTCAAAGATTTGTGTACATACACCCCCAGGTCTCTGTTCCTGCACTCCCTTCAAAATTGTACCATTTAGTTTCTATTGCTTCTCCTCATTCTGCCTACCAAACGTTATCACTTCACACTTCTCGTGTTAAATTTCATCTGCCATGTCGCTGACCATTTCACCAGCCTGTCTACATCCTTCTGAAGTCTGTTACTACCGTTTATATTGTTTACCACATTTGAATTTCATGCCATCTACAAACTTTGAAATCTCCAAATGAAACTGCCACAAAAGTCTTCATAACTAGAGTTTCTATTTTCTGGCTGTGTACTGTGTGCTCTGTCCCTCGAGGGACACATCTGACTGCTGTTTAACCAGCTAACATTGTGCATTCCATTGACTGACATGGTTATATGGAGTCAAGTGGGAAGAATCTGAACTCTCAGCGATAGATCTACCCATCGTTGTACCATCAATGAGCCAAGCTGACTGGCCAATCGTCAAAAGTGCCCTGCAATACTACAGAGCTGCCCGATTCACGTATTTGATCAATGAATCGGCAACAGAGGATCAACTCAGTTCCAATCTCTTTGACAGGTGTCACCTTGGAGTCTACTTGACCGCAAAGAGACTCTGCTTACCTACCTCCTACCCCAGGAGGATAGATGCTAGTTTTTAAAATCATTTTTTTTAAAAATTCGACATCAGAAGTTACTTAGTGAGACTGCCGCTGTATCAGGTGAGCATCCCTATTCGGCTGCAAATATCATACGCAAATTCCACTGAGAAAAAGTGAAGCGAATTAATGTGGTACATCTGTACTCAGATAGTTTGACTATATAGGAAATGCATTAGACACTGATCAATGCTGATAAAAAGTTTGTGACGCATGTTGATAAGAAATAAACATGGTAGAACAAGATTAACTACGTGACTCTTAAAAATGGAAGATAAGGATTAGGCGTTTCCATAACAATGGCTTTTCAAAGACATGTTAGATCAAGTAAGCTTCAATAATGTCTTAACTTAAAGAACAGCAATGCAGAAGGATGACTAAACATATTCCAGGGCTCATGGACTGATACATCTCATTAATGCTCCAATGTGCTGTGTCATAAAGTGGTAGGATGTAGGTTTGTGCTTTAATGCCCCACATAATGAGCTCTGAATCTCAGAAATGACTTTAGGGAGAAGTGGCAAATGCATGCCAGCTGTTTCTCCAGAGCCAAGAAAGGCACACTGGTGAATCACCCAGGCTACTGTTGCATACCTACCAGCATCTAACAGTGAACTTGTGGCGGATGTGTGGGAATAAGTTGCCTGCATCATTAATCATTGCCTGGAAATGATTTACAGGAAAGCGCGAGAAAATTATTCATTAAAAACAACAGGAAGGAGAGATGGAGAGAATAAATAATTTTAAAAACGTTCAATTTATCTAGCATTTGAAATGATCTTCTTGAACTGCCAAGGACTGAAAGGCAATCCTGTAAAGCATAAATGCCTCCATCAGGGCGCAGGAGTACAGGTCACTGATGCACCAAGTGACTGTGCCATGGAGTGGTAGCATGCAGGGTCACACATCATCCTCCACAGCCTAAGTTCCTGATCTTAGCCATGCTGCTGAGGGGGGAGCAGGGTTGAGCCCAGGCACTTCTCCAGTGAGGAAGGAGGGAGAGTCACAATGACCTATTCATACCTCTTAGTGGCCAGCTTCAAAGCGACACTGGTGCAGGCCAGTCGGGAAGTTGCCTCTTTACCCTCTGAGCAGCCGGGAATAATGCATGGAAATTCAAGGGGAGAAAGTATCTTAAAAGGAGTCATGGTTAGAGAGACAGAAAATTAGCCATACATGAATAATAGTCACTTTGGCAAGGTACTGGAGGGTAACCATCACCAGTGAACCATGGGCCAGCTAGGGAGTCAACAATTTCACGATGAGAGAAAGTGAATGAGGGAAATATAATTTCCTTTTTAAATCTATAAAAGGGCATGTTGTCTGTTAATGGAACTTTGTCCTCATGTAAACTTTTCTTGGGGGGGGGGGGGAGGGGGGAGAGGGGGGAGAAGAAAGAGAAAGAAAGAACTTGCATTTATATAGTGCCTTTCTTGACCTCAGAATGTCCCAAAGTGCTTTACAGCTAATTAAGTACTTTTAAAGTATAGTCACTGTTAAAATGTAGGAAAGGCAGTAGCCAATGAGCACAGCAAGCTCCATCAGCAATGTGATTAATGGCCAGATAATCTGTTTTAGTGATGTTGGTTGAGGGATAAATATTGACTGACTCTCCTGCCCCATGTCATTTTCATCAAGATGGCATCATCTGTAATTAATGCCACATTGGGTTGTTATCTGATTCATGCCTTTGGTTTTTAAACCAATAAAAAAGTTTAGCGAACACTTTTCCTAGTGATCATCATGCCTCTTTAAATGGATTTGGCAAAACATTTCGCTGATTCAACACACAGGGAGTGGCAAGATAGAGAGACCTCACACTGTCATTAAACACTTCACTTTTCAGCAACTTAAGAGGAAATGTTCGCGTGTCCAGGATACTCCATCACCAGCCTGGACTGCCCTGCAGATAACTAACTGTGTCCAGTCTGCAGGAATTAACCAGGCGTTTCTCTCTGACCTTTACCTGCTGCCCCAGGACTTTAAAGTGCAGACACTGCACTTCCGTGTCGCGCAGAAACACGTTTTGTTTCGAGGGGGTTACTTCCTTTTTAATTCGTTGCTCTATTATTGTAGGTTCTTGAGAAATCGATTACAGTAAAATTTCAAGCCTCGTCGTGCACATAAGATACAGATGGACCATGGGGAAGGGGGGTGGGGGAGGAGATAGCATGCAAGCTCCTTAAACCACGCTGTCCAAAGTAAAGCGCTGAGAAAAGGAGGTGGACTCTTTCTACCGCCTATTCACATGGCCACACATCTTGCAATGTCTGAACACTATTCATATACAGTAAGAGTAAATCGGCAAGACTATTGGAACAGGGTGGTGCACAATGACACAAACCTCAAGGCGATGCTGTATACCACCAAGCCGGCGAGAGTCCGGCAGAAATGGGCAAGAATGAGCAACGTTCCCCGATCGGTTGCAAATGTGGGGACAAGTCACAAACCACGAGTCAGCAGAACAGGATCGCGTGAAAAAAGTAATTGAAGGCTAGACAGGGTGAGCAGCAAAAACATGGCAGTTTCCGCTCATCAGATTACCCAATACCATAAACATCAGAGAGATGAAAAGGAGGAGGAGGAGGAGGGGGGAAAGTGGAAGAAATCATCTGGTTTCAATCACATCTGAATCACATCATTGTGGCGGCGCGGACGCAGATTACCCCCTTTCAATGAGAAACAATTGCAGATTTCACACAACAGGCGGAGGTTAAATGAATAACAGATTAACAGCAGGTTTAAAACTAAACCCTTGCTCCCCTTTGGGTGAGAAATGTTACAGTAGTTACTAGTGATGATAGCGATCTGACATACACACATTGTCCATCTGCTCGCCTCAAGACAGAATGAAGCAGCAAATGCTTCCCGATCTCCTGTTACACAACAAACTCTTTAGCGAGACAAAAAAGTGTACAGAGAGAAAAAAAACGCAAACTATAACTCAAACTCGAGATAAATGAGATTGCTGCTCTTTTCCTCTTTGTTTAGTTCAAGGGGACCGTTTTGTTTAATAAACAGATTGAGCATCTAAGCAACTGTACGGTCACTAACTAACCAGCCAGCTCCTTTATCTCAGTGGACACATTTACAGTACTTCGGAGGGCGGGAGTCGACCCCTTTCACCATTGAAATTATAATTTTCAAAGTACATGGAAAAGTTTAAAAATGGGATCTCGCCACCCCGTTTAATTTTACATCCGTTAAGAGATTCCAAAAAACCCCGCCACATTTTGAAAGTTTAGAAAGGTCTCTCAAATGCCAAAACCCCTGTGACCCCAGCGGCTACTTTTAGTGAGAGAGAGAGAGAGAGAGAGAAAAAAGCACGTTACCTGCTCTTGTGTGTAAATCTGGGCACTTTCCTTCCTTTGTGGACACGGCGCTGCTTCAGTGAGAAAAGGACAATGGCTGGGGAGCGGGCTGTGGTGTCAGCCTCCTCCTGCTGCTGCTGCTCTCCTCCTCTTCCCTCCCTCCTCCCTGCCTGGCTGGCTGGCTAACCCCAAACCCAGTCAAGTCAGCCTCTCTCAGTCCCAGCCTCGGGCGGGGTGTGTCTCACTCGGCTCTCGGTCTCCATGCTAATCACCTTCTGCTGCTGTTACTGCTGCTTGCCCCGCCTTTTCCAGCAGCACCAGCACCGCTCCAGGTGAGGGCAGCCATACAGCTTGTTGGACCCGGGGGCAGAGAGAGGGGACAAAGGGGTAGAGAGGCAAAACAGGCAGAAAGGTTAAAGAATGGGGAAATAAAAGGAGCCTAAGACCAAAAGTTCAAAGGTGAAGAGACGGAGCGGGACATCGGGCTGAGAAAGCATATGGGAGATTCACAATTCCACCGTGAAGTCACGCAACTAATAACCCCCTGGGATTTATATTTTTGCAACTGCTAACGCAAATGGGAACAAAAGGTGAAATATCCAAACTGGGATCCTCCCAGTTTGTATGGTTCAGCTACTTGTTGATAAATTGTCTGAGCACTTGGGAGTTTCCTAAACTTCAATTTATTTACACTCACAGGCGCTTCTAATATCAAAATCTTGTCCTACGTTTTTCCTGGTCAATTTTCTCTCCTGCTGATTTCTTGCTAGGATAGGGTTCCACAAGCATCAGGTGCTTTCCAATAGTTGCTCCATCTCTGAGCCTTCACGGTGAATGTCAGCAGGCTATTTTATCATGGGGGGCATCACAGCCAAATCTGATCTTGTCCGTACGCACAGGCACTCTAACAGGAGAGCAGGAACCCTCTCCAGTTTTCTCCATTCCCCCTAACTGGAGAACTGAGGCCAATTGTCACAGCCGTGTCACCAACCTGGCCCTGAGATCAACTCGCAACGGTCGGAGGTAAAGAGACACAGCAACACACTGGTCCAGAGGAGCATAAGGGAGCTGCAAAACCACACGATGAAGTCAAGCAACATAATTGGAGTTTCCAATTAAGTTGCCTGACTTCATCCTGGATTGAGCCTGGGACCTCCATGGGTTTGTGTCTTTCAACTACACACTATGCAAATCCACTGAGCCATTTAAGTATTTAAGAGAAATATATGTAGCAAGTCGTGAGATGCGATACAGTCGCTTTTGTAGTACTGCATACTGCAAAATTTGAAACTAGTATACTTCAAATTTTGAAACTGGTATAGGCAAATGTTGAATGCCCTTGTTACTAAGTAACACGGTACAGATGACGTTCAGTGTTTTATAGACTTTGGAGTTACACGTTTACAAACCACACAATTTGTTTAGTAAATATGCAGGTCATCAGCATCCTTCCCACCGAATGTGATGGGATCAAGTTTTGAATCCCCACAAATGTGTCTTTGTTATTCAGCACGCTGCTCGTTAAAACTGAAATTGGCCCATTGCCATGAAAATGCTAAAGGGTTACAGATTTGCGTTTGACCCAGGTTAGCAGTGTGACTCAGCAGCGCCACACGCACTGTGTACACGCACGGGGAGAGTTTATCAGCACCTTTCACCTCAGTGAACAGTGGAAGTAGATATATTTCACTCAAAACGAGTGTATTATATCTATACACATAAAGTTCGTTTTCTTAAATGTCACCGGGAAAAAAAATCAACATAACGGTTTCCTGGAGTGGGTGGCTCCAGACGGCAGCATCCAGTCACCCCGAAGACGCCAAATTAACTTTTGTATCAAAAGGTTTTTGTATTTGCAAGTGCCCATGGACATCCACCTCGACCCAGACAGCAGGTTTAATGTAAATGTATACATTGCAAAGTCAATGTACCAACTAAATTAGATTAAATAGTCGGAATAGCTTCACCACAAACTGTTCAGGTACTTTGAATATAATATTGATTATATAATAATAATACAGTCGATGTGAATATCAGCTGGAGTACGATTGTGGCTGGGACCGTTACGTTCATTATTAAACTGTTTTGTTGTATTGTGCGTTTTCTGACGTATCGAAAGCCTTCCAAACACAAATATAATTCTAGGACGGTTTCCCCAGTAGATGGGGGAAGTAATTTAATCAAATAAAATGTACCTTTAACGTTATCGCAGATATTAACTGAACACCCTTTAGAGAGATATATACAGATTTTATTTTCAAAATAAAACAGAAAATGGCACCAGGTATTTGGTTCTTTGTAGACAAATTAATTGTAAACTGAAAGAACGACGCATATGCTAGCTACCTCCTTCCAGTTTCGCTGGCATGTTTAAAACATCTTGGATCTAATTCAGGAAATTGGACATGAATTTAGATTTGAGGTTAGGATCAGATCAGCCATGATCTTATTGAATGGCGGAGCAGGCTCGAAGGGCCGATTGGCCTACTCCTGCTCCTATTTCTTATTCTAAAGATTGCAATTGTGCCAGCACACTCTGCAATTTACTTTTGTAACTTTTGAAAACGGTATTTTCACTATCCTTAGATTGATTTCTGATCATGTGTGTGGCTGCTTTTTTAATAAGTATTTACTAACTGTATTAATGGGACATAAGTGCATCATTTGAATGATTTTCGCTATTAAGGAGCCAAACAAAAGCTAACAAACAGATTCCCCCCCCCCGCCTTCTTATAAAAGGGGGGCTTAAAAAAACATATCCCACTGGGGCACACAGGAGAGAGGCTATAGAATTTAAATAAAAGTAGGAAATCAGAAAGCTTAGGGGGTGATCTAATTGAAGTGTTTAAGATGATTAAAGGATTTGATTGGGTGGGTAGATAGAGAGAAACTATTTCCTCTGGTGGGGGGAGTCCAGCATGAGAGGGCATAACCTTAAAATTTGAGCTCGGCCCATTCAGGGGTGATGTCAGGAAGCATTTCTTTACACAAAGGGTAGTGGAAATCTGGAACTCTGTTGAGGCTAGGTCAATTGAAAATTTCAAAACTGAGTTTGATAGATTTCTGTTAGGTCAAGGTATTAAGGGTTATGGAACCAAGGCGGATAAATGGAGTTAATATACAGATCAGCCATGATCTAATTGAACGGCGGAACAGGCCCGAGGGGCTGTCCGGCCTACTCCTGTTCATATGCTCCTAAGTTGCTAAATGCTGAAAATACACGGCAAGTCTGCCAGCATCTGACAATGACCAGACAGGTCAACGTTTTGGGGCGAGACCCTTCATCAGTCTTTTTGCTATGTGGACATAGGTGAGGCAGGGCCAAGCTCAGATACAATGCCCTCTCGTGACTGAATAGCTTGAAAGCATTCATACATGAATTCTGGCCACTTGGGTGAGGTACCAGAGGGTGACTGGTACCTGTGGAAGCGTATCTTAGGAAGGAGGCAAGGCCTTCAAGAGAGGAACATAGGAACAGGAGTAGGGTATTTAGCCCCTCAAGCCTGTTCCGCTATTCAATGAGATCACGGCTGATCTGTGACCTAACTCCAAGTTAATTTATTCACTACCCTGTTGGTAAAAACACAAATTTTGATTTTAAGCACATTTCCAAAGTAAATTTACTGTGATATCTGGAATCTTACAAAAAGGTTAATTCAGGCAAACTAAGCATTCAGAAGCCTCATTCAGGTGCAAAGATTTATTAGGAAAGTAGATGCTATGATACAAGATGAGTTGTGTGATAATGTGATAAAACATGCATAAAATATTATGCATAAAACAATTTGTTTATCCATTTTTCATAATTTTGATATATTAATATGTGAAATTAGACAATCTCTCACAAACTGCAATATAACTTGGTGTTGTAAAATTGTTTACAATTGTCAACCCCAGTCCATCACCGGCATCTCCACATCAAACTGCAATATAACAGTCTTCAGTATGTAGTGAGACAATAAGGATCTTTTACTCCAGTGGGATGTTATAAAGTATGGTCTACCTAAATTATGAACAATGGAGGGGAAAGAGCGTGGTATAATCTTATCCTGGAGTAAAAGCGCCACCCACTGGAAATCTCTTGAACTGCTTCTCAGGTATTGTATTCTATTCTATCAACAAGATTTTATTCGTTTTTTAATTCTGATCGAAAATTAAGTTTAAAAAAATTAACATGCAGCTTCTGAATAGCTAAACATTCGTAAAAGTAATAAAATAAATAATTCTCGATTTTTTTTCAATTTTAACCTATTATTTAAAAGGTTTGGGATAAAGGACAATGTGCCCTTTTATTCAGCATTTTATTGCCTTTGAGGCGCCACAGATTTGGGAGTATGGAGAAAATAAATGCTACACTGACACAATGATGAGTGGTGCATTTGGAGGTCAAGTTAGCATTAAAGTTTATTGTTACTGTCAGACTTAGTCTGAAAGCATATCATTAAGAAATGTTGCATTTGTTAGCATTGCCATCCTTCACCATGAGCAAAAAAAAATTTCAGAAACCTTTGAATTCTTCAGCTTCTCTAGTGGATGGTGCTTTTACAGCAGAATAAGATGACACCGCACTTTTTCCCCCCTTCATTGCTTCGGTTTTATGAAAAGGAAATCGTGTTTGACAAATCTATTAGAATTTCTTGAGAGTGTAACTAGCAGGGTAGATAAAGGGGAAACCAGTGGATGTAGTATATTTGGATTTTCAAAAGGCATTCAATAAGGTGCCACACAAGAGGTTGTTACACAAGATTAGGGTTCATGGGATTGGGGGTAATATATTAATATGGTTTGAGGATTGGTTAACAGACAGAAAACAGAGTAGGAATAAATAGGTCATTTTCGGGTTTCAGGTTGGCATGCCCCAGGGATCGGTGGTTGGGCCTCAGCTGTTTACAATATATACCAATGACGAGACCAAGTGTAATGTATCCAAGTTTGCAGACGATACAAAGCGAGGTGGGAAAGTAAGCTGTGAGGAGGAAGCAAAGAGACTGCAAAGGGATATAGGCAAGTTAAGTGAGTGGGCAAGAAGGTGGCAGATGGAGTATAATGTGGGGAAATGTGAAATTATCCACTTTGGTAGGAAGAATAGAAAAGCAGAATATTTTTTAAAAGATGAGACACTAAGAAATGTTGGTAGTCAGAGGGATTTGGGTGTCCTTGTACACGAATCACAAAAAGTTAACATGTAGATTCAGCAAGCAATTAGCAAGGCAAATGGTATGTTAGCCTTTATTGCAAGAGGGTTGGAGTATAAGAGTAAGGAAGTCTTGCTGCAATTATATAGGGCACAGTTTTGGTCTCCTTGCCTAAGGAAAGATATTCTTGCCTTAGAGGGGGGTGCAATGAAGGTTCACTAGATTGATTCCTGGGATGAGAGGGTTGTCCCATGAGGAGAGATTGTGTAGAATGGGCCTATATTCTCTGGAGTTTAGAAGAATGAGAGGTGATCTCATTGAAACGTATAAAATTCTTAAAGGGCCTGACAGGCTAAATGCTGAGAGGCTGTTTCCTCAGGCTCCTAGAACTAGGAGTCACAGTCTCATGATAAGGGGTCGGCCATTTAGAACTGTGGTGAGGAAAAATTTCTTTACTTAGAGGGTTGTGAATCTTTGGAATTCTCTACCCCAGAGGGCTGTGGATGCTCAATCGTTGAGTATATTCAAGACTGAGATCGATAGATTTTTGGACACCAAGGGAATCAAGTGATATGAGGATAGGGCGGGAAAGTGGAGCTGAGGTCAAAGATCAGCCATGATCTTATTGAATGGCGGAGCAGACTCGAGGGGCCGTTTGGCCTACTCCTGCTCCTATTTGTTATCTTCTTATGTTCTAGTAAATCTAAATGTATATATTCTCTGAGAAAATACAAAAACAGCAAATTTCAAGTGTGAAAACTGCATGTGATCTGCAAAGAGGTTTGCCTATTGTATATTTTCTGAGCGGAGATGTAATATCTGCATTGTTTTTGGACTCATTGATAGTGTTCTTGGGGTTTGATTTGTTCAGATCAAAGTTGAAGATTACGGAGAGTGGGGGATGAGAGAACGGGCAGGGGAACATTGGAATAATCGGGACTGGAGTTGACAACGGCATGGATAAAAAATTCAGCAGCAGATGGGATGAGGTAGAGATGGAGGCAGGTGATGTTACAAAGGTGGAAGTAGTCAGTCTTTGTGATGGAGAGGATATAGGGTAGGAATGTCAGCTTAGAGTCAAGTAAGCCACCGAGGTTGTGAACAGACTGGTTCAAGTTGAGTCAATGGCCGGGGAGGGGGATGGAATCGATGATAAGTGTATGGAGTTTGTGGTGGGGATTGAAGACGATGGCTTAAATCTGGCCAAGTCATTAAATATATTTGAGAAGGAGATAGATATATTTCTTAATGCTAAAGGGATCAAGGGATATGGGGAAAAAGCAGGAACAGGGTACTGAGTTAGACGATCAGCCATGATCATTTTGAATGGCGGAGCAGGCTCATATTTTCTATGTTTCTATGTTTCTATGATCCCCATTGTTTAACTGAAGGAAATTGAGGTCATGCAAGACTGGATATTGGCTCAGCAATCAAACAACACAGGGGCATTGGAAGGGTCAAGAGAGGTGGTGTAGAGGTAGAGCTGGGTGTCATCAACATACACGTGGAATCTGACCTCAAGTTTGTGGATGATGTCGCCAAGGGTCGGCATGTAAATGAGGAAGAAGAGGGGGACAAGGACAGATCCTTGTGGGACTCCAGAGGTTACCTTGTGGGGGAGGGAAGAGAAGACATTGCTGGAGATATTCTTGCTACGATCAGATAGGTAAGAGTGGTACCAAGTGAGGGCAGTCTCACTGAGCTGGACAATAGTGGAGAGGCACTGAAGGAGGATGGTATGGTCGACCATGTGAAAGGCTGCGGAGAGATTGAGAAGGACAAGGAGGGATAGTGCACCATGGTCACAGTCACAGAGGATGTTATTTGTGACTAGTTTTGGCTGTTTTGGTGCTGTGGCAGTGGCGGAAGCCTGATTGGAGAGATTCAAACACGGAGTTGCGGGAAAGTTAGGCATGAATTTGGGAGGCAACAATACATTCAAGGACTTTGCAGAGGAAAGGGAGGTTGGAGATGAGGAGGCGGTGTCCTGCTGCCACTTTGTGGAATCAAAACAACCATATAAGATAGTTTGTAGGAAAATAATAAAGAATCCTAGAATGTTACAGCTATCTGGTTCATGAAGTCTGCTCCAGTGTTTTCTTTACATAGGCCACTTAGTCTAATCCCAGTCTCATGCTCACTTCCCATATACTCTAATAGTCCTCTTTTCCAAGAAACTATTTAACTTCCTTTTAAAATTACTTCTGGAATTTACTTCAACAACAGTTTGTGGCACATAATTTCAAAATCTAACCACCCTCTGTGTTAAGAAAAATTTTCTTACATCCCATTTAATTCTTTCTGTGATTATATTAAATATAAGACCTCTTGTTACTGTCTCACTGACAAGTGGAAACAATCCATCACTATTTACCCTGCCATAACCCTTTTGAAAATTATATTCAGACCCTCCATTATTTCTTTCCTATCTTCCCCCAGGATTCTTAGATGTAAACCTTCAATTCTCTGTCTACCTTAACATAATACTGATTCTCTTTCAGTAATATTAACATCTACCAACAGTTCTACACCCATCGCTGGTGGTTCTACAATCTCAATATTCAATCTCCTCTTTGAAAAATGAGGCAAAGTACTTATTTTCTATCCCTGCCATTCCCTCACTCTCCTCTACTAGCTTGCTTCCATCTCTTAGGGGCCCTACCCCTATCATCACTATTCACCTACTACTGCTAATGTGCCAATTGAAAACCATTATGTTTTTGCTAATTTTCTCTCATACTTCTTCTTAGCCTTTTCTAATCTCCCTCCTTTTAGCTTTCCAATATATTCTTTATATTTTTCCTGGCTTTCTTTTTTATTATCTCCTCTGTTAGCAATATATGCTTATTTTGGGGGGTTAAATTTGATCTAATCTTTCTATTCGTTCATGGAATCCCAGTCACATTAGTGGGAGTATATTATAGATTGCTGAATAGTTAAAATATTTTCTTACATCCCATTTTTCTGGTGGAATGTTCCTGATTTGTACCCTTTCCCTCTGCTGTTTAAATATTTCCCATTGCTAATCTATAGTTCTATTTGTCAATTTTTCCTTTTATTTAATCTGGGCAAGATCCATTTTTATTTCTCCACAATTTACTTTTTTCTAGTCAAGTTTTCTTGTCCTCAACGTTTCTTTTTCCTTTTCTATTCTTAACACTGAACCTAATTATATTATGGTCACTGTTTCCCAAATGTCCCCCAACTTTTAGGTCACCTATTTGCTCTGCTTCACTATCCAGAAACAAGTCAATTAGTGTTTTCCTCCTTGTTGGAGTAGCAACATATTAACTGAGGAAACAGTGCTGAACACACTCAAAAAAACCACCTCCTTTTCACCACATATATATTTCCTATTCTGGTCCTTTTTGGTTAATTTAAATTTCTTACTATTATAATTCTAAGTTAATTCACTAGTTTGTCTCTAATTTGCCTACAAATTTCACCCTCAATTTTATTTTAACTATTCAGCAATCTATAATATACTCCCACTAATGTGACTGGTGCATTGCAATTCCTCAGCTCAGTCGAAAGGGATTCTGTATGCACCGTTTCTCTACTTAAATCCTTATACTCTGGTGCTACAATATTGTCTCTAATTAATACTGCTACCTCTTCACCCTGTCTTTTTATATCTCCTGATAGATTTTATACCCTGGAATATTTAATGGACAATTCTTAACCCAGCTACAGCCGCATTTCAGTTATTGTTATTGTGTCCTGATTGTTTTATTTTAATAAATGATTTTAGTTCCCTAATTTTATTTCTTATACTCTGTGCATTAATATACATACATTTTAGACTGGATTCCGTTGGTTTGGAAATTTCCTCTTTTTTGCCTTCTCTCTTTTACTATCTTGTGCTGCTTAATCTCTTTCAACCTTTCTACCTACTTATTTCCTACATATCTAAAATATACGTTCCCTTCAAAGTTGTCTACTCTCTTGCTTTACCAGTCATTGAAAAGGATTTTAAAAATGTCTTTCTAATGTGAAAATTGAATTGCATGCTAAATTTTGGAATAATGGAAAGTCAATGGGAAAGAAACTTGGTCGGGTGTATAATGGGCGGCCAATCCATTACTACCCATTTTGCACCTCCGCAAAGCTGAATTTTACTCCAATTTACCATAAGTGTTACAATGATTTCTGCAGTAAATATGTTGAATTATTTAACGCAATGTAGTGAAATAATATTTACAGGAAAACAAATGTCAGACTTTGAGAATGTTTCCAAAGAAATATCAAAGTATGTGATATGGCCTTCAAAGCCTTGTGGTAAGTTTTACTATTCAACACTCACGTTTGTTACCATCTGCAAGCTGTAGTAGGCAGAAAATCATATGTCTCAAAGCCAGTCACAGCTCTTAACACTGCATGTCCCCAAAGAGGGAATCTTATTTTTATAATAATTTTTCAAATTGAAATCGGTTCAAAATTTTCAAATCATAATTCATAGCCAGAGATTCAATTTTGCTCCTAATTATGTAAGTAGATTTATAATAAGACACAAAAGTAATATTTTCATACTGAGCCAAACACACCAGCAAGATCCCACAAGATTAAACTCAAGAGCACATTGTCTTTTGTTGAACAAGGATTATTAATATGGAATTATAAGGTCAATTTGTGAGATTATGCTTCCTTCTGCATTCGGTTCTAATAAAAATTTGAACAGAAAGTTTCTCAAGAAGCCATTCTGAATAATTGTAAGTTAAACTGCAATTGCAGGACAAGTGGATATGGGTATAAATTGGTAAAAGGCAAGTTCAGGACAGATATCAGGAAGCAATTCTTCAAAGAGTGCTAAATTCTTGGAATGGTCTTCTGGGTGGGGTGGTGAAGGCAAAAATTCTGGGATCGTTCAGAAAACAGTTAAATGCTGTAATTGGAGGGATAGGGAAGAACCATAGTTGGAGATGTAGTTCGATGGTGGAATCCATGCAACCCCATGTTCAGTACTTGGTATCTCCACCATGTGATATTTTCCACTTCATGTAAAGAATGATTGATATAGGTAGAGCAGTGGAGGTAAAAACTCTGGAGTCAGTCAAGAATTTGTTAGCTGCTGTGATGGAGGAGGATCCTTGGTTTCTGTAGAAAGATAATTTGTGGGATATTCATATGATTGTCATAGCTCCTACTCTCAAAACTGCACTGTAATGTAATAAACATGTTAATATAAAATAGCCTTAGCGACATAATGACATTTTTCTAATTAAATGATGCTTTTGGTGGGACTTATATCACTGCTTCACAATCCTTGTCAACCACACAAAGGGTGTTTGTCAAACACATTTTCATAAAGATAGTGCCTCTTTAAGATGCCAGTTCTCATTAAGCATAGTTGCTGTATAGCTATTGAGGCCAAAATTCTGTTCATGTGACTGCTTCATTGCTTACTGTGTATCAGTGGATAGTTTAGATAAATGCCATTGTTGGCCAATCTTTTGTTTTCATGAGATTTCATGACACATTTTTGTGGTGACATCTTATTCTTTGTAAAATAACTGCTTTAGTAATCACTGGAAAACAGCAACAGATCTCACAAGATGTAATTGTATTGTGTGCCTTATGTTAGCATAATCTATCTATCCTTTGACTGTCTTCTTTGAGTGTTGGGAACATACTTAATGGTAGTTTATACAATTAGCTCTCACTGGGATAAAAGATAAGACTTATTGATCCTTCTCAGTGAACACATCGCTGTTATTCATACAGTGGGTTCAGCCACAGTTTGTCCAAGACACAGAAGGCAGTAAGAAAAACCTCAAACCCCAGTCCTTCAAAAACTTCTTTCATCTCAATCCAAACCCTTAATAAAGGATTTGATCAGGATTATGCTCAGAGTAAAATATTCTTTCAGTTCTCAAAAGCTGTATTTTTTTCACAGATCATCTCCAAAATATATTTTATGAACATTTTAGAAAATATACTTGAAGAAGTGCACAGAAACTAATTTTCTTTTAGTCATTTTCCCCTCCCGTCCTGAAGACATTGACTCCTTGCTGTAGTACAGTTCCTTGGGTAGTGGGTAGTGGTCACAATTCAGTGTCTTGTCCACATAGACATTATTGATGTGTGAGCCCAACAAGTTATCCGATCATAGAACCATCACAGCCAATCCCAATTAAGTCCCTGTGATCCACACACATACATTTCAATAAGGATCACTGGATAGTAATTAACAGTGGGAATCCTGGTTGATTCTCCCCTCTTTTAACCCAAGGATGCTGAAGCCAAGTGTAGTGCCTGGTCTGAGCTCAGCTAACTAGGGATTGTACCTGGAACCTTCCAGGTCTGTATAGCTTAGCTACTCCTTAGTTAAACTCAATGAACCTCCAGGGAAGCTTAACTGAGCCTTTTTCTAGTTTGTACAATATGGGCTAATAATACGGTCACCACACTGCGTCACTGGTGATGCCAGTATTCAGGCCTTCTACAAGCCTACGCATGAATGAGTTGACTTTGCCCAATAATGTAAGGTTGGCTTATTGGAATATTTTTCTATCACTCTTTGTCCAGGAGCCATAATTTCAGGCACCAACAGCGAATGAAGAACTACCAGCTGCCTGTTAAGCTAAGAGGTTTTCTGGGGGGTGGGGGGGGGAGTTGGAAAGTGGTGGCACGGAGGGACAGGAGGCAGAAGGAAGAAAAATATGGGGGGAAATGGCATAGCTCAGTCATGGCAATTTTTTTTTACCAGGGCTTCATCTTCAGTGCCTGTTAGCAATGAGCACTGTGCAACTACAGCACTGCTCTGCTCTTCCAGTCGCATTATTTTCCACAGTCCTAATAAGCCTTGCCCACAATGTGTGTGCAAGCACTATCAGCCTTCCAGTTGTTTAGCTGTATTGGGGTCATCAATAATACAGGGACCAGGCATCAAAAGTCATATTATCAGCCCTTATATGTCTTTTTAATCAAATAACATTTTACAAGGGAATTTGAATATCAAAATGGCAAAGAACGTATCTTTACATCCAGTATCAATTGAAGAAACTCTGATATTTGATTGATTGTGTAGAAATTCTATTGCATTATTTCAGGGTTAAATCTTTGACTATATTCAATGATTTATGTCAGCAGAATCTAAAACAAGCAATAAAAAAATTCCACAGACATCTCTGAATCATATTAATTAGTCTTTCTTAAATGACTCAATGCATTTGGACTTCTCAATGTGTAGACATAATTGCTGTAACTACCTTGAACATTGCTGACAACATTTTCTGTCTATGGTGATTAAAATGGCAAAGGTACGTCTTAGTTCTGAGATTTTGAATTTGATAGAAAAAAGCAATTACCTGTCATCAACCCTTCAGAAAAAGCTGGAATGTACATTTATAATAGGTGAGTTCATGATTACAAACAACAAAGCCTTTCGAGAAGCAGAATTTAATCCAAAATAATATATTCCTAGTGTAGCTTTTGGAAAGTTGGTCTGAAGTTCCCTAAGACTTTAGCTGTGACAGCAAAATTGACAAAAATTCATCCAAAACCCAATCCAAAGATTTCAAAAGTATAAATGAGGGAGATTATTCAGCTCATTTAGCTACTCCTTCCATAGAGAAAAAAACTAGGATTTACCTAGCACCATATCACATGCTCAAGACATGCCTAACCAAAGTCACAAATGACATCCTCCGTGACTGTGGTGCATTATCCTTCGTCAACCTCTCTGTAGTCTTAGATATGGTCGAGCACACCATCCTCCTCCAATGCCTATTCTCCATTGTCCAGCTCAGTGGGATTGTGGGACTGTCCTCGTTTGGTTTCACTTTTACCTGTCCAATCGTAGCCAGAGCATCTGCATCAATAGCTTTTCTTCCCTCCCCCTCACTGTTGCCTCTGAAGTCCCTCAAAGATCTATCCTTGGCTCCATCATCTTCCTCATTCACGTGATACCCCTTAGTAACATCATCCGCCAACATGAGGTCACTTTTCACATGTACGCTGATGACACATAGCTCTACCTCTCCATCACCGTTCTCAACCCCTCCGCTGCTTCTGTGTTGTCGGACTGCAGATCCAACATCCAGTCTTACGTGAGCTTCAGTTTCCTTCAGCTAAACACTGGAAAGACTGAAGTCATTGCCTTTGGCCCTCGTCACAAACTCTGTACCCTTGCCAATGATTCTATCCCCCTCCCCAGCCACTATCTCAGGCTGAACCAGCCTGTTCGCCACCTCAGACTTTTATTTAACCCCGAGCTGAACTTCCGACCCCATGTCCTCTTCATCATAAAGATCACGTCCAGCTTCCATACCAGTATGCCTCAGTACCTACCTCATACCACCTGCTGCTTAAACTTTCATCAATGCCATTGTCACCTCCAGACTTGACTATCCCAATGTCAGCTTCCCATCCTCCACCCTCTGTAAACTTCTGCTTATCAAAACTTTGCTGCTGTATTTTACCCCAAAGTCCCACTCACTCATCACCCTGTCTTTGCTGACCTACATTAGCTCCCAGTCCCCCCAAAGCACCAAATTTAAAATTCTCACACTTATGTTTAAATCTCGTCTTGGCTTCACTTATTTGTGTAACTCTGTACAACCCCCATTCCTCTGACTCTAGCCTCTTGTGCATCCCCTTCTTCACACCACAATTGGCGGGCATGCCTTCAGTAGCCTAGGCCCAAAGCTCTGTAATTTTCTCCCTACTCCTCTCCACCTCTCCACTTCCCTCTCTTCCTTTAAGACCCTCCTTAAAACCTACCTCTTTGACATGGCTTTGGTCACTCCTCCTAAAATCTCCTTCTTTGGCTAAGCACCATTTTATTTGATTACATCTATGTGAAACAACTTGGGATTTTTTTAATGTTAAAGGTGCTATATTAATGCAAGTTATTGTTGAATGTATGTTCCCCTGTTTTCTCCCCTCTGTTGCTACCTTTCATTAATTTGTTTCACACACACTCACTTTCACACTCTCCCTTTTACGCACTTTTTACTCTTCTTTCAAACTCTTTTTTAATGCACACTTTCACATACACACATACATGTTTCCATTTTGCTTCGCTTTCTCTTGCACTTTATGTTACATACAGACACATTCATATATTCTTTCTCACACTCTCCCGAAAACACTCAGACGTGAAGTACCTCAGAACTGCACTAATTTATTTGAACTTGCAGCAGAACAGAAATACAATAGATGTGGGACATCAAACCCCTACATCCCTATTTCCATAATAGAGCCTAAAATAACGAACAACATGGCTGATATTTACATTCACCAAAACCACAACAACAACTTGCATTTATATAATGCCCTTAATGTAGGAAAAACATCCCAAAACATTTCATGGAGCTTAATCAGACAAAAATTGACACCAAGCCAAGGAAGGAGATATTAGGAGGGGTGACTACAAGAAAAGGAGAGATGGAAGTAATGGGCTCGGGTCCGGAGCGGCAGCCAAAATGCACAAAAACCTTCCACTGTCCTTAGTTACATATTAACTTTTAGTTCTGGACTTTCAGGAAATAAGGACTAAACCCTTCTGCTGTGATTGTACTTTTTCTAAGAAGCTTGAAATTATGCTCTGGAGAATATGTTACTGAAACAAATGTAAGATTGTTACAGCTACTATAAAAGTAATCTGCTTTTTCTCCACTGGTTCTCCTCCATTCACAGTGGATTTCCTCCAATTTTTCAAGTCCCATGTGGAACTTTTAAAAAATAACATTAGGCACAATGTCATGGTCATGTGACTTAACCTTCCCACGCCCTGTGTAGCGGCCCCTGCATAGTCTCACCTCAGTTTTATTTTCTCCTATCGTTGCAACAGCTGGGAGACTTCACATGTCTCAGGTTATGAGAAAACCATCTTGAGGAATACCATGCCAATTTAGGCCTGAAGGCCAGAGTTTTTGTTTAGAGATTTTGCAATTTTATTGATATTTTTAGATTTTACTTATGTCAAGTTCCAGATTAAAGATTTGTGGAAACTGCAGGCTGCCTTTCCAAATTATTCACAGTTATGTTATTAGTGGGTATGCAATAACATTGCCAGTTGCAATATAACAAGTGTCAACCTTTAATAACTATTGGGTGCTGGACCTTGTGGAAACATTGAGAGAGGCCCAAGGACTTATTCCCATTAGTGCCTCAACAAATGGTGCAGTTGTTGGTGGAGGGTAATGAATATTTGGTGGACCCAAGACTGGGTTGTGTTTGAAATGTCTCATGGTATAAACCAAGATGTGCAGCAATGCATTTATTTATTTTCTTTCAGTTATCTACCAGACAATCATAAATTAAGTATTTGCACATTTTGTGCAATTTTTCAGCGAAAGATGAAGAAAAACTTGCCTCATATATGTGAAGGAATAATACAAGCAGAATTGGCTGAAGTGGCAATACTGAGGTAGCATCACCTACACATAACTTATTTGACACATCTTACTGTCACTGATCTTACATGGGGTGCAAGCTTCATCAGAATGGATGCCTAGGTATTTGCTTACCATGTTTGGATAAGGTAAGCAGAAAGATAAGACTAAGTTAGCCACGTTAGCCATGGCTCAGTGGTAGCTCTCTCACCTCTGAGTCAGAAGGTTGTGGGTTTATCCCACTGCAGAGACTTGAGCACAAAATTAGGCTAACATTTCAGTACAGTACTGAAAGAGTGCTACTGTAGAGGTGCCATCTTTCAGATGAGATGTTAAACCGAGGCCCTGTTTTCCCTCTCAGATGGGCGTAAAAGATCCAATGGCACTATTTTGAAGAGTAGAGCAGGGGAGTTGACCCGGTGTCCTGGCCAATATTTATCCTTCAACCAACATCACTAAAGCAGATTATCTGGCCACAACAGTGACTACAATTCAAATGCAAGTTGCTGTTGTAAAGATACAGTTGTAGGATAATACTTCATGATCTGTGGGGGAGGACAAACTAAATTTCCCAACTTCCGCTGCTACCTAAAGTCTGGCTTTGATCTGAGGTTTTCAGGGCACATGTAAGTGAGAGTGATACTCTACATATCTGTGTATGCATGCATATTTTGTGTATCCTCATCCTTTGGATTGAATGCCTGCCTTCTTTGCTGACTGTAAGTAAACTGAGTAGATATTGCATCCTGTGCTATGTGCTTAAGATGTGCAAAAGAAGGCCAATAATGTTAATCTGGTGCTTTTAAAGGAGCAGGCTCTTGATATAAAATATGTGAAGAAAATTTAACAAGTAGGATTTATAGTACTGAGGGTAAATTTTTCACTGGTGCGTGTTGGTCATGCATGCATCTGCCCAGAGTGGGAGAAGGAGGTGGGGGATATATAGAAAAATTCTGAGTGGAGACTCTGTGCCTTCTTTGCATTGGGATTGCATTACCTGTTTTTTCTGTCTCGGCTGCACTGGTGTCACAGAAGGCTTGTGCTGTTGGAATGTGCCAGCCTCATTAATAGTTTAAAATATCATGCACATGAGAGCAGGTTTTTCCACCCCTCCATTTTGCATGGCTTACCCCAGAAATGCAACAACATTTTCAAACTCACTTCCTGGCCTTTGAGAGTAACTTTCCTAAAAGATGTGCTTTGCTGCTTTCTGAGTGTGAGCTATTCCAATTTTTTTTTTATTGCTTTTGTTGCATTTATTTTGGTGCGTTGCTAGTTTTTTTTTCATTTAAAGTTTAAATTTTGCAATTTTGTTTTACTTTACTTGCTTTTTCAACTCCTACCATTGAAAGGAGTTTGTCTCTCAATTTAAAGTCCTATGATGGTAGGATGGACAATCCTCTGGAAATTCCATTTCTCTCTAGCGAACAATGATGAGTTCCACAGGAATGTGCAAAGGCAGGTGCATTGACATTGGAGCCAGCTTATCCAGACTCGCTCATTTCCATGGAGACGGGTCAATAGACCTCTCCACTGTTACAAGGATATCAGAGAGGCAGTCTCAGAACGTTGCCATCTCTTGCAGTCTCATCTGCAAATTTTGTGCAGAACAGGCACAAATCTGCCTTTGGTGGTGACAGTCACTACTGCCTTGAATTTCTACACAACTGGTTCCTTTCAGATTGCCTCGGGTGACATCTGTCAGATCAACCAGTTTGCACTGCATTGCTACATTCTTCATGTGACTTTGTAATACCTTGTAACAACTTAATCACCTTTCCAAAGGAAAGCAACCAACAACAGAGTGGCTGCATTCCCTAGAGGGCAAGGCCTCATCAATTGAACCTATGTGGACATGTGGCTCCATTTGACAATACCATAGCATTAATGAATAGGAAGTGGTTGCATTCAATTAATGTACAGGTTGTATGTGACCACTAAAGATATTTCTTGAAGGTGGATGCCAGGTACCCAGGAAACTGCCACAACACATTTATCCTACGCCAGTCTACATTGCACCATTATTTAATGGAATATCTAGACTAGATAGATGGATCCTGGGAGACTTGGGCCATGGCCCATAATACCAATCTGCAATTCGCAAACCACAGCTGAAAGAAAATGTGGGAGTATCCACAAGGATACACATTGAGCATACAGTAGGCAAGCTGAAGGCAAAGATTCTACTGCTTGGATGTGTCTGGCCATTTGCTATTGTACAGCCCTGAAAAAGTGTCCGAAAAGCTACATAATTATGCTTACAGAAGAGGAGACATCATGCAGCAGGAGAGTCAGATAGGCCTGATAATGTACCTAAGGCTGAAGTTCACCAACTGCAGGAAAGACAAATCCAGCAAATTCAAAGATTTAATTAAAAATCAAAGCCACCCCAGCATTCCTGAATATGTGTTGCCAGTGAACTGGTGCCCCAAACTCCATGCTATTACGCTCTAATTGACCTCAGAGACCATGCATGCCCATTCATTCTTTCTGCTTCCACTGGTGCTTCCCACTTCCACAGTGAGTGTATCCTACTACCTAAACTAGTGTTCCTTCTAGGTGCTACCCTTTGAGATAAAGAAGTGAGGTCACTCCAAAGTTCTCTCTGTAAAAGGCACAGTCCTCTCTCTCCCTTGGCTCTTCCACTATCGTCAACCATACCTTGTAAACGAGTGAATGGAATTTCTGCAGTGAACTTTCATTATCAAAATCTGCAGGTGCCTTTTTAAGGGACAACAACAGCTCTTTAAATCTGCTACTGCACTGGATATCTCTCCACCACCACTTGCACATTACCACTGCATGGCCTAATGGGATTGCTTAATAATTTAAATGGGTGGACCTCACAAAATCTCATGACTTCACACTATGTGGAGCTGACTTGCGCATTTCTGGATGCACTGCTACTGTGCCTTGGACAGAAAATCAGCCCTTTGCAGGACTTGTGCTCCAGAACTAGCTGCGCCTCTAGCCAAGCTGTTCCAGTACAGCTACAACACAAGCATCTACCCGACAATGTGGAAAATTGCCCAGGTATGTCCTGTCCACAAAAAGCAGGACAAATCCAATCCGGCCAATTACTGCTCCATCAGTCTACTCTCAATCATCACCAAAGTGATGGAAGGTGTCGTCAACAGTGCTATCAAGCGGCACTTACTCACCAATAACCTGCTCAATGATGCTCAGTTCGGGTTCCACCAGGACCACTCGGCTCCAGACCTCAATACAGCCTTGGTCCAAATATGGACAAAAGAGCTGAATTCCAGAGGTGAGGAGAGAGTGACTGCCCTTGACATCAAGGCAGCATTTGACCGAATGTGGCACCAAGGAGCCCTAGTAAAATTGAAGTCAATGGGAATCAGGGGGAAAACTCTCCAGTGGCTGGAATCATACCTAGCACAAAGGAAGATGGTAGTGGTTGTTGGAGGCCAATCATCTCAGCCCCAGGACATTGCTGCAGTAGTTAGAACATAAGAACATAAGAAATAGGAGCAGGAGTAGGCCAATCAGCCCCTCGAGCCTGCTCCGCCATTCAATAAGATCATGGCTGATCTGATCCTAACCTCAAATCTAAATTCATGTCCAATTTCCTGCCCGCTCCCCGTAACCCCTAATTCCCTTTACTTCTAGGAAACTGTCGATTTCTGTTTTAAATTTATTTAATGATGTAGCTTCCACAGCTTCCTGGGGCAGCAAATTCCACAGACCCACCACCCTCTGAGTGAAGAAGTTTCTCCTCATCTCAGTTTTGAAAGAGCAGCCCCTTATTCTAAGATTATGCCCCCTAGTTCTAGTTTCACCCATCCTTGGGAACATCCTTACCGCATCCACCCGATCAAGCCCCTTCACAATCTTATATGTTTCAATAAGATCGCCTCTCATTCTTCTGAACTCCAATGAGTAGAGTCCCAATCTACTCAACCTCTCCTCATATGTCCGCCCCCTCATCCCCGGGATTAACCGAGTGAACCTTCTTTGTACTGCCTCGAGAGCAAGTATGTCTTTTCTTAAGTATGGACACCAAAACTGTATGCAGTATTCCAGGTGCGGTCTCACCAATACCTTATATAACTGCAGCAATACCTCCCTGTTTTTATATTCTATCCCCCTAGCAATAAACACCAACATTCCGTTGGCCTTCTTGATCACCTGCTGCACCTGCATACTAACTTTTTGATTTTCTTGCACTAGGACCCCCAGATCCCTTTGTACTTTCCAGTTTCTCGCCATTAAGATAATAACTTGCTCTCTGATTTTTCCTGCCAAAGTGCATAACCTCACATTTTCCAATATTGTATTGCATCTGCCAAATCTCCGCCCACTCACCCAGCCTGTCTATATCCCCTTGTAGGTTTTTTATGTCCTCCTCACTCTCCACTTTCCCTCCCATCTTTGTATCATCAGGGCAGTGTCCTAGACCCAACCATCTTCAGCTGCTTCATCAATGACCTTCCTTCCATCATAAGGTCAGAAATAGGGATGTTCGCTGATGATTGCACAGTGTTCAGTTCCATTCGCAACCCCTCAAATAATGAAGCAGTCCGAGCCCACATGCAGCAAGACCTGGACAACATCCATGCTTGGGCTCATAAGTGGCAAGTAACATTCGCGCCAGACAAGTGCCAGGCAATGACTATCTCCAACAAGAGAGAGTCTAACCACCTCCCCTTGACATTCAATGGCATTACCATCGCCGAATTCCCCACCATCAACATCCTGGGGGTCACCATTGACCAGAAACTTAATTGGACCAGCCATATAAATATTGTGGCTACAAGAGCAGGTTAGAGGCTGGGTATTCTGCGGCGAGTGACTCACTTCCTGACTCCCCAAAGGCACGAGTCAGGAGTGCGATGGAATACTCTCCACTTGCCTGGATGAGTGCAGCTCCAACAACACTCAAGAAGCTTGACACTATCCAGGACAAAGCAGCCTGCTTGATTGGCAGTCCATCCACCACCCTAAACATTCACTCCCTTCACCACCGGCGCACAGTGGCTGCAGTGTGTAGCATCCACAGGATGCACTGCAGCAACTCGCCAAGGCTTCTTCGACAGCATCTCCCAAACCCACGACCTCTGCCACCTAGAAGGACAAGAGCAGCAGGCACATGGGAACAACACCTGCACATTCCCCTCCAAGTCACACACCATGCCGACTTGGAAATATATCGCCGTTCCTTCATAGTCACTGGGTCAAAATCCTGGAACTTACTTCCTAACAGCACTGTGGGAGAACCTTCACCACACAGACTGCAGTGGTTCAAGAAGGCGGCTCACCACCACCTTCTCAAGGGCAATTCGGGATGGGCAATAAATGCCGGCCTCGCCAGCGACACCCACATCCCATGAATGAATAAAAAAAAATACACATGATAGTCTCAGGAATGGACACTACGGCACCTAAGGATGAGTAATCCCTATTTTTCAACATTTGCCTTTTCTTACTGATAAAATTTACAAAACCCAGTTTGCAACAGAACAGTGTGTGATGAACCACTATCCTTTCACCTCCTCAACCTAGGTTTAAAACCAGCTCAGGCAGATGACATCCTGTGTGTCTTACTATACTTTCCCAGTTGCAATGAGAATGGAAGTGTGAAAGGCAACTGCAGTCTAATTGAGAGAACGGATAAACTGCAAGATTCATGAAAGATCAAAGAGTGAAAGAGTAATTTTTTTATCAAAGCAACAGTTCTTTATGCTGCCAGTGGATGTCAGTAATCCATCGATAAGAATATCTGGCAAATAGCCAGTAGAATTGAAGAAACAGTTTCATTTCTTACATTTTTCCAATTTTACAAGAAATACAAAAAAAAAGATAATTTAAAAATGTGACTAAGTAGATCACAACAAATATCAATCTTTCATTCTTCACTGTAACTGGCTACACTGTGTTCATTTTCTGACATTAGACTAAATCATATAGTTACCCGATTTATCCTTCTCTCCCTTCTTGATCAAAGGTGTTACATTGGCTACTCATTAGTTCCACAGTGTAATGTGTGTATTTAATGAGGTTTGAAAAATTGAGGTCAGAGCCTCTGTTATGTTCTTTCAACAGCCCAGAGTAATGTCATCGGGACCTCGTGACATATCCGCCTTGAGTTCTGCTAATTTTGTTAGAACCAATTCCTTTTCTACAGTTATCTCTAACCATTGTTCCATACCCTCCTCTAGTACACCTACATTCTCACTTCCACCATCATTTGTAAAAATCAAGGCAAAATATTTATTTAATATCGCCACCATATCTTCATCCTCCGCAATTAGATTCCCTTCAACATCCCCAAGTGGTTCTTTAACGATTCTTTAACTTTTTATACACATATAAAACCCTTTACTATTTTCTTCTATATTATCTGACTTTTCATATTCCATTTAGCCCTTCAAATCCCCCTTTCCACCTCCCCACTATACTTTCTTTATTCCTCGCGATTTTCTATAGTATTGTTGGTCCTAATTCTATCATAAGCCTTCCTTTTAAATTTTAGTTTAGTTTTAATCTTTCTATTTATCCATGGAAGTCTATTCTTTTGATTCACCCCCTTTTGACCTGAGGAGTATATTTATTTTGTTCTCTATTCATCTCATATTTTGAAGATTTCCCACTGCCGATCTGTTGACCTGTTTGTGGACTTTGCTGCCTTGTTGATTTGGGTCAGATCTTTTCATATCTTGCTGAACTTTGCCTGTTTCCAGTCCATCAGCCTTATCTTTGCCTTTTCATTATCCTTTTCTGTTCTTACATTTAACCTAATTATGTTCTGGTCACAATTTCCTAATTGTTCTCCTGCTAATTGTTCTCCAGCCCTACAACCCTCCAAGAACTTTGTGTTCCTCCAATTCTGGCTACTTGTCCACCCCCCACTTCCTACCCCACCATTGGTAGCTGCCTAGGCCCTAAGCTCTGGAATTCCCTCCCTAAACCTTTCTGCCTCTCCACCTCTCTCTCCTCCTTTAAGAACCTTCTTAAAACCTATCTCTTCGACCAAGCTTTTGGCCATCTGTCTTAATATTCTCCTTCTTTGGCTCAGTGTTAATTTTTGTCTGATCATGCTCCTGTGAAGCGCCTTGGAAAGGCACTATATAAATATAAGTTGTTGTTGAGGTTAAACTCTATTTCTGTCCTTTCACACTCCACGGGTATCTCACAGCTCAAGACCGCTCTCTCGCTACTTAGTTCAAATGCATCCTGTCTTAACTTATACATTAGCACAACTGCCACAGGGAAAAAAAATAGTCAATCAGAGGAACAGTTAATCATTCCTCATTTGTAACCAATTATTTACCTATTATCGCTGCAAACAAACCCACAGTTAAGGCACTAATAAATACATTTAAACAGCAACTAGTACTGAACAAGTAAAATTAAGTAAATTAAAACAAATAAACCTCTATAGAATCATACAGCACAGAAGGAGGCCATTCAGCCCATCATGCCTGTGTCAGCTCTTTGAAAGAACTATCTAATTAGTCCCACTACCCTGCTCTTTCCCTGTAGCCCTGCAAATTTTTCCTTTTCAAGTATGTGTCCAATTCCCTTTAGAAAGTTACTATTGAATCTGCTTCCACCATCCTTTTAGGAAGTGCATTCCAGATCATAACAACTAGCTACATAAAAAAATTTTCCTTATCTCCCCTCTGCTTCTTTTGCCAATTATCTTAAATTTGTGTCCTCTGGTTACCGACCCTTCTGCCAGTAGAAACAGTTTATCCTTATTTATTCTATCAAAAAGCCCTCATAATTAAATCTCTCCTTAACCTTCTCTTCTGTAAGTAGAACAATCCCATCTTCTTTGGTGTCTCCACATAACTGGTCCCTCATCCCTGTAATGATCATTATTTACACAAAGCTTCCCACATATCTAAAAATATGACACAAGATTTTTTTAAGAAACAGAGCTAAATAATGACAGTACTTCCTAGGAGTCAGAAATGAAATGGTTAATGACTACTTTACGCAAAAGCCAGAATAAACTGGCGTGTCATTCATACTTAAGATTTTGCCAGTAAGGTTTCAAAATGTCAGCTAGCTACGGTAGTGTGGTTTAGTTTTGAAACATTATGATATTTTGTTGGTGGATCAGATTACACGAAAACAATTGGATAAAGGACAATTTAATGTTTTGAATCAGACATAATCACGATTCCTTTATTCACCTCATTGACTCGAACATTCAGAAATTTAAATGCTGAAACGTAATCAGACTTTACTTCAAGATAATTTTTGGATGCTGCTAAAGGGATGAAAGCAGAATTTCTACTGCTGGCTCAGTCGATAATCTGTGGTGCGGTATTGAGCCATAAAGACCACTAAAGACCCAAGTTCAATCCTTAGTCCCTCTCCCCAACCATTGTTTCAGGCTGAATGAGGCTGTTTGCAATCTCTGCATTCTATTTGACTCCAAGCTGAGCTTCCGACCCCATGTACTCTCCAAAAAAGGACCGCCTACTTCCACCTTTGTAACATCACCCATCTCTGCCCCTGCCTCAGCCCAATTGCCACTGAAACCCTTATCCATGCATTTGTTGTCTCCAGACTCAACTATTCCAGTGCTCTCCTAGATGGCCTCTCATTCCCCCATTCTCCATTAAAAAAAATCAGCCAGGTGATTTTCTGGCTACGACTGGATAGATAAGAATGGAACCAGGCGAGCGCAGTCCCACCCAGCTGGACGACAGAGGAGAGGCATTGGAGGAGGATGGTGTGGTGAACCGTGTCAAAGGCTGCAGACAGGTCTATAAGGATGAGGAGGGATAGCTTACCATAGTCACAGTCAGATAGGATGTAATTTGTGACATTGATAAGGGCCGTTTCAATACTGTCCAGGGGCAGAAACCTGATTGGAGGGATTCAATCATCGAGTTGCAGGAAAGATGGGCACAGATTTGAGAGGCGACAACACGTTCAAGGACTTTGGAGAGGAAAGGAAGGTTGGAGATGGGGCGATAGTTTGCAATGACAGAAGGGTCAAGGGTGGGTTTTTTGAGAAGGGGGTGATGATGGTAGATTTCAAGAGCGGGGGACAGTACCTGAGGAGAGGCAACCATTAACATTATCAGTTAACATTGGGGCCAAGAAGGGAAGTTGGGTGTTCAGCAGTTTGGTGGGAATAGGGTCGAGGGAGCAGGAGGTGGGCCTCACGGACAATATGAGCTCGGAGAAGGCATGAAGAGAGAGAGGAGAGAAACTAGAGAAAGATGTGAGTTCAGGGCTAGGGCAGGGGGGAACCTTAGAGGAAGTTTGGCTTGGTGGGCTAGGGGAAGGGGGGAAGCAGCAGAGGCAGCTGATTGGATAGTCTCAATCTTAGTGACAAAGAAGTCCATGAGTTCCTCGCCCTTGCTGTTGGAGGTGAGGGTGGAGGAGGCAGGGGACAGGGGTTTGAGAAGACAGTTTGTAGTGGAGAAGAGAAGTTGGGGGTCATCTTTGCATTCCAGGATGATTCTGGAATTGTGAGCAGTTTTTGGCAGAGGAGAGCAGGACCCAATAGTGCTTTATGTGTTCCAGCCAAATCTGGCAATGAATGTTCAAATCTGCGTCCCTTGGACTTAAAGGAGAGATGAGGGCCATCCCGGGACGAATGACCAGGGTGAGAGATTAATGGTTTTAGTTGGGACAAGGGTATCAAAGGTGGAGGTGAGGGTGTGATTGAGCAGATTGGTAGCTGCAGGAATTTCGTGGTGAATGGAGGGCCAAAAGCTAGACAGTTGGAAATTTGAAAGTGCCGTTGTAAGTGACTTGGGGGAGATTTTTTTTTCCAGGGGCAGACACAAAAGGAAGTGGTGTTGGGAGGGGGAAGTGGGATGTGGGTGAAGCGGGATACATGGAAGTGATCAGAGATGGCCTTATCCTAGATTGACATGTTGGGAGTAGAATCATAGAATCATAGGATCATAGAATGGGTTACAGCACAGAAGGAGGCCATTCAGCCCATCGAGTTCGTGTCAGTTCGTTGCAAGAGCAATCCAGTTAGTCCCACTCCACCGCCCTTTCCCCGTAACCCTACAATTGTTTTCCCTTCAAGTACTTATCCAATTCCCCTTTGAAAGCTATGATTGAATCTGCCTCCATTACCCTTTCAGGCAGGGCATTCCAGATCATAACCACTCACTGCGTAAAAAAAAATTTCCTCATGTTGCCTTTGGTTCTTTTGCCAATCAAGTTAAATCTGTGTCCTCTGGTTCTCGACCCTTCCGCCAATGGGAAGAGTTTCCCTCTATCTACTCTGTCTAGACCCCTCATGATTTTGTACACCTCTATCAAATCTCCTCTCAATCTTCTCTAAGGAGAACAACCCGAGCTTCTCCAGTCTATCCATGTAACTGAAGTACCTCATCCATGGAACCATTCTAGTAAACCTTTTCTGCACCCTCTCTAAGGCCTTCACATATTGCCTCTCCTCATTCTTCCTACCAAAATGTATCACTTCACATTTTTCTGTGTTAAATTTCATCTGCCATGTGTCTGCCCATGCCACCAGCCTCTTGAAGTCTATCACTATCCTCCTCACTGTTCACTACACTTCCAAGTTTTGTGTCATCTGCAAATTTTGAAATTGTGCCCTATACATCCAAGTCCAAGTCATTAATATGTATCAAGAAAAGCAGTAGTCCTAGTACTGACCCGTGGGGAACACCACTGTATACCTTCCTCCAGTCTGAGAAACAAACGTTCACCACTACTCTCTATTTCCTATCTCTTAGCCAATTTCGTATCCAAGCTGCCGCTGCCCCCTTTCTCCATGGGCCTCAACTTTGCTGACAAGCCTATTATGTGGCACTTTATCAAATGCCTTTTGGAAGTCCATATGCACCACATCAATTGTATTGCCCTCATCAACCCTCTATGTTACCTCATCAAAAAACTTGATCATGTTAGTTAAAGACGATTTGCCTTTAACAAATCTGTGTTGGCTTTTCTTAATTAATCCACACTTGTCCAAGTGACTGTTAATTTTGTCCCAGATTATTGTTTCTACTAGCTTCTCCACCACCGAGGTTAAACTGATTGGCCTGTAGTTGCTGGGTTTACCCTTACACTCTTTTTTTGAACAAGGGTGTAACATTTGCAATCCTCCAGTCCTCTGGCACCACCCCCATATCTAAGGATTATTGGAAGATTATGGCCATTACCTCTGCAATGTCCACCCTTACTTCCCTCAGCAACCTAAGATGCATCCCATCCGGACCTGGTGACTTATCTACTTTAAGTAGCTAATCCAAACCTTATGATACTATGATCACTATTCTCTAAATATTCCCCTACTGACACTTGCTCCACTTGGCCCACCTCATTCCCCAGAACCAGATCCAGCAATGCCTCCTTCCTCGTTGGGCCAGATACGTACTGATCAAGGAAGTTCTACTGAACACAATTCAGAAATTCTACCCCCTCTCTGCCGTTTACACTATTACTATCCCAGTCTATATTAGGATAATTGAAGTCGCCCATTATCACTACTCTACGGTTCTCTATGTGATTCTCTATAATCTTCTGCGCCATTGCACATAGAGAGGCCACATGAGATGGCAAGGTCGAGTGGGTAGTCATGCAAATGCGTTGGGGAGTTTATATGGAGGGAGAGATTAAGGGAAGGTAGGAGGGCAGTGAACTCAGAGGAGAGAGGGCATGATGAGTTGAGATGGAGGTTGAAATCACCAAGCATGAGAAGCCACTCGGTGCAGAAGCTGAGGGAAGAAAGCAGTGAAGATATCTCAGTGAGAAATTACTATAACTATATATGTACTAGTCGATCTTCTGTGCCACTGCACATAGAGAGTCAAGATAAATGCACTATTCAGGTCATGCAGAATTAGAGGGCAAGGGGATAATTAGATCAAGGTGATGAAGGGGGGAAAAGCAGGGGGTCAATTGGATCAAGGGGAGGAAGAGTAGAAAAGGCTGATGGAGTAGAGAGCAAGCAGAAGGGGAAAGGGTAGGGAGGGTGGGAGTGGCATGGGTGATGGCAGATCTGAGGGGTAAGGTAAAGAGGACAATGGGGGAGAGCTGGGGAACCAATGAAGTGGACAGTGATGGAGGAGAGGAAGAGGGGTAGAGGAGGGAAGAGAGGAGAGGTGGGAAGGGGAGAAGGATGGAAGGGCAGAGGGAGAGAAGAGATGAGGAAAGAGGAATTCAGGAGGAAAAGGAGAATGGAATGGAAGAGGGGAGGAGGGGGAGAGGAGTGATGGGGAGAGAGGAGCTGAGGGGAGGAGAGGGAGAGAGAAGAGGAGGGTGATGGGGGAGGGAAGGGGGAGAGGAAAGGAGAGAGGAGAATGAGAGGTGGAGTGGAGAGGAAGAGAAGGGGATAGGGAGAGGTGAGGGGCTGGAAGATGCACTAGTTATTTCTCAGCAGGGGAATAGGGAGAAATTTGCTTCTCATTGGATGGGGGGTGAGTTACTCCTTACAAGGGGCAGGAATAGGCCCGAATTTGCATTCAGAGGGAGGTGAAGGCTGAGGTTTTTCTCATTGTGGGGGTGTTTTATGTACTTTTCTATTTACTGGCGGGGATGCCCTTATTACAGCTTAATGGAGGGGTGGCTGTGGTCTAATTGCTGATGAGTGGGAGAGTTAGTGTGCTTGTTTCTGCTTGGTGGATGGAGTTTGATGGTTGTACTTCTGCTCAGTTGGGGTTAGTTTGATGGAGGGATTGCTACACACTGGGGAGTGGGATGATTTCTGCTCGTACATGACAGACTGGGTGTGGGTGCATGAATTTAGCTCAGTGGGGGGTGGGAGTCCTGATTTCAGTTCAGTGGGGAGGGGAGGTCTAGGGGTAGGTGATAAGATTTCTGTTTAATTGGGGAGGTGTTGTGCCATGCTTTTTTCCTCAGTAGGGTGGAGGATTGTGCTCAGTGGGGTTGAAAGGGGTTTGTGTAGGGGGGCAGAGGAGGATTTCCCACTCACTTTAACTGCCCAAGGTCTTCAATTTCTTTGGTTCATGGAGCAGGCCAACCGGTTACTGGTTTTTGAGGGTTGGTCATTTCAGTGCGCATTTTGGCATCACATTTTTCATCTCTTGCTGCTGGGGGACAGGGGATGTTAGAATGTCAGCTCTTTGGGAAGGGGGTTTCTACTGGCCTTTGATTGGCGCAGGAGGGATGACATGTTTTTGGTTGTGCAGGCTTTCTGCTCAGTTCGGGGGGTCTAAGGTCATCTTAATCTCGTAAGATAATTTAGGTCTAAAGCAGCTGGCTGTTATAAGGTGCTGTTGTCACAAAGTGATAATAAAAGGAATGTATTAAAAGTGGGAGGTACTGTTGAAGACGCTGATAGAGACCTCGAAGGTTAAACGGTTTCTGGAAAAGCCACACGGTAAAATGCTCTGCCTAGTAAAGTGGTATCAGTTAAGTTTGATCATAAGTTTTGCTTCTCTGAATCAGCTGCTGAAAAAGATTTCCAGAAATGTTGTCCAAATAAACTTAGGATGACTTAACTATGTTTAATTCCTCTTTCCCCACTGTAGATCTAGCTGGTTGAATTCTGACATGGCATCAATTAAATTTGCTAAGTACCTAAGTTTATGACCCAGTGGTGTCTGGAACTGAAAAGGACTCACAGTCATCAGATTACATTGAACTATATTGAAATGACAACACGGAAACAGGCAGTTCAGACCAACCAGCCCACATAGGCATTTATCCTTCACACGAGCAGTAGCCCTAATCCCATGTGCCAGCTCTGTTCCCATATCCTATTATTCCATGTCCCTTCAACCACCTATCTAACCTGTTCTTAAATGTCTCTGTTTCAATCACTAACTCTGGTAGTGAATTCCACAATCTGTGTTTCTCCTGCTGTCTGTCCCGTGCCTCTTACATTTAATCTGTTTCCTCTTGTTCTATATCCCATAACCACTGGAACAAGTCTGTTTCTATCTAATCCGCCCACCCCTACGTAATTATAAACATTTCTATCAAATCACCCTGTAATTTTCTCTGTTCCAATGAATACAGCCCCAATTTTTCAAGTCTTTCTTCGTATTTGTATTTCCCCATACCAGGCAGCATTTGTTAGGTATCCCTTTTAATTTCTGCTTATACTCTACCAATTAACTGTCCTTTCCTCTCAGGGGTCCCACCTCACATTTAACAGTTCTCATTTTATTGATATATTTGTAGAATACTTTACTGTTCTCTTTAACATTTTTAGAGATTCTGTCTTCATACATCCTCCTTGCTTTCCTTATCCCTTTTTTAACCTCTTTCATTATTTACTCATTAGTTAGTAGTGTGCCTGTGATCTGGAGGTAACTTTCCCCAACTCTCCTTCCTTCCTTGTGTAAAAATACCATACCTCCATTCTGCAGTTCCCCACAGATGGCTGTGCCAAGATGAGAAACGCACTATGGGGAATCACCAAGAGTGTGATCAGCACATTGCTGCACTGAAATGATACCACTGGACTATTGATGTTTCTGCAGTTTCAATGAATGTAGGTATAAATTTCAAAGTATAAGTATTAGTGAAATTACAAATGACACAATGACTGCTGTCATGTTACCCCTTTGGTTCAACCCAGGGGACTTTTCATCTTGCAAGGGGTTGAATTTCCGCATTGGTTCTCCCGTTATCTGCCATAACTTCGATGGAAGATCCACAGAAACCCAAGAGAAACAGTGTTTGCGTTGTTCCTCTGGGGTTTCCGTGGACCTTCCATCAAAGTTATGGCAGATGACAGGAAAACCCTTGTGGAAATTCAACCTCCAAGTTAACAAAAATGTACTGGAGTATTTACCAAATAATTTGATTCTGCAGTCCAACCTTTAACTTCAGATTCCAAACTCCAAACCAATCAAGGCTTCATGCATGCATAATAGTTTTGCCCCATGGTCCATTTAAGCTGAAACATCTAAATTTAAGCATTAAAATCATTTTAAAAAACTTATGTCATAAACAAAGATCAGGGGAATCATGCTGATGAAGATCTGTGTTAGTGAGATTTGATATTGCTTTGGAAGGTTTAGAAGTTTTTTCCCTCCAATATCTTCCTTCTGAATTGTAAACAATTTTACAACACCAAGTTATAGTCCAGCAATTTTATTTGAAATTCACAAGCTTTCGGAGGCTTCCTCCTTACAACTTGGTGTTGTAAAATTGTTTACAATTGTCAACCCCAGTCCATCACCGGCATCTCCACATCAGGCCTTCCTTCTGAAAGCATTGATCCCTTGCTGCAGTACGTATGCTTCCATGGTGCCAACAGACTGCTGGTTATTCTTTAGGTGTGAGTCTTGGCCATAAGTGTTGCAGGCTATTGGACGGGGGTGGAGGGTGGAGAGATGGCGGTTCCTTTTGCTTTTCTTTTTGCACCTGCTGCAATGTCACAATCTGGAAACTTGCAGTGTGACAAGTGTGGGGGCGGGCGGCCTGCCCCTCCCCCCTCTCCCTCTGTTGCGTGAGCAGCTCGAGAGCGAAAGCCGAACCGCGCACGCGAGCTCTGTACCACGCAAGGTGCGCGTCAGCCGATGGAACAGAAACACTGCCAACGCAGCGCGCACCGTGCAGCCAGTGACGGAAATGCCGCGCGTCACAGGCTGGCTTGATTGTGACAAACACTTTACTGATACAAAAAAAAACCCCAGAGTGCGGACCGGCCCACGCCCGCGCACTGACAGAGCGCGAAAACACACACACACACACACACACTCACATCTTCCTGACTCCAGTTAAACAAAACACACACTGGGACTGATAAGAAGCTAGAAGGTAAGCAGAAACTTCACCACTTTTATTCGTTCCGATTCTCCCCCCCCCCCCCCCGTTTGGAATATTTTCCTTGCTCCATAAGGGAGAAAAAGGTATTTGGAAACAATACTGGTGAAATATTTCAAAGCAGTTGCTATCAGGACTTAATGGTCGAATTTTCAGACATTGTTTAGAATGTAAATTGGGTATAAATTGCGATTTTGCCGGGAGAGATAACACAGAAAGGCATGGAATAGTTATTTTGTGTGTGCGACTATGTGTTTATAGACAAACTTTGACTTTATTTGTATCCATATGTCGTGTCTGAGAAGTGTGTGTGTAACTGTTCCACATACAACGTGGAACAATCGGCAGTACTACAGACCCCTCTTTCTTTCTCCAGTATTGTGTTACCCCACTTGCTGGTCCTCCTATGTTGAATGATTATACTCGTCTGTATTTTCGAGCAGCACCTTACATTTTAAACTACCAACAATGAAAGCCAGTATGGCCCACTCTTGTCATCAAGAAGTAATTGGGGGACAGATGAGATTTTTTCGGAATATTTGCTGAATGCAGTGTGTGAAGAGCCGAAGTGATTGCCACAGGGAAATCCCTTGAGTGACTACACTCTTTAAACGTGTGATGGCGATGACTCAGTTTCTTTAGCACGTTTAGCAAGAGAATGTGGAAGCACGGACAGCATAGATAGGAGGGTAATTTCTCTTTTTTAAATTATTACATTCAATCGAACCAAATTTATTATCGAAAACCATACAGCTTTCCAGTCGTCGGGCTTTGTAAACTTTGGAAACTATTTGTTTCGGTTTCCACTAATGGTAACATTCATTTTGTTGCAATGTAAATTTCTGAATGAAACCGTCTCCAAAAACTAAAAGATGACAGTGAAAAAAACCACATTTTTTGATCACATTAAGGAGTTGGCTGGACCTTTGTGCTTATCTTCCCAGACAATACAAGTGAATGAAAAGAAAATAGAGAATCCAAAATAAAATCAGAAAATGCTGGAAATGCACAACAAATCTGTCAGCATTTAGAAAGAGAAAAGACAAGTCAATGTTTCAGGTATCATAGTATCACCATAGTAGGTACAATGCAGGAGGAGGCCATTCAGCCCATCGTGCCTGTGCTGGCTCTTTGAAAAAGCTATCCAATTAGTCCCATTCCCCATCTCTTTCCCCAAAGCCCTGTAATTTTTTTCCCTTCAAGTATTTATCCAATTCCCTTTTGAAAGTTATTTTTGAATCTGCTTCCACCACCCTTTCAGGCAGTGCATTCCAGGTCAAAACAACTTGCTGCGTGAAAAAATGTTTTTTCATGTTTCCTCTGGCTCTTTTGCCGATCACTTTAAAATCTGTGTCCTCTGGTTACCGACCCTTCTGGCATTGGAAACAGTTTCTCCTTATATACTCTGTCAAAACCATTCATGATTTTAAACACTTCTATCAAATCTCCCTTTACCTTCTCTGTTCTGAGGAGAACAACCTCAGCTTCTCCAGTCTCTCCACACAACTGAAGTCCCTCATCCCTGGTATCATTCTAGTAAATCTCTTCTCCACCGCCTCTAAGGCCTTGACATTCTTCCTAAAGGGTGGTGCCCAGAATTGAATCACAATACTCCAGCTGAGTGTTTTATAAAGGTTTAGCATAACTTCCTTGCTTTTTACTCTATGCTTCTATTAATAAAGCCCAGGATCCCATATGCCTTTTTAACAGCCTTCTCATCTTGTCCTACCACCTTCAAAGATTTGTGTACATACACCCCCAGGTCTCTCTGTTCCTGCACCTCCTTTAAAATTGTACCATTTAATTTATATTTCCTCTCCTCATTCTTCCTACCAAAATACATCACTTCACACTTCTCTGTGTTAAATTTCACCTACCGTGTGTCTGCCCATTTCAGCAGCCTGTATATAATTTTCCTGAAATCTGTTACTATCCCCCACATTGGTTACTACATTTCTGAGTTTCGTGTCATCTGCAAACTTGAAATTATACCCTCTATACCCAAGTCCAGGTCATTATATATAGTGGTCCTAATACCGACCCCTGGGGAACACCACTGTATACTCCCCTCCAGTCTGAAGAACAACCATTCACCATTATTCTCTGCTTTCTGTCCCCTAGCCAATTTTGCATCCATGCTGCCACTGTCCCTTTAATCCCATGGGCTTTAATTTTGCTAATAAGTCTATTATGTGGTACTTTATCAAATGCCTTTTGAAAGTCCATATACACAACATCAACTGCACTACCCTCATCAACTCTCTCCGTTACTTCATCAAAGAGCTCAATCAAGTTCATCAAACATGATTTTCCTTCAACAAATCTGTGCTGACTTTCAATTATTAGCCTATATTTTTCCAAGTGCCAATTTATTTTGTCCCGGATTGTTGTCTCTAAAAGTTTACCCACTACCGATGTTAGGCTGACTTGCCTGTAATTGCCGGGTTTATCCCTCTCCCCTTATTTGAACAGGGGCGTAACATTTGCAATCCTCCAGTCTTCAGGCTCCACCCCCATATCTAAGGAGGATTGGAAGATTGTGGCCAGAGCCTCTGCAATTTCTACCCTTACTTCCCTCGGTAACCTAGGATGCATCCCATCTGGACTGGGTGACTTTTCTACTTTGAGTACTGCCAATCTTTTAAGTACCTCCTCTTTATCTATTTTTATCCTAACCAATGTCACTACTACCTCCTCCTTTACTGCTACAATGGCAGCATCCTCTTTTCTAGTGAAGATGGATGCGAAGTATTAGTGCCTCAGCCTCTGCCTCCACAAGAAGATCTCCTTTTTTGTCCCTGATTGGTCCCATGCTTCCTTTGACTACCGTTTTACGATTTATATGTTTATAAAAGACTTTTGGGTTCCCTTTTATGTTAGCTACTAATCTATTCTCATACTCTCTCTTTGCCCCTCATTCCCTTTTTCAGATCTCCTCTGTACTTTCTGTATTCAGCCTGGTTCTGTACTGTATTATGAACCTTACATTCATCATAAGCCTCCTTTTTCTGTTTCATTTCAATATCTATATCTTTTGTCATCCAGGGAGCTCCTGCTTTGGATGCCCTTCCTTTCCCCCTTGTAGAGATATGTCTACGCTGTACCTGAACTAACTCCTCCTTGAAGGCCTTCTGTTGTTCAATTACTGTTTTGCCTACCAATTTTTGATTCCAACCCACTTGGGCAAGATCCCCTTTTAACTCACTTAAATTTACCCTCCTCCAGTTAAGCATTTTCACATTTGATTGTTCGTTGTCCTTTTCCATAACTATTCTAAACCTAATGATATTATGATCACTGTTCCCCACATGTTCCCCCACTTAAACATGCTCCACCTGCCCCACTTCATTCCCCAGAACTAGATCCAGCACTGCTTCCTTCATGGTTGGGCTGGAAACACGCTGTTCCAGAAAGTTCACTTGAACACATTTCAGGAATTCCTCCCCCTCTTTGCCCTTCACACTTTTACTGTCCCAGTCTATATTGGGATAATTGAAGTTCCTTGTTATCACTACTCTATAGTTCTTACATCTTTCTGTAATTTGCCTACAAATGTTCTCTATCTTCTTCCCACTATTTGATGGCCTATAGTATACACCCAGTAGCTTAATAGCTGCTCTATTGTTCCTTAATTCTAACCAAATAGATGCTGTCTTTGACCCCAAAATTACATCATCCCTTTCCAATGCTATAATAGTTTCTTGGATCAATACTGCCACCCCCCCTTCTTTCCTCAATACCTTGTAGCCAGAAATATTAAGTACCCAATCGCCTCCTTCTTTGAACCAGGTCTCTGTATTTGCCACTATATCATAGTTCCATGTGGTGACTTGAGCCTGCAGCCCACCAACCTTATTTACAATGCTACATGCATTTAAGCACATGTACTCCAATCTCATCTTAGATTGCCTCTCATTTGCATGTAGTCCCTTCATCAGATATGGAAACTTAAAGATATGGGTGCCCTTTGGTACAACTGAGGAAAAAAAACAAAAAGGATTCGCACAACTTCTTCTAGTTTCTGATGCTAATAGACTTACTGTTTACATCTAGCATTTTCTGTGCAAAGGACACTAAATTAATTCATAAATAACACAAGAAATTGTCATTCTGTTATTTTTCTCCCTGTCCCTCAGCATAATCAAGGATTAATGCAGTGGGTTAGACAACACAGTGAGCACAGTGTCAATCTCACATTGCAGGTGTCAACATCAACGCTTTTACCTCAGCAACACTGTACTCAGAATTTTGGCCCTGATGATGCAGGGTGTGAAACCCGTAGAACTAATAGATTTCTGTTCATATTTTCTTTGCTACATTGGGATGTACACCATTGAAATGTGATTTCCATCCAAATCCCTTGAACTAAGAAGTATTGACTGATGCTATTCAGACTATGGCTCATGTGAGGCAAGAAACATGATAGGATTAACTGGAAACTAGCTGAGTTAGCAAGAGATGGAGAGAGAAGTAACACTGGAGGAGATAGAGAGAAATAGCCCCAGTATGTACATGTGGAACAGCTGCTGAAGTGCCCATAGATAGGGGATGTGAGGGGGTGAGGAAGCTTTACAGTTTCATCAATGCAAAATCAAGAAATGAGAAAGTACCTCAGGTTTGGAAAGTGTCAACAATAATTCAACAGTTCAACTAGAGGGTCAGGAAGGAGTGTAAGGATTCCAGAGCCATTAATCTGCTTAGCTTACCAGGAAAAATATCTGCTGTAGTGCTCCTAACTAAGATGTTGGGATGGAAGGCTGTGGCTTCAGAAAAGGATGTGGATATGCTGATGAGATCTTTATGATGAAACAGAAAAATGCTAGGAGTATGAAAAAGATCTGTGACTGTGTTTCATAAGCTGTTCCAGTACAGCTACAACACTGGCATCCACCCGACAATGTGGAAAATTGCCCAGGTATGTCCTGTCCACAAAAAGCAGGAAAAATCCAATCCGGCCAATTACCGCCCCATCAGTCTACTCTCAATCATCAGCAAAGTGATGGAAGGTGTCGTCGACAGTGCTATCAGGCGGCACTTACTCACCAATAACCTGCTCACCGATGCTCAGTTTGGGTTCCGCCAGGACCACTCGGCACCAGACCTCATTACAGCCTTGGTCCAAACATGAACAAAGAGCTGAATTCCAGAGGTGAGGTGAGAGTGACTGCCCTTGACATCAAGGCAGCATTTGACCGAGTGTGGCACCAAGGAGCCCTAGTAAAATTGAAGTCAATGGGAATCAGGGAGAAAACTCTCCAGTGGCTGGAATCATACCTAGCACAAAGGAAGATGGTAGTGGTTGTTGGAGGCCAATCATCTCAGTCCCAGGGCATTGCTGCAGGAGTTCCTCAGGGCAGTGTCCTCGGCCCAACCATCTTCAGCTGCTTCATCAATGACCTTCCCTCCATCATAAGGTCAGAAATGGGGATGTTCGCTGATGGTTGCACAGTGTTCAGTTCCATTCGCAACCCCTCAAATAATGAAGCAGTCCGAGCCCGCATGCAGCAAGACCTGGACAACATCCAGGCTTGGGCTGATAAGTGGCAAGTAACATTCGTGCCAGGCAATGACCATCTCCAACAAGAGAGAGTCTGGCCACCTCCCCTTGACATTCAGTGGCATTGCCATCACCGAATCCCCCACAATCAAAATCCTGGGGGTCACCATTGACCAGAAACTTAACTGGACCAGCCATATAAATACTGTGGCTGCAAGAGCAGGTCAGAGGCTGGGTATTCTACGACGAGTGACTCACCTCCTGACTCCCCAAAGCCTTTCCACCATCTACAAGGCACAAGTGATGGAATACTCTCCACTTGCTTGGATGAGTGCAGCTCCAACAACACTCAAGAAGCTCGACACCATCCAGGACAAAGCAGCCCGCTATATTGGCACCCCATCCACCACCCTAAACATTCACTCCCTTCACCACCGGCGCACAGTGGCTGCAGTGTGTAGCATCCACAGGATGCACTGCAGCAACTCGCCAAGGCTTCTTCGACAGCACCTCCCAAACCCGCGACCTGTACCACCTAGAAGGACAAGGGCAGCAGGCACATGGGAACAACACCACCTGCATATTCCCCTCCAAGTCACACACCCTCCCGACTTGGAAATATATCGCCGTTCCTTCATCGCCGTTGGGTCAAAATCCTGGAACTCCCTTCCTAACAGCACTGTGGGAGAACCTTCACCACACGGACTGCAGCGGTTCAAGAAGGCGGCTCACCACCACTTTCTCAAGGGCAATTAGGGATGGGCAATAAATGCCGACCTCGCCAGCGACGCCCACATCCCATGAACGAATAAAAAATAATAAGGGCTTGATTTTTCTCTAGTTTCTCTCCTATCTCCCCTTATACCCTCTCCAAGCTTATCTTACGACTGTGACCATGATGCACTACCCCTCCTCATCCTTCTTGATCTGTCTGCAGCCTTTGACACAGTTGACCACACCATCCTCCTCCAGTACCTCTCCTTTGTTGTCCAGCTGAGTGGGACTGCCCTCACCTAGTTCCACTCTTACCTATCCAGTCGTAACCAGATAACCTCATGTAGTGGCTTCTCTTCCCACCCCCGCACCCTTACCTCTGGAGCCCCCTAAGGATCTATCCTTGGCCACCTCCTATTTCTCATATACACGCTGCTCCTCAGCAACATTAACTAAAGACACAACATCAGGTTCCACATGTACGCTGATGATACCCAGCTCTACCTCACAACCACCTCTGTCAACCCTTTTACTGCCTCTCGGTTGTCAGGTTGCTTGTCCAACATCCTGGATGAGCCCAAATGTCCTCCAATTAAACCTCGGGAAGATCAAAGCCATTGTCTTTGGCCATTCCCTAGCCACAATTCCATCCCCTCCCTGGCCACCGTCTCAGGCTAAACCAGACTGTTTGCAACCTCGGCCTCCAATTTGACCCTGAGCTGAGCTTCTGACCCCGTATCCTCTCCATCAGAAAGACCTCCTACTTCCACCTCCGTAATATCGCCCATCACCTCCCCTGCCTCAGCCCATCTGTTGCTGAAACCTTCATCCATGCTTTTGTTACCGCCAAACTCGACTATTCGAATGTTCTCTTGGCCTTCATCTTTGTCCCTTCATAAACCTGAGCTCATCCAAAGCTCTACTGCCCATATCCTAACTCGCACCAAGTTCCATTCACCCATCGCCACTGCACTCACTGACCTACATTGGCTACCGGTCCACCAACGCCTTGATTTAAAAATTCTCAACCTTGTGTTCAAATCTCTCCATGGCCTTGCACCTCCCTATCTCCTCACGCCCTAAAACCCTCCAAGAACTCTGCGTTCCTCCAACTCTGTGCATCCCCCACTTTCTTTACCTCACCATTGGCCATCTAGGGCCTAGGTTCTGGAACTCCCTCCCCAAACCTCCTCCTCTAAGACACTCCTTAAAACCTACCTCTTTGACCAAGTATTTGGTCACCTCTCTAATTTCTCCTTCTTTGACTTGGTGTCAATTTTTAAGGCATACAACTACATATGCTAAGATGTTTCTTGAATTTACTGGAACTTCATAAAGTAGCTTGGAATTGATTGGGGCAATCAGTTCCTTCTGTGCCCTGTAAAATTATTTTTAAAAATTAAAATACCCCTCTATTAATACTACCCTGTAGGCAGTCATCCCAGTTCCACTGTTGCCGGCACCTAAGGTCAAGTTGGTGGGGCGAAAAGTCATTCCCACCACTGCAAAGGAAAATCTGAGCCTAAAGTCTTAAAACAGTAAATACAGTATATGAGGCAGTTGTTGTGCATGTGTGGTGATACCATGGCAAGCACAAAAGAAAACTGATGCAAGACTATCTTTTTCTGGTGAGCTCACTAAAGTCATTAAATTGAGTAGGCAGCAATGCTGTTTTGCACTTTAGGGGCTATCACAAAGGAAGTCATTGCATGGTGCTGGTACCAATAGTGCAGCACAACAGTAGTTTTCAAACTTGTGTGTGTGTGATCCTGCACGTATTGTTACAATCCCATAGACCTCTTCTGCTAAAATGTTCAAAAGACAGTATCAGTGTCCCAAAGATAGACAATGCTATCACTGCAGAAAATGCCTTTTATTACTATTGGCAAAGAACATGTTCTTGTCAAGAGATACAGAAAAAACATAGAATTATCCAAGCTTGCCTCAGGATTGCTATTTATGTCAATACAGGTGAATTTCTATTGTGGATAATACTTGGCATACACCTATATCTTTTTTGATAGTTGAAACTTCACAACAGATGACTTGCATATTTAATGCTTCTTGTTCTGTACACTGTCACTACCTACACGGTTTGAGAAACAAGCATGTCACTAACAGCTGTCAAAATCCTAACTGAGCTGAAACTGAGTGAAGTAACATACTGCCATGCAACATGGCTGAACACTTGCAACACTAGTGATTTTTAGTGACAAGTTTATATAGTTATAGTGTAAGTGTTTACGGCTACCTTCTGGCATTGGGCAGTCTGCAGTTAGAATCCTGATCTGTCAAAATCATAGTTGTGCTGATAGAAACTTAGATTTCATGTTACAACATGGTGGACCTTTATGGAAACCTCACACGGAGCTCAAAGAATGAGTGGATCCCTGTTTGAAACTGACTGCTTTTATTTATGCTGGACATAAAGCCGTGCTACCTAGCTTTGAAGACTCTTTTCAAAAATGTTACTTTGTTTCTCAGTGTTACAAGGAGAAACAAACATTCAGATTTCCATTAAACAAAGTCAAAGGATTTGAAGTATCAGCTTTAGTTACAAGTGCATGTTGATAATAAAATTACTATAATATTAACATAAAATAATCTAAATTGTTGCACAAGACCTGTGCCAGAAAAGATAAGTAAATGTTGCAATTGAAAGAAACAATGTTATGAATCAGAGACTTACTGGTGAAACAATTGTTTATTAAATCAATTTATATATGTGATCCTCTAAGACCATGAAATGCTGTGACACAGCGTAGAAGCTATGGGTGTGTCACTGAATTATTCTAAAAATCTTAACCTTTTAGATAGGTGGGTGGTGTGGAACATTTCACACTGTCATATACTGGTCTGAAATCTGGTGCTCCTCACTATCTGTTCTTATTTCCTTGCTTTTGGTAGCAGTTAGCTGACTAACAATGTTTGTTTGCAAGTTTTTTGAAGTTGCAGATTGCTGGTTTCCATTCCTACTTCCCACATGTTGGTTGATACATTCATATCTGTTCAGTTGGGATTCGTCTCTGTTTCATGAATACAAAATTTTAGCCAATCAAGTGCAAATGTGACACAGTAATTATCACCTCCTTGACACTCACCTCCTGTGCCCTAGAAACCCTACTGACCCAACTCCCTATCACACAGTAACCCATTCTTAGCCTAATGCTCACTTACATCACAAAGGCAATCTCCCCACTGGCTTTGTCTCCTCGTCCTTTAATGCTGCCATCCTTACCACCTTTCTCAAAAGCCCACCCTTGATTCTTCTATCCTCTCCAACCACTCTCCTTTCAATCCACTTTCCACCCTGCCCACAGCACCAAGTCACTGGTTAACAACATCCTTTGTGACTGTGGCCATGGCGTGGTGTCCCTCTTCATCCTTCTTGATTTCTCCGTGACATTTGGAACAGTCGATCACTCCAATCTGCATCACCATCTTTCCTCTGTAGTTCACCTATGTGGCATTGCTATAACATGATTCTATTCCTGCCTGACCCAATAATGCCAGCGCATCTCCTGAAATAGTTTCTCCTCCGCCTACAAAGATTACCTCCAGTGTGCCCCAAGGCTCCAGTTTTCACATGTGTGTTGACAGTACCCCAGAGCTTACCCCTCTGCCATCTCCCTGGTTCCTCGATCATATCTGTGTTATCTAACTGCTTAGCAAACATTAAGTCCTAGATAAGCAAGAACTTCCTTTAACTCAGTATTGGCAAGACTGAAGCCATTCTATTCTGCTCCACCAAAAAATCTCAAGCTTAGGCCCAACTGCATCCATGTCCTTGGTAGCCTGCTGAGGCTGAACACCACAATGCGCAACCTCGGTATTTTGTTTGACCCTGTGCTCACCATCAAACTCTACATCCTACTACTTAGACTGCTGATTTCCACCTCTGCAGTATTGCCTGCCTCTGTTTCGTCTCAAATTTACTACCACTGAAGCCCTTATCCATGTCTTTATCACCTCCAAACTCAATTCATAGAAAGGTTACAGCACGGAAAGAGTTTGCGCCGGCTCTTATGCAAGAGCAATCCAGCTGGTCCCAATCCCCGTAGCCTTGCAAATTTTTTACTTTCAAGTACTTATCCAATTCTGTTTTGCAGCCCATGATTGAATCTGCCTCTGGAATCTCCCTTGGGCAGTACATTCCAGATCATGACCACTCGGTGTGTAAAAAAGTTTTCCTCATGTCGCCTTGGTTCTTTTGCCAATCACCTTAAATCTGTATCCTTTGGTTCTTGACCCTTCCGGCAATGGGAGCAGTTTTTTTTCTATTTACTCTGTCTAGACCCTTCATGATTTTGAACACCTCTATCAAATCTCCTCGCAACCTTCTCTGTTACAAGGAGAACAACCCAATCTCCAGTCTATCCACGTAACTAGTCCCTCATCCCTAGAACCATTCTAGTAAATCTTTTCTACACCCTCGCTAAGGCCTTCCCATCTTTCCTAAAGTGCGGTGCCCAGAACTGGACACAATACTCCAGTTGTGGCCAAACCAGTGTTTAATAAAGGTTCATCATGACTTCCTTACTTTTGTACTCTATGCCTCTATTTATAAAGCCCAGGATCCCGTATGCTTTTTTGACCGCTTTCTCAACCTGCCCTGCCACCTTCAACGATTTGTGCACATATACCCCCAGATCTCTTTGTTCCTGTACCCCTTTTAGAATTGTGCCCTCTAGTTTATATTGCCTCGCCTCGTTCTTCCTACCGAAATGTATCACTTTGCATTTTTCTGCATTAAATTTCATCTGCCACGTGTCCGCCCATGCCACCAGACTGTCTATATCCTCATGAAGTCTATCACTATCCTCCTCACTGTTCACTACCCTTCCAAGTTTTGTGTCGTCTGCAAATTTTGAAACTGTGCACCCAAGTCCAAGTCATTAATATATATCAAAAAAAGCAGTGGTCCCAGCACCGATCCCTGGGGAACACCACTGTACACCTCCCTCCAGTCCAGTAAACAACCGTTCACCACTACTCTCTGTTTCCTGTCACTTAGCCAATTCTGTATCCATGTTGCTACTGCCCCCTTTATTCCATGGGCCGCAATCTTGACAACAAGCCTAGCATGCGGTACATTATCAAACCCCTTTTGAAGGTCCATATACACCACATCAACTGCACAGCCCTCATCTACCCTCTCTGTTACCTCATCAAAAAACTCTATCAGGTTAGTTAAACATGAGTTGCCTTTAACAAATCCGTGCTGGCTTTCCCTAATCAATCCACACTCGCCCAAGTGACTGTTAATTCTGTCCCGGATTATCGTTTCTAAAAGTTTCCCCACCACCGAGGTTAAACTGGCATAAACTTGCTGGGTTTATCCTTACGCCCTGTTTTGAACAAGGTGCACCCTTGTATTATTCAAGTACACTCCTTGCCGGCCTCCTATTTTCTACCAACTACAAATTATAAATTATCCAAAATTCTGCCTTCTGCATCCTATCTCGCACTAAGTCCTGTAACCTTATTACCCGTATGCTTGACCACCTTCACTGGTTTTTTATCTGCCAATGGAACAATTTCAAAATTTTTGTCCTTATCTACAAATCTTTCCATGGCCTCACTCTTCCCTATGTCTGTAACCTTATTCGGTACTCTCCCCACTTTTGATTCTGACCTCCTTGCATCCCCTCTTCTGTTTGCTCCACTTTTGCTGCAGAGCCTTCAGTTGTCTCAGCCCCACACTCTAGGACACGCACCCTATGCTCCTCAACCTTGCCATTTCTCTCCCTTCCTTCTAAAGTCTCCTTGAAATTTACTTCTTTGAGCTTGCATTCAGTCACCAACCCTAATCCTTCGAACTCAGTTTCTCAGTCTCCAATTATCCTTCTACCTCTGTGAAATCTTTTGGAATATTTTATTATGTTAAAGGTGCTATATAAGTGTAAAGTGATGGTAATAATGCCATGTCACAAAATGTGCACAAGCATTCCAGCACACAAAATGCAGCTAACCAGAAAATCGTGGGGAAAAGGAGCCAGATGCAGAACATGTGTAAGGCCTGCTTGCCCAATCTTTTGAGCCCCTAGCGCCTGTCCTGCTCCTGCACAACCAATGCAGCTGAGCACAGAATCAGCCCCCATAAGGATTTAGCAGATCAAATATAACCAGAAATACCTAAGAACACTGTATCTGTTGTTCTACAATATGGCATTGAAATTGCCATGATATGTCTGCAGTTTGTTTCTCCTGCTTCTGGTTACCAATGCAGGTCAGGAATTGAGTAAGAACAATAAAGACAATGTAATATTCAAATTTATATACTACATCTGCATGAAGAAATCTCCAAAAACTCGTTCCAATAAAATCTTTTTTGCATCTTGTTTCAAAGTTCTCAGTATGAAAATTATAAACTCTCAACAAGGTTTCAGTTTCATAATTATGGTTTATGGTTAAGGTTCTTTGTATCTATTTTTTTACAAATATAAATTTAGGACTAGAAACAGGACTGGATGGCACAGCAAATTGCAGCAGCACAAGCAGTTTTAACAGAAATACTTCTAAAGTGCTGAATAACATGATATTGTTGATGGGTACCCAGTGACATGATCATGTAAAATAGGTCTCTAGATCAAGCTAATTGTAAAGAAGATTAGCTCTTTTTTATTTTCTGTTGCATTTCTTCTCTAGGTCCGACCTCTCCCATCCCAACCATATACCAAGTGTGTGGGCAGGCAACCTGCTCACAGGCTTTTGGTCTACTCCCTGTCTGCCCTGACATTAAGGTGACTTGCCTGATGATTTTTCCAGCTTCTGCTTACCACAGTTCCCTGACGTCTGATTTGTAACTTCCCCATGCTCAACAATTCAGGTGAAAATGAAATAAAAGTAGCAGAACACCTACCAAATGCATAAAGTAGACGAAAGTTGCACAAAAATTAGTACTTAATTCAACACTTCACAGCAATCAATATCAGGGAGTCGTTTGGACTGATGTTTATGATGAAAATAGTGAGAAGGTAGCACACTCATTTAACCAAATGGGGTTAAACTTTCATCTTAGTTTCCTTGCTGTTGAGCTTTACACAGCATGAACGCAGATCAGGAATTTCAGCACACACCACCCATGATTTTCAGTTCATTTATTTTCAGATTAAGATACATCAACATTTTCAGAGTAAAGCACAATAAAAATCAAAATGCATGATTCTGGCTCTAAATGAATGAGGCTAAGACATGGCCAATTTAGAAGTGTCACTGCATTTGCTTTTGTGGTCATATATTTTAAATTTTATGTTGAAGTACCTGTAACCCTTTCTCCTATGTGCACACTTTTTAAAATCTCATTATGAAACATTTAAAGATTGTCAAATGTTCTGCCTTGATATGTTTATGTCCTTCCCTCTGCTAAAGTGTACAGTGACAAGTAATTGTTTTGTCCATGAATACTGTAGCTCACATTTAAAAAAAAAACAAGCTTTCTAATGTAATTTTACACAGCTAACAGTGTTCTATACCTATTAGAAACAGTAGCTGCTGATTGTATCCCTTAGCAGAGAAAATGTTCCTAACCACAGCTTTACAACTAAGTCTAATTCAGCCAACAGCACAGGGTGTGTGGGGGTGTATTTATACATGTGGGTGTACATGCATGAGAAGCAGTAGAAAACAGGAAAAAGGAAAAGTACATTCTGACTTTTACAAATTGTTTTGGCAGCAAATCAAAATCTCTCTGAAATAATGCTAAATGATGTTCTATAAAATGTAATGAATTTGTTCTTTCATTCCCAATAATTGGATTTGTTCGAGTGCTGATTGTTTTTGTTTTCCAAACTTTTTGACAGAATGACCCAATGGCATCAGCTCCATCAGCTAGATACACAGCTCCTGGAAAAAGTGGGCCAGTTGTATGATGATACCTTTCCCATGGAAGTCCGTCAGTTCCTAGCACATTGGCTGGAAAAGCAGGACTGGTGAGATCCCAGTTAAATTCAGATGTATTTGATACATATTTTATTTTGGGATATTGATATATACATTAATGCTAACTGTGAATTTCTTAGAAAACTTTGTTATTCATGTTCACTTAGCTTTATTCTTGGCAGCTGCAAAAAAAAATCAAAATTTATAACACCTAAAGATTAATAAAAAGCAAAAAAATTCAAATACTGGAGATTTGAAACACAAACAGAAAATGGTGCACAGCTGCTCAAACAGCATCTGTGGAGAGAACGGATAGTTCACATTTTGGGCTGAGTTTGGGCTCTTTAGTTCTGAGCAAGTGTCCATATCCAAAACCTCTTTAGGTATATTTAAAACTTTTGGGCGACCAACCAGTGAAGCAGCCTGTCGCTCATTTGAGTTTGACTGGCAAGCTGTGGACTCCAAATGGGCATCCTGAGGCAGAACGCTGGTTTTGGGCCACGGGAAAGTCAGCCGACTAGGACATCAGCACCAGTGGGCAGGGTTAAAATTGATCCTGTAGTCACTATTGTAAGGTAGGGAAACACAGCAGCCAATTTGTGCACAGCAAAGTCCTTCAAACAACAATGAGTGAAATAGCCCGATAATCTGCTTTAATCATCTTGGTTGAGGGTTAAATGTTGACCAGCATACCAGAACTCCCTTGCACTTTTCTGAATAGTGCCACAGGATCTTTTACATTGACCTGAGAGGGCCTCGGTTTAACGTCTCATCTGAAAAACGGCACTTCCGACAGTGCAGCACTCCTTCAGAACTGCACTGAAGTGTTAGCCTGGATTATGTGCTCAAGTCTCTGGAGTGGGGCTTGAACCTAAAACCTTCTGACTCAGAAGAGAGAGCTCTACCATTGAGCCAAAGTTGGAAGAAACATTGTTTCTCTAATGTCTTTAACTTCAAAGAATATGTGAATAGAGAAGGCAATGAGAGGTACCATTGAAAAGGTGAAAAGTTAGGAGATACTGACAATACAGAAAGCCTGCAGAACAGGTTTGAAAGAAAGGTGAGAAAACATCATGGGCCCGCCCAATTCCCATTTTCATTGATTTCAATAGAAATGAAAATCAAGCAGTTTCTATACTAGGCGGCTATAATAGTGTCATGCCCGGGCAGAAAGTTGAAAAGCTACCCTAATGGGTCCATCAGCATTGAAAAGAGAAAAAAGCAGGGGAACAGATTTCCCTGCCAGCACCGTGCTATGAACTACCCCAACATCAACCTGCCTCCCCTCCCTCCAGACACTGATTGACCCATCGCACATCACCAGCATCCCTGCCACAAAGATAAAGGAGGATATCGTTAAGGTCTGAAGTTACAAACATCAGTGTTCAGAGGGCTGCAGATTGTCCAAGAGAAAGAGAAGATAATGTTGCTGGAATTGGCATTGAGCTTCGTTGCAACAGTATAAGAGGCCAAAGATGGAGAATTGGGAAAGGGAAGGGAGATTAAAGTGACAACTCGCAAGGAGCTCAGGGTCACATTTGTGGACGGAACAGAGATGGTTCACAAAGTACTCATCTAACTTGTGCTTGGTCTCCCCACTGTGGAGGAGACTGCACCATGAGCAGCGAACACAGTATACTAGATTACTGGGCGTACATGCAAATTGCTGTCTCGCATAGAAGGAGTGTTTGGTTCCCTGGACAGTGGTATGGGAGGAGGTAAATGGGTAGGTATTGCATCTCCTGCAATTGTATGGGAAGGTGGCAGGGCAGCTGGAAAGTGGGATATTGGAAGAGTGATCCAGGGTGTCACGAGGGAGTAATCACTCTGAAAAGCAGGAAGGGGAGGGGCAGAGAAGATGCGTTTGGTGGCACGATCGTGTGGTAGGTGTTGAATGATGGTAGGTGATCTGATGAATATGGAGGCGGTAAGGTGAGGACAAGGGGGATCCTGCCATAGTTGTGAGAGCAGAGCGATGGAATGAGAGCATAACTACAGGAAATAGGATGGACTCGGTCTTGTTGATCACCAGAAAGTTTAAAGCTTGTTTCATTTTTTTTTGAAGAAAACATTCAGTGCACAACTTACAGAAAGTTTGGTACAAACAGTACGCTAACATTCATTGAGCTTACTTGCATTTTAAAATAGCTACCAGCTGAATTGCTAGTAACTAGAACATAGTAAAATGAATTACAAAACTAAAATTAATCTTTTTAAAATATTGGCTGGATATGATGTCACCTCCAATGTTAAATAGAGTTCACCGTTGGTCATAGCAATAAAATTGCAGTGGAGGCAGATGTTCTATTTTGATCTTGATCTGGGGCTAAGAAAATAGCACAAGTTATTCAGTGAGGGAACAGCGATACTCATTTACCAAAATAAAAACAGAAAATGTTGGAAACACTTAGCAGGTCAGGCAGCATCTGTTGAGAGAGAAACAGAGTTAACGTTTCAGGAAAATGGCCTTTCATCACAACTGATAAGATACTCATTTACCACCTATTTTCATCTGTCCTTTTTTGCTGTTGTTTATGCTATTGATGGTAGAGGTAAGAGCAATTAGAGGTGCCTTAACCATGCCATGGGAGGTAAGGTTTATTCCCTGAACTTGTGGTATTCTGACCTTGATAGGTCAGGGCTACAGCTGTTATTGAATAATGTCAGACAAATTCCAAAGAAAGCTTTAACCGTAACATTTTTAAAAATTCCATTTATTTTGGTTTTGATATATAAAAGCTTAACTGAGGCCTAAAAAGGACTATCTGTACCCAACACAATATATGTAAGAAGTGTCATTGCATGTTAAAAATGAGCTTGAAATCTTACTTCAATGTAAATAATTTACAATAATGTGAGAAATGTTGACATTCATTATGACTACTCTCTACTTTCCTTAATGTTTGCCACAGATGGGGGCTTGCTTTGTTATTAAACAGATTCCCATACAAGTTGGTAGTGTTACTGTATATTGGCTATACAACTACAATTCCCTACATGGCAAGTTCCTGGTTCCAGCTCTGTGCCATCATTAAAGCAGTAAGTGAGTACTATAAACACCACCACCATCAACAAAAACAACTTGAACTTTTCTAGTGCCTTAAGGGAAAACTGGCTGGTGTGATATTCTAGGCCCATCAGGGGCAGTGACTGATTATAGACAGATTATAGGATTTTACAGAGGCTTGGCACAAGTCATTCGGCAACCCTCTTGACTGGGAATTGGTACATGGAAGGAGAGGAGATACTAAAACTACAGTGGTAAAATTCAGTTGCACTGAAGTGTGCATATTTAACTGTGCCTTTACTAAACATGAACACGAATATAAACAATTTCATTTTTTAAAAAAACTAGCTTTGCTATTAATCAATTGTAAACTTACTGCTTATCTGGTATTATTAGTGTAGGAATTTTGATATTGCTGTCAGAAGCTTCTGATATTTGTTCCAGCAGCTCTAGATTTTAATCTAATTTCTGAAACAAAATCAGAATCACTAAAAATAAAAACAATACCTGTAACTCCTCACACTAATTTTAAGATTTGGGAGCAAAAAATAAACCACAAACAAGCGATCTTAGAAGAAATAGTGGGCTTGCAACTGATGTTTTTTTTTATTCGTTCATGGGATGTGGGCGTCACTGGCGAGGCCAGCATGTATTGCCCATCCCTAATTGCCCTTGAGAAGGTGGTGGTGAGCCGCCTTCTTGAGCCGCTGCAGTCCGTGTGGTGATGGTTCTCCCACAGTGCTGTTAGGAAGGGAGTTCCAGGATTTTGACCCAGTGACGATGAAGGAACGGCGATATATTTCCAAGTCAGGATGGTGGGTGACTTGGAGGGGAACGTGCAGGTGGTGGTGTTCCCATGTGCCTGCTGCCCTTGTCCTTCTAGGTGATAGAGGTCGCGGGTTTAGAAGGTGCTGTCGAAGAAGCCTTGGCGAGTTACTGCAGTGCATCCTGTGGATGGTACACACTGCAGCCACAGTGCGCCGGTGGTGAAGGGAGTGAATGTTTAGGGTGGTGGAAGGGCTGCCAATCAAGCGGGCTGCTTTGACCTGGATGGTGTCGAGTTTCTTGAGTGTTGTTGGAGCTGCACTCATCCAGGCAAGTGGAGAGTATTCCATCACACTCTTGACTTGTGCCTTGTAGATGGTGGAAAGGCTTTGGGGAGTCCGGAGGTGAGTCACTCGCCACAGAATACCCAGCCTCTGACCTGCTCTTGCAGCCACAGTATTTATGTGGCTGGTCCAGTTCAATTACTGGTCAATGGTGACCCCCTGGATGTTGATGGTGGGGGATTCGATGATGGTAATGCCATTGAATGTCAAGGGGAGGTGGTTAGACTCTCTCTTGTTGGAGATGGTCATTGCCTGGCACTTGTCTGGCGCGAATGTTACTTGCCACTTATCAGCCCAAGCCTGGATGTTGTCCAGGTCTTTCTGCTGCGGGCAAAGACTGTTTCATTATCTAAGGGGTTGCGAATGGAACTGAACTCTGTGCAATCATCAGCGAACATCCCCATTTCTGACCTTATGATGGAGGGAAGGTCATTGATGAAGCAGCTGAAGATGGTTGAGCCTAGGACACTGCCTTGAGGAACTCCTGCAGCAGTGTCCTGGGGCTGAGATGATTGGCCTCCAACAACCACTACCATCTTCCTTTGTGCTAGGTATGACTCCAGCCACTGGAGAGTTTTCCCCCTGATTCCCATTGATTTCAGTTTTACTAGGGCTCCTTGGTGCCACACTCGGTCAAATGCTGCCTTGATGGTCAAATGCTGCCTTAATGTCAAGGGCAGTCACTCTCACCTCATCTCTGGAATTCAGCTCTTTTTTCCATCGGTGAGCAGGTTATTGGTGAGTAAGTGCTGCTTGATAGCACTGTCGACGACACCTTCCATCACTTTCAGAGTAGGCTGATGGGGCGGTAATTGGCTGGATTGGATTTGTCCTGCTTTTGTGGACAGGACATACCTGGGGAATTTTCCACATTGTCGGGTAGATGCCAGTGTTGTAGCTGTTCTGGAACAGTTTGGCTAGAGGTGCGGTTATTTCTGGAGCACAAATCTTCAGCTGGGATGTTATCGGGGCCCATAGCCTTTGCTGTATCCAGTGCGCTCAGCTGTTTCTTGATATCACGTGGAGTGAATCGAATTGGTTGAAGACTGGCTTCTGTGATGGTGGGGATATCGGGAGGAGGCCGAGCTGGATCATCCACTTGGCACTTCTGGCTGAAGATGGGACTGTGCAGTAGAGGCAGTTTTCCATCTGTATCTTAGCATACTATACCTGACTAGGGACAACTTGTTACTGAAATTAAGTGGAAAAGTGTTCTATTCTTAAGCACAGATATCCTTTACCTTGACAAACATCTCAATTTGTTAAAGGCAAAAAAAGATATACTGATAACACCATTCTAGGAAACAATCCTATAATGCTGTGTTTAGACATTGACGGGGGATCTTAAGTGTGCTCTTAAAATCACATCAATGCAGCAAATTATTATTTTTTTAAATTGCAAAAGCACAAAAAAACCTGTACCAGTGGAAGCTGCTGAGCTTCAATGCTAGTTGAAACTGAGATGCAATCTCAGACCCCTGGTTGCAATTGAGTGTTAGTGTTAGAGTTACCAGGCCAGCCCATGGTAATGGTTTCACTACAGTGATACTGCTTAGTGATATATATCTAGGAACCAACTACTCTGGCTCTTTATTATACAGATCTTTGTGCTTTCATATACACAGTTCATTATAAGTTACTCTACTTGTTTGTTACTTGAATAGAAAATAACATTGTAAGTGAAATTACTGTCATCACTTTGAAGTAGTAATCCTCTTAAGGTTCCATTGACTTTCATGTTTAACAGATTTTAACCACTGTAGAATAATTCTTGGTTGAAGAGCTCCTCAGTGTTAGACATTTCAAACAATTGGAAGCAAAGAAGATGCATTTGGTCTTATTTTAAAATCTTCACTGATAGGAGAAACATAAGGTCAGAAGTAAGTTTCCACGTGGAAAGATGAAATCATGGCATTATGATGGCAGAGCACCTTCATATGCCAAGGAGTAGTAAGATGCAGGTTTCTGCCCACAATTCCTCACGTGGTGAATTTCTGATTCCTTTGTGAAGATGCCGAGCAAAGTTTAGGCACTTCTTTAGAGGAAGGGAGTTAAAATCAAAGGGTAAGGCAGTCTGACACATTCCCACGTACCTCCAAACAGTTGGTTACAGTGTGGAATTGGCAGAGGCCTGAAACTGGGTTGCCTAATTGCTTTCCCAGCCAGAGAATGTTGGGTAGCAAAAGGAGAGCTAATGAGAAGGAAAAGAAAAACATAACCTATGAAGAGAAAGATAGGCCCACTGTATTTTCCCCTTATTTTCTTCTCTCATCCCTCTTCTAGTGAAAGCCCTGACTTGTGTTGGGGTACAGTTTCATGGGTGCTGACAGCCCGACAGTGCCGCACCCAAGTAGCCACTTGGGCCCTGATTTTAGCTCCACATGCCTGGTGGAAATCCGATGGGGGTGGGGGGTCAGATAAAATAAGGGCAAAGACTTATCCCCGATGATCCAGCTGCCTTCCCACTGGGTCCCGATATTAACCTGCTCTTTTAAACAGGAAAGCAGGACACCAATAGGAAGTCAGCAGGGTCCTGCTTTAAATATGCAGATTGGGTCCCAATGATGTAATCGGGAACTGGCTGCAATTTTAGTCTGTGGCCTGAGCAGTGGTGGCTTGCTAGCCAGACCAAACCTGCCATGTCAGCAGGATTTTTGACTGTGGGAAGCATCAAAGACAAGCTCGTTCCTGTTGTCACTCAACATCCACATACACACACTTTCCAGCATATTTAAAGAAAAAATGTCTAAACTTTCCAGGTACTTGATTCTGGAGATCAGATACACCTACAGAGAGACTGCAGAATTAGGTTTGTTCATATCTTTGTTTTCTGAATCATCATAGGATTTTCCATTGTGGAACAAAACCTTAGAGTTTTCTTCATTAACAATGTTCATAACATGACATTTTTGAAAACCTTTTTAGATTAAGATAGGATACTCTGACTCACATTTAATAGTTTGGTCATTGTTTTTAACAGGGATCTTGCCTCGAATAATGATTCTGTGGCCACCCTCCTGTTCCATAATTTATTAAAACAAATAGATGACCAGTACAGCCGTTTTTTCCAAGAAAAAGACTTCCTACATCAGTACAATCTGAAAAGAATTAAACAAAACCTTCAGGTAAGGGTTTAACACTGCTTCTTGACTGGTTAAAATTCTTGTTTCCGTGCTGAAACTTAATGAGTGTAACAAAGGGTAATTTGGACCAAGGGTTCATTCTAAGCTGGAAATTGTTATGTTTCTCACTTTTAGCAGTTGTTGTCATTTCACATAATCTAGTAAATATTGATGTCGAATATGTAGGAAATACACTGTTACAAGGGTAAGGAAGTCTTGCTACAATTGTACAGGGGTTTGGTGAGACCACACCTCGAGTACTTTGTACAATTTTGGTCTCCTTACCTAAGGAAGGATATACTTGCCTTAGCGGGGGTGCAACGAAGGTTCACTAGATTGATTCCTGGGATGAGAGGGTTGTCCTACAAGGAGAGATTGAGTAGAATGGGTCTATACTCTCTGGAGTTTAGAAGAATGAGAGGTGATCTCGTTGAAATATATAAGATTCTTAGAGGGCTTGATAAGGTAGATGCGGAGACGCTGTTTCCCCTGACCGGAGAGTCTAGAACCAGGGGGCATAGTCTCAGGATTAGTGGTGGGCGATTTAGGACTGAGATGAAGAGGAATTGCTTCACTCAGAGGGTGATGAATCATCGGAATTCTCTACCTGTGGATGCTCAGTCGTTGAGTATATTCAAGACTGAGATCGAAAGATTTTTGGACTCTCGGGGAATCAAAGGATATGGGGATCGCGCGGGAAAGTGGAGTTGAGGTGAAAGATTAGCCATGATCTTATTGAATGGCGAAGCAGACTCTAGGACTGTATGGCCTACTTCTGCTCCTATTTCTTGTGTTCTTATGTTCTAAAGGTAGTGCCTCAGCCAATCTCATTTTGGAGAACACATGAGAACTTAAGTGCTAAAGAGGGTATAAAGTGGCTATTACATTAACTATAATAACTGTCAGTAATGTCACAGATTTATTGACCGTTGTTAAAAAAAAAAATCCTGAAAGGGGTTGTGGGTAAGGGACTGTACAGTACAAAATATTAACCTAGAAAAGAAAAGAAACTCCTTTTATGCTCTCCAGATTGAGATCCAACTTGGAGACTCATACTGTATATTCCCACTTTGTGCGCTCATCATAATTGGTGTTTTGCTCAATGCTATTTACATAAAGATGTCAATGTCTTTTATTATTTTACATAATAATGTTGCTTAATTCTATTTAATTATTACATTTAATCTGCTAATATATATAACATCGCTTACCATTGTAATATTGCTAGTTTAGTTGTCTTATCACAGTGTGTTACTTAATCCTAAACTATCATATAATGCTGATATTTTTCAGTATTCGTATATATGGTTGGGGACTTTTGCTTCCTAATTTGGCTCTAACCATGCTCCTTCCACAGCCATTGCAACCTTATTTGGTCTCAACCTCAACCTGAACTCTGTCCCATTGCCCATCCTTCTTCTGTCCTATCCCAGTCAGTTCCAACCACACTCATGGACCTCTCTCCAATCCTCTCTCCAATCAGTTCCACTTGATGTGTACTAAATCCTAAAGTCTCTAAGGAGGTAATTCTCTGCATATCAGTGATTTTGACAGAGATTTGCATTGTAAAGTTTAGTTTGGGCAACATTAACACTGCTTCTCCTTTCTAACATTAAGTTTAAAACAGTGATAAAATGTTTATGCCAGTGAATCGAAACAGCAAGTAAGACAATTATTGGGTGAACAGATCCAAATAATTTTAGCTACATTGCATTGACTGCATAACTGATATGGTGTACACACTTAAGAACAGGACTAATGAGCATTTACTCATATTGTGGCAGGTAGACTTCTTTCAGAGGAGGAACTGGATAAATGGGGGGTCCTGGAATACAAAGTAGTGGACTGATTATTGGGGGGTTCTGTATACAAGCAATGGATTATCAAGGGAAAACCATGTCTAAGGAGGAGGTCAGGCACAGAATGACCTACCTAGAGCTAATAGGGAAGCAGTGTATGCAGAATTGAGGCACTCTAGGGAGGCAATGACACAATTACTCAAGGGACAGATGACAGCAGGACATACATTCAGCCAGGGACCAATACAATATGAACCATCATGAGCATTAGGTGCCTTAAAGCAGCAATTTCAATGCTGTTGTCTAATCTGAATTCCTGCTTAGAGGATTTTTATATGGCAGCCAAAGACCTCTCCTGTGGGTAAGAATAGGGAGGGGGAGGCCATTGAAGGTGTATCAGGTTGCAGTGGAGTAGGGATTCCTCTAGTTGCTATGTTAACAAGATTATAAATATTGTTTGTGAAGTTTTCCTTTTCGTATTGTCTAGCAAATCATCAATGTATTCATTCTAAAATACCATGCTTGCAATTTCGCTAGAAATATTGAACAGAAGAAAATTTCAGATGCATTTATGATGTCGCTAATCTAGAGGAATTCTTGCCTCAATATTGTTCTATGGCTAGACATACCACAACAGCTTATTAGTGCAGTGGGTTAAAAACCACAATGATTCTGGCAAAGTTCCAAGAGTAGAATTGCCTCATTGTAAATGTTTCAGCTGCATAACATGCAACACAAATGGTCAAAATTATTTAGTGCTGTATTATCAGCTAAGTCAGAGTTAATAGTTACATCTAACTGGAGGGCCTAAATCTGATAGCGCCTGAAAAAGGGTGCGAAATGGTCGGCATGCTGAACTTGTGCGCCAGAAGAGAGAGGGGAATGTTCTAAATTCACCCTTGGGCCTCATTGAAATAAATCCATAGGAACAGGAGAAGGCCATTCAGCCCCTTGAGCCTGTTCGCCATTCAGTGAGATCATGGCTGATCTGTATCCTAACTCCACCCACCCGCCTTGGCTCCATTTCCCTTAATACCCTTGGCTAGCAAAAATCTATCGACCTCAGATTTAAAATTATTCAATGAGTTAGCATCTACTGCTTTTTGTGGGAAGTTCCACACTTCTACCACCCTTTGCATGAAGAAGTGTTCCTAACTTCCCTCCTGAATGGCCTGGCCTTTGATTTTAAGGTTATGTCCCCTTGTCCTAGACTCCCACACCAGCGGAAAAGTTTCTCTCTATCCAAACTATCAATTCCTCTCAAAATCCTAAAAGCCAGCAAGCTATGGGGCCAATCGGGCTTTTCAAATTTCGGCCGGCTTGAATGCTGAGCCGGCTGGCAAGTAAGTCCGAGAGGGGGAGGCAGACGGGGTTGGGGGTTGGGGGCTGGGGGTGGCGGCGAACACATGCTGACAGCAGTATTAATGTGGAGGCAGGAGGAGTACTTACCTGAGGGTTTCTTTGGCAGCTTCTCTGCGGAGCCTTAAAAAACTAGTTGTAGTTTCTGCAGCGCAAGCTTCGACTGGTCTTAAATGAATTTTCTGAAAATGGGTGCAGAACCCTTATTTCAATGAGGCCTGTGCTCATTCCAGACGGGCGTGAGGGCCGCCTTTAAAAAAAAAAAGGCCCTGTTGAATTTAGCGGCAGCCCAAACAGATGGACAAATCGGGTGCAGACCGTCGCTTTGCTAAATTCGTCATCGATGGGCTCGTTCTAGTCCTGTTCTAAAGTGGACACAACGATGTTGAATTTAGGCCCCAGTGTTTTGATTGAGATGATCAGACTTTCATAATAGTTGTGATCAAAAGTGTAGGCCAAGCAAATTAAATATTCTTTTGAAAATAATGTTTTCTATATTGCTTTTCTTTGTTAAAATGCAGACTTAAGGAATGGGCGACTTTAGAACTGTGTGTCAGTTCAAAAGAGTTGAACTCTTTGGGAATGGAAAATATTTGCACGCCTGAGTGGTTAACAACATCCTGTTCAGTTTTAATATGTAAAGTATGAATAGGGCACAGAGGAAACTGTATTGCTCAACACATGACATTTATCAACTCGTATTATATTCTTGAAAAGTCCAATGACTTTGTTGTCTGCTGTTTCCTCAGGAAAGGTACAGGAAATGTTGGTTAACGCTGAATGTGCTCTTATTTTTAAGTACTCTAAATGTGATAGACACGTGTTAAAAGATGCAAAGCTTTTTTATATATTATGACCAGCAGTTCGATGGTCATACTTTTCATATATTTAGAATTAGGATTATAAAATAATTTTTCAGTATGTTTTCTTGTTGAAGTATTTAATAGGCCTTTCAATTATCGTTGACACATTTCATTGGACCAGTTTTTCAACTGTAGCTGCTTGATCTTCCTTAAACACTTTGACTTAAAATTGATGGCACTTCGCCTGTTTTTAAGACGCAAAATCGCTGTCTAAGCATCCAATATGGTGAGCAGGGCACATGCGCTCATTACGCGCCGAAAGTCCTTTGTCCGCCACATTGGATCAGGCTGCTTCATAGGCATCCAGGGCGCACAGCAGAACTATTTAAATCACTGATTAAAATATTTCAATAATTGTTGGAGGACCCTTTTCTGATATTGGTCTGTGCCAGCCCCTGACTCACCACGTGATATACTCACCCAGTTATTCATGGTGCTGACTGGCAGGGAGGAGCCTACAGCAGTGTTATTTAAAGGGCTTATCCATTGCATACAGGTTTGTTGCAGGCTTGTCATTTGCGGCTGCTGGTTAACTTCTTTGCGTTTTTTTGCCTGTTTTTTGACCGTGTAAAATTAATTCTGACTGTTGAGAAGAAGATTTTGTTGGTGTCTGCCTCATAAATAGTTTAACTTCAGTCATGAGTGGTCTGGTAGGGCTACCTTTGGGGCAGGAGGAGGAGGGGAGCAGCAAGGAAGATCAGAGAGAGCAGGAGCAGCTGGGAGAAGAGGCAGGAAACAGGCACTGGCAGGGGGCCATCCCCATAGCGAGCATTTCTCCTACATGACCTTCTTGGAGGAGCTATGTCTAAGGCATTTCCACTTCAGAAAGGAGGCTGTCACTGAGCAATGTCACCTGCTGCAGCCATAATTTGAGCCTCGCACCAGGCATGGACAGCACTGTCTGTGGCCTCCACTTCAAGAATGCTGGCCTTCTCTTCCTGAAGTGACACGGGTTTCCACAATTTCACAGAGTCCGATCTACAAACCCTCCTCAATAAAATAGAACAGAAGAGAGACGGGAGTAATTTTCAACTTTGCCGGCGGCGGAAAACTGGCGGTGAAGGTAATAGCCGACCATTATACAACCTGCCTAATTGTTCTTGAAAGGAAAATTGGGTGGGAAGACTAAAGTCGCCCATTCCTTAAGCAGAAGAGAAGACTTCAGTAATCAGTTGTGTCCTGAAGTCCCTTGCAGAGGAGTCCTCTGAGTGAAGGTAATCAGGATGCTCTCCTTCATGTACTTCTGCCTCCAAAGCAGCTAAGTCCACGTTCCCAGCAATGTCCAATCCCAGGCCTTTTTGTATGGCAGAGTTGTGCATGGCAGGTCAGGCTACAACAGATCAAAATCTCCCAGTGGTCTGGCACGCTCAGAAGCAATCAGAAACAAAGTCTAGGCTTGTGCAAGCAGAATGCGAAAAGATCGCCACAAATTTGAATGCCTGAAACATGGGGCTGCATTGCCACAAGCCCTCATTATATATGTAAAGCACTAAAAAGCACAAGAGAATTCGGGCGGGATTGATTTTGGGGCGGAAAAGGCTCCCACCCATTTTGCTGCCAAAAAAAAATAATTGCACCGACTATACTCTGAAATTATGCCAAAAAGTGTGGAATTTTGGAGCCTTTGCATATTGCTGACAAAATGTTTAAAGACATTCTTATTGCAGCCTTATTCTTGCCTGTATTATATATATCATATATATCATCCAAAATTCTGCTGCCCATATCCTAACTCACACCAAGTCCCATTCACCCATCTCCCCTGTGTTCACTGACCTACTTGGGCTCCCGGTCTCCGTCCCGGAATGCCTCAATTTTAAAATTCTCATCCTTGTTTTCAAATCCCTCCATGGCCTCGCCCCTCCCTATCTCTGTAACTTCCTCCAGCCCTACAACCCTCTGAGATCTCTATGCTCCTCAAATCCTTGCCTCTTGCGCATTCCCGATTTTAATCGCTCCACCTTTGGCGGCCGTGCCTTAGACTCCTAAGCTCTGGAATTCCCTCCCAAATCCTCTCCGCCACTCCACTTCTCTCTCCTCCTTTAAGACGCTCCTTAAAACCTACCTCTTTGACCAAGCTTTTGGTTACCTGCCCTAATATTTCCTTATGTGGCTCCGTGTCAAATTTTGTTTGATAAACACTCCGGTGAAGTGCCTTTAGATGTTTTACTACATTAAAGGTGCTATATAAATGCTTCTTCTTGTTGTTGTTGTTGTTGTTGTTGTTGTTGTAGGGATGCCACAAGTATAGTGGATGATACCACATAAAAACAGAGGCAGAATTATTTGAAAATGAGTTTGTAACACAGAAGTCGGATGATTGTTTGTCAGTACCAGTACAATTCCTTCATGCACTGACTCAGAGAAGCCAACCCAGCTTTCTGCCAATTAGAATAATTGTTTCTATGTTTTAACAGTTAACTATACACCACATCCCCATCTTTCCCCATTAAATCACCCACTCACCCTCTTCCTGTGCTGCAGTATGCCTGAAGGTAAGATTAACAAAATGGGAGAACTATGCTTAGTGGATGGATATCAGCAAAGAAGACCTATAGCAGAATAGAACAGCTGTTTATTGTGTCTCTCAGTGCTCTATTTATGAGTAATCAAGAGAGAACGTAAATTAAATGAAGCAAAGATAAATGAGAAAGGTAAGAGGGATTAACGAAAAACAGTAATCGCTGTAGTGTGACAAGTAACAAAAAAAGGAGGGAAATAATGAGCCAGATTTTGCAGTGAGCGGTGAACCTATGGTGCCCGCGTTCTTTATACTTGCACTTGCCCATTGACTTTCCACGGAGTTTTGTCTGGCTGAAATCCAAATGATGCAGCGCCCTCTACAGGGCATCTGGGACGGTGTGAACAGGGCAAGAAGCTGTGTATCTGCTAAACCAATCAGATTGAAGAATCGTTAATAAGCAGCGCAGAGTCTGGACCAGGAAGTGTAAGTTAGAATAGTGAATTCAATCTCAAACCAGGTATAGAAAGCGAAATAAAGAGAGGGAAAGAAAGATTGGATTAAGAGAGAGATAAAAGAGACAGAAAGGATTTTTAAAAAAAATCTCCAACAATAATTAAAAGCTGAAGGAATGAGACTCCACACTTGTAAAAGTTGATTTTCAGTGCCAGAGAGATTGTTTGGCAGTAATTAAGACTGAGCACGTAGTTAAAAGGGTACTTAAACTGGAATGGACAAGCCCTAACTTTTTGTGGCGAGTTTAGTCCTTATCTATGACCTCAATACAGGAACTTCACTCCATTCAATACATTTGAATGGGGAGCCAGAAGGTGAGATGTTATTTTCGCACAGCTTACTGAGGGGCAACGCATCTCGGACAGCCTCACTGTTATTTTCACAGCAAAATCTGGGCCAATGTGAAGGATAAGGAAAGAAAAGATATGTTTACTGCAGCTACTGGTCTCAGACCAGTATCTCTGGAGTATGATGCACAGCTGGCAGATGGAAATCTACTGCAACTGCATGCCATTACAGGTCATACTAGTGTCAACCACAAAGGAGCTCAACGTAGACCTTTTTTAATGTTACAAGAGAGCAGGTGGGAAAGTCACCCTCTACTAATATTAAAACACTGATAAGTAATTTTCTAAAATGTCCCACTTTCTGCTCACTTATACATTTTTGTTAAAATTAGTGAAGGTGGGAATTTCACCCCCATAGTTTGTGAAAGTTGGGGAAATTTCTGCCTCCTTCTCTCCACCTACTCATCCAGTTAGCTGTTCACAATTCACTTTTAACTTGAGCACTGGATTTCTGTAATGGCTCCTGGACTTAGTTTCAAAATTAAAATAATTAAAAATAAATGGCAGTAAATGACACTATAATTAGTGTGGTGCTTTTTACCAAATTCTCAGTGTTTTCCATTCTAATTTCACAGTAAGACGCATTTGTTTAGAAGACTGTTTTGCTTGTATGTAAGCGCTTGCCAATTAAACTCCTCCCACTTGTGCTGCATGCTGTATGGAAGTCTGATTTAGAAATTTCCAGTGAAGGCAGAAAATTTTGCGGTTAAATTCCATTACTTCATCTCCAGATCTGAATATGTTGTTTGCCACTCACTGTTAACGGAGGGAGAACAACTGAGGGGAACGAATCTCGAAAGGCAGAGTTGTACATGATGATGATACTATTATTGTTTCAGATAAAGAGTGATGTTGTGATGAATGTCACAGCAGCAGTTTGCTGCACCATACATCATGTGAAAAAACATGGGTATCTGAAAAGAGGGACCCATTTACAATGTCAGCTAGGAAGGGACCAGGAAGGGAAGTTGAGTGGTCAGCAGTTTAATGGGAATGGGGTCAAGGGAGCAGTATGTGGGTCTCATCGACAAGATGAGCTAGAAGTGGGCATAAGGGGAGATGGGGGAGAAACTAAAAAAAGATGTGGGTTCAGGGGGAGCCAGGAGGGGAGGTTTGGTTTGGTGGGCAAGGGGAAGGTTGGGGGGAGCAGCAAAGGCAGCTGAACGGATGGTCTCAATCTTAGTGACAAAGAGGTCCATGAGCTCCACGCGCTTGTTGGAGGTGAGGGTGGAGGGAGCAGTGGAGAGGAAGACTGTTGTTAGTGGAGAAAAGAAACTGGGGGTTATCTTATGCTTTCCAGGAAGATCCTGGAGTAGTGGGTGGTATTGGCAGAGGAGAGTGAGGCCCAGTAGCATTTGATGAGATCTATTGATGGGTAGCTAAACCAGTTGTGCGCCAGATATACTCAGGTCTGCGCCCCTTGCACTTGAGGGTGTGAAGATGGGAGCCATAACTCGGGATCGACCAGGATGGGAGGGAGTAAAGGTTTTGTTGGGAACAAGGGAATCAAAGGTGGAGGTAAGGGGATGGTTGAGCAGATTGACCGTTACAGAAGTATCGTTATGAATGGAGGGCCAAAGGCTAGGCAGTTGGGAGTTTTAAAGTGCAGCTGTAAGTGACTTCAAGCAGAGAATTCTCTAGGGGTGGATGCAGAAGCAAGTAGGGTTGGAAGGGGTTTGGGGGATGTGGGTTGTGAGAGATACAAGGAAGTGGTTGGAGATAACCTTGTCAGTGATGAATACCATGGAAGTGGAGAGACCACAGGAGATGGCAGGGTCGAGGGATGGTTGTGAATATGAGTAGGAGAATTTATATGGAGGGAGAAGTTTAGGGAGCATAATGAATTCTGAGGAGAGATGACAAGGGGAGCTGAGATGGAGATTGAAATTAACAAGGATGCAGAATCACTGAGTTCAGAGTCTGAGGGAGGAAAGAATTGAAGATATGTCGGTGAAAAACTCTGGGTGGGCTTGGGGCACAGTAGACAACAAGGATTTTAAAGGAGAGGAGTGGAACAAGAGGTGCTTGAGAAGGTACTAGAGGAGAAGATACAAGAGGAGTAGGATGAGAATCCAAGAGGTGTTTTGGTGATAAGGGCCACACCGTCACTGCGGTGGGGCAGGTGGTGGAAAGTATGTCCAGGTGAGGTGGTTTCAAACATTAAAAATTCTCAATAAAAAGGGTGATGTGTAAAAATGAAAAGTGGTAAGACACTTTTGTAGCTTAAAATTAAAAATTTACCAGAGAATCATAGGTTACAGCATTGAAGGAGGCCATTCGGCCCATCGGGTCCGTGCCGGCTCTATGCAAGAGCAAAGCAGTTAGTCCCACTCCCCTACCCTTTCCCTGTAGCCCTGCAGATTTTTTCCTTTCAAGTACTTGTCCAGTTCCCTTTTGAAGGCCATGATTGAATCTGCCTCCACCACCCACTCGGGCAGTGCATTCCAGATCCTAACCACTCGCTGTGTAAAAAAGTTTTTCCTCATGTCACCTTTGGTTCTTTTGCCAATCACCTTAAATCTGTGTCCTCTGGTTCTTGACCTTCTGCCAATGGGAACAGTTTCTCTCTATCTACTCTGTCTAGACCCTTCATGATTTTGAATATCTCTATCAAATCTCCTCGCAACCGTCTCTGTTCCAAGGGAAACAACCCCAGCTTCTCCAGTCTATCCACGTAACTAAAGTCCCTCATCCTTGGAATCGTTCCAGTAAATCTCTTCTGCAATGAAAACTATTAGTATATTTTTATTTCTCACACTGTGTCTAACTTTGCTACAAAATCAAATTGTATTGGAGGTTGTTTTTGTCTTTCCCTTGAACTTATCTGACGGTTACATTTTGGGTAAATTATGAATGTTAATAATACCCACATTCATTGATATGCCAGTGAAGTGGAAAAACATTGCCATTTGACATTTAAGTAGTTAATTTTTCAGCCATTTTTTGTAAGCATCATATAACTGGTTGGAAAGTTTAAGTATTATTGTGGTTACAACCATGTAACAAAGCCAACTACCCCATCACATTTTTAGTTAAAACATCTGACCATCACATAACCAAACACAGTGGCCAGTAATGAGCTTAAAAGCAAAATTAACCCTTGCTGGTCAGTAAACAGATTTCACTGCAGTTATGTTGAGTAACTCTGAAATGTTTAAAAACAAGTTCTTTTCTTTAAGCGGAAGTTTCACCATCAATAAAAATTAAACAGTTGTAAAGAATTTTTTTTGTGTTACAAATCCCTCTTTTTTTAAAAGTTATTTTCTCCATTTATTTCTGGTCTCTCCAGTCATGTATTAACTGTAGCCAAGTAAGCAGGCAGTCAGAACGCAGACCTCCACCAATGTCACTTTGACCAAGCTGCTAGGAGGTCCAGAAACGAATCCATTTTCTATCTCTACCCATGGGAAAGCACCGAGCCTCCACTTGTCATCTCCCCATAATGATGAGGTTAAGATCCAGAACTCAGTGGGCAAAGGGAATAACATGAACATACATCTTACCACTGTGCCATTGTCAAAGAATTATGATCATAAAACCATAGAACCATGGAATTTTACAGCACAGATGGAGGCCATTTGGCCCATCACGTCTGTGCAATCTTTGTTGGAGCAATCGAAAACTAATCCCACTGCTCCACTCCCTCCACAGCCTTATTTCTTCCTCTGCTTCAAATATTTAATATTCCTCTATTTCAAGCAACCATCTAATTCTCTTTTAAAAGTATTTGTGGAATCTGCTTTAACAATCATTTGTAGCAGAGAATTTCAAATGCAAACTACCCTCTGTGTAACAAATTTTCTTCCTTCCCTTTTAATTCTTTTTGTGATTATCCTAAATTTGTGTCCTCTGATTACCATCTCTTTGACCACTCTTGTTTATCTTGTTATAATCCTTCACAATCTCGAAGACTTCTATAAGATCACCCATTTATCTTCTCAACTGTGAAATAGCCTAAAGTTCTCAAGTCTTTATAACTGTGACTCACATACCTGGTAACATCCTAATGAATCTACACTGAGTCTTTTCCATTGTTTTTATAGACTTCATATCATAAGGTGCCCAAAACTGTACTGAGTGCTCATAGGAACACAAGAACAGGAGTAAGGCATTCAGCCCCTCAATCCTGTTCTGCCATTCTATTAGATCATGGCTGATCTGTACCTCAACTCCTACAGCAGCTCAATTAAGGTCTTGTATAGTTCAACATTGCCTCCTTGCTTTATATTTTGTGCCTCTGGATACAAAACTAAGGATATGTTTTTTTTTAAATGAGTTTATCAATTTGTGCTGCCATCTTTAATGTAAATCTGCAACAAAGGTCCCTCTCTTCCACTACTTCATTTAAAATCTTATTGCTTAAAGTGTATTTTCTTTCCCTACTTTTACTTTCAAAATGTTACTTCATATTTTTCTACATTGAACTGCACCTGCCATCCACCTGCCTCTCCTGCTAGCCTATCTACGTTCTCCTGCAGTCTTTCGCAATCCTCGTCAGTTTGCCAGAGGACCCAATTTGATGTCAAATTTCAATATTGTTCCCTCAATTCATAAGGCCAGATCATTTGTTCTTTAGCAAATAAGAGCGCTCCAACCCAGATCCCTGTGAAACACCACTCACCATATCTTTCCAGTCTGTGAAACTTCTTTTTGTCCTACCCTTTGCTATCTACCCTCCAACATCTCTCTATCCACATTCCCCTTAATTCCATATGCCATTATCTTTGCCATAAGTGGCTTCTGTAGTATCTTATCAAGTGTAAAGTTGTTATCAACAAGATTAATCAAGTACCAGGCGAATCCGAATGACAACTGGTTTAAGTCAAAGTAAGTTCCTTTAACCTGTATAATTGATCTGTGCGGCCGCATCTAATGGTTGATTCCTGAATGCATGCTTCTGGGAGGGGACCTCACCTGCTGAAAGCACATATTGGGAAATCGTGGGTGCAATTCTTACGATTTTCTATCCATTAAAATTTAGGGCTTCTGTCACTCAAGTATAATGTATCACTGTATCTCCAGGGCAGCCATTCTCAAGACGCAGTCTACTTTACTCACCATTTTGTGCTTGAAGAACATTGGGTCCAATTAATTTCAAACCAAATTGTCTTAACTGCATAACAACATCAAAGCAGTATCACTATTATGTTTCTATTTAAAACATTTGATTATCACATGATAGAACACAATGACCAGTAATGAGCTTAACGTCACGTGTGGCCTGCTAGAATTAACCTTTGTCAATCATTTCACTACAGTTCTGTTGTTTGTCTCTGAAATTACGTACAAACAAAAAGGCCAATTCTCCGATGTGCTTATTTTGAGGATCTGCTCTTCATGTCAGTTGAGAAGACAGAGGTTAAGTGGCCCATCCATAGTGTGAGCTCTTGTGAAGGTTGTGGGCAGCCTTCTACAAACACAGTCCAGACAAATGCTTTTAGCATTAGATTGTAAGACTTTCGGATGAGATGTTAAATTGAGGCCCGTCTGCCCTCTCAGGTGCACGTAAAAGATCCCATGGCAATATTTCAAGAAGAGCAGGAGTGTTCTCCCCATTGTCCTGGCCAATATTTATCCCTCAACCAACATCACTAAAAAAACAGATTACCTGGTCATTTATCTCATTGCTGTTGGTGGGACCTTGATGTGCACAAATTGGCTGCCATGTTCCCTACGTTACAGCAGTGACTAATTTCAAAAGTACTTAATTGGCTGTAAAGCGCTTTGGGACATCCTGGGGTTGTGAAAGGCGCAATATAAATGCAAGACTTTCTTTTTTCTTCTATAAGACAAGTTACAATTCTATGTCCATTGTGCAACCATCATCAGCCAGAAGTGCCGAGTGGATGATCCATCTCTGCCTCCTTCCGATATCCCCACCATCACAGACACCAGTCTTCAGCCAATTCGATTCACTCCACGTGATATCAAGAAACGTCTGAGTGCACTGGATACAGCAAAGGCTATGGGCCCCAACAACATCCCAGCTGTAGTGCTGAAGACTTGTGCTCCAGAACTAGCTGCACCTCTAGCCAAGCTGTTCCAGTACAGCTACAACACTGGCATCTACCCGACAATGTGGAAAACTGCCCAGTTATGTCCTGTCCACAAAAAGCAGGACAAATCCACCACCGGCGCACCGTGGCTGCAATGTGTACCATCTACAAGTTGTACTGCAGCAACTCGCCAAGGCTTCTTCGACAGCACCTCCCAAACCTGCAACCTCTACCACCTAGAAGGACAAGGGCAGCAGGCACATGGGAACCCCACCACCTGCACATTCTCCTCCAAGTCACACACCATCCTGACTTGGGAATATATTGCCGTTCCTTCACCGTCGCTGGGTCAAAATCCTAGAAATCCCTACCTAACAGCACTGTGGGAGAACCTTCACCACACAGACTGCAGCAGTTCAAGAAGGTGACTCACCACCACCTTCTCAAGGGCAATTAGGGATTGGCAATAAATGTTGGCCTTGCCAGCGACGCCCACATCCCATGAATGAATAAAAAAAAAATTCCATCTGGAGTGAAAAGAGGAGTAGATAGTGTGCAAGTAGATTCAAGAGCCATAATGAGTGGGTGCGAAAGCAGTTAACAGTTCTGTGAATGAAAGGAAGACTTGGCCTTCATCTGGCACCAGGTTGGCGCTACAACTTCATTGACATAGTTGTGATGGGGTGTAGGCTGTGAGGGGTGTGACCAATGCTTTGCAAACTGCATTGCTAATATGGCACCATGTTTTTGACTGAGTGCTTGATGTAAGCATAGCAAGGACATTCCTTTCCATTTAGTTGCACGATTTATTGAACTTTATCTTAGCATCCTTCCTCAGTCCTGAGAACTTCTGGTGTATTCGCCCCCACGACTTATGGCAATGGAGATTGCACTTACTCTGTTCACTGCCTCTTGCCACATGACTGCTGCACATTTGCTGCATTAGGAGGATTCTCCTCAGCCCCACATGTGGCCATTTTCGCCTTCAAGCTCTCCAGTGAAGGGGCCATCCTTCCAGCCATGTTCCTAAGCAGTAGTCAACCTGTCGTCATCAGAACTGCCTGTAGATGTCTGATTTCAGTACAGAAATTATGAAGACATATGTGGCCCAAACTGCCTGATCTTTCTCCCTGCCCCAAGTTGAAATAAGTTGTATAGTGGCAAATAACGTGAAAAAGGAAGAAGTCTAAGAGGAATAATACTGTCTTCTTCATTGGACCCCTCCTCCCCAATTCCAATAATATAGAGATACAGACCTGCTGCCTGTTGTGTTAGGTGTTGAGATTGAATATTTTGACACTACATAGTATTTCCTTTATGCTACAGGTGCAGTATCTGGGAAACCCTTTGCATATGGCATCTGTTATCGCAAATTGTCTCAGAGAGGAGCGGAGGATTCTAACAACAGTGAACACACCTGAACAGGTATGGAATTTTTTTTAAAGAAGATTATGCATCCCGTGAAGCATTCCATTGTCATCTAGTAATATTACTTTTTCATTGATGCCTCATTCTACATAACTACTGATTAGTCACGTGACAAGGAAAACAGAAGATTACCTGGTTGAAATTTGACATTGGTGGTATGGGCGATATTGAATTGGCAGCTTGTTTTACACCTCGCCTGACTTTCTTTTCCATTGAAGTCATTGGCCACGATAATTGTGGGGGGAGGTGGGGAGGTGAAGTGGCCTGGAATTCTGGGTTTCCCAGAGGTCCTGCCGAATTTAACAGCAGATCCTGATTTAAATTTTTGGTCTCCGTTTTCTGGCCGCAGCCAGCCAGATTGAGAGGATCCCTCCCACCCAATTGTAGTTGACAGGGCCCTCAACTGTGTCCGTCCCATTTCTCGGACGTCTGCCCTCACCCCAGAACCATGACAGGGTCCCCCTTGACCTCACCTTCCACCCCACCAACCGCCACATTCAACGGATCATCGTCTGTCATTTCTGCCACCTCCAGCGCGATGCCACCACCAAACACATCTTCCCCTCCAATTCCCTTTCAGCATTCTGAAGGGACCATTCACTCTGCAACACCCCAGCCCACTCTTCCATCGCCCCCAACATGCACTTCCCTTCCCACGGTAACTTCCCATGCTAGCGCAGGAGATGCAATATCTGGCCTTTCATTCCTCCCTTCCCACCATCCAGGGCCTCAACCACTCCTTCCGGGTGAACCTGCAATTTACTTGTACTACTTTCAATTTAGTATACTGTATTTGCTGCACACAATGTGGTGGTCTCTACATTGGAGAGACCAAACGCAGATTGGGTGATCGCTTTGCTGATCACCTCCGTTCAGTCCGCAGGTGTGACCCTGAGCTTCCGGTCGCTTGCCATTTTAATTCTCTGTCCAACTCCCACTCTGACCTCAGCCTCTTACACTGTGAAGCTTAACGTAAGCTCGAGGAACAGCACCTCGTCTTTTGATTAGGCATGTTGCAACCTTCCAGACTCAACATTAATTTGAATAACTTCAGATCATAACCACTGGTCCCATTTTTTCAGACAGTAGGTGCTGGTAATGGTTCTCCTGTTGCCATTCACAGCTCCTCTAGACCCATCTTTTGTTTCTTTACTTGTCCCATTACCACCCTCACACTTGTCCTCCACCCTATCACAGACCTTTCCTTTTGTTCTTCCCCCTCCCCCCCCCCATACCCTTCCCCACCCCCCCCCCCCCCCCACCCCCACAAACCCTTCTCCTGGCTCTGTACTTGATTAAAAGCTGTTAAATCTTTACTTCTTTCAGTTCTGCCGAAAGGTCATTGAGCTAAAACGTTAACACCGTTTCTTTCTTCACAGATGCTGCCTGACCTGCTGAGTGTTTCCAGCATTTTCTGTTTTTATTTCAGATTGAGGGGGTTGCTAGCTGTTGGGCGGGAAGGCTTGCTGCACCAGGCCACAGCCGGGGAACGGAGGGAGGGAGAGATCGTGGGTTGGGGGGGTGGGAACGTCGGGGTCAGGGTCCCGGAGAGATCGGTTGGGGTGGACATCAGGGGGGCCGGGGGGGGAGGGGCCCAGAGAGGTGAGTCGGGGGGGCAGGGAAATCGTGGGGGTCCGATCGTAGGGAGTGGGAAACAGGTTTGCTTGGTGAGCTGGGGGGAAGCAGTCCTGCTCCTCCAGGCCTACAAGCAATGCTGGAAAAGCACTTACCTGTTGGATTCGGCCATTCTCGCCTCTCTTCAGCTGCCGGGTTTCCCATGGCCTGGAAAACCCGGCTCGCAAACATTAACTCTTAAACGCAGTTAAAATTTGAGGCAATATTTAAATTAGGGACCAGCCTCTGGAGAGCTGGCTGGTCGCCCACCTCTCAACCCGCCCCCATTAAAACTGGATTTTCCATTTTTGAAATTTTAATCACCCCCACCCACCCTGAGGGTTAAAATTACCCCCATTAGATTAGATCGAAATGTAACTGTAAATGCCCTGATTTTATATCTTTTTGATGCATGTATGAGAAAAAGTACATCCCACCCTCAAAATATTCCTACCCACCCTCATTTATTGTGGATACGAAGAACTTCCATCAATAGTTGTTGGAATCATAGAACTATAGAATGATACAGCACAGAAGAAAGACATTTGGCCCATCATACCTTTGCCGGCTCTTTGAAAGAGCTGTCCAATTAGTCCCACTTTCTTGCTCTTTCTCCATAGTTCTGCAAATTTTTCCCCTTCAAATATTTATCCAATTCCCTTTTGAAAGTTATAATTGAATCTGCTTCCACTACCCTTTCAGGCAGTGCATTCCAGATCATAACAACTTGTTACGTAAACATTTTTTTCTCCATGTCGCCTTTTACCAATTACCTTATATCTATGTCCTCTGGTTACTGACCCTTCTGAAATTGGAAACAGTTTCTCCTTATTTACTCAATCAAAAAGGCCTCATAATTTTGAACACCCCTCCTTAACCTGCTCTGCTCTATTGAGAACAATCCAAGTTTCTCTAATCTGTCCACATCTCTAACCTTCATCAACCCTTTCCGTTACTTCATCAAAGAACTCAATCAAGTTAGTCAAACACAATTTGCCTTTAACAAATCCGTGCTGGCTTTCATTTATTAACCCATATTTTTCCAAGTGCCAATTAATTTTGTCCCAGATTACTGTCTCTAAAAGTTTTTCCACCACCGACATTAGGCTGACTGGTCTGTAGTTACCGGGTTTATCCTTCTCCCCTTTTTTGGTACCATTCTAGTAAGTCTCCTCTGCACCCTCTCTAAGGATTTGACATCCTTCCTAAAGTGTGGGGCCCAGAATTGGCCACAGTACTCCAGCTGGGGCCTAACCAGTGTTTTATAAAGGTTTAGCATCACTTCCTTGCTTTTGTACTGTATACCTCTATTAATAAAGCAAAGGATCCTGTATGTCTTTTTAACAGCCTTCTCAACTAGTCCTGCCATGTTCAAAGACTTATGTACGTACACGCCCAGATATCTCTGTTCCTTCACTCCCTTTAAAATTGTACCAATTAATTTATATTGCCTCTTCTCATTCTTCCTACCAAAATGAATCACTTCATACTTCTCTGCCTTAAATTTCATCTGCCATGTGTCTGCCCATTTCACCAATCTGTCTATGTCCTCTTGAAGTCTGATACTATCCTCCTAACTGTTTACTACATTTGAGTTTCGTGTCATGTGCTAACTTTTAAATTATGCCCTGTATACCCAGGTCCAGGTCATTAATATATATCAAAAAGAGCAGTGATCCCAACACCTGGGGGACACCACTGTACACTTCCCTCCAGTCTGAAAAACAACCGTTCACCACTACTCTCTGCTTTCTGTTCCTTAGCCAATTTCGTATCCACGCAGCCACTTCTCCTTTAATCCCATATTTCATCTTGTCAAAAACAAAATTATAGCGTTAACAAATTGAGCTGAGTTAAGCATATGCTGTTTTTATTCATGGCGGTATTTTGTCCCTGAAATTTTAATCTGTTCTCAGGGGCATGAGGAAAAATCTCTGCAGAACTCAATGATTTTGGAAAGGCAAAGAGATCTGGAACAGCAAATGACAGCCATAAAGTCCATAACACAGGTATGTTAGTTGAGTCTATTTGGGCCGTATTTTCCTCCGTTCATTTTTATCGAAAAGTGAATGTGCATGAGTAGTGGTGCACCAATAGAAAGTGCTATCGGACTATGTGTGTAATTTTCTGAGTACATGCTGGCAGAGGGTGACCTCATCCACCAGCAGCCCATATTGAAGAATTGTGGTGCACTGACTAACATTTTCTGATATGTGCCACTAGTAGGTGAGATTTCCCATTGCCATTGCATACTCAGAAAATTACTCCTTATTAGCCCATGTTTAATACTGCACTAAGAATTACTCCTATCCAAAAAAGGTGCAAGAAAATCGCAGCCCCGATTGCCGACCTCCTCCCCAGCCCCGATTGCCGAGCTCCCCCAAGCCCAAGCCCTCTCAAACCCGGGCCTCTTTTCTCTTCCCCCCCCCCCCCCCCCCCGCCCCCTTCCTGATTGCCAGGGACCGTCCTCAAGAGTCCCCAGCTGTGGCCACTTGCTGCTGGTGTTCCCTCCCACTCTTCGGCCAGACTACCCGTTTGGCCGGCTGCCAGGCGGGAAATGGAGCTAATAGATGATAATGAGGTTGTGCCGTTAAGCCTTGCCAGGTTCTTCGGCTGTTTCCGGCCTCACCCGCATCCTCCCCGCCACCCCATAAATATCGGGGCCCATATCTTTGATTCACTACATAATGAGGTCTTGATTTTGCCCTTGCCATCAGAAGAAGGCACCAGGTGGAAGCGAAGTGTTGCTCGATAGGAACTATACATTTCTTGGTAACAATTTACAGGGCAGCATCGACAGGTTATCTGTTGATGGAGGGATGGTGCATCACATGGGAACAACTAAAAAAAACACAAAATCTTAACCAAAGTTCTTTTTTGTTCTTCATAAACAGTTAGTAGAACAAGATGTAAAATATCTTGAGGACCTGCAGGATGAGTTTGATTTCAGATACAAGACACTACAAACACAAGGTAATTTTCACATTGAACAACTGTTTTCACATGTGCAGCCAATATCTGTGATGTTTGCCGATGACTTGAATAGGATTTAATGTTGATGTTTAAAATATTTAATTGGGGATGGGGTGCAATAGTGCTATTTTTGTGCTTTTGCAACAATAGTGTAACTAATGGACTCAGGTTTCCCCCCCTAACAGCAATTCCAGTTAATCAGTATTTACTTATACAGAAACAGATGTATATTTTAATCTCTAATGAGAATTGGAAAACCAATTATCAGGGTCAATTTTCATTTTCAGTTTTATGTCCGTTCCAAATGTTTTAGAACTGGTGCAAATCTTGCCCGAAAAGTCAGATGTAAATAGCACTCAATTTTCCTAGAACTGGTCTATTAGCGTGATTATTTGCGGCTGCAGTTACGAAATTGGATGGGTGCAGGGAACACACTGGTAATGGGAACAGAAAATTGTGTGCAGGTGAAATTTAAAGGAAGTGGCAGAACAAGGGGACAAAAATTATTATGGCCTTTACAAAGGCATCTCAATCCCTTATTGGCCTTTGTCAGGACTGAAAGAGTGGATTTTACACTCTGTCTGACACTCTGCCCAATTTTACGTCCCATTGAAGTCAGTGTGTGGAGCATGAGCCATGCACATGCACTGTTACAGGCAGGATCTACTTACGTGCACTGCAGTCCCACCAACACCCCCCACCCCCGCAGTGCATTTTGAGTCTCTGCCCATTTTCCAGTCAATATGTCCCATTGGCTGGTACACACTGGTTGTAATGGACCCAAAAATTGGCCCCAGCATCTCCCATTTCTTTTTATCAGAAATTTAACTTTGTTTTCTAATTGATCTCAGAACACAGTGATAGGAACAGTAGTCATGTGAAGGAGGAAGTCTTTTGGTTGCAAGGAATGCTCAACCAACTGGATCATAAACGAAAGGTAGAGTGCTATTATACAACATAGATACTGGTTCTATAAAAGTTTAAGAGCTTTAAGTGTTTCTGCACTTGGGATCCCCCCAACCACCATGCAATTCATCACCCCCTGCGCACATAAAAAGCATGTTCAAAATATTTAAATTAGCCAACCCCTCGGAATCTGGTGGGGTTGGTGCACCAAGGGCGCTGAAAGCATGGACCATTTTTAACCCCAATTGGGGAAGCGGCCCTCTAAGAAGCACTATTCTAGGAAGAGTATATTAACTCCTGGACTGATTCTAATTTCACTGTTTTTTGTATCATGCTGGAAATTTTGGCTTCTGGTCATCAGTTGACCTATAAATAAATCTAACCAAGTAATTTAGCCTGTTTACATTGGTCTGATGGTGTATTATTTTCTACCTTTCAGAAGGGATGGGAGAATGTAGTGGGCATCCTACATATTCTCCAATGAGCAATACACGTTATTGAGTATTAATTGTTAAGCCTGGGCATACTGCCCCGTACGCAGTGCATTTATTAGATTTTTGGACTGTAAGGGAATCAAGGGATATGGGGATCAAGCGGGAATGTGGAGTTTTTTTTTATTCGTTCATGGGATGTGGGCGTCACTGGCAAGGCTGGCATTTATTGCCCATCCCTAATTGCCCTTGAGAAGGTGGTGGTGAGCCGCCTTCTTGAACCGCTGCAGTCCGTGTGGTGACTGTTCTCCCACAGTGCTGTTAGGAAGGGAGTTCCAGGATTTTGACCCAGCGACGATGAAGGAACGGTGATATATTTCCAAGTCGGGATGGTGTGTGACTTGGAGGGGAACGTGCAGGTGGTGTTGTTCCCATGCGCCTGCTGCTCTTGTCCTTCTAGGTGGTAGAGGTCGCGGGTTTGGGAGGTGCTATTGAAGAAGCCTTGGCGAGTTGCTGCAGTGCATCCTGTGGATGGTACACACTGCAGCCACTGTGCGCTGGTGGTGAAGGGAGTGAATGTTTAGGGTGGTGGAAGGGGTGCCAATCAAGCGGGCTGCTTTGTCCTGGATGGTGTCGAGCTTCTTGAGTGTTGTTGGAGCTGCACTCATCCAGGCATGTGGAGAGTATTCCATCACACTCCTGACTTGTGCCTTGTAGATGGTGGAAAGGCTTTGGGGAGTCAGGAGTTGAGGTCAAAGATCATCCATGATCTTCTTGAATGGTGGAGCAGGCTCGAGGGGCCGTATGGCCTAATCCTGCTCCTATTTCTTATGTTCTTATATTCTTATTAAATGCAGGTACAAATTTTAGCTCACAGGAGACCTGATCTGCTTAACTAACCATGAACACGAGAGCAAATGCTAGGAAAAAGCTTGAACTGTAGCACCCTCGAGTAACTCTTACAAGGCCCAATTGATAGCTTGGTGGTAGGAGTGAGCTAGAAAATCAGGCTTCCAACTTTGCATGCCTGAATTCCAGCACACCACATTTTGCAACACATGATTTTTGGAGCTACAAGGACAGTGTACTTAAGGTCCAACAACAATTTAGGCAGTAAGTTCACTGGCGTCAGTACCCCAGGATACATTTCATTTGAATGTATTAAACACTTATATTCACACATCATAGTTTCGTGGCTGAAATGTTTGAGAGTTTTTATTACCGCAAAGCTACATCTTTTTGGGAAATGTGTTGGTCACTGCATTGCATCCAAGGATATTGTTGTGAGACATATGTTAGGAATCTACTCACTCTTGTATCTTTGTATGATCTAGGAGGTACTTCATAAAATCACAGAATTGTTAAACCAAATGGATTTTCTAATGAATAGACAATTGTTTGAAGAGCTAACAGACTGGAAAAAGCAACAACAAATTGCCTGCATTGGAGGTCCGCTCAACACCTGCCTTGATCAACTGCAGAACTGGTAGAGTACAAAGTATCAGAATTATCTGCAGTTTGCAGTGTTATGCATAGTTAATGTGATGTACTTTATGAGTGATGTAAATTCTTTTGAACTAGGTTTACGTTGTTCGCAGAGAGCTTATTTCAGGTCAGAAGACAGTTGAAAAAACTAGAAGAGTTGCTGCAGAAGGTGACCTATGACGGAGATCCAATGCCTCTGCAAAAACCTCATTTGGAGGAAAGAGTGAACATTTTGATTTGCAATTTCATCAAAAGGTACAAACCTCAATTAAAACAAAAAGGCAACTTTTTAAATATTGTAGCCCAGAAATTCTGGTGCAGGAGACAACTGCCCATGTTTTTCCTACAGTTGCATGGCCTGGGAGAACCCCAAATGCAGGTTCGGTCCCCTGGCTGGGCCTTTGCGTCTACAAATCGAGCAGGAAATCTAAGCTGGCTGAAACGGTGATTGGGGCCTTCTGAAAGGCAGCATCCTGAAGGTCCTGAGTGCTTCTGTTCATCCTGGGGTGGGGAGGAGTAAAAGTAAATTACTTGCCTGGCTGATCTTGGGCCTGCTCCTGGATCCCGCAGATCCTCAAGTCGGCAACATCTAGGAACAAGCCATAGCGCCATCTTTTCATGGGTGCTCCTGTGCTGGGTCGCCCATTGAGCAGAATCAGTGGACAATGAAGCAGAAGGCCAGGAATGCTCCCCCTCCTGTCTCATTAAAATAACAATGCTGAATCTGTACAGGTGCAGGCCCGGTAACACTTCATGGGGAAGCTCCACCAATTCCCGGTACAGTGTAATGGAGGTGGAGACCTGACTAAATAGGTTTCTGCCCCTTTTTCCTCTGTTCTGGTGAATGCAGACAGAAGAAACTTTCTCCTAATATTTCTTCTCACTCATCTCAAACATGCTACCCATTAGATTAAACAAACAGCAGCTCTGACTGTGCATGTGTCTATACCTTTACACTTTCCCAAGAAGGGTTGTTAAGGATGCAAAGTTATTAACCTAGAACAGGAGAAAATATGAAACTGGGGAAATAAAATAATCATATGGGACATTGCCTATAAGTACATAATAGTTCAGCTGAAAGTTGTTGGAAAATATCACATGCATGATTAGTGAAACAACCTCATCACTGTACTCAAATCTATCGCGATTTATCGACTTAAATTGCCAGATGTATATGTTAATTTTTAAAAATCTCCAATTATCTCTCCTCCTCCTCTGAAGGCAGTGACTTCTGCTGTGGCATGGTTTTATCAGCACCAGCAGCACTCGTACCTCACTGAAATGCCAATTCTTCATGTGTGAATCTAGACAGTGAGTGACAGCAGGTTATTTAACACTGGAAGACATCACAATTGAGCTTGATCCTGTCCTTGCCCAGTGTCCAGATACATACGCTCTCCATGAGTAGTTCCTGCATAGTGGTCAGGAGCGGGAGCAGGGCTGATTTTTCCAATCACTAACCCAACGACACTAAGTCCACTTTTAGCATCCTAGATGTTGTCTCAATCGACATCAACTAACTCAGCAATGACCATCGATCAAATCTGGTCTAAAAGGTCCAGCACTATGCCGGGTGGTAAATCTTCCTACTAAATCATGGAGGAGTAAACTTAATTTTGCACCATCTAATTTTCAAAATGAACAGATTATTAAGTCATAAGTAGATCTTCAATTACTCGTAACAAGAGTGAAAATGTCTATTTTCCTTCCAATATATTCAGTTCCTTTGTAGTGGAGAGACAGCCTTGTATGCCAACCCATCCACAAAGAGCAATGGTCCTAAAAACGGGAGTGCAGTTCACTGTTAAAATAAGGTGAGCATGAATTCCTGTGGTTGATAAAAGAATGCTGGGATGAAGTTTTGCTTTTAGTAAACATATGGGGCCCGATATTTACAGGGAGGCAGGGAGGGAGTGGAAGTTCATGATTGTGGTGGGGGTGGGAATCCCGGAAATGCCAGGAATGCGGAGGTCCTGCCAAATTTAACAGCGTGACCGCATTATAATTTTTTTTTTAACTCTGTTTTCCGCCTGACATTTGGCCAGATTGACAGGCTTGCTGGTTGCCGGGTGGGAAAGCCAGTGGCAACAAGCTACAGCCGGGGACTATTGGGGATGGTCCTTGGCAACCAGGAAACATCATGGGTTGGTGGAGGGGGAGGGGGGGGTTGGACCAGCAATGGGGAGGAAGGGAGGACCAGGAAAGATTGTGGGTTTGGAGGTGGGGGTGGGGGGAGAGGTCAGCTAATTGTGGCAGAAGATTTGCTTGAGGAGCCAAGGGGAGGCACTCCTGCTCCTCCTGGCCCATAAGCAGTGCTCTAAAAAGCACTTATCTGCTGGAGCTGGCTGTTCCCGCCTCCCTTTAGCTGCTGGGTTTCTCAAGCCCTGGGAAATCCGGTCCTCAGCCATTAAATTTAAATAGCTGCCAAAATATCAGGAACGGAGCTCCATTTACATACTGTAATGATAGACCCGCCTCTCCAGAGCGGGTTACTCATATGCCCCTAAACCTGCCATTGTTAAAAGGGAAGCAAGTGCATTTGCGGCGGGTTGGGGACATGTTTTGCATATTTGCCGATTTAGGACCCCCCCCCCCCCCGCCACAACCCCATCCCTCTCCCGCCCGTTCTGGGGGAGCCAGTTAAAATCCCCCCACAAGGACTGAGAATCCTTCGGCAGCAATTTCGGCAGTAACACCGGGACTATGCCCAACGCTGCCCGCTAGCGGTGCACCCATCGGAGTCTGCGGAGTCAGGGAGAGGGCATCTCATTTGTATCCCCTAGTGGGTGCCCACGTCACTCTGGGTGAAGACATGACCACCAGGCCCACACTGCCAGAATGGTTGCTATCCATGAGTTGGGGGGGGGGGTGGCGATGGGGGAGTAGAGAGACCTGATACTAAGGGGGAAATTTACCCCCACTGGACGGTTGGGGAAGGGTAGGGGGTGGGTTAAAAATTCAAAAACGGGAAACGTGATTCCAACACACCCACATCTGGTTTTAATGGAAGTGGGTTGGGTTGACTAACCTTCTGTCCAGAGGCGGGCCCCTAATTTAAATATTTTAATGTGGCTGCGTGTCTCAAATTTTACCTCTGTTTTAAATTTAATGGCTGCGGGCCGGGTTTCCCAGGGCTCAGGAAACCCCGTAGCTGAAGGGAGGCTAGAACGGCTGGATCCAACAGGTAATTGGTTTTTACAGCACTGCTTGAGGAGCAGGAGTGCTTCCCCCCGGCCCCCCAAGCTAACCTGTTTACCTCCCTGCGACCAGCCGATCCCCCCCTCCCCCCACACCCCGCGATTGGCTGACCACTCTCCCCCCCCCCCCCCCCCCCCCCCCCCCCCCCGATCTAGCCATGGCCTCTCCCATGTCCCCCCCGACCCACGATCTCTTCCTGCCTCCCTCCTCTTCTCTCCCCTGCTGCGGCCTGGTGCCGCAGGCCTTCCCGCCCGACAGCCAGCCAACCTCTCAATCTGGCAGTCTGCTGCCAAGAAACAGATTCCAAAAATTTAAATTTCTATGTTTCCCAGCTGCTGCAACTCACCCCTGCTCTCTCCCCGCCTCCGTGTAAATATCGGGCCAAATGTTTTTGTTAAAATTACCATCATCTTTGGAGTCCACGTCTGGAAATCACTCCCCCACCCTGCGGTGCGGCTCACTTATACCATTCTGTAGGCTGGCGTTCCTCAACTGACTGGACAAATCGACCTCCATCCTTATGCTGGTCGTACTGTCGTTGGGGAAACAGGAACTCTGCATATAGGGAATCCCAGCCCCCGGTCCTATCCCCGCCCACTTTGGATTACTGACTTTGTATTCCATCTGTTTCTGACAAACTCCCATCGGAGTTACAGTGAGAGTCTGTTGGAACGGCTGAGTAAATTTAGCTCCATGAACTGTCTCTGTTGTTCATGCACAAGGGCAGGTTTTTTTTTAAAGTTTTAAATAATTGATTGTCCTTCTACGATATTACTAACCCTTCAGTTGTGATGTAGTAGTAGAACGAGTGTTAGTAAGTTTGAAAGGCTTGTTTTATTATACAATGAGAGCAAAAAAGATAAAACAGTAGGGCAATAAGAGAATGGAGATAGACTCAGTGACCTGCCTAGACAGACAGAGTAGGTGCAGGCTCTAGCACATACCTCACATACCTCAGATTCAGATCTGTGAACAACACTGCAGGTGATGCCCTAGTGTCTAAGTAAAAACTAATGTAAAAATAAGAATTGACATTTGCAAAAGTTTTCTTTGCTTTGTAGGTTTCTGGTAAAATTACCTGAACTGAACCATCAGCTAAAAGTGAAAGCTACAATTGACAAGTAAGTTAAAATAATATTTTATTTTCAACCTAATAATTAGGATTTTAATTATGTAGTTTTTTTTATCTTTCTCTTCTCATTTGCTTTCCTTTTGTTTTCAGGGAAAGTTCAACAGCAAGAGGGTAAGGGAATGAAAATGAAAAATTACTCAAAACTTTAAAATTTTTTGTTAAACATTGAAATAACGTATTCTCCATTCACAGATATCGCAAATTTAATATATTAGGCACTAACAGCAAAGTAATGAACATGGAAGAGTCAGTCAATGGGAGTCTCTCTGTGGAATTCAGACACTTGGTAAAAATTCTTTGTTTATCCATTTCATAATGAACAGTTGATGCTAACATTACAATGAATCTGCCTGATTGAAAATATTAATTCAAGGTTCCCCTGATTGCCTAGTGGATAATAGCACTATCTGCTATTGGACTACACTGTAAAGAAGGTCCAAGTTTGATTCTTGGTCTGTCTTGAGTTGGAGCACTACAATTGGGCAGCATATCTGGGCAAGAAAGGGGAAAAATCAGCAAGGGTTCCCACTCCTAATTGTTATCTAGTCGCTGATGGAAATTATTTGATTAGACTCAGCTGTGATGTTTCCCGTGGTAAAATAGTCTGCTGACGCTCCTTATCTCATCTGATGCTTGAAGAATGCCATTCTGATGAGGTGCTAGCTTGGGTCAACTTGGCTTAGTTGGTAGCAATCAAGCCTCTGGGACAGAAGGTTATGGGTTTGAGCCTCATACAAAGATTTAAACTCATTATCAAGACTGACACTCCTGTTCAGTACTGAGGGAATGCTACATTACTAATGTTAAACAGAGATCTCATTTGCCTATTCAGGTGGATCAGGTGAAAATTAAAAATTATTCAAAGAAAAGCAGGGAGTTCTCCTTGTCCCCTGGCAAGCATTCCTCCCTTAACCAAAACCACCAAAGAAACTGGTCACTCATTCCATGATTGTAGGACATTGCTAACACTGAATGGCTGCCTACATAACAGTCACTGCACTTCAAAGGTAATTCACTGTGTGAAGTGCTTTGAGATGAGGTACTATGTAAATGCGAGTACAGCACAGTATTAGCGGCTGTCAATACCCATGGAAGAGTCAGTGCCTTCGGGAGAAAAATATTAATTCAATATTTGCATGTTTTGACAGCAACTCAAAGAACAGAAATCTTCTGCAGGAACCAAAGGAAATGAGGTAAGATTTCCTATTGTATTGATTAAATGAGTTGTAACAAAATAGCCAGAGCAATAAAATAGCAATTTCCTACAACTCCTAAAACAATAACAGGATACAGTGTAAACACTTAAGCTTTTAAGTGGCAGATTGATACTTTCCAAAATATGTTAAATGTTAAATAAAGCATGTGTGTAAAGCATAAATTCACCAAGAGGATGACAGGGATGGGAATCTATAGTTATGAAGGGGGACTTAAGATGATGGGACTATTTCCACTGGAGCAGTGAAGGTTAAGAAGAGATTCAATGGAGTATTTTTTAAATTATGAATAATTTTGATATGGTGAATAGGGAAAGATTATTTCCTCTGGTTGGGAAGTTAGTAACAAGGGGTCATCAATTTAAAATTGTAACTATAAGAGAGTGAGGAGAGAGGTTAGGAGAAATTTCTTAATGCAGAGTTGTTGGAGCATGGAATGCTTTGTCACAGGGAATAATGGAGGCAGATAACATGGCATCTTTTCAGAAAGAAGTACTTGAATATTTGAAACAGAGGAATAGACAGGATTATGAGGAGAAAGCAGGGCAGTGGGATTAATTTTGGATTGCTCGAGCGAAGAGTAGTTTAAGTATGATTATTACATTTAATTGATATTGTATGATATTTTCCATATTTTCTTTGTAAATATAATCACCTTGGTTCAAATTCATTCCTAATTAAAAAAAAAACAAATTCTAGTTCACAAACTGAAATGAAAACTGGTTGTGCGGCTTATTTCTGAGGGAATTTAGGCTCTATTAAACAATCATATCTTTCCAATATAAATACTGTACACCTCAATGAATTAGTTAATAGTCCCTTCTTATACTAAATTCAAATATTGTAAACAATTTTACAACACCAAGTTATAGTCCAACGATTTTATTTGAAATTTACAAGCTTTCGGAGGCTTCCTCCTTCCTCAGGTAAATGTCAGGAACTCCTCGAAGCCTACGCATTTATAAATCACAGAACAATACATGGTGATTACAGAAAGTCTTTGCAACTGCCCGTTGCCAAGGCAATCTCAGTGTTCAGACAGAGAGGTGTTACCTACAGAGCCCCCGAATATACAGTCAACAAAAAAAAACAAACAGAAAAAAAACAGAGAGAGAGAGAGGCAGAAACATCCGGAAGGCAGAGAAAGCCAGCAAATGACCCGTTACATTAAAAACAGATAGCTTTTGTTCGCTGGTGGGGTTACGTGTAGCGTGACATGAACCCAAGATCCCGGTTGAGGCCGTCCTCATGGGTGCGGAACTTGGCTATCAATTTCTGCTCGACGATTTTGCGTTGTCGTGTGTCTCGAAGGCCGCCTTGGAGTACGCTTACCCGAAGGTCGGTGGCTGAATGTCCCTGACTGCTGAAGTGTTCCCCGACTGGGAGGGAACTCTCCTGTCTGGCGATTGTTGCGCGGTGTCCGTTCATCCGTTGTCGCAGCGTCTGCATGGTCTCGCCAATGTACCATGCTCTGGGGCATCCTTTCCTGCAACGTATGAGGTAGACAACGTTGGCTGAGTCACAGGAGTATGAACCATGCACCTGGTGGGTGGTGTCCTCTCGTGTGATGGTGGTATCTGTGTCGATGATCTGGCATGTCTTGCAGAGGTTACCGTGGCAGGGTTGTGTGGTGTCGTGGACGCTGTTCTCCTGAAAGCTGGGTAATTTGCTGCGAACGATAGTCTGTTTGAGGTTGGGTGGCTGTTTAAAGGCGAGTAGTGGAGGTGTGGGGATGGCCATAGCGAGGTGTTCGTCGTCATTGATGACATGTTGAAGGCTGCGGAGAACATGGCGTAGTTTCTCCGCTCCGGGGAAGTACTGGACGACGAAGGGTACTCTGTTGGTTGCGTCCCGTGTTAGTCTTCTGAGGAGGTCTACGCGATTTTTTGCTGTGGCCCGTCGGAACTGTCGATCGATGAGTCGAGCGTCATATCCCTTTCTTACTAGGGCGTCTTTCAGCGTCTGTAGTTGTCCATCGCGTTCCTCCTCGTCTGAGCAGACCCTGTGTATTCGCAGGGCCTGTCCATAGGGGATGGCCTCTTTGACGTGGTTAGGGTGGAAGCTGGAAAAGTGGAGCATCGTGAGGTTGTCCGTGGGCTTGCGGTAGAGTGAGGTGCTGAGGTGCCCGTCTTTGATGGAGATTCGTGTGTCCAAGAAAGAAACTGATTCTGAGGAGTAGTCCATGGTGAGCTTGATGGTGGGATGGAACTTGTTGATGTTATCGTGTAGTCTCTTTAGTGATTCTTCGCCGTGGGTCCATAGAAAGAAAATGTCGTCGATGTATCTGGTGTATAGATTCAAATAGGCAAAGTGCTCTTGCAAGGAGTACTTGGTTCTTTTTACCGAACAATCCATTTTGTTTGTCATCTTTCTGAATTTTGCTGTTATTCACTCAATTCTACAGGGTCCTCTGATTGTCACAGAGGAGCTCCATTCGATCAATTTTGAGACGCAGTTTCGTCATCAAGATTTGATAATAGATTTAGAGGTGAGTTGATTCAAGCTCTTTTTATCAGACTACATCAGTAACATTGCATCAATTTACTAATATGGAATCCTAGTTTTAAAAGTAAGAAACAAATTGTAAGGACTCACAACACCTTTTTAATGGAGAATTTTTGTTCATCCATGGATTTGTTCAGCAGGAATTACTCCTGGAAAAGGACGGCAATTTTTATTTCATTAAAAAAATGCCGATTGTATGTACATGAGCATAATGTTCCAAATTTACATACAATAATAATAGCACTTATCAGTTGGGAATCTTTAATCAGTTTCTCTCTGTTATCTTCCCCTTTACAGTATTGACTGCATCTCACTCTGAATGGTACTTCACTTTTCCTATCGCTCCCTCTCCACAATACCACTATCATTCTCTGAATAGCAACTCTCTCTGTACAGCATCTCATTTTCAGAATAGTACATCTTTCTGTCGCCCTGAAAGTGATAAAGCCATAAAAAGGCCAGTAGAATTTTGGATTTTATAAGTAAGGGGCATAGAGTACAAGAAGTAAAGTAATAATGATGAATTTATACAAAACACTGGTTAGGCCACAGTTAGAGTAGTGTGTGCTCCATTGTAGAAAGGACATTAAAACCATAGAGAGTGTTCAGTGTAAATTAACCAGAATGATGCCAGGGATGGGAAACTATAGTTATGAAGAGATACTTGAGATACTAGAGGGCTGATTTTACCCCTCCCATCGCCCCCCCCCCTCCCCCACCGTGCCTGACAAGAACATGATTAAAATAGAGGCTGCGCCTGCCCCGCTTGGCGCTGCACTTTCAACGGTCATAATTTTAACTTCCAGGTTTCGGGAAACATGCAAGGCCCTTGCCACAGGCAGGCATGCCACACGGGAACAGGCCCACAGGGCCTATAAGGTAAGTTGCTTCCAATATTTTAAGTTTCCTGGGGTCAGGAGGAGCAGGAATTCTCCTTCGGGCTCTACAAGGAAACCTTGATGGTCCCCTGCTTCGGGCTCCCCCGAATCTCCTCCAAGCGTGAACCTTGATTGGCGGGATTTCAGGTGGCGGGCTGCAACCGCGCAATAGCCCACTCCCACCCACTTACCTTTATTTCATTCTCGCCAGGTTTCGGCGGGTGTCAGTCCAGGAATATTCTAATGAAGCCCAGGATTAAAATGGTGAGCTGGAGCGAGCCCCCGCCGGGCCCGTGCTCACCTCTTGCCTCAGATTAAAATCGGGGCTCAGGACAATTTCCAATGGAGCAGAGAATGCTAAGAGGTTTAATAGAGGTTTTTAAAATTACATAGAGTTTTGATATGGTGAAAAGGGCAAGACTATTTCCTCTGATTGGGAATTCAGTAATGAGGGGTCATCAATTCAAAACAATCAGTAAGACAATAAAGACACATCTTCAATGTATGCAGCTTGTGACTTTTTTTGAAACTTTGCTCACTTTGTTTTAAAACATAACTTAATCACACGGAGAAAAAAATGATCAAAAATACCAAAGTGTGATACAGCTTTTTAGTTTTTGCCCCTTTATTTCCAAAGCATCACATACATTTCACAGATTTGATCAGTTCTTTGTGCAGCCTTTGGTTTTGTCATTTCATCAAGTTACTGTGACAATTTGATCATTAGACATTCCACAACATATAATTCATAATATCATAGTAGGTACAGTACAGGAGGAGGCCATCATGCCTGTGCCGGCTCTTTGAAAGAGCTACCCAATTAGTCCCGCTCCCCTGCTCTTTCCCCATAGCCCTGTAAATTTTTTCCCTTCAAGTATTTATCCAATTCCCTTTTGAAGTTACAATTGAATCTGCTTTCAGGCAGTGCATTCCAGATCATTTCAACTCGCTGGGTAAAAAAATGTTTCCTCATGTCACCTCTGGCTCCTTTGCCGATCACCTTAAATCTGTGTCCTCTGGTTACCATCCTTTCTGTCACTGGAAACAGTTTCTCCTTATTTACTCTGTCAAAACCGTTCATGATTGTGAACACCTCTGTCAAATCTCCCCTTAACCTTCTCTGTTCTAAGGAGAACTACCCCAGCTTCTCTAATCTTTCCACATAACTGAAATCCCTCATCCCTGGTACCATTCTAGTAAATCTCTTCTGCACCCTTTCTAAGGCCTTGACATCTTTCCTAAAGGGTGGTGCCCAGAATTGAACACAATACTCCAGCTGAGGCCTAACCAGAGTTTTATAAAGGTTTAGCATAACACCCTTGCTTTTGTACTCTATTAATAAAACCCAGGATCCCATATGCTTTTTTAACAGCTATCTGAACTTGCCCCGCCACCTTCAAAGATCTGTGTACGTTCACCCCCAGGTCTCTCTCTGTTCCTGAACTCCCTTTAAAATTGTACCATTTAATTTATATTGCCTCTCCTCAATTTTCCTACCCAATTGTATCACTTCACACTTCTCTGCGTTAAATTTCATCTGCCACATGTCTGCCCATTTCACCAGTCTTCTATGTCCTCCTGAAGTCTGTTACTATCCTCTGCATTGTTTAACCACACTTCTAAGTTTTGTGTCATCTGTAAACTTTGAAATTATACCCTCTATACCCAAGTCCAGGTCATTAATATATATCAAAAATAGCAGTGGTCCTAATATTACACAGTATATAGTGGGGAATACCACTGTATACTTCCCTCCAGTCTGCAAAACAATCATTCACCACAACTTTCTGCTTTCTGTCCCTTAGTCAATTTTGTATCCATGCTGCCACTATCCCTTTAATGCCGTGGGCTTTAATTTTGCCAACAAGCCTATTACGTGGTGCTTTATCAAATGCCTTGCAAAAGTCCATGTAGATATCAACTGCACTACCCTCATCAACCCCCTCCGTTACCGTTCATCAAAGAACTCAATCAAGTTAGTCAAACAGATTTTCCTTTAACAAATCCATGCTGACTTTCATTTATTAGCCCACACTTTTCCAAATACCAGTTAATTTTGTCCCGGATTATTGTCTCTAAAAGTTTCCCTACCACTGACTTTAGGCTGACTGGCCTGTATTTGCCAGGTTTATCCCTCTCCCCCTTTTTGAACAGTGGTGTAACATTTGCAATCCTTCAGTCCTCTGGCACCATCCCCATATCTAAGGAGGATTAGAAGATTGTGACCAGAGCCCCTGCCAATTTCCACCCTTACTTCCCTCAGTAACCTAGGATGCATCCCATCTGGACCGGGTGACTTTCCTACTTTGAGTACTGCCAATCTTTTAAGTACCTCCTCTATTTTTATCCTATCCAATATCGCTACTACCTCCTCCTTTACTGCTACAATGGCATCCTCTTCTCTAGTGAAGACGGATGCGAAGTATTTATTTAGTAGCTCAGCTATCCCTCTGCCTCCACAAGAAGATCTTTTTTGTCCCTAATTTGTCCCACCCTTCCTTTGACTACCATTTTACTATTTGTGTTCATAAAGGACTTTTGAGTTCCCTTTTATGTTAACCACTAATCCAGTCTCATACTCTCTCTTTGCCCCTCATTACCTTTTTTAGATCTCCTCTGTACTTTCTGAATTCAGCCTGCTTTTCTTCTGTATTATGAACCTTATGTTCATGATAAGCCTTCTTTTTCTGTTTCATTTTAATCTCTATATCTTTAGTCATCCAGGGAGCTCTAGCTTTGGATGCCCTTCCTTTCCCCCTTGTAGGAATGTACCCAAACCAACTCCTCCTTGAAGGCTTCCCACCGTTTAATTACTATTTTGCCTACCAATTTTTGATTCCAATCCACCTGGGCAAGATCCCTTTTTAACTCACTAAAATTAGCCCTCCTCCAGTTAAGCATTTTCATATTTGATTGTTCCTTATCCTTTTCCATAAATATTCTAATCCTAGTGATGTTATGATCACTGTTCCCCAAATGCTCCCCCACTGAAACATGCTCCACCTGGCCCACTTCATTCCCCAGAACTAGATCCAGCACTGTATCCTTCTTATTTGGGCTGGAAACACACTGTTCAAGAAAGTTCTCTTGTACACATTTCAGGAATTCCTTCCCCTCTTTGCCCTTTACGCTGTTACTGTCCCAGTCTACATAGGGATAATTGAAGTCCCTCATTGTCACTACTCTATAGTTCTTGCATCTTTCTGTAATTTGCCTGAAAATTTGCTCCTCTATCTCCTTCCCACTATTTGGTGGCCTATTGTATACACCCAGTAACGTAATAGCTCCTGTACTGTTCCTTAATTCTAACCAAATAGACTCTGTCCTTGACCCCTCAACTACATCATCCCTGTCCAGTGCTATAATAGTTTCTTTGATCAATACTGCCACCTACCCACCCCCCCCCCACCTTTCTTTCTTTCCCTATCTTTTCTGAATACCCTGTAGCCAGGAATATTAAGTACCCAATCCTCCCCTCTTTGAGCCAAGTCTCTGTTATTGCCACTATATCCTAGTCCCAATTGGCAACTTGAGCCTGCAGCTCACCAACCTTATTTACCATGCTAGGTGCATTTACACACATGCACGCCAAACTCATCTTAGTCTGCCTTGCATTTGCCCCCTGTCTGATCCCTCCTTTTCTGAACTCTTATTTACTCTAGTGCTACTTGTCCTTCCCAGTCCTGTGTACCTTGTTTCCCAGCTCTGATGTTTCATCCTGGAGTCCATCCCCATGCCAAATTAGTTTAAACCCTCCCCCATAGCCCTAGTTAAACCTCCCCCCCCCCCCCCCCCCCCCCCCTCAAGCAAGGACATTGGCCCCAGCTCTGTTGAGGTGCAACCTGTCCATCTTGAACAGATCCCTCTTGCCTCTGAACTGGTCCCAGTGCCCCAGGCATTCTTGCTACAATTTTCCTTCCTGTTCAACTTTCTTAAGTAGTTTGTGTCAATTCAGATGTTTTCCATCTGCTGCTATTTTAATGTCTGTCTCATACTTCACAGACAACTCCAATGGTTAGTTTGCTGCAATAATATATTGGTAGAGCAAACATATTCTTTGAGAAAGGCTGCATTCCATAATAGAAACTGTGTATTTCTCAGAAAAGAGGGCCAACTCAAGGAGTTAATTTTATGTTTGTGTTTGTCTTTATTTTTAAATAACAGACCAGTTCTTTGCCTGTAGTGGTCATCTCCAATGTGAGTCAGCTGCCTAGTGGCTGGGCTTCTGTTATATGGTATAACATGTCAAAGACTGATCCTAAGGTAAGTCAGTCAAGCTTCTTTTTTTTAGTCTGGAATTGAAATCAATATCTACATCAATTAATATCTAAAGCATCTTAAAAGCTATATATCTGCACACATTTCTAGTCAATTTTTTCCATTATAAATTCATATGTCCACATTTATAATGGAAACTGCCTATGTAAACTTGGCATGCTGTAATTACACCCCTCAGCCAGTGGTAGCATTGTAGCACTTCAGTTTCGCATCTCCCAGTTTGTCAGTTTGCACTGTACAGAAGCTTCAACCAATTCTATTTCTCTCCTTCCCAAATTGTTACAAGTTTTGTTATTTACAAGAACAACATTTTGGATTTATATAGTGCTTTTAATGTAGAAAATCTTCCCAAGGTACTTCACAAAGGCATAAGGAAAAATGCCAAAGCCAAAGAAGAAAAGATTAGGGGTGGGGATCAAAAGCCCAGTATAAGTGGGAATTTTAAGGAGGGTCTTAAATAGAGGGAGGTGGAAAGGCAGGCAGCAGCGACAGGGCAGATTAGTTAAAACAGTTTCCCTGGCAGTGACCTGAAGAAACCTGTATTATTTAAAATAAATACTCAGTGTATTTTAAATAATAGGTTTTTTAATTCATTCTCAGGATGTGGACATCACCGGCAAGCCATAATTTCTCCAAGTCAATGCTTGGAAACATTTAAGAAATACCCCCCCCCCCCCCGCTGTGCTTAGACTCCGCTGTTCTGTTTCATGGGGTGGGGTCCCCCAATGGTCGGTATTAGGACCATTGCTTTTCTTGTTATATGTAAATGGCCTGGACAAATTCTAAGTTTGCAGATGACACAAAACTGGGCAATGTAGCAAATAGTGAGGAGGATAGTAGCAGACTTCAGGAGGACATAGACTGACTGGTGAAATGGGCTTACACATGGCAGATGCAATTTAATGAGGATAAGTGTGAAGTGATGCACTTTGGGAGGAACAACATGAAGAGGCAGTATAATCTAAATGGTACTATTTTGAGAGGGTGCAAGAGCAGAGGGACCTGGGGGTACATATTCCAAATCTTTGAAGGTGGCAGGGCAAGTTGATAAGGCAGTTAAGAATGCGTATGGGATACTTGGCATTGTAAATAAGGGCATTGAATACAAAAACAAGGAAGTCATGCTGAACCTTTACAAACCACAGCTGGGGTATTGTGTACAATTCTGGGCACCGCACTTTAGGAAGGATGTCAAGGAGTTGGAGAGGGTTCAGAGGAGGTTTACTGGGGATGAGGGACTTCAGTTATATGGAGAGATTGGAGAAGTTGGGATTGTTCTCCTTAGAGCAGAGAAGGTTAAGGGGAGACCTAATAGAGGTATTCAAAATTATGAGGGGTTTTGATAGAGCAAGTGGGGAGAGACTGTTTCCTCTGGCAAGTGGGTTAGTAACCAGAGGTGATAGATTTAAAATAATTGGCGAAACAACTAGAGGGGAAATGAGGAGTCCTATTTTCATACAGAGGGTTGTTAAGATATGGAACGCACTACCTGAAAGGGTGGTGGAAGCAGATTCCATGGGAACTTTCAAAAGGCAATTGAAGAGGACTAATTTGCAGGGTTGTGGGGAAAAAGCTGGGGTATGGGACTAAATTGGACAGCTCTTTGAAAGAGCCGGCACAGGCATGACGGACTGAATGGCCTCCTTCTGTGCTGTAAGATTCTATGATTTTAGCAAAAAGAGAACTGAATGTACATGAGCATAAATCTGCTTCAGAACAACATACTAACACTTGTTAGCTGGGACCCTATTTAATCACATTCATGAAGACCGATAGGTGGAGCATTGTTAAAAAATTAACAGTTTCCACTATGGAAAGGAAGACAACAGCCCTGAATCTGTCCGGTTCTCCTGCCATAAATTTGGCGGGAAATTGATGGAACCCCCCAAAGAAATACTAATTCTCTGGGGGTTCAGCCAATCTCCCGCCATTAAACCCGTGTGGAAATTCCAGGCGAACATGTTTTGCATTAATATTTTGGCTCCTGTTGTTGAGTAGTGGTTACTGACAGTGTGCCTCATCAGTAATAATTACATATTGTTACCTTCAAAATGGTGAAATACTGATTTCATTCTAGATATATCACCAATATATTAGCTATAGCGAGATTGCTATAATGAAGTTGCACATTAAAAATTGTAAATAAGATTTTAGAAATATTGCTCTTTAATTAACAAGACTTATGGTACACGTGCATAAAGAATATAGAAATTTTTACGAACAGGGAAATCTATTAGGCCCAAACAAGCTCATTCATTTTACATAGATCAATCTCGCCTACCTGTGTTCTCACCATATCCCTCAATCCCACATCTCTCCCCAGCAATGCAATCTTAAAATTGGAGCTAGGCCATTTAGGAATGAAATCAGGCAGCACTTTTTCACACAAATGGTAGTGGAAATCTGGAGCTCTCTACTCCAAAAGGCTGTGGATGCTGGGTTAATTAAAATTTTGAAGACTAAGACCTATAAATTTTTATTAAGTAAGGGTATTGAGGGATATGGATCAAAGGTGGGGAAATGGAGTTGAGATACAGATCAGCCAGGATCTAACTGAATGGTGGAACAGGCTCAAGGGGCTGAATGACCCACTCCTGTTACTATGGTCCTGTTATCTATTTGACCTACTTATACTCTTTGTAACAGTAGGCTTCCCTAGTAACTTATTCCACAACTCCATGAACTTCTTGATTAAAAAAAATTCAACTGACTTTCCTTCTTACCCAGCTTCTCAATATTGACTTGTGTCCTTGAACCATTCACGATAGTGAATAATTCGCCTATGTCAATTTTGCCAGTTTCCTCCATATTCTTGAAAACTTCAATTAGAATACAATGTCCTCCTTTTGAAAGAAAACAGGCCCAATTTCTTTAACCTATCTCCATTATTTAAGTTCTTGATACCTGGAATTTTCTATGTTGCTCTACACTTTCTCAGGACCATTAACACTCTTTCTCTGATTAGCTGACCAGAACCTGCACACAATAAATACATTGGATGGGGTCTGACCAATACCTTAGATAACAATGACCGTTTATGGATTTTTTTACAAGACACTTCAGTTAGATAGATTTGATAACAGACAAACGGTATGAAAAGAAAAAAAAATTGCAAATGCTAGAAATCTGAAACATAAACAGAAAATGCTGGCAATACCCTGCTAGCATCTGTAAAAGAAAAAAAGACAAATTAATGTTTTGGGCATAACCCTTCAACAGAACATTTTTCAGTTTTCAGTTCTGACAGAAGGTTGCCTAAGAAATGTTAACCTCTCTTTTATCTTTGCTGATGGAGCTGCTATATATTTCTAGCATCTCCTGTCTTTATTCCAGTATTTTGAGACAAGAGTTGGTAAGTTTGTTATGTACCTTGGATTTTACAGAATTTGGCTTTGTTCACCAACCCTCCCACTGTCACTTGGAGTCAGCTTTCAGAGGCGCTGAATTGGCAGTTCTCCTCTTACGTGGGACGAGGTTTGGATCCTGACCAGCTCAACATGTTGGCAGAGAAGTTGCTAGGTAGGTTAAAAAAATCAATCACTTGATAAAAGGTTAACTGAATTTAGCCGACACATCCCAATGCATGCGATAATTAGCATGGTTAGAATTTGTGGTTTATTTAAATATCAGCAGCAGCAAAGAAAAATCAAATGGGCTGAATTTTCAGACCTCCCACCTGGCAGAAACGGAGCAGTAGAGCCCTGAAAATGGTGGGGCATTGCTGCCATCGCCGTGGTCGTGGCAATGTTTCCTGGGGGTTACCGCTGGGCTCCTGGAGTTGCCTCCTGGATCAGGTGGGTAGGCCCATTTAAAATATTAATCGGGATTCCATGACACACACAGGACCCCGATTGCCATTTTTGGTCTGATCTAGGTGGATCTTTCGCCATGCACGGCCGAAGAGGATCCCAAAGGTAAGTGTCGCGGCCCCACAAAAATGAAACTGAGAAACAGGAGGGCTCCACAAAACCATCCTGGGCCACTTCTGCCTCCCCCCACTTTTTACTTACTTGCAGCCTTGAGACCGAGCCTGCCAATATTTCAGTGGCCTCAAGCTGGTGGGGTGACCCAGGGCTCTTATTCTGGTGTGTATCAAACAAACAAATTTCTATTTCCTTCATTGACCTCCAGTGACTTCACTGGAGAGTAAAATCGGACAGGGTGTAAAACCAGCGGTGCACCCTATCCTGCCAATTTCCCGACGGGCGGGTTATGTTAAAATTGCCGCTAAGATTTCTCGTGGAGCAAACCTTCAATCATCTACATCACGTACAGGTGGCTAATGAAGTCTCATGGGGAAGGGGAAGGTGCTGAGGATGCAGCTAGTAAGGCCCACCCATTCATTTTAGCATTCTATTTTGTAAAGAGAGTTGTAAGCATTTATTATTTAACTTAAATATTCTGTTCCTTTCAAAGTTGTTTTGCTGATTTATGTCCAGAATTTTTGATTATAAATATTCTATTTCATTTTTGACGAGACAATGTATATTTGCCCTGCAGCTGATTTCACATGATATTTTTTACTTCAATTCAGGAAGCAATAAAACCCAAATGTCCAATTATAAGGTTTACATTTGAACATCCAACTTCATTGAAAGATCGGTGAACAAGCACCACCTGCTGTACTCACCAATGTACTACACTTTAAAATCACCATTAGATTAACCAAGGTTGGAGGTGAAATGTTGACAATGGAGGTAAAGGGGGAACCAAAAGATGCATTCAAAGGAGGGGATTACACTCCACCTGTAAAATAAAACAAAAACACATTCAAATTATTTCTTTTAAATGTAAATTAGCCAAAGAGTTTGTGATGAGGGATATGGAGTAACAGTCACAGGCAATCTTTTAAATTAATTTCTGATAGTATTTATCCTCCGATGAGGGCATGTCCTTTCTTTTCTCCCAAATACTTAACTTTGCAATAAGCAGATGAATACTTCCCATTAATTCTCCCTACCCTTGCTGCAAGATTTCTGGTCTCTGCTCACAGCAATGCAGCTGAGATCAGCACATCAGTGGAGTTTGCAGGGGTAGATTCTCCAAGGTACCACCTATTACTGACACCATCACACTGTCCTTAAAATTGTCTTTTATTGGTCCGGCAACACTGGGCAGGTAGGAGTATTTCAAGAACATAATGCATTTTGTTGTTTGTGACATCATGTGAAGCCCTCAATGTGTTATTGCGTTGTAAATAAGTCCAACCTGTTATTTTATGACTTTTTTTCCCCTATGAAGATTAAAATACCACCTCAGGGTGGTATCTTCAAGCACAGTTCTGACTTGCCAAATAATCTTTGCAGTTAGAACCAAAGAAGTCATGTGTTTTTTCCATTAAAGAAGGCTGGGTTTGTAGATCTGCCAAAGCTGTAGCTTGAATGATGTTCTATAAATGGTTTCCACTGCACCATTGATAAACTCACATCTGTGAACAGCAGCAGAGGATATGACAAATATTCATCTAGATTTTTACTGAAAATTGGCTTTCAGTGAATTCAGTATATATGCTATTCTTTTTTGGCAGAGATTCTAAAGCAAGTTAATACTTGTATTGTGGTAAAGCCCCATCAACAGAAGCATTGGAAAATAGTCTTTGAAAACAACACTACTTTTTCTGAGGTTTTTGGAATTATTAGCTTAAAAAAATTTCACGTGATCTGGTGTAATGAGAATTTTCACATTAATTTTGCTGGGAGATATTTGTCGTGAATTGAGAAGATGTGGTAAATTTAAATGATTGAAAGCAGTGGAATTTAGTTGACCGTGAAATATTCCTAATTTACAATACGACTATCGGTACAGTGTCAAAAAGTATACACATTCTGCAAACAGCTTGCATTTGAAACCTTTGTACCTAAAAAAGGATATGAAAAAAATGACAGTGTCATGGATAAATATACCCTTTTAGCTTCCTGGTTTTACACTGAACATTGCTATCCTCGAGAACCAAGAAACATTTCTGTGAATTTGGAACCAAAGAGAATCGCCTTCCTTGAATAGTTGGAAGTGTTTTCCAACTAATGATGGATCTTTTATGACTAAATGTGCTTTTTTTTTGGATGATGAATTACAAAGGAATTGGCCATCCGGCATGTCATACACTGGTGGAAGATTTCCATGAAATCTTAAACTCATTTATAAAAATTTATTTATGATTTTACTACACACAGTGGACTCTGTTATTTCCAATGAGAGTCTAAAGCATGGATTTTAAACCTAGTGCAAGTAGCAGTCTGATAGAGACTTGAACAATTGACAACAGGAATGGGTAGTTCTGCAATTTAGAATTGATAATGTTTTCAGAAAATTATATTCATTCCTTTTACATATTCACTGATATTTTGTTACTCATTTCTAGGACAACAGCTGAACTACAATGACTGCCAGGTTTCATGGAGTAAATTCTGTAAGGCAAGTAGTGTTTTTAACCTGTATTTGCATACCAGTGCAAATAATATATTCTGTGGAGTTTTGACATTATTAAAGATCTGATTGCTGCCTTACTTTGTTTTGATAGTGTTATGTGCCATGATATTAACACTTGGAACACAAAGATCTCAATAATACCTGCACCCCAGAATTGTGTGTACAAGAATTGTAGAGTGCCCCTTTCATGTTATGACAGTGCTGTGTACACTAGTCTTCTCAACTTTACATATACGTAACATTTATCACAACTCCTTTCTGTTCAAAGGGACTAGAAACTCTCAGGTGAAGTACTTTTAATACAAATTACTTTCCTTTTTATTTCGCACCCATATAGTTTAGCAAGGATCTTCAATCAGGAGAGCGCATTATTTGCATTACTGCTTAACAACTTCCCAACCCCCAGAAATACAACATCTTATGTTAGGTGGGAGGTCTCAGAGCTTAGCTAATGTCTGTCACAGACTTTGTATTGGTAGTCCTACTCAACAGAATATCCTTCTTCTTTGAACAATGGCGTGTGATTAAAAATGAATAGATGTGTTCAATGTTTTACGTTTATTTTGTGATGAAATAAATGTTATGCACATCCCACGAGTTTATTGCTCACTAATGCACCAACAAATTAAAATGCTACATCTTCAGATGATTTGTTCTCTGATTCATACCTTCCCTTGACTCACTTTTGTGCTGTATGTTTTTGTCAGATAAACCAATCCTTCCCATTCCATCCTCAATCATGTGAATCAGTTGCCGATGTGAGACAGTAAACATACCTTTGGTATCAGTTGCATCTTTACTGATCCAGAAAGTGGACTATTTATGAAATCATTTAATATGTTTATTAAAGGATATGGTAATATGTTTTAGTAGCAAAATTCCAAACCCAACAGTTTCCTCATGTTAGGATTAATGTTTTTTTAAAATAAATCTGATAAAATGACTTTCTCTCATCACTCAACAATTTCTAAATGTAAAGTAATTGTTCCACAAAAAAATTGGTTAGAGTAAGGAGTATGATTGGACAAAGATTCAAAATCTCTCATGACACTTCGCTGAATGATTTACATCTACCACTATTTTGACCCAAATTAAAAACCCAAATTCCAAAATTGGCTGAATAACAGAAGTACATTATTGCAATGTTAATTAGCAAAATAACAAACATAAATTGATAAATTTTTTCCTTTTTTAAAAAAAGTTTATAACTCAAATATTGTCTCCCAACTAGAGTATTCATCCATGGACACATGAAAAGTCTAGTTTGTAGTATTTTCTTTTCTACTGCATGTTAGCATGGGGCATCTAGTGCTGTGGTGTAACAGGAAGAACTGTGATCGACTGGGCTGAAAAGTTTTAACCTCAGAGTATACTGATCAGGTTAAAATATGTAACTGTCAGATATCATCTGATAACATAAAGCAGAAAAAATTCCAAATATTGTACAAAATGAAATTTATAAAAACTACTATATTCAGATTAGTTTAACATTATTATTTCTTAAAGAAAACTGACCCTGAATGTTTTTTCCAAGAATAAACTCCATTGTTTTGCTTTTCAGGAAGACACAGATGCATGACTTACAACGTAGTTCTTCATCCCTACATTACTTGTCGACATCCACATAGTACTTTTTGTAGTCCCTTTAAAGATCACCATCACAAAGCCTGCCTACTTCTACCTCTGTGGTGTTTCAAATTGGATAGCCAGGTGGTGAAGGATAGAATATTAGAGCCCAGTCTTCAGTTGCTTCCAAGCCTTTATTCACAGAGCTCCACATTACACTCACCACACCCTAGCTAAGCGCTCTTATATATGGATATGAGAGCCCCAATTAATATACCACCTGAATACAATTAACACTAATTGATATAAATCACATGGATACAATTAACATGTAGCATCACCTGCTTCTGTCCGCACCTCAGCCCATCTGCCCCTGAAATCCTCATCCATGCTTTTGTCACCTCCAGACACAACTATTCTAGTGCTCCCTTGGATGGCCTCGCATCCTCCACCCTCCGTAAACTTCAGCTCATCCAAAACTCTACTGCGAGTTTCCTATTTTGTACCAAGTCCTTCTTGCTCATCACCCCTGTCCACACTGACCTGTATTGGGTACCAGTACTCCAACGCCACAAATTTAAAATTCTCATCCTCATGTTTAAATCCCTCTTTGGCCTCATTTTTATATAATTCTGTAATCACCTCAGGCTCTACAATCCGCAACCCCCCCCACATCCAACTCTTTATTCCTCTGACTCCAGCCTCTTGTGCAACCCCTCCTCCCCTTTCCCTCACCCCACCATTCGTGGCTGTACCTTTTGGGCCCTATGCCCCATGCTTTGGAATTCCTAAACTGTTCCATCTCCCCACCTCCCTCTTCTTTTAAGAGCCTCGTAAACCTCCTTCTTTAACCAAGTCTTTGACCAGCTCCTCCTGATAGCTCCTTCTTTGGCTCACGGTCCCTTTTTTCCCCTTGCACCTCTGTGAAGCAGCTAGGGATGTTTTTCTATGTTAAAGGCACTCTATAAATGCAAATTGTTGTACAACCATTGTTAGTAAAACAATAAGCAAAGAAAGTGAATGGCATCTTTTGTCAGTGTGTTTGTCGATATGTTTCATTCCTAAGCTTGTAATAAACTTTTGCACACATGTGCGTGCGTGCGCAAGCACGCGCACACACACGCCCACCTCAATAGAACAGGAGGTAGTTTTTCATTCCTTGATTGTGAATAGTTGTAAACTTCAAGAATTTGCAGAACCACTGTGTGTTACTTTTACTCATTCTGATAATTTTCTTTGGCTTTATTTACAGGAGAGTCTCCCTAATAGATTCAGTTTCTGGTTGTGGTTAGATGGAATCCTGGAACTCATCAAGAAACACCTTTTGGCTTTATGGATAGACGGGTAACTAAAAGCCCAATTAATAATTTTGAAAATGGTGAGGGGTACTACAGAGATATTTTTTGTGCAGTGCTGGTTTAGCAGTAATACTGAAGTATGGATTATTAGAGTTAGTAGACTTAATAGTGAGACATAGAATCATAGAATGGTTACAGCACAGAAGGAGGCCATTCAGTCTGTCAAGTCCGTGCCACCTCTCTGCAAGAGCAATCCAGCTAGTCCCACGCCCCCGCCCTATCCCCGTAGCTGTGCAAATTTTTTCCCTTCAAGTACTTATCCAATTCCCTTTTGAAAGCCACGATTGAATCTGCCTCCACCACCCCCTCAGGCAGTGCGTTACAGATCACAACCACTCACTGTGTGTAAAAAAAAAAGTTTTTTTCTCATGTCGCCTTTGGTTCTTTTGCCATTCACCTTAAATCTATGTCCTCTGCTTCTTGACCCCTCCACCAATGGAAACAGTTTCTCTCTATCTACTCTGTCCAGACCCTTCATGATTTTGAATATCTCTATCAAATCTCCTCGCAACCATCTCTGCTCTAAGAAGAGCAACCCAAGCTTCTCCAGCCTATGCACGTGACTGAAGTCCCTCATCCCTGGAATCATTCTAGTAAATCTCTTCTGCACCTTCTCTAAGGCCTTCACATCCTGCCGAAATTGCGGTGCCCAGAACTGGACACAATACTCCAGTTGTGGCCAAACCGGTGTTTTATAAAGGTTCATTTACTATGTGGGACAGCCTGCATTGTAGTAAATAAGATTTCATCGAACAATTTAGAAACCACAGGTTTTAATCTCTCACTTGAATCTGTAACATCAGTTCTACATCATACAACCCTCATCAGTTACCTTCGCTGCATGACATTTCCATGGTCCCAGTAGGACTCAAACCTACTTGCCTAGTATCTGACTATCTGTGCCTATGCTTATTCTTATAACCGTCTTTCCCACTCTTAACCAGATATTCATCCAGCTAATTTTTAAAGGAATTAATCACTTAGCATTAACTTTCAGTGAAAATCTAGTTCATATGTCTAATCCATCATGAGCAAAAAAAAATGACCCTTGCATGAAACTTGTCAATTGTATAGTTGTTTTCTCTAGTTCTTTGGCCTCAGATTAAATTAAGTAAGCTGTTTGCATATACATTATCTATGCCTTTTAGTATTGGAGCACCTGGCTTCTGTGTTCTCTCAATCCTCATTTCACCAGTCACTTTTCTCTGAGCCCTCTTCAGTACATCAATGGCCATTTAAGGGAAGAGTGCCCAAAACTGCACATTCTAAATGTGGCCTAACCAATGAGTTATATAGTATTCTACTTGTTTTGAGTTATAACGAAAGATCCATCCCAGTACTTGATTACCCTTGTTGATAACAACCTGGATAATTTCAATGCCTTAGCCCCTCCAAGTAATTTTTCCAAACCTCTTTGAGTGCTGTCAAATCCGCTTCCTCTTACAACTTGCCTGCCACAAAACACATTTTATGATAGTGGAAGTACTCATTTTCATATCATTTCTGGGTACTGTAAACATCAGAGGGCTCAGAATAGTATCTGAGAAACTCCATTAGTCTCTGTCCACTTGATAGAGCCTTTTCCAATGCTTATCTCTTTCTATTTTCTATTACCAAACCTGTTTTCAATCCAGTTGGGTAATTGGCCTTTAATTCCATGCCTCCTTATCTTTAAAGTCTCAGCTGCAGAACTTTATCAAATACCTTCTGAAAATCTGTGACTTAAACCCACTGGTTAGCATCATCTACTAATTTAGTTACTCCCTCAAAGAATTTCAGTAGATTTGTGAGGCATGCATGATATATTGCTTGTAAAACTACACTGAGTACTTCTTATGGGAACAATTTACTTCAGAGAAACATTGATAATATCAGTAATGGCAAAAATGCTCAAGACTTTTTTGTCTGATGCTAAGGCTATGATTTCTTGATTCATGTCATACATTTCTTTTGAATGTAAGGAGTATATCAGCCATCGTTATCTCTTACAAAAAGATGCAAAATGTCAGCCTTGGCTCAGTGGTACCACTATTGCCTCTAAGTCAGAAGGTCAAGGGTTCAAGCTGCACTCCAGAAGCTTGAGCACACAATATAGACTGACTTCAGTGCTACACTGTTGGAAGTGCCTTCTTTCAGATGAGATGTTAAGCTGAGGCCCTGTCTATCTAAAAGATCTTATGGCACTATTTGAAGGAGTTCTCCCGGTGTTCTGACCAACATTCACCCCTCAACCAACATCACTAAAACAGATCATGTAGCCATTTAAATAATTGTTAGTGGGACTTGCTGTGTGCAATTTGTTTTCCATGTTTCCCTACGTTACAACAGTGAGCACACTTCATAAGTACTTTATTAGCTGTAAAGTGTTTTGGGACTTCCTGGGGTTGTGAAAAGCGCTACATAAATGCAAGTTCTTTCTTTACTAATAGTGCCATTCCTCCACCAAGTCTGATCAGTTTTTCTTTGAAAATTCATGTTTATTATCAGGCAATTATAATTTATTAATGGAAACACAAATAGAGAAGTCTATTCTAGATTACCTAAGAGCAACATTTTATTTCCAACATTCCACCCCGCACCCCCCTCCCCCCACCCATCACCAAAGTGTAATAATTTGTTTGCACATTCTTCAAAGTGAGAGTTATAAGTGCAGGGAAATAGAACATGTTTCCAACCTTGGCAAGTAGTATCATTATCAAGCACAGTCAGGGCAGGTATAGCACAATCCAAATGCAGAGTGAAGTTTAATTTGCATTGCTCCAACAACGGGTCTTAACTTCAGCCTCAAAAGAAGACATAATGGGCTCGATTTTACCAGGCCTGCGGGTTTCCGGCGGGTTGGGTTTCGGGAGCGTGGTCAACACGCTCGGCGAAATTAGTGGGTTGCCCGCGCAATCGTAGCAGGCAACACACTAATAGGAATCAATTACCTGCTCCTCCGGGGTCCACGCCGCTGGTCTGCGCGTCGGGCGGGCTGCAACCAATGGAACAAATTACAGCATGGAGCAGCCCAGGGGGAAGGCTGCTCCCAGTTTAATGATGCCTCACCCCAGGTATCATCAGATGGGGTGAGGAGGAGGGGGAGGACAGAGATCTTCCCCCCGGCGGGCGGGAGGAAGCGGCCTGCCTCTGCCACCAAGAAGGCCTGGCTCGAGGTGGCAGAGGGGGTCACCTGCGCCACCAACATATCGTCCACCTGCATACAGTGCAGGAGGCGCTCCAATGACCGCAGTAGGTCAGCCACAGTGAGAACACGAAGTCTTTCCCCTACACTCCCTCTGCCACAACACTGCCCCCACCCCACATCTCCTTCGGCACCGCCAACACTACTCTGTCACATCACCCTTCATACCCACTCAAACCCCATCCTCATCTTACCTCCACCTACTCACCTCGCCAGTACTCATCCTGCCACTAACACACAACCCAATCCTCATACAATCTCATGGCTCCATCCCATAATCACCCTCTCGTGCATCTCCCTCACGGCCAGCCTCACTCAACCTGCCACCACCTGTGCTGCAGCCACAGGGCATGCATCACATATGTGCAGTAGGCAGCGTAAGGCAAACGTGTCGTGAGCATGAAGGGGGTGCACAAGGGTGTCTGAGGGTTTGCCATGGGTGTTACTTATATTGAATTTCAGAGCAACAAACATCACACATTATATTGGCACCACCACTGCCATGTCTCCGCGAATCCTGTCCGTTGTGTCCAATAATGCCTGCTCCTGGGTATCACTATGAGGACCCACCACTGATGCCACCCATCGTGTTACTGCAGAGTAGGTGCAGGTGTATTTGCAGGGCTTTTCCGCGCAGACAACTGAGAGACATCGACGGTGTACCCGGCTGCACCCTGGAAGGATGCGGAGGAGAGGTTGTGGAGGGCAGTGGTGACTTTGACAGCAACAGGTAGGCAGTTGGTGCTGGGGCCAGCCAGGAGCAGCTCGGCATGAAAGAGCCTGCAGATCTCCACGACTACATGTCGAGCGAATCTGCGCCTCCGTGTGCACTGCTGCTCGGAGAGGTCCGGGGAGCTGCACCTCGGTCTGTGGACCCTGTGGCGAGGGTAGTGCCCTCTGCGATGCGTCTCTCTCTGCGGTAGCCCTCCCTCCTGCTGTGCAGGTGGGCGTGCAACAACACCGTGTTGGGGGGCTCCACATCTCTGCGGCGGACGGCGTGGACTGCGAGGCTGCTGGGGCTGGTCATGCTGTTCGTCCTCCGAGGGTGTCCATGCACCACCCATCTGGCAGGTGTTGGTCTGAGGGGTTGTGCAGGGTAGGTGGGTGGTTCCCCGGACTGGGGCTGCGGTTTTGTGTCGGTCTGTCCTCTGGCTTGGCGGGGGGTGGTGGGGGGCAGGGGTTGCCCTATGTGACGCGGTGGCCTCCTGCGTGGGTGAGGGCTCTCCCCCGTGGAGTTCACCTTGTCACCTGCCACAGGCTGCTGGCTGCAACACGCCTGGTTGGAGGGAGACTGTTTCCCCCAGTGTGTGAAACACTCTGCGATGCAGGTGAAATCCCACACTTCCTCTTTTGACAGCTGATTCAGCTCATTAAATGACCTCAACAAGCAAGGTAAGTACTCTCAAGTGGAACCCCGCTGGCTTTAATTGCCTGCGGGATTCCCACCAGCGGGGGCCACGCACGCAGCCCCGCACGTCATCGGGGAACCCGGAAGTGGTCGGGATCGCGGCGCGATCCGGTCACGTGACCAAATATCGGGATTTTCGGGGCCCCCCCGCTGGAAACCCGCAGGAAACCCGACGCTAAAATCGAGCCCAATGGGTGTGAAATTCATCTCGGGTGGTGGTGCAAACCGAGCGTCAGCAAATCAGCCGCCTGTCTTGCACCCCGCCCAATTTTCTTTTCCATTGATTTCAATTCACTATCGCCCGTTTTACAATGCTGGACAAATTTCACCCCCAATAATTCATCTCTGTGAACTTTCCCATTTCTTAACCTTCTTTATTTTCTATGAATAAGATTGATAATTTAGAGGAAATTCGTGCAAAGTATAAGCTGTATTATTCTGTCAACCCACATCTGTTAGTAATTAGGTCAAGCCTGCCCAGACAAATCTCATGTTAGGCCATTTCAACCTGCAGAGAAAAGAAGCTTACATCCTAGCTCCCACAGCCGAAATGACTCAGTTGCTCTAACAGTACAATCTTGTTTCGGACCCACGATATAAAATATGCTATATATATTCTGTACTACTGCTAATAGGAAAGATTGAAACAAGATTAGTCTATTGGGTAAATATTGGTGTAGAAATTGGATTGCACTGCACCCGTTTTACAGGCGTATAACGGGTGCCTATGGGTCCAATATGGGGGTGGGGGGGGGGAGGGAAGTGCACTGCCCACCATATTGGTTAAGGTTCCTCCGTCGGCGTCCAGGGTGCGTGCCTAGAACAGGTGCCAGGCCCTTTGCATATGCAAAATGGGGGCCGAATGCTTGTTTCAGGCCTTTTTTGCTAAATTTGATTGCACATGACCGCACCATGCACTCTGCATGCATCGGTCAGTTTCATCAGTTGCTTAGCTGCCAAATCAGCGGTCCTCAAAGTGATCGCTTGTGCCTGCTACCGGAAAGGTAAGTTTGAACTTTTTTACTTAGCTTATTGTGGAGCCAGGTGAAGCAGGAGTCCTCCTCCTGGCTCCACATTAAATCTGCAGGCTGCTGCCGGCCCGTCACTTGACCCCCCTACCGATTGCCTTCCCCACCCCGCCCTCGGACTCTCCTAGAGACCCAGGCTGGCCGATCTTGCTGCCGCCCAGCCCAGGGACCACGAGCTATCTCTGGGGCATCGACTGCTGCCACGGCTCGCCGGTAATAAACAAATGAGGCCGGCGGACCAATTTACCATGGTCCTGCCAATGGCCTCAGGAGGCACGTGCATCATGCGCTACACTGGGATCACAACCCAATTCACGCACTATCCAATTTCTAGCCCATAATGTCCAATGCAGCACTAGCACTCTGCCATGCAGGAGCGTCACAGCTTCGATTCCCGATCTGTGCTTTTAGCTGATCTCAACCATGGCAATAGTTGGGTGCTACTAGTGGACTCAGAATCCATGATTGGAGATGGGACACACCAGTTCGGGTTCCTGCTCTTGATGATTGCTCATAGGCTTCTCCTAGAAAGTGTGTGTAACTCAGTTGTGATGCCCTCCATGGTAAAAAGCCTTTTGATGCTGACTGGCTGATACGTGAAGAATTGTCAGTTGGGCAAGGTACCAGAGGACTCCCAGCAGCCACAACTAGACTCAGCACCTTCAGGATAGGAGGGAGAAAGGGGAAGAGAATTGGCACAAAAAATGTTTTAAAAGAAGAAACAATATTAATCTGTGCAGAATGAGATACCATTATGTAAACTTGTTCAAATCAACGTGTTTAACACTTGTCTCTTCAGGTACATCGTGGGATTTGTGAGTAAGGAGAAGGAGCGTGCTTTACTGAAGGATAAACTGTCTGGCACATTTTTGCTGAGGTTCAGTGAGAGCAGCAGAGAAGGTGCCATTACTTTTACCTGGGTGGATCGATCTGAGAATGGTGAGGCAGTAATGGATTCTCTGTTCTGTTCCACAGGTCAGCTCAGACCAGAGACACGAGTTTTGTCATTTAAAATATATAAAACAATCGATTGGAAATATAATATGCTTCAAGATCAGTAGCTTTGTAAACTATAAACAGTCGGAATGCCATGTCATTCAGGCCTCTAGAATAAAGAAATGGAGGTACACAATATGGAACAGTAAATTGAACAGTTTATTGCACGAGTGGGCAAAATGTAACTCACAAGACACAAGCAAGTTATGTAAGTCTTCCTTATTGTGACATTTTGTTGCTGGAGTATTCTCTGGCACCACAACTTCCCCACTGCTTCCCAATGTTATTCAGTCTATACATCTGTTACAAATTTGGGGTCTGCAATTAGATATTGGCTTGGATTTAGCATCACTGATCTCTCCCATAAGTGGATCCTTTCCCTTATGATCAAGAGTTTACCTTTACTGCCCAATATCTAGTCATGCAATAGTGTGACCCAGGGGCCATAACAATGAAATTACTCGTCACATGAGATAGACACTGTAACGCTGTACGTGTCACTGTGCATTTCTCCAATCTTCCAAAAGGCAGTCTGATAACCACTTCGGTGAGACAACGGGCTGATTTATTTTACAAAAAATTAGTGAATGAGCAGAGTAACATTTTAGTAAATTACATAGAATTTACAGCACAGAAACAGGCTATTCATCCCAACTGGTCTATGCAGGTATTTATGCTCCACACGAGCCTCCTCCCTCCCTACTGCATCTAACCCAATCAGCATATCCTTCTATGCCTTTCTCCCTCATGTACTTACCTGACTTCCCCTTAAATGTATCTATGCTATTCACCTCAACTACTCCATGTGATAGCAAGTTCCACATTCTAACCACTCTGAGTGAAGAAGCAAGAATCATAGAATCTTACAGCACAGAAGGAGACCATTTGGCCCATCATGCCTGTGCCAACTCTTTCAAAGAGCTGTTCAAGTTAGTCCCATGCCCCAGCTTATTCCTCATAACCCTGCAAATTAGTCCTCTTCAAGTACATGTCCAATTGCCTTTTGAAAGTTCCTATGGAATTTGATTCCACCACCCTTTCAGGTAGTGCATTCCAGATCTTAACAAACCTCTGTATAAAATAATTCTCCTAATTTCCCCTCTAGTTCTTTTGCCAATCATGATAAATCAATGACCTTTGGTTACGGAGCCAGAGAAAACAGTTTCTCCCGATTTGCTCTATCAAAACTCCTCATTATTTTGAATACCTCTATCAGGCCTCCCCTTAACCGTCTCTGCTCTAAGGAGAACAATCCCAGCTTCTCCAATCTCTCCACATAACTGAAGTACCTCATCCCTGGTATCGTCCTGGTAAACCTCCTCTGCACCCTTTCCAAGGCCTTGACATCCTTCCTAAAGTGTGGTGCCCAGAATTGTACACAATACCCCAGCTGAGGCCTAACCAGTGATTTGTAAAGGTTTAGCATGATTTACTTGTTTTTGTATTCAATGCACCTATTTACAAAGCCAAGTATCCCATACGATTTGTGAATATGCAGCATCAGGTCTCTCTACTCTTGTAGCCCCCCTCAAAATAATACCATGTAGAGTATATTGCCTCTCTGTGGGTTGTTCCTCCCAAAGTGCATCACTTCACACTTATCCACATTAAATTGCATATTGTCATGTGCCTGCCCAGTCTGTCTCTGTCCTCCCGAAGTCTGCTACTATCATAGTATCATAGTAGGTACAGCACGGGAGGAGGCCATTCGACCCATCGTGCCTGTGCCGGCTCTTTGAAAAAGCTATCCAATTAGTCCCATTCTCCATCTCTTTCCCTATAGCCCTGTAACTTTTTTCCCTTCAAGTATTCACCCAATTCCCTTTTGAAAATTACTATTGAATCTGCTTCCACCACCCTTTCAGACAGTGCATTCCAGATCATTACAACTCGCTGCGTAAAAAAATGTTTCCTCATGTCACCTCTGGCTCTTTTGCTGGTCACCTTAAATCTGTGTCTCTGGTTACCGACCCTTCTGCCACTGGAAACAGTTTCTCCTTATTTACTCTATCAAAACCATTCATGATTTTGAACACTGCCATCAAATTTCCCTTTAACCTTCTCTGTTCTAAGGACAACAACCCAAGCTTCTCCAATCTCTTCACATAATTGAAGTCCCTCATCCCTGGTACCATTCTAGTAAATCTCTTCTGCGCCCTCTCTAAGGCCTTCACATCCTTCATAAAGCATGTGCCTAGAATTGAACACAATACTCCAGCTGCGGCCAATGAGTGTTTTATAAAGGTTTAGCATAACTTCCTTGCTTTTGTACTCTATGCCTTTATTAATAAAGCCCTGGATCCCATATGCATTTTTAACAGCCTTCTCAACTTGTCCTGACATCTTCAAAGATTTGTGTATGTGCACCCCCAGGTCTCTCTGTTCCTGCACCCCCTTTAAAATTGCACCATTTGGTTTAGATTGCCTCTCTTCATTCTTTCTACCAAAATGAATCACTTCACTCTACTCTGCATTAAATTTCATCTGCCATGTGTCTGCCCATTTCATCAGTCTGCCTATGTCCTCCTGAAGTCTATTACTATCCTCCACGTTGTTTACTACATTTCCGAGTTTCGTATCCTCTGCAGACTTTGAAATTATACCCTCTATACCCAAGTCCAGGTTATTGATATATATCAAAAAGAGCAGTGGTCCTAATACTGACCCCTGAGGAATACCATTGTACACTTCCTTCCAGTCTGAAAAACAACCGTACACCATTCACTGCTACTTTCTGCCTCCTATCTCTTAGCCAATTATGTACCCAAATTACCACCATCCCTTTAGTCCCATGTGCTTCTATTTTCTGAATATGTCTGTTATGTGGTACTTTATCAAATGCCTTTTGAAAATCCATATATACAACACCTACTGTCCTACCTTCATCAGCCCTCTCTGATACTTCATCAAAGAACTGAATCAGGTTAGTTTTGCCTTTAACAAATCCGTGTTGGCTGTCCCTTATTAACTCATGCTTCTCCAATTGAGAATTTACTTTGTCCTTGACAATGACCTCTAGTGGTTTTCCCACCACTGACATTAGACTGATTGGCCTGTAGTTACCAGGTTTATCCCTGTTTATTTCAACTTACTTCCATAATATTCCTCAAAACATGGGGAAAAAAAACAAAGTACACCTCACTAAATGACCAGAAAATTCTTTGAAACTGCTCGACCCTGAACTTAAGGGGAACATCCTCACTCTTTAGGCCTGGCTTCCCTGTCGGTTCCAAACAGACTGTCCTTGACTATGTGCCTCTTTGTTTCTTTACTTCTTAGCTGGGCAGGAAGCCAAGGGCTTGATCTCTAACCCTCCTCCAGCTCTCTCTCTGAGATTGGCTAACTGAACTGCCAATCAAACCAGCTATCACCCTACTAAGTGAGAACTCCCTGGCAGCTACCCCACCCCGATGGGCTCGTGTTAGTGGAGCCATCCCAGTGAGCGTTTACTAGAATGTCTAAACAAACGTCCATTGTATCAAATTGAAGTGGTATATGGGAAACACCATCCTGAGTCGATGCTTCAGTGAGGCCGAATTCCTTAAGTGTTGAATCTTATTCTGCTTCCCCAAGCACTGTATGTTATGATTGAACATCAGTAGGTATATTTTCTGAGCCCTCAACCACAGCATGAGATACCTCGCCATAGGTGAGGACTTGAAAAATCAATCGTCTGTTACAGAAATAGTTTTTTTAAAGTATTTGAATACTTTTAACAAGTAAAGGGGGGATTTTAATGTTTCCCTTTTATGTCAGTCAAGCTGCCTTTCCTCCTTTTTTCCAAAAGTAACTGGCCACCATCCTGAAATTCTCCTAAACAGAAATTAAGCAGTAAACTCATAATCATCCATCGAGCTATTATAAATACTTATCAACATGACTTAACATAAAGGCTGTTTAAAAATGTGGCTACATTTGCCATTGGGTATTATATAGAAATAAATCCCTCTCCACTTCAGTTAGGTACAGCAGACTGTAAATATTGAAATTACAACTGTAAAGTAATGTGTTAAATCAGATTTATGACTGGAGTAAGAAAGAGAAGTGTTCTACTGTGAATACATTGTGTGATACAATATTGATTACAATTCAGAAGTAACTTATTAGCTAAGAAGCACTTTGGGACATCCTAAAAACATGAATGGTGATAAACTTTTTATCACTAGAGTGTGATAATCCTTGGGTGAAAAGAAATTCTGAAAACACTTGCATTATCTGGTTATTTTATATAGAACCTACAATTTCCTCTGTTAGGAGTGGCTTTTATTTTCTAAACTATATCAACCGTGATACTTTCAAGGGCAGATAATGAAATTTGGGAACTTTATTGCAACAGGAGTAGGCCATCAAGCTTGTTTCATCATTCAATTAGATCATGGCTGATCTGTATCTCAACTCGTTTTACCCGTCTTGGTTCCGTTTCACTCAATACCCTTACCTAACAAAAGCCTAACAATTTTACAAAAGTTTGCAAAGTTTTCTTTGGTGAACAATGTTCAGGCAGTGTTGTAGCTCAAGCATTGCAATGCTTTAATCAGAGGGTCCATGTTTCAATCTCAGCAATCCAAAACCCCAATTGGAAACTGATAATTTAAAAATATTAATCCCTTTACCAGACAAGAGGATTGCTATTTGGCTTTCAACCTTTGTTAAGATAATAACATGTTTGAATAGTAAATAAGGTATCTGAGCACCTTTGATCTGCTTTTTCAGCATATAGTTTGAAGGTCAGCATCTTGGAATTTCCCTTAAACCTGCTTTTGTTTTTGACATCAGTGGTGTGGCACATTCATACACACGTAGTTACAACAGTGCTTAAAATGTCACTAAATCATAGCGAAGTGTTGAAACACAGCTTTTTATAACACAAAAAATACAAATTTATTTTCAAATTGCCAACATAACTCAGGCATCATCAAATGCTCTTGCTCGCTTGCTGATATCTAAGCTTTCTAGCACAAAGGTGTTTTGGTCTCAAGTGGAAACAGAGGTGGAGAATTTCCATCGGATTCTTCCAATCTCCCACTGTAACTTCGGTGGAAGACCTAGACAAAATGGTTGTTTTTAACCTGTTGGCTCCATTTCTCCAGGTTTTCCACTGATCTTCCTCTGGAGAAACCTTCCCCACAGAAATTATCCTCCAGTGGGTTTTCCCAGTTCTACATCCACAGAATTTTCTCCCATCTCTACTTTCATTTTAACCAATAGTCCTATTTTAAATTGACAGTTTTACTCTATGTTCACTAGCGTCATTTAGATTGCATACTCTAGTGCACACAACTTTCATTCCTCTCGCAATGCAGTAACAAGCACTGCATCTAGATCTGCTCTATTCTATAAATGAGCATTCAAAACTAGTTTTTAGTTCCTCAAACACCTTTTTCATATCTCTCATAAGTAAAACCAACAACTATCACTTCTTTCCTTCCTCATCTATTAATATTGTTGGCTTCACCATCTCTTTTGATCTCAAATGGAAAACCTATATCCCCTCCATTGCTACATCTGCATCCAAAAAGCTTGGTTTCCGCTTTCATTCCAAACAATTCTTTTCCTTCAACAACTCTTTACTCTCTCTAAAATCCATTTGTCCAAGACTTGAATACTATTCCACATATGGGGAGGCTCTTCTAATACCTTTCAGACACCCTGGGGTTTTATAGGTGATCTGGTTCTTAACTCCAGCTTTCAATTTCTTCCTACTTCACAACCTTTCTTGTCGCTCTGTTATAGTAATAATACTGTGGTCACTGCTCTTTTGAACTTTCTTTTCTTGTTCATCCTATGCTCCAAATATACAATCATACATGTTCTTCCTCCCTGAATCCTCACCGTGTTGAAATCAAGACTCATCGCACTGCATCCAGCTCAAACTTATTCTTCCTCCGGACCTCAACCCTATGGGACACTTTCCTTTCATCAGTCATCCCTCTCCTACAATCTACAGCTTTTAAAACATAGGCTTGGTATCACCTAATCACAATTTCTTTACTTACATGCTTTTCTCTCTTACTGTTTCAATCTTGCCGATGACTTGCACTTTTGGCTTTGGCCCTTCAGCTCAGTTTCTAAGTGTTAAAAAAAATCAAAATATATATCCGAAAAAGGTAATTAGCTTCAGATTACTGTTCAGTTGGCAAATTTCAGTGTACCTAAAACATGGTGGCTACAGCTTTTGTTAACGCAACAAATGCAAAGCTTTTGTATTGCATTGTGTTTGCAATAATAGTTTTTTGGGAAAAGTTTAACGAATGAGTTTCTTAGCTGGATTTTCTGACACTAATACAAAAAGGCTATCACCTTTGATACTTTTATTTCATTATATATTAGGCAAGCATCAGTAGCTACTTAAACCAAATCAGGTAAGTTAAACTCCCCATGAAAAAAATGTTTTTACAATGTAATTTTTTTTTATTCGTTCATGGGATGTGGGCGTCGCTGGCAAGGCCAGCATTTATTGCCCATCCCTAATTGCCCTCGAGAAAGTGGTGGTGAGCCGCCTTGAACCGCTGCAGTCCGTGTGGTGAAGGTTCTCCCACAGTGCTGTTAGGTACGGAGTTCCAGGATTTTGACCCAGCGACAATGAGTAGCATAATTATTCCACAAATATACAGGAGGTGGCTAAGTACAGGTATTACTGTGCAGTTTACTCAGGTGGGAGCTAAATAAATTGTGCAATATCACAGCATAGGTAGACTATTTCATGAGCAATAAAGAGCTTTGAGCTATTTCCTGTGATGCTATTGATTCTATAAAGCACAATTTAAACTCTATAGGATTTACATTTTTTCCACATGATCCTTTAGAATATGTTTAAAAATGAACATGGATTTGATAGGATGGGATTGAAAGTTTGTAGTCAAAATTTTATTCAGTACTTGAATTTTTAATTAATTTTTTCTTTATTTCATGTTATGTACAAGAGTCTGAGCATAATGGTCAAATATTGTTATTGTTTTAGGAGAAATGAAATTTCACTCAGTGGAACCTTACTCGAAGAGTCAGTTGTTAGCGGTTCCTTTGCCTGACATTATCCGTGATTACAAAGTAATGGTGGCTGAGAACATTCCAGAGAACCCACTGCAGTATCTATATCCTAATATTAATAAGGACAAAGCTTTTGGGAAGCCAAAAGAAGGTCAGTATAGCAATCTGGTGGCATATAAAAAAACAAATAATTTTTCAATGTTCTTAATCTTTCATGAAGTCACATTTAGCAGACTGTAGTTTAGGAAACATCCAAAAATTAGTCCCACAGAATTAATAAATTGCTACACAATGGGGTTTACTTATCAATAATGTATGTCATTATTTCCTTATAAATGTCGACTAATACTTTTAACATACCAACTAAGCCTGATCTGTCTTTATAGAGCAATAAAACCTAAGACCCTCTCTGCAATTAAATTAAATCAGTATCAACATCACATATAAATGTACGGCTCTAAGGTTTCTGATTGGGCTTGGAGATAATAGAGGTTTCATTTCTTTGCTATTTTTAGTGGTTTGTTTAAAATTCCTGTCTGCGCTATTGTAACATGGCCTTTACCCTGTTAAAGTAGATTAATGACTGCATTAAAACAGTGCAGACAGAAAACAGTCTGTAAAAGATATAGTTAGCCCTAATAAAACAACAAATAACTAAAAATATATGAAATACTAGAATTTATTTTTATTTTTTTTTAAAACAGTCTCTGAACCCACAGAGACAGAGAAGAAAGGCTATATTTCCTCAAGGTTTATCCCATTCTCTGAATTGTAAGTATGAACAACCAATTCATTTGTTTTTATCAAAAAATTGCTTTGTGTTCTATTGACCATTAATTTGTTGTATTTTTTCAGTCCAAATGCTTCCACAGCTCCAGTTTCACCGTCAGACCTACTTCCTATGTCACCAGGAGTATATGCTGAACTGAAACAGCAACTGAGTCCAGCAGAAATCGAGACTGCTGTATGTTTTGAAGCAATGATTTGATTTGAAACTGACATCCATAGCTCCTTTCACAATAACTCATGCGACAAACTGTGTATAAACCTACACATTTCTGATAACATTTCATTTCAAGGGGACACAAAGGATGTTTCTATAGCAGTATAATTGCAATGTGGAAAACTAGGCAAGAATATGTTAGCATGATACTACAAATGACAGCAATGCAATATTCAGTAACTATGATTTGTTGCTATGTTACAGATATGAGTTTCAGACACTATCTGCACACTGCAATGAACAGCAATCAGACCAAAGTTACAGTGCTGGCTGCAGCTCGCTGTCGTTGCCCTGAGGTCAGCGAGAAAGGAGTTCTATACGTAAGCGTTTGGCCACATGCACAGAGCTCCAAACCCGTGAAAGGCTAACTTTTAATATTATGAGAGTGCAAACAGGAATGTTGCTTCTCTCATAATGTTAAAAAGAGTCAAGAGTAATTTTGTAAAGTTCCGAATAGGTCCAACAGGTCACCTGGGCACTTTTAAAATGTGGTCTCACACCAGGTTAGAGTTACGCTACACATATTGCAATGTCCAAGAGATGTGCGCCTACCTATTGGTCGTGATATCATGCCTCCTGGTTTCCATATATGCTGGAATCAGGTTATCGAATCGACTCGCAAGTTATACTTCCACTTTCATACTGCCCATGTTTAACCACTTTGTATTGACAACAGGGTGGAAGTATAATGGCTTATGTAACAATAATGTTTACATTAGCATTAAATCCTTCAGTTAGTCAGCACATTTGGAACATACCAACATGGTCGTATGCAGTAACATAAAAAATGTAAACAATTTTACAACACCAAGTTATAGTCCAGCAATTTTATTTTAAATTCACAAGCTTTCGGAGACTTCCTCCTTCCTCAGGTAAATCAGGAGGAAGTCTCCGAAAGCTTGTGAATTTAAAATAAAATTGCTGGACTATAACTTGGTGTTGTAAAATTGTTTACAATTGTCAACCCCAGTCCATCACCGGCATCTCCACATCATAAAAAATGTAGTAACTTGATAGTGAAGTGAGAGTAAAAATAAAGGTTCAAATGTTGTTGCATGCTTCTTCTGTCCCCATAAATAAAGTGCTAACAGAATCCATTACCTTAAAGACACAGTTGAGATTCGTATTAGTGCTATATTCTTACAACTCGCCATGTTTGATTGTTAGCCTCTCTCTAGATTAGCATTCATAGATCGCTGAAGATTTGGACACTATTTTGGTCCTTATTAACCTTATAAAAGGACATCCTTTTTCCCCAGGGTTTATTTCTGTTCAGTATTTGTTAATTTTTTTTTTGTAAATGTTTTTCAAAAGCTATATTCTTTTTGGTGTCAGTTTTTAACTTATTACATACCTCAAGTTGAACTTTTTAAACAAAAAATACATAAATATCTAATATTGTTCAAAATGTGCAGATCACTTTCACTTATGGAACAAACCCCACTGAGATTCTAAAATAATGCACCGCACATTATATATGGGGCTTTACCCAATACCATCTTTATTTCATATACAAGAGATGACAGAATGCTGTTTGAATGATTACTTATATATATATATATTCACTAAATACTGGCAGTTTAATATATATCTCATTGAAACTGTACATTTAAATATCTGGTTTGTGCTATGTGTTCACAACTGCTCCGATGAAGAATTTATGGAAGATATTTTGAGACTCAGGGACGTTAAGGTCTACACATATCTTATCCTCATTTACTCTGTAAATTATCTTTGTATATATTTTATAACAATTTTTTTACAAATGTTTTTCTAAATACCAGTATACAATTTAATTAATTTTGCACTTTTAAGGTTTTTTAAAATTACAATGTTCAGCAATATCATTTATTTAATATTACACAGACCTGAATGGAAAGTATGCTTTAAGTTTTACTGTATACTGTTATTGCAATTGTTTGTGAATTTCTATGGGTAACATAATCATGATTAGAAACATTTATTATTGAATTATAAATGTTGAATCACTTTGTACTGCTTATTTGTTGAATGTTACGCTTGACATTAGTGTTAAACTCGATTCATAAATAAATTGATTAAAGCCATTTAAAAGATTCACGTTAAATTTCCTCTAAAAAGGAATTTAGGACTAGGATTTATTTTTTGTGATTTGAACATTAGAAATGTTAAGACTAAACAAAGGACAGAATGATTTCTTATTGCATTGTTGTTAAAAACCTGGTGATGTAATGTACATGAATCATGAGATGACAGTAATAATGAAAACAAAATCTATCCCTCCACAGGTACAGGCATTTCCAAGTGAATTTATAATAAAGCACATAATCTAAACCCATACCAACAGCAAAAAATACTTTTTGAAAGAGTAGCAATGTCATCAAATTCACAAAACAATCTTCATTCAAAGAATGAAAGTATTAAGAAAATGCTTTACTCCTCTGGTCAAATGGAAACTTAACCTGCATGTGAGAACAGCTTGTTTTTAATGTGTTTAATATTTTTAATGAATTTAAAATAAAATTGCTGGACTATAACTTGGTGTTGTAAAATTGTTTACAATTGTTTTTAATGTAGTACGGTATACGCTAACGTTCATTAGGATGTGCCCTGCTTTCTGTCTCGTTTGTTTTGACAGCAGTTGGGATCATGGCAGATATTAAGGCCCTGAAATTCCATGGGGATTCTACTAGTGTCCCGCTGTAATGGCCATTTACGCTGTTTCCCTGGAATTTGTCAGTCTCCCACTACAGCTACACCAGCAGACTGATAGGTCCTGAGATTCCATGGGGGTTCTAGCTGTTAAGATACTCTAGGTAATGTTTGATGATATCCATAATAAAGGATTAGTGATTGATTTTGTTATGATAACTATTTCTCAAGTGATAATCCACAGTTGCCTACAGGGAAGTAGCTTTATCAGAATGTATTAGATCATTAATAGTGCAATAAATTATATTTACTGAAATTAAAAGTCAATTAAATAATGAATACACCATAGTCAAAATATATACTGTACCCAAGAAGGCTAAGGTAGCATAGTGGTTATGTTACTGGACTAGTAATCCAGATGAGTTCAAATCCTGCCAGGCCAGCTGGGGAATTTAAATTCAATTAATTAAACAAAATCTGGAATTAATCTGGAACGGTGGCCATGAAACTACCGGCTTGTCGTAAAAACCCATCTGGTTCACTAATGTCCTTTAGGGAAGGAAACCTGCCATCCTTACCCGGTCTGGCCTCTTTGTGACTCCAGACCCACAGCTATGTGATTGCTTCTTATTTGGTCCCTGAAATGGCCTAGCAAGCCACTCAGTTATAAAATCTCGCTTAAAAAAAGTCATAAAAATAAAACCAGACGGACCACCTGGCATCGGACACGACAAAAGCAAACCAAACCCAGTCGACCCTGCAAAGTCCTCCTCACTAACATCTAGGGACTTGTTCTAAAAATTGGGAGAGCTGTCCCACAGACTAGTCAAGCAACAGCCTGACATAGCCATACTCACAGATTCATACCTTTCAACCAACATCCCAGACTCTTCTATTACCATCGCTGGGTGTGTCCTGTCCCACTGGCAGGACAGACTGACCAGAGGTGGCGGTACAGTGATATACAGTCAGGAGGGAATGGCCCTGGGAGTCCTCAACATTGACTCTGGAGCCCATGAAATCTCATGGCATCAGGTCAAACATGGGCAAGGAAACCTCCTGCTGATTACCACCTACCGCCCTCTCAGCTGATGAATCAGTCCTCCTCCATGTTGAGCACCACTTGGAGGAATCAATGAGGGTAGCAAGAGCACAGAATATACTCTGGGTGGGGGACTTCAAGGTCCATCACCAAGAGTGGCTCAGTAGCACCATGACTGACCAAGCTGGCTGAGTCCTGAAGGACATAGCTGCCAGACTGGGCCTGTGGCAGGTGGTGAGCGAACCAACACGAGGGAAAAACCTACTTGACCTCGTCCTCACCAATCTACCTGTCACTGATGCATCTGTCCATGACAGCATTGGTAGGAGTGAACACCACACAGTCCTTGTGGAGATGAAGTCCCATCTTTGCACTGAGGACACCATGCAACGTGTTGTGTGGCACTATCACCGTGCTAAATGGGAGAGATTCAGAACAGATCTAGCAGCTCAAAACTGGGCATCCATGAGGCACTGTGGGCCATCAGCAGCAGCAGAATTGTATTCCAGCACAATCTGTAACCTCATGGCCCGGCATATTCCTCACTCTACCATTACCAACAAGCCAGGGGATCAACCCTGGCTCAATGAGGAGTGTAGAAGAGCATGCCAGAAGCTGCACCAGGTGTACCTAAAAATGAGGTACCAACCTGGTGAAGCTACAACTCAGGACTGCATGCATGCTAAACAGTGGAAGCAACATGCTACAGACAGAGCTAAGCAATTCCACAATCAATGGATCTGATCAAAGCTCTGCAGTCCTGCCACATCCAGTCGTGAATGGTGGTGGACAATTAAACAACTAACGGGAGGAGAAGGCTCTGTAAATATCCCCATCCTCAATGATGGCAGAGTCCAGCACGTGAGTGCAAAAAACAAGGCTGAAGTGTTTGCAACCATCTTCAGCCAGAAGTGCCGAGTGGATGATCCATCTCGACCTCCTCTCGCTATCTCCACCATCATAGAAGCCAGTCTTCAGCCAATTCGATTCACTCCACGTGATATCAAGAAACGGCTGAGTGCACTGGATACAGCAAAGGCTATGGGCCCCGACACCATCCCAGCTGTAGTGCTGAAGACTTGTGCTCCAGAACTAGCCGCGCCTCTACCTAAACTGTTCCAGTACAGCTACAACACTGGCATCTACCCGACAATGTGGAAAATTGCCCAGGTATGTCCTGTCCACAAAAAGCAGGATAAATCCAATCCGGCCAATTACCGCCCCATCAGTCTACCATCAATCATCAGCAAAGAGATGGAAGGTGTCATCGACAGTGCTATCAAGCGACACTTACTCACCAATAAACTGCTCACTGATGCTCAGTTTGGGTTCAGCCAGGACCACTTGGCTCCATACCTCATTATAGCCTTGGTCCAAACATGGACAAAACAGCTGAATTCCAGAGGTGAGGTGAGAGTGACTGCCCTTGACATCAAGGCAGCATTTGACCAAGTATGGCACCAAGCAACCCTATAAAATTGAAGTCAATGGGAATCAGGGGGAAAACTCTCCAGTGGCTGGAGTCATACCTAGCACAAAGGAAGATGGTAGTGGTTGTTGGAGGCCAATCATCTCAGCCCCAGGACATTGCTGCATGAGTTCCTCAGGGCAGTGTCCTAGGCCCAACCATCTTCAGCTGTTAGCATGCATGTAGTCCTGAGTTGTGGCTTCACCAGGTTGGCACCTCATTTTTTGGTACACCTGGTGCTGCTCCTGGCATGCTCTTCTACACTCCTCATTGAGTCAGGGTTGATCCCCTGGCTTGTTGGTAATGGTAGAGTGAGGAATATGCCGGGCCATGAGGTTACAGATTGTGCTGGAATATAATTCTGTTGCTGCTGATGGCCCACAGTGTCTCATGGATGCCCAGTTTTGAGCTGCTAGATCTGTTCTGAATCTATCCCATTTAGCACGGTGGTAGTGCCACACATACACGTTGGATGGTGTCCTCAGTGCGAAGATGGGACTTCGTCTCAACGAGGACTGCGCGGTGGTCACTCCTACCAATACTGTCATGGACAGATGCATTTGCGACAGGTAGATTGGTGAGGACGAGGTCAAGTAAGTTTTTCCCCTCGTGTTCGTTCGCTCACACACCTGTCGCAGGCCCAGTCTGGCAGCTATGTCCTTCAGGACTCGGCCAGCTCGGTCAGTAGTGGTGCTACCGAGCCACTACTTGGTGGTGGACATTGACGTCCCCCACCCAGAGTACATTTTGTGCCCTTGCTAGCCTCAGTGCTTCTCAACATGGAGGAGGACTGATTCATCAGCTGAGGGAGGACGGTAGGTGGTAATCAGCAGGAGGTTACCTTGTCCATGTTTGACCTGATACCATGAGACTTCATGGGGTCCAGAGTCAATGTTGAGGACTCCCAGGGCCACTCCCTCCTGACTGTATATCACTGTACCGCCACCTCTGGTGGGTCTGTCCTGCCGGTGGGACAGGACATACCCAGGGATGGTGATGGAAGAATCTGGGACATTGGCTGAAAGGTGTGATTCTGTGAGTATGGCTATGTCAGGCTGTTGCTTGACTAGTCTGTGGGACAGCTCTCCCAATTTTGGCACAAGTTCCCAGATGTTAGTGAGGAGGAGCATTGCAGGGTCGACTGGGCTTGGTTTGCCGTTGTCGTGTCCGGTGCCTAGTGGTCCGGCCGGTTTTATTCTTCTTATGACTTTTCGTAGCGGGATTTTACAACTGAGTGGCTTGCTAGGCCATTTCAGAGGGCGATTAAGAATCAACCACATTGCTGTGGGTCTGGAGTCACATATAGGCCAGACCGGGTAAGGACGGCAGGTTTCCTTCCCTAAAGGACATTAGTGAACCAGATGGGTTTTTACGACAATCCGGTAGTTTCATGGCCACCATTACTGATACTAGTATTTTAATTCCTGGCAGGATTTGAATTCATGACTGGATTTTTAGTCTAGGCCTCTGGATTACTAGTCCAGTAACATAACCACTATGCTACCATACCCGAATTGTATTCCAGCACAATATGTAACCTCATGACCCGGCATATTCCTCACTCAACCATTACCAACAAGCCAGGGGATCAACCCTGGGTCAATGAGGAGTGTAGAAGAGCATGCCAGAAGCAGCACCAGGAGTACCTAAAAATGAGGTGCCAACCTGGTGAAGCTACAACACAGGACGACATGCATGCTAACCAGCGGAAGCAAGGTGCTATCGATAGAGCTAAACGATTCCACAACCAATGGATCAGATCAAAGCTCTGCAGTCCTGCCACATCCAGTCGTGAATGGTGGTGGACAATTAAACAACTAACGGGAGGAGGAGGTTGTGTAAACATCCCCATCCTCAAGTTTCGGCACTACGCAGCCTCCCGAAATGCCAAGATGGCGCCTTGACTGTGCATGCATGTTACTAGCGTGACATGCGCTCTTCTGCAAATGGCAGTTGATGCTAGCTCAATTGTGAATTCTAAATCTGAGATTGATAGATTTCTGTGATCCAAGGGTATTAACGGATGTGGGGCTAAGGCGGGTATATGGAGTCAGGTTACAGGTCCACCATGATCTCATTGAATGGCAGAACAGGCTCGAGGGGCTACATGCCACTGCCACTTGCTGCCTCCTGGCATGCGTCACCTTCTCCTGCAAGAAAGCGGGACGTGTGTCTGCTTGATGTGTTTGTCATGGTTGAATAGCTGCCAGTGTGTGTGGCTTGTGAGTTGTGGGTGGGTGGCTTGCAACAGTGGCAATGTGTTCGGGTGAGAGGAAGCAATTGATTGGAAGAGTTGAGCACTGATGGAAAGAGTTTGTTGGTATGTGGGTGATGGGGGTTGTAGTGCGTGGAGCAGTGGATGCGACTAGTGGTGTAGTTGGTATGGAGACGCCACTTGACAGTTGACCTCACTCACTTTGACCACTCATGTCAAAACATTGAACTTCATCCTGCACTGCATCCTTGTTCATGATGCTGTGCGCTTGGCATTGACTTCATCCCCCGCTGCCTCCCACTCCCTTTTGGGTATATGTCTGGAGGGCCTCTTCCCCCCACTCCCCTCCCTCCCCCCGCGGATATAGGATGTCCCTCCTTCTGTCCGCCTCTTGCACCAAGGTCCCTAGTGCATCAGCAAAGAACCTTGTGCACGCACTCTCGCAAGCCTGGTTCAAACTCAGATCGGCAGATTGGTGAGGTCCAGCACACGGATTGGAGCATGTGGGATTGAGTGGTGTGCAACCTTTATTCAATGTTTTAACATAATTCATCAGTGTGTAAACATAGGGATGGGACCTGCATCTGTGTTTTACGTGTGCGATGTCTTATCTCCATTCAAACAGCAGACTGTTATTTTCAGCAAATAACAGGTAGCAGCTACCTTTAAGAGAGTTCTAACAGACAGCCTGCCTTTAAGAGATTGGAGCTCCCCCTGCTGGTGGAAAGTGTAAATAGCATAGAATCCTTGTTCAATGCTGATTTCCAACGCAGATTGAAGGCAAGTCCTCAGGCCTGACGAAAGTCTCGTCCTGCCTCCACAGGGGCCATCGGGCACGGGGTAATGGCGGATCGCGCTACCCCCATCCAAAAACAGGCCCTATCCATTTTTCCCCCATTATCTTTGGTTATGCAAAGTGAGTTTCAAAAACAAAAGTGCAACTACAGTTCAAGAAAAGAACTTGAAGTCCAGAAATTATCAGCAGACAGAATGGAGTGTAAGAGAGATTGGAAACGATACAAGAGGTCACTGACAAAATGGGAGGGCAGGGAGAATAAGAGGAAAGTAAGTGGAAGAGAACAAACAATACAAGAAAGAACGGTGAGGCAGAAAAGGAACAAAAAAAATGGACTATAAAGAGGAAAAGAACTAATAAAGTTGAAATTAAAAGGGAAGTAATGCATCCTTAAAAATGGATGCAGAAAATGAAAATCTAAAGAAAACATATCAGTGGTTCAATATCTACAATCCCACTGCATTCTTGGAGTCCTGAATAAATAAATGATTTGCAATGGGGAACTACAATTGGTCTCAGTGTCCTGGGCTAAGGAGAGGAAAATCAGCCTGCTCCTCATCATTATTCAATGATTCTTGCTGGAAAATGTGCCTATTTGATTGTCAGGACTGGGCTCCATTGTGACCAGGCTTTTGAGAGAGGTTGAGACCTTCAAGTAAATAAATTAATGAAGGTACAAAAGTAGAGATTATTAAAATTGCCTTTTTAAACCAATTTTTACTGATACATTTCCAGATTTTTTTGGTTGGTGAATTTGTAAAAAACAATTTGTTCCAAATTCTTACCTAAAAATGGAGAATTCTCTTTGACCTTTATGAATCCCAAGATGCACATGCATGCATGATGACAAATGTACATAATGTGCAGCATGTACATCAAATGTGTGATGTTATTACTAATGCAATACACCTTGGGCATGATTTTTAACACCAATACTCGCAGGGTGTAAAGACTTGTGGTAAGTAACTTATGCTGCAGTAAAAAGCTGCAGGAATACTTGTTAAACAATACTGAACATATTGGCTTGGATTTTAAACCAGAATGCCATTGCAGGAGTTTGAAAGAAGTGAAGAAGTTTATGCTGATGGCAATAAGCTTTTATCTTGCTTGATAAAGAACAGTATACTGACTTGTTAAACACCAAGTGGCACTATGGGCACCATCATGGTGAGAATTTTTTAAATTAACTGCAGGTAAAATGTGATTCTACATTATGTAATCCACCGTAGCAGTGTTCTCAGTTTATTTAGAAACATGCACAGTGATGTATACATTTTCAATTTGCTTTGACTGGCCAAGTTGGACTCCTGACTCAGTTTAGACCGGGGTCCACCTCAACGTCTGGTGTTTTGCCTTTTTATTGGTGGAATTAATATTTATACTCTCTATAAGGAGCTTTTGTCAGAAAGCCCTCAGGATTTATTGTTAACTTTGAATTGAATGTGTCTGACTTGCAAACCTATAATTCAGCATTATATATGGTTCACAATTGAGTAATGTCAAGGCTGAAGCAGGATGAATCTTAAAGTTACTGAGTTGCTAGGGGGCCATTAAAATTGTTTTGATTCTACCATTTCTACCAATAAATTCCCAGAGTTTTTCAGAGTCTGTTAACTGCAAATATTTGTGGGCTATCACTTAGCTTAACGGTGCCTTTGTCTTTGTCTTGGGCTTGTTTTTTTGAGTTACAGCAATGTTCAAAATAAAAAATGATTTTTTACTGATTTTCTTTAAATTTACCTTGTTGTTTGGGTTCCAATTTTTTCCTGATTTTGACATTAACATTAAAACTGAAAAACACCCAAAAATCAGGTTTTCAAATTTGCAGTAAAAACTGATTTTAATAATCCTCACACAAAGGCAATTTTATCTGTAATTTTCATCATGCCAATGTGACTATGTAATCTTTTTTGTCTTTATTATGTTACAAAACTTATTTAGCTAATTGGAAATTTCAGTCACTGAGGGAAAAATAGTGTCTGAAAAGATTTTGGCAATTATTTTTGAGCAATTTGTTTCAGTTTCACTCCATGCGGAGATTTCCACCGTTCACTATTAACATAGACAAGTTCTTTTTATGTACATTTGTGACTTTGCTATAACTAGCGAACAGCAGAAATCTTCCCCGTACATTCATCAGACCGCTCATGTCAACAACAATTATGGCTAATAACTTAGTGCCTTCAATGAAATTACCACAAAAACTGCAATGGCAGGACCAGAGGATTTTTTTTTGTGGAGGATGGGAAATCTGAAGTCAGTATTTGATGATATTTATTCTCCTTCAAATATTTCATGGACCTAGGCAATTAGCCACATTTGTATTCCCAATTAGCCACATGAGGCTAGTGGTTAATGTATTGGACAGCACTGTTCTAAGAATCCACCATTTTTTATTTTAAAGTTCAGTATTCTTCTCCCTACTATGCTTTGATCCCCACTCTCTCTCACTGCTGTATTTTGTGGACCACCCCATTCATTATATTCCACTCCCTGCCTCATTTCCCAAGTGTTCTTCTCCCCAGTCTCTCTCCTGCTGTCTTCAATTCCTTGATCACTTGACCCTCCCCTCAGGCATGTCCATTTCCAATCTTCCCAGCTTGGACAGGATCCAGACCCCAGATATCTAGAGTACGATGGAGAATCTGCTGGTTAGATAATCAAATGAGAAGTATATACTACTTTTTGCAGTAAGCATTGTTTCATAAACCAGGGGAATTTTTTTTCAGATTAAAAACGATAAAGCTGCATACTACATAGACAAGGTTGTTCCCCTTAAACTGTTTCTTAAATTCATCCTTTAGCATTTTGTTTAAAAAGTATTTCTTTTGCAAAATAAAGATTTTAAAACATGGAAATCTTTTAGAAACAAACATCCTCAGTACTGTATGAAAATTGTAAAATAGGGACATAGGAGTACTACGCATGCAGTCGTACAAATAGATCACATGTCTGTTTTATTAACTTGCTTACTTTAACATGCTCGTTAGGTTGAAACATCATAAAAGTGTACACTTATACCACAAAGCCACTTCGAGTGCACATTGAAAATTCAGTGGCGGTAACATCTTGGAACTCAGGGTCAGTGATCTGACTCCTAAGCTCCATTAAGGGAGAAATATGAACCACCTTGAGTAGATGGCTGCACATTGGTTTCACTTCATTCCAAGCACTGTCACATTTACAGTCCAGTGTGAAACAGCAGAGGCACAATCATCCTCACGGAGCTGCTGCTTCGGATTCCATAGCTCACCTGAGACCCCGAAACCTCCCTCAGGAATCTCTGCCTTACAACTTGAGCAGTCTCTTGGAAATTCACTCCGTGCCATTCCACTCTGCATGGAGGGATTTCCTGTATAGGCTGCTCCTCCACACTCCTCACTCCCTTGTCTTCTGTCCGGATATGTCCTGGCATGCCATCTTGCCATCCAGCAGAGGTGGGGGTCCACAATGGAAGGCTCTCTATGCGGCAGTCCTTCCCTGCACCATTGGCGAGGTGGGGTGGAGAGTGTTGCATGGAGCACTGGCGTACAATAAGTTTTTAAGTTACTTCACAGATACCCAGCCTGCACCTCAAGTTTTGGTTACATTTTAGCCCTATGCTCCTGATCTTTGGCCACCTGGTGTAGAGGAGGGGTGGTAAGTCGGAGGACTTTCTTGTGGATCTGCTCCTAGGCATGGCAAAGACCATAAGACGGCCATTCACAGGTCCAGGAGGGGAGGGTCGCTCTGGCTACCTGCCTCTCTTTGTGGTCTTGTCTGTGCCCAGGTGGTCCTGGAAAGGGAGCATGCAGTGTCCACCAGTATGCTTGGGGTCTTCTGCGACTGATGGACAATGCAAGGAATAGAGTGTCTAGCAGACACAAATAACCTTATGATTTAGATTTATAAATTTCCCTTGCGTTTAAAGTAGACTTTATGTTTGAATTATTAGTTTTGCCTCCTCAGAGGATTTGTTTTCCTCTTGATAGTACTGGGGCAACCCAAAGTCACCTTTATAATTTAAATGGGCATCAACACACAGCAGATAGGGGATTGGTATGAGGGTGCAAGCTTTACATCAGAAATAGGTCTCCAATAATATACTTTAACTTTTTACTCCAACTTTCAGAAAATCTGCAGGCAAAAAAAATAGATTTGCACAAAAAAATACAGAATAACAAGAAGTCATAACAAGGAGTAATGATGATTAAAGTCCTTCTTTGGGCATTAGCTACATGTAGTTGACCTCCTGTGCGATTATTTCGGGAGGTGATTGGTGCAGCGAGTCACACTGACCAAGATTGTTAGCTCCACCTCCCACAGGCTCCCTTGCGCCGAGTTACTTTCGATTCTCGCTTTCCTCTCTCTCGCGCTTTAGTTCTTGTTTTGTAACTTCTCGGAAACCACGTGTCGCCCTTCCCGCAGCCTCCCTCCGCCTCTCGGTCCGTCCGCCAGCGACAGCCGGCCGGGGGGAGGGAGTGGAACAGCCGCAACAGCAGGCAGCAGCCGCCGTCACCCGCCCCCCCCCCCTCTCTCTCTCTCTCTCTCTCAGCCACCACCGATTGGCTCTTTTGCGATTGTGGGCCGGCGGTTGGTTGAACGTAACGTCAATCAAGCGACGATTGCTACTTTTTGTGGGCGGGGCTACATTCTTCCGGATTCATTGTTAAACCGGTGGCTCGAAACTGGGCTCTCATTCCCTGGGTCGGACCGGATCATTGGTGCTTTGCTTTTTGTATCGATATCGGGCTCTAATTCGTCTGGTTCGGGCTGGTGTTTTCCTCCCCCGCTTCCCCCCCCCCTCTCCCTCCCTCCCTCTCTCTCTCCGATACAGGTGAGTATGTTTGTGGAGACAGGCAAGTAGACGCTAAGAGCGCTGCGGTGATGGTGGATCGGAGGACCTGCCATTTAGAGAGAGAAACGGGACAATGGCTGGAAATCCTCAGCAGGTCAGGCAGCATCTGTGGAGAATGAAACAGAGTGAACGTTTTAGGTCGGTGGACCCTCTCATTTAGAAAGTCTCAGCTTTTCAAAATCAACTTGTGGGGGTACATGATTTTTTTTTTTGTTTTGGTAATTATTGTGGGATTTCCCCCCCCCCCCCATGTAAATAGTGTAGTATTAAGGACATGATGGGATGAAAAGTGGGAGAGGGAACCACAAAACGTAGAAATCTGAAATAAAAACAAAGAAGTTTAGACTGTAACCACATGTGTCAGCATCTGAACAGAGAAAAGATGGGTTCATGTTTTGGGTAGAGACTGTTCCGATGAAAGTTTTTATTTGCCTCATTGGCTTAACTGGATTGGAGGAATTAGAGTCAGGCAATGTGAGGAACCAGAATTAAGGTGCGCACACAGTGAGTTGTTTGCTGAGGTGTATTGGGTTCTGTTTGCTGATGTGTGCTGGGTTCATATGATGATGATCAGCTCGTGTATTTGGGGAGGGGGGTCATATTACTTTGTCTAGGTAAACAAAAGTGTACCCCTTTTTCTCTTTCCCCCCCCCCCCAAAACAGTTTTTATAATTTTTAAAAAACTGTCCTGATGGTTAGAGTGCCATTTGCAGTGCAAGCACTGCTTATCACAAGAATTGCGTATAGTTAAACTCTTATACTGTCGCCTCCGCTGAGCTTTTCAAATTAACTTAAACAAAAGACTTTTTTCTTAAGAAAAAGGTCATATTCTCATGGCCTATATTAGAAATAAATGGATTGTTAAGGAATCCAGAATGTGTTTTGGGAAACAGTTTTTTGGTTTACTGGCAGTGTCTTGGGTTGTTTAAAATATAATTCAAAGTTTCATCCCAACTTGTGTTTCCCTTTACCTTTTTAATTCTTCCATACTTGACCCCTAACTCAAATGGAGATATACAGTATTTTGAAGGCCCAGTTATAGAGTAGTTTGTGTCCATGCAAAAGCCACAACATCACTTGGGAATACAGACCTAGTGGTATAAATTAAATCTTAACTGCTGTATGTGTAAGTATTTCTAGGTGGTTAGTCACATGGCAATATCCTGAAAATGATCCCATCAGCATTGAGCTATTTAGTTTCTTGTGTAATTCAGGTGAATGCTGCTAGTACTATGACAGCATTATCTGCTGACCAGGGTAGGAGTTCATCTTTTCCCAAACAGGTAATATCTGTGTTATGTTGGTGTTTTTATTTGAATCTCAAATATTTTCCTCAAGTTTAGTGTCACAACCACTCCCGTATGCATACCATCGTGCCAATGGGTCAAACAGAGAACACTAAAGGGTACGGTTGCATAGTGGTTATGTTACTGGACTAATAATCCAAAGTCATGAGTTCAAATCCTGCCATGGCAGCTGGTGAATTTAAATTCAATTAATGAAATAAAATTCTGGAATAAAAAATATAGTATCAGTAATGGTGGCCATGAAACTGTACGGCCATTGCCGTAAAAACCCATCTGGTTCACTAATGTCCTTTTAGAGAAGGAAACCTGCTGTCCTTACCCGGTCTGGCCTATATGTGACTCCAGACCCACAGCAATGTGGATGATTCTTAATCGCCCTCTGAAATGGACTAGCAAGCCACTCAGTTGTATAATCTCGCTACAAAAAGTCACAATAACAATAAAAATGGACGGACCACTAGGCACAGGACACGACAAAGGCAAACCAAGCCTAGTCGCCCCTGCAAAGTCCTCTTCACTAACATCTGGAGACTTGTGCCAAAATTGGGAGAGCTGTCCCACAGGCTAGTCAAGCAACAGCCTGACATAGCCATACTCACAGAATCATACCTTTCAGCCAATTTCCCAGACTCTTCCATTACCATCCTTGGGTGTGTCCTGTCCCACCAGCAGGACAGACCCACCAGAGGTAGCGGTACAGTGATATACTGTCAGGAGAGAGTGGCCCTGGGAGTCCTCAACATTGACAACGGGGGAACCCCATGAAATCTCATGGCATCAGGTCAAACATGGGTAAGGAAACCTCCTGCTGATTATCACCTACTGTCCTCCCTTAGCTGATGAATCAGTCCTCCTCCATTTTAAGCACCACTTGGAGGAAGCACTGAGGGTAGCAAGGGCACAGAATGTACTCTGGGTGGGGGACTTCAGTGTCCATCACAGAGTGGCTCGGTAGCACCACGACTGACCGAGCTGGCCGAGTTCTGAAGGACATAGCTGCCAGACTGGCCCTGCGGCAGGTGGTGAGCGAACCAACACGAGGGGAAAAACCTACTTGAACTCATCCTCACCAACCTACCTGTCGCAGATGCATCTGTCCATGACAGTATTGGTAGGAGTGACCACCGCACAGTCCTCGTGGAGACGAAGTCCCGTCTTCGCACTGAGGACACCATCCAACATGTTGTGTGGCACTATCACCGTGCTAAATGGGATAGATTCAGTCCGGATCTAGCAGTTCAAAACTGGGCATCCATGAGGCGCTGTGGGCCATCAGCAGCAGCAGAATTGTATTCCAGCACAATCTGTAACCTCATAGCCTGGCATATTCCTCACTCTCCCATTACCAACAAGCCAGGGGATCAACCCTGGTTCAATGAGGAGTGTAGAAGAGCATGCCAGGAGCAGCACCAGGCGTACCTAAAAATGAGGTGCCAGCCTGGTGAAGCTACAACACAGGATGACATGCATGCTAAAGAGTGGAAGCAACATGCTATAGACAGAGCTAAGCGATTCCACAACCAACGGATCAGATCAAAGCTCTGCAGTCCTGCCACATCCAGTCGTGAATGGTGGTGGACAATTAAACAACTAGCGGGAGGAGGAGGCTCTGCAAACATCCCCATCCTCAATGATGGCAGAGTCCAGCATGTGAGTGTTTTAAATGCTTCAGCTTTGTCTTTTGCAATCAGTGCCGAGAAGATGATCCATCTCGGCCTCCTCCCCGCTATCCCCACCATCACAGAAGCCAGTCTTCAGCCAATTCGATTCACTCCACGTGATATCAAGAAACGGCTGAGTGCACTGGATACATCAAAGGCTATGGGCCCCGACAACATTCCAGCTGTAGTGCTGAAGACTTGTGCTCCAGAGCTAGCTGCGCCTCTAGCCAAACTGTTCCAGTACAGCTACAACACTGGCACCTACCCAACAATGTGGAAAATTGTCCAGCTATGTCCTGTCCACAAAAAGCAGGACAAATCCAATCCGGCCAATTACCGCCCATCAGTCTACTCTCAGTCATCAGCAAAGTGATGGAAGGTGTCGTAGACAGTGCTATCAAGCGGCACTTACTCACCAATAACCTGCTCACTGATGCTCCACTCGGCTCCAGACCTCATTATAGCCTTGGTCCAATCATGGACAAGAGAGCTGAATTCCAGAGATGAGGTGAGAGTGACTGCCCTTGACATCAAGGCAGCATTTGACTGAGTGTGGCACCAAGGAGCCCTTGTAAAATTGAAGTCAATGGGAAGCAGGGGAAAACTCTCCAGTGGCTGGAGTCATACCTAGCACAAAGGAAGATGGTAGTGGTTGTTGGAAGCCAATCATCTCAGCCCCAGGACATTGCTGCAGTAGTTCCTCAGGGCAGTGTCGTAAGCCCAACCATCTTCAGCTGCTTCAATGACCTTCCCTCCATCATAAGGTCAGAAATGGGGATGTTCGCTGATGACTGCACAGTGTTCCGTTCCATTCGCAACCCCTCAGATAATGAAGCAGTCCGAGCCCGCATGCAGCAAGACCTGGGCAACATCCAGGCTTGGGCTGATAAGTGAAAAGTAACATTCGTGCCAGGGAATGACCATCTCCAACAAGAGAGAGTCTAACCACCTCCCCTTGACATTCAATGGCATTACCATCGCCGAATCCCCTACAATCAACATCCTGGGGGTCACCATTGACCAGAAACTTAACTGGACCAGCCACATAAATACTCTGGCTACAAGAGCAGGTCAGAGGCTGGGTATTCTGCGGCGAGTGACTCACCTCCTGACTCCCCAAAGCTTTTCCTCCATCTACAAGGCACAAGTCAGGAGTGTGATGGAATACTCTCCACTTGCTTGGATGAGTGTAGCTCCAACAACACTCAAGAAGCTCGACACCATCCAGGACAAAGCAACCCGCTTGATTGGCACCCCATCCACCACGCTAAACATTCACTCCCATCACCACCGGCGCACTGTGGCTGCAGTGTGCACCATCCACAGGATGCACTGCAGCAACTCCCAAACCACCTAGAAGGACAAGGGCAGCAGGCACATCGTGTTGTTCCCCTCCAAGTCTCACACCATCCCGACTTGGAAATATATCGCCGTTCCTTCATCGTCGCTGGGTCAAAATCCTGAAAGTCCCTACTTAACAGCACTGTGGGAGAACCTTCACTGCACAGACTGCAGCGGTTTAAAAAGGCGGTTCACCACCACCTTCTCAAGGGCAATTAGGTTCTGCAATAAATGCCGACCTTGCCGGCGCCGCCCACATCCCATGAACGAATAATAAAAAAGTACTGTTAAATAGGTTGCCTTGAATTCAAAAGGCAGAACAATAATCATGATCAGACTGTGGTGTGACAAAAATGAAGTATTTTTGTTTAGGTTTTGCTTGGTGGCTGTCCTTTTTATAAATCTGGTAACTTATACATAATTTCTGTGCAGTGAGTTGCACCGTTGTTATGCCAGTGAGAAAAAGATTTATGCTTGTGGTGGTCTGGAGAGGTAGTTGCACCTCATTTGTATACCTGTTGGATTAAAATGGGTGCCATTAGCTGAAGTGCATGGAAACTGGGAGTGCAGCCTTTGAAAACGACTGTTCAGCCTGCACGCTCGAGCAGCAGACTGGGCGACAAGAAGTTAAGGAAGGAACAGTGCTTGGTTTACTTGTTTGAGTCTCCGATAACTTCACTGCACGTCTCACTGATCTTTCCATTATACTTTTCAAGAATTGTGTCTACAGTACGAGTGCCTGCACCAAGTAGCCAGCCAAGGCAGCAGAGCATGGCACCAAGCAGGAGAAGAATACTAAACTTTACCAATTTAGACTTCCATGCCCTCCTGGAGTAAATTGAAGTGGAAGGAAACAGACTCCTGGGTGTGCGTGCAAGCCAGCCAGAAAAATCATGTGCCTAATTATTATCGTGGCCTTATACAAGAACTAAAAGTTGAATTGTGGTTCTGGCTTTAATGAATTCATCGCCAGGCCCGGATGAAACGTATCCCAGGCTGCTAAGACAAGCAAGGGAGGAAATAGTGGTGGCTCTGACCATCATTTTCCAATCCTCCCTGGCTACAGGTGTAGTGCTGGAGGAGTGGAGGACTGCTAACATTGTGCTGTTTTTTAAAAAGGGAGTAAGAGAGAGACTGTGTAATTATAGGCCAGTCAGTCTAACCTCGGTGGTGGGCAAATTATTGGAATCGATTCTAAGGGACAGCATAAATCATCATTTAGAAAGGCACAGGTTAATCAAGGACAGTCAGCATGGATTTGTTAAGGGCAGGTCGTGTCTGACTAACTTAATTGAATTTTTTGAGCAGGCAACAAGGAGGGTCGATGAGGGTAACACGTTTGATGTAGTGTACATGGATTTTAGCATGGCTTTTGACAAGGTCCCACATGGCAGACTGGTCAATAAAGTAAAAGCCATGGGATCAGAGGGAAAGTAGCTAGTTGGATTCAAAATTGGCTCAGTGGCAGGAAACAAAAGCAAAGCAACCTGGTTGACTGGTGTTTTTGCAACTAGAAGGCTGTTTCCAGTGGGGTCATGCAAGGCTCAGTACTAGGTCCCTTGTTTTTTGTGGTATATATTAATGATTTGGACTTGAATGTTGGGGGCTTGATCAAGAAGTTTGCAGATGATGCAAAAGTTTTCCATGTGGTTGATAGTGAGGAGGAAAGCTGTAGACTGCAGGAAGATATCAATGGACTAGTCAGGTGGGCAGAAAAGTGGCAAATGGAATTCAATCTGGAGAAGTGTGAGTTAATGCATTTGGGGAGGGCAAACAAGACAAGGGAATACTAATAAATGGGAGGATACTGAGAAGTGTAGAGGAACAGAGGGACCTTGGAGTGCATGTCCACAGATCCCTGAAGGTAGCAGGACAGGTAGATAAGGTGGTTGAAAAGGCATATGGGATACTTTCCTTTATTAGCCGAGGCATAGAATATAAGAGCAGGGAGGTTATGCTAGAACTGTATAAAACATTGGTTAGGCCTCAGCTTGAGTACTGTGTACAGTTCTGGTCACCACATTACAGGAAAGATGTGATTGCACTAGAGAGGGTACAGAGGAGATTTCCAAGGATGTTGCCAGGACTGGAGAATTTTAGCTATGTGAAAAGATTGGATAGGCTGTGGTTGTTTTCTTTAGAATAAAGGAAGCTGAGGAGATTTAATTTGAGGTGTATAAAATTATGACTGGACTAGATAGAGTGAATAGGGAGGACCTATTTCCCTTAGCAGAGGGGTCAGTGACCAGGGGGCATAGATTTAAAGTAATTGGTAGAAGGATTAGAGGGGAGCTGAGGAGAAATCTTTTGACCCAGAGGGTGGTGGGGATCTGGAACTCACTGCCTGAAAGGGTGGGAGAGGCAGAAACCCTCAACTCATTTAAATGTACCTGGATGAGCAGTTGAAGTGCCGTAACCTACAGGGCTACGGGCCAAGTGTTGGAAAGTGGGATTAAGCTGAATAGCTCTTCTTCGGCTGGCACGGACAGGATGGGCCAAATGGCCTCCTTCTGTGCCATAACTGTCTGATTTTCTATGAAAGTAATGGTGCAATTCGATATTCCTATAGATGCATTAGGCTGTGTCTTAAACCGCCTGGAATTCCTCACTATTGGATTGAGAGTGCATTATAAATAGAAGCCACTCGATGTATTGATTTACTTTGAACATTTCTGAAACAAATCATTTCTGTTGATTGGATCTTGTTTGGCAGTGTTCTCTGATGTGCTATTTTCCTCCATTCTGAGTGTATCAGCAAATGCAATTTATTTCCCCTGATCTGCTGGACATACCACGGTTTGGAGGTTGGAGCAGTAGCAACCTGCAAAGCTTGAGTCCCCATCAGACGTGCATTCAATCAAAGAACAGGGATTGCCTTTAGACTGATGTCCCTAGTTGGGCAGCGCGCGCACAAGCTTGAGGCAGGTGCCTCCGCTTTGCAAAGGCAATACCCACGGTGGAGAGCGATGGTGACCCACTCGTTCATTTTAATTATAGAAGGACAGAGCAGGACTCCATGGAACATACAGGGACAAAGCAATCTGGAAAAGAAAGTCCACAGGTCCATGCTGCTAATACTGAAGTACGAATTCTACTTTGTTATGATCTTTCTCTCTGGTTGCTTGCAGCAATACCCGGGAGACTAATCTTCCATTCCAGGTGACTCATGGACATTCCAGGAGGGTTGGCAAACCCACTTGAATTTAAAGTGCTGTGGACACCAGTGCTTGGCTCCATGGTTCACTGTTTGGAATTAACTGAAATGAAGCTATGCTCAGCTCTTAAAAGAAGAGGTTGAGGTAGAAATTGAATCTCATTTTGGCCATTTTCCAGTAGGAAACCAGGGGATGCAAAAAGGACCAGTTTCACGGCGCTAATTTCAACATCCCAAAGATGCCTGAAATCTATCCAACCCTATACTGGGTCGGCCAATTTTTCAGATGGCCCTAGCGGCCGACTAAAACCGGCGTTAGGCCCTTCATAAACACGTGCAAGGGTCCTAACACCTGATTTAAGGCCCCGTCCTGAAATTGAGCTGCCCTGAGCAGAGCAGGTGCTAGGCCTGCTCCACTCAGGTTTTTCTGCCGAATGTTTATTTAAAAAAAAAATCCTGTTGTGAAAGGTGGTTCGGGTACAAAGTAGACACATCCCTACAACGGGGAAAGGAAGGGCACCCAAAGCTAGACCTCCCTGGATGACAAAAGATAGAGATTAAAATGAAACATAGGAGGCTTATGCTGAATGTAAGGTTCATTATACAGAAGAGGACCAGGCCGAATACAGAAAGTACAGAGGAGATCTAAAAAAGGGAATAAGAGGGGCAAAGAGAGAGTATGAGAATAGATTAGTGGTTAACATAAAAGGGAACCCAGAAGTTTTTTATAAACATAAAGGGTGGGCCCAATTAGGGACAGAAGGGGAGATCTTCTTGTGGAGGCAGAGGGCATGGCTGAGGCACTAAATGAATACTTTGCTTCCGTCCTCATTAGAGAAGAGGATCCTGCCAATGTAGCAGTGAAGGACGCAGTAGTAGCGATATTGGCTAGGATAAAAATAGCTTGGCAGTGCTCCAAAGTAGGAAAGTCACCCAGTCCAGATGGGATGCATCTTCCAATCCTTCTTTGATATGGGGACAGTGCTGGAAGATTGCAAATGTTACAGCCCTGTTCAAAAAAGCGGAGCGGGATAAACCCAGCAATTACAGGCCAATCAGCCTAACTAAGAGACAGTAATCTGGAACAAAATTAATTGGTACTTGGAAAATAAATGAAAGTCAGCATGGATTTGTTAAAGGAAAATCTGTTGACTAACTTGATTGACTTCTTTGAAGTAATGGAGAAGGTTAATGCGGGTGGGGGGGTAGTGCGGTTGATGTGTATATAGACTTTCAAAAGGCATTTGATAAAGTACTACATAATAGACTTGTTAGCAAAATTAAAGCCCATGGGATTGAAGGGACAGTGGCAGCGTGGATACAAAATTGGCTAGGGGACAGACAGCAAAGCGTAGTGGTGAAAGGTGGTTTTTCAGACTGGAAGGAACTATACAGTGGTGCTCCCCAGGGGTCCCTATTAGGACCACTGCTCTTTTTTGATAAATATTTTAATGACCTGGATTTGGGTAGAGAGTATAATTTCAAAGTTTGCAGATGACATGAAACTTGGAAATGTAGTAAACAATGTGGAGGATAGTAACAGACTTCAGGAGGGCATAGACTGGTGAAATGGGCAGACACATGGCAGCTGAAATTTAACATGAGAAGAGTGAAGTAATGCATTTTGGTAGGAAGAATGAGGAGAGGCAATATAAACTAAATGGTGCAATTTTAAAGGGGGTGCAGGAACAGAGAGACCTGGGTGTGCACATACACACATCTTTTTGAAGGTGCAGGACAAGTTGAGAAGGCTGTTTTAAAAAGCATAAGGGATCCTGGGCTTTATTAATAGTGGCATAGAGAACAAAAGCAAGGAAGTTACGCTAAACCTTTATAAAACACTTTCTGACATCCCACTCATAACATCACTAAAAATGAAGCAGAGCATTGGAACATAGCCTTAGCTGGAGTATTGTCTAATTCTGGACACCACACTTTAGAAAGGATGTTAAGGCCTTCAAAAAGATGCAGAAGAGATTTATTAGAATGGTACCAGGGAAGAAGGACTTCAGTTATGTGAAGTGACCAGAGAAGTTGGGGTTGTTCTCCTAAGAACAGAGAAGGTTAAGAGGAGATTTGATGATGGTGTTCAAAATCATGAATGATTTTGATAAATAGGGATGATGTGGAGATGCCGGTGATGGACTGGGGTTGACAATTGTAAACAATTTTACAACACCAAGTTATAGTCCAGCAATTTTATTTTAAATTCACAAGCTTTCGGAGATTTTCTCCTTCCTGAGGAAGGAACATTTGCCTGAGGAAGGAGAAAATCTCCGAAAGCTTGTGAATTTAAAATAAAATTGCTGGACTATAACTTGGTGTTGTAAAATTGTTTACAATTGATAAATAGGGAGAAACTGTTCCCTGTGGCAGAAGGGTTGGTAACCAGAGGACACAGATCCATGGTAATTGGCAAAAGAAGCAGAGGAAACATTTTTTTTCACTCAGCTAGTTGTAATAATCTGGAATGCACTGCCTGAAAGGGTGGTAAAAGCAGATTCAGTAGTAACTTTCAAAAGGAAACTGGATAAATACTTGAAGGGAAAACATTTGCAAGGCTACAGGGAAAGAGCAGGGGAACGCGACTAATTGGATAGCTCTTTCAAAGAGCTGGCAAAGGCATGATGGGCCGAATGGCTGCCTCCTGTGCTGTACCTACTATGATGTAGAGCCACAAGGAGCAGGAGTGCTCCCCTTGGCTCCATGGCACTCCTGAGGGCCACACTCTCTCCCTCAGATGTTCTAAATTGGTTGCTGCAATCGGATAAGCTGCCTCCTGGAGGTGCGACAGGCACTGGCAGCTAAAACCAATTATTCAGATGAGGCCCAGTTTCAATTGGGCCGCAGGCTGACCTCTTTGGGTGCAGGCATCCTTCCTTGTGCCCATTTGGTGTTGGAAACTGGCAAAAAAAAACAATTTTGCCCCATTAGTTTCCAAGCTATAGTTGGTTAGATAGAAAGAACTTGCATTTATATATAGCACTCACAATCAATGTATTACCTTCTGAAGTGCAGTCACTGTTGTGTAGGTAATGGCAGCAGCCAATTTGCATGTTACAAGATCCTGCAAATAGTAAATGCTGTGAATGCTCCTCTGATCAGTACTAGTCCAGACATGTGGAGCACTCCCTGATCTTTAAATAGTGAAATGGAATTTTAAAAAAAAGTAGTTGGCAGGTGGGGCCGCGAGTCTAATACCTGATCTAAAATATGGCACCTTTGACAATACGCTGAAATATCAGCCTAGATTATTTGCTTGAGTTCTGAAGCAAGACTTGAACCGACAGCCTTCTAACCTATAGGTGAGAGTGCTGCCAGCTGATCCTGACATTGGTCTTCCTCTAATTGCAGTGCCAGACGTCTCAATTTTTTAGGATTCAATTATGTTGTTTAGATGCAGATATGCATTCCAGATGTAGTTGACTTTATTTTTATCCTGTAATTAATTTATTACTTTATTGCAGAAATTTGTAAGGTCACCCCAAATGTCTGACTGAAGTAAAATGAAAGAATATACATAGGTACATTTGTTGTCTCCTGCTCTAACTGCTACTATTTGTTAGCACTCTAATTTCTTGTGTTTTCTAGCCAAGTAGGTGTCCATAATCAAGACTTCCCTCCAGTATAGTGGTTCATTGCAGAGAAACCTTCCAAGAGGAATCATTTTGCAGTAGTATTGATGAAATAGAAGTTGGGGACTTTACGCAGTGACTGTTGGGATTTGTATTGAGACTTATTGACGTTTACAACTAACGCTTGTGACAGTGAAATATGGAAGCATATGTATATTTAAGGGAGAGCAACTGGGTGGTTGGAGTGTGTTTGTATATTGTCCTTTCGTCTTGTTTCATATTCAGTCCAGACTTAAGAAATTAAGGTCTGTTTTCTCGCTGAGGTTGCTATGTGAAATGGGTTTGGCCAATCTCAATCCAGTTGCTCGTAGGTACGGCCAAAAACACAAACAGACCCTTATTTAATGCTAATTGGCCATTGAGTGCTGATCTCACTCGGAGAAGCTACAAAGGTGCTTGGTATGGGAAATAGAAATGTAATACATGTCGTTGGGGAAGTTTTTGAAGCTGAGACTAATGCATATTGGGGTAGAATTGAGAGAGCTTCACTCTGAAGCAGACTATGCTGTCCCTGATCTAGATTGGGAAAATATTACATTCCCCACTGCTAATATCTCTAACTTTGAATAGTACAAAAAGTCAGCAAAAGTATCAACCATTATAAGTTGAGGTGTGGTTATTGTTGTAAAATATTATGAATCTGTATTGTACATGTATCTGCTTGAATTCAGTATATGTGTAAGTGACTCTTTGATTAAAACATATGTCCAATTTCTCTGCAGAATGTCTCAGTGGTACCAGCTACAACAGTTAGACTCCAAATTTCTGGAGCAAGTTGATCAGCTCTATGACGACAACTTTCCAATGGAGATCAGGCAATACCTTGGACAATGGTTGGAGACTAAAGACTGGTAAGCATTCCTTCGATTCCTAACTGAAGATTAACACCGAGATCTGGGGGGTTGATGAAATTGGTCTTCGGCGACAGCACAAAACGGGTGATAGCAAATTGGCAGCCTGTTTCACACCCCGCCCGATATTTTTTTTCTTTTTTGCAATGTAAAATGGGCTATGGATTTGCTAATGCCCCCTGATGTTATCCCTTTAGTTTACACAGGCTGAGCTATTTGATTTTCATCTGATGTTTCTGTTGATTAGGGAGCATGCTGCCACCAATGATTCAATGGCTACACTGCTGTTCCACGAACTGCTGGTGCAGTTAGATGACCAATACAGCCGATTTTCCCTGGAGAACAACTTTCTGCTTCAGCACAACATCAGAAAAATCAAACGCAATCTTCAGGTATCGATATGAGCTCTCCAAGACGATAGTACCTGACTAATAGAACCAGATTCCTAACCCAGCTGTTTAAATACAGCTCACAACCGGGCTGTGGCAAAGGCAAATTAGTATCTAACACAAAATTGATCAGCATCGCTCCAGTTTTTAGTATTTGTATATGTTACTCTACCTCCAGTGGCTTGCCCCTGCTTTTATAGTGTAATAAAGGTGACAGGTTTATTCTATTGAAGTACTTTATTAACTTTCATTTTATATACTAACATGCACAGTGACAAGCTGGTGGCATTTGTTGACTAATAAATCAAAAGTATACTACGAGCAAATTTTTAAAAGCAGATGTAATGCAAACTTCTAAATTGGCTGGATTAAACCACTTAATTTTTTAAACATCAAACCAATCAACTGAAATACATTTTGGGTCTGTAAGCCAATTTTTGCTTTTGATGGGCTCTATTTTACATTGTATAATATGAATCTCAGGATATATTTTACATGTAAATATTTAAATGAAAACCAATCTCAGTGACTTCTATGCAATTAACATTTGTAGATTGGATAATGGGCATAAAACCCAGGTGACATTTTTTAGCAACAATAGAAAGTGCTTGTTGGCGTTTCGGATCTCAAAAAAAAATTGTAGTTTTTAATGTGCTAAGCTTTCCCAAGTAGATTTGCAAACCTAGCTGATCTAAAAAAAAGCCAAATTGTATGTACAGATGATCCATGGGCTTTCCAAATGGTGCTATAGTTCCATTTGTTTTGTGCACGGTGATTGATTAACTTGATGAAAGATAGTTTGTCTGAGACTGTAGATAGATGACTGTAAACTAACTACTAATATGTTTGGTAGAAATAAGCTTGTACGTATATATGCTTGTGTATAATGTAGTCCTAAATTCTATTTGTAGGTTTTCTTCCAGGAAGAGCCTATTCTTATGGCACTGACTATATCTAACTGCCTGAAAGAAGAAAAGAAAATCCTGGAAAATGCTCTGAAAGCTGAAAAGGTACTTTTTTTTTTATTTGACCATGTTTAAGTTTAGTCTTAAATAAATTAATATTTTATTTTTCTCTCTCTCATATTAAATGCTTTATCAGGTGAGTATCTCTGCTTTGTATGACAGAGCTGGTAATGAACTGCAATAGTTCATATTGATAAATGCTAATTTAAAATTTTTCATCTCCTCCCTTATATTCACTTGTTCCAAAGAAAAAGCATGAAATACAATTGTGTGAATCAGTCAAGTTGTTTTTAAAAAAACTAAACTCTCAATAAATCCATTCTGTTATGGATTTCTGCAGGAAATGTATTTTCCAGTTACTAGAAACAATATGGAGGGAGAGTCCCTCTTCCAGCTCTGCTGAGGAAGACGGGGGTGAGGACTTCATGGGCCCAGCCATCAGGGAAAAAAAAAGCTGCTGGCCTCACCCAAGCAGTTATACGAGGTGTTGGAAGCCGTGCCAAGGAGTTTCACCGCCATGACTGTGTGTAGGAGTCACTTCCAGCCTGTGTGGTGTTATCTTGCATGATATCAGCACTCTGCATCTACCCTGGAGATCATTGTCACCTCCAGCAACATTGGGCCCTCGAAGCAGGCGTCCATGTTTGCACGCTTTGGAAGCTGAAACAGCTGCCATGTAGGCTCTGGGCTGCACAGTGGAGAGATTGGTGGATCGAATAGATGGGGGCTTTGAAGGAGTCACTCATCTTCTGTAGTCCGCTCTCCTGCAGATCAGCGAAAGTGCTGAGGCCCAGCCCCACGCGAGTGGCATGAAGGAAGCAGTACGTGTTTGCCTCTCTCGGGATGTCAGCACATCTGCTCCTTGGCCAACCCCTCAACCAATACCTGCCACGGTGCCAGAAAGTCAGCTGGGCCAGACTGCCCCGGCAGCAACCAAGGTGCAGCAGCCTTCAGCCGACTCCTTGTAGGCCTGAGCATCTAGAAGTTACTCGTCACGATCATCTCAAGGGTCTCAACGTGAGCAGCAGCAGCAGCCTTCCATCAGCTTTGCTGAGTCCACTCGGGGAGCAACTGGTAGGAATAGTAGAGTTTGGAAACCTTTAAAGAAAAGCCCTATGGATTGATCACTTGGCTGAGAAGTGAATGGAAGGCAATTATAATGTTTGCCATTAAATTAATCACTCCTCACATTTGGCACTTTGGTTTACAGTGTGGTTTAATAGTAGCTCTGAATCTGCATTGTCAGTATGTCATTGATATAGAGGTTGTCTGAATGCAGGATTAAGGGACTAGTGAAGGATGTAACAAGGACTTAAGCAGAGGGACTCTAAATTCTCATAGCACGGTTATTATGAGCAGCTTGGCGGAATTGCTGAGCAATAAACTGATCCTTGACCTCTCTGGCTGCGAGGTGGCCCTCCTTCCTCTGTTGCTGCTTTTCTTTTCTCTTTTTTTTTTCCCCCCCACCCCCAAGTCTTCCTCATCCAATGAGGACTGCTGCTGCTGCTCCTCTGCCTCCTCCAAATGCAGGCCTATCTGTACGAGGCTATGCAGTATGCAGCACACCACAATGGTGCGAGAGACTCTTATCCGGAGCATATTGTAGGGAGCACCCCCCCCCCCCCCCCCCACCAAACGGTCGAGACACCTGTACCTCTGCTTCAGCATTCAATGGCGTGTTCTGTAATGATCCTGGTTGTCCCCTGGCTTCGGTTATATCTGTGGTGGGGTTGTGCAGGGGTGTCATGAGCCACGTATGTAGGGGGTATCCCTTGTCCCCCAGCAGCTGCCCTGGTCCGTTCCTCACGGGGTCGAATATTGGAGGAGGGGTGGGATGGTAGATTGTCACAGAATAAATGCATTGTGGTAGCACCTTGGGGACTTTGCACAGACCTGCATGATGTGTTCCTGTGATCGGCCACTGGCTGCACATTGAGTGTATCCTTTTCTGTTCACGATGTCCTGCATGTGTGGGAAGCCAGCCACGGCTGCAAAGCCCCAAACTTGCTCCTGTTAACTACTGAGGTCAATGGGAAAGACATTATACTGTACCACCATGGCGAGCAGGATGTTGGTGACCTGCTTGATACCATTGTGTACTTCAGACTGTGATAGGTGGCTGATGTGCCCTGTAGCAGCCTGAAAGGATCCAGTCGCGAAGAAATTCTGAAATGTGCTGCCTTTGAGGGCAACTTTTTTTTAAAATTCGTTCACGGGATGTGGGCGTCGCTGGCAAGGCCGGCATTTATTGCCCATCCCTAATTGCCCTTGAGAAGGTGGTGGTGAGCCGCCTTCTTGAACCGCTGCAGTCCGTGTGGTGACGGTTCTCCCACAGTGCTGTTAGGAAGGGAGTTCCAGGATTTTGACCCAGCGACAATGAAGGAACGGCGATATATTTCCAAGTCGGGATGGTGTGTGACTTGGAGGGGAACGTGCAGGTGGTGTTGTTCCAATGCGCCTGCTGCCCTTGTCCTTCTAGGTGGTAGAGGTCGCGGGTTTGGGAGGTGCTGTCGAAGAAGCCTTGGCGAGTTGCTGCAGTGCATCCTGTGGATGGTGCACACTGCAGCCACAGTGCGCCGGTGGTGAAGGGAGTGAATGTTTAGGGTGGTGGATGGGGTGCCAATCAAGCGGGCTGCTTTATCTTGGATGGTGTCGAGCTTCTTGAGTGTTGTTGGAGCTGCACTCATCCAGGCAAGTGGAGAGTATTCCATCACACTCCTGACTTGTGCCTTGTAGATGGTGGAAAGGCTTTGGGGAGTCAGGAGGTGAGTCACTCGCCGCAGAATACCCAGCCTCTGACCTGCTCTCGTAGCCACAGTATTTATATGGCTGGTCCAGTTAAGTTTCTGGTCAATGGTGACCCCCAGGATGTTGATGGTGGGGGATTCGGCGATGGTAATGCCGTTGAATGTCAAGGGGAGGTGGTTAGACTCTCTCTTGTTGGAGATGGTCATTGCCTGGCACTTATCTGGCGCGAATGTTACTTGCCACTTATGAGCCCAAGCCTGGATGTTGTCCAGGTCTTGCTGCATGCGGGCTCGGACTGCTTCATTATCTGAGGGGTTGCGAATGGAACTGAACACTGTGCAGTCATCAGCGAACATCCCCATTTCTGACCTTATGATGGAGGGAAGGTCATTGATGAAGCAGCTGAAGATGGTTGGGCCTAGGACACTGCCCTGAGGAACTCCTGCAGCAATGCCCTGGGGCTGAGATGATTGGCCTCCAACAACCACTACCATCTTCCTTTGTGCTAGGTATGACTCCAGCCACTGGAGAGTTTTCTCCCTGATTCCCATTGACTTCAATTTTACTAGGGCTCCTTGGTGCCACACTCGGTCAAATGCTGCCTTGATGTCAAGGGCAGTCACTCTCACCTCACCTCTGGAATTCAGCTCTTTTGTCCATGTTTGGACCAAGGCTGTAATGAGGTCTGGAGCCGAGTGGTCCTGGCGGAACCCAAACTGAGCATCGGTGAGCAGGTTATTGGTGAGTAAGTGCCGCTTGATAGCACTGTCGACGACACCTTCCATCACTTTGCTGATGATTGAGAGTAGACTGATGGGGCGGTAATTGGGCGGATTGGATTTGTCCTGCTTTTTGTGGACAGGACATACCTGGGCAATTTTCCACATTGTCGGGTGGATGCCAGTGTTGTAGCTGTGCTGGAACAGCTTGGCTAGAGGCGCAGCTAGTTCTGGAGCACAAGTCTTCAGCACTACAGCTGGGATGTTGTCGGGGCCCATAGCCTTTGCTGTATCCAGTGCACTCAGCCGTTTCTTGATATCACGTGGAGTGAATCGAATTGGCCGAAGACTGGCTTCTGTGATGGTGGGGATATCGGGAGGAGGCTGACATGGATTATCCACTCGGCACTTCTGGCTGAAGATGGTTGCAAACGCTTCAGCCTTGTCTTTTGCACTCACGTGCTGGACTCCGTCAACTGTCAAAGCCTGGCCCCTTGATCCTGCAGGCATCAACCTTCTGCAACAGCCTGCTTGAAGAAGCACAATCTACTCTTGCACTGCTCCTCAGGTTCAAGAAGGTACCTGTACACCCGATGTGCTGGGTTATGGCCTCCTGCAAACTGCCCCCCTCAGCTGCAGTCTTTCGAGAGGCCAAGCTGCTGCTGGTCATGGTTGCTGAGGCAGCTGCTCCTCCAAGTAGTAATATGTAAGCTGGAAACACTTACTCCTGTCAAAGCTGACAGCAAGAAGATCCTCATTTCCAGTGACAGCAGCTGAGAACTTCCTTTTTGTACAGTTTCAGTAGCTCTCGCACACCAATCCAGTCAGGTTTTACTGGTGGGTCTGGGACTGGTTGGGGCTTCCTCAATTGTCAGTTAAAATGGCGTCAGGGTCTAGCTGACATTATTGGAGCATGAACATTACATGTTAATGAGGCCCTTGCCATCTGCCTGAATCCAAAAAAAATCATCAATTATCTGTTTGGGAATGGTTTGGTGAGTATCCAGTCACAATTATAATCCCTGCACGCACTGTTCCAGCCGGTGGGCTCGGTTAAAATTGTACCTTGTGTGCAATTTGTTCTGTTACGTGGTATGGTAGATTTTCCAACAGGGGTGTAAATCCTGATCTGGAACAAGTATGTCAGCTTTTTTTCCCCCTGATCCCAGATATAGGTTGCCAAACCCAGTTGAGATTTTCTAACTCAATGTAGATGAGGAGTTGAATCTGGTTTGTACAGCTCTGTTAGATGCAGGCTATCCCAAGTAAACCATCAGGAGCACAGTGGTCATTCAATTTTTGAAGTCATGTAGTTGAATTTTGCAAATTGCTTCTTGTTAGTAGTAGATTCTATTGCTCCGAAATTCCAATGCCACTGTTCTGCAAGCAGAAGTGCAGCAACGACACCGAAGAGTTGAAAATCTAGCCAATGTCTCATCAAAATTGTAGAAAGAAGGATATTGCTAGAATATTTCTTAGCATTTACTAATTTTTTTGCTTTAATTCATAGAACCATGTTGGTCCTGTCCAGAATGCTGTCATTCAGGACAAGCAGAAGCAGCTGGATCAGAAAGTGAAGAATGTAAAGAGTAGTGTTCAGGTATGTACAAGGTCACAATAGAACAGTATTCCTGTTTTCCTCTTGGTGACTAGAGTTGTGGGTGCAGACTGAGACATTCTATTAAGCAATAATATTGAATGTTAAGTAGAAACATTTCTGTTCAAAATCTACCTTGAATGGGCTTTTGAAGCTCGTTAGGATAGAGAACAGGAAGATTGGCTGTGTGACCACTAACGGCCTTTGTGTAATTAACTTGGATTCCATAATTAAAATATAATTTTAATTGATCGCAGGACAGAATTTGTAACAAAATCTCTTTCTGCGCCCCCACCCGCCCCCCCCTGCCATTTTAAATTGTATTCTTGTTCTTGGCCTCCCTTGAATGAATACAAGAGACCTTCTAGCAGTGGTTGGAACATGTTTCTGGTTGAGTTTGGATTGATAGGCTATTCAAAGGTGGGGATCATCACAGCCAGACCTGACTTTGCATTGTTAGTGGATAATAAAGCGAGCAGGAATCCTGATTCTTTTTAAAAATAATTTTCTGTGTGGTAATTTTCCCCCAAATTTATAAACATCAGAAATTCTTGCATTTAAAAATGAGTACAATGTAATTACAATTGGCAAGCTTCCATTTCTCATCTATCTGTATAAAATTCATGTAATAATATTGTCTTTGTTCTTAACATGACTTGTACATTTGGTTTCTACAATCTGAGCCTTTGCTGTGATTAACACGTTTTATCTGGGAATTTTAAAATCCTACTGCATTCGCACGCACTTATAATATTTTTAAAAAACATCATTGCACACTAACCAGTTGACTTTGTACTATTACTGCAGCACAATCCTGTATTTTGGCCATATTTTTATGCTATCAAAATGGATTAAAGTGCATTTTTGTTCACGTTGGTGTTTGTAGTTCCCAAATCTCTCCCTCAATAAATTCTCTTATCCATATTCATAGCTACCCCTCTCTACCTTGGCCTCTACTTCCGTGCTCTTAATCACAATAAAGCCACCTCCAATACCTTTCTACCTCAACCCCACATCTATGTACACCCCAGGGAAACTTCCTTTTTCTTCTCTCCCTCTTTTTACCCCTCCGCCCCAACTTGCTGACAGCTGTACTCTCAACTGCCTAGCCTTTGGGCCTTCATGTGCCATAATACATCTGCAGTTGTTGATTTTTCTCGATGCCCTCACCTCTTGCACAGCCGCCATCTTTGTGTTCTCAAGTCCAAACATCACAGACTTGAGTGTATCTGGTGTGCAACAGGCTTAGCCATCCATCACCATATCTGGCTGGACCACAGTAAGCACTTTTGGGTCCCCTTCTCCTCTGTCAAAATCTATATTTAGCTCCTGGTCACCCAATATCTCAAATTATCAATCTTCTATTTAAATCCCTCCATGGCATGACCCCTCCCCATCTTTGTAACCTCCTCCAGCCCCATACCCCCATCACTTTGTTCCACCATTGGCTGCCATGCCTTCAGCCACACTCTGGAATTTTCTTCCACGTCCCTATCCTTTTTAACACCCTACTTAAAACCCACCCGTTTGACCAAATTTTTGGTCACACTTTATATTACATCCTTTGGCTTGGTGTCCATTTTTTTCATTGTGCCTCTGAAGTGCCTTGATGTTTTTCTATGTTAAATACTAGTTTTAGTTGTTGTCGTAATAGTACGCAATCCAGTCTTCCACTTTAGTAATTTGCACTAATCAGTCATGGGTGGATCATTGTGTGTTTCTTTTTGTAGTTGTGAATTTTAATCTTAAGTTTGCCTGGAAACCTGACTTGAAGGAAATTAAATAGACAAGATCGATTGACAGAGGAACCACACGGAAAGAATGCTAAAGCTATTAATGTGTGACGATTTAGGGTCATGAATGTATTTCATTTACAGATGTAGGGTACATTAACATGAAGAAATCACTTATTTTTCACATCTTTGTAAAATAGTTACAAGAATTATTTCTGAATTTTGTAGTAAATTTTTTAACATCAATATGTTACTCTTTAGAAATAGATCAAGAACTATTTCTGTAATAGGAGGTTCCTGCATCTTTTCAATTCACTTCCTAGTCCTGAAATTTGGACGGTGCGTTGCGTGCATCATGGTTCATTTCTATTTAACTTGGAAATTGAAAGGGCCAAGGACAAGTATAATCTGCCAAAATGTTACCATCCAAAGGCATTTATTAAAGAGTAACCTATATTTATTTACAATTTAGATAGAGATACAACCTGCAACAGAATTTGGTAAATAGTGCATATAACAATATAAAGCACTTGTTTTTAACATTGAATTTTTCAATCACTTCAGTTATCCATACTAAAGTGTCAGGTAGGCTTAGATGATAACACTCTCACCTGCAAATCAGAAGGTCACTGCTTCAAGCTTCACTCCACGATTTGAGCACATAATACAAGCTAACGCATCAATGCAATACTGAGGGAGTACTGCATTATCGGAGATGCCACCTTTTGGATGAGTTGTTAAACTGGCACCCTATCCGCTTGTTCAACTGAATGTAAAAGATCACATTGCATATCTTCTGTAGAAGAGCAGGGAGTTCTCCTGACCAACATTATACCCCAACCAACACCATCAAAACAGATTAACTGGTCATTTATCCTGTTTGTGAGTGCAAATTAGCTATCTGATTTTCCTACATAGCAGTCACCACCCGTCAAAGAATAATTAATTTGGCTGTGAAGCATTTTGAGATCCTAAGGACATGAAAGGCACTATAAAAATGTGAATTTGTTCTACTAAATTTTTTTGTTTTGTAATTTGTAGGAGATTGAACAGGAAATCAAGTCTCTTGAAGATCTTCAGGATGAATTTGATTTCAGATCTAAAACTTTGCAGAGTCGAGGTAAGAAGTAAATTTTATGTTACTTTATGTACCGAAAGTGCTAGTGAAAAATTGTGTGAATTACAATTCTTTTACACCCAACCGCCTTAAGCAGTGCTGTTATAAGTGTTACAAATTAAAATTGTATGTAATTTGTTCCATGTTTTGTGTTTAATTCTCATTTTACCTTGATAGAGCATGAAGTGAATGGTTTGGCTCAAAATGAAATTAAAGAAGAAAAACTCCATCTCCACAATATGATGCTTAAGTTGGATAAGAAAAGAAAGGTGAGCCATGTTTTGATTGTAGTGTTATGGTTATTGGCAATGCTTTATCAGCTTAACTGAATAGCAATTAATAAGCTACCGTCTGATTTTTAGGTTTTATTTTTCTTGAATTAAGTATTTAAAAAGCAACTGAAATCAGCTATAAGCAAATGTGTTTTCAACCAACACCACCAGGACAGATTAACTGGTCATTTACTTCATTGCTGTTTGTGGGACCTTGCTCTGCACAAATTGGCTGCAGCATTAATCTACAAAACCAGTGATTACACTTCAAAAGTAATTCATTGGCTGCGAAACACTTTAGGGCGTCTCGAGGACATGAAGGGTGCTATATAAATGTAGGGTTTTTTCTTTTTCTTATTCAAAATTAAAACAATGTTTATAAATGGGAAAACTTTTGGCTTTAATCAGCAAGAACAATTTCAGAAGGAGTAAATAATATGTTGCGCGTGCAGTGTGCGTCTCTACAATATAAGATAAATGTTCTAGAACTTGTGTGCACACATTCTCTAAACAGGCATTTGTATATCTTTCTTGCATACTTTTTAAATGTATAGTTCACTGACTGACATGCTATACTGTTATTTGTAGGATGTAATCAACAAAACTGCCTGGCTGCTGAATGAAACAGAACAAATTGAGGGCATTTTGATCAATGAAGAGTTGGTAGAATGGAAACGGCGACAGCAGATTGCATGCATTGGAGGACCACCAAACACCTGTCTTGACCAGCTGCAGCACTGGTGGGCTTTTCAACCATTTGTAGAAACTTTAACTGCGATTAGCTGACTCAGCACAAACTCTTGATTTGAACAGAGAACCCTCTTGGGCATACCAGGAACTGAACCTAACCGCGTGGCCATTTAGGAGCTTTGGTTATGTAAGAACACTGATGTCGATATCCCAATAAAGGGATATTAATTAAAGGGCACCTAACAAATCATTAACTCCTTGTCAAAGAACCATCAGGAAATTTACCTTATCTTCCTTTCTACGTTTTTCCCCCCCACCCCAATCCCTTTCAGAAAGCACTTGGAGCCTAAAAACACTTGCATTGTCACTTAGTGGTTCCATTTTCCATTTATTCTTGGTTTGCAGAGAGAAATGATGCTGACTGCTTCCTTCTGTTCATTTTTTGATTTTATATCTGTGAAGTACTTCAGGACTTTTCATTACATTTAAAGGCATTATATAAACATTTGTTGTTGTTGTTGTAGATATATTTAACTGACAGAATTAATATCTGAAGTTATAAAAGCAATTCAAGGGTATCACAGTAAACCAGCTTCAGCTGGGCTCTACTTATTACAAGTTGCTATACTCAGTGTCTGAGATTGACCTAAAGTCAGGAAGGTTAAATTAGACTCCCTGTATAGCTGACCATTCAGAACCTGGTTCCCCAGGTCTATTCATAAGAACATAAGAAATAGGAGCAGGAGTAGGCCATCCGGCCCCTCGAACCTGCTCCGCCATTCAACAAGGTCATGGCTGATCATCTACTTCAATGCCATTTTCTTGACTATTCGTGAAGATTCCTTTTTACTTTGGCCTTAAATCACAAAAAGGCAATTAATGACTAGTCACTCTAGGCCCATCTCTTTTTGGTCAGCAAAACATATCCCTCCATTCAACCTTGACTAGCCTGGATGTACTCCGTTCCTGCCATTAATTGAAAGCAGACACTAACTGTGAAAGATGCTTTTCTCACAGTCTGATCATGTACCCATAGCTCTTAGCATTAACACTTACCCAGAGTTCAGCAGAAATGCCAAATTCCATTCTGAGGACACCTCTTGGCATTTTAGGGCACTGTCCCTAAAGTTACCATCTTATTCCAAGGAACTACAAAATATTACAATACTGTACCTCTATCAAAGTTCAGTTTGAAAACACATGGAAAGATCATGGGGTAGAGAATTAACACCCATGTTCCTATTATGCTCTCTCATTGTACAAGACTCTGTGCCAGGAACACTAATTTATAAAAGTTACCCTTTATAGCTTAACCACTGCCTGTAACAATATTTATCTCCAAGTAAAACCTAATCTATTACCTGAGATGCGCACATTTTACATCAGTTTTAAATAGTTTGTTGGGCACATGCATTGATAGTTAATAGAAAACGTGAGATTTCTTCAGGATTGTATAGTTTATTGAAAAAGTGTAAAGGGGGCTGAGAACAGGCTGTTGATATTGCAGTTTGTAACTTGCTGGTCCTTAGTTTGTGATGGCTGTGCTTTCAGGTTCACGTTGCTGGCTGAGAGTTTGCAGCAGGTTCGGCAACAGCTAAAGAAACTGGAAGAACTTGAGCAGAAATATTCGTACGAAGGGGACCCCATTACTCAAAACAAACAATTCCTGGAGGAAAGGAACAACAATTTGTTCTGCAATCTTATTAAAAGGTAACAATTTCGAAGAGTATTTCAAAACTTTCATCCAAATTCCCTCAATTTTAAGCTTGTAAGACCCACTTACTTCACTTGTCTCCTGAAGGCATTCGGGGTGATGTTGGTCTACACCAATAGTGCGAAACGGAAAACAAAGTTGGGCATGGTGTAAAGCTGTCTGCTGATTTGCTATTTCGTGCTACTAGCGAAGACTAATTTCACCCTTACTGACTCTCACTAGGCTACAGTTCCACAAGTGTTGGTGGTACACTTGTACTTTGACAAGTCATTTTTCATCTATCACCCTAGACAATTAAGTTTTGGCAGGCTATTTAACTATGATCTTATCCAAAAATAAACTTTTAATAAGAAAAGCACATGACTATATATTGCTGCTTGTCTTCAATAATCACTTTTTAACCAAAATGCAAATAATGTATTTGAATCTCAACCATTTGTGGTGGTACATACAATGTGCATTGCATCACTAAGAGGAAGTGATATTGATCGATCCGAATTGCCATATTTAATTTAGGTGAGTGGTAGGGTTATAGCCCTACAATATCCTTTTGGCCACTTAGTACTGTACTAGGGACATAAATCTACAGAATGCATTTTTTTTTGAAGGAAATTTTCTTTTCTACCCAAAGAGTCATCATTGATTCACAGTGACCGTACTATGTTATTGCCATTTGTGTTCTAAAGGTGGCAGACTTTTTCTTGGCTAAATGCTTAGGCAACCAAACTATTCCACGATCAGTGGTGCTTATCGGAGATTTCAACATCTATTTATATATTAAATCTTAGGTGCACACACTTCCTGCCAAACTATTTACTCTGCAGACTTATTTTCATTTATTTGTGATGCATTTTGGACAATTTAGCGTGATAGCGTCAACTTGAATACTTTTGTATGTTTAAAAATATTCAATTGAACAGTTTTTGTTTCAGACTGGCACATGATTTTTCAATCAAATATTCCTGTCACAATCATGTTTTCACACATGCTGCCAGATCAGTTAGTTGCAGGTTAAAAGCTGCTTTTACGCTGCTGTTTTGATTTTGATTCAAGTAGACCACAGTCTTGAGCTAGCTTCCTGCGTTTACACTATATCCAATTCTCTTACACACCAGTAATGGAATCATAGACCCAGTTTCTCTCCCAGTATCTGAACTGAAGGAGCATCCATATTAAAGCGGCAATAAACTTTCATTACGTCCTCCAGTTTGAGAGGCATCAATTCTGCCAAGACCTTCACTTGTATTTGTGGAGATTCTTCCCTTGTGCATAATCATTGTTCATTAACTTTTGTTACACTTCAACCTGTCTCTTGGTAGATTGTATTTTCTTTTAATAAAGGAATACTTTAATTGTGAAATGCTGATAGTTTAAATTAAACTACATGACATTTATATTCCACTCTGCCCTCTGTACTTTAGTTCCTTTGTGGTGGAGAGACAGCCTTGCATGCCAACTCATCCACAAAGACCAATGGTCCTAAAAACTGGTGTGCAGTTCACTGTTAAGTTACGGTGAGTATTTTTTTACCTACAATCGTAAATAATTTTCATATGGTAAATACTGGGTTTCCCAGATTGATGTAGTACAAGTCCAAGGTTGTGTTTTTTAAAAAATACTTGCATATCCATATCTAATGTTCTATCTTACAGCATTGTTTTTAACACCTGTGTAGATTCAAATAGTTCTAACTTAAACTTTTTTAAATTCCTCTCCAAGGTACTGATTCCTTGTTAAGGCATGATTTATTGGTTGAGTCATATGAGCCTTGATGGTGAGCATAAGCAAACTATTTGACCACTGGGGCATTGCGTCAAGTCATTCGCCTCACCTGATGTCATGCATCCACATTACCAGTGGAGGTTTCTGGACAAATGTCAGGAATGGGAATTCTATCTTTCATTTCCCCTCCCTAATCCAGGGTGATAAAACCAATTATGGTGTTTTAGCCAAAATCATCAACTCAACATTGATCTTGGGATTGAACCTGGAGACCTCCCTGGTCTCTGTGGCTCAATTGTTCACTAGATGAATTGAACGAGCCACTGGGGAAGCCATTTCGTGCCTCTGAATAAGCATTTGTTATTAAATATGAGCTAAGCACTATAGACTGTATCGACGTGCTGAAAGCATTAACCAGACAGAAGTAACTGTAGACTGTGGCTGAAAAGTATGAAGTTTTAGAGGAACCTTTTTTACCCACAGCAGATGCTTTGAATGTACTGATTGTATTTCTGATTAGATATACAAAACTTTATTTTTTTAAAAAAGTAACAAACTGGTGTTTTGGTGCCCATAAAGCGGTAATGAGGCCTGTGATTTTAAGACAAAATAGTGTCCATCCCCATGTATAACTGAAAATGAATTTAGAGCCTTGCTCTGTAATGGTGCATTGTGTGCTGGAGAGCAGACTTTACACTAGAATCTTTGTTTCTTGGTGACCTAGTTTTAAGTTGCACTTCACTAAAATGGGGACTTTAAAAGTGGCAAACAGCAAGAATCAGAATTGCTACAAATAAGTATCATAAGGAAATGCTTTAATTTTAATATGCGCTTGGTTCCCTTTTTAATTTGCTGTATGGCACATGTTGTTTTGTGCCTCTTTTTTTCTAATTTTTTTAAATTCCTTTTGTTACAGGCTCTTGGTAAGGCTACCAGAACTAAATTACCAGTTGCGTGTAAAAGCATCATTTGACAAGTACGTAATGTCATTATTTTCATGTGTGTTTTGCTGTGAATTATAGGTGCCATCTTATTGGGGAAAGTAGCAATTTAATGTAAACTTAAAATTTCAAGACCAGCTAATATTGTATGTGCCCATGATTCAGCAAGGATAGCTGAAATGCATACTAGCTTCACAATAGCATGAAGTGTTATCAGATTAGAACACTTTCCAATTTTTTCAGTTTCTTTTTGAAGAGTATTGTGCCGTTGTTAGTAAATCTGCTATTTTAAGGCTTTTGCATTTAAAATAGAATTTAATAGAGTAATTTCTTTTCAGGGATGTCACGGAAAAGTGTTCTGTAAAGGGGTAAGTACTGTCACGTATTTCTAATTTTTTTTTTCCTTTTTGTAATTTTGTTTTTTTCCATGTATACATGTTTTACTCTTATTTATTTCCTGGTATAGATTTAGAAAATTTAATATACTAGGAACTAACACAAAAGTGATGAATATGGAGGAATCAACGAATGGCAGCTTAGCTGCTGAATTCAGACATCTGGTAGGTAGCTGTACTGAAAACCCAAGGTTGGATAGTGCATTCACCACAGCACTGTTCTATTGTAATCATCTCATAGCTAAGTGTTCAATAACAACATATACAGAACAGTGCATATTTTTAAAACTTAAAACTTATTTTTAATGAGGTGTATTCTGTTTGTACATTGCAGCAACTGAAAGAACAGAAAAATACAGGAAGCAGAACAACAGAAGTAAGTACAATATTGCGGATACCTCCGAGGCCCGACTTCTCCAACAGTGTCTCTCCTTAGCCTCCTAAGCTTCACCCTGCAAAACCTTCAACTTCTTCAAAACTCCATTGCCATATTGTATCCTATACTAATTCCTGCTTACCCATCATTTCAGTTCTTGTTGATCTCCTTTGGCACACTGACTCCCATCTCATTGAAAGCAAAATCCTCATCTCGTTATTACTTTTTGCAAACTACTTGTGTTTTTAAAATACATCAGCTAAACTAATTTTTCATATCCGCCTAAGCAGGGCCCCCTCATTGTGACTGAAGAACTTCACTCCATCAGCTTTGAGACTCAGTTCTGTCACCAGAACCTGATAATTGATCTAGAGGTAAGAAGTTTTCAGTGCAAAAAAAAAATCACTTCTGACAAATTGAATTTGGGGATTTGCAGCAATTTAAAGTGGAATCCCATGATTTTGTTTTTAAAAAGTAAATTCTAAAAAAATAATGTATTCTCGGGACATGGGCGTCACTGGCAAGGCCTACATTAATTGCCCATCCCTAGTTGCACTGAGACGCTGGTGATGGTGGACCTTCTTGAACCAAAGCCATTCGATACAGCTGAATTTAAAGTCTGATCCCATGATTTTGTTTTTTAAAGTTAAAAGCTAAACATTTTAACAATAGTTAAGAAATATATGGTTTCCATATGTAATTGAGCTCGAGAAGTATCGGATAAAGTTTCGCAAACTAATTTGATGTATACTGTACATTAAAAATTGTTAGTGGACAAGAATATTAACAAATCAATGCTATGTATAATGTGAGTCATGGGCAGAAATCTGGCTTTAAAAGAATTGAATAAAAATCCTGTAAACAAGTGATTTAATACAGCATTCTTACCTCTGGTTGAGATGATGGTTATTAACAGCCTTTAAGGATTAAATGGTGGCAAACATTACAAAACCTGCCCAAACAAAGGGAATAATAGGCTATTTTGTATTGCCTTGCTTGTGGGTAAAGAGTCCATAATGTAGATGAAATTAGTGAATACTTGTGAGACGTGGAATAAAGGGAATTCAGTAGATGTTTATATATGGACTTTCACTATTTATTTAACACGTGCTACATAAGTGATTTGTTATGAAAATTAAAAGGCACATAGTACTAAATGGAATGTAGCGCATGGACAGAGTTGGCTAGAACAGAAAACAAAGTTAGGTTTTAATGGATGTTTTTCTGATTGGCAATATGTAGGTAGTCATGTGTCCTGTAGATCTTTGCTGGGACCTCTTTTTTGTTTTCCATTTATACAAATGACTTGCACACAGGCACAAGCGGTACAGCAAACTGAGGGAAAAATGTGGGAGAAAATAGAAGGAATACTGGAGTGGGCAAATATGTGGCAGATGTAGTTCAATGTGAAAGAAAGTATACTCTCTCTAATTAGTAATATTCTTAACTGAATGGAGGAACCAAGAGACCTCGGGGGTGCAGATACATCAATCTTGAGTGGGATTTCAGGTGGAAAAGGCCGTAAAAAGGCAAATGTGATTCCAAGTTTTATATATAGGGGCTTTGAATATAAAAGCAAAGAGGTGATGTTGAGTTTGGAGTATTCTGGGCACCATTATAGGAAGGATTATGGTTGCCATGAAAGGATAAAAATGAAGAAATATCAGGAATGAGATTATAGTTATTGAAGGCTTTATTTTTAAAAAAATTATTTAGCTTTTTCACTGGAACAGAGAAAGTTAAGGGGAATCGTAACAGTTTTCAAAATTTATGGAAAGTCTTGATTTCAATGGAAAGGATAATTGGGTGGTTTCTATAATGGGTGCTCGATCCAAAGTGCCAGTTTTATTCTCCAGCGGTAATTTGAAAATTACCTCCATGGACTCCTGATATCACTCGAAGAATGGAGGGGGAAGTTACAAGAAATATATTTGTTATTAGAACATGGAATGTTTTACCATAATTTGCTATGGAGTCAGAGACTAAAGCATTATTTAAAAGGAACTAGATATGGCATTTGAAAATGAAGACTTAAAAAAAAAATGTGAGAAATGGGAGTAGAGTAAATGGCTCCAATTGAAATGCTAGCACCAGTGTCTGTCAAATGGCTGCCTTCTGTGCTGTAATATCTATGACTTCTATTAGAGTATAACTGGGTAATTAATTCTTCAGAGAATCGTGCATTTCATAATGAGAATTTTTTTTCTCCACTTACTTCTGCAGACTACGTCATTGCCTTTGGTGGTGATATCCAATGTTAGTCAGCTCCCCAATGGTTGGGCCTCTATTTTGTGGTACAACATGCTCGTAAGCGAGTCTAAGGTATATATCTGCATGTCATATTTTGACTGGCATCGTTTGGTGTCTCAGCAAAGGGTCACTGTTTATATGGGTAGAGGCTAGGCCGTGTTTACACTATAGAGGGGTACCTTTCTGACTTTGTGTTGACAATGGGAGCCTTACCGGCTAGTAGTGCACATCAGAAATTCAGATATTGTGTAGTGCCTGCCCAAATTTCCAATACATGCTACTTGGTGGGCGAGACTCCCTGCCAGTAGCACAGTACAAGAAATTATCCACTATGTCTTATGACTATTTCCAGTGGATTAATATTAGATCAATTTGCAAATTGCTGAAGTTCAGATGAATTTATTTTTTTGTATTGTTTAAACTTTTTTTTAAAAAAAGCCTAAAGTGGAGTTATTGGAACCTTGAATATTGACTCTTTTATAGTTTTCAGAAAGGTGATTTACATTTAAATTTTTTTATAAACTACAATTCTGTGTAAAAGTCAGCTGTCCTTCCCCTTCCTCCGCCGCCCCCCCCCCCCCCCCCCCCCCAATATCTCCATTGATCCCCTTGTGCATTAACTTGCTGTTACAAATTCTGCTGATGTACCAGTATACTGTATACCAGTAGCTGGAACCAATAGCTTTTGAGTTTAATTCTTTTCATATTCATAATTATAATTAATTTGGGACAGATAAAACCAGTGTAGAAATTTAAAAATTGTCATTCAGTGTATATGATCCATCATAAAGTGTGTGATCTATTTTTAACATTTTTGTTTTGTTTCGCTTCTTTCTCAGACCTTTGCTTTTTTCAGCAACCCCCCCGCTGCCACGTGGAGTCAGCTGTCTGAGGTATTGAGTTGGCAGTTCTCCTCTGTCACCAAGCGAGGCCTTAACACTGAACAGCTCAGCATGCTGGGAGAGAAGTTGCTAGGTAGGATATTGAAGATTAATAACCAAACATGTTGAAAAGGGAAAGCACTTCATACTAGTCTGACGTGGGAAGGACAGCACTTCATACTAGTCTCGTGGAGGAACAGTGTCATCTACATCTCCTCTCATTGTGTGTTATTCTTGGAGTAGGATAGGCAGGGGAAGTACCATGGTGGTCCTTCAAAGCTCTGAGGGTGGCCACATTTAATTGAAGAGATTCCTCTTGTACATTGACTCCATATGTGACGAAATTTGGATGAGCCTTTGTTCTTCCAGGATGAGCAAGCCACAGCGTTGTTGGGAAGAAGTCCAGACTTTGTGTGGCCCCACTTAGAGTTCATTCCATTTCAATATAAATGTTGAGCCTTTGCACCCCTCCCTGTGAGCGCACAGTTAAGGAACTCTAATAACATTTTGTCTAGTATATCAAAGCTATTTTAACATTCAACTTCTTGTTGATGCATTGCTTATTAATGAAGATTGGGCACTATCTATTTGTTCTAGTCACTTTTTTGAGATGCTCAGTGTTTATGCATTGACTACATCTGAGCATGTCTTGTTTTTTGTACTTAAAATTCTACTAAGTTTACCAGACATTTTGTTTATTCAGCCTTGACCTAATGGTCATCATTGAACACATATACAGCTGATTGAATTACGTCTACTGTTCTTCCCCTCATATTAAGTGTTGCCAGGCTGTAGCTGTGTTTTTTTTTAAAAGAATGCACCTCTTCTAATTTTTCTACCTGTTTAAGAGTTTTTTAATATAAAATATAACTACATGTCATAGGTGGAGCAAAATAGATTATGTCTAATGCATCACTAGGACTGTGTGCTGTACAAAAGAAAGGAAAAGAGTAACTAGTAGAATACATAGGATTTTATAAGCATATCACCTTATGCAGGATGCATAGTAAAATCTGAAAATTGTTAAACCTATAAAATTGGTTTGTTTGTATATCAGGTCCAAATAATTGTTTCAGTGAGAATTCAATTCCATGGACAAGATTCTGCAAGGTAACTAGTTAACTCCTGTTCAAAGTTATTGCTGCTAATTGAATTTTAAAATTGCATATTTCCCTAAAATCCTTTGATTACTTTCTATGATATGATATTTCAGGAGAATCTAAATGAAAAGCCTTTCTCATTCTGGCTGTGGATTGAAGGGATTTTAGAGTTAATCAAAAAGCACCTTCTGCCTCTCTGGAATGATGGGTAGGTAGAACATCATTGGGCATAATATAAAGCTTGTATAACAACCATGTAAGTTAATGGGAATCGATTTTTCTCTACCACCTGTTTTTAAACATAACATGATGAATGAGAGGAAACAAAATTTAATTTTGATAATTTCAGGTGGATCATGGGATTTGTGAGTAAGGAAAAAGAACGTGCTTTGCTGAAGGACAGGCAACCGGGTACATTTTTACTGCGGTTCAGTGAGAGCAGCAGAGAAGGTGCCATTACTTTTACCTGGGTGGAAAAATCACTAAATGGTGAGTGGATTAAATTCTATAGGTGTATATAAGTCTCTTGGTTGGTCAGAAATTTAAAATGTTCAGATTGTGTTAGTCTCCAAGAAGGCAATTTTTTTCCCTAAACTGCAGTGATGCAAATTGAATGTAGTTTGCACTTTACTGGTACTTAAGATTCCAAAATGGCAAATTATTAGTGATACTTTGCTTAATGAGCTATTGTTGGAGTTAATGCAATAATTTTTTTTCAAAAAATCAACCTAAACAAAACCTCCTAAATTTCCATCATCCATTTATTTAAAGATGAGAAAACCTTAAATTCACTAAGGAAATCTAGTTTTTTTGGAGCTTGCGGTGATTAACAAAACTGAATATGTAAGATTACATAAATATACAAAGTAATAGCATGAAGCATTCTTAATGTACATAGCTCTTTCTGAATCATGATCGATCCTATGAACTTCAACCACAAATTTATAAAGAGGGCGTTTGAAACTATCAACAACTTTACAGTCAAGGAATCTGGGATTTAATATGAATTGACTATATGATTCTCCTCTTGAAGTACCATACTGCTTTCATTGAAAATGTCAAAGGTTGTGATGGTTTTCTTTGTTAATAAAACTTTCATAGTGAAGGAATAAAATAACTTACAAGCTGAAAAACATAATCTTGCAAAATAGTTCATTTTTTATTTAAAAAAAGACCCCAACCCCTGACCTATTAATTATAAAATCAATGGGCCTGAAAATCATGACTCTCCCATGATACATGTGCCATAGTTCTGGTGGGAGTGCACTTGAAATCTGGATATTGGGCTGGGACCCAGATACATGAATGTCAGGATTTCCACTGGGCCTTGTAAGGGACAGAGTCTTCACCTGCCCCTTTATTAGGCCATTGATGCTGGAGGGGCTGGTGGTGGGGAATACCAAGACCAGGAATTCCTATGCTTCAGCACTCCGGAGGGATGTGGCGATTCTCAGTGGTCGTATTGCTGGTGAGAATCGGCGTACCCCACCAGGATTGTGGCCTGGACCCCCAAAAGAAATGGGAGAATTAATTATTATTGAAATAGGGCCCCATTACAAAGCAGGCCGCTGCAGCAATCTATAATTATTTCCAGATACTTTAATGCCAGGCATTCCACTGGGTTTTTTTTAAAACAAAGTAAAACATCAAATCATTGAAGAATCCACAAATGGGGAAAAATAAAGCTATGGTTAAAATTGAACGCTTGAAAACCAAATCCTGATTTTTTTTTTAGAAGGAAATTCAGTTCCTCAATTTGGATATTTATGGGATTAAAAAAAAATACAGTACTTGTGTTTTTTGAAAAAAACAACACAAGTACCAACATCCATTGGGCTGTGAATGTCCCTTAATTTGCCTACCACTTGCAGGCACCTGCTTGACCAAGGGTGCATATTTGTATATTTTGTTTTCCCCCAAAACTTGCAACTGTGTCTGAACTTTTTCTTTTTCCCCCCCCCCCCCAGATGAGTCTCTATTTCACTCGGTAGAACCATACACAAAACATCAACTGTCAGCCGTTACCTTCCCAGACATCATTCGCAATTACAAAGTTATGGCAGCTGAAAATATTCCTGAAAATCCACTGAAGTATTTGTACCCTGAGGTCCCCAAAGATCAGGCGTTTGGAAAGTATTACTCCCGGCCAAAAGATCGTAAGTATAGCTGGACCTGCAGAACAAAGCAGGAGTTTTTTTATGCAAGTTTAAATAATGATCAAAGTGAAAGGACTGGACTTCTTGAAGAGCTGAGATATTAATTAATTAAACGATATTGTATTACTTGTGACTGCACCAATTTGACTGAAGATGTTACTGTTATAAATGGAAGCTGTGATGGAACTGTAAGAACAAGGTTAGCTTGCAACATTACATCTGATTTGAAAATCAGACCCTTTGTATTTTATCACTTAAGTGGGGCAAGCAGGTTTATGCAAAAAAAAAAGGTGAACAGTTAACAGAAATTCCTGGACCTACAATTTGGCACCAGAGGTAAATTGTTTTCATGAGTTTTTTTTTGTGGGGGGGGATTTTTTTTTTAAATCACCTTCCAAATACATACCTTATTTTCAGTGCTAAAAATGTTAAATTTCACCAAAGCACAAAATACAGATTACAGATTTTATTGAGTAGCACATTGCAGTTTGTTGAACATCTAAGAATAGAGTGTGTGATTTTTTTTTTGATGCTTAGTCATAACATAAATATGGATGAGGAGGACTGTTCAGGTCATCTTGGCTCATCCATTCAGAGAAACCCTATAGTCATTGATTTCCCCCCCTCCCACAACTCCCCTGCCCCAAATCATGCACCCAGTTGTTGTTTGTCCCTTAAATGATTCTAGGGTATATTCCTCCACTGTGCCTGGAAGAATCTAGAGTGATCAATAATTGGAAATCCATCCCATGCATTGATTACTCTTCCGAAGAACAGGAGTAGATCATACAGCCCCACAAGCCTGCTCCGCCGTTCAATAAGATCATGGCTGATCATCGACCTCAACTCCACTTTCCTGCCCGATCCCCATATCCCTTGATTCCCATAGAGTCCAAAAATCTATTGATCTCCACCTTGAATATACTCAACGACTGAGCATCTACAGCCCTCTTGGGTAGAGAATTCCAAAAATTTACAACTAAGTGCAGAAATTTCTCCTCATCTCAGTCCTAAATGGCTGACCCCTTATCCTGAGATTATGCCCCCTAGTTCTATAATCTCCAGCCAGGGAAACATCCACCCTGTCAAGCCCTCTCCGAATCTAATGTTTCAATGAGGTACAGCAAAGGCTATGGGCCCCAACAACATCCCTGCTGTAGTACTGAAGACTTGTGCTCCAGAACTAGCTGGCATCTAGCCAAGCTGTTCCAGTACAGCTACAACACTGGCATATACCTGACAATGTAGAAAATTGCCCAGGTATGTCCTGTCCACAAAAAGCAGGACAAATCCAATCCGGCCAATTACCACCCCATCAGTCTACTCTCCATCATCAGCAAAGTGAAGGTGTCGTCGACAATGCTATCAAACGGCACTTACTCACCAATAACCTGCTCACCAATGCTCAGTTTGGGTTCCGCCAGGACCACTCGGCTCCAGACCTCATTACAGCCTTGGTCCAAACATGGTCCAAAAGAGCTGAATTCCAGAGGTGAGGTGAGAGTGACTGCCCTTGACATCAAGGCAGCATTCGACCGAGTGTGGCACCAAGGAGCCCTAGTAAAATTGAAGTCAATGAGAATCAGGGGGAAAACTCTCCAGTGGCTGGAGTCATACCTAGCACAAAGGAAGATGGCAGTGGTTGTTGGAGGCCAATCATCTCAGCCCCAGGATATTGCTGCAGGAGTTCCTCAGAGCAGTGTCCTAGGCCCAACCATCTTCAGCTGCTTCATCAATGACCTTCCCTCCATCATAAGGTCAGAAATGGGGATGTTCGCTGATGATTGCACAGTGTTCAGTTCCATTCGCAACCCCTCAAATAATGAAGCAGTCCGAGCCCTCATGCAGCAAGACCTAGACAACATCCAGGCTTGGACTGATAAGTGGCAAGTAACATTCGTGCCAGGCAATGACCATCTCCGAATCCCCCACCAACATCCTGGGGGTCACCATTGACCAGAAACTCAGCTGGACCAGCCATATAAATACTGTGGCTACAAGAGCAGGTCAGAGGCTGGGTATTCTGCAGCGAGTGACTCACCTCCTGACTCCCCAAAGCCTTTCCACCATCTACAAGGCACAAGTCAGGAGTGTGATGGAATACTCTCCACTTGCCTGGATGAGTGCAACTCCAACAACACTCAAGAAGCTCGACACCATCCAGGACAAAGCAGCCCGCTTAATTGGCACCCCATCCACCACCCTAAACATTCACTCCCTTCACCACCAGCGCACAGTGACTGCAGTGTGTACCATCCACAGAATGCATTGCAGCACCTCACCAAGGCTGCTTCGACAGCACCTCTACCACCTCGAAGGTCAAGAGCAGCAGGCACATGGGAACACCACCACCTGCATGTTCCTTTCCAAGTCACACACCATCCCGACTTGGAAATATATCACCGTTCCTTCATCGTCGCTGGGTCAAAATCCTGGAACTCCCTTCCTAACAGCACTGTGGGAGAACCTTCACCGCACGGACTGCAGCGGTTCAGGAAGGCGGCTCACCACCACCTTCTCAAGGGCAATTAGGGATTGGCCATAAATGACGACCTCTCCAGTGACGTCCACATCCCATGAACAAATAAAAACCTCTCATTCTTCTAAACTCCAGGGAGTATAGGCCCATTCTTCTCAATCTCTCCTCGTAGGACAACCTTCTCATCCCAGGAATCAATCTAGTGAGCCTTTGTTGTACCCCCTCTAAGGCAAGTATATCCTTCCTTAGATAAGGAGACCAAAACTGTACACAGTACTCCAGGTGAGGTCTCACCAAAGCCCTATACAATTGTAGCAAGACTTCCTTACTCTTGTATTCCAATCCCCTTGCAATAAAGTCCAACATACCATTTGCCTTCCTAATTGCTTGCTGTACCTGCATGTTAACTTTCTGTGTTTCTTGTACAAGGACACCCAAATCTCTCTGAACATCAACGTTTAATAGTTTCTTACAATTTTAAAAAAATATTCTGTTTGTCTGTTCTTCCTACCAAAGTGAATAACCTCACATTTCCCCACATTATACTCCATCTGCCACCTTCTTGCCCACTCACTTAACCTGCCTATATCCCTTTGCAGATTCTTTGTGTCCTCCTCACAGCTTACTTTCCCACTTAGGTTTGTATCGTCAGCAAACTTGGATACATTACACTCTGTCCCCTCATCTAAGTCATTAATATAGATTGTAAATAGCTGAGGCCCAAGCACTGATCCTTGCAGCGCCCCACTAGTTACAGCCTGCCAACCTGAAAATGACTCGTTTATTCCTAAACTCAGTTTTCTGTCTGTTAACCAATCCTCTATCCATGCTAATATATTACCCCACCCCATGAGCCCTTATCTTGTGTAACAACCTTTTGTGTGGCATCTTATCAAATGCCTTTTGAAAATCCAAATATTCTACATCCAGTCGTTCCCCTTTATACCCTGTTAGTTACATCCTCAAAAAAGGACAAATTTAGGACACTAGTCCTAAATTTGACTCTTACTAATTTGACCCTGTATTTCTGACCAACACTCAGGAATTTAAGTTGCAATAATTTTCCATTCTGACCTTTTGCTTTCTGTTTACTAAGTTGCATAACTATGGTCACATTTCAGTTCCCTCCCTTCAAGGCTGAAAAGCCCAAACTTCTCCAATCTTTCCTCTTGTCTCAGTCCTCTGACACTAGGGATCAAAGTCGTGGTTCTTTGAACCGTTCCCCAGGGCTGAATGTCTTGCTGACTAGAAATGGACACCGTGTTTAAGGTGGTCTAACTGTACAGTTTGAGAATGACTTCCTCTGATTTGCAGTTTTGGCTGTATAAAGTTCAGCCTTCCATCCACTTTGCTGCTTATTTCTCCATTTGTATATTGAGTGTCTAGTATACCCTAATATTTTTTTTTTTTAAAAACACACTTCATTCTTAGCTGTTTCAACACCATTTATTCAGTACTTATGTCATCCATTTTTTTCCCCTTATGTGCAGTTATGAATTGCTGTTCAGTTTTCTCTGATGCAGCTCAGGGAAAGTAGTGTAGAATTTTGGTAACAAATAATTTTAAAAATATACTTGGCTGTTAGTCAAGTTTGAAAATGTGCATCTCCGCCTGGAAAGATTTTATGCAGGTATTCTGCTGTGGTTGAAGTATTTTCTGCAGTGTTTGTGTTTGCTCGGGAGGGGAAAGGCATTGTACCATTCCAAAAGGTTTTGTTGGTAGAAATTTCCTTAATTGGTATAACTTGGATTGTGTCACAAATAAACAAAATTCTTTTGAACAGATTATTTACACTGGTATCTAGGAATGTTATTGATATTTTTCATATAGCTATTAGATGTCCTGTAGAATGCAATGCACAAATTGTAATTGCAAATCTAAGAGGACATCCAGTACTCTGCTGTCCAGTCTACAAGTCACTGTGTACCTTTTTTATATTATTATTGTCCACATGATGGCTAGGGGTATCCTTTCTTGAACTCTCCATTCATCCTTTTGGTTTTCACTGTTCTGTATTGGGGATCAGCTCAAGTAGTTGCGTATTCTACTCCTAGTCAGAGGCTGCCTTTCTCTGGACCTGACTGCAAATTGCATCAGTTCTCTGTCAGGTTGCTGGATCCAACATCTGCATTCCATGCAATGTATTTTTATGGAAGTAAAACTGGCCTCCGGCCCACTCCTCACAAGTTGTGCTTCAACAGTTTATAGAGGAACATTGGTGGCCTTGGAAATGTCCATTTCCTGCAAGAAGGTAGAGGGAAAGAAATAATTGTTTTTATTTATAAATCATAAATACAGCTATAAGTGATCTTGACTGGGAATAATTTATATGGTGCATTTAATTCTTAGCCTGGCACTTGCAGATTTACTGTATTCAGAAAGGGTTTCAGCAGACTAAAGTCCCATGACCACCCTCCAAAGTTATTTGCTATGTTGACACTTTTATTCAGTTGAACCTCTGACATGCCGAATTGCTCGGGCCTTTGTCACTGCTGTTCACCAGCCAGAGCTGCCATCCATTCAGGAAGTTTTATCCGTTCCTATGTAGGTCATTTCCAATGGTTCAATTCCCCATGACATTCTGTTCTCAAAGTACAGTGAAACCTGTATAAGTGGACTCTCCCAAAAATGGATTCTTATTGAGACCCAAATAACTTGCACAGTAAAATATATAAGAGACACTCGCAAATTACGAACTATGGACATCCTTCAATGCACCACGGCATTTTACAACTCAGGACACGGGACACAGAGGTGACATCGGGTTTTGTGAAAGAAACAGCTTTTCTGGAACGGGGAGCTCTTGACCCAGCATTCATAGTGGTAGAGAAACTATTCTATCTCTAGAATTGAATGCTTGCACAGCTCTATCCCAGGGATAGTGGTTTCTCTGCTGCTATGGATACTGGATAAAGAACTTCCCATTCTACTGAGAATTTTTACAGCACATATAATGACCATTTTGAAAATTACGACACCTGCAAAAATAGGACAGCTTATGCCAGTCCCTAAGGTGTCTGTAATTTACAGGTTTCACTGAGTAAAAGTGGTATGGGTTGAGGGGTCTTTTGATTTCAATGTAAACTCTGTCTCCCTCTCCCTCATCACCAATGAATGCAAACTAAAGATCCTTGTTTCTTCTGTCCTTTAGCTTCAGAGCCTATGGATGTAGATGACTCCAAGACCAGTGGTTATATAAAGACTGAACTGATTTCAGTGTCTGAAGTGTAAGTAACCGTTGTTAACTCTACTTTTTTCCTTTCCTTAAATTGTTTTAATGCAGACAACGTGTATATTTTGTTCACTGACTATCCTACAGCCAAATCATATTAATTCTAAATGCAAGTTACTTATTGGGAACAAAACAAAATAAACTAGACCTTTTTGTACTCTCTTTTTGGAAAAGTCAGGTAGTGGTTGTTCCATGTTTTAAGCTTGCTGTTTGTGGGTAATGTGGAGCAGAGTGATTAATGTCTAAGGAAGTGAAATTTTTAATTAAATAAACTCACTCAACTGATCTTTTCCCAATACATGCCAAGACTCTCGTTACAATTGTACCTGCACAGGCATAAAACATCTGTCTTTATTGCATTCTTTTAATGCTCCAAGTATAGAATCATAGAAAGGTTACAGCACGGAAGGAGGCCATTTGGCCCATCAAGTCCACACCTGTTCTATGGAAGAGCAATCCAGCTAGTCCCTCTCCCCTGCCCTATCCCTGTAGCCCTGCAATTTTTTTCCTTTCCAGTACTTACCCAGTTCCCTTTTGAAGGCCATGATTGAATCTGTCTCCACTACCTCCTCGGGCAGTGCATTCCAGATCCTAACCACTCGCTGTGTAAAGTTTTTCCTCATGTCACCTTTGGTTCTTTTGCCAATCACCTTAAATCTATGTCCTCTGGTTCTTGACCCTTCTGCCAATGGGAACAGTTTCTCTCTATCTACTCTGTCTAGACCCTTCATGATTTTGAATACCTCTACCAAATCTCCTCACAACAGTCTCTGTTCCAAGGAGAACAACCCCAGCTTCTCCAGTCTATCCACATAACTAAAGCCCCTCATCCCTGGAATCATCATTCTAGTAAATCTTTTCTGCACCCTTTCTAAGGCCTTCACATCTTTCCTAAAATGTGGTGTCCAGAACTGGACACAATACTCCAGTAGTGATCAAACCAGCATTTTATAAAGGTTCATCATGACTTCCATACTTTTGTACTCTATGCCTCTATTTATAAAGCCCAGGATCCTGTATACTTTTTAACTGCTTTCTCAACCTGCCCTGTCACCTTCAATGATTTGTGCACATATACCCCCAGATCTCTCTGTTCTTGTACGCCTTGTAGAATTGTGCCCTCTAATTTATATTGCCTCTCCTCATTCTGCCGACTGAAATGTATCACTTTGCATTTTTCTGCGTTAAATTTCATCTGCTCCGTGTCCGCCTATGCCACCAGCCTGTCTATATCCTCTTGAAGTCTATCGCTATCCTCCTCACTGTTCACTACCCTTCCAAGTTTTGTGTCATCTGCAAATTTTGAAATTGTGCCCTGTACTCCCAAGTCCAAGTCATTAATATATATTAAGAAAAGCAGTGGTCCCAGCACTGACCCCTGGGGAACACCACTGGACACCTTCCTCCAGACTGAAAAACAACCGTTCACCACTACTCTCTGTTTCCTGTCCCTTAGCCAATTCTTGTGTCCATGTTGCTATTGCCCCTTTAATTCCATGGGCAGCAATCTTGATGATCAGCCTACCGTGCGGCACTTTATCAAGCCCCCTTCCTTTGCAAAAAAAAAAATTGCACAGTGGTCTGAAGTGATCAGAGCAATGGAAGTATCTAGATTCCATTGCTCTGATCACTTCAGACCACTGTGCAAGTATTTAGATAAATTTAAAACAGAAATAGACAGTTTCCTAGAAGTAAAGGGAATTAGGGGTTATGGGGCGCGGGCAGGAAATTGGACATGAAGCTGAGTTCGGATCGGTCAATGCCCTGTGGGTGGCGGAGAGGGCCCAGGGGCTATGTGGCCGGGTCCTGCTCCGACTTCTTGTGTTCTTTAGATTGTGGTTGGGATCAGATCAGCCATGATCTTATTGAATGGCGGAGCAGGCTCGAGGGGCCGATTGGCCTACTCCTGCTCCAATTTCTTATGTTCTTATGTTCTTATTCCAGTGAGTAGTGAAAATATCTAGATATTTAGCTTTACTGTGGATATTCATATTTTTGATACCCAGATTACTAACTGAGCTGACAATGCAGAATGTTTTCAGAGTAAATTTTTTTTCTAAAAAAAGCAGAGCATTGTATAATTTTTGCTGCTCTAATTTTTAAGTCACATTTAGTTTCACATTCAACATTTTTATTACCTTTTTATTCCCCCACCCCCACTATGAGTAAAATTAGTGAATTGTTCTGACTTGGGTAATTCAATTTGACCCCCTTGAGTATAGAAATAAATGCACTGCAGGATTCTGCATCCTTTCAATCATTGCACTTCTAAGAATGAAAACCCAGTAACAGAAGTTGGGCCTTGTCCCATTCTAATCCTTCAACTGTGGATGGTGCTGTTTTCAAAGGTTGAATGAATGTTGTTGGGCTCGATTTTCGCACCCCCGATCAGGTGCGTTCATGGTGGGTGGCTGGGGGGCTGCGAAAATCGGGGATTCCAGGGGCAGGTCTGGAGACCGGCTCCAACCCACCCACTTCTGGGTTCCCCAGTGACGCGCTGACGTGCGCGCGCAGCCCCCGCATGTGGGACTTCCGCCGGCAATTAAAGCCGGTGGGGTGCCACTTAAAGTACTTAAACAGGTACTTCAGGTTGTTTACAGACCTGATTGACCTGATATTTTAGGAGGGTTGGGATTTTGAAATGAACTGGGACTGATTCCCGTACTGGGGGAAACACTCCCATTTCAAATGGACGTGTTGCAGCCATCAGCCTGTGGCAGCTGCAAAGGTCCATTTGACAGGTTGGGTGGGGGGAGACCCTCACTCATTGCAGGAGGCCACTCTGTCACCTTGGACAAAGTTTGTCCTCCTCCTAACCATAAAATTCACCAACTTGCACGCTTACCCCGGGGTCCAGACGCATTTACCTACCTTGCGGACCCCCTCAAATGTACATCTTCCGGATGGGGGCCGCCGTAGCTGCAGTCATGACCTCCTCTGAGGACGAACAACATCACCAGCCTCGACGGCCACCTCTGACACGTGGAGCTCCACAACACAGCACTGTGACACATCCACCTGCACAGCCGGAGGGAGGGCAAAGGCAAAGGCAAAGGCAAAGGCAGAGAGAGATGCGTCACAGAGGGCACTACCCTCGCCACGGTCTACAGACCGAGGCTCAGCTTCCTGGACCTCTCTGAGCAGCAGTGCACACTGAGGCTTAGAATCACTCGACATGTAGTCGTGGACATCTGCAGCCTCCTTCATGCCGAGCTGCTCCCGGCTGGCCCGAGCACCATCTTCTTACCTGTCGCTGTCAAAGTCACCACTGCCCTCAACAACTTCTCCGCATCCTTCCAGGGTGCAACCGGGGACATCGCCGACGTCTCTCAGTCGTCTGCACAAAAGAGCCCTGCAAATACACCTACACCCACTGCAGAGACACAATGGGTGGCATCAGTTGTGGGTCTTCATTGTGATCCTCAGGAAAGGGCATTATTGCACAAACCGGACAAGATTCGCAAAGACGTGGCAGTAGTGGTGACAATATAAAATGTTATGTGAGTTGATCAGAAATCAAATATAAGTAAAAACCATGACAAACCGTCAAACACCCTTGTGCATCCCCTTCATGCTCACGACACGTTTGCCTTACGCTTCCTACTGCACATATGTGATGCATGCCCTGTGGCTGCAGCACTGGTGGTGGCTGGTTGAGTGAGGCTGACCATGAAAGAGATGCATGAGAAGGTGAGAATGAGATTTCATGAGGATTGGGTTGAGTGGTAGTGGCAGGATGAGTACTGGCGAGGTGAGTAAGTGCACGTAAGATGAGGATGAGCTTTGAGTGGGTGTGAGGAGTGATGTGGTAGAGTAGTGTTGGCAGTGCAGAAGGAGATGTGGGGTGGGGGTGGTGATGTGGCAGACGGAGTGTAGGGGAATGAGTAAGTGTACTCACTTTGGCTGACCTACTTAGGTGATTGCAGTGCCTCCTGCACTGTATGCAGGTGGGTGATATATTGGTGGTGCTGGTGACCTCCTCTGCCACCTTGAGCCAGGCCTTCTCGGTGGCAGAGGCAGGCCGCTTCCTCCCGCCCGCCGGGGGGAAGATCTCTGTCCTCCTCCTCCTATGATACCTGGAGTGAGGCATCATTAAACCTGGGAGCAGCCTTCCCCCTGGGCTGCTCCATGCTGTAATTTTCCCTTTAAATAGGGCTCCTCCAGCTGACAGTCTATGCTGCGCATGCGCAGTCCGCCCGCTGTGCAGCATACCAGCGCGAAACCCGGAAGCACAGGTAAGTGGATCCAATTAGCCTGTGATTCCATGCGGAGCACCCCAGTTTCACCGGGCGCGTTACCCATGCTTCCATTCGACACCCGCCCCCCCCCCCCCCCCCCCCGCCCTCCTAATATGGGGCCCGTTGTCTCTTAGCTTTTTATACAGTGCTGTATATTCAGAGTTGGATCTGCCCCGCTACAAGTAAATGTCAGTCAGAACTAGGGTATTTTCTGTGTGCCTGTGATTTTAAGAATATTAAGGACGCAGCAAGTGATAGTTTAGTATAAAGTATTCACTTTTCTTTTCCCCCCCATTGATTTGAATTCAAGAGGATATTGATGATAATTATTAGGATCTCCAGTAACTCAACTGGTTAAAAATTGTGCGTGTGCGTGTCTCTGCTGCAATGCCCTCCGAGGTACTATAGTTTCCCAGTATTTGTGACGTATGACCAATGGAGTAGGGAGGCTGGGTGCGTGTGGAATTATAGCCCAGCAAGGAATCAACACCTGGAGGGAAATTGGTGTAGAAAGGGGAAAAGCAAAAATACCAACTAGACTTGGAGTATGTTCAGTCTGTTGGGACCTAGATGCACTAGCTTCCTAATGGGTCAGTGGGTAAATGTACTACATGGGATGGCATTGAGTTATGAAGATTAGAAGGATCCTATGATTAATCCTCACACTGTGCCAGTTAGCAGATCTGGGGTAGGAATGCTACATTGGCTATTATGTCCATGGGCATGGAGGGAAAAATTAGTAAGGGTTCTTGCTCCCAATTACTATTCAGTGACTTCTGCTAGTAGGTGCACTGTGTGAATGTCAGATGAGGACAGAGTCAGGATGAGTCCTGTTCCCCACCAAATATGTCTGGCATTCATACATACAATGTTGTAGTCTGTCCAAATTGTTTTCATGTTTCTCTTTATTCTTTTTGTAGCTAGTCACTGCGACTGTGATATGCTGGCCAATTACTGATTATCATTACGTGTGAGATTTAGGACAGCGCAGGAGAAACCTTTAGAGTTTTGAGGCTGTGGTATACACTACCAGAATTAGTGATTGAAGTAGAGATCACATTAACATTTAAGAAAATGTTACCTTTTTTTAAAAAAGAAAAAATCCCATATTGGCTGTAATTATATACAGTAACTGCTTTGTTACTTTTAGATTTTTGAATTCAATAGATTCAAATTGTGAAATTTATAGCAGCAACATTTAATGCACACTTGAATAGAAACTGTGACCTTACAACTTAAATGTATTTCTGTACATTTAGCTGTGATTAAGTGCACTCTTGCCTCTGAGTCAGTAGGTCGTGGGTTTGAGCCCCACTCCAGAAACTTGAGCACGTAATCTAGGCTGACACTCAGTTCGATACTGAGGGAGTGCTGTACTGTTGGAGCTGGCATCTTTCAGATGAGATGTTAAACCAAGGCCGCCTTGGGTGGATGTAAAAGATCCCATGGCACCTTTCGAAGAAGTGTTAGGAGTTCTCCCCGGTGTCCTGGCCAATATTTATTCCTCAAAAAAATCACTAAAACAGATTATCTGGTCATTTATCTTATTGCTGTTTGTGGGACCTCGCTGTGCACAAATTAGCTGCTGCGTTTCCATACATTACAACAGTGACTACACTTCAAACAAGTACTTTGTTGGCTGTAGTGTGTTGGAACGTCTTGAGGTTGTGAAAGACGCTACATAAATGCGAGTCCTTCCTTCCCTTCCTCTTAATATGCCTTTTGAATAAAAATGATTTGTATATTGTTTCTTTCAGTCACCCCTCTAGACTGCTATCAACAGAAAATCTTCTACCTATGTCCCCAGAGGATTTTGGTGAATTGGAGCGACACCTAAGTCCATCAGAAATTGACACAGTGGTAAGGTCATGGTTCTTGTGAATTGTATTTAATACCAACTGTAATCAGACTTGTTCACAAAGCACATTATTATGAATGCAATAGTGTACTCCATGACTAGTGTGAGTACTTTAATGTCAGAATTTGGTTAATAGTCATTCACCATTAAAATAATAATACAGTAAACATTGCAAAAGAACACTAGCAGAATTATGTCTACAAATTGATGCATGTACTCAATACATAGTTTATGCCTGTGGCCTTCATGAGTTAGTTTAATTAGCATATACATGGGCAGATGGAAATGAAGAATTGCTAGTGCAAGATCTTGCACGATTGGCTGAATAACTGTTTTCTCTTATCTATATTACAAGATAATTTAAGATGGGCCAAATGCCCTTTCTCATTTGTATTCACCTAAACAGAAAGATCCTAAAGTCCCCCCACTCCCCACCATTGTAGCATCTAATTGCTTCTTGTATGATTCCAGGATTAATGTCACCATTACTTTATCAAGAAGTGTATTCCACACATTGATTGCTTTGTGAAGAATTTCCTGATTACAGTCCTAAAAGTAGCCTTTGTTCTTATGTTCTGTTCCTGCAATGTAAAGTAGTAATCCAGGTATACTTTTTCCATTCTCGTAACAATCTTTCATACTTCAATAAGATCACCTCTTAACAGCCTCCTTTACTAGGCTGAAAAGCCCAAGCTCTTCAATATTCATAACTCTGACCCCTGACACCTATGGATCAGCCTCCTGGCTCCTCTCTGCACTGCCTCCAGTGCTTGAATATCTCCCTGGTTTCTTGGGATCAGAACTGGACACAGTATTTAAGGTGCAGTCTGACCAGCACATCCTCTGATTGTATTCAACAGTTATTATAGTTCAACGTTCTGTTGCCTTTGTTGATTGCTGCTTTACATTAGTTGGACATGTTAAGTACTGAGTCTACTAAGACTCTTAGTTCTCTCTAGCTTCATCGGTTAATCCCGGGGATGAGGGGGCGGACATATGAGGAGAGGTTGAGTAGATTGGGACTCTACTCATTGGAGTTCAGAAGAATGAGAGGCGATCTTATTGAAACATAGAAGATTGTGAAGGAGCTTGATCGGGTGGATGCGGTAAGGATGTTCCCAAGGATGGGTGAGACAAGAACTAGGGGGCATAATCTTAGAATAAGGGGCTGCTCTTTCAAAACTGAGATGAGGAGAAACTTCTTCACTCAGAGGGTGGTAGGTCTGTGGAATTTGCTGCCCCAGGAAGCTGTGGAAGCTACATCATTAAATAAATTTAAAACAGAAATAGACTGTTTCCTCGAAGTAAAGGGAATTAGGGGTTACGGGGAGCGGGCAGGAAATTGGACATGAATTTAGATTTGAGGTTAGGATCAGATCAGCCATGATCTTATTGAATGGCGGAGCAGGCTCGAGGGGCCGATTGGCCTACTCCTGCTCCTATTTCTTATGTTCTTAGCTATTTCAACACTCTTCATGGAATGCGTGCATTTGTTACCTATTGTTTTCTTGTGATATGCAGTACTTGCATTTGTCGGCATTACATTTCATCTGCCATTGTTCTGTCCACTTACATATTTTGTTCAATTCATTCTGTATTCCTATGGAGTTTGGTAGAAATTTAAACAAGGTATTACTGTATTGCCAAATAAGGCAACATCCAGAAATTCAGCTTATTTTCTTTCATGGGATTTCACCTTTTTTAATATCATTGTTAACTTTCCACCAATTTGTTAACTTTTACATTCATAAATCCAGTTCATTTTGAGCAGTGAATTTGACTGAATCAAGAAACAGTCTCACTGATTAGTCCCAGTCAATGGTTTCATTGGTAGGTAGTTTGAAGTTGTAACCTTTTGTGAACTTTGTGCTCATCAACAGATGTTAGTAATGGGAACAGAACACTTTCCATTTCAGATATCCAATGACTCATTGTATACAGTGTAAATCTCTCGTCAATTTAGGTTTTCAAAAAAAGCCCATAAAGGGATACCATTGTCATTAGATTTTTGTCCATCTTCCCAAAATTCAGAATTTTTTGTTTTATTAGAAACATCACTTCTGCAAATTATGGCATTATTTTCTTTTGGGTACCTGATACTGTTTTTTTTAGAAGCTAGGCTTATGGGTTACTGGGGTTGTCAGTATTTTCAGGGGTCTTCCCCAAACAGAAAAGTTTGAAAATGCTTCTAATTAGTCCTAACTCTGGACCTCAGAGCTGCAGCAATGTGACTTCCCACACTATCCTTCCTGTAGTCTTAAGTGAGATTGCCAATGAGGAACAGCACAGGCCTCTATGCCCACTAGAAACTAGATAAAGGTCATTTCCATATAATGTAAGGAATCTTACAACACCAGGTTATAGTCCAACTGTTTTATTTGAAGGGTACGGTAGCATAGTGGTTATGTTACTGGGCTGGTAATCCAGAGGCCTGGACTAAAATCCAGAGTCATGAGTTCAAATCCCGCCACGGCAGCTGGCGAATTTAAATTCAATTAAATAAAAATCTGGAATTAAAATACTAGTATCAGTAATGATGGCTATGAAACTACCGGATTGTCGTAAAAACCCATCTGGTTCACTAATGCCCTTTAGGGAAGGAAACCTGCCGTCCTTACCTGGTCTGGCCGAGATGTGACTCCAGACCCACAGCAATGTGGTTGATTCTTAATTGCCCTCTGAAATGGCCGAGCAAGCCACTCAGTTGTAAAATCTCGCTACGAAAAGTCATAAGAATAAAACCGGCATCGGACCACGAGGCACCGGACACAACAACAGTCGACCCTGCAAGGTCCTCCTTACTAACATCTGGGGACTTGTGCCAAAATTGGGAGAGCTGACATAGCCATACTTACAGAATCATATCTTTCAGCCAACGTCCCAGACTCTTCCATCACCATCCCTGGGTATGTCCTGTCGCACCAGCAGGACAGACCCACCAGAGGTGGCGGTACAGTGATATACAGTCAGGAGGGAGTGGCCCTGGGAGTCCTCAACATTGACTCTGGACCCCATGAAATCTCATGGCATCAGGTCAAACATGGGCACGGAAACCTCCTGCTGATTACCACCTACCGTCCTCCCTCAGCTGATGAATCAGTCCTCCTCCATGTTGAGCACCACTTGGAGGAAGCACTGAGGGTAGCAAGGGCACAAAATGTACTCTGGGTGGGGGACTTCAATGTCCATCACCAAGAGTGGCTCGGTAGCACCACAGCTGGCCGAGTCCTGAAGGACATAGTTGCTAGACTGGGCCTGCGGCAGGTGGTGAGCGAACCAACACGAGGGAAAAACTTGCTTGACCTCGTCCTCACCAATCTACCTGTCGCAAATGCATCTGTCCATGACAGTATTGGTAGGAGTGACCACCGCACAGTCCTCGTGGAGATGAAGTCCCGTCTTCGCACTGAGGACACCATCCAACGTGTTGTGTGGCACTACCACTGTGCTAAATGGGATAGATTCAGAATGGATCTAGCAGCTCAAAACTGGGCATCCATGAGGCACTGTGGGCCATCAGCAGCAGCAGAATTGTATTCCACCACAATCTGTAACCTCATGGCCTGGCATATTCCTCACTCTACCATTACCAACAAGCCAGGGGATCAACCCTGGTTCAATGAGGAGTGTAGAAGAGCAGCACCAGGCAGCACCAGGCGTACTTAAAAATGAGGTGCCAACCTGGTGAAGCTACAACTCAGGACTACATGCATGCAAAACAGCGGAAGCAACATGCTATAGACAGAGCTAAGCGATTCCACAACCAACTGATCAGATCAAAGCTCTGCAGTCCTGCCACATCCAGTCATGAATGGTGGTGGACAATTAAACAACTAACGGGAGGAGGAGGCTCTGTAAACATCCCCATTCTCAATGATGGCGGAGTCCAGCACGTGAGTGCAAAAGACAAGGCTGAAGCGTTTGCAACCATCTTCAGCCAGAAGTGCCGAGTGGATGATCCATCTCAGCCTTCTCCTGATATCCCCACCATCACGGAAGCCAGTCTTCGGCCAATTCGATTCACTCTACGTGATATCAAGAAACGGCTGAGTGCACAGCAAAGGCTATGGGCCCTGACAACATCCCAGCTGTAGTGCTGAAGTCTTGTGCTCCAGAACTAGCTGCGCCTCCAGCCAAGCTGTTCCAGTACAGCTACAACACTGGCATCTACCCGACAACGTGGAAAATTGCCCAGGTATGTCCTGTCCACAAAAAGCAGGACAAATCCAATCCGGCCAATTACCGCCCCATCAGTCTACTCTCAATCATCAGCAAAGTGATGGAAGGTGTCATCGACAGTGCCATCAAGCGGCACTTACTCACCAATAACCTGCTCACCGATGCTCAGTTTGGGTTCCGCCAGGACCACTCGGCTCCAGACCTCATTACAGCCTTGGTCCAAACATGGACAAAACAGCTGAATTCCAGAGGTGAGGTGAGAGTGACTGCCCTTGACATCAAGGCAGCATTTGACCGAGTGTGGCACCAAGGAGCCCTAGTAAAATTGAAGTCAATGGGAATCGGGGGGAAAACTCTCCAGTGGCTGGAGTCATACCTAGCACAAAGGAAGATGGTAGTGGTTGTTGGAGGCCAATCATCTCAGCCCCAGGGCATTGCTGCAGGAGTTCCTCAGGGCAGTATCCTAGGCCCAACCATCTTCAGCTGCTTCATCAATGACCTTCCCTCCATCATAAGGTCAGAAATGGGGATGTTCGCTGATGACTGCACAGTGTTCAGTTCCATTCGCAACCCCTCAGATAATGAAGCAGTCCGAGCCCGCATGCTGCAAGACCTGGACAACATCCAGGCTTGGGCTCATAAGTGGCAAGTAACATTCGCGCCAGGTAAGTGCCAGGCAATGACCATCTCCAACAAGAGAGTGTCTAACTACCTCCCCTTGACATTCAACGGCATTACCATCGCCGAATCCCCCACCATCAACATCCTGGGGGTCACCATTGACCAGAAACTTAACTGGACCAGCCATATAAATACTGTGGCTACGAGAGCAGGTCAGAGGCTGGGTATTCTGCGGTGAGTGACTCACCTCCTGACTCCCCAAAGCCTTTCCACCATCTACAAGGCACAAGTCAGGAGTGTGATGGAATACTCTCCACTTGCCTGGATGAATGCAGCTCCAACAACACTCAAGAAGCTCGACACCATCCAAGATAAAGCAGCCCGCTTGATTGGCACCCCATCCACCACCCTAAACATTCACTCCCTTCACCACCGGCGCACTGTGGCTGCAGTGTGCACCATCCACAGGATACACTGCAGCAACTCACCAAGGCTTCTTCGACAGCACCTCCCAAACCCGCGACCTCTACCACCTAGAAGGACAAGAGCAGCAGGCGCATGGGAACAACACCACCTGCACGTTCCCCTCCAAGTCACACACCATCCCGACTTGGAAATATATCGCCGTTCCTTCATTGTCGCTGGGTCAAAATCCTGGAACTCCCTTCCTAACAGCACTGTGGGAGAACCGTCACCACACGGACTGCAGCGGTTCAAGAAGGCGGCTCACCACCACCTTCTCGAGGGCAATTAGGGATGGGCAATAAATGCTGGCCTCGCCAGCGACGCCCACATCCCGTGAACGGAAAAAAAAAATTGAAAATCACAAGCTTTCGGAGGCTTTCTCCTTCGTCAGGTGAGTGTGGGAATCGGATTCCATGGAAGGTTGCCGCATTTATAGTCCGAGAACAATACCTAGTGATTACAGATAATCTTTCCAACTGCCTGTTGTCAAGGCAATCAAAGTGTTCAGACAGAGAGATGTTACCTACAGGACCACCGAATACACAAACGGCCAGAACAAAAGACAGACGGACAGAGAGAGAGAGAAACATCCGAAAGGAAGAGAAAGACAGAGAATGACCTGTTGTAAGCAACCATCTTCAGGATTATTTTTTTGGATGCTAGTGCTGAGGCACAAAGTACTCACCACATTGGATATAGCACAGTCAGATGCAGAACAACATACTTCTGCCCTAACTTCCAAGCACCCCCTACTTAACTGGTGATATTTCTTCCATTTCCTGTATCCGCCACCTGTTGCCCCTTTGAGATTGCCAACTGGGGATAGCTTTGTGCTATAGGTCTGTGACCACCAAAAACTCGACTGACATTTACAAAGTCATTTCATATGGGCCCCCTTACAGACAGAAGAGCCTATCAGTCTGCCCTGGATATGACTTGAACCTAGATCTGAGTTGAAAGACCAGTCTCTAGCCCACTGCAGTATACTGTTCCCTTATCAAGTGAAATGGACTTAATGTTGAAAGTAAAATGTTTTTATGCATCTTGTATGTTGGAAAATAGGGCAATAGGATGAAGAATCAATAGTGAAATAGAAAAACATACTGATTTTGCCAGTGAAATTAAGCATTTACAGTGACTCTGGCTAAGATCAATTCTATTCACATTGACTAAACGTGTTCCTCTCCTTCCCTCGTGTTATACTGAATACTAAAGCATTGCCTTTCTCCTGCTCCTACTATCACAGAAACCTCCATTGTATCCTTTTTTTTTATTTTTTTGAAATCTAAATTTAAAAATGGGAAGTATTCATGAAAACCTACAAAACATGAAAAAAGCTGCCAAATAGTTTTAAAAAAAATCCTGACATGGCCCCAAAAAGCTGACCACTTAACCCCCACCCACTGATGCTTCTCCTTCTCCACCTCCTCTCTCTTTCCCCTCCTCTTTCTCTCCCCCCCCCCCCCCCCCCACTGAAAAGCAGCCTTAAAGGCCACTGCTTCAAGGTGACCGAAGTTAATTCTTTGTACATTGCATGTCAGGACTTTTGTTTTGGAATCACATTCTGCAACTTATTTAGTTTTCACAGAAAAATGGACTCTCAGTGGCCTCGTATGACGGTTACATTCTATCTTGTTTGTGTCATGAGGCTTTAATCTTGATCGTAGGTCAAACAAGAATACTGCAGATGATGTTCTAAAATTGTAAGATAAGCACATTCCTGTTTTGTGAGGCCTTTTGTGCAATGGATTGGTGTTGGTGTGTTACAGCACCGAGTGTTAGGACAGATTGATGCATCCTTCCCTGACATAATCAGCGCCTGACCCTGGTCTGCTCATTCTGAGGAAGTACTGAGCGGAGGCCTAGTATTTTCATGCAGGACAGGTAATCACCCCAGGCCTTGCCATTCTCCTCATTATGGACCCACTACAAACTTTGAGAACCTTTTTTGTAATGGGGGATGCAATAAATTTTTTTAAAAAGTTTTCTTTTATCAGACATGTAAAAGTTTTATTTTAGTCAATGAAAGTGTGATCTCTCTCTCAGCTTTGACATGGCTGAAATATTCAAATTACCCTCAGTTGAGTTTTTAACATCAACTTTTAATAATGAAGTACTTTTTTAAAAAAAACTCACATACGTCTTTTTCACTCTGACCTTCATCCTCCTTCCCTGTGTGTGAACCCCCCCCCCCCCCCCCCAAGTTTGGAATTGATCAATCTATCATCATGTTGCATTTAGAAGTTTCCTGTCATTTCCCAGGCTGGACCATTTGTAAATAGCTTGTGTAATGACCTTGTCTGGTTACATCTATGCCCTGTGATAGTAGTCCAGAGTTATTTCTGGCAATTTATAGGACATAAATCTATTCAATTCCCCTGTGGCTGCAACATGCCTGACTACCCCTGTTCACATAGTGACTTCTAAAACATCTTTTCTGGTGCTCGCTGATAGCCACTTCACGTTTGGTTTCTATAAAATGGGGGTGGGGGGAGCATTACAGATTCCAAGTTGAAACAGTAAAACTGCCAAATTTAACAATTAACTGTCCAGGTATAAAAAAGTTTCAACTTGGAATCTCTTTTACAAATAGAAAATTGTACACTGGTTTTCACACTAATACATTACTACTGCATATTCTTAACATTGAATTTACAGGCAGGTACACTGGTGACCTAATTGTGCATCTTTGTACAGTAATCTAACGCTGCTCAGGGTTGAGCATGAATGCTGACAGTTTATCTCTCGCTGTAATTCTGGAGCAAGTACTTAATTTGCAGGTACTTGAATGGATCCTGCTGATAGGGGTAGAATTTATTCATTAATTACAGAAAGAAATACCCCTATGAAAGAGATACCAAAGTCTGTTGATGCCCTTCTCACGTCAGGCTCTAAATCCACTTGTGGTTAGTGGACCTGGGAGCTGGTTGTGTCACATTGGTGAAGGGCTGATTAATTTATTTTGGACAAGCCTCCTCCTGGGTTAATACTGGTAATGCAACTGTGGGGCACTCTCTTGCCCTCTCTAATCTGTCCTTTAAAGACCTTCCACAGACCAGACAGGTAGGTCGGTAGGTTTCAGCCTTCATTCACAGTTGTAAATTACACTGAGGCTGTATTCCAAGCAGTAATACCTGAGTTGGGCTGCTCAGTAGTTGCATCCTAGGTTTAAAAAACCTAATCCTCCTGTGGCCTTGGCAGAATTGGAGATATCCATGTACTTTTTAAATATGATGAGGGTTTCTGTCTCTACCACCCTTTCATGCAGTGAGTTCCAGATACCCACCACCCTCTGGGTAAAATTTTTTTCCTCAGCTCCCCTCTAATCCTTCTACCAATTACTTTAATCTATGTCCCCTGGTTATTGACCTCTCTGCTAAGGGAAATAGGTCCTTCCTATTCACTCTATCTAGGCCCCTCATAATTTTATATACCTCAATTAAATCTCCCCATAGCCTCCTTTGTTCCAAAAAAAACAACCCCAGCCCATCCAATCTTTCCTCAAAGCAAAAATTCTCCAGTTCTGGCAACATCCTCGTAAATCTCCTCTGTACCCTCTGGTGCAATCACATCTTTCCTGTTATGTGACTAGAACTGTTTGCAGAACTCAAGCTGTGGCCTAACTAGTGTTTTATACAGTTCTATCATAACCTCCCTGCTCTTATATTCTGTGCCTTGGCTAATAAAGGAAAGTATCCCGTATGCCTTTTCAACCACCTTATCTACCTGTCCTGCTACCTTCAGGGATCTGTGGACATGCACTCCAAGGTCCCTCTGTTCCTCTACACTTCTCAGTATCCTCCCATTGATTGAATTCCATTTGTCACTTTTCTGCCCATCTGACCAGTCCATTGATATCTTCCTACAGTCTACAGCTTTCCTCCTCACTGTCAACCACGAGGCCAGTTTTTGTATCATCTGCAAACTTCTTGATCATGCCTCCTACACAAGTCCAAATCATTAATATATATCTCAAAAAGTAGGGGTCTGCGGAACCCACTGGAAACAGCCTTCCAGTCACAAACACCCGCCAATCACTACCCTTTGCTTCCTGCCACTGAGCCAATTTTGGATCCAATTTGCCACTTACCCTTGGATCCCATAGGCTTTTACTTTTTTGACCAGTCTTCCATGTAGGGCCTTGCCAAAATCCATGTAGACTACATCAAACGCACTACCCTCATCAACCCTCCTTGTTACCGCCTCAAAAAAAAAAATTCAATCAAGTTAGTCAGACACGACCTTCCCGTAACAAATCCATGCTGACTGTCCTTGATTAATCAGTGCCTTTCTAAATGATGATTAATACTGTCCCTCAGTTGTTCCAATAATTTGCCACCACCAAGGTTAGGCTTGAGAACACGCACCATAGAATCATAGACTGGTTATGGCACAGAAGGAGGCCATTCGACCCATTGAGCCTCGCTGGCTCTCCAAGAGCATTCCAGTTAGTCCCACGCCCCTGCTCTTTCCCCATAGCCCTGCAAATTTTTCTCCCTCAGGTACCTAACTAATTCATTTTTGAAAGCCACAATTGACCCTGCTTTCACCACCCTTTCAAGCAGTGCATTCCAGATCATAACCACTCGCTGCATTAAAAAGTGTTTCCTCATGTCTCCTTTGGTTCTTTTGCCAATCACCTTAAACCTGTGTCCTCTGGTTTGTGACCCTTCCACCAATGGGAACAGTGTTTCTTTATTTACTTTGTCTAGACCTGTCGTGATTTTGAACACTTCTATCAAATTACCTCTCAACCTTCTCTGCTCTAAGGAGAAAAATCCCATCTTTTCCAGTCTATCCATATAACTGAAGTCCCTCATCCCTGGAACCATTCCAGTAAATCTTTTCTGCACCCTTTCTAAGGCCATCACATCCTTCCTAAAGTGCGGTGCCTGGAATGGGACACAATACTCCAGTTGTGGCCGAACCAGTGTTTTATAAAGCTTCAACATAACATCCTCACTTTTGTACTCTATGCCTCTATTTATAAAGCCCAGGATCCCGTATGCTTTCTTAAACACTTTCTCAATCTGTCCTGCCACCTTCAATGACCTGTGTACATATACCCCGAGGTCTCTGTTTCTGAACCTCCTTTAGAATTGTACCATTTAGTTTATACTGCCTCTCCTCATTCTTCCTACCAAAATGTATCACTTCACACTCCTGTGTTAAATTTCATCTGCCACGTGTCTGCCCATTCCACCAGCCTGCCTATATCCTCTTGAAGTCTATTACTTCCTCCTCATTGTTTACTATACTTCCAAGTTTTGTGTCATCTGCAAGGGCAAGGATTCTGGTGCTAATGCTATGGTTAATTAGCTATCTGGTGTTCTCCAGTGCTTGGCTATCCTGGCAATATCCCATTTGGTTTGAGTAGACTAATTTGGAGCTATGAGCCTAGAAATTGGATTTTCAGGCTAGAAACAGGCTCTAAAGGGACCAGTAGGGCGGGCGTGCGTACACTCATTCCAGGCTGGGTATTTGCTGCACGCCATATTGGTTAGGGAACCCTGTAATCTTTCATTTCAGGCCCCTTTCTGAAACTAGTTTGGGACTGTCCGCAGCATGGGCCGTGCGTGTTGCAGTCAGTGTTTTCAGACATACAGCAGCCAAACCAACAGTCTTTTAAGGTGACAGCTACAGACTACTGCCAAAAAGGTGAGTAAAGATTACTTACATGAATGTGCAGCCAGAAGAAGCAGGTGAGCACTTCCTGGCTCCACATTAAAACTGGGCTCCTGCCAGCCACCGCTCACCCCCGTCCCAATCTCCTTCCCCACCCCGGACTTGCAGTTGGTCTGAGGCTGGTGACCCTGCCAGTTGATCATCTTATTTGAAACCGGCACATTGCCTGAGTGCAAGTGGCATCCCCAGCATGCTGTTCATAAGAAATAGGAACAGGAGTAGGCCAGACGTCCCCTCGAGCCTGCTCAGCCATTCAATAAAATCATGGCTGATCTTCGATCTCTGCTCCACTTTCCTGCCCGACCCCAATATCCCTTGATTCCCCTATAGTCCAAAAATCTATGGATCTCAGTACTGAATATACTCAATGACTCTGCATCCATGGCCCTTTTAGGGTAGAGAATTCCAAAGATTCACAATCCAGAGTGAAGAAATTCCTCCTCATCTCAGTCTTAAATGGCCGACCCCTTATCCTGAGACTATGCCTCCTAGTTCTAGACTCTCCAGCCAGGGGAAACAGCCTCTTAGCATCAATCCTGTCAAGCTCCCGCAGAATCGTCTGTGTCAATGAAATCACCTCTCATTCTTAAACTCCAGGGAGTGTAGGCCCATTCTATTCAATCTTGTCTCATAGAATAACCCTTTCATCCCAGGAATCAATCTAGTGAACCTTTGTTGCACTGCCTCTAAGGCAAGTATATCCATCCTTAGGTAAAGAGACCAAAACTCTGCGCAGTACCGAAGGTGTGGTCTCACCAAAGCCCTGTACGATTGTAGCAAGACTTCCTTACTCTTGTACTGTAACCCCCTTGCAATAAAGGCCAACGTGCCATTTGCCTTCCTAATTGCTTGCTGTACCTGCATGTTAACTTTGTGTTTCTTGTACGAGGACACCCAAATCTCTGAACACCAACATTTAAGTTTCTCAACATTTTAAAAAATATTCTGTTTTTCTATTCTTCCTCACATTTCCCCACATTATATGCTATCTGCCACCTTCTTGCCCACTCATTTAATCTGTCAATATCCCTTTGCAGACTTTGTCCTCCTTACTTTCTCACCTAGTTTTATATCAGCAAATTTGGATACATTACACTTGGTCCCTTCATCTAAGTCATTAATATAGATTGTAACTAGCTGAGGCCCAAGCACTGATCCTTGTGGCACCCCACTAGTTACAGCCTGCCAACCTGAAAATGACCTGTTTATCCTACTCTTTTCTGTCCATTAACCAATCGTCTATCCGTGCTAATATATTACCATAATATACCCCAACCCCATGAGCCCTTATCTTGTGTAACAACCTTTTATGTGGCACCTTAATCAAATGTCTTTTGGAAATCCAAATATACTACATCCACCAGTTCCTCTTTATCTACCCTGCTTGTTACATCCTCAAAAAACATGAATAGATTTGTCAAACACTATTTCCCTTTTTCTTAAAACCATGTTAACTCTGCCTAATTGTATTATGATTTTCTAAGTGCCTTGTTACCACTTCCTTATTAATGGATTCCAGCATTTTCCTCTGCTTGTAGTTCCCTGTTTTCTCTCCCTCCTTTCTTGAATAGTGTGTTACATTTGCTACCTTCCAATCCGCTGGGATCGTTCTAGAATCTATGGAATTTTGGAAGATCACAACCAATGCATCCACTATCTCTGCAGCCACCTCTTTTAGAACCCTAGGATGTAGGCCATCAGGTCCAGGGGATTTGTCAGCTTTTAGTCCCATTAGTTTCTCAAGTATTTTTTCTCTACTGATTAATTACTTAAGTTCCTCACACTCATTAACCCCTTGGTTCCCCACTATTTTTGGTATGCTTTTTGTGTCTTCTACTGTGAAGTCAGATACAAAATATCTGTTTAATGTGTCTGCCATTTCCTTATTCCCCATTTATAATTTCTCCTATCTCAGCCTCTAAGGGACTAACATTTTCTTTTGCTACTCTTCCCTTTTTCATACTTTGTAGAAACTCTGACAATCTATTATTTCTTGCTAGTTTACTCTCATTCTATTTTCTCCCTCTATCAATTTTTTGCTCATCCTTTATTGGTTTCTACAACCCTCAGGCTTGCTACTCTTCTTCACATTATAGGCCTCTTCTTTTAATCTAATACTATCCTTAACTACTTTAATTAGCCACGGATGGATTACTCTTCCTGTGGAGTTTTTATCATTGAGAATTTTAAAATATTTCTTTAAATGTCTACCACTGCTTATCTACTGCATTACCTTTTAATCTAATTTCCCAATCTACCTTAGCCAATTTGCCCCTCATATCTAAGTAATTGGCTTTGTTTAAATTCCTGTTCACTTCTTGATGACGCAAGAGTTCCATGTGATGCTCTTGCTCACCAGCTTCGGCACAGCGGTTCGTGTTTGCCACTGGCTTCCAATTTCTAAGCCATCATGTCCACTCTAGAGGCCTGGATTTTGGCTGCTGTTTTATTGAGCAGAGAAACTGGCCTGTAGGAAGTACATGAGATTGAATCCTTTATCCTTGTGCATTAGTATGGTTGTTTCAAATGAGCCTGCGAGGGTGCATATGTAGTAGAATACTTTCTGCAACATTGGTGTTTAGTTGGGAATGTAGGACTGCACTAGGCATAGGTGTTTAGGTAGGCTGGATTACTGTAGTTTAGATGGGAGAATCTGGTGACTGGGCAACTGCTGGTGACTGTTGCAGGAGAGGGACATTTGTAAATAAGCTTTTGGCTCCTGGTAGTGGCATGGGATTCTGAGGTGTAAAATGAAGTATTATAAGCTGCAAGCTCCATGTTGCTTTCTTTGGACTTGGAGGGAAAGTTGCTACCTAATTTGCTAATGGATGAACCAGTTCTATTCTAGACCCATTGTTGAAGGGCATATTGAGAATTTTTGCAAGAATGCTTTTAAAGAGTATTTATTGTATGGTTAGTTTATGGAAAATCTTTTAATTTCTTTGTGTTATAGGCTAACAATCAGTGACCCAATTCAATTTATCTACTAACTTTTTTTTTAAAAAACAGATGTGCTCAGCCTATCCAAATTAACCAAGAACCTGTGATTCTACAAGTTGTCGTAATATCTGATGTTACAAGAAACAACAAGGCCTTGGTTTGGTACATAAGTCAAACTCATCCTGTTGCATTGTAAATAGTGACATTTTTGGTATAAATATCGATGTTTGTTTAAAGGATAAAACAGTTACTGCCTGTTTGTAATGTTTTAGTTACATTTTTTTTAAAACTTACATAATTTTTGTATGATTTTTGCCTGAACTGTGACATGCTAATCATAACCATTAAATTTGGCTGTTTAATTAGATTGTGACTATTTTACTTTTTAATGTAAACATACCAAATTACTTGTGTTCAAGATTTGAAGTTTGCTCTTGGGCTGGTAGCTCCTTACTGAGCTGTTCTCCTCTGCAACTCTATCCTGGTCATCCAATGCCATCCTTTGCCTTTTCTCCCACAATCACCTCTCTTCCACTGCTTAATATCCCCATGCTCTATAAGTGAATGTATTTTAGCCCAAACGACAAATTCAAGCTGCTAGTTTAAAGTTATCTGTGCAGAGCCCACTGCCAACTCCACCCCCACTTGGAGAGTCGTGAAAAAGACCAATGGCTGGAACTCTGCTCAGATTTGATTTTCCCAGACTCTTGGATTCCTCTGCCATTAAGACTATGGCCTCTCCACTGGACTAAATTGTTAGGCTCAGCTGCTGTGACTCTGCTCCTTTACCACATCACATTTCAAAGTAACTAACACTTTCTAGCCAGCAGGCCATTTCTTTTCTTCCCCACCACCCCCACCACCACCACCAGATGAGCTGACTGTACTTTAATGCACTGCTGGAGTTTCAGCTTCATTTTACTGCTAATGGGGGTCATGCACAGATATACACTTCCCTTGGGCCGAAGTCCATTTCTCCGCTGCTTCTGTACCTTAGTGACTTCCAACATCACTGCTGTTTTCTACGAAGACTGTATTCTCACTGGTCATCTCCATTCTAGTATCTAGCCTGCCACTGTTTCCTGCTCCTCTTGCTGGGATTTTTCACTGTATGCTGAGCTAGCTCTGATCTGGTTCCCATTCTGCTCCACTGCCACCTGCTTCCCATCCCTGTACTGCTTTATTGGATCTGTTAGTGTACAAGGCCATTACTCACCTCTGCTGGATCGACCTAATGCTGGCTCATGGTTGGTTCTCCACGCCTCTTTTCATGGGAAAACCTCTAGCAGTGTGTGCACTGGTACTCTACCCCTCCTGGACTCTTGCCCTCCACCCAACCAGCAGAGTTTGTCGATGCTGTAAACTGACTGCACCCTGTCTGGAAGCCAACTTCATTCCACCATGGACTTTGACTTTGGACTCTGGTCTGCTCCTTTTTCTCAGTTTACAACCAGGACGTAACTTGAATTTCCTCAGTGACCATTCACATGTGCATTTTGGCTGCCACTCCTATCTCCCTTTTTACTCTACTCCTCTGAGCACTTCTCTCCTGTATCCTGCCTTTCCTGTTACCCACATATGCTTCCTTTCACTGGTACTTTATTACCTGAACCCTTCCCTATTCCACAACCGTGCTACTTTCCTGCTGCTGTCCCAGGCTTGACTCCATCCTGGATAGGCCCACAGCTTCCCTCCGTGCTTTTCAGCATTCTCTGAAGGGGCCATTAAGGTACTTGTTGATACTAGGAACAGGAGTCGGCCATTCAGCCCCTCGTGCCTGCGCCGCCATTTGATAAGATCATGGCTGATCTGTGATCTAACTCCATATACCTGCCTTTGGCCCATATCCCTTAATACCTTTGGTTGCCAAAAAGCTATCTATCTCACATTTAAATTTAGCAATTGAGCTAGTATCAATTGCCATTTGCGGAAGAGTGTTCCAAACTTCTACCGCCCTTTTGTGTAGAAATGTTTTCTAATCTCGCTCCTGAAAGGTCTGGCTCTAATTTTTAGACTGTGCCCCCTACTCCTAAAATCCCCAACCAGCGGAAATAGTTTCTCTCTATCCACCCTATCTGTTCCCCTTAATATCTTAAACTTCGATCAGATCACCCCATAACCTTCGAAACTCCAGAGAATACAACCCCAATTTGTGTAATCTCTCTTCATAACTTAACCCTTGAAGTCCAGGTATCATTCTAGTAAACCTACACTGCACTCCCTCCGAGGCCAATATGTCCTTCCGAAGGTGCGGTGCCCAGAACTGCTCACAGTACTCCAGGTGCGGTCTAACCAGGGTTTTTCATAGCTGAATTGCTAAATTTAAATCTGAGATAGATAGCTTTTTGGCAACCAAAGGTATTAAGGGATATGGAGTTAGATTACAGATCAGCCATGATCTTATCAAATGGCAGAGCAGGCACGAGGGGCTGAATGGCCTACTCCTGTTCCTATGTCACTGCTTCCTTACAAGCAGCAAACCCTAACCGTTTATCAGCTGTCTTATAATGTCTCTCTTTGGCTTGGTGTCAATTTTTGTCTGATTACGCTCCTGTGAAGCGACTTGGGATGTTTTCCTCTATTAAAAGTACGATATGAATGCAAATTGTTACTGTTTTTTAAAATATATATTATATATATAATCTCCAAATATAACAAGTTCCTCTTCATTCTATATTTTTTTCCTCAGTGATTTGAAGAAGCATAAGCAGCATGTGTGCAAAAGGCTTGATTTCTGCTGCAAATTAATGACTTGCATTAGTTGCCTTATTTCATTTGTACTGAATTTTGCGTAGTTAGTAACATGAAGTAATGTTTGTAAAGTGATAGGACGGTACTTGCTGAGGGCCTCTGCCACTGGCAGAGCTTCTAGCACCAGGTGACTTATTCAAAAAGCACTGATTGCCTTACACTTGTCTGAGCGGTGATACTAATGGATACAAATCATGGGCAGTGTAATGGTGATTTTCTAATAAGCTACCAACTGCATGGGAGGCCCAGCATGTGTCACAAGCCTCAAATAGGTAAGTTTAAAATCAACAAACCATTACTGGTTCAAATGTGAAGGAGTGTTTTATCCTCTTCCACAAGAGCCATTATGTTTACTGCAGCTCAGCCTTTATATACTCAATAAATCAGTCAATAAAGCATCCTTAGTGTCAGAGTTTTCATTTTCAATACTATAAACAAGTGATTTCAAATATCCTTTTGGATTATTGCCCAGTATTGACACCATAAACTCTTGGGCAGCATGATTGGGTAAATTAACAGGAGGTTTGATACTCTTGACAAATCTAACCGACTCTCTGACAGAGACTGGAGGTGAAATGCGAGAAAGCAATGATCCTTTAGCTGGGGAAATAATGAGCTGGAATTGGCACAGCTCCTGACCTTCAAAGGACGCAGGAGTAGACTATCACATGTAGCAACAGCTGTCTAAAATCAATTATGAAATGTTCATACTTAGCACATGATTTTCCCAGAATCAAGCTCATTAGGTTTACTTGAGCAGTATGTGGAGGAATGTGGAATGAAGAACTACAGCAATTCCAAACAGTTTTTTTGTACTAGATGGCAAATCAGCCACTAAGGTTTTAGCAATCCAAATATATGCAGTCTGGCAATATGGCAAATGGAATAGCTCAGAGAGCAGATCACATTACCATGGTACTGCCAGCACCTGCCATTGGAATATTAGTACTTGGCACACATACAGTGGATGATCTCCAGGTTTGTAATGCATAGAATTCAATCAAGATGTAATATTGCTCATCTTATCCAGACCCAGTGAAGAAAGAAAAATGGTATTGCCTGAGTGCATTAACAACTTTAGCTGAGCTGTATTTGAAGACTTCAGTTTTAGAATTCAGAGTGATGCTGAAAGCAAGCTCCTCATTGAAGGTCTCATGTAGAAGTAAAAGATGATCAAGGTGAAACTGACTGATTAGTTTGAAATTTTTTTAGCAGTCTCTACCACAATGAAATGTAATAGTCACACTTTTTTTGTTTTACTCTTCTAATCCTGCATGAGACAAAGTTAAGGGAAAGCACCAGAGGCAACGTAAAACCATCAATAATGAAAGAGGGGTCACTGTAATGGGCGCAAAATTTCACACCAGGATGAAGAAAGAGACTTAAACTCCCATCGTTTCAAAATTTAAACAGCAATAAAGTGATATTCTAGCATTTTCTAACAAACATAATAGATGGCAGGAAAATAAGATGGTACCCTTATATAGTGAAGGGATAGTACAGCCATAAAAATTCATGGAACAGTCATTCCTATGGCTTTTTCTTTACATCCCATTGGATAGCCTGTGGCACGTGGAGTAAAACAAAGATTAGATTTTTTAAAAACAAAATCTTTATCCACCGTTGGTTTGTATCATGGAAAGTAGTCTAAGATCTGCAGCATTTCCTCTACCCCACACTTCAAATTTTACAATCCAGAAGTGGAGGTTTGTGCTCAGTGATTATCATATTACCTTGTCTGGAAATGAGAAAATCAAAGGCTCATCAGCTTGGTGAGTAAATGCACCTCTTGGCTTGTATGCCTTAGTACCACACCATGACAGTCCCAGGCTCAATTCTACTCTGGTGAATGAGTTGGAAGTCAGCCAGAGTTATGGTAAGGTTATTTCAATTCATCTTGGTGGCTAAGTGGGGGAGGAGGGAAAGAAAGGAAAATTAGCGAAGTTTCCAAGTCGTGATAACTAATCACAGCAGAATAACCTGCTGACACTGTCTAGGTTCACATATGAAGAGTGACCACTTGCGCAAGATAGTGGAGGCACCTGTGGAACCATCTCCCAGCCTGAGTCATTGCTTTGAGGAGAAGCTAAGAATGTGAGTTGTGTGTTTTAAAAAATCTCAAGTTTTACTACAGGATGCACTCCAGATTGTAACTTTCAACTCTACCCAGGAAGACCATTAACAATAACTGGCAAATAAATGATTATGGAAAAATGTGTCCCTTTTGGAAATACTTTTTTTCATCAGCTTGGCAGTTCTAACTTGTTTTGTAAATGACCACTACATCTTACATACATGAAAAAACAAGGAATACAAAACTTTTTCTGAATCTTATTTATTCTGTATTTAACACACCTGATTTGCCTATATCTTTTCAATAAATACCTTGCATTGCTAGTTACATTTCAGATTGAAAATATAGAACAATGCACTGAAAAATAGATTGCTGTTAGCAAATACATTCAACACCATCAATCTGCCACGCCTGGAAAGGCATACATGTCACAATATTGAAAAACACAATTACAGCCACAGACTGTACTGGTTTAAATATAAGCAGAGGCCAGTCCTGCCCCACATTGAGCAAAACTAAAGTATGAGCAGGCTGTTTTGACAGCTATACCAGTGACATGTACAATTATTGAAAAGATAATTACTGCAGGGCAGCAACTCCTACACTCTGCAATTACAGCAATGGATAGAAATGTATTTTTTTTAAAAAACAAATTCAAACCAACAAAAATATACTGAAATGCTATATCTTTCTAATAAGATCCTAAGCATGCACATACACAAACAAGTGCACCATCAAGCTTCGGCAGTTCAGGTCTTTTAGCACACACAATATGCATTAATTGCCAGTATCAAACTGGCATCCTACAGGATTACAAATGACTCATGCAAAATACGGCACCAGAAAGCTTTCTTGAACTTTAACAATGCAAATGGGTCAGTAAATCAGGTACATTTCAGAATATTTGGAAGCCAACTGCATTTTCACTTAGGAAACTTCATGCTCCAAATACACAGTTATCCAGCATTATGAGCCGCACCTTCAAGGTTCCTCAATAGAAGAAAAATCAGGCTAGGTTCCCTTATGGAAAGGAGGATGGATAAACATACTGGTTTTGCTCAATTATCTTTGGGGATCAGGGCATTGCTTCAGAAGATTAAATGAGTAGGGTGGAGTCTATGATCAGGTACACTGCACATGGTCTATGGATGAATCAGGCTTAATGGGCTGAAAGTGTCTTTTCTTGTTCTGTGCTTTATGTTTTAAAGTACTGTATAATAGAGACTTTCAACAAAAACATAAAATAGTTCAACTCCAGTTCCAAAAAACCAGTACCATGTGCTGAACTAAGCAACTTAGGTTACACCGTTATCACATGTAGAGGAGTGTAACATGCAAACCTGTGTAAAATTGTGCTTTCAAATTGCAGAGGACAATTAGCATTACCTGATGAATTAAACCGCATACAGTATTCAAACCCTAATCACTACAAATAGCAACCTAATTTGATTGTCCTGAAGATATCAAGGGACGGTTTCTGTACATTTTAACTGCTTTTGATTCTGAAGTACAGTAGTCTTTTTCACAGTCTTATCAAGTTTTCAAATAAATTACCAGCTACTGGATCAACTCCAACACAAGACAAAATCAAAATATACTGTTTAGTTACTTACTAAAATTATTTAAAAATACCACTGACATAAATCATGACTTCAACCAAAACTTCAATTAAGAATAAATAAGACTGATTACAAACCAACAAGTAAGTGCCTAATAACAGCTATTTTTGTATCTGTCAAACAGTTATTGTTTTTTCAATATTATTTCTTCTAAACTTGCCAATAATTCAGGCAAAACCTTGAAAGTGTTCATATTTCTGAAAAAGTATTGTGCGAACCTGATGGATGGTACAATGTTTTTGTCGCTGAATCATTTGCATTCCTTTGAGATTTACTTACAAACATTTACAGTAATGAAACATGAAGACTCTTCTGTTTAGTGGACCTTAATAAGAAGTGGGAAAAAGAATAAGTCAGTGCTCAATGAAACAATACCTTTTGAAGAATGTCAAGAAAAAAAAGTTAAGACTATAACAAATGGGAAAATTTAAGAACAATAATCGGTACATCTCAAGTAACACAGGCCTAATATTTACGAAACGTTTACCTAGAGTCTGGACTTTTATAGTTCTCAGTCCTGATACTAATACTGGACTTGTTTTAGCAGATACTGGTAAACAAATATGAACCTTGTGAATTCATTGCTCCATTTTTACACAATTGGAACAGTAGGCTGTTCAAAGATGCAGGTAAAATAGCCTCTTTGTAAAACATTGTGACAAAATTCTAATACTGGACACAATAATATTCATTCACATTTTACAGGAATGTTTCCAACAGGTTAATTACAGACAACAGATATAATTTCCTTATAAGTTTTCTAAAGCTGGACATTTTCTAGTGTTTATGGGCCAGGTACCTGACTGATTTAAAGCGATTTCCACTACTCATATCATTCAGGACTCCGTGGCAATTTCATATCGATTAGAAGCCATACAGAACCCTAAAATTCACAAGTTGCACTGAGATTGTCCTGCCTTTTTTAATACACAGAGAACTCAGTGCATTACATCAAGCTCCAGAGTCAGGTCTCAGGCCCCAAACCGAACACTGACAATCTTTTTTATTTTGTCCAGACCTATTATTTTCTTAGACTACATCAAAAAGTTCCAAGTCTAAAACACCAGAGTAATTACTTGCCAAAAATACAACACTATTTTACAAACATTACTCAAACGTCAGTTTGGTTTTGGTAATTCAGAACAAAATTACAGAGGGACATAGAAGAACTATACCATGCTGTCTAGGTTCTCCTGGGAGTGTTTTTCTTTTCCATTGTTTGAGTCCTCTGTGGGCATATACTGGTTCTGATAATCCTGAAGAATTGTTACAATATCATGGTGACCAAAGTGAATGGCCTCATCCACTGGTGTGTTGCCCCACCTACAATCAGTAAAAATATTACAGTACCAATTAAACTATACATTCCAGGTGAAGTGTCTGAAAAAACAAATTATTTACAGGCACTATATTCAATCAGAGTAAGAATTTCTGTAGACTATACGGGATTGAGCAGGCTATTTAAAATTAAATACTACTGGATTATGTCTAACTCACCTGTCTTTTGGGAACGGATTTACTTTGCACGCTTCTAACAAAAAGTGAACCACCTCCACGTGGCCTACAAATCAAAATACAGTCGTTACAGTTTGAACTACAAAACAAGTGCTTTCCTTACTGTAATAAAAGAGGCAGGCTATCTCCAAGTTACATCTTACCTTCAGCAGCTGCCACATGCAGTGCCGTTCGTGAGTCATAGTCCCTCTGCTCCATGTCCATGGCAGACAAAGCAAATCTGGAACAAAAGAAAGGTAACTGTTCTTCACAATTTCTTATGAGATCTAAGGTAATGTTTACATTGATAAGTCTTTTCATTCTATTTATATACTATTAAATGACTCCATTAGTTTTTTTTAAATTTGAAGATTTAATATTTTAATAGATTTTATGTGTAACTAGATGCAAAAATACAAGCTGTTAAACTAGAAAGGAGACACGTCCTGCATATTCTATCAAGTTCTGATCACCTTTCCAGGTAACCATTTATTTAAGGTATAACGGCAATTATAATGGTTATAGCTTGGTTAATGTGAAATAACTAATAATACCAAGTTGATGTCAGTATCCTTATGAGACAGAGATAGCCACTAGTTTTTTTGTTGCAGCTACCATAAAGCAACTTCACATACTTAAGTAAATTTTTTTTGTTTAAAAAAGCATCTTTTATAAACACACACCATCCAGAACTGGCAGTCTCTGAATTCAAGCCCACAAACACAGAGTAGCAGGTATGCTATTAGCCACAGGCAAGAGAAGGTGAACCACAAATGGCCTCCAGGCTGTATTTTGACTACCACTGCTCTGAGACAATGCATTGTTATTGTGTGTATCCTCCATTTTTATCACATTAAAGTACAAGAAGAGTACAAGCTGCTGAGTGACATTAGTGTGTCTTAAGAATTTTTAGAAGTATAATTGAATCTAAAAAACTACAGCAAAGTAGTGGGCTACAGGGAAAGAGCAGGGCAATGGGACTAACTGGATTTCTCTTAAAAAGAGCTGGCATGGGCTCAATGGGCCGAATGGCCTTCTGTGCTGAAACCATTCTATGATTCTATGAAGTAGGCCCATTGTTAAAATACTACTGTCAGTTTCAGGAGACTCAAAGCTTGGTTTAAAGTGAGATTGCCAGCTATGTTTTACATCTGATTCGCAACCGCCTACAATACGATGCTGCAGTTTTTGAGGCAAGACTTCTTGCTTTATCGCAGGAAATGGACCACAACCCACATCTGTAATTAGCAGTGTAAACAGCAAACGATATTGCTAAGTCTCCTGCATTAGAATCAGATTTATATGGGATCAGTCGCAGTGTGTCCCTGATCAGTTCCTTATAATAATAAAAAAAGGTTGGTGTGGTGACAAGTTGGATTGTGTTCCTCCCTGACACATTTTAAGTATCCTGCAAGTTGCTTTCTTGATGGCTATGTTTTGAGTCTCGAAAACCTCCATTTAGTTAAGAATTACTGGTCAAATACTGAGTTTGAAGGAAGCCTTGAAGAAACTAGTCATCAAAAAACCTATTTACACAATATACAGCAAATCCAAAAAGGTGCTGTCCCTTTCTATTGCTGCTGGATGTCAGCATCTTTTGTAAATACAATACAGTATAATGTAGCATTAATAAAAATGACAGTACAGAAAATTAGTAGCTGGAAATGACAGTATTCGTGACCTACAATGAGCACTTTCATTTATGAACCATTTTTTTTTTAGTTGGATGCACCAATAAATCAAAGACTTCGCCAAGTAACAGATACTTTGAAAAAATGTCCTGGAGAGGTCAAGATTTATAATGGCTTAGTACATTAACAGCTCATTAAACCTAAAAGTATCCCCTTAGGGTGCTCATGAAAATATCTTTTTCACAAATGCTTGGACAAATGCCGCAATACCTAAAACGGCATCCAAATTCACAGCAAACATTTTACATCCTTCATAATGTGTAATCTCAATAGGCAGACTGCATTGCAGCTACTTAGAGCTAGCATTTATTGCTGTGGCAAATCAAACTCAATCTCTTCTCTACTCCCTTTTAATCCACTAAAATCAGTGGACCAAAGTACTTAATTCTGTTCCAGTTCTGCTGCTTAGCGGTTACATCATTTAGTGATCTATGCAAAGATTAGCGTTATGAAAAATTGGGTTTTCTAATAGCTCGTATAACTTTAATGTGATAAGAGTAATGATAAAGATAACTGTCAGTAATTTCTTAAAAAACTTTTCTGCTCTTTACATAAATTCCCAGTTAAGAACTGCCATGTACACAGGGAAAGCTGGACGTGTGTAGAATTCATCGGCTATGGATGGAACTTGTGGGTTTTTGCATTGTCTGCAGGTTTCCTGTCTATTATTGTTAGTGAAAACAATGTCTGGAATCTTTGCCTTTATCAAACAGACAAAAGCCCACCAATACCCAGATTATGCTATGAAAATATTTGCACACACAAGAAGTCCATGTGCTATCTCCACTCGGCTAAACATGACATGTAGATTCACTTATGATGCAAGAACATTCTTGGAAAATCTTACCTTCTGAGTGCAGACACATCTCCAGTATATGCAGCAAAGAGAAGGTTGATCACTGACTTCACCTTAAAAGGTTTAGAAAAAGACACAAGAAAAGGCAGATTTGATTTATAGCTACTTTGAAACATTTATTCCGTATTTTAGAATTCATGACAATCACTTATATTTCCTTCCACAACTAGGTATGAATATGACACGATTAAAAACATCAAAGACTATTGGGGGAAAAAGTAACCAATCGATCCCATAGTCACTTTCTCACATTTTTAAACTTTGAGGGTCTAGAAGCCTAGGAAGAAGAGTAGGTCATTCGCCCCCTCGAGTTTGTATGCCATGCAATGAGATCACTGCTGATTCATACCTCACCTCCATTTACTGCGGTTAATTCATTTCTCATCCCTTCAAACTTTGCCTTACTTAAGTTTAAAACTTCAGTTTGTGACTCTCCTTTCCCCCTCTCAAACCTAATCTCAAATTCAATCATATTATGGTCACTATTTGCAAGATGCTCCCTTATCATCAGATTGTTAACTAATTCTGGTTTATTATTCATCACCAAATCCAGTATGGCCTATTCTTGTCAGTTCTAAACATTATTGTTCTAGAAAACCGTCCCGAATACATTCTAGAAATTAATTGCCTTTACTACTTGAGCTGTTCTGCTTCTTCCAGTCTATGTGAAAATTAAAATCTCCCATGATAACCATGTTATTTTTGCTACATACTTCCCTAATCTCTGCATTTATACACCTCCACTACATCAATACTATCAGCAGGTCTGTAGACAACTCCTACCAGAGTCTTGCACCCTTTGCTGTTCCTTAACTCTACTAATAGTGTTTCCACTGCTCGATCACCCTTACTGAAATCCCTTCCTTCTATTGTGGTAATTGGATCTTTTATCAATACTGCTACTCCCCTTCCTTTCCCAATTTCTCGGTCCTTTCTAAAGATCCTATAGCCTGGAATATTAAGCTCCCAATCATGTTCAAGTTGTAGCCAGGTCACTGTAATGGCTACTACATAATATCATTTAAGCTGAATTTGTGCTTCTAGTTCATGTATTTTATTTCTTATGCTACGTGGATTCGTGTACAGAACTCTTATCTGAGTAACTGTCCCCACCCTGCCCATATGTAACACTGGTCTTTTTCTCACTCATTTTCCACTCCCACCCCCCTACTTTATGACTTATTGTCTATTTTTTCAAATATCATTGTATTGTAACAAAACTAACAACCATAAGAAACCAAAATAAATGCACAGCTTTAATGGAGAACAGAAAGTCAATCATTTCAGTCAGTACTGATGTATATTAGAGCTCCCACATGGACGCTAGGAATGTGCTGTGAACCTTGGTCGAATACAGTATCTATAGAAATGGACTATCGTGATAGCAAAAAAATCTATGGACTGCTGCCACAATAGCATTGATTGACATTGACAGATATGGATGTTCTGACAGCTTTGGGACTTAATAAGAATCAATGCTAGCAAAATTGATTTGTGATTATACATCTGTGTGCTGACATCAAGCTGGTATGGAATCGGTTCAAGTATCTGTGTAACAATTTAACCTATGATTACGTTTCTGTAAATGAGTCCAAATAAAGCATACCATGAGATCCATTCAATCCATTATGGAAACAGGAACAGCAGTACGAATGTCTCCCAAGAAAAAAGTAAAGTGAAAGGTATGGCATACATCTTTACCTCCTCTCCTCATTATACAAGATTAATTTTTATCAATGACTGTACAGCATAATAAATTGAAGGGGAAGGGAACAGGTCAATGAGAATACTTTGAACAAAAACATTTCCTCAACTTATTTTTTTATCACTACCGTGGAGATTTTCAATAGGGTAATCCTCCACTTTAGGCTACTACAGGGATGTCAATTGCCAGATGCATCAATGTGCATGTTAGAGTAGGTCCTTTGCAAACCGCACAAAGGAGAGACTTCAAACTGGACAGATGTCTGCTCTAAAGTCACCAGACTCCAGGAAATCACAGGACAGGCTGAGACATTTGCATTCCAACCTGTACTATGGTTTCCCAGGACCAACCGATCCAGAGCAGCTCTCAGGCTGGTTTGAAGCCTCGCCTCATGTTTGAAATGGTGGGCCTGCCCATAATTGATGTCACTAGAGTATTCAGCAGGGAGGGAAACCCTACTCAAGAGTATCAATGCCAGCAGGAAAAGGGACATTACTTTTTTTTTTAAATGAAGAAATATCTGGTAAGTGTGTTTTATTATAAATAAATAAAGTATTATAAATAAAAAGTACTCCCCCCTACACTTTCTTTTCTCTTTAAATGTATTCTAGCTGTTTCTCTTCTACACTCATCCAAAAGTTAAAAACTGTTCCCCGACTACATTATTTGTAGAAAAACTGATTTTCAGACAAAATGCCCTTTTATTTCAATGAGTCGCGGATTGGTTATCCAGACTACTCGCATGTATGAACCTAGATCAAGTACAGAAACAACAAAGCTAGAGTATTTTGCTCAATGGTAAGAAAATACTACATATTGAACGCCAAACATTTCTTGTTCCACAAACTGGCTTTTGCTTGCTCTTCAAACCTCGGCCCGATTATTTTAGTTCTCTTTCAGTGACCTCCATTCTGTGCATCAACTGTGCCCGTTTTTTCTCCCTGTCATTCTCCTCTAGTCTTTACTTGCTGTCTTTCCAGTTACACATTAATATGTTTACTTAAGACACACCTGAGTATTCCCATGTCTACGAGTCAACCATCCAGCCAATGTGTGTAACACAAATCTGAGGCATCCCAGAAGGAACCTGTTGCAAAAAAGTTAAGGGCGGTGGTGATTTTGACAGCCACTGGGTAAAGCACGGCCCCCGGTCCAGCAGGCAGCAAGTCATAGAGTCATAGAGTTATACAGCACGGATAGAGGCCCTTCGGCCCATCGTGTCCGCGCCGGCCATCAAGCCCTGTCTAATCTAATCCCATATTCCAGCATTTGGTCCGTAGCCTTGTATGCTATAGCATTTCAAGTGCTCATCCAAATGCTTCTTGAATGTTGTGAGGGTTTCTACCTCCACAACCCTTTCAGGCAGTGAGTTCCAGACTCCAACCACCCTCTGGGTGAAAAAGTTCTTTCTCAAATCACCCCTAAACCTCCCGCCTTTTACCTTGAATCTATGCCCCCTTGTTATAGAACCCTCAACGAAGGGAAAAAGCTCCTTAGTATCCATCCTATCTGTGCCCCTCATAATTTTGTACACCTCAATCATGTCCCCCCTCAGCCTCCCATGCTCCAAGGAAAACAAACCCAATCTTCCCAGTCTCTCTTCATAGCTGAAGCGCTCCAGCCCTGGTAACATCCTGGTGAATCTCCTCTGCACCCTCTCCAAAGCGATCACATCCTTCCTGTAGTGTGGCGACCAGAACTGCACACAGTACTCCAGCTGTGGCCTAACCAGTGTTTTATACAGCTCCATCATAACCTCCTTGCTCTTATATTCTGTGCCTCGGCTAATAAAGGCAAGTATCCCATATGCCTTCTTTACCACCTTATCTACCTGTTCCGCCGCCTTCAGGGATCTGTGAACTTGCACAACAAGATCCCTCTGACCCTCTGTCTTGCCTAGGGTCCTCCCATTCATTGTGTATTCCCTTGCCTTGTTAGTCCCTCCAAAGTGCATCACCTCGCACTTTTCCGGGTTAAATTCCATTTGCCACTGTTCCGCCCATCTGACCATCCCATCTATATCGTCCTGCAGACTGAGGCTATCCTCCTCGCTATTTACCACCCTACCAATTTTTGTATCATCAGCGAACTTACTGATCATACCTTTTACATTCATATCCAAGTCGTTAATGTAGACCACAAACAGCAAGGGACCCAGCACCGATCCCTGTGGTACCCCACTGGCCACAGGCTTCCAGTCACAAAAACAACCTTCGACCATCACCCTCTGCCTTCTGCCACTAAGCCAGTTTTGTATCCAAAGTGCCACGGCACCCTGGATTCCATGGGCTCGTACCTTCTTGACCAGTCTCCTGTGCGGGACTTTATCGAAGGCCTTACTGAAATCCATGTATACCACATCCACTGCGTTACCCTCATCCACACGCCTAGTCACCCCCTCAAAAAATTCAATCAAATTAGTCAGACATGATCTTCCCTTGACAAAGCCATGTTGACTATCCCTGATTAATCCTTGCTTCTCCAAGTGGAGACTAATTTTGTCCTTCAGAATTTTTTCCAATACTTTTCCTACCACTGATGTTAGGCTCACTGGCCTATAGTTCCCCGGTTTTTCCCTACTCCCCTTCTTGAATAATGGTACTACATTAGCGGTTCTCCAGTCCTCTGGCACATCCCCTGTGGCCAGAGAGGTTCTGAATATATGTGTCAGAGCCCCCGCAATCTCCTCCTTTGCCTCACACAGTAGCCTGGGGATTTATCCATTTTTAGGCCTGCTAAAACCGCCAATACCTCCTCCCGCTCGATGTTAATATGTTCGAGTATATCACAGTCCCCCTGCCGTATTTCTATGTCTACATCGTCCTTCTCCATAGTGAAAACAGATGCAAAAAATTCATTTAGAACCCCTCCTACATCTGCCGGCTCCACACACAGATTGCCATTTTTGTCCCTAATGGGCCCTATTTTTTCCCTAGTCATCCTCTTACCCTTAATATACTTATAAAACATCTTAGGATTTTCCTTTATTTTGCTCGCCAGTGTTATTTCATGGCCCCTCCTTGATCTCCTAATTTCTTTTTTAAGTATCCCCCTGCACTTTTTGTACTCCTCTAGGGCTTCCTCCGTCTTTAGCCTTTTGTATCTGCAAAAAGCCCTCCTTTTTTTCCTAATCCATTCTCGTATATCCCCTGACATCCAAGGTTCCCTGGAGTTCTTGGAACCACCCTTGACCTTTACGGGAACATGTTGCCATTGTATGGTCTCAATCTCCCTTCTGAAAGACTCCCATTGCTCCGATGCGGATTTTCCTACAAGCAGCTGATCCCAGTCCATTTTGGCCAGATCCTGCCTTATCCTATTAAAATCGGCCTTCCCCCAATTTAGAACTTTTATTTCCGGCCCCTCCCTGTCCTTTTCCATGACCACCTTAAATCTCACCGAATTATGGTCACTGTCACCAAAGTGCTCACCTACTAGCACTTCTTCCACTTGGCCGGCCACATTCCCAAGAATTAGGTCCAGTACCGCCCCCTCTCTTGTAGGACTTTCTACATGCTGGCTCAAAAAGCTCTCCTGGATGCACATTAAGAATTTTGTACCCTCTAAGCCTTTTACACTCTGAGTATCCCAGTTAATATTGGGGAAGTTGAAATCCCCCACTATTACCACCCTATTATTTGCACAATTTTCTGAGATTTGCCTACATATCTGTTCCTCTATCTCCCCCTGACTGTTTGGGGGCCTATAGTACACTCCCATCAAAGTGCTTGCCCCCTTTTTGTTTTTAAGCTCCACCCATATGGCCTCATTAGAGGAACCTGCTAATATATCATCCCTCCTTATGGCAGTAATTGATTCTTTAGTTAATATTGCGACCCCCCCTCCTCTTATACCTCCCCGTGTCTCGCCTGAAGATTCTGTACCCCGGAATATTGAGCTGCCAGTCTTGCCCCTCCCTCAACCATGTCCCTGTGACAGCAACAATATCATACTCCCATGTGTTTATCAACACCTTCAGTTCATCCACCTTATTCGCAAGACTCCTTGCATTAAAATAGATGCCATCCAGCCTTGCCCTTACATATTTGCCCTGTCTTCCAAGCTGACTTGTTTTTTTCTCTATATTTGGCTGCACATCACCCCCTATTGTAGCTCCACTCTGTATCCCATCCCCCTGCCAAGTTAGTTTAAACCCCCCCCAACAGTGCTAGCAAACCTCCCCGCAAGGATATTTGTCCCGCTTTGGTTCAGGTGCAACCCGTCCGACTTGTACAAGTCCCACCTTCCCCAGAAGCAGGCCCAGTGATCCAGGAAACTGAAACCCTCCCTCCTGCACCAACTCTTTAGCCACGCATTCATCTGTTCTATCCTCCTATTTCTATACTCACTAGCCCGTGGCACTGGGAGTAATCCAGAGATTACAACCTTTGAGGTCCTGCTCTTTAATCTTCTACCTAGCTCCCTAAATTCTTGATGCAGGACCTCATCTCCCTTCCTACCTATGTCGTTGGTCCCAATGTGGACCACGACCTCTGCCTGCTCACCCTCCCCCTTGAGAATGCCCTGTAGCCGCTCAGTGACATCCATGACCCTGGCACTAGGGAGGCAACAAACCATCCTGGAGTCACATTTACGGCCACAGAAAACCTGTCTGTTCCCCTTACGATAGAATCCCCTACCACTATAGCTCTTCTACTCTTTTTCCTCCCAGCCTGTGCAGCAGAGCTACCCCTGGTGCCAGGAAGTTGGCTGCTGCTGCCTTCCCCTGATAAGTCATCCCCCTCAACAATATCCAAAGCGGTATATTTGTTTGAGAGGGGGACGGCTGCAATGGGCTGCATAAGTCAGCGGTAGCCTGACTAGTGATGCGAGCCTCCTCCTGCACGGTTCCTCTTGGCTTATAGATCCTGTGGGCTGGATAAGGCCTTCTATGGGCAGCACCCCCTCCCCCTTCACTTGCTGTCTTCTAACAGGCTCAGCTGCTGCTTGTCCTGGTTCTTCAGGCTGATGCTGCTGTTCCTCTTCCTCCAACTGTTTGTCCATCCAAAGGAATGAAGCAAAAACAGCACCTATGATGAGCAGTGAGTGCTTAATGAGGGTGGGGGGTGGGGGCAGAGAAATCAAAGAAGCAAACTGGAAGCTCAGAACTGGATTGGAACTGCACTACTCAACAGCACACAGATCCTAATGACCCAAGTGCCTGAGGTGAGTGCCCCATTAAATTCAACTTCTTGTCATGTCAGTCAGTTTGTGAAGCCAATGCTGCTAAGCTTTACTCAGCGGGTTTGCCATTAGGCAGGACTTCTGACAATAGTGCAGGGTATTAGTTTTCTTTGCCACCAAGTAATATAGGAATTATTCTTGAAAATTAAGAAATAGTTCAAGTTTATGTCCCACTTTACTTGGTCTATAGATCTCCTTACTTCATAGTAAAACTCCTAAGGCCTCAGTGAGGGATGCTTTGCCAGGAAGCATTTTTGTGAATATTGAAAATAGGTAGGGGCATCACACATTTTAGAATTAATATAAAATTAGAGACTATTTTGATTATAAAATTTGCTTGAATAAATTAGTGCACTATTACCACTGTCTATGCTTGCATTTACGTCAATAAAATTTATATTTTTCTGCTTTATTGCAGTCTGAAAAGAAATGAGATTATCCTCCTACATTTAGTTTCCAAGACCTGCACAACAGATGTAATTTTTTTTTAGAAAACCAATCACAATAAATTCTACAGTTTAGTCTGCTCAGTTTAACCATTAATTGCAAAATCTATGCAAAGAACAAACCAAATGTTAAAGCTACTTTTCAACAAGCACAATCCCTAATTCATCATTCATGCACCTTTGTGACTGACACACTTTCACATTAGCGTAGTTTTTAATTAAAGCAACAAGTGATTTGCTTTATCCTTACACTATGTATGTCAAGTATGCTAAACCATGGGTAAAAAATCTGTTAAACAAAACATCATTCAATGAGAATCGGTTTGATTGTCAGACCAACCACCACCATCCTAACTCGCCGTTCAGATTAAAGGACTTTTGTTTGGATTTACTGGGTATTTTCACTGCAGGAAATTAAATTTATTTCCATTTGATGTATCAGCCCTTCAGACCTGGATAAAGATGCCAAATCCTGTAAAAAAAGGTCATGTACGTGAAGGCGAAAGCTGATCCACTGCAGAATCGGAATGTGCTGCTAGTGTTTTCAGTGATTTGATGCTTAGGTTGATGTGCAGAATTGAGTAAATTTAATACTAGCCACTTTGAACTTTTGAATGTCATAAAAAGTTTAGGTAGTTTATTTAATTTGCCTGGAATTGCAGACTATCAAATCATACTCCGAATGTCTAACCTTCTAAGCTCTGAATGGCTCCTGCCATCATTTTAAGTTTCTTTGTCATGCACTGTGCTGCTGAAACAAACTCTGGTATTAAACAAAAAGTTACTCAACTGCCAGGAGCAGATCTATCACTGTATTAACCCTTACTACTAAAATTTAAAGATATACTATATTTTAAAAACTTATGTTCTACCTAGTATCTTTCCATTGCTCCAAATTCTCTCTCCTATATCATTGTAACTACTTTTACTTTATTTTGAATATGCCCTATTCTAATTTTGTCGTCTTTTAAGAGTACAAATACACGGGTTTTCCTGAACCTCTGAGCTCTCACCACCTACTTTAGGGGGGTGATTTTAAACCCCAAGAACGGGTGGGTTGGGGGCAGGTGGGAGTTGAAAACAGTTGTTTCTTTGGGTAGCAACCACAAAATATTTGGACTTGGCATTCCCAATGGGAAGCCTGTGCTTTTCCGCGCCGACGTTAAACCTGGAAATAAAGCTGGGTTGCGGTCACGACCCAAAACACATCTGTTTTCACCTCTCACCCGCCTCCAACCCACCCGTTCTTGGGGTTTAAAATCACCCCCGAGATGACAAAACTATATTACTCAGAATTGAGGCTCAGGGATGAAAGCTTTTGATGTGATCTAGTTCTCCTGACTTCCATCGATCTCTCCTTTAAATATTGCCCAATGTTGTTCTACCTCTTTGTCCATCAATTTTTGTTTTCTTGTTTACTTCCCTTAACTTGTTCCCTCATAGTCGCCCCCCCCACCCCCCAATTCTATTACTTTGCTCTTTGTACTATCTAGATTGGTCTTAATCATTATCTTAAACCTTATATTGTGATCACTACTCCCTTGATATTCTCCCACTCTTACTTCTCTTATCTGCTCCAGTTCATTTCCCATTACTAGGTTCATCAGTGCTTCCTCCCTTGTTGGGCTTCTTCCATATTGGAAAACTGCCTTGTACACATTGTAAAAACTCCATCCCTTTTCACTCTCCATGCCAATTTATTTGGGGATAATTAAAATCTCCCATGATTTTGATGCCGATTTTTACACACTTCATAGATTTGCCTACATATATCTCCCACCACTTCCTTTCCACTATTTGGCAAACTGTAGTATACCCTTAATAATGTGACTGATCCCTTCCTGTCCTTTATCTCAATCCATATGGATTCTGTTTCTATCTCTTTGTTAGTTAATTTAAAAAGAATTGACCCAGGAACATACGAATGCCAGATATCATTATCACAATTTGAATATTCTCTGTAATATAATATTTATTGCAACCATGGACCCAAAACACTAAAAATGATCTAACGAAGAGCTATCTTGTGCGAGAGACTTTTTGCCATTGCTTGCTAATGGATGTAAATGACCAATGTACATCAGTGACCTATAATTTGCAGTAGATATATGAAACAGTTTCCCTTTTAAAATAAGATTTTTAGAAAAGATATTTAAAATAACCTTATTTTACGATTTACTAAACCACAGACCAAAGTTTAGAGGCTGGAAACCGGATTATTAGAAATCTTTCAAAATACATCATCTTCTAGCACCCATTGCTCCATACCCAAGAGAACAGGTCATCTACTTTTGCCATTCTGCCAAAAAGTGAAATCCAAAAATTATGCTGACTCGCTGAACTGCCCTCTCTTAGAAGGCATCTTGCCTCTCCTCAGCATATCTCCAAATGGCTTCAACTCTATACTGGCAATTCATCTAACCAACATTATCGCTGGCATGAAATCTCTGTGGAAAAATGCACAAGGTCGTCACAGGTTGCATTAAAATAAACTTAAGAAAATTGTATCAAAATCAAGTTGGACAAAAAAATTACAATTCTGATTACTTGTTAGTTTTCCCCAATAGAATTCTACCATTTAAAACAAAATCACAAATGAACCATTGTTGCCTAAAGGAATCTCTCCCACTACAGTTCTCACCCATGTTTGTTTAGACCTCTGGACCACACAACTCCCCATCAGAAATTGGGCAAATGACTTTCCCCCAAGCTTCTGTCAATGCTGCTCATGAGTTAGCTGATGACAAATAACCAAGTGGAGCATGAAACAATTCACCCGTCCATCCCTGCCTGTGTCAAAGTGCTTAATCATCAATGTCTGTTACCCCTCCCCCAATAGTTTAGTTGAAGTTATCCGGATCTCTCTATGTGCAGAACTATGGCCACAAACCCACATCTGACCTTCACAGTGGCAATCCACTGCTTTTCCCCAAGACGATTGCTATTATTTTATGCTTAGCTTGCAATGTCTGCCTCAATTTATACAGCAGTCACAATTACCTAGACTAATGCAACACTTACACTTTAGTGACTCAATGTAATAAGGCTATTCTTGCTACAAAGTTGACACCAGCCACACAAGCTCTTAAAAATACAGCACAAAGTCAGTTAATGGACAGCTAGTTGATGAGAATGTTCAAGAAAAAGGTGAATATTTACTTACATTCGAATGGAAAAAACCTGGTGGTTTATAGCAACGGTTTAAATTTAGGTTGCTGCTTCACAGGCACAATTCTGAGGCAACACTGGCAAGGATCCATTAAATGGATTTGAGGATTTAAGTACTTTAAACAAATGAGTATAGATAGTAATAGTTTACATAGAATTTACAAATCCTCCTGCTATTGCTACACAATGGACCGCATCATAAGCAGCTCAATGGGCTAGTTTTGTCTCACTTAATGCAAAGCTGTCATTAAGGGTTAGTTAATGACTTCACTTCTTAGGCGCTTAGACATATTGATGCAAACATGTCAAACACTTAATGTTTGCTTAAAACGCCTGGGTGAAAAACAACTTGCTTCCGACTGACATGTCCCCATTACGAAGCAGATCCCTGAATCAACATATGCATCTTTTTTCAATTACACATGTGGAAAAAAACCTAAACTAAGCTATAACAAGAAAGCTGTTTTTTCTTTCAAATGAAGCTAATACACATTTAAACTTGACTGGCCAACTGGAGTCTAAAAACTGCACAGCTGGGTATCTCATTTAAGATATTATAGACTGTGAGGAACATAAGTGAGTCTCATCAAGGGTTAAACTCTCGAAGGATGGAGTTCCGTTACCAGGTTGCTTTCGCAGGCAGAGGAGAAGAGGAGCAATAAAGTTATTACAAAACAAACATTAAGATACATACATAAGTTAATGACAGTTTGGCTCAGTTGGTAGCACTTTTGCCTTAGTTCAAGCCCCACACCTGGACTTAAGTACATTAACTAGGCTGACATTTCACTGAAGTACTGAGGGAGTGCTACACTGTTGGAGATGCCATCTTTCAGATGTTATGCCTGCCTGTTCAGGTGGACACAAAAGATCCCCTGGCATTACTTGAATAAAAGCAGGGAGTTATCACAGTGCCCTGGCCAACCATCCTCCCTCAACCAACACCAAAATTAGATTAATTGATCATTCATCTGATTTGTCGGATTTGCTGTGTGTTGCTACATAATTGATAGTATCTCATTGGTTGTGAAGCACTTTAGAGCACCCCAAGGCTATAATAAGGTGCTACATAAATGAAAGTTCTTAATAGTTATCAATGAAGCAAGTTATCATTTTAGATTTAACATAGTCACCTGTTATTGCTACTAAATAGATCCAAACATGACCAGATTTTGAGGAGGAACAGAGGAAAGAAGCTATTACAGTCACTGCAGAAACCACTAAATAGACCTGACAAAATTGAAGTTATACATCTGGAACAAGCAATTTACAAACTCCATATTGCTTACATTGAACAACTGGACATCGCAAACTTGACAATTTGTAACGACATGCCAAATAGTAGCAGTTATATACAGCTAAGCACAACCCCTAGTTAGTTGGAAAACTGTCATTCTCCCTAATAGCTCAGTGGTCAAATAACCCTCCCAAGACTGGCACAGAGCCATACATGCAGAGTAGGAAGGCTCTAGTTTTGATCCTTGGATTGTTAATTGTATGATTTATATCAATTCGTGTTAATTGTGTTCAGGTGGTGGCTATCAATTGGGGACTCTCGCATCCTTTTTATAGGCAAGCTTATGTAGGGTTTGGTGTGTGTGTAAGGGGAATCTCTGAATAAAAGCTTGGCAACAACTAAAGACCAGGCTCTAATAGTCTATCCTTCACCACATAGCTATCCAATTTTAAACAGGACCACGCAGAGTTAGCTATGGCAGTGGTTAGGTACTACAATTGACCTCAGCATTCCTGGAATTTACAATGTGGGGAGGGTAAAGAAACAAACCATGATTCCCACTTATGTTATAAACTGCGAGTGGAGACAGATTCTGGCTCAGTGAAGAATAACCTGCTGATTCACACCATTGAGTCACAAATTTAAAAAGGCCACCTGGGCAAAGTACTAGAAGTGTGTCAGTGTTTGTGGAGCCAAAGTATCAAATGCACTTTTTTTTGACAGACCTTGGGAACATTCACCTGGAATTTCAGTGGGGGTTCTTCCAATCTCCCACTGTAAATTCAGCAGGAACCCCAGAGAAACAGCCTAAGTTACACAGGGAGATAGAGAAGCCCTGAAGAATTTCTACTCCATTATATTTAATGGTTTCATACTTTAACAAATTGTTTTCAAAAGTAGGGCATTAAACACTCAGTGCATAAATATTGAATGGAGACATTGAAGCCAGAGTGAAGTACAATTGTAGTCTAGGTATCAACTACTAATTCAGTACTTGGGTGTTGGTAGATCTGTATACACACACACAAATTGTGCTGCATTTCACCAGGGCTAGAGACATCGGCCCAAAATTTCCTTAATGTGATTTACACTGCTGTTGCACCATTTTAAGAAAGTGCTGCAACCCATTGTCCTCTAGAGGGAGATAGACTGCAGTTTCTCGGATATGCTTATTTGCATATCTCTTGGTGGATGCATCTGGATAAAAACCATATAAAACCATTACAAGCAGCTAAACCAGTAGCCTCCCCTTTACAGCAGAAAACTAGTGGAACAAGGTGGTAAGGCAGAAACACTGCTTGGCTCTTTCATTTTTCTCTCAAGTTACTTCACTGCTTGTGTTAATATTTTTATTGCTCTTTGACAGAATTATGAATATTCAACCACCATCTGTGCCTAGAGGGCAGCAGGACATGGTACCAAGCAGAATGAACAGTATCATGGTGCAGATGCTAAGTCATCCAGAATTACCAATTCCACTCACCTGTAGGGTTGGTGGAATTGGCACTAATTAACTCCCTCACTTCCAGGACTACAAAACATTGCCACAAGTTCCACATGTTCAGTAGGGCAGGCAAGGTAAAACACCGCACACCTTTCCCTTTTCTTCCTCGTCTACCCTGGACACCAGTACACTCTTCACCTACTTAAAGCAAGACTTCCACACCTAACCCTTCACAATGTTCTCTGGTTAAGGACACCTATAACTCCCTATCCACTATGGCTACACAGCTTCCAAAACACAACTGCATTGCACAACCCCAAAACCCCATCCTCCACTAACACCCCCATTTCTCACCTATCCTATGCCATTTGCCATACTTAACTGCCAGCCTTACCCTTATTTACTTATATCTTTGCAATAGAAACTGGCACATAATGCCCACCAAAGGCAGGCCACTGGAGGGGGCTTCCCACCATTAAACCCCTTAGAGGACAAGGCCAGGCAGCTCATGGAGTCGCTTAGCTCTTGTGGATGATGGCGGCATCTTGCCGGCGCCAGGTTAGTGGCTGAGCACCTGCACTGTCACCGAGAAGCACCACACAGACAGAGCTTCCACCTTCTTCTGTCGTCTTAATCCCAATGGTTGATGCTAACTAATCTGGCACCAGCAATTTGCCGCCATTCTTGCACTGTATACCCTCCACCCCCTTTCCTGCAGTTCCACCAAAACAATGGGGGTGGGGGGGGGCGCACAGGAGGATGAAGATGATGGTGAAGGGATGAAGATGATGGTGAAAGGATGAAGATGATGGTGAAAGGATGAAGATGATGGTGAAAGGATGAAGAGAACCAAGCCACCCAGGGAGTCAGCTGCATGATACTTCCATCCTTCAGGACAACAGCATATACCAGGCCTCTGGCCAACCCCCTTAGAGCACCATGCCGGGGAAACGTGGGAGGTGAGGCAAGGCTGCTCAGGAGCAACCTGCAGAAATTCAGGCAGCAATGGGCTCCTTGCTTAGAGCCAGTTGCCATGGGACAAGGGCCACCTCAGTCCCATGATCCTTCTGTGCAGCATGAGGAGCCAACTACTTCCTGCAATCCTGACTCTCTGGTGGCACCACGACAATAGGTGCCCATAGGAAATGCAGTAACTCCTTCTGAGTACCCCTGAAGTTGGGTGAGGGAGATGTGTGAAAATCTGTAAGTGGTCCGTCCCTCTGAGAAGCAAGTCCAATTGTTAAAAAACATATTTTAGACACAAGGAAAAGGTAAGCAAAGTTTTTATTCTCTGACTACCAACTTTGTGGAGAGCTTTTAATTAGCGCATTTAACATAGAAAAATGTTCCAAGGCAATTCCTTGAAAGAAAAAAAAAATTGCAGGGCTACAGGGATCGAGCGAGGGAGTGGGACTAGCTGGATTGCTCTTGCATAGAGCTGGCATAGACTCGATGGGCCGAATGGCCTCCTTCCTTGCTGTAACCTTTCTATGATTCTATTTCTATGAAGTCCAGGTGTCTGTAAGTGGAATGTAAAAAAAACTTTGAAAAATGTTTCCTACCTTCAGAAATTTTCAATAAAAAGGTCTTCAGTTCTTCTATAACTTCTCATTTCTGTCTTTAACAGCTGATCCTAATAGCTGCTGCACCTCATTTTAATAGATGCAACTTACTTCGAAGGCATCAGCAGGTAAGTCCAGGAAACTCCCAACCACAGCACCACTCAGTCTCAGGTGACCATATATAAATACAAGGCCAGGTGAGTTATTGGCAGATTGTAGAACTGTTCTAGAATCGTGAGGAAACCTGGGGAATGCCTTTCAAAGGCACACACGTACTGAATTCAGTTTCCCTGCGAATGTCCTCGCTGGAAAAACAGCCAATGCCATTCCAGCATTGAAAACTGTGGAAATTCACCCCCGCAAATACTTAGTTTGCCCTCTAGTAATGTAAATATTAGTATGGAGCATGACTTGAGGTTGTTTGCACAGTAGTCTTGAGTTACTATTTGGCCTGCACATAAATTATAAGTGAATGTGGATGATCCAAGTAGGCTCAATGTGAAAACAGCAGCTACAAATTTCAGTTCTACACAAGGTAATCCCTTTGGTTCTCACTAGTCAGAAAATTATGTTCAAACCCCACTTCAGACTTAAAATACGTAATGTAGGCCGATACTTCAGTACAGTACTGAGGGACTGCTGCATTATCAGGAGGTGCTCTCTAAGATACATTAAACCAAGTTAAAACTGTCTGCCTCTTCAGGTCAACATGAAAATTGCCATGACAATTTTTCAAAGAGCAGGAAGTTCTCCTGGTGTCCTAGCCAACATTTATCTCAACCAATACTACCAAAATAGATTATCTGGTAATTCATAGCATTGCTGTTCGTGGGACCCTGCTGTCCAAATTGGCTGCTGTGTTTGTCTAACTAACCGTGACTACACTTCAAAAGTAATTCATTGGCTGTGAAGTGCTTGGAGATGTCTTGCTAACATGAAAGTGCTATATAAATGCAAGTCTTTACAACAATGGCTTCCACACTGCTATCATAATTCCAGAAATTTTCTTAACCAGAATTTAAAAATCTAAGGAAAAAATTTTGCACTCAAGATAGTTATATAGAATGTACAGCACAGAAACGGGCCATTTGGCCCAACAGGTCCATGCCGGTGTTAATGCTCCACACGAGCCTCCTCCCTCCCTACTTCATCTAACCCTATGAGCATATCCTTCTATTCCTTTCTCCCACATGTGTTTATCTAGCTTCCCCTTAAATGCATCTATGCTAGTCGTCTCAACTGTTCCTTATGGTAGCAAGTTCCACATTCTAACCACTATCTGGGTAAAGAAGTTTCTCCTGAATTCCCTATTGGATTTATTCATGACTATCTTATATTTATGACGCCTAATTCTTGTCTCCCCCGCAAGTGGAAACATCTTCTCTACGTCTACCCTATCAAACCCTTTCATAATCTTAAAGACCTCTATCAGGTCACCCCTCAGTCTTCTCTTTTCTAGAAAAAAAAGCCTGCCTGCTCAATTTTTCCTGATAGGTATAACCTCTCAGTTCTGGTATCAACCCAGTAAATCTTTTTTGCACCTTCTCCAGTGCATCTATCTCTTTTATAATTGAGACCAAAACTGTACATAGTATTCCAAGTGTGGTTTAACCAAGGTTCTATACAAGTTTAATATAACTTCTCTGCTTTTCAATACTATCCCTCTAGAAATAAACCCCAGTGCTTGTTTTTTTTTAATGGCCTTATTAACCTTGTTGCTACTTTGTGATTTGTGCATCTGTAGCCCCAGATCCCTCTGCTCCCCTACCCCATTTAGACTCTTATCCAAGCAATATGTGGCCCCCTTATTCTTCCTACCAAAATGTAATACCTCACGCTTATCTATATTGAAATTCATTTGCCAATTACACGCCCATGGGGCAAGTTTATTAATGTCTTCCTGTATTTTGTCAGAGTCCTCCAAGGTATTAACTATACCCCCCCAATTTGGTGTCGTCTGCAAATTTTGAAATTGTACTTCTGATTCCAGAGTCCAAATAGTTTATGTAAATGGTGAACAGTGGTCTCAGCACTGATCCTTGTGGAACACCACTTCCCACCTTTTGTCAGTCTGAGTAACTACCTATAACCCCTACTCTGCTTTCTATTTTGTAGCCAGCTTGCTATCCATTCTGCTATTTGTCCCCTGACTCCACATGCTCTGACCATAGTCATGAGTCTACTATGTGGTACCTTACTGAAGGCCTTTTGAAAATCCAAATATATTACATCTACTACATTACCCTTGGCTACCCTTTGTTACTTCTTCAAAGAATTCAATAAGGTTAGTCAAGCATGACCTTCCCTTTTAAAATCCGTGCTGACTATGGAAGTCAGTACTGCATGTGTCATGCAGTATCAATAATCCCAACGTCAAGTACAGTATGAATACAGATTCACTCTGCCCCAACAATGTGAATTTGCCCACAATTTTAAAAGAGCATTGCTCCCCCCCACACTGCAGTGTGGATTCTTCCAGTTTCCACATCTGCCTTAGTGACTTTTCTGAACGAGATTACAATTGTCAAGTAATGGCCCATTTGTACTGGGATCCCAATGCCATTAGAAACTGGGTTGAGACTGCACAAATACATTTCACATCTTTACAACCAGAAAAGATGTTCACCCCTGATTTTGGGTATGCATTCACACTCAGGTCCCCTAAGTGAAAGATCAGTATGCTAATAATGCCTCATAATTAAATTTCTCTCAAAGTCAATGTATGTGGAAGTTGGCAATACTGAAGTGCTCAGGCAATTGAGTCCCATATTTGTTACTAGCCTTTCTTGCAAATTTTTATTGACAAACTTTCCTTCATAACCCAAGAAATTTCAATAAAACAAGACAATTCTGAAGCGTGTCCATAACTAGTTGCAACAAATGTGGAGCACTCAAGGGTCAAGCACTTATCTGAAAGGGCTCCTCCCTAGTTAACACAATAGGACTTTATCATCTTCAATTTTAATCATCTTGCTGCACAGCATTGCCAAGCATCTACACCTGTTGGAACCTCATTAATGGCAGTTCTACAATGAACAAGTGGATATTATCATTGCAGCTACTTCTGTTTAGTGATACCATGTGCTTAGTGTCAGCGTGCAGTTTCCATGATTCTGACTCAGGCCTCCTTTGCTGGCCCACTTCTCTCACTCTACCTTCAATGGAAGAGCTTTAGGCCATTTTGAGTCCACACTAATTATTTCCATTTCCCCATCTACCTTCCCATCTCTCCTCCTTTAAAAGTCTCCTCAAAACCTTCCCCTGGCCATGCCATTGGTCAACTCTCTCCCAACTCCTCTCTTACTGCTCCATGTATATTTTCATCTCAGAAGTGCCTAGGAATGTTTTACTATGCTAAAGAGAGCAATATAAATGCAAACTGTTACGATAATACTAGTTTTTGCCTACAATTGACAATTTCAGTTAATTTGATGGGCAAAAATATATACACAGCTACAACATGTGGGATGTAAAACAGACTTTATTAAATACAAGGAAAATGCAAAATAGTTACATAAATAAGCAAATGCAAAATAAATGTTGGTCACTGATGAGAAATATAAAATACAAAAAAATTACATGCAATAAGGTACAAAAAAGACAATGCAAACAAGGTATTGGAAATTCAGCTTATAAAAACAAAAAGCCCAAACACTAGACAAACCAATTTATAGAATTTTACATCCTGTAATTCTTTTATCTATTCTGCAACTATGCTTTTCTTCTTACATCTAACAGATGATCTACTGAGCAAAAAGTAAACTAAATAAGTCTTTAAGCAGCCCATTCATACTGACTAACTTCAGGTATTAGGAAGATAATGAAGGTCACCCCACCTGCTCTACACACAATGGCAGCAGCTCATGTTGCTGATGTTACAAATGGAAGAATATTAGAAAATACTTGGGTTGTGCTGGAATGATGAAAATGCACACTTCCAGGTAACATGAAAGACTAATGGGATAGACATCCAATGTTGCACTGCAAGCGTTTACACCATCAACATTGATGTAAAAGTAGATAATTAACAGAAAATTGACTGATTTGCTGAGTAGCTAATCATGTTCCCATCAAATACCTTGAAGGATCATAGGCTTCCAGTGGCACAGTATTTGTTGGGCAATCTAAGTACATTGATTTTGGTGCATTATATAGTACTCGAATTTCCTCCTCTTTCTCCCATTGGATTGGGATAATACTGATTTCCTAAACCAACTAGTGAGCTTGGATTTCTAAATCTGTACTGAGATACCTACATACAATACTGTGCAGTTTTAATTTTGATTCTAAAATAAATTTGGTCCAAATGTGTAGGGAGGTTACAGTCTTTGGTATACTAAGCACATCAGATTATACTGCCAATATAAAATATTGCTATTTATACCAATCCCTTCAACTCTGAAAACAGAATACTAACCATTAGGTATATATCAAATCAGATACAAAATGTAGTATTAAACCTCTATGATTCAGTCTATTTTTTAAATAAAAATCAAGTAACTACCTGAATTTTATTAATTTTCTACCCTAGCCATGATGGAGTTCAATGCTCAAAACAGAGATTATGTTCATAATGTCAATATATTACGTTTTCATTAACATGAGGAAGTTAGAAAAGACTATTTTTGATTTTGAAATCCAAGCCAACTGTAGGGCTATTTTAGGCATAACCCATAAAGTGTCAATGTTGCCAACACTGCTTTATCAAACTACCTCAATCTTGATCTATGTACTGTCCAATAACCACAGTACCAAGCATTTTTTCATCTGATAAATTGACCCTACATGTACTTAGCTCTACATTGAACCAATACCAAATTTTACTTACAAGTTTTGTATTAGATGACTTTCCACTTAAGACTAGGCAGAGACTAACATTTAATTCTCTTCAGCCAAAGATAAACAGAATCTAGGAACATAGAAGCAGGAGGTCATTCAGCCCCTCGAGCCTGTTCCACTATTTTATTAGATCATGGCTAATCTGTACCTCAGCTCCATCTAATTCAATCCCAGATCTCCATATGTAATGCATTTGTAGCAGTCCATTGCTAGCATTCCAGCCAAGCTGCCTCTCCATGAAAATATTCCCATCTATTAGGCAGCTCTCAAAATTCTGATGTTTGCTAATACTGTCAAATCTGAAATGGGGACTCCAGAGAACAACTGTATCAATCTGGACTAATCCTATAATCAATGCTGTTTTGTAAATACAGCCAATGAAATATTAACAATTATAGCCATCAACGATAAATAATGTTTCTGCAAATATATAATCTAATAAGATAGAAATATAGCTTTATCTATTTGTTGCTTTCCCTGAATTTATATATAAGTACACAGTGGATAAAAGTTGTCCACACACATCTGGTAATATATGGCTAATGCAGACATCAATGTTTATAATATAAAATACAACTTAATTTACTTCATGCTATATGCCAGCCACAGAAGTTAAAACTTGAGAGCAAGACAAGCTGCATTGATGATAGGCAGGTTAGTATTAAATTTTATACAATGAATACCCTGACTTGTCCAATATCATACAAGGCAACAAAATCTTGATTGCATTAAACACTATCTATGGTTCCTACTGTTATTCCTTGCTTTTATCATAATCCTTAGTTACTGTGATGTGTCATTTATTGATTGAACTATATATAATAAACTCCAGTCTTCAATGTTCAGTTAGGCCCATTTCCAATATTATCACACTACCTCATGTCTAGCAGATCTCCCACACAGTAAAGATATACAGCTTGCATAGAATAGGTTTACCAATGTCAGCTTTTCCATTGTATGTACCATTATTCAATCTTGCTCTTACAGGCAGCAGGATTACTTCAAGCAACTGCGAAACAATGTCCAATCCAACGCAATGCAACTTGCTTCTTGCTTCCTCTGCCAATTCCCCCCCGCATTTGCTCAGTCACAGAATGCTGCTGTCAGGATTCAGAGTCTTACATCTCCCTCTACTTTTCACTTGCATCACTAGGATAGCCTCAAATACTCAGATACCTTTTTTCCACCTGCTGCAGAGGCACAAGTGACCAGGAACATCCACTACTTTGGTAGGCTGGGAAAGGAAGGACTGCTGAAGGAGAAAAAGACTCCAGCTAAAAACTCCTAAAGCAAAGAGACTCTTCAGCAAGCAAAGAACAATCATGAATGCTCCCCTCAGATATTTTTGCATTTCCTTTTCCACAGCACACATCTCTATTCAAACTGCAGGCCCATATCCCAACAGTCCATAGGTCAACATTAACAGCTTGCATTTATACAGCACCTTTAATGTAGGAAAACTTCACAAGAAAATTACAAAAATTGACACCGAGCCAAGGAAGGAGATGGTAGGGTGGGAAACTAAAAGCTTGGTCAGAGGTAGGTTTTAAGAAGGGTCTTAAAAAGAGAATGAGAAAAACACACACGCAGGGAATTCCAGAGCTTAGGGCCTAGACGGGGTGCAGAAGACAATGGCTTCGGTCTTCCCAGGGTTTAATTGGAAGAAATTGTGGCTCATCCAGGACTGGATGTTAGGCAAGCAGTCTGACAACATAGAGGCAGTGGAGGGATCGAGAGGTGGTGGTGATGAGACAGAGGTGGTGGTGAGATAGAGCTGGGTGTCATCAGCGCACATGTACAACCTGACATGTCTTCAGATGGTGTCGCCAAGGGGCAGCATGTAGATGAGAAATAAGGAGGCCAAGGATAGATCCCTGGTGGACTCCAAAGGTAACAGTGCAGGAGCGGGACGAGAAGCCAGTGCAAGAGCTTCCCTGGTTATGAATGACAGGCAAGAGTGGAACCAGGCGAGGGCAGTCCCACTCAGCTAGACAATGGAGGAGAGGCGTTGGAGAAGAATGGTGTGTTACAGCATTTAAGAAAAGGACCTTCATACAAGCTACTGCTAGCAATTGATATCTTGACAAAGTTCATAACACTGGAGCAACTAATGTATTTACATTATGCAAAATACAATAGAAGCAAGCAAATATAAATCAGCTTACTCAAAGCTTTAACACTGAAAAGTTTGTGTACAAATAAATATTTTAGAATAGTTTCAGAACTAGAGATCTTCCAGATCAGCGAGATCATGAATTAAGTCCAGGCACTTTAGTTTCTTACACCCAGATTTTACATTCTATATACTACGGTAGTGGAAGAGTCCTCCTCATTTGGTTCGGGTGATACTTTTTTCCACAGAGTCTCTTTAAGTGCAAGCTCTTTCTGTAGACTTTCATAATCCATTGATCCAAAGGAATGCTGGTATTTTAAGCAACATGAATAATTAGATTCTTAATTTTATAAGACTTCTGGTGACGGTCATAATCAACTAATTATCCCACTAATACTTGCAAAATCGCCCTTCCCTCTTGTAAATGCAACAGGGCTATGATCCTAATAAAACCAATTTTCTTGCCAATAATTTGCTTACGTTCCCAAAAATCTAAAAACTACATATAAATACATTTAAATTAAATCTACCATTCTATGCAACCATATAGTAATTTAATGCTCTAGCTGCAAAATAAATCTTCCCTCAATTGCCTTGATGCGTGCTTAGTAGATTTAGCACAATATTCAGTTTTCTAACAATGCTTAACAAATGTGGGTCAAGAGCAATTATACAAACTGATGAAATAAGAAGTTATTTCTGATCCATTTTGTTCATTCCCTTATAAAACTGATTTGTCTCCCTTGAAGGAGAATCTAGGTAATAATTTATTTTGTGAGCAGTGTTCGCATGCAGAAGTAGATATGGCTGGCAGATCATTCAGCAGAATGAGAAGTGACTTGACACTTAATACAAGATCAAGTTTGTGTGTTGCCTCTTTTGCCTTCTAAATGCAAAGAAACATACACCAGCACAATGCACAGGTTTTAAATAGAACCTTAAAAAATAGAACAAATTGTATAATAGAGCAAAGTCTTCTAATCTTCACATTATGAAAGCAACTCCAACAGTAATTTGATCTTACTGTTGTAACATATTCTCTCATTCCTTTTGCTCACACACAATGTAAGTCGCTGTGTGACAGGAGTCAGTACTCCCAACTCTTTCCCTACTGTCTCCTCTCCCTTTTTAAAAAAATTCGGTCCTAAAAAGGGGCTTAACTTCCAGTTCTGATGGGTCTGCACTCAAAACATTTTTGGATGCTCAAAGGACATTTTGTTCTGGTTGCTGGTTTAAGTCTTTCTGCTGCATTCAGATTTATCTTGCTAACCTCCTGCTCTATCTTGATTTAACTGTGAACAGGGCTCCATCTAAACCTAGTAATAAGAATGGGACATGACCCTACTCAGAGGATTGTGCAGCAAATCCACAGAACTCCTATACAATCCATACAGACTGATGGAATAAGAAATTTATCTTTATAACCATGTTTAGCAATCTAGAACCAAGCCAAAACAACAAATGGAGGATGGCAGGCTAAATGAAATGGAAGACTCTGTGGAAAGCAGTAACAGCCAAAAGGGATCAGAGAACTAAGCAGAAGCATGTCAAAAGAACTTTTATCAATGCAATGATGACTACTGCTTATTGTAGATTCACAGCAGTGAGCATAAAACAGACATTTGTTAAGATGCATAAATTAACAGATCATGAGTTTGTCTTTTCTCTGACTAGTTGTTGCAAGCAGAAATGCACTGGTCCAGTTTTAATTTAAACAACATTAAGGGGAAAGACAAGGTTAGTTAATAAAGCTATTAAGTGAAGTAGACCAGATAGTTTCTTTTTTTGCAACACATTTTAAGGTACTAACATTCTAAAAGCAAGATTGTAATTTCTGTATAAACTACAAAATGCTGTATGACCCTGTTCCTTGAACTCTCCCTCTCTTTCTCTTCCCAGCAGTACAGGCAATAAAGAAATGCATAATTGTTAACAGATGCAATAATGTTACTGAAGAGTAAAATTGCATGACCTGAAGAGGCAACATGAAACTTAGCATGTCAGATTATTTTATTTAACTCCTGCTCTGCTGCTGTTTACAGAGAAGAACCCAAATGCAATTGTCATTTCATTACAAATAATTGCAATAGATTTGGCACTTTTTGGATTCCATGCAGCTAATAGATCACTGCCTTTCAGCAAATTGCAAATATTTTGGTAGTTGCCAATTACATATTTTTTCCAAGAATGCTTATATGTTTCTTTTTAATCTTGTAAAAATAAATGTCAATCTTACCCGTACTTCACCACCCTCCCTCCGGGGATCATGTTTCTTTGCAAAGTGCCTCAGGTTGTCATAATTATGGAAGTTAAACAGCGAAACGAGGTCCTAAAAAAAGACAGCCACCAATTAAAAACCCCAATGACTATTACAAATATTTTTAAAACAGTTAACTATATCACAAATCCATAATCTACTGAGAAACAAACTACTTGTGTTGATGGATGATTTCCTTCAGTCAATATAACCAGTTAGAATATACTAAGTCAACCTGCTGCAGAAACAAAAAGCATACAAAGTGCCTAGCTTCCAGGCTTCAGAAATAGTATTTTACATTTAGTCATTATTCAAAGTAAGCACTGCACACAAATATACTCTACAAAGATGCAAATACCCCAATCATCTTTGAGCCTGCAGGGCTACTGTAATCAGCCACTGGTCCCAGGTACCCAACCCCATCAGAATTCCTAGGGTCAGAATATTTACATAAAACAGGCAGGCAGTCTCGATGGTATCAGCACAGCTGGGGCACCAGTTGAGTGGGTGCAAGTAGGAAGTAACAGCTAGGCCAGGATGCTGGACAGAGTACTAGCAAGTCTGGCTGAGAACCTTGGTAGTTGCAAAAACTGGCCCTTTTCCAAGAATGCTTTCTTAATAACAGCGGATTGTTTCACGACTGGGAAGGAAACCAGTGTTTCCAAATCTGCTTCACGCATGCATACATTATGCTGAAGTTACCAGAAGCAGAACTGGAGAGAATGCCACTCCTACCTCTTTCCTTGACTCAACTGAAGGGGGCGCATGCAGAACTGTGCCGACTACCACTTCTGTAACCAAGCACTCCAAAACAGGGCAGAAACTCAGCATAAATGAGCCCTTCCCCAATAATGGCTGTTGTGTGTCCAAAACCCAAGGAAATTCAGGGCCAGTGTCGCTCAGTCACATTCCATGGTTTCCAACATAATTTAGCTAGTTATTAAGTATATTTGGTCCAACTATTCTGGCTCTGGAAGAAAACATTTCAGCACAGAATAGAATGGTACAACATCCAGAACTAGCTGCGCCTCTAGCCAAGCTGTTCCAGTACAGCTACAACACTGGCATCTACCCAACAATGTGGAAAATTGCCCAGGTATGTCCTGTCCACAAAAAGCAGGACAAATCCAATACGGCCAATTACCGCCCCATCAGTCTACTCTCCATCATCAGCAAAGTGATGGAAGGTGTCGTCAACAGTGCTAGCAAGCGGCACTTACTCACCAATAACCTGCTCACCGATGCTCAGTTTGGGTTCCGCCAGGACCACTCAGCTCCAGACCTCATTACAGCCTTGGTCCAAACATGGACAAAAGAGCTGAATTCCAGAGGTGAGGTGAGGTGAGTAACTGCCCTTGACATCAAGGCAGCAGTTCACAGAGTGTGGCACCAAGGAGCCCTAGTAAAATTGAAGTGAATGGGAATAGGGGAAAACTCTCCAGTGGCTGGAGTCATACCTAGCGCAAAGGAAGATGGTAGTGGTTGTTGGAGACCAATCATCTCAGCCCCAGGACATTGCTGCAGGAGTTCCTCAAGGCAGTGGTCTAGGCCCAACCATCTTCAGCTGCTTCATCAATGACCTTCCCTCCATCATAAGGTCAGAAATGGGGATGTTCGCTGATGATTGCACAGTGTTCAGTTCCATTTGCAACCCCTCAAATAATGCAGTCCGAGCCCGCATGCAGCAAGACCTGGACAACATCCAGGCTTGGGCTCATAAGTGGCAAGTAACATTCGCGCCAGGCAATGACCATTTCCAACAAGAGAGAGTCTAACCACCTCCCCTCGACATTCAACGGCATTACCATCGCCGAATCCCCCATCAACATCCTGGGGGTCACCATTGACCAGAAACTTAACTGGACAAGCCATATAAATACTGTGGCTACGAGAGCAGGTCAGAGGCTGGGTATTCTGCGGCGAGTGACTCACCTCCTGACTCCCCAAAGCCTTTCCACCATCTACAAGGCACAAGTCAGGAGTGTGATGGAATACTCTCCACTTGCCTGGATGAGTGCAGCTCCAACAACACTCAAGAAGCTCGACACCATCCAAGATAAAGCAGCCCGCTTGATTGGCACCATCCAAGATAAAGCAGCCCGCTTGATTAAACATTCACTCCCTTCACCACCGGCGCACTGTGGCTGCAGTGTGTACCATCCACAGGATGCACTGCAGCAACTCGCCAAGGCTTCTTCGACAGCACCTCCCAAACCCGCGACCTCTACCACCTAGAAGGACAAGTGCAGCAGGCACATGGGAACAACACCACCTGCACGTTCCCCTCCAAGTCACACACCATCCTGACTTGGAAATATATCGCCGTTCCTTCATTGTCGCTGGGTCAAAATCCTGGAACTCCCTTCCTAACAGCACTCTGGGAGAACCGTCACCACACGGACTGCAGCGGTTCAAGAAGGCGGCTCACCACCACCTTCTCAAAGGCAATTAGGGAATGGGCAATAAATGCCGGCCTCGCCAGCGACGCCCACATCCCATGAACGAATAAAAAAATCCTAGCACTGGCCTCATGTAATCCTGCATCATTTAAGCCTTGATTGCACCATCATCTACACTGTTTCCAGAGTAACTTTGAAGTTCTCAGCTCTCCTATAGCCCATTTTTCTTCAGCTCTCCTTTAGCTTCATCTTTCTTAGGACGCCAAGCAATAATAGTGTCACAGTAGCCTCCAAGGTTATAACTTCAGGGCACTGAATTAATGGGTGATGTACTGTGCAAATATTTAAGAAAAGGTATTTTGACTAAATGGTATTTTTGCATTTATCTACACAAAAAATCTGGAAGAAAAATTGAATACTTTTTATTCCAAAAGATTTAATAAGTTTTCATTGTTCTGAGCTCTGCAGAAACACTAAATTTCTTATCTCAATCATTATTAGTGACTTTTTTTTAGGGCGGTGGGGGGTGGGGGGGGAGAAGAGAGGAAAGAAAATAAGAGTATGCAGGAGGGGAAGACAGACCATGCCAGTGGACTATTTGTTAGTGACATCTCAATGGAACCAAATTCTTATTGCCTAGGTTTGCACATGAAAAACAGCCAGATAAGGTATCAGAGGGCTGTAGAATAGGAGGGATGCAGGCAGCAAATAAAATTGGGAAAAATTCTATTGTTCAACAGGAAATCATTCCAATAATCTGTAGAAATTAGGTTAATCTCTTGTAAAGCATATATAATTGCAATTATTTTCAGTTATCCTGGACATATGCAGATTTACAGGGTATAGTTAAAAATACATCAAATTTTTCACCATACGGGGTGGTGCCAGAGAACTGGAGAATTGCAAATGTTACACCCCTTGTTCAAAAAAGGGTGTAAGGATAAACCCAGCAACTACAGGCCAGTCAGTTTAACCTCAGTGGTGGGGAAATTTTTAGAAACGATAATCTGGGACAGAATTAGCAGTCACTTGGACAAGTGTGGATTAATTAAGGAAAGCCAGCACTGATTTGTTCAAGGCAATTCATGTTTAACTAACTTGATTGAGTTTTTTGATGAGGTAACAGGGAGGGTAGATGAGGGAAATGCGGCTGATGTGGTGTATATGGATTTTCAAAAGGTATTTGATAAAGTGCCACATAATAGGCTCGTCATCAAGATTGAAGCCCATGGAGAAAGGGGGCAGTAGCAGCATGGATACAAAATTGGCTAAGTAACAGGAAGCAGACAGTAGTGGTGACCACTGCTTTTCTTGATATATATTAATGACTTGGACTTGGGTGTACAGGGCACAATTTCAAAATTTGCAGATGACACAAAACTTGAAAGTGTAGTGAACAGTGAGGAGGATAGTGATGGACTTCCAGAGAATAGAGTTGGGCTGGTGAAATTGGCAGACACGTGGCAGATGATATTTAACGCAGAAAAATGCGGTAGGAAGAACAAGGAGAGGCAATATAAACTAGAGGGCACAAATCTAAAAAGGGGTACAGGAACAGAGAGATCTGGGGGTATATGTGCACAAATCGTTGAATGTGGCAGGTCAGGTTGAGAAAGCGGTTAAAAAAGCATACAGGATCCTGGGATTTGTAAATAGAGGCATAGAGTACAAAAGCAAGGAAGTCATGACGAACCTTCATAAAATACTGGTTCGACCACAACCGGAGTATGGAGCTCTATTTTAGCACCCGCTATCGGGTGCGTTCCTGGCAGGGGGCTCCAAAAATCGGAGAATCCCGCAGACGCGCCGACGTGCGTGCGCAGCCCCCGCATGTGGGACTCCCGCAGGCAATTAAAGCCGGCGGGGTGCCACTTGACAGTATTTATCTTGGTATTTCAGGTCGTTCATAGACCTGATTAAGGGAATATTTCAGGAGGGGTGGGATTTTAGAAACAACTGGGACTGTTTCCCATACTGGGGGAAACACTCCAAGTTGAAATGGACATGTTGCAGCTATCAGCCTGTGGGAGCTGCAACGGTCCATTTGACAGGTGGGGGGGAAAGAAAAAAAAAAAAGAGACCCTCACTCATTGCAGGAGGCCACTCTGTCACTTTGGACAAAGTTTGGCCTCCACCACCCTCCTCCTAACAATAAAATTCACAAACTTGCACACTTACCCTGGGGTCCAGACACATGTACCTACCTTGCGGACCCCCTCAGATGTCCATCTTCCGGATGGGGGCCGCCGTAGCTGCAGTCATGACCTCCTCGGAGGGCGAACAGCATCACCAGCCTCGCCGGCCACGGCGTCTACCTCTGACATGTGGAGCTCCACAACGCAGTGCTGTGACACATCCACCTGCACAGCAGGAGGGAGGGCAACCGCAGAGAGAGATGCGTCGCAGAGGGCACTACCCTCGCCACAGGGTCCACAGACCGAGGCTCAGTTTCCTGGACCTCTCTGAGCAGCAGTGCACACGGAGGCTCAGAGTCACTCGACATGTAGTCGTGGACATCTGCAGCCTCCTTCATGCCGAGCTGCTCCCAGCTGGCCCGAGCACCATCTTCTAACCTGTCGCAGTCAAAGTCACCACTGCCCTCAACAACTTCTCCTCCGCATCCTTCCAGGGTGCCACCGGGGACATCGCCGACCTCTCTCAGTCGTCTGCACAAAAGAGCCCTGCAAATACACCTACACCCACCCTGCAGTGACACAATGGGTGGCATCAGGTGTGGGTCTTCATTGTGATCCTCAGGAAAGGGCATTCTTGCACAAACCAGACAAGATTTGCAAAGACGTGGCAGTAGTGGTGCCAATATAATATGTGATGTGAGTTGGTCAGAAATTAAATATAAGTAAAAACCATGACAAACCCTCAAACACCCTTGTGCATCCCCTTCATGCTCACGACACGTTTGCCTTACGCTTCCTACTGCACATATGTGATGCATGCCCTGTGGCTGCAGCACAGGTAGTGGCTGGTTGAGTGAGGCTGACCGTGAAAGAGATGTATGAGAGGGTGAGTATGAGATAGAGCCATGAGATTGTATGAGGATTGGGTTGAGTGGTAGTGGTGGGATGAGTACTGGTGAGGTGAATAAGTGCAGGTGAGATGAGGATGAGGTTTGAGTGGGTATGAGGGGTGATGTGACAGTAGTGTTGGCAGTGCAGAAGGAGATGTGGGGTGGGGGCCGTGATGTGGCAGACGGAGTGTAGGGGAATGAATAAGTGTACTCACTTTGGCTGACCTACTTAGGACATTGCAGCACCTCCTGCACTGTATGCAGGTGGGTGATATGTTGGTGGTGCAGGTGACCTCCTCTGCCACCTCGAGCCAGGCCCTCTTGGTGACAGAGGCAGGCTGCTTCCTCCTGCCCGCTTGGGGGGGGGGGGGGGGGGAGATCTCTGTCCTCCCCCTCCTCACCCCATCCAATGATACCTGGAGTGAGGCATCATTAACCTGGGAGCAGCCTTCCCCCTGGGCTGCTCCATGCTGTAATTTTTCCTATTTGTTGCAGCAGTCAGTGGAGGACTGCCCCTTTAAATAGAGCTCCTCCAGCTGACAGACCTTACTGCGCATGCGCAGTCTGCCCGATGCACAGCTCAGCAGTGGGGAACCCGGAAGACCAGGTAAGTGGATCCAATTAGGCCGCAGGGCAGACTGATTTCGCTGGGCACTTTACCCACGCGCCCAATAGCCCCCCCGCCGCAAACCCACAGCCCTGGTAATATTGAGCCCATGGTGTCCAGTTCTGGCCTCTGCACTTTAGAAAAGATGTGAAGGCCTTAGAGAGGGTACAGAAGAGATTTACTAGAATGATTCCAGGGATGAGGGACTTTAGATAAGTGGATAGACTGGAGAAGCTGGGGTTGTTCTCCTTGGAACAGAGAAGGTTGAGAGGAGATTTGATAGAGGTATTTAAAATCATGAAGGGTCTAGGCAGAATAGATAGAGAGAATCTATCTACAGTTCCTATTGGCAGAAGGGTCAAGAACCAGAGGACATAGATTTACAGTGATCGGCAAAAGAACAAAAGGAGACATGAGGAAAAACATTTTTTTTTAAAAACACAGCGAGTCATTATAATCTGGAATGCACTGCCAGGGTGGGTGGTGGAGGCAGATTCAATCATGGCCTTCAAAAGGGAACTGGATAGGTACTTGAAAGGAAAAAAATTGCAGGGCTACAGGAATAGGGCGGGGGAGTGGGACTAGCTGGATTGCTTTTGCATTGAGCCGGCACGGACTCGATGGGCCGAATGGTCTCCTTCCATGCTTCAACCTATGATTCTATACACCTTCACCAGCCAAGCACTGAAATAAAAATCACAAGCCAGAAAAAGCTGCAGAATCATAATCTAGACCAACATTTCAGTGCAGTACTGAGGGAGTGCTGCATTGTCAGAGATGCCATCTCTCAGATGAAATGTTACACTGAGGCCATGTCTGTCTGTTCAGGTGGATGTAAAAGATCCCATGGCACTATACAAAGGGGAGTTCTCCTGATGTCGTAATCAATATTTATCCCTCAATATTACCTCCAGAAACCGGTCATTTATCTCAGTGCTGTTTGTGGGACCTGGCTGTGTGCATACTGGTTGTGTTTGCCTACAAAACAGTGACTTTACTTCAAAAGCTATTCATTGGCTGCAAAGGGTTCTGGGACGTCCTGAAGATAAGAAAGGCATGATATAAATGCAAGTTTGTTTGTTCTTTAATAAAGTGAAAAACATTAAATGAATACTCTCAGATAAGGTGCTAAAATGGCCTTATTCTAATGTATCTAAGCAATATTTGAAGTCAATTTATTAAAAACTTGATGATCAGCCTTCTGATTGCAACTGCCCTCTTTGCTGCATTTCCTAAACTGGTGGCAGAAATACAGCCACATTTCAGCATTCCATATACTGTTAGCTGAAATTAGCAAGCAATGGGTAACAGCAGCCAAAGCAAAAGGTGAAGAAATGCGTTTGAGTGTCTGACTGGGAAATGTGGTCAAGACAAGTACATCAGGGAGGCTAGCAAAAAAAATTTTTTTAAATTAGGTGAGGACTTAGAAGTTGTTCCAGTCAAATACTCAAGCATAAGGTAACTGTAGGTTCTCATATTTGATATAAAATAATTCCAAGAAGACGATAAACATAAGCTACAAAAAGAAATGCTTTACTTCAGATGAAATGGTTTGTATTCCCTCCCCCACCCCCCCAAAAAAAATCTGTCCTTACACTTACCTGACAGAACTGAATACCCCTTACACTGTTGCCAAGTTTGTCCAAAGGTGGAGACCAACACATAATGCCCATCACATTTGGCACTACCAGCAAAATACCACCAGAAACTCCAGATTTTGCTGGAAGGCCCACCTGCAAAAATAGAAAATCGTACATAAGTATAAAAGCACACTTCATTGGCACCAATCAGTAAGCTTATTGATATTTAACATTTTTACTTGATTTAGTGAAACAGGACCCCTAAAGGCTCAGCAGATAAATGCAATGTGATGTGGAACCAAGCCATGCAGTTCAGAGAGGTCCCATGTTTGATTCAGGTTGTATGCCGAGCCATGTAATTAGCATTGCTGATCTAGTTTGAGACAAAAATAGCTAGGATTCCTGCCCGGACATTGTTAATGACACCTGCTACGAGAATTAGGTCCAGGCTCAGCTGTGATGCTCCACATATCAAATAACCTGCCAGCCCTTACTACCTAGGCACACAGGTAAAGAATGGCCCCTTGGATGAAGGACTCGAGGCCATAAGAACCAGAGAGACCAGCATGATTCTTAAGGAAAAATCTGTAATGGCACTACAATTCTAATATATAAATGCTTTGTAAATACAACTTTGGAAAAAAGTCATGTGTCAAATCCATCCACTTTGCTGGCAAGAAAACTGCTCAAATACTTTCAGAGGATACAAATGAAAATACATAACCTTATTGGTTTCGTTTATACATCACGCAGTTACTCAACCAGCCTTATCCATCAGCCTGTATAATTAATTGAAAAATGCTCAAAAATTTCACTTTGGTATCCATTGCTTTGCTTCTTCTGAGAAATAGTAATTGCTCAGGAAGGGACAGAGGGACAAAAGGGACAAATCTACCCACTGTGCTTTGTATGTACCCCAATAGTACATAGAGATATCTCCCATTCAAAGCAGAGGGCTGATTCTACTAGTAAGGTAAATCTACCTTAATATGTGCCAATTTTTGGAAACTGGAGGCCACAGCACAATACTTTTCACTTGCACCCAACAGCCACAAGAGGTTACATGTGCAGGTTGCCTTTGTAATCACAGTACTATGCTGGAAGTTTATTATTTTGCAGATTTTGAGAGTTTGAAATTATTCACTATGACTTTTATGGCATTTCAGATTTTGTAACAGAATGACTGGAAAAATCAATTTCAGTACCAATTATTATTTAGTATTATTTCTATACTATGTAGACAAAAAAACCCATGCATGAAAAATTATCCTTAGCCATTATTCTATAATTGATCAGATTGCAATTCTGGTTGCTTGCAAACAAAATGATTAAAAAATGTTTGAAAATTCTTTACTTTCCCCATTAGCTTTAATCATTTAGAATCATTTTAGTCAAACACCCTTGGTTAGCAACCGCAAGAGGAAATACAGCACCAGTTACTCCTGTAAAACTGCTGCTGCTATTATAAAAAGAAACCTTCATTTAAAAAAATCATAGCAGCAAATGCTATTTGCAAAAAAAGTATTTAGAAATATATATTTTTCTGTATATACCAACTACTTTGTTGTAAACACCTTTCATTTAAGGCAATATTGAATTAACTTATACAATGATGTAATAGGAACATTAACAAAATCTTTCTGAAATCTTCAAATCTGTGCCTTCAAGATACAAAATTGTATACATAATTAACAGTGAACTTACCCCACCTTTTGCTATTCTACAAGTTTAAATAGAAAAATTACATTATATTTCACCTTCACCTTTGGCCTTAACAATGTCAAAACTCAAATGTTCTGCATTTTCCTTTTCAGGGCAGTATTGCTCAAACATACTGGCATTTTCTATGCCAAAATTACAATCTGACAAATACTCCAAATGGATTGTATCTGTTCTAATTCCAGCAACAATAATAATTATTAATTATACTTACATGAAAGGCAAATTGCCCCGAGAAGTCATACATGCCACAGGAATGCATCAAACTCAGTGTGTTCCGAACAGCCTCAGGGCTCAGAACTCTCTCCCCTGTGATTGGACAGATGCCACCATTGGCCAGTGTTGCTGCCATTACACTGGCTGATTCACAAGTTACTTCAATGGAACACAGCTTTATGGTATTACGGGAATTTAAAAAAAAGCATGTCAGTTTCTGCACATCATTTAAATATACAACTTTAGCACGAAAGCAAGACATGTGCGTGTGTTTGGCTGGGGTGGGGGGCGCGGCGCGGGGGGTAAAGACGTAGGGCCAGAATTTGCAGTCAAAGTAAGGGTGAGGCTAGGGGCACTCGCCGTTATTTATGCGTAAATGGTACAGCAACTTCAGGCGAGGAGCAGATGCACGGTTAAATGCGAATACCCAAAAGTTACCGTTAGCTTCACAAAAACAGCATTTAGCTGTCTGCCTCACCACTGAAATGTACTGAATGTCATGAAGTTGTATTTGTGCGATAGATAGGAACTAATACTGCAGCAGATATTTAGGGCTAGTAATTAGTAGTGCACGTATCCTTTTAATGACATAAATGTTAATTACTGCCAATAAACCTCTTTAGCACTGAAAATTAACTACAAGTGTGGAATCTCATTCCTTCAGGTTTTTGGGGAGATTTAAAAAAATGGCAAATTTTATATTAACATTTTTTTCTTAGTTTTCCTTTATGTCTCTCTTTTCTCTTTCAAGTCAATCTTTCTTTCCTTCTCTCTCTTTTTGTATCTGATTTGACAGAGTTCACTCTCCTTCTCAGACTTTTTGCTGCTTATTTCCCTATACTTAAATCTCATTGATTAAGACACCCCATTGGTTGCCCTGTTCACTCAGGTCAAGATAAAGAATCACTGGATTGGGGGTAATATTCTGGCATGGGTGGAGGATTGGTTATCTAACAGGAAGCAGAGAGTTGGGATAAATGGTTCATTCTCAGACTGGCAACCAGTAGCCAGTGGCGTTCCGCAGGGGTCGGTGCTGGGTCCCCAACTCTTTACAATCTATATTAACGATTTGGAGGAGGGGACCGAGTGTAACATATCAAAGTTTGCAGATGATACAAAGATGGGAGGGAAAGTGGAGAGTGAGGAGGACATAAAAAACCGACAAGGGGATATAGACAGGCTGGGTGAGTGGGCGGAGATTTGGCAGATGCAATACAATATTGGAAAATGTGAGGTTATGCACTTTGGCAGGAAAAATCAGAGAGCAAGTTATTATCTTAATGGCGAGAAACTGGAAAGTACTGCAGTTCAAAGGGATCTGGGGGTCCTAGTGCAAGAAAATTAAAAAGTTAGTATGCAGGTGATCAAGAAGGCCAACGGAATGTTGGCTTTTATTGCTAGGGGGATAGAATATAAAAACAGGGAGGTATTGCTGCAGTTATATAAGGTATTGGTGAGACCGCACCTGGAATACTGCATACAGTTTTGGTCTCCATACTTAAGAAAAGACATACTTGCTCTCGAGGCAGTACAAAGAAGGTTCACTCGGTTAATCCCGGGGATGAGGGGGCGGACGTAGGAGGAGAGGTTGAGTAGATTGGGACTCTACTCATTGGAGTTCAGAAGAATGAGAGGCGATCTTATTGAAACATATAAGATTGTGAAGGGGCTTGATCGGGTGGATGCGGTAAGGATGTTCCCAAGGATGGGTGAAACTAGAACTAGGGGGCATAATCTTAGAATAAGGGGCTGCTCTTTCAAAACTGAGATGAGGAGAAACTTCTTCACTCAGAGGGTGGTAGGTCTGTGGAATTTGCTGCCCCAGGAAGCTCTGGAAGCTACATCATTAAATAAATTTAAAACAGAAATAGACAGTTTCCTAGAAATAAAGAGAATTAGGGGTTACGGGGAGCAGGCAGGAAATTGGACATGAATTTAGATTTGAGGTTAGGATCAAGTCAGCCATGATCTTATTGAATGGCGGAGCAGGCTCGAGGGGCCGATTGGCCTACTCCTGCTCCTATTTCTTATGTTCTTATGTCCCAGATGCAGTTTCCCTCGCTGCGCTGTTATCAGCTCGCACTTTCAGCAACTTTGTGGGCAAACATTTTTTGAGCTGAAGGGTGCAGGGGCAAGTCTAACTAGCGGCAGGCGCATTTAATGCCCTGCTACAGCAAATTCTGGCCCATAATTTTAGCATAAAGTATTTCCCATCTATCGGTTTCAAAAATGAAGTTATCTCTTACACAGCAGGAAATAATTACATCTTTTTCTACCCTCCATGAAGGCTAACTGTTCTAAGTCCACTCTTGCACCCAGCAGCTGTTCTGATGACACAGGTTATAGGTATGCCCCAGACAATTCTCGAAATCATCGCCTGGCTGCTGATCCACAGGTAATTAAATTGGAAAAGTTAGTACCAACCACGTATTGTGACGCACCCAACCTGCACTTTCCTCTTCTAACTTAGATATTGCTAGATCAACAACCATGGCAGTATTATTCACCAGTTTCTGTGTTAAGTCTATGAAGCCACTCATGTACACTTATAATATAGAACAGTGATTCCCTGGTGCAAGAGATGACTCAAAATAGTAAGATTCAAAAGGGAGGGAATTTTTTTTTAAAACAAATGGCACATCAACTCAGTTTTCCCTCTTCAAGATATACTCTCTCAATTTTCTCCCCTATTACAATATCTTTTGCCCCCTGAACAGCAGGGTAGCAAACTGCTTCTAGATGTCCAATGGTCAATGGCCAGGACATGTATAATAGCAACTCAAATGATATCCCATCTCATTTTCTCTCACCTGCAGGGAAATGCCACTGCATCTGCTCACCGTTATCCAGATCAAAAAGAGAAAAATCAATCTGCACCCTATCATTCATTTGGGCTGCACATTAGCACGCCAATGTGAACCATTAGTGTATTTTTTGAAATTAGAGAAGTATTTTATACTCAACCCATTCTCCCCATGCTTTTCTCCCCTTAAATATCCAGACCGTAACTGTGTAAAATTTACATCTGCTGCCAGATGGTGCTGCAAATGCACATTTAACATGTTCCTCTTTTTCCAATTTGGTCCCATGGACATGAGTATTAGGTATCTCTGCCAAATGGTCATGTGCAAGTCTAGAAAGTTCATTTCTGAGTTGCTGTTGCACATGTCCTAGCTATTGGCCAAAGAGCATTGGTGGAGAAGAGGATCATATCCAAATCTAATCCTACTCTCATGCAATATCCAAGCATGCACACTTTCCAATGGGATCACAGGACAGAGATCAGGGATGGGAAACAAGGTATTTTCCCTCGTCCCTTGCCCACGGACACAGAATTTAGCACTCCCACTGCTGTCCTAATTACAATATACATTTCATACTCCATTAAGACATAGCTTAAAGTGGATGAGAAGTATTATGGTACCATGGCCAATATTTATCCCTCAACCATCACTTAAAAAAAAAATTATTTGTTCATTATCACAATGCTGTTTGCGGGACCTTTGTGTGCAAATTGGCGGCCACATTTCCTACATTACAACAGTGACTACATGTCAAAAGCACTTCATTGGCTGTAAAGCATTTTGGAACATCATGGGGTTGTGAAAGGCACTATATAAATGCAAGTCTTTGTTTTAGAATATTGATTGCAGCCTGAAGTCAATGCTGCAGGTAGAATAATGCTAACCTGTACTTCATACGAATACTTTTATTAACAATGACACAAATGGGCATCAGAAACAGGAATGCAATCCTTATATTAAAAAGATTGTCTATCAAGCTTTATATACTGGTTATGTTTAAGAAATGCAGTCACATTTTTGGTGATCCCAAATGTACTGCTTTTTGATGCCAGATATAGAAATGGGCAATTTTTAATTTTTTTATTAAAAATGGAACATTTTAACCACATAATAGACTAGCCTTGCACACCAATCCAAATGCAGACGGGAAAGAATGAGCACTTATTTTCTGGAAACATGCAAAATGTTACCATGCATATTTAAGTGCTAATTTACATGTTTTGTTATACTTAGATTATAATAATGCCACTCACCTGGAAATAGAAATCCAGAACACTAGTCATATCACTTCCTTCTGGAAAACACTGGAAAGTTCATAGAACAATTAGGTTTTTGCCTTTTAAAGATCTTCTCCCTTTGAAGGGCATTAATCCTAATGCATTCTTCTACAGCTCAGATAGTAGGACTCTCTCGATTGTGGGCATCTCCCAAAACCAATGCTGCTCTCCACAATCGGACAAAATTCAAGCACAATGAAGCTGAATGAAAGTATGTAACATTTAGACCAGTAACTAAACTTAGAAAAAGCTCTCAAGCTGAAATTGAAGTGACAAGCAGACACAGCCTAAAAATAGGCATGACACCATTCAAGAGAAATCATTTCTTTACCTATATGTACCAAATAAGTGTTTAAAATACATGTGATCCTACGAACCTTCTTCTCCTTTAGGTAGTATCCTATTGCAAAATTTCTATCTCCTGTTTCTCTTTCAGACTGAAACCTAAAAACAGTAACATTTTAGTCTTAAAATGGAAAAGAAACTTAGTAAAAACAGTCAACTAAAAGCTTAAAGATAGTTTAACCTGGTAAGTCTAGGACATACTTATCTCTTTAGCACACTACATCATATAAGCTGACAACCAGATCGATTAAAAAAAACATTGGTTTACAATTTCATGGAGAAGCAAAATAGTGCAATTTCTTAAGTTAGTTTCACCAGCTAACCAGCAGATAATGTGGCCATGGTATATCTATGGCAGTTGCTGAATGTGAATGGATCAAAATACTTGTTTACTTATCAAGACAATTTTAAGAATTGGTACTTTTATTGTTAGTATGTATCCATAAACATATCCCAGAAATTAATTGTGTGGAGAAGTCTAACAAGCATGCTATGAGAAGCCTCCAGATAGGAAAAAGCTACTCAAATAGCCTCATCAGTGGTGTGCTGTTTATTAAATATAAAAAAGGTAAATGTCATAATATTTAAGCACAATACAGATGCTGTTTTACGATCTTGCAACTGCTTGACTAACTGTCTCAGCTGCTTCAATACAGGTTTTTCCAATCTACTGAATGATGGGAAAGAGGCTTCAGTTGCCCAGACCATGCCTCCTTTATGGGATGTGCATTTAAACACCCATATTTTTATAAATTTATGGTATTTGAATACTTCTAGATATCAGGATTTTATGCATGCTACTCTGGGGAAGACAACTAACCACTCACCCACATTTGAAGAGGTGGGTGGAGCGGAATAAGTGAAGAGGGGGAAAACAGACAAAAAGGATAAATATGTCACTTACGTAGCATTATTAAAGCCAACATATTCATTTCCAGCCATCTGATTCAAGAACTGTGTGACCTGTGAAACAGCGCTAATTTTAGAAAGCATTCAATTTTAGAAAGCATTGACATAAGTAAGATGTATTTTCAGAGTAACCTTTTCTCACATTCAAAAAAGTGTGAATTGGGCATTGTACTTACATAATCAAATTTCTCAGCATTGCTTAATCCATGCTACAAGGAAAAAATATATTATTTAAATAATCTTAAATCCAAGACACAAATTACATAAGTTTGTGCTAAGCATGTTTCTATAGGTAACTTCTTATGATTAGTGGAATGTACTCAAGATAAAAATCCAATCTTCTAGGAATTGAGTTGACAATAAGTGCAATTAACTACTTATTACAGCATTATCATTTAGCATTTGAATATCTTCATTTATTAAAATCTACTGCATGAATTTGTAAAAGGGTTCTGGATAAATTTGTCACTAAGTTATATTAAACAATTTACATTAATATTTTATATTTAATTAGTATAACAATATTATTTCATGTTAGACCACCAAATGAGCTGCGCTTATTTTAACCCATCCTGTTTTGGCTCTCAGTCAGAAAGGCTAAGCATAATCTAAGTAACGCTTCAAAATGCAATTTTGTAATTAAAATCACAAAATTTCCCCTATATGGAATACAATTTGTAACAATTCCAATTACATTTTACCCAGAAAGGAGGTACAGATCAACCATGATCTAGAACAGGCTCGAGGGGCTGAATGGCCTGCCCCTGTTCCTATGAATTCATACTCTAGATAAGAAAAATGTTAAGCAGCATAGCTCAGAATTAACTAAAATGTACATTGCTGAAATGACAAAATTAATTCTTCTAGGGCCAATTTTGTAACAATTAAACTCGGTATTTTTAAAAAAAGGAAGCAGTGCAAATTGATCCCACTTACTGCTGACCTCTCAAACAGAAAAAAGGATTTCCCTCCATGGCCTCGCCTCACCCTATCACAGCTTTTAGTCCTCCAATTCTGGCCATTTGTGCATCCTCCCGCTCCTTCCTCACTTCATCACACCTTTAGTTGTAGAGTCTTCTGTTGCCTCTGCCCTACTCTCTGGCTCTTGGAGTAAACCACAAAGATCCCTCACCTCTCCATCTCAAACACTCAAAACCCCAAGCTTTCCGTCAGCTTTCCTAACTTTCACATCATGGCTCTGCATCCACTTCTTTGTTCCTTTTATTTATTTTTTTTCTCCCCAAGTAAAATGCCTTGAGGTGTTTTTTTTGACATTGAATGCGCTATGTAAATACAGGGGTTCTGTGGTGTGCCGGTATTTTACTGTATAAACATGGAAATTGTAAAAATTAAAATAGTTGAGGATATCTTAGATAGAATTAGGAGCCTCAAACAGATAGGGACGCTTGTCCAGATGACATCCACCCAAGTGTGCTTAAAGAGATGGGACATGTGCTTTGCAAGCCCCTTGCCCATATCTTTAATGGCTCACTGGAGTCAGGGATTGTTCCCCTGGACTGGAAGGATGCTCATGTTACCCTTTTTGAAAATCAGAACTACAAGACAGAACCAGGGAACTATAGGCCCATTAGTTTGACTTCAATCATAGGCAAGATCCTGGAAGGGAGATGCCATCTATGATCACCTGGATAGAGGAGTTATCAGAGGCACTCAACATGGCTTCTGGGAAAAAAGGTTGTGTCTTACTAAGTTGATTTTTTTTTAAAGTTACTAGATTGGTGGATGAGGGTAACCCATAGAAATTGTCTACTTGGATTTTCAGAAAGCCTTTGATAAGGTACCTCACAATAGGTTACTCTTCAAAATAGAATCTTGTGGAATTGGTGAGAAGTTGCTACAGTGGATTAAGAATTGGCTGCATTCCTGTAGGCAGAAAAAGGTTGTTAATGGTTGCGGATCTGCCTGGAGACTGGTTACCAGTGGTGTCCCGCAGGGATCAGTGTTGAGGCCATTGCTATTTACTATCTTTGTTAATGATCTGGATGCAGGTGTTGGGGAAATGGTCAACAAGTTTGTGGATGATCCGAAGATTTGTGCGAGTGGTAGGACTATGATTGAGAATAAACTACTAAAAGCGAATCTTGATGGGGGGAAATGAGCACACATTTAGCAAATGGTATTCATAGATCAATTGTTATGCACATGGGCCAACACCAAGTATACTTACACCCTGAAAAGGTACAGAACTGAAGTATGTTAAAAAAGACAGATAGAGTCATAGAGTCATACAGCACGGATAGAGGCCCTTCGGCCCATCGTGTCCGCGCCGGCCATCAGCCCTGTCTACTCTAATCCCATATTCCAGCATTTGGTCCGTAGCCTTGTATGCTATGGCATTTCAAGTGCTCATCCAAATGCTTCTTGAATGTTGTGAGGGTTCCTGCCTCCACAACCCTTTCAGGCAGTGAGTTCCAGACTCCAACCACCCTCTGGGTGAAAAAGTTCTCTCTCCAATCCCCTCTAAACCTCCCGCCTTTTACCTTGAATCTATGCCCCCTTGTTATAGAACCCTCAACGAAGGGAAAAAGCTCCTTAGTATCCATCCTATCTGTGCCCCTCATAATTTTGTACACCTCAATCATGTCCCCCCTCAGCCTCCTCTGCTCCAAGGAAAACAAACCCAATCTTCCCAGTCTCTCTTCATAGCTGAAGCGCTCCAGCCCTGGTAACATCCTGGTGAATCTCCTCTGCACCCTCTCCAAAGCGATCACATCCTTCCTGTAGTGTGGCGACCAGAACTGCACACAGTACTCCAGCTGTGGCCTAACCAGTGTTTTATACAGCTCCATCATAACCTCCTTGCTCTTATATTCTATGCCTCGGCTAATAAAGGCAAGTATCTCATATGCCTTCTTTACCACCTTATCTACCTGTTCCGCCGCCTTCAGGGATCTGTGAACTTGCACACCAAGATCCCTCTGACCCTCTGTCTTGCCTAGGGTCCTCCCATTCATTGTGTATTCCCTTGCCTTGTTAGTCCCTCCAAAGTGCATCACCTCGCACTTTTCCGGGTTAAATTCCATTTGCCACTGTTCCGTCCATCTGACCAACCCATCTATATCGTCCTGCAGACTGAGGCTATCCTCCTCACTATTTACCACCCTACCAATCTTTGTATCATCAGCGAACTTACTGATCATACCTTTTACATTCATATCCAAGTCGTTAATGTAGACCACAAACAGCAAGGGACCCAGCACCGATCCCTGTGGTACCCCACTGGCCACATGCTTCCAGTCACAAAAACAACCTTCGACCATCACCCTCTGCCTTCTGCCACTAAGCCAGTTTTGTATCCAAAGTGCCAAGGCACCCTGGATTCCATGGGCTCGTACCTTCTTGACCAGTCTCCTGTGGGGGACTTTATCGAAGGCCTTACTGAAATCCATGTATACCACATCCACTGCGTTACCCTCATCCACACGCCTAGTCACCCCCTCAAAAAATTCAATCAAATTAGTCAGACATGATCTTCCCTTGACAAAGCCATGTTGACTATCCCTGATTAATCCTTGCTTCTCCAAGTGGAGACTAATTTTGTCCTTCAGAATTTTTTCCAATAATTTTCCTACCACTGATGTTAGGCTCACTGGCCTATAGTTCCCCGGTTTTTCCCTACTCCCCTTCTTAAATAATGGTACTACATTAGCGGTTCTCCAGTCCTCTGGCACATCCCCTGTGGCCAGAGAGGTTCTGAATATATGTGTCAGAGCCCCCGCAATCTCCTCCTTTGCCTCACACAGTAGCCTGGGATACATTTCGTCCGGGCCTGGGGATTTATCCATTTTTAGGCCTGCTAAAACCGCCAATACCTCCTCCCGCTCGATGTTAATATGTTCGAGTATATCACAGTCCCCCTGCCGTATTTCTATGTCTACATCGTCCTTCTCCATAGTGAAAACAGATGCAAAAAATTCATTTAGAACCCCTCCTACATCTGCCGGCTCCACACACACATTGCCATTTTTGTCCCTAATGGGCCCTATTTTTTCCCTAGTCATCCTCTTACCCTTAATATACTTATAAAACATCTTAGGATTTTCCTTTATTTTGCTCGCCAGTGTTATTTCATGGCCCCTCCTTGATCTCCTAATTTCTTTTTTAAGTATCCCCCTGCACTTTTTGTACTCCTCTAGGGCTTCCTCCGTCTTTAGCCTTTTGTATCTGCCAAAAGCCCTCCTTTTTTTCCTAATCCATTCTCGTATATCCCCTGACATCCAAGGTTCCCTGGAGTTCTTGGAACCACCCTTGACCTTTACGGGAACATGTTGCCATTGTAAGGTCTCAATCTCCCTTCTGAAAGACTCCCATTGCTCCGATGCGGATTTTCCTACAAGCAGCTGATCCCAGTCCATTTTGGCCAGATCCTGCCTTATCCTATTAAAATCGGCCTTCCCCCAATTTAGAACCTTTATTTCCGGCCCCTCCCTGTCCTTTTCCATGACCACCTTAAATCTCACCGAATTATGGTCACTGTCACCAAAGTGCTCACCTACTAGCACTTCTTCCACTGGGCCGGCCACATTCCCTAGAATTAGGTCCAGTACCGCCCCCTCTCTTGTAGGACTTTCTACATGCTGGCTCAAAAAGCTCTCCTGGATGCACATTAAGAATTTTGTACCCTCTAAGCCTTTTACACTGAGTATCCCAGTTAATATTGGGGAAGTTGAAATCCCCCACTATTACCACCCTATTATTTGCACAATTTTCTGAGATTTGCCTACATACCTGTTCCTCTATCTCCCCCTGACTGTTTGGGGGCCTATAGTACACTCCCATCAAAGTGCTTGCCCCCTTTTTGTTTTTAAGCTCCACCCATATGGCCTCATTAGAGGAACCTGCTAATATATCATCCCTCCTTATGGCAGTAATTGATTCTTTAATTAATATTGCGACCCCCCCCTCCTCTTATACCTCCCCGTGTCTCGCCTGAAGATTCTGTACCCCGGAATATTGAGCTGCCAGTCTTGCCCCTCCCTCAACCATGTCCCTGTGACAGCAACAATATCATACTCCCATGTGTTTATCAACACCTTCAGTTCATCCACCTTATTCGCAAGACTCCTTGCATTAAAATAGATGCCATCCAGCCTTGCCCTTACATATTTGCCCTGTCTTCCAAGCTGACTTGTTTTTTTCTCTATATTTGGCTGCACATCACCCCCTATTGTAGCTCCACTCTGTATCCCATCCCCCTGCCAAGTTAGTTTAAACCCCCCCCAACAGTGCTAGCAAACCTCCCCGCAAGGATATTTGTCCCGCTCTGGTTCAGGTGCAACCCGTCCGACTTGTACAAGTCCCACCTTCCCCAGAAGCAGGCCCAGTGATCCAGGAAACTGAAACCCTCCCTCCTGCACCAACTCTTTAGCCACGCATTCATCTGTTCTATCCTCCTATTTCTATACTCACTAGCCCGTGGCACTGGGAGTAATCCAGAGATTACAACCTTTGAGGTCCTGCTCTTTAATCTTCTACCTAGCTCCCTAAATTCTTGATGCAGGACCTCATCTCCCTTCCTACCTATGTCGTTGGTCCCAATGTGGACCACGACCTCTGCCTGCTCACCCTCCCCCTTGAGAATGCCCTGTAGCCGCTCAGTGACATCCATGACCCTGGCACCAGGGAGGCAACAAACCATCCTGGAGTCACGTTTACGGCCACAGAAACGCCTGTCTGTTCCCCTTACGATAGAATCCCCTACCACTATAGCTCTTCCACTCTTTTTCCTCCCAGCCTGTGCAGCAGAGCTACCCCTGGTGCCAGGAAGTTGGCTGCTGCTGCCTTCCCCTGATAAGTCATCCCCCTCAACAATATCCAAAGCGGTATATTTGTTTGAGAGGGGGACGGCCACAGGGGACCCCTGCACTGCCTGCCTGCTCTTCTTACTCTGCCTGGTGGTCACCCAATTACTTCCTGCCTGTACAACCTTTACCTGCGGTGTGACCATCTCACTAAACGTGCTATCCACGACGTTCTCAGCATCGCGAATGCTCCATAATGAATCCATCCGCAGCTCCAGTGCCGCAATGCGGTTTGTCAGTAGCTGCAGCTGGATACATTTCCCGCACACATGGTCGTCAGGGACACCGGAAGATCTTTGTGTTATAGTACACAATACTCTTAAGGTTCACGACTAATGCCATGAAGCAACAGCCAATGCAAATTGGGTATTAGGTTGCTTTGCCAGGACGATTCAACGTAAAACAAAACACACCATTTTGTTCTTGTACAAGAATGTGTCCAATATTCTGAGTGAGGCCTAGTCAAAGTCTTATACAAGAACAAAATGGCCTGTAGCAAAGATGTGCAGTTACCTCTTCAATTCCATAACATATCTGAACACTAATCTCTTTTTAATTTGACCTTTAATAGCAAATTGAATTTATACCTCATTTTAATTCCATGACATATTCTATTGCAGAGCAAATACAGCCAGTGAATATAATTCCTTATTAGTTGATCTCCTGTGGTGTTGCATAGGGAGTAAAGTCCAAGTGCAGCAATTAGGCAAAAAAGAGCTGGACCAGTTCCTGGCTGGGGCAGAGATCACAGCATACCTCAAGTAGGTGGAACACTAATTAACATAAATCATGGTTAATCTAGTCTTCTGGATTGGTTTTGAGGAATTTCCCTCCCTAAATTGGCCTTGGATTTTTATGTTCTTTGCCTCTCCCAGGAGATTACAAGGTTGCTGATGGGGTGTGGCGAATCATGATGCTTAAGGCATCATGACTGTGTGGGGCAGGCCCGATGGTCCGGCTAGTCTTTTCCGGTCCATCATTTTTGTATGTTCGTAAAAGGAGCTTGTAGTTCCACAGCAGTGAATCTAATAAAATGCATCTGTAAGTATTCAAATATGCAAAATGTAATAAGAACTCAACCACAAAGAATGATGACATGAACTGCTCACCTTAATAAGGGACGTTACCACAATAGCCCCAGCATTTACCATAGGATTGTGCGGTTTATCTGAAACAAAAAAAAACAGGCTCTCACACATGGAAAATACAGAATTTATTCCGTGACAGCTACAACTATTTCTACTGCAACAGTTGCATTAACATAACATATTTGAACACTAAATCAGTTTATGAAATATTTAGTTTGTCTTTTAATAGCAAATTGAACTTAAACATAATCTTAATTCCATGACATTCTATTCCAGAGCAAAGACAGCCTGAGAATTCCTTCCTGGTTGATTTCCTATGGTGTTGCACAGGGAGTAAAGTCCAAGTGTAGTAATTAGGTCAAATAGGGTTTTAGAGGGTGGAGGGAAGAAGAGAGAGAGGAAAGTGGAGAATAAGGAAGAGACAGGGAGATGGAGAAAAGGGGCAAAGGAGGATGGGGGAAGGTAGCTGAGAAGAGGGGGTCAAGGCCATGAGTATTTCTCACCAAAACTAACTCACTTTCATCTACTTATTTTGAGACATGTAATTGAATCGAAGAGTCTGCTGCAGCGCTATTAAGTAGCCAGGTAAGGAACTGGATGAAGACTCACTACAGCCAGCGTACAGTATCCGCTCCTACTTTTGCACCCAATGTTATGTGACATTTAATTCAAACAACCTATCACAGCATCACCTCAAGGTTAACAGGTACCACAGTTAAATGTTGACACCAAAAATGGACTTTGCCCTTTGCAGACCCTGATGTAGGAGTTTTCAATGCATTTTGAAATGGAAGCCTGTGGTCAACTCATTGATTTTAACATAATAAATTAGCCCATAAAGGAGATTTTTCAACATGGCTATTATAAAAAGTATATAAACAGGCAATTTATTGGTGACTGGTGGAATGCAGAATCTGAATAAAGCCTTGATAAGTGATTAAGTCAAAATTTGGGTCTCAGATTATCTTCCCTTGTAGAATTCCACCACTCCCTATAAATTTATATTTGAAGCCAATACAACAATTTTAACATCCATTAATTTCAAAATAGAAGTCAAAAAAAGAAATGTACATTAACTCGCTGTTAACGCCCTTAGGGCAATTTTCCATTTTTTGAACCGTCTTCCCAACTGGTATTTTTTGCCCAAAATTGTACTCACTGTCTCTACACGCCCAAACTCAAAACTCCAATCTCCCTCAATACTGTTACTCCCTCCATTCCTTCATTACTGTTTAGCAAATAATGACTACCCCCAGACATCGCAATACTTTCCTTACCAATACTCAAGATGCCCATATACCCTCACTTTGAACTTAATTACTTTGACATCCCTCCCAAATCCTTACAAACCAAATAATGTGCTCCCTAGAAACCAAATCATCTGATAACTGTATGAATACAGATTTTTGCATCTGTTGTTTATAGTATAAACCCTTACAGTGTAAGCCCTTGACATCAAGGCAGCATTTGACCGAGTGTGGCATCAAGCAGCCCTAGTAAAATTGAAGCCAATGGGAATCAGGGGGAAAACTCTCCAGTGGCTGGAGTCATACCTAGCACAAAGGAAGATGGTAGTGGTTGTTGGAGGACAATTGTCTCAGCCCCAGGACATTGCTGCAGGAGTTCCTCAGGGCAGTGTCCTAGGCCCAACCATCTTCAGCTGCTTCATCAATGACCCTCCCTCCATCATAAGGTCAGAAACAGGGATGTTCACTGATGATTGTACAGTGTTCAGTTCCATTCGCAACCCCTCAGATAATGAAGCAGTCCGAGCCCGCATGCAGCAAGACTTGGGCTGATAAGTGGCAAGTAACATTCGTGCCACACCAGTGTCAGGCAATGAACATCAACAACAAGAGTGTCTAACCACCTCCCTTTGACATTCAACGGCATTACCATCGCCGAATCCCCCACCATCAACATCGACCAGAAACTTAACTGGACCAGCCACATAAATACCGTGTCTACAAGAGCAGGTCAGAGGATGGGTATTCTGCGGCGAGTGACTCACCTCCTGACTCCCCATCTACAAGGCACAAGTCAGGAGTGCGATGGCATACTCTCCACTTGCCTGGATGAGTGCAGCTCCAACAACACTCAAGAAGCTTGACACCATCCATGAAAAAGCAGCCCACTTGAGTTGCACCCCATCCACCACCCCAAACTTTCATTCCCTTCACCAGCGGCGCACCGTGGCTTCTTCGATATCACCTCCCAAACCCGCGATCTCTACCACCTAGAAGGACAAGGATAGCAGGCACATGGGAACAACACCACCTGCACGTTCCCCTCCAAGTCACACACCATCCCGACTTGGAAATATATCGCCGTTCCTTCATCGTCACTGGGTCAAAATCCTGGAACTCCCTTTCTAACAGCACTGTGGGAGAACCTTCACCACACGGACTGCAGCAGTTCAAGATGGCAGCTCACCACCACCTTCTCAAGGACAATTAGGGATGGGCAATAAATGCTGGGCTTGCCAGCGACGTCCACATCCCATGAACGAACAAAAAGAACTTCTCATCCATTTTCATTTTATTTCCTATGTCACAATTTGTGCCATGCTGCTTCATCACACTTCAAAACATTTTTGAATTTTTTTTTTAAAAAACAGCAGTTCTTTGGCTTATTCTGTCCATGGAACCAAAATTCCTCCTTGGTCTAACTAACTCCACCTGCCAACTCCATTTGGACCTACCTCTTTCTTGCAACTGATAACACAAACTCAAACATTAAGATTTTTGTGTACGATCCCCTCCCCCACGGAACCTTGTTTTAATAGAAATAAAATTTTCAGCTCCATCCAATTTATCTCCATTTTCCTTTGCCCACTCCCACTCTAGAACAGACAAGAGGGCTGCTTATATATAATTACTCTGCGAAAAGCCAGTGCCATTGCCAACGCCAACTTTATTTAAAGTGTTCATTAAATTTGTCAAGAATCCAGAGTTTAATATATTACTGTGTCAACCTAATTCCTAACCCAATTGTTTAGTTTGTTAAATTCCTGACCCAACCAATTGCCCGTGTTAATTTAATTTATTTATTGCTATGCCGTATCGACCAGATATTTTCTTCCTCAGGCCACTTAATTAATTTGCCAGAAGCCCGTTGCCCAATATATTAAATTAATTTATTGCTGGGGCAATCTAATTTCTCAAAGGCTGCTTTTAATTTGCCAGAAGACCATGTTGAGGACAACAACATGCATTATATAGCCCCAAGTTTAATTTATTACTGAGTCGACCTAAATTGTTATGGATGCTACTGATTTAACTAAATTGCCAGAATCCCATGTTTAATTTAGTGCCAAGTTCAGTAAAACCCATTCCTGACCCGTAGCCAAGAAAGGGGCTTTTATTTAATTAATTCATGAGAAGCCTGCACCATTGTGAAGTTTATTTCATTAATTGTTTGCCAAGTTTAAGTTTATTGCTATCTGAGAATGCGATTTATTTAGTTAATTGCTAACCCAATTCAATTTTATGCTTCTTTATCTTCATGTCTTTTCCTAACTTTTTCCCCAGAGCGGCAGTGAACCGGAGAGTAGAATCATAGAAGTTTACAACATGGAAACAGGCCCTTTGGCCAAACATGTCCATGTCGCCCAGTTTATACCACTAAGCTAGTCCCAATTGCCTGCACTTGGCCCATATCCCTCTATACCCATCTTACCCATGTAACTGTCCAAATGCTTTTTAAAAGACAAAATTGTACCCGCCTCTACTACTGCCTCTGGCAGCTCGTCCCAGACACTCACCACCCTTTGAGTGAAAAAATTGCCCCTCTGGATCCTTTTGTATCTCTCCCTTCTCACCTTAAATCTATGCCCCCTCGTTATAGACTCCCCTACCTTTGGGAAAAGATTTTGACTATCTACCTTATCTATGCCCCTCATTATTTTATAGACTTCTATAAGATCACCCCTAAACCTCCTACTCTCCAGGGAAAAAAGTCTCAGTCTATCCAACCTCTCCCTATAAGTCAAACCATCAAGTCCCGGTAGCATCCTAGTAAATCTTTTCTGCACTCTTTCTAGTTTAATAATATCCTTTCTATAATAGGGTGACCAGAACTGTACACAGTATTCCAAGTGTGGCCTTACTAATGTCTTGTACAACTTCAACAAGACATCCCAACTCCTGTATTCAATGTTCTGACCAATGAAACCAAGCATGCTGAATGCCTTCTTCACCACCCTATCCACCTGTGACTCCAGGTGGATAGGGTAGAAGACTGAGATTGGGGAATAAAAAGCAGCAGCAGACCTGCAACAAGAGACAACTACTGTGCGACGTCACAGGTGAGGCAGGAGAGATCAAGAGGTGAGCACAGTATAAAAGGAGAGACCTAGAGCGGGAGGAGAGTCTGAGAGTCTAAGGCAAGTCATGGCAGCAGAGCTCGCACCAGTGATATGCTCCTCCTGCACTATGTGGGAAGTCATGGACACTACCAGTGTCCCTGGCGACCATGTGTGCAGGAAGTGTGTCCAGCTGCAGCTACTGGCTAACCATCTTTCGGAGCTGGAGCTGCGGGTGGATTCACTGTGGAGCATCCGCGATGCTGAGACTATCGTGGATAGCACGTTCAGTGAAGTGGTCACACCGCAGGTAAAGATTACGCAGGCAGAAAGGAAATGGGTGACCGCCAGGCAGAGTAAAAGGACTAAGCAGGTAGAGCAGGAGTCCCCTGGGGCCATCTCCCTCTCAAACAGATATTCTGCTTTAGATACTGTTGGGGGAGATGGCTTATCAGGGGAATGCAGCAAGAGCCAGGTTCGGGGCACCACGGGTGGCTCTGCTACACAGCAGGGGAGGAAGAAGAGTGGCAGGGCTATAGTGATAGGGGATTCAATTGTAAGGGGAACAGATAGGCGTTTCTGCGGCCACAAACGTGACTCCAGGATGGTATGTTGCCTCCCTGGTGCTAGGGTCAAGGATGTGACGGAGCGGCTGCAGGGCATTCTGGAGGGGGAGGGTGAACAGCCAGTAGTCGTGGTCCATATTGGTACCAACGACATAGGTTAAAAAAAGGGATGAGGTCCTGCAAGGCGAATTTAAGGCGAATTTAAGGAGTTAGGAGATAAATTAAAAAGCAGGACTTCAAAAGGTAGTGATCTCAGGATTACTACCGGTGCCACGTGCTAGTGAGTATAGGAACAGGAGAATAGACAGGATGAATGCGTGGCTGCAGGGACGGTGTAGGAGGGAGGGATTTAGGTTCCTGGGACATTGGGACCAGTTCTGGGGAAGGTGGGACCTGTACAAGCGTGACGGGTTACACCCGAGCAGGACCGGGACCAATGTCCGCGCGGGGGTGTTTGCTAGTGCTGTTGGGGAAGGTTTAAACTAGAGTGGCAGGGGGATGGGAACCTGAGCGGGGAGTCAGAAGGGAATAAAATTGAGAGCAGCAAGAGAGGGGAAGACCCAGGGGAAATCTACAATACAAATAGTACAAACAGTTGTTCAAGACCAATGAGAGGGAAAAGCGTAAAGCAGCAGAAAGAAAGTGTACTTTAGGCACGACAGATAAAATACAAACTAGAAAGCGTAGGGCGATTAACCCAGCATCAAAGCTGTGGCAGGGTGTTGGGAACCTGAGCAGGGAGACAGAGGAAAGCGTATCAGGAAGGGACAGAAGGTATGGAGTAAAAGGTAAAGTGTTAAAAAAGGAAAAAGCAGGAACTAAGTGTCACAAAACATATTTGAAAGTTCTTTATCTGAATGCACGTAGCATTCGTAACAAAATGGACGAGTTAACGGCACAAATAATTACGTATGGGTATGATCTTGTGGCCATTACAGAAACATGGCTGCAGGGTGACAACGACTGGAAATTAAATATGCCAGGGTATTTAACAATCAGGAAGGACAGGCAGGAAGGAAGGGGAGGTGGGGTGGCTATGTTAATAAAGGAAGGAATCACTAATACAGAAAAATGATATTGGGACAAAGGATCAGGATAATGAAACAGTTTGGGTAGAGATAAGGAATAATAAGGGGAAAAAAACACTCGTGGGCGTAGCATATAGGCCTCCTAATAGTTGCAACTCTGCTGGAAGAAGTATTAATCAGGAAATAGTTGGGGCATGTAATAAGGGAACAGCTATAATTATGGGGGATTTTAACTATCATATTAACTGGACAAATCAAATTGGGCAGGGCAGCCTTGAGGAAGAGTTTATTGAGTGTATTCGGGATGGATTTCTTGAGCAGTCTGTAACTGATCCTTCAAGGGGGCAAGCAACCTTGGACCTGGTCCTGTGTAATGAGCCAGGATTAATTAATAATGTCCTAGTTAAGGATCCCCTTGGAATGAGTGACCATAACATGGTTACATTCCATATCCAATTAGAGGGTGAGAAGGTTGGTTCTCAAACAAGCGTACTGAGCTTGAATAAAGGAGACTATGATGGTATGAGAGCGGAATTGATTAAAGTGGACTGGGAAAATAGATTAAAGGGTAAGACGGTACATGAGCAGTGGTGTTCATTCAAGGAGTTATTTTACAACTTTCAAAAAATATATATTCCACTGAGGAAAAAAGGGTGTAAAAGAAATGACAGCCATCCGTGGCTAAGTAAAGAAATTAAGGACAGTATCCAACTAAAAACAAGGACATAAGGTAGCCAAACTTAGTGGGAGGATAGAAGATTGGGAAGTCTTCAAAAGACAGCAAAAAGTAACTAAAGGATTGATTAAGAAAGGGAAGATAGATTATGAAAATAAATTAGCAAAAAATATAAAAACAGATAGCAAGAGTTTCTATAGCTATATAAAAAGAAAAAGGGTGGCTAAGGCAAACGTAGGTCCCTTAGAGGATGAGACCGGGAAATTAATGGTGGGAAACATGGAGATGGCAAAAATGCTGAACAAATATTTTGTTTCAGTCTTTACGGTAGAGGACACTAAGAATATCCCAACACTGGACAAACAGGGGGCGCTGGGGGGGGCGGGGGGTGGAGGAGCTAAATACAATTAAAATCACTAAGGAATTGGTACTCAGTAAAATTATGGGACTCAAGGCGGATAAATCCCCTGGACCTGATGGCTTACATCTAAGGGTCTTGAGGGAAGTGGCAGTAGGGATTGTGGATGCTTTGGTAATAATTTTCCAAAATTCTCTGGACTCGGCAAAGGTCCCGGCAGATTAGAAAACTGCTAATATAACACCCTTATTTAAAAAGGGTAGTAGGCAGAAGGCTGGAAATTATAGACCAGTTAGCCTAACATCTGTGGTGGGTAAAATTTTGGAATCTATTATTAAGGAGACAGTAGTGGAACATTTGGATAAACATAATTTAATAGGACAAAGTCAGCATGGCTTTACGAAGGGGAAGTCATGCCTGACAAATTTGCACGAGTTCTTTGAGGACATAACGTACAGGGTGGATAAAGGGGAACCAGTGGACGTAGTGTATTTAGACGTCCAGAAGGCATTCGACAAGGTGCCACATAAAAGATTATTGCTCAAGATAAAGAATCACTGGATTGGGGGTAATATTCTGGCATGGGTGGAGGATTGGTTATCTAACAGGAAGCAGAGAGTTGGGATAAATGGTTCATTCTCAGACTGGCAACCAGTAGCCAGTGGTGTTCCGCAGGGGTCGGTGCTGGGTCCCCAACTCTTTACAATCTATATTAACGATTTGGAGGAGGGGACCGAGTGTAACATATCAAAGTTTGCAGATGATACAAAGATGGGAGGGAAAGTGGAGAGTGAGGAGGACATAAAAAACCTACAGGGGGATATAGACAGGCTGGGTGAGTGGATGGAGATTTGGCAGATGCAATACAATATTGGAAAATGTGAGGTTATGCACTTTGGCAGGAAAAATCAGAGAGCAAGTTATTATCTTAATGGCGAGAAACTGGAAAGTACTGCAGTTCAAAGGGATCTGGGGGTCCTAGTGCAAGAAAATCAAAAAGTTAGTATGCAGGTGATCAAGAAGACCAACGGAATGTTGGCTTTTATTGCTAGGGGGATAGAATATAAAAACAGGGAGGTATTGCTGCAGTTATATAAGGTATTGGTGAGACCGCACCTGGAATACTGCATACAGTTTTGGTCTCCATACTTAAGAAAAGACATACTTGCTCTCGAGGCAGTACAAAGAAGGTTCACTCGGTTAATCCCGGGGATGAGGGGGCGGACGTAGGAGGAGAGGTTGAGTAGATTGGGACTCTACTCATTGGAGTTCAGAAGAATGAGAGGCGATCTTATTGAAACATATAAGATTGTGAAGGGGCTTGATCGGGTGGATGCGGTAAAGATGTTCCCAAGGATGGGTGAAACTAGAACTAGGGGGCATAATCTTAGAATAAGGGGCTGCTCTTTCAAAACTGAGATGAGGAGAAACTTCTTCACTCAGAGGGTGGTAGGTCTGTGGAATTTGCTGCCCCAGGAAGCTCTGGAAGCTACATCATTAAATAAATTTAAAACAGAAATCGACAGTTTCCTAGAAGTAAAGGGAATTAGGGGTTACGGGGAGCGGGCAGGAAATTGGACATGAATTTAGATTTGAGGTTAGGATCAGATCAGCCATGATCTTATTGAATGGCGGAGCAGGCTCGAGGGGCCGATTGGCCTACTCCTGCTCCTATTTATGTTCTTATGTTCTTATGTCAGTTTGCCCTGGATTTTACTTAAATAATTCACTCCTGCCGAAGGAATTGTGAACCCGTTTAACTTATATACTTTTACTCTTTTAAAAAAAAATACACACGACATTGTTCATCCCCCTTTGTTTGGCTGCCTCCATGTTTACCAGCATTTTATTTAATTGGAGTAGTTTTAGAATAAGTGTTTTTGTAATTAGTACTTTGAATGTTTTTTCCTCAGTATTGCTTCTAGTAAATAAATTTTTACTTGCTTTATTATTCTGTCCTCCCACTGCTGTTTAATTTATTCCTCCTGTTGCCATTTCTACATTAGTTCATCACTGTCACTACAGTATCACTCTTTGCCCTCCTAGTGACTCAATGCTCCCTGAGCAGTATCAAACCCTAGCAACCCACTCACCATCATCCCCCAAATGCTTAAGGAACCAACAAATTATCCTCATTGTTTGAAATGTTTCAACCCTTTTCTGTTATGCTGTGCCATAGTACTGTCCTAATCACACATGCTGTGATCCTGCTCGGAACACTCCAACTTTGGCTCCCCATTTTTCCACAAGTCTGATGTCTTAGAACTGCCCACATGCTATTCCCACCATTCAACAACTTGCATTCATATAGTGCCTTTTGTGTCGAGAATGTCCAAAAGTGCGTTATAGAAGGGGGAAGCAAGAATTTTAAATATTGCAATAAATAAAAAGGAATAAAAGCCGAGCCATAGTAGGAGAGTCAGACAAGAGCTTGTTTGACAAGTTGTTTTTTTAGAAGAAAAAAATGCAGAGGGGCAAAGGTTTCAGGAATGAATTCAAGAGGGTAAGAGTGTGATGGTCGAAGACTCTGCCACCAATGATGGGGTGAAGGAAAGGGAAGAAAAAGAGGAAAATGAGTGAGAATGAAATGCTACAAAATATCACATCTACAACAAAATACCAAACACTACAGATTCTTAATTTTTATTTGATGAGAAACAGGTTTCATTAGATATCTGCAGTCAACAAGCAGTAGTTGTCAAAAAAGCACATAATTTCTTTATGTATATGGTTTATTTTTCTATGCCTGTAGTATTCACAAGAGAACTGGTTATCAAATTTTCATGAGAAATACCATGGCAACAACCTTTGAAAAGCCTACATAACTTTCATACGTCACTGCATACAAAACTTCCACTGGGAATACATGACTAAGACAGAAAAGCTAGCTGCTGACTGGTAGTCAGTAACTTACAAATTGCTGTTTACTCAAAGTTTATGCTGAAGCTGGAATTACTTTTTCTTACAAAATGCTCAGATTCAAAAGAGGTTATAATTCAAATGTGACTACTTAATGCATTCCTATTTATAATCTACAATTGCACCAGACTATAGTTTTAGATACCTAGAAATGTTAATGACATTAACAGATTTAATAATCTCTAGAAAAATTCAGGTCTGTAATTTAAGAAACGGTAAAAATGTGCAATACATTAAAATGTCATAGAATCATAGAAAGCCACGGCACAGAAGGAGGCCATTCGGCCCATCATGTCTGTGCCAGCTGAAAAAGAGCTATCCAGCTCAATCCCACTTTCCAGCACTTGGTCCGTAGCCCTGTAGGTTACAGCACTTCAAGTACCCTTTCAAGTACCTTTTGAATGAGTTGAGGGTTTCTGCCACTACCACCCTTTCAGGCAGTGAGTTCCAGACCCCCCACCACCCTCTGGGGGAAAAAATTCTTCTCAGCTCCCCTCTAATCCTTCTACAAATTACTTTAAATCTATGCCCCCTGATCACTGACCCCTCTGCTAAGGGAAATAGGTCCTCCCTATCCACTTTATCTAGTCCCATCATAATTTTATATATACCTCAATTAAATCTCCCCTCAGCCTCCTCTGTTCCAAAGAAAACAACCCCAGCCTATCCAATCTTTTCTCATAGCTAAAATTCTCCAGCCCTGGCAACATCCTCGTAAATCTCCTCTGTACCCTTTCTAGTGCAATCACATCTTTCCTGTAATGTGGTGACCAGAACTGTACGCTGTACTCAAGCTGTGGCCTAACCAATGTTTTATACAGTTCTAGCATAACCTCCCTGCTCTTATATTCTATGCCTCGGCTAATAGAGGAAAGCATCCCGTATGCATTTTTAACTACCTTATCTACCTGTCCTGCTACTGTCAGTCACAACAGTACAGGTACAGCGAATACAGCTGAGATTTGCAAGAATAATGTCCAGTTTATTGCTACAGGCTTAAATCAGTTAAAAAAAATGTCAGAGCTGCTAGCGGCAGGAAGTCAAATTAAGAGATTGTTAAAAGTAAAAGTAAATCAGAAAATGTAAGCTTTGCATTTAAATTATAAATTCTACCTTCTTCATTTAAGAAGAGTTTGTTGAATCGTAATCCACTGGGTTCTTTACCAACATATTTGTGAACATACTCTGTCCCAAGGTCATTGACGGAAACTGCATATTTTAATGGTTTCACACAGGACTGAAAACAAAAGGGAACTTTGGTATCTCCAACCGAGTGCCTAGAATAAGAAAGTTTTATATAATTAAAACACAGTTCAATACTACAAAACAGTAGGAATATAACCATGATAAAGAAGCATTTCCAATTACTAAAATACTGAATGCTTAACTGTTCACTATATGTATAAAAAATTATATTGTAGACCAGTTTTTTAATCTAATATAAAGGTGTTGTGAACAGCTCACATTAAAACAATATCAAATCATTTAATGCTCTCCAAATCTGTAGTAGGTATCTAAATTACAATTTTTACAGTAATTTACACTTAAATTATGCATAATATTGTATTATATGCAAGCTCCATGCAAACATGGTGACTCAAGTTAGTCATAATCCATGATTCCATTTAATTAGGGCCACTGGGTTATGCTGACATATATACCAATGACATCCAATTTTATCATGCTATCATCCCTGACCCCTTGACCATTGCTGTTTGTCAACTGCCTGTCTGACGACGTCATGGATGAGCCAATATTTTCTCCAGCTCAACATTGGCAAAACTCAGGCCACCCTGCTCAGCTCCCACCAGAAACCAGATGCCACATACACAAATTTCATCCCCCTTCCTGGATGCTTACTTGGGCTGAGCCCAGCATTGTGCAGCCATGGTGTCCTGGTTCGCCCTGAGCTTGAAACCTTGCATCCAGTAGTCTACTTCCATCTTTTCAACGTCACATCTCCCTACTTGTGCTGCCAAACTTCATCAGTGCATTTGTCACCCCCTGGTTTGGTTTATCCAACACTTTCCCAGCCACCCTACAAAGCTCTGCTAGTCCATAAATCTATCATTCTTACTCTATCCTGCATCAATTAGCACCTCACCCCACCCTCCAGTATATCATCTACAAAAGCCTGGTTATTTTAAAATCCCCGTATGGTCTCGCTCTTCCCTATCCAATCCCCTTTAACCCTGCATCCCAGCATACCTTCTGCTCTATTGTGTAATCCCCACTCTATCAACGGCAGAACCTTCAGCCACCAAGCTCCGGGATTCAAATTCTCTTCCTAAATCCCTCTACGTTGCTTTCTCTCTCCTTCAAACCCTCAACACCCCACGCTTCAATCATGCTTTCTTCTCTACTTGTTCAGATCCTCTTAGCCCCAAAGCACCTTAGAACATTTTGAAACTTAAAAAGGTGCGAGTTATTGCTGAATAAGTCATATTGCATTTGTAATTCATAGAATTGAGACTTTTACTGATATGAGACCAAATTTCAAAATTCTACCCACTTTTCCCATGAAAACTGTAAATCAATGGCCTTTAAACATAGGTGAATCTATGCCAGAAGCAGTTATAAAAGGCCTCACTATACTGTAATCTGTTCTGAAATGTCAATCAATGCAAAGGAACACGTCATTTTTGATATAACATTGTAAGAGAACACATTTGCCCAGTAATGTAGCAACCCACCACATTAAAAAATACATTGAGCAAATGTGCACAGATTTAAAGTCAACTGGATTACATACAAGGACAACTTGGAATGCCATTTTGTACTGAAGATATACACTCATATCAATGAGATTTATTCAATTAGATTCCTGCAATACAGTTTATAGTTACAATTCCTGCAATAGTTACAATTTATATATCAGCAACAATCAAGAGTCCTCAATGACACAAAAGGTGACAAATAGATGTTTTATGCAGCGGAACAGGATGTATTACCAGGAACAAAGAAACTTAACCACTCCATAGTAATTCCTTGGTGAGATTTTAACATTGCTTGACGGGCATCAGAGTAAGTGTTTGCTCCATGCTGCATTTCATGTTAACAGTCTGATGTGCTATGTGTGCCGTATGTTCATTACTGATACGCAGATTTTGCTGCTTTTAAAGTCCTGCTTCTATTTATAGCTTGCTCATGTAAATTGTGTTCTTTGAAGATGTGTCAACTTTAAAGGAAAGCAATGTATGTACGCATTCCAGATGGTACGGTTCTGGTATGTTTAAGTGATGTGCACAAATCAGTCGGTATATAAATCAATCAACTAAAAGTGAACATTTAAGAGACATTGACAATCCAGAAACGTGAACACCAATGGGGTAGATTTTCTTATTTTGTGCTATGGCATACATAATCACATGGGCAAAGCAAAAGCAAAATCAGGCAGGAGGATCACATGCCAGTTATAGAGCCTGTCCATTAATTTAAATGGACAAGAATATCACACATTCTATTGTGGGCATGTGATACACTCTGCCCAATTTTTCTCTATATAATTATTTATCTCTAAGCACAAAAGAGGAAAATGTACCCAATTAAGTTTAGCAAAAAATGGTGCCTCTATAGATAGGATGCTTTTTTTAAATATCATGGGCTTATAGTAGATTTTCAAATTTAAAATATTAGTCACATTATAAAAGATTCTGCTAAAACTAAAATGTTTGCGGTGCAGATCTCAATGTAATTTTTTATGAAAACAAACAAATTAAAAATGTGCTTTTCCTCTTCAATGGGTCCAAATATTAATGCAAAATAAAAATTTCATCAAATCTTACTAGCAACAGTAGAAAAGTAATGCCTCTTATGTTGCAGCTCTACAGTAACAAGTTTGAGGCTCTGTTGCATCACCCCCTAATCTGACTCAAAGTTTGGTAATAGACCCATGACAATGCAGCTCGTCCAATGGACAGCTGTACATCCAGACAGTGATAAACACGTCAGGCTCCTGTTATACGGCACCAATTGGTGCAGTAGCAGCTGTATTTAACAGCAAGGCGGACTGGAAGCCATAACTATTGTGTTAGCTTGGAGAAAAACAGCACTCTGTATATACATATTCATACATGCACAGACCACTGTGCATCAGCCTCAGACACCCAGTGACCACTTCTGGCAACTGAAAAGAGCTCACAGGATAGTTGTACTGTAGCCAATGCATAGCACTTGTGGTGCAGGACAGGACAGCCTTTATCCAGATAATCTTGAGCAATGCCAAACTACACAATGAAGAAAGATTGTCAGAGTTATACTCTGTGCCTTGCATCACTATGGTGCAAAAGATAGCTTCACACTGACTCAAGGTTTACAGTGTGACTAGGGCAGTGGACAGTGAAAGTGGAGATGAATAATGAACAGAAATCAGCCATACACCTGAGCAAACCGACAAGTGGAAATTCCAGATCATTTCAGATGTTGCACAGCACAGGAGATATTAAGTTTAAACTGCTCATGCTCACTGCATTGTAGTCACATGCAGGAACCAGTTTGTGCAAGGTTTTCAAAAATTACTTCTGCCACACACTGATGTGTAAATGGGAAGCAAGTTTCAAATTCCTGTTGACAGCCCAATGTTTTTGCTGCAGACCAGTGACTTGCCAGCTACTGATCCTGCATCTTTAATTTTAACAATGCCAAATGAGCTGTGTCAGTTCTCAGGTGGTCCCTGCTAAGATTTCCCATCAAGGCAAAAACAAACATTGGGAATTGGTCTGTGTATACACACACCTCCTTTTTGGCCATTTACAGAAGACTGGCACATTGAAGTTGTGAAGGAATATGCAGTTCCACCCACTTGCTCTCCTGGCTGAAGTTCATTTCCACCGAGGTGAAAGACTATAAAAAATAAAGACGACTTAAAAACAGGTAAAAGAATAGAAGTCTCAAAGTGTAAAAATAACCTTTTTCCCCAATTTTCCACCCTTCCTTCCAAAAGGCACCAATTCCTTGCTGAAGTACTGTTCCACAGGCAAGTGTCACCCTCCGGTAACTCACCAAGTGGCCATTACTCATATGTAAGGCAGGCTATTTAAGCAAGAGGAGTTACAGACAAGCCAGATTCTGCTCTCACTTGAGGTCCCCACATGCATACATTCAACATGAGCCATTGGGTTATCAAGAGTGGGAACCCTGGCTGGTTTTCCCCTCCCTTATCCTGGTGTACTGAGGCCAACTGCAGTGTCCCTACTGTCCTCTGGCCACTTTCAAGAATTTAGTGCAGACCAGGAAATGAACCTGGGATCTTCCAGTCTGTACAGTTCAACTATTCAATTAATACACTTAGTCACCAGATAAAGCAACTTGTCTATTGCAGGTTTGTATTTGGTCCAGGCCAAGTACTTGTTCCTTAGTAACCAATGCCAGAGGAAAACCAGGCCACCAAACCAGTCAAACCAATGTCAACGAAAAAAAAAACCACATGGTTGAGGATTTTTTTTTTAAAAAAGCTATCTACGGCAACAGTTCACAACCTTTTAAAAATAAACCTATCCTTGAGAAAGGCACGCATCTATAGCACTCAAAAGCTGTAAATAATAGGAATACTCAATTCAACTAAAATTGTTGACAATGTACAGCTAAATTAAATAGAACCTTACTGTCTAACATAGTATACCCAGAAATAAGTTAACTATTTTATCGTAATATTCACTAGAACATTCTAGGTTTTTCATGAAGTATGATTTTGCCTGCTTTAGCCACACTTTGGCTTAATTTAAATTCAAATGCAAAACTAGCATCTTAAGCTTTTTTGTGGTTCAATGAAGACTAAATTTAAGCATTCATTAAAAAATGCAAAATAAATTTCAAACACCAATCTTTCTATTATGCAATTCCCTCCTTCAGGAAACCACATTTAAAATAACCTTTTATGTTGGCAGAGTGCAGGATGAAGGTGTTAATGTTTAACTGATATTTTCCTAACTTCACAACCCCCCCAAAAACAATTTTGGCCAGATTTTAAATATCTTGAACCTTACAAAAAGATTTAGCTTTGAAAATCTGAACACACAAGACAACATTTTCCAAACTGCAATCTCTGTTCCCAAATATAGACTTTGTTCTATAATTCTTTCCAAAAAGGAAACAACTTGATGAAACAAAATCAATTTAGGAAGTGCGAGATTAAAGAACAATTCCTGGATTTTTAACAAATCTAATTCTCATCAAGGTTGACTTCATCAGAAAAATACTTCCATTATATTACAGTATTTGTACAGAAAGTAGATTTTCAGACCTAATGGAATGCCTGTCTCAGACATGCATTCAATTCTTCAAATTCCTAATGGAAGACCAACAGCTTGGGTACATTTAAGTCAATTACAGAGTATTTCTCCCCCCAATTAGGAAGCAAAAAGTCTCTATTTGAATCTTAAATTGTATACATTTTTATTCAACTGCAAGTTAAGTTTTCCCACTCTTTCAGCACTTCTGGTATTGAATTAATGAATACACATTTCTGAAATAATTCATATTTAAATCTTGCTTGGTGAGGTCTAAAAACCAACAGGGTTCCAAATGAAATTTATGTTCTATTTTTAAAAAGGTACCCTGGTAATCATACTAATCTGAAGCCTAATGGTTGTGATTCAAGGTAAATTCTAAGACAATTTTATTCTAAACTACATTACAAAGGATATCACTACTTTAGGCCCAGGGGTGGTGTAGAAGGGAAGATACTTTCAAACTAATGACTCTAAGGAGAAGATATTTCCATTTATTCTCATCAAATAGCAGCATGGTGAAGGCCTGCCATTTCAGTCTCTTGACCAAGAAAGACATGCTTGAGTTAAATATAGAAGGGTCCATCTAACACTACAAGCAAGCAGGGCTTGCACCCATACTGCAATTACCAATCCCAAAATAACAATCAACCAGGCCTCAGATTCCAACTACTGACATACTTTAAGCAAGCATTAACAACAGGAAGGGAGTCAATCCCAGCTCACTATAATTGCAGAAGACAGACCAAATACCTCAACAAAATGGGTCTTTCCTGGATCAGAGACCTAGGATGGCATGTCTCCACACACTGCTCCTAAATGGGCACCATAAATTGTAATTGCCTTTTGGGAGAGAAGATATTTTAAATTATTTTTCCTCACTTTTTAAGAGGCTAGGGGTACTTTCAATACAAAGTATTTTCCCCCCACATACCAAAATATATATTTGTAACTTAGACTTCAGCATGAAAATCCAAAATGAATAATTTTAAACTATACTTATTTGCTGGACCTGGCTAAATTTCTAGCAGTGTAATTCACAAATATATGAAACAGGCTCCTCAGCAACATAAATCTATTTTAGATTGAAAATTATCCAATGGCACACCAATCAAGAAGTTTGCTTTAAAATGCTCAATGTGGCAAGTCCTGTAGCAGTCGTCACTCTAGCCAATATGGAGAATCTGTAGAAAACGTTCACAGCATTTTGAGAATAAAAAGGTTCTATAAACAAAGTCATAAAAAGCAAAGCATCATACAATACAATCAAATAAGGTAATTGACCAATAGATGCTTTAGTAAAGACACATAACCTCAGCTATGTACAAAGGGATGACAACTAGTCTGTGTTGCTCACTCATTTCCAAATTAAATAACTGTTTATTTTAAGACAACCCTTCATTTTGTTCTATATTATTCATGCAAGTATGAATGCAAAGAAAAAAATTGGACATAGTGGAAGCTATTACTTAGTAAGCACCATCTGATTGCCGTTTACATATTGGAGATTGTTGAGGAGATCCACAAGCATACTCACATGTACAATTTTACACATCAAGAGTTTGTATAGGGCAGATGGATTCCTATTTTGGGTGCAGCAAAACATTGTGGCCATTTAGATGTTCAGAAAAGTACACAAATATCTGTAGCCTGTTAAATTCGGTCTCTTTCCCTTCCACCCCTACCCACAATCAAATTTAGTAATTATTCCATTGTGAAGTCACATTATTTTTAAATTCAATAATCTTCCAAATAACCTTTTTAAAAGAAATGAACATTAGCAAATATTAAGAACGATTAGCACCCCATTGGCTTAACAGGTAAGTGCATCCCCTAGTGTAGTAGTGAGCCATGAAGATCCCAGGATCAATCCCCATTCTATGCTGAACTAGCCAATCTGGAATAGGGTGGCATTAGGAACACTAAGTGATCGTAGTGCCATTGGGCTAGGGGAGATGAGGAGAGAATCAGCCTGCTGGAAAGTACACTTGGTGTGAACAAGGTCAGACTTGGTTATAATGCCCCCCCACCTCCAGTGTTGAATAATGCTGGTACTCACTGCATGGGCTCACATATGAAGAATGTTAACTTGAGTGATGTATCGGAGAACTGCCGGCAGCCATAGAATTACACTCCAGCATGGGTCAGTACCTTCAGGAGAAAGCCCAGTTCTGACAAGCTAGACGATAGGCTAAATTTATCAGTTCTCTCCAGAGATGCTGCCTGACCCGCTGAGTTGTTCCAGCATTTTCTGTTTTTGTTTGATTTCCAGCACCTGCAGTTTTTTTTGCTTTCTACTTATGTCAGGGTCATTTGTGTGTAGTCATAACTGCTTTATTCATATACTTAATATAGCATGAAATCTACTGACCACTGGCCATCCTTGGGAACAATTACAGTGCTTTGATAAAACAGCTTTACAAATCCAATAATAACTGGATGCAAGACAACAAAATAGGAAAGAGAAATCTGGAAAATATTTGAAATCAATAAGCTTCACAATGCAAACACACTAGGTAGTCAACTGTTCTGCAGTGAAAGCTAGTAATCCATGGACAAGGCAGTCTGGAAAAGATAGGTAGAAAGTCAGAGACTAACTGTAAAGAGAGTAGGCATTTTAGCAAGTTTGGTCTTATATTTATTTTATAGAGTCAAAGTTCCTAGGTGTTTTACTAGTTCTGTAATTTTTTTTCATGCAGTATTTAATGGAAGAGCAGCAAGGGAAATTTAAAAGATTAGGACATGCAGAACCAGCACAAATCCAAAGGACTGATGGGTGTATCTGCAACTCCAAGTGACCACTTTGCAGATACTCTGCAGCTCCAGTTATTTGAAGCTGGTCCAGATAGTAGCAACCATCATAGAATGACCTCCAGTGTTGTAAAGGGGATCAGATAATTCAGTTCAAGTAGTTCTTGGGCACCAGTTGTTCGGTTACATCTATGCAATCGAAATGAGACTCTTCGATTGATGAAAGAAAGGAATCTTGACACTATTTTGGGTGGAACAAAGAACAACCCATTTCTTATATCAATATGAAGCACTTGGCACCACACTGCAATGTCTTATATAGATCAATAAAAGAAAAGTAGGGCTGTGTTTCAAGAAAGCAGGTTCAAGTCAAAGGTGATTGTGAGCTCAGAGACCAGCTTGTGAAATTGCAAAATTTAAGTCTCAAATTAAGAACAAGGTTTCATGTCCCAGATGTTGTTCATAAATCAGGATATTAGGGGATGGTATCAATTTAATTCCCAAGTTCTAGAAACTGGAAAATAACTATATACTTTGATGGAGCTGATTTTAAGCATCTCCTATTGTATTAAAAATATGGGACTTTGGCATTAAGCCACTTCAAGTTAATGGATCTGGTCAATTATTCTGGAACAGGAAAAAAATCTTTTCCATTTGAGTTATGTAACTAATAGTATTGATGATTTTAGGAAGTAGTCCCAGGTGGCTCAGTCTGTCCCATTCAATGGCCAGATTGACTATATTAAGCAGCAAAACACCTCTTGCTTCTGGAAAAGGTGGTCTGATTTACTTGGAGTGAATAGATATGTTTCTCAGGTGAACAAGTTTGAAAATTTATGGCCAACATGTTCTATTCTGCTAGCCCTTTCCCTCCCGATTCTCAAGCATCTTGAAATTAAGTTGAAATTTTTGGAAGGGGTGGGGGAGAGGAGAGAGAAAAAAAGGAAAGTTTGAGGAAGAAAGCAAGCAAATACAAATGCCTCTGAATCTCAAGCCCTTACACAAATAGTGTGAGCGGCGCACTCTCAATTAGGACACAGTGAATTAATCCCGAGAAAGGACAAGGCAAAAAAAGTAGCCCCCAGTACTTGAAATCGCTTTCTGTTCCAGGAAGCTGATATGAAGATAGAAATGTTCAAATTTAAAGGCTATAAACCAGTCTTTCCCTGCTTGAAATAACTGTTGGCAAGTTAACTCTCATGAGCAAAGATTTTCTAAGTGCTAGATGCAAATACATTCTTTATAAGCATATTAACAATTTCACTTTACCTACCACGTAAAGAAAATCTTTTTCAAGAAGATTCTTCCTCTCTTCTGTCTGTAAGGGTCTATGTGAAGAGAGTTTGGACAGTCTCAATCCATGTCCGGGGTCTACAACATAAAACTGACCCTAATTTGAGATCAAACGCCAATCTCATTTACAGGTGACCAGGATGGCTGCTGGTGTAGTAGGTGGTGCTCACGCAGTTAAGCGTATTGTTGAGGCAGAGCAGAAGAATTTTCATTCAACGGCTGGCCATAATTGGCTTAGAAACGGCTGATGCTGAACTGTCCCACTCCCAAATCTCTCAGTCTTGAGCACAAATGGGGAGGGGCAAAAGCAACTGCTTCAGCATGGAGACTGTTGATGGGTCTGAACTCTGTTCTCTAACAGAACATTCAAACAAGGTGAAGTATGTTCAAATGAAATACACTGAAGCAGAACAAGTCACATTGGAAGTAACAAAGTGACTGCCAACGACATGTAGAGAAATATTTATGGGTTGCAGCATTCCATTTCTGAACTGATAGCCTATCCTTTTAGTGTGTGTATGTGTATAATAGTGAAATATATATATAAAAAACTAAGAAGACCTGAAGGATGAAATGGATGGCTAGAGGGAAATAAAGTGGCAGTATCTCATTCACATAAAACATGATGACAGCTTTTCAGGTGGAACCCAAGAGAAGTGCAGGGAACAATCATGTCACCAATGAAAGAAATAAGGGGCTTATTTGAATGCCCATAGTTTACAGATACTCTGACAGAGCAGATGAGCACAAAAGTTCATTACTTCAAACTCAAGCTTTGGGAGATAAGAGTAGTTAAACATGCAGTCCAAATTTAGTAGCCATCTTTTCAGAGAAGCAAAAACAAGTGACTGCATCACATGGAAGCCTAGTAATGTCAAAAAAAACTATTTATCTCAGGTTGGGATGTAAAATCCATCAACTGCAAATATTATTATAGGATCAGTGAGGTACCAAACATGTATGAATACTTTTCATCTTTGGTGGTCATCTTGCTGGTTTGAGCGAGAAGCAGATTAAGTAATTATTCTGCAAATGAGGAAAAGGGTATCTGCAAATAAAGTATGACTGAATGTCTGAATAAATCATTCAATAGGTGCACAGATTGGTTTAAAATAAATGCTGTCAATTTAAAAACTCCCAAAACTAAGTTTATAAAAAAAGGTAATGGAGAAAATAATGAGACTGAAGATTAACAAATCTCCAGGACCTGATGGTTTCCACCCCAAGGTATTAAAAGAAGTAGGTGATGAAATTGCAAATGCTTTAGTCATGATCTTCCAAAACTTTCTTGATTCAGGAATTGTCCCCTTGGATTGGAAAATTGTCAATGTCACTCCATTATTTAAGAAGGATGGGAGAGAAACCAGGAAATTCTAGACCTATTAGTCTAACTTCTGTTGTGGAGAAGCTATTAGAATCTGTCATTAGGGAGAGTGACTCAGCACTTGCATAAATATGAACTGATCAGAGAGTGCCAGCATGGGTTTGTAAAGGATATGTCATGTCTAACTAACCTAGTTGAATTTTTTTGAAGAGGTCACTAGCTTGATAAATAAGGGAGCATCTATATGAGATGTTATTTATATGGACTTCCAGAAGGCATTACATAAGGTTCCACATAAGAGACTGTTAACAAAAATGAAAACACAGAATTGGAGGCAACCTATCTGACATTGGTAGGAAATTGGTTAGGAAGGAGAGTAGAGATAATGGGTATGTACTCCAAATGGCAGGATGTGACTAGTGGTGTCCCCCAGGGATCTGTACTGGGGCCTCAGCTTTTCACTATGTTTAATGACTTAGATGAACAGAGAACCATATATAACTAAGTTAGGAGGCACAGTAAGTAGTGTAGATGGGAACAGAAAATTGCAATGGGACATTGATAAATTAAGTGAGTGGGCAAAACTGTGGCAGATGGAGTTCAGTGTAGGGAAGTGAGGTCATTCATTTTGGACCTAAGATAGATAGATAGATAGATAATTTTCTAAATGGTGAAAAGCTAGGCACTGTGGAGAAGCAGAGAGATTGAGGGGTCCATGTACAGGAATCACTAAAAACTAGAGGACAAGTACAAAGAATAATTAAAAAGGTTAATGGAAAGTCAGCCTTTATCTCAAGGGGGTTGGAATGCAAAGGGGTGGAAGTTATGCTACAACGTATAAAGCTCTGGTTAAACCGCATCTGGAGTCTGCATTCAGTTCTGGGCACCGCACCTCAAGAAGGATATACTGGCCTTGGAGGGGGTGCATTGCAGATTCAACAGAATGATACTAGGGCTAAAAGGGTTAAATTATGAGGACAGGTTGAATAGACTAGGCTGGTTTTCCTTGAATATAGATGATTACAGGGTGATCTAATTGAGGGGTTTATGATTAAAGGATGTGATAGGATAGATAGAGAAACTAAAACTTCAAAACGGAGATTGATAGATTTTTGTTAGGTATGGGTATTAAGGGTACTGGAACCAAGGCAGGTAAATGGAGTTAAGGTACAGATCAGCTGTGATCTAATGAATAGCAGAACAGACAAGAGGGGCTGAATGGCCTACTCCCATTCCTATGTTCTTAATAGTAAGCAAATATTTTCTCATTTAGAACTCAGTTCAGTTAATAGGGAGAGGTTTTTTAAAAAGTTAGTAGAAACAAATTAATTTTTAAAAATTCAAGTCAGTTATTTGAGTCAAGTGATATGTGGATAGCTGCAAAGATCTGCAAATAAATAAATAAAATAACTATTCACTGCAGAAAGGCACTTAAAATTCAGCTGATTTTTAAAATCACAATTAAAATGCTCACAAATAAATCTTGGTAATTTAATGCCATTCCTGTTTGCATTAAAGTAAAAAATCTGATTGTGAACAAAATGTATCCAACAGTCAGTATATGTATAGCATGCATTTCCCAGGCTCTGCTAAAAAGACATTTTTTAATTAAGTTATGTGTGTTTCTTACCTTTGTCCATCCACTGTGCATAAAGACACACCCCACAAATCTGGGCTAAATTTAGCCAGCTGTGGAATATAATCAGCAACCTTTTGAAAAGAAAAAAAATGCATTTGAGGGAAGTGAATCTGCACAACAGCCTTGCTTGCATCTTTTCCCCTCACTATGCCCAGTTTTATAATTTATAGTGTTTTAAGTCAATGACAACATTGCACTGTACAGAGATACAGTATTATCTTCAGTGTCTCCTATAATGTAAACTAGGTGGCAATATACAATACTTGAACGATTTAACTGTACATAAAATCAGAGATTAGGGAAAAAAATTACCGACAGCAAGATGCAAACAAAAATTACCCAGCTCTTATTAGGTAAATACATCCCTCAACTTACATTTAGCAGTTTAGTAACCATTTCATATTGCATTAGAAAAATTAATTTCAATTTTAAAGTATACTTTACTTTTCCTCCCGACAATTTTTTGGCACTCTCATAAAGACCATCTATATGGGATGCAAATATTTCAAAATCTGGAATGACGAACTTCCTCCTAAAAGCTTGAGTGAGCAGTACAATATTGCTTCCAACACACCTGAAATTTAAAAAAAAACTTATGAATGGCCTGAAATTACTGATAAAGTAATGCCAAAAATTAAGCTTCCATATACATTTTGAGATGTCACTGAACGTGTTTAATGAGAATCCATGTCAATAGTACAAATATTTGTCTTAATATAGAAGGTTTATAACTCCACTCTAAATTATAGTTATATAGATTCCACAGACTAAGAATGGAACGAACCCAATATTTTCAACATTTTGTCCGCTCGAACATTACCGTACCATTCAAAGATTCTCTGCGTAATTTGGGAGATCAATGGTCTCCCTCCCTCATTCCTCTTCAAAACCACTCCTTCCCAACAAACACTATTTTTAAGTCTATTAAATTATAAGTAAAGTGTGGCCCAAACAAAACACCATAATAAGTGAAGCACCAACTGGCTTTTCAGATTAGGGAAATAAAACAGAGGTTACAAATGCTTTACTTTTTGAAAAGTTCTTTGTCCAGCATAACTCCATCGGAAGCTGACTGCACATTTGTTCTAAGCACGTCCATGCATTCCTTCAGCCGAGGATCAGATGTGCGTAGTCCTGTAGATTTCAGAACCTGTTTGAAAAGAAAAAAAAGGTAGTATTAAAATACATTTTTGTTTTTGTACACACCCAACTTTTACTAAAATCAGGTATGGGAAGTCCAGATCGTACATCAAGTTAGCATACTGTCTTTTCTCTTGAAATGTAGGTTCAAAACCAGTGCAGACTGGTGAGAAGTCTACTCCTTTCTGCCCTACATGAAATACATTTGGGCAGTTTCATACCATTTCTAGTGGGCATGGGTTTATAGCACAAAACTATCAATATTTTAGCACAATAGTAATCGTACTTGGAAGTCAATGTGAAAATGAAGGAGTCCAGGGGAGGGCGGTGAGATGAGAAAAAGAAAATTAAACTGGTGCAGGAGGAGGTGCTCTTTTAAAGATGGTGTCAGCTGTGGCTCACTGGTAGCACTCTCATCGGAGTCAGAAGGTTTTGGGTTCAAGTCCCACTCCAGTGACTTAGACACAAAATCCAGGCTGACACTTCAGTACAGTACTGAAGATATGCACAGTAAACTTCCCAAATCATTCTTATTTTCACATGCAAAACACAAAGCTGATACAAAAACCCCACTTTAAAAAGGCAATTACCTCCGCTGATTTAGAGATTAGGTAGTTAGGTCATATAGTCCAGTAAGGTCCCACGGTTAATCTTCAGCGGGCACCGAGTTAGCCAAACACAGATAGATTGGAGGTGGGACTGATACTGTTGGTCGGAGCACTGCCTACTTTTCGAAGAAGGGGGATAGGGGGCCCATGGGAAACTAAGATTCCTACTCCTGATTACTGTTCAACACAACCATCTGGAAGTGCACGTATCAACACCGGTGACAAGAGGTAGATGGAGAGGCGGAGGTTTAAGGAGGGAATTCCAGAACGTGGGGCCTAGGCGCCTCGAGGCGTTGGGGTGAAAGGTGTGGGGAAGCACAAGAGGTCAGAGTCAGAAGAATGGAGAGTTTAGAGGGGGGGTTGTAGGGTTGGAGGAGATTAAAGAGATATTCAGGGACAAAACCATGAAGGGGTTTAAACAAGATGAGAATTTTAAATTTGAGCCAATGTAGGTCAACGACTGATGGATGAGCAGGCCTTTGTGTGGGATAGGATACAGCAGTGTTTTGGATGATGAGAAGTTTACAGAGTATGGGATGGGAAGAGGAGCAGGAAAGCATCGCAATAGTCAAGTCTAAAAGGTGACAAAGGCATGAATGAGGATTTCCGCAGCAAAGGGCTGAAGTAGGGGTGAAGGCGGTGATGTTACAGAGGTGGAAGTAGGTGATCTCAATAATGAAAAGAATATTGAGTCTGAAGCTCAATTTGGGGTTGAACAAGTCACCAAAAATCAAAAGTCAGACAAAAGCCAGGATCTCAGCTAATTGTTCCAGCAGGATTTTTTGAGGGCTTGGGAGCAAGACTGCAAAAGGTTGAATTTTCATTGAAAACTGAACATCTCAAAGCAGAAATGTTTTTTTTTCATCCTATTATTTAAGAGAGGTAGAGGGGGAGAAAGAGGAGTAAGAATTCTACTTTCCCCATCCCCAAGTACTATTTTCTTTTGAGAGGAGGGATTCATTGATTGGTTAATAAGCTTCACTTTTAATTAGCTCTTTACAGTGAGGTCACCATTCTACACCTATGATTTTATGTCATATTTAACAGTTTGATTGACCAAATGTTATTTCAATCGCCAGTACAACTTACAGTGATGAACTTATGAATTGGAATCCTCTCCTGCCCTTCAGCAATTGTGTAAAAAAGTAGATCTTCCAGACTGGGCAGAAGACCAGCTTTTTGTCTTTTCCTAGAAAAAAAATACAATACTTTGAGACACTGCAAAAAAAGCTTACACAAAATTAAATCTTTAACATTTATCCACCTTTAAGTATAACTTAACACAACTTAGCTTTGATCCTTAGAATCAAGTCCAAACATCATGTTGCCACTCTTCTGACATGCTCTAGTTATGCTCTTAATGTTTAATGTTGAAGTTAATAGAGAAAAGCTTTAGATTGCAAACTATACAGCTTTAGATTGTCCAGGTGGATATCAGGGGTAAGAAGCTATAGTTATGGTGAGAGACTGAAGACGCTGAAACTATTTTCACTTGAGCAGAAGAGATTTAATAGAGGTTTTTAAAGTTAGGAAGGAATCTGATAGGATGAATAGGGAAAGACTATTTTGTCTGGAGAATCAGTTGCAAGGAGACACTAACAGAGTGAGAAGGGTTAGGAGAAATCTCACGTAGACAGCTGTTAATGAATGTTTTGCCACAGGCAGAGATCATTGTTTCTTTTAAGAAAAGAGTAGATCAACATTTGAAGTAGAACATATAGGGGTCTATGGGGGAGGCAGCACGGCAATGGGATTAGTTTTGGATTGCTCTAGCAAAGAGCTAGAATAAACATGATGTGCAGAATGGCTTCCTTCTGTATTGTAAACTAATTGAGCAATTTGAAAAATCCTATTAAAAATCATGCTTCTGCATACTCTTAATGTCAATTGCACCTAATAAATTCCTATGTCCATAGTTATAAGGAAACTGCTCATATAAACTTGATCAATCTGTAATTACAACATCCCGCTAGTAATGGCGCTATTTGCATCTCCCAGTTTCTCTGCCTTTACTTGAAAAAAAATTCCTATGCTCCAACCAACTCAACTTCTCTGCTTTCCAAATTGCACACGTTCTGCTATTTAATTAGAAATCAAAGTATTATATAAAAATAATGACAGAATATATGACTAAAATGGGGATTGAATCACGTCTGCCCTCCCTTTTACAATTATCCCCCACTTCATCTGAAGACTACACTTGGTCTCGACTCCCTTTAAGCAAAGCCACAAGAGATCAACTAGGTTAATACAAAGTTACAATTCATGTCAAAAATAAATTTGAACTGGTGGTGTTTCATTGGGGTCTTGATACCTTATGATCTGGAAGTACAAAAATACCTCACAAAGCTGGTGTCACTAACACATAAATTTAGTAATGCTCTATAGCCATAATTGTGTTCAGCCCTGAAGCAGCAATATTTTTGCACTTGTACATCTGGCATGTTGTAAAACTTCACACCAGTTTGTATCATTTTAGAGTGACTCAAGTAGCAATGTGTTCAAGCCTTTCCAACTTAAGCTGCCAAAACAATCCTATTAATAGCAACCAAAGTAATACTCTGAGTTAGAAGGTCATAGGTTCAGGACCCACTACAGGAGTAGGGCATTCCGCCCCTCAACCTTGTTCCGCCATTCAATTAGATCACAGCTGAACTGTACCTCAATTCCATTTACCCACCTTTGCTCCATATCCCTTGATATCCTTGCCCAACAAAAATATCTCAATTGCAGTCTTGAAAATTTCAATTGAGCCGGTATTCACAGCCTTGGAGGAATGTGAGTTCCAGATATCCACTACCCTTTGTGTGAAAAAAATGCTTCCTCATTTCACTTCTAAATGGCTTGAGGTCGTAAAAGGTGCTATATAAATACAAGCTCATTCTTTTTCTTCAATAATTATTAGAGTTTTTCTCCCAGTTTCCCACATAGAATCATATCTCCTCTCTCTCTCTCTCTCTCTCTCCATTCTAAAACAAACTACTGTTCCCTATGATCTGGTGGCTGTATCCTCTCTGCAATGGAAAAAAAAGTCCAAAGGCCTAACAATGACCTCACTTGCAGTAATCTGCTTACTACATTTAAAGTAATTTCACACCATGGGACTAAATTCTCAATGAAAATTATGGATATCATAATACCATTGCCATATGCAAATACTAAACATACAATATACGAATTACCGATGCATTCAGAATGTCCATATTGTTAGTTGCCACCGTTTCAACTTTAGTTCAAGCATATTTGCCCACTTGACAAAGTTCGATATTGATACATAAATCCCACCCATCTCTGCTCCAGCACATATTATGAATAATTCATAATCTGTTCAGATCAGCTTTCATATAATTGGTTTTGCTCTCAAAAGTTCTTCCCTTCAACTTTATAGCTGTAAAAAAGATAATTGGGGAAGTTTCAGATGTTCTCTTCCACATATTTTGTTATTTAATAGCATAGGAAATTGCAACAACAAAATCAATACTGCGTGAATAAATGAAACAGGGAACAGATTTCACAAGTCCAAATTTACAAGGTCATTGAAATAGGAACACTTCACGCATCTGCATTGAACTAAATTTTTTTTAAAAAACAGAACAAGTTTTACCCTCCCATGTACGCACCGTGCTCACATCCAACCCAACCCTATCAAACACCCTGCTCCAATCCTGTCCCCAGCCACTGACCAGGATATCAACTAGTCTGTTAAATTTTTCATGTACTTCGGTAAATGATACACACCATCGGGAATTGTAATTTAAGACATTCTCTTTTATAATTTGCACCTTTATGCTCAATTTAAATGGAGTCCATTTATATAGTGTTTCAATATTCAATGAAACTTTGTACAAGGTGACTCACCTCCACCAACGTTGAACCTCCCAACTCCCTCCAATCATTGAAGAAAAGTAAGTAGAAAATACAGGTCCAAAAATAATTCCAGTTAGAGTTAGTTTGGATTTCTATGTTCATTCAGAGCACAATTATTTTGAAAGATAAATATTTAAATCATGGAGTTAGAATTGCAAAGATATCACAAAGACAAAAACGCAGAAATCATGACTAATTTAGTTTGGCACCTAGCATTCCAATCTGCTTAATACTGAAAAGAGAGGAGTTAATCAGTCTGGAAAGTCAAACGGCATTGATCCGTTTATTAACTATTTATTGTCCCTATGAATGATGGAGCTAGAATCCTCCCCTTTTAAGATCACACCACTCGCACCCATTATGCTGCATTCTTGGGCTAGGATTTTTTCCACTACCATAAATGCCACTCTAATCAAGTAAAAACGCTGTACTTTTGTGCTGCTACTGGTGCAGTCATCTGAGATTATCCGTTGCTCATGTGTGACCAATAGGACTTTGGTTATGGTTTAGTGTGGTGAATACAATAAACTTCCATTTTATCAAATATAATTGTACTGGTGTGCTACATCAGCAGGATTTAGATGAAAGAAATCAGTCCACTGGAAAAAGTATTCACTCAGTAGTCTGAGTCATACCCCTATACAACAAAAAGACAAAATCAAATCTTTACTCGTAGGTGGGGGAAGGATTTGAATAACCATCCCAAAAAAAATTTGAAGTTTTTCATTTAACTAGGGCTGTAAAAATTACACATTGCAGGGCTTTGATATCAGGCCAGCGGTGGGGTGATTCTTTCCTGCCAGAGCCCTTTTTTTTTTGCAACTGAGCAAGCACAAAAGAAAACGAACGAGTAAGCTAAAGAACCAGAAAGAGGAGAGAGAAAGAGCAAAGCAAAATCACAAATTGCACAGCAGGAAGAAAGGAAAATAAACATTTGACTTGAGTAAATATCTGATTTATATACCCGAGAAAATATGCTGGATTTAGCATTGCAGTAGTTCTTCAAAAATGTGAACTATCTCCTTTAATTAATTTCTCGGCAATTTCTAACTTGTTTGCAATTAACAAAACATACCTTGCATTATCAATTCAGAATTCATACAACCCTGCGAGAAAGAAACATTTTGCCCAATTGCTTTACATAAGTATGCACAGTTAACAATTCTCAGACTCATTAAGCCTACAGTATCAATAGCCCCAATACCCCTCTCACCATGAAGGACAAAGCTCATGCCTTCATTATTGTAATAATTATATATATTACTGTATTTTGATTTTAAATTTTAATTTACTTCACCTTAGCTAAATATCAGGAGCCATTTGAACTGGCTTATTTGGTGCCTTAGCAGCTGGTTTAGGTGGTAATAAACTAATTAGTTACAAAAGGGGTGATTAGCTGTTTTGATTGGCAGTCTTTTCCTCTAGAATGAGAGGTACCAAAAGAGTTTGGAGTTTTGACTCAGTGGGAGTTCAGCCTTGAGGTGCTGTTGGACGGAATTATTTTTCTAAAATTAATATTTGCGTCGTGAGGCAAATGAATTTAGGCTAAGAACACAAGGAATAGGAACAGCAGTAGGCCATATAAGAACATAAGAAATAGGAGTAGGAGTAGGCCATATGGTCCCTTGAGCCTGCTCCACCATTTAATAAGATCATGACTTGATCTTCTACTTCAGCTCCACTTTCCCACCCTATCCCAATATCCTTTGATTCCCTTAGTGTCCAAAAATCTATCGATCTCAGTCTTGAATATACTCAACGACTCGGCATCCACAGTAGGGGTAGAGAATTCCAAAGATTCACAACCCCGAGTGAAGAAATTTTTCCTCATCTCGGTCCTAAATGGCCGACCCTTTACCTTGAGACTATGACCCCTACTTCTACTCTCCAGCCCGGGGAAACAGCCTCTCAGCATCTACCCTGTCAAGCCCTCTAAAGAATTTTATACATTTCAATGAGATCACCTCATTCTTCTAAACTCCAGAGAAAATAGGCCCATTCTACACAATCTCTCCTCACAGGAATCAATCTAGTGAACCTTCGTTACACCCCCTCTTAGGTAAGGAGATCAAAACTGTGAACAGTACCCCAGGTGTGGACTCACCAGAGCCCTATATAATTGTAGCAAGACCTCCAGCCCCCTTGCAATAAAGGTTATCATACCATTTCCTTCCTAATTGCTTGCTGTACCTTCAGGTTAACTTTGTGATTAGAATCATAGAAAGGTTACAGCACAGAAGGAGGCCATTCAGCCCATAGAGTCCGTGCCAGCTCTATGCAAGAGCAATCCAGCTAGTCCCACTCCCCTGCCATATCCCCGTAGCCCTGCAAATTTTTTCCTTTCAAGTACTTATCCAGTTCCCTTTTGAAAGCAATGATTGAGTGTGCCTCCACCACCCACCCAAGCAGTGCATTCCACGTACAAGGACACCCAAATCTCTCTGACTACCAACATTTCTTAGTCTCTCCTTTTTAAAAAGTCTGCTTTTCTATTCTTCCTACCAAAGTGGATAATTTCACATTTCCCCACATTATACTCCATCTGCCATCTTCTCGCCACTCACTTAGCCTGTCTATATCCCTTTGCATCCTCCTCACTGCTTACTTTCTCACATAGCTTTGTATAGTCAGCAAACTTGGATACATTATACTCGGTCCCCTCATCTAAGTAATTGCTATAGATTGTAAACAGCTGAGGCCCAAGCACTAATCCTTGCGGCACCCCACAATTTACAACATCCCAACCCGAAAATGGCCGGTTTATTCCTACTCTGTTTTCTGTCCATTAACCAATCCTCAATCCATGCTAATGTATTACCCCCAATTTTGTGTAACAACCCCTTGTATGGCACCTTATCGAATGCCTTTTGAAAATCCAAAATATACTACATTCACTGGTTCCCCTTTATCTATTCTGCTAGTTACACTCAAAAAATTCTAATAGATTTGTAAAATACGATTTCCCTTTCATAAAACCTTGTTGACTCGGCCTAATCATATTACAATTTTCTAAGTGCCCCGTTACTACGTCCTCAATAATAGATTCCAGCATTTTTCCTACTACTGATGTAAGGCTAACTGGTTTATAGATCCTTGTTTTCTCTCTCCCTCTCTTCTTGAATGTAAGGAATCTTACAACAGCAGGTTATAGTCCAACAATTTTATTTTAAAATCACAAGCTTTCGGAGATTATCCCCTTCGTCAGGTGAGTGAATGAATAAGAGGTTCTCAAATCGCATATCTTATATTAGGCTTATATGCGATTTGAGAACCTCTTATTCATTCACTCACCTGACGAAGGGGATAATCTCCAAAAGCTTGTGATTTTAAAATAAAATTGTTGGACTATAACCTGCTGTTGTAAGATTCCTTACATTTGTCCACCCCAGTCCATCACCGGCATCTCCACATCATGGCTCTTCTTGAATAGCAGGGTTACATTTGCTTCCAATCCACAGGGACCGTTCCAGAATCTAGGGAATTCAGGAATTATCTACATTTTTTAATATTTAAATTGAGGACTTTTATCAAAACCTACCCCAAACTTGAATAGTGTAGAAGTTGCTACATGTGTACATTAACATTCTTTCTTGAACACTGGGCATAATTATAAATAAAAGATTGGCATTAACACAAATATATTAAAACAATCTACTTTTTTTTGTTGGAGTTTGTGCTTTACCTTATTTTTCACGTTTGTATACAGAATAAAAGTTCAGTTACTTTCACTGATGCATCATAGAATATTGCAGCATGAAAACAGGCCAGGCAATTCTGCACCAATGTTTTTCTCTACAGACCCATCTAATCAAATTCTCCAGCTTCCCATAGCCTTTAATATCCTATCTTCATGAAACTATCAAATTCCCTTTTAGAAGAACCAATGGTCTAACAAAACTTGTGGTAGAGAATTTCACATTCTAACCATCTTCTGAGTAAAGATTTTTTCTTACCTCCTTTAATTTTTGATTAACTTAAACATACGCTCTTGCACTACCACTCACCAACCAGTGGCAACAATCTACCACTATTTATCTTATACCTCTCACAATCTGGACGGCCTCAATCACGTGACCCTTTAACCATCTTAGCTTTAGTGAAAAAAGTCCCAACTTCTCAAGTTTCTTAACAACTTTAATTGCTCATCTCTAGTTATATCTTAGTGAATCTACACTGCACATTTTCCATAGCTTTTAGGCCCAATAGGTGGCCCAAAATTACATACCCATATTCCAAATGGAAGAGGTGAAGCTTACAGACAGCAAGTCCTGACATGCTACGAATGACCACTACTTCTGTCATCAAAAATTTCTAGTGATTGTACATACAGGTGCACTCTGGAAGGAATAGCCTGCATATGTGTCTCAAAATAAACAGGAATGAATTAGGCCATTGAGCCCATCTTAGTTCATTCATACATGAAGACTCTACATTCATTGCAGCATCCAATTGTTAAATAATTCCAGGGCTTCCCCCTCCAGAAATCTATTCCACATGTGAAGAACTTCCTAACATCAGTCCGAAATTTGCCTTTCACTGGTTTGAACGTATTTCCCCATGTTCTTCTCTTGCAATTTAGTCTAACGTCATTTTCAAGGTTTACCTTTGTTACTATGATGGTCACCTCCTTCCGAGGTTGAAAAGTCCAAGTTGCTTCATTCTTTCCTCGTAACTTTAACGAGGGTTCAGTTTCATTATTCTTCTCTGAACTCCTCCAGTGTCAGCCGTGACTCACTCTTGCCTCCGAGTCAGAAGGGTGTCCGTTCAAGTCCCACTCCAGAGACTTGAGCCAAAATCTAAGCTGACACTTCAATGAAGCACTGAGAGAGTGCTGCATTGTTGGAGGTGCTGTCTTTCAGATGAGATGTTAAACCGAGGTCCCGTCTTCCCCCTCAGGTGGACATAAAAGATCCCATGGCACTATTTCAAAGAAGAGCAGGGGAGTTCTCCCAATATTTTGGCCAATATTTATCGTTCAACCAACATCGTTAAAACAGATTATCTGGTCATTACCACATTGCTGTTGTGGGACCTTGCTGTGCAAATTGGCTGTTGCATTGCCTACATTACAACAGTAACTACACTTCAAAAGTACTTCAAGGCACTATATAAATGCAAGTCTTTCTTTTCTTTTGGTACTTGAATATCTCCCTTGTGACCAAAGTGGCATAGTCTAACCAAAGTAATATACAAGTTAAGCATGATTTCCTGACTTGTTTTAACTATGTCGTTCAGTATTCTATTTGCTTTGTTGGCTTGCTGCTCTGCAGTGGTTGAGCATATTGAGTGTCAAGTCTACTGGATCCTTGATCTATTTCAGCTTCATCCTTAGCTATTTTACCATTCATGAAGTATGTATTGCCCATTTTAACCTCTTGAAGGGCAGGACATTTATCCATATTAAAATTTTATCCAACCACTTAAGAATTTTGTCCAAATCTTTGCATTTCCCAAGGCGCTTCCTCAATCAACCACCCCTCTTAATTTAATATAAATTTGACCAGTTTGCATTGAGTTTTTCCAATCCAAGTCATTGATATTAATTGACAATAATGGTCTCAATACCAATCCCTGAGGCATCCTACTCAACGCATTTTTTTCTGTCCAGACATAACTCTTCTAACTAGTGCCCACTGTTTTCTACCCTTCAGCCAACTTTTTTTTAAATCCATTCCCAAAATTTACCCTGAACCCCCACCATTTTAAGTTTAACCAGTAGCCTTCTTGACAGAACTTTAGAAAATACTTTATTTTAAAGTCTAGATACATCACACCATAGGGCTTTCTACTCACTTCCTCAAAAAAAAATCAAGGAAGTTGGCCTTTTCAACCAAGAGTAATGAGTCAGAAACAGGCACAAACTCAAAGCTCAGGCTTCTCACTGAACCACAGGCTAATGATGAAAAAAATGTTACATGCATTTCAAACAGAAATGCTTTGTACACGTAGGTTTAATCATTGTCTTGCAAATTTTGTATTTTTTTGTTTACTATGTTACAAACTTTATTTCCAATAGTAACTGCACAGCTTTGTACAACAACCAAGAATGAAGCCAAAAGTATTTTCAAAAAGTACTTGAAGCAAATGCTTGATCCATTGTTTTCATACACCTCTTGTTTATCCACTCTTTTTCCAGGTGATCAGTCCATATTTTCCCAATCTCTTCATAGTGGTTTGTTGCTGTTTTACAAATATAAAATTTGAGCTAATCAAGTGTGAATGGGACAAAAATCTTCATTTTGAAAATGTGCTATATTCAAGGTGTAATGTGGAGATTCGGTGATGGACCGGAGTGGACAAATGTAAGGAATCTTACAACACCAGGTTATAGTCCAACAGTTTTATTTGAAAATCACAAGCTTTCGGAGGCTTTCTCCTTCGTCAGGTGTTGTAAGATTCCTTACATATATTCAAGGTGTGACAGATGCAGGCATGTGTGATATGTCGACAGAATAAAAGTAGTTTGTCAAATTTAAATATTTGTATTTTACATTTATTTAGCCACTATGAACATTTTCAGGTTAATGTATTTTTCATTGAGATTATGATTTGCCATCTCATATTTAAGTACTTGTTGGATTGCAATTATAGTTGAAGTAAAGTTACACAAAATCCGAGAATCAGAAATTATTTTTTAAAGAATTTTAAAAAGCTTGAATGCGAGATTGAATTCATCTGCAGAATTCTAAGCGTGTGTTTGCAGATGTGAAATAATCTGCATGGCATCAAAGGAGAAAAGGAAAAGTTATAAAGGAGTGAGAAATTTGTGGGATAATTATGCTGAAAGCTCTGCAAATGGACCTGAAATGAAAACAGGCAGAGGAGCAGATGATGTACCAGGATTAGTGGTGTGCTCTGTCAAGGAGGTAATGATTTAGGATTGGGAGGAACTGAGTTGAGGGTTCTTGGTGGCGTTACAGGCTGAACAGCAAAACAGTACTTCAAATGTTCAGGAAAATCTTAATGTTAAGCTCTCAGAAAAACATGGAAACCGGCAAGAGTCTGGGGACAGCAAACAACACTAGTAGTGACAACCTAGAAACTGGGTTTTGGGCCAGTTCAATAGGTCAAAGGGCAAGGAGATACGACTACATATGAGCTGTAGGCCAGGCAGGACAAAGACGCCCAAATATATACTGAAGGAAGCACAGTAAGTACCATCAACAAACATATATAATTGTAAAATAAAACTGTAAACACACTAGGGAACAGGCTATTTTAGATCTAGTACTGCATAATGAGACAGGGTTAATTAGTAATCCTATAGTTTAGGATCCTCTGGGGCAGAGTGATCATAATATGATAGAATTTCATAGAGTTTGAGAACAAAGCCTATTATGTAGGTATGAGGGGAGAGTTGGCTAAGGTAGATTGAGAAATTAGCTTAAAAGATATGTGACGATAGATAAGCAATGGCAAACATTTAAAGAAATAATTCAGAGTTCTCAACCAATATATATTCCCTTGAGGAATAAAAACACCACAGGAAAAGTGATGCATCTGTGGCTTAACTGAAGAAGTTAAGGATAATTAGATTAAAAGAAGCTTACAATGTTGCCAAAAAGAGTAGTAAGCCTGAAGATTGGGAGAATTTTAGAAATCAGCAAATGACGACCAAGAAATTGATAGGAGAAAATTGAATATGAAAGTAAGCTAGCAAGAAATATAAAAACAGATCGTAAGAACTTCTACAAAGTATGTAAAAGGGAAGAAATTAGCAAAAGTAAACATGGGTCCTTTAGAAGTAGAGACAGGAGAAATTATAATGGGGAATAAGGAAACGGCAGAGACGTTAAACAATTTTTTTTTATATTCATTCATGGGATGTGGGTGTCGCTGGCAAGGCCAGCATTTACTGCCCATCCCTAATTGCTTACTGCCCATCCCTAATTGCCCTTGAGAGGTGGTGGTGAGCTGCCTTCTTGAACTGCTGCAGTCCGTGTGGTGAAGGTACTCCCACAGTGCTGTTAGGTAGGGAGATCCACTATTTTGACCCAGCGACGATGAAGGAACGGTGATATATTTCCAAGTCAGGATGGTGTGACTTGGAGGGGAACGTGCAGGTGGTGATGTTCCCATGCACCTGCTGCCCTTGTCCTTCTAGGTGGTAGAGGTCACGGGTTTGGGAGGTGCTGTCGAAGAAGCCTTGGCAAGTTGCTGCAGTGCATCTTGTAGATGGTACACACTGCAGCCACGATACGCCGGTGATGAGGGAGTAAACGTTTAAGGTGGTGGATACGGTGCAAATCAAGCTGGCTGCTTTGTACTGGATGATGTCGAGCTTCTTGAGTGTTGTTGGAGCTGCACTCATCCAGGCAAGTGGAAAGTATTCCATCACACTCCTGACTTGTAGATGGTGGAAAGGCTTTCAAGAGTCAGGAGGTGAGTCACTCACTTCAGAATACCCAGCCTCTGACCTGCTCTTGTAGCCACAGTATTTATGTGGCTGGTCCAATTGAGTTTATGGTCAATGTTGACTCCCAGGATGTTGATGGTGGGAGATTCGGCAATGGTAATGCCGTTGAATGTCAAAGGGAGGTGGTTAGACTCCCTCTTGTTGGAGATGGTAATTGCCTGGCACAAAAGTTACTTGCCACTTATCAGCCCAAGCCTTGCTGCACGCAGACACACACTACTTCTTTATCTGAGGGGTTGTGAATGGAACTGAACACTGTGCAATCATCAGCAAACATCCCCACTTCTGACCTTGTGATGGAGGGAAGGTCATTGATGAAGCAGCTGAAGATGGTTGGGCCCAGAACACTGCCCTGAGGATCTCTTGCAGTGATGTCCTACCATCTTCCTTTGTGGTAGGTATGACTCCAGCCACTGGGGAGTTTTCCCCGATTCCTACTGACCTCAATTTTACAAGGGCTCCTTGATGCCACACTCGGTCAAATACTGCCTTGATGTCAAGAGCAGTCACTCACACCTTACCTGTCTTCAGGTATCTATCTTCACAGTAGAAGACACAAAAAAATAACAGAAGTAGCTGGGAACCAAGGGGCTAATGAGAGTGAGGAACTTAAAGTAATTAATATTCGTTTAAAAAAAAGTACTGGAGAAATTAAGGGGACTAAAAGCCGACAAATCCCCTGGACCTGATGGCCCACATCCTAGGGTTTAAAAAAAAGAGTTGGCTGCAGAGATAGTGGATGCATTGAGTTTGATCTTCCAAAATTCCCTAGATTCCAGAATGGTCCCCGTGGATTGGAAGGTTACAAACGTAACCCCGCTATTCAAGAAAGAAGGGAGAGAGAAAACAGGGAACTATAGGCCAGTTAACCTTACATCAGTAGTAGGGAAAATGCTAGAATCTATTATTAAAGATTAGCAACGGGGCACTTAGAAAATCATAATATGATTAGGCAGTCAATACAGTTTTATGAAAGGGAAATCATGTTTGACAAATCTATTAGAATTTTTTTTTTGAGGGTGTTACTAGCAGGGTAGATAAGGGGAAACCAGTGGATGCAGTATATTTGGATTTTCAAAAGGCATTCGATAAGGTGCCAAACAGCTTGTTACACAAGATTAGGGCTCATGGGAAGGGGGTAATATATTAGCATGGATTGAGGGTTAGTTAACAGATAGAAATCAATAGAAATAAACAGGTCATTTTTGGGTTGGCACGTTGTAACTAGTGGGGTGCAGCAAGGATTAGTGCTTGGCCACAGCTGTTTACAATGTATATCAATGACTTAGATGAGGGGACCGAGTGTAGTGTGTCCAAGTTTGCTGACAATACAAAGCTAGATGGGAAAGTAAGCTGTGAGGAGAGCGCAAAGAAATAGACAGGTTAAGCGAGTGGCTGAGAAGGTGGCAGATGGAATATTATGTGTGGAAATGTGAAATTATCCACTTTGGTAGGAAGAATAGACAAACAGAATATTTGTTAAAAGGAGAGAGATTAACAAATGTTGATATTCAGAGGGTGTCCTTGTCCTTGTACACGAATCACAGAAACTTAACATGCAGGTACAGCAAGCAATTAGGAAGGGGGTTTATTGCAAGGGGGTTGGAGTATAAGAGTAAGAAGGTCTAGCTGCAATTATATAGGGCTCTGGTGAGACCACACCTGGAGTACTGTGTACAGTTTTGGTCTCCTTACCCAAGGAAGGATATACTTGCAACAAAGGTTCATTAGATTGATTTCAGGGATGAGGGTTATCCTATGAGAAGAGATTGAGTAGTATGGACCTATATTCTCTGGACTTTAGAAGAATGCGAGGTGATCTCACAAACATAAAATTCTTAGCGAGCTTGACAGGGTAGATGCTGAGAGGCTGTTTCCCCTGGCTGGAGAATCTAGAACTAGGGGTTGGCCATTTAGGACCAAGATGGGGAAAAATTTATTCTCTCAGAGGGTTGTGAATCTTTGGCATTCTCTTCCCTAGAGGGCTGTGGATGCTCAGTCATCAAGTATATTCAAGACTGAGATTGATAGATTTTTGAACATTAAGGGAATCAGAGATATGGGGATAGGGTGAGAAAGTGGAGTTCAGGTAGAAGATCAGCCATGATTTTATTGAATGGCAGAGCAGGCTCAAGGAGCCATATGGCCTACTCCTACTTCTTATGTTCTTAAACATATCTATGATTTGTGATGTCTTGGAGCTTTATGCAAATGTATTTAAGCTAATCAAGTAAAAGAAATCTGTATACAATGCAATGCGCTGCATTACAGACAATTTGCCTAGGGTATTAAGAACAGAAAATGCTGGAAATACTCAGCAAGTCAGGCAGCATCTGTGGAGAAAGAAACAGAGTTAACATTTCAGGTCATTGACCTTTTGTTAGAACTGGAAGTAGTTAAAGATTTAACAGTTTTTAAGCAAATACAGAATCAAGCAAAGTGGAGTTGGGAGGGGAGGGGAGAACAAAAGGGAAGGTCTGTGAAAGGATGGAGGGCAGGAGTGATTAAACGTCAAAAGGGATGATGGTGCAAGACAGTGAGGGTAGTAATGGGACAAGTAAAGAAACAAAAGACGGGCCTAGAGGAGCTGTGAATGGCAACAGCAGAACCACTGCCAGCATTTGCAGTCCGAAAAAATGGGAGTAGTTACGATCTGAAATTATTGAAATCAGTGTCGAGTCCGGAAGGCTGTATAGTGCCCAATCGAAAGATTAGGGTATTTCCTAGGATATTTCCTGATTTACTATGACAGAAATGGTATGACACATGCAAATACACATTAGACATGCCATTTGTTAAATTAAAATGAACGTTTAAACACATCATATACAAAACCAAACCGTTTTATAAGTAACACTTGATCTATAATCACTGGATTAAATGTGGTATTAGGATTACATGGATTTAACCTACAAGAGATTATTGGAATGTGCTACTGCTGCACTTTGCACTGCAATAAACCCTTCTCTCTCCACCGCCCTCTATTCCTCGCTTCTCTTACCTATTTCCATAATACTTACTTTTCCAGAGCCAAGTTATTGGTGGAGGCTGGTGGCTTGGCTGCGCTGTCCTTGGCCAGTGCTCCCTCGGATTTGCTACTGGTACAGTAAGCGGCTCGAAGCTGCTGCTGCCAATGACGTTGGTGGTGCTGCTGCTGCTGCTGCTGCTGGAAACCAAACGGCAGCCTCGGCACCCTCCTTTTGGAGATGCCGGTAGTAATGGAGGTGCCGTGGAGCCTGACCGGGGGCCGCAGCCTTGTCTCCAGCAGCTCCCGCAGGAAGAGAGCAGAAGTGCCGGCCCGTAACATGATGGTAGTTTTTCCGCGACTTAAAATAAACGACGAACTGGTGGAAGAGAGGGAGGGAGAGCAGAGATCGCGCGGACACGGTACAGCCCAACGGCCCTCACACGCGCCCGCTCCAAAAAGCAGCTGCGAAATGCGCGAGGCGGCTCACAGCTTCGCCTTCAAATGACAGACGGAAGTCCCACCCTCTCCTCGGCCACGCCGCCCTCGCCCCGACTTGCGATTGGTCACCGCGCCGTGTCAATCAAATACGCACCGTGCCTTCAACCCATCCACGTGTCGAGGTGGTGAGTCATTGTTGGGTTTGCGTTTGGATGAGGTGGAAGATAAAAGTTGGATTGACCGGCTCTGGCGTGTTTAACTGAAGTTGTGAACAAGTCTTTTTTTTAAATTCGATTTGTTTTAAAATTAGTATAATCTCGCCGTACAATTCCAACTGCGTCTGATGCGCTGTCGGTTATCATGGCCGCGTGGCCATATTCGCACAAGGACAGTAGTGCTTTAGCTGGCAGCAGGATCGGTTTTCACATTACCTCAAACCAAACACATTCCGGGCAAGAGATAGATTGAGGGTGGAGTGGAGACAGGACTATCCCGACATACATAGCCGTGCTGAAAAACCTCTTAAAGCTGCACTGGCAATAATTTTAATACAGGGGCTTTCCATACCTAGCCATACTGTTGTTTTACCTTCAACGAGCCCCCTACTTGGACCCGAAGCCGATTCCTGTGAAGACAAACAGGAATTGCTGGAAACACTGAGCAGGTCAGTCAGTCAGTCAGGCAGCATCTGTGGAGGAAGTCAGTGTTAACTTCAAGTCGATAACTGTTCATCAGAACCCTGTGAAAACACGTAGAAAAAGAGAGAAAAGAAAAGCAAGCAAAAAGGAAAGAAAAGTACTCGAAGTACTCTTCAGTTAGCAGCATATGGTACTCTGTGTGCTTGATAAATAATTAGGTTGCTATATTGTAGTCCTTGAAGGATGTTCAATTATCTGTTACTGTGTTTACAATATCAATCTTTCAGGGGGCAGTTGGATTAATTTGTTACAATGTATTTTAGTGTACTTTTTACTTCCTTTCCTAACGAGGTGCAATAATTTAGTTAAAATGTAGATAATTCTGGAATTAGATTTGAAAAAAATAGTATAAATAAATGTTAAACTACTTTTTTCTGCAATTGTTACATGTGGAGGTGAATTGGATTATCAATTTAATGAGACTGAAAGTTACTAATATTCTGGTTTATTGATACGTGTGTGCGCGCTCGCGTATGTGCTGTTTTGCAACCATTTAGTTGCGGATTGATATGATGACATAAGAACGTAAGAAATAGGAGCAGGAGTAGGCCATACAGCCCCTCAAGCCTGCTCCGCCATTCACTCAGATAATGGCTGATCTTCAACCTCAACTCCACTTTCCTGCCTGATCCCCATATCCCTTGATTCCCCTAGAGTCCAAAAATCTATCTATCTCAGCCTAGAATATACTCAATGACTCAGCATCCACAGCCCTCTGGGGTAGAGAATTCCAAAGATTCACAACACTTTGAGTGAAGAAATGCCTCCTCATCTCAGTCTTAAATGGCCGACCTCTTATCCTGCAACTATGCCCTCTCGTTCTAGACTCTCCAGCCAGGGGAAACAACCTCTGTCTCCTCCCTGTCAAGCCCCCTCAGAATCTTATATGTTTCAATTAGATCACCTCTCATTCTTCTAAACTCCAGAGAGTAAAGGCCCATTCTACTCAACTTCTCTTCGTAAGACAATCCTCTCGTCCTAGGAATTAATCTAGTGAACCTATGTTGCATCGCTTCTAAGGCAAATATATCCTTCCTTAGATAAGGAGACCAAAACTGTACGCAGTACTCCAGGTGAAGTCTCACCAAAGCCCTGTACAATTGTATTAAGACTTACTCTTGTAGTCCAACCCCCTTTGCAATAAAGGCCAACATACCATTTGCCTTCCTAATTGCTTGCTGTACCTGCATGCTAACTTTTTATGTTTCTTGTACCAAGATACCCAAATCTCTGGACACCAACATTTAATAGTGTGTCCTCACAGCTTACTTTCCCACCTAGCTTAGTATCGTCAGCAAACTTGGACACACTACACTCGGTCCCTTAATCCATGTCGATTGTAAATAGCTGAGGCACAAGTACCGATTCTTACGGTATCCTACTAATTACAGCCTGCCAACCTGAAAATGACCCATTTATCCCTACTCTCTGTTTTCTGTCTGTTAACCAATCCTCTATCCATGCTAATATGTTAACCCTAACCCCATGAGCCCTTATCTTGCGTAACAACCTTTTATGTGGCACCTTATCAAATGCCTTTTGAAAATCCAAATATACTACATCCACTGGTTCCCCTTTATCTACCTAAAAGGTTGTTAGTTACATCCTCAAAAAACTCTAATAAATTTGTCAAACACAATTTCCCTTTCATAAAACCATGTTGACTCTGCCTAATCATATTATGATGTTTTAAGTGCCCTATTATCACTTCCTTAATAACGGATTCCAGCATTTTCCCGATGACTGACGTCAGGCTAACTGGCCTGCAGTTCCCTGTTTTCTCTCTCTGTCCTTTCTTGAATACCGGGGTTACATTTGCTACCTTCCAATCCGTTGGAACCGTTCTAGAATCTAGGGAATTTTGGAAGAACATAACCAATGAGTCCACTATCTCTGCAGCCACCTCTTTTAGAACCCTCGGATGTGGGCCATCAGATCCAGGGGATTTATCGGCTTTTAGTCCCATTAGTTTCTCAAGTACTTTTTCTCTACTGATAATTACTTTAAGTCCCTCACTCTCATTAGCCCCTTGGTTATGACGATATATATACCATTCAGGGGGTTTTGTGTTTGCAACCAGTTTGAAAAAAGAAGTCAAAACAACTGCCATTAGAACAATAAGTTATGAAGAGCTCTCCTAGGCTCCTATGGAGGTGCTGCTTTTCATACACTGCGAGTTGTAGTCTGAATTATCAATTAATGATTCCATCATTATCATACTACAGCTTCCAGCAGGCAAGTTTGCACAGAACAAGAGAATTGTGACAAACTATATAAAATAATGTTAATATTTTCTATCATAAATGTTAACATTAAATGCTCACTATAATATACATACAGCTGTTTCTACATGTCATTGAAAAGTGGATAACAGAAGATTTGGAGCTACTTGAGCTTCTATCAACCCAACAAAAGTTTTTTTTAAATCACCAGGTCCACTGTGATAAGGTGTGAGGTACTTGCGGTGTTGCTCTCCGTGGCCAAGGTCTGGCCCATTCCCCACAGCTCCGCCGTCACAGTCATCCGAGCTATCTTCCAGTTTGTCCGGAGGTCCAAGGTAGAACACATCCACAGGGACGCCATCTACAAGCCCCCAGTCAAAGTGGGGAAGGCGTACCCAATGCCACTCTGATCCTTTTTTAAAATTATTCATTCATGGGATGTGGGCGTCGCTGGCGAGGCCGGCATTTATTGCTCATCCCTAATTGCCCTTGAGAAGGTGGTGGTGAGCCGCCTTCTTGAACCGCTGCAGTCCGTGTGGTGACAGTTCTCCCACAGTGCTGTTAGGAAGGGAGTTCCAGGATTTTCACCCAGCGACGATGAAGGAACGGCAATATATTTCCAAGTCGGGATGGTGTGTGACTTGGAGGGGAACGTGCAGGTGGTGTTATTCCCATGTGCCTGCTGCTCTTGTCCTTCTAGGTGGTAGGGGTCGCGGATTTGGGAGGTGCTGTCGAAGAAGCCTTGGCGAATTGCTGCAGTGCATCCTGTGGATGGTACACACTGCAGCCACTGTGCACCGGTGGTGAAGGGAGCGAATGTTTAGGGTGGTGGATGGGGTGCCAATCAAGCGGGCTGCTTTGTCCTGGATGGTGTCGAGCTTTTTGAGTGTTGTAGCTGCACTCATCCAAGCAAGTGGAGAGTATTCCATCACACTCCTGACTTGTGCCTTGTAAATGGTGGAAAGGCTTTGGGGAGTCAGGAGGTGAGTCACTCGCTGCAGAATACCCAGCCTCTGACCTGCTCTTGTAGCCACAGTATTTATATGGCTTGTCCAGTTAAGTTTCTGGTCAATGGTGACCCCCAGGATGTTGATGGTGGGGGATTCGGCGATGGCCACCTTTGTGTGTGGCTGCCTCAGGATATATGTAGAGCCCCAGTATGCAAACACCAAGTGTCACTACGTGCTGAGTTTCTACCTGTCCACCACACTGAGAAGACTGGGTCTGGCCACGCTGGCCAAGCAGACGCAGGATGTCCCGTCCAGCTGGACTGTACCCCACCACCTGGCCCAGGTAGAGAGATTCCTGAGGAGGAACCCCTTCAACCACAAGGCAGTCAGACAGTGGTTGGCATGGAAAGGTCTGAGTGTCCTGCAGAGAAAGGAGAGAGTGGATCCAATCAGGTCGTTCCCCGACCGGACAGTCGATGCTATTTGGCAGAACATCTCATCGCCAGAACTGACCAACAGAAACCAGGATGTAGCCTGGATGGTGGTGAGAAGGGCCCTCCCAGTGCAGTCCTTCCAACATGCACGGAATCTCAGCACCGCCGCGAGCTGCCCTTGAGGCTGCGGCTGGGACAAGACCGTCGTCCACCTCCTGACGGACTGCCCATTTGCGCAGAAGGTGTGGAGAGAGATGCGTTGGTATCTGTCCCGGTTCATCCCCAGCAGTTCAGTAACACAGGACGCTGTGCTCTATGGGCTATTCCCCGAGTTGCACACCGAGACAGATATCAACTGCTGCTGGAAGACCATCAACTCGGTGAAGGAGGCCTTTTGGTCCGCCTGAAACCTGTTGGACTTCCAGTTGAAGGAGCCATCCACGACCGAGTGTTGCCGACTGGCACACTCCAAGGTCCAGGAGCATGTGCTGTGGGATTCACTGAAGCAAGTTGCGGCCTATGCAAAGGCTCTATGGAGAAAGGCCACGTTGTATTGTACAGAATGTATTGGACGATATGTACTGTGTTTTGAATTGTAATAATGGGATCATAGTGTGTACGATATGCATTGTATTGGTTCGAACTGCATTGCTTGGAATTGTGTCCTGTTACATTGAACTGTATCTTTAAATTTTACGAAATAATGTATATTTTGAAATATTAAAAAAAACAGCCAGTGAGAACAATCTTGTCATGTGTCACATCTGCTTTTCTAGAGAAGGCTTACTTTGTCTAATGTTTTTCAATATTCCTGAATGTTGTAGATTTTGTGTGGTATAGATGTTCTGACACCAGCTGGTTTATTTTCTTTGGTATATTTTAGCGAGAAATATTAAATGTTATTGCACAGTACTTTAAAATAGTAAATGTCAAACTATATATAACTTCACATGAACAACAAACAAAACAAAACTGCAGTGTTTCACACAGACACAGAAACTTGTATCTATGTGGTACCTTTGATATAGTAAAAAAAAATCCCAGTGCCCTTCACAAGAGGCATCGGACAACAAGCAGGACTTGGGAAAAGAGTTAGGGGAGATTAATGAGAACTTAGTCAATGAGCGAGCCTTTGAGGATGTTTTTGAAAGTGCCTAGAGATAGGGGTTTAGTGGTAGAATTCCAAGTGTCAGACTAAAATGACTGACTGCTGTGCTACTGAAGGTGGAGTGAAGGATGGGGGGATGCACAATAGACCAGAATCTGAAGAAAAGTACTGAAGGAAAATGAGTCCGTAGTACAATGTTGTACTTCACAAGATATTCTCTTGTACCTTATATGTGGGTCATCATTGAACATCAGGTCCAGAACACCATCACCTTATTGATTGTCTTCAACACCCAGTATGAAAATAATTGAGGATTACTACACTAGATCAAATTAATTTATATATTTTACACATTCAACATCTATTTGCATGCAGAAAGTCTTTAACCTGTCCCATAACTTACTAAGCTGTTTTTGTTTACTCTGTCTGCCTTTATGACCAGTTATGATTGATTACAGTATTTCTCGTAACAAGAATATTGAATGATCGCTAAAGGGTCAGCAGTGAAGGAAAAAGGTGTCTTGACAAAGTGTCTTGGAAAGATGCCATGAGCTTACTTGATTTCAGAACAGCCGAAACATTCCTTTACCGTTGACTTTCAGATATTTTCAATGTTTTCGCCCAACAAAGTGAAAAATGGAAATTATGTAATGCTGATTGCCTCTTTGTGCTGACAGTGATTTTCTGTGTTTAAGACTATAACAATTGTTATGCAAAGAAAGGTTATATTTCACATTTAATGCTATCAGGGAATCGTTTACCAAGTTTTCTGAATGTACCTGTTCTGATACAGTTAGCTTGGTAGTGCCATCAGTGGGTTGCTTTGTGGTACTACATTTTGGTTAATTTTGAAATGAATTGAAAATATGAAAACACTTTATCAGAATCATTTAAAGAAACATGTAGAAAAGAATGCAGCAATGTTAACATTGGCATTAATAAACAAAACTGATAGCTCTCATATGGCATTGATTCCAGATAGGAATCAGCTAAGTCCAGGCTAACGTTTACAGTGGCTACACTGAAGACTAAATGTGACGTTGATGCTCCCATTTTGCATTACATGTCATAGCACCCCTATTGTTATAAAAGAAAGTATTCTCACGCAACAAAAGCAACGTCACAGGAGATCTGCTAATAATATACAAAAAAGTTAATCTGTCCTCACAGATGTCACTCTGTGTTACAGCAGCAAAATAATTTGAAAATGTTGCATGCTTCTGAGCTGGAACCTGAAACTGACAAAGCACATTCCAATCTGCAAAGTTCCCTGATAAATAAGAATTAAACTGAATGACTTCAGGCTTTGCTCACTTTTATAGAAATCAAACATTTTGGTCTTAAAGGGACAGACCATCTTAAACACTATCATAGCAGCAAAATAATACGTTATTTATTACAAGGTACAATACTCCTGTCATTATAGAACAGTGAATCATTCAATTTATTGTGAACAGTGTCAGGGGAGATCCACTATTGTGTGAGAGAGATACTGCCCTAGATTTTCCAATTGTCATTATTTTAGCGCTGGTGGTAACCCATTAAAAATAAATTAATAGATTACTGCCACCGTTAAAATAATACTGCTTAGAAAATCTAGCTACTCTCCTTGGACTCATTGGCAAGACAGGAGTATTCACTGTTTAACTTCAGAATGAGTTGAATAACCTGCAGAAATTCACTGCTGAGACTGACACATGAATGACTACTTGAGCAAGGTGCCAAAGGGCAGCTGCAAATTGTACTCCAGCAAGACTTGTTGCCTACAGAAAGGACCATGAAAGAAGGAAAAAAAGGTAATGTGGTTTTAGTAGTTAAATAGTATTGCAATTGCAGCAGTTAGGAAATAAAAGCTTTATTTTCCATTTTTGATGCTAAGCTATTTGAAATAATAGTACAACGCGAGGTATATGCCAGATTCATACATGAGTGATTGACAACATTTTTTCTGAAGAATGCACCCGCTATAAGTGGTGAGGACTGTATATAAATGCAAGTTGTTGTTGTGTAGATCCTCTAGAATTGCTAACATTGTGTCTGAAGGACTCATGGGCCTGAATTTTAACTTGGAGCCGGAAAGAAGGGGGTGGGGGGAGAGGGGGGGGTTGATGTTTATCGGACACGAGACCGGGAAGTGAAGTTGGTGGGTTGGAATCTGCGATCACAACTTAATTGAAGGATAAAATTTTTACCTCTGGGTTTCGCCCCCGGCAGCCAATCAGATTGACAGCCTGCCAGGTGGGAAAGCAGCTGGGGAGAGATTGGGGTCTTTGGGGGTTGAATCGCGGGTGGGGAGGTGAAAAGTTGGGGATCGTTGGCGAAGCGAGCAGTTGGCCATCATTGGCGAGGCGAGCAGTCGGCTGTCATTGTGGGGGGGGGGCGGTGAGAAGTCACCTGTCATTGGCAAGATGAGCAGTCAGCAGTCGTTAGCGAGGTGAGAAGTTGCCCATCGTTGGCGAGGTGAGAAGTCGCCCATCGTTGGCGAGGTGAGCAGTCAGCCATCGTTGGCGAGGTGAGCAGTCAGCCATCGTTGACGAAGTGAGAAGTCGCCCATCGTTGGCGAGGTGAGAAGTCGCCCGTTGTTGGGGAGGTGAGAAGTCACTCGTCGTTGGCGAGATGAGAAGTCGGCCGTCGTTGGCGAAGTGAGCAGTCACGTGTCATGGTGAGGTGAGCTGTCAGCCGTCGTTGGCTAAGTGAGAAGTCACCCGTTGTTGGCGAAGTGAGCAGTCACCCGTCATTAGCGAGGTGAGAAGTCGCCCGTCGTTGGCGAGGTGAAAAGTCGCCCGTCGTTGGCAAGATGAGAAGTCGCCCGTCGTTGGCAAGATGAGAAGTCGCCCGTCGTTGGCAAGGTGAGCAGTCAACCGTCGTTGGTGGGGTGAGCGGTCGGCCGTCGTTAGCGAAGCGAGAAGTCACCCGTCGTTGGCAAAGTGAGCAGTCAGCCGTCGTTGGGGGGGTGAGCAGTCGGCCGTCATTGGCGAAGCGAGAAGTCACCCGTCATTGGCGAAGTGAGCAGTCAGCCGTCGTTGGTGAGATGAGAAGTCGCCCATCATTGGCAAGGTGAGCAGTCAACTGTCATTGGGAGGGGGGGTGAGCATTCGGCCGTCGTTGGTGAAGCGAGAAGTAGGTGGTCGTTGGCGAGGTGAGAAGTCGGACATCGGGGTATCCTTGGACATCGGTGAGGGTCGGCCGATCGTGGGGGTCTGTTCACAGCAGGTAAGCTTGTTGGGCTTGGATGAAATACTCCTGCTCCTCCTGACCCACAAGCAATGCAATAAAGTTACTTAACTGATGATCCAGCCCTTCTCACCTCCTTTTCACTGGCGAGTTTCAAGAACCCCAGGAAGCCCATGCTGGAAGCATTAAATTTAAAATTCATTTTAAAAAGACCTAATAAATGTCTCATGAGGATGTTAATTGCTGCAATAACTACCCGCCCGCCTGAACTAATTAAGGTCCTGACTGCAGCAAGTCAATTACTCATACACATCTAAACGCGCCTATGTTGGTGCGTTGGATCCGGGTTGCGGTCGCGCTCGAAAAATCAATTATTTTAACCAACCGACCACCACCCCCAACCCACCCATTCTTCTGCCCCCCCCCCACCCAATATGCTTTTCATTATAACCAAAGCACAATCAAATGTGAAAATACTCAGCTGGAGGAGGGCTAATTTCAGTGAGTTGGAAGGAGATCTGGCCCAGGTGGATTGGAATCAAAGATTGGCAGGGAAAAAAGTAAATGAGCAATGAGAGGCCTTCAAAGAGGAGATAGTTCAGGTGCAGACTAGACATATACTCACAAGGGGGAAAGGAAGGACATCCAAAGCTAGAGCTTCCTGAATGATTAAAGATGTAGAGATTAAAATGAAACAGAAAAAGTAAGCTTATAATAAATCAAAAGCAAAATACTGCGGATGCTGGAAATCTGAAATAAAAACAGAAAATGCTGGAAATACTCAGCAAGTCAGGCAGCATCTTTGGAGAAAGAAACAGAGTTAACGGAAAATGTTAATTCTGTTTCTTTCTCCACGTTTGCTGCCTGACTTGCTGAATATTTCCGGCTTATGATAAATGTCAGCTTCATAATTCAGTAGAAAACCAAGCTGAATGCAAAAGTACAGGGGAGAACTGAAAAAAGGAATGAGGAGCAAAGAGAGAGTATAAGAATAGATTAGCGGGTAACATAAAAGTGAACCCAAAAGTCTTTTATAAACAAATAAATAGTAAAAGGGTAGTCAAAGGAAGGGTGGGACCAAAAAGGAGACCTTCTTGTGGAGGCAGAGGGCATAGCTGAGGTACAAAATGAGTACTTTGCATCTGTCTTCACCAAAGAAGAGGATGCTGCCAATGTCACAGTAAAGGAGGAGGTAGTAGAGAAATTGGATAGGATAAAAATAGTTAAAGGAGGTACTTAAAAGTTTGGCTGCGCTCAAAGTAGAAAAGTCACACGGTCCAGATGGGATGCATCCTAGGTTACTGAGGGAAGTAAGGGTAGAAATTGCGGAGGCTCTGGCCACAATGTTCCAATCCTCCTTAGATATAGGAGTGGTGCCAGAGGACTGGAGGTTTGCAAATGTCACACCCCTGTTCAAAAAAGGCAAGAAGGATAAACCCGACAACTACACGCCAGTCAGCCTAACACTGGTGCTGGGGAAGCTTTTAGAGACAATAATCCGAGACAAAATTAATTGTCACTTCGAAAAATATGGGTTAATAAATGACAGCCAGCATGGATTTGTTAAAGGCAAATCATGTTTGACTAACTTGATTGACTTCTTTGATGAAGTAAAGGGGAGGGTTGATGAAGGTAATGCGGTTGATGTCGTGTATATGGACTTTGAAAAGGCATTTGATAAAGTACCACGTAATAGATTTGTTAGCAAAATTGAAGCCCATGGGACTAAAGGGGCAGTGGCAGCTTGGATACAAAATTGGCTACGAGACAGAAAGCAGAGAGCAGTGGTGAATGGTTGTTTTTCAGACAGGAGGGAAGTATATAGTGGTGTCCCCCAGGGGTCGGTATTAGGACCACTGCTCTTTTTGGTGTATATTAATGACCTGAACTTGGATATACAAGGCATAATTTCAAACTTTGCAGATGACACGAAACTGGGAAATGTAGTAAACAGTGAGGAGGATAGTAACAAACTTCAAGAGGACATCGACTGGTGAAATGGGCAGACACATAGCAGATACAGTTTAACGCAGGGAAGTGTGAAGTGATGCATTTTGTTAGGAAGAATGAGGACAGGCAATATAAACTAAATGGTATAATTTTAAAGGGGGTGCAGGAACGGAGAGACCTGGGGGTGTATGTACAAAAATCTTTGAAGGTGGCAGGACAAGTTTAGAAGGCTGTTAAAAAAGCATACGGGATCCTGGGCTTTATTAATAGAGGCACAGAGTACAAGAGCAGGGAAGTTATGCTAAATCTTTATAAATCACTGGTTAGGCCTCAGCTGGAGTATTGTGTCCAATTCTCAGCACCACACTTTAGGAAGTGTCAAGGCCTTGGAGAAGGTGCAGAGGAGATTTACTAGAATGGTTCCAGGGATGCAGAACTAAAGTTACATGGAGAGACTAGAGAAGCTGGGGTTGTTCTCATTAGAGCAGAGAAGGTTAATAGGAGATTTCATAGACGTGTTGAAAATCATAAAGGGTTTTGACCAAGTAAATAAGGAGAATTTGTTTCCAGTGGCCAATAACTAGAGGACACATCTGCACCTATAAAACATAATGTGGAGATGCCAGTGATGGACTGGGGTTGACAATTGTAAACAATTTTACAACACCAAGTTATAGTCCAGCAATTTTATTTGAAATTCACAAGCTTTCGGAGGCTTCCTCCTTCCTCAGGTGAATGTGGAAATGAAGGTTTCGAGGATTTCATTTCCACATTCACCTGAGGAAGGAGGAAGCCTCCGAAAGCTTGTGAATTTCAAATAAAATTGCTGGACTATAACTTGGTGTTGTAAAATTGTTTACAACTATAAAACATATACCTCAGAACGGACTGTGCCTGAGGCGTGGGCGACTGCTATCGCAACTGTTCCTGTACAGCAGCTTTCAGCAAGGCAGATGGAAACTGTTAGTTCCAGATAAGCCACTAACCCCTTATCAAGGGCAACTAGGGATGGGCAAAAAATGACAGTCTTGCCAGTGCCGCCCACATCCTAAAAATAGAGCATGAAATACTGACTGCATTTGAAATGCAAGATGCATACTTGAGGTTGATCAAGGTCAAAATCCCTATATTTTTGATGCAGTTTACCAGGTTAATTTTTGCTGTTTAATCTCACAGAACAAGGGTAGCAGGTGCATGGAGACACCAACTCGAAGTTCCCCTCCAAGACACACACCATTCTGACTTGGACACACATTGCTGTTTCTTCATTGTTGCTGAGTCAAAATCCTGGAACTCCCTACCTGATTCCATTGTGCAAGTACCTTCACCACATGACTGCAGAGGTTCAAGAAGAAAGCTCACCACCACCATCTCAAAAGCAACTAGGGATGAGCAATAAATACTGGTCTTGCCAACATTACCCACATCAGGAGAATTAATTTTTTTAAAAGTTTGTAACCGAAAACTTGTGACAGGAATGACAATGGAATCGTGGACCTGTGAAGTAATTATTTGGTGAGGAGGGTAAAGATCATACAACTAATATCTCCCAATCCCATAAGAAAAATGCTAATGTTGATGTCCAATCCTGTGTTCTCCAGCTGTGTTTTAAAGTTGACATTTGCATTATCTTACAAGTCTGCAACCAGTTGGAACTATTTTAATGCAATTTTGCTCAATAAAAGAAAAGTATGAAATATTTTTGGGGTTCATTTTTTCACCTAAAAGAGCTCCATAATAACTTGCAGTACCCAGTGGAGGAAGAATTATTCCTAACAGACTGCTAATGGGAACAAAATGTTGTTTGCCTAAAGAACCATATTGAGAGCTTGCAACTGAATTCCTGTCATGAGGAGTTCTAACTATCTCTAACATCATCCATGATAGGCCCAAGATCAGTAGGAATAGAAATGGGTAACATTTGTTTGTATCCCTTTCCAAACTAAACACTAAGAAAGGTGAAAGTACATACCTTTGGTATGCTGTACATTTTTTATCCACAACACAAAAGAAATCCAAAGTCAAACTGCTTCGACATGACACAAGTAAATCTCTATACTTCATGTCCAAAGAGTATTTTGAAACCAAAATATCAACTTGTTTGTAAAACTCAGTATGTTCAATTCCTTCTAAATACGGTTAGATACCAAACTCCCCACTTGAATCTCATCTAGATTTTATAAATTAAGGATACAAGTACACCTTCCAACTATGTTGCTAACTTTCCAGCTAAATATTTTTGGATTTACGAGATCAGTGAGATGAAGTATGGTTAAGGTAGTCCATATTTTTTCTAGTCAATCCCAATTATAGTAATTATAGTTGCCCAATAAAAGAAAGATGTATAAACCAGCAAACCTAGTTCCCTGTAGCAGCTTAATACAATGCAAGAACAGAAGGATCATAAGGATGATCAACTCACTGCATTATTTAGTTAAATTCAAGCAACGGCTAAACTTATCTCTTCAACAATTGATTTAATACAGGGGACTAGAATCTGCTGAAAACTGCATGGTGGGTTAGGAATTTTAGCCAAATATCCAGTTGCCAGTGGCCGGTAACCAGAGAACACAAATTAAGGTAATTGACAAAAGAACCAGAGGTGAGATGAGAAGAATTTTTTTTTGCGCAGCGAGATGTTATGATCTGGAATGCAATGCCTGAAAGGGTGGTGGAGGCAGATTCTATAGTAACTTTCAAAAGGGAATTGAATAAATCATTGAAGGGGAAAAATCTGCAGGGCTATGGGGAAAGGGCAGGGGAATAGGACTAATAGAATAGCTCTTAGAGCTGGCATAGGCATGATGGGCCAAATGGCCTCCTTCTGTGCTGTATCATTCTATGAAAAAGTAATCTATGAAAAAGAGAGACATCTCTGCACCTATGAAACACTTACCTCAGAACAGTTCCATATTAACTCTAGATGGACTCCTCACATCACCAACACTAACTTGATTGCCTGATTTTCAGCAATATTAGCATCATACATGACATAGTATTTTTGTAATTAATCTGTTGAAGTCTTGTTTTAAGTTTATATTTATACCGCACCTACATGCATGTGTAAATTACATGGGTAAAGACCAGGACAAATTTTGTTTCTGCATTGTGTGAACCCCTTCAGGTACAGGCCTTGCCCTTGCTTTGATGCACAATTTAAGCATGTATTATTTTCCATTCAAGTTTCTATAACAACTCATAGCAGACTGTGCCTGAGGTGTGTGCAACTGCTATCGCAACTATTCCTGTATAGCAGCTTTCAGCTGAAGATATTTAAATGTTTGTGAGGCAGACGGAAACTGTTAGTTCCAGATAAGCCACTAACCCTTTATCAAGGGCAACTAGGGATGGGCAATAAATGACGGTCTTGCCAGCGACGCCCACATCCCAAGAATGAATATAAATTTTTTCGGGAGAATGCATGGATTTTTCCAGAGCACGAAATACTGACTGCATTTGAAATGCAAGATGCATACTTGAGGTTGATCAAGGTCAAAATCCCTATATTTTTGATGCAGTTCACCAGGTTAATTTTTGCCGTTTAATCTCGCAGGTGCATGGGAACACCAACTCGAAGTTCCCCTCCAAGTCACACACCATTCTGACTTGGACATACATTGCTGTTTCTTCATTGTTGCTGAGTCAAAATCCTGGAACTCCCTACCTGATTCCATTGTGCAAGTACCTTCACCACATGACTGCAGAGGTTCAAGAAGAAAGCTCACCACCACCATCTCAAAAGCAACTAGGGATGAGCAATAAATACTGGTCTTATCAACATTACCCACATCAGGAGAATTAATTTTTTTTAAAGTTTGTAACCGAAAACTTGTGACAGGAATGACAATGGAATCGTGGACCTGTAAAGTAATTACTTGGTGAGGAGGGTGAAGATCATACAACTAATATCTCCCAATCCCGTAAGAAAAATGCTAATGTTGATGTCCAATCCTGTGTTCTCCAGTTGTGTTTTAAAGTTGACATTTGCATTATCTTACAAGTCTGCAACCAGTTGGAACTATTTTAATTCAATTTTGCTCAATAAAAGAAAAGTATAAAATATTTTTGTGGTTAAATACGCTGACATAAAGCCTGGGGTTCCTTTTGCACCTGAAAATCTCCATAACAACTAGTAATATCCAGTGGAGGTAGAATTGTTTCTAACAGACAGCTAATAGGAACAAAGTGTTGTTTGCCTAAAGAACCATATTATATTGAAAGCTTGCAACTGAATTCCTCTGACATGAAGAGGCCTAACTATCCCTAACATCATCCATGATAGCCCCAAGATCAGTAGGAATAGAAATAAGTAAGAATGTAAGAAATAGGAGCAGGAGTAGGTCATACGGCCCCTCGAGCCTGCTCCGCCATTCAATAAGATCATGGCTGATCGTTGGCCTCAACTCCCCTTTCCTGCCTGATCCCCATATCCCTTGATTCCCCTAGAGTCCAAAAATCTATCTATCTCAGCCTTGAATATACTCAACGACTCATCATCCACAGTTCTCTGGGGTAGAGAATTCCAAAGATTCATAACTCTCTGAGTGAAGAAATTCCTTCTCATCTCATTCTTAAATGGCCGACCCGTTATCCTGAGACTATGCCACCTAGTTCTAGACTCTCCAGCCAGGGGAAACAACCTCTCAGCATCTACCCTGTCAAGCCCCCTCAGAATCTTATATATATCAATGAGATCACCTCTCATTCTTCTAAACTCCAGAGAGTAAAGGCCCATTATACTCAATCTCTCCTCACAGGACAACCCTCTCATCCCAGGAATTAATCTAGTGAACCTTTGTTACACTGCTTCCAAGGCAAGTATATCCTTCCTTAGATAAGGAGACCAAAACTGTACATAATACTCGAGGTGTGTTCTCACCAAAGCCCTGTACAATTGCGGCAAGACTTCCTTACTCTTGTATTCCAACCCCCTTGCAATAAAGGCCAACATGCCATTTGCCTTCCTAATTGCTTGCTGTACCTGTATGCTAACTTTCTCTGTTTCTTGTACGAGGACACCCAGATCTCTCTGAACACCAACATTTAATAGTTTCTCACCATTTACAAAAACAGTTGTTGGTATCCCTTTCCAAATTAAACAGTAAGAAAGGTGAACGTACATACCTTTGGTCTGCTGGACAGTTTTATCCACAACACAAAAGAAATCTAAAGTCAAATTGCTTCAACATGACACAAGTAAATCTCTATACTTCATGTCCAAAGAGTATTTTGAAACCAAAATATCAACTTGTTTGTCAAACTCAGTATGTTCAATTCCGTCTAAATACTGTTAGATACCAAACTCCCCTCTTGAATCCCATCTAGTTTTTATAAATTAAGGATACAAGAATACCTTCCAACTGAGTTGCTAATTATCCAGCTAAATATTTTTGGGTCTACAAGATCAGTGAGATGAAGTATGGTTATGGTAGTCCATATTTTTTCAAGTCAATCCCAATTATAGTAACTATAGTTGCCCAATAAAAGAAAGATGTATAAACCAGCAAACCTAGTTCCCTGTAGCAGCTTAATACAATGCAAGAACAGAAGGATCATAAGGATGATCAACTCATTGCATTATTTAGTTAAATTCAAGCAACGGCTAAACTTATCTCTTCAACTGCCCCCTGCAGCAATTGATTTGTTACAGTGGACTAGAATCTGATGAAAACTGCATGGTGGGTTAGGAATTTTAGTCAAATTTCAGCAGTATAAAATTTATATTTCATGTACTGTACAGGCCGGATTTTGCTCTGAACAGTGAACGAATGATGCCCGCTGCTCGACAGACTTGGACTTGCCCATGGACTTTTCATGGGCTTTTGCACTGCAAGTTCCTCTTATCTGATCCTCAATCCAGCGCGGCCCCCTCTCCTGGGCATCTGGGACCTGTGTGAATGGGGCAAGCTGCTGTGTATCTCCTTAGCCAATCAGGTTGAAGCATGTTAATTAGCAGCACAGACATAGACCAGCAAGTGTAAGTTAGAATAGTGAATTCAATGTAAAATCAGTTACAGAAAGCAAAATAAAGAGAGGGAAAGAAATATTGAATTAAAAGATGGATAAAAGAGACAAAAAAGAAAAAGTTAAAAAAAATAAAATTATTTTTTTTAATTGTCCAACTACAATTAAAATGTGAAGGAATGAGACTCCATACTTGTAAAAGTAAATTTTCAGTGGTAGGGAGATTGTTTGGCAGTCATTAAGACTTACCATGCCATTAAAATTTTGGGTACACTTAAAAAAACTTGACATGCCCTTTTCTGGCAAGACTACTTTGTTTCCCACAGGGCAGTACAGGAACTTTGCATGTTGCAGTTATTTCAATGGTGAATCAGCCAGTGAGATCTTCCTGCGAAGTTTCTGGAAGAGCAGGGCATCTTGTAGAGGAACTTCCTGATTTCCGCGTTTAACTGTGCATGTGCAGTTGCCGGAAGTTCCGCTACCATTTACACTGAAATAACCATGAGAGCTGTTAGGCTTGCCCTTATTTTTAGAGCAAAATCTGGCCCGATATCTATTCATGCAAAGCCATATTAAGGGATAATGCAAAACGCTTTTGTTGAAATGACTCTCATTCATCCACATACTGGTTTAAATCTAAAGTATGTTGGCTGAATGTCCATATATCATCTGTAAACTCTTCAACTGTAGTCTTGACTCACATATGCAGTTTAGTAATCCCTTCTGACTCAGAATAGCCACACCCTCAGTGTAATATCTCATCAGAAATTGGCTTTCCATTGGCAAAATGCCAAGGATTAAGCAACGGTGGTAATAAACACTGAAGCCCTAGAATGGAAGACTCTGGCATTGGAGTTATGAGGTGCTTTGAGATAAAATTTCTACTTAAGGCAGCTTGGGTGCCCTTGATAATATCAACAGATCTAGAAAGTTTTTGTTCAATTGACCTGTCCCTCAACTACAGAGGTATCCAAGTATTACTGCCATGTGATTTAGAGATCTGTAGTGTTGCAATTCATAATGGGTGCTAAATTGGGCCATGTAGCGCCTGTTGTTTTGGTGCTACATGGCCTCTCTGACATCAGAGATGGTGTCTTGGATGCACACACATGTTTCCAGTGTGACGTGCACTGGACGCCATCTTGGTATAGGAGTTAGTGCAGGTGCAGATAACCAACGCTGGAATCATGTAAAGTAGGGAGAAAATGGATATAATCAGCGTGCCACGCTAATTTAAAGTGATAGACACTATTTTGGGACTTAACACTCAACTCAACATACAGTCTTAACCCCGACCATCTGAACGTGTCTTAGAGTGCCTGGAGGACCCCCCACCAGCACTATTTAAAGGGACCATGCAGGATTTACAGGTTAGTGGCTAGATTATTGCTTCTGGCTGCCGAGACATTTATAACTATTTTTGGAGGTAGGTCACAGGTCAACCATGATCTCATTGAATGGCGGAACAGGCTTGAGGGGCTAAATGCCACTGCCACTTGCTGCCTCCTGATATGTGCCACCTTCTCCGGCAAGAAAGCGGGACGTGTGTCTGTCGGGATGTGCCTGTCATGGTTGAATAGCTGCCAGTGTGTGTGGCCTGTGAGTTGTGGGTGGGCAGCTTGAAACCTGTGGTAATGTGTAAGGGTGAGAGGAAGCATCTGGTTGGACGAGTTGAGTATGATGGAAAGAGTTTGTTGGTATGTGGGTGATGGGGGTGTAGTGCGTGGTGCAGTTGGTAGGAGATACCACTTGACAGTTGACCTCACTCACCTTGACCACTCATGTCTAGGCATTGAACTTCTTCCTGCACTGCATCCATGTTCATGACGCTGTGTGCCTGCCATTGACTTCGTTCCCCACTGCCTCCCTCTGCCTTTTGGGTATATGTCTGGAGGGCCTCTTGCCCCGTCCCACCCCCCCCTGCAGATATAGGATGTCCCTCCTTCTGTTCACCTCTTGCACCAAGGTCTCTAGTGCATCAGCAGAGAACCTTGGTGCATGCACTCTTGCAGGCTTGGTACCAACTCAAATCAGCAGATCGGTGAGGTCTGGCATGCAGATTGGAGGATGTGTTGGGGGAGTGTTAAGGAAGATTCTATGTTTTTGCAGCATTATGGAGAGGAGTCATTAGATTTGGGAGAACTGAGGAAGAGGCTTCCAGGGTGTGGTCCTGGGATGTTAGAAAAATGTAAGAAATATCCCATGGTCTTTTGAGTATTGGGAGGGGTGTCACCAGATCTGGGAGCTTTTAATGATAGAATGGGGTGCAGACATATTGGGCAGGGGGTCCTGGAGTTAAGGAAGAGGAAGTTGTGGTGTTTGGGAGTTTTGAGGGCACTGGGGCATGGTACATTAGTAGGCTGGAGTTTGGCAATGTTGAGAGGAGTATGAGTCTGGCATCATTGAGAGGAGTGGGTCAGAGAAAATGTAGCCTGATGCCACACTGGCCCTTTTGGGAACATCAAATCCTTCCACAATTGGGTTCTTGGGCTCTCGGCCCATTTTGGGCCATCAGGATTTTCCAAAACCCATTGCCAGCCTTCAAGATTGTTGTTCTATTTTAGTTAGCCTAAAGTGCGAAATGAACTATTGCAGTATTTATCACAGATGCACTGGAGTCTTATTTGATTTTTAAATTATTAGTATTAAAATATCCAGATTGTAAATTTCAATTCACATTCTTCACAATTTCTCTTTTGTTTATGGCCTGAAAGGGGTTCAGAGGACTCCAGGAACTCTACTAAGGAGACACTTGATCTTCCCAACACTGTCATCTTACAAGTAGCAACCCCAACTGGCATATCCTCCTTGGCCTACTTTCCTGCCAAGCACACTCACTGGGGGTTAACCTTAACAAACTCCTTTCCATCCCACTCACCACTGCCTCCTTAGACTCAGTAAGCAAATCAACAATCCCTGCGTCTCTCTATATTTCCCTCCAGAATGTCCGTTCACTCATGAACAAGGCCCTAATTGTGGATGATTGTATTGAGCTTGTGGCTTTGACTGAAACTTGGCTCAATAGTAGTGACAGCTTGCCTTTTGCCTCAGCCTCCTCCCCTGGCTATAGCTTCCACCATCTGTCCCTGCAAATTGCCACAGTGGTGGCATGACCCTTATCATCAAGTTAAGCCATGGTCTTTCCCTCTGCCCCTCTGGCACCTTCTCCTCCCTCGAGTATCTCAGCCTCTTCGATCCCAAGCCCCACCCCAAGTTTCTTTCCAAGACATCCTCCCTCAGTTCTGTACTGAGGCTCATTCGTGGTAATTTCAATCTCCAACTAAGCACCCCTTGCCCTTTCTCATCTGAATCCACTCCTCTGTCCTCCCTAAACCTCTCCTTTCTTTAAATTCTGCTATCCATATTTATGGCCACCCCTTCAATCTCACCATCTCTCGTGGCCTCTCTACTTCTGTGGTCTCAATTACTGACAAGACCATCTCTGACCACCTCCCTGTATCCTTATATCCCTCACCACTCACATCTTTCTACTCCTTTTCAATCCTATATCCTTCTCCATCCAACCCTGGAAAAAAATCTCCAAATCACTTACAATTCCACTTTCAAACTCTTAACTGCTTAGCCTTTGGCTCTCCATTCAGCATTGTACCTCTCCTTTTGATGTCTTTGTCTCCAGCAAAGTCTTCACTATCTCCCATCCTGGTTGATCCCCCTGGTATCGCCCCCTTCTTTGCTCCCTCGGGTCCAAGGGGTGCAGACTTGAGGGTATCTGGCACACAGCTGGCTTAACCATTCATCACCAGATCTAGCTCGACTATATCAAGGCCCTCTCCTTTGCCAAAACTTCCCACTACTCTAGGATCATCTTGGAGGGTAATGATAACCCCTGGCTTCTCTTCTCCACAAGCAAACATCTTGTTAAACCCCTCCACCTTCGCCTTTAGTAACAAGTGCAATATGCTCATAGATTTCCTTGACACCAAGATTGAGACCCTCCATGCAACTGGCTCTGCTGCTTTTCCCCTTGTCCACCAATGATTCCCTCTCCTCAGGCATTGCTCCCCCTCCCTTTTAAAACCAATATTTATCACTCCCCACCAGAAAAAAAACCATCATTGACCCCTCTGTTGCTACAAACTACCACCCCATCTCTAACCTCCCTTTCCTCTCCAAACTGTTTGAACACGTGCCTCCCAGATCCATGCCCATCTCTCCCAAACTCCCTATTTGAACCTCTCCAATCAGGTTTCTGCCCCTCCACAACACCAAAATGGACCTAAGCAAAGCCAGGAACCAAATTCTCTATAACTGTGATCATGGTGTATTATCTCTTCTTGATCTTTCTGGAGCCTTTAACACAGTCAACCATTCCATCCTCATTCAACACCTCTCCTCTGTTGTGCAACTTGGCAGAATTTTCTGTCACTTGGTTCCACTGTACAATCATAGCCAGAGCATCTCCAGGAATGTCTTCGCCTCCCATCCCTGCACCAGCAACCCCCACCCCCACCCCACTCCTGTGCTCAAAGTGTAACCAATGCCAACTGCAACATCCAACACATGAACGCTCAGTGTTGGAAAATATTTAGCGATCTAATCAGGTCAGGCAAGTTAAGTGGACCTTTCCAAAAATGCACTATACTAAGCATGTTTGCCACTTAAAATGCCCTCCCATCACATTGCACTAAAGTGCTTGAATTGCATAGCATCAATGCAAGGAGGCAGTGTTGTGCCCTTTATTACCACAACAGCAACTTGCATTTATAAAGCACCTTTAATGTAGAAAAACATCCCAAAGCATTTCACAGAAGCGTATCAGACAAAAATGAATGCTGAGCCAAAGGAAGAGATAATTGGAAGGGTGACTAAAAGCTTGGTCGAAGAGGTGAGTTTTAAGGAGGGTATTAAAGGAGGAGAGGGAGCTGGAGAGGCAAAGGTTTAGGGAGGTTATTCCAGAGCATAGCGCCTAGATGGCTGAAGGCACAACCACCACTCATGGGATGAATGGAGCGGAAGTTGCTCAAGGCCAAAGTTGGAGGAACAAAAAATTCTGGGAGGGTTGTAGGGCTGGAGGAAGTTACAGAGATAGAAGGGGCAAAGCCATGAAGGGATTTAAACATGATGAGAATTTTAAATTGGAGACTTTGGGGGACCAGAAGCCTATGTAGGTCAGCGAGTGCAGAGGTGATGGGTGAGTGGGATTTGGTACAGGATAGGATATGAACAGCAGAGTTTTGGATGAGCTGAAGCTTATGGTGGATGGGACATCAGCCAGGATAGCATTGGAATAGTTGAGTCAAGATGACCATGCCATGGATGAGGGTTTCAGCAGCAGGTGGGCAGAGGTGGAGGTGGGAAGTGCTCCTTCACTCACAGCTTTAAATGCCTTCGCCCCTCTAAAAGCTTCACATGGAATCTAATGCTTAGTTCATGCATCTGTCATTACACCCATTATGGGCTGCATGCTTAAACCTGGATTTACTACATGTCAAGATAACGACAATTGATTCTCACTTTTTGCATTCTTTCAAAGTGCAACAGAGTCCAACCTCTTGCCCCTATGAGGAAGAAGCTCTGCAAATCCTGGGGAGCAAAGTGATAAAGGATATCAGAGACAGGTGCATGGAAACAGCACCACCTGCACGTTCCCCTCCAAGTCACACACCATCCCGACTTGGAAATATATCGCCGTTTCTTCATCGTCGCTGGGTAAAAATCCTGGAACTTCCTAGCTAACAGCACTGTGGGAGAACCTTCACCACATGGACTGGAGCGGTTCAAGAAGGCGGCTCACCACCACCTTCTCAAGGGCAATTAGGGATGGGCAATAAATGCTGGCCTTGCCAGCGACACCCACATCCCATGAAGGAATAATAAAAAATGTGAGTACATTTGCATAATCACCCACATCTTGTTGTGTACAACCCCCCCCACCCCCATCACTCTGTCTTGGCAAGTGTACTCCATCACAAGACTCCTCATATCCACTTAAGTGTCACCAGCAACCATCCTTTATTTTCTATGCACTTTCTTATCTCCCCATTTATGAACCTAACACTGTCACTCACCCCAATCCTTATGCAAAGTGATGCATCTGTGTAACAGTTAACCTCTGATGCATTTGTATGATAGTCATCCTCATCCAATGCACTGCATCCATCGGGTGAAAACAGCACCATCAGTCACTCACAGTTATGTTCTGGTGCCCTTGTAGGAGAAGAAAGCACAAAACACAAGAGAGGGCGAGGACTGGAGGTGGACCTCCACAGATTGTGGAACTAACTGAAGTGGAGGAGGAGTCAATGGAAATAAGTGGCACATCTGCGGTCCTCTCAAACAGATGGAGGGACTGGAAGCTCACATATGGCTGGTGACAGAATATAACACATATTTCACAAAGATGCTGACTTTATTTAATCGGTGCCTGAAGTATGAGAAACCTGAGAATGAAGTTTGGCAAGATTGTTTGTCTGTCGGGGCCTTCACGCCTACAAAAAGATTCTGCTAATATGGATGTTGTCAATTCCTCAGAGGACCTCATTCCTTCTGAGGGTGCACCATCACAGGACATGCAGCCATGCACTAATGCTGATACGTGCACTTCGGTGGCTCCTGTTAGACACATAGTTGGGTTGTCACCTGGTGATTCACAAGTCACAAGTGAGCACGAGCAGACACTGGTGGCAGGGGCAGCTGTGGAGAGTCCATGTCAGAGGGCGCACTCTTCTCCAAGCTCTGCTCTGCTGGACACAGATGCTGAACCCCGGGGGCCATCATTGAGAAGGAGAATGATTGAGGTACAGTTGCACCTTTGCGAGGTACTGGAAAATGTGCCACGCACACTCTCCATAATAGCTGAGAGGATGGAGAAGTCCAACACCAGCATTAGTGGATTGATGTCGCAGGTAAGTGCAAGAATGTCTGAGAGAGTGGCCACCTCCACTGAACTTTGAGCACAGATCACAAATGAGTCTATGTAAGCCATGACCACGGTCGTGCAAGAGATGTTTGCCTCCTTCAACAGGATGACAGATATTTTATCAATGCGTCACTGATCATCACCAAGCTGCTCTCCAGCAGAGTGATAGGAGTGATGTGGCACTGGCCCAGGAGAGGGATGATGGCAAAAGAGGACATGGAAGTGGGAACTTCACTCAAAGCACTCCCACTTCTCACCTTTTGTTCCCCCCCCACCCAACCCCTCCACAACCAGTACCTGAAATAGTGCCTCCTCTTCTGATGGCCTAGTCTGCCCTGGCACAGGTACAGGTGGAGCAGTCTTTGGCAGGGCCCTCGTGGGTTCTAAAACCCAGAAATCGTAAGCCAAAAGCATCTCAGCAGTCAGGGCAGGGATCTGAGCAGCCTACCTCTACCTCTGCTGAAGCCACAGGGGATGCACCATATAGAAGCAATAGAAAGCGTATGTTTAAGCAATTATAGTTCACCAAGGGTATGCACAAGGGTATTTGAAGAAATCTTATGTTGTAATTTATATTTCTTTTTATGTCGGCACATAAAATTTATTCATTATCACCACTTCCAAGACTTCTACACTATTGCTTCCAGGCTTTCATTTGCTTCATGATCAATGCAATACGTGATAACACCCATTGTGTGGCTGTGCAATCAGTGTATGCGTGGCTGAAGAAGTGTTTTGTGCAAAGGGAGGGGGTGGAGGTTTGGTGGCCGTGGTGATGATTTTGCCAGATGGCATGAGTATGTCAACGATCTTTATTTTTGAAATGTCATAATTTTTCTTTCAAGTGCTTATCCAATTCTCTTTTGAAAGCCACAATTGAATCTGCCTCCACCACCCTTTCAGGCAGTGCATTCCAGATCATAACCACTCAGTGCGTGAAAAATCTTTTCCTCATGTCACCTTTGGTTCTTTTGCCAATCACCTTAAATCTGTGTCCTCTGGTTCTCGACCCTCCGCCAATGGAAACAGTTTCTCTCTATCTACTCTGTCTAGACTCCTCATGGTTTTGAACACCTCTATCAAATCTCCTCTCAACCTTTTCTGCTCTAAGGAGAACAACTCCAGCTTCTCCAATCTATTCACGTAACTGAAGTCCTTCATCCCTGGAACCATTCTAGTAAATCTTTTCTGCACCCTCAATGACCTGTGCACATATAGCCCCAGGTCTCTCTGTTCCTGCACCCCTTTAGAATTGCACCCTTTAGTTTATATTGCCTCTCGTCATTCTTCCTACCAAAATGTATCACTTCGTACTTCTCTGCATTAAATTTTATCTGCCACGTGTCTGCCCATTCCACCAGTCTGTCTATGTCCTCTTGAAGTCTATCACTATCCCCACTATTAACTACACTTCCAAGTTTTGTGTCATCTGCAAATTTAGAAGTTGTGCCTTGTACACCCAAGTCCAAGTCATTAATATACATCAAGAAAAGCAGTGGTCCCAACACCGACCCCTGGGGAACATCACGGTATACCTTCCTCCAGTCCAAAAAACAACAGTTCACCACTACTCTCTGTTTCCTGTCACTTAGCCAATTTCGTATCCATGCTGCCACTGCCCCCTTTCTCCATGGGCTTCAATTTTGCTGACAAGCCTATTATGTGGCATTTTATCAAATGCCTTTTGAGAGTCCATATACACAACATCAACTGCATTGTCCTCAACAACCCTCTCTGTTACCTCATCAAAAAACTCAATCAAGTTAGTTAAACACGATTTGCCTTTAACAAATCCATGCTGGCTTTCCTTAATTAATCCACACTTGTCCAAGTGACTGTTAATTTTGTCCTGGATTATCGTTTCTAAAAGCTTTCCCTTCACCAATGTTAAACTGACTGGCCTGTAGTTGCCGGGTTTATCCTTACACCCTTTTTTGAACAAGGGTGGAACATTTGCAATCCTCCAGTCCTCTTCCACCACCCCATATCTAAGGATGATAGGAAGATTATGGCCAGTACCTCTGCAATTTCCATCCTTACTTCCCTCAGCAACCTAGGATGCATCCCACCCGAACCTGGTGACTTATCTACTTTAAGTACAACCAGCCTTTCTAGCACCTCCTCTTTATCAATTTTTAGCCCATCCAGAATCTCAACTATCTCCTCTTTTACTGTGACTTTGGCAGCATCTTCTTACTTAGTAAAGACAGATGCAAGGTACTCATTTTGATCTCAGCCATGCCCTCTGCCTCCACGAGTAGGTCTCCATTTTGGTCCCTAATCAGTCCCACCCCTCCTCTTACTACCCGTTTACTATTTATATGCCTGTAGAAGACTTTTGGGTTCCCTGTTAAGTTAGTTGCCAGTCTATTCTCAGACTCTCTCTTAGCCCCTCTTATTTTCTTTTTCACTTCCCCTCTGAGGTTTCTATATTCAGCTTGGTTCTCACTTGTATTATCAACCTAATATCTGTCATACCCCTTTTTCTGCTTCATCTTACTTTCCATCTCTTTCGTCATCCAGGGAGCTCTGGCATTGGTTGCCCTACCTTTCTCCCTCATGGGAATGTAACTAGACTGTACCTGAACCATCTCCTCTTTAAAGGCCGCCCATTGTTCGATTACAGTGGTTACTTTCATTGTGACTGGCAATGCGTGGCCACCAGGTCCAGCCGAGAGCAACTCTTTCTTAAGTCTGTCACTTACCTGGAAGAGGTCTAGAATGTTTGACTGGCGCAAAATGAAGGCGTCATGACAGCTGCCAGGGAATCTGGCGCACATCTTTAGAAATCTCTTGTTGTGGTTGTACACCAGCTGTGCATTGATGGAGGGAAAGCCCTATCGGTTAATGAATACTGCTGGTTCATGTGGTGGTCTTCGGATTGCCATCTGTGTGTAATCGATTGTACCCTGCACCGTGGGAAGCCAGCCAGAGAGGAAAAGCCCAGTGCCCGCTCATTTTGGCTGTTTTCGTCACGGGGGAAGCCTGGCAAACAACCCATCCATCACCAGCTTTATACACTTGTGTGCTGACAATTGAGAGACCCTGCAGATTTCACCAGTGGAGCCCTAGAAGGAACCAGAAGCAAAAAAATTCAGGGCTGTGGTTACTTTCAGTGTGTGGCAATGCATGGCCACCAGGTCCAGCCAGGCGCAGCTCTTCCTGAGGAAGCCTGCAGATATCTATAACCCCCTGCATACTTCACCTGAGCCTGCGTAGGCTCTGCTCCTCAGAAAGATCCAGGAAGCTCAGCCTCTGACTATAGGCCCGCTCACATGGTAGTGCCTCCTGCGACCTCGGCCCCACCGTTGGTCTCCTCTCTGCTGTTCTTCAGATCCTTGCTGCGCACCTCTGCCTTGTGCACCTGCAGATCCCAGAACTGCACGATTTGCTGCCCTGGATGGTGACTTTCCTCCTCCTCAGATGTACTGTGGAACACATCCATTGCGCACCGCCGCCCCCCCACCCCCCCCCGACCCTGCCACATCCTGATCTTGTCAGTTTGAGAAGCTCCAAAATGTTGGTAAATATGTCTGAACACAATAATTCTCAGTCTCAAAAATGAAATCTCGGTCTAAACACAAAGAACTCCCAGACAAACAATTGCCTGAGAGAACTGAGTGAGCAGCTGCGATACCTGACTCCTATTGAGATGTGTCGATCACTGGTTTAAAGGGGCCAAAGAAGCTTCTGCTGCATCTTGCCTCCGTTTCAATGGTGTCTTTCAGAAGCCATTAGAGACACGTGCAGGAGAAGTTAAATCCGTTTCTGTTGCAGAATCCACAAATAATTAAATACCTCAAGTGTTTCAATTACATACATTGCCCCTTTAACAATCGGCCCGCTGTGGGACTTATGGGTTTCGGCTGTGTGGGCGTATCCAATGTTAAACCTGGGTTAAACCCGGAAGTGGGCATGTTGAAGCCGGGTTGCGGTCCTGCTTCTAACTTCTTTCATTTTGACCTCACACCTGCACCCAACCCATCTGTTCTTGGGGGCTAAAATTCCCCCCGTTATCTATGTGCCTTTGGCTCTGTTCATGGCCATCCCAGAAGATGGGTGTTAACTGAGCTGGGATTCGGTGCTTTTATGTCTCTTTTCTTGGTTTCCAGCAAAAGAAAGCAAGGGAGGCAGAGCTTCTCCAGCTTCCATAACACCGGTGAGAAGTTCTATTAATGATCTTAATAAGTATATTGGTTCTGTTGTTTTGTGTTTTCTTCTTCTCTGGGGAAGTGCTTAGCCTCCATGCAAGAAGCGCATGATTGACATCAGGAATTAATTGTGTGGGATATTGAGGGCATAGACCCATCATTCAATGGCGCAGCATTCCAGAGAACAGCTCTTAATCAAGATATTGTGGTGCTCAATGAAAGGCTAGAAACACTACCCCCAAATTTCCACCACCGGGTCAGCCTAGACCAGGTGGGATCAAGAAATGTAGCATGACTCAGTAACACTGGGTCTCTGCCCTAAAGATATGTCCACAGGGATTTCCCCTGGGGGACGGGCAATCGGTAGTTCTGCCCCTTTGCAATCTGATGTATCAAATGGAGGCCTAAATGGCGAGATGGCATCATCCACCAGAATTCCCACTGCTCCCACCTTCTGTGCTCCGAGCATACAGGATGCCAGCAAGATACTGGTGTTCAGTACATTGGAGTGGCATAAGTGGGATCAACAGGAGTATCCCAAGCCAGGTTGTTGTCTGGAACACTGTTAAAAATAAATTTTGGCAATGGTGAAAGTTGCCCTCTTAAAAAGGAGGTAATTTCAACTTGCTGCTAAAGTTATAGCCAGAACCATCAGCTGCTCCTGCAAATGGATGGCTAGCATCTCATCCTTTGCACCACCTCCACCACTAAGTGCCCAAGACACTCCAAACTCGTGTGGACACCTGCTGGTAATTTGTTAATTGCCTGACCCCGGGAACTCCAGCTGTGTCTGGCTCATAGGTCATCCGCAGAGCGTGATTCCCACTGGACCATAGTTACCATAGGAGCAGGATAAGAATTTTCAAGTCCACTGTATTTAAGGGATATGTCAGCACAACTTGCACTTTGCATTAATACAGTTGCAGAACCATGGTATAATTGTCTGGCTTCATAGGCCTTCCACCATGTGGGACTGAGGAACATTGGATTTATATGTGTCGTATTACCCAATGCATGGTAGCACCAAACCCTGGATATACAAGCAAGCGTCAGCTTCGCTCGGTTACTTGCACTCTTGCCTGTGGGTTAGAAGATTGTGGGTTCATGCCCCTTTATGACTTGAGCACATAATCTACACTGACACTTCAGTGCAGTACTGAGGGAGTGCTGTGTTTGTGGAGGTGCCATCTTTCAGATGAGACATTAAATTGACGTCCCGTCTGTTTGCTCAGATGAATGTAAAAGATCCCTTGGCACTATTCGTGCTGGTGTCCTGGTCAACGCTTATCTCTCAAACAACACCACTAAAAACAAAAATCAAAATACTGCAGATGCTGTAAATCTGAAATAAAATCAGAAAAACATTCAGCAGCTCAGGTAGCATCGGTGGAGAGAGCAAAATAGGGTTAACATTCCAGGTTGTTGATCTTCAACAGAATTGGCAGTTCTGATGAAAGGTCATTGACCTAAATGTTATCCCTACATCTCTCTCTCCACACACGCTGCCTAACCCACTAAAAAAAAGTCAATTATCTCATTGATATTTATCGCACCTTGCTGCATTCAAATTAGCTGCTGTATTTTCTTAAATACTGCACTTCAAAAAGTAATCCATTGGTTGTAAAGCATTTTGGAACATTCTGAGGACATGATAAGGCACTGTGCAAGTTTGAACGTTCTTTCTTTGTCATACCCAACACCTAGATAATACCTTCCAGCATCTGTCATCCCACTCTCAAGAGAGTTTCCTCATCAGCTATATGATGGATATCTGCCTTCAGCGTTGTAGAAGGACCTATACTGGGTCACTTGTGTTGTGTCAGACACCTTGATGTTCCAGTTATTGAAATCCAATGCTGCATACCAGGCTTGATCATCAACTACAATCAGGAATCCCTCTCTTGTGGACAGAAAACACAAAAGCTACAAGGGTGTGCATGCATCAAACAGAAGCCTATTCAACAATCTCAGAATCCTATTCAACAACTTTGAGGCAGGTCGGTAGTTCCTAGCAATGTTCATAAATGCCATTACCTTCCTCCCCTTGCCCAGAGCAGCTTTTAGGAATTCAGCGTGATTAACATGTTAACTTGCTTACCTATTATAAGGTAGGAGGCACACTGTGGAATCCACTTCTTCCCATTGAGCTGGTTCATTAAGGCCAAACCTGTGAGAAAGAAAGTAAATACTTGCATTTCTATCGGGCCTTTCACAACCTCAAGATGTCTCAAAACGTTTTACAGCCAATTAAGTACTTTTGAAATGTAGTCACTGTTGTAATGTAGGAAATGCAGCAGCTAATTTGTACACAGTAAGGTCCCACAAACAGCAATGTGATAATGACCAGATAACCCGTTTTAGAGATGTTGGTTGAGGGATTAATATTGGCCAGAACACCGGGTAGAACTCCTCTGCTCTTCTACGAAATAGTGCAATGGGATCTTTCACATCCACTTGAGAGGGCAGATGGGACCTCAGTTTAACATCTCGTCCGAAAGACGGTTTAAAAATATGGATATGTTTTTACGTTGTTTTAATACAGAACGATGACAGAACAACTTATGTAGCAATTATGGTTAAATCACATGAGTAAATCAAAATTGCTGGCAGATCTTTTGATCACAATGACACCCCAGGACAAAAGCTATAGTTTGCTGAAGGGTGAAAGAACAACAACTTGTATTTATGTAGCACCTTTAACGTAGTAAAATGTCCCCCTTAGACAATGCAGCACGATATTGACCAGGATATTAACCATGACTTGAGGCCTCTAGCATTGTATATTCATCAATCTGATCGATGACCTAGGGTAATAAAACGCCCAACAAAGTTAACCTCAGCAAGAATTAGACAATGAAAGCTTGTATAAAGGACAGATACAAAGCAAAACTCAGTAGGAACTTTAGCTATCTTCAAGGCGAGTTATCGTGAACGGCTTTGCTCACGATTCCTGGGAAGTTCTTTACACATAAGTTTCAAGACATAGGACTGTGTGTACTACTCTGCATGTAGTCTTAAGATGAATGTTAAGAAGGAACTAGTGAGTATAGAAATAGGAGGATAGAACAGATGAATGTTTGGCTGGAGAGATGGTGCAGGAGGGAGGGCTTCAGATTCCTGGGGCATTGGAACCAGTTCTGGGGAAGGTGGGACCTGTACAGGCCGGACGGGTTGCACTTCAATGGAGCTGGGACCAATGTCCTCGCACGGAGGTTTACTAGTGCTGTGGGGGGGTTTTAAACTAATTTGGCAGGGGGAGGGGCACCAGGATGTAGCAATGGAAAGGAGAAACAAGGGGCACAAAGGATCAGGGGAGAAAGATAGCACTAGAGCAAGTAATAGTACAGTATTAGATGGGATCAGACCAGGAGAGAGTACGAGAAAGTCTAAGACTGGTTTGCAGTGCATGTTTGTAAACACATGAAGCGTGGTAAACAAGTTTGGTGAGCTGCAGGCGCAAATAGCTATATGGGAATACGATGTCATGGCAATAATGGAGATCTGGCTCAAAAAAGGGCAGGATTGGGTACTAAATATTCTTGGATACAAGGTGTTCAGGAAAGATAGGGAAGGAAAGAAAGTTGGGGGGGGGGTGTTGGCAGTATTGATTAGGGAGAATATTGCAGTATTGGAGAGAGAGGATGTCCTGGAGGGGTCAAGGACAGAATCTATTTGGTTAGAGTTAAGAAATAAAAGAGGTGCCATTATACTACTGGGTGTATTCTATAGGTCACCAACTAGTGGGAAGGATATAGAGGAGCAAATTTGCAGGGAAATAACAGAGAGGTGCAAAAGCTATAGAGTAGTGATAACTGGGGACTTCAACTATCCTAATATAGACTGGGATAACAATAATAATATAAAGGGCAAAGAAGGGGAGGAATTTTTAAAATGTGTTCAGGATAACTTTCTTAACCAGTACATTTCCGGCCCAACGAGGAAGGAGGCATTGCTGGACGTGGTTCTAGGGAATGAGGCGGGCAAGTGGAGCAAGTGTCAGTGGGGGAGCATTTAGGGAGCAGCGATCATAGTATCATAAGGTTTAGAATAGCTATGGAAAAGGACATGGACCACTCAAAAGTAAAAATACTCAATTGGAGGAGGGGCAATTTCAATGGGATGAGAACAGATCTGGCCTGAGTAAATTGAACAGTAGGCGGCCTTTAAAGAAGAGATGGTTCGGATACAGTCTAGGCACATTCCCAGAAGGCAGAAAGGTAGGGCAACTAAAGCCAGAGCTCCCTGGATGACAAAAGAGATAGTGAGTAAGATGAACCGGAAAAAAAGGAGCGTGTGACAGATGTCAGGTTGATAGAAGTGAGAACCAGGCAGAATATAAAAAGTTCAGAGGGGAAGTGAAAAAGGAAATAAGAGGGGCAAAGAGAGAGTATGAGAATAGACCGGCGGCCAACATAAAAGGGAATCCAAAAGTCTTCTACAGGTATGTAAACAGTAAATGGGTAGTAAGAGGAGGGGTGGGGCCAATTAGGGACCATAAAGGAGATCTACTCATGGAGGCAGAGGGGATGGCTGACGTACTAAATGAGTACTTTGGATTTGTCTTTACCAATCAAGAAGATGCTGCCAGAGTCGCAGTAAAGGACGATATAGTTCAGATACTGGATGGGCTAAAAATTGATAAAGAAGAGGTACTTGAAAGGCTAGCTGTACTTAAAGTAGATAAGTCACCCGGTCCGGATGGGATGCATCCTAGGTTGCTGAGGGAAGTAAGGGTTGAAATTGCGGAGGTACTGGCCATAATCTTCCAAACATCCGTAGATATGGGGGTGGTGCCAGAGGACTGGAGAATTGCAAATGTTACACCCTTTTTCAAAAAAGGGTGTAAGGATAAACCTTGTAACTACAGGCCAGTCAGTTTAACTTCAGTGGTGGGGAAACTTTTAGAAATGATAATCCAGGACAGAATTAACAGTCACTTGGATGAGTGTGGATTGATTAGGGAAAGCCAGCACGGATTTGTTAAATGCAAATTGTGTTTAACTAATCTGATAGGGTTTTTTGATGAGGTAACAGAGAGGGTTGATGAGGGCAAAGCAGTTGATGTGGTGTACATGGACTTTCAAAAGGCTTTTGATAAAGTGCTGCATGGTAGGCTTATCATCAAGATTGTGGCCCATGGAATAAAGGGGGCAGTAGCAACATGGATACAGAATTGGCTAAGGGACAGGAAACAGAGAGTAGTGGTGAACGATTGTTTTTCGGACTGGAGGGAGGTGAACAGTGGTGTTCCTCAGGGGTCGGTGCTGGGACCACTGCTTTTCTTGATATATATTAATGATTTGGACTTGGGTGTACAGGGTACAATTTCAAAATTTGCAGATGACACAAAACTTGGAAGGGTAGTAAACAGTGAGGAAAGTGGCATGGGCGGACACGTGGCAGATGAAATTTAACACAGAAAAATGCGAAGTGATACATTTTGGTAGGAAGAATGAGGACAGGCAATATAAACTAGAGAGCACAATTCTAAAAGGGGTACAGGAAAAGAGAGATCTGGGGGTATATGTGCACAAATCATTGAAGGTGGCAAGGCAGGTTGAGTAAGCAGTTAAAAAAAGCATACGAGATCCTGGGCTTTATAAATAGAGGCATAGAGTACAAAAGTATGGAAGTCATGATGAACCTTTATAAAACAGTGGTTCGGCCACAACTGGAGTATTGTTCTGGGCACCACACTTTAGGAAAGATGTGAAGGTCTTAGAAAGGGTGCAGAAGAGATTTACTAGAATGATTCCAGGGATGAGAGACTTTAGTTACATGGATAGACCGAAGAAGCTGTGATTGTTCTTCCTGGAACAGCGATGGTTGCGAGGAGATTTGATAGAGGTATTCAAAATCATGAAGGGTCTAGTCAGAGAGAAACTATTCCCATTGGCAGAAGGGTCAAGAACCAGAGGACATAGATTTAAGGTAATCGGCAAAAGAACCAATGGTGACATGAGGAAAGATTTTTTACACAGAAAGTGGTTGGGATCTGGAATGCACTGCCGGGAGATTGGCGGAGGCAGTTTCAATCATGGCCTTCAAAAGGGAACTGGATAAGTACCTGAAAGGAAAAAATTTTCAGGGCTACGGGGATAGGATGGGGGAGTGGGACTAGCTGGATTGCTCTTGCATAGTGCCTGCGCGCACTAGATGGGCCGAATGGCCTCCTTCCGTGCTGTAACCTTTCTATGATCCTATGATTCTATGTTTTGAAACAATAATAAATTAAGTTAATTGTCAGATATATTACTATCTCTAGCTTTTCAAATCTGTTATTAAAAAGGGTAAAAGAATTATCCCAACAGCCGGCACCGCCGACAGTGCAGCAGTCCCTCAGTACTGCACTGAAGCATCGGCCTAGATTTTATGCTCAAGCTTCTGGAGTAGGACTTGAATCCACAAGCTTTTGACTCAGAGGCGGGAGTGCTACCACAGCCTCAGCTGACACCTAAGAGAGTATCCTAAGGCCTGGAGAGAGCCTGAGTTGGCATCTGACTTAACAAGCAGACAAAAAACCAGCGATGCCCACATCCCATGAACGAATAAAAAAAATCTGCATGAAAGAAAAGCTAATAGAGTGTATGCATAGATTCATTTGCACTGAAACAGCCTCATAAGTGTGATGAAATAAATGGGTTTTATTGAGTTTATGATACCTTGACAATCTATCAGTAATTCAATTTCAAAGCAATAAGCAGTTCACAAAACTTTGGAATGTCACATTTCAATCAATATTCCAATACTGTGAGACATTGTTCACAACATTGTGCCAGATTTTGCTGATGAAATTACGGAGTTTGAACGACGCAAGGCATTATTAATACACAAATCGGCCAGCAACTTATAGCGAGGAAGAGATACCCCGTGAATTGCGAATTGCCACAAGTTGTTGGCAGAATTGCGCCACTACACCGCTAGCTTCCCGAAAACGGCATCTCACGCTTAACCTCGCCATGATTTTCATGAAGTTGCTGCATTTGCACATTAATTCCCATTAAGTTAAGTCTAGCAATTAATAGCATAAGTACCTTTTTAATGACAATAATAGTTAATGACTGCCAATCAACCTCTGTTGTCCAGAAAGTAAACAATTATAAGAGTCTCATTCCTTCAGGTTGTGAATTGTTTTAGGAGATTTTAAAAATGTCAATTTTTAAAAAAAATCTTACTTTTCCTTTCCCTTTCTTTTTTCTTGCTCTTAATCCATTCTTTCTTTCCTTTTCTTTGTTTCTCTTTCTGTACTTGATTTAACATTGAATTCACCCACACTATTTCACCCTCCTTCTCAGTCCTTCCTCTGTTTATTTTTCAATCCTTAAATCTCACTGGTTGAGGAGATACACCGTTTGTCCTGTTATTCACTCAGGTCCCAGATGTCCTGTTTCTCTCGCTGCACCTTTATCAGCTCACACGTCCAGCAACTTGGTGGGCAAAAAATTTTAAAACCTAAATGTGCACAAACAAGTCTAACTAACGGGGCATGCTGCGAGATGCCCTGCTCCAGCAAAATCTGGCCCATTATCTTTTAAATCATTCTGTCCTGTGGTAGTAAATATATACGGATATATAACCAGCTAACATTAATGCAGGAGCTGATAATTCCAAATATTTCAGATAAGATTTAAGAGTTGTGTCTGTTGTTTGACAAATTAAACGTACTCAACCAATATAAATGGGATTTATTTTGACATATTTTTCTTACATTGAATCGTACAGCACAGAAAGATGCCATTCGGCCCATCATGCCTGTGCCAGCTCTTTGAAAGAGCTATCCAATTAGTCCCACTGCACTGCACCATCCCCATAGACCTGCAAATTTCTTCTTTTCAAGTATATATCCAATTGACTTTTGATAGTTATTATTGATTCTGCTTTCACCACTTCAGGCAGTGCATTCCAGATCATAACAACTCACTGCATAATTTCTCCTCCCCTCTGGTTCTTTTTATTCATTATCTTAAATCTGTGCCCTCTGGTTACCTGCCAGTGGAAACAGTTTCTTCTTATTTACTCTATTAGAGCCCCTGATAATTTTGAACACCTCTATTAAATCTCCCCTTAACCTTCTCTGCTCTAAGGAGAACAATCCCAGCTTCTCTTGTCTCTCCGCATGTGATCAATAACACAGATTTCACTGATCAAATAATATAATTCAAGCTGATTTTGAGTTTGAGTTGGAAAGCTCCCGCCACACTGAATCATTTTCCTCTGCTGCAGAGCTAAAATAAACTTTATACCCAGGGAATAATTTGCTTGTAATTTAGAAATTCTAGGTAACAGACTCAGACTATATTTCTTAAACCTCCAAACTTCTAATTTGTTTCTTTTCTCTATGTTTTAAGTTACATTTCTACATTGTAGAAAGTACTTTTTATGACTTTCTATCCGTGCAAACAATAATTTGCAGTTTGAATTTATATTTTGGCTATAAACTGAGAACTTCTAATTTGTTTTCTTACTTTTTTGCTTTGTTCTTCTAAGTCTAATCCACAAATGCTGATCTCCCATATAAAACCATTTATACTCAAGTGACAATTAAAGGCACAAATAAGACACAAATGTTAAATTTTCTGCTAAAATAGCTGTAAGTTTTTGCCTTGCCTAATTATGTGTATTAAAAACAGAAAATGCTGGAAAAGCTCAGCAAGTCAGGCAGCATCTGTGGAGAAAGAAACAGAGTTAACGTTTGACCTGAAACTTGTTGAGCTTTTCCAGCATTTTCTGTTTTTATTTCAGATTTCCAGCATCCGCAGTATTTTTCTTTTAATTATGTGTATTCATTGGTTTCTGAATGAGCCACTAGATGGCGTACCATGTAGCAATAAGGCATTTCACTTAATACATGTTATGCCTCCCAGAAACTGGAGATTCCAGATCTGAACCAGTTCTCCAGATCAGCTAACTAAGTCTCCAAATATAGTGTTGTCACTGGTCTAGTTTTAAATAAAACTATCCAGTTTTTGAATGAGCTATCTTGAAATTTCTAAAAAAGATACCGAGAGTATTTTATTCTTTAATAGAAGCCCATTTTCCCTCTTAATTCTGTACTTTATAATGTGGAGGCATTAGCTGTTAAGGTTTTCAATGAATTTTCATTACAAGCAAAGAAAACATGGAAACTCATTGAAGAATTGCACCCCCATCACATTCCTATCTTAACCTCACCCCCTTCACAGCTTTTTTTAGGAGTTGGAAAGGATGCTGATCATTTCCAGAAATCTTTAGATAGCAATAAACAGTTGTTTTTTGGACTGAAGGGAGGAGTACAGTGGTGTTCCCCAGGGGTCGATATTAGGACCACGGCTTTTCTTGATATATATTAATGGCTTGGACTTGGGTGTACAGGGCACAATTTCCAAATTTGCAGATGACACAAAACTTGGAAGGGTAGTAAACAGTGAGGAGGATAGTGATAGACTTCAAGAGAATATAGACAGGCTGGTGGCAAGGGCAGACATGTGGCAGATGAAATTTAATGCAGAAAAATGCAAAGTGATACATTTTGGTAGGAAGAACGAGGAGAGGCAATATAAACTGAAGGACACAATTCTAAAAGGGGTACAGGAACAGAGAGATCTGGAGGTATATGCGCACAAATCGTTGAAGGTGAGAAAGCAGTTAAAAAAGCATACGGGATCCTGGGCTTTATAAATAGAGGCATAGAGTACAAAAGTATGGAAGTCATGATGAACTTTTATAAAACACTGGTTTGGCCACAACTGGAGTATTGTGATCAGTTCTGGGCACCGCACTTCAGGAAAGATGTGAAGGCCTTAGAGAGGGCGCAGAAGAGATTTACTAGAATGATTCTAGGGATGAGGGACTTTAGTTATTTGGATAGATTGGAGAAGCTGTGATTGTTCTCCTTGGAACAGAGACTGTTGCGAGGAGATTTGATAGATGTATTCAAAATCATGAAGGGTCTGGACAGAGTAGACAGAGAGAAACTGTTCCCATTGGCAGAAGGGTCAAGAACCAGAGGACGTAGATTTAAGGTGATTGGCCAAAGAACCAAAGGTGACATGAGGAAAAACTTTTTTACACAGTGAGTGGTTAGGATCTGGAATGCACTGCCCGAAGGGATGGTAGAGGCAGATTCAATCATGGCCTTCAAAAGGGAACTGGATAAATACTTGAAAGGAAAATATTTGCAGGGCTACGGGGATAGGATGGGGGAGTGGGACTAGCTGGATTGCTCTTGCATAGAGCCGGCCCAAATTCGATGGGCCGAATGGCCTCCTTCCATGCTGTAACCTTTCTATGCTTCTATGATTCTATGAATAAAGAGAAGAAAGGAAGGATTCCCCCAATGGCTTTGTGAATTTAATTTAAGAGTGGCTGAACAATACAGACCAGGAAGCTGACAGGATTCAATCCCCAATCTATGATGAGTTAGGTGATCTCAGCCACAGTGGCAGTAGGGGTGCTACAGTTTGCCTCAGTACCCCTGGATTAGGAAGAGAAAAATCAGCCAGAGCTCCGGCTCTGCAGGGTAGAGTTTATGCTTGTTCATGCCGGTAATATCAGCGCAATCTGGGCAAAATCGGCCAAACCAGCGCAAAAGATCAGGGAATTTTAAACGTAAGTGAGTTAAATCCAAAACCACTTACGTTCGTGTTTTCTGTGATCTTTTCCATTGGATCAAGGTTCAGTTCGCCAGGATCAGGCTCCGCCCACAAATCTGGCAACGCCCCCCCACGTCGAAATTGCGAGATTCCACCAATTCCGCTGGCTTGGGAAGGCTCTTCAAACTGCACTTATTTTCTTAGGCGCACAGGCACTAGTAAGCACATTTTAAAAGTTTTTCATATCAAAAAATATTTAAATTACTAAGAAACTGACTAGTGTACACCAATGAAACTATTAAGTGGTTCAGTATAGTTTTTTTTAGTCATTTTCAGTGATTTTAAATCAGGTTACTCACAGGTGGAGGACTGGACATTATTAAAATGCTTATTGTTGCTGCTAAATTCATTTTCAGCTGTATTAATAAAACTGTACCAGGTTACCACTCTTAAATACATCAAGGAATACTTTTTAATGGAAAGAAAAGAAACAATTACGTTCTAATACACTGCCCAATTGCGCTGGTTCATTGAAGATTTTACGTTTGTGATTATGCAAATTAATTTTAGCAGAAACTTGAACTGTAACCTAACCAGCGCAATTTCGAGCGCAAGTTTCGTGCAATTTCCCAATTGCGCCCAAAGTGGAATCTCTGGCCCCTATTCTCTATTCAGAAATGCTGGAAGTGCACCTGCCTAGGAATCGGGTGAAGACAGGATTGGGCTTAGCTGTAATGCTCCCACATTCAGTCTGTTGGCAATCACTTTCAAGGTTTACACAAATAATTGTGTTTACACGGGGTGGCTGTTGCCTGTAGAACCATATCCTAGCCAAGGGTCAATTTTTTTCTCAGGAGAAGAGGGCAAGGAAGAAAAATTGATGAAAGAAGAGAAAGAAAACTAAAGAATAAATGGAAAATAGGAATAGGAAGCACCAAAACCAATAGAAGAGTTTCTAAAACAGAATTTAACATTTTAACTTTCTCTCTTTCCTTCAGGTATCTGCACACTGAGAAGATGGGCAGGACACCTATCAACATGGCTGATAATTCATTTGATAGAAAGGGCATAAAGCAGCCTAGGGTGCTTTATTTTCTGATTTTCTCTCCCTCTCTCTGCGGAAGCTCCAAACACTCTATGCGGGACTTCTAATGAAGTGGCTGGGATCATGAACTTACTACCTTTCCATGGCACAGCATATTATATCACCAATGAGTTACTTATGTTACACTTTCAATCTGTGCTGCTCTTCATCAGAGAAGCCTGTTATTCATTCCTTCCACATTTCCCAGAAAAATCCCTGGATGTGGTACACCTAACTCCATGAAAAATAATCTAAAGGGAGGGAAAATATGATCATGTGACTTGCTTGAAATAGGCATAATAACAGCCAATCACCGAGTTAGCATTGATAGCAGCCATTAAGAGGTCAATACCCTAACTGTTCAGCCATCCTAGGTGTAGAAGAATCTATGGTAATGAACAGTTGGCAAAAAGTGACGGTAAAAACAAAGCAATAGATAACATTTTATATATAAAAAATATGCCGAGTCAAACATCTAAATATTTTCCTGTAGTGTGCTGTAACTTAAAGTAATTCTGCATTTTTATCAGTAAAATATCAACACATGAAATAAAGAGATAATTCAGACAATTATTTTTCTTCTCTCATTCACAATGGTGTCCCACAAAATTTATTTATGACCCTATTGGTCACACCGCCCAAGCAGCTGTGTTCAGTTCAGGACCTGTAACTGAATTCTGCATACAACAAGGAGTTACATCCCACACGCCCACTATGAAGCAGGTCTTCATAGCAGTGGTTATTTGACCTATCTATCACAGTTGAAAATAGGCTTCTCATAAAAGGCTCTGGTTTAGGTTTTTATGTAGGCGTATACGTAGTGCCTTTCTATCTGTTAAACAAAAATCGTAAACGGCAAAAAATTTACTGGTGTATGGATGAGTCATTCCTCAGTTTCAGTTTGTGTAAGTGTGATGCAAATCTTAATGTGATCCATTAACAGCTTCCTTGCCCATGTCAGCAAGCAGTCATAGCTGAGAATGATGGTCTGCACAATTAATCGTGGTTAAATAACAAACAATACACTGCATGCCTTTACTAAATTGCAAAAACCCTGACAGCTACCATAGATTATTTTCTCAAGCCCAGAATCTTTGTATACCTATTTGAAAATTATGAACTTTTTGGTATTTACAACAGAAACCGTTATAAAGTTATTTAACCCTTTGCTATTATTAGAAGATTTTAGTTTAAGCCAGAAAGCATTCATGTCCAGGAAGATTTTCTTTCTAGTGAACACACAAAAAAAAAGTTTTTAATCATAAAGGCATCAGTCTTGATTACTATCAAATAAATTAGCCAAATAAGGAATATTAACAAGAGCACAATTTCCTGACTCTACCAAAAATCACAAGACTTTCCCACTGAACTCCAATTGACAAGTTCCTGATCTCAGCTACAACTAATGGGAGAAATAACTCCTGAAAATCCCCATCCTCAACTGTGGTGGATCCTAGAACGAGTGCAAGAGACAAGGCTGAAGTGTTACAAGCATCTTCAGCCAAAAATGGTAAATCGGCAATCACACTTGGCCTCTTTCCAAGCTTCCCACCATCATACATGTCAATATTCAACCAATTCGGTTCAATCCAAATGTCATTAAGAAATTGTTGAGTCCACTGGGCACCAAACCAGTTGTAGTGCTGAAGACCATTGCACCGGAACTAGCACCCTGCTACCTCTAGCTATTCCAGTGGAGCTCTCATATTGGTATCTACCCAACAATGTGGGAAATTGTCCAGATATGTCCTACCCACAAAAAGCAGGAGAAATTAACATGACCAATTACTGTCCTCTTAGCCTCCACCCAATCATTCGCAAAGAAATGGGCGTAGTGATCAACAATGCCATGAAGCAACACCTACTCACCAATAACCTGCGTGCTGACACTCAGTTTGGGTTGTGCCAGAACTGCTCAGCTCCAGACCACATCACAGCCTTGATCCAGGTATGGATACAGAAGTCAGAGGAGCAGTGAGAGCAACTGCCCTCAACATCAAGGCAGCTTTTGCCCAAGTATGGCACCAAGGAGCCATGGCAAAACTGAGATCAATGACGGTCAAGAGGAAAATCCCACAGTGGCTGGAGTCATACCTGATTCAAAGGAAGACAGTTGTGGTTATTGAAGCCCAGTAATTAGAACCTTAGGACATGCCTGCAGGAGTTCCTCTGAGCAATGTCTTCAGCCCAATCAACTTCAGTTGCTTAACCAATTACCATCCCTCTATCATAAGGTCAGGAGTGGAACTGTTCGTTGACAATTCTAATGAATTCTACACATGACAAGGAGTTACACTGTTGATCTTCATTTACAACTTCTCCGATAATGAAGTGGCCCATGTCAGCCGCCAGCAGGATCTGGACAACATCCAGTCTTGGGCTGACAAATGGCAGGTAACATTCACACCAAATAATTGGCAGACAATGACCATCTCCAACAAGACAAAGCCCTACCACCTCCCCCTGACCTTCAACAACACCACCATCACGGAGTCCCTCACCATCAATGGGGGCGGGGGGGGGGTCACTATTGACCAGAATCTTAACTCAATCAACTATATCAACAATGTGGCTACAAGAGCAAGGTAGAGGGTGGATGTTCTGTGATGAGTGGCTCACCTTCTGATCTCTCAAATCCTCTTCACCATCTACAAGGCTCAAGTCAGATCGCCACCATCTAGGAAATAGTCCATTTGATCAGTGCCCCTGCCATTCAACTCAATATTTACCCTTGCTATCACTGCCATATAGTGTCTGCAGTATTTACTATCTACAGGATGCACTGAAGCAGCTCACCAAGCTTACTTCAACAGCACTTACTAGCCCTGCGACCTCTACCACCAAGAAGGATCGAGCAGCAAGATCATGGGATCACCATCATCTCCAAGTTTCCCTCCAAGCCACATAATATCCTAACTTGGACATATTCCTTGAAAGTTGCTGGGTCAAAATCCTGAAATTCCCAATCTAACACTCTTGTGAGAGCACCATCAGCACAAAGACTTCAGCAGGTCAAGGAGAAGACCCACCACATCTTATCAAGGCAAGTCGGGATGGGAATTAAATGTAGCTTTGCACCACCCACATCCCAAGAACAAATTAATAAATTCAGGTAGCTCCCCCCATGGAAAGAGAAAAAAAAATCAGATGGCAAGCGATCTTAGGCTGCTGCAATGCACTTCCTGGCAACTGGTTGCCCATTTATCGTTCTGGATGTGTGGCCTGGGAAACTTGAGGAGATGGATCCAATTTAAATGAATTACAAAAATTCGAAGATTAAAAAATAAATAAATTTTGCATATCTCCATTTGCCAAGCTCTGCAATGTACCTTGAATGACAATTTGTACCTAACTAATTTTTATGCCCTGGGTAGAATTTCAAGGCAAGTAAGTATTGCAGGAATCAACTAGGGGGCAGAGCTGCCAACAATCACTCATTTGGAGTATTGTTAGTTTATTTTTGATGCTTAAAGTGCACCTCTCCCAATTATTTTTCTTAGTTATTTACATGATTATAAAATATTTTTCCTTCCCCATTCCTACAAAAGCTGCACTCAAGGACTAATTATGAACAGTGCCACAGGAGATCTACTAGCCTTAAAACTAAATGCAGCTTTGTTTGTTTACATGGGTTTACAAACTATGTCTCGCTTGTAGGTCACAATCAAAACTCTTAATATTTCCTAAATGCTGACAGCTTTGCTGTTGGGTCATGAAAGATGAAGCCCTGGAATATATCAGTAACCTGGATTATTTTTGACTGTGCTCTTGGACTCAGTGAACTGCTTGTAATATCATTTTGCATTCCACAAACAATGTCTCATACTGTTAATTACACACTTGGAGGTGCCAGAAACATGTTCAAGCATTAACAGAGGCTTAAGTGCTGGCCTGACTTCACAGTACATCATCACACTGAGGACATACTATTTCCTTAGGTGTGTCAATGATGATCTGAAAAAATATCATTTTTGCAAAATTGTTTTAGCTCTAGAAACTCGATGTTGGCTTTTTATCCTGGATGTTATGGATAGAAATAAGCAAAAATCTGCATATATGCAATGATAATATAAGTAAAATGCTCAAAATATTCTCAGACTATCCTGATACATAAAAATAATTACCATTCCAATTTTGCTGTTTACACATAGCCCATTACAATTTCTTGTCTGTCCTGTCCCGATGCTTATAACAAGATTCCATTGCATTTTAATAAACCTCTGTATGTTGTCTTAAAGTTAAATACGTGTGTAGTTGTGATCTTTTCTAATGCAATAGAACAGAGGGGAATCCAGAAAAAGAGGGCACAATCTTAAAATTAGAGATAGGCCATTCAGAAGTGAAATCAGGGACCACTTTTTCAACACAAATGGTAGTGGAAATCTGGAACTTTCTCCCCCAAACAGAGAGACCTGGGTGTGTGTGTACACACATCTCTGAAGGTGGCAAGACAAGTTGAGAAGGCTGTTAAAAAAGCATATGGGATCCTGGGCTTTATTAATAGAGGCATAGAGTACAAAAGCAAGGAAGTTATGCTAAACCTTTATAAAACGTTGGTTAGGCCACAGCTGGAGTATTGTGTTCAATTTTGGGGACCACACTTTAGGAAAGATGTCAAGGCCTTAGAGATGGTGCAGAAGAGATTTACTAGAACGGTACCAGGGATGAGGGACTTCAGTTATGTGGAGAGACTGGAGAAGCTGGGGTAGTTCTCCTTGGGGCAGAGAAGGTTGAGAGGAGATTTGATAGAGGTGTTCAAGATCATGAACGGTTTTGATAGAGCAAATAAGGAGAAACTGTTTCCAATGGCAGAAGGGTCGGCAACCAGAGGACAGAGAGTTAAGGTGATCAGCAAAAGAGCCAGAAGGGAGATGAGGAGAATTTTTTTTACACAGCGAGTTGTGATGATCTGGATTGCACTGCCTGAATGGGTGGTGGAAGCAGATTCAATAGTAACTTTCAAAAGGGAATTGGATAAATACTTGAAGAGAAAAAATTTATAGGGCCATGAGGAAAGAGCAGGGGAATGGGACTCATTGGATAGCTCTTTCAAAGAGCTGGCACAGGCACGATGGGCCAAATGGCCTCCTCCAATGCTGTACCTACAATGATGCTATGAATAAGGAAGAATTGGAACACAGAAAAATACACAATGGAAAAAGACCTACCAGTCCATCTGACTAGTCAAAAAGCTAATGCCTCTCAGCCACCTCTAATATCTGTCCAATTCTCGTTTACATTGTTCCACACTATCTGCTCACTGCCTGCTTGGGCACATTGGTGTCCACAAAGGGGAAGAAGGAAGAGCAACTCTTCCATGAGTTCTTAGGGGGGGGACAATGTTTTTCATTTTAGTTACAGACAGGGGAAGACTGGCCATATGGGAAAACAGGAGTGCCCCAGTGAATGGTTGCATAGCTTTGTTGATTTACTGCCCCCCACCCCTATTTCTGTGAGAATTCTGAAAAATTTGCTCCTGTTCACAGGCTCATCACCAATTACATTCCTGATAATAATTCTACGGTGTTCTAAGGAACTTGTGACGCTTTGAGTTCTTTCAGAAGAGAAAGGAAGAGACCTTGAAACAGTGGAAGGCATGAAGGACTTGAAAAATCATCTCTCAGAGATGGAAATAATCATCTGCGAAAAGCTATTCACATTCTTATCTCCAATCATGATTTGCTTACAAGGAACAGTAGTTGATTTTGGGGTTGTTCTGGTCTCATCAGTAATACCAAGAGCAGTCTTCAAAACCTTAGTAACAACAAGTACTGGAGAGTTGTAGAAATAGAAATTCATGATTTTGTTCACAAGCATAACATTGAAGTCCCAGCTCCAAAGATAAGCAGAAAACAAAACCAATTTTTCGATGAGCTTGGTATTGATACATCAATCACAGATGAATTTTGGCTACTAAAAATTGAAGTGTATTTTCAATCAATCTGCCTGCTTGTAATGCAACTGAATGATTGCTTCTCTAATCATTCGCTGAATGTCTTCAGGGAAATGGGTTTCTTAACCTCAAACAATCTGCTATAAAATAAAGAGACAGTAATATGAGTCTGCTGTCCACCAGCTGTGTGACTATTATAACTTCACTCTTCTTTGATTGCTCAGGAGCTATGCACCTTCAAAGAAGCATATACTGTAACTCAAAAAATATACATATTGAAGATTGGCCTGTAAAATCTCCCAATATTTGCTGCACCAAAGCCATCCAATGCCCCTGGACATAAACCCAGGAAACCTTTCCCTCACAATTTAAACTTGCTGTTTAACTTAACCCATAGAATCACCCAAATGTACTCCCACTTGAAAATATCTTTTATTCAGCTACCCGTATCCTGAGTTGTATGGTCATGAAAGATCTGTTTCTTTTAAAGCAGTAAAGATCAAAACTTTTCCAAAAGTATTTGGTAGTCTCCTTTATCAGACATCCTTACCAGATTATTTTATTTAAAGTATAATTTAAATAAATACATAAAGTGGAATTTTAGAGCCAATTATCAACATGAAAAACAATCTTAAAGAGCTATTGGCTTCATGAAAAATTAGTTGACAGCTTTTTGAAAAGCTGGGAGTCATTTTTGTGACCAGGATGTCATCCACAAGTGACATAATGATGCTTTTCAACATCGTCTGTGTTGATGTGTCATGTGTTTTTAAACACATGAAAATAAAAGATTTGCCCAAGCATTTTTTTCATGAACACAGTGCCTCTTTAAAATTTAATTTCACCTAAAATTATAACCAACATTCAAAATTACCACAGGCTTAAAGTAAAAATCCACAGAAATATGTTATTCAGACTTTGTGAGATGACAAGGTACAAACTCAGGTCCCGCCTGCTGCAGTTGTAACAATCCATACAAAGACTCCAGGAACTGACTTCTCAGATCTTTCCTATGTCCAAACATCTTCTTTGGCACGATATGATTTTTCTATTTCCTTCCCACATGTGCTTGTCATGTAACTCTATTAGACAGTTAATGAGAATGTGCACAGAATGTAAATGATGAATTAGCTCATTCTCTGTAGGATGCCAGTTTAATCTAGAAGCCCACACGGGCTCAGTGACAAGATTCTTAAGCAGTGGGCAAACCATTTAAATTTGATGGTAAAGGTATTTTAATGTGGGGTTACCCCTGCAGTATGGGCTTCTTTTTGAATTGCCTTTGTGTGAAAGCAGCTTGGAGGATCTGCTTCACTGCAGTTTAAGAAAAAAATACATGCTATTGATTTAACAGTAGAACTTCCCTTTGGAGCATTTGAGGTGGTCTAGTCACAAAATTCAAGGCACTGAATGTAATGCCCGGCAGGAGAAATCCAAAGTCAATTTTACATTAACGGTGTGCTGCCCATGGCATATCGTAATTCAAAAGAGGTGAACTCAGCACCTCCAATTTATCCCGGTCCCAAGAGCAGTTGTCAGAGGTGGAGAGAAACACAGGACTGATCCTATTAGCCACCCAGCGGGGATCAGTGGTTTGCTGGTCCAGTAAAATGGGGAAAGCAGGCTCCACTGAGTTAGCTGATTTCAGGTTGGACATTTCAATTGGTCTCACCATGATTAAATGGGGAAGATTGGCCAGTGTTCCCATTCCTGACACTCCGGTGATCCCTGCTGGAAATGTGAATGTGGATTTTGAGTGAGGATAGGATAAGGATAGGCTTTGATGCCCTGCACTGTGAAATAGGTTGCCAATTCTCAGTGTCAAGGTTCATTCATGAATAATGACCACTGAGGTTCTGAAGGAGAGCCAACACTCCAGCAACTCCTGGGAGAGGAGAAAGAAAGAGAAAGAACCAGCAATTTTATAGCACCTTTCACACCCTCAAGATGTCCCAAAGCCAATGAATTACTTTTGAAATGCAGTTACTATTAAGTAGGCAAATGCAGCACTCACAAACAACAAATGAGATAAATAATCAGATAATCTGTTTTTGGAAAGTTCATTGAGAGAACTCCTTGCTCTTCTTCAAAACGTGGCATGGGGCCTTCTATATCTGCCTAAACAGGCACATGGGCATCCATAAGATCTCCAAAAGTGCAGCACTCCCTCAGAACTGCACTAAAATATCAACCTAGATTATATGAGGTGATAAGGCTACTACGATTAGCCTCAGTGCTTCTGGGTGAGGGAAGGAATCAGTGCCAACTGCTACAAGTGTATGTGTATATATGCAACTGCGGATGTCAAAGGAAGACAGGATTATGGATAGGCTGTAGTGCCCCTGCAGCCAAGATTCACACTTGAGTAATATTTCAAAAAAATTCTAAAGGAACATATGCTCAAAGCAAGGTTTAAACCTATGACCTTCTGACTCAGAGGTGTGAATTTTATCACTAAGCCAAACTGACACTTCCCAATATTTAATTGAAGGAAATTTCTGCTCATCCAATACTGGATGTCAGACAAGCAGCGGACAAATCAAAGGCATTGGAGGAGTCGAGAGAGGCGGCAGTGAGGTAGAGCTGGTTGTCGTCAGCGTACAGGTGTACTTCAGAACCAGAAACGGACACAGTACTGATAGCCGAGAGGCAACATGTAGATGAGAAATTGGAGGGGGGAAGGATAGATCCTTGGGGGATTCCAGATGTAACAGTGCGGGAGCAGGAAGAGAAGCCATTGCAGGTGATTCTCTGGCTACAACTGGATAGATAGGAATGGAACCAAGCGAGGGCAGTCACACCCAGCTGGACAATGGAGGAGAGGCATTGGTGGAGGATGGTATGGTCAACCATGTCAAAAGCTGCAGACAGGTCGAGAAAGATGAGGAGGGATAGTTCACCATGGTCACAGCCACATAGGATGTCATTGGGGACAAATTCAGGAGAAAAGAGAAAAGAAAAAAACACGTTTTAAAAGTAGGTTTGTGGAGGAAGAAGAGCCATATGCCTTGATTCATAGATAAACGCAAGAGCTAGATGCCAGAGGAGAGATGAGAGTAGCTGCTTACTAAATCAAGGAACCATTTTACAGAGTATGACACCAACGAGCCCAAGAAAAAAATGAGGTCAATGGGGGTCGAGGAGAAAGCCCTCCAGTGGCTGGAGTCATACCTGACACATAGGATGATGGTCATAGTTGTCAGAGACCAGGGCATTGCTGCAGGAATTCCTCAGGAAAATGTCCTTGGCCTAACCATCTTCAACTGCTTCATCAATGACTGTCAGGAGTGGAGTGTTCGCTGACAATTCCACAGTGTTCTGCTCCATTCATAACTTGTCTGATAATGAATAACCCATGCTAGCTTACAGCAGGATCAAGACAGCATGGATGTTTAGACCAATAGGTGGCAGGTAGCATTCATGCCACATAGGTGCCAGGCAATGACCATCTCCAAAAAGAGAATGCCAGCCACTGCCCCCAACCTTCAATGGCACCAAAACTGTCTAGTCTCCCACCATCAACACCTTGGGGTCATCATTAACCAGAACTTTAACTGGACCAACCATATCAACACTGTGGCTACAAGCAGAGGCTAGGTACTTTGCGATGAGTTGCTCACCTCCTGATACATCAAAGCATCTTCAAGGTGCAAGTCAGGACTGAATACTTACTGTTTGCCTGGATGTGTGCAGCTGGAAACCAAAAGAAGTTCAACATCATCCAGGACAGAACAATCCACTCGATCAGTGCCTCTGCCACTGGACTCAATACCCACTTACTCCACTATCAACCCCGTAATCTCTACCACGGAGAAAGACAAGAGCAGTAACCTCAAGGAAACATTAACTCCACATTCTCCTTCATGTGACATACCACTCTGACTTGGACATATATTGCCATTCCTTCTTTGTCAACATTCTGTAATTCCCTACCTAACATCATTATGGGAGCACCACTATAGCAGTACAAGGTGACTCACCACCAACCTCTCAGGGCGACTAGGATTGGGCAATAAATGCGGCCTTACCAGTGTCACCCACACGCAGAGAACAAATAAAAAACATATGATCCCATGGTAGACGTTAAGAAAGCTACTTTCATTCATATGGAATAGTAGGTAAAGCTGGAGATAGTAAGCAAAAATGTATTTTTTTTTAATTGACAAGTATTTGTCTGTTAATTACCACCTTTGGGGTTGCATACTGTAGTCTGTGGATTAGCTCTGCACCAAAATCTCTTATCTGTCCCTACAAAGGCCTTTGGCTTATTTTCTCCATTCCAGAGCTTCTGAACTTCAGCTGGGCCTTGGGCCACACCTAATGGTCCAATGTGGCAGGTAGCATGTGCACGCTCGTTCTGCGCCAGAAGTCTGCCGTTTGGTAAAAGCTCCTTCATAGGCATTCAGGGCGCACCCCTGTACCAGGTGTTAGGCCCTTTGCTTATGCAAATAGGATCAAGCCCTTCTTCCTCCACAAACCTGCTGCAGTCGTATTCTCAGGCACTAGGTAGCCAAACTAGCGGTCTTCAAAGGGAAAGATGTTTCTTTTTTTTTATTACTCACCTGATTGTGGAGCCGAGAGGAGTAGACGTGCTCCTCCTGGTTCCACATTACATTCGCTGCCACCCCCACCGAACTCTCCTAATGACCTCTGCCGGCGTCCGAGCCAGCCAATCTTGGTGCCTCGGGATCGGCGAGCTGCCTCTGGGCTCTCAACTGGTGACTGCAGCTTGCCGGTAATAAACAAATGAGGCTGGTGGATCAATTGCCCATGATCTCGCCACCAGATGCTTTAGGCATATGCAGTATGCGCTGCACAGGGATTGTGCCCCAATTCAGGCACAATCCAATTTCTAGGCCTCTGTGTCTTGTATATGTCTTTATTTCTCTCATTATGTAACCAGCTAATATAATTTCTGCCATTTAAATATCTCATGTTCTCCACCCAAGCTCTTCATAGGTGGTTCTATTTCATGTTGTGTGTGTCTTTTTCCCCCTTCCCTTGTTCCTTTATAAATGCTGTTCATCAGTGGTCTACACACCCTGGTCCACTTTTGTCACAAAAAAACAGACCAGATTTCTTCATTCTTTTTTCCCTCTCTAAATGAGGGAGATTGTGCATAGTTGTATTCCCAATGGCCTAACAAAGATTAGAAATTCCCTGTGTAAGGAATGTTGCCACAATCTCTTGTGCAATCATTTGTGGTACAGGCACATTGGAGCAGCAACCCACTGTGCTGTGGGACAAGTCCATGTTCAATCCTGGCAGAAATCAAAAATTCCATGAAATCATTATCAGCACCATTTACATCAAGCTGCATCACTGTCTGCACAGTTCCTAAAGTCTGGATAATGCAGCAAATGCTTAAAAGTGTTAAAATTGAACACTTCCTGGGGGTATGTGCATGCCCATACTCCTGGAGAAAATAAATCCCATGCCTTCAGTGCTCACATTCCCCTTTAGAAATTTCTAAGTCCACCACTGGAAAATTGCAATTGTGGACTTTCATTTTTCCCTGCAATATAAGTGAGGGAATGTTGGGTACACCTTCAGCTTAAGTTAGAAGCTTACTACACTAGTTGCTTTCACAAGACATAGAAAAGGCCTTTGGGTTTTAGTTTTCACTGGAAAATGGATTGAATTACAGAATATGACCCCCAAAACACAAGTAAAAATCTTGAATTACAGTACTAACTAGATTTAACTTATTCAATGGTCCAGTCATAGGCCTATATTTAGAGCTGTTGAGTTGTCAGTTTCCCACCTCCCCCTCCCCTCCCTAGAAGGTGGTCAGCTTTTGCCATTTATTTTTTTAAGGCTGGCATGTATCCTAGTAGATACAAGTCTACAGCAAAAAGAATTGGCCTTAAATTTGGTAGGGAAGTGTCGATCTCATTCAAAGAGACCACACGAGTAGCTGCTACGATTGACACAAACAGTGTAATGGTGCAATCATGGTTCCCATCTGAGGTTAGGGTTAAGATGTAGTGCTGGTACAAGGTGGAGAGAACTTTATGCTACATCCAATCCTTACTGTAATTCAGTTGGGAATGCTCAATATTGACCATATACTACAAAATTGTAGATTTTCATATTCCCAAAGGAACCTCATCTTAATCAGTACAAAAATAATGCACTGCTAAAATTATTGTAGGTCAGGCAGGATTTCAGAGATTTCTGAAGAACTATAAACCATGGGACACCAAATCAGAACTCCAAAAATATACTTTAATGTTTATATAACAAATTAAATACATTAGTGTTTATCCAAAACATCCTATACTGTATTTTCAGACCACTCAGAATAATTAACACTGGTCCACTTGCCATTTAAGTAGCAATTTCAAACAGTACAGAACATTAGAACAACCAACCATTTTCCCAGATATCCTCTGACCCTTGTAATGTTCATTAAATTGAATTCCAAAAGGAAACATTAAAATTAACATGACATATTATTGGTTACATTATTAGAGTATGTGTACTGTCGATCACCACTTTACAGTTTCTAACATTTTAAAGATCAAAAGGGTTATGAGGGAGGCACAGTTTAAATTATGTTCTAACATACTATTGGCTAACGTTCAAGACATCATTAAAGACATTATTATAGTAACATCAGTACATTACAGGTCGAAGTTCACGAGAACATTTCATGGCAACAATGTACAACACAGTTTTCAAATTAGTTGAATTGTACCATAGGGAATTGCACTTAATTCCCTTTACGAGCTAATCTGCCACTACAACAGGGTAATCCTCTACAGCTATTCTCCAGTTAACTACAGGTAATATAAAATGATACTTGAGTTAGACTAAAATGTAATATGTCAGCTACCAAAGTCATTTATTACACATTTTGAACACGAGTGTACAACCAGCTGTTGGAATCCTCTAATAATCAGGGTTATTTGTGTAACTATTGCATTTTTTTTTCTGGTGTCTCTTCAATGCTGCTTTTATAATGATTCTTGATCTGCCTGTAGCAAAAACACACTCTCAGCAGTACCCTTCGCATTGGACCATGTCTCTTGTACACTGGGCACCCATGTACAGAAAAAGACTCAGCTTTCACACTCCACAGGGCTGGTGCCTGCATACCTCCAACACTTTGGCTGCCTGCAAGACCAGATTAAAATATCTGGGCTTTGATCAGTTAAATTCTCCACAACCAAAATGACAACACAATTTCAGACAGACGACAATCAACATAAAAAAAATAGAAAATAGGTCAAAAAGAAAACACGTTTCATAAATCGTCTTTAATGCAGACCTGACTCTGAGCATTATTTCTACTGTTTAGGGCAGTTGCTAACGCACCTCTTTTGACAAAAGTCTTCGTACACCATTAACTATTTCTGTCCAGTGCCCATCAATTCCAAAGGTGGCTGGATTTTCAAAAAAAAATTTAAGATGGAGCAATTTTTAAAAAAATGGATTAATAGTATAAATGATACAGAAATAATAAAAGTATAACTAAGTTTATAAAAACATGGATGGAGAATGTACATGAACAGAAATAGTTAAAAAGCAATTGTGTATTTTAACAGGAAAAGGCTTAAGTTTTGGTTTCCCCCCCACCCTCCAGTTTAATTAGGGATGTGGGAATTTCCTGATGTCCAGACTGCCAACTAACTAAATAGAGACGGAGCCTCCTGACATTTATTGTATTTAAGTAAGTGGATAGGCACACTGCCCAGAAACCTAGTCAAACATGTGCACCACTTCTCTATACATGTGGTTAACTTCAGCACATGTGCTTGAAATACACAACATTTGGAGCTACATTTATGCATGTAATTTCTTCCTTTCACCACTCTGAGGTTGAACAGTTGCTTTTACCCTGTGGCCTATATTGGATCATCTTAACTAGACTAATTCAAAGCTCATTTCCTTGATCCAATTCCATCCCACATCCCTTATTATTAGTGATAAATGAACATGTCAAACATATATAATTGCACTAAGTTATATAATCTTTGACATTACAGGTGTACAGCACCCCACTTTAGATCTAAAAAAAAGTTTACAACCATCAGGAAGGTTTTATTAAGCTATATGTTACACTAGTTTCTAGACAAAAGCAATACATTATCTATCTCAAGCTGGTGTGTAGTAAAAATGTATTGTTTATTAACTATTGCCAATATTGTGTTCCATTTTCAATAGAGTTTGCTTTCTCCGTGACCAATTGCTAAATAATGTTAAATAGATTAATTTGTAAGCAATTGTTTCACTGCTAAGGCCAGCTGCTCTTATAGTACCTACTGAACACAGCCAACAATGAAGTATCAGGTTAGAAATTATTCAGTTTTCTGATGAACTAACAAACCATTGTCCACAGCAACTTTGACAAAATAGAAACCACAATAATGGGACAGATATGAGGCAACATTGGTCATTAAGGCTCTTGTTACTGTGCTTGTTGATGCCATTTTGAGAAATAGGCAAATTTGGAAAAGGCTATCTAACATCTTCAGGCTCTATTTTGATCGGTTTCAATGCTTCATTCTTCTTTTCTGTGTGATTTAGGACCGTCTGACAGAACTCCTTCAATGTACCTATGCTTTCTGTTACATAAAAAAAGAAAACCTATTTTAGCAGTGTGGAGATAGATGAACATTGATTATAACATGCATTTCACATAGAAGATGGAGTCTGCTACCACTACCATTATCTCTGTAGATATACTGATTGTAGGTTTAACCCATAGGCTGACATTTAGATGTGTTGTGGTTTAACCACATTTAAAAACTCCCTTCTTTCCCCCTCACACCACAAGTTAAAGGTGGTACATAAAATGTTACATTAACAAATTGTTTGTGTCATTATTTTTAGAAATGCCAATAAAATGAGCAGGATCTCAATGATGTAAAATGTGTTCAAATTAAATATCAAATGGCTCTAGTCTTGATATTATTGAAATTGTTTCAGTTTTTACAGGATTACTAAAAATATGCTGGTTATTCCATTTTCTATGCATCAAAATTCTCTTTACCATACCCCAGTAATCTTGTGTGCTTTTGGTATGTTAATACAAAGATACATCACTTGTAGTCCCTTTTCTTCAATATATAATGCCCCTATTATATTACTAAAATGAGCATTTGCTCTGGTTTCCTGGCTGCCAAATCTGCCCTGTTAATACTGTTAAGCAAATACAGCAGGTGGAGTTAATTAAAAGCCTCATTCACAACTTTGCTGGTCTTGCCAGGAGGACTAGGTCTGTACAGGCCAGCAGTGCTAAAAGTTCATTAATACCTTGTACAGGCAGCTGAGGAGAGAGCCTACCCACAACCAGACCCAAGATGGTATTGAAAAGAGGAACTAGGACAAAACCCCCAATCAAAAGGGTTTTGGCAGTAGGGTCAGTTCATTTGCACTGCAGGGTTATCTCCAGTAGTGCTTTTGACTATGGAATATAGGGGGCATAGGATGCACAGTGTTTCTGGTGGTCCCACTGGTGCTTTAGGATGTTGCATCACAAAAAAAAGTTTTGGTCTCAGTCAGGTCATTTGGTGGGTGGAGTGTGTACTTCTGCAGGTGAGTGAAGTCAGGTTGTTTTGTTTTCATTGCATCTCCAAGCAGTAGGTTATAGAGTGAGTGGCATTGATGAAGACCTGGGAGTAGGCTGCATGCTTGCCTCCAAGTTGGAGAATTGTACACGCTATGAGGAGCCCTTAAAATGCATTTAAGTCATTGTGGTAGTAGTCTGTGATAAAATGTGGGCAATAGTTCTACCTCTATAAAAGGAAGCAAATGCACAAGCAGCAAAATCCCACTTGCTCATTACATGGAATTTCATTTATAGGCCTGCATCATCTTGTTCACAGACCCATTCACATTACCTGAAGAGTGAGGCTCTCTTGGATTGCTAGAATAAAGTCTGCTTAATTCATTTGACACTTGCTTAGCAAGCTGTAGATCTTCTCTAGATACCACTTGCTGCATTATTTGCCTATTCTGCTGGTTAGGGATCCTGAGATTCAGTGGTTTTTCAGCTGAAGAAAAAAGGTAAATAAAGTAGTGTCAGATAAATGAGTAATCCTTATTCTGATATAAACAATATGACAAAAGCAAAATGCTGTGGATGTTTGAAATCTAAATGGCTAGAAACATACAGGAGGTCAGGCAGCATCTGTGGAGAGAGAAACAGAGTTTCTTTTGAGCTTGAGTATAGAAGATTGAGGGGTGATCTGATCAAGGTGTTTAAAATGTAAAAAGGATTTCATAGGGTAGGTATGGAGAAACTATTTCCTCTGGTGGGGGAAATCAAGGACAAGGAGATCTTCTTGTGAAGGCAGAGGGCATGGCTGAGGCACTAAATAAATACCTAGCATCAGTCTTCACCAGAAAAGAGGATGCTGCCATTGCAGCATCAAGGAGGAGGTAGTAGCGATATTGTTTAGGATAAAAATAAAGAGATGCTTAAAAGATTGGCAGTACTCAAAGCAGAAAAGTCACCTGGTCCAGATGGGATGCATCCTAGGTTACGGAGGAAAGTAAAAGGTGGAAATTGCAGAGGCTCTGGCCACAATCTTCCAATCCTCCTTAGATATGGGGACGGTGCCGGAGGACTGGAGGATTGCAAATGTTACACCCCTGTTCAAAAAGGGGAAGAGGGACAAAACCGGCAATTACAGGCCAGTCAGCCTAACATCGATGATGGGGAACCTTTGAGACACAATAATTCGGGATAAAATTAATTGTCACTTGGAAAAGTATAGGGTGATAAATGAAAGTCAGCACGGATTTGTTAAAGGAAAATAGTGTTTGACTAACTTGATTGAGTTCTTTGATGAAGGTAATGCGGTTGATGTTGTGTATATGGACTTTCAAAAGGCATTTGATAAAGTATCACATAATAGACTTGTTAGCAAGATTAAAGGGACAATGGTAGTGTGGATACAAAATTGGCCAAGGGACAGAAAGCAGAGAGTAGTGTTGAACGGTTGTTTTTCAGACTGGAGGGAAGTATACAGTGGTGTCCCCCAGGTGTCGGTGTTGGGACCACTGCTCTTTTTGATATATATTAATGAACTGGACTTGGGTATAATTTCAAAGTTTGCAGATGACACAAAACTCGGAAATATAGTAAACAATGTGGAGGATAGTAACTGACTTCAGGAGGACAAAGACAGACTGGTAAAATGGGCAGACATGAGGCAGCTGGAATTTAACAGAGAAGTGTGAAGTGATACATTTTGGTAGGAAGAATGAAGAGAAGCAATATAAACTAAATGGTATAATTTTAAAGGGGGTGCAGGAACAGAGAGACCTGGGGATGTATGTACACAAATCTTTGAAGGCTGTTAAAAAAGCATATGGGATCCTGGGCTTTATTAATGGAGGTATAGAGTACAAAAGCAAGGAAGTTATGCTAAACCTTTATAAAACAGTGGTTAGGCCTCAGCTGGAGTATTGTGTTCAATTCTGGGCAACACACTTTAGGAAGGATGTCAATGCGTGAGAGAGGGTGCAGAAGAGATTTACTAGAATGGTACCAGGGATGAGGGACTTCAGTTATGTGGAGAGACTGGAGAAGTTGTTCTTAGAACAGAGAAGGTTAAGGGGAGATTTGATAGAGGTGTTCAAAATCATGAACGGTTTTGATAGAGCAAATAAGGAGAAACTGTTCCCGTGGCAGAAGAGTCGGTAACCAGAGGATACAGACTTAAGGCGATCGGTAAAAGAGCCAGAGGCAAAATTAGGAAACTTTTTTTATATATAAACACAGCAAGTTGTAATCATCTGGAATGCACTGCCTGAAAGGGTGGTGGAAGCAGATTCAACAGTAACTTTCAAAAGAGAATTAGATAAATACTTGAAGGGAAAAGAATTACAGGAAAAGAGCAGGGGAATGGGACTAATTGGATAGCTATTTCAAAGAGCCAGCATGGGTACGATGGGCCAAATGGCCTCCTCCTACGCCATACCTACTACGATAATCTTAAAAATTAGAGCTAGGTCAATCAGGAGTGAAATCAGGAAGCTCTTTTTCACAGAAAGGGTAGCAGAAATCTGGAACTCTCTCCCCCAAAAGACTGTGGACAATTGGAGCTTTTAAAGACGGAGATGGATAGATTTTTGTTAGGTAAGGGTATCAAGGGATATGGAGCAAAGACAGGTAAATGGAGTTGAGGTGCAGATCAGCCATGATCTAAATGAATGGAGGAGCAGGCTCGCAGGGTTGAATGGCCTACTCCTGTTCCTAATGTTCCTGGAGTTAACATTTCAGGTCAATGACCTTTCATTAGGACAGTTTTGATGAAAGGTCATCAGCCTGAAACGTTGGGCCCGATATTAGGAGGGAGGTGGGTTGGCAGCGGGGGTCGATTGGGCACGTGGGTAATGCGCCCAATGAAATCGGGGTGCTCCGCACGCCATCGCAGCCTAATTGAAAGTACTTACGCATGCTTCCCATTCCAGACCTGCGCAGCGGGCACACTGCGCACCCGCATCACAGGCTGTCAGCAGGAGGAGCCCTATTTAAAAGGGGCAGTCCTCCAATGCTCCTCCTGCAGCAAAGAACCATTTTGGCAGCATGGAGCAGCCCAGAGGCAAGGCTGCACCAAGGTTCTCAGACTCCTTACTCCAGGTGTTTCTCGATGGGGTGAGGAGTAGGAGGGAAACATTTTTCTCATCAGATGGGAGGAGGTGGCCTCCCTCTGCCACCAAGAAGGCCTGGCACGAGGTGGCCGAGGAGGTCAGCAGCAGCAGCAATGTCTGCCGAACCTGGGTCTAGTGCAGGAAGTGCTTTAATGACCTAACCAGGTCAGCCAAAGTGAGTATACTTATGCATTCTCCCACACGCAGTCTTCCACATCACCTCCACCTGCACTGCCACCACAACACTCTCTCATCACTCCTCACATCCACTCAACCATCATCCTCACCTTGCCTGCACTTACACAACACCCCAGTTCCCACTCGAACACTAGCATGCAACCCAATCCTCATACAATTCATGGCTATGTCTCAAACGCACCCTCCCATGCATCTCCCTCACGGTCACCCCCACCCACACCAATGCATGCAGTGGTCACTATGCAACCATCACTCAATCACGCCTCTCTCTGTTTTGCCTTGATAGGAGAAGAGATGCCAGAATGCCCAGGAGAGGGCAAGCACCGGAGGGGGCCCACCACACCAGGTGGTCCTAACGGACGCGGAGCAGCAGGCATTGGAACTAAGCCAAATGCCGGAGTGGCTGTCCGTGGCAGACGCCGAGACTAGGAGTGCACAAACGGCTGGTGACAGAAATCTAACACTCAGCACTGATGATAACGAATGATTTTAACATCACTTAGCATCTGCAACACCTCAACATCTGTCCACATGCTTAATATTGCTTTCTGTTCTCTTGCAGGGCCTTCTGTGAGTGCCGAGACTGCGGAGGGCGATTCCTCAGAGGACCTGCCAGCCTCTGAGGGTGCATCATCAGATCTGAGCCAGCCATCTATCAGCGCAGATACACACACTTCAGTGGGTCCCTGTCCTCAGTTAGTTGGGCTTGCACATGGTGAGTCACCACACACATGTGAGCACGAGCAGACCCTGGTGGCAGAGGCAGCCGTGGAGAGTCCGCGTCGGTGGGAGCACTCTTCTCCAGGCTCTGCTCAGCTGGACCCAGATGCTGAACCCTGGGGGCCAGCCATGTAAAGGAGAGTCATCGGGGGCCAGCAGCACATTGCCAAGGTACTGGAACAGTTGCCACGCGCACTCTCCACAATCGCACAGAGGATGGAGGAGTCCAACTCCTGCACGAGTGGAATACTGTCACAGGGACGTGAAGGCATCTCCGAGATAGTGTCGCGGGTAGGTCCGGGAATTTCTGCAATGGAGGAAAGGCTCGCCTCCATCGAGCTTCAAGCACGGCTCAACAATGAGTCCATTCAGGCCCTGACAACGGCCGTTTGGATTCAGGGTGAGCAACATTCTGCCGCCTTAAACAGGCTGACAGATACATTACAACTGGCCTTCCAAGGCTTCACACAAGTCTTCCAAACTGTCGTCCAGCAGGGTGGAAGGAGTGATATGGGCCTGGCCCAGGAGAGGGATGATTATGATGAAAGGGACATGGAAGTGGGGACGTCACTCAAAGCGCTCCCACGTCTCACTCGTTGTCCCCCTCTCAACCAATACCCGCAATACTGCCTCGTCTCCAGGTGGCCAAGTCTGCCCCTGCACAGGTGCAGGTGGAGCAGTCTTTGGAGGGGCCCTCACAGGCACCGAAACCCAGAGGGCGTCCGCACAAAGCATCTCATCGGTCAGGGCATGGACAAGTGCAACCTGCCACCACCTCTGCTGAAGCCACAGGGGTAGCACCACGTAGGGGTTCCCATAAAAGGTAAGGCTAAGGTTTTGTGAGCACAAAAGGGGATGCATGACAGAATGTCATGTTTTTCCATTTAGTTTTGTTTGTTTTGCCAAGCACATTAAAAATTTGTTATCACCACTACTGCCACGACTTTGCAAATTTTGTCTGGTTTGTGCAATAATTCCCTTTCCTGAGGATCACCATGAAGACCCACAACTAATGCCACCCATTGTGTCACTGCAGAGTGGGTGTAGGTGTATTTGCAGGGCTCTTTTATGCAGACGACAGAGATGCCGGCGATGTCCCCGGTGGCACCCTGGAAGGATGTGGAGGAGAAGTTGTTGAGGGCAGTGGTGACTTTGACAGCGACAGGTAAGAAGATGGTGCTCGGGCCAGCCGGGAGCAGCTTAGCATCAAGGAGGCTGCAGATGTCCACGACTACATGTCGAGTGACTCTGAGCCTCCATGTGCACTGCTGCTCAGAGAGGTCCAGAAAGCTGAGCCTCGGTCTGTAGACCCTGTGGCGAGGGTAGTGCCCTCTGCGACGCATCTCTCGCTGCCGTTGCCCTCCCTCCTGCTGTGCAGGTGGATGTGTCACAGCACTGTGTTGTGGAGCTCCACGTGTCAGAGGTGGACGCCGTGGGGCTGGCGATGCTGTTCATCCTCCGAGGAGGTCATGACTGCAGCTATGGCGCCCCCCCCCCATCCGCAAGATGTACATTTGAGGGGGTCCGCAAGGTCGGTAAATGTGTCTGCACACCGGGGTTGAAGTTCCAAGTTTCTGAATTTGTGTGTCAGGAGGAGGGTGGTGCAGGCCAAACTTTGTCCAAAGTGACAGAGTGGCCTCCTGCAATGAGTGAGGGTCTCCCCCGCCCACCCCCACCTGTCAAATGGATCTTTGCAGCTCCCACAGGCTGGTGGCTGCAACACGTCTGTTTCAATTGGGAGTGTTTCCCCCACACGCTCAGTTGAGATGAAAATCCCACCCCTCCTAAAATATCCTCCCAATCAGGTGTGCAAACAACCTGAACTATCAAATTAATTGGTTTAAGTGGGAGTCCCGCATGAGGGGCTGCACACGCATCTAAGCACGTCATTGGGGGAACTCGGAAGTGGGCGGGTTGGATCCGGGCTCTGCACCCGCCCCGGGAATCCCGAATTTTAGCAGCTCTCCCGTCACGAATGCACCCACTCGGACATCCGAAAATCGACCCCATTAACTCTGTTTCTCTCTCTGCAGGTGCTGCCTGAACTGCTGACTGTTTCCAGTATTTTCTGATTTTATTACAATGTTTTAGGCCACATAACCTACACTTGGTAGTTTTCTTTCCTGTGGTTTCTGACTATCATTCATATCCCCGTAAACTCTATGCTCTGTAGAACATGAAGATATTTTTGTTTCATTTTGCATCTGTAATATCACACCGTCGTTGTTCATTACTGACAGTTGCCTCACCAGGTAGTCAGCTCATCCAGCCACAATATTGACTGATTTTTCACCAACTGAAATAATGGGAGCGGGCAGTGGTACAAGAACACTAAGGTAAGGCAATGAGGGAATTAATTTTTGATGTGAACAAAGTCCTGTTAGTTTTAAGTTTGTACATGCACTGATGGCAGTCTGTTTCATACATGTGCTGGTGCCAAAATAAATATATTAGTAAGAAGGTCTGAATGGCAGACTTGCACAATTTTAGGTGTGCCTTCCTAAAATGCTATGCCTGCAACCATTTCTTTTGATGACACTAGCACTTATACAATCTAGTTTGGGGCAGCACAGTGCACCAAAGTACATACTGTGCAACAGAGCAGTAAGATGTAGGTCACACTTCTGAGTCTCCAGCTGCAACTCAATCACAATTGTTTTGTGAGGTGGAGGCACAGAAGACAAATACTTTCCTACAAGTAAATGGCAAAGGTCCTCTGGAAAGTATGGGGAGGAAAAAAAAAATCAAAACGATTACCCTTAAACAGAGTTTGATTGGCAACTAGGCAAAATATCTGCAACAACAAATTTCATTTATATAGCACCTTTAGCATAATAAATGCCTCAAAGCTCTAGGCAATGAGGAGAGAGGGGGCAGAAGTAGGGAGTCAAAGGAGGTGGTTGATTGTCATGGGAATTGTCACTATCCTGCAGAATGATAGTGCAATAGGGAGGATTTAGCTGTAGAGAGGGAGATGTGGTATGGCGTGTGATGGTCACGCCAAATCTGGCTGTGGGCAAAATAGGCCAGCCGTGGGTTATGTGCACACGAGTCTGCAGCCCTCAGACTTAAGAATGTGAAGGTGAAAACTGTACTGAAGGAACAGCATGGGTCAGATCCATAATTAACTTGGTGGGGGACAAGGACATGAAAGGCAGAACCAAGCAAGCTCTTGAGTAGATTGCAGATCACCAGTGTCATGACCAGGCCAAAGGACGAGGAGTTGGGAGTTGGAGAGTACATTAGAGGGAGCTAGGGTTTACGGGTAGTTGGATTGGAAATGGGCAGGGAGATATGGATGGTGGTTAGAGAAAGCCTCGTCAATGCTTGAACAAGAAAAAGATACTAAAGGACTAGGCCAAGAGGCAGAAATGGGACTTGGCAATCACTGTGAGTTGCACAAAGGTCATGGTAGAATAATGCTCAGGTGATGCAAATTTGGCGGAGAGGGGAAAGGAATCATCATCCATGAGTCAAGTTTCAGCAGGTCCAGAATGTTAACCGGTATGCCCAGGATGAGGTGATGGATGGGGAGGATTTTGTTCACAATGGAGTGAACTTCCGAGAGGGCGATTCGGAGCAGACCAGTAGTTGGAGACTCAATGGAGTCAGGAGGTTGTACAAACTGTACAAGATGATTGCTCGGAAAAAGGGACAAAGCAGTTGAAATTGCTGCTTTGGGAGAGACAGCAATGGCTGTCATAGTGGACACAGCAGAGGATGCCAATGATGGAACAGAGGGATGCCATGGGCACATCCAGGAGGGACTCAAGTAGTGGCAGGAATGTTTGAGGGGAGTAGTATTGAATGGAATGGAAAACTAAGGGGCATCCCCAAGACCAAGCTGTCCACTCACTTCCTGAGTTGACAGAGGTGCTAAAAGATCATGCTAGTCTGAGACCTGAATTGTAGCTTCACACTTGAGGATGTGAAAGTTACCAGGTGCAGTAAAATGCACTGAAACAAGTAGTTTGCAGACTACCCACTTAAAACCAAGTGCTAATTTAAGCTAATCCTGAATATAATAATAGGTAGACATTTTTATTAATTCTGACTCTCCAAAAAATATTCAAATATTTTCTCACTTATTTCTCCCCTCGTGTTTGTTACCACATACAAGACCGAGTGTCCTGGTGACCTGTTCCTATCCTTTCATTTCTTCTTCTTCCCCTCAGTGCTATTTTGGAAAAGCCAATTAGGAACCATGTAAAAAGTGGTCCGTCATTTTTCTTTCCCTTCCCCTCTGCATAAAATAGGACCAGTTGCTTTGCTTAGCTGCACAGCCTGTTGAACTAGGCCTAATTTTGTTTATTGTCAACATTGCATCCTGCATGGCAAATGGTCTGGCGACACTGCACTGATAAATTATTTTATCTAAGTGTACCTAACGTTGCATTCACACTAAATCCAATAACGAAAAGGGAGGCCTGCTGTGAGACCACAGGATTGCTGTTAGACATGTACAGTACAGAATATGTCTGCACATTAGATAATATACACATGCATGCACCTCTCTCCTTTATATTTTGCTTTTTGCAAACCATTGTAACAAAGCTAATGCCGCAGTGAATCCATCCATCACAACCCCTCTCCAATAGGCTGGGTTAGTTAGAGGACAGAATTAATCACCTTTACACCATAAATCAGAGGTTGGACAAAAATCAAATCCATTTTGAGATTTGGCACTACATGAAATGAAGTACAATTTCAATATTGTGCCTCAGCTTTAAAATTAGCTTTTTATAATTTATCAATACTGTGGATTACTGAACAAAATCACAATACATTTTGGCTCTGGTTCATCAATTTGAAATTCTATGCTAGAAAATGAAATTATATTTCTATTTAACAAAAAGCATATGCAGTTTAATTTTAACCAGTAGATTCATTAAACCTGGTAGTCATATATGCCAATTAGATTTTGTACCTGGTCCATCCATTGTTTCTGCTGAAGGGCTTCTGGAATTCTGCTCTTCAGAATACTGCCTACAAGCTGTGGCAGATAGACGTCTTTCAGACGATTGCAACAAGTCCTGTTCTGTTTGTTCACGCACAAGCATTATATATTTAGCTGCTATGGTTTCAAGTTGGATCTGAAACAAAAAAAATGTTCAATGATGTTTCAATATATTTCCTTTGATTCGTGAGCAGGATTTCTGTTAAAAGAAAAAAAACAATCCGCACCGCTGAGGGACTGTCTTAATCAATTCCCACAATTCACTCAAAATGCTATTTGAAATTCTTTTCATCCACCATTTTTCCCCTCTAACTGAAATTTCCAATGTCCAAAATAAACCTTTAAACAAAAATCAATTTTTTAAAAATTACATTCCACAAGAACGATTAGATTTATCAAATTTTCTTTTGTGTCTTTTAATGGCTGCTCCTTCCGGCTCCACACTCGGGTAAGTATATTTTAAAAACTTACCTTGTTGTTCATGGCCTGTAGACCTAGTATGCCTGAGTGCAGCCACACTAGCACCTGCTATCTCAAGCGAGGGCATTGCACATCGATTTTTTGGCCTTTACCAATATGACGGGCGGCACACTTCTGGCACGTAATGAGCATGCGCTTCCTGCCTCCCATATCGAAAGGTGTAGGAGGCCGTTTAGTACCTGTAAAACAGGTACTGCGCAGCCGAATTTCTAGGCCTTGATTTTTTTCTCGCTGAACCATTACTTGCTGAACCATTTTGACAAAAATCTTGTCGACATTACTACTGCTTTTAATACAGGACACAGTAAAATAAAGATCTTGGGCCAAATTTTGATGGAGTAGGGCATCTCACGTCATTCGTCGTTAGTTAGACTTTTTCCTGCATCCTTCAGCTCGAAAATTTTTTGAGCCATAACTTGCTGGAAGTGCAAGCTGATAATGGGGCATCTGGGACCAACAGTCTATCTCCTTAACTAATGAGATTTAAGAATTGAAAAAGAAACAGAGGAATGACAGAGGAGAATGAATTAGTCAAATTAGGTACAGAAAGAAAACTAAAGAGAGAGAGAGAGAGAGAAAGATTGATTGATTGGAAAGGAAAAGCAAGGAAAAAAAAATGTAAAAATTGAAATTTTTTAAATCTCCAAGAAGAATTTACTACATGCAGGAATGAGACTGAACAGTTTAAATTGTTCCCTTTCTGGGCCAGAGAGGTTGATTGGCTTACATTAACAATTATCACATTGTTAAGTGTACTTGCACTCTTAATCACCAGCCCTAATTTTCTGCAGCATGTTTAATGGGCAATTAACGTGCAAATCCAGCAAATTCTTAAAAATAACGGGGAGACTTAGGGCAAGATGTATTTGTGCGAAACAAGCTGCGGATTAGTGTAAATCGACCAGCAAGTTTTGGAGATTTGCAACCCATGGCATATCTCTTAATCCCCTGAACTTTCTGGACGATTTGCGCATTAATAATGGCATGCATCATTAACACGCCGTTATTTTTCCAGTATGATTCGGCCCATTGCATTGAATTTACAAATACATCCAATTAGTCCAATTTTCAAATGGTCAATTGTGTAACTAAACTGATTGCGCAATCAGGGGCAGATAAGGAATGTGTTTTTCCCACTTTGAAACAACTAGATAACTTTTTGGACCACGGTCATGTAACTCACCATGATAATGTTAGATGGAGAAATATTCAAAAATAATTTCTCCCATTTACATGCACTGTTGGTTTAACAAAATATTTAAGTGTTAGGCACCTCAAAATTGTTTGCTCATAAGAGGAACTGAGTTTCAATATCTCACTGCAACCTCTCAAACCAAACAAATATCCTGGCTTAAAATGTGAACATGCTTTTTCCCCTTAAAAAAAACTGTTTTAATGTACTATTCTTATTTTCAAACAGTGATCCTGGAGGACAGAACCATGCATTGGAGCCCCAATGCATTCCATGTAATGATGATACAGGTTCGACTACTTCTGTCTTCCCAATCACAAATGGCAATGGTGTTGGGAGGCACCAGGCAAAGGCCAGGTGTTTCCCCACATGGGATGGGGCAATCCCACCTTCTCATTCTTGAATTCCTCTTTTCAACCAGCTAACAGCTACACTGGATGCAGACTGCCCTTCCTATCCTCTCAAGCCACAGGAAGTACAGGGCCTTGGAAAGGGAGAGAGAACAGGAACAAGTATGGCCTGATTGAAGCAACAGACCTTTAAAATAAAACTTCTCAATTAAAATCCCAGTGTTCAAACACAGCACCATCTATTGGCTGCAGCATACATATCTTGGTAGCTCAGTAATCGGAGACAGCATACAGACCCCTGGATTTAATTCAGTGGAAAAATAATATCTCTATTCTCAAATGGATTTTCCTCTTGGGCTTTGCTGCAACATGCAACAGAGCGCCAACATGAAATTCCAGAGTATTAGATATGGGTTTGTCTCCTATACTTGCAATTCAATCGAGTTACTGACGTCAGACACATTGTGTGTCCATGCCAACTAGGGAGAGGACAGTGCTTCCACCACAAAGAACAGGTAAAAATTGAACGGCCAGTTGTTGCTTGGCTGCTCTGTGCATCTCTTAGCAACTGGTTTAGAATTGCATTGTGAAAGTCTGGGAGTAGGCCCTGCACTCACCTGTAGTTTGTGCATGGTCCTAGGAAACCTGAATTTGGGGAGAGGGTAGGAGAGAGAGAATTGGTAGGGGGAAAAAAAAGGAAGTGGCACAAATTTTCAGAAAACCTTCTCTATCTTTATTTCTTCCTTACTTCCCTGTCCATCACAACCTGTTGCCTTGAATGTTACTAAGGGGCATGTGATCCCAGTATGCCTGCTTTGGGAAACTGCTCTCTTCTTTGCTGTAAGGACATTAGAGTTTCAAAAAACATGGGTTTGTGGGATAGCCACACCTAGAGGTGCATTTCCAGACTTAGCATCTGTGCTCTTCCTTTCACAATGCAACTAGGATCTTCTCCTAGGCAGCAGATTGCAAGAAACAGATGTACAAAATATTCTTAGGGACAAGACAGTAAGTTCAAGAAGTTAATCAGAGACCATTTAAAATGCATCTGAAGGTTAAGATAGTTCCATAGTGATATGTAACTTTCAGTTTTTTTACTTGCAGCATTTTTATTGTGTAAGTAGCAGTTTGCAATGCGTCACATATTCACACGTCATCATGCCGTCAGCAAGTTCAAGACATGACTAGTGAATCATTAGGGGTGTGTGACATTTTAAAAATCATCCCAGCAGATTTTCATGCTTTTCCCATTACATGTAGCATGAACCAATACCTCTGACGGTAACTAATCAAGGTGGTCAGTGTCAATGAGCACCAGAAGTACACCAGTATGAACATCAGGGCTGCTTAGTACGGAATCATCTTCCACAACTACATTTCATTCATCAAGACAAAGATAGGTGCTATACATAAAATAAGGAGTTTCAATTGGGGTGGGGTGGAGGAAACCTCGCATCTTCTGCCAGCCCAACAGCACACCACAGAAAATCCCAAACCCAGATTTGTGTTAGCTGATTAGCCAGTGACCAACCTAAATAACAAGAGGAGATGAGCCAAACATGATGCATGCTTAAACTGTGGTTATATATAGCAAGTTACCAACCTCAGCCATGTTATTGTGAGAAAATACAGGCAGAAGCTAGGTATTCTCCACAGGAAGAGCGAAAGAGATAAAGTGGGGCAAGTAACTCAACCACTTTTGTATCCCCTGTTTTTACAGCAAATATAGATCATTTCAGCCAGGGATAATGGGTTTCACAAGATAACCATGAACAAATAAGTAATGTTCATATAAATGTGCGTATGGGGGAAGGTCAATAACATATTATAATACAACTACAAGGGTTGAGCAACCTTTTCAGGATTGTGATGAGCAACCTTTTCAGGATTAACTTAACAGGCAAGCTTTTAAGAAATCTTTTTACTTTCTTTAAAACAAGAGCAACACATTTTGGTAAAATAGTTGGTGGTATCATTAGAGAAATAGAAAATGCCATGGAAACATATCAAAGTAGCTGTATTTAGCAGAAAAAAGTTGTAGTTTGGATTTTTATTTATAATACACAAAAAAAAACTTTTCCTAGTCAAGTCTTAGCAGTTCATCAATCTTAAATTGTTAGGTCCAAACCAAAGCCATCCAAGGACTGCAACTATCCAAGAGCTACAGAATACAAAATGTGGAGGCAGTTAAAGCTTCCCTGGAGGGCATGGCATACCAATCTCATCCACATTTGGAGGAGGGTTTTCTGTGATATTCATGCATGGGGTAAAGTTCGAATTGATGTAGCCAAAAAATAGCAAAGTGTGTCCCTGGAAATGGCCACAAAAGGTCATCAGCAGGATGGTAGCTGAAAGAAGTATTTTTTTTTAAAAAATAGGATTCCAAAATTTCACTAGTACACTGGGGATCATATTCCATGATTCCATTTTATTTTACAAAAACGTGGATATGGAAACAAAATATTTGAATGTGTACCCAGGGTACTCTGTTGGAAGGTGCTGTGAATCCAGTGACTGCATAATTCAGTTTTATGTCAGTGATTCACAATGTTAGTTTTGTTCAATATTATAGTACCAAACCTCTCTGATTGGGCTGGTCTGTCTTTCAATAATATTTTTTTTGTTATTCGTTCATGGGACGTGGGCGTCGCTGGCGAGGCCCGCATTTATTGCCCATCCCTAATTGCCCTTGAGAAGGTGGTGGTGAGCCGCCTTCTTGAACCGCTGCAGTCCGTGTGGTGAAGGTTCTCCCACAGTGCTGTTAGGTAGGGAGTAATATAGGTGGAGTAGCACTGAGGCAGCTTCAGTAATGCTACTTTAACTCTGCCACTTATTCAGTCCAGACTGTGGGAGAGTGCGTCAACTTCCCACATTTACAATGCTGAATCCAGCTCTCCAGCACCATTAACTGCAGAAGCCAGTATTCTGGAATGCAATGTGTACTGAAACTGCCATAAATCATATCTACTTCTCAAGAAATCTGCAACTGATTGAATTAGTAATCTCATGTGGGTTAGTACCACACTTACTGCTCTGACTTCAGAAACATAGTAGCTTCACTGCACATATGCTTGAAAGAAGTAGTGTTATTGGATGCACCTCACTCTTGCAGCCAGGTAAGTTCAATAATTGCATTACAGTGTATATATAAGCTTGTCAAATTAAGCTCAGTGTAACAGCACCCCCATTCTGGCCTAGTGTGCATCCCCATCTTGGGGATAGGCTTTATATTGGTACTAAATCTGGAAGCACTATAGCATGAACTGCCTTGGATTTATTGCCACATCAATCTCTCACTTTCTCAATGTAATGAGCCTACTTTTGTGTATGCAATCAGATCTAAACTTTTGTTCCTTTCTGCTGGATGGAAGAAACCAAAGAAATCTGATCAAGAATGGATATTGACCCCTGGTACATATTCACCCCATTTAACAGAACTCTGCATAATTCACACAGCTAAGAGGGCACACCCCAATTACACTGCAGAAATACTGGTGTGAAGCCACAGTTCACGTTATCACGTGCAGACAAAATGAGAGGACAGAAGCCAGGTATCCAGCTGGGAGCTTAGAAAAATAAATGGATGACACCACCACTCAATCAGGCATCAAAAACATAAACTGGGCCTGTATTAGGCAGCAGAATTGGAATAAGCAGTTTCCCAAAGCAGGTATACCGAGATCATATGCTCCTTAGTAACATTCAAGGCAACAGATTGACTTCCCTGTCCATCACAACGAAACAAAATTCAGTCAGAATTCAAACCTTTTTTTGAAACGCATTTATTCCCCACTGCAAATGTTTTCCTTTTATATTTTGTCACACCCACACGGGACGACATATCTGCAGTTGCTTAGCAAGGTTATCTGATAAACAGCATTCTCCATTTTCTCATTTTAAAAGAACCTAAAAATTTTCACAAAATAGAACATTTCTGGAAATCTTTAACATGGCAAGTGTGAAACAGGGGCAGTGTATTTTTATGTGAAATTTTTCTCCTTCCCATTCAGGAGGCTGACTAATTCATTCCGGACTTCACTGTTCCAATTCTACAACTGGTGTCACTTGTGGAAATAAAACTCATATCCATAGGGAGACATTGAAATTCCTCTCTCACATGTATGTGGGTTTACCAAATGAGATTTACAGCTAATCGTTAACAGGTCTTGAACACTGCTGCTCAAATTATTTTAGAGCATCAGTATATATGTCCCAATCACTATTTAGCTAGAGTCATTAACTTGTTCCCTGTCTGATTTCTCTTCCTTACACTCATTATTCTTATCACGACATCTCGGTTTTCATTTTCTTCCGTAAAGCACCTCAACATGGAGTGAGATCTCCAGCTGTAAACTAAAGCCTCAATATCTCCACTGCTCTACAATGGTAATGTTATACTGAACCACGTATCAAGCTTTGCCTCAAAAGGAAATGTTTCTATGAGCCAACCAGCATTCATGGTTTTTTGAGGGTGACAGATATACTTGGCCAAAATGTAGCTAGAGAGTCAACAAAGTCGAAATTTTTCCATCCATGCCATATGATGCATAATTTAATTTTTGACATATCTGTAGCCTGTGCAACAACAACTTGCATTTATAGTGCCTTTAACATAGTAAACCATCCACAGGGCTTCACAGGAGCGATTTTCAAACAAAATTTGACAATGAGCCACATAAGGAGATATTAGGACAGGTGACCAAAAGCTTGGTCAAAGAGGTAGGTTTTAAGGAGCGTCTTAAAAAGGAGAGGAAGGTAGAGACGGAGATGTTTAGGGAAGGAATTCCAGAGCTTAGGACCTGGGCAGCTGAAGTCATGCCTACCAATGGTGGAGCAATTAAAATCGGGGATGCGAAAGAGGCAAGAATTGGAGGAGGGCTGTAGGGCTGGAGAAAGGGAGGGGTGAGGCCATGGAAGGATTTGAAAACAAGGATGAGAATTTTTAAAAATTGAGGCGCTCTCAGTCCTGGAGCCAACATAGGTCAGGGGCGAGCACAGGGGTGATGGGAGAATGGGACTTGGTGCGTGTTAGGATACGGGCAGAGTTTTGGATGAGCTCAAGTTTGTGGAAGGTGGAAGTTGGGAGTCCAGCCAGGAGAGCATTGGAATAGTCAAGTCCAGGAGGTAACAAAGGCACAGATGAGGGTTTCAGCAACAGATGAGCTGAGGCAGGGGCGGAGACAGGCGATGTTACGGAGGTGGAAGTAGATGGTCTTGGTGATGGAGCAGATATGTGGTCGGAAGCTCATCTCAGGGTCAAATAGGACACCAAGGTTGCAAATGGTCTGGTTCAGCCTCAGATAGTGGCCAGGGAGAGAGATGGAGTTGGTGGCTAGGACCAAAGACAATGGCTTTGGTCTTCCCAATATTTAGTTGGAGGGAATTTTTGCTCATCGGACAAGCAGCGTGACAAATGAGAGACAGTTGAGGGGTCGAGAGAGGTAATGGGGGTGAGGTAGAGCTGGGTGTCATCAGTGTAAATGTGAAACCTGACATTGTGTTTTCGGATGATGTTGCCGAGGGGCAGCACGTAGATGAGAAATAGGAGGGGGCCAAGGATAGATCCTTGGAGGACTCCAGAGGTAATGGTGTGGGAGGGGGAAACAGAAGCCATTGCAGGTGATTTCCTGGCTACGACTGGCTAGATAGGAATGGAACCAGGCGAGCACAGTCCCACCCAGCTGGACAATGGAGGAGAGGCGTCGGAGGAGGATGGTGTGGTCAACCACGTCAAAGGCTGTAGACGGGTTGAGAAGGATGATAGTTTACCACGGTCATAGTCACATAGAATGTCCTTTTGTGACTTTGATAAGGGTCATTTCAATACTGTGGCTGCGGCAGAAATCTGATTGGAGGGATTCAAACATGGAGTTGTGGGAAAGATGGGCACGGATTTGGGAGGCGACAACAAGTTCAAGGACTTGAGAGGAAAGGGAGGTTGGAGATGGGGCGATAGTTTGCAAGGACAGAGGGGTTAAGGGTTTTTTTTGAGGGGGTGATGACGGCAGATCTGAAAAGCAGGGGGACAGTACTTGAGAAGAGGGAGCCGTTAACAGTATCAACTAACATGGGGGCCAGGAAGGGAATTTGGGTGGTCAGCAGTTTGGTGGGAATAGGATTGAGGGAGCAGGATGTGGGTCTCGTGGTCAAGATGAGCTCGGAGAGGGCATGAGAAGGGATAGGAGAGAAACTAGAGGAAGATACGAGTTCAGGGCTAGGGCAGGGATGGAAGTGGCAGAAGCAGCTGAACGGACAGTCTCAATCTTAGTGACAAAGAAGTCCATGAGCTCCTCGCACTTTTCGTTGGAGGTGCACTTGAAAGGGAAACAGGTTGGGGTAACTGTTAGCCCTGTGGAATGATATCCTATTCACACCATGCATAAAGTTGGAAGTTCCAATTCATAAAAGCCAAGGATCTGCCTAGGGAAGCTACCTTTTTGCCGTGAACATGAAGTTGAAGTATTGGAAGAGTGCCTGATTTATAATGCAACCCATTGTAAATGATTATCATTTTTTAAAAATTAAACCACACACATGGTATAAATTCACAGCATGATACAAGGCAGTACAACTGCCTGCACTACTCACGGGTTATGTGGCCCATGCTAGTTAATGGTTCCTTTATCGTAGATTCCCAACCGTTACTGTCTGTGGCTTTCAGCAGCAGCAAAAGTAAGATGCCCTACACTGCAACCACAGCTTGTACCATGCGAACAGTTCTACCTGCTTATTGCTCAGTCCCTTGATGGGATGTACAGTATTTGCACAAAGACATGTCGTCACGATGAGGTAAACAAGTGCCGTAGATTTTCAAATAAAAAAGGACAAACAACTGAAACCAAAACTTGTGGTTTACACCATTAAGGTCACCCTCACCCACTGCCCTGCAGAGGCAGTGCAGTGGCGTCAAACTATATCAGGGTGTAATAAGCAAATTAAACCTGAAGACTTTGTAATCACTTTCATGCTCCAAATGACGGTGTTCGTGACATTTAGAAATATAAGAGAAAGCTCTTAGTCACCAGTGTTTTATATGGAAGTTAGTCTAGAACCTTCAACATTACTTTAATTAATCTATCCACTGAAACTTTTATTGTTTAAAGATCAACGAATATAAGGATTTGCCAAATATTTATAAATTATATGCAATTTTGAAACTTTCCAATTTTGTACCTGAATATTACGGACCATGGCATCATCACCCTTCATCTTGGCTAAAGCCATTTGTTCTTTTAATGTCTCTTGCCTCTGTTGCAAAATCTGTAGCGATTCTTGAATATGAACAGAACCATCCTGCAAAAATGCAACATCAGTTAAGCACTTCATCATTATGAAGGATCTTCATATCAAGCAACTGCAGTCATCAGTAAAGACAATATGTTGAGTTTTGATACTGTAGTGCAATCGAGAGCTGCATTAAAAACTCTTCAGCATCCAGAGATTTTTTAGAATCAGTTCCACAAAGCACAAAAAAAAAGTCCATACGCGATCTTACAAATGCTAAAGAGGCTCCATAAAATACATCTTAGCTATAAATTTGTAATATAAAAACATTTTGTAACAAACGTATACAAAAGCTAAATGTCCTCCCTTGCACTATAGGAGGTCACATTCATAAATACTCTGCCATGATGCAGGTCAATTCCTGCTATGACCATCTAACATCTCCAAAATAGATGCCTGGTGTACTTCACGATCATCTCACAGAAGGTTTCTGGAGAGGACACAAAGCCCTGGACACAATTTACTTTGCACCAAGCCAATTTTGTGGCAGGTTACCAACAATAATCATGAAAGAACTCCTAACGTGAATTAAGAAAAGGCCAGTAAGCCCATCAAATTGTATATACAGTCCATATACAATCTACCCTACTCTGTACCATCTATTTAATCTTGAGGGCAAATTGGGCATAGACAATCCCTGATCCTGGCTCTCTAATTATCTACTCAAGTTAAACAGTTGGCTTATATATCGCTCTCATACATAAGTAAACTGTACAATAGGGGTACAAAAATAGAGGAGAGCCAGGATCATATTTCCCCCCATTCCCAGCCTTTCTGCCCAAAGTCTGCTTGAGCCTCAATTCATAACTTAGAGCACTAAACCTTAGAAGAATTCTGCCATGCTTTTCTCAACCCATCACTGTCCTTTTGATAAAGTACCCAAAATGCAAATATGACGTCAACAGCGATCTAAGCAAGGTTGAAATAACTTGTCTTGACTTTAAAGTGAAATTCCCTGAAGAGAGATCTTAGTATTTAATTAGTTTTGTTCACAACAGCTTCACATGGACTGTAAACTAAGTGAATGATCACCAGTAATATGACAATTCCTTTCTGTCCTCATTGGGAAAAAGAGCAGTTACAGGCATTGAAGCCTTTTGCATGAATGTGTGTTTTCATTGCAAATACAAGGAGTGTGGCAAGCGTGAATGGCTTGACATTCTGCAACCATTGCTCTCTGCCACTGCATGGTAAAACAGGCTGTATAAGAACAGCAAAGTAAAATGGGCCTGCTCTGCCTATTCCAAGCAGTTCCAATTCTAAACAGCATTAACATATGTAAACACAGGCATGGATTACCACAGTGTATCAAACAGAATAGGAATTTAAAGCTTGGCTGCTAAGATTTACTATTAGCATGACACTGACATTCATAGTGGAAATGGAATTCTGCCCAGTGTGTGCATGGTTCTGGAAAGCATCCCTTTTAGCAGCCCAGCCAAGAACTGCCAGAAGCATTACAAGTGAAACTTGCAGACTTGAACAAGAGTCAGTCCAGATACTTGAACCTGTGAACTTTATGTTATGAAGGAAACTTCCTGGCATTCCGCTACGGTGCCACTGAATCCTGAGAATCTCAAGAGTTTGTGAAATTAGAAGGCTACCACTGATGTACAGTTACCTCCACTGGTTTCTAATCATTTCCAAACCTGCATTTCACTGCTTAGAATTCACAGGTTATTCAAGTTTGGTATTCAGCCTGCATTAGAAGAAAGTCCAGTTGAACTATTAAATAATAGACATTACAGAAACACAATCTAACTTTAAAGCATTTCTGGCATTGCTTTTTACTTTTTGTACAAACAACAAACAAAAAAATTGATATAATGACTTTGCATTTGGTAAACTTGAATATCACACTCTCATACTATGGTATGAGATGTACAGATATATATTTGTACTTTTATTTAGAGACAATAAAAAATATCCTGCCCGCACACCCATTTCCTTGTTGACCTACATTGGCTCCCTATCCTCCAATGCATTAAACTTAAAATCCTAGTCTACAAATCTCTCAGTGGCCTTAGGCCACCCTATCTCTGCTGCCTGCTTGAGCCCTATATCCTCTCCTACACCCTCTAATCCTTAGATTCTGGCCTGGTGTGTATCCCACCCTTCCCATCATCTACTATCAGTGGTGCAGCCATCAGCCACCTTGGCCCTATCTCTGGAACTCCCTCCGCCTCTCCACTTCTCAAAACCCACCTTTTTGAACAAGCTTTGAGTCACCCCTCCGAATTGCTCCCTTCATGACTGGACATCCATTCCCTTATCTCCCCCCATCTGTGAATTGATTTGGGCCTTTTTTAACATTAAAAGCTGCATAGAAATGCAGGTTATGTGTAGCAGTCAAAAAGTAGTAACAAGTCTTGAGACGAGATTGTACATTTAATGCATGCTGAAGGAAGGAAAGTTTTATTCTATTTTCTCTCTTTTTTTGTTGACACAGCGTATCATACCGAACACCAATGAATTGATGAATGAGGATGTCCACACAGTTGTCGTATGATCACTGCACAGTTCAACATTTAGTTGCCAGAAAATAATACCGTCAATGTGTGTAAATACTTGCATACGATATCTACAACTGCCATTTAAAATACTAACACATCCTCATGGATTATATTAACTTAAATAACCACAGCCTACAGTAATTGCATCTGAAACTATTGAGTGTTTTTTTTGCATTGTAGGCTGTGACATTTGCCCTAGTTATTGCACTCTGTAAGATTTCTGATTTTATCAATTCGTACCCTGGTTCTTTGTGTGAGCTCCAACCATATGAATTAATGTGCACAGAAGTCCACATTCTGCGCATTTGCACTCTGAAAACACAATCACAAATTATTTCATTGCTAAAAAGGACCATGATTTCCAAAAATGAAATCTTCCACTCATTCAAAATGCACAAGAGCAAATTCCACCCCAAATGCACCCATTTTGCACACTGGCAACATAACCGTTGGCTTTTTTTTTGTATTTCTTCTTTCTTTTACGAGCTCTGTGCTTCAACACATTTGTTCCACTTTACTTCTCAGAAACCAGTGTGCAAATTATATGACTGCTTGAAACTTCCTGACATCTCGTAAAATAAAACTATTTTAACGTTCAAGTTATTGTCAGAATCTAGACATATCATTACATACCTTCAAATACTCATTAATAGAAGGGGCATTTAGGAAAGGGAAACCGGCACCTAAAATACTGAACCATACATTACCTCTGTTTTTATCCGTTTAGGAGACGATTCATCCTGTTCTGCACATCTAGACCTACAGTTAAATACAAACAAGCAACTTTTAATAATCTAACATGTGAAATGTTAAATGTCAGGAAAAGAAGAAAATCAAATACAAATTTTGAGAGTTTAAAAACAAAGGCCTTCACCTGGAGGTTTTATAAGTGTATTTGTAGGTTACTTCGCGGGAGACTTGTCGAGCCAACGTAAATAGTTCATCTCTCCGAGTGAGCAATGCGTTATCCTTTGAACAGAATTGAGCGGCTGCTTCATTAACAGTTAGCTGTAAACAAACGTCAAATTATGAGTTGCAGGACTACTTTGATGGCTCAGCTAATTAAAGACGGAATAGCTGAGCCATACTTACCAGGAAGGTTAGATCCCCAGTCCAATGTGAGTTAGCTGAGCCCAGCTGGGGCTGTGATAAAGGGGCTATGATAAAGGGGCTATGATAAAGGGGCTATGATAACAACAGCGGCTGCACTATGTAACTCATTGACTTTTAAGCACTTTGAGATGTTTCGGAGAAATAAATGCAAGTTCTTCATTATAATCTAGGTTAGCAAAAGGGGCAGGGGGAAATCACCAGAGGTCCCTTTCTTTATTGCTATCCATCGACCTCTGCTGGAAAGTGCACCTATGTCGTGGCTGGTTGAGAACAGGATAGGGCTCAGCTGCAATGTCCCATACAGTTGAATCACCAGCCAACACTTTAGGCTCACACACATCCACTTGGATGAGGTAATAGAGTATAGATGGTGTACTCCAGCAAGATTTCAACCCTCCAAGATAAGGAGGGATGGAAGAAAATTGCTGAAGAAAAATGGTAAAAAAAAGTCTTTCAACACAGTGTTTACAAAAACTTTAACCTTTCCATCACTGCATTGAAACAAACAATCTAATATTACAAGAACACACTCCCATAATGTAACTTCAGTTATCCTTTCAAGGCTAGATAGCACAGTGGTTAAGAACACAGTTCTTACTACAAGCAAACTTGATGTTAGCAGTGGTGCAGTAGAAAGTGCTCTTCTGAGGCTGGAATTGAGGTATGTTATTGGGCAACAAACTTGCTAGTTGTGCCTCTACTTTTATTGGGATATTTTTCACATAAGCAGCTCCTCAATTAAAATGTTTTTATGATGGAGAGGATTAAGACTTTTCAAGTTCTTCAAAATGTAATGCAGTTGAAAAAGATTGAATACTCAAGTAGTAAGCTCAAATAGTCGAATCATTAATTTAACATTAAAAAAGCTATTACACATTTTAATTTGATTTAAGTTAATAGAAAAAAATCAATTATAACTTCACACAAAGTCAATGGCCCAGATTTTGCTGCCAAAATAACAGCGAGTTTAATGGCGTTATTAATGTACAAATCGTTCAGCAACTTGTGGCGGGGAAGAGATGATCCGTGAATTGCGAATAGTCACAAGTTAAACTCACCGCAGAAAGTTAGGGCTGCTATTTAATTGCATAAGTACCTCTTTAATGAGGAGATTTATATTCCTGCAATGCCAACCAACCTCTCCAGCCCAGGAAGGGAACAATTTAAACTGTGGAGTCGCATTCCTACAGGTCGTAAATTGTTGTTTGAGATTTTTAAAATTGAATTTTTTTTTTCTTATTTTTCCTTTCTTTCTCTTCTTTTATCTCTCTTTCAATCCAATCTTTCTTTCCCTCTCTCGTTTCTCTTTCTGTACCTGATTTGACTTGAATTCACCCAATTTTCTTCTCTGTCATTCCTCTGTTTCTTTCTCAATCCTTAAATCTCATTCTTCAAGGAGATAGACTATTGGTCCTGTCATTCAAGGTCCCAGATGCCCCATGGCCCTCACTATGTCATTATCAGTTCGCACTTCCAGCAACTCACAGGGCAAAAAAATTGAGCTGAATGGTGAGGGAAGAAGTCTAACTAACAGGGCTTTGAGATGCCCAATTACAGCAAAATCAGGGTCAATATTGAAAAAGGACTTGCTTAGAATCAGTGTCCAGAGAAGGCTAGGCTTACTCTGCCCAAAGCCTATAAAACGTACATTGTACACATTACAGGTAATTTAAATTCTTGAGCATTTGTGAAATGCCTCCTTATAGATTCATTATAACTGCTGATAATTCTGCAATAGTGAAAAACATTTCTAGATCTGTTGTAATTTCTGCAGATCTTGATATAAAATTTGACTGGATAACAAATTTAAACAAAACCAACACTCCACAGTCCTGGTGACAGCAACAATACAATCCCGATCCAGAAAATCATAGAATCAGAGAATGGTTACAACACAGAAGGAGACCATTTAGCCCATCGAGCCCATGCCGGCTCTTTGTAAGAGCAATCCTGTTAGTCCCATTCCCTCGCTCTTTCCCTGTAGCCCTGCAAATTTTTTCCCTTCAAGTATTTATCCAATTCCTTTTTGAAAGTCACGATTGAATCTGCTTCCACCACCTTTTCAGGCACTGCATTCCAGATCATAACTACTCACTGCATAAAAAAGTTTTCCTCATGTCGCCTTTGGTTCATTTGCAAATCACCTTAAACCTGTGTCCTCTGATTCTCGACCCTTCCACCAATAGGAACAGTTTCTCTTTATTTACTTTATCTAACCCCTTCATGATTTTGAACACTTCTATCAAACCAGCTCTTAACCTTCTCTGTTCTAAGGAGAACAAACCCTGCTTCTCCAACCTATCCATGTAACTGAAGTCCCTCAACCCTGGAACCATTCTAGTAAATCTTCTTTGCACATTCTCTAAGGCCTTCACATCCTTCTTAATGTGCAGTGCCCAGAACTGGACACAATACTCCAGCGGAGGCCAAACCAGTGTTTTATGAAGGTTCAACATAGCTTCCTTGCTTTTGTACTCTAAGCCTCTATTTATAAAACCCAGGATCCCGTATGCTTATTAACAGCTTTCTCAACCGGTCCTGCCACCTTCAAAGATTTGTGCACATATACTCCCTGTTCCTGCACCCCCTTTAGAATTATACCATTTAGTTTATATTGCCTCTCCTCATTCTTCCTGCCAAAATATATCACTTTGCACTTCTCTGCATTAAATTTCATCTGCCATGTGTCTGCCCATTCCACCAGCCTGTCTACGTCCTCTTGAAGTCTATTACTATCCTCACTGTTGACTACACTTCCAAGTTTTGTGTCAAAATACTTTTGTTTACAAAACACTGATATCCAATACAGTAAGCAAATTAGTGGGACTCACGTAGTTTTGACAAAACCAAGACTTTCTCATACCTGAATAGTCCTTAGGGAGTACTAAACTTTCTTAGGCTACAAGTGAGCAGGAAACACATTTTAGTTGATGCTTTTCTGTCTAATGTCAATTTACCTTTTATGTAAGATCAGATTATACTGGTTCTTCAGCCCAACTTTTATTGGAAAGTAAGTACAGAACATAAATGACTAAACCACTTGCTTTGCACATTCTTGTAACAGATCTGAGTACCCAAGGCAGGGAACACTCCCACTCACTATGAACACATGCATGAAGATCTGTCATTTCTAAACTAGGGCGGGAGCTGAAATCCTGCCCACTTTCCAATAAAGTAGTACATGCCTGGTCTGATGACTGTGGAGAAACATTAAAGGAATCTTGGGCTCCACCTGTTCTACTAATTGAAGGACTGCAGTATGTACAATGTTGTAAAGGGTGTAATGTAAAAAAAAAGAAAAGTTGAGTAAGACATTGAGATATTCCAGTACCTCATGAAGCGTAAGATGTTTTCCATCCTTCCTTTTGGAATCGAACCGTCCATATATTGCACTATATTTTCGGATTTCTTCTTCTTTGTGGGGGTCGTCATCATTCATTTCAAAGATGTGACTTATCATTTTTGCTAACTTCTTATTGGTTTTTAAAAATTCTTTAACTTCATTTCCGTCCGTTTTTGGAATGCCCTGAACCAAACGCTCAACAGATTCTGTAATTGCAATGACTGCAGCAGCGTCAAGAGTTTCACCATTTTCTTTTGGAGAGGACGGAGATGCAGGATCAGCGGGGGAAAGACTGTGTTCGCTCTCGGTTGTGGACTGTCCTTGCCAGAACCGTGGTTCACTGCATATTTGCAGTGGTGAGTTCCCTGCCATAGCAGATTTGTTAGGGCCCACACCCTGTCCACATATCGCAGCCAAGCATTTTGGAAACTTAACAGGAGGTTCACGAAGGTTACTGTTTCTTTCATGACTGTTAGCATTTGACCCAGGAAAAGCAGCTGAGCCCTCAGATATTTTGTACAGTGGGATGCTGCTGACTGGTAGAGAGTTCAGGGGTTGATTGAAGACAGAGGGATTTGTCACCCAGTCTCTCAAAGCTTTTTGCAACCTCCTGACATGCAGAGGTTTGCTAGCCATGCCAACCAGAGCCATGATCTCCAAGAATTCCTCCTCCCCTGCTTCACAGAGCTGCTGCACATCGTCTCCCCCTTGCTGAATGAAAGCATCATAATAAGACAAGAGATTGGCTCGCTGTAGAATGCGATAGAGTTGCAATTCACCAAGGGTCCTCGGTAAAGAAGTTGCCATGACCAAATGCAGCACCTGTGTTCAAAAAACAGTAAATTAATTAAAGTAAAAAACCATTTGCAGAGTAAATGTCAGACTTTGGCTGTTCACACAGTGAATTCTGAGCATTCATACCACACTCCACCTCTGCTGTCTGTAGGTGGCATGATACAGGCTCCTCTTGTTTGCAGCACAGACATTCTCCAACGTTTATAGCCTGATAACTTGCCCACAGTATTAAGCAATAGGTACTCCCATGATACATCCATAAGTGTTAACTACATTTGTATTTCATTTAATATTGTTCTTCATTTTAAACCAATCCAGTGACATACTCATTTTATTTAGCTGCAAAATGGCATTCTTCCATAATCAAAAAAAAATTCCACTTGAAAAATATTTCTCGTTTACCGGATCAACGAAAAATAAAACTGAAAAGAAATGGCAAGACTCTCTTCAAATATAAGTTATGAGTGCTCCCTGAAAAAAAATTAACTACCATATTTTTGTCTTAGTTGTTCTGGATATTTTTATTAAAACAGTGTGTTGATGACATAATTGGCTGAGGTATTGAGCCAGACACTGCAAGGGAATTGAATTTACCGTAGAAGAGTCATCAAATCAGAGTGCTTCTGTACTCGTGTCATTTCAACTGTGTGTGTTGATTCAATACTCTGTCACGGCAAACTTAGCAACTCCCAGTGTTCCAATCACTGGAATGCCTCTACTGTACAGGAAAATGGCCTTTATGCAGGTGTGCCAACAAAAGAAAATAAAAGATGCTGGTAACTACAGGATGTGAGTGAGTGAGTGAGTTAATGTCTGAATAGGTTGTAGCAAGTCTAAAGCTGGGATACTGGGCGTGTTAAACAGAACAAACAAGGTACAAATTTCCTCCAAGGGCAGGTAAGTAGCCATCACTAAATTAGCATTTTAAAATCCATGGGGCCTATTATAAAAGTGCCATGTTATTGAGGTATTAAAGTCTCAATCAAATGCATCTGTTGCATTTTTTTGCTACATAGTAAATATCAGAATTTAATTTTGATACTTTATTATTTTTCCCCATGTGTCAACAAAAAGGGAAAAATGTACAGTCTATAGCTTCACCGACTGTTAAATAGGAACAGGAGTAGGCCATTCAGCCCCTCGAACCTGTTCCTGTTATCAGCATTCAATTTAAATACCAGTCAGCAACATAAGTTCATCTATAATTATGTTAATGATGGGAAGAGATGCAATTGGAGTGTTACCTGCTTAACTATAAAGACAATATACTACCTGTATTGCACCTCTTTATTTAAAGTTCTTTCTCCAAGATAAGAAACAGCTGGGCTCAGAACTCTGGTCTGCAATTGTTTGTTTGTTTCTTCCTTCCACTCCCTCCTTCTCCCTTCCTTGGGGTATTTGCATCAGTAGGCTGTTATTTAGCTTGTCGTCACTACCAGAATTGCTAACTCCTTACCATTCTACACTCTGATCTCATCAAAAGATAAAACAATCAGTCCAGTTCATTGGACATCTTCATCTCAGTAATCATTTAAAGTCACATCAGGGATATGCAATGTATGATTTACCAGACTATTAGAGTTTCAAGTAAATAATGTCATATCCAATAAAATATTGCTGATGAAGTGATAAATGAGAGCAGTCAAAGGCAGTGCATTTTATGAATATATACAGATCTTAGTTGGAACTGGGGCTAAAGCCAAAAACAAGGGATTCCATCAATTAATTCAGGGGAATGCTCTTAAATTATTGTTCTGTAAAGTGGAAAAGGGTGGAAAACAAAGTGTAAAGTTCTCTTTCAAAATATTATGTAACATACATTTAACAACCGGTGACTGGGAGTGTATTATAAAGCTGTAAGACACTAATGGGGTGAAATTGCTGCTGTCAATAATTATAGTAGAAAACATCAGCATACATATTAAATAGGATTTCCTATTTTGTATGGATGCTGATTTTTTTTTTGATAAAAAAGGATCAACAGGAAGAATTTCACCACCCAAAGACTTGAACAAAGTTAAGCTTCAGCAAGTTAGAAAGTTATTTGAACCCCATGAACATGTTGCAATCTCAAACATGCTTCCAGCCACTTTAAAATGTACAACAGGAAACCATTTGTCAGAACATCTCCCTTGCAGAAATGACCAGCCATCCAACTGGTTGCAGCTCCCAGCTTGTCCTGAGTGTATAATTATATCATATAGTAAATTAGCTTCCTTGCTAAATAATTAATGCAATACAACTGGCCCCTACCATATGTAAATTTCAATATATATCCCATACCAAGTCCCACACTCCTATCCCACCACTGAACATCTGCCAGCACATTAACTTAAACATTTTCATTCTGATTTTGAAATCCTCCTATCACCTTGTTCTTCCCTACCTCTGCAATCTTCACTCTCCATTCTTCTGACTGATGTCCCCTTCTCTCTGCTATTGGTGTCATAGCTTCAACTAACCATGCCCCTGCATTCTGTAATCCTCTATTCAGACCCCTCTCCCTTACTACTTCCGTCTCCACCTTTAAAAGCCTTCTCCAAACCTTTCTCTTTTGATCATGCTTTTGGTCACCTCCCCTCACTTCAGTTCCTCATCCTACGTGGGTCCAATGATGCCATTGTAAAGCATCTCGGTCACATGAAAAAACCGTAAAAGTGCAAGTTGCTGTTGCTACCATTTACTTATCCAAATAGGTCCGTTCCCCAGTTTTGATAAATGCTATCGATTTTCTCCCATTCCTGACATTTCTGAACTTAACGCTGGAGTTCATATCTTAAAATCGCAAAGTGAAAGTTTCCCCAAGTCAATTTTTATTGGCCGTGTTTTACTGTGCAGTTCCTTGTACTTTTTTTTAAGTTAAGAAAGGTGTGACAAAAGCAGGGGGTTTCTTTGGAAAATATACTATTCTGACATGACAAGTGAAAACTGTTTACAAAAATTCATATAAAGAAAATAGTAAAAACTACTAGTCGATCTCATGTGGTGTTATACACAGGGAATCAAGACAAAGTGCAGACTTCAGGGGAACTGGGGTTAAAAGTTGGGGATAACTGAACCAGGGGATGTAGACATAAGATTTTTAATCACAGTTAACTTCTGCTATTAATGCGTTAAAAATATTAATTGTCAAAAAAAATACATTAATCGCAGAAGTTATGGAAATAAAAGTTTCAAAAAAAAATTGCAGCTCAGATTTTCAAAACTGTGTTTTCAAACGCCACCTATCCTTCCTTTTGTGTTTAAAATTATTTTGGTTTACTTGACAATGAATCCTCTGGTGCATGCCCTTGTTGTTACTGCTTCCCAGCCACTCAACACTTAGTGGCGGGAAGTGTAGGAACAGATGATAAGAAAAAAAGAAAGGAGGCAGTCAGAGAGCAATAGGGCTTGTCACTTGACGGGTGGTGGCGAGGGGAAGGGTGTCATTCCGGGTTGGGTAGTCAGACAAAGATGCCAGGTTGGGTTGGGTAGAGCAAAGAGCCTGGGGGTGGCAAAGCAGGGCAAAGAGCTATCCTTAAAATAAGGAAGAGATCTAAAAATAAAAAAGTGGAAAATAGGGCTGTCAAGCAAATTTTAAAAAATTAAGTGATTAATGTGGACCAATATTCAAAAGAAAGCAATCGAAAGAAAAAAAAAATGTAAAGGTAAACTAAATCATTATGGAATGAAGCACTAAAGGACTTGTGAATGGGAAGTTTACTTTTTAAAAAAAACATTCTGACAGTTCATTGGATAGAACGACAGCTACTTGTATGTGCTGTCAAACTGAGTTCCAGTATCTTTCACGAAATACAGTTCACTGAGTTATTTTATATAATTCCTTGTAATAATAGCATCAGTAATAAAACAAACTTGAATCAGATGGATGCAGTAATTTAATCAATTAAAGATGCGATTAAAACCAAGATTAACAGATTAAAATTTTTAATTGAGAGATTAATCGCAATTTTTTATTATTGTTCGACAGCCCTATTTATAGTTAAATAGCAAAACATACAGCAATTTGTGAAGGGGAGCTAATTAGAGCATAGGAATTTCTCTGGCATCGAGACTGAGGAGCTGGGAGACACAACAGAGCTGCTACAGCGCCATCACTGGAGAGAGGGTGTATTTACAACTTGACAAGTTTACATAAGCAGTTTCCATTATAAATGTGGACACAGGAATTTATAATGGAAAAGTTAACAATAGTGTGACAATAAAGTGACAAGTAGTAAGGTTTTGTAAACAGGAGGTATATGCGGAAGAAAGATTTTTGATATTACACAACTCCACACTTTTTAAAAATAACTTCTTTTATTGGCATTAGATGTCTCTTGCATACTTTTATGAATTCTTTAGTGCTTATTTTAATACGAACTTGTAGCATCTAGGCCTTAAAAGGCAGCAGAAATGCTGATTTACTTATTCTATTACTAACATTTTGCATTCTACTGTGCATTTTTCCACAGCCTCACCGTTGATTTACAAATGAATAATAAAGCAAAGCTGATGATCTCTGCATCTACCTCACTACCTTCAAATTGCACTGATGTCAGAAGATGTGCTTTTCTGCCGACTGTTGCTTGACCCCATTTCTCTGTTAACACAATGAACATTGGCAGTTACAATGGCTTACTACTATGTCTCTACCAGACTCTGGATAAATGTGACGGTCAGTAAACCTGGTCATTTAGGGATTTTTTTTTTGCCAATTTGCACCCACTCCCTCTCCTGAAGACATGACAGCTGAGTCTAAGTCTGTCCTCACCTAACATCCACGCAAGCACACTTTTCAGCAGGGATTACTGGATAGCAATGAGGAATGCAAACCTGCTGACTTCCCCCTCCTTTGCCCGGGGTGCTAAAGCTGACTGGAATACTCCTACTACCTCCAGTCCCCAGCTGAGATCAGCAAATTCAGCACTAATGCAATCAAATCAGGATCCGTTGGATTTCACAGCTCACTTGCATGTTGTCTTTACCAATTGAGCCATCGGGGGCAAGGTAATTATACATGTACATCATAAAAATTACAGCACACAAGGAGGCCATTTGTGGCACTGCTTCTACACCAGTGCCAACTCTTCAACTGGAGCTATACACTCTAATCCTATTTCCCAGATAAAGAGATATTCAAATAAGTATGGTTTACATTCATTGCTATAAACAGGCATATTCAGACCCAGAAAATGTACAAAGCAGTCTTTTCTCTTGCCACTTTATTTTGAGTAGCAGCCCCATCATGGTACTACAATATTTACAATACAATTAAGGGTTGGGGGAAGTTGGTAGGTGATGGAGAGAAGGGTTAATCAACGTCTAATTCAAGTTATTGCAGCAACCGAAGAGACCAGTGAATTGAGCTTCTTCTGCAAAATGACACGAAGCAGCTGCCCACACACAAGCAGCGCCCACTGAGCAACAAACAACTCCTGTCCTCAGCTGGACCCGACCCTCTTGTCTTACAGAGAGCGAGGAAGAGCCTTCAGTTACCAGACTCTGGATAAATCAAGAGGGAGGGCATCAGCCTCTCCCACACTTTTTGTGAAGTCCAAATATTTTCTAACTAATTTCAAACAAATCAAATTGAAAAGACACATTCCACGTAGATTTCTTTAAATTCCCTCATCAAATCTTTATCCCAGATTTACTCGCTGGACTGGGAAATGGTAAACGGTGGGATTGAGATGGGGTTCCGTGCATCGAGTAACTTCTGTCATTTTGTAAAGAGTGATTTTTAAAAAATAAACTAACTCAAAAGAGGGAAATGTCAATGACATTATACGGTTTTGCAGTAGCAATGTAACCACTTATTTAAAAAGTACTGCGCAGATAGAACACATGCCCACAACATGACACATTTAAAATCTCACGCATGTATTTGGTAAATAAAGGTTTAAATTAAATATGATCTACTCGATTCTTCCATCAAATTCATTTTTCTTCTCCCTCGCACGACTGCAGCTTTCACGCCTACTTGAGCCCATAGTATTGGATCTCTATGGGATTCACCCACACAAATACGAAATCCACCCTCTCCTTCCGGCATGAAGGACCGCACAAGCCGGGATTAAAACAAAAAGTAACAATCTTTTTCCCCCCAAAAGAATACATCTCCCATCTCTCGCGGTGTATATTAACATGATCTTGTGCATTTAGCAGAAGTCACAGAAAGAGCCCCCAATGTACAGTGAGTTTGCTGCAGAATGAGACGGCCCGTGCCTACCTGGTACAGTGTGCGCTGCCGGACTCCCTGAGCTCTCGCTCTCTCCTCGCTCGCTCGCTCTCTTTTATTTGATGCACTGTAGCCAAGTGAGAACTTTATCGCCTCTTGTCCCAGCGAGGAGAGGGGCTGCTTCTCTCTGACCGCGCCAATGCCCCGAACCGGGGGAGGCGGGCGGAAAGACAAGATCCAGTTCCTGGCCCTTCCTCTACTGTTGCATTTGAGCACACGGCTGCTTTTGCTTTGCCTGCAGCAGCCCAGATGTTTAACTTGTGCCCGGGTCTCGGAACTGTGATTTGGATTTTTTTGTTTCTCTTCCAGCCTTGCCTTGTCTCTCTTTAGCCTCTCTTCACCTCCTCTCCTCCTCCTCCCCCCCCCCCTCCCCTCCGGGCTGTATGGGATATTCCGGTCTTGCTCATACTCACTCCCACACGGCCAGCGTGACGCAGATCCTGGCGTGGGAGGACGCAGCCCGTGGGAGGCTGGTGGAAGGAATACCAAACATAACTAGTGTAGAGCGACGAATTGCAATGAAGTCAGCTTGTTACCAGCTGAGCATTAGCTGCAGGGACTGCTTATCACTTCTATTTATAAATCTCCCTTTCCGTGGAAGTAAAATATATATATTTTTTTGTCGTGCAGTCATTTTGCTCACTGTCGCGGAGGTCGACCTGCTAACGCTGCACATGTGGTAATACCTAGTAATGGGGAGGAAGGTCTGCCCTCAAAAGGGAGGGGGGGACCCCTAGTGATAGACTGACACAAAAATGTACAGTTCTGGAGCTGTGTGCGCGCTCATTAACCACTTCGATAGTTCCCTCTACAGTTGTTGCCAAAGGCCACTTTGAAACAGATGTTGGTACACACCCAAAGGAAGGACACAGCTGCAGACCTGGGACCCTTAAAATGCAGTGTATCCGGAATAAGACTCGCCTTTCATTGGCAATGCCATAATCCGAATGTTGGAACAAGTTTTCATACCAGTGTTTTAATAGGTATCATGGGGATTCCACAAGGATGCCATCTCAGGTTTACCCTGCTACAAACTTGATGGTGTAAAAGAGATAATTGGCACTGACCAAATGGATTTTGTCACAGTCCAGAAGCTGCTGAGCACATTGTGATGCACTGGCTTCCATATTGACCAGCATGATGTGACTTAAGCCGTTCAGCATAATGCAAGTGATCACTAGGATCTAGCTCTTTCTATATTGTATTATCTCAGCTTTCTTGCCATGTATCATACAACAGGTGAAGAACACATCACAGAAAACTGCTTCAAAATATAACAAACCTTATTCAGTTTCACAGCACTGGGGATAAACACCATGCAGTACATTACTACACAGACTATTTTATTTTTTAACCTGTGTTTTTTAAACATAAAGTTGAAGCTAACTTGGCAAACTCTCTGTAGTTGAAAACTGTGAGCCATCAATTATTGCCAGCATTTAGTAGACCTCTTGGTAACAGTGAATAATCTGAGCACTATTATATATTATTTGCGACACTTGTGCTTAAATTTTGGATTTAAGTCAAGTTGGAGATACTTAATAAATTTAGGGACTATTACTTTTATCTTTAATATTTTGGCTGTTGATGAGGACATGAAATGGTGGGCCCTCCTGCAGTGTGAATCTATGTACCTCAAAGCTGACCTTGCTATTATTATAATTATCTGATTAACAATTTCTGAACTTTCCCCAATTCAAACTTTGTTGTGCTAAGCTGAATAAAATACTGGTAAAGAAATCTAGATAGTATTGTAGAGTAAGGAAATATACTGTAAGTACATATATCAAATGAAATGGTTTAACATGTCAGTAAGAAAGATTAGTACAAACACCAGGAATCAAATCCAGCCTAATCTGATGGGATAAAATTTTATTCACTCTCATTGCTGGAAGGCTGCTCACTAAAATAAATTTGGATAGTCTGTATCCAATTTGTATCAGAGGGTGAATATCCACCACAAACTCTTCATAACTTACAACTACGTTTGCAAGTCTCATTCAGGGTCCAGAAAAAAAACTTATGTAAGAAACTGAAAAGTTAAGTTGCACAATAGTGGATGTTCATCTGATATTAGGATCATGACACACTGCTAGAGCAGTGTAGACTGAGCTTCACTATTCATCTAAGCTATGCTATACCAGACCTGGGGATGTTTGATGCAGACATTGGATGATAATGTATTCCATTCCTCAATGTTTGTCTTAATTAATGCATAATTCAGCAACAAATAATTTTTGGAGCACCATCAATGAATTACAATCAGGTGTAATGAAATAACTCGTCAACCTGCACAGCTTCCTCTTTGGCAGTGAAAAATCAAGTCAAAAGTTAACTTGTCAAGTATGTGATATGATCATGTTAATGCTTAGACATTTGAACCTCAGTTGGCTGAAAAATGGCTATTGAAGTTGGGTTTTATCATCACCAACACCAATAATTATCTGGTAGGTCCCATTTCCAAAATGTGAGAGAGAAATAAAATTAAAATAAAAATACAAGAAAAAGAACGGTTAAGAAACGGATTAGGGGAACAAAGAGTATGAAAGGTGAGCAGAGATAAAGTAATTACATTTTTTTTAAAAATTAAACTTTTTTTGTGTTTATTTTTGTTGTGTAGGTTGACTGCATTACTGCAACATTAGATCTTGATTTAGCATTATGGCATGTGAGCTGAAAATGTTTTTTCAAAAATGGTCTGCCCAGGAGGCTGGAATTGTCTGGCTCTCCTGGCAGTCCAAGGGTTAAAATAAAGTGTTACACCTGAAATGGATCAATTTGCTTTTATCTGATCTCTAACCTGCAGTGAGGAAGTAGTCTTTTAAATATCCATCACGAGTACTAAGAATGATAATTGGTAATAGACTAGTGCTTGGTATAGGAGTGGGAGTATGTAAAAAGGCGTAACTTGAACCTGTGGCTCAGGGCTGAAGTCATACTACAGAATGCTTACACCCACAGATAAATCTAAGATTGAATGTTGAATTGACTAATCTCTATCACCTAAAACAAGTCTCTCATGGATTTCTGGGAAATTTCATTTTGAGTTGAAGAAGAAACCATTGCTGCTTGTGTGGGCTATTGGCAATATGATATAGAATTATATCCTTTAAAAAAAATTGTGACAATTATGATGTAGACATTTACAACTTAAATTTTTAGGATTTTTTTTTGTAGATTTATTTATTCTTTCGCGTCACAAACTGCTCTACAAATTTTCTGTTAGGTAGCAAAGATTCTCTGTGTCATAGACTCTGAAGTTGCTCATAATGTTCAGCTAGCAGGAGATGACATTCCGTTGTGGTGAGCCAAACAATGTCTGCCCAAACCCTGAGAGGATGGAAAAGATGCTTATTTCCATTAGGTGCTTCATCTAGCAGTGCAGTTGAGAGTTCAGAAACTCCACCAAGTGAAGCAAAGAGGTTTGAGTGACAGGTAGGTCCTGCACATGTGCTTGCAACTTTCTGGTTAGAGGTGAGCTGTTTAAAAACTTCAGCTACTGGATCATTGGGAACTTCAGTTTTGTGAAGTATTTGTACTATATTTAGGAAAAGAATTTTAGTTATAAATACAAGCTACAATTATATACTGACTTTGCTTCACCTAATTCACATTAGCAACATATATTTGTCTTACTGTAAATGAGATTCCCAGAAGAGCTCTGGAGATAATTGGATTCCAAAATAGTGAATCTGAAATGTTATTCTCTTTTTCTATTTATCTTTTTATTGATAATCTAGGAAGACATTTTTATTAGCTGGTTTCGGCACATAATTACAAAGAGTACGCATATAGTTTTCATAAAGGCACAAGAAAGAGAGATATTTCTGTGTCCGTTTAAGAATTAGAAAATGGTTATCATGCATTTTATGCAATAAAAATGTGAAATTATTTGTTGTTCAAAATGTAAGAAATGGCTATAGAATGCGGGAAACAATAACCTTTCAACCAGCTATCAGCAGCAAACAAATGAGCAGTTTAAAAGGCCTGGCATTAGGTAGGATTTGATTAAACACCAGTGATAGGGGATCCTAAATTGTAGGATAGCACCAGATTCCATCTCGGATGATAGCCAATTGTTTCAAACACTGGTACCTCTCAGTTCCTTATGCCACCTGTTGAAAGTACATCTCTTGGCACTACCAGCTGAAAATGGCCCTGAAGAGGCTGTTAATACAGCTGTCATTTTGAGTTATTGCCTGAAAAGTTGATGCAGGTTCCTAAAGGTCTCAAGAGCAGAGAAAATGGTGAAAAAACAGTGTGCCTTCTGTGCTTGCACTGGTCTAGTGTTTGTAAGTATTCAATAGGAAGAAAATGTTACAAAAGTTTATACAAAAATACCTATATGGAAAACAGAGTTCAAACAGAGAGATTACTTTTTATTTGTTCTTGGGATGTGGGTGACACTAGCAAGGCAGTATTTATTGTCCATCCCGAGTTGCCCCTCAGGAGATTAAAAATTAGCCAGGGTGGGTTATGGTTGGCAGGTCCCTTTCTGAAGGAAACTAGTGCACCTGTGGGTTTTTATGACAAACTAGAAGCTTTCATGGTTATTTTATCTGGTATCAGTCCACAAGTTACCAGATTTATTGAATTCAATTTTACAACTTGCCATGGTGGTATTTGAACTTGCTACTTTTGGGCTGCTGGTCAAGAATCATAACCACTACACTGCTGTGCCCATTACTGTACTGTTTCAATGCAGCAAAGAGGTGGAAGTCGGCAGTCTTTGTGATGCAGAGGCTATGGGGTCAGAGGTTCAACTCAGCATATATGTGCAACCTGACGTGTCTTCAGATGATGTCACCGAGAGGCAGCATGTAAATAAGAAATAAAAGGGGGCCTCTTTGGGGGACTCCAGAGGTAACAGTACAGGGGTGGAAAAGAGATTCAGCACGTTGCTCATTTCCTTGCTCCCCAATAATTGGAATGTAGTTTGTCCCACACTGCAGAAGCAGTAGGGATATTGCAATACTGACACAAATGGTTGCTTTGAAGACATAATTTGGTCAGATTCCAACAACTATCACAGACTTTCAGTGAGCTGTTGAGGAGCTGGGTTCAGACCCAATCACCAGAGGTAAAGGACAATGTTAGTTTCAGAAAATGGCCATATACCACTATAGCATCCCTTTTTGCCTCTATTGATTTGACGAATAGATTTATTGTTTTTGTTGTAGAATTACTGCTTTGCATGTGCCAAGATGGGGTATATTTAGTCAGCATGCTGATAGGATCTCATGATTTTACACATCAGCCACTGGAGTATGACCTCAGTAAATCAAATTAAATAACAGTGTTAATAGTGTAGGTTGCATTTTGCTTTGAATTATGTTTGTATGAGTTAACCAAATTATTATATCTACAAAATGTTTTTGATTGAATTAAATACATATTGTTCATGCATTAAAGTAATTCAGTTATAATTTGATTTGAACTTGAAACCTGTGTTGCATGCAGAACTACACTTCAGATTAAGTATGCAATGCAAGTATGTATCCTAATTAAATATTCTTCAAAAAACAAATGCATGAAGAGCATAGCAAAATGATTAACAGGTATATAGTATTTTAGTGACTACTTGGTCATGGTGGAACATGACTCACCCAATGCCATCACAAATTTTAACTCCCTCCTAGCCACCCATTATTCTAATACTGCACATATAAATAATGTAATGTGTAATATTACAGAAATATTGATGTTAATTGCAAAGTGAAGTGGCAAGCTATTAATGAGGGTTACAGAAGTAAACATGTGTGCACAATAATCCTTTCTACTTTTGGGTTGGGCAATTTAACACATTTGGCCACTCCTAAAAAGCTTAGGATCATGATTTAAAGCTAAACTTTTGAGTTTCATCAATATTTGCATAATGCATCACAGTTAAATCTCACCACATATTAACTTAGACTTTAATATTTCTTATCAGGAGTAAAAAGAACTATTGATTGGTTCTTTTTACTTTTCTGACTAAAAATGATAAGCAAAAACATGCTGCTGACGTGTTCGTTTTCCCCATGTTTGCAATTCTCTTACCATTAAATAACAATTACAGTATAACATAGAGCCTAGGCCTATCCTGAAGAAATTATACAAACTTTCCGGTGTGAGATTGGTCAAGATGACATACTTCACTAAGATTTTCCCTGCTTCCCATCTACTTCTGGTTCCCACAAGCACCTCCTTTCCTGGTCAACTGCCGTGGGAACTATGGTACAAAATACTCAGTAAATCAAACTATAGAAGGTGACAATGTGAAGGTACTGTTGTTGTAGTTGTCTCAATAATTCCAAGTTACTTCAAATAAAATTGGAAATGCCTAATGCATTAGAGTTAATGTGATAAAGTATGAAAGGTTTATATTTACTTTTTTGACTAGTGAAACATTTGGATCTAATAGCTATATTTTTGTAAGAAGCATAAATGCACTAAGTATAGTTGTGGTCTTCTGATATTTTTCTGAAAACTTCAATTTAGGAGATGTTCTAGTATGAGTGCTGAAGATAAATGCTGAAACCGTTTAACATTTTAATATAATGTACAATTAAACAAGTATGTATAGCAAGTTGTTAATGAAATGGAAATACTGAAAACTTAGTGGGATATTTCATAGCAATTAATGATTGATGAATATCTTTCTTGATAAAGTACATGATGAAATAAACATTTGATAAAGCACAGACCTGAGATTTACTTCCATGATAAAACACACCAGCAAATATGTCATACCTCTGCTGGTGTCTTTCCAATTCCTCCAAACAATTTCTTTCAACATTAGTTTTTATTCTAGTTGTGTGTTAGAGTTAACTTTTTTTGTCATTAATCAATGGACTGCTGTACCTTTGCATAATTCCAATGCATTTATATTTAACTTTGTATAAAGGTGATAGGCCTCTGTCCAAAAATCCTTTTAATTCACTTTTGGAAACTTTCTGAACAAATGCTTGCACTATTTCTAATAGTAAAACATGTTTAATACCTATTGATACATTGCTTTAATTCATCAGCCTCAGAACTACTGAACCATGTCACATGCTCCAACTTACATAAATGTTTGATACATCAAAAGGACGCTGTACTTAAACTATTTTATGAATTCTAGTACTTTAATTTGCAACTCAAGTGATAAGTGATGGCATGAAGTAGAAAAATTTGCTTTGGAGGCTAAAAACCCAACAATATTTCAAACTACATTGTCAAATTGGAGCCAGCCTCCAATTAAAAATATAGTCCCTCAAGCTGCATTGCTTCAAACTACACAGCACAAGTTAACTTCACTAAAAGCAGAAGTGAAGTGACTGATATTTCCCCTGTCATAGCTCCAGTGGCAGGCTTAACATATTAACTCTCAGTCCAACTATCCACAACAGTAATTTAAGTAAAGACTAATTTATAATTTTATGAAAAAAAGAGGCATGGCACAAATAGAATGCCACATATTAGTTTAGGGAACATGGTTTTAAAGAAGAGATACAACAAACTAAGATACAGTATATTGTGAAAACCATTTCATTTCTATGTAACTGTGATCTGACTGAAATAAGTAATACCAAACCAACTAACCTAATATATTATACAGTAAGTTGATCTGGTTTGCATTCAATTGCTTTAAGCCTATGGGTATAATTAAGTCCTATTGTATTAATAGAGGTTGTTTTCATTGGCAGTAATTCTATTGCATTATGTTGACCCTACTTACCTGTGTGAATGGTAAGATTTGTGCAAGCAGCAATCTCTGAATTAAGCTAGTAAGTTACAGTTTATTTAGTACCATACCAATAATGATACAGCAATCATTGTCAGAGAATACCAAAGAAACTATTCAGAAATATTTTAGTCAGTACCTGAAAATTGCTCCTTTAGTATCTTGGCTTTAAAAGGAAATACCAACTCAACTCCACCCAACCCCACCCACTGTCTCTAGCTGATGCCTGACTTTGTAACTTTGAATTTGCAGCTCAAGGGAAGGAATGTGAAATCACCCCATAAAAAGTTAGCATTTTGTAATTCTCCTTTTATTAATTTTAATTAACAGTTTATGAAAAAGAACATTGTGACCTGTCTTATTTCTACTGAATACCAATGATCAAATTGGTTAATTACAAGGTGAAAATCATTATAGTGGGTCAAAAGTGAAGAATGGTTCGACAATAAAAGTAGAGTCAAAAGGATGGTTGTATACAACAGGCAGACTTATTAAATGGAGACATTTTCTCAATTGTTTTTTAGTCCCAGGTTTACTGTGATACAAAATAATAACAATTAAAGCAAGTTAGCTGTCAGAAAGATGACCTGCCATTAAATGGGTATTTGATTAGAAATCTACAGTAAAGATGACTAATAGTTACAACATGGATTAATTTAATATTTTAAGAGGTAACTTGGTCAAGGATATCATATGATTTTTAAATTCCTTGGCTCCTCATCCAAGATGTGAATCACCTCATTTATCTGATGTTAGTTTTGTGCAATGAACCAGCAGGGCGTTTCTCAGTGACAATAATGGGTGACGAGATATCTTTTATGCACTACTATAGTGAAACTGTATGCTTGCTCTTTATAAATTCATTTATAATTTTGCTACATCTAATGCACAGGAGAAATCTTCCCCAATATAATTTAAAGTCAACATCATTGTAATATTTTTTGTTAATTAATTCTTGGGATGTGGGCATCACTGACAAGGCCAGAATTTATTGCCCATCCCTAGTTGCCCTGAGAAGGTGGTGGTGGGCCTTCTTGAACCGCAATAGCGGTTTGATACAACTGAGTGGTTTGCTAGGCCACTTCAGAGGGGAGTTAACAGTCAAACACATTCATGTGGGACTGGAGTCATATATAGGCCAGACTAGGTAAGAAAATAAGGTTTTCTTCCCTAAAGGACATTAGTGAACAAGTTGGATTTTTATGACAATCCGACAGCTTCATGGTCACCTTTACTAAAACCAGCTTTTATTTCCAGATTTGTTTAAACTAAATTTAAATTCTTAAACTGCCATGGTGAGATTTGAACTCACATTCTCTGAATTATTAGTCAAGGCCTCTGGATTACTAGTCCTATAACATAAACTCTATACCGTACCCTGTTGTTTAATAGAATAGAGTGCCCATTAATGAGGTCGCAGAGAAAATTTGTTTCAAAATAAATTGAAAAAATAAACCAGATGGTATGTATAATAGAGTGTGACAGCAATGTAAAAGACAATAGCACACTCTTAGCATGCAATGTCATTTTCTTATTATTTTGTTTTAAAACAGTAGGTCAGTCAGCATTTGAAAGAGAAAATAGGTTAACATTTCAGGTGGGATTCTTTGCTAGTATAGCCATAGTTAGGCAGGGGGAGCTTTTGATTTATTCCAAAGAAAGATATGGAGAGAGCAACAGGTGAAGATCAAGATGTCAGGTATGCTGACTATTTTCACAAAGTGACACCACATGATAGCCTTCAAATCAATTTCAAAAACTTGGAAGATGTAAATAGCTAAATATTACACAATTCATTTCAGTCAGACATATAAAAAGGCATCAGAAAGACAAACGGTAAATCAAACATGGCTCAGAAATGAGAGGGAAAACTTGAATATGAATGGGAGAATCCACCACAAAACTTGGGAAGACTACTAATGTCTGAACTTGTTGCACAGTGTTCAGACCAGAAGTCTGTAGAGTTGTCAGAAGGATGATGCATCCATGTTCTCAAAATTTGGTTTAAACTTGTTATCCCATTGCCACACATATCACCAAATGTTGGTTTTAACTGTATGAATAATCAATACTCTAGATATGAAATTGAGAAGTACAGTAAAAATGACATAACTTGAATTTAATTTTTTTGGGCTGTGAGGTCAATTTATGTCAGACTGAAAGAGATTGTTGTTAGTGGGCTTTGTTATGAGGTGATGCCACACACACGGCTTTGCCCCATTAAAATTCTGGTAGATAATCATGAAGGTGAATGATTAGTGTCTAGATATTGAAATTTCCACCATGGCTGATCTTGGATATATTAATAAACCCAAATAGATTCATTTATGAAAGGAACTGACTCATTTGACACACAAATGTAAACCTCATAAACAGACAACAAGCAGAAGCTAGAGGATTACCCCAATTTGTACTATAGGCTTGTGCCCACTAGGAACTCAACTGAACAGATTCTACATAGGACCTTTACTGTCAGAGGATACTTTTATCCCATTAGTCTGCGCTATATTTGAACCTAGATCCCAGAGGTGAAAGGCAGGGATGAACCCAATACACCACTCAGTTCTTGAGCTACCTTTCTTTTCTTTATTTATACTGAGAATTTGAAAACAATGATTGTTCCTGTGAACTGTAAAAGTGGAACAAAACAGGTAGCAACTAGTGGAAGGATTTTATCATTATTCAAATTTGAACTGAACTTTAAACAAAAGTTTTGAATTTAAAAATATTTTAATAGGTTCTACTTAAATACACTAAGTACAGTTGCAGAGATATTCAGTAAAGATGCAAATAAGAAAATATAAAAATTTAATATTCCATGGTGTTCACTATAAAAAGCCACAAGCTAAAGAGCTGCCCTCCCATATTACTTGCAGAGATCTTTTTAAGTAACTGCATTATTTATATATCTACCTACCTGCAGTGAGTGAGGGTTTATTTATTTATTTTCTAGACCCAATCAAAAAACACTTAATTCATTGTCCCTGAGAGATCTCTAACAGGCACTTTCAAAATTATTTCATGGGAGATGAGCAACCCTCCCGACTTTCAAACCCTTGCAACAGTTAGGAGAAAGCTCTTTACGCAGATGGTTGTTGGATCGTAGAATGCTTTGTCATAGTGAGCTGTTGAGACAGAGACCATTGATTTAAGGAAATATTTGAAGCAAGACAGAGAGTGGGACAGTGGGATTACTTTTGGATTGATCTAGCAAAAAGCTGACACAAACATGATGGGCCAAATGGCCGCCTTCTGTGCAATAAAGATCTATGGTTCGAAGTCCATTGCACTTTGGACATCACGACTCAAAGGGCCCGATATTAGGAGGGCGGCGGGTTCGCAGCGGGGGGGGTCAACTGGACGCGCGAGTAACGCGCCCAGTGAAATCGGGGTGCTCTGCACGCAATCGCAGGCTAATTGAAGCCACTTACCTTTGCTTCCAGGTTTCGCGCTAGAAAGCTGCGCAGCGGGCGGACTGCGCATGCGCAGCATAGGCTGTCAGCTGGAGGAGCCATTTTTAAAGGGGCAGTCCTCCACTGACTGATGCTGCAGGACATAGGCAAAATTACAGCATGGAGCAGCCCAGGGGGAAGGCTGCTCCCAGGTTTAATGATGCCTCACTCCAGGTCTTTTTGGATGGGGTGAGGAGGAGGGGGGAGGACAGAAATCTTCCCCTCGGCGGGCGGGAGGAAGCGGCCTGCCTCTGCCACCGAGAAGGCCTGGCTTGAGGTGGCAGAGGAGGTCACCTGCACCACCAACATATCGCGCACCTGCATACAGTGCAGGAGGCGCTTCAATGACCTAAGTAGGTCAGCCGAAGTGAGTACACTTACTCATTCCCCTACACTCCGTCTGCCACATCACCGCCCCCACCCCACATCTCCTTCTGCATTGCCAACACTACTCTGTCACATCACCCCTCACACCCACTCAAAGCTCATCCTCATCTTACTTGCACTTACTCACCTCGCCAGTACTCATCCCATCACTACCACTCAACACAAGCCTCATACAATCTCATGGCTCGATCTCATTCTCACCCTCTCATGCATCTCTTTCATGGTCAGCCTCACTCAACCTGCCATTACCTGTGCTGCATCACATATTGCAGTAGGCAGCGTAAGGCAAATGTGTCGTCAGCATGAAGGGGATGCACAAGGGTGTTTGAGGGTTTGTCATGGTTTTTACTTTTATTGAATTTCTGATCAACTCACATAACATATTATATTGTCACCACTACTTCCACGTCCTTGCGAATCTTGTCTGGTTTGTGCAATAATGCCCTTTCCTGAGGATCACAATGAAGACCCACAACTGATGACACCCATTGTGTCACTGCAGAGTGGGTGTAGGTGTATTTGCAGAGCTCTTTTGTGCAGACGACTGAGAGACGTCAGCCATGTCCCTGGTGGCACCTTGGAAGGTTGTGGAGGAGAAGTTGTTGAGGGCATTGGTGACTTTGACAGCGACAGGTAAGAAGATGGTGCTCGGGCCAGCCGGGAACAGCTCGGCATGAAGGAGGCTGCAGATGTCCACGACTTCATGTCGAGTGACTCTGAGCCTCCGTGTGCACTGCTGCTCTGAGAGGTCTCGGAAGCTGAGCCTCGGTCTGTGGACCCTGTGGCGAGGGTAGTGCCTTCTGCGACGCATCTCTCTCTGCCTTTGCCCTCCCTCCTACTGTGCAGGTGGATGTGTCACAGCACTGTGTTGTGGGGCTCCACGTGTCCGAGGTGGACGGCGTGGCCGGCGAGGCTGGTGATGCTGTTAGTCCTCCGAGGAGGTCATGACTGCAGCTACGGCGGCCCCCATTCGGAAGATGTACATCTGAGGGGGTCCGCAAGGTAGGTAAATGTGTCTGGACACCGGGGTAAGTGTGCAAGTTGGTGAATTTGATTGTTAGGAGGAGGGTGGTGGAGGCCAAACTTTGTCCAAAGTGACAGAGCGGCCTCCTGCAATGAGTGAGGGTCTCCCCTGCCACCTGTCAAATGCACCTTTGCAGCTACCACAGGCTGATGGCTGCAACATGTCCATTTCAACTGGGAGTGTTTCCCCCAGTACGGGAAACAGTCCCAGTTGATATGAAAATTCCACCCCTCCTAAAATATCAGGTCAATCAGGTCTGTAAACGACCTGAAGTACCTGGTTAATTATTTAAAGTGGCATCCCGCCGGCTTTAATTGCCGGCGGGAGTCCCACATGCGGGGGCTGCACACATGTGAGCGCGTCACTGGAGAACCCAGAAGTGGGCAGGTTGGAGCCGGGCTCCAGACCCACCCCGGAAATCCCCGATTTTTGCAGCCCCTCCGCCACGAATACACCCGCTTGGGGGTGCGAAAATCGAGCCCAAAGTGTCAATAGGATATAAAAGAGAAAGAAAGGCAATAATTTCATGCTGGTTATTTGCGACTTAAGGTCTTTGATAAAGTGCCACATAAGAGACTCGTGACAAAGGTCAGGGCCTGTGGAGTCAGGGGCCAGATAGAAGAATGGATTAAAAGATGGCTAGCAAACAGAAAACAGAGGGTAGGAGTTAAGGGAAGTTTCTTGGACTGGTAGAAAGTGAGAAGTGTTGTCTCGCAGTGTTGAAATTTGCAGATGATACAAAATTGGGGTTATAGCTAATTATGTGGAGGACTGCACCAAAATACAGGAAGACATAAAAAGGCTTGCAGAGTGGGTGGATAAATGGCAAATGAAATTCAATCTAGTGAAGTGTGAGGTGTTTCATTTTGGTAGGAGGAATAAGGAGGCCACTTATGCCTTGGAAGGTAAGAAACTAAATGGAGGAGAAGAGGAGCATAGAGACCTGGGAATACAGATACATAAATTACTCATAGTAACAACACATGTTGATAAGGCCATAAAAAGTGCAAACAAAGTACTGGGGCTCATTTCCAGAGGAATAGAATACAAAAGCAGGGAGGTAATGTTGAATTTATGTAAGAACTTTGGTTAAGCCACATTTGGTATACTGTGTGCAGTTCTGGTCTCCATACTACAACAAGTATATTGAAGCACTAGAGAAAGTGCAAAAAAGATTTACAAGGGTATTACCAGAATTAAGAGGAGGCAACTATCAGGAAAGATCAAGCAGATTGGGGCTCATTTCTCTGGAAAAGAGAACACTAAGAGGAGACTTGTTTCCACTTGTGGGTGAGTCCAGGAAGGGGGGGGGGTGCACAAATATAAGGTAGTCACTAACAGATCAATAAATAATTTAGGAGGAATTTCTTTATACAGAGAGTGGTGAGAATGTGGGACTCACTGCCACCTGGAGTAGTTGAAGCAGAAATATTAATGTATTTAAGGGGAGGCTTGATGCATACATGAGGGAGAAAGGAATAGGGGGATATGGGGACAGAGAGGGAGAAGGCTTGTGTAGAGTATAAACACTGACATAGACCAGTTGAGCCGAATGACCTGTTTCTGTGCTGTAGCTTCCATGTATTTCTATAGAAATTTGTAAGCACTTTCAATCTAAAAACTTCCCTTGCCAACTGTATTTAGTATCTACTTGATTTCAGATTTACAGCTATTACACTTTGTGGCCTTAAAGGGACCGGCCACTTAAACACCTTAACAGCAGAATAAAATATATCATGTATAATACTCTGACCTTTATAAAAAGAACTTGCATTTATATATTTTATAAAACAACATATCATCTGACTTACCATGAATAACACTATAGAAGATTCAGTACTAAGAGACAAAAATTGACATTCTAAGAACAAACTCAAAATCTCTACCTACCTAGAGGAAAGTTTGAAGTTCTCGTCAGAGAAACAGTCACCGTAGATCCCAAAATAGATGTAAAATGGCTCAATCTGCACTTTTGTAAGTGTAGTATGTGACAGTAAATGTTATGGGATGGCTTGTGATGTGATCTACCATATGGGATGAAGGGAAAGAAATCCTAAATGCATGCAAAAAGGCCTTGTTTATTATTTCACAAAATATAGTGACCAGAGCAATTTTGCTGCCATGGTGCTTTAAAAGGCTTCATTCTGGAAGAGTTCATTTGTTTGGTTACGGGATGGACCTTCAGTTTCTTCTTGGTCCCACCTGATCTTCCCAAGCTACATATCACCTGCAGCTGAGCGTGCAAGTGGTTGTCCTGCTCGCAGGTCTCTGCTAATACTGGTCATAGCCATTAGGACGCATAGAAGTTTCCATTTTCATTATGGGAAGTGGTTAACCTGCTTAGTGTCGTGCCACAGCAGGAACCTAAGGTCAAGGACTGAGCAACATAGGGAGCCAGAACTCCATTAATGTGGCAGCACATGTTTATGCTCTAATGCACTATGCCACAGTATTGCCCCTAGAAAGATGACCACATTAATCTGGGCTCCTCCACTGCAGGGTCTGTTCAGTTACACAACACAATCATAGAATGATACAGCACAGAAGGCGGCCATTCGGCCTATCGTGCCTGTGACGGCTCTTTAGAAGAGCTATCCAATTAGTCCCACTCCCATGCTCTTTTCCCATAGCCCTGCAAATATTTCCACTTCAAGTCTTTATCTAATTCCCTTTTGAAAGTTATTATTGAATCTGCTTCCACCACCCTTTCAGGCAGTGCATTCCAGATCATCATAACTCGCTGCTTAATTTTTTTTTCCTCGTGTCGCCTCTGGATTCTTTAACCAATTACCTTAAATCTGTGTTCTCTAGTTACCGACCCTTCTGCCACTGGGAACAGTTTCTCTTTATTTACTCTATAAAAACCGTTCATGATTTTGAACACCTCTATCAAATCTCCCCTTAACCGTCTATGCTCTAAGAACAAACCCAGTTTCTCCAGTCTCTCCACGTAACTGGAGTCTTTCATCCCTGGTACCACTCTAGTAAATTTCCTCTGCACCCTCCTAAAGTGTAGTGCCCAGAATTGGACACATTAATCCAGCTGGGGTCTAACCAGCCTTCTGAACTTGTCCTGCCACCTTCAAAGATTTGTGTACGCACATTCCAAGGTCTCTGTGTTCCTGCATCCCCTTTAAAATTGTACCATTTGTTTTATATTGTCTCTCCTCCTTCCAAAATGATTCACTTCACACGACTCTGCGTTAAATTTCATCTGCCATGTGTCTGCCCATTTCACCAGTGTGTCTCTGTCCTCCTGAAGTCTGTTCCTATCCTTCACATTGTTTACTACATTTCCGAGTTTCGTGTCATCTGCAAACTTTGAAATTATGCCCTGTATACCCAAGTCCAAGTCATTAATATATGTCAAAAAGAGCAGTGGTCCCAACAATGACCCCGGGGGACACTACTGTACACTTCTCTCCAGTCTGAAAAAACAACCATTCACCACTACTCTCTGCTTTCTGTCACTTAGCCAATTTTGTATTCATGCAGCCACTTCCCCTTTAATTCCATGGGCTTCAATTTTGCTAACAAGTCTATTATGTGATACTTTATCAAACACCTTTTGAAAGTCCATATACACAACATCAACCGCACGACCCTCATCAACCCTCTCCGTTACTTCATCAAATAACTCAATCAAATTAGTCAAACATGATTTGCCTTTAACAAATCTATGCTGGCTTTCATTTATTAATCCATATTTTTCCAAGTGCCAATTAATTTTGTCCCAGATTATTGTCTCTAAAAGTTTCCCCACCACCGATGTTAGGCTGACTGGCCTGTAATTGCTGGGTTAATCCCTCTCCCCTTTTTTGAACTGGGATGTGACACTTGCAATCCTCCAGTTCTCTGGCACTGCTCCCATATCTAAGGAGGATTGGAAGATTGTGGCCAGAGCCTCCACAATTTCTACCCTTACTTCCCTCAGTAACCTAGGATGCATCCCATCCAGACCGTGTGACTTTTCTACTTTGAGCATTGCCAACCTTTTTAGTTCCTCCTCTTTATTTTTATCCTATCCAATTTTTCTACTACTTCCTCCTTTACTGTGACAGTGGCAGCATCATCTTCTTTAGTGAAGACTCATTCAGTACCTCAGCTATGCCCTCTGCCTCCACAAGATCATCTACTTTTTGGTCCCTAACCCTTCCTTTGACTACCCTTTTACTACTTATGTTTATAAAAGACTTTTGGGTTCCTCTTTATATTAGCTGCTAATCTATTCTCCTACACTCTCTCTGCCCCTCTTATTTCCTTTTTCAGTTGTCCCCTGTACTTTTTGTATTCAGCTTGGTTCTCTACTGAATTAAGAAGCTGACATTTATCATAAGCCTCCTTTTTCTGTTTCATTTTAATCTCTGTATCTTTATTCACCCAGGGAGCTCTAGCTTTGGATGCCCTTCCCTCCCCCCTGGAAATGTGTCTAGTCTGTACCTGAACTATCTCCTCTTTGAAGGCCTCTCATTGCTCATTTACTGTTTCACCTGCCAATCTTTGATTCCAATCCACCTGAGCCAGATCCCCTTTCAACTCACTGAAATTAGCCCTCCTCTAGTTGAATATTTTCACATTTGATTTTTCCTTGTCCTTTTTCATAACCCCTCTAAATCTAAACAATTTGCCACATATATTTGCCTTTTCTGTTTTGGAAACTGCTTTGAAAAGTCGACCATTGCTATAGACAAAACATGGTGCTACTACATTCCTATTGTTTAATGCCTTTTAACACGTGTCAAGCAGGATATAAAATCTAGATAGTCCCAGTTTTGTACAGATCTGGAAAATAGGTAACGGGGATTAAAGACGAGAAGTAATTTTAATTGCTTCTGAAAAATAACTTTGGATTTTCGCATTGTATAGAATTCTCTTCCGGAAAACTGCAAATCCAATAACTGACAACCTCACCTGGGTCTTTAAACCAGAACTACTGAAAGGTTCAAATGTAGTAATCATTGGAATATTACTGTGAAAATAAGCTTTTCTCCCTTCCCCAAAGTATCAAGATTCAAAACATCTGAAGTTTAATAATCAATTCTCAATCTCTTACCTGTTTTCAAAAGCGAGGCTCAGCAGTTGAAGTAAAAGCAATCAATCGTGACAGATTGGAGTAGAGGGACGGACGAACTAGTTATACCGTCACAGAAACTCTTTCATGCCGGGATTTGTGTCCTAGCTGCTGCACGTATTCCATGTGAAAACCATGCCTGTCTAATAGATAGCAGCAGTGCCTCTGGTTTGTCTGCGTTGCTGGGTCGCAGTAAATGTTGCTAAACACATGTGGTGCAATACTGCAATAGTAATCTGTTCAGAACCAGTTCCCTTAGACAGGTGCAGGAAGCTGCGGGGGTGGGAGGGTGTAGTGAGAGGGCACGATCCGCCTCTGAATTTTCTTGCGTTTGTTTGATGAGGAAAGAGGGGCGCCACCTCCACAATTCGATGGTTTCACAACTCTGCGCCTGAAGTTTTCAAGGTTACAGGTGTTCTAATCCAATCATTTCCTACAACAAAAAGGGACCAGCTATAAAGAAAGAATGCAATGTCAGAAGGATTTCAGGTCGAGGTCAAACTTTAGTTTGGGTCTCTTGCTAATTTCTCATTCAGAATAAGTTGTTTCTTTAGCAGTGAATGTATTTATGCAGAGTGTGTAGCTAATGAAAATATTGCACTTAGTTTAAAGAAGTGCACAGTTTACTTTTCTTAAAGGAGCACCTTTGTCACTCAGATTGACATGTAGCAAATAGATCTAATGAATGGACCTAACGAGTGTAAGGGTCCTATTGCTGAACTCTCGAGATGATCGATGATTTATTGTTCAGATTAAACCGGGCGTGGTGAATACTCTACTATATCTACAATATACCAAATGCTGAATGTAATCACCCTCGAGCAGTTTTAAATATCATCAGTTTTTTTTAATGACCAATCTCTCAAAATCCACCATTATAATAGTATTTTGCTAATAAAGTATTAGCCTTTTATATTTTAAATTTCACCGAGACAGTGCAAGGAGAGGGAAACCAATACTCTAGGAAACGAGCTATCAAGTGAAAGTATGTTGTTCATGCTGTTTTTTCCTATACGCAGTGCCTTCTGTACTCAATACTCTGCGATACATTACCACTGTTTCAATGTAACGCCCAGCCCGCTGAAGTGAAGTCCTGGGAACTCATGTTAAGTTAGAATTTAAAAAAACAAATCCTGGTCAATACTTCACACTGTTGCTGATGGACATCAGAAAAGTTGTAAAAACCCCTTCCTATTAACAATAAAGTCTTTTTAAACAGTGTTCAGCTCTGATTAATTCACTGTCATTTTGATGTTATTTGTACAATATATATGTACAATAATCTAGTCATTTTTTTAGAATTTGATAGTATGTAGTAAACGATTTAAAAACCACGTAACAAGAAATAGGCACACTATATATTCTCTAGCACTGCTCTTAATTTGGAATCTTCATACAGGTTCGATCCAATATTTTTTAATACAAAGGTATGTGGGGATGTATTCTTTCGAAGGTACATATCAGTTATTTCAATTGAACTTGCAGTTGTTATTAAGTGATGATAAAGCTTGTCTGTAGGCGCACCGGGTCAGCTTTATCACCTACCGAATCCCAATGGATTATTATTCGACCCTGTCAGATCACCTTTACTTAATAGCTGAAAACGTTTGTACATAACCGAAAAGGTCTTGACATCTTCGGAAAGCTGTTTTTTTAAAAAAAAATACTCTGCTATAGAATCGACTGAAAAGTAAATATACGATAATACTTTAACATATTTATTGAGGCAGTTGTGTAGTTTATTAACAGTGCCTCCGTGGACCGAAACATAACGCCTGAAGGGCAAAGCCCTTCTGCAATCTGGAGACGCAGCATGTCAGCTCTCTACAGTACAAGGTACAATAAAATTGTCCAACCTGAACATTTCCACAATTATGACGGCACTGGGATAAAAGAACCAGGATAGCAAATCTCAGTTGCTGCCATTCCACTGTTTGGCTTTGATGCGTGTTATATACCTAGCGCTATAAACATTAATAATCAGATCAATTTGAGAAATGAAGCATTACACAATCGTTTAAATGACTCTTAGTTTCTCGGGATTATTAAAAAAACAGGTTTTCTTCTAAATGTAAGGATTGAAGATAGCAAAAACACCACCCAATGTGTTCAGTATCTGGAATGTTTGCCATTAGTTTATCTTTCACGTTCTGATTTGAGGCCAAGTATTTTAACCCTGACTTTCAAAAGAAAACAAAATCTCTTAGCAGCCTGTCCCGCTTCCTTTGACGTTATACATCTGCCCACAAATGCCACAGAATCCAACGCCAACGCCTGCCTGTTTGAGAGAGCTGTGTGGTACACTAGAGAGAACACTGGGCACAGCCGGAGGAATAACATACCCAGTTCAGCCTTTTTAAACGGAGAGATTGTGAATTGCTCTCCACTCAGACTCCACTACCCCAATCCAGTAACTGTACATTCAACAGAGAGGCAGTTTACCTCTGAATTCAAGGAATCCGGATCGTGCTCCACCTAAATGTCCTGACAGGGTTTCCAACTGTTTTCTTTCTCGGTTTGTACAAGTTAGCAGCAACTCAAAGGGAACTGGACTCTCGACTATGGATGTGGAGGTGGCGCCTATCATGGGTCATTTTCCCACACACACTCCTACACTGCCGCCCACATAGGAAAAGGATTTTTTTAAACAAGAAAGAAAGAGATGATCTCTTAATGATCTGCACGTTCATCTCAGCATTCTCCTCTTTATTGGCTTCTGCAGAAGTCGCAACCCGCGCTTTATCGGCGCGTCATGCAGATGTTGAAGTACAAAGGAATATTATGTGTAGTATCTCTTTGCAAATACTTTGAAATTCATTTGTATGCCCTGCAGTCATTCAACCTTGTAGCTAGCTGGGGACCCTTCACGGCTGCTCGTTATATTAGAATATTTACAACCGCGAGATGCATCAATGCTCTAAATTCGTGGGACTCCTGAAGAAAGTGGGAGGTTTGCATGTATGAATTTGTAAGCACTTGGCAGGATGGCAAGATGCTGAGAGAAAGTCAATCCTGTAAGTGCCTTGTTGAAAGCTGTGACGGTTGAATTTGCTCAGCAGTGTTGTACAGTAATCATAACTAACATGGTACATTTGTTATATTTAAACCACCATGGTACAGTTATATATAAGCAACATGGTAAGTTGTTGTATATAAGCAACATGGTACAGTTATATATCTTGGTCCAGAGCTGGAGCAATGCATCTGGTGCTGTGAATTAGATTTTTTTACCTCACCCTTCAGATTGTATTATTTTCGAGCCCAAATTGCTGGAAATGTGAATTGATAACGACATAATGAGGTCAACGGGGCATTTAGGACCTCGTGAAGGTTGGGTCCAATGGTTTATCTTCTTAACCAATTAAATTAAGGATAGAGAAAGGAACAGGGCCAAAGACTGAGAAGGAAATAGGGTGAATTAGAGACACATAAGATACAGAAAGAGAAATAAAGGGAGGGAAAGAAAGATTCGATTAAAAGAGATTTAAAAAAAGAGACAGAAAGAAAAAGTTGGGAAAATTTTTTTAAAAATAAAATTTAAGAAACCTCTAGGAACAATTTACTGCCTGTGGAAATGAAACTTCACAGTTTCATCTGTTTCCTTTCTGGGCCTCCAAAGTTGGGTTTCATGTCAGGATCATAAATCAAGTAATTACCAGTGTCCTTATGACATGAAATGTCAGCCCCAAATGTCTGCAGTGAATTTAATTTGTACTTTTAGCCCAAATCCAACAATTTCTTGACACTCATAGGGAGGTTGACAGCGAGCTTCCATTTTTGCGAGGCTAATGGTGGTGCAAAGCATCCAGCAATTTGTGGCAATTCACAACTTATGGCGTATCTCTTCCTTCCCAATAATTGCTGCTTTTTTTACGCACTAATAATGGTGGGCGCCGTGAACTTGCCATTAATTTTCCAGCAATTTCTGGGCCATTGTGTTGTATTAAATCTTATTCTTTAAAGTGTAACCCTATTATAGAGGTGGCCCTATCTCTAATTTTCTAGATGGATGTTAACACAGGACAAATATATTGCGATTTAAGATTTGAACATACATATATTCCACATTATCAATATCGCTCAGCCTAGCAACTCTGGATCATGCCACTCCAAAAGTGAGGACATACAGTTTGACTTGAGAAATGTTGTCAAGTAGCTAAATTTTTGGCTGCATCTTTATCTGACTGGATGTACAAATCTAAAGCACCATCGATAATCTGCCACATCTTTTAAATTGCAAACGTGAAAATAGTGGTTGGGGGGAGAGGGACTAAAAATCAGGGACAAATGGCCAAAAGCAGGGAATCTTTATTTTACTATAGATTATACTCTGAATTCAAATGACATAATATTTAATTTTTTTGTATTAGTAGTGGATCTCCAGTGATACTGCTCACAGAAAGTCAAAAGGATGCATTGTTTTACAAGGACAGGAGCATTATACCATGTAATGTACAATGTATCATTCTTCTGCTCAGGTGGAGCTGTGTGTAAGGTGGCATGTCCCTTTAAGGCCACAAGGTCAAATTTCTGTAGATTGACAACTGCCTGTAAATTCTTGGATGTTCCTCGAAGTAAGAAAAAAAAGGAGTGAATTGTTTACATGCAAGTTTCTGTGTCACATTTGGATATGATTGGTTAAAATGATAGATTCATAAAAGAGCAACAAGTCACAACTGAAGAGTCAAAAGTGAGAAACTACTACCGGTGAGAAACCACCAAGTATGCATGAAAAGAACAAATGAAGCTTAAGCAACAACACAATCTGTATTTAAATATTTTCATTAATGTAAAAAATGCCCCAAAGTACTTTATAAATAGGTGTATGGAAAACAGACACCAGGTGAAGGAAGGAGAAATTATGAGGGGTGACCTATGGTCACAGGGATGGGTGTTGAGGAGATTTTAAAAGGAGGAGAGACTAATAGAGGGATTTAGGAAGAGAATTTCAGAGGATAGGATACAGGTGGTTGAAGGCTCTGTTACCAACGATGGTGAGATAAAGGAAGAGGCGATGTTCAAGAGGCTGGAGTCAGGGGAACAGTGTCAGGGAGATATAGGACTGGAGGAGGTTGCAGAGTAGGGAAAGGTGAGTCCATGGATGGATTTAAAGATAAAAATGAGGATTTTAAATTTGTGGCATTGGGGAATGCAGAGCCAAAGTAGGCCAGTAAAGTCAGGATTGATGAATGAGTGGGACTTAATGTGGGACAGAATATGTGTGGGAGAGTTTTGTATAAGCTGGAGTTTATGGAGGATGGTGGTTGGATGTCCACATGGAGAGTGCTGGAGCAGTTGAGTGGGGAGGTGACAAAAGCATGTATAAGATCAGCAGTTTGGGGGGCTGAGGTAGGGGTTGAGGTGGGAAATGTTGCAGAAGTGGAAGTATGTGGTCTTTTTGAAGCAGAAGATATGGAGTATGAAGCTGAGCTGAGGATCAAACAGGATTCTTGAGTTTGCAAACAATTCAGTTCAGCTTGAGATAGTGACCAGAGAGGTGAAAGATATTAGTGTCAAGAGAGCAGAGTCTGTGGCAGGGCCAAAGATGATGGCTTCAGTCTTCCCAATGCTAAGCTGAAAGAAGTTAAGTCTCAGCCAAGACTATATGTCAGACGAGCAGTCTGACAGCACAGAGCAAGGTGGTGGAGAGGTAGAGTTGGATAGCATTGGCATTCATGTGAAAGCTGATCCCATGTGTATGAATGGTGTCACCAAGGGGAAGAGGAGAGGACCAGGAACAGCGCCTTAGGGGACTTTGGAGGTGATGGTGCAGGGCTTGTTAGAGAAGCTGTTGCTGAAGATGCTTTGGCTATGTTCGCATAGGCAGGAGTGGAACCAAGCGAGAGCAGTTCCAAGGAACTGAACAAAAGAGGAGAGAAACTGGAGGAGGATGGCCTGATCAACCGTACTGAAAGCTGTAGAGAGGTCCAGGAGGATAATGTACCATGATCACAGTCACGGAGGGTATCGTTTATGACTTTGGTAAGGGCCAGTTGATACTGTGAGATGGGCTCAAACAGGATAGGGACAGTCAGCAAAATATACCAATTAAAAAAAAGGAGAAGCCAAATTTTTTGAAAATCGTTTTGGCCTCCACCACTAAGATGAACATGTACTATTAGAAATAAAGTTTGTAATGTAATAAAAACATTTTAAAAATTACAAACTTATTAAACTTACCTATACAGTAAGATTTTCTGCATTTAAAATCTTAAAATCTTTTCCACCAGAGGGCTATGTCTGTGTGAAAAGCATGAGTCTCAAGTTCATGATGGTTGGTACTAAGACTATTCAAATAACTCAGCTAAAAAGACTCAAGATGACAAACTATAACTCCCAGCATACACCTATACATATAACGGCTGAGAAATTTTTATGATAGCCATCAAGACTGGCTGTTCACAGAACATGCCAGGACATATTTGTGAGCCCTAACCCTCCAATAGAAAAATATCGAGAACAAAGTCCCAAAAGGAAACCATTTTTAGGACAGTGAAAGTAACTCAAATTTATTTGTGTATATAACATCAAAAATAAGATAAAGCATGAACATAACTTTTTCTGAGGTTATTTTCCTGAAAAAAATAACTTAGGTTACTATGTTCAAATGGTTGTTTATGGCATGTTACATTTGTTATAAATGGAACTTTAAACAACATCAAATTTCAAAATGGAAACTTTATATTTTTTAATCTATTCCAAAGTGTTCCAGCATAAATTTCTGTCTACTGAGAAAAACACAATGGTCCAGAATTTGCTGTCAAAATAATGGAGAGGCTAATGGCACTCACCGTTATTTATGCACAAATGGTACAGCAACTTCAGGCGAGCAGCAGATGCACGGTTAAACACGAATTTCCAAAAGTTGCTGTCTGAGTTGCGCCGCTCTGCCGTTAGCTTTGCGAAAATGGCATCTCAATTGTCTGTCTCACCATTGACTGGCATGTCGTTGCTGTATTTGCGTCGTAGATACAAACTAAACTCGCCACAGAAAGTTAAGTCTTTTCATTTCCAGTCTAAGTATCCTTTTAACCATGTGATAAGTCTTAATTACTGCCAATCAACCTCTCTGGCTCTGAAAATTAACTATTACAAGTGTGGAGTCTCATTCCTTCAGGTATTAATTGTTGGAGATTTTTAAAATGTAATATTTTTCCTGTGTCGCTTAATCCAATCTTTCTTTCCCTTTCTTTTTTTCTCTTTCTGTACCTGATTTGAAATTGAATTCACCACTCTAATTTACATTTCCTTCTCATTCCTTGTGCTGTTTATTTCACAATCCTTCAATCTGATGGGTTAAGGAGATACACAGTTGCTTGCCCTGTTCACTCAGGTCCCAGAGGCCCTGTTTCCCTCGCTGCACCGTTATCAGCTCGCACTTTCAGCAACTTGCCATGCAAAAAATTTTAAAACCTAAACATGCAAGGGCATGTCTAACTAATGACAGACATCATTAGATGCCCTGCTACAACACATTACGGCCCATAGATTGTTCATATAAACAAAACAGGGAGCAACTTGTGAAACAGCTGTGCCATTATTCAAGTTAGGATGGAATTTTTTTAAATATCTGTTCTTGAGATGCATTTGCTACCATCCCTAATTTCCCTGAGAAGGTGGTGATGGGCCTTCTCCTTGAACCACTGCTGGTCTTTTCTTGCCTGTTGATTTTGTACATTCCTTGTTCGAATGAAAAAAGCCCCAGTTTCTCTAGTCTCTCCTTATAACTAAAATCTCTCATCTCTGGTATAATCTTAATAAATCTGTTCTACACCTTCTCATGATCTTGGCGTTTTTCTTAAAGTAAGATGTCCAAATTGGACACAATATTCTAACTGCGACCTAACCTAACCAATAATTTGTACAGATTTGCCATTGCCTTTGTGTTCCATACCCCTATTTATAAAATTTATTCTCCCATTTTTAAAAGTTTGTGTATCTAACCCCTAAGTTTCTCTGCTTCACCACTGTATGTCTTCTCCTTCTTCATCCTCCCAAAATGTTATACCTTGCATTTCTCCACATTTAATTTCATCTGAATTAATTCTGCCCAATCTATTAATTTATCTATATCCTCCTGAAGTCTGTGACAAACCTGTGTCTCCACACACCAAGGTCACTCTACTCCTCTATTCCATTGAACATTTTACAATTTAAGGTGTATTTATTTCACTATTCTTACTTTCAAAATATATGACTTCATATTTTTCTAAACTGTACTTGCTACCTATCTGCCCATTCTGCTAGCCTAGCTATGTTCTCCTGCACATTAAGACATACAGGCATTAGGTCCTTTGCATACGCAAATAAGTGGCCTTATGCCTGTTTGAAGCCCGCTTTACAACATCGGGTTGTGCTGTGGCAGCCAGTGCCAGCGTCAGCTGTGTTCTGGAAAAGTGGTCAACATGCTGCCTTACGGACAGTCCTGCAGGCCGCCACCGAAAAGGTAAGATTTTAAAATATACTTACCTGAATGTGGAGCTAGGAGGAGCAGGAGTGCCATACAAGCTGCTGCCTGCCACAACTTTCCCCCCGTCATGACCTCAGCCCCCCATATCCGATCACCACTGCCAGACTCCTCAATCAGCGCCACCACCCTCCCTCCCAATCTTGGCCATTAATGCATGTCTCCAGAACCCTACCGATGCTCCTCTCTTGATCCCCACCGATGCCCCTTTCCCGATCCCCACCGATGCCCCATTCCGGTTGCCCCCCTCTCCCCGTCCCCTTTAATGACTTCCCTGAGGGCTGCTGCAGGTGATTCAGTGGCAGGATCTTTGAATCCTCTTCTCCAGCGAGCTGCCTGGGGATTCCCATTAGGTGTCCCCAGCTTGCCGGTTTGATGATACTGAGGCCCGAGGCCTAATATTACATGCATCTCGGGCCTATCCGTTCAGCGGCAGGGAGAGCACCCTGTGCCCTTTGCGGGAGCACTTGAATTTCTAGGCCTCTATGTTTCAATATTCATAATTTACTAGCATCGTGGCAACTTTAAATTGGTTACTGAACACCTAGGAATAGCCAGTCTAGAAAACATTTGATAATATTCCACATAAGAAACTTGTGGCAAAGATAATAGCACATGGAGTTATTAGGAATGTGGCCACATGAATGGAGAAATATTTGGAGGGCAGTTTCACAACCTTTCACAATTTGTCATACCTCCCCCAATTTAAATATTATTTACTCATATTTCTAAATTTGCAGAATTGTAGCTAGAAAAGTTTATTTTGGGGGGAGGGGGAGGGAAGAGGAGGAGAGGACACAGAACCAACATAAAATGTAATTAATTGATATGGTCCATCTGCTTTGTTCCCCAATAACAGCTAACTTTGCCTCATTCTTCCATCGTTTCACTCCCTAGCTTTGTTCTGTTAAGTCTTTACTTTGTCTCATTTAATAAACAAAGTGTATCCTCTATTTCTTTTTCACACAACTATGAACTTTGACATTGTTTCTGTTAGTTTCCCTAACACTGTTCATCATCAACCTCTGCTCTGAGTCAATCAGATTCATTTTTCTGTTTGTATCTCACCATCGCTTTTTCCTGTCACCCAGCTGTCAGCTTCGTCTTCTTCCATCCCACACATTCTCAGTCCCTGACTTGCCTGAGGCACCTTAGCTCCTTGATTTTCATCCTTCCTCAGTAGCAATAACACTGTTTTCGTTTCTCAGCTCTGCAAAGAAAGAATAGTCACTATCTAAGCTGCATCATCAGCATTTTTTGCTCAGTGTTGACTCACTAGCTAACAAGCAGTCCTGCTGTTCCCACCTGCACTTCTTCAAGCTAGCTGCTCTTAACATGTCTTCCCAGTCTATTGCACCCAGTACAGATAAAATGCATGCTTGAATGGATAGCAGCATACTTCTTAAAAAATTATTTTAACTCATTCTGAGGACTATTGGTAGGGATCTACTATTAGACAAAATGAAAGAGTATAAAAAAATTCTTTTGGAGTAATGCTGGTGAGCTTTTTTTACTGGGGGGAATGCTTCTAATACTATATCCATCTGACTATTGCTGTGCACATAAGTCACAAATTGGTACACTGCCAATGCCTCACACAATCCCACAAATGCAGAGGGCTAGCATGGGTCAATCATTGTTTTTCTAACTTATTTTACATTTTCTTCCATTCCACTCAGATAAAGTTGATCATGACGATCTGTTTCAGAATAGTAGAACTAGCGGACACAGCCTGCACACGAAGGTGGGGGGGGGTTAAATTCAAAACTAATCTGCGGAAACATTATTTCAGTGAGCGAGTGATAAATTTATGGAACAGGCTCCCTAGGAAGATGGTGAAAGCAGATAGTATTGATTCATTCAAATGCAAATTAGATAGATTTCTTTCAAAAAATAATATTTTCAGTTACTGTAATTTGAGACATGACATATGATAAGTGTAGCATACTTGGGAGGAACAGGTGACATTGAATCAATGGTTCCCAAGGCTTTTCCACCACTGGACTTTCCTTGCATCATGTCTGGGTCTGGAATAAACCAACTGATAGAGATTGATTGTCATAATTAGTCAACAACTTTATTATTGTTATATCATGCAACAACCAGGATAGTAGAAGGCAAACTGGTCTTTTCTTGGATTTTTTTCATCTAGCAATTCCTATTTTCCTAACTCTGACTCCTTATCCTGGTAGCAAACTCATAGACCAAGGAAAATCTCAAAGGTTTCTATACTAGCAAAAAAAATGACTTTTCAAAAATCAAATAAGCTCAAGATAGGTTTATCGCTTTCTTCTGAAAATGGGGAGTACACTCAATAAATAGTACTCCCACTGGATTCTCTTTCCCCTTTAAGTTAAAACTCCCACACCAGCCTCCAAAGGAAGTCAATTATGAGGCCACATGATTTTAACTATCAGATCAGTGGATGAGTCATGAATGAATAAAATTACACCAATCCTTTATATCAGATGTAAAGTGTACTTCATCCATAAAACTACATTGTTTGGCCCTTATATTATCCTTAATACATCTCACCAACATTTTTGTCGTGTTGCACCTTCTACATAATAATCACTACTCTATCATCATGACTCATTCTCCTTACATGTGGATAAATTGGAATTGGATAAATATTTGAAGGGGAAAAATTGCAGGGCAATGGGGAAAGAGCAGGGGAGTTGGACTAATTGGATAGCCGAATGGCCTCCTTCTGTACTGTATGATTCTTTGGTTCCATCTGAGTAGCCTTTCAGTGATTTAATCCACTATTGTTTTGCTCAGTCCAAGCTTCTTTCCCTGTGGAAATGAGAATGCCTGCTCTCTGCGCAGGACCTAAGATTGAGAACTCACTATTCAGGGCATTGTGAAAGAAAGATCTACCACTTCAAAGCACAACATGTTGGAGTTTGTCGTACAATGCACTGCCTGTCATCTTACTTTCAGAACAATGCATTAATTGCTGTGTGTCAAAACCACTTTTACAAAAACAAAGGTGCAGCACAATATTGACGTAAAGAAAAAAATAAATGTCTCATATAGCTACTCCATAGATCCAGGCACTGAATCATTTTTATAAATATACATTTCCAATTTGTTTCCCCTTCCTCTTTGTGGTTTCTTCACGCCTTCATCAATGCCAACATAGCCAGCTGTTAAAGGATGTGAAAAAGAGGCTGGCCCTTAATGTTCAACTAAATTTTACTGGGTAATAAAAGGCTGTTTGACAGTAGAATGACACTTGTCTATATATTATGTCTAGAATCATTGATAGCTGGGTATCGTTACAAAGCAATGCCATTGAAATGCTCGGCAAAAACAGCAACACTGGAGTAGTTTGCAACTGTCATTTGAACCCTGAGATGATTAAAGCTTTGAAATCACTCTCATAACCATTTTCAAAGACATCTGCGCATACTTCCTGCCAACTTTCCCATTATGAATTCCCATGTTCACAACCCCAGTAGCGCTGCAGTGCCTCCACTGGGAGGGAGAATGCATTTACAGAATGACGTTTCTACGGGGAGTTTTCTTTATGAATGTGGACATAGGAATTTATAATGGTTAAAGGCGACAGGGAGTGTGTGCAGGGGTAAGATTTTTAATATATTAAGACAATTAATCTCCCATGGCATTGCACAAGGTAAATCAGAGAATATGGTCTATTTACCCTGTCTCTGCTGTTTTCTTTCTCTTGGTGCTTCTTCCTCTCCTCTTCTGAATCTCATTCTGTCTTTTTGGTAGTGGATGGCATGGTGTGCTGTGGCGGGGAAAGAAGCCACCAAATGCTGTAGGCTACATTTAGGAAAAATATCCCTCTCATTGGCTCACTTCCCATTTCCTTCCCCAATCACTCATGCTTTCCCCCATCACCTTGCTAACATCACGTCCCTTACCCCTTCCCACTACCCTCTCCTCTACACATCATCTCTTGCTCCCATCGCTACTCCTATCTCCTGCCCTTTGAACTGCCTGTTCAACCACTACACATGCCCTTTGCCTCTAGCTCTACTGTCATTTAACCCTCCATCCACTCTTCCCCATCCACCTTCTGCCCCATGGGTGTGTGGGAAGAGGCCAGAGGCCCCTTCACCCTGTTTTCCCCCTCCCCTTTCTCTTCTTATACTCCCTTCCTACCTGTTTCCCTCAAAAAGGCTTTGTCTGCTTTCAAAATTCAACTTGTTAATAAGGAAATCAAATAACACTGAGGAAAGAAATTGTCTGCCTACCTTTCCCTCTATCTCACGAGTGTTAGCAGATGAGATAATTAGTTAGTTGGCTTCAAAATTCAATTGGTGTTTATTTTTAACATCACTCCCAACCCACTCTCCGACCCTAGTCTCTCTGTTTCTCACACTCTCTCTCTGACCCCTGTGTGTGTCTCTCTTTCTCAGTTTAAAACATTTTATGGCGTTTATAGAAGACAAAACAGAAGTGACAACAGCTGTGTAATTGCAATACTGTAATTTTTTCTCACACACAAGTGCATGGACTTTCACAGAGCCTCTTTTTTTCCCCTGAAGAATTAATGGATTTTACCTGTAGCATTCAAAATTTATCCTCTTGCTTTTTTTCCAGATAATTTTTAAGAACAACTGCTAGAGTTGAAGAAAATAATTCCTTAGTACAGTGCTGATGCATCCTGGAAAACCAGGTGCACTGCACATGCTCAGAAGGTACAATCCAAATTCAGCTCATTGGGGGGAATTTTAACCCCCAGGATGGGTGGGAGAGTGGCGGGGAGGGGGATTAAAATTTCAAACATTGGAAACCTGATCCCAACCCGCCTGCAAAGCGCCCACTTCCGGTTTTAATGGAGATGGGTTGGGAGTCGCTCTCAAGAGGCGGGTCAGTTATTTAAATATGTTAATGAGGCTGCATGCATCAAATTTTACCAGAGTTTTATTTTTAATAGCTGTAGGCCATGTGTCCCAGGGCCCAGGAGACCCGATAGCTGCAGGGAGGTGAGAACAGCTGGATCCAGAAGGTAAGTGTTTCTCAAACATTGCTTATGGGCCAGGAGGAGCGGGAGTGCTTCCGCCCGGCCCCCCAAGCAAACCTGCTTCCATCCCCGCGATCCAATGACCCCCCCCTCAAACCACGATCTCCCCCCTCCACCGACTTCCACAACCTCCCCCCTGACCTACACCATCTCCACCATTCCCCCCCACCCCCGAAGTCCCTGACCCACATTCTCTCCCTCCTCTCTGCTCCCCAGCTGCGGCCTACCAGTGCAGGCTTTCCCACATGGCAGCCAGGCAGCCTCTCAGTCTGACTGGCTGCTGACCAGGAAATGGAGAAAACATTTTAAAATGTGGCAGGACCTTCGTGTTACCTGCGTTTCCGCTACGACCTGCCCCCCCCGCCTCCCTCCCCACCTCCCCGTAAATATCAGGGTCATTGAGTCACAGCTCTGGGTAAAAATATCAACTCCAAGCTCAGCCTTTTGAGAGTGCTTGAGGCCTTCAAGTAAAAACTTTAATGAGGTCATTAAAAGACACAAAAGACAATTTAACGCCACTGTGAAATATGTCATTTTTGACACTTTCATGTTGTTTAAACCCTTATTTTACACCTTAAAAATTGTTGGAGGGAAAAAAAAATAGCAATTTTAGAGAGAATTGTGGGAACCCGCTGGCTAGATTGCACAATCTGAATGACAAGTTTACATAAGCAAAACACATTATATATGTGTACATAGGAATTTATAATGAGAAAACGATGAAACAGTGTGACAAAAACATAACAACAGGAAATCAAGTGACGCTGACGTAAGGATTTTGATATATTATAGATTTATAAAAGTCCATTTAATATTGGCTCTTTCAGGGTCTTGAGTGTGGATACACCCATTCCCATAAGCTTCTGAATCAGAGCCGTTAACATTGGGAGACAGCAATCTATAATTGGCTTACTGTTGTCAGTGTGCTATACAGACACAGGCATGTACATGATGTGTAGATGAACATGAATCAAGTGGGCTGAATTAGCTGATAGGAACATTGTGGAGAATTCAGTGGTCATGTTTAACAGAGAGACAAAATAAAATTCCCCATGGGCATGTGGAGTGTTCCATTAAATGGACAAGAAGTGAAACATGTCTATTTTGGCACACAGGAATGGGATAGCTGAAATGTGGGGACAACGAACAAGTGCTTCCCCTTTAAGGGAAGGTAGCACACACAAATACCAAGAGGAGAGGAATGATGTGACCATACTGCAGGGGTAATCAAAAAATAATAAAATAATGAGCCCTTCGGAAGCATCTATTTTGAACCTGCTTAGCTTTGGACAAAGCTTGCTTTTTGAGTAGGCTTTGTGGGAATTTCCAAAATAGGACCAATACCAAAAATCTGATTTATAAAGAGTTCATTTTTCCACTTACAGTTATGATATTGGTTATCAAGGTTAAGATTTTCAATGAATTTCCATTATCAACTAGTCTTTCCTGGGTGTCTCCTGGAATGGGACTTGGACTCCCCGAGTGCTACTGCTCGCAGCCTGAGACATTTTCTCACTTTCAATTTATTGCCGCAGCAGTGCCAATCTCCCCATTCCCCAATGCAGGACATCACCCCCCCCCCCGCCCCCCGATCCCGGCCCAGAGAGCCAGGACTGGCTGGTGTGCCAGGAACAATCAGGAGTTGGTGGCGGGGGCGGGGGGGGGGGCTCGAGACTCAGAGTCGGGAGTCATCGGAGTTCAGGAGTTGGTAGTGGGACTGGGGAATGGGAGAATAGGGGTCAGGGAGACAGGGAGAATGGGGAGGTTGAGGAGAGAGGGAGAATGGAGGATTGGGGAGAGAGAGAATGAGGGGTCACGGAGAGAGGCAGACTGGGGAATGAGGTATCGGGGAGAGAGGGAGACAGGGGAATGGGGGTCGGGGAGAGAGGGAGACTGGAGGAATGGGAGTTGGGGAGAGCGGGAGACTAGGGAATGGGAATCAGGGACAGAGAGATACTGGAGAATGAGAGTAGGAGAGGGAGACTGGGAAGTGAGGGATTTGGGAGAGAGGGAGACTGGGGAATGGAAGTAGGGGAGAGAGGGTGTCTGGGGAATGGGAGAGAGGGGGAATGGGAGTAGGGGAGAGAGGGAGACTGGGGAATGGGAGTAGGGGAGAGAGGGAGACTGGGGAATGGGAGTAGGAGAGGGAGACTGGGGAATGGGAGTAGGGGGAGAGGGAGACTGGGGAATGGGAGTAGGGGAGAGAGGGAGACTGGGGAATGGGGCTATTGAGGTAGAATCTAGAACATCATTTAAAAGGGAATGGGATAAGTATTTGAAAAGGAGGAATATAAAATAATTGGGGAAATTGGGTTACAGGAGAGAGGGCCAGCACCAGGGGCTGAATAGCCTCCTCCTGTCCTGTAATTTCTATAATTCAATGAAAACTCTCCTTTATTGATTTCGAGCCCGAGGAGTGGATTAGAAACGTTGGTGCTAATCTGAGTTTAGGACGATGTACCAAGTAAGAAGAGCCCCAAACACCAAGCCTGCTGCCCATTGTGTGATCTCTTGGTTTGGTTCAGGTCGGTCTGTGCCGGCCAGTACAGACTTGTGAAGTCCAAATACAGATCCGCTCTGACTGAGCATCCCAGTAGAGTTGTCAGCTTCATGCAGAACCTGAGTCCAGACCAGAGTCCAAGGAGATCGGGAGAGAGATGTAATAACATTTGCAGATGTCTTGTGATCAAATGCCAGGTGTCACATGAGCAGGTATCATGTGGTTAGCACATCACATGATCAAGCCTCCAGGAATGCCTCCCACCAGAGTTGGCAACCCTATTATCAACAAGGTAAACATCAAAACCCACACCATGACCCCATCCCCTGTTCAGCCAAGGCAAAAAGACAGCAACCCCATTTTGAACAGGCCAATGGTTCCGACTGCCCCAGCAAATCAAATACAAAATACTGCAAATGTTGGAGATCTGAAAGCTGGAAACAAGCAAGTCAATCAGCATCTGCGGAGAGAACAAACATTGCGCGTTTGGGCTTGTACTGTTCATCAACATGCCACAAACACTTCAGAATGGGAGGGGAGAGGCCTGTCCACCAAATGAACTAATAATAGGGACAAACAAAAATAATAATACAATAAATATACCCATGAGAGATATGCCTGGTTTGCAGAAATCAAAGGGAATTGGTTAAAGCCCAATTGCCCCCTCCCCCTACCATCTCCAACAGACCTTTTGTTCCAACAGCTTGACAGGTGTACATTGGGGTTGCCAACTTTGATTGGATGTATTCCTGGAGGTTTCATCACATGACCTCCTGCCTCCAACCATCCCGCCCAGTCAAACAATCTTTTTCCCACATCTCCAGTACTTTTTATAACTAATAAAGGAAAGTGTTCCAAGAAAATGAAAAAAAACCACAACTTTGTTTTAATGCCCCAATGATTTTTTTTCTCCTGAGTTGTTCAGAGCAGTGTCTTGGAGATTAATCTTTAATTCCCAGAGGGTCGGCAACCAAGTAAATCAGTATTTTGATTGCGGTAATCCTGTTCCTCCCTGTTTGATTATTTAAGGGGGCTGCTCCTCAAGTTCTGGCTGCACTTCAGTCCCACGCTCCTGATCTTTGGCCGCCCGGTGAGGGGTGGTGGGCCTGTCCAAGGTGGCTATCCGCAGGTCCAGGTTAGACGCGGCCGGTGGGGGCGGTCGCTCCGACCGTCTAGCCTCTCTTCCGCGGAATTCTACGCGCCCGGGTGGCCCCGGGGACGGAGCGCGCGGCGTCTGCCGGAACGCTTGAGGCTTTCCGCGCGCGGCCGGTGGGCACCGCAGGGACTGGAGTGCGTCCTGGACAGAGATAATAAAATTTTAATTTGACACTCATTTTGGGTTTATTGTTTTTTTTCTGCACATAAACACACCCTAAACCCCCCCCCCCCCACCACCACCCCTTCTTATAAAGGAGGAGGGGGAGAGGGGGGCTAAAACACACAAAAAAATAATGGTGTTCCTGCCATTGTGGCAGTGTCCCCGCCTGGTGGGCGGTGGAGCCGGATTACCGCCAACATTTTCAAATACACGGAAAGGAGCATGCGGCTCCTGAGTGGCGGGGAGAAAAGGAAAGTGGATGAAAGGGTGTGAGCGGCGAGCTGGAAAAGAGAGAGAGAGAAGGAGAGAGAGAGAAGGAGAGAGAGGAGAGGGAGAGGGAGAGGGAGAGGGGCCCTGTGCTTGCGGACCGAGCCGCTGGCTCTGCTTTAACCCCGGGCCGGGGCCTTGCCGATTAAACGCCAGGCGGAAATGCTGCAGCGGCGGCGGCGGCTCGGCAGCACCTTCGCCGTTTTGCTCTGCGCTTCAGTCGTTCAGGCGCAGGCGGCCGCGGACGGAGCAGCGGGAGTCTCCTCAGGTATTTCACCCCCGAACTCCTCCTATTTATAAACCGGAGCATTTTTTAAAAAAAAACCGCACCGTAAGGAAACCCTCTCCCTCTCCCTCTCCCCTTCCCCGGTCCTTCGGTCAATGCACCCGCCGTCTTTATTCAACTCGCCAGGGAGCAGAACCGCCCCCTCGACCGTGACCTTGGTCATAACCCAAGTTTCAAAGAATCTACCGAGCTCCAGACTCGGGGAGGATAGAGGATAGAGAGAGGACTGAGGACAGAGGGAGGACTGGGGACTGAGGGAGGACTGAGGATAGAGAGAGGACTGAGGGAGGACTGAGGACAGAGGGAGGACTGAGGATAGATAGAGAGAGGACTGAGGGAGGACTGAGGATAGATAGAGGATAGAGAGAGGACTGAGGGAGGACTGAGGACAGAGGGAGGACTGAGGACAGAGGGAGGACTGAGGGAGGACTGAGGATAGAGAGAGGACTGAGGGAGGACTGAGGACAGAGGGAGGACTGAGGATAGATAGAGGATAGAGAGAGGACTGAGGGAGGACTGAGGATAGATAGAGGATAGAGAGAGGACTGAGGACAGAGGGAGGACTGAGGATAGATAGAGGATAGATAGAGGACTGAGGGAGGACTGAGGACTGAGGGAGGACTGAGGATAGATAGAGGATAGAGAGAGGACTGAGGACAGAGGGAGGACTGAGGATAGAGAGAGGATAGAGAGAGGATAGAGAGAGGACTGAGGGAGGACTGAGGATAGATAGAGGACTGAGGGAGGACTGAGGATAGAGAGAGGATAGAGAGAGGACTGAGGGAGGACTGAGGACAGAGGGAGGACTGAGGATAGATAGAGAGAGGACTGAGGGAGGACTGAGGATAGATAGAGGATAGAGAGAGGACTGAGGGAGGACTGAGGACAGAGGGAGGACTGGGGACTGAGGATAGATAGAGGATAGAGAGAGGACAGAGGGAGGACTGAGGACAGAGGGAGGACTGAGGACAGAGGGAGGACTGAGGATAGAGAGAGGATAGAGAGAGGACTGAGGGAGGACTGAGGACAGAGGGAGGACTGAGGATAGATAGAGAGAGGACTGAGGGAGGACTGAGGATAGATAGAGGATAGAGAGAGGACTGAGGGAGGACTGAGGGAGGACTGAGGACAGAGGGAGGACTGAGGGAGGACTGAGGATAGAGAGAGGACAGAGGGAGGACTGAGGATAGATAGAGGATAGAGAGAGGACTGAGGGAGGACTGAGGATAGATAGAGGATAGAGAGAGGACTGAGGACAGAGGGAGGACTGAGGATAGATAGAGGATAGATAGAGGACTGAGTGAGGACTGAGGGAGGACTGAGGACTGAGGGAGGACTGAGGATAGATAGAGGATAGAGAGAGGACTGAGGACAGAGGGAGGACTGAGGACAGAGAGAGGACAGAGAGAGGACAGAGGGAGGACTGAGGGAGGACTGAGGACTGAGGGAGGACTGAGGATAGATAGAGGACTGAGGGAGGACTGAGGGAGGACTGAGGATAGATAGAGGATAGAGAGAGGACTGAGGGAGGACTGAGGACAGAGGGAGGACTGAGGATAGATAGAGAGAGGACTGAGGACAGAGGGAGGACTGAGGATAGATAGAGGATAGAGAGAGGACTGAGGACAGAGGGAGGACTGAGGATAGAGAGAGGATAGAGAGAGGACAGAGGGAGGACTGAGGGAGGACTGAGGATAGATAGAGAGAGGACTGAGGACAGAGGGAGGACTGAGGATAGATAGAGGATAGAGAGAGGACTGAGGACAGAGGGAGGACTGAGGATAGATAGAGGATAGAGAGAGGACAGAGGGAGGACTGAGGATAGATAGAGGACTGAGGGAGGACTGAGGACTGAGGGAGGACTGAGGATAGATAGAGGACTGAGGGAGGACTGAGGATAGATAGAGGATAGAGAGAGGACTGAGGGAGGACTGAGGACAGAGGGAGGACTGAGGATAGATAGAGAGAGGACTGAGGACAGAGGGAGGACTGAGGATAGATAGAGGATAGAGAGAGGACTGAGGACAGAGGGAGGACTGAGGATAGATAGAGGATAGAGAGAGGACAGAGGGAGGACTGAGGGAGGACTGAGGATAGATAGAGAGAGGACTGAGGACAGAGGGAGGACTGAGGATAGATAGAGGATAGAGAGAGGACTGAGGACAGAGGGAGGAGAGAGGACAGAGAGAGGACAGAGAGAGGACAGAGAGAGGACAGAGAGAGGACAGAGAGAGGACAGAGGGAGGACTGAGGGAGGACTGAGGACTGAGGGAGGACTGAGGATAGATAGAGGACTGAGGGAGGACTGAGGATAGATAGAGGATAGAGAGAGGACTGAGGGAGGACTGAGGACAGAGGGAGGACTGAGGATAGATAGAGAGAGGACTGAGGACAGAGGGAGGACTGAGGATAGATAGAGGATAGAGAGAGGACTGAGGACAGAGGGAGGACTGAGGATAGAGAGAGGATAGAGAGAGGACAGAGGGAGGACTGAGGGAGGACTGAGGATAGATAGAGAGAGGACTGAGGACAGAGGGAGGACTGAGGATAGATAGAGGATAGAGAGAGGACTGAGGACAGAGGGAGGACTGAGGATAGATAGAGGATAGAGAGAGGACAGAGGGAGGACTGAGGATAGATAGAGGACTGAGGGAGGACTGAGGACTGAGGGAGGACTGAGGATAGATAGAGGATAGAGAGAGGACAGAGGGAGGACTGAGGACAGAGGGAGGACTGAGGACAGAGGGAGGACTGAGGACAGAGGGAGGACTGAGGACAGAGGGAGGACTGAGGACAGAGGGAGGACTGAGGACAGAGGGAGGACTGAGGACAGAGGGAGGACTGAGGACAGAGGGAGGACTGAGGACAGAGGGAGGACTGAGGACAGAGGGAGGACTGAGGACAGAGGGAGGACTGAGGACAGAGGGAGGACTGAGGACAGAGGGAGGACTGAGGACGGACTGAGGGAGGACTGAGGACGGACTGAGGGAGGACTGAGGACGGACTGAGGGAGGACTGAGGACGGACTGAGGGAGGACTGAGGACGGACTGAGGGAGGACTGAGGACGGACTGAGGGAGGACTGAGGACGGACTGAGGGAGGACTGAGGACGGACTGAGGACGGACTGAGGGAGGACTGAGGACGGACTGAGGGAGGACTGAGGACGGACTGAGGGAGGACTGAGGACGGACTGAGGGAGGACTGAGGACGGACTGAGGGAGGACTGAGGACGGACTGAGGGAGGACTGAGGACGGACTGAGGGAGGACTGAGGGAGGACTGAGGACGGACTGAGGGAGGACTGAGGACGGACTGAGGGAGGACTGAGGACGGACTGAGGGAGGACTGAGGACGGACTGAGGGAGGACTGAGGACGGACTGAGGGAGGACTGAGGACGGACTGAGGGAGGACTGAGGACGGACTGAGGGAGGACTGAGGACGGACTGAGGGAGGACTGAGGACGGACTGAGGGAGGACTGAGGACGGACTGAGGGAGGACTGAGGACGGACTGAGGGAGGACTGAGGACGGACTGAGGGAGGACTGAGGACGGACTGAGGGAGGACTGAGGACGGACTGAGGGAGGACTGAGGACGGACTGAGGACGGACTGAGGGAGGACTGAGGACGGACTGAGGACGGACTGAGGACGGACTGAGGACGGACTGAGGACGGACTGAGGACGGACTGAGGACGGACTGAGGACGGACTGAGGACGGACTGAGGACGGACTGAGGGAGGACTGAGGGAGGACTGAGGGAGGACTGAGGGAGGACTGAGGACGGACTGAGGGAGGACTGAGGACGGACTGAGGGAGGACTGAGGACGGACTGAGGGAGGACTGAGGACGGACTGAGGACGGACTGAGGGAGGACTGAGGACGGACTGAGGGAGGACTGAGGACGGACTGAGGGAGGACTGAGGACGGACTGAGGGAGGACTGAGGACGGACTGAGGGAGGACTGAGGGAGGACTGAGGACGGACTGAGGACGGACTGAGGGAGGACTGAGGACGGACTGAGGGAGGACTGAGGACGGACTGAGGGAGGACTGAGGACGGACTGAGGGAGGACTGAGGACGGACTGAGGGAGGACTGAGGACGGACTGAGGGAGGACTGAGGGAGGACTGAGGACGGACTGAGGGAGGACTGAGGACGGACTGAGGGAGGACTGAGGACGGACTGAGGGAGGACTGAGGACGGACTGAGGGAGGACTGAGGACGGACTGAGGGAGGACTGAGGACGGACTGAGGGAGGACTGAGGACGGACTGAGGGAGGACTGAGGGAGGACTGAGGACGGACTGAGGGAGGACTGAGGACGGACTGAGGGAGGACTGAGGACGGACTGAGGGAGGACTGAGGGAGGACTGAGGACGGACTGAGGGAGGACTGAGGACGGACTGAGGGAGGACTGAGGACGGACTGAGGACGGACTGAGGGAGGACTGAGGACGGACTGAGGGAGGACTGAGGGAGGACTGAGGGAGGACTGAGGGAGGACTGAGGGAGGACTGAGGGAGGACTGAGGGAGGACTGAGGGAGGACTGAGGACGGACTGAGGACGGACTGAGGGAGGACTGAGGACGGACTGAGGGAGGACTGAGGACGGACTGAGGGAGGACTGAGGACGGACTGAGGACGGACTGAGGACGGACTGAGGACGGACTGAGGGAGGACTGAGGACGGACTGAGGGAGGACTGAGGACGGACTGAGGGAGGACTGAGGACGGACTGAGGGAGGACTGAGGACGGACTGAGGGAGGACTGAGGACGGACTGAGGGAGGACTGAGGGAGGACTGAGGGAGGACTGAGGACGGACTGAGGGAGGACTGAGGACGGACTGAGGGAGGACTGAGGACGGACTGAGGACGGACTGAGGGAGGACTGAGGACGGACTGAGGGAGGACTGAGGGAGGACTGAGGACGGACTGAGGACGGACTGAGGGAGGACTGAGGACGGACTGAGGGAGGACTGAGGACGGACTGAGGACGGACTGAGGACGGACTGAGGGAGGACTGAGGGAGGACTGAGGACGGACTGAGGGAGGACTGAGGACGGACTGAGGACGGACTGAGGACGGACTGAGGGAGGACTGAGGACGGACTGAGGGAGGACTGAGGACGGACTGAGGGAGGACTGAGGACGGACTGAGGGAGGACTGAGGGAGGACTGAGGGAGGACTGAGGGAGGACTGAGGACGGACTGAGGGAGGACTGAGGACGGACTGAGGACGGACTGAGGACGGACTGAGGACGGACTGAGGGAGGACTGAGGACGGACTGAGGGAGGACTGAGGACGGACTGAGGGAGGACTGAGGACGGACTGAGGGAGGACTGAGGACGGACTGAGGACGGACTGAGGGAGGACTGAGGACGGACTGAGGGAGGACTGAGGACGGACTGAGGGAGGACTGAGGACGGACTGAGGGAGGACTGAGGACGGACTGAGGGAGGACTGAGGACGGACTGAGGGAGGACTGAGGACGGACTGAGGGAGGACTGAGGACGGACTGAGGACGGACTGAGGGAGGACTGAGGACGGACTGAGGGAGGACTGAGGACGGACTGAGGGAGGACTGAGGACGGACTGAGGGAGGACTGAGGACGGACTGAGGACGGACTGAGGGAGGACTGAGGGAGGACTGAGGGAGGACTGAGGACGGACTGAGGGAGGACTGAGGACGGACTGAGGACGGACTGAGGACGGACTGAGGACGGACTGAGGGAGGACTGAGGGAGGACTGAGGACGGACTGAGGGAGGACTGAGGGAGGACTGAGGACGGACTGAGGGAGGACTGAGGACGGACTGAGGGAGGACTGAGGGAGGACTGAGGACGGACTGAGGACGGACAGAGGACGGACAGAGGGAGGACTGAGGACGGACAGAGGGAGGACTGAGGACGGACAGAGGGAGGACTGAGGACGGACAGAGGGAGGACTGAGGACGGACAGAGGGAGGACTGAGGACGGACAGAGGGAGGACTGAGGACGGACAGAGGGAGGACTGAGGACGGACAGAGGGAGGACTGAGGACGGACAGAGGGAGGACTGAGGACGGACAGAGGGAGGACTGAGGACGGACAGAGGGAGGACTGAGGACGGACAGAGGGAGGACTGAGGACGGACAGAGGGAGGACTGAGGACGGACAGAGGGAGGACTGAGGACGGACAGAGGGAGGACTGAGGACGGACAGAGGGAGGACTGAGGACGGACAGAGGGAGGACTGAGGACGGACTGAGGACAGAGGGAGGACAGAGAGGGAGGACTGTCCGCGTCCAACGACATCCAGATCGTGGACACGGTGTTTCCGAGTGCATTGGTCTCAGGGGGAGGGGAGAACAGTCTGTCTGTCTCATGATCAAATACCCTCTCCTGTTCATACTGGTACAGGTGATGTGTGTTTCATATGTTAATATAACTTCGTTTGGCCAGCCCCCCGTGAAGCTGCAGCATCTTTAGGGATTTTTAATGTTTTCGGAAAATAATTCTGCAGTATTTTATCTGTATTTAATATGGCCGTGGTGAGTCTTGATCCTCAAGATAAAAATTGGCAAGTCATTTCGAGAACAGTAACAAATAGGTGCAGAGAAGGGGAATTTAGCCAACTGTTTGCCTCCCCCCTATTTTAATCTGGCAGCCTTCAGTGACTCTTTACTTCGGAATACATAATTTCCCCCGTTTATTTGTAACTTATACGTTTACATTTACTCCTTATTTAAGCTCATATAAAGCTAAGTAGACAGGCAGCCTGCTGCTAGCCCTCTCCCAATGTATGTCTTTACATATCTAGCAAGGGAACTTGGGATGATTTGCTTTCTGCGTTTCCCTAAAGGGGTCATCCTCTTCCTAACCGAGGGTTGGAAGACTTTGCATTTTCTGCATCTGAAAGAAAAAAATGATTTTGCGAACAACTTACATTGCTAGTTGTTTGTGACTTCGCTGCTTTAACTTTGTACTTTGACCTGGCAGTCTGATAGCTGATAATCTGGCAGTGTCATAGCAGAACAATTATGGGGGGGGGGGGCAGAGAACTGCCAGTTGCACAGCATGCTATGATGCTCACTTTTCTGGAGTCTGATAACTGCTGATTTGCATATGCTGGAAGATGCATATGGACTTTGAGTGAGGACAGGATTGGGCTTGGCTGTGATATCCTTGCTCGCAAGGAGCCTGCCAACACACACCGTTGAACTCCATAAGAATAATAGCTAGTTGGACCATGACCACGGGGCAACTAGTGTCTGTGGAAATTTATCACAGCAATACCTTCAGGAGTGGAGGAGACTTAAATAAAACATTGGGCTGGATTTTGCTGTGAAAATTATGAGGCTAACAGCACTCACTGTTATTTATGCGCAAATCAGACAAGTGCACATGTGTAGTTAAACCTGAAAATCTAGAAGTTGCTGCCCCTCTGTAAGCTGTGCAAAAATGGCATCTCTTTGTCTGGCTCCCCATTCAAAAGTATTGAATGACGTGAAGTTCCTGTACTGACATCGTAGACGTGGACTAAATGCGCCACAAAAGGTTAGGGCTTGTCCATTCTAGTCTAAGCATCCTTTTAATGGTGTGGTAAGTCTTAATTACTGCCAAACAACCTCTATAGCACTGAAAATTAATTTTTAAAAGTGTGGCGTCTCATTCCTTCAGCTTTTAATTATTGTTGGGGACATATTAAAAAAAAAATTTAACACTTTTTAAAAAACTTTTTTTCTTTCTGTCTTTTTTATCTCTCTTAATCTAATCTTTTGTTCTCATTCTTTATTTTGCTTTCTGTACCTGATTTGACATTGAATTCACTATTCTAATTTACACTTCCTGGTTCATACTCTGTGCTGTTCATTAACGATTCTTCAATCTGATTGGTTAAGAAGATACACAGATACTTGCCCTGTTCACACAGGTCCCAGATGCCCAGTAGAGGGTATGCGTGCCTCTAATTTACAGTAACTTGCCATGCAAAACCCCATAGAAAGTCTATTGGTAAGTGTAAGTCTAACAAACGGCTACTGCCATTCATTCGCCGCTCATAGCAAAATCCGACCCTTTGTCTGTTGGCTTTAAGGGTCCTAAATTAAATGTGTTTGGGCACTGACAATCCAGTTGACAGTGGACATGGGCCAACAGTATAATCTGTTCAGCACTAAGGTGTCATTCCAGCTCAAAGATGCCACAGGATGGTTGGTATGGAAAATGAGGAAAAGAAATATCACACTAGTACAGTTGAGCTGCTTTTCTGAGATTGGGGCTGAGGCCTCATTGGGTAGTGGGAGCATTATTGTACACTTTGCCATGCCATACCTGACCTGACTGTGCTTGACGCTAACCAAAGTGGGAAATGTTCATTCTGCAGCAGTAACATTGCCCACTTTAAGCACAAAATTCACAAAAAAATGTAATATATTTCAATTTGTTAAAATTATTCATACTTTTTTAAAAACAAGTATACTGGAAATAATCATTTTGCTGGTTTCAAATTATAGCATTAGGCTTAAAGTGCCCTATAAGACTCTCAGCAGATTTATATTTAGCAGAAAAATATGGGCTATTTGTAGAATATAATATTCTAGAGTAGGAGAAATCCTATTTTAAATGTCACTTGATATGGATAATTTTGTGAGGTGGGGCTCCCAGTCTAGCCCTATTATGTTTTAGCCCTGTCTCTAACCTGTGTTCCCATCCAGCTAGGCTCCATGCTTGGAGCAGAGCTTTGCAAAATTACTTATATATTTAGTCCCTTCAAAAGTGTAGAAAAGACCAATCTGGCTAGCTGATGTAATGCATTGTTGGGTTCAGTTTGAGGGAACAATGGAGGTGTATGATGAAATCAGGTTAGGATGCTGACTTTGAGGACGGTTGGGGGCAGGGGGCTTGAAGGAGGTGGTTTGTAGTGGAGGTTTGGATTTCTCTTGCCTCGTTAAAAATTGAATGGAAGAAATGATGCCAAGTAAAGTGTCAATTTTGTTTCGTTGGTAGCACTCTTGCCTGTGAGTTTGAACGTCGTGGGTTCAAGCCTCACTCCAGGATTTGAGCACATAACCTAGACATCAGTTCAACACTGAGGGAGTACTGCATTGTTGGAGGTGCCATCCTTTAGATGAGATGTTAAACTGATATCCTATTTGCCTATGCTGGTGGTTCAAGTGGATGTAAAAGGTCCATGGTGCCATTTGAAGAAGAACAGTATGTTTTCCTGATGCTCAGGCCAACATTTCTCCCACAACCAGCATCATTAAGCACAGGTTAACTGAGCAATCATCTTGTTGCTATTTGTGGTAGCTTGCTGTGTGCAAAATGGCTGATGTATTTTCCTACATAACAACAGTAACTGCACTTGGAAAGTACTTAATTAGATGTGAAGAGTTTAAGGACATTCTGAGAGATGTGATATAAGGTATTATATAAATGAGTTTTTAAAAATTTTAATTGAGGAATTAAATCATTCTTATTTTCATGCACGCGCAGAAGACGAGGTCGTCATTTTCCAAATTGGCCTTCAATGGGCCTATGGAAAGTGAAGGTAATGTATAATATAAATACAGGGGAGTCTTCACATAGATCAGATTGTGTTCCCGTCCCTCAACTAGCATACAATGTAAATGGTCCTACAAAGTATAAAATACAGTAATGAGATAATTGGGGCAATCTATTAACTGTACAGTATTTAGAAATCTACTGCAATTCAGAAGAACACAGTTTTTATTGAACTTTTTTAATTGTATTACTCATTTGAATAATACCAGAAAGATATACAGTCAAGGATCTCTGCTGTCATAAATTTAACCTGGAAAATCATCTTCAGTGTTCTCATCCTGTGAAATTAGTTTTTATAGGCATTTTATTTTAGAAAAAATGTTGTCACTGCATTTCAATCTTAATTTTTCAATAAAGAGCAATAAAATTATGTGGAGCTTCGAGTTATAATTTGTAACAATTGTAATTTGTTTTGTTGCAGAAATGTTACATGAAGGAGAGGTATACCATGTAAACAAAATGGAGCTGTTTTGTTATGAATTCTCTCAAAAACCTGTATTCATGGATTATTGGTCAGTGGTCAAGGTAAGATACAGTATATGATTCTCATAAGCTTTACATTACAGAAGTGCTCATTTCATCTTGAGGTAAGAGAAAAGGCATCTCCTGTTTTGGCATCTTTTGTTCATGTGGGTTTCAAAATTAATTGTATATGAGGATTCAGTAGAAAAACAGAGACAGACAGATAGACATTGGGAGACGGTGACAGCACCTCAAAAACGAGACTCTGAAGTTCTCAGCAATCGATGATGGTATAATAGACAATAGCCTAGAATTGTTGCCTAAAAGTTTTTATAGCAGCCAAGGTGCCAGCCTTGGCTCAGTGGTAGCACTCTCGCCTCTGAGTCAGAAGGTTGTGGGTTCAAGCCCCACTCCAGAGATTTGAGCGCATAATCTATGCAGCACTGAGGGAGTGCTGCACTGTCTGAGGTGCCGTCTTTCAGATGAGACATTAAACTAAGGCTCTAATCTGTCCTCACAGGTGGAAGTAAAAGATCCCACAGCACTATTCGAAGAAGAGCAACAACAACTTGCGTTTATATAGCACCTTTAACGTAGTGAATCACCTCGAGGCATTTCATAAGAACGTTATCAAAGAAAATTTGACACCTAGCCACATAAGGAGATATTAGGACAGGAGGTAGGTTTTAAGGGGTGTGGAGAGGTTCAGGGAGGGAATTCCAGAACTTAGGGCTAGGCAGCTTAAGGCACAGCTGCCACTGGCGGAGCGATGAAAATCGGGGATGCGCCAAAGGCCAGAATTAGAGGAAGAGGATTTTCCTAGTGTCCTGGCTAATATTTATCCCTCAACCAACATCACTAACAGCAATTAGGTACACGACTAGATAATCTGTTTGTGGGACCCTGCTGTGTGAAAATTGGCTGCTGCATTTCCCTATGTTACAACAGTGACTACACTTCAAAAGAATGTCATTGGCTGTAAAGTGCTTTGGGACATCCTGAGGTTGTATAAAGCACTATAAAAATGCAAGTCCTTTCCTTTTTAATCCTCCATTATTGCTGATTGGAACTCCTGCTAAAAGCCTTTAGCATCATAGAAATTACAAGCTGCATTTGGCCGTCATGCCTGCACTAGTACAAGCTCTTCAATTGGAACCATCTACTGTAGTACCATTTCTTTGTTATTTCCCTGTATCCTTTTACATTCTTTTCAAATACCTATCCAATTTCATTTCAAATGTCTGTCTGTCCCAATAATTGCTTGTTGTAAAATATTCCAAGTTATAATAACCTGTGTGAATTCTTTTCTTCTTACTTCCCCCATCATTCTTCCAGTGATAATCCTCTGCCTATGTTTCCTTATTACCAATTCACCAATCAGTAGGATCAATTGTTCACAGTTTACTCTCTCAAAATCTTTTATAATTTTGAGGGATCTATAAATTAGTCAAGCACGACATGCTGTTTACAAATCTATGCTGAATGTCCCTGATTGGCCCATGACTCTCCAAGTATGACAACATTTAACAGAACACTTTTGCTATTCTCATTATTACAGATATTTCATTTATATTATAAGCCTACTATTGGCAGTTGCAACAGTCAGCATATCATTCCCAGTCACTCCCATCCTGATTGACTAACAGCTGGGAATGTAACAAGATGTGACTGAGGCTTTCAGGAAGTCTCAACAATCAAATGGATTTTGAGTCAGCACTTTTTTAAAGTTAACAATTAACAAGGAGTTTGGAACCATAATGTGAATATTTATAGCATTTACAGTCAAAAAGATCAATTGTAATATTTGAAAAGTACATAGTTTCTTCAGTAGGGCAAGTACGAATAGAGTGCTTTACTTTTTCCTATATGGTATTTTACACCAGGACTTTATTTGGAAAACTGGCAACAACCCAGAGATTGATTGGCAGTACTGTATTCAATCACTGATACGTGTATTTGTATGTATAAAAGATTATATATCTAACAAAGGAAGCCTCCATGAACAAGAAATTCACAACAATATGTTTGACTATATAATGTAACCTCTTCCTGGAAAAATGACTTGTACGTAACCAGATAGCTATTATAACAATGCTAAATCAATCATACAATTTTTTAAAACTAATGTTTGTCAAACCATAGCAACTTTTTTCTTTAGGCTATTACTATTATCTAATTATTTTACATACATTAACCACAAATCTTGGTGAATTAACACCAAACGCATTATAAACACACTTCAGCGTATTCGTCAGAACTGTTAATCATGCCACATTATGCAATGAGCTTTGTCAGTTATACATATAACATATCTGGTCAGTTAGTAGCAGACTACAGGTATGGTAGTGGAGGCAAAACCCTGGAACCATTTAATGAGTTGTTCGTTCAGTCAAAAGAACAACGTATAGTTTAACCATATTGCAACAAGGGTTATTGTATGATGCCAACATTTTGCTACAGTTTGAAACTTTTAATCCTTTAATAAGTATATTATGCTATAGTGGATCATTAAGCACATACATCTCTAAATAAGAAATTTGCAATAAGAATGTAGCATAGTGATTAAGCAGTACTGTATTTGTGAGCCTAAGTCTGGTAACTCCATGTTTAACGAGTTGCAACTTGCATGTTTGTAGTTATAGATTTTTTTTTGGTACCAATGGCTGTCCCATGTCAGGATTGCAAAGAGGAAGAAAAAATGGGTAACACGTGCTGTGAATAGTGTTGAATAGTTAAGAGTGAAATCGTAAGAAATCTAAAGGTATTAGTAGACTCTGCAGTTAGCATGTCTGATCCCTGTGGAGTAGTAATCGACAAAGCAAATAGGATGCTAGACCATCTAGGATACTAAAGCCAGGATACTGGACTCGCGAAAGAAATTAGGTGATCTAATGGGAACTGTAGGGTAGGTATTGTGGAAGGATGCGGTTGATGGGCTGCAGGCTTCCATTGGATCCTATTTTGTGATGCAGCCAAAATGAGTTGGAGAAAGTTTTGTTTAAGCTGTACATTGCTGTGGTGAGATCATGCTATCAGTACTATGTCCGTTTCTGGTTCTAAAGTACATATGTCCGCTGACGACACCCAGTTCTACCTCCCCACCACCTCTCTCGACTCCTCCACTGCCTCTGATTTGTCACGCTGCTTTGTCCGACATCCACTATTGGATGAGCGAAATTTCCTCCAATATTGAGAAGACCAAAGCCATTGTCTTTGGTCCCCGCCACGAACTCCATTCCCTAGCCACCGATTCCATCCCTCTCCCTGGTCACTGTCTAAGGCTGAACCAGACCATTCGCAACCTATTTGACCCTGAGCTGAGCTTCTGACTCCATATCCTCTTCATCATCAAGACCACCTACTTCCACCTCTGTAACATTGCCCGCCTCCACAGCTGCTGTGGAAACCCTCATCCATGCCTTTTTTACCTCTAGACTCAACTAGTCCACTGCTCTCCTGGCCGGCTCCTGCTCTGCCCTCCGTAAACTTGTGCTCATCCAAAACTCTGCTGCCTGTGTCCTAACTTGCACCAAGCCCCGTTCACCCATCACCCCTGTGCTTGGTAACCTCCATTGGCTCCCAGTCCGGCAACACCTCAATTTTTAAATTCTCATCCTTGTTTTCAAATCCCTCCATGGCCTCCCCCTTCTCTATCTCTAACCTCCTCCAGCCATATAACCCTCCGAGATCTTTGTTCTGGCCTCTTGCACATCCTCGATTTTGATCACTCCACTGTTGGCCACCATGCCTTCAGGTGCCTAGGCTGTAAGCTCTGAAATTCCTTCCCTAAACCTCTCCGCCTCTGTACCTCTCCGCCTCTGTACCTCTCTCCTCCTTTTAAGGCGCTCCTTAAAACCTACCTCTTTGACCAAGCTTTTGGTCACCTGTCCTAATATCTCCTTGTGTGGCTCAGTGTTAAATTTTGTTGATAATGCTCCTGTGAAGCGCCTTGGGACGTTTTACTACGTTAAAGGTGCTATATAAATGCAAGTTGTTGTTTGTTGTTGAAGACGTTCAAGCCCTGGAGGTGGCGTAGAGAAAAATCACAAAACTGTCCCTTATTTTCTAAGGACTGAATGCATGTTGTAAGATTGGTAAACGTGGGCTTTTCAGCCTGTAAAGTAGGTTTCCGAGAGTGGACCTCAAAGGTACTGTATGTTTTTAAAAAAAAATCACGGGATAATGGTACAAGATGCACAGGTTCAAGCTATTGAAAGGCAAATTTACAACTGATATCAGGAGATTCTTCATACCGTGATCAACACATGGAATGGACTTTCAGGTAGGGTATTTGAGGCAAAGAACCCTGCAACCATTTAAGAACAGCTAGCTTCTTTAATAGTGTATTATAGCTACTTTCTGGTTAGATAAGCTAGGATATGCTAAATGGCCTTCCTTATCAGTATCTGCCTTGTAATCAGTGCCGCTAGTACAGTGTTTGGAATGGTACGGTGCACGAAAACTACTTGAAAGAACTGGATGTAAAGTCCTTCTTCTCTTTACTTCAGCGTTGATTTTGGTGCAAAACTAATTTTTTTTCAAGAATGTATCCTTTTTCTCAGTGGGCAGTACAGTTACACTTCTTATCTCACTGATGATTTTATGGCTAAGTTTGGATCAAAAAGTGTTCTCAGTACACTAAATAGCAACTCATTTTCCATTTGGATTTTTTTTTTGTATCACACCTACTAATCTACTGGTCCACACAAAGACAGCATTAGTAAAAAATAATACATGAATTAATTTGTGCAGCATCTAACATAACCCATGGTTAAGTCCTGTCTTCCCTGAATTTGAGATTCTCAAATTGAAAGGCAGAAGATTCACGTGCACTGGTGGAAAACTGAAGCCAACAGAATTTGGAACATGGGAAAGTATGTGACTGGGAAGGAATATGTGACCATTTACAAAATCCATCTCCGTCACCTACTACCTCAATTATTTAACCAATTTTCCTATCTGCTTCCTATAGCCATTCTATTCCATATGTTCATCACACTTTGCATGAAATAGTTAAACCATCGGCACCTTCCCATGGCACTATTCGAAGAGGAGCAAGGGAGTTCTGGTGTCCTGGTCAACATTTGTCCCTGAACCAGCACAATCAAAACAGATTAACTGGTCATATATCATTGCTGTTTGTGGGACTACGCTGTGTACAAATTGGGTGCCCCGTTTTCCTACATAACAGCAGCAGCTGCACTTCAAAAGTAATTCATTGGCTGTGAAGTGCTTTAGGACATCCTGAGGATGTGAAAGGTGCTATATAAGAGTAAATTCAATTGTTCTTTCTCTGTTTGCTAATTTTGGTTCAAACATAGAAATAAATAAAAATCAACACTCACTTTTTCACTAAAATTAGGGAAAACAGAAATTTTGACCTCTGTGAAAAATGACTGAAAAGACTCCTTGTGAAATCTAATTCTTAAAAAGTCAAGGCTGGAAATGATTAATCACTACAGTCTTTTGTTTGTTTATCTTCGCACGGACAAAACGGTCTTGGTTATATGTGATTATTTTCATTCTGTACTGTGATAGACTTACTAAGTAGTTTGGCTTTGGAAAGGTTGTTCAGCCTACAGGGGAGATTCAGAAAATCAAGGTATGCTTTTACAGCCATTACTTTTTCTTTATAGGTAAAAATAAACAGTTCTGGGTTATTGGAGCTTACTTATCCTACAGAAGAAAACATTCTTAATGAACCTGAAACTGTGATAGACTTTATTGTATACTTTTACTATCAAGTTATACCATCTTCAAAAGCACCAGCTTCTGAATTCATCATAAGTGTTGAACGTTTTGATTGTAAAACCTGTTTCAAAGTAAAACCAATGGAGTCTGATATGACGTACACCATATCTGTAACAAGACGACGTAAGTTTTGAAGATTACTTACTAGTTAATCATTCTATTTTTAATGTCACATGTATGACTTCCATGATCTTTGTCTAAAACTATTTCCATGATTAAGATTGCATAGTTGGCCATTTTTTGTTGTTGCATTGAATTTGGTAGCAGTAGTTATAGCTTGGAACATTTTTTACTGTTAAATCTTCACCTTTGTCCCTACCGAGAGCCTCTTCTCTCCATACATCCTACATCAGTTGTAAAAATAAGTGACTAGGAAGCAGACACTTCCCCCCCCAACCCCCCCAACCACCGCCCCCCCATGGAAGACGCCCCCCCTCCCACTTTCCATGCTTTATTTGTAATATCTCTTCTTCACATTGCTGTCACAATGTTTGTAATAAAACAGGCAAAAATATAGAGCTAAACATCTGTTCAAAAGAGTGCTTTTACTAAAGATGCTACTGCATCTACTGTTGCACATATACTGCATCATTAAACTGCAAGAGTGCATTTGATGCCATACAAAATTCTTCCTGCCTCTGAAGTTTAATTTAGCTTGTGGGGAGATTCTATGGTTATCTATTTGATGGTAAAATGTCTGTTTCTGAGGAGCATTTTTGTATTAATGTAGTGAGAGTTTACATTAGGGGTGTTGCTTAGATAGCCTTCTGTTCTGTTCTTAGAAAAAGTTATTATTAGCTTGTTCTTCGATTCAAACACAAAGCTGTTAGCAAAAAAATAGTGTTTGCTGCAACTTTAGATATTTGCAAAATTTTCAGTTTGTTCCCAGGTTTCACATTGGTGCATTACTCAGGAAGGCATTCACATTTTCATTTACGAATACAGTGCTGAGCTACAATATAGTTACTGTATGCAAGCTGCATTCATATAATTATACTATACACAAAGTAAAGATTACATAGTAATATTTGGAGTAAAGTAGAATGTTTATTTTGTATTTAAATGCTATCAGCAATGTACTAGTGAGAAATTTTGTATCAAGATTTGAGAATGATAAAAGTGATTCTGTTAGAACTATGATCAAATGTACAGAGTGCTTTATTCAGGACTACAAATTCACATTGATGAGAATGTTCAGGGAATTGCTAATCACATTTGTGTGAATTAGGAAATTGATGCGAGAGAATTTTTTTTTAAATGGGAAAACTTACTGAATTCACCAATCCTGGATTTAAATTTTGACCACATAAGCAAGTAGTATACATTGTGGATTGTTTTGCAACTAACACATTGTTTTCGATGAATTCTTTTCAGTTTCTTTTCTATGCATAACGTAGTATGGTTTGAACAAATAAAGTCAATGTTTGTACCTGTGATTGCCCATTTGGCTATCTCTTCAGTTCCCGACCAGCCCCCTCAATTTTTCTCGCCCCCCCCCCCCCTTTTGTAAAGCACTCTGAGATGAGGGGAAAAGGGTAATGCAACTTTAAAGGAAAAAAATATTGTGCTGGATCCACAAGAACAGAGTGCTGGAGTCAGATGCACTGATGTTTAGAGAGAGATATTCAACAGTGAAGAGTTAAGCAATTTGAATCTAATATAGTATGTTTTTGTTATAGCCTTTGAGCCAAAGCTGATTTTTCTGTGTGCAGCTGGAATTATCCTGTTCCTTTATGCAAAATCCATTAGCAGGTATTGTATACAAATTACCTAACACATATATGTGTAATCTTCATGCAACACCAAGGCCTACACTGTTTAATGGATTAATTAGCTTTAAATGATCCTAATTCAAATGCTATCTAATTAAGATCCAGCTAAGGACCGGATCAAAAATTATTTATTTCCAGTGTTCTTTTACATTTTGTAAGTCATAAAAAATGAGTGAATAGGAAACTCAAAATAAATCACTGTTGCATTTGTAAAGAATTTAGAATTTATTTTGCCACATTGATGCTCACCGTCGTCTGCCCTGCCATGGCTACAAATATTTAATTACCGTGTATACTGAAAAATTGGAGTAAATGCTTACATTGCCAGTTTGTCTGAATAAAATATTTTCTTACGATATAAATTGTGTTACAAATGACTGCAGATGTGTATCTGTGTTCTCCATAATGATCATAAGTGATGACCCTTCTCTTGCAGGAGTGAATTATTTTATTACTCTGCGGGAGTTACACTGGGAATCTTTGCGATGTTAGTCCTTATCCTCTTGGTTTGTAGAAGGCTAATGCAAGTAAGATGTTTTCCTTTTTAAGTACAACATGTTTGGATATGGACTGTTGAAATGTTTAAATCACATCAGTTGATCTCCCTCAGCATCTGTCTTCCTGTCATTGTCTCTGATCTTCTCACCATGATTCATTGTCTCCCTCTGTGCTTTCTTCCATTCTCTCTCCTTCTCTTAGTCTTTATCTCTCTGTCTTCAACTTTGTGACGCAAGCACCTTCTCCTGTGCTTGTCGTGTGATCAACCCTCCAACTTTCCAGTTAGCAGTTTGTCAGGGCATTGCTGCTCAGCTTAAAGCCATAGCACCTCTCTCACCTGTTCAACATTTGGGCTGAAACCTCTACACCAGTCTTACCACCACCACATGTGACCTGATCCTGTACCAAGCTGTCTGCTTGTGGCTCTGCCATCCTCTCACTGACTGAAGGGCACGGTGACTCGGAGGAAAGAAAATGTAGAAGTAAAATCCCACTCTCTCACAACAGGGTGTCTATCTGTATCTCTGTCTTCTCTGCACCCCAGCAAATAACAGATTCCTTGCGTGGCATGGATTGGAGAAGAGGTGGTATCTATGCCCATAGTATCCCTGAGGAGGAGGAGGAGCACACAAAGATCATCAGGTTGATGTAGGGTTAGGCCCTGTTGCTTGTATTGGAAGCGTGGCCTGTTGAGGACCTCAAAGCCTAGCTCCCAAAGCAGCTTTTCTTGCTTGGACAAAGTGGGCAAGATCCTCGGGCCATTGTAGACTCACCCTAAGCGTAAACCTGGTCTGAAGCCTTGCGCAGATGCATGTCCTCGCACACCCAACATGCATGCAGTCAACCCTGGTCCTTTGCTCAGCTATTCTCTTGTTAACTGACCAGCATAACCACATAGCTGGGGGGGGGGGGAGGATTCCTAAAAATACCAGGCTCTTTCTCTTTCTTTCTCCTCATGCAAGAGTGTCAGCTTATTTGTCCTCTATTTTCCTTTCTCCATCCTCCTCTGCATCTCCCTGTAGTCAAGTCTGTCTTTCTTCCCTGCCCCCTACTCTTCTCTCCTTCCGACAGGATCTCCATCTCTTCCTTTCTTTCTCTCTCTCTCTCCCTCATCGCAGCAACAGGATTCTCTCTTTCCCCCACTCCTGTGAGTGGTTGAGCAAATGGACGGTTGCAGAAGTATCTGACGAATGGAGGGCCAAAGGCTAGTCAGTTGGCAATTTGAAACTGCAGTTGTAAATTACTTGGTGGAAGTGTTAATTGGGGGGATGGCGGCATTGAGGGGAGTGGGGGGGGGGTGTTGGGCGATGTGGGTGGTGAGTGAAACGAGGTCGGCCATGGTCTCAGATTAGATGTTCTAGAAAATTACTGAGTGGTTTGATCCAGTTTTGTGCACACTTCAGTTGATCATAATCAGCACACATGCTACCTGGTTAAGTTTAAAATAAGGAAGTAAAATTGTCTGTAGGCACATTGAAATGGGAGGATATATTGTGGGTTGCAGTGAATTATGATGCATGTCCTCATGTGAGACTAACTGGATAGCACAGAAGCAAAAAAGTGCGCCATCTCACTGCTACACAAATAAATTTTACATTTTTATGTGATCATAAGAGTGAAGATTTTTTTTAATCTCTGGAATTCCCAGATCATTCAGGTGGTATAAAAAATATATTTCATAGTCAGCTTTTTGATGTGTTGGTGTTCTCCGTGAATTTTTTAAAATTAAAAACTGTCTGAATCGGAGTAGTTACCTTTTTCCTAAACTATCCCATTCTGATGTGTGCTGTATTTAGCTGAAGTTGTTTAGGTTGGAACTTATTTTTTCCTCTTGAGATTTTAAATTAACTTTTACCTGAATTGTTCCTGACTTCAGATATCTCAAGATTGTAGAGTGACATACACTAATTTCATACTGGCGAGTCCACCAGGCATCCAGAAGAAAAAGCAGAAATTCACTGAAACTCTAAAGAAACAAAACCAGCGTTATTAAAAACAAATATATTGTACAGTGCGTCAGTCAGTTGCATCATTCAACCAGAAAGTATTTTCCTTTTGCGGTTTTGACTCGTGCTCGGAATGTTTTGTATGCAAATATTTTCCTGTCAATCACCGAATCAGTGGTGCTGTTTTCTTGTAACATTTCCTGCTTGATCATCTGCTGTCTTCATGAAATTAAAATATCAGTCAGTGCAAGAAAGTGCTTACAACTGGCTGAAGGAGGTCAAGCAGAGACTTCATCTGCACATCCTTGTTTTTGCAAATAGAAACTGATACATTTCTGTTGCAATTTTAAGAAATGATTAAGAAAATAATGGTTTATTCAAACAAAATTTAGATAATGCACATCAGAGACTAAGAGCAGATTCAAAATAATCAGCAGTTCAGAACTAGACAGGAGTTATTGTATCTGTGACCCAGGCAGTTCATTTTATGTACACCATTAGTTTCTGCCATATTTTTCTATTTGTACAACATGTTTGCTATTAATAATAAAAAAAAACATTTCTTTGGTGAGTTTAGTTTTTGCACGGATCTGCTGGTTAAAGTGTTTTAAGAGACGTAGGAGGAAAGATTTTTTAAAAAAAAAACAAGGTAGATTTCAGAGGTAAGATGGGTGGAATCCCAGAGGTGCACGGCAATCAGGAATATCTTGAAGACAGCAAGGAGGAGAGAGAATCTGAGGGATGGTGATACAGGATGAGAGTGACTTGTCCTATTGAATCTACAACATTCCGATATTGTGAAAACTGGTTAGAAATTCCTTTGAGTAGTTCATTTTTCACACTTCTACAAAGTAAAATATTAACCGTAAATATGATATGCCATGAAATCTACAAGATACATGCACGCATTGCTTATTTCTAAACTTGAAATTGACTTGTTTTCTGCTGTGTATTGTGTTGAATAGAGATAGAGAAGAATGTGAGAGAGGGGGAGATATGGGAATGGACTTAACGACACATCAGCTATTCTTTTCCAATTAATGTAATTTTATAATATTGCTCTTTTGTAGACAAGGACATTCTTGTTGCTAATGATTGGAAGTTGGTCAGCCTCACTGTTCCTGATTTATTTAAGTCTTTTAAATCTATCCCAATATCGGAAATACTTATTTGGTAAGCAGAACTATGATTTTTTACTTTCAAAGATCTTCTATTTCTGCCCTTATTATACTAATGGTGATATTGCTCATGTATTTGAATCAGATATGAAGTCTAAAACTCATTTGAGAGAGATGTTTTTCAGCTTCTAATTTTTTTTTTCCCCCCTCTAAACAGGTTACCTTTTTGTGATTGGTTGCCTTAGTTATGTTATTTGCTATAGGCATGGGCCATTTTCAGATGAACGCAGTATACATCTGCTTACATGGACCCTACAGTTGGTAGCGTCAGTGATGATATACTGTGGTGTTACATTCAGTCAGTGTGCTTATACTGTCATAGTCATTCTGTTCTGTGCAAGCAACCTTCACCACCCAGTTAATCTGTTCTGCTACATTTACAGGTTAGTATTTATTTTAATGACTATGTATTCAATGGCTTGCCTTTATTGCACAAGTGAAATGGTACAAATAAATTAGTTCTGCAGGTAGAAAAGTCAACAGGTTTCTACTGAGTATTATACTTCAAACACAAGTATGGTATAAAATGTTAGAAGAAATTTATTTTATTGTGTTAATGTTATTGTTTTTGGTTGCAAAATAAGTGGTGCTTTCATATGATCCACTTAAAAGAAAATCTCAATTTCCCCCCCCCCCCCCCCTACAATTTACTTCCTTCCCTCCCTCTCCTGAAGTCATTGACACCCTCACACGGAAATGGTTGCGCAGATGGAAGTTCCCCTCCAGTATCTTGTCCAAGTGGCCATTATTCTTGCTTGAGTCTGGTCAGTGAGTGCTGGCATGCAATTTGACCAAGCCTGATGCTATCCTCACTAAGGGTCAACATCAATTACTTTTGCTGCAGTATTCTGTATTCATATATCTCTGCAAACTTACACAAAATGTATAGATAGGTATGTAGGTTTATGCCCCATATGAGTGCACTAAGTTTTAATTTTTAATCAGCTGAAATGATCTAATCTGTATTGGTGATAAATTCTGCTAATTACTGCCGGTCAGTTTTTTTTCAAAAGTGTGGCAAAGAGGCTTTGAATTTTTCTTGCATGAGCTTTTTTGCACTAGCTGCTGTTTCCAAAACATTGATTTCCTGTTGTAACTTTTTTTTATTAAACACCATTTGAAAACCAACTCAAAATCATAAAATGTTAAAGCATAAAAACAGGCCATTTGGACCAACAAGTCCACACCGGTATGTACATGAGGCACCTAATCTAATCTCGCTGCCCTTTAATATTCCTCATTTTCAAGAAACAGTCTAATTCCCTTTTTAAAAGAATTTGTGGCCTCTGCTTCAACAACAGTTTGTGGCTGAGAATTCCATCTTCTAATCATCCTTTGTGTAAAGCGTTTATTTTCTAACCTTCCCTTCAATTCTTTTTTGGTTATCTTAAATTTGTGTCATCTTGTTACTGTCTCACTGACCAGTGGAAACAACCTGTCACTATTTTCATTATTATAACTTTTCATAATAATGAAGAGCTCTATCGGGCCACCACTAACCTTCTCTAGTGAATAAAGTCCTAACTTTTCAAGAATCTCTTCATTGCTGTAACCTGTCATCCCCGATTAACATCCTAGTGAATCTTTACTGAAACTAAGGGGTCAATTTTCGGATGGCCGAGTGGGTGCATTCATTGCAGGGGTCTCCTAAAATTGGGGCTTCCTGAGCTGGTCCGGAGCCCGGCTCCAACCCGCCCACTTCCGGGTTCCCCAATGACGCGAATCGGTGCACGTGCAGCCCCCACATGCGGGACTCCCACTGGCAATCAAAGCCAGCGGGATCCCACTCGAGATCATTATCTGGGTACTTGAGGTCGTTTACAGACCTCATTAGTTGGAGATTTTAGGAGGATTCGGATTTTGGACTATCCAGAGCGTGTTTCCCATGCTGGGGGAAACGCTCCCTATTTAAGCAGACGTGTTGCAGCCAGCAGCCAGTGGCAGCTGCAAAAGTCTATTTAACAGGTGCGGGGTAAACCCTCATTCATTGCAGCAGGGCACTCTGTCACCTTAGACAAAGTTTTGCCTGCCACACTGTTATCTCCACACTCTAAATTATTATATCATACCCTAAACTCTGCTGTCCAAACACATTTACCTACTTTGTGGACCCCCTCACACTCTCACCGTCAGGATGTGAGGGGTGGGGGATGGGGGGTTCTATTGCTGCATTCATCACTCCATTGGAGGACGACCAACATCACCAGCCTCGCCAGGCATGCCATCCACCTCTGCCTCGTGGAGCTACACAACACAGTGCTGCGCAACAGGCACCTGCACAAAGTAGTCGTGCAACTACACATACACCCATTGTAGGGTGACCCAATGGGTGGCATCAAGGGTGTTCATGGAGACTCTCATGAAAGGGCATTATTGCACAAACCAGTCAAGAATGCCCAAGACGTGGCAGTAGTGGTGACAATATAATATGTAATGTGAGTTGATCAGAAATTAAATGTGAGTAAAAACCATGACAAACCCTCAAACACCCTTGTGCATCCCCTTCATGCTCATGACACGTTTGCCTTATGCTTCCTACTACACATACGTGATGCATGCCCTGTGGCTGCAGCGCAGGTAGTGGCAGGTAAGATGAGGATGAGCTTTGAGTGGGTGTGAGGAGTGATGTGACAGAGTAGTGTTGGCAGTGCAGAAGGAGATGTGGGGTGGCAGACGGAGGGGAGGGGAAATGAGTAAGAGTACTCACTTTGGCTGACCTACTTAGGTGATTGGAGCGCCTCCTGCACTGTATGCAGGTGCGCGATATGTTGGTGGTGCAGGTGACCTCCTCTGTTACCTCGAGCCAGGCCTTCTTGGTAGCAGAGGCAGGCCGCTTCCTCCCATCCACCGGGGAGAAAATCTCTGTCTTTTTTTCTCCTCCCCCCCCCCCCCCCCCCCCACCCCACCCTGCACCCCATCCAGTAGGACTTGGAGTTAAGCATCATTAAACCTGGGAGCAGCATTCTCCCTGGGCTGCTCCGTACTGTAATTTTGGCTCCTTTCTGCAGCATCAGTCAGTGGAGGACTGCCCCTTTAAATAGTGCTCCTCCAGCTGACAGCCTATCATGCAGCTGCGCAGTCCTCCTGCTGTGCCGCTTTCCAGCGCGAAACACGGAAGCCAAGGTAAGTGGCTTCAATTTGCTTATGATTGCGTGGGGAACCCACCGATTTTACCTAATATCGGGCCCTAAGGATTTCATTGTCTTTTTATATGGCCTTATCTACTTGCCTGCACCTCTAATGACCTTTATATCTGCACGCCAGGGAGGTTAACTGGTTTGCTTGGTGGGCCATTGGGGTGTGGCCCACAAGCAATGCTGAAAAGGCACTTACCTGTTCCATCCAGCCGTTGTCGCCTCTCTTCGGCTGCCAGGTTTCCCGAGGCCTGGTAAACCCAGCCGACCAGTGTTAAATTTGGAACAGAGATAAAATCTTGGGCACACCGCCTCTTTAAAATATTTTAATGATGGGCCCGCCTCCATTAAAACCGAAAGTGGGCGCGTTAGGGTCCAGTTTCCCATTTTTAAAGTTTTTAACCCACCTGCCTCCTGCCCCGGCCATCCTGTGGGGTTAGAATTATCCCCCCTTGTGTTCTTATCTCGACTACTCCATGCTTCTCATTCTCCTATGCTTACATTTCTGTCTGATTCCTATACCCTCAATACATGATTGAGGCCCTCTACCCTCTCTCATTTGGTTGAATCTCCATCTGCACTTAAATGCAGTTCTGAGTTATCTCTCTTCTGCCCCTCTACCCATGATGAACTAATTTAATGAAGTGATTCTAACTAAATTTCCAAGTGACCTGTACCTTTATTGTTGCTTTCCCTTGTTGGTCTCACTGAAAAAATAGAGTAATGTCACTGAGAAATGTGCCCATCCCAGCCGCCTTTAAACCAGTCCACTCCCTATAAATAGAATGGTTTCAGAGTGCAGTGATATCTCTCCATCCCAGGAGCATTCCCTGAGTTTCACTGTAAGACTGAAAGCAAGAGGGAACAGCCATATTTAATACAGAGGCAAGCTGTGTAATTGAATTCACTAAATCTGGTAATTTTATGAGCTAGCACCAGGAAAATTGATCATCAAAGCTGCAGGATTGTCATAAAAGCACAACTGGTTTACTAATGTCCTTCAGGGAAGGGAACCCGCCATCCCTACCCAGTCTGGCCTACATGTTACTCCATTGCCACAATATATGGTTTACATTTAATGTCCACTTGTGGCCTACTCAGTTGTAAAACGGAACCATCAGTACGAGAACTGCAGTGGTTCAAGGAAAGGGCCCACTATCACCTACTCAGGGCAAGTAGGGATGGTGTAATAAATATGGCCTTGCCAGCATCTCCCACATCGCAATAACAAACAAAAAAAAAATAGGAAGGAGAATATTTATTTTTTGCAACGATGGGATTCCTGAAGACGCAGAGCCATATCTGAAGGAAGAAAAAAATGTCCTGGCTGGGAAAAATTAATTGGAAGACAGGAAGGTTAAGTGTTGTACTGACCTCCAAAAGTTATCAAAAATAGAATAACATTGAATGAATTGTGAAACAAATATTAAATAATGGAGAAACTGTGATTAAAAATGATAGGCCAGAGATCGAAACTGCTCTCTATACTGAGCCATTAAACTGAGTTTGGGAAAGCAATACGATCGACTATTTGGAATCTTTCTCTGCTTTCGTTCTCGAGCTCAGTTTGTCTATCTTGTTTCTTTTTTCATTTAAAAAAAAGAGTCCTGACTTTAATTTTTCCAACAATTTTCTTTCCTCAGTGCCAGTCACCCTCCATTATCTTATCCAAGCATCCATTATTCATGGGAGAGTCTTGTCTGTGGGTGCTGGTAGGCTATTCTACAATGGGAGTATCATAGTCAAGATCAATCCTGCTGTCGCTTAATGTCTAGACACTTGCACATCCAGCAGGTCTCTGGATATTAAGCAGAGTGGAAAACTTGGCTTTTTTTTTCTCCTTCCAAGAAACATAGGAAAAATAGGAACAGGAGTAGGCCATTTAGCCCTTTGAGCCTGTTCCACTGTTCAGTGAGATCAGGGATGATCTGTGACCTAACTCCATATACCTGCCTTAGTCCCATATCCCTTAATACCTTTGGTTAACAAAAATCTATCAATCTCAGATTTAAAATTAACAATTGAGCTAGCATCAACTGCCGTTTGCAGAAGAGCGTTCCAAACTTCTACCACCCTTTGCATGTAGAAGTGTTTCCTAACTTCACTCCTGAAAGTTCTGACTCTAATTTTTAGGCTATGTCCCCTAGTCCTCGACTCCCCAACCAGTGGAAATAGTTTCTCTCTATCTACCCTATCAGTTCCCCTTAATATCTTGAAAGCTTTGATCAAATCACCCCTTAATCTTCTAAATTCCAGGGAATACAACCCTAGTTTGTGTAATCTCTCCTCGTAATTTAACCCTTGGAGCCCAGTATTATTCTAGTAAATCTACGCTGCACTCCCTCCAAGGCCAATATATCCTTCCTAAGGTGCGGTCCCAGAACTAAACACGGTACTCCAGATGTGGTCTAACCAGGGCTTTTGTATAGCTGTAGCATAATCTGCCCCCTGTAGTCCTCCAGATATAAAGGCCAGCATTCCATTAGCTTTTTTGATTATTTTCTGTACCTGTGCATGAAATTTTAATGATCTATGTACATGGACCCTTAAGTCTCTTTGGACCGCCACAGCTTTGAGCTTTTTCACTATTCAGGAAGTACTCTGATCTATCCTTTTTAGGTTCATAGTGGATGACCTCACATTTGCCTACATTGAAATCCATTTGCCAGTTTTGCCCATTCACTTAATCTATTTATATCTCTCTGTAATTTTATGCTTCCATCTACACTGCTTACAATGCTGCCTATCTTTGTGCCATCGGCAAACTTGGATATGTGGCTCTCTATCCCATCATCTAAGTCGTCAATAAATACAGTGAATAGCTGAAGACCCAACACAGATCCCTGTGGGATACTACTAGACATATCCTGCCAATTTGAGTACCTGTCAATTATCCCTACTCTCTGTCTCCTACCGCTCAGCCAATTTCCTAACCAGGTCAATAATTTGCCCTCAATTCCATGAGCATCAACTTTAAGTAACAGTCTCTTATGAGGGACTTTATCGAATGCCATCTGTAAGTCCATGTAAACAACATCCATAGCATTCCCCTGTCCACTACTTTAGTCACCTCTTCAAAAAATTCAATCAGGTTAGTCAGGCGTGACCTACCCTTTACAAATCCATGCTGGCTCTCTATGATCAGCTGAAAATTTTCACTGTGTTCTGTCACCCTATCCTTAATTATAGACCTCTAGTAATTTCCCGACAACAGATGTGAGGCTAACTGGTCTATAATTCCCTGGTTTCCCTCTCTCACCTTTCTTAAATAGCAGAGTGACATATGCAACTTTCCAATCTAAAGGAACGGTTCCTGAATCGAGTGAACTTTGGAAGATTATAGTTAGGGCATCTGCCCACAGGAATCTGTGTTGGGGCATCAACTATTCCTGACTTAATGTCACTGAGGCTAAATGTAGTGATTCTACCACTGCTCCTGACAGAGATCAGCTTGCTCAGTAGAGACTAGAGATTGAAATTGCCTAATATTTTTAATTGTAGTTTTTCTTATTATAGGAATGAATGGATGTTTGTGTTTTGTCTTGCCTAACTGAGGGTGGGTTGAATGATTGAGGGTGAGGCAGAGGGGCAAATTGAATTTTATGTTTTGTATTTTTTTTTCCTTCCCTTTTTGTAGGTCTTCCTCATTCCCCATTCAAGGTGCCCAGCTGAGATCAGCTAACTTGGCACAATCAATTAAACCTATGATGTCGTGGTCTGCATCGCTCAATGAGACAAATTGCACTGTCCAAATTATTTTGATTGCTTCAAGCAGTAAAATGGATTTCATGGGACTTCCAGTACAAGCGCACGGTTTAGAGTGAAAAATTCAAGTGAAGGTTGAGGAAGTATAGATAAGGTTTTCCTGTAGATGGTGCTGTGGGGCAGTCAAGACTGAAAGGAAAAAAGGATTACCCACAAAGCATATTTAATATATACAGTGTTTTATGGCAAGTAAACAGCTCTGGGGCATCCTGTGAGAGCTTTTAATGTTGGAACTCATGTCACAGACAGATTTAAAATGTGATATTCAGGTCAAAGATCAGCATATTGGAGGAATGTAGTAGTGTGCCTATGAGTTAGATGCAGTAGAAATTGGTTATAACAGTTGCTGTAGCCAGGCACATTGTATGCAGTTTAGAATGAACCAGATTCACTTTATTTATCTTTATTATTTGACTTTACTGCTGTCTTGAACACCCCACCCCCAACTTGATCTGTCTCCTCCCATTGTTCTGCTGCTCTAAGAAAGTCATTAATTGGTGCAGTCTCCAGCTGATTACATTAAATGTGTGTTCTTTAAATGGTCCATGGGGTATCTTGGGTCACCTCCGTTGGCCTTTAATTGGTGATGCTTTGTCGCAACCCATTTTGTTTTAAAGGATTTTTGTCCCTCCCCCAATTAAAACAGGGGAAAAAAAAGTTAATACGCTAGAATAACCTCATTATAGAGGATATTTTGGTTAAAAACAATTGCACTTTAACTCATTTGTACTGCGCCTGAAACTTGCCACTTTAATTGAAATCACAAGATTTGATGCTTTCAAAACAAAGCACAAATCTAAAACAAATCTGCATAATGTGAATAAAATTGACATTTTGCTGATACCCAGTTGTAAATATGCTGGTGATTTTATTGTTTCATTTCTTCTCTCCTCTTCTCCACCCCCCCCCCCCCCCAAAAAAAAAATCAGTTTTTTTTTCTACCTGTGACCAAGCACTTATTATCACTTGTTTCCTGTATCCTCCTGCAACCTGGAGGGCGAAGCTGTCTGGGCAGCATTCTTTTCTGTTACCACCATAATGTTATTCCATGATCAGAAAGCAAACTTGTAATGGAGGGAAATTGAAACTGTCAAGGTTTCCTGCCTTAATGTGCAACATTCCACCATTGAAAAGCATTTCACCCAGAAGCCAGGCCAAGAAGTAATGAAACATCCCTGCTGTCAGGTAGATTTGAGTGATGGCCTTGATGACCAGTAAGGAAGTTAGCAGTATTGCCAGTAACCCTCTGTGCTGCTGTGTATATGCTTAGTACTTCTGTCTGAAGCTTCACAGCTCTGTCTTCTTTACATCTGGTGTAAAAATGTTTGCTAATTCTGCACAACCTTGACAAATGCAGAAGTGGTCATGATACACAGAACTTTCTCTCGGACTCAAAGATCCTTGTATATCCCCACTACTAGTGAAATCTGAAAATATCAATTGGACTTCTATCCTTCTGGATTCAGTGAGAGTGAGCTTGTAGATAGTCTCGATGTCGGCAAGCATGACCCTGGAAGATCTTGGAGCAGAAGTTTCTGGTATCTTATTTTTCCAGCAACCAAAATCAATCCAGACATACAGGGGAAAGAAAACCTTGCTGTGGTGAGAGGTAAAATAGCTGATCTTCATTAGACTGGGAGTGGTGAGGAACTGCAGGCTGAGATTACAGGTTTCAGTAACACCTGGTGCTGCAGGAATCTATTTGTGTCCCCAGATACAAATTGGCAGAACTAATGAATAGTGCAAGTCTGGAAAAGAATACAAGGTTCGAGTAAACAGTAAAAGTTGTACTACAGATTCTGTCAAAACGTCACTTGTACATATAAATGGAATATTTAGCTGATTCAACATCTCAGTCAAATATTTTGATATCACAGCTAAATTTCCCATTTTAAAAAGAAATTAAAACTTTTGGAACTTCTGCTCCAAAATGAAGTTGCCTTTACAAAAATCACCTGCATTCCTTGTAGCTAAAAAGAAAGTGTGACAGCAGTGCAATATCATTACACATCTATGCTTGTTCACTAAAAACACTTGAATTGCTTGGCAGTGAAGCTAGATTAGAAGCTCTGTGCCACTAGATTTGAATCCTAAAGCTGAAAACTCTAACCTATTTGTATGAGTTCTTAGCCAGCAACCTGGGCAAAAATTCTATTGGGAAAAGTGGGAGAAGGAAGTACAGCTTACTGACCTATCGGCAAACTACCCAGCACCAGATTCGCATGTTATTACTGGTGTCCGAACAGTAGAGAAGGCTGCAGCTCCAGTATATCAGAGAATATTCAAAACAGGATTGTATGGGGATAAGAAGGTAGTTCATTGGAAGAAATCACTGAGACACTAAATCGGTTTATAGAAATTCAATCATTACAAAACACATGTTCCTCCTGTACATTACCATCAATGTTTACTTGAAGCAGAAAGGTTTTGCTTATCACTTTTTTTAAAAAAATGTTTTTTTATTGCAGGAAAGTTAAACAATTCATTAAAAAGCCACGGATTCATTTCATCACTGAAGATGAGTACAGGGAACAAGCTGAAATAGAGACTAAAAAGGCCCTTGAGGAGCTGCGCAGATACTGCAAGAGTCAGGATTTCCCTGCATGGGAAATAGTATCAAAAATCAGGTCTCCCAGAAGGTGGGTGGTATCATCACTGCCCCTGTACAAAGTGCTCAATCTCCTCAGTTACCCATTTTTATATATGGTCAGATAGGCATTTGCATACACAAGTTGAGGTTAAGATTGTAAAGAGAGTTCCCTGCTGATTTTATCCAGTGATTAGCTAACCTATACAGACTAATAGACCTCAAGTTTGATCTTTGATCTGTGCTCTGTACTGCTTAACTGATCTGCAGGCATGTTACTGTTGGCCTCAGTACTCCTTTGTTGGGGAGGGGGATATCAGGAAGTTTGTCTGTTTCTATATGTGCATCTATTGAAGACAGGATTGGGCTCAGCTATGATGCCCTATGTGCCTCAATAGTTTGTCAACTTTCATTGTTGAGGCTCATGTATGAAGACACATGGTTGAGGTACTGAAGAGTGCTTGGTACCAGGGAAATGAACTAATCAAGGAGTTAATGCTCCTCCAAGCAGATGGAGGGGAGTAAATAAGCGACAGCAAAAATAAAGTGGTATTAAAAGGAAAAATCATATTTTTCTAGTTGCTGAGGGAGGGAATGTTGTGTTGTCTGAAGTTTTTTGGATGAGATGTTAAACTGAGGTCCTGTCTGCCTGTTCAAGTGGATGTGAAAGATCCCATGGCATGTTGTCAGAGTGAAGCATTGAGTTCTCCTAGTATACTGGCCAACATTCATCCCTCAACCAACACCAAGGAAAAATAAGACTAACAGGTCATTCATGTAGTGGCTGTGTGTGGGATCTTACTGTGCACACTTTGACTGCCACATTTACCTACAAAACAGTGGCTACACTTCAACATTAATTGTTTATTTGCGAAGCACTTTGGGATGTTCTGAGGACAAAAGGCAAATTTGTCATAATAAATGCAGGTTCTTTCTTTTACTACAGTATCTGAAACAAAGATTTTAAAGCTGAGTAAGTAGTTTTCTGTACCCAGTACTTCTGGTCCAGTAACCCTTTCCCTTCAATTTTTTTAAACTCTGCAGTAATTAGGACAATATTTGCATATCCAGAACAGGCAGATAGAAACATCGACATAGAAAGATAGAGATATTTACTATTCCTTGCCATTGGATAGTGGCATTAGATCCACTGCACATTGTGAATTTGAAAATAAATCTCAGTACTATTCTAATAAAGATCCATTCATTTGAAACTTGAAGATAATTATCTGGCATATTGTGTAATTAGTGTGTGGATGGTACAGATTTTTCTGGGATAAATAATTTTGTAAAAAGCAAAACTATTGTTACATGGACTACTTCTGCTGCAAAACTCATACTAAAAAATGACTACAAATAAACCTTGCAAAATATTGCATGCCATTTTTGTTTTTTGTTTATATATTTTCATGCTCCCCCCCCCCCCCCACATCCCATACAATCAGCTAGTAGAGTGAGGCCAGGTTGTGCCACAGAATTCACCACAGCAATTGCAATTCTGTTGTTTCACCAAAGAATGAAAGCTGAGTTCAAATTCACAGTCTTCTGGTTCAAGAATTAACATTCCGCTGTTTGATCTACTGGGCCAAAGCACATTTCTGTTCATTTTCTCATTCTAATTTGCAGAGTTGCGGACTTCATCCTAGGGGATTCTCATCTTACACATGAGGAAATGCAGAACTATGAGCAACAGTATGGAATTGGAGGCTCTTTTTTGGAAGAACAACTCTTTGTCACAGAGGAGAATAATAGTTTAGCCTTGGAGAATGGGGTTGTGATGGCTGCAGATGAAGAACATGAAGTTGATGAGATTGTGAATTGATCTTGCTTCACTCATTGTGAATAGGAAAGACTAATGCAACAAGCACCAGGTCTAGAAATGTCTCGAATATTGTCTCTCGTACATGGATGCACAAAAAAGGCCAAGAAACCAGTGAATGGTGCTGTTCAATGAATGTCTAGAAGAACTAATTGAGTTTGTACTTAAAAAAAAAGTTTGCACTAAATGAGTATAATCCTAGTGAGTAGTTACTTTTTTGTTAGAGTGGCTGGTCAGTAATTTGGAGAACAAAAGTTCCAGCCCTCTTCCAGGTTTACAAATTTTTGTATGCACAAGTGCCTGTAATTTTTGTTACGTTCCTTATGAAATAGATTACAGATCCACAGGTCACACTGAACTATCAAAATCAAAGCAGCTACAGAAATTGAAGATCCAGATCTCTCTCCAGCCCAATTGAAAGAGCAATAGGTTATTCTTCAGGTGGTTGCTAAAAGGGTGTAAGTGAATTCTGATATCTTGGAGAATCCAATTCAGGACAGCTTAAGTAGTCTTCGACTAAACATTGTTCCAATACATTACTCGATGTAACCAAGTTAGATTAATTATCTCCAAGACTTTTGATTGAAGGTGAGACAATGAAAACTTGATGGCAGGCCAACTTCTACACCACAAGTGCACAGAAGACAACCTCAAACAGATGGCTGCAGATTTAAGAGTGAGATTGTGGTCTTCCAGTTACACTGCCTAGGAGAGTAGATGGTGTGCTTCCCTATAGTGAGAACCTCTGTTTTTGAGCATGGAAGATGAGGAATTGAGAAAAACTAGGCATCTGTTCTTATTGCTATCAACACCCAGCCAGTTAATTACAGGGCTGAATTAATGGGTTGGTTATAATCAGCAGTTCAAACCATCCTGTCCTCAGTTCATGTATCAAGCAGTCCCACACGACAAGTACAGAAAGTAAATGATATGGTAATAAGGTGAAAGCTGAAGGTTAGGTTAATTATGATGTTTGGCTAATTTAAGGAACGCACAGCATTGCAATATAAATATTGTTTCCTTGACCAGAATAGACATTTTTTTTAATTGTGAAAGCAGAGGAGATTAGAAAAATGTGAGATTGTGATATTTAATCATGCAGTATGAAGATGATCATGTAATTGAGTAACTGACTCAGTTTGCACATTTTAATGAGACTGATTTCAATTGAACAGTAATGTGTTAATCTTGTTTTTATTCTATATCCGACTCAGGTAAAATTATCGTATGTTTTTATTTGAAGATTTATGGGAAAAACAATCTGGGATGGGACTTGTTATCGCACACTATGCTCTGAATAAAATTGGACTGAAAAAGAGAACTTTACAGGTGTTCATAAGATCCAAATAACAAATTCTACCTGATTAACTCTGAAAATTAAAGCAGGATTATATTTTTTTAAAGTAGTTTCAAAGCTCTAAGTCAGAGTATAGGCAAAGGGTAACTTGCCTTCCAACTTTTTATTCCTCCTTGTGGATAAGCACCTGGCATTGTGTTGACTAGAAGCCTGCAGTGGGGAATTGTGGGTACAAACTCACTTTGTGATCGTGTAGATTGAAGCATCATTTGATTTTTGGGGGGGGTGGGAAAGGGAGAACAGACCTAAAAGCCCTTTTCTGTTGTGCCAAATATTTGGTGAAACTAACAAAAAGTTAAGCTCGTATTTTTCATTAAATGAAAAATCAAGATATATGCACAAAAAAGAAATGGAATCTCACCTGGAACTTTATTGAGCAAATACTGCTCAAAATATCAACTTAAAATCTAATGTGAAGTTCAAATTACAATCAGTTTATTGTAGTTACCCTGCTGAGAATTTGCCTATTTTTTTCCTTTCTGGGAAGTCCACCTGTTTTCACCTCACATTTTTCATCTTGTGAAATAAAGCCCAAGATTGCACTCCTGAATATATGTTGTTGCATAAATATTCAGATTTGAAACCCCATCATTCATTTCATGAGTAGAATTTGTACTCTTTAAAAACTAAGATTTTCCTCATTGTTGGGTTCCCTCAAACACATTTTTAGTTTAGATTTCAGTCCACTGTCTTCCTCCTTCCCCTAGATTTTCTCAAGTGAAGTTCAAATCTGGATTTCACTCAAATAGCATATTTATTACAAATGTGGGAGTACTTTTTTCTCCCATTTCAAACTAAGACTAAAGTTAGCGAACCAGGTGATATTAGCTGAACTGAAAGCATTACTGACATCACTTGTGAAAATAATTTATTCCTAATTGTGCTACACACCTCATAAGTACCTGACTTTCAGGAATGTGCAGTAATGATTGGAAAATGACATTTATGTTTAAAAGATTTTTGATAAAACTTGCTCTGTTAATATCAACTGTTTTCCATGTATGAAATAATTCCTCTTAACCAAAATATAATTTAATGTTCTAGTGAGTTTCCCATAACACTGTTCATAGTAGTTAGATGAAATGGTAGACTTTTTAGCTGTGTTTCTTATAACTGGCTAAGAGGAGTTACAGCACCATCTCTGCAGTGAACAACAGGCATTCTTGTAATTTTTTTTAAAGAGGTAACAGCTCCCTCCTGTGGAGGGACTAAAAATGGGTATTACCATTACAGCATTACCTATCCAATTTCAATGGACTGGAGACAATGCAGCATTATCAATTCAAGGATTTTTAAAATATAATTTATCAATGCAATCTTAATCCATTTGATTTTAAGAGTTAAGGCCCCATCTTCTCCCTGCTTGTCTTGGTGTAACTGTTCACTGTTTTAGATTGGTTTCATCCTGACATAATAAGGTGTTTGGATTGGGTTTTGATGTTATAATTGTGCTTCAGAACAATTTTTTTTCAAATGCCTTGTGTACAACAAGCCTTTTGTAATTTTAGTTAAAAAAACTAAGTTCATTTGAATGTGCTTTGTAAAGTGAAATCAAATCCATTTTTGTATAATGTTTTATTAATAAAATTGTCATCAGTTTAACATGTAATCAATTATTTCAGCACTAACACAATTTCTGTACAATTCAGTAACATAGTTTACATCTTCTGAAACAACCTAAAAATTTCAACACCCAAGAGCTCACTACAAAATCAATATATTTTGTACATACAGGGTATTTGTAATACATTGAAGGCACTAACTATTGTACAGACAACAGAAATGAAGCACCCTACATCTGAACAAAAATGGGTCAATCCTCATTTCTGCAAGGTGACTGACACAGTCAGGGGTACAATCTGTTGTGCTTTGAGGACCAGGGTAAAACTGTTAAGTTTAAAAATAAATCTTGTTTCTTTTTTTTAAAAAAATCATCCTTTAGGCTTCCCACAACTGCCATTAATCCTTGTGAGAGCCGTATTTACACTGCCGGCTACCAAGAAATGAGTGAAAGCGGCCTGGGTTCCCTTGTAATCCAATTCCCTCTCCTCCTCTTTTCCCCGCCCCCAAGCTGTATGGCCTCTGACATGTTGCTCCTTTAATAGGTCTCTAATCATTCATTTAAAAAACGAGGATTAACTATATAGTCCATTTTCAGGTGCCTCATTTATTTCAAAATAGAAAACTTCAATTGAACATTTGCAATTCAAATTCTGTGTTCTATTTTGTCAGGTTGATTAGCAATGTAACTCTTTAAATAGCTTTTTAAATGATTCAAGAGTGTTAAATACTCCACAGTTATGTTTTTGCACTTTGAACAAAAATATAGCCTGACTTCCTTCAGCAATACACAAAATATTGCTGAAAGTTTTTAAAGTAAAGGAATACATCAAGACATCTGGTGACATTAAAATTTGAATTTCATTTTAGCTAACTTCTAAGCAAAGATGATATTCAAATTTGGAAGCATAGTATCCATGGGTGTGTGCTAATGAATCACCTGTGTAGTTTGTAACTAGATAACTTTTTTTCCTTTTTCCCTTCCCCAAAGCTAAGTGGATCTGATGTACAGTTTAATTTGTGAATTACGCTCGTGTTCGTGTTATAGGGGTGAGAGAAGTAGCTTAGCTTTGATGGTTCCGTTTCAGCTAGCTTGCTAAAAATATTTAAATAAAAGCCAAAATATGCTGTCTTTCACGTACCCTTCTGAAAACCTTCAAAAATACAAATATCTCTACTAAAATGCATTGTGAATTCTTTAATTGCCTGTGAAAATCCCAATACCAAGCTATTCACTGCAGGTCAGAGGAAATTTGCCTCACATTATTTAAACACAGGAAATTGGGAACTGCATCTAAAATTGGCCAGAAGAAATTTAGAAGCATTAAATTACATATTTTAAATGAAATATCTGTAAATATTGGCTACTTGTTGAACATCAAACCATCACTAACCTAAAGGTGAACTTTCTTCTTTAATGCTTACCCTCATCATTCATGTTAAAACATGTATCCTACCTACAACACCTCGTTGAAAGAAGATGGCTTCCTCAAAAGATGCTCCAGGCTAATTTTGACAAACACACCAACCACAACAGACATCTTTGGTTATTATGCCTGATGTTCTAAATCCAATATAACAAGTAATTGTTCTGGGCTCCAGATGTTTTAAATTCTGATTCTGAGCTGACTGTACTATAACAAAATTGCTCGCACTTCAGTCATGTGACTTGTTTCCTGGTTGGACTATTTTGGTGCATTGAAAGTACAATGCTAACTTCCTACAGGATTCATTCATTTAGCTACTTTTTAACGCTTTCAATGTATGGTTTTAAGAATTGATGTAAATTGTGAGTGTTTTGGATGGACAGACATTTGTTAGGATATGTCCGTTCATATATGAACAGGCACTTAAATCATGTTATTGATGCTCTAAATACACGATAAATCGCTGTAAAACCTTGTAATTTCTGAAATGTACACTATTAGTTAATAGTGTCTGATTGATGATATGGGCATGTTGTGGAACTACGATATCCTTCAATAACTTTCCTGTGCTTATTTTTTTTTTAAAGTCCATCATGGAAAACTATTAATACATTTTTTTCAACACTTCAAGTGCTTTGCAATGCTTAAATTTGATCATGAAGAAATGTCTTTCTGACTTGGTTGAGCAGTGCTGGTTTGGTGAGGTACTTCTGGATTGACATTCAGATTTCCATTTCCTGGCAGGGACATAAAGTTCCGAGGCAAGTCTGACTGGTTGAATCCATTCTCAGTGGCTTGTGTGGAGTTTGTGCTGACCTGCTCCTCCAGATCAGAGTTAGTGATGGGGACTTCTGCCTTTGTTTGCTCAGTGAAAGTGGATGATGGTTCAAGCTGTAGAGGGACCTCAACTGGCCAAGCATCGGGAGACACTGGGCAATTGTTTGCCTCCTACGATAAACAGAAAAGCACACATTTGAAGCACAGTTAACCATTTCTAAAGCCAGATAAATGGAAGAGGATTTACTAAGGATTTTTTCCAGAGTTAATACAATTCAGTTAATGTATTTTTTTAAAATGTTGGCATAACTAGTGGTTGATTTTTTTAAAATTCGTTCATGGGATGTGGGCGTTGCTGGTAAGGCCAGCATTTATTGCCCATCCCTAATTGCCCTTGAGAAGGTGGTAGTGAGCTGACTTCTTGAACCACTGCAGTTCGTGTGGTGAAGGTTCTCCCACAGTCCTGTTAGGAAGGGAGTTCCAGGATTTTGACCCAGCGACAATGGAGGAACGGCGATATATTTCCAAGTCGGGATGGTGTGTGACTTGGAGGGGAACGTGCAGGTGGTGGTGTTCCCATGTACTTGCTGCCCTTGTCCTTCTAGGTGGTAGAGGTCCCGGGTTTAGGAGGTGCTGTCGAAGAAGCCTTGGCGAGTTGCTGCAGTGCATCCTGTGGATGGTACACACTGCAGCCACAGTGCGCCGATGGTGAAGGGAGTGAATGTTTAGGGTGGTGGATGGGGTGCCAATCAAGCGGGCTGCTTTGTCCTGGATGATGTCGAGCTTCTTGAGTGTTGTTGGAGCTGCACTCATCCAGGCAAGTGGAGAGTATTCCATCACACTCCTGACTTGTGCCTTGTAGATGGTGGAAAGGCTTTGGGGAGTCAGGAGGTGAGTCACTCGCCGCAGAATACCCAGCCTCTGACCTGCTCTTGTAGCCATAGTATTTATGTGGCTGGTCCTGTTAAGTTTCTGGTCAATGGTGACCCCTCCCCCCCAGGATGTTGATGGTGGGGGATTCGGCGATGGTAATGCCGTTGAATGTCAAGGGGAAGTGGTTAGACTCTCTCTTGTTGGAGATGGTCATTGCTTGGCACTTGTCTGGCACGAATGTTACTTGCCACTTATCAGCCCAATCCTGGATGTTGTCCAGGTCTTGCTGCATGCGGGCACGGACTGCTTCATTATCTGAGGGGTTGCGAATGGAATATCCTTAATTTGTCTGATAAAATTTATCACATCCCCGTGTAATATGAAATTTGTATCATTACACTTGAATATCTCCATCCTGGAAAGTCTCCCACTATGGCTACCAGTCTACTGGATTTAGGGGCTTTATGGCAGTACTGCCAGAGCTATGACCTCTACTATGGAACTGAATGTGGCATGAGGGTTATTTTTCCACATGGTGGTTGAGTGTGTATTGTTATAATTTTTGGCTTTGTAGTGATTCATGGAGAAAATATTTCTGTTGGCCCTGTAATTAAATGATGAAATAACTAACATTTGGTGTTATGACTACCCCCATGCAAGTTTATCAAGGAATTCAGTTTAGGGAGTTTTAAAGACACTCCCCAGTTACATCTGCAAAAAAGGGTGAGATTTTACATTGGCACAAGTTGTAAAACTCCATCTGTACTTGTTATATTTAATTTTTTTTTAAATTCCCCATAACACACATTTTGTCCACCTACAACACGTGTCATTAAAATGGTTTATATGTATATCACAGTATTTACTGCATTTTCCCCTCATGCTTATTCCTTAGCTTGTCCTTTTTATCAGCCCAATATATTTACATCTGCAACATGTAAGATTATGCAGTGAAACAGGTGTTAGTGAAATTTAAAGCTGCATTCCCACAATTCTGAAAAATTCTTTGGGCATCAAATCCAGTCACTGAGCGGACCTCAGATGCTAATTCTACGTTAGATGTGAGAACTCAGGGTTTAGGCTTTCCACCTCCCTCTCGTTGCTAGTGGGACATATTACCATCCCAGGGGTCACACATGCAGGAGGCGGATTCCTGGTTTCTGTCAGGGAGTTGCAGCTGTCTAGGGACAGAGCCTCACTGCTGGAGGCCTCGGGGCCTGCCATAGTGGGAAAGACAGGTATATAACCAGCTGCCTGGTTTAAAAATATACAGATTTTGCCTAAGAGCTTTTAATTCCACTCATGGCTTTGAGAGTGCTTGTACAGCCCATCTTCAAACAGTGCCCTGGCACACCATCAACTGACTTCTGACTGCTTGCACCAGGACCTAATTTGCATGTATTTACCATAAACCCGCCGACACATGGGTGGGCGCAATTTCCCCTGACAAAACCAACTGCTGGAAGAAAGCAGAGAGATAGGGATGTGGGGGAGTGTGTTGCCAGGTTGCTTTCCACCTCCACCCAGCCCAGACCCATCAATATTCGGCAGGGGGAGGTGGGAAGCCTAGGTCAAGATGTTAATGTTTCTGCTGCAAAGTTAAATCCAATCCCAACTATTTTGAGAAGTGATTCCTGTTGGTGCTCCTAGTGGAGACTTTGCTGTGGGGAGGGGTGGAAGCAAAATGAGTCACATCATCATTCAGCTCCTGTCCTAAGTGAAGAATAATTGAGGCAAGCAGCGGTTTATTTTCTTTCCGTATCAATGGTGTAAGAATATTGGAAATCGGGACAAATTGACATATAATTTTCTTAATAATACCAATCATCATGCTCTGCATTTTGCTGAGTGTGCAGCTTATTTTGCTGACTAAATTCAAAGTTTACTAATTAAAGACATTGGGCTCGATGTTACCAGGGCTGCGGGTTCGCGGCGGGGGGGCTATTGGGTGCGTGGGTAACGCGCCCAGTGAAATCAGTCTGCCCCCCGCGCGATCGCAGTCTAATTGGATCCACTTACCTGGTCTTCCGGGTTCCCCACTGCTGATCTGCGCGGCGGGCGGGCTGCGCATGCGCAGTAAGGTCTGTCAGCTGGAGGAGCTCTATTTAAAGGGGCAGTCCTCCACTGACAGATGCTGCAGGACATAGGCAAAATTACAGCATGGAGCAGCCCAGGGGGAAGGCTGCTCCCAGTTTAATGATGCCTCACTCCAGGTATCATTTGATGGGGTGAGGAGGAGGGGGAGGACAGAGATCTTCCCCCCGGCGGGCGGGAGGAAGCGGCCTGCCTCTGCCACTGGGAAGGCCTGGCTCGAGGTGGCAGAGGAGGTCACCTGCACCACCAATATATCGCCCACCTGCATACAGTGCAGGAGGCACTCCAATGACCTAAGTAGGTCAGCCAAAGTGAGTACATTTACTCATTCCCCTACACTCCATCTGCCATATCACCGCCCCCACCCCACACCTCCTTCTGCACTGCCAACACTACTCTGTCACATCACCCCTCATACCCACTCAAAGCTCATCCTCATCTTACCTGCACTTACTCACCTCACCAGTATTCATCCCGCCACTACCACTCAACCCAATCCTCATACAATCTCATGGCTCTATCTCATACTCACCCTCTCGTGCATCTCTTTCACAGTCAGCCTCACTCAACCTGCCACTACCTGTGCTGCAGCCACAGGGCATGCATCACATATGTGCAGTAGGCAGCGTAAGGCAAACGTGTCGTGAGCATGAAGGGGATGCACAAGGGTGTTTGAGGGTTCGTCATGGTTTTTACTTATATTGAATGTCTCACCAACTCACATTACATATTATATTGGCACCACTACTGCCACGTCTTTGCGAATCTTGTCTGGTTTGTGCAATAATGCCCTTTCCTGAGGATCACAATGAAGACCCACAACTGATGACACCCATTGTGTCACTGCAGAGTGGGTGTAGGTGTATTTGCAGGGCTCTTTTGTGCAGACGTCGGCAATGTCCCCGGTGGCACCCTGGAAGGATGCGGAGAAGTTGTTGAGGGCATTGGTGACTTTGACAGCGACAGGTTAAGAAGATGGTGCTCGGGCCAACCGGGAGCAGCTCGGCATGAAGGAGGCTGCAGATGTCCACGACTACAAGTCGAGTGACTCTGAGCCTCCGTGTGCACTGCTGCTCGGAGAGGTCCAGGAAGCTGAGCCTCGGTCTGTGGACCCTGTGGCGAGGGTAGTGCCCTCTGCGACGCATCTCTCTCTGCGGTTGCCCTCCCTCCTGCTGTGCAGGTGGATGTGTCACAGCACTCTGTTGTGGAGCTCCACGTGTCAGAGGTGGATGGCGTGGCTGGCGAGGCTGGTGATGCTGTTCGCCCTCCGAGGAGGTCATGGCTGCAGTTACGGCGGCCCCCATCTGGAAGATGTACATCTGAGGGGGTCCGCAAGGTAGGTACATGTCTCTGGACCCCGGGGTAAGTATGCAAGTTGGTGAATTTTCTTGTCAGGAGGAGGGTGGTGGAGGCCAAACTTTGTCCTAAGTGACAGAGTGGCCTCCTGCAATGAGTGAGGGTCTCCCCCCTCACCTGTCAAATGGACCTTTGCAGCTGCAACAGGCTGACAGCTGCAACACGTCCATTTGATCTGGGAGTGTTTCCCCCAGTATGGGAAACAGTCCCAGTTGTTTGTAAAATCCCACCCCTCCTCACATATTCATTTAATCAGGTCAGTTAATGACCTGAAATACCTCAGCAAATACTGTTAAGTGGCTTTAATTGCCTGCGGGATTCCCACATGCGGAGGCTGCGCGCGCACGCTGCGCGTTAGTGGGGAACCCGGAAGTGGGCGGGTTGGAGCCGGGCTCTGGTCCCGCTCCGGGATTCCCCGATTTTCGGAGCCCCCCTGCCAGGAACAAACCCGATAGCGGGTGCTAAAATGAAGCCCATTGTTTTATTTTTGATAGAGCACATTTTCTTGCAGCTAATTTCATTCAATGTTTTGACTCAAATTCAGCAAAATATAAACTAGAAAATCAGAAGACCTACGTATAGCCATATATATGAACAGAGTGAGATTTTGTAATATAAAAGTGTCAATTAACCTGTAGCACTTGGTGCTCAATAGATGCATTTGTCTTCGCTAACTTCACCATCTCCATAATTTGATAAAGGGTGAATGCAATAGTAACCCAAGGTGATGAACTGATAGCCCAGGCTGGCTTGGTAGCATCTTCCTGCTCCTCCTGATGCTTGGTCTTTTTCAGAGGAAGTTTAGTTTCAAGGTGGGGCATCATACTATCTGAGTGATGTTGTACAAGATCAATAGTTGCTATGGGAACAGGACTTGATGGAACTGGAATCCGTTCTGCCAGCATTTTCTTTTCTAAATGGTCAAAAAGAGACAAAATAAAATGGCTCCACAAATATTCCCATTTTATAAAATAGAATATATAATACTATGTCTATTTATTGAATACAATAAGATGGAGGAGAAATCCATCATTTTTCACTTATGAGCAACTTCGTACAGGAGTACATCAACTGTGAAGTAAAATAATTACATTTAATACAATACTCTTTTAATATAAGATGAATATAAGATAGCCACTAACAGATCAAATAAAGAATTTAGGAGGAATTGCTTTACACAGAGAATGGTGAGAATGTGGAACTCGCTGCCACATGGTGTGGTTGAAGCAGATACTATTGATGCATTTAAGGAGAGATTTGATGCATACATGAGCAATACGGGGACAGAGTGGAAAGAGGTAATTAGAGTGGGAGGAGACTTGCATTGAGTACAAACATTGAACTCTTTGTTCAAAAAAACTGTCTCCTTATACATTCAGGTTGACAAATACTCTGGTTAAGTGTATGTTTTTTAAAGCCAAGTACAAACCCATCTGGTGAAGTGTATAAAAACATTCTATTAGTAGGTTTGCAGTCTGCAGACCGTGTGTGCTTCAGCAGGAGGTTAACCACAGTTACACCACTGCAAGTGTCATCTGCTAACTGTTCATCTTAATAGTTTACTCCAATACCTCCCTGCAACATTAGTACTTAACATTGTAAATATATTTAGGCCTCTGGAGGACTCCATTCTGCCTAACAAGAGTTGTTCAGCTGATGCTAGGGCAAGTGCCACTGAAACACCCTTACAGGAGCTGGTGGCCTGCCCCAACTATGCAAATAACCCCGTCCCTGGAATTTGGAATGGGATCTCCAACTTTAGGCCAGGGTGGGCGGGGTTTCCACTCCGCCCCACATATGCCAGAAGTTGGGGGCCCAGGAATTTGCAGGTCCTTGTTTTTACTTGCATACCTCCAGAGGGTAATGGATCGGGAAGGGAGAGGGAAATAAAACCATCTCCTAGCAGCTGCTTGCAGGGAGCCATTAGCAGAGGCCTGGAAGAAGGCCACCCACTTTTCAGTTGGACTGGGGAAGGGTACATGGTGTAAAGGAGCTAAAGGTAAAACAAGTTTTAAACATATATTATGCAATAGTGTTTCAATGAAAAGTTAGTCAGGATTAGCACAATTCCTTGAAGAATGCTAAGAAAACGATACAATAATGGAATAGGCAATATTGAAATGTCTCAGTGTTTGCAAAACTAACTGACTCTGGTTCTGTTTCTACTGACAATAAAGTGATATTAATAAATACCTTCATCTTCATCAGGCACTGCCAGCCATTGGATCAAGGCAAAAAGTAGGAGAATCACTAGCGAGGCCATTCCAATCCCACGGAATGTTTGTGGAGCTCCTGGAATCCAAATCGCACAATTTTACTCTACAGTCATGCCCAGTTCACTCATTAATCACTAGCAATTTAACATCTACAGCAGATAACTGCAGTGAAGGGTATCACAACAGACGGTGAAATAAAACCTGGTATTGCTGAAATTCAAATCACACAGTATAACACCACGTAAGTTCAATAGTCATTTTAGCATGGAAGCTTACCACCTGCTATTATTCACTATAGTACCCATCACTTGCAAAACAGAATACAACAAATATCCGCATCAGCTGGGCTGGAACAAACACTGGTCCTAGGTGTTCTAACCCACCCATTCCCCTCTGATTATTTATTTATCTCCCACTCTCAAGGTCAGCCATCATTTGCCTGATAAGAAGAGGCAGACAAACCTGGCACCCAGCCTCTATTGATGCCGTCCTGTAGGTGCTGCAGAGAGTTGCCCACAGTATTTTGCCTCCAATATTCTCCTCCCTGCAAGGAATTGCCTGAACTCTGATTGGCATCTCCCTGTGGCAGAACTGAGATTGGGAACCTCATAAATGGGGAATCGGAGACAAAACAATTGCCATCTCGTCATGATCAACGAGCTGTCAGTGACATCTCCTTCTTACTTTCGAGTTTTGAGATAAATCGAAGAAAGTATTGATCACACTTCCCACTTTATTCAAGGCCGGTTGCTACATGTAGGCATTTGCATTTTTAAAAAAATAATTTCTTGTCCTGAGTCAGGCTCTATCTTAGATTTTCACCTCCAGTTATAAGGGCAGAAGTTCAGAACTTGAAAGTCACTAAAAAGCATTAAGTCTCAACTAACTTTTAGCAGCGTAGTAAGTCTTAATGACTGCCAAACAACTACAAATTAACTTTTAAAAATGTGGAGGCTCATTACTCATGATTTTAATAGTTTTTGGACATTTAAAAAATGTTTTTAAAAAATTCAAATTTTTAAAAACTTTTTCTTTTTGTCTCTTTTATAGAATCATAGAAGAATCATAGAATCATAGAAATTTACAGCACAGAAGGAGGCCATTTGGCCCATCGTGGCTGAAAAAGCGCTATCCGGCCTAATCCCACTTTCTAGCTGTTGATCAGTAGCCTTGTAGGTTACGGTACTTCAAGTGCATATCCAAGTACTTTTTGAATGTGATGAGGGTTTCTGCCTCTACCCCCCTTTCAGGCAGTGAGTTCCAGACCCCTGCCACCCTCTGGGTGAAAACATTTCTCCTCAACTCCCCTCTAATCCTTCTACCAATTACTTTAAATCTATGCCCCCTTGTTATTGACCCCTCTGCTAAGGAAACTAGGTCCTTCCTATCCACTCTTTCTAGGCCCCTCATAATTTTATACACCTCAATTAAATCACTCCTCAGCCTCCCCGGTTCCAATGAAAACAACCCCAGCCTATCCAATCTTTCCTCATAGCTAAAATCTGAGCCTTTTAATCTTACACTCTCTTTATTTCACTTTCTCTATGTCATTTTATTTGGGTTTTTAATTTGCTTGGGTTGCCTATGAACTGCACTTCCTGTTTCTCACAGCATGGCTTGCTTCAGTTCAGGGGAGAGGTAGATCCTTTCGCCTCTCCCACGGGTCCAAGGTTCCCAGGAGTTAACGCTGGAATGTTTTCAGCTCATCATTCAAGGACGTTGCCACACAAAAGCTTGTGCGTGAGTATAAATCTATGGAATGGCGAGCGCGTTCGTTCGCCACTCGGAGCAATTTACAGGCTTTATTATAAATATCTGCTGAAATCACAAAAGATTTCAAAATGCTGGAAATGCACTAAAAAGTGTGAAAAAAATTTAAAATTTCCCCAAGAGCATACCCCACACGCTCCTAGGAATTAAATTTTGCACCATCAGACCATACTTCCCCCTTGAATTATTTTTTAATCTACCACTGCAAAGATTGCACTTTTAGGGATTTAGTTTCCCCTATAACACAGCTGTTGACATTGGGTGTAGTTTCAGCTGAATTCATAACATGCCTTGAGTTTTAATTTTCATAGAAAAACAAAGTGAATTGTGGAATGTGATCCCAAAACACTAATAAAAATCTTGAAATCCAATATAATGAAAGGGAATGAACTTATCCAATCACCTCAGACTTGGTCGTAGACCATTATTCAGGGTTGTTTTTATTTGTACGATTTTTTTTTGAGTTGTCAGCATTTTTGGGGGCGGTGTCGACTTTTTTGATGCTGCTTGTCAGCTTTTCCAAGCATTGTAGGTTGGCGTGTGTGGCAATCTGATACGAAACCTCACCACCCCCCCACAGCCCCCCTGCACCCCCTACCCCCAAACTCTGGCTCTGTGCCAGTTTACAGATACACGCCTAATGTAAAAGTAGGTCACTCACACACCGTGTAGGAAAACAGCATGTTTCGAAAAGAACAATGTCCAAATTCAGTCTAGCTTCAACAGATCAAGCTCCACAGAATCGTTTAAAAACACTGCTTTAGGCATTGCCGTTTATCCAACGATCCAGCACAGTTTTGATTATTTTGTGTCTACAGAAGTGTAAAATGGGGCAGAGCTTCTTCAGGATAAATCACTTTCTTTGCTTCACTTTGAAAGCTGCTATACTGTGCATTGCAATGGAAATGGAACAGCATAAATTGAACTCGCTTTGGCAGTTTTAATAAGAACAGTAAAGGATACCAATATGTAAGGCTATAAATACAAGTAGTTATGTTGTTCAGCTCTGATATTTTTTTGCCCATGCTTCTTTCATCAATGTAGTGACTTCAGCCATGTATGGTTTCAGTGATCTTCTGGTACCATTCCTGAGTGGCCATTTCTCACGTGTAAATTTGGACAGTGTCATCAGTATGCTACTAGACAATCTAAGGCTGTCACAACTGAGGATGATGTCATCCTCACTTGATGTTAACATACTATTATGTTCCTGCAGGAATTGTTGGATAATGATCTGGAATGTACTGCCTGAACTTTCAAAAGGGAATTGATAGGGAAAGATTTGCTGGACTACAGGGCAAGAGCAGGAGAGTGGGACTGACTGGATAGCTCTTTTAAAGAGTCGGCACAGGCACGATAGGCTGAGTGGCCTCCATTTTTGTTGTATAATTTTATGATACCATAACTCCCAGCCCGGTGGACACTGGGGCTGATCACAACACCCCAAAAACTACCGTGGCTGACACCAGCTAACTGAGCATGAACTGGGGATTGGGCCTGGCACTTCCCTGGTCTGTATGACTCAGTACTGTACCAGTCAGTGCATTTATTCAGTGATCCTGGACATTTTGGTAGGAAGAATAGAAAAGCAGAATATTTTTTAAAAGGTGAGAGACTAAGAAATGTTGGAATTCAGAGGGATTTGGTTGTCCTTGTACACGAATCACAGAAAGTTAACATGCAGGTACAGCAAGCAATTAGGAAGGCAAATGGTATGTTAGCCTTTATTGCAAGGGGGTTTGAGTATAAGAGTTAAGAGGTCTAGCTGCAATTATATAGGGCTCTGGTGAGACCACACCTGGAGTACTGTGTACAGTTTTGGTCTCCTTACCTAAGGAAGGATTATACTTGCCTTAGAGGGGGTGCAACGAAGGATCACTAGATTGAATCTTGGGATGAGAGGGTTGTCCTTTGTGGAGAGATTGAGTAGAATGAACATAAGAACATAAGAAATAGGAGCAGGAGTAGGCCATACGGCCCCTTGAGCCTGATCCGCCATTCAATAAGATCATGGCTGATCTTCAACTTTAACTCCATTTTCCTCCCCTATCCCCATATCTCTGATTCCCTTAGAGTCCAAAAATCTATCGATCTCAGTCTTGAATATACTCAACGACTGAGCATCCACGGCCCTCTGGGGTAGAGAATTCCAAAGATTCACCACCATCTGAGTGAGGAAATTCCTCCTCACCTCAATCCTAAATCGCCCACCACTTATCCTGAGTCTATTCTCCCAGGTTCTAGACTCTCCAGCCAGGGGAAACAGCCTCTTAGCATCTACCCTGTCAAGCCCTCTAAGAATTTTATACATTTCAATGAGATCACCTCTCATTCTTCTAAATTCCAGAGAATATAGGCCCATTCGACTCAATCTCTCCTCATAGGACAACCCTCTCATACCATGATTGGGCCTATATTCTCTGGAGTTTAGAAGAATGAGAGGTGATCTCATTGAAATGTATAAAATTCTTAGAGGGCTTGACAGGGTAGATGGTGAGAGGCTGTTTCCCCTGGCTGGAGAGTCTGGTACTAGGGGTCATAGTCTCAAGATAAGGGGTCGGCCATTTAGGACCTAGGTGAGGAAAAATTTCTTCACTCAGAGGATTGTAAATCTTTGGAATTCTCTACCCCAAGGGGCTGTGGATGCTCAGTCGTTGAGTATACTCAAGACTGAGATCGATAGATTTTTGGACACTAAGGGAATAAGGGATTTGGGGTCAGGGTGGGAAAATGGAGTTGAGGTACAAGATCAGCCATGATCTTACTGAATGGTGGGGAAAAGGCTTGAGGAGCCGTATGGCCTAATCCTGCTCTTAGTTCTTCTGTTCCTTTATTTTCTTGTGGTCTGGTGGCATGGAGTATTAGCGGTTTAACCGTCAATGCCATGGAACGGGCACGGGCATAACCTCTTTCTGATCTGTGCTGTCCTGCTAGGCAACTGCTGCCTGGATGTGGCCATTAAAATGAAATGAAATAGTGCAGTCTCTTAAAGACTGAAACATCAATAAAAAAATCTGCCTAGCTTGTCTTGAAAAACAGCAATTTTATTCTGCAATATTAATATTTAAAGTCTTCAAAAAACAAATGAACTGCATGAAGAGAATTTGTAGAAGACTAGAAAAGACAATTTTGCAGGCATTAGATGTTAATGTGCTACAATGAAACAGAATGTAAAAGAGGAATGGTTTTTCCAAGATATCTTGATAATAGTAAGCACTCTGAGCATTATATTTATTAAATTCTCTATTTGTGACAGTGCAGCTTTAAATTTTCATTACAGTAAATGACATCGCTTTCCCTAAATTAGCTGAAGCATGTCAAATTCACCGTTTAGTGTTCAACACAGCTTGAAAGCAAGATAATGAGGATAAAAAGCTGCTGTTGTTAGATAAATAATGATCAATTCTCTCCCAATCATTGATATGCCAGTGCAGGAAACATGGAAAAAAGCCATCATGTCATTACTTACCAAAGGCATTTACCATTACTCCTCCCACCATGGCACCGCAGCCTCGGCCCAAACCCAGATGGAGCCCTTGTAGAATTCCTTGGGTAGAAGTCCTTAATGCAGGAGGTACAGCTGCACTGAGATAGGAGATGCATGCAGCCCATACTGCTGCATGGGTAACGCCTGCATACAAACAAAAATCTTTCAACATTTGATTTATACTTTATTTGGAATATAGAGTGTCATCTTTACATAATAATCTGGAAGTTTATAGTTCAATTATTCAGACACGCATTAGTTTGCACATTTAAAAGAAAATGTATCATTTTCTAATAAGGCATCGAGAAACTCAAGACAAAGGAAAATAGACTTGACTCTTCAGTAGAATTAATTACATCTTTTTTTGAGCTGCTTAAAGCTTGTCCAAAATCTTTTCTCGACTTTATGCAAACCATATAAAAGATATTCAGACAACATTGCTTTAATCCAATGACTTGGGGCACTTTCTAATCTCTCAGAAATCCTTGCTGAAAGAACTATCTTCTTAATGACTACAATGGTGTATGTTGAGTGAAAATACCCATAATGAACAATATGGGTGCTAGGCAGGAGCCTTCACGTTGAAAAACAATTCCACAGCACCACTGAGCGAGAGGATGAAGGCTCAGTTTACCTCCTTCCACTCAGTTCCTCATCTTACAGGTAGCAAGTGGAGGAACCATTTTACTCGATAGTTTCTGTGTTGATATGTCTGGGAAGGATCATTATAAATGTTTTTTTCTGCCATATGTTGAGGTTTCAAAATTTTCTTGACCTTCTCCTTACCTTGCAACACCTCCAAGGGGAGCACGTACCATGCATTTTCCACATAAGAAATATACAAATAACGAGCTGTATTACAGGCCAGGCCAATGTACAGTACCCTGGGACACAAACAGAAGCACAGTTAAGCACAGAAACAGGGATTCTTTGAAAATAATGTAAGTGCGTTCAGCCCCAATGTTTGTGAAATTCTAAAAGACTCCTATGGCATTGCTCATGGTAAGTCGAAGAATATATATTGTTTTATATATATCAGCCCACTAAGTCCTGACTTTTAAGTTTCCCTTTTTCTCCAACTCTTTCTTACTCTTTTGTTTTACTTACTTCTCTTTCTCTCTCCTGTTAGTCCCCTTTTAATTCTCCTTTGCTCACTATTCCCCTTGCCTCTTAATTCATCACTTTTTCTCCTTAGCAAACATGCCTCTAAACAGCGACCCCAGAGAAAGAGTCACTGAATCCTCACTAAAGAGTGGCTACAGAACAATGATGTTTACCATTTCATTGGGCCTATGAACATAGAACGACATGGGAGTTAGGAAGTATGTGGGAGGATGTACCTGGAGTCCAGGATGTAGAGGCCTAGAAGTGGGTGTCATGGTGCTTTTGGAAGAAGGGTTGAAAGTTGTTGCGGCCAGGTTCGTGAGCGGATTTCAGTTATTTTTGTAATTTTTTTTATGTGTGTGATACATGCTAAATTTTTGCTGGGTATATAGTAGATGGGTTAGAAACTGGCATAGTGTTTGTATCATGAAGGATTCTCTGCTGGATTGTGTGGTTACTTAGAATTTTTTGATGGAACGTAATTGGGGAGAAAATTGAAATTGGGAGCAAGGTTTTGTGTAATATGATTTGTGAATAATGAAAATATAAAATAACTGATTACAAAGGAATAAACACTTAACCAATGAAAATGAAGAAAATTGATAGACAGATTCAACAATCACAACAGACAGAAGAAATGTTATTAAAAAGATCTAGAAACTGACTGGAAATAAGTGAAAGGCTATCAAATGGAGGCGGCTCCAGACAAGAATGTACAATTCTTCCAAGTTATGATGCAAAGTTTATTTGCTGACAGAATGACTTAGATATTTTATACTATAGGTCAACAAGTCAGAATCCTGGATCATACCCAGGACTGATGTAGTTTGAAACAATATTAATATATTTTATATAAAGTCATGTTTAACTGTTGATTTTAAAAAAACTTTACAGATTGCTTTCATGTTTTAATGGAAAGCTTTTAACTGAGGCAACTGTACAGTATATATATGTCATATACAGAAAACTAGAATGCCCCATAGTTACCTGGCAGGGTATACTCTTCTCATTGTATTCTATATTACAGTAGAGCAACTTTAAAACAAACATAACAAAGTTACTATGTCAAGTTAAACGTTACTGAGCTAGGTTGAGGAGATGGAAAAAGCAGAAAAATCAAGTTACACTAAACAACTTAACTTGAAACCTTTGCATTCTGGACATTGATTCAAAGTGCCTGTAAATAAAGTGCTATATTCTTTGTTTCAAGTTATGCAGAAGCTGCATTTTTAAATCAAAAGTAACGTGATCCAAATACTATGGGGGAAGAATTCGATAAGGCACATTTTTGGGCCTGGGTAGCATGATCCGTTATTACCCTGGGCCCGATGGCCCCTACACAGGCAGCACGTGAATTTCGAGCTGCCTGCTGCTTACCATGATATCTCCGAGCAGCCAGTGCTACCCACGCTGATGAGAGGCTGCACGGAAAATGAGGAAGCCGGAAATGGGCGTGCTCAGCGCACATCATCAGCAGCCTGCACCTTTTCTCCGATGATGCACTGGAGGCCCCGGAGGATGGGGTGGATGAAAGGAGGGACAACTTGTACCTGCAGGGTGGCAGGAGACCCTCCAGACTGCAGCTCCGCAGGCACTGGCAGGCTGTGGCCCAGGAAGTGAACGCCAGGAGCACTGCACCACGTATGTGGGTTCAATGCCAAAAGAAGTTCAATGATTTGACACGAGTGGTCAAGGTGAGTGAATGAAAGTGTCAAGTGGCACATCCTACCAACCGCAGCACTGCTCCATGCATCACACCCCCCACCCCGTCACCCATCCACCAACGAACACTGCCCATCCATACGCAATGCTGCACTTGGCATGCTGCATCTCACCCGCACATGGTACCATACTTGCAGACCACACAACCACCACTCACAGGTCACACACACTGGCAGCTATTCGACCATGAGAGGCACATCACCCACACACCTTTCAGGATATTCACTGACATACTGTACTATGTCTTGCAGGAGAAGGTGGCGCATAACAGTTGGCAGCAGGAGAGACCTGAGGGACGACGGGAACGCTTACAAGTCCTCACCCCCCTCGAGGAGACAGTGCTTCGGATCGTTGGGCGGGCCGTCGCTGCAGCTGTGACCACATGCCGCACTGGAGGACCCGATGAAGGGGGTCTCTGCATATCTAATGATCCTTCTTGTTTCCCATATCTCCCTCCACCCCTAATCTTTTCTGACTCACGTGCCACAGATGCTGTCAGCATGCACGTCTTACTTGCTCCTCTCCCCACTCCACAACTCAACCTGTTTCCCTTTGTCATTGCAGATACCCAAGAACATGTGGTGGCACCATCCGAGGAGGAGGAGGAGGAGGAGGGGGACACTGAAGCCACATCGCCACTCAATCTGACATTTGCTTCCACCAGCTCAGAGACTGACACTGCGCGTCCGTTAGGGTTAGTTTAAAGGAGGGATCTGCACGTGGTGAGACACCGAGCACAAATGCGCAGGAGCCAGGGCAGGGGGAATGGTTACCACAGGTGCCAGCTCACCGGAGGGCAAGGTCACTCACTAGTTCTGCTACAGAGGAGTCAGATGAGGACTTTGATGGGTCAGACTACAGAAGACGGCTGATGGACGTACACCACCAAGTGCTTGGGGCACTGGAAAGCCTGCCAGAAAGCCTGCGCACAATGAGAAGGGGCATGGAGGTGTCCAACTCCAACTTGGCGCAGAACTTGGAGCCCATCCTTTCCAACATGGAACGGGTGGTCACCTCCATCAGCACACCTATGGAACCCACCATAACGCAGTGTCAGATGGCCGCTGTCGCGGCTTCCATTGCAGCACAAACTGATGTGATCAAAGGTCTGCAAGCTACGGTTGCTGCTCAGACTGCTGTTATGGAAGCTCAGGCTGCTGCTATCGTGGCTCTGAGGACCACTGAGGAACGGGGCTTCCAGGACGTCACAGCACTCCAGCAGTCCGTTCTCCAGCTGATCACCAGAATGTTAAGGCACCACCCCGAGAGAGTGGCAGTGGCGCCATGGCAGTCGGACCTGCTGTCCTCTCTCAGGACGACAGCCTTCCTGCTCCCACCCCTGCCACTCCGCCACAGCCAGACCAGACTGCTGCAGCCCAGGCTGAGACGGTGCAGTCTGAAGCCGGGCCCTCCAGGCCCAGAGCTGCTCGAGGTCATCCTCCAAGGCCATCTGCACACTCCTCCATTGAAGGTCAGCAGCCTTCCACCACCCATGCTCCAGCCACTGGGGAAGCACCTCGTAGGAGCACTAGGAAAGGTAGAAGCACACGAACAACAGGCATTAAGGGAATGCAAAAGGGTGAATAGTTCTGTTCTGTTTCCATATTTTATTTGTTAATTGATAAATGTGACTTTGAATTTGCATTTGGTGTTGGTTTTCATTTGTGCGATGAGCTGAGGGGGATACCAATGTGTAATCAGAGGGAGGCCGATTTGATGTTCATGTGGGAGTGGACAGGTGGGAAGTGTAGTACTGCTGGTGAGTCGGGGATGTCTTTGACATTATTGATAGCAGGCACGGATCAGGCGAGCACGCAGAGCCCTTGCAGACAAGGCGTGTGTTCCCTGTTGCACCCTTGCATCCTCCTTCGGCTCCTCCCCCTCCTCCTCCTCAGCCTCTTCCTCCTCCTCCTCCTCAGTCTCTTTCTCCTCAGCCTCTTCCTCCTCCCCCTCCACCTCTGGCTCAGGGTCTTCTCTGATCATCGGTGGCAAGGGCTGGTCCATCATGGTGAGATTGTGCAGTATGCAACATACCACCACAAATCTTCCCAATCACTCAGCGGAGTACTGCAGGATCCTCCAGACCGGTCCAGGCAGCGGAAGCGATGTTTCAGGCGGCCTATGATGCTCCATGACGTTGCGTGTGGTGGAAAGGCTCTCATTGTAGGCCTGCTGTGCACATGTGCGTGGGTTCCTGACCAGAGTCAAGAGCCACGGCGTGAGGGGGTAGCCCTTGTCGCCCAGTAGCCAGCCTTTGACTTGCCGAGCCGGGTGAAAGATAACTGGCACGTTGGACTGCCACATAACAAAGGCCTCGTGACTGCCCCCAGGGTAGCGGGCATCGACCTCCATCATTTGATGCGTGTGGTCACACACCAACTGCACATTCAGGGAGTGGAAGCCCTTTCAGTTGATGAAGACGGGCGAGTTGATATGCGGGGCATGCAGGGCAATGTGGGTGCAGCCAATGGCACCCTGCACCATGGGAAAGCCAGCAATACGAGCGAACCCCCATGCTCGCTCGTTCTGCTTGCCTCCGTCAAGAGGGAAGGCGATGAACCTGTCCCGCATCTCATACAGTGCTTCTGTGTCCTCCCTTATGCAGCAGTGCACTGCATACTGTGAGATGTTGCACATGTTGCCAGCAGAAGCCTGAAATGATCCTGAGCCGTAGAAGATTAGCGCCACAGTTACCTTCCCAGCCACAGGCAATGCTGTCCTTGATCTGCTCTGAGGAGGCAGTTGTGCCCTGCTTCTCCTCATCCTCCCTCTCCTTGCAGCTTGACCTGCTCTGCGTGGCCTCTCTGCATGCTCCCAGTCGTGCTCAATGCCCAGCGGGAGCCCTGACGGACCACCCATGGTTGCCAGGAATGTTGTTCAACCACGGTTGTAACTTTTCGAACCGTAAGGCAGTACCTGCCAAACCACTCTCAAATGTACTCTAGCAACTCTCAGTAAGTTTAGGGAGCTTCAAAAAACACTTCCTATTCCCACCAGCAGCCAGAAGCAATAATCCAGCAACTAACCTGTAAATCTGGCACGTTCCCTTTAAATTGAACTGGTGGGGGGTCCTCCAAGCACTCTAAGACATGTTCAGGTGTGCGTGATTAAGACTATGCACTGAGTTGAGCGTTAAGGTCCAAAATGGCATCTATCACTTTAAATCTGTGTTGCACAATGATTGTACGCATTTTCTCCCTACTTTACACGCTGCCGGCGTTCGGTATTTGCACATGCACTAATACCTATATCAAGATGACGTCCAGCACACGTCACACCGGAAACGTGCGTGCGCAGCCAAGATGCCATCTTCGAACTCCGAGAGGCTGCGCAGCACCAAAACAACGAGCGCTAGACGGCCCAATTTAGCGCCCAAAGCTTCCATCAGCTGAACTGGAATGAACATTCTTAGAAGTTCATTAATGTAAAGTGTAATATGTACATCCTATTCATAAAGTTGCATGAAATAACAAGTGGATATAACTGTTAAAGGATCGATAGCAAGTGAGAAATCCGTTTTCTATTAACCCCTAAAGCTAAAAGCCAGCAGAACTTTGTTCGCAGTGGTAGTCTTCACAGGGGTCACAATTCTGAGGGGGCTTGACAGGGTAGATGCTGAGAAGTTGTTTCCCCTGGCTGGAGAGTCTAGAACTGGGGGACATAGTCTCAGGATAAGAGGTCGGCCATTTACGACTGAGATGAGGAGGAATTTCTTCACTCAGAGGGTTGTGAATCTTTCGAATTCTCTACCCCAGAGTGCTGTGGATGCTGAGTCATTGAGCATATTCAAGGCTGAGATGGATAGATTTTTGGACTCTAGGGGAATCAAGGGATTATGGGGATCAGGCGGGAAAGTGGAGTTGAGGTAGAAGATCAGCCATGATCTGATTGAATGGCGGAGCAGGCTCGAGGGGCTGTGTGGCCTACTCCTGCTCCTATTTCTTATGTTCTTAAACAGCCTGACCTTGAGGTTAAACAACACATTGAGTACTTTTAGATCTGAACCTTCTAAAAATTCATGCATGCTTAGAGACTAACTTATCTGAAGTGTAGCCATAATAGGTAAATTCTACGCTTTGCTTAACCTAAACACCAGCAGCTCTTGCTAGGCTTTGGGAGCACGGATGGCAGAGGTTTGGAGAGCCTGGAACTTCTTGATATTGACTGGTACAAGCTGGTGCAAAGTGTATGAAGTAATGTAGTTAGAAAAATAGAAAAAGGGCGAGATTTTAACACGTGGTTAGAAGATGAAGCAGAAGGAAGAGAGCTAGAAAGTTGACCTCAATGATTGTAACGTGTGATCTACAGCAAAGCGTCGCCATGGGTTACGGGGTGTTGTCTGAGTATGTTCCTTTAACCCTGAGTAAACTTGGAAGTGTTTGACTCTTGCATCTCAAATACTAATTTCTGGTACGTAGATAAGGCCTGCAGCCTATTTCAATCCCTATATAAAGGGGTACAGTTTCCAATTTGGGTGCAACCTAAATGTGCTTGAAATTGCGCTGGTTAGGTTAGGCTTCAAGTTTCCACTAAAATTCATTTGCATATTCACAAATGTAAAATCTTCCATGAACCAGCGCAATTGGGCAGCGTAACAGAATGTAATTGTTCATTTTTTTCCTTTCCATTAAAAAGTATTCCTTGATATATTTAAAAGTGGTAACCTGGTGCAGTTTTATTAATACAGCTGAAAATGAGTTTATCACCAACAATAAGCATTTTTAAAAAGGGTGTCCAGTTCTCCACCTGTGAGTAATCTGATTTGAAATCTCTGAAAATGACTTTAAAAAACTGTACTGAACCATTTAATAGTTTCATTGGTGTACACTAGTCAGTTTCTTAATACATTAAATATTTTTTGACATGAAAATACTTTTAAAATGTGCTTACTAACGCCTGTCCGCCTGAGAAATTGAACGCAATTTGAGGAGCCTTCCTGAACCAGTGCAGTCGGTGGAATCTCGCGATTTGACCTGAGGGCGTGACCAGTTTTGTGGGCAGGGCCTGTTTCGAGCAAATTAAATCTTGAACTAGCGTAAAAGATCGAGGAAAATACAAGCATGAGTAGTTTTGGGCTTAACTCACGTTTAAAATTCCCCGATCTGGCCGATTCCACCCAGATTGCACTGATATAACCAATGGAAACAAGCAGAAACTTGACACCAATAACTCTAATGTCATCAGAGGCAGTAAGACTCTCTTTGGGAGAGATTTTTACTTGGTGCCTCCGTCGTCCGACTGCTGGTGATGGCAAATATAAGCAGTGGCCACTAGCACATAGATTTCATGCACCTAATTGGGTCTGGCCACAGGTGGGCTGACCTCTCATCTGGCCTGTCCAAGTACATCCGAGAAGGTAGGAAGAGGCAGGCAGTGCAGGAATCGTGTGTGTGTTTGTGGCACTCTCAAACCGGTATTCAGCACTGAATACCAGTGAGGGTGACGACACCTCGAAGGAGTGCAGTCCTGAGCACGGCACTATGGGGCAAAGGACTGCACAGGGGGTCACAGTGAAGTGTAGAAATGCAGTAATCATAGGGGATTCGATAGTCAGGGGGACAGACAGGTGTTTCGGTGACTGCCAATGTGAGTCCTGCATGGTGTGTTGCCTCCCTGGTGCCAGGGTAAAAGACATCACTGACAGGGTGCAGAACATTCTGCAGGGGAAGGGAAACAGCCAGAAATTGTTGTCCATGTGAGTGCCAACGACATAGGAAAGGAAAGGAATGAGGTCCTGTGGTCAGAGTTTCAGGAGCTAGGGAGGAAGTTAAAAAGCAGGACCTCAAAGGTAAGTAATCTCTGGATTACTCCCAGTGTCACGTGCTAGTGAGTACAGAAATAGGAAGATAAGACAGGTTAATACATGGCTAGAGATATAGTACAAGAGGGAGGGCTTCAGATTCTTGGTGCATTGGGACCAGTCCTGGTGCAGGAAGGACCTGTTCAAGATGGACAGGTTGCACTTCAACTGGGCCGGGACAAATGTCCTCGCGGGGAGCTTCACTAGTGCTGTGGGGGAGGATTTAAACCAATTTGGCAGGGGGGTGGGCACCAGGATGTAGCACTGGAAAGGAGAAATACGGTGCACAAAGGATTGGGAGAGACAGATAGCACTACAGCAAGAAATAATACAGTGTTAGGTGGGATCAGACTAAGAGAGAATACAAGAAGGTCTAAGATAGGTTTGCAGTGCATGTGTGTAAACGCACAAAGCATAGTAAACAAGGTTGTTGAGCTGCAGGCGCAAAATAGCCACATGGGAATATGATGTAGCGGCGATAACAGAGACCTGGCTCAAAAAAGGGCAGGATTGGGTACTAAATATTCCTGGATATAAGGTGTTCAGGAAAGATAGGGAAAGAAAAAAAGAGGGGGATTGGCAGTATTGATTAAGGAGAATATAATAGTGCTGGAGAGAGAGGACATCCTGGAGGGGTCAAGGACAGAGCCTATTTGGTTAGAGTTAAGAAACAATAGAGGCACCATTACACTACTGGGTGTATTCTATAGGCCACCAACAAGTGGGAAGGATATAGAGGAGCAAATTAACAGGGGATTTTCAGAGAGATGCAAGAACTAAAGTGATAACGGGGGACTTCAACTATCTTAATATAGACTGAAATAGTAATAGTGTAAAGGGCAAAGAGGGAGAGGAGTTTCTGAAGTGTGTTCAGGAGAACTTTCTTGATCAGTATGTTTCCAACCCAATGAGGAAGGAGGCATTGCTGGATCTAGTTCTGGGGAATGAAGTGGGTCAAGTGGAGCAAGTGTCAGTGAGGAAACATTTAGGGATCAGTGATCATAGAATCATAAAGTGTAGATTAGTTATGGAAAAGGACAAGGAGCAATCTGGAGTAAAAGTACTTAATTGGAAGAGGGCCAATTTCAGTGGGTTAAGAACGGATCTGGTCTGGATAAACTGGAATCAAAGATTGGCAGGCAAAACTGTAATTGAACAATGGGCGGCCTTTAAAGAGGAGATGGTTTGGATACAGTCTAGGTACATTCCCACAAGGGGGAAAGGTAAGGCAACCAAAGCCAGAGCTCCCTGGATGACGAAAGAGATAGAGAGTAAGATGAAGCAGAAAAAAATGTCAGGTTGATAATACAATGTGGTTGATGTGGTGCACATGGACTTTCAAAAGGCGTTTGATAAAGTGCCACATAATATCAGTAAAATTGAAGCCCGTCGAATTAAAGGGGCAGTGGCAGTATGGATACGAAATTGGCTAAGTGACAGGAAACAGAGAGTAGCAGTGAATGGTTGTTTTTCGGACTGGAGGAAGGTAGATAGTGGTGTTCCCCAGGGGTCGATAGTAGGACCACTGCTTTTTTGGATATATATTAATGACTTGGACTTGGGTGTGCAAAGCACAATTTCAAAATTTGCAGCTGACACAAAACTTGGAAGTGTAGTAAACAGTGAGGAGGATAGTAATAGACTTCAAGGGGATATAGACAGGCTGGCGGAATGGGCGGACATATGGCAGATGAAATTTAATGCAGAGATGTGCGAGTTGACACACTTTGGCAGGAAGACTGGGGAGAGGCAATATAAAGTAAATGGTACAATTCTAAAGGGGTGCAGGAACAAAGAGACCAAGGGGTTTATGTGCAGGAATCTTTGAAGGTGGCAGGACAGGTTGAGAAAGTGGTTAAAAAAGCATACAGGATCCTGGGCTTTATAAATAGAGGCATAGAGTACAAAAGCAAGGAAGTTATGTTGAACACTGGTTTGGCCACAGCTGGAGTATTGTATTCTGGGCACCACAGTTTAGGAAGGGTGTGAAGGCCTTAGAGAGGGTGCAGAAAAGATTTACTAGAATGGTTCCAGGGATGAGGGACTTCAGATATGTGGAGAGACTGGAGAAGCTGGGGTTTTTCTCCTTAGAGCAGAGAAGGTTAAGGGGAGATTTGATAGAAGTGTTCAAAATCATGAAGGGTTTAGATAAAGTAAATAAAGAGAAACTGTTCCCATTAGCTTTGTTGCTTGCTGCCCTGCATTGGTTGGACATGTTGAGCATTGAACCTGCTAAGGTTCTGGGTCTCTTTCAACTTCAGCCTTAGCTATTTCAACATCATTTATGGAGTTTGTGTGTTACCCATTTCTCCTTCCTGTGCAGTACTTCCCATCTGCCTGTTCAAGTGAATGGAAAAGATCCCATTGCACTATTTGAAGTGTCCTGGCCAGCATTTATCCCTCAACCATCACCACCAGAGCAGACTAGCTGGTCATTTATCTCATTGCTGTGCGTGGGACCTTGCTGTGTGCAAATTGATGTTGCGTTTGCCTACAATGTAACAGTGATTACACTTCAAAAGTTGATTGTGAAGCACTCTGTCCTGATGACATAAAAGTCACTATATAAATATAAGTTCTTTCTTTCTTACTTAACGTATTTTGTCCAGCTGATTTTCCTCTGCTTTTCTCCTAGGAAATGCTCAGTCCCCAGGAGCAAAGCAGCGGAAAAGGGAGCAGGGACCCATAATTTCCAAGGTTTCGCCTGGGAGAGGGAATGGAGCACGTGCAATCATTCAAATCCTTTGGCTATAGGGTGGGAGCCAATCCCGATACTGTTTGGAAGGGTACCAAAAGAAGTAGGACTTAAGCCTATTGCCTGGCTCCCTCAGAATAGAGGAGCTTAAAGGGGCAGAGAGGACCCAAAAAGGTAAGTGCCCTTTTTTTCCAGGTACCTCATTAATTCTTCGGGGCTTCAAGTCCTCTGGCTGCTGTTTTGGATCCTCAGCCATTACCACTGCCTCAGGCCTGCAGCAGCTGTTGGATTTCACCCATTTCCAGGCACAAGGTTCTGCCATGGGGTGGACCTGCTCCTGGGGAATTCTAGGCCTGAGTTAATGACGTACTTGGGTTCAGGTCAGATCACACTGAGGGGGAGAAAAATAAGCCCTGTAATGTTTTATTACAAGAGGTATTGAGCCAGAGACTATAACATTTTAAAAGGAATATTAAAGGATCCAGGGAAAGAACGGAGAAATGGGATTAGAGTAGACAGCTCCAGTTGAACAGCTAATGATGGGACAAATTGCCTCCTTCTCTGCTGTAAATTCTGTGAAATATGTTCTTTCTGACATGAGAGTAAATCAAGTGTTAAAATAGATCTTGGTGTTTTCAACCCTAGATAAACAAACACCTTCTCCATTAATTTTCTGTTTACGAGTTTAGGTACTTTTTGGATTTTGATTGAAAAACCATGCTTCCTTTGGATAACAGTAGAGGTCTCAGCCAATTAAAGTCCTCAATAATCTGAAATTTACCTTTCCTGACACTCCTCTCAGTACAAAACTATCGTCTTTAAATAGATGGAAAAACGTAGCCTCCCTTGTAAATCTTGTTGCAGTATTTTTAAGTTGTGTGCTGTGCCCAATGTGTTCAGGTAAAGGGAAGCCAGTGTAACAGCTTACCTGATGTGGCCCACCAGTTCAATCAGTTTATGACTAAAGAAGTAAGCGGTCAGTTCCGATATATGGCTTAGGACCGAGCAGATTCCGAAGAGTGTAGTTGTCCCGTTCAGGTCTTCCAGATGCCAGTAGAGGAATGTAAACACAAAGCCATAACCAAAGCCCATAAACCAGGCCACAAATAGCACAGAACCATACTGCACACTGCAAATGATTCTAAGTAGCTGTCTATATTCAAATGTTTTCGTTCCTGTGCTCTTGGAGTCTTTAGCATTACTGGTGATTCCAGAATGATCCACTGAAGAATTCTGAGCCACTTGCTGAATTTCAATCATTTCTTCTCTTTTATTCTCTTCAGTTTTTAAATGGCTGTAGTCAAATCTGAATTGGGTCGACACAATTAATGCTATAGACATCAAAACCCCAAAAACAATAAAAGTTATTCTGTAATTGTGGTAATCTGGTATTTGACAGCCCTGACCTTGTATAGAAACTTTAATGTGCGTGTGGTCAATTGAGATGCCAACTGCCAGCATGGTAATGCCCCATCCTAAGGAGCCCCACATTCGCTGCAATCCGTAGCGGTCTCTGTGTTTGCCGAGATATTGCAGAGTAACGGTGTCTACGATAGTAACTGCTGGTGCACTGAAGAACTCTCCGACTATAACAACCAGCAAAATTAGTAGGAAAATATTTTCAACTTCTGCCAAGTCAAAAGTGATCAATTTTTCCGGCTCCACTGCTGTGGCAGATGTGCTGCTGGCAGTGGTGGAAAATAATGTCCTGTTTGGATTTGTGGTTGCTGTTGAATTGTCAGCATCTGGAGCAGCTCTTTCCTGCAAAATGTGGCCTTGTTCTGCATTGTCCAAGGGAAAAGAAAGACTGAGGTCTCCAACATATCCAAAAGGCTGGATTGCTAATATGTCCCTCTTTACCCGACTTTTGTTGGATTTGTTTTGAACAGAGTGATTTGTAGGTGCAGCAGTGGGTAACGTTGAAAAAATAGAGACATTTGAAGCAGATGTGGTAGGCATTGGATTCTTTGATTCACACCTCATGGTGGCAGGTTTCACAAAACCAATTCCAAGATTGAAGACAATCCAACACATGACTGAAAAAAGAAGAACAATCTTCCCTTTTCTGAATCGATCTGCTATAACTCCCCAGAATGGTGCACTGCAGAATTCTATAAAATACCTTATCCCCACCAAAAGTCCACCTTGGCTGGCCAACATGCCAAGCTGTTTGTAATACAAAGGTAGCAATGGGTATAATGATCCATACCCAGAGTAGAAGAAGAAGTAAAACACCTTGGAAATAAGAAGATCATTACTTATTTTTATACAGCGTCTCTCCAACCAGTCCTGTTCCTCTGTTTCTGTTGCTTCTGTTTCTAAAGGGATAGGATTAGGGGATGGCTCATTCCTTGCTTCCATTGACAGGGTGTTAAATGGTTCGGCAAGAATATATTTTCTCTTCTGGTCCTCTTCATCATCAGAAAGGATGGCAACTCTGTCATCACTCGCCATAGTAATTGATGCGGTGTTCAGATTCCTACACAGGCCTACAAAGAAGAAGGAAACATTTAGAATATTCTTTATGTGTATATAAAAATAAAGTCTTAAATTCTACTCAGTACCCCTACTAGATTTCAGGAAAAACTGTCTTGTTCTCAATTTGCATAAGCGAGTAGGATGGATTAGATTAGTTAAGTAACTCAATAAATGTTGCACCTTATTCCATTTGTTGAGAAGAGGCCATTCTTGCACTTCTTTAATTTTTATTTAAATCGAAAGTGCTTTGCTTTATATATACTCAGTACAGGCTGGGGCTCTAACGTGGGATTGTCCTGGCATGTATGACTCAGCTTCTCAGTGTCTTCGCCAGTTGAGCCATAGGGGGAATCTCATTTAGTACTTTAAATTCCCCAACTAGAGTCAAAATTCCTCCTTTAATGATAAAATTGAATCCAAGTGTAGTCACATAACATTTTCTATCAGTTTTAGAATTCAAAGACTGTGCTTGTAACAGTTCACCAGGACCAGGGGATCAAATTATTCATCCTGAAATGGAGGGGTGGATGAAATTCTTTTTACAATAAACAGATTGTCTGTTGTCTTGGTAATTAATGATCCACTAATGAAATTGCAGAAACGCACAGCTTCACAACATGTGTTTCAGAAGAAAATGATTTTGTTATCGGGGCATTAATTATAGAGAAAAACAGGTATTCTCCTTTATTATCATTAAAGGAGGAATTTCAACTCTAGTTGGGAAATAGAAAAATACTAAATGAGTTTCCCTCTATGGCAGTGAAAAGCTGAGCCGTACAGACCAGTAAGGTCCCAGGCTAGATCCCCAGTCAGTACTGAGTTAACTGATCTTGGCAGTGATGCTACAATTGGCCTCAGTACCTCTGGATTATAGCAAGATTTCTGTTCTTGATCAATGTTCAGCAAGTCCCATTGAAAGTGTGCATGTGTGTGTGTGTGTGTGTGTGTGTGTGTGTATACAGAGTGTGAGGTCTGCATCGGGGTCAGGTGTGATGTCCTCCATGGTCAACAGCATGTCAAACTTCACCATTTGATTTACACATGAAGAATGGCCACAAGTGAGGACCAGAGAGTGTGCAGTGTCCATTTAACCTTAACCCAGCAAGGAGTAAAGAAAGGAGATGAGGAGAGAAAAGTGGTGGAGGAAGATTTAAAAAAATGAAAAATCTTAAATGAGAAATATTTCTCAACACAAGGCACCAAAAGAAAAAAAACACCCCTCCAACAAATTCAGAATTAGCTTACATGTAAATCCTGTAATTTTGATGTATTAACAATAAAAACATATTGCAGATAATTAAACAACAGATTTTTCTTTACATAAGTCATGTCTGCACAAAATATTAGAATGAATTTACATATGATCAGCTGCAAGGGTACACAAATCTTCTACTTCTATTGCATTCAATAACTCATTAATTGAACTTATGGAGTGCATAATGATACCAGGGCTTAGAGGGTTAAATTATGAGGACACGTTTCATAAACTTAGCTTGTATTCCCTTGAGTATAGAAGATTGAGGGGTGATCTGATAAAGGTATTTAAAATGTTAAAAGGATTTGATAGGGTTTCATATCATATCATAATATCACAGTAGGTACAGCACAAGAGGAGGCCATTTGGCCCATCGTGCCTGTGCCAGCTCTTTGAAAGAGCTATCCAATTAGTCCCATTTCCCTGCTCTTTCCCCACAGCCCTGTACATTTTTTCTCTTCAAGTATTTATCCAATTCCCTTTTGAAAGTTACTATTGAATCTGCTTCCACCACCCTTTCAGGCAGTACAATCCAGATCGTTACAACTCGCTGCGTAAAAAAATGTTTCCTCATGTCGCCTCTGGCTCTTTTCCAATCACCTTAAATCTGTGTCCTCTGGTTACTGGCCCTTCTGCCACTGGAAATAGTTTCTCTTTATTTACTCTATTAAAACCATTCATGATTTTGAACACCTCTATCAAATCTCCCCCTTAATCTTCTCTGTTCTAAGGAGAACAACCTCAGCTTCTCCAGTGTTTCCACATAACTGAAGTCCCTCATCCCTGGTACCATTCTAGTAAATCTCTTTGCACCCTCTCTAAGGCCTTGACATCCTTCCTAAACTGTGATACCTAAAGGGTAGATACAGAGAAACTATTTTCTCTGATGGGGGAATCAAGAACGAGGGGACATAATCTTAAAATCAGAGCTAGGCCATTTAGGAGGAAAATCAGGAAGCACTTTTTCACACAAAGGGTAGTAGAAATCTGGAATTCTCTCTCCAAAAAAGCTGTGGATGCTGGCACAATTGGAGCTTTCAAGACTGAGATCGCTAGATTTTTGATAGGTAAGGGTGACAAGGGATATTGAGCTAAGGCGGGTAAATGGCATTGAGGCACAGGTCAGCCATAATGTAATTTAATGGCAGAGTAGACTCGAGGGGCTGAATGGCCTACTCCTGTTCCTATGTATCCCTATGCTCCTAGGGACTATGGAAGTCATATGAAGCTCTTTATTTAAAAAGTTGTAATTCTATAATATCTTCTTCCAAAATGCTTTAAAAATGATCCTTCTGAAAACTTTAACACCTGATGTGTTGATCTGCCTGCCTCTCATTTTAAATGTAGCATGATAAACAACTTAATGTCAGCAATTGGGCTAGTTGCTTTGATTGGAGAAGGTTGAAAAGAGGGAATCCTCCACAGGGATTTACAGTAATACTCATATGCTTCTTCTATTGAATTTTGAACCATTTATGGTGTGAAGCAGCAAACAGGACTGAGTGGCAGTGGGGTTCTACAGTTGGGGTAAGTAACCCTGAACTGAACAGGGGGGAAAATTGGCCATGATCTGGGTCATGAGCAATGATTTCTGATGCATGTGTGTCAAGACAGGATAAGGCTTGGCTGTGATGCTTCCATGTGAACAACATACCAATGCTGGTCTCATGTATGAAGAATTGGCAATTGAATGAGGTAGCTGGGAGCTGCTGACTCCCGTGCAACTGTAGTCCAATATCAGTTACCATCTTAAATGGAGGTGAAGTAACTAAAGAAATAGGTGGTAGGGGAAAATAATGAGCTGTACGCTTTAATTTGCATTGGTAGAATCATTAATGCTACAAATCTACTGCCAACAGCCTGTCAAATAAATAAGTAATGAATTATGATGGGTACCAGATTATAAAATGCTCATAATTCAGCAGAAACCAACACTAAATTACTAGTCTTATTCAGGGCATAAGCACTGTTGGCATCAAAAGTTTAAAAATTCCCACTGGTGCATTAGGGAGGCGTGTATCCGAAGTTGGAGTTAGGTCATGATATAGCTAACCTTGATGAGCTTCATGCCGACACTGGTCCCCAATGTGCAGGGATATTCCATTCCCAGCAGGGACAAAGCTCACTTTAATAAGTGCAAAAAAAAATAACCAATAAGCAATTGTTAACATTTCTAAAAATAAAGAAGTAAAAGTGAGTAGCAGCCTTCATGCCCTGCTATGGTCATCATTTGAACATGAGCAGGCTGAGCTAATTATGGCTGCACATTCCCACCAGCCTGACCCCATTTCCAAAATAGGGTAAAGTATAGTGACAGGCAAAACACTATTGTGTCTCTTATTTTGACACACTTTGTAACACTTTTGCCTCTGGGTTAGATGGTTGTGAGATAGAGCACTATATTGAGCAATGAGCTTATAATCTAGGCTGACACTCTAATGAAATGTTGAAGATTTGACATTAAACCAAGATCCTATTTGCCTATGGATGTTAATATTCCACGACTGTATTCAAAGTAGACGAGCAGGGTGTTCTGCCAATGTCCTGGCCAACATTCCTCCCTCTTGCAATGACACAAAACAACAACAACAACAAATTACATTTATATAGTGCCTTTAACGTAGCAAAACATCCCAAGGCACTTCACAGGAGCGTTATCAAACAAAATTTGATACCGAGCCATATTAGGATGGGTGACCAAAAGCTTGGTCAAAGAGGTAGGTTTTAAGGAGCGTCTTAAAGGAGAGAGAGGTGGAGAGGTGGAGAGGTTTAGGGAGGGACTTCCAGAGCTTAGGGCCTAGGCAGCTGAAGGCATAGCTGCCAATGGTGCAGAAATTAAAATCAGGGATTTACAAGAGGCCAGAATTGGAGGAGCGCAAATATCTTGGACGGTTGTAGGGTTGGAGGAGGTTACAGAGATAGAGAGGGGCGAGGCCATGGAGGGATTTGAAAACGAGGATGAGGATTTTAAAATCGAGGCATTGCTGGACCGGGAGCCAATGTAGGTCAGTGAGCCCAGGGATGATGGATGGGTGGGACTTGGTGCGAATTAGGATATGGGCAGCAGTTGGATGAACTCAAGTTTATGAAGGTGTGAGGATGGCCAGGAAAGCCTTGGAATAGTCAAGTCAAGAGATAACAAAGGCATGGATGAGGGTTTCAGCAGCAGATGAGCTGAGGCAGGGGCAGAGATGGACGATGTTACGGAAGTGGAAGTAGGCGGTCTTGGTGATGGAGCAGATATGGGGTCGAAAGCTCATCTCAGGGTCAAATAGGACGCCAAGGTTGCAAATGGTCTGGATCAGCCTCAGATAGTGGCCAGGGAGAAGGATGGAGTCGGTGGCTAGGGAATGGAGTTTATGGCGGGAACCGAAAATAATGGCTTTGGTCTTCCCAATATTTAGCTGGAAGAAATTTCTGCTCATCCAGTATTAGATGGTGGACAAGCAGCATGACAAATCAGAGGCAGTGGAGGAGTCGAGAAAGGTGGTGGTGAGGTAGAAAACATTGTGTTTTCGTATGATGTCGCCAAGGGGCAGCATGTAGATGAGAAATAGAAGGGGACCAAGGATAGATTCTTGGGGACTCCAGAGGCAACATTGCAGAAACCGGAAGAGAAGCCATTGCAGATGATTCTTTGGCTACAACTGGATAAATAGGAATGGAACCAGGTGAGCGCAGTACCACCCAGCTGGATGACAGAGGAGTGGCGTTGGAGGAGGATGGTGTGGTCAACTATGTCAACGGCTGCAGACAGGTAGAGAAGGATGAGGAGGGATAGTTTACCACCGTCACAGTCACACAGAAATAGATGAAACTAGTTATTCATCTCATGGCTGTTTGTGCAGTGCTTCTGATGTGAAATGGTTTCTCTGTTTACCTACATAAAAATAGTCACTGCACTTTAAAAATAATTGATTGTGTGAACATTTTGAGATGTTTCAACATGATAAGTTGCAATATAAATGCCAGTATTTTTGTCATTCTACCTAAGGTGATGGCAGGGTAGAACTACTTCCTTTTTTAAAAAGTACTCAGCAAAATGATGAAGATACACAGTTTTGCTGTATACCAAACATTTAAAATAAAGATGCACTACTCCTTTGAACAACACCACTGCTGCTTAGAAGTACAGTCATTGCTAGGCAGAGGTGGTCACAGAAGGCAATAATACATACTTCAAAGCTGCTTATATAAAATTTGAATCTCACTATTGTTGCTGATTTATGTCACTTTTTAATTTAACACTAATTGAGGCTCCTCAGAACCTTATTATTTCCACATTGTGAGGTCATTCCTAACCAATGAGGAACAGCAGTTGCTAGTAAAAGTTACAATCTCAAATTTATAAATCTTCACTCAAATTCAGTTTAGGTTCAGAATGGCTTTGCTTTATAATGTGGCTTACTTAGATTGGCAACAATGGTAAAACATTTAAAACTCAAGAAGTAAAGCTGATTTATGGAGGAAACACAATTAAATAAATTGGAGTATAAAACACAATCATATCCTGAGTTCACCGGCTTGCTGAAAATTAGATCAATCAGCAAAGGCAAATCAAGAGTTATTCAGCCCCACCTCATCCAGAGGCTCGTTTTGTATATCCTGTGCATCTCTAATCTGTAATTGGACAGTGCTGCTTTGAATTTTCTAGTATTCTACTGCTACATCACCAGCTCTTCACAAATCACCTTTAACAATAGATCGCCTGATGATTGCCAGGGATCAAAACAGCTGGGTTTGCTTAGGAACAGTTCAATAATGCACAGCCAAATCATTATTTGACCACATCAACTGATAATAACTTCTGTATTTCAAAAATAGTTGCAGCATTTCATATCGAGCAGGCTTTTGATATGTAATCCTTTTTGAAATTTCATTATGCTACGAAGACTAAGAGAACGGAGATGGAGAGGAACAGCCAAACCTTGTGAGAAATTAAGTGGCTCAAACAATGCTATTGCAAAATATATAGAATTGAAAAAGGTTTTCTACCAAATAGTTACTTATCTTCCAAAGTGATAGCTGTGATGTTCAGTACTTTTTGAGTTTAAAATGTTTTACTAAGCCATGAAACAAGAGCAGATATATTTACATAAATCATGACCTCACTGTGGCTGTCACTGTCGGTTCATATCAAACTTGTTTGTTCATTATCACTCCCTGCATTACCAGCCATGACAACTAATACTAGCTGCTATCCGGTTGCTCTTCACTTGCAATAAAAAGGACATCTGCCGCATCAGTCCTTTTGCTAAACGTTAGATAAACATCAAAGTTGATTCAGTGCCACACAAATGAGGTCTTCCTGTCTCTGTGACAAAGATCTTATGTTCAACTTTCCTCAACAGAAACAAAGTCTTTTACAAAGGCAACTTTGTCATATGTTTACAATGAATTGTAAAGAACCTGAAATTATTATTTTCAGAAAAAAAAGTCTATTCAAGTAAATAATGTGAGGAGATTGGGATTTAAGAATTACAAAATAGATCAGAACAGTTTAAAACATAGAGTAGTTAAAGGGCAGTGTGGTCATCTCAATTGCCACAATCCTAAATAAAACAAATGATAACATCAATACTTACTGGTATTTCTAAGTAAACTCTAATTTATGTGCTTTAAAGATTGTGAAACTGTTGCTCAGAGACAGCCTAGGAAAATATATTTTGTACAGAATGCTCCATCCCCTTCAGTGACATCATGAAGTTCCACTCCAGTGACATCATGAATAGGGAGTGCAGACCATAATCCTACTTTTATAAAATTCTTGCATGAAGGAGTGATATAGATAATAGCAATTAAGGGAGACGTCATAAAAGAAGCCACAAAAAACACATTTCCAGCATCACTGGCACAATGACATCACAGAGCTGCTTCATCTAAATTCTTGGACTACAATTTCAAAAATACTGATTAAAACTTTTTTTTTCTTTGACTGGAAATAAAGTACATGTTATAAGTAGCACATATCATGGCCATCAGTAAAATATAGTTATCTCCACTGGGGAGATAACCATACCCCACACATGACTTGGTCAGCCTCACTAGAGTGTAGGCATCTCGAGACCTATGTCACTCTGCCCACCCCTTAATGATGGCACTGGGGTGGAACTTCAGAATGCCCTGGAATATTTCCAAGGCAGGAACAGGCTACAGAGGTTAATACTTCTGCTTTTGCTATTCCACCATGCTCCAAAATGCAAAAAAGAAAATCTCCATTTTATAATAATGAAAAATGCAAAGTCCTCATTGCTACAATCTTTCTCCAATGGCATTTGAGAGCTCTCCCGATGGCTCTGTGAGTTTATCCAATGAGTAGATAAGTCATAAAGACAAGGAAGTTCCTAGATTTAATCCACGCTTCTGCTAGGCTGGTTGATCTCATATGGGATGGCACTGAGGGGGCTACAATTGGCCTAAGTGCCTCGTAATTAGGGAAGGTAAAATCAGCCTGGGTTCCTGCTGCTGAATAATATCCAGAAGTTACTGCTGTAAATGTGCATGCGTGGGTGTCTGATGAGGATATGGCCAAGCTCACTCGTGATGTCCCCACAGTTGAATAGCCTTCCAATATTCACTGTCAATACCTTATCGGGGGCGAAAATTGGTAAACAAAAATAGCCATTCAGGACATTTAAAAATATTTTTTTTAAAAAAGTTATTACAGTCTACTCCTGATAATTTGAAGTTGTTCTTTGCACTAAAAAAAATTATCCAATAATTAGAATTGAGCAACATAAATAACACAGCAAAGTGAGAATTTAGTGCAAAAAGATTGTATTATTTGATAAGTTGAACACAGTGACTTTGAATTAAGAGGGGTAGACTGTATTGCTTCCCCAGTGGGTCAGCTGGTTAAGACAATGAATAGCTGAGCCATACAGGCCAGGAAGATTCCCAGCTTCAATCCCTGGTTTGTGCTGAGTTAACTAATCACAATCAGAAGTTCTGTAATTGGCCACAGTGCCCTAAGTGAAGAAGAAAACTGGCCACAGTCTCCATTCCTGTTTGCTATTCAGCAACCCCTGGCTCGAAAGGTGCTTATGTGAACATCAGTGAGGACAGAATTTAGTGTGGTTGTGATGCTGCTGAGGTCAAATAGCCCACTGACCCTCAATGTCTGGTTTTTTTTTTATTCGTTCACGGGATGTGGGCGTCGCTGGCAAGGCCGGCATTTATTGCCCATCCCTAATTGCCCTCGAGAAGGTGGTGGTGAGCCGCCTTCTTGAACCGCTGCAGTCCGTGTGGTGACGGTTCTCCCACAGTGCTGTTAGGAAGGGAGTTCCAGGATTTTGACCCAGCGACAATGAAGGAACGGCGATATATTTCCAAGTCGGGATGGTGTGTGACTTGGAGGGGAACGTGCAGGTGGTGTTGTTCCCATGCGCCTGCTGCCCTTGTCCTTCTAGGTGGTAGAGGTCGCGGGTTTGGGAGGTGCTGTCGAAGAAGCCTTGGCGAGTTGCTGCAGTGCATCCTGTGGATGGTGCACACTGCAGCCACAGTGCGCCGGTGGTGAAGGGAGTGAATGTTTAGGGTGGTGGATGGGGTGCCAATCAAGCGGGCTGCTTTATCTTGGATGGTGTCGAGCTTCTTGAGTGTTGTTGGAGCTGCACTCATCCAGGCAAGTGGAGAGTATTCCATCACACTCCTGACTTGTGCCTTGTAGATGGTGGAAAGGCTTTGGGGAGTCAGGAGGTGAGTCACTCGCCGCAGAATACCCAGCCTCTGACCTGCTCTCGTAGCCACAGTATTTATATGGCTGGTCCAGTTAAGTTTCTGGTCAATGGTGACCCCCAGGATGTTGATGGTGGGGGATTTGGCGATGGTAATGCCGTTGAATGTCAAGGGGAGGTGGTTAGACTCTCTCTTGTTGGAGATGGTCATTGCCTGGCACTTATCTGGCGCGAATGTTACTTGCCACTTATCAGCCCAAGCCTGGATGTTATTGGACAAGATGCTGGAGGGAGCCTCGGACTCATGGAACAGTACCCCAGTAAGTAGTGAATGTCTTCAGAAAGGGAGAAGTGCAAACTGGTGGGCAAAAGGTGAACATTGTGACATAGAACTAACATTTTTTGAAATTGTATATCCTTGAAAGTAACATATCATTATGTAATTGTTCTAATCCTAACCTCCTTTGTGTGGTGAGCAATGCTCCCCTTGGTTCAATGTCAGCTACATGTGGTTTGTTGATGTGGGGGCGTTATATTGTGGCTGAATATCATTTTGACCTTCACTGTCCTTAAATAAACCAAATAGGGCTGCCTTTTACTTCTACAGTCTCTACAAGCAGCAGCAGCAGCATTTGAGGTCAAGCAAATGATGACGACATGGAAAAAATGACTCCTTGAAAATTTCTTCTGTTAATAGCAAAAGAATGGAGGTGAAATTCTCAAATGGGGTAAGCAAACAATTCAAACTATGTTGACTCCAAACAAATTTCTGATTAGCATTACACTTTAAACAAAATGCTAAATACATAGTACATGTTCAGATTTTTTAATTAGACATATATATATACGGCAGAAGCAAGATTTGTATTTTTGTAACAGGTTTTCAATGGTTTTATAAGGACTGAACCTATTATGACAAATCACTTGCTGATTTTTTCTAATGTATATCTTATAAATAGTTTGGATATATGCACCCATTGGATAGGATTCTTGTCAGTGCTACTTTACCGCTGTTTATGGTCACACTACTGAAAGACTATTTCAGATGAATTCTCAGGTACCTAATGAACAGTAGAAGACAGAGAACGACAGTGCACCATTAGAATATTTCCTCCCAGTGTTTCCATACAAAACAAACACAGCCAATGAATGAATGTGAGACATAATAAGGACAGTACATCACTCATAACTATCTCACTGGTTTTCCACAGACCCATACACAAACAGAGTCCTTTCTTGATATATCAAGGGGCATCCTCCTCCCCCAACAGCATCCCTTGCCTTCATCAAGGGAACTCCATTATTAATGTGGCCAGCAAGTATTTAATAGTTTAACCCAAAAAATCCAAATAGAAAACCTTAAATAAAATCACCAATCATTATGGCCAACTTTGGCTATGCTCTCAAAATGGACACAGACAGGGTGTGACTGACCATGAAACTCGAAGGATATCAGCTCCACCTGATTTCCACCCATTGTATGCCCAGGTGGATTTCCCAGTCAAGTCCAGCTTGGGTGATGGAAATCCCCTTGCGAATTAAGTGGAAGCTTCATTAATTCATGCAGTGATGCCCTGCACATCATTTCCCGGTGTGCAATATGCTTAGTCCAACCCATGTCCAGCAAACCTGGCACCAAGGGTTCATAGGGGCGAACAGCTGAGGTAGCAGGTCATTTAAAGGACACAATATGGTCAAATAAATGTTTCAGACTATTTCTAGGTGTTTTTTCCCCAATTTTTGTTTTTTCCTGCTGGTATTTAGGCTTTCAAGAGCCTTTGTGCTTGTTGCCCTTAATTATGGTCCATGCCCTTCCGTTGACACCAGGACATCCATATTTGCAAACAGATGAAGTTATCTCACTTTGCGAGATGTAATGCAGGTGGAGGCTCCTCTTCCCAAAGGAAGCTGTGTCAGCAGACTCCCAGTGGCATCATAAGTTATGTGACTATATGACTAATCGTTATATTAATGGTTCTCCAGAAACACACCGATCACAGGATATATTTGCATGAACAAGAGCGTGCCAGGGAATTCGAAAGCTAGTGTTGCCTGATTTGCCACACTCACCAAGATGCCACCAACACATTTCTGCAGGCCCTGGTACACCTGCCTGGCAAAGACTGTGGGGATCTGTCTTCTCAGGGCTGGAGTCAACAAATAGCCAGATGCAGACTTATGCCACCTGCTGCAAGGACACCTGTGGCTAACATGCAGCACAGGGTTTGTACATGTAAACTGTAATGGTCATCTTGGCCTGAAACATGGCTCCAGCTCTTTGCAGGCATGCTACAATTTTGATCTATAGGATTGTGCTGAGGAGGGGCATGGAGGGTGGGTCAACCAGTGAAGACACCTTGTTCTGGGTGCCTGAAATGGAGGGCAATCCATTCTCCAGTGAATTTAACAAAAAATTCAAACATCATATTTTAATATCTGTAGATCTTCTTTTAATGTTTAATAGTCTTTTATTGGTTTCTGTTTGGGGACAGCAGCTTGAACGTGACCAATATTTATCACACTTGATCTCAGTTATAGCCAGATATTCAAGCACAGTTGACATATTGCAGTTCAACAGGATATCCAAGTGCAGTTGATTTCCACCCTAAAGCTTAAAATAATAAGAGTCAGCAGCATAAAAGGGAAGTTATGTGATATCCTCACTGGCAGAAGCTGCCTGACTTGCTGAGTATTTCCAGCATTTTCAGTTTTTATTTCTGATATCTTCACTGGCTAGTTGAACCCAGCTATCTCCAATTAAAAATATACACGGTGTGTTACAAATTAAAGGACACATCATAGTATCATAGTGCCAAAGTAGGTATAGCACAGGAGGAGGCCATTCTGCCCATCGTGCCTGTGCTGGCTCTTTAAAACAGCTATCCAATTAGTACCATTCCCCTGCTCTTTCCCCATAGCCCTGAAAATTTTTTCCCTTCAAGTGTTATTCCAATTCCCTTACCACAGTTACTATTGAATCTGCTTCCATCGCCCTTTCAGGCATTGCATTCCAGATCATTACAACTCACTCCGTAAAAAAATGTTTCCTCATATCATCTCTGCTTATTTTGCCAATTACCTTAGATCTGTGTCCTCTGGTTGTCTCTTAGCCAATTTTGTATCCGTACTGCCACTGTCCCTTTAATCTCGTAGGCTTTACTTTTGCTAACAAGTCTATTATGTGGTACTTTATCAAATGCTTTTTGAAAGTCCATAAACACAACATCAACCGCACTACCCTCATCAACCCTCTCCGTTACTTGGTCAAAAAACTCAATCAGGTTAGTCAAACACGATTTTCCTTTAACAAATCCACGCTGACTTTCATTTATTAGCCCATACTTTTCCAAGAGCCAATTATTTTTGTCCCCGATTATTGTCTCCAAAAGTCTCCCCGCCATCCATGGTAGGCTGACAGGCCTGTAATTGCCGGATTTATCCCTCTCTCCTTTTTTGAATGTTTGCAATTCTCCAGTCCTCTAGCGCCCTCCCCATATCTAAGGAGGATTGGAAGATTGTGGCCAGAGCCTCTGCAATTTCCACCCTTACTTCCGTCAGTAATCTAGGATGCATCCCATCTGGACAGGGTGACTTTTCTAATTTGAGTACTGCCAATCTTTTAAGTACCTCCTCTTTATCTATTTTTATCCTATCCAATATGGCTACTACCCCCTCCTTTACTGCTACTTTGGCAGATGGAATATAATGTGGGAAAATGTGAAGTCTTCCACTTTGGGAGGAAAAATAAAAAAGCAAAATATTATTTGAATGGAGAAATACTACAAAATGCTGCGGTACAGAGGGATCTGGGTGTCCTCGTACATGAAACACAAAAAGTCAACATACAGGTGCAGCAGGTAATCCGGAAGGCAAATGGAATATTGGTCTTTATTTCTAGGGGGATGGAGTATAAAAGCAGGGAAGTCATGCTACAGCTGTACAGGGTGCTGGTGAGACCATAGCTGGAGTACTGCGTACAGTTCTGGTGCCCTTATTTAAGGAAGGACATACTTGCATTGGAGGCAGTTCAGAGAAGGTTCACTAGGTTGATTCCGGGTATGGAAGGGTTGTCTCATGAGGAAAGATTGAACAGGTTGGGTCTATACTCATTGGAGTTTAGAAGAATGAGAGGAGTTCTTATTGAAACATACAAGATTCTGAGGGGACTCGATAGGGTAGAGGCTGAGAGGATGTTACCCGTCATTGGGGGAATCTAAAACTAGGGGGCATAGTCTCAGAATAAGGGGTCGCCCATTTAAGACGGAAATGAGGAGGAATTTCTTCTCCCAGAGAGTCGTGAATCTTTGGAATTCATTACCCCAAAAAGCTGTGGAGGCTGAGTCATTGAATATATTCAAGGCTGAGTTAGACAAATTTTTGATCGGCAAGGGAGTCAAAGGATATGGGGAAAAGGTGGGAAAGTGGAGTTGAGGTAAAAATCAGATCAGCCATGATCTCATTAAATGACGGAGCATGCTCGAGGGGCCGAATAGCCTATTCCTGCTCTTATCTCTTATGGTCTTATGGTCTTAATTTGGCAGCATCCTCTTCTCTAGTGAAGACCGATGCAAAGTGTTCATTTTAGTCAGTCAGGAACTCTAGCTTTGGATGCCTTTCCTTTCTCCCTCGTGGGAATGTGTCCACTCTGTACCCGAACCATCTCCTCCTTGAAGGCCTCCCATAATTCAGTTACTGTTTTGCCTACCAATTTTTGATTCCAATCCACCTGGCAAGATCCCTTTTTAACTCACTGAAATTACCTCTCCTCCAGTTAAGTATTTTCACATTTGATTGTTCTTTTATTTTTCCATAATTATTCTAAACCTAATGATATTATGATCATTGTTGCCCAAATGCTCCCCCACTGAAACATGCTCCACCTGCCCTACTTCCTTCCCTAGAACTAGATCCAACACTGCTTCCTTCCTCATTGGCGTCCACTCTCGCACCACTCACTTTATACTGGGCCAGGTCCACTCTCGTGCCACTCCCTGTATACTGGGCCAGGTCCACTCTCGTGCCACTCCCTTTATACTGGGCCAGGTCCACTCTCGCACCGCTCCCTTTATACTGGGCCAGGTCCACTCTCGCACCACTCCCTTTATACTGGGCCAGGTCCACTCTCGCACCACTCCCTTTATACTGGGCCAGGTCCACTCTCGCACCACTCTCTTTATACTGGGCCAGGTGCACTCTCGTGCCACTCCCTTTATACTGGGCCGGGTCCACTCTCGTGCCACTCCCTTTATACTGGGCCGGTCCACTCTCGCACCACTCCCTTTATACTGGGCCAGGTCCACTCTCGCACCGCTCCCTTTATACTGGGCCAGGTCCACTCTCGCACCACTCCCTTTATACTGGGCCAGGTCCACTCTCGCACCACTCCCTTTATACTGGGCCAGGTCCACTCTCGCACCACTCCCTTTATACAGGGCCAGGTCCGCTCTCGTGCCACTCCCTTTATACTGGGCCGGGTCCACTCTCATGCCACACCCTTTATACTGGGCCAGGTCCACTCTCGTGCCACTCCCTTTATACTGGGCCGGGTCCACTCTCGCACCACTCCCTTTATACTGGGCCGGTCCACTCTCGCACCACTCCCTGTATACTGGGCCAGGTCCACTCTCGTGCCACTCCCTTTATACTGGGCCGGGTCCACTCTCGTGCCACTCCCTTTATACTGGGCCAGGTCCACTCTCGTGCCACTCCCTTTATACTGGGCCGGGTCCACTCTCGTGCCACTCCCTTTATACTGGGCCGGTCCACTCTCGCACCACTCCCTTTATACTGGGCCAGGTCCACTCTCGTGCCACTCCCTTTATACTGGGCCGGGTCCACTCTCGTGCCACTCCCTTTATACTGGGCCAGGTCCACTCTCGTGCCACTCCCTTAATACAGGGCCAGGTCCACTCTCGTGTTGCTCCCTCTCGATACTGATACATGGAGATATGTGTAATGTATTCTCCATCAAAAATCCACTGATTTGTTTTATAATGGTCCCATTTACTTTTTTACCTTTCCGGACCAGGACATATAAGATTTCTATTACAGTGAAACTATTTTACAATGAAACCATCCTTGTTATTGCAAATAGGTTGACCAAGTAGCATGTTAAATATGAATAAATTGTACAGAACCTCATTGATATTTAGAAAGCAAAGCCAGACTATATTATAAAAAAAGCAAATAAAAGGAACACATACATTTTGGAGGAAATAAAATGAATGTGTTGCCTTGGACATATAAGGCCATGACAAAAGAAAAGTTACAGGTAGAAGAATTTATTGGAAAAAAAATTAAGTACTGGATAAAAAGAATAAAGATTTTCTACAGAGACCTGAAGATCAAAAATATTAAGGTATTGTCGTAAGACGCAATGAGGACTAATTTTACAAATTTTTAATTGAGAAATGTAGATTTTTGCACTTCATTTTCTTTTCATTTAAAGCTCTAAATAGGCCAGAGATGGTAGGGGTTGGGAGAGGCCGGGTTGTGGGGCGGGGAGGGGGGGGGGGGGCAGCGGGGGGTGCAAGAGGGCCGGTGGCGGCGATTGAGGACAGAAAGGTAGAATCTCTCTATACAGATGGGGCAAATCAGAAGACTTAGAGGAAGTGGATGATGCAGTGGGTTAGTCTTGGCCTTTCAATCCTGGGTTTAAATCACATCTAGACTGATCTGATAAAGTCTCTTCTGTCTGCTGGCTCTAAGAAAATGAGTTTGGGCAACCCTGTTCCTTGTGAGCATGGGCTCACAGCACATAAAATTGCTCTTAAAATTCTCATCCTCGTGTTTAAATCCCTTTATGGCCTTGTCCCTCCCTATCTCTGTAACCTTCTCGAGACCTACAACCCTCTAGGAAATCTGTGTTCCTCCTACTGTGGCCTCTTGTGCATCCTCCACTTCCTATGTCCCGCCACTGGTGGCCGTTCCTTCATTGTCGCTGGGTCAAAATCCTGGAACTCCCTTCCTAACAGCACTGTGGGAGAACCGTCACCACACGGACTGCAGCGGTTCAAGAAGGCGGCTCACCACCACCTTCTCGAGGGCAATTAGGGATGGGCAATAAATGCCGGCCTCGCCAGCGACGCCCACATCCCGTGAACGAATAAAAAAAAAAGCTGTCTAGGCCCTACGCTCTGGAATTCCCCCCCAAACATGTTGTTGTTAACTTAATATTAGTTGGGAATGCCACTTAGATAGGCTTTAATGGTGATCGGTGGGCAAAATGAAAAAAAATGCAATACTGGTGCGGGAGGGGTTTCTCGTCTAAGAATGGGCCTGAGGCACATTTTTAGGGTGGATTACAGGGAGCTTCATTCTGCATCTAGCTGTGTTATTTCTGACCTGGATATCATTGGGTGGTTGATATGAATGCTGCTCCATTCTCCAGTGATAGCATGCCTCAGCTTGATAAGCACAAACAAAGTTAAAAAAATAGACTTTTACACTTATTTTCTCATTTTACTGCCCCAGATGGGTGAAAAGTGGTCTTGGAGTTGGAGGGAATGATAGGAAGGGTTTAAATCTGTTTGTCATGAGTGGGAGCTTATGCATAATTTTTGTCCAAGAATTTTCACTACAGTATAAATGGGGAAGACCCTAAATTAGGAGGTATCTTGCACTATAGTTCCAAGCCTCAGATATGAACAAGGTATAAAAGATTCATGCAGTATCCAAACTGGACAAGAATAAATACCTTATAACTGGATTTAGCAACTCCCAATGATCTGTTTGACATACTCCACTGCTTCTTATTGCTAAACTAAGGAAGATCAGTGCTCAGAATTAATTGCAAGTGCAAAAAGATTTCTACCCTACCATTGCACCTACAAACATATTGCAAATTTAAAAAAGCACCTCTATAGCAGAAATTGGGGTAGATCTTGGCTTTGTGCGATAGTGTAAAACGGGTGATAGCGAGTCGGCAGCCTGTTTTACATCCATTCCATGGAAATAAAAATCAGGAGAGATGTAAAACGGGCTGCCAAATCAATATCACCCGTTTTACACTATCGCACAAAGTCAAGGGGCTTGATTTTAGCAGGGAGGCGGGTTGGCAGCGGGGGGTTGACAGGGCGCGTGGGTAACGCGCCCAGTGAATTCGGGGTGCTCCGCACACAATCGCAGCCTAATTGAAGGCACTTACCTTGGCTTCCGGGTTTCGCGCTGGAAAGCTGCGCAGCGGGCGGACTGCGCAGCCGCATCATTGGCTGTCAGCTAGAGGAGCCCTATTTAAAGGGGCAGTCCTCCACTGACTGATGCTGCAGAAAGGAGCCAAAATTACAGCATGGAGCAGCCCAGGGGGAAGGCTGCTTCCAGGTTTAATGATGCCTCACTCCAGGTCCTACTGGATGGGGTAAGGAGGAGGAGGACAGAGATCTTCTCCCCAGCGGACGGGAGGAAGTGGCCTGCCTCTGCCACCATGAAGGCCTGGCTCGAGGTGGCAGAGAAGGTCACCAGCACCACCAACATATCACGCATCTGCATACAGTGCAGGAGGCACTTCAATGACGATATCCCCGGTGGCACCCCGGAAGGATACGGAGGAGAAGTTGTTGAGGGCAGTGGTCAGCCGAAGTGAGTACTCTTACTCATTCCCCTACACTCCGTCTGCCACATCACCGCCCCCACCCCACATCTCCTTCTGCACTGCCAACACTACTCTATCACATCACCCCTCACACCCACTCAAATCTCATCCTCATCTTACCTGCACTTACTCACCTCGCCAGTACTCATCCCACCACGACCACTCAACCCAATCCTCATACAATCTTATGGCTCTATCTCATACTCACCCTCTCGTGCATCTCTTTCACGGTCAGCCTCACCCATAGGGCATGCATCACATATGTGTAGTAGGAAGCGTAAGGCAAACGTGTCGTGAGCATGAAGGGGATGCACAAGGGTGTTTGAGGGTTTGTCATGGTTTTTACTTATATTTGATTTCTGATCAACTCACATTACATATTATATTGTCACCACTACTGCCACGTCTTTGCAAATCTTGTCTGGTTTGTGCAAGAATGCCCTTTCCTGAGGATCACAATGAAGACCCACACCTGATGCCACCAATTGTGTCACTGCAGGGTGGGTGTAGGTGTATTTGCAGGGCCCTTTTGTGCAGACGACTGAGAGACATCGGCGATGTCCCCGGTGGCACCCTGGAAGGATGCAGAGAAGTGGTTGAGGGCAGTGGTGACTTTGACACCGACAGGTAAGAAGATGGTGCTCGGGCCAGCTGGGAGCAGCTCAGCATGAAGGACGCTGCAGATGTCCATGACTACATGTCGAGTGACTCTGAGCCTCCGTGTGCACTGCTGCTCAGAGAGGTGCAGGAAGCTGAGCCTCGGTCTGTAGACCCTGTGGCGAGGGTAGTGCCCTCTGCGACGCATCTCTCTCTACAGTTGCCCTCCCTCCTGCCATGCAGGTGGATGTGTCACAGCACTGTGTTGTGTCAGAGGTGGACGGCGTGGCCGGCGAGGCTGGTGATGCTGTTCGTCCTCCGAGGAGGTCATGACTGCAGCTACGGCGGCCCCCATCCGGAAGATGTACGTTTGAGGGGGTCCGCACGGTAGGTAAATGTGTCTGCACACTGGGGTTGAGGTTGCAAGTTTGTGAATTTTATTGTTAGGAGGAGGGTGGTGGAGGCCTAACTTTGTCCAAAGTGACAGAGTGGCCTTCTGCAATGAGTGAGGGCCTCCCCCCCCCAACCTGTCAAATGGACCTTTGCAGCTGCCACAGGCTGGTGACTGCAACACGTCCATTTCAACTGGGAGTGTTTTCCCCAGTACGGGATACATGCTCAGTTGAGTTGAAAATCCCACCCCTCCTAAAATATCCTACAAATCAGGTCTGCAAACAACCTGAACTATCTAATTAATTGGTTTAAGTGGGATCCGAAGTCCCGCATGCGGGGGCTGCGCGCGCATCTAAGCGCGTCACTGGGGAACCCGGAAGTGGGCGGGTTGGAGCCGGGCTCCGGACCCACCCCGGGAATCCCCGATTTTCGGAGCCCCCCCCCCCCCCCCGCCACAAACCCGCTGTCTCGGACGTCCGAAAATCGAGCCCAAGATCTACCCCGTAGAGTGATGTCCTCCCTGGGAAAACAAAATAATTAGCCTGTATTTTGGGAAGATATCAAAATAGGTAAGTGTGCAGCATAGGCATTTGCCTAAATGGAGGCGAGGCTGCCCAATCAAAAGTCTCAGAGCAAGCAGTGTAATGCAAACACTAAACCATGCCTCCCAACATCTAAAAGCATTACCGAGGCTGTCCTGTGTGGGCACTCCCTCTGTGCTGTACAAAATGATAAATATAGTGATTTCTGATAATCTCACTTACTTTGAAAAAAGATCACAATATTCCACCGGTGATCAAACTTGCACAGATAAACATCTTTTTTTGGTATTCCAGTATCCTGGGCCTTTCATATACACTACTTATACTCAAATGCTGTGCAATATTCAAGTACATTCTCCATCAATCTTCAAATCTCTATAATTACTTAATCCCAATTCTTGTTTGAAAGTTAACTGGATTGTAATGCAGGCATTTACATATTTGCCAACCTTTACCTTATTCAGTTCCAACCAGGCAAATAAATCTGATGATACGAAAGTCTGAATTTCTGTTACGCATCTATTGTTAGCAATGTTGTAACCTCTGATGACGTCAGGTCAGTCTGCTGATTCCTGGAGGTTGAACCTGTTGCTGAAGCGGGCTTTGTGCAAATTAAGAGGGAAATGTGATTCCAAATTAATTTTTTATAGGATATTAACAGAGATATGTGACAACTAAATCATTGGAATACCTCTTGAATCTGAAAATGCTATAGTGCAATGTGTTCACCATTATCCAAAGTGACCCTGGTACTGTGGTACCACTGAGATTAACTCACAGGCATTAATATCACAGGAGCCCTCACCCCTCCACAACCTGACTGTACAGATACAATGTCCAATGGTAATAATTTTGATGCAGAGTGATGTCAAATCACTGGGAGGAAGAATTATTCATTGCTAAAACCAAGAAGTTCAAGGCTACTCAAGTGCCCACGTCTTTGTTTGTTCGCTGCTGACTCCAGTATAAAATCTGTGGCTGACTTCCAGACAGCAGGGTTTGCTTTTCGAATAAAAAGAAAAAAAATGCAAACCTTAAAAACCTGAAACAAAGAAAATGCTCGAAGCACACCACAACTGAGTCAACACCTGTAGAGAGAAAAGGACAGCTCAATGTTTCGGGCAGTGTTTTTTATCAGAACGCCACCTTTCATCCACAGTTGCTCAACATAGAATGAGGCTCCTGTAAAAGGCACAGTTCAGGTTTCAAACACTGACTCTCTCTCTCACAAAGCTACATTTCCCCAGCACTTCATCATACACGGGTGACTTGCGTTCAGTCTAGTTTATGAAGAAAACCATTACAACGACCAAAAGGGTCGGTAACCAGAGGACGTAGGTTTACGGGTGATCGGCAAAAGACAAGAGGCGACATGAAAAGGCACGGCAAGAGCAGATCTGAGGGGCCAATAAAAGGCGTGAGGAGAGCGGACCTGAGGAGCCAATAAAAGGCGTGGGGAGAGCGGACCTGAGGAGCCAATAAAAGGTGCAACGAGAGCGGATCCAAGTTTGCTGATAATACAAAGCTAGGTGGGGAAGTAAGCTGTGACTAGGACACAAAGAGTCTGCAAAGGGATATAGACAGGTTAAGTGAGTGGACAAGAAGGTGGCAGATGGAGTATAATGTGGGGAAATGTAAGGTTATTCACTTTGGTAGGAGGAATAGAAAAACAGAATATTTTTTAAATGGTGAGAAACGATTAAATGTTGGTGTTCAGAGAGATTTGGGTGTCCTCGTACAAGAAACACAAAAAGTTAGCATGCAGGTACAGCAAGCAATTAGGAAAGCAAATGGCATGTTGGCCTTTATTGCAAGGAAGTTGGAGTACAAGAGTAAGGAAGTCTTACTACAATTGTACAGGGCTTTGATGAGACCTCACCCGGAGTACTGTTTACAGTTTTGGTCTCCTTATCTAAGGAAGGATATATTTGCCTTAGAGGCGGTGCAGCGAAGGTTCACTAGATTAATTCCTGGGATGAGAGGATTGTCCCATGAAGAGAGGGCGGGTAGAATGGGCCTATAGTCTCTGGAGTTTAGAAGAATGAGAAGTGATCTCATTGAAACATATAAGATTATGGGAGGGCTTGGCAGGGTAGATGCTGAGAGGCTTTTCCCTATGGCTGGAGAATCTAGAACTAGGGGTCATGGTCCCAGGATAACGGGCCAGCCATTTAAGATTGAGATGAGAAGGAATTTCTTCACTCAGAGGGTTGTGAAACTATGGAATTCTCTACCCCAGAGGGCTGTGGATGCTGAGTCGTTGAATATATTCAAGGCTGAGACAGATACATTTTTGGACTCTAGGGGAATAAAGGGATATGGGGATTGGGCGACCAGTGAAGTTGAGGTTGAAGATCAGCCATGATCTGAGTGAATGGTGGAGCAGGTTCGAGGGGCCATATGGCCTACTGCTGCACCTATTTCTTATGTTCTTATGGATCTGAGGGGCCAATAATCGGTGCGGCGAGAGCAGATCTGAGAGGACAATAGAAGGTGCAGCGAGAGCGAACCTGAGCAGTGACATCTTTTTTTAGGGGGTAATTTCAATTTTTGGCGATAGCGTAAAATGGCCGATATCAGAATGGGCAGCTGATCCGATAGCGACCATTTTAAACTATCGCTAAAAGTTAAAATTACCCCCTATATTATGAATTATTTTTCTTCCAATTTTCTCAGCTTCTCCTCTGAAGATCTGGAACATCCTCCGATACTTTGCCTAAGTTGACATTCTTCATATGTGAGGCTAGAGAGTGAATGTCAGCAGGCTACTTGGCCATGGAGGGCATCACGGCCACATTCCATGATACCCTCACCTGACAACCACACATACACATTTTCTAGCAGGAGTCACTATCCCCAGTTTATGCTGAATTATATGATCTGAGCCAAGCCAGGATGGTGAAAAATCAGTAAGAATTCCTGCAATTAATTGCTGTCCATTGACTTCTACTGCAAAGTTCATCTGTATGTGATATTTTCAATATTAAATTTGCCCATAGTGTTTGAAAATATAACACTCTAATTTTCTGAATGCTTTTCAGTTGAGGTTACCCCCAGGAGCAACTCTAACATGTGACAAGGCATTAGCCATCAGCCACTTCAATGTGTCAGCAGCAATGAAATGCTCTCCATTACTGTTTCAGCCAAATACTTGAAGATGCACTGTCACCAAAATGGAGACTTTGCAGATTGGCAGGGTAATCGTTGAGTGATTTAATATTTGTGGCTGTAAAAATGGCAAGATGCAGACATTGGAAAAAAAAGACACAAAGGCGGTGTCTCCTTTGGGTGGGACTGATACAGTTCATCTTTTTCTTATCACCTTTTCTCATCTTTAGGTTTGATGACAATTTACAAGTGAAATTTCATTTTATAAACCAAAATCTACATTGTTATTTCCTTCTGCATATGGGTTAGCATAGCCCAAGGCCAACAACTCTGAATTGCGCTATGTCACTTACTGGTGAATATGTGCAATGCCCTTCACCTTCTCCTGTCACCTCAGAAAGCAGAGAATACACATTGCTAGACTACTGCATACAGGCTAAATCTAGCATCCATATTTATTTACATATAAAATAATATACCAAAGCAGAAAGACTATTTGGTACAATAATCAAACTTGCAATACAAACAAACTTGGTAGACGACTTAACAAAACAGAGTCGGAGATTCTTGCATCTTTTCTCTAAGTTATTTAAACAAGACAGAGAACTTTCATGAGTAAAGGTATAATGTACTTACTCTGTTGAGTTTAGGAACTCAGTGCAGTGAATCATGGACAGTAACCTCTAACATACCACTCTATAGCATTAACCCTAGATCATTATGCTGCTCCCACTTTAGAAACATTCTTAAAACAAACCTGATTTTGTTGCCCACTGACACATTGGGCCCGATTTTACCAGGGGTGCGGGTTGGCAGCGGGTGGTCAGTCGGGCTCAGTCGCGTTGCGCGCGCGATCGCGGGATGATTGATGTAATTAGCCGGCAGTTACGGGTTCCGCGCTTCTCAGGTGCGTGCCGGCGGCCTGCGCATGCGCATTGACGTCTGAGCGATGGTGGCACTCTATTTAAAGGGGCAGTCCACCAAAGCCCCTCCAGCCACAAACTATACTCCATGAAGGATGGAGGAGCACAGGGGTAAGGCTGCTCCCCGTTTCACGGACCACGCCCTCCAGGTGCTGCTAGACGGGGTCCGCATGAGGAGGGAGACGCTGTTCCCCACAGATGGAAGGAGGTGCCCTACCAGCGCCACCAAGAGGGCATGGGAGGAGGTGGCCGCTGAGGTCACAAGCAGGGGAAACACCACCCGCACTTGGATTCAGTGCCGCAAGAGATTCAATGACCTCACCAGGTCCGGGAAAGTGAGTACACTAACGCACTCTGCGTCACTCCGTCTTCCACATCACCTCAAACACCTCACAACTCCATCTCCACTGACAGCACTGCGCTCCCGCACCAATCCTCACAGCCACCCAACTATCATCCTCACAGTGCCTGCACGTATCCACCGTCCCAGTCCCCACTCGACCGCTACCACACACCCCAATGCCCATACAATGGGATGGCCATGTGGCACACGCATCCTCCCATCCATCTGGCACACGCTCAACCCACTCACACCAATGCTTGAAGCGTCTCACATTGTAAACATCACTCAATAACGTTTTTGTGTTTTGCCCTCACAGGAGAAGAGGGCCAGGAACGCACGCGATAGGGCACGCACCGGAGGGGGCCCGCCACATGAGGTGGCCCTGACAGACGCCGAGGTCGAGGCACTGGAGATCAGCCGCACGCTGCATTGCCTGTCGGTGGCGGATGGCGAGTCTGGTTCTGGCGAAACGGCCGGTAAGGGAAAGCTGGCACCCATGACTCATGAGCGCGAATGATCTTAGCATCACATGGCATATGCCGCACCACCACATTTGGTCACATGCCTGATATTTCCCTCTGTTCTCTTGCAGGACCGTCTGCGATCGACGTTTCGGTTGAGGGCGATTCCTCAGAGGACATGCCCGTCTCTGAGGGTGCATCGTCACACATGAGCCTTGCATCCACCAGCGCAGATACACACACCTCGGTGGGTCCCCCCCCTCAGTTAGTTGGGATTGCACATGGTGAGTCACCACGCACACGTGAGCATGAGCAGACCCTGGTGGCAGGGTCAGCCGCGGAGGGTCCGCGTCGGTGGGAGCACTCTTCTCCAGGCTCTGCTCAGCCGGACCCAGATGCTGAACCCAGGGGGCCACCTGTCAAAAGGAGAGTCATCGAGGGGCACCAGAACATTGCTGAGGTACTGGGAGAGGTGCCACGCGCACTCTCCACAATCGCACAGAGGATGGAGGAGTCCAACTCCTGCATGAGGGGAATGGTGGCACAGGTGCAGGAGGGTATCGCCGAGATAGTGTCGCAGGGACGTGAAGGCATCTCTGAGATAGTGTCGCGGGTAGGTGTGGGAACGTCTGCGGTGGAGGACAGGCTAGCCTCCCTCGAGCGTCACGCACAGCTCACCAATGAGTCCATCCAGGCCCTCACAACGGCTGTTCGGATTCAGGGTGAGCAACATTCTGCCGCCATCAACAGGTTGACAGATACATTGGAGGTGGCCTTGCAAGGTCTCACCCACGTCATCCAAACTGCCGTCCAGCAGGGTGGAAGGGGTGATGTGGGCCTTGGCCATGAGAGGGAAGATGGTGAACGGGGAAATGGAAGTGTGGACGCTACTCAAGGCGCCCCCACGTCTCGCCCGTTGCCCCCCTCTCAACCAGTGCCTGCAATAGTCCATCCTCTCCAGGTGGCCGAGTCTGCCCCTGCACAGGTGCAGGAGGAGCAGTCTGTGGAGGTGCCCTCACGGTGTCGGCCCAAAGCATCTACCCGGTCAGGGCACGAACAGGAGCAACCTGCCACTACCTCTGCTGGAGCCACAGGGGTAGCACCACGTAGGGGTTCCCGCAAACGAAAGCCTAAAGTTCCGTGAGCACACAGGGATTGCACCAGGGTGTTTGTCTATTTGTTTTTTTTAATTTCCACTCTTTGAATGTCACCACAAAATAAACTCACTTTTTCTCACCAATGCAGCCACCTCTTGTCCATAATTCTGCGGCTTGTGCAATATGTCCCTTCCGTGCGCCTCATCATGACGACGACCACCCCGTCCCACCCATTGGGCATAATACAGTGGGTGCAGGTGTACAGGTACCACTCTTCTGTGGAGGGAGCCTGTATGGACCCTCGTCTGTGCACGTTATGACATGTGAACGCCTCACACAGTGTGATGTTAGGAGAACCGCTGGCATATGAGTGCCTCCCTGGCCTGACGAGCACGCAGGTGAGCCGGTGTTCGGCGCATGGGTCGTTCCTCCTCCTCTCCCTCTTCCTCCTCCTCTTCCTCCTCCTCCTCCTCCTCATTGTCGTCCTCAATGTGGGTGGTGGGTGTGCATGGGGCACCCCTCTCTGTAGTGCCATGTTATGCAGGGCACAGCAGACAACTATAATTCGTCCCACTCGGAGTGGCGTGTATTGGAGCGCTCCCCCGGAATGATCAAGGCACCTGAAGCGCATCTTGAGCAGCCCTATAGCCTGCTCAATTGTAGACCTGGTAGCAATGTGGCTGTCATTGTATCGATGCTGCGGCTCGGTGATGGGGTTCCTCAGAGGTGTCATAAGCCACGTGTGCAGGGGATATCCCTTGTCGCCGAGGAGCCAGCCGTTGCCGGCGTTGGGTGCGTGGAAGAGGGGCGGGACGGTGGACTCCCTGAAGACGAAGGCATCGTGGCAGCTGCCAGGGTATCTGGCGCACACGTGTAGGAATCTCTGGCGGTGGTCACAAATGAGCTGGGCGTTCATGGAGTGATACCCTTTCCTGCTCATGTGGAGGTGCCCGTATTGCTATGTGGGTGCAATCGATTACACCCTGCACCAGTGGGAAGCCAGCCACAGCATGGAATCCAACCGCCCTCTCCGTCTGGCTGCGCTCATCCATGGCGAAGTTGATGTAGGTCGAGGCCCTGCGGAACAACCCATCGGTGACCTGCCTTATGCACTTGTGTGCAGACGACTGACAGACCCCGGTGATGTCCCCCGTGGCACCCTGGAAGGATCCGGAGGCGAAGAAGTTGAGGGCAGTGGTGACTTTGACGGCGACGGGTAAGAAGATGCTGCTTGGTCCATCCGGGAGCAGCTCGTCATTGAGGAGGCTGCAGATGTCGGCGACTACCTGGCGAGTGACTCTGAGCCTACGTATGCACTGCTGCTCAGAGAGGTCCATGAAGCTGAGCCTCGGTCTGTAGACCCTGTGCGGAGGGTAGTGCCTCCTGCGACGCATCTCTCTCTGCGGATGCCCTCCATCCTGCTGTGCAGGTGGATGTGCCGCAGCACCGTGTTGTGGGGATGCACGTCTCTGAGGCGGACGGCGTGGACTGCGAGGCTGCTGAGGCTGGTCATGCTGTTCGTCCTCCGAGGATGTCAACGCAGCACCCATCTGGCAGGTGTAGGTTTGCGGGGTTGTGCACGCTAGAAAAGTGTGTCCTCGCACAGGGGTTGCACTTCCACGCCGGTGAATCTTCTTGCTTGGAGGAGGGTGGTGGAGGGCAGGCGTTGCCCAATGTTACGGAGTGTCCTCCTGCGTTGGTGAAGGCTCTCCCCCCCCACCTGTGGAATGCACCTTGGCAGCTGCCACAGGCTGCTGGCTGCAACATGTCCGTTGAGAGTGTGAGTGTTTCCCCCAGTATGGGAAACAGTCTCATTTCACTGTAAAATCCCACACCTGTTAAATAAACAGCTCAATCAGGTCATTTAATGACCTGAAATACCTAGATAAATACACTCAAGTGGAACCCCGCTGGCTTTAATTGCCTGTGGGATTCCCACCAGCGGGGGCTACGCACGCACCCCTGCACGTCAGCGCGGAACCCGGAAGTGGGCGGGATCGAGGCGCGATCCAGTCCCGCTCCTCGAAATCGGGATTTTAGAGGCCCCCCCGCCGAGAACGCACCCGGGACCGGGTGCTAAAATCGGGCCCATTACTTCTGTCCTTCAACGCCAAGACTAATCTTTCTGGTTACTACAAATATCTTGCCACTTTCAGCCTTGACACAAACAGCAACAAAAGCTGCAAAAGGCATCATGGCATCAAGAAATGATAACCTGTTAACAGTCCAAATTACATTCCGCTTGTAAGCACACATGCATAGCAAAATATGCTTTTGTTGACTTTTGACACATTACTGCAAACCTGGAATTATTTCTTCTCCAACACTATTCGATCTATCTTGGAAATTTCTGGACACATACACATAGCACTGATCATTGCACAATCCATTAAAACTGGTACAATGCATTTCACAGGAGTTCAAGGAGACAACAGGTGTCACTTCAGAAAGCAGTGACTAGACATTGCTAGACTACTGCATATGGACTAAATCTAGCATCCATATTTATTTGCAAATAAAATAATATTCCAAAGCAGAAAGATTGGTAAGATACTATTTGGTATTACAGGTGAATGAACCATCATATTACTCAAACTGGTCTAACGGGTTCTGCAATTCCACCAGCTGCTTTCAAATTTCATTTACTGTACCGTGAACACATTGTGCTAAACAACTGTGACAAGGGCTCAATGTTACATTTGCTAAGAATGACAGAAAACATTAGCACTGGATAAAATAAAGTGATATAAATCTGGGATCTTTAAAAACCTGGAAGAATAAATGGAAATAATGGGCCAAATCAAAACCAAAAAAATATATAAAACACGATACAAAGCATTTTTAAAACTTTCATTCAGACATCAAGCATCATTTTTTGTTGTCATTTGAATTTGTTAAACTCACTCTTCTGCATACTTTTACATCACTGGCATCAGATAAATGTTTAACTGTCAAGTAGGAATGAATAGAATGTGCACACAATAATGGGAGAACAAACAACCATTGCTTTGGCACTAGAAAAATCCAAATAGTAAAGCCTCATATTAGCATAAAGGCTACTTGAGTCTTCAGCATTGTCAGGGATCGTAGCCCACATTTTTCAACATTTTAGTTACAATGTCTGAATGGAAATGTAGCCCCACCATTGTGCCACTTCAGAGGTGGCATCTTTGGTAATTCAGTAATTCAGATCCTGCAACTTGCAATGCCACATTCAATTGGGACTCTCTTGCCTTCTTCCTCACCACAGCAGATGGCATATGAGTCTCAGGCTATCCTACTGTGAAAGCTGCATCTCCTAGTCACCAGCAGTCTAGTGGAGACAGTGTACCGTCACCTCCTCACTGTTCAACAGATGCATAGTGTTTGTCTGAGTCCTTTGCTACTGAGTTGGGAAGGTATATGTCCAAGTACTTGATGATTTCAGTGGAGTGTGCGTGTAAATTCCATGATGTCTAGTAAAGACTCATCTCTGTTCAACAACCAGATATAAAAAAAAGAACTTGCATTTGACCTCAAAAAGTCCCAAAGTGTTTTACAGTCAATGAAGTGCTTTTAAAGTGCAGTCACTGTTATAGAATCATAGAATCATAGAAGTTTACAACATGGAAACAGGCCCTTCGGCCCAACATGTCCATGTCGCCCAGTTTATACCACTAAGCTAGTCCCAGTTGCCTGCACTTGGCCCATATCCCTCTATACCCATCTTACCCATGTAACTGTCCAAATGCTTTTTAAAAGACAAAATTGTACCCGGCTCTATTACTGCCTCTGGCAGCTCGTTCCAGACACTCACCACCCTTTGAGTGAAAAAATTGCCCCTCTGGACCCTTTTGTATCTCTCCCCTCTCACCTTAAATCTATGCCCCCTCGTTATAGACTCCCCTACCTTTGGGAAAAGATTTTGACTGTCTACCTTATCTATGCCCCTCATTATTTTATAGACTTCTATAAGATCACCCCTAAACCTCCTACTCTCCAGGGAAAAAAGTCTCAGTCTGCCAACCTCTCCCTATAAGTCAAACCATCAAGTCCCGGTAGCATCCTAGTAAATCTTTTCTGCACTCTTTCTAGTTTAATAATATCCTTTCTATAATAGGGTGACCAGAACTGTACACAGTATTCCAAGTGTGGCCTTACTAATGTCTTGTACAACTTCAACAAGACATCCCGACTCCTGTATTCAATGTCCTGACCAATGAAACCAAGCATGCTGAATGCCTTCTTCACCACCCTATCTACCTGTGACTCCACTTTCAAGGAGCTATGAACCTGTACTCCGAGATCTCTTTGTTCTATAACTCTCCCCAACGCCCTACCATTAACGGAGTAGGTCCTGGCCCGATTCGATCTACCAAAATGCATCACCTCACATTTATCTAAATTAAACTCCATCTGCCATTCATCGGCCAACTGGCCCAATTGATCAAGATCCCGTTGCAATCCTAGATAACCTTCTTCACTGTCCACAATGCCACCAATCTTGGTGTCATCTGCAAACTTACTAACCATGCCTCCTAAATTCTCATCCAAATCATTAATATAAATAACAAATAACAGCGGACCCAGCACCGATCCCTGAGGCACACCGCTGGTCACAGGCCTCCAGTTTGAAAAACAACCCTCTACAACCACCCTCTGTCTTCTGTCGTCAAGCCAATTTTGTATCCAATTGGCTACCTCACCTTGGATCCCGTGAGATTTAACCTTATGTAACAACCTACCATGCAGTACCTTGTCAAAGGCTTTGCTAAAGTCCATGTAGACCACGTCTACTGCACAGCCCTCATCTATCTTCTTGGTTACCCCTTCGAAAAACTCAATCAAATTCGTGAGACTTGATTTTCCTCTCACAAAACCATGCTGACTGTTCCTAATCAGTCACTGCCTCTCCAAATGCCTGTAGATGCTGTCTCTCAGAATACCCTCGAACAACTTACCCACTACAGATGTCAGGCTCACCGGTCTGTAGTTCCCAGGCTTTTCCCTGCCGCCCTTCTTAAACAAAGGCACAACATTTGCTACCCTCCAATCTTCAGGTACCTCACCTGTAGCTGTCGATGATTCAAATATCTTTGCTAGGGGACCCGCAATTTCCTCCCGAACCTCCCATAACGTCCTGGGATACATTTCATCAGGTCCCGGAGATTTATCTACCTTGATGCGCGTTAAGACTTCCAGCACCTCCCTCTCTGTAATATGTACACTCCTCAAGACATCACTATTTATTTCCCCAAGTTCCCTAACATCCATGCCTTTCTCAACCGTAAATACCGATGTGAAATATTCATTCAGGATCTCACCCATCTCTTGTGGTTCCGCACATAGATGACCTTGTTGATCCTTAAGAGGCCCTACTCTCTCCCTAGTTACTCTTTTGCCCTTTATGTATTTGTGTATTTGTAGAAGCTCTTTGGATTCTCCTTTGCCTTATCTGCCAAAGCAATCTCATGTCCCCTTTTTGCCCTCCTGATTTCTCTCTTAACTCTACTCCGGCAATCTCTATACTCTTCAAGGGATCCACTTGATCCCAGCTGTCTATGCATGTCATATGCCTCCTTCTTCTTTTTGACTAGGGCCTCAATCTCCCGAGTCATCCAAGGTTCCCTACTTCTACCAGCCTTGCCCTTCACTTTATAAGGAATGTGCTTACCCTGAACCCTGGTTAACACACTTTTGAAAGCCTCCCACTTACCAGATGTCCCTTTGCCTGCCAACAGACTCTCCCAATCAACTTCTGAAAGTTCCTGTCTAATACCATCAAAATTAAACTAATGTGGCAGGGGGATGGGAACCGATGCAGGAAGTCAGTGGGAAGTAAAGTGGTGTCTAATACCATCAAAATTGGCCTTTCCCCAATTTAGAATTTTAACTTTTGGGCCAGACCTATCATTCTCCATAGCTATCTTAAAACTAATGGAATTATGATCACTGGTCCCAAAGTGATCCCTCACTAACACTTCTGTCACCTGCCCTTCCTTATTTCCCAAGAGGAGGTCAAGTTTTGCCCCCTCTCTAGTCGGGCCATCCACATACTGAATGAGAAATTCCTCCTGAATACACTCAACAAATTTCTCTCCATCCAAGCCCCTAATGCTATGGCTGTCCCAGTCAATGTTGCGAAAGTTAAAGTCCCCTACTATTACCACCCTATTTTTCTTGCAGCTGTCTGTAATCTCCTTACATATTTCCTCCTCAATTTCCCGTTGACTATTTGGGGGTCTGTAGTACAATCCTATCAAAGTGATCTCTCCCTTCTTATTTTTCAGTTCTACCCATATAGACTCAGTGGGCGAACCCTCGGATATATCCCCTCTCACTACTGCTGTGATGTTCTCCCTAATCAAGAACGCAACTCCCCCTCCTCTCTTACTTCCTGCTCTATCTTTCCTATAGTATCTGTACCCTGGAACATTGAGCTGCCAGTCCTGCCCCTCCCTTAGCCATGTTTCAGTAATAGCTATAACATCCCAGTCCCATGTACCCATCCATGCCCTGAGTTCATCTGCCTTGCCCATCAGACTTCTTGCATTGAAATAAATGCAGTTTAATCTAGACTTCCCTTGGTCTTTACCCTGCTTTCTCAGACCATCTGTCCAGTCATGTTTTGTACACTCTCCCTTACTGCCTTTTGTTTCTGTCACCACTTTACTTCCCACTGACTTCCTGCATCGGTTCCCATCCCCCTGCCACATTAGTTTAAACCCTCCCCAACAGCACTAGCAAACACTCCCCCTAGGACATTGGTTCCAGTCCTGCCCAGATGCAGACCGTCTAATTTGTACTGGTCCCACCTCCCCCAGAACCAGTTCCAATGGCCCAGGAATTTGAATCCCTCCCTCTTGCACCATCTCTCAAGCCACGTATTCATCTTAGCTATCCTGTCATTCCTACTCTGACTAGCCCGTGGCACTGGTAGCAATCCTGAGATTACTACCTTTGAGGTCCTACTTTTTAGTTTAACTCCTAACTCCCTAAATTCAGCTTGTAGGACCTCATCCCGTTTTTTACCTATATCGTTGGTACCTATATGTACCACGACAACTGGCTGTTCACCCTCCCCCTCCAGAATGTCCTGCAGCCGCTCCGAGACATCCCTGACCCTTGCACCAGGGAGGCAACATATCATCCTGGAGTCTCGGTTGCGTCCGCAGAAACGCCTGTCTATTCCCCTTACAATCAAGTCCCCTATCACTACAGCTCTGCCACTCTTTTTCCTGCCCTCCTATGCAGCAGAGCCAGCCACGGTGCCATGAACCTGGCCGCTGCCACCTTCCCCTGGTGAGCCATCTCCCACAACAGTATCCAAAACGGTATACCTGTTTTGGAGGGAGATGACCGCAGGGGACCCCTGCACTGCCTTCCTACTCTTCCTCTGTCTGTTGGTCACCCATTCACTATCTCCCTCAGTAATTTTTATCTGTGGTGTGACCAACTCACTGAACGTGCTATCCACAACTGTTGTAATGTAAGGAAATGTGGCAGCTAATTTTCACACAAGGTCCCACGAACAGCAATGAAATAATGACCAGATAATCTGTTTTAGTGATGACTGATTGAGGGATAAATATTGGCCAGGACACCAGGGCGAACTCCCCTGCTCTTCTTCAAATAGTGCCATGAGATCTTTTATGACCATCTGAGAGGGCAGGTGGGGCCTCGGTTTAACAACTCATCCAACAGTCACAACAGTGACTACACTTCAAAAGTACTTCATTGGATGAAATGCACTTTGGGATGTCCTGAGGTCATGAAAGGCACAATATAAATGCAAGTCTTTCTTTTTTTCTCTGTACCCGCTGGTTTCACCCTGAATCTGCTTTAATTTTAAATAGTAATACATTTCTGCAGAACTTTGTCAAATGCTTTTTGAAAAATAACTTTACAATTCAGTTTCTGAAACTTGTAAAGCCACATTCACCAGGAATGCACATTGGGAATTCAGGTGTGGCTTATCCATCATTGCCCACACATTTATTTTATTAGTTGGGCGGTGCATAATTAGCATCTTCCGAGCTGTTAGTATGCTGGCAAAACCCAGTGGCTGATACAAATAAATATGAAGACAGGAAACTGAAACTTTGGTCAAGGGATGTACTGTTGCAACACTTGAATCCTTGTTTGACGGCTGGTGAAGTGGAGCTGGTGTTTCATGAAATAAGAGGAGAGTGGCCCTGTTTACCATTACAGGGTACCCTCCCCATAGGACAACATTGCAGTATGCCTAGAAGGAGACAGAGGCAAAGGCCAAAGTGTGGACCACAATGGCACAATGGATCATTACTAACCCCGGCAGTGATGCATGTTAACTGCAGGTATCCTTGCAGCAGACGGCATTGTTCTTTAACTGGATCCCTGGCGATTCGCAACATCTGAAGGCAGAATTCGTCTGACAAATCCAGGAAGGTGCCTATAAATATGGGTCTGAGGGTGCCGGTAAGTGGACATAGCCTGCCTGACATCCTTCCATTGCTTCTCCTCTTTTTCCTCCAAAAAAAATAAGCAAAGGGGGATTCCCATGATATAATCCATTCCGCCACTATTTTGTATCCCAAAAAAATGAGAATGCCAAAACACTAAAAACAAAATCTCCTGAGTAACTAAGTACTCACAGAAAAAAAGAAACGGAAAAATATGCACTAAAGCTGGAAAACAGTTTTAAAATATAGCCACAAGCCTTTTTATAGGGCTCTTTAAATGCATGGCCGATTATAGCTCTTAGCAACCCTGGATATTCATTTTATATGAGTGGGTTTATGACTCGGTGTTACAGAGGCACAACCTCTGGGAAATTGTGTGGAAGTCTGAATTACATCATCGGGGCCTCATTTAAATGTTGCAACTGGCAAACTGGTGGGCATTTCCAGCGCCATTTGAAAACCTGATCGGAAAATTAAGTGGGATATTAAATGGACAGAGATATGAATTTAAGTAATCTCCACTCATACTTCCGATCCATTACACCCACTTTATATCCTCATATCATGTATTACCAATCAAAAAATCCACAGTCAGAAGTCAAAAGTGTGTGAGAGCAGCAGGAGCCAGTTAGTACAAACTGTGCTGGTGGTGGTGGCTTGAACTCTTTTCACCATTACATTTCCAACTGCTGTAAACTACATGTGCTGAGTCTTTATTCACTACAGCTAAGTTCCTTTTTTTTAAAGAAAAAAGCTTTGACATGCTGGTGCAGCAGTCGCATGTTTTGTTAACATGTCCAGGGAAGCTGGATAAGCACATGAGAGAGAAAGGAATAGAAGGACATGCTGATAGGGTTAGATAAAAAAAGGGTGGGAGGAGGCTCATGTTAAGCATAAATGCCAGTATAGACCAGCTGGGCCAAATGGCCTGTTTCTGTGCTGCAAATTCTATGTAATTTACAGGAGGTACATTAACGACACTTGTGCATATCACTACCGACTTCTAGATCAGGGTGGCCTTTTACCAGGCAAGAGAAGGTATGGTCAGTGCACAAGGCTCCTTCTACAGCACTTCCTAAACCCGTGAACTCCAACTAAAAGGACAAGGGCAGCAGGTGGATGGGAACACCATCAACTCCAAGTTCCCCTCCAAGTCACACACCATAGAGTCATAGAGTCATAGAAGTTTACAACATGGAAACAGGCCCTTCAGCCCAACATGTCCATGTCGCCCAGTTTATACCACTAAGCTAGTCCCAATTGCCTGCACTTGGCCCATATCCCTCTATACCCATCTTACCCATGTAACTATCCAAATGCGTTTTAAAAGACAAAATTGTACCCGCCTCGACTACTGCCTCTGGCAGCTCGTCCCAGACACTCACCACCCTTTGAGTGAAAAAATTGCCCCTCTGGACCTTTTTGTATCTCTCCCCTCTCACCTTAAATCTATGTCCCCTCATTATAGACTCCCCTACCTTTGGGAAAAGATTTTGACTGTCTACCTTATCTATGCCCCCCCTTATTTTATAGACTTCAATAAGATCACCCCTTAACCTCCTACTCTCCAGGGAAAAAAGTCCCAGTCTATCCAACCTCTCCCTATAAGTCAAACCATCAAGTCCCGGTAGCATCCTAGTAAATCTTTTCTGCACTCTTTCTAGTTTAATAATATCCTTTCTATAATAGGGTGACCAGAACTGTACACAGTATTCCAAGTGTGGCCTTACTAATGTCTTGTACAACTTCAACAAGACATCCCGACTCCTGTATTCAATGTCCTGACCAATGAAACCAAGCATGCTGAATGCCTTCTTCACCACCCTATCCACCTGTGACTCCACTTTCAAGGAGCTATGAACCTGTACTCCGAGATCTCTTTGTTCTATAACTCTCCCCAACGCCCTACCATTAACGGAGTAGGTCCTGGCCCGATTCGATCTACCAAAATGCATCACCTCACATTTATCTAAATTAAACTCCATCTGCCATTCATCGGCCCACTGGCCCAATTTATCAAGATCCTGTTGCAATCCTAGATAACCTTCTTCACTGTCCACAATGCCACCAATCTTGGTGTCATCTGCAAACTTACTAACCATGCCTCTTAAATTCTCATCCAAATCATTAATATAAATAACAAACAACAGCGGACCCAGCACCGATCCCTGAGGCACACCGCTGGTCACAGGCCTCCAGTTTGAAAAACAACCCTCTACAACCACCCTCTGTCTTCTGTCGTCAAGCCAATTTTGTATCCAATTGGCTACCTCACCTTGGATCCCGTGAGATTTAACCTTATATAACAACCTGCCATGCGGTACCTTGTCAAAGGCTTTGCTAAAGTCCATGTAGACCACGTCTACTGCACAGCCCTCATCTTTCTTCTTGGTTACCCCTTCGAAAAACTCAATCAAATTCGTAAGACATGATTTTCCTCTCACAAAACCATGCTGACTGTTCCTAATCAGTCCCTGCCTCTCCAAATGCCTGTAGATCCTGTCTCTCAGAATACCCTCGAACAACTTACCCACTACTGATGTCAGGCTCACCGGTCTGTAGTTCCCAGGCTTTTCCCTGCCGCCCTTCTTAAACAAAGGCACAACATTTGCTACCCTCCAATCTTCAGGTACCTCACCTGTAGCTGTCGATGATTCAAAAATCTTTGCTAGAGGACCCGCAATTTCCTCCCTAACCTCCCATAACGTCCTGGGATACATTTTATCAGGTCCCGGAGATTTATCTACCTTGATGCGCGTTAAGATGTCCAGCACCTCCCTCTCTGTAATATGTACACTCCTCAAGACATCACTATTTATTTCCCCAAGTTCCCTAACATCCATGCCTTTCTCAACCGTAAATACCGATGTGAAATATTCATTCAGGATCTCACCCATCTCTTGTGGTTCCGCACATAGATGACCTTGTTGATCCTTAAGAGGCCCTACTCTCTCCCTAGTTACTCTTTTGCCCTTTATGTATTTGTAGAAGCTCTTTGGATTCTCCTTTGCCTTATCTGCCAAAGCAATCTCATGTCCCCTTTTTGCCCTCCTGATTTCTCTCTTAACTCTACTCCGGCAATCTCTATACTCTTCAAGGGATCCACTTGATCCCAGCTGTCTATGCATGTCATATGCCTCCTTCTTCTTTTTGACTAGGGCCTCAATCTCCCGAGTCATCCAAGGTTCCCTACTTCTACCAGCCTTGCCCTTCACTTTATAAGGAATGTGCTTACCCTGAACCCTGGTTAACACACTTTTGAAAGCCTCCCACTTACCAGATGTCCCTTTGCCTGCCAACAGACTCTCCCAATCAACTTCTGAAAGTTCCTGTCTAATACCATCAAAATTGGCCTTTCCCCAATTTAGAATTTTAACTTTTGGGCCAGACCTATCATTCTCCATAGCTATCTGAAAACTAATGGAATCCTCACTTGGACACCATCCTTCACTATCACTGGGTCAAAATCCTGGAACTCCTTACCTAACAGCACAGTGGGAGCACCTTCACCACACTGACTGCAGTGGTTCAAGAATAAGGCCCACCACCACCTTCTCAAGGGCAACCAGGGATCTGCAATAAATGCTGGCCTTGCTAGCGACGCCCATATCCCGAAAACGAATATAAATATACGTTTCATCCTTCCTAAGTTCTATAAGCTTATTAGAAAATCATTTTAAAAATACTGACATTTTTGCATAAGATTCTTTCTTTTGAGCTTACCACAAAGTTATTCAGAAATCTATGTTAAAGTTTAATAAAAAGAATCTGTTCAGCAGTGTACTTCACTTTAAGCCTTGCAGCCTGGCAAAAAAGAGCAAGTGAATCATTGGCTTTTTCCAATTGCCTTCCTTCCATAAACATTGCAAAGACCGCTGACTGTTTATCTTTCTTCTTGTCGTCTTACGTTTGCGGAAGTCCTGTTCGAGGTTTACATTCTAGGCGTGAGGCTTAATCACAAACTACCACCCAGCAATACAAAGGGAAATTAAGTCATTTTTTAAAACCCACCCGAATTTTCTCTTGAGAATTATGGCAAGTGCATTTCACAAAGCGCCGATTTCAAGGCAAATATACAGCACCAGCAATAAAAAAATCTAAAGATTACATTTCCACTTGGAAACACCCGTTTTCAACCTGCTGGTATGTGTGGACCAGTTGGGATTTCAGAACCTGGTCCCATTTTGGGGACCATCAGATCTTTACAAAGGGCTCAAGATCCGGTGTTATTACTCTTGACATTGCACCGAAAAAAAACAACAGATCATACCAGGAAATAAAAGCAAGGTTTCCAATAAAAAGGAACAGATAAGAAGCGGAGCTCTAATTAACCATTTCCCTCAAAAGGCCGGCTTTCAAAGCATTTTAAAAGAAATTAAGCCCTGTTACAAATATTAAAACACTCTTTGAAAAATTGTTATTTTAAGAATGCTCCAAAGTGATGGCTTCTCTCTCCGCAAGCTTGTTCCCAGATCATATTTCATCGAAGTGCACCATATTCTTAATTGAATAAGATCTACACACATTGGATTTATTTTAATCGCAATCAACCTGCTTTCCCCCCCGAGTAACCTTGTGATATTTAGCCTATCGCTCCAATTCCGAGAACATCCACCGACACAAACGAGAGCAATGACAGGTCTCACCTTACAGGAAAGGTAAAGGAAGTCGAGCCCTCCCTCGGTAATATCGTGTTATGTGCCTGCGAGTTACATTCAAGACTTTCGTGCTACTCGTTTATGGTCTGACAGGAACGCACGGCACCTTAACACGTCCATTTCGGCGGATCAATCGATTTGAGGAGGAATCGCCGCTTCTAGTTGCTGATATAAATGCTCCGCGGTGGATGCCTTCCAGATGTCAGAGCCGGCGTCAGGGCCCACCTGTACCAGGAAGGTTTTTAGTGAGCTGCAGCGGCAGGAAGGGAGCACTGCACCCTGCGCATCATGGTCAGCAAAGCAGAATGCAATCGATACGCTGCAAAACATTGCATCGCAAACCATAACAACACAGTGCAACCTTTATACCGGAACAGAACACAATGCAACCCACGCACTACAGCAGAATGTAGGACAGTACACCGTTTACCGCCTGCAATCCAACATAACCCGATGCACAATGAGAGATTTACAAATGTAATGAATCTTGGCGAGGCACTGATCATTTTCAATGTAGGCAGTTTTACTCTCACTGTAGCGTTCCGATAAAGTGATCATCAGTGGCCATCAAAGTGTTAAAATACTGTGAGGAGAGAAAGCTCAGCTGTGTTTAAACAATGCACCATAGTACAATGCTTTTCATGCACTGAGCCCAACTTGACACATCGCACCCCATTCACCGCCCTCCCTAACACATGAATCCCGTGCACCGCCCTCCATAACACATGAATCCCATGCACCGCCCTCCCTAACACATGAATCCCGTGCACCGCCCTCCATAACACATGAATCCCATGCAACTCCCTCCATAACACATGATTCACGTGCACTTCCCTCCATAACACATGAATCCCGTGCACTGCCCTCCATAACACATGAATCCCATGCACCGCCCTACATAACATGAATCCCATGCACCGCCCTCCATAACACATGAATCCCGTGCACCGCCCTCCATAACACATGAATCCCATGCAACTCCCTCCATAACACATGAATCCCGTGCATAAATCCAACTTTTACACAAATGGTCTGGAATTTCCTGGATTGCACTTACGCAGAAATTACACCAAAATTTACGTGAGTTTCTGCACCGACTTGCCAACAGGAACTTAACGTCCAAATTTGCTGCAGAGCTCATTTGTCCACATCAAAACATAAAAACTGGCATAAAACAAGCGCAAATGCAGTGCTACCAACAGGGAAAATATATCGGGCTGCTGTCTTCTTCTATGGTGCCTCACTCTCAGAGTCTTTTGCCTGACCTGCTCCTCATCCTGTTCTATTATTATGTAGAGCAGGAGTGTGCCCATTGGGAAGGACATTCCAGCTGTTTAGCAAAAAGAAAGAAAAAAAAGAAATAATTACATTCAGATAGCGCCTTTCATGACCTCAGGATGTCCCAAAGTACTTTACAGCCAATGAAGTACTTTTTGAAGTGTAGTCACTGTTGTAATGTAGTGTTTCTGAACGCTGAGTGGTGGGGGAATGGAGGTCTTAAAAATTTCAGTTGCACCTTGACTGACAGCCCTTTGGTTAAGTATAGTTCAAGTCTCAGTGAGAAGGAAAAACAGCAAGAAAAAATCTCTATCAAGCTCCAGAAATCTCAGTTACGCCTGTGTCAGGTGATTTCCAGCCCTGCTACGCTTACATTTTTGGGCTTAAAAGTGCTTAAAAAAAAACCCTGTTTGCGTAAATCCAGGAAACTGGCGTGAGCCGGTAGAGATATGTAAATGAACAATAGAGGATTTCAGTGGATGTATCTCGAAAGCAGCACAAACAAAATTTACGCGTAGCAATGTTCTGGTGTAAATCAGTTACACATGAATTTCCTCGGAAAAAAAATGATGCAACATTGCTCTTATGCCTTAGTTTCACCAAAACTTTCCAGGAAATTCCAGGCCAAATGAGCACAGCTGAAGGAGGGAGTCGCAGTGTCCCTTTATCAGCTGCAATTGAAAGTCTAAGACAAACCAGACTTCTTATTCCATTGGCAACGTAGATCTATGAAAATATCGAACTACAATTCTGCTGTCGAGAGCTGATTTTGGTAAGGTAAACGTGGGGAGCCAAGGTCATACATTTGCTGTCTGTGGGACTCCATAGAAAAGCAGAGACCAGCATCCCTACAGAGGTTGGCTCTCCAATCTAAAGTCAAAAGTTGGAGAGCAGCTTAAGTAAGTGGATGCAGAACTATACGCAAACATAAAAGCAGCTATAAAACATTAGGTGCCGGAAGAGCCTTCCCAAGATATGGACGCAGTATTCAAGTCTTGGGCAGATTTGAAGTTCATAATTTGTTGAGGAAAAAAATGTTTGGCATGAAAGTGGAAACCAAGCTTCCTGGAAGCAGCTTTAGCAATAGAGGATATGTGGGCACTTCGCTTAAAGTCAGAAAGTATAGTGAGACAAAAAATATTGATAGATCAAAAAAAAGTAGGAGTGGAACCATGAGAGGTAAGAGTTGATAACTGTCAGTTACATTTTTGAAAGAAATGAAGAAATTGTGTCTTTGAAGAATTGAAAAAGTATCTTGAAATTATGCCATGGGATAGCAGCATATGAACATTTAATGCATTTGTCTGAAATACCTTCCTCTGCTATTTTAATGGGGGCACTAACCCATTTACAATAAATAGGTTAACACCACCATTAAAGTAGTGGAGAGGGGAATTTCAAATAAATTTCAAATAAATGCATTGAGAGTTCATATGCTGGTATTCCACAGAATAATTTCAGAGCTAATATTTAATTGTCCCATTGAAGGGCTTGAAGATCAAAATGGAGTTGTTCAAACCTTGCACTGCAAAACTTTAAGCACTGAGTGTGTGCGATCTGAGGACGTTGATGAATGTAGAATGAAATCATCAGCAAAAGTGTGGCTGGTGAGTGAACAAAGTTATTGATACGAAGAGGGAACACAGTCGAAAAGAACAGCATCCTGGAAAACCACAAAGTAATAGGAAAAGCATCAAAGGATGTCATCAACTCCAGCACAAACAAACAGCACAGAGTCAGGACCAGGAAGTGTGAGTTAGAATAGTAAATTCAATGTCAGATCAGGTATAGAAAGCAAAATAAAGAGAAGGTAAGAAATAATGAATTAAGAAACAGAGATAAAAGAGGCAGAAAGAAAAAGTAAAATTAAAAATTAACATTTTTAAAAAATGTCTAACAACAATTAAAATCTGGAGGAATGAAACTCCACACTGGTAAAAGTTAATTTTCAGTGCCAGAGGGGTGTTTGGCAGTCATTAAGTCTAAGTACACCGTTAAAAGTGTACTTAGACTTGAAATGACTTGACGTACCTTTTTTTAGCGAGATTAGTTCATATCCATCAGGTCAGTGCAGGAACTTCATGCGTTCCAATCATTTGAATGGCGAGCCAGCTGGCGAGATGTCATTCTCGCAGAGTTTATGGAGGAGGCTCACATTTGGTACAACAACTTCCAGATTTCTGCGTTTGACTGCGCATGTGCAGTCGCCTGAAGTTGCTGTACCAGATGCACAGAAATAATGGAGTGGCGTTAGCCTCGTCGTAAATTTCACAGGAAAATCTGGTCCATTGTTTTTGTGAATAATAATTACAGATCTCCCATGCTGTTGCTGACCACAATATTAGAGTGATTATTATCCATGAGGAAATAGGAGGAATGACACTAAAAATCAGTAAGAGTGTAACAGATGGCAAACTCTTGTCACATTTTGGGATTTCTGACGATGCTGCTATGGGAGGATCTTGGTGTAATTTATGTTAAAAATGCCATTGTTAACTCTGATCCCAAAGGGATAAATTCACAGAACAGCAAAGCTGGAAAATGTGAATTAGGATCGAATGAGTCTGAATCAGACTGTGTTAGACAATGAAAGTTAGTTTAGAGATTCCAGTAAACAGTCACACCTATTGAGGTGGAGATGTTTCTTTTCACGTGAGTGTAGCATGAGGTGTCTGCTGACAATATACTCTTGGGATAGAGTGTAGTCAATGTGGTTGACAGACCGAATGTGAATCCCTGAATAGGGAAGCAGTTGGAGGCCCTTCCCTTCCACTTCCTGTGACTACTTAGAGAGTATAGGAAAAATAAAACACCTGTGCAGTCAGCCAGTTAGATGGGAAGGAAGTCTGGCTTGGTGAGGAGAAATTTGTTCTTCCAATCCGACAGCAGTCAGAATCAGAAAGCTTACCAGGAAAAGTTGTGAGCCCGCTGATATGGATAATGTGTTGTATTTTTCTTGCTCTCGAGGAGGGTGCTGTAGTTAGGTAGCTCAAGGTGAGATTTATTTACAACTGTTACTCTGTATGTTCACTTTTTTTCTGTAAAATAAAGTAACTTAACAAATCATATCTGACCTTCTCACTAATGTGTCTTTTTTCAGTCTGTCTTTGGAAGGATTTGAGAAGCATGTACGAAAGACACATATCCAGTTTTGATCACAAAGAGGTATTCTTGTTATACCCCTGGGTTAGATATTGGAAAGTATGGGCACACTCCTGAACATGCCTGAACTTACAGGATTGAGCAGAGCTACTGCACCTGAGAGAATATCTAAGGCAGCCTTAAACTTGTAACAGTTCCATTTGTTCTGAATTCTGAAATAGATGTGATTTACTTCAGGATATTAAGATCATAATTTAAGCTGCTTCTCACAGGACTTTTTCAGTTACGCTGTATACCAGAGAAGCATGATACAATAAAAAATTACTGTACCCCAGGTGTTGCTGGTGTACTTTTACAAAGCTCTGACTTGGTGCAATGTGAAATAGTCATTACACACACCCCGATATGCAAAAGAAATCAGGGCCTTCACCTCCATTAGAATATTCAAAAGTATACGGTTAACAGTTCAGAAAAGCACTTTAGCTAAATGGAGGAAATGGTTTGATCCTTTTATTGAATATACACAAGACTGAAATGCAAATAAATTTGTTTGGATTACATAGATCTCAACATTAGGTGCTTTGCACAGTCTCGCGTGTATGATGTAATTTACTTAACGTCATTGAATAACTGATGTTCTCAAGACCCATATTGTCATATGCTGACGTTACCAAACACTAATAACAAATGATGTTATTGTTAGCTTGTACATTAGACCACCTTGCTTAAATGCACAGCTATGCCTGCAAATAGATGGTCTGCACTAACAGACTGTAACACTGAAAATTTAAATGTGTAACATTTTTGCATTCAGAAAAAATATTTAAAAAGGAAAAGTGATATCCTCGTATTGTGATACAAGATTCTGCCCATTCCCTTTTTCTGTGTGAATTTCTTTGGTGTTCATCAACATGAGGGATGTTAGTGCTGGGGGAGTGGAGTACTTTTCATTTCAACTGCTCTGTGTTAGCATCAAACACCTCTAGATCAGGTGCAGCATGGATAGGTGCAGAGTTAGGTTCTCTCTATGCTGCTCATCCTCAGAAGACAGCGTGACATTTTTTCCATTTCCTATACTAAGGCCTCTCTAAGATTGTTAAATTAAGGATAGTTTTGTGCTAAGGACCCAAGCCCACTAGTACCTTGAGACTGCCCATATTCATTTCACATAGCACCTTTGGCTGGATTTGAAATCAGATCGAAGAGGTGAAAGCTCAGCATCTAACTCACTCTGCTGCCCAGTCCCTCACAGTACTTATAACTTATGTGTCCATATAGTATTTTATTCACTTATCTCCAGCTGCTATTTTTTACAATACAATGTATCATAACAGTGGACTTTATATTTTCTTCTTATACCTTTCATTTCTCTAATAAAATATTGCCGTTACTCAGTAACATACATTTATGTTCATATATACTTAGAGATTTCCACTATTGCCTCCCATTCCGATTTTGTATTTTAATGTCTGTGCCAATTAAACAAAAATGACTATAATGTGTAGATACATGAGTGCTTCTCCATGAGAATATTTCTCACAAAAAGACTCCATGAGGACATTTCCAGTAGAGCAACTTCATGTGACATCAGGAGTCAACTGAAGCCTTCACAATGAGAGTATAACAGAGGTCCAAACTCTGGCCACATTTGACAAAATTGAACTTGCTCATTGGTTGATTCAGTGCCAAAATATTTAAAATGTGTTAAAAATATTATCCTAGGAAGGCCTCAAGTTCAATCCCTGGTCTGTGCTGATTTAATGGATCTTAGCCAGGATGGCAGATGACCTCAGTGCCCTTGGGGTAGGGAGTGGTAAAAGTAGCCAATCCTTTAGTTCCTGATCACGATGTGGGGAATTTTCAAGGAAAGTGCATGCTTGTGTGTCAGGTGAAGCAGGATCAAGGTCAGATCTAGATTTGTACAAGGGGAGTGCCTGCTTGGGAGGGAGCTGTCAGTTTCTATGAAGCAACAAACCAATATAAGTCACTACCTCGAATCAGGAAAGGAGATTAGAGGAAGAAATTGGTGGGGGAGGAGAGGGCAGAAACTTGAACTAGTGAATATAAAATGACACAATAGCTACAGAGTAGAACGTAGAAGACTTCAGTCGTGAGAAAAGTCTTGTGCCTAGGATTAAGTACACAGGAGACAGTCCGCAGACTTTACTGCATCCAGCATCCTTAATTTATATATGTATTTCATAATTCAGCTTCTCCCACAAACACTCAGTGCACATTTATTTACATAGTTTAGAGGTATCTTACACATATATTGCACATCAATGTTGGTAACATCACTATTTAATTATAATATATCATTATACATGTATGTTTTTAGCAAAAAGCTCACATAAATGTTGCATATAAGCTACAGCAAACAATTGACAAGCTTTCCTTTACCCACTTGGCCTGTGAAAGAACGTCTTACAACATGTCTTTCCTGTTTCCTTGCACAATGTTCAGTAAAACAACAACATTCACTGTCAGTAAAGATTACAGTTCATTTATACACCATAAATACAAATTCACTGTAAAACATAAGTGCATAAGACTGCTCAATTGTCGATCATAACAAGGGTGTCAGCACTTTTTCTATTGATTTGTGCATATTGAAATCCTTTTGGAGACAGCTAGTGCACAGTCTGGTTAGTAGATAGACAATGTAGAGGAGAATTTGGTCCCTTCGATCTGGTGCACCACATTGTTATCACCAATTAATACATTTGATTTGATTTAATTGAATTGAATTGATTCATCCTTATCTGCTGTTTACATTGTATCTTATGTGGAGTGGGCCTTTGGCTTAGTGGTGGTATTCCCACCTCTGAGTCAGAAGATTCCAGACTGGCTCTGAATTCTGGTTTGACATCCAATGGGGATGCTTGTGTCTCACGGTGCGGCTGGACGCTCATTGTATGGATTGTGGGAGCTCATAAAACCTTCTCGCCGTTTGGGCTAAACCACTGTATCAGCTGCTATAAAGATGGTTACATTGGAGCCTGTGTGTTAATCATTCTGCGAATCCTTTTACTACTTCACACTATTCTCCAAGGGAAGAGTGTGAAAATACAAAAACAACAACTGCATCTCATCTGGGAAGCCTAACGTAGGATCAAAGTTTGAACCTGTGGAGTTGTCCCAGTTATCCTGCATAATCTCATCAAGATATCCCTACAACAATTTCTTTAGGTACAAGTGCAAACAATTTAAAAAGTGCAATAGTTAAAAGATCTCCCTTTTAGCTCAGTGGAAAAATACTGACTGGTGCAGTACTGAGCTACATAGACCAGGAAGTTCCCAGATTCAATCCCTGGTCTGTGCTGAGTTAGCTGATCTCAGCCAGGGTAGTTATAGGGGCACTGAAATTGGATTATGTCTCCAGACAAAAGAGGAACAAAACAAAAATCAGACAGGCCTTCAGATCCCAATTGCTATTCACCTGTAGGAAGTATGTTTTAATTGGCACAGCATGAGTCCAACCCCCAAGGTGGACCTTGTTTGCCTACATAACATGATGTGGAGATGCCGGTGATGGACTGGGGTGGACAAGTGTAAGGACTCTTACAACACAAGGTTATAGTCCAACAGTTTTATTTGAAAATCACAAACTTTCCGCACCCATGAGGACGGCCTCAACCGGGATCTTGGGTTCATGTCACACTACACGTAACCCCACCAGCGAAAAAAGAGTTATCTGTTTTTAATACAACTGGTCATTCTCTCTCTTTCTCTTCCTTTCTGATGTTTCTCTCTCTCTCTCTTTGGGTTCTGACCGTTTGTATATTCAGTAGTCCTGTATGTAATGTCTCTCTGTCTGAACACTATTCGACTCCTTTGATTGCCTTGACAACGGGCAGTTGGAAAGATTATCTGTAATCACCAAGCATTGTTCTCTGACTATATATGCGGTACCTTTCATGGAATCCCACACTCACCTGACGAAGGAGAAAGCCTCCGAAAGCTTGTGATTTTCAAATAAAACTGTTGGACTATAACCTGGTGTTGTAAGATTCCTTACGTTTGCCTACATAACAGTGATTACATTTTAATTCCTCATGTGAACTGCTTTGAAATATTTGAACATGATGACATTCTATATAAATCCAAGTATTATTTCATGTTTGCACTAAAGTGAACTTGAAATGCATAAACTGACCAAAATATACCATGTTTCCAATCTGAAGCACAATATATTAAAGGGCATAGTTTAATCCATGTGCCATGGTGTTTCAGGCTGGAAATCAGATAGCTTTTAATCTGAATGGACATTGGCACATTTTAATTTGATCCATTTAATTGGCACTTTTTAATTCAGAACTAGACTGAATCTTCAGGTGTAGTTTATATACAGCCCATAATGAGCTTACTGACCTGAGTGTGAAAGGAGAGCATCATCTTGAAAACAAAATATCGACAGTATAATTCTATAGCTGACACAATACCATAGTGAAGTGATATCTAGTCCTCTACACTGCTCAGTTTCTGGTTTATACCCAGGGTCTGAGATTCACTGAAATTCATGTTATCATAGAAAATATATATATTGCAAGAACTGAAATGCAGTATTTATAATGTTAGTGGCTGCATGATACTTGAATGTTATCTTCTTACAGTCTTGGTGTTTCATCTTCATGCTAGTGCTCTTAATTCCTGCTTAAACAAAAACTATATGATCCCTTCTAAAATTTTGTACTGTGCACCTGATTCTATAATGCAGCATTTCCTTTGGTTTTGTTATATTGCTAACTGAAGCATGTGAAGTCCAAACCTGAGGCATGAACTGTATTTTTAATATGTTTTAACAAGCTAAAGTATGCTTTCTTTACTGAATGCTCAACTATCCTTTTAAATAGAAAGGCAATTAAAAATGTAGCTGTTATCAGGGGTTTACTTTAGAAATGATGTTCATAATGGTATCCAAATGCTTGGGACACCTGTAAGCTACTAAGCCCCCCTTATTGGCCCATCTGTCTACCCCTGTGGCCCCATTCACTGGTGTATTATAGATCAGCTCAGGAAGTTCATCCAAATTGCCATCTTTTCTTCTTTTCAGGCACTCTCTAAAATCTACCATACCCCCTCCCAAGGACCTCAATATAGCATGAGGTGCACAGCAGTCCCATTTGAAAGTGGTGTCCTCAGATAAAAGATAGACACTGACAAAGCCTTGCACAGCACAGAGGCTCTTATAGCCAGCGCCAGCTGCATAGTACAACCGCAGCATGGACATTGCCTCTTTGATGCTTTCATTTTCACTCGTACTAATGACAGCTGATAAATCATTGTCTCCAGGTTGCAGGTCTTCATTCTGCCTTAGATCTTCGCACTGAACATCAGCTGGTTGAGAAGTAGCATTTATATCCTGATTTTGCAGTGAACATATGTTGATATCTTTATAAGAAAGCCCCCAGAAATACTGTCCTCTCCATCTGAGAAGAAAAACAATGATATCAAATGAAGATTTGTTATTTTGACTCACTTATATGAAAAAAGTACATAAGAACAGGAATGGGCCATTCAGCCCCTCAAGCCTGTTCCGCCATTCAATTAGATCATTGCTGATCTGTATCGTAACTCCATTTACCACCTTGATTCCATATCCCTTAATACTCTTGCCTAACAAACTAATAGTATAACTGCCCAAAATTACTAGATGAAGCAGTTGTTTTGAAAACATTATGTTCTTCATATTTGTTTCTGCAACTATACAGATACATTATATAAATTTTGCAAAAGAATTCCAGTCTGTATAATATGTTAACTTTTTTGTGGGGAAAGAGACCAGACATGTATTATTTCCATTGCAGTAACACACAATATTGATTTCACAACATTTATGAAATCTAATGATGCACAATCGCACAAATTGCATCATGATGTCATAATATTTGGCAAACAAAAAATATATATTTAACATTTTTCAGTCGGTAGGGTGTCCCTTTACTGAACTTAAAATAACAACAACTTGTATTTATGTAACGCCTTTAACCTAGGACAACGTCCCAAGTTGCTTCACAGAGGCATAATCAACAAAAATTATACACCGAGCCAAAAAAGGAGATACCAGGATGGGTGCCCAAAAACTTGGTCAAAAAGGTAGATTTTAAGAAGAGTCTTAAAGGAGGAGAAGGATGTGGAGAGGTGGAAGGGTTTACAGCGTGCCACCAATGGTAGGGTGAGAGGGGTGGGGGGGCGGTAATGCTCAAGAGGCCAGAGTCAGAAAAGTAGAAAGTTACTGGGGGGGTGGGGGTTTGTAGAGCTGGAGGAGCTTACTGAGTTAGGGAATGGCAAGGCCATGCAGGGATTTATACACATGGATGAGCATTTTAAATATGAGGCATTGGGGACCAAGAGCCAATGCAGATTAGTGATGACAGGGGTGAACGGTGAGCAAGACTTTGGTGCAGGATAGGATTTGGGCAGCTTACAAAGAGTGCAGGAAAAGAGGCTGGGCAGGAGAGCATTGAAAAGTTGAATCTGTATGTGACAAGGTACGGATAAGGCTTTCAGCTGCAGGTGGGCTGAAGTAGGGCAGAGACGGGTGATGTTACAAAGGTGGAAGTAGGTGGTCTTTGCAGTAGAGAGTAAATGGGGTCAGAAGCACAGCTCAGGATCGAATAGGATGCTGAGATTGCAAACAGTCTGGTTCAACCTGAGGCAATGGCTGGAGAGGGGGGTACAATCGGTGGCTAGAGTATGAAGTTTGTGGCGGGGGCAGAAGACGATGGATTCGGTCTTCTCAGTATTTAGCTGGAGGAATCTAAGGCTCATGCAAGACTGGACAAGCAGTCTGACAACACAGGGGCAGTGAAAAGGTTGTGAAAAGAGGTGGAGAGATAGAGCTGGGTTGTCATCAGCATATATGTGGATGCTGTCTCCATGTCTAAGGATGATGTCACCAAAGGGGAGCATGTACATGAGGTAGAGGAGGGGGCAACAGATAGACCCTTGTGGAACTCTAGAGGTAACAACGTGGGGTTGGGAAGATAAGCTGTTGCTGGAGCTGCTGTGATCAAACAGGTAAGAATGGAACCAAGCAAGGGCAGGCCCATGAGCTGGACGATAGAGGAGAGACGTTCGAGGAGGATAGTGTCAAAGACTGAAAAGACATCAAGCAGACCAAGGAGGGATAATGTACTACAGTCACAGATGATGTCATTTGTGGCAATGGTTAGGGCCATTTTAGTGCTGAGGCAAGAGTGGAAATTTGGTTGGAGAGATTCAAACAGGGAGTTGCAGGAAAGATGGGCATGGATTTGGAAGGCTACATGTTCAAGAATTTTGGAGAAGAAAGAGAAATTGAAGATGGGGCAGTGGTTTGTAAGGCCGAATAGATTCGAGTGTGGATTTTTGAGGAGAGCGGGGTGATGATGGTGGTTTTGACAGGGAGGGGGCAGTACCTGAGGAGAGTGAACTATTTACAATGCCAGCTAGCAAGGGGGCCAGGAAGTGAAGTTGAGTGATCAGCAGCTTAGTGGGAATGGGGTCAAGAGAGGTGGGTTTTATGGACAAGATGAGCTCAGAGAGGGCATGATGGGAGATGAGAGAGAAACGAGAGAGACGTGGGTTCAGGGCTACAGTGGCATGTGGAATGGGGGAAAGCAGCAGAGGCAGATGAATGGATGGTTGCAATCTTCGTGACAAAAAAGTCCATGAGCTGCTCGCACTTGCTGTTGAAGGCAAAGGTGGAGGGGGCAGGGGTTAAGGAGGCGGTTGGCAGTGGAGAAAAGAAACCAGAGTTATCTTTGCATTCCAGGATGATCCTGGAGTAGTGGATGGCCTTGTCAGAGCAGAGTGTGGCCTGATAGCACATGATGTGGTCCAGCCAGACCGTTGATGGATGGCTAAACCAGTTGGGCACCAGTTACGCTCAAAACTGCACCCCTTGGACTTGAGGAGCATCGAATAGATCAGATATCTTGTTGTGAGTGAAAACTTGGAAAATCTATATTTATGGATAAAGGCCTGACCCTAACAGGAAGGGAGACTAAATCTAAAGGAAAATCCATCTAGGCAGCTCATATATCTCCTAGCATCTGCATACAGTAACATTAGCAAGGAGCCTGGGAGTAGATCACCAGTCTGTCCTTAGAGCCATACAGGTAGTGATACAGGGAGGTCACAGGAGAAGAAAGTAAGACCTTAAAAATGCATTGTGAGGAGTTAACATTGTGTAGAGTTTTCTTAATAGAAACTGTGCTGCAAACTGTCTCTTGTTGTGTAAGGCAGGCACTTTCTGAACAGCCTTCCCACTGGATAATTAAAGACTATGTTGTACAGGCTCAGTGTTTGATGCTGTCTATTTCGCATATCCATTATCCTGTGCAGAAAAAAACAAAATTCTAATTTCATCTTGCCTAAGGCATGTTAATATGGTACTCATAATCTCCAGTTCTGCACTCAGTGCAAATTAAATAATCTGCTTCCATCTACATTCTTCATTCCTCCCAGTATTTTAAAGATTTAGGGGGTGAAATTGGTCTTTGGCAGTAGCACAGACAGACAATAACAAATCGGCAGCCTGTTTTACGCCCCGCCCAATATTCTATTCTACAGAAAAGAGAATTGGGCTGCCATTTCGTTATCGCCTGTTTTGTGCTACCGTCAAAGACCAATTTCACCCCCTTTGATTGCATCCCATCTTTATCTTTTTTAAACTAAAAATAAGTTTAAGTCTGTGACTTTTTCTTCATTATTTAAAGCCCCAAGTCCCATACCCTTGACACTCTTCTCTGAATCCTTTACAATGTCCTTTTGAAGATAAAATACATAATATTCCAAATTTGGCTTCACTAATGACCTATACAAGATTGCAATAATTTGTTTTGAATTATAGTCGATTGCTCTTGAGTTGCAGCTCCAGGCTTTGATTAGCTTGGGTAATGACAACTTCACATTGATTGGATACTTTCAATGAACTGTCAGTAATTACATCTAATCCTCTTCCTTTTCTACCTCTACGAATTGAGATCCCTTCATTGTATATAGATGTTTTGTGTTTTCTGTTCCAATATGCATTACCACATTATTTGCATTAAATTATTCCTCACATTTTTGTGGTTCTATAGAAGGGAGCTACTTGTAGATTATTCCACCAGAACTGGGCTCACCACCTAGCAGTCAATGCAAATCATTTATATCTACGTTAAAATCCATCTGCTATTTATTTAATTGTTCCAGACGCATTGGGACCTCTGTTGGTCATGTCACCAGAACGACCCACTGAGGATGGAGACCAAGGAGGGAAAACCCATCAAGGTCGGGGACTCGGAGGTCCTCCAGTTAAATTATAATTTTTTTCTTCTGATTCCCGCCCGGCAGCCAGCCAAATTGCCCGTCTGGCCAGCTGCCGGGCAGGAAAACCAGGACCCATGGAGACGGCCCCAGCAATCGGGAGGGACGGTGCGAGAGATTGGGGCTTGGTTGGGGGGGGGGGGGGGGGAGGGAAGAGAGCGGCAATCGGGAAGGAGGGAGAGATCGGGGCTTGGGAGTCGTCGATTGCGGGAGGGAGGGAGCCACTGATCGGGCGTGGAGAGGGAGGAGGTCGCCGATCGCGGCGGGGGGGAGAGAGTGGCCGCGATCAGCAGAGGGGAGGACGAAGGTTTCCTTGAAGGGACAGAGGGAGCACTCCTCTTCCTCCTGGCTGTAAAAGGCACTTACCTTCTTGAGCCTGCAGCTGCCTCCTCCATTTCACTGCCGAGTTTCCCGAGCCATGGGAAACCCGGCCAGCAACTGCTAAATATAAATCAGGCTCCCAATTGCCGGATTTAAATATGTTAATGAAGTGACCCACCTTGGAGCACGGCTCAAAACCCACCGCCGCAAAAATGGCAATGAGCATTTACGCGGCGGGCTGGGGACGCGTTACCTGCTTAAAGTTTCTTAACCCCTCCCACCCAACCCTCTCCCGCCCGTCGTGAGGTGGGGGGTGTGAATATCGAGGCTATTTTTTTTTTGTTCAAATTGAAGGAATACTTTGAAGAACTAGTAACTCCTCTCCAGATTTTCATAACTCTTTGATATTTTTAAGTCATAAAGTAAACAAAACTGCCTATTTACAACAGTATTACATATGGGATTTGAAAGTAACCATCATAAAATCAAATTTCAAATATTTTAAGAAGCATGAAGCATTTTTTATTTTGTTTATGCAGCTATAAGATCTCACAATATAGTCCCTACATTTAAGTACTCAGGAGCTCAGTACATAATCATGTCTTGACCTGGACTTTTGTTGTCATGATCGAGATCATTTCGTTTGATTCCCACTTCCTTGGTACAATTACCTATCCCTGGGTTCAGAAGTGGAAGAGTGCCCTCAGAGGTGGAGGGAGAGTCAGAATTGAGTCATCCTATGACTCTCCCATGCAATAACTGGTATTGTCATTGTACAGCAGGATTCGACAGAGGCCAGGGTACGGTTCTCCACCCATCATCTTGGGTGGGCAGATGCTTCGGGGGAGGGAGAAAAAATCAAGAAAATGTTTTAAATATTGTGATGTTACTCACCCAAAAAACACCACTTTGGTATGGGTTAAATTTTAGAGTTGATTTGAGAAACACACTTGGTCTATTACGAATAACGTGAAAGTGCGTGTGTGTGGGGGGGAGGTGTGTATGAGCATGTGCATGTTGTTGACAGCCTAACTTAAGGATTAGGTCCCAATACTCTTCTTGTTCTCGTGTAGTTTAAGCTTTAGGGGCAGCAACGGAGTCAGATGTCCAACATGCTAAAAATAACATGAAGGAAATGCAGACTGTTGTACTTAGCACTGACCTCCTGATGTAGGTGCCACTGTTGTTGGAGTCAGTTATTATGACTGCTCAGTTAGCCTATAAAGATGGGTTATGCAGTAGACAAAGCCTAATTATTTTACAATAGCACCATCTACAGTCCTTAGGTCCACAGAACAGGCTAGCATCGTGTGTTGAATTTGGATTATTCTGTCACATACACCTCTTAAGTATTATACATTTCATGGATTGCTCAATACTTCTTCTGAGAATTTCATTTTGTTCTCATTACTAAACTTTACCACTGAATGTTCCACATTGTCTCCATTTGCCTACTTTTTAATAAGTTTTTTTTTCTACTTAAAATGGAGCTAACATATTTAAGGAGGCTTTTAAAGGCAGATTGAGAACTAGAGAGATGGAAGGATTTCGGGAGGATGTTCAAGAGTGTAAGGCTGAGGCAGTGGAAGGATCTCCAATGAATGGTGGACTGAAGGGAAGGGGAGATGTATAGAAACCAGAATCAAAGGATTAGAAGGCACAAAAGAGGACATTAGGCTGAAAGAGGCGGCGGTCAGATGGAGCGAAGTCTTGGAGTAATTTGTAGATACGGATGAGGATCTTAAATTTAATAGGTCAGTGAGGAGGGGGAGGGGTGGTGGGTTGTCAGGGCAAGGGAGGGACTGGTTGTGGCTGAGGTAACAGTGGTTACTGATGGTCTCAATCTTAGAAATGAGATTCATCTCCTCACATTTGGTGAGAGTGGGGGTGGGGGGTGGGTGAAAGAATGGGATTGAAGGAGGTATAAAGGAACAGTGGATTTTCCTTACTCTCCAGGATGATCCTGGATTTAGCCATGGAGAGAGAAGCACAGTAATGATTGATGTGGACAAGCCAGACCTGGCAGTGAAGGACAAGATCATTTGAGTATCTGGTGCTGCGGCCTTCAGACTCTAAGGGGGTAATTTTAACCCAGAGCTGGGAAGGGGGAGAGGGGTTCGAATCGTGGATGGGAAAACTGGAGGTACGGGTTTCCCGCACGTCCTTATGATTTTACAGTAAGGATGTCTTTTATTTTGTTTTGTCAGTTTGCTGTCCGACCGGCCGGCCTGATTGACAGGCTGGTCTCAGTCAGACAGGAGCACAGCAAGGGCGAGGACGTGACTAGGTAAGTCTTCAGGTAAGTCTTTGATTGTATGGAAGGGGGGCCTGGCGGGCGTCTGCGATCGTTGGGGGGGGGTGGGGGATCGGAGATTGGGGTGGGTCCGCGATCGTTGCCGGGGGGTGGGGGGGGCTCATTCCAGGTAGGCTTGTTGGGCCTGGGGGAAGTAATCCTACTCCTCCGGGCCCACAGGCAGAGCCAGAAAGGCACTTATCTGCAGTTTTGGGCCTTCTCACCTCCTTTCGCATGGCGTGAAGGCGAAGGCCCAGGAATCCCGGCCCCCAGGGGTTTAAATCGAGAAACCTTTGAAAACGCAGCCTCCTTGCTCCTTGAAAGGTTTTAATCCCAACCCGCCTCCTGGGAGGGTGTTGGTTGCCCGCCCTTCGTCCCACCCCGGTGAAAACCAGAAATGGGCGGGTTGGAGGTGGGTCTGAAATTGATGCGATTTTCAATGCCCCCCGTCCCCAACCCTCCCATTTTTCAAAGTTAAATTTCTGTCCTAAGGGGGGAATTTTAACCTAACCTGATCGGCGGGAAACTGACATGATCAGATTGGCTGCCCGTTTTGCATCCAGCCCGATTTGAAGTTAATGGAAAGTAAAACGGGCGGCCAGTCTGAACATGTCAGTTTCCTGACGAGCAGTTTAGGTTAAAATTACCCCCGTATCGCTTGTCAATTTAATTAAAAACTGAAAAAAGCACATTCATTCAATCTTTCCGTCATCATTTGATAAGCAGCAAAAGCATGGAAGTTTTTTTTTCCACATGTAAACTTCAGAATTTATTCAAGTGTTTCATATTGCAAATGCTCTGCGCTCAATAATGGACTTTGTGGTTGATATGCCACTGCAGTACATTACACAGTTAACAGACTCCATCTATTGTCTTTTTTACCTGAGACTATCTGGGTCGCGGGTTACAAATGGCTGGTTGATGACACCCATTATGGGTAACCCAGAGCTTCTGTTATACACTCCGATCAGAATGGTTACACACTGAAGACCTTTGGAGTAAATTCCATCTTTAGGCTTCTCGTCAGCATATCCTTTTATGTACTGAAATGTCGAGTCTGAAGAGACAAGAACATTTGTATAAAAGAAACAAGAAACTTTATCTTTACACATACTGGAAAGTAAAACTGACTCAATTTCATTGCAAGACAGTGAAAGTTGGTCTACTGTATAAGGAAATTATGAGGTACAGTATTTAACAACTAATGTTTTGTTCTTAAAAATTTGCTCTTTATGAGAAGTATTTACACAGAATTTTCTTTCAGGCAGGATGACAGGAATTGATTGTACTTGGATTGAATGGCTGTTTCTCATTCCATGCTTTCTTATGAGGTTGAATGCCTTTTTGCTCTTGGTCATGGAGTGGCAGGTTCACAATCATGATTTCATACCTGGAGAATTCCTTTATGTCAGGTTAAGCACTTCCACACTGATAGGGAGGGGAATGTAAAGGTTGGTTGACTCCAGGCCTTTAATTGCAGCCCTGTATCATTGTATCATTCAGAGAATAATCTATATTACAGGAAGACTGAAGGAGTGGGGAGAAACACAAATAAAAACAGATGAAAATAATTGCTAAAAATATGCACATTTTATTTGATTTTTGTAATTTATCTTTCTGTTTCTGTTGCCTTCAAGATGTATGCTATCCTCCTTTGGATTTTGACAGTGGGACTATTTAAGCCAAGGACTTTTCCATGATCAATGTCATCTACACATCATATAGTCTAAGCAGAGATGTGCTCAGCGGGTTCCTGGACTGAATTTTCCTTTTCTCAAGCCGGGATGCTCTCATGCTATGACACACTCCATCTGACAGCTCAGCTGAATACCAGCAAAGTTGCCCATTAGGAATAGCAGAGTTCAAATGTCAGCTGAGGCCAGAATTCAAACAAACAATCTGCCACAGATACCGTCTGGTCAGTTACCACTTATACTGCTGGGCTAACAATTTTGTATCTGAAGTTTTATTGTAAATTGAGTTTCACAAAGACCTAAATATGTGCCTAGAAACAAAGGGTCAGTGATGATCAATATAATCAGTATTTGTATCTCAATTAAAACATTCACTGGTGAAAATCTACAGTTAGGTTTGAATAAACTGCACTCCAGGAAGTACAAGACTGGATTTGCTACTGTCAGCTTTTAGTTAGAACATTTAACAGCTGTATGACATACCACAGACAAAATTTAAAAAAAACAGATGGAACAGGAATTGGAAATAAATCAGAAGGTTATCAATAGTTTAAAAAAGAATTAAAGTAAACTTAATGATAACTAGAACATTGAGGGTCTGCTGAGAGTATCTACATCAGTGCTACCAGGCGAGGAAATGGTTGTGCCACAAGCATGTATCCGCTTGCTTTTTAGCTCTCTTAATTTGCATACTTTGTGCTATTTAACAAAATTCTCCTAGTTAGCTTTCCCCGTGCCATACTACCTCCAAATGAACTCTCCAACGCATATTCACAACCACTCTCAACCTTGCCATCTTACACAGCCTTTCTACATCCATTGTCTCGATCACAGACAAGGCCATCTCCGAACATTTCCCTGTACCCTTCACCACCCAAATCTCCCTGCCCCCTTCCAACCCCATTTCCTTCCTTCATCCGCCTTGAAAAAATTATCCCCATGTTACTTACAACGGCACTTTCAAGCCACTGGCCCTCTATTCGCCGCAATACTTCTATAGCTGTCGATATGCTCAACCACTCCCTCATCTCCACCTATGATGCTCTTGCCTTCAGTAAAACCCTTACTCTCTCACACCCTGATTGTTTCCTCTGGTATGGTCCCCATTTCCGCTCCCTCAAGTCCAAAAGGTGCAGACTTGAGAGTGTATCTGTGCACAACTGGTTCAACCATCCATCAGCATATCTGACTGGACCACATCAAGCAATATCAGGCCCACACCATACTCATCTAACCCTTGTCCTTTATTGTCCAGTTCAGTGGGACGCCCTCACTTGGTTCCACTCTTAACTATCCAGTCGTAGCCAGAGTATCGCCAGCAATGGCTTATCTTCCCGCACTGTTATCTCTGGAGTCCCCCAAAAAATTTATCCTTGGCCCCTTCTTCTTCCTCATCTACGCATGGCAACATCATTCACTTTTTTTGAAGTGTAGTCAGTATTGTTTTGCAAAGAAGTGTAACAGCCAATTTGTGCAGAGTGAGCTCCACAAACAGCAATGATATGAATGACCAGTTAATCTGTTTTGGTGTTGTGGCTGAGTGACGAATGTTCCCACTGGCAGATGGGACCTCAGTTTAACATCTCATCCAAAAGATGGCACTACTGATAATGCAGCATTCCCTCGGTATTGCACTGAAGTGACAGCCTAACTTATATGCTCAAGTTTTGGAATACGGCTTAAACTCATCACTCTTTGACTCAGGGGCAAACGCGCTACCATTAAGTCACTGACAGGGGAGGTGAAATATATCAGCTAACTAGTGGAAAGCCATGATCTGGACTTCATGGAGGAGGTGGCCTAGTCTGGTCATCCCGTTCACAAGCCAGGCTCTCAATCCACCTGCGGTGAGTCTCCCAGGAGGTTCCTGTTGCATCAGATTGCACAGAGGGTTAATAGTGGGGGGAAGAGGTAAGTGCCTTTTGTACATGGTGGTGAGTTTCAATGCAACACATATACCAAGTTTTTTAAAGCCAGAGGTTGACCATGAAGAGAGGTAAGTCTCCTGCGTTTGTGTAGGGGCATCTTGTGTGAAGGACATGCCATTTGTTTTAGAGCAGTTGAGTTTGTAACTGGAGGCATCCCAAATTCTCTGATGTTTTGAAAGATGCAGGGTAGTGAGATGGTTGGGTTGGTCATGTATAGTAGTGTCATCAGCCTAGAAGGATATTATGATGTTCAGTTCCTTCTGTCTGTACTCCGTGGGGTTTCTACAGTTAGGGCAAAGAGACGGGGACATAAAGCACTTCCCTGTATGGTCCCTCAGTGCAATGGGAATGTAGGGGAGCTGAGGTGATACCTTCAGGAAGTGGATTAAAATACTGCACTCACATTCCATTGTTCATGTAACTTGTGAGTACACTGAAGGTTTGAGTGTTGTGAAGTGCAATTTCCACTCCACCTGGTTGAATGCTTTTTCTGCATCGAAGGAGAGCACCAGGGCCACCGAACCAGTGTTATTACAACTGTGCACCATATTGTACTGTGAGAGCCAGTCCAGTATCGAGTGTATTTGGTCTGTGTGGACCAGCAACAAAATGACTGCATCTCATCTGCAGGTAAGGATCTTGGCCAATATTGTACAGTCAGCATTGTGGAGGGTCCGGCTTGTTTCACAAGCACTGGATGAGATCCTTGCCTTTTTTTCAATGCATTAACGTGATTGTGGCAACCTTGACGCTATCTGAGAGGATCTTTGTCTCCAGCACATATTGTAGGAGTAGGGAGAAGTAAGCTCTGAGGGTAGATCCTTATAAAACTCAGCTGAGTAGCTTTCAGGCCCTTAAGCTGAGTGAAGGCTTCTTACCACTACCAACAGCTCACTGGACGAGACTGGGGCATTGGGCTTGCATCGGTATTGTGACGTTTCTTTGAGTGTGGCCTGGAACTTCAGAGGAGTAGAGTGAAATGTAGGAGTTTGAGAATTCTCTGTTTATCTCAGGAAGGTTGGTGGTGAGATTGTCATTGGCATCTCCTTATGAAACACAGCCTTTAACGACACAGTTCCTCAGACAAATCCAAGTAAGTGTGCCTTTGTCGATAGCTGCAAGTTGGAGGGTAACAACTGGCTCTGGTACAGTCTCGGGCATTCTTCCTTTGTTCCTCCACGTTTTTCTTAAGCAATACAATTACAGAGGGATTCCCACTGGAGACAATGCTGTCAGTTTAAATGGCACAAAAAAAATTGCTGCCAAAACCCTCGGCACAAAATGTAACTTGACAAAATGAAGCCAAAAACACAGCAAAAAAGCCCTACCAACAACAGGCCTAGACTGCAGGTTACCACTACCTACAGCTCACTGGACAAGATTGGGGCATTGGGCTTGCATCGGTATTTTTAAAAATTCGTTCATGGGATGTGGCGTCGCTGGCAAGGCCAGCATTTATTGCCCATCCCTAATTGCCCTTGAGAAAGTGGTGGTGAGTCGCCTTCTTGAACCACTGCAGTCCGTGTGGTGAAGGTTCTCCCACAGTGCTGTTAGGAAGGGAGTTCCAGGATTTTGACCCCGCGACGATGAAGGAACGGCGATATATTTCCAAGTCGGGATGGTGTGTGACTTGGAGGGGAACGTGCAGGTGGTGTTGTTCCCATGTACCTGCTGCTCTTGTCCTTCTAGGTCCTTCGAGAGGTCACGGGTTTGGGAGGTGCTGTCGAAGAAGCCTTGGCAAGTTGCTGCAGTGCATCCTGTGGATGGTACACACTGCAGCAACTGTGCGGCGGTGGTGAAGGAAGTGAATGTTTAGGGTGGTGGATGGGGTGCCAATCAAGCGGGCTACTTTGTCCTGGATGGTGTTGTATTGTGACGTTTCTTTGAGTGTGGCCTGGAACTTCAGAGGAGTAGAGTGAAATGTAGGAGTTTGAGAATTCTCTGTTTATCTCAGGAGGGTTGGTGGTGAGATTGTCATTGGCATCTCCTTATGAAACACAGCCTTTAACAACACAGTTCCTCAGACAAATCCAAGTAAGTGTGCCTTTGTCGACAGCTGCAAGTTGGAGGGTAACAACTGGCTCTGGTACAGTCTCGGGCATTCTTCCTTTGTTCCTCCACTTTTTTCTCAAGCAATACAATTACAGAGGGATTCCCACTGGAGACAATGCTGTCAGTTTAAATGGCACAAAGAAATTGCTGCCAAAACCCTTGGCACAAAATGTAACCTGACAAAATGAAGCCAAAAACAGAGCAAAAAAGCCCTACCAACAATAGGCCTAGACTGCAGGTTCAAAAACTGTAAATCCAAAAACGTGAATGCAACTTTAAATTTTCACTACTTTCAGGAGAGAACCTGGTAACCTATTAACACTCATTTTATAAGGGCTTGATGAAGGTATATTAATTACATCCTGGCTTGAAACTCAGGAAATTGCACATGCCTTCATTATAAGGCATTTAAATTTAATTATAATATTTAAATGAAGTTGCCACTTGGAAGTCAGCAGTCTAAACTAGTGGAAAATTTAATCTTAATGCACCATTATAATTATAGGTTTTAATGTAATAGAATAGAAGTCCCTATGAAAATAAAACCACAACTTCAAAGCTGGTTCTCGTTGTCTGAATGAAAACTGGAGAACTGAACAATTCTCTGCTAATAGCTGCATATTATCATTTCTCAATAAAAGTTACAAATCAATGTGAGAACTATTATTGCTTCAGTGTTACTGTTGTCAAGGATCAAAGACAGCTTTTCTAAGAGCAAAAGGCTCAAAATTGTACAAAACCACCCTGTAAACTTTTAAGTATAAGTATTATAAAACAAATAGCATCATCCTGGAGTGAGTTTAAGGCATTAAACTAATTTCTGGATTGTGATAATGGTTTTAAATGTTTTGAATTTTGCTGCTCTGACTTCTGATGTCTTCTAAACTCAGAAGTTAGATCCTAGAAATTGCTCCTACGATAATTAATAATTGTCTACATATGGGAGAGTATTGGATTCTAAATTTGGAACAGTGTTTATCTGAAACACCCAGTAGAGTCTATTTTCAATACAATGTTTTAAGACAAAGGAACAGCTGCACCACATGATAATCATTGATGAGCCAGTCACACAGTCTGCACCAAAGCTATCTTAGTTTAAATCTAATGAGAAGGGAGACTTGCTTTGAACTCCTGTGGTAGGCTGCCAATAGTAGTCAGAATGTTTATCATTCAAGCCATTCCAAGGCTGAATATGTCGGGGAGTATGGACTAAACCATAGTGATAAGGGCCAGATATGAGCTACTTCTCACAGCGATAAGGGATACACTTTAAAAAAAAATGGGGAAAAAATTAATATCTGCTTCAGGTTTAGAAAATATGTAGATAAGAAATATAAAGTTAAATTCTTGCCCTTAACGCAAACATAATTTCTCCAAGTATAATTACAGTTAAATTTAGAGAAAATTCAGGAAAATTGTGGTGTTATAATATGACATACATTTTTTAAATGAATAGATTAATATGTGTTCTTACATATAAACACACAAATTACAAGGTAAAAAAAATTGCAATTTTATGCAATAAAACAATAAAATTAGCTAATTATTTGTGTGATCAGATTCCAAGGCATTTAGTTTTATTGAAAGTAAAGCCTTTAATAAATTGACTGTCAGATAAGACAGTAAAGCCAACCTTATTTTGAAGGAAGTGCTTGGTTAGTTGGTTTAGGTAATGTTGCTGTTCACAGACCGCTCACAGGAAGAGGCTTTTAAATGTAAATGTCTTTTTTTTTAAATAGTACCTTTGCCCTAGATAAAATACTATAATAATTGGTCTGATGAGATCAGTATTGAAACAGCCTTTACTATATTTTACTTTCTGTTCAGTGCTGAATAAAGCTGCTTGTGTATAATCAAGTTGATATAAAACCCACATGTACAAAATTAGAACTCGTACCATGCACTTGAAGGCTAATATTTATCACAACATATCAGCCACTCACTAATTTAAACAGTACATCGTTCTTGAATAATAAATAATTCTCTGTGTGAAGAAAAGCAGGAGAAATACATACTTTACTTTGAAATCACAGAAACACACAGCTTTGAAAAATGGGCCTAGAAATTCAGCTGCACAGCGCCAATTTTTTGGCACTGAACCTCCAAGCCTCCAATGTGGCGGGCAGGAAACGCATGCTCATTATGAGCCAGTAGTGTGCCACCTGCCATATCGGTAAAGGCCAAAAAAATCGCCGTGCAGGGCACACGCCTGAAACAGGTGACAGGCCCTTTGCATATGCAAATAAGGGGTCCAAAGCCTGCTTCAGGCCCCCACTGCAAGATTGGTTTGCCCTGAGGCAGCTAACACCAGCAGCACACGGGAAAACCAGGCCTACAAGTGACCTCACAGTGATCCGCCCGACCATTAAAAGAATGTGGCTGGCTACCAATTTCACCCCGCCCACCAGCTACTGATCTCCCCTCCCCCTCACTTCGGCCAACATGCCCCATTCCCCTGTCCACCGCTATCTCCCAGCCCAGTCGCGCTCCCTTCCTCACTTACCTGAGGGCCGCTGCTAACGTTGCGGTGGCCCGATCTTCAAACATGCTTCGCCAGACGAGCTGCGGTGAGTAAGAGGCTTCAATGAAAATGAAAATCGGGAGGGATGTGTAACGGGCAGCTGAATCTATCTCGCCCGTTTTACACTATCACCAAAGTCAAAGTTACGCCCATGATGTCTATTAGGAGTGAATCTGCTTTGGAGCTGTATTGGCTGGAGTATGGACAGCAAACACATCACGAGCCAGACTAGGGTGGTATATATGGTAGAAATCAAAGGATGGGGAAACAAAGGCCAACATACTGCAGCACCAACATGAATAAGCAATTTCTGGGTGGGGAGAGGGGTTGTTGATAGAACAACAACTTGCATTTATATAGCACCTTTAATGTTGAAAAATGTCCAAAGGTGCTTCACAAAGGCGTAATCAAGGCAAAAATAAACACTGAGCCAAAGAAGAAGGTCACTAAAATCTTGGTCAAAGAGGTGGAATAAATGCAGTGCATGGAAGGCATGTATTTTCTTTTTCAAAGTTCAGCTGATTTCCAAGTTGCAAAAATTTAAGTTGAAAAACAAAAAAAACCCACAATCGTTAAAGTATGAGATATACCAAGCTGGTTGTGTTTGACATTTACATGTACATACAGGTTCCTGTAGTGGTTAGAGAGGCGTAGAGGCAGTTATTAAAGGTTCTTTTGTAAACTGTTGAAAATTAAAACCAAACCTACCAGTGAAAGGGGGAGGAACTGTATCAACCATTATGCACTGAAAACATTCTATGGCCAGTATACTGTGTACTTCAAGTAATTATTGTGCATTCCTCTTGTGTAATTTAATGGCTCAGCTTAGAGTATCTCATATTTTTACCATATCAGTTTTTTTTATGTATTGCAACTTAAATTTTGCAACTTGAAAATCAGCTAAACTTTGAAAGAAGATACATGCATTCCATTTATTTGACATAATAATGTCAGCCACTGTCATGTTTCCAACTTGAAACGTTTTTACTAGCAGGGTTAAAGCTGAGCTCACATTTTTTAGTGAGACAATATGCCTACCCTGCCACCAGCCAGAGCAGCCACCCATAGTTTTTGGCATTTTATTATTACACTGCAATATCATATGCACATTTTAGAAAATTGCTATCCTTTCTCTCATGGACATGCCAAGCTTCAGTTCTCCCTAAACTCAGGACAGAAAAAAACCAAGGCAGGTGCCCAGGTTGCCTTAATGTTGGCTCTGCCAGCATGTAATTCTGTAAGTTTTGCAGGTCAAATTTAACTACTTCATTAATAGGGCCTTTATCATGGCTCTTAGCCAATTGGAATCCTGATTTATGATTATATGTATTCTAATAAAAATGAAATGTCACACTGTTTCATAATGTTAAATGAAAATAAACCTCATTCCAAAGCTGAATTTAAATAAATTAAGTCGATTCTTTTACTTAAGGCTCTTACATTTTTTTTTCTCTCGCCAATTAATCTTTTTTTTTGTATTTGTAGACATACCTATAGGATCTACCCAAACTGCCATGGTATCCTGGGGAATATCTGCCTCCACCTTCTCCAACGCAGAATCCTTAATGGAGACATCATGATGAACAATCCTGGCCAATAGTTCAGCTGCTGCCATATTACCATCGAGCACTTTGCTCAGCAACTCTGCAGTATCTCTCTCTGTTGCACAGACTTCAACTTTAATCTTCTCTCCTATAATGGAAAAAAAACTACAGTTGGTGTTCATTGCAGCAGGCATCTTCAGCTAATTATTTTTTCTATTTTAAGTTCTATTTGGGTTTACATGTGCTAAACATAGAAGTCACATGATGCAGTGATGGAAACAGCACCAGGGCAGAGGTTCTTTCATCCTGTGACTAAATCCCTGTAACAATAACATTTTAAAAATGGATGACAAATTAAAAATACCGTAGAAGAATCCTTAATTGGGAGAAAAAAGTGTTTATTGACTGAGGTTCTATCTCAATAGAAAGATTCAGCACATCAGAGCTTAACAACTAACAGGATAAAAAGCAATGGCAATTGCTCAGTGCAGAAGGTGCAATATTAGCAGCAAATCAAATGTGATAATAAAGGCCATCAGCTCAAATACATGGCAGGATATCAGTGTCTTTTACATCAACTGGTGTAAATCACAGGGTAGCCCTCTTGCCTCTAAGTCAGAAAGTTATGGGTTCAAGCATCATTTCATGACTTGGGCACATAATCTAGGCTAACACTTCAGTGCAGTATTGACGGAGTGCTGCATTGACAGGGATGCTGTCTTTTGGATGAGATGTTAAACCGAGGCCTCATCTGCCTATACAGATGGATGTAAAAGATCCCATGCGCTTCTTCAAATAACAGCAGGGAGTTCTTCTGCTATCCTGACCAACATGCATTCCCCAATATCACCAAAACAGATTCAAAGGTTATTTACCTCCTTTGTCGTTTGTGGGCCCTTGCTGTGCGAAATTGGCAGCCATGTTTGCCTACAAAACAATTGTGCACTTCAAAAGTAATTCACAGTGAAGTGCTTTGGAATGTCGCCAGGCCATGAAAAGTGTCACATAAAAGCAATGTTTTTCTTTTCTTAAACCAGATTATCGTTACTTTGCATATGGCCAAGTGCAAAGGTTACAACACAATGGGGTGCATTGACTGAACTGCAATGTATGTATTATCTTCAAATAAAAGCAACACTCAAAAACAAAATATCCCACAAAAGGTTATTTAAATAATTTAAAAAGCATTCACGCAGAAAAGCAGGTACACACAAGAACGCAAATGACACTGCAAATCAAAAGGCGTGGATTTAACAATCCAATTGGACACCTCCCTCCCAAATTTTCTAATAAACATACAAGTCCTAATGAAAAGAACATACATATTCATGAAGCAGTGAAGGAAACAGCACTAGGGCAGAGGTCCTTTCATCCTGTGAATAAAACCCGTAACGATAACATTTTAAAAATAGATGACAAATTAAAAATACCGTAGAAGAATCCTTAATTGGGAAATTAAGTGCTTATTGACTGTGGGTCTATCTCAACAGAAAGTTACAGCACATCAGAGCTTACCAAATAACAGGATAAAAAGCAATGGCAGTTGCACAGTGCAGAAGCTTATTAGCAGCAAATCAAATGTGATAATAAAGGCCATCAGCTCAAATACATGGCAGGATATCAGTGTCTTTTACATCAATTGGTGTAAATCACAGGGCAGCCTTTACCTACATGATAGTCTATGTATTCACTTGGCTACCACTGAGCAATGTGTCTACCGTGTAAGTAAAGGCTGCCCTGTGATTTACACCAGTTGAAGTAAAAGACACTGATATCCTGCCATGTATTTGAGCTGATGGCTTTTATTATCACATTTGATTTGCTGCTAATATTGCAGCTTCTGCACTGAGCAACTGCCATTGCTTTTTTATATGGCACCACTGTCCATCAACATTTCCATTATGGGAGTAACAATGAAATGCATCAAAGCAATGTTGATATACTGAGTGTTGCAGAATGAGTAATTCACTAATACTGTGCTTCAACATATCCTTTAACAGAAGGTGAGATGTCAGGTGTGTTATTGACATCTGTCTTCCATGTTCTGAAGGCTGTGCTGTTTTAGGAAAGCCAATGTCAGCAGTGAATTCCTCAACATGCTTTCACATTCATTAAAAATGATTAACAAAATTCTCTATCCTCCTGTTTTGTAGGTGGCAGATTTCTGAAGATTCTGCAACTGTAAATCCACTGCTGTCCTAAATCCTAATCCTCCTCTGACTCTAATTTAAATTTAAGTATGCATCTACCTTAAAGGCTCATAAAACAGCCTTTATGATTTGCTAATTTCTTCAATTAGATTCAATTCAACAAGAGCAGCATTTGAGATAAAGCATAACTTTTATTAGATTTAACTTCAAAAATGTGATGTTGGAGTCTTTTCCTGCTCATTACCACAGTGATCCAGGAAACACACCTTTTACCGGTAGAAGAAATAAGACCAGTCGCTATATGACATCTTTTTTCTTCTCCCTTCATTTTTCTTTCTTTCCTCCCCTCTTCTCCTGGGGTATGGTTCCACAGGCACCAGTCACTCTCTAGTACCTGGCCCAAGTGACCACTAGTCAAGTGTGAACTTTCACAGTAAGCATTAAGAGGCTATTCAACTTCAGAGAATTTCCCAGCCAAACCCAATCCTGCCTTCACCCAACGGTCACACACGCGCAGTTCTAGAAGGGGTTGCAGGAAAGCATCCAGGAGCAGGAATCCTGGGTGATTCATCTTGTTGCTAACCCAGGGGCTAATTCTGGTGCCCCTAAGCTGTCCTGGCTGAGAATCAACTAACTCAGCACAATTTGGTATGGCTCAACTACTCAGTAGATAAACTCACTTTAAGTTATTGGGGCCTATTGTGACCTGACCTCTGCTGTCGTTAGAACTGTCAGAAAGAGAGTAGAATATCAAGCTTGTATCAGTGTTGTCCTTGTCCTGCCCCTAAGCTCAGGCAAAACACACGCTCCAGTAATAGCCTACAGGGGACCCTTGTTAGTTGACAGCACTAACATATACCGTTCAAAACGATGACACATGTATACGGAATAAAAAGCATTAAAGCTTTTACTTGAGGTTTACAACATCAACAATTAATTTGCAACCTTATAAGACCCTCCCAAACATATCTTATTCTAAATTTAATACATACTATATTATTTAACAACTATGTTTGGAAATTCCTTTTTCAATTTTATACTCATATTGATTTCCTACTGATTCCAAGCACCCAAATGTTTCACATTTACGACGGCATACAAACCCATTACTAGAAAAGAATGTGTATCTTCTCAGATAAACCGTGACCTTTGTATTTCAGTGATGCTGAGATCCTGATGGTGATTTCACAAAGATAAACACCGGTCACACGTACTGGAATTAGGTCACACAGTTTACAACCTTCCTTTGTTTGCACAGCCGAATCTTGGAGTCAAATAACAATATGCTTGATGAGAACTTCTTAATTATTAAGTACTGTTGAAAGAGACAAACTTGGCACCAATGAAGGCTGCAGAAAGAAAAGTGATTCTCGATGAATGTTTTTAAGTAGAAATTTTAGTTTGGGATTTATTGATTACATTACTTCCTGCACCTGTTATTTTACGTTAAACTATGTAAACATTTGCTTTCATAAGTTACAGGAAAGAAATCTTGCTCACTTGGGCTTGGGAAAAGAAATAAGTGTGTTAGCTTTCATTGTATGTATAATTTGATTAACCGGAAACTATAGGTCTTTAAGTATGTCCTATTTCACATTTTGTAGAATTGCTAAACATCCTGGATTTCTGTCTTTGCAATTCCAAATGGTAGATAGTGTAAAACTGTTAATGAGAGTACACAGAGACCATATTAGTCACACTGCGCACAGCTGAATTCAGTAAGTTAGTGGAGTAATCCACCTAGCTTGGATATGGTCACCAAAGGTTCTGATTTTGTGTTCAAACTTTTTATTTTACTTACCAAGACTGTTAGTGAATTGATTCGACTCTTCACCAAAGATGTGATCTTCTAGCCCTGGAAACTGAATAATTGATTGTTTAAGGTGATTACTTTGGCAACACGTAAAGAGACACATTATTAACATGTAACTTTGAAAAATAAAACAAAACGACACATCTGTATAATAAAAAATGTCTTATATCTGATGTGCACTCATCACACTTTAGGCGTCACAGTACAAAGTGTCAAAAGTATAAAAAAGAGAAAACTGTTTTCTCTGACCTTAGGAAGCAGTCGGGTATTTACAAGCAACTATAGAGAATTACCTTCTGATTGATCTCAGAATGTGTCTATTTGCAGCAATCCGAGCTAGTAGCCTTAAAGGGACAGGCCAGGGTTCATACAGGCCTATCCTGGCAGCAGAATAATACCATGTGCATTGCATGATATAATGCTCATGTATTTATAAAGTAGCATAGCCTTTGGGGTAAAAATTTTTTGTGGCCCATTATTAGGCGTGTAGTGGCCTGTGCCATCCAGTGCACACCAGAACCGGGAGGCCCGAGGCTCGTCAGAAATTGAGCCTCAGGCCTCACTTTAAAACTCAGGGTGAGCTTGCACCTGTCGTCCCTCCAGATGCAGCTCGCCCTGTAGCCCAATCCAATTTGAGCCTCTGGCCTCTTGCCGGGAGGAGCACTCCTGCTCCTCCCGGCTCACAGAAAGATCAGGCCTAGTGCCTGCTCCGTTCAGAACTGATAAATATTGCTGAGGGGTCCTCAAACAGGAGTTAGGCCCCTCATTAGGATACGCAAGGAGCCTAACGCCTGTTTACGGTAGCTGCCCAGTACGCCTGAAAATAGTCCGAGGCCCATATGGCATTTTATGACCAGTGTCTGTAAAATTGCCAATTTCTATTTTTTTGACTTTCTGTGAGCATTCAGCATCATGAGAGAGTCACTACAACCGTCAAAAAAGTAAAGTATATATATTTAGCTTCACAAGGTTGGACTTAAGCACATTTTGGAAAAGAACAGTGGGAGCCTGCTTCTGCAGCTGCTGCTCCGCTTGACCTGGCTGTGATTGATGCTGCCACAGGGTTCCTGAAGTGAGAAAGTGTCCCATTCCTTAATGCTAACAGCCTCGCTTTCACAAGCACAAAAATTAATCAAATAAATGAAGCCGGTTTAAAAAATGATCAGTAACTGAATTCACACCTTTCAAATCACCAAAGGAACACTTTAACGCAGGTTAATGTCAAACGCTGCCCAGTTTGGAATATTTTGCACTTTTACCATTATGCTAATATTTCTTTGCTAACAGCTTAACCAGCAACGTGAAGTTTCGAGCCTATGTTTACTGACCCTGACAGCTCAGCCAAGAATGGAATTCAGTGGGGTTTTGAAACCTCAGCCCTTCCAGTAAGTATTCTTCCCTGGATACTAGGTTGGATCTCGGCTTATTGTCAAAATACCTGCATTGGCTTGTTAGGGGAGGTGAACCCACTCACCCCAAACATGGTCATTGACTTATGGAAGGGGTGGGACTGGTGAGGCAGGGGCGCCGATCGCTGGAGCTCACATGACTTCAGCCCTCAAAGGGACTCGGCATAGGGTCAGCATAGGTACACTTGGTGAAACTACCCGACCCAATGGCGGTTGTTGGGCCCACTTCGGAGGGGGGGTCTAGGCCAGGACTGTGACCTGGACTGCCGACCAGAATGCATATGCAATTTTTCCCCTCATTAAGGGAACTGCCGGGGGCAAAATCAGGAAGTTTCAGTGGGGGCAGGGAGGCAAGAACGCTGCAATATACAGCCTCTGCAAATGGCGGATGCCCTATTGGTTGGGCCTCCACTGGGGGAATTGAAATTTAGTGACTTCCCCTGACCTTACTCTCAGCAACAGAGTTCACCATCAGGTTCAACTGTGGTATAAGTACCAGGATTGCTAGGCCAAGGGTTTTTCAGGGCCACTGTGTTTATAGGTGTGGACCTTCATCCCACCCCATTGCACTCTGCAAAATATACCAACATGGTGCACAAATGATGCAGCGGGTCCACCAATATTGTAATGCTTGCCTCCTTCAGTCTTACCAAACTGCATGTAAAGACCATTGTTGAAATGGCAAGAGTTCTAATAGTTGGTCCAGCATAATCTTTAGGTTTTCTTCTGGAATAGAATGATCATGCCTGAAGGCCACTGTTCAGCTTTTAGTGCAGAGTGCGGCTGCTGGCATGTATTCACAGCACACTGGACTCCTAATGCTCTGCGCTACGGAATGGTAGGATATGATTCATATAATGAATTTCCACAATAAAGTAGAAAAAAAAAGTCACCCCACATTGTTCCAGTATTCCTCTTGCCTGCCCGTCCCCTCAAACAACAATGATGCCAATGGCGCCAGAGTTAATGGGAAGGGAAGGACTTCAAATTGAGTATCAGCCTTAAAAAGAACAAAAATCTAGAACGTGTCCCATTGTTCTAGTCTAAAATAGCATGAACAACAAAATTAATCCCAGTTAATCCCAAAACTCCAGTGTTAATCACCATGGCTGCGAGAGACCTAGTGCACATATTTCAATGTTACAATGTTCTTAATGTCCTGTAGCAATTAAGAGGTATAAAAGGCTTACTGTCCAAACTTTTACTGGTTCTCTTTTTATAAATAAAAATACAAATAGTCACTGTGCTTACCGAGCACCAGAGTAGCTGCTACATCACAACAGTCCAAATTCAAACTAATTGTTTCCAGATAAGACAGACGGCACCATAAACAAATCTCTTTTAATTAACTTTTTCAGTTCATGGTACTTACTTTCTTTCCCATGTCATGTTTGATTACTTCTTGAACCAACACATCTGCTAGTGTTTTGAAATCACTAACAAATTTCTTATTTTTCTCGTCCCCTTTTTTTTCCTGTACCAAAAGCTGAAAGAGCGTCTCCTCCTGCTTGCAAGCACGAGCAATGTTTGCTGATTTTTCTGAAGCATGGACGATTGCGTTCAAAAATTCGGACATCTTGAGATCCGGATGTCTATGCGTGATGACCTGGAACAAAAAAGAAGGGAGGCCTGTTACACTATGCAAAAACTACCATAATTTGCATACAGGACACAGCTTGTCTATGTATTCAAAATCGTGCCCAACTATTCTCATTACTCGGGAAGTACACAATTCATCCATTTTGAGGCAGTCCCATGTGACTGAATTGTTTGAAGGAGAAGGTTGCAATGCAAGGCTGATTCCTGGGAGGGAACTGAATACTCTGGTGCAAACTATCAAAGGACACCATCCAGGACAAAACAGCCCGCTTGATTGGCACCCCATCCACCACCCTAAACATTCACTCCCTTCATCATCGGTGCACAGTGGCTGCAGTGTTTACCATCCACAGGATGCACTGCAGCAACTCGCCAAGGCTTCTTCGACAGCATCGCCAAAACCCGTGACCTCTACCACCCAGAAGGACAAGGGCAGCAGGCACATGGGAACAACACCACCTGCACGTTCCCCCCCAAGTCACACACCATCCCGACTTGGAAATATATCGCCGTTCCTTCATCGTCGCTGGGTCAAAATCCTGGAACTCCCTTCCTAACAGCACTGTGGGAGCACCTTCACCACACGGACTGCAGCGATTCAAGAAGGCGGCTCACCACCATCTTCTCAAGGGCAATTAGGGATGGGCAATAAATGCTGGCCTTGCCAGCGACGCCCACATCCCATGAACGAATAAAAAAAAAGGTTGTTCATCTTTGGATCCAGTGGCAAAGTCAACATCATATATACTTCCATTAACATGGTACATTATAGGTGATTATGGGACTAATTGATCCAAAGCACTTTGTACTTACTTATGACAGGGGTGCCATTACTATGCATATGGCTATGGCATTACCGCGAAAATGGGCATTCCCATTAAATCAGTAACACCGTTGGAAAAGACTTGTTTAAATACCAAAATGAGCTTTGCTCTGAAACTAAAACGATAATGTTTACATAAGGTAAATAAATCATAAATCGCATCGACATGTTGTCACTGTCTAATGTTCCACAGTTGGCAACATCATTTATAACTTTTATCTTCTGTCGTTCTGTTACCCAATACAGTTCGGAGGTTTTAAGCTCATTCAGAAAGAAGCTGCGTAACACGGATGTTACCAGCTGCTGTCTGAGGAGATAATGATGGCAGTTCTCATAAAAAAATGGATATTTCCTTCATCCGACAATGTTTAAGCTAATTATAGCCTGAGTTCTGATCGATGATAAAGGGCTCCCTAAATGTGATTGCTCACAGAATGCTCACGTGTTCGTGTATGTTACTGAATGAACTAGCTATCCCTTTCCTAATTATACAAACTCTTATAAATCAATGAGTAGGGAGATTTGCTAAAAGTATCAGTGATGAAATCTTTATGGATTTGAACTGGCTATTATACAATAAAGAGACTAGAGTCTATTTTATTCATGATGTAAATCATATAAAAATAGTACAGTTTGTAAACTGTCAAGAAACTTTGTTTTTTGTAAATTCTCTTACTGTATTATTATCTAAATGTGATTTCCTCATGGTCGCAAAGTGCTGATATATACTTAGTAAAAGTGCAGAGGAAGAAATTGTTTTAAATACGGGGAATGTGCTACTGAATCTTTTTGCACAGGAACAGTTGGTGCTTTCCTCAACTTAGAAACAATCTGAAGAGAGCTACATTATTTTTTGACAGACCTGATGTTAATTTACAAACAAAGGTTAAGCTATCCAAGGGGTATATTTTTCCCCATATGTAAAGTAAAAGTACTTTTATTAAAGTTCCAATTTTAAACCAATGACAGTTAAAACAATTTTTATTTATCCATATACATAGGAAAATATACTCCACGACACAGCAAGTCATATTATCTGAAGCAAGGGGCTCGAATTTAGCAGGCCTGCAGGTTCCCAGCGGGTGGTCCTCCGGGAGCGTCGAAAACGCGAACGGCGAAATTAGTGGGTTGCCCACGCGATCGTAGCAGGCAATCCACTAATAGGATCCAATTACCTGCTCCTCCGGGGTCCACGGCGCTGGCCTGCGCGTCGGTCGGGCTGCGCATGCGCAGTACGATCTGTCAGCTGGAGGCTCTCTAGTTAAAGGGGCAGTCCTCCACTGACAGATGCTGCAACCAATGGGACAAATTGCAGCATGGAGCAGCCCAGGGGGAAGGCTGCTCCCAGTTTAATGATGCCTCACCCCAGGTATCATCAGATGGGGTGAGGAGGAGGGGGAGGACACAGATCTTCCCCCCGGCGGGCGGGAGGAAGCGGCCTGCCTCTGCCACCAAGAAGGCCTGGCTCGAGGTGGCAGAGGGGGTCACATGCGCCACCAACATATCGCCCACCTGCATACAGTGCAGGAGGCGCTGCAATGACCGCAGTAGGTCAGCCACAGTGAGAACACGAAGTCTTTCCCCTACACTCCGTCTGCCACAACACTGCCCCCACCCCAAATCTCCTTCGGCACCGCCAACACTATTCTGTCACATCACCCTTCATGCCCACTCACACCCCATCCTCATCTTACCTCCACCTACACACCTCGCCAGTACTCATCCTGCCACTAACACGCGACCCAATCCTCATACAATCTCATGGCTCCATCCCATACTCACCCTCTCGTGCATCTCCCTCACGGCCAGCCTCACTCAACCTGCCACCACCTGTGCTGCAGCCACAGGGCATGCATCACATATGTGCAGTAGGCAGGGTAAGGCAAACGTCTCGTCAGCATGAAGTGGGTGCACAAGGGTGTCTGAGGGTTTGTCATGGGTGTTACCCATATTGAATTTCAGAGCCACAAACAGCACACATTATATTGACACCACCACTGCCATGTCTCCGCGAATCCTGTCCATTGTGTCCAATAATGCCCGCTCCTGGGTATCACTATGAGGACCCACCACTGATGCCACCCATCGTGTTACTGCAGAGTAGGTGCAGGTGTATTTGCAGGGCTCGTCCGCGCAGACGACTGAGAGACATCGGCGGTGTAGCCGGCTGCACCCTGGAAGGATGCGGAGGAGAAGGTGTGGAGGACAGTGGTGACTTTGCCAGCGACAGGTAAGCAGTTGGTGCTGGGGCCAGCCAGGAGCAGCTCGGCATGAAAGAGGCTGCAGATCTCCACGACTACATGTCGAGCGAATCTGCGCCTCCCTGTGCACTGCTGCTCGGAGAGGTCCGGGGAGCTGCGCCTCGGTCTGTGGACCCTGTGGCGAGGGTAGTGCCCTCTGCGACGCGTCTCTCTCTGCGGTAGCCCTCCCTCCTGCTGTGCAGGTGGCGTGCAACCACACCGTGTTGGGGGGATCCACGTCTCTGCGGCGGACGGCGTGGACTGCGAGGCTGCTGGTGGTGGTCATGCTCTTCGTCCTCCGAGGGTGTCCACACACCACCCAACTGGCAGGTGTTGGTCTGAGGGGTTGTGCAGGGTAGGTGTGTGGGTCCTCGGACTGGGGCTGCGGTTTCGTGTCGGTCTGTCCTCTGGCTTGGCCGGGGGGTGGTGGAGGGCAGGGGTTGCCCTATGTGACGCGGTGGCCTCCTGCGTGGGTGTGTGCTCTCCCCCGTGGAGCGCACCTTGGCACCTGCCACAGGCTGCTGGCTGCAACACGCCTGGTTTGAAGGGTCCTGTTTCCCCCAGTGTGGGAAACTGACTGCTTTGAACCTAAAATCCCACACTTCCTCTTTTGACAGCTGCTTCAGCTCATTAACTGACCACAACGAGCAAGTTAAGTGCTCTCAAGTGGAACCCCGCTGGCTTTAATTGCCTGCGGGATTCCCACCAGCGGGGCTTTCGCGCGCAGCCCCGCACGTCAGCGCGGTACCCGGAAGTGGCCGGGATTTCGTCCGAATCCGGTCACGTGATCGGAGATCGGGATTTTCGGGGCCCCCCCGCTGGAAACCCGCAGGTAACCCGACCCTAAAATCGAGCCCAAGGTGTCTGTTTTCCAAGGAATGATCATCTCCCTGACATTTCCAACCTGATCCCTGCACTCACACAGAAAACACTAAACGCTTGACAGGAATTAACTGCGCTGTAGTGAATTCTGCATTCAAGGTGTGACTGAAGCTCTCTACCAGAAGACAACAATCCATTTCAGCATGGACCCCAGACAGCAGAAGCAAAGGGAGCTTGGCATTAATCAGCTGACTCACTTTCCCAAATGCAAGGGGCATTATTAACTGGACCTATGTTGTCATTCATGCATTTCCTCATAAATCAAGGCTGTACATGAATAGGGAAGGTTTCCAACCCCTGAACTTGCAGATGGTTTGCCACCTGCTGCTCAAAGCCATGCATGTCAATGCTCACTACCCAGGAACGAGGCATGATTCATTCATTTCTAGGCAGTCCAATGTGACTGAATTGTTTGGAGGTGAAAATCACATTGAAGACTGACTCCTGGTAGGTAAGGTATCTACACTGCACCTGTGGCTCATATCCCCTCTGGTGAAGCGTCATATTCAACTGCAGCAAATATATAATTATGCACAAGCCAATATTTGAACGCTTATCAAACAAGCTTTTGGGGTGCTCAGTTGTTACTTCTGATCCCTGAATTGGATCACTGCCATGTTTCCCTGTAAAAGTTGGAAAAATTGTTAGTGTTCTCCATGTCACACAACACTGACATCAGCAGAGACCTGGGACTGGAGAAGCATTGAGAGACAGCAGGACGAAAGGGAGCAACAGGATAAAGAAGAATATGCTAAAGAGCCAATGGCAAAGAAGGCTGGCAGTGAGTTATGGGAGGCCATTATAACCCGTTTGTTTCCATCAGAAGCCTGACAAAGTTCGAAAGGACTTCCACCCCTCATTTTTAATCAGGCAGACACCTTTTTATCCTGTTTCTTAAGGGCAATAGCTCTTCATCCTTTTGAAATAGCCAAGTTTGACGACATTTTCTTTGTAATAAAACAACAGAATGCAGTTTATAACGATAGAATATACCTTTAGTGATCTTTCCTGTGTATTTTAGAAAAGATGGGCAAAGTGGAAAAGGTAGGGGGGGTAGGCCTGATAATAAAGGATGAGTTAACGGCAGTAGTGAGAAAGGATCTTAGCTCAGAAAATCAGGATGTAGAATCAGTGTGGATGGAGCTAAGAAATAACAAGGAGCAGAACACACTGGTGGGAGTATATTATAGGGCCCCTAACACTAGTTATTAGTGTTGAACAAAGCATAAATCAGGAAATTAGAGGAGCATGTAACAAGGGCAATGCAATAATCGTGGGGGACTTTAATCTTCTTATAAACTGGGCAAACCAAATTGGCAAAAGTAGTTTGGAGGACGAGTTCATGGAACGCATTCAAAGCAGTCTTCTAGAACAATATGTCGTGGAACCAACCAGGGAACAGGCTATTTTATATCTAGTATCGTGTAATGAGACAGGGTTAATTAGTAATCTTACAGTTAAGGATTCTCTGGGGCAGAGTGATCATAATATGATCGAGTTTCATATTGAGTTTGAGAGTGATGTAGTTAAGTCTGAAACTAGGTTCTTAAATTTAAACAAAGCCAATTACGTAGGTATGAGTTGGCGAAGGTAGATTGGGAAATTAGATTAAAAGGTATGACGGTAGATAAACAATGGCAAACATTTAAAGAAATAATTCATAATTCTCAACAAATATACATTGATGAATAAGAACTCCATGAGAAAAGTGATCCTATCGTGGCTAACTAGAGGAGCTAAGGATAGTATCAGATTAAAAAAAGATGCTTACAAGGGCAATATATGCTGGCCATGCCAGCGACACCCACATCCCATGAATGAATAAAAAAAATCAATGTTGCCATGAAGAGTAGTGAGCCTGAGGATGGGGTGGGTTCTATAAATCAGCAAAGGATGACCAAGAAATTGATAAAGGGGGACAAAACTGAATATGAGAGTAAACTAGCAAGAAATATAAAACAGATTGTAAGAGCTTCTACAAGTATGTAAAAAGGAAGAGATTAGCGAAAGTAAACATGGGTCCCTTAGAGGCAGAGACAGGAGAAATTATAATGGGGAATAAGGAAATGGCAGAAACATTAAACAAATATTTTGTATCTGTCTTCACAGTAGAAGGCACAAAAGCAAACCGGAATAGTGGGGAAGCAGTGGGTCTAATGAGAGTGAGGAAGTGATTAAGATTAGTAAAGGAGAAATTAATGGGAGTAAAAGCCGACAAATCCCTTGGGCCTGATGGCCTACATCCTAGGTTTTTAAAAGAGGAGGCTGCAGAGATAGTGAATGCATTGGTTTTGATCTTCAAGAATTCCCTAGATTCCAGAAAGGTCCCTGTGGATTGGAAGGTTGCAAATGTAACCCCACTATTCAAGAAATGAGGGAGTGAAGAAATAGGGAACTATAGGCCAGTTAGCCTGACATCAGCAGTAGGGAAAATGCTAGAATCTATTAGTAAGGATGTAATAACAGGGCACTTAGAAAATCATAATATGATTAAACAGAGTTAACATGGCTTTATGAAAGGGCAATTGTGTTTGACAAATCTATTAAGAGTTTTTTGAGGGTGTAACTAGCTGGGTAGATAAGGGGGAACCAGTGGATGTAGTATATTTGGAATTTCAAAAGGCATTCGATAAGGTGCCACACAACAGGTTGTTACACAAGATTAGGGCTTCTGGGATTGGGGTTAATATATTAGCATGGATTGAGGATTGGTCAGTGGACAGAAAACAGAGTAAACGGATCATTTTCGGGTTGGCAGGTTGTAACTAATGAGTGCCGCAAAGATTGGTGCTTGGGCCTCAGCTGTTTACTATATATATCAATGGCTTAGATGAGGGGACCGAGTGAAAAGCATCCAAGTTTGCTGACGACACAAAGCTAGCTGGGAAAGTAAGCTATGACGAGGATGCAAAGAAACTGCAAAGAAATATACACAGGTTAAGTGAGTGAGCGAGAAGGTGGCACGTGGAGTATAATGTGGGGAAATGTGAAATTATCCACTTTGGTAGGAAGAATAGAAAAGCAGAATATTTTTTAAAAGGTGAGAGACTAAGAAAGGTTGGTATTCACAGGAGATTGAGTGTCCTTGTACACGATTCATAGAAAGTGACATACAGGAACAGCAAGCAATTAGGAAGGCAAATGGTACGTTAGCCTTTATTGCAAGGGGGTTCGAGTATAAGAGTAAGGAAGGAGGTCTTGCAGCAATTATTTAGGGCTCTGGTGAGACCACTGGAATACTGTGTACAGTTTTGGTCTCCTCACCCAAGGAAAAATGTACTTGCATTAGAGGGGGTGCAACGAAGGTTCACTAGATTGATTCCTGGGATTAGAGGGTTTACCTATGAGGAGAGATTGAGTAGAATGGGCCCATATTCTCTGGAGTTTAGAAGAATGAGGTGATCTTATTGAAACGTATAAAATTTTTAGAGGGCTTGACTGGGTAGATACTGAGAGGCTGTTTCCGCTGGCTGGAGAGTCTAGAACTAGGGGTCACAGACTCAACTTCAGAGGCCATTTAGGACCGAGATGAGGAAAAATTTCTTCACGCACAAGGTTGTGAATCTTTGGACTTCTCTACCCCAGAGGGCTGTGGATACTCAGGCATTGAGTATATTCAAGATTGAGATCGACAGATTTTTGGACGCTAAGGGAATCAAGGGATATGGGGATAAGGCAGGAAAGTGGAGTTGAGGTAGAAGATCAGCCATGATCTTATTGAATGGTGGAGCAGGCTCGAGGGACTGTACGGCCTACTCCTGCTCCTAGTTCTTATGTTCTTATCCTATGTTCTTATGGTCTTAGTGTCTATGTGCACGTGGCCTTTAACTGCTGAAGAATTACCTCTTCAAAAAATCTTCCTAGCCATTCATGAATCATTTACTTCTATGTACCAGTGGGTATGGTACTGCTAACCCTGATGTTCTTGCTCCTTTAGATGAGGGGCTAGAAGTCAGGGAAGGCTGTTGCAGCTAAAACTCTGGATAGTCTCTGACTGGAGTAGTGACAATGACCCTGCCGCTGTGCTTACGTCCTTGCTTTCAGAAGCACCCTTCAAAGCCTTGATGGTATGCATACCAGAATGCTGAAGGAAGTCAAAGAGGGACTAGCAAATGCTTTGACTGCAATCTATCCAACATCCCTTGGATATGGAAATTGTGCCAGAGGACTGGAGAGTTTCCAATGTAATGCCTCTGTTTAAAAAGGGAGAAAGGGATAAACTACACAACTATAGACCAGTCAGACAAACTTTGGTTAAGTTTCTAGAAGCCATAATTCTCACTTAGTAAAACATGGATGAATTAAAGATAGCCAGCATGGATTTGTAAAAGGCATATCATAGCTGACAAATAGGAATTGAAGTGGATGTTGTTCATATGCAGTTCTGTTTCTGCATTAACTAGGTGGCTAGCTTCAAAGTGTAGTACTTTTTCTCATATCTTTCTATGCCCTTTGGGTTTTGGAGCCAGTGTTGATACATTCAGTCATTCAGATCCAGACAGGCTGCACATGTACTTGGTTAGTGTCCCACACACTAGTCACAAGAATATCATCTTGGTTTTCATGATGACATAAAAGAAGTATGTTTTGGATGCCGGTTGAGGTGGTAATGAAGGGGGTGGGGAGGTAATCGGGAGGGGGGCAAGTGGTGGCCAGCAGCGGCCCACAAATTCAATGTGGAGCTGGGAGAAGCACTCCTGCTCCTGCCGGCTCCACAATGAGGTAAGCAAAAAAATAAAAACTTATGTTCCAGGAGACAGCCTCCATCGGTCCCTTTAAGGTTTGGCTGCCAAGCGCCTGAGAATACTGACTGCAGTATGCACGGCGCATGCTGCGGTCAGTCGCTAACGAATTTTGTAAAGGGGACCTGCAACAGGCGCCAAGCTCCCGACTGCATATGCAAACGGCCTAATGACTGTTTCAGGTGCAGGCCCTGGACACCCATAAAGGAGCTTTACCAATATGGTGGGCGGAGCACTTCTGGCCTGCCATGTTGGATACTTATGCACCCGTTTTATGCCTGTAACTGATACATAGGCGCGAACAGATTTCTAGGCGTATACCTTTAATATTGAATTGTCGCATTTTACTTCCTTTTAAGAAGATAAGTGTTTGTCTGAAATTGAATTATTTAGAATAGATTACCATAGCCTTCGGCGAAATCAGGGCGAACGTCTGGACTACAGAGCGTTTAGCCTCACAACATAATACAAATGATCAGCAAACACTATATAGAAAACAATTAAGGAGCAAGAATTTATTGAAGTTTTTAGCTTGTAATTGTGGTTGTTCAGAACTAACGGTTTTACAATGGTCGCACTGTTCATAAAGCAAAGTGCTACAATCTTGGTCCGTTTTATTTTGAGGTCCTTCTAATTAAACTCCAGTTTTGCAACACTACAGCCCCAGGTTGAATTATTTAAAACACAACTATCTGAGTGTTACTTTCTTGTCTTGCCGAACCAAGAGGATAATTTTCCAGAATTTGTACTTTGTCCCTAACTCATGAGGGAAAAGTTACACCCATGGCCCGTTTAGATTGGTATTTAAGATAAAGCAAAACGCTACTACTCAGTCCTAACAGCAGCTGCACAACTTATCATAAATAAAGGAAAACCCAGCATCCAGATCACAAGCTGAAAGTCTCTCAACAGTCATTGCAAATAAACCACAATATTATGCATTTCTTTTTGACAAGGTGCGGCAATTGAACTACTTGACTCGTCTGCTCAGTCCAGTCAACGTATATAACTTCATAACTAGATACACCTTCAAAGTACACAAAATGTTCTCCTTTCCTTCAACAATTGGTTGACTCATCACCGACACAACATAACTGAAGATCATTTCTAACCTAGAAGCTGACATACAGTAGAAATCCATTTTATTCTTAATATTAATACCTTCCATTGAATAACTACTATCGAAAAGTTATTTGCTACTTTAGACTGCAAGATTTTGTGACATTGCCAATGTATTGATCTTGATATCATTAAAGGGGCACTGCCTTCACAAAAAATGTTTTTGGCACACTCTGTCATTTGAGAAAAAAGCGAGAAGAACTGCATCATTTGTGTCATGGTGACATATTTTGACAAGACGTAAATCATGTGTCTGTGCAAGGGAAGAAAGGCTTCATATCACTGTTTTAAATAAAGACAGTTCCCCTTTTACGCAATGAGAGCTATGCAGAACAATGATGGCATAATTGGCACAAATTAATCTTTAACTAACCTGTGTGGTCTGGACACAAGTAATAAAAGGTCCACAGTAGAATTAATTTCAGTAGCACTTTGCATTGATATCTATCAATCTACCCAACTGATGTCTGGCTTGTATTGCAATAAGTGACTGCTAATCAAGCAAAGCTTTTATTCTTAATAACAGTATTTAATACAAGGGCTTTGTCTCAATATATTTTGTCAGACTTTCAACCAGTTACAGGTGTTTAATCTGTCAATAAATGTTAAGTGCTGTATTTGCATTCGGCCAGGCAAAAGTGAATCCAAGGGCATTCTTAAACGGCACTGTACTAAGAGTCACCATCCAATTACTCCAGCTTCAGTGATTTGTGTTAGATCTTAGCTGTTTCTTTTAATCATCTGACTCCATTTAAAAACATTGCCAGTCTTTAAATGTCAGCATAAAACTATTCAAAAATGAAAACAGTCATCTCATCCCATCCTCCATTATGTTGAAAATGTCTGTCAAACATAATTACTAAGGCCACCCACAAGATCTGCACCTAATATTTTCAATCTACCATTTTAAGAACATAAGAGCAGAAGAAATAGGAGCAGGAGTAGGCCACATGGCCCCTTGAGCCTGCACTGCCATTCAATCAGATCATGGCTGATCTTCGACCTCAACTCCACTTTCCCGCTCGATCCCCATATCCCTTGATTCCCCTAGAGTCCAAAAATCTGTCTATCTCAGCCTCGAATATATTCAACGACACAGCATCCACAGCCCTCTGGGGTAGAGAATTCCAAAGATTCACAACCCTTGAGCGAAGAAATTCCTCCTCATCTCAGTCTTAAATGGCCGACCCCTTGTCCTGCGACTATGCCCCATAGTTATGGACCCTCCAGCCAGGGGAAACAACTTCTCAGCATTTACCCTGTCAAGCCCCCTCATAAACTTATATGTTTCAATGAGGTCACCTCTCATTCTTCTAAACTCCGGAGAGTATAGGCCCATTCTACTCAACCTCGCCTCATAGGACAACCTTCGCATCCCAGGAATTAATCTAGTGAGCCTTCATTGCACTGCCTCTAAGGCAAGTATATCCTTCCTTAGATAAGGAGACCAAAACTGTACACAGTATTAGAGATGAGGTCTCACCAAAGCCCTGTACAATTGTAGTAAGACTTCCTTACTTTTGTGCTCCAAACCCCTTGCAATAAAGGCCAACATTCATTTGCTTTCCTAATTGCTTGCTGTACCTGCATGCTAACTTTTTGTGTTTCTTCTACAAGGATACCCAAGTCTCTCTGTACACCAACATTCAATAGTTTCTCAGCATTTAAAAAATATTCTGTTTTTCTATTCTTCCAAGCAAAGTGAATAACCTCACATTTCCCCACATTATTTTTTTTTATTCGTTCATGGGATGTGGGCGTTGCTGACGAGGCCGGCATTTATTGCCCACCCCTAATTGCCCTTGAGAAGGTGGCGGTGAGCCGCCTTCTTGAACCGCTGCAGTCCGTGTGGTGAAGGTTCTCCCACAGTGCTGTTAGGAAGGGAGTTCCTGGATTTTGACCCAGCGACGATGAAGGAACGGCGATATATTTCCAAGTCGGGATAGTGTGTGACTTGGAGGGGAACGTGCAGGTGGTGTTGTTCCCATGTACCTGCTGCTCTTGTCCTTCTAGGTGGTACAGGTCGCGGGTTTGGGAGGTGCTGTCGAAGTAGCCTTGGCGAGTTGCTGCACTGCATCCTGTGGATGGTACACACTGTAGCCACAGTGCGCCGGTGGTGAAGGGAGTGAATGTTTAGGGTGGTGGATGGGGTGCCAATCAAACGGGCTGCTTTGTCCTAGTTAGTGTCGAGCTTCTTGAGTGTTGTTGGAGCTGCACTCATCCAGGCAAGTGGAGAGTATTCCATCACACTCCTGACCCATGCCTTGTAGATGGTGGAAAGGCTTTGGGGAGTCAGGAGGTGAGTCACTCGCTGCAGAATACCCAGCCTCTGACCTGCTCTTGTAGCCACAGTATTTATATGGCTGGTCCAGTTAAGTTTCTGGTCAATAGTGACCCCCAGGATGTTGATGGTGGGGGATTTGGTGATGGTAATGCCGTTGAATGTCAAGGGGAGGTGGTTAGATTCTCTCTTCTTGGAGATGATCATTGCCTGGCACTTGTCTGGCGCAAATGTTACTTGCCACTTATCAGCCCAAGCCTGGATGTTGTCCAGGTCTTGCTGCATGCGGGCTCAGACTGCTTCATTATTTGAGGGGTTGCGAATGGAACTGAACACTGTGCAATCATCAGCGAACATCCCCATTTCTGACTTTATGATGGAGGGAAGGTCATTGATGAAGCAGCTGAAGATGGTTGGGCCTAGGACACTGCCCTGAGGAACTCCTGCAGCAATGCCCTGGGGTTGAGATGATTGGCCTCCAACAACCACTACCATCTTCCTTTGTGCTAGGTATGACTCCAACCACTGGAGAGTTTTCCCCCTGATTATACTCCATCTGCCACCTTCTTGCCCACTCACTTAACCTATCTATATCCCTTTGCAAATTCTTTGTGTCTTCCTCACAGCTTACTTTCCCACCTAGCTTTGTATCGTCAGCAAACTTGGATACATTACACTTGGTCCCTTCATCTAAGTCATTAATGTAGATTGCAAATAGCTGAGGCCCAAGCACTGATCATTGCAGCACCCCACTAGTTACAGCCTGCCAGCCTGAAAGTGACCCATTTATCCCTACTCTCTGTTTTCTGTCCGTTAACCAATCCTCTATCCATGCTAATATGCTACCCCCAACCCCATGAGCCCTTATCTTGTGGAACAACCTTTTACGTGGCACCTCATCAAATGCCTTTTGAAAATCCAAATATACGACATCCACTGGTTCCCCTTTATCTACCCTGCTAGTTACATCCTCAAAAAACTCTAATAGGTTTGTCAAACATGATTTCCCTTTCATAAAACTATGTTGACTCTGCCTAATCATATTATGATTTTCTAAGTGCCCTGTTACCACTTCCTTAATAATGGTTTCCAGCATTTTCCCGACGATTGATGTCAGGCTAACTGGCCTGTAGTTCCCTGTTTTCTTTCTCCCGCCTTTCTTGAATAGCGGGGTCTCATTTGCTACCTTCCAATCCGCTGGGACCGTCCTAGAATCTCGGGAATTTTGGAAGAACATAACCAGTGCATTCACTATCTCTGCAGCCACCTCTTTTAGAACCCTAGGATGTAGGCCATCAGGTCCAGGGGACTTATCAGCTTTTAGTCCCATTAGTTTCTCAAGTACTTTTTCTCTACTGATATTAAATACTTTAAGTTCCACACTCTCATAGACACTTGGTTCCCCACTGTTTCTGGTATGTTTTTTGTGTCTTCTACTTTGAAGACAGATACAAAATATTTGTTTAATGCATCTGCCATTTCCTGATTCCCCATTATTTCTCCTGCCTCAGCCTCTAAGGGACAAACGTTTACTTTTGCTACTCTCTTCCTTTTTACATACTTCTAGAAGCTCTTACAATCCGTTTTTACATTTCTTACTGGTTTACTTTCATATTCTATTTTCTCTCTTTTTATCAATTTTTTGGGCCATCCTTTGTTGGTTGCTAAAACTCTCCCAATCCTTAGGCTTACCACTCTTCTTGGCAACATTATAGGCCTCTTTTTTTATTCTAATACTATCCTAACTTCTCTAGTTAACCATGGGTGGATCACTTTTCCCATGGAGTTTTTATTTTTCAATGGATTGTATATTTGTTGAGAATATTGAAATATTTCTTTAAATGTTTGCCATTGCTTTTCAACCGTTATACCCTTTAATTTGGTTTCCCAATCTACCTTAGCCAGCTCACCCCTCATACCTATTTAAGTTTAAGACTCAAGTTTCTGACTTGAGTATGTCACTCTCAAACTCAATGTGAAATTCTATCATATTATGATTACTCATCCCCAGAAGATCTCTTACTGTGAGATTACTAGTTAACCCTGTCTCATTACATAATACAAAATCTAAAACAGCCTTTGGACTTTGGATGAAGACTTTGTAAATTGCAATTACCATTTATGGTTTCTCCTTTTTGTTCCATCCCTCTCTCACCGTTGTCAGCTCTGGTGGTGAGAAAATGGAGAACACACGACTTTGGACCTTTTGATTACAATGTCACCCCGTAGTTCAGTCAACAGGAGGTATATTTACAATCTACAGACAGACGCAGTTGCAGTATTTCCTTAAGTGGTAGCCCATAGAGATTGCTGTAGAATTATTGCAGCTCATGTATCAGCAAGTGGCCACCACATGCACTCGGCGCTGGGTGTTTTTAGCTGCTTGAGACAAGCGCCTTTACCTTTACATTACCACAACTTTTGCAAGAGTGTTGTCAGCAGATTTCGGGGGTGGGGGGGGAGGTGTGTTTGAGTATCCTCAGTCCTAGATTAGCCAGAAAAAAACATTTTGTACAACACCAACAGCTACTTTACTAAGTGGTTTCCACAAGAAACCTTTGATTTCTTTGATGTTAGAAGTGTCTTAATTCACATTGTGAAACTATGCAGTGAATAACTACATCACAACCCTATGCTTTCCCTCAAAGTTTTTGTTACTATTATAGTACAAAATGCACAGATAAAATAAAATACGAACTACTGCACAACAACACAGTGAATAGCAGTAACATCAAATAATATTATTTTTAAAAAGACCAATTGGGAAAACATCTAAATACAGAAATTGTAAAACAAGTAAAGAAAGGTAGTAATATCACAGAGAATGGTCTCAATCATGGACAAGTTATATGTATCAGAGAGAGAGAGAGAGAGAGGGAAAATAGAGAAAGAGACAGAAAAGACTCAAGAATCATCACTTTATGCCCTGAATCCGGTGATGGAAGGAGAAAGAAGCCAGATTCTAGTAAAAAGTTTTGCAATCCAGTACCACATTCTTCTGGAATTCTTGGCAATGTTCAAAGTTTCTAGACTTATGGAAAGTTCTGCTCTTACCTCGACAGGCACTCGCTGACTCAGTTCTCTTTCAGCAGATGCCAATATTTTTAAAAAATTCATTCTGGGGATGTGGGCGTTGTTAGGAAGGCCAGCATTTATTGCCCATCCCTAGTTGCCCTTGAGAAGGTGGTGGTGAGCTTCCTTCTTGAACCGCTGCAGTCCAACATACGTCCAATTGAGTATCAGATTGACGTTTCCAGCACATTAGAATAATTTTGTTATCAGGGCTGTCAAATTCAAAACAATCCTATGCTGCAATCTGATAAACACCATTGGGCCTCCAAAGATGATCAAGACAGCTAGAAGGAAATATGAACTGCGTAATTCATTTTTTTTTAGTGCAAACAGTGACTCTGATTGAACAGTGGACTGTACATTGTGTCCTACAATGGATCTTCCGAGGAGTTCTGATAGGTTTGTACTCTGTACCTGCTGTAGGCCTCAGTGTAAACAAAGTGGCTCTCCTCCTACTTTTACTGTAAAACTATTAAAAACTAGTACCATCCTGGTGCATGCACTGTCCATATCTGTACATGCACAGATTTTTAAATACATTTTCCTTCGTATCAATTTGAATGCTTACAGCAGAGGCACTGTAGTAAAATTGTTGCATTACAGGTACAAAAGGAAGACTTGGAGTAGGCTGCTTGATGGCAGCCTTTGCTGCCCCTACCGTTTATGATGATAGAAAACCAAAGTCGGCTGTCATACCTGGCACTTCCAACTTTCAGAAACACAGGAAAAGGTAAATTTCCTTTAAGATTCTTCATCTAGAATCATAGACTCATAGAATGATACAGCACAGGAGGCCATTCGGCCCATCATGCCGATGCCAGATCTTTGAAAGAGCTTTCCAATTAGTCCCACTCCTCTGCTCTTTCCCCATAACACTGCAAAATTTTCCCCTTCAAGTATTTATTGTGTAATTTACATCAGCAAATGGAGACTGAATCATATCAATCAGCTCCCATTTGCTGTTATAACTTGGGTATAATTCCCTCTGCAGGCAACAATTTTTAAAAAATCAACTCACTACTGCAAGCCCATTATTTTTAACAAAAACAGGAACTATTTTGAATGTGGAGTTATTGAGACAATGAGTGCAGGTTGCTGAGCAGGAAAACATGCAGGAAATATGCCACAAATGGCACAAACTCTACATTTCATTTGTTGTAAGTTCAGATTCTGTATGATTCATCTTAATTACCACTCTCGAATAGTCTAGTACAATTTACGTACATTGATTATATTAAATAATTAAAAATAGCACTATCACCACAAACTACCAACATGTGAACTTTATGCAAACATGTCAGGGAAATCTTTTTTATTTGTTAGCCAAATACTCAGCAAGATGATGTCAATGTTTATTTTTAATTAATTCTTGGGATGTGGGAGGTCACTGGCAAACCCAGCATTTATTGCCCATCCCTAGATGCCCTTGAGAAGGTGGTGGTGTGCCTTCTTCTTGAGCCGCTGCAATCTGTGTGGTGAAGGTACTCACACAATGCTGTTAGGTAGGGAATTTCAAGATTTTGACCCAGTGATGATGAAGGAACATGTCTAAGTCACGATAGTGTGACTTGAAGGGGAACTTGGAGGTGATGGAGTTCCCATGCACCTGCTGAGCTTGTCCTTCTAGGTGGTGGAGGTCGCAGGTTTGGGAGGTGCTGCCACAGAAGCTTTGTTAATTGCTGCAGTGCATCCTGTAGATAGTACACACTGCAGCCATAGTACACCTGTGGTGGAAGGTGTAGATGTTTAGGCTAGTGGACGAGGTGCTGATCAAGCAGACTGCTTTGTTCTGGATGGTGTCGAGCTTTTTGAGTGTTGTTGCAGCTGTACCCATCCAGGCAAGTGGGGAGTATTCCATCATATTCCTGACTTGTGCCTTGTAGGTGGTAGAGAGGCTTTGAAGAGCCAGGAGGTGACCTACTCGCCGCAGAATACCTAGCCTCTGACCTGCTCTACTGGCACGGAATTTATGTGGCTGGTCCAGATGAGTTTCTTGTCAATGGTGACCCTCCAGGGTTGTTGATGGTGGGGGGGCTTGGCAATGGTAATGCCATTGAATGTCATGGGGATGATGTAAGGCTCTCTTTTGTTAGAGATGGTCACCGCCTGGCACTTGTGTGGCACGAATGTTACTTGCCAGCCCAAGCCTGGATGTTGTACAAGTCTTGCTGCATGCGGGCATGGACTGCTTCATTACCTAAGGAACTGCGAATGGAGCCAAACACTGTGCAATCAACAGCGAACAGCCCCACTTCTGACCTTATGATGGAGGGAAGGCCATTGATGAAACAGCTGAAGATAGTTGAGCTTAGAACGCTGCCCTGAGGAACTCCTCCATCAATGTCCTGGGGCTGAGATGATAGGCCTCCAATAACCATCTTCTTTTGTGCCAGGTATGACTCCAGCCACTGGAGAGTTTTCCTCAATCCCCAATGACTTCAGTTTTGCTAGGGCTCCATTGTGCCACACTTGGTTGAATGCAAAGGCAATCACTTTCACCTCACCTCTGGAATTTAGTCTTACATTTGGACCAAGGCTGCAATGAAGTCTGGAGTCGCGTGGTTCTAGCAGAACCCAAACTGAGCATCAGCGAACAGGTTATTGGTGAGTAAGTGCTGCTTGATAGCACTGTTGATGATTCTTTCCATCAGTTTGCTGCTGATTGGGAGTAGGCAGATAGGGCAATAATAGGACAGCGTGGATTTGTCCATACTTGGGCAATTTTCCACATTGTTGGGTAGATGCCAGTATTGTATTGGAACAGCTTAGTTAGAGGTGCAGCTAGTTTTGGAATACAGGCCTTCAGCATTACAGCCGAGATATTGTTGGGCCTTTGCTGTGTCCAGTGCACTCAGCTGTTTCTTGATGTCACGTGGGGTGAACTAAATTGGCTGAAGACTTGCATCCGTGCAGACCTCAGGAGGAGGCCGAGAGGATCACCCACTTGGCACTTCTGGCTGAAGGTGATTGCAAACGCTTCAGCCTTGCCTTTTGCACTCACTTGCTGGGTGCTGCTATCGTTGAGGTTGGGAATGTTCATAGAGCCTCTTCCTCCTGTTAGTTGCTAAATTGTCCACCACCATTTGCGACTGGCTGTGGCTGGGTTGCAAAGCATTGACCTGATCCATTGGTTGAGGGATTGCTTGGCTCTGCCTATAGCATGCTACTTTCGCTGTTTAGCATGCATGTAGTCCTGTGTTGTAGCACCTCATTTTCAGGTATGTCTGGTACAGCTGCAGGCATGGTCTTCTACACTGCTCATTGAACCAGGGTTGGTCATTTGGCTTGATGGTGCTGGAGGAGTGAGGGATACGCCGGGCCATGAGGTTATAGATTGTGGTGGCATACAATTCTGCTGCTGCCTCATGCCTGTTCAGTTTTGAACTGCTAGATCTGTTCTTAATCTATCCCACTTAGAATGGTGGTAGTGCCACACGACACGATGGAGGGTGTCCTCAGTGTAAAGATGGAACTTGGTTGCCACAAGGACTGTGCGATGGTCTCTCCTACCAATGTTGTCATGGATCTGCGACAGGTAGATCAGTGAGGACGAGGTCAAGTAGGCTATTTTCTCGGATTGGTTCTCTTATCATCTACCGCAAGCCCAGTCTGGCAGCTATGTCCTTTCGGACTCTACCAGCTCGGTCAGTGGTGGTACGACCGAGCCACTGATGGTGATGGACATTGAGGTCCCCCACCCAGAGTACACCTCAGTGCTTCCTCCAAGTGGTGTTCAACATGGAAGCTTACCAATTCATCAGTTGAGTGGGGGGGGGGGGGGCGGTAAGTGGTAATCAGCAAGAGGTTTCCTTGCCCATGTTTGATCTGAAGCCATGAGGCTTCATGGGTCCAGAGTCAATGTTAAGAACTCCCAGGGCCACTCCCCCTTACAGTATACCCACTTTTGCTGGTGGAACAGGACATACCCAGGGATGGTGATGGATGTATCTAGGATGTTAGCTGATAGATATGATTCTGTGCTTATGACTATATCAGACAGTTGCTTGACAGCTCTTTGACACAAATCCCCAGATGTTATTGATGAGGACTTTGCAAAGTTGACTGGGCTGGGTGTACCTTTATCATGTCCTGATTCAATGCCTAGGTCACATCTGAGTGGTTCGTCCGGTTTTTGGCTTGTTTTTATTTCTAGCAATTTTGATACAACTGAGTGGCTCACTAGGCCACTTCAGAGAGCAGTTAAGAGTCAACTACATTGGTGTGGGACTGGAGTCACACAGATAAGCACAACAAGTTTCCTTCCCTGCAGGACAGTAGAGTTTGAGTTTTGAGAGGACTAGTTGAGTTTTTTACGACAATCCAACAGCTTCATGGTCACTTTACAGGTACCAGATTTTTTTTTAAACTGAATTCAAATTCTCAAACTGCCATGGTTTGAACTCACATTCTCTGGATTATTAGTCCAGGCCTCTGGATTACTAGTCCAGTAACATAACCACCATGCTACTGTACCCCCTTTCAGATGAGACGTTAAACCGAGCCTGCCCTCTCAGGTTGACTTAAAAGATCACATGGCACTATTTTGAAGCAGAGCAGCGGAGTTCTCCCCGGTGTCCTGGCCAATATTTATCCCTCAACCAGCACCTAAAAACAGACGATCTGGTAATTATCACATTGCTGTTTGCGGGACCTTGCTGTGTGCAAATTGGCTGCCGCATTTCCTACATTACAACAGTGAATTCGCTTCAAAAGTATTTCATTGGCTGTAAAGCGTTTAGGGACATCCTGAGATCGTGAAAGGCGCTATATAAATGCGTGTCTTTCTTTTTCTTTCTTTATAACAAAAACAGAAAAAGCTGGAAATACTCAGCAGGTCAGGCAGAACACATGGAGGGACAGAAGTCAGTCAGTCAACTTTTCACATCTAAGACCTGAGGAAGGTTCTTTCGACCTGAAACGTTGACTGACTAACTTGTGTCTCTCCACAGATGCTGCCTAACCTGCTGAGTATTTGCAGCTTTTTTTATTTTTGCTTTTGGATTTTTAGCATCTGCAGTATTTTGCTTTTTGTTTCTTTCCCGGCCTGTGCCGACCTAGCATGTGGTGTAGGCATCACAATTGGCCTCAGCAATTCTGTGTTAGGGAGGAGAAATCAGACAGGATTCACGCTTCTGACCACTGTCTAGTAATCTCTGCTGGAGATGAGCATGTCAGGTAGCAGGATTGGGCTCACTTGTGATAACCCCTGAAGTTGAGTATCTTGTTAGCACTCACTGCCGAGCTCGAACGTAAATAATTGCCATTTAGGCAATGGGCAGAACTGCGCCCTTGGGAGTCAGCACCTCCAGGAGGGAAGGGCAGCAAAGAAAATTAACAGTGGGAATAAGGGTGTTGGTGTGGCAATTGCTTAGGCTGTTCTTGTGAAAATAAAATGTCTCCTCTGGCTATTCTCCCACACCGTAGAAGATAGTCACGTTTAACATATGTATCGAATAAAATTGTAATTTGAGGGTATGTGCAGCACTTGGGCCGGATTTTGCTGTAAAAATAATGGTGAGGCACAGCAGCTTTCCATCTGTAGCGAAGGCGGTTACTAACCCTCCTTGCTTCCCTGCACTGCAGCAAGGAGGGCTATGGACTCTGTGCTAGGGTATACTTACCAATAACCAGTCTGGGGGGAGAGGGGGGTTATAGCTGAGAAGACATCCTCTATTGCAGGGATGAAGCAACTCGGGTAATACTGAACCAGCCCTCGTGAGAACCTCTGCCCCCTAGGCTCACTTCCCCCCCCCCCCCTCTGATGTGACTTTTGAGGTTTTTGCCTCCTGTTCGAATCCCACCCTCTCCAATCCTCAACACGGAAACACCCCCACCCCACCCCACAAAAAAAATGTACAGCTGGAAATAAAAAAGAAACCGGTGAAAAGCAAGCGCGCAATAAAAACAGGCGGGTGTTCTCAGAGCTATTTTTCCAGAAGATCGCCCCTTTTCAATGGCAGTTTTCTGCATGCTATTAGATCTGAATCTCCAAAAAATGTTCAGTCTAGTAGATTAGGCCAAGCACAATCATCCCTCTTTTCCTCCCAGCTTCTCGGATCTCCCTGCGAACAACACCAGTAGCCACATGCAAGCTGTCGGATCACATTACCTGATCGGTTGTGGTCCGTCCGACACGACAGCGCTCAGATCCCCGGTGGGACAGCAGCTCAGGAAGTCATTCTCTGGCCCCGGGGGTGGCTGCACACAGTTAGTGGGAGTGTGCAAAAAGCTCAGCGGTTGAAATGGCCCGGGTCTGCTGAATGGGGGGGGGGGGGGGGGAAGAGAAGAAGCGATATATTCGCTGACAAGCAGAGTCACACTCACGCCTAGGGCTTGTGATGGATGGGCACTGTCGCTGTGTGAAAGCCACAGGCTGCTCTGGTTGCAAGTATCGGGGATCCAGCACAGCAAAGCTGCCACCCGCAGGGCGAAGTGTGAACACCACCCTCGGAACATTGCGCACAATAACCCACAGCTCTCTCCCACCCCACCCCACCCCACCAAAAAGAGCAGCTTTCAACTTTACTCTGCTCATTACTAATTACTTAAAAAAATACACTCAAAAACATATCTGCAGTAACGTAAGTAAAATAAAATTCTCCCGACTGAGTAGCTTTTTTAATTCATTATCAGGATGTGGGCATCACTGGCATTTATTGCCCAGCTCTAATTGCCCTTGAGAAGGTGGTAGTGGTGGGCCCTCTTCTTGAACCGCTGCAGTCCGTATGGTGAAGGTGCTCCCACAATGCTGTTAGGTGGGAAGTTCCAAGATTTTGACCCAGCCACGATGAAGGAACCGCAATATATGTCCAAGTCAGGTTGGTGTGTGACTTGGAGGCGATGGTGTTTTAATGCAGAAGAAGCCTCGGTGAGTTGCTGCAGTGTGTCATATAGATGGTACACACTGCAGCCATGGTATGCCGATGGTGGAGGAAGTGGATAGTAATGGTCTCAGTAAAAGTAGAAAGCTATAATTCCTCACACAAAACAGTGCTTTAACACAGAACATGGAAATAAAGAGAGGGAAAGAAAGATTGGATTAGGAGAGAGAAGGAAAAAAAGTCAGAAAGGAAAAGTAAAACATTTTGTTAAATTTTTTAACATTTTTAAAAATTTGACATTTTTTAAATCTCCAACAAGGAATGAGACTCCACACTAATAATAGTTAATTTTCAGTACCAGAGAGGTTGATTGGCAGTAATTAACAACTGTCGCGTGATTAAAAGGGTACTTACGCTTGAAATGACAAGACTTAACTTTCTGTGGCGAGTTTAGTTCGTTTCTAATGTGCAAATACAGTAACTTCATGATCTTCAATGCATTTCAATGGTGAGGCAGACATTGAATTGCCCTTTTCACGAAGTTAACAGCGGAGCGGCGCATCTCAGACAGCAACTTTTGGATATTGGCATTTAACCGTGCATCCGCTCCTCGTCTGAAGTTGCTATAACATTTATTGTAAATAAATAATGGTGAGCGCCATTATCCTCACCGTTAATTTGACTACAAGATCTAGTCCATTATATTGTACAAATGGTTCAAGTTACTTCTCTGTTTAAAATGTTGCTCGCACCCAATCACCCCAACATATAATGTTGAAACATTTTGGAGACAGATACACAGAATGGTATTTTTAAAAGTTCACCCTATGTCTGCTCGTGTTATCCGTCTCTTACCACTTTTCTGATTGTCTTTTCTGGTAGTCGATCTCCCGCATAGCATGTGTTTTAAGGCCGGACTTCGCTGCTCTGCTCATGTCTGACTATTAACTTGGGAGAATCCATGTTACATTCTTCTGCTTTTGCTGCGTTTTGCCTGAGTGGCATTTACACAGGCTCAGATTTGGATGGGCCTGGCTGCTTATTGGATAGGCTATGGCCCATCCAGTGGTTATGCCCCTATAGCAAGTACCCACTACGGAAATGTTAAATCTGGAAAATTATATCAAATTAAATTGCGAGAATAGGAGACAGGGATACAAATTTAAACTAGTGCAAAGGTTCCTAGTCTCTTGCCATTTTTTTAATTAGCAAAGGGATTTAGTTGACCAGGTACACATATCACTAAAACGTAATCAAAAAGGCTAATGTAATGTTAGCCTTTATCGTAAGGGGGCTGGAATATAAAGAGGAGGAGGTGATGCTTCTGTTGTACTGAGCCTTGGTCAAACTCCATCAGGAGTACTGCGTTCAGTTTTGGATACCAAACCTCAGGAAGGATATATTGACCTTGGAGGGGGTTACAGTGCTGATTCACCAGAATTATACCAGTGCTTAAAGGGTTAAAATATGAGGCCAGGTTGCATAATCTTGGCTTGTATTCCCTTGAGTTTAGAAGGTTGAGGGGTGATCTAATTGAGGTGTTTAAAAATGATAAAAGGATTCAATAGAGTAGATACAGAGAAGCTATTTCCTCTGGTGGGGAAATCCAGAACAAGGGAGCACAATCTTAAAATTAGAGCTAGGCCATTCAAGAGTGAAATGAAACTCTCTTCCCCCAAAGGTTGTACATGCTGGGTCAATTGAAATTTTCAAGATCAAGATCGACAGATTTTTATTAGGTAAGGGTATTAATGGATAAGGATCAAAGGTAGGTGACTGGAGTTGAGGTACAGATCAGCCATGGTCTAACTGAATGGCAGAACTGGCTTGAGGGACTGAATGGTCTACTCCTATTCGTATGTTCCGATGTAAAGGTTTAGTACTGATATCAGGAAATTTTTCACAAGAAGAGTCTTATAAACATAGAATGGACTTCCGGGTAATGTGAAGGTGAAAATCCTGCAATTACTTAAGAAACAATTGGTTGCCATAGTGGATGGACGATAGTTTTTCTGAATGGATGAACTAAAATGGGTTGAATGGCCTTCCTCATTCTTATTTATGCTGAGTCTTAAGTTAATAGGCTTCTATTTCCAGCATGTATGATATATACATGTTCTAAGAACTTTTGATTGACAATAATATTGGTCATTCACAGAGCACATCAGATCTTACTGTTTGCAAGTTTTACCCTCTCCTCCACTCTTGTTAAACTATTGTACACAATTTATAAGGGAAGGATAACAATTATGGGAAAGATGCCAGGGATGACAAGTTATGAACAGACTTGGGAAGTTAAGATTTTTTTTTAACTAGAACTGGGAAGGTTAAGAGGTGACCTGATAGCGGTTTTTAAGATTATGAAGAGTTATAAGGTATTAAGCAATTGATTATTTCCATTAATAAACAAGATGGTAACAAGAGGGCACAAACTTATGATAATTACAAAACGAATTAAAGTGAGGTTGGAAAAAAATTTCTTTGCACAGAGGTAAGTGAGAGTGTGGAATTCTTTGTCATAAATCCATTGTTGAATTAAAGTTCATAAGTACTTTTAAAGGGGAATTAGACAGTTGCTTGAAAAGGAATAATATTAAAGGGAATAGGAAGCAAGCAGGAGAGTGGGATATATGTGGCTCATATAGATAAAAACATAGGTACAGACTTGATGGGTCAAATGGTCTGTTTCTGTGCTGTATCATTGTTCTATGATTCTTAATTCTTTAATCTGACCTAGATTATGCTATTATTGTATATCTAACAGCACTTTCTGAAATGAATTATTTTGCACTGTATCATATTCCTGATAAGTGTATCAAAATACTGGAAAATCAGCTATCCCTTGCATCATCATTGCTCTGACATACAATCCACTGTACTTCCATCTGCACTTTTCATGGTTGCTGCAAAAGTGTACGACCCCAGTGATGAGTATTCACCTGGTTTTTCATTAATGTGAAGCACTAATAATTCTGCAGTACCCTAGGACCTCTATGAGTTCTAACGGTCTTGCTCACAGATAAGAGATAGTGGATATCTCATGGATGACGGGTGTGATATATTTATACGATGAGTCAAATTAACCATACAAAATGAAGTCACAAGCATATTAAAACTAGTAGGCCTACGAGTTGTTTAAATATTGTACCATGAAAGATTATACTGTTCATAGAATAAAAGATGACAAACTCCAGCATTTTCGTTGTATAAAACAAAGTCTCTATTCTGGATATTCATATCCGCAGTTCAATACCTGTGATGCAGTTGAATGCATGCCATTATTAAAAATTCTTTGTAGCTAGCATGATAAATTCACTGGTTAAGGAGCAATTTTCACTATACGGCATGTTAAAACATCTTTGCTGGTGTACTGTTTGTTTGGTTCCCGGGAACTGGTGTTGAATTTTCAAATCAATCTAAAAGGCATTATTTAGACTTAGGATTTAAGCACCACCAGTCTAGCCAGTAATTCAGAATTTTTTGAGCACTTTTATATACAAATTTAGCCTCTGGACTGTGAGTTGTGCATATGTAGATTCCTAACATAACTGATGTGATATAAGTGAATAATGATGCTTAAAAAAAACTTCTCAGGTTTGTGACTGAGGTATTTTGTTTATTCTACAGTCTAATGTTCTTCCTTCATAGACTACTTGTAGATCAACAAATTGCAGAGAGCATGTAATATACAGTCGAAGATCATTTGGTAATAATTCAAAAATGTTTTGATCAGTGTAAACTATCTACCATTTCATCAATTACACCAATAAAATATAAATGTGTATAAGATATTTGAGGTATATGCAGTCAATATAACTTATGGCCAAGAGGTGCTGTTATTTATGCATATATTAACCTATTTTAATACTTGGCAGAAAAATGGTATTGGAAATAAAAATCATATTTCCATATTTAAGACATCCCAATGAGTGTCATCACCAATTAAGTAACTTTCATTTCCCAACTCCAGATAACAAAAGGAACTCAAAATCATTGGAAATGATTTTGTTTTAGTGAAACAATTAAGTTTTATAAACAGTATGCTAAATGGTTTGGGTGATATGACTTGTATCGAGACCCTCATCTTTTTGGGAATGAAGTCACGTCACACAGATCTTCATCCAGCATCCATTAAAACTTCTAGTATGTTTGTGTTTAAAAAAAATGTGATGCCTTATGCTGTATTGCTAGCTTAGCTATAAATAATTATTAATGAAAGTCAACAATTACAACTTCCATTTTGGTGACTGAATTTTAAAAAAGTCAACAACATTGTAGATTAAATACTGAACAATGGATACATTTGAGTGACTATTAGGCTGTAATCCTATTGAGGATTCAGAATATATCATAGACTACAATAGTGAAGTTTGAGCAGTTTACTACCTTCATCTGAAGTCTGAGATGACGTTATTGCCAGTTAATCACTCCTGTCTGCCTGGGTGATGGTTTAATGCATGGATGGAGTCGATACATGAGGACATCTTCATCAGAGGATTGAAATTATATTTAATCACTGCAAGTTTACTGAAATTAAATGTGCACCCGATTACCAGGAATTCAACAAAGGTAATATATTATAAAATTAATGTACTGACAGTGGTGTTTTATCATAATCACATGCAGGTTATCATTCAATAAACTTCCAGTATTTATATCATGGCCATTAATCCATCAAAGTGAACATGTTAATGCTTCAGCTACATACATTGCACAGGATGTTGACATCTGCCCCATGACAGTTGCAACTGGCAAAAAAAGGCTGATGACAAAACAAAACCAGCACAGTATATAAAGATGAGAGTAATAATGCACTTAAGCATTGGTATTCTATTTCTGGCATCATATGAACCCTTCCTTCTATTAGATTATGTATTATTCTCTGCATCTTTTCCAGTATATTTTTCTCACTAGCCAGCATACATCCTTCCCAGGCAAAGAACAGGATGGGCTGGGTAGTGTATTTTTCTATCTGGAATTTGAATGCTACTCCCTAGAAAGAGGTTGCTAATGTGAAGGGTGTACAGGGCAATCATTTTCATCTCCTCCCCCACCGAAAAAGATTGTCTAAGGCAAACACATGTAAGTGCCGAGGCTGATGGCGAAACAGCTGCTTTAAAATTGTTGTCCTATTCATTAATGTTTGAATTTACAAAATTAGCATCCAATAAACTTGCAAACTCGCTCATTTCTAGCGCCAGTTACTATGTTTCGTGTGGGAAAAGAACCTATTTTTCTATGTGTCGGTGTGTTTAAAAATACCTTATTAATTAAAACACAACTGCTTTGCCTCTATCTCACCGTTTCCAGTTATTTGACCTTGGTAATACAGCACTAGTCACTTTTTTTTTGTTAACCATAGCCACAGTCGTCCGTTCCCCAGGCGTCGCTGTAGCAGGCAATGGAGATGCAGAGGGCGAGGGGAAGCTCTTGGAAGGGTTGCTGGTTCGGTAGCGTGATGAGCTCAGCACGAAGCCGCTTTGATAGCTGCGAATGGAAGCTGTGGGTGGAATTTGGAATTTAGTGTAACTCTTTCGTGATGAGTATCTGGGGCTTTGGATCTCAGCTCAGGTGGGTTGCTCTTTTCTGAAAGATACAGGCAAGTGTGTGAGTGTTGCAAAAAGCTGCACACTCGCGGTGGTGCACTGCAACTTGTCCCAAGTGCACTGAGGTCACATTTCAGGCTGGATTGACATTTGAACAGTACCTCTTATACAGTGCGAACTTTTCACTATCGCATGGGGGTCTCTGTGAGGAATAATAGTATTGATAAGGGACGTGATCTTCTGTTAAGGTGTCATGGACAATACGTTTTGCATACGTCTTTTTGGCGGTCACACGTTCACTTAATCAAAAACGTAATTTGTTGATGTATAATCTATTACTGTTAATTCCAATGTTTTTTGTGCTTAAAACCCATTTTCTCCAGCGCTCCCATGGTCCAAGACTTCGCCCACCATTGCCACACTCCAGCAACCCCTTTTACAATTTCCACATTGTGGACACAACATTCCCAATACTCCAAGATCCCTCGCAATGGATCCAAGGACGCCCATTTCCAATGCTCCCAGATCCCAACACCTGCCTGCGCATCTTGCACTCCACTACCCCTCTCCACTGTTCCCAGATCGCTGCACTATTTGCTTCCAACAAAAACCGACTTCCCTCCCTAGTACTTCTACCTGCAGGCACTTCGTGGCTACCTAAACTTGAATATTTTCCTGTGGATCCTAGGCTTTATATACACACGTATATATGTATGTGCACGTATTTGTGTGCGTGTGTATATATGTATGTGCACGTATTTGTGTGCGTATATATATGTATGTGCAAGTATTTGTGTGCGTGTATATATATATGTGTGCGTGTATATATATGTATGCACGTATTTGTGTGCGTGTATATATATGTATGTGCACGTATTTGTGTGTGTGTATATATATGTATGTGCACGTATTTGTGTGCGTGTATATATATGTATGTGCACGTATTTGTGTGCGTGTATATATATGTATGTGCACGTATTTGTGTGCGTGTATATATATGTATGTGCACGTATTTGTGTGCGTGTATATATATGTATGTGCACGTATTTGTGCGTGCGTGTATATATATGTATGTGCACGTATTTGTGCGTGCGTGTATATATATGTATGTGCACGTATTTGTGCGCGCGTGTATATACATGCATATATGTACGCACGTATTTGTGCACGCGTGTATATACATGTATATATGTATGTGCACGTATTTGTGCGCGTGCGTGTATATCTGTATATATGTATGTGCGCGCGCGTGTATATGTATGTGCACGTGTATGTGCGCGCGCGTGTATATGTATGTGTATGTGCGCGCACGTGTATATGTATGTGCACGTATTTGTGCGCGCGCGTGTATATGTATGTGCACGTATTTGTGCGCGCGCGTGTATATGTATGTGCACGTATTTGTGCGCGCGCGTATATGTATGTGCACGTATTTGTGCGCGCGCGTGTATATGTATGTGCACGTATTTGTGCGCGCGCGTGTATATGTATGTGCACGTATTTGTGCGCGCGCGTGTATATACGTGTATATATGTGTGCACGTATTTGTGCACGCGTGTATATATGTGTGCACGTATTTGTGCGCGCGTGTATATATGTGTGCACGTATTTGTGTGCGTGTATATATATGTATGTGCACGTATTTGTGTGCGTGCATATATATGTATGTGCACGTATTTGTGTGCGTGCATATATATGTATGTGCACGTATTTGTGTGCGTGTATATATATGTATGTGCACGTATTTGTGTGCGTGTATATATATATATGTATGTGCACGTATTTGTGTGCGTGTATATATATGTATGTGCACGTATTTGTGCGCGCGTGTATATATATGTATGTGCACGTATTTGTGCGCGCGTGTATATATATGTATGTGCACGTATTTGTGCGTGCGTGTATATATATGTATGTGCACGTATTTGTGCGCGCGTGTATATATATGTATGTGCACGTATTTGTGCGCGCATGTATATACATGCATATATGTACGCACGTATTTGTGCGCGCGTGTATATACATGTATATATGTGTGCACGTATTTGTGCGCGCATGTATATATGTATGTGCACGTATTTGTGCGCGCGCGTGTATATGTATGTGCACGTATTTGTGTGCGCGTGTGTGTATATGTATGTGCACGTATTTGTGTGCGCGTGTGTGTATATGTATGTGCACGTATTTGTGTGCGCATGTGTGTATATGTATGTGCACGTATTTGTGTGCGTGTGTGTATATGTATGTATGTGCACGTATTTGTGTGCGTGTGTGTATATGTATGTATGTGCACGTATTTGTGTGCGCGTGTATATGTAAGTATGTGCACGTATTTGCGCGTGTGTGTATATGTATATGTGCACGTATTTGTGTGCGCGTGTGTGTGTATATATGTGCACGTATTTGTGTGCGCGTGTGTGTATATATGTGCACGTATTTGTGTGCGCGTGTGTGTATATATGTGCACGTATTTGTGTGTGTGTGTATACATGCGCACGTATTTGTGTGCGTGTGTGTATACATGTATTTGTGTGAATACGTGCGTGTTTGTGTGCTTACGTGCATGTATGTTTGTATATACGTATGTGTGTGCGTGTGCACTTGTGCGTGCATGTGTGTGTTCATATGCATGTGCGGGTATGTATGCATATGCATGTGCGGGTATGTATGCATTTGCACGTGCAGGTATGTATGTGCATTTGTGTGTGCATGCAAGTCTGCGCATATGTGTGCTTGTATGTGTGTGCATATGCATTTGTGTGGATGTGTGTGCATATGCATTTGTGTGTACGTGCACCTATGCATGTGCATGTATGTGTGCATAAGCATTAGCGAGTATATGTGTGTGCATATGCGCGTGCGTGTTTATGTCTGCATAGGCGTGCATTATGTCTGTGCATATGCGTGTATGTGTGTGCGTATGCATGTGTGTGTGCGTATGCATGTGTGTGTCTAATGTATATGCACGTGTATGCGTAAATGCACGTGTATGCGTATATGCACGTGTATGCGTATATGCACGTGTGTGTATGCATGAATATGCACGTTTATATGCACGTGTGCGCGAACATGCACGTGTATGCGAATATGCCTGTGTGCGCGAACATGCACGTGTATGCGAATATGCCTGTGTGCGCGAACATGCACGTGTGTATATGCCTGTGTGCGCGAACATGCACGTGTGTATATGCCTGTGTGCGCGAACATGCACGTGTGTATATGCCTGTGTGCGCGAACATGCACGTGTGTATATGCCTGTGTGCGCGAACATGCACGTGTGTATATTCCTGTGTGCGCGAACATGCACGTGTGTATATGCCTGTGTGCATGAACGTGCACGTGTGTATATGCCTGTGTGCGCGAACATGCACGTGTGTCAATGTGTGTATGCATGCGTGTGTATGCATGTGTATGTATATGCATGTGTATATGCGTGAATGCGTGTGCGCATATGCACTTGTGTGTATGCATGCGTGTGCGTGCGCGTGCATGTTTGTGTGCGTGAGCGCGTATGCACGTGCGTGAGTGCATGCACGTGTGCGCGTGTGTATATGCATGTGTATATGCGCATGTATTTGTATGTGTATATGTATGTTTGTGTGTATATATATGTATGTGTATGTGAAGCACCGAGGGTAGCAAGGGCACAGAATGTACTCTGGGTGGGGGACTTCAACGTCCATCACCAAGAGTGGCTCGGTAGCACCACTACTGACAGCTGGCCGAGTCCTGAAGGACACGTGCTAGTGAGTATAGGAACAGGAGAATAGACAGGATGAATGCGTGGCTGCAGGGATGGTGTAGGAGGGAGGGATTTAGATTCCTGGGACATTGGGACCGGTTCTGGGGAAGGTGGGACCTGTACAAGCGTGACGGGTTACACCCGAGCAGGACCGGGACCAATGTCCTCGCGGGGGTGTTTGCTAGTGCTGTTGGGGAAGGTTTAAACTAGAGTGGCAGGGGGATGGGAACCTGAGCGGGGAGTCAGAAGGGAATAAAATTGAGAGCAGCAAGAGAGGGGAAGACCCAGGGGAAATCTACAATACAAATAGTACAAACAGTTGTTCAAGAACAATTGAAAGGGAAAAGCGCAGAGCAGCGGCACGACAGAAAAAATAAAAACTAGAAGGCGTAAGGCGATTAACCCAGCATCAAAGCTGTGGCAGGGGGTTGGGAACCTGAGCAGGGAGACAGAGGAAAGCGTATCAGGAAGGGACAGAATGTATGGAGTAATAGGTAAAGTGTTAAAAAAGGAAAAAGCAGGAACTAAGTGTCACAAAACATATTTGAAAGTTCTTTATCTGAATGCACGTAGCATTCGTAACAAAATGGACGAGTTAACGGCACAAATAATTACGTATGGGTATGATCTTGTGGTCATTACAGAAACATGGCTGCTGGGTGTCAACGACTGGGAATTAAATATGCCAGAGTATTTAACAATCAGGAAGGACAGGCAGGAAGGAAGGGGAGGTGGGGTGGCTATGTTAATAAAGGAAGGAATCACTGTAATACAGAGAAATGATATTGGGACAAAGGATCAGAATAATGAAACAGTTTGGGTAGAGATAAGGAATAATAAGGGGAAAAAAACACTCGTGGGCGTAGCATATAGGCCTCCTAATAGTTGCAACTCTGCTGGAAGAAGTATTAATCAGGAAATAGTCGGGGCATGTAATAAGGGAACAGCTATAATTATGGGGGATTTTAACTATCATATTAACTGGACAAATCAAATTGGGCAGGGCCTTGAGGAAGAGTTTATTGAGTGTATTCGGGATGGATTTCTTGAGCAGTATGTAACTGATCCTTCAAGGGGGCAAGCAACCTTGGACATGGTCCTGTGTAATGAGCCAGGATTAATTAATAATGTCCTAGTTAAGGATCCCCTTGGAATGAGTGACCATAACATGGTTACATTCCATATCCAATTAGAGGGTGAGAAGGTTGGTTCTCAAACAAGCGTACTGAGCTTGAATAAAGGAGACTATGATGGTATGAGAGCGGAATTGATTAAAGTGGACTGGGAAAATAGATTAAAGGGTAAGACGGTACATGAGCAGTGGTGTTCATTCAAGGAGTTATTTTACAACTTTCAAAAAAAAAATATTCCACTGAGGAAAAAAGGGTGTAAAAGAAATGACAGCCATCCGTGGCTAAGTAAAGAAATTAAGGACAGTATCCGACTAAAAACAAGGACATATAAGGTAGCCAAACTTAGTGGGAGGATATAAGATTGGGAAGTCTTCAAAAGACAGCAAAAAGTAACTAAAGGATTGATTAAGAAAGGGAAGATAGATTATGAAAATAAATTAGCAAAAAATATAAAAACAGATAGCAAGAGTTTCTATAGTTATATAAAAAGAAAAAGGGTGGCTAAGGCAAACGTAGATCCCTTAGAGGATGAGACCGGGAAATTAATGGTGGGAAACATGGAGATGGCAAAAATGCTGAACAAATATTTTGTTTCAGTCTTTACGGTAGAGGACACTAAGAATATCCCAACACTGGACAAACAGGGGGCTCTAGGGGGGGAGGAGCTAAATACGATTAAAATCACTAAGGAATTGGTACTCAGTAAAATAATGGGACTCAAGGCGGATAAATCCCCTGGACCTGATGGCTTACATCCGAGGGTCTTGAGGGAAGTGGCAGTAGGGATTGTGGATGCTTTGGTAATAATTTTCCAAAATTCTCTGGACTCGGCAACGGTCCCGGCAGATTGGAAAACTGCTAATATAACACCCTTATTTAAAAAGGGTAGTAGGCAGAAGGCTGGAAATTATAGACTAGTTAGCCTAACATCTGTGGTGGGTAAAATTTTGGAATCTATTATTAAGGAGACAGTAGCGGAACATTTGGATAAACATAATTTAATAGGACAAAGTCAGCATGGCTTTACGAAGGGGAAGTCATGTCTGACAAATTTGCTTGAGTTCTTTGAGGACATAACGTACAGGGTGGATAAAGGGGAACCAGTGGACGTAGTGTATTTAGACTTCCAGAAGGCATTCGACAAGGTGCCACATAAAAGATTATTGCTCAAGATAAAGAATCACTGGATTGGGGGTAATATTCTGGCATGGGTGGAGGATTGGTTATCTAACAGGAAGCAGAGAGTTGGGATAAATGGTTCATTCTTGGACTGGCAACCAGTAGCCAGTGGTGTTCCGCAGGGGTCGGTGCTGGGTCCCCAACTCTTTACAATCTATATTAACGATTTGGAGGAAGGGACCGAGTGTAACGTATCAAAGTTTGCAGATGATACAAAGATGAGAGGGAAAGTGGAGAGTGAGGAGGACATAAAAAACCTACAGGGGGATATAGACAGACTGGGTGAGTGGGCGGAGATTTGGCAGATGCAATACAATATTGGAAAATGTGAGGTTATGCACTTTGGCAGGAAAAATCAGAGAGCAAGTTATTATCTTAAAGGCAAGAAACTGGAAAGTACTGCAGTACAAAGGGATCTGGGGGTCCTAGTGCAAGAAGATCAAAAAGTTAGTATGCAGGTGCAGCAGGTGATCAAGAAGGCCAACGGAATGTTGGCGTTTATTGCTAGGGGGATAGAATATAAAAACAGGGAGGTATTGCTGCAGTTATATAAGGTATTGGTGAGACCGCACCTGGAATACTGCATACAGTTTTGGTGTCCATACTTAAGAAAAGGCATACTTGCTCTCGAGGCAGTACAAAGAAGGTTCACTCGGTTAATCCCGGGGATGAGGGGGCGGACATATGAGGAGAGGTTGAGTAGATTGGGACTGTACTCATTGGAGTTCAGAAGAATGAGAGGCGATCTTATTGAAACATATAAGATTGTGAAGGGGTTGATCGGGTGGATGCGGTAAGGATGTTCCCAAGGATGGGTGAGACAAGAACTAGGGGGCATAATCTTAGAATAAGGGGCTGCTCTTTCAAAACTGAGATGAGGAGAAACTTCTTCACTCAGAGGGTGGTAGGTCTGTGGAATTTGCTGCCCCAGGAAGCTGTGGAAGCTCCATCATTAAATAAATTTAAAACAGAAATAGACAGTTTTCTAGAAGTAAAGGGAATTAGGGGTTACGGGGAGCGGGCAGGAAATTGGACATGAATTTAGATTTGAGGTTAGGATCAGATCAGCCATGATCTTATTGAATGGCGGAGCAGGCTCGAGGGGCCGATTGGCCTACTCCTGCTCCTATTTCTTATGTTCTTATGACATAGCTGCCAGACTGGGCCTGTGGCAGGTGGTGAGCGAACCAACACAAGGGAAAAACCTGCTTGACCTCGTCCTCACCAATCTACCTGTCGTAGATGCATCTGTCCATGACCGTATTGGTGGGAGTGACCACCGCACTGTCCTCGTGGAGACGAAGTCCCGTCTTTGCACTGAGGACACCATCCAACGTGTTGCTTGGCACTATCACCGTGCGAAATGGGATAGATTCAGAACAGATCCAGCAGCTCAAAACTGGGCATCCATGAGGCGCTGTGGGCCATCAGCAGTAGCAGAATTGTATTCTAGCACAATCTGTAACCTCATGGCCCGGCATATTCCTCACTCTACCATTACCAACAAGCCAGGGGATCAACCCTGGTTCAATGAGGAGTGTCGAAGAGCATGCCAGGAGCAGCACCAGGCGTACCTAAAAATGAGGTGCCAACCTGGTGAAGCTACAACACAGGACTACATGCATACTATACAGCGGAAGCAACATGCTATAGACAGAGCTAAGTGATTCCACAATCAACGGATCAGATCAAAGCTCTGCAGTCCTGCCACATCCAGTCGTGAATGGTGGTGGACAATTAAACAACCTACGGGAGGAGGAGGCTCTGTAAACATCCCCATCCTCAATGATGGCAGAGTCCATCACGTGAGTGCAAAAGACAAGGCTGAAGTGTTTGCAACCATCTTCAGCCAGAAGTGCTGAGTGGATGATCCATCTCGGCCTCCTCCCGATATCCCCACCATCACAGAAGCCGGTCTTCAGCCAGTTCGATTCACTCCACGTGATATCAAGAAACGGCTGAGTGTACTGGATACAGCAAAGGCTATGGGCCCCGACAACATCCCAGCTGTAGTGCTGAAGACTTGTGCTCCAGAACTAGCCGCGCCTCTAGCCAAACTGTTCCAGTACAGCTACAACACTGGCATCTACCTGACAATGTGGAAAATTGCCCAGGTATGTCCTGTCCACAAAAAGCAGGACAAATCCAATCCGGCCAATTACCGCCCCATCAGTCTACTCTCAATCATCGGCAAAGTGATGGAAGGCGTCATCGACAGTGCTATCAAGCGGCACTTACTCACCAATACCCTACTCACCAATACCCTGCTCACCGATGCTCAGTTCAGGTTCCGCCAGAACCACTCGGCTCCAGATCTCATTATAGCCTTGGTCCAAACATGGACAAAAGAGCTGAATTCCAGAGGTGAGGTGAGAGTGACTGCCCTTGACATAAAGGCAGCATTTGACCGAGTATGGCACCAAGGAGCCCTATAAAATTGAAGTCAATGGGAATCGGGGAAATCTCTCCTGTGGCTGGAGTCATACCTAGCACAATGGAAGATGGTAGTGGTTGTTGCAGGCCAATCACCTCAGCCCCAGGACATTGCTGCAGGAGTTTCTCAGGGCAGTGTCCTGGGCCCAACCATCTTCAGCTGCTTCATCAATGACCTTCCCTCCATCACAAGGTCAGAAATGGGGATGTTCGCTGATGATTGCACAGTGTTCAGTTCCATTCGCAACCCCTCAAATAATGAAGCAGTCCGAGCCCGCATGCAGCAAGACCTGGACAAATCCAGGCTTGGGCTGATAAGTGGCAAGTAACATTCGCGCCAGGCAAGTGCCAGGCAATGACTATCTCCAAGAAGAGAGAATCTAACCACCTCCCCTTGACATTCAACGGCATTACCATCACCGAATCCCCTACCATCAACATCCTGGGGGGTCACCATTGACCAGAAACTTAACTGGACCAGCCACATAAATACTGTGGCTACAAGAGCAGGTCAGAGGCTGGGTATTCTGCAGCGAGTGACTCACCTCCTGACTCCCCAAAGCCTTTCCACCATCTACAAGGCATGGGTCAGGAGTGTGAGGGAATACTTTCCACTTGCCTGGATGAGTGCAGCTCCAACAACACTCAAGAAGCTCAACACCACCCAGGACAAAGCAGCCCGCATCCACCATCCTAAACATTCACTCCCTTCACCACCGGCGCACCGTAGCTGCAGTGTGTACCATCCACAGGATGCACTGCAGCAACTCACCATGCTTCTTTGACAGCACCTCCCAAACCCACGACCTCTACCACCTAGAAGGACAAGGGCAGCAGGCACATGGGAACAACATCACCTGCACGTTCCCCTCCAAGTCACACACTATTATGATTAGGAAATATATCGCCGTTCCTTCAACATCGCTGGGTCAAAATGCTGGGACTCCCTAACAGCACTGTGGATGAACCATCACCGCACGGACTGCAGCGGTTCAAGAAGGCGGCTCACCACCACCTTCTCAAGGGCAATTAGGGATGGGCAATAAATGCTGGTCTTGCCAGCGATGCCCACATCCCATGAACGAATAAAAAAAAATGTGTGTGTATGTGTGTGTGTGCCTATGTGTGTGTGTATATATTTGTGTCAATGCATATACATGTATGCGTATGTGTATATTTGTGTGTATATATATGTATGTGTACATGTGTATATATATAGGTTTATATATGTCTGTGTAAATATGTATATATACATGTATTTATGCAGACATATATACATATGTATGTGTATATCTGCATAACTGTGTATACACGTGTACGTGTGTGTATACACGTGTATGTACGTGTGTATGGACGTGTACGTGTGTATGGACGTGTATGTATGTGTGTATAGATGGACATGTATGTGTGTGTATAGATGGACATGTATGTATGTGTATAGATGCACATGTGTGCGCGCGTGTATAGATGTTCATGTGTACCCACGTGTATGTGTGTACGTGCGTGTGTACGTGTGTGTATGTATACACGTGTATGTGTATATATGTACGTGTGTGTATGTATACACGTGTATGTGTATATATGTACGTGCATGTATACACGTGTATGTGTATATATGTCTGTAAATACGTGTATATATGTATACATACATGTATTTACGCAGACATATATACACAATGTGTGTACATGTAAATGTATATGGTGCATGCGTGTATATGTAGGAACATAGGAACATGGGAACAGGAGTAGGCCATTCAGCCTCTCGTGCCTGCTCCGCCACTTGATAAGATCATGGCTGATCTGTGATCTAACTCCATGTACCTGCCTTTGGCCCATATCCCTTAATACTTTTGGTTGCCAAAAAGCTATCTATCTCAGATTTAAATTTAGCAATTGAGCTTGTATCAATTGCCGTTTGCGGAAGAGAGTTCCAAACTTCTACCACCCTTTGTGTGTAGAAATGTTTTCTAATCTCACTCCTGAAAGGTCTGGCTCTAATTTTTAGACTGTGCCCCCTACTCCTAAAATCCCCAACCAGTGGAAATAGTTTCTCTCTATCCACCCTATCTGTTCCCCTTAATATCTTATAAACTTCGATCAGATCACCCCTTAACCTTCTAAACTCTAGAGAATACAACCCCGATTTGTGTAATCTCTCCTCGTAACTTAACCCTTGAAGCCCGCGTATCATTCTAGTAAACCTACGCTGCACTCCCTCCAAGGCCAATATGTCCTTCCGAAGATGTGCTGCCCAGAACTGCTCGTAGTACTCCAGGTGCGGTCTAACCAGGGTTTTGTATAGCTGCAGAATAACTTCTGCCCCTTGTACTCTAGTCCTCTAGATATAAAGGCCAGCATTCCATTAGCCTTATTGATTATTTTCTGCACCTGTTCATGACACTTCAATGATCTATGTCCCTGAACCCCCAAGTCCCTTTGGACATCCACTGTTTTTAACTTTTTACCATTTAGAAAGTACCTTTTTTGATCCAAAGTGGATGACCTCACATTTGTCTACATTGAATTCCATTTGCCACAGTTTTGCCCATTCACCTAATCTATCAATATCGCTTTGTAATTTTATGTTTTCATCTACACTGCTTACAGTGCCACCAATCTTTGTGTCATCGGCAAACTTAGATATGAGACTTTCTATGCCTTCATCTAAGTCGTTAATAAATATTGTGAATAATTGAGGCCCCAAGACAGATCCCTGCGGGACTCCACTAGTCACATCCTGCCAATGTGAGTACCTACCCATTATCCCTACTTTCTGTCGCCTTTCGCTCAGCCAACTTCCTAACCAAGTCCGTACTTTTCCCTCGATTCCATGGGCTTCTATCTTAGCTAACAGTCTCTTATGTGGGACCTTATCAAATGCCTGGAAGTCCTTATAAATAACATCCATTGACATTCCCTTGATCACTACTTTAGTCACCTCTTCAAAAAATTCAATCAGGTTTGTCAGGCACGACCTACCTTTCACAAATCCATGCTGGCTATCTCTGATTAACTGAAAATTCTCAAGGTGTTCAGTCACCCTATCCTTAATTATAGATTTCAGCATTTTCCCCACAACAGATGTTAGGCTAATTGGTCTATAATTCACTGGTTTCCCTCTCTTTTCTTAAAAAGCGGAGTGACATGTGCAATTTTCCAATCTCGAGGGACAGTTCCTGAATCAAGAGAACTTTGAAAGATTATAGTTAGGGCATCTGCAATGTGCTCACCTACTTACTTTAAAATCCTGGGATGGAAACCATCTGGTCTTGGGGATTTGTCACTCTTTAGCACTATTATTTTCTTCATTACTGTTGCTTTACTAATTTTATTGAGTCCCTGTCCCTGATTCAATATTAGTTTTCTTGGGATTTCCGACATGCTATCCTCTTTTTCTACTGTAAATACTGACTCAATGTAATTGTTCAACATATCCGCCATTTCCCCATTTCCCCATTGTCAATGACAATATCCCCACTTTCAGTTTTTAAGGGGCCAACACTGCTCCTGACCACCCTCTTTTTCCTAATATAACTATAAAGGTTCTTCATATTGGTGTTCATATCCCTTGCGAGTTTCTTTTCATACTCTCTTTTTGTAGCTCTTACTATCTGTTTTGTGACCCTTTGTTGATCTTTGTATCTTTCCCATTCACCAGGATCTGTGCCATTTTTTGCCTTTTTGTATGCCCTTTCCTTATGTCTTATACTGTCCCGTACCTCTTTAGTTGTCCATTGCTGGTTTTTTTGGCAAGTAGAGTTCTTGCCCCTCGGGTATAAACCGATACTGTATCACGTTAAATGTTTCTTTAAACATTTCCCACTGATCGTCAGTCGTTTTACCCATTAACAGATTTGCCCAGTTTACTGTGGACAGTCTCTGTCTCATCCCATTGAAGTCGGCCTTACCCAAGTCTAGAATCTTAGCAGCTGATTCACTTTTTTCCCTTTCAAACACTACATTGAACTCGATCATGTTATGATCACTGTTGGATAGATGTTCACGCACAGTTAAGCTGTTAACTAAATCTGGTTCATTGCTCATTACTAAATCTAGTATGGCTTGCCCCCTTGTGGCCTCTAGGACATACTGCTGTAGAAAACTATCCCGAACACACTCAAGAAATTCCCTACCTTTCTGACAGTTACTAGTCTGCTTTCCCCAATCTATGTGAAGGCTAAAGTCCCCCATTAAGACCACTATGCCTTTGTTACATGCCTGTCTAATCTCTGCATTTATACAATCTAGCACTTCAGAGCAGCTGCCAGGGGTCCTATATACAACTCCCACTATAGTCTTAGATCCTTTCCTATTTCTCAATTCAACCCATAAGGTCTCTGTTGGCTGCTTACCTCTCGTTATATCCTCCTTTATCATTGAAGTGATTTCATCTCTAATCACTAAGGCTACTCCTCCCCCTCTTCCATTTTCCCTATCTCTCCTGTGGACCTTATAACCCGATATATTTAGTTCCCAATCCTGACCATCCTGCAGCCATGTCTCAGTAATAGCTATCATGTCATACCCTCCAATTTGAATTTGAACCTGTAGTCCATTTAATTTATTCCTTATACTCCGTGCATTTGTATATAGAACTTAGTTGGGCCACACACCCTAGCCTGACCTTCAGCTTTGATGCTGGGTTAATTGCCTTACGCCTTCTAGTTTTCACTTTATCTGTAGTGCCTAGAATACACTTTCTTTCTGCTGCTCTAGGCTTTTCCCTTTTTTAGGGATGACATGGGGCGTAGGCAGGTAATGTTGCAGAGGTGGAAGAACGTAATGAATGGGATGTGGGGTTGGAAGCTCCTCTGTGTGTCAAGCAGGATGCTCAAGATTCAGGTTCAGCCTGTACAAGTAGCTGGGCAGGGGAACAAAGTTGATGTGAGGGAGCAGGAAACAATTGCCTCGGTTGTCCTGATATCCAGTTGAAGGATATTCTGGCTCCTTGAAGTCGGACAGGCACTTGTTTTTAAACCGTATGTAGTGTGTTACAGCACTTTAGAGTTTTTTCTTCAGTGCTAGCAAAATGAAGTGAAATAACATGCATTAAACTTATTTTTGCACAGATTTGAAAAAATCAGACTTAATTTTGCAGCATATTCACCTGGAACTCTGTTTATAATAAAATATTACCCGCATTAACATTTAATTATAAATGTAGTTTCACTGTAATGTGAGTTGTTTGAATGACTCAGAGCTTTGAAACTTAATTGTTTTATTTCATTTTTGAGAATTGCATTGAAGGTGATGGGAGTGATGTATTAAAGGGAGTTTTATAATGACACCTTATACAAAAATCAACTTTATGTTTTGCTAAAGTAAATGCAAGTTAGTTCCTTTGTAAATAGACAGTTTATATGCAGAGATCTATACATGTACCAAGAGAAAAATATAGTAGTCAGTTTTAATAGAGGCAGACACCATCATATTAGCAAGGGAAATGGGATGAAAGCTCTGCTGGTTTAAACTTAATCAGAGACCAATAATCCAGGCTGACACTTTAGTCCTGAGAGTGTGCTGCACTGTCAGAGATGCTGTCTTGCAGATGAGACGTTAAACCAAGGCCCTGACTGCCCTCACAGGTGGACGTGAAAGATCCATGGCATTATTCGAAAAGCAAGGAAGATCTCCCAGTGTCCTGACCAATATTTATCATTAAACCAACATCACTAAAGCAGATTATCCGGTCATTATCACATTACTGTTTGTGGGACTTCGCTGTGCACAAATCGGCTGTTGCTGTTCCCTACATTACAACAATGACAACACATCAAAAGTATTTAATTGGCTGTAAAGCACTTTTGGACATCCTGAGGTCATAAAAGGTGCTATATAAATGTGAGTTTTTCTTTCTTTTTTTTCTTGTTTCTTTCTTTGTTTTTTTTCTTTCGTCAGATTGTAATTGCAGTGACAGGAATAAACACAGTATAGGAACAGGATGGACATTTTAGTTTGTGGTTGCTTAAGTTATATGAATTCAGGAAGTAAACATAGCATTAGATCTAACCATCTACTTATACTTTTAAACATCTTACATCTGTGCCCACTTCCTGTCTGCTCCACTTAACTTACTGTTGTCACACTTTTTGTCAACATTTTCCCATTATAATTTTCTATATTCCATATTTACAATGCTTTTTGTCTAAGTAAACTTTTATTTTATTTGTTCTTTGGATGTGGGCAACACTGGCAACGCTGCATTTGTTGTCCATCCCTAGCCGCATTGAAAAATGTGGTGATAGAACTTCTTGAACTGCTGCTGTCCCTGTAATGATGGTGTTAGGGAGGAAATTCCAGGGTGAAGGAATGGGGTTATATGTTCAAGTCAGGATTGTGTGTGACTTGGAAGGGAACCTGAAGGTGATGGTGTTCCCATGACATTGCTGCTCGTCACACTGTAGTTACGCAATCTGGCCACTTGGTGGCTTATTACCCAGTTTCTGAACATCTTCTCGGTCTCTTTCTGGATAATTTAGAGCCACCTGCCGCCATCTTGTACTACAGTCCTCATCATTTATAGCGGGCGCACTCATGCGAATGCGATTTGCCTGCTATATGCGATGGCCGGTATAACGTTTGACAGACTTTAAGGTGAGATCCCAAACTGTGGCAAAACCCCCCACCCCCATCACCCCCGAGAAAGATATAACACATGCCGTCCTGTCCGTGCCGAGTAAATTATCCTCTATCGCAGCTTCCCCACAGTCTCCACCCTGATGACTAGGATCCTGGACCCCCCCCCCCATCCCTCCCTTTGCAGAGAAGGTTATCCTGCCACCCATACTTATCCTTCCTCACAAAGAGGGGGAGGGATGAGAGGAGAGTGGGGATATTAAAATTATACTTCTTTTGAACTACACATGGAACCCCTGTATCTCCCCCCCCCCCCCCCCCCCCACCTCCCCAACTATATCCTATTGGATACAATTTGTCAAGAGCCAATCCTCCCACTGCTCAATGTTCCTCTCCCATTACAACATCGCAACAGCATATTCCATCAGGTGTGTGGTGGTAAACTGGATACAGTAATGAACTGAGAGACAGAGATAGGTTATGGTCACTCAAAATAGTTTAAAATGTCTTGATATAAAATGACAAGTACAGTCAGAAGAAGCGACATATGTAAGTTGCTGGCCTGTAGAGAACAGTTAGTACCCCTCACAAATGATTAGGGATGGGAAGATGACGACAGCTCAGACAGTCAACTTTGCTTTGTGACATGCAAGGACAGATCTTTGGCCCAGTCCATAGAAAATTAATTTCCATAGTAAAACAAAAAAAAAACGAGCATTCTTGATGGCTCAGTTGGTAGCTAACTGCCCACTGTGACTGGTACGGAAAATATCCAGGAATGAGATCAGGTAAAATAACATTTGTGGATATGTGTGCATATTTACTGGAAAAACCTTTGGCAACAGTTGCAAGCATTACTGTATTGTTTTCTAACCAGATTACAGGAGGATCACATACATTGGATCATGGTGTCAGCCATGGCTCGGTGGTAGCACTCTCGCCTCTGAGTCGGAAGGTTGTGGGTTCAAGTCCCACTCCAGAGATTTGAGCATAAAATCTAGGCTGACATTCCCGCGCAGTACTGAGGGAATGCTGCACTGTCGGAGGTGCCTTCTTTCAGATGAGATGTTAAACTGAGGTTCTGTCTGCCCTCTCAAGTCCTGGCCAATATTCATCCCCCAACCAAACAGATTAACTGACCATTATCCCATTGCTGTTTGCGGGACCTTACTGTGCACAAATTGGCTGCTGCGTTTCCTACATTACAACAGCGACCAAAAGTATTTCATTGGCTGTAAAGCGTTTTGGGTGTCCTGAGGTCATGAAAGGTGCTATATAAATGCAAGTTTTTCTTTTTTCTTTTATTTATTTAATTTTATTTATTTAAAAGAGATCATCTGCCTGTTTTTTAGAGAGAGGGTATGAATGAGAGTCTGAGACAAATGCCTAAGAGAATGACAATGTGAAAGTGTCTGGGCTTTCTGTCTTTCAGACAAACAAAGAAAGAGAGAATGGAGAGAATTAAAAAATGGGAGGCAGTTATCGGAAGAAAGGGACATAAATTTATTTTTTTAGTCCATGAACACCATGGGATCACAAGAACAGGAATAGGCTATTCAGCCACTCAAGCCTGCTCCCCCATTCAATTAGAAGTGGACTATAAGGGAATCAAGAGATATGAGGATCAGGCGGGAAAGTGGCATTGAGGTTGAAGATCTGCCATGATCTTATCGAGCAGGCTCGAGGGGCCGTATGGCCTTCTCTGCTCCTATTTCTTATGTTCTTATCATGGCTGATCTGTACCACAATTCCACTTACCTACCTTTGCTCCATATCCCTTGATACCCTTACCTAACAAAAATCTATCAATCTCAGTCATGAAAGCTTCAATTGTCAACTAGTGATATATCTGCAAGTCTGGTTCAGTTTCAGCAGTTAATCACTATTATTTTATACTTTATTTCAGGGTGAGGGCACTTTCTCGATTACAGATTGTACAGAAACACCTGGTAAGTGGTCATTGAAGTCTGTAGTTTAGTACTCCTGGATTTGTAATTGAGTGTTTGAGAAATTTAAAATGAGTAATTGAAAAGGGTAGATTTGAGCAGGGGTTCCAAGCTGGTTTTGATGAACCGGGTGCACGTGATGGTAATGTTTGATGCCTGCAATACTGCCATCTCTTACCTTGATAAGTTTACGTGCAAAAAAAAACAATTAAAACTAAACAGGGCAAATTACAATAATCTGTCAGATTATGGAGAGGAATAGACATTTTAGCACAGGGGATGACCATTCTGCACTTTTTGTCTGCACTTCAATTATATAGCAGCGTTAACCAATTATGTAGAGCAGAAGACCATTTTTGTTTTAATGTAACGAAATACCCTTTCAGAAAATGTTTTCCTCAAGCAGAAGAAGACTCTGTGAATATATTTGTTAGAGGTGGCAGTCTTGTAAAGAATTGATTGTAATTGGATGATGTTACACCAGGTGGAGCTCTGCACAAATGATATTAGAATCATAGAATCATAGAAGTTACAACATGGAAACAGGCCCTTCGGCCCAACATGTCCATGTCGCCCAGTTTATACCACTAATCTAGTCCCAATTGCCTGCACTTGGCCCATATCCCTCTATACCCATCTTACCCATGTAACTGTCCAAATGCTTTTTAAAAGACAAAATTGTACCCGCCTCTACTACTGCCTCTGGCAGCTCGTTCCAGACACTCACCACCCTTTGAGTGAAAAAATTGCCCCTCTGGACCCTTTTGTATCTCTCCCCTCTCACCTTAAATCTATGCCCCCTCGTTATAGACTCCCCTACCTTTGGGAAAAGATTTTGACTATCGACCTTATCTATGCCCCTCATTATTTTATAGACTTCTATAAGATCACCCCTTAACCTCCTACTCTCCAGGGAAAAAAGTCCCAGTCTGTCTAACCTCTCCCTGTAAGTCAAACCATCAAGTCCCAGTAGCATCCTAGTAAATCTTTTCTGCACTCTTTCTAGTTTAATAATATCCTTTCTATAATAGGGTGACCAGAACTGTACACAGTACTCCAAGTGTGGCCTCACCAATGCCCTGTACAACTTCAACAAGACATCCCAACTCCTGCATTCAATGTTCTGACCAATGAAACCAAGCATGCCGAATGCCTTCTTCACCACCCTATCCACCTGTGACTCCATTTTCAAGGAGCTATGAATCTGTACTCCTAGATCTCTTTGTTCTATAACTCTCCCCAACGCCCTACCATTAACGGAGCAGGTCCTGGCCCGATTCGATCTCCCAAAATGCATCACCTCACATTTATCTAAATTAAACTCCATCTGCCATTCATCGGCCCACTGGCCCAATTGATCAAGATCCCGTTGCAATCCTAGATAACCTTCTTCACTGTCCACAATGCCACCAATCTTGGTGTCATCTGCAAACTTACTAACCATGCCTCCTAAATTCTCATCCAAATCATTAATATAAATAACAAATAACAGCGGACCCAGCACCGATCCCTGAGGCACACCGCTGGACACAGGCATCCAGTTTGAAAAACAACCCTCTACAACCACCCTCTGTCTTCTGTCGTCAAGCCAATTTTGTATCCAATTGGCTACCTCACCTTGGATCCCATGAGATTTAACCTTATGTAACAACCTACCATGCGGTACCTTGTCAAATGCTTTGCTGAAGTCCATGTAGACCACGTCTACTGCACAGCCCTCATCTATCTTCTTGGTTACCCCTTCAAAAAACTCAATCAAATTCGTGAGACATGATTTTCCTCTCACAAAACCATGCTGACTGTTCCTAATCAGTCCCTGCCTCTCCAAATGCCTGTAGATCCTGTCCCTCAGAATACCCTCTAACAACTTACCCACTACAGATGTCAGGCTCACTGGTCTGTAGTTCCCAGGCTTTTCCCTGCCGCCCTTCTTAAACAAAGGCACAACATTTGCTACCCTCCAATCTTCAGGCACCTCACCTGTAGCGGTGGATGATTCAAATATCTCTGCTAGGGGACCCGCAATTTCCCCCCTAACCTCCCACAACTTCCTGGGATACATTTCATCAGGTCCCGAAGATTTATCTACCTTGATGCGCGTTAAGACTTCCAGCACCTCCCTCTCTGTAATATGTACACTCCTCAAGACATCACTATTTATTTCCCCAAGTTCCCTAACATCCATGCCTTTCTCAACCGTAAATACCGATGTGAAATATTCATTCGGGATCTCACCCATTTCTTGTGGTTCCGCACATAGATGACCTTGTTGATCCTTAAGAGGCCCTACTCTCTCCCTAGCTACCCTTTTGCCCTTTATGTATTTGTAGAAGCTCTTTGGATTCACCTTTGCCTGATCTGCCAAAGCAATCTCATGTCCCCTTTTTGCCCTCCTGATTTCTCTCTTAACTCTACTCCGGCAATCTCTATACTCTTCAAGGGATCCACTTGATCCCAGCTGCCTATGCATGTCATATGCCTCCTTCTTCTTTTTGACTAGTGCCTCAATCTCCCGAGTCATCCAAGGTTCCCTACTTCTACCAGCCTTGCCCTTCACTTTATAAGGAATGTGCTTACCCTGAACCCTGGTTAACACACTTTTGAAAGCCTCCCACTTACCAGACGTCCCTTTGCCTGCCAACAGACTCTCCCAATCAACTTCTGAAAGTTCCTGTCTAATACCATCAAAATTGGCCTTTCCCCAATTTAGAATTTTAACTTTTGGGCCAGACCTATCCTTCTCCATAGCTATCTCACTGATTAATTTATTTTAGTTCAGATTTTTATTGGTGTTAAAAGTTGTTATGAACAAGATTCTGATAGCATCAAAATACTTTCAGAAATATATACACATTGAAACCTTAAATAGGCCTTCTGCTATTTGAGGCTTCAGAGGTCTGTCACCTATGACCCCTTGCTTTGTGTTCATACCACCTAATTGCACTCATACCAATATAAGGAATCTTACAACACCAGGTTATAGTCCAACTGTTTTATTTAAAAATCACAAGCTTTCGGAGGCGAAGGAGAAAGCCTCCGAAAGCTTGTGATTTTTAAATAAAACAGTTGGACTATAACCTGGTGTTGTAAGATTCCTTACATTTGTCAACCCCAGTCCATCACTGGCATCTCCACATCATACCAATATGTTGTTTTGCAGAGCCACCTTCTCTACCTTTTGTAAATGCTGTGTTTACCCTGAGAACTGTACTCTCCCATTTCCAGTCCTGCTGTTTCTGGTGTCGTATTACACCACTGCTGTAGCCCACGTGCACTCTTCCAGTGCTGGAGAGTTGTTTGCGCCAGCAGTAGGAATAATATTAGTCTCTCATTCTCCTTGCTGAACTGTACTACTGATAAAATTCCAAAGACCATCTGATGGGGAAACTGGGTGTAATTCTGATACTGATTATCTGAAATAGTTTTATTCCATAAATCTTTGTGGACTGAAACCACCACAACATACAGACAATTTCTGTTCCATCCTCCCCATATTTCCAAGACTGTACTTGTGGCATGATCAGTCATTTCCTCTCTTCCCCCCCACCCCTCAAAACAGTGAAATTAATCGTATTTTTCAGAAGTGGACGGGTGCTGAATGCAGCAAAGGGTCTCAATCTCTTCGCTTCATTCCAGCTCTGGGCTGCTGGTCACTGGGAGTTATCAGTGGGTGACATTTCAGAACAAGTTATTACAATAAAGATTTTAACTGATGATAACCTGGAGTAACCTGAGGAAGATCGGACCTGGGACATTGCACCTGTTCCCACGTACTCAATGTGGCCTCCTCACACTGAGCTCTTCTCCCTCAGGCGATTTCACTTATGGAAAATTATCTGAAGCATAACACTGTCAATTAAGAAAGTTCAAATCAGGGAGGCAAATAGCACAGAAAAACTCTTTCCACTGTGCCGGGGGAAAAAAAAATTAAGAGAAAGTAGCACTTGACTGTTGTGTTTACTTACACAACAATCATGAGTGCTTTTCATAAGTAATCCATTGGTTGTACAGTGTTTCTGGACATCTTGAGGACGTGATAAGGTGTTATATAAATCCCTCATTGCCTCCCCTAGATAAGATGGTGCGGTCAGACATTAGGGTACTTTAAACTGTAGTTGGATGCTGGAGTGGATGAGTTGGTGTGATAGAGAGATAAGCTCGATGGGCCAAATGGCCTTTTTTTCATTCTTCTGTTAAACAAGTAAAATATTAAAATTAATTCATTGGAATGCTTTGCAAGCTGTCAGTCGGCTGATTAATGCATGTAGCTCATTTTACAGTTAATTTTTACATTTTAATTTGTGGTACTGCTACTGTTGACACTTCCTATCATATCCACAGTTAATAAACTGGCCTGGGGCTTCGACTGTGGGTCATATGATCATCCCCAGTCCTTTTATTATCTATATTGTCTGCACATTAGATGCTTCAAATCTGATAAGGTTTAGTTTATTTTTAATGAGTTATTCTCACTTTCAACAGCCTTGCTGCACTCCCTGCAATCAAACTTCGAGTCACGGAAATACCAACACACTACACTCTAGTTAATTACAGACACCAAATTGAATTACTAAGTTTATTAACAACAATTTTAACAAGTGAAAGCCCATTTCAACACAGTGATCAGCAGTAACAGGTATACAGGCCATCATTTTAGCATGGCGGCGGAAACTCAGCGGGTGGGTAAATAATCACATGGGAAACCTGGAAATAATTTGAGCGGGTCGGATTGAGTGATCATAATGCAATTGAAGGCACATAATTTTACTTCCGGGTTTCACGTCTCTGAGCTGTGCAGCTGGCGCGCTGTGCACCCACATGATGTGATCTGAACGCCACTATTTAAAGGGCCAATGCAAAAATGGATTTTGAAGGAGAAAGGAGGCAACATTGAGATGGAAGGGCATAGAGCAAAGGCAGCACCTTGAGGTTCTACTGGCTGGTGTGCGAAGCAGGAGGGAGGTGCTGTACCCAGCTGATAGGAGGAAGAAACCTGCGTCTGCCACCAAGAAGGCATGGCTGGAGGTGGCAGAGGAAGTCAGCAGCAGGAGCACGGTGTCCAGGTCTTGGAGGCAGTGTAGGAAGCGTTTTAATGACCTAACCAGGTCAGGAAAAGTGAGTACCTTCGCTGATTTACCCACATCCTGTGTTGTTCAACATTCCCCCCCCCCCCCCCTCCCTGTCATTCTGTGTTGGCACGCCGACTCCATCACATAACTCCTCACACCCACTGAAGTTTCAGCAGCAATCATCCTTCATTTTCTATGCACTTCCACAACTGCCACTCACCCCAATCCTGATGCAATGTAATGTATCTGATAGTCACCCTCTGATGCATCTCTTTCATGTTCAGCCTGACCCAAAGCAACTCATTCATAGGGTGACTACGTCACCTTCAGTCACTCACAGGTCTGTTGTTTGTCCCCTTGTAGGAGAAGAGAGTACAAAACGCAAGGGAGAGGACCAGAAATGGAGATGGTCCATCACGTATAGTGGAGCTGACAGGTATGGAGGAGGCAGCAACGGAGCTAAGTTGGTCCGTTGCATGTCTGGAGAGATCGGCAACCTGCAGATGGTGGGTGACAGAACTTTAACATCTTTCACATACATGATGAATTGATTTTATCAATGATTGAATTGTTACAGACCTCAGTATAGTCATTGGAAAGATTGTCACTTTTCCGATGAATAATTAACATCGGTTCCTGTTGTGTTCCAGGGCCTTCACGCCTTCAAGAAGAATCTGCCGAGTGGAAGATAGCGATTCCTCAGAGGAGTTCATTCCTTCTGAGGGTGCACCGTCACAGCACATACAGCCATGCACTAATGCTGATACGTGCACTTCGGTGGGTCCTGTTAGACAGATAGTTGGGTTGTCACCTGGTGATTCACCACTCACAAGTATGCATGAGCAGACACTGGTAGCAGGGGCAGCTATGGAGAGTCTGCATCGGGTGGTGGGGGGGGGGGCGCACTCCTCTCCAAGCTCTGCTCAGCTGGACACAGATGCTGAACCCCGGGGGCCCTCGTTGAGAATGAGAATGATAGAGGTGCAGTTGCACCTTTGAGAGGTACTGTAAAACTCCACAACAGAGGAGAGGATGGAGGAGTCCAACTCCATCACTAGTGGATTGGTGGCGCAGGTAAGTGCGAGAATTTCTGCAATGGAGAGAGTGGCACCCTCCATTGAGCTTCAAGGACAGCTCTCAAATGAGTCCACACAGGACATGATGACGGCCGTGCAGACTCTGGCTGCCAACATGTCTGCCACCATAAACAGGCTGACAGCCACTTTATCCATGGCCTTACAACGCTTACATCTGCTCACCAACCTGCTGTCCAGCAGAGTGGTGGGAGTGATGTGGCCGTGGCCCGGGAGAGGGATAGTGGCGAAAGGGGACATGGAAGTGGGAACTCCACTCAAAGCGCTCATACGTCTCACCCGTTGCCCACCCCTCAACCAATACCCGACATGCTGTCTCCTTTCCTGATGGCCGTGTCTGCCTCCCACAGGTGCAAGTGGAGCAGTCTTTGGCGGGACCCCAGGCTCCAAAACCCAGAGGTTGTCTAAGCGCATCTCAGCAGCCAGGGCAGGGATCAGAGCAACCTGCCACTACCTCTGCTGAAGCTACAGGGGATGCACCACATAGAAGCGATAGAAAGCGAAAGGCTAAGCAATTGTAGTTCATGAAGGGTATGCACAAGGGTGTGTGACAAGATGTCATGTTGTTCATTTCTATATTTTGTTTGTTATGGCACATTAAATTTAATCGTTATCACCACTGCCATGTCTTGACCATTATTGCGTCCTATGTGTGAATTCGCCCTTTCATTTACTGCATCATGAACTCCAGGATATGACAACACCTATTGGGCGGGTGTGCAATGGGTGTATGCATGGTTGAAGAATTGTTTTGTGCAACGGGATGGAGGTGGGGTGGGGGGATGAGGGTGGTAGAGGTTGTTCCAGGCGGCCTGAGTAGCTCAAAGTTTTCAATTTGCACATCTCGTTATGACAACCTGTTAGAGATGATGGAATCCCTGGCCTCACGGGCAGCAACATGCGCGGCTGCTCTGACGATGGGTTCCCCATCTTTATTTTCTTCCTTCTCCTCCTCCTCATCTTCTTGTTCAATGTTGCCGCCAGTTGAGGATGCTTGATGAGCACATTCGAGCTCCTCCACCTGTAGCCCTCTCTGCTGAGCAAGATGCAACATACGACGGTTATTCTGCACACCCTCGCTGGCGAGTACTGAAGGGCTCTCCCAGATCTATCCAGGCACCAGAAGCACATCTTCAGCATTCCTATGGCTTGCTCAATGACAGGCCTGGTGGTGATGTGGTTCTGGTTGTATCGCTGCTGTGCCTCGTTGATGGGGTTTCTCACAGGTGTCATGAGCCATGTCTGCAGGGGGTATCCCTTGTCACCAAGGAGCCAGCCCTTAAGTCTTTCTCCTGTGTGGAAGAGGTCCGGAATGTTGGACTCGCGCAAAATGAAGGAATCATGACAGCTGCCGGGGAACCTGGCACACTGCTGCAGAAACCTCTTCTGATGTTTGCATACCAGCTGTGCATTGATGGATTGATATCCCTTTAGGTTTATGAAGAGTCCTGGCTCACGTGCAGGTCCTCAGATTGCTGCATATGTGCAATCAATCGTGCCCTGCACCCATGGGAAGCCAGCCAGAGAGTTGAAACCTACTGCCCTCAGTCTGGCTGATGTCATCACGGGGAAAGTTGCCGTAGTTGGATACCCTGGCAAACAAGTCATCTGTCACCTGCCTCATACACTTATGTGCAGACGACTGATCCATCCTGATGGTGCCCTGGAAGGATCTGGAGGTGAAGAAATTGAGGGCACTGGTGACTTTAACCGCGATGGGCAATGCGTGGCCACCAGGCCCAGCCGGGAGCAGCTCTTCCTGAAGGAGGCTGCAGATGTCTTCCACCAACTGCCGACTCAATCTCAGCCTGCGAGAGGATTTGGAAGCTCAAGACGAGCCCTGCCATAGCTTTTAATTTACACAAAAAAATTAAATATAAATGCAAGCCTAGTTTTACTCCTATATATTCTAGATGATATTGCTGCTGTTGACACTTCCTGGCAGATTCCCAGTTATTGAAATGGCTGCCCTGTGACTTCAGCTGTGGGTCACATCCTCATTCTAGTCTTCTTTATTACGACTAAAACAAATGAAAAGGAAGGGAGTAGAGTGATAGTCAGAAATTATGCTTTCGGCACTACAGGTAAAGGGAAAACTAAAAGATGACCAGTAACTAAATTAGGAGAGAGAAATAAGAAATATGTGAGAAAAACAACACTACAGCAGAAGGACAGGTTAGGGTGTGTGGCCCAAATGAACGTTCTTTGTACAAACACACGGAGTATAAGGAACAAATTGAATGAATTGCAGCCGCAAATTCCACTTAGAGGGTCCGACATGGTAGCCATTACTGAGACATGGCTGCAAGACGGTCAGGACTGGGAACTGAATATACCAGGTTATAAGGTCTACAGGATGGATAGGGAAACTGGTAGAGGGAGAGGAGTAGCCTTAGTGATTAAGGATGAAATTACTTCAATGATAAGAGAGGATATAACGAGAGGTAGGCAGGCAGTGGAGACTTTATGGGTAGAATTAAGATATACAAAAGGATTTAATACTGTAGTGGGAGTTGTGTATTAGGCCCCTGATAGCAGCTGTGAATGTATAAATGCAGAGATTAGACAAGCATGTCGCAAAGGCAGAGTGGTTTTAATGGGAGATTTTAACTTTCATATTAATTGGGATAAGCAGATGAGCTCATGTCAGAAAGGTAGGGAATTTCTTGAGAGTGTTCAGTACAGCTTTCTGCAAAAATATATCCCAGAACCAACAAGGGGGCAGGCCATATTAGATTTAATTTTTTTTTTATTCGCTCATGGGTTGTGGGCGTCGCTGGCAAGGCCAGCATTTATTGCCCATCCCTAATTGCCCTTGAGAAGGTGGTGGTGAGCCGCCTTCTTGAACCGTTCCAGTCCGTGTGGTGGAGGTTCTCCTCAGCGCTGTTAGGAAGAGAGTTCCAGGACTTTAACCCAGTGACAATGAAGGAACGACGATATATTTCCAAGTCGGAATGGTGTGTGACTTGCAAGGGAAATTGCAGGTGGTGTTGTTTCCATGTGCCTGCTGCTCTTGCCCTTCTAGGTGGTAGAGGTTGCGGGTTTGGGAGGTACTGTTGAAGAAGCCTTGGCAAGTTGCTGCAGTGCATCCTGTAGATGGCACACACTGCAACCATGGTGCGCTGGTGGTGAAGGGAGTGAATGTTTTGGGTGGTGGATAGGGTACCAATTAAGCGGGCTGTTTTGTCCTGGGTGGTGTCGAGCTTCTTGAGTGTTGTTGGAGCTGCACTTATCCAGGCAAGTAGAGAGTATTACATCACATCCTGATTTATGCCTTGTAAATGGTGGAAAGGCTTTGGGGAGTCAGGAGGTGAGTCACTGGCTGCAGAATACCCAGCCTCTGACCTGCTCTTGTAGCCACAGTGTTTATGTGGCTGGTCCAGTTAAGTTTCTGGTCAACGGTGACCCCCAGGATGTTGATGGTGGAGGATTCGGTGATGGTAGTGGCAGTACAGTGATATACAGTCAGGAGGGAGTGGCCCTGGGAGTCCTCAACATTGACTCTGGACCCCATGAAATCTCATGGCATCAGGTCAAACATGGGCAAGGAAACCTCCTGCTGATTACCACCTACCATCCTCCCTCAGCTGATGAATCAGTCCTCCTCCATGTTGAGCACCACTTGGAGGAAGCACTGAGGGTAGCAAAGGCACAAAATGTACTCTGGGTGGGGGACTTCAATGTCCATCACCAAGAGTGGCTCGGCAGCACCACTACTGACCGAGCTGGCCGAGTCCTGAAGGACATAGCTGCCAGACTGGGCCTGCGGCAGGTGGTGAGCGAACCAACACGAGGGAAAAACTTACTTGACCTCGTCCTCACCAATGTCGCAAATGCATCTGTCCTTGACAGTATTGGTAGGAGTGACCACCGCACAGTCCTCGTGGAGATGAAGTCCCGTCTTCACACTGAGGACACCATCCACCGTGTTGTGTGGCACTACCACCGTGCTAAATGGGATAGATTTAGAACAGATCTAGCAGCTCAAAACTGGGCATCCATGAGGCACTGTGGGCCATCAGCAACAGCAGAATTGTATTCCAGCACAATCTGTAACCTCATGGCCCGGCATATTCCTCACTCTACCATTACCAACAAGCCAGGGGATCAACCCTGGTTCAATGAGGAGTGTCGAAGAGCATGCCAGGAGCAGCACCAGGCGTACCTAAAAATGAGTTGCCAACCTGATGAAGCTACAACTCAGGACTACATGCATGCTAAACAGTGGCAGCAACATGCTATAGTTAGAGCTAAGCGATTCCACAACCAACGGATCAGATCAAAGCTCTGCAGTCCTGCCACATCCAGTCGTGAATGGTGGTGGACAATTAAACAACTAACGGGAGGAGAAGGCTCTGCAAACATCCCCATTCTCAATGATGGCGGAGTCCAGCACGTGAGTGCAAAAGACAAGGCTGAAGTGTTTGCAACTATCTTCAGCCAGAAGAGTCTATAATTAAGGATAAAGTGACTGAACACCTTGAAAATTTTCAGCTGATCAGGGAGAGCCAGCAAGGATTTATAAAGGGTAGGTCATGCCTGACGAACCTGATTGAATTTTTTGAAGAGGTGACTGAAGAAATGGACAGGGGAATATCTATGGATGTTGCTTATCTGGACTTCCAGAAGGCATTCGATAAAGTCCCTCATAAGAAACTGTTAGCTGAAGTTGAAGCTCGTGGAATTAAGGGCAAATTATTGACCTGGTTAAGAAATTGCCTGAGCGGCAGGAGACAGAGAGTAGGGATAATGGGCAGGTACTCAAATTGGCAGGATGTGACTAGTGGTGCTCCACAGGGATCTGTGTTGGGGCCTCAACTATTCACTGTATTTGTTAACGACTTAGATGACGGGATAGAGAGCCAGAAAGCCACATATCCAAATTTGCGGATGACACAAAGGCAGCATTGTTACCAGTGTAGATGGAAGCATAAAATTACAGAGAGATATTAATAGTGAATGAGCAAAACTGCGGCAAATGGATGTCAATGTCGGCAAGTGTGAGGTCATCCATTTTGGACCTAAAAAGGATAGATCAGAGTACTTTCTAAATAGTGAAAAGCTCGAAACAGTGGAGGTCTAAAGAGACTTAGGGGTCCATGTACATAGATCATAAAAATGTCATGGACAGGTACAGAAAATAATCAAAAAGGCCAATGGAATGCAAGGGGGTAGAAGTTATGCTACAGTTATACAAAGCCCTGGTTAGACCATACTTGGAGTACTGTGTTCAGTTCTGGGCACTTTAGGAAGGATATATTGGCCTTGGAGGGAGTGCAGTGTAGATTTACTAGAATGATACCTGGACTCCAAGGGTTAAATTACGAGGAGAGATTACACAAACTAGGGTCGTATTCCTTGGAATTTAGAAAATTAAGGGGTAATTTGAGCGAAGTTTTCAAGATATTAAGGGGAACTGATAGGGTTGATAGAGAGAAACTATTTCCGCTGGTTGGGGAGTCAAGGACTAGGGGACATTGCCTAAAAATTAGAGCCAGGCCTTTCAGGAGTGAAATCAGGAAACATTTCTACGCATAACAGGACAGTGGTAGGAAAGGGTCTTGGCTCAGAAGATCAGGAAGTAGAATCAGTATGGGTGGAAATAAGAAATAACAAGCGGCAGAAAACACCGGTGGGGAGTATTTTAAAGGCCCCCTAATAGTAGCAATACCGTTGGACAGAGCATTAATCAAGATATAATAGGAGCTTGTAACAAAGGTAATGCAGCAATCATGGGGAACTTTAATCTTTATATAGACTGGGCAAATCAAATTGGCAAAGGTAGTTTGGAAGACGAGTTCATGGAATGCATTTGAGATGGTTTCCTAGAGCAGTACGTCATGGAACCAACCAGGGAACAGGCTATTTTAGATCTTGTATTATGCAATGAGACAGGGTTAATTAGTAATCTCACAGTAAGAGATCCTCTGGGGAAGAGTGATCATAATATGATAAAATTTCACATTGAGTTTGAGAGTGACGTACTTAAGTCAGAAACTAGAGTCTTAAACTTAAATACAGCCAATTACATAGGTATGAGGGGCGAGTTGGCTAAGGTAGATTGGGAAATCAAATTAAAGGGTATAACGGTTGAAAAGCAATGGCAAACATTAAAAGAAATATTTCAATATTCTCAACAAATATACATTCCACTGAGAAATAAAAACTCCACGGGAAAAGTGATCCGCCCGTGGCTAACTAAAGAAGTTAAGGATAGTATTAGATTAAAAGAAGAGGCCTATAATGTTGCTAAGAAGAGTAGTAAGCCTGAGGATTGGAAGAGTTTTAGAAACCAGCAAAAGACGACCAAAAAATTGATAAAAAGAGAGAAAACAGAATATGAAAGTAAACTAGCAAGAAATATAAAAACAGATTGTAAGAGCTTCTACAAGTATGTAAAAAGGAGAGTATCAAAAGTAAAGGTTGGTCCCTTAGAGGCTGAGACAGGAGAAATGATAATGGGGAATCAGGAAATGGCGGATGCGTTAAACAAATATTTTGGGCCCGATATTAGTACATGCTACCGGTTGCGTTCCTGGCGGGGGGGCTCCGAAAATCGGGGAATCCCGGAGCAGGTCGGGAGCCCGGCTCCAACCCGCCCACTTCCGGGTTCCCCACAGACGCGCTGACGTGCGTGCGCAGCCCCCGCATGTGGGACTCCCGCAGGCAATTAAAGCCGGCGGGGTGCCACTTGACAGTATTTATTCTGCTATTTCAGGTCGTTAACAGACCTGATCAAGGGAATATTTCAGGAGGGGTGGGATTTTAGAAACAACTGGGACTGTTTCCTGTACTGGGGGAAACACTCCCAGTTGAAATGGACGTGTTGCAGCTTTCAGCCTGTGGCAGCTGCAAAGGTCCATTTGACAGGTGTGGGGGGAGACCCTCACTCATTGCAGGAGGCCACTCTGTCACTTTGGCCTCCACCACCCTCCTCCTAACAATAAAATTCACAAACTTGCACACTTACACCGGGGTCCAGACACATGTACCTACCTTGTGGACCCCCTCAGATGTGCATCTTCCGGATGGGGGCCGCCGTAGCTGCAGTCATGACCTTCTCGGAGGGCGAACAGCATCACCAGCCTCGCCGGCCACGCCGGCCACCTCTGACACGTGGAGCTCCACAACGCAGTGCTGTGATACATCCACCTGCACGGCAGGAGGGAGGGCAACCGCAGAGAGAGAAGCTTTGCAGAGGGCACTACCCTTGCCACAGGGTCCACAGACCGAGGCTCAGCTTTCTGGACCTCTCTGAGCAGCAGTGCACACGGAGGCTCAGAGTCACTCGACATGTAGTCGTGGACATCTGCAGTCTCCTTCATGCCGAGCTGCTCCCGGCTGGCCCAAGCACCATCTTCTTACCTGTCGCTGTCAAAGTCACCACTGCCCTCAACAACTTCTCCTCCGCACCCTTCCAGGGTGCCACCGGGGATATTGCCGACCTCTCTCAATCGTCTGCACAAAAGAGCCCTGCAAATACACCTACACCCACTCTGCAGTGACACAATGGGTGGCATCAGTTGTGTGATCCTCAGGAAAGGGCATTATTGCACAAACCAGACAAGATTCGCAAAGACGTGGCAGTAGTGGTGCCAATATAATATGTAATGTGAGTTGGTCAGAAATTAAATATAAGTAAAAACCATGACGAACCCTCAAACACCCTTGTGCATCCCCTTCATGCTCACAACACGTTTGCCTTACGCTTCCTACTGCACATATGTGATGCATGCCCTGTGGCTGCAGCACAGGTAGTGGCAGGTTGGGTGAGGCTGACCGTGAAAGAGATGCATGAGAGGGTGAGTATGAGATAGAGCCATGAGATTGTATGAGGATTGGGTTGAGTGATAGTGGTGGGGTGAGTACTGGCGAGGTGAGTAAGTGCAGGTAAGATGAGGATGAGCTTTGAATGGGTGTGAGGGGTGATGTGACAGAGTAGTGTTGGCAGTGCAGAAGGAGATGTGGGGTGGGGACGGTGATGTGGCAGACGGAGTGTAGGGGAATGAGTAAGTGTGCTCACTTTGGCTGACCTACTTAGGTCATTGCAGCGCCTCCTGCACTGTATGCAGGTGGGCGATATGTTGGTGGTGCTGGTGACCTCCTCTGCCACCTCGAGCCAGGCCTTCTTGGTGGCAGAGGCAGGCCGCTTCCTCCCGCCCGCCGGGGGGAAGATCTCTGTCCTCCCCCTCCTCCTCACCCCATCCAATGATACCTGGAGTGAGGCATCATTAACCTGGGAGCAACCTTCCCCCTGGGCTGCCGCATGCTGTAATTTTTCCTATTTGTTGCAGCATCAGTCAGTGGAGGACTGCCCCTTTAAATAGAGCTCCTCCAGCTGCCAAACCTTACTGCGCATGCGCAGTCCGCCCGACGCGCAGCTCAGCAGCGGGGAACCCGGATGACAATGTAAGTGGATCCAATTAGGCTGTCATCGCGCGCGGGGAATACTGATTTCACCGGCGCGTTACCCACGCACCCAATAGCTCCCCTAATATTGAGCCCTTTGTATCTGTCTTCACGGGAGAAGACCCAAAAAAATACCAGAAATACCAAGGGTCTAATGAGAGTGAGGAACTTAAAGTGATTAATATTAGGAGAGAAAAAGTACTTGAGAAACTGATTGGACTAAAAGCTGATAAATCCCCTGGACCTGATGGCTTACATCCGAGGGTTCTAAAAGTGGTGGCTGCAGAGATAGTGGATGCATTGGTTATGATCTTGCAAAATTCCCTGGATTCTAGGACGGTCCCAGTGGATTGGAATGTAGCAAATGAGACCCCGCTATTCAAGAAAGGAGGGAGAGAGAAAACAGGGAACTACAGGCCAGTTAGCCTGATGTCAATCGTCGGGAAAATGCTGGAATCCATTATTAAGGAAGTGGTAGCAGGGCACTTAGAAAATCATAACATGATTAGGCAGAGTCAACAAGGTTTTATGAAAGGGAAATCGTGTTTGACAAACCTATTGGAGTTTTTTGAGGATGTAACTAACAGGGGAACCAGTGGATGTACTATATTTGGATTTTCAAAAGGCATTCGATAAGGTGTCACATAAAAAGTTGTTACACAAGATAAGGACTCATGGGGTTGTGGATAACATATTAGCATGGATAGAGGATTGGTTAACGGACAGAAAACAGAGAGTAGGGATAAATGGGTCATTTTCATGCTGGCAGGCTGTAACTAGTGGGGTGTAATGTTTCCAAGTTTGCTGACGATACAAAGCTGGTGGGAAAGTAAGCTGTGAGGAGGAAACAAAGAGTCTGCAAAGGGATATAGACAGGTTAAGTGAGTGGACAAGAAGGTGGCAGATGGAGTATTTTGTGAGTAAATGTGAGGTTATTCACTTTGGTAGGAAGAATAGAAAAAAAGAATATTTTTTAAATGGTGAGAAACTATTAAATGTTGGTGTTCAGAGAGACTTGGGTGTCCCCGTACAAGAAACACAAAAAATTAGCATGTAGGTACAGTAAGCAATTAGGAAAGCAAATGGAATGTTAGCCTTTATTGCAAGGAGTTGGGGTACAAAAGTAAGGAATTCTTACTACAATTGTACAGGGCTTTGGTGAGACCTCACCTGGAGTATTGTGTATAGTTTTGGTCTCCTTATCTAAGGAAGGATATACTTGCCTTAGGGGCAGTGCAGCGAAGGTTCACTAGATTAATTCCTGAGATGAGAGGGTTGTCCTATGAGGTGAGGTTGAGTTGAGTGGGCCTCTACTCTCTAGAGTTTAGAAGAATGAGAGGTGATCTAATTGAAACATCAGATTATGAGGGGGCTTGTCAGGGTAGATGCGGAGAGGTTGTTTCCCATGGCTTAAGAGCCTAGAACTAGGGGGCATAGTCTCAGGATAAGGGATCGGCCATTTAAGACTGAGATGAGGAGGAATTTCTTCACTGAGGGTTGTGAATCTTTGGAATTCTCTACCCCAGGGGGCTGTGGATGCTCAGTCAAATATATTCAAGGTTGAGATGGACTCTAGGGGAATCATGGGATATGGGGATCGGGCAGGAAAGTGGAGTTGAGGTCAAAGATCAGCCATGATCTGATTGAATGGCGGAGCAGGCTCGCGGGCCATGTGGCCTACTCCTGCTCCTATTTCTTGTGTTCTTATGTTCATATGTTCATGAGTTCAGAGGGTGGTAGAAGTTTGGAACCCTGTTCCGCAAATGGCAGTTGATGCTACCTCAATTGTTAATTTTAAATCTGAGATTGATAGATTTTAGTTAACCAAAGGTATTAAGGGATATGGGGCTACGGCGGGTATATGGAGTTAGGTCACAGATTATCCGTGATCTCATTGAATGGGCGGAACAAGCTGAAAGGGCTAAATGGTCTACTCCTGTTCCTATGTACTGTATTATCCAGTCACTTAGCCGTACATGGATCTTGTCAACGGATGCCGTGTGGTTTTTGTGCTGTTGACAGCACTTGCAAATATAAAAGATCTGACCTTCATGCAGCCGATGGCAGTGTTGACCCATTTATTTGTGAATTCTTGCAATCTGCCCTGCTACAGACGTGAGCACACAATCTTCAGTGGAGTACTGAGGGGCTGCTACCTTGTTCGAGGGGTCGCTTTTGTATGGGAACATAAACCAAGGCAGTCTGCCTGCTCATGTGGATGTAGAAGATCCCATGCCATTATTTAAAGAAGAGCGGGGAGTTCTCCCAGTGTCCTGGCCAATATTCCTCCCTCAATAAATACCACCCTAGAAACAGGTTATCATTTATTTGCTGTTTATAGGACCTTGCTGTGCTCAAATTGGCGGATATGTTTCCCTACATAATAATAGTGACTGCACTTTAAAAGTGATCCATTGGTTTTAAAGTGCTTTGGGATGTCCTAAGGACGTCAAAGGTGCTATCTAAATGCAAGTTCTTCTCTTTCTCTCCTCTAAACAGAAGAACCAGTTTCTGTACATCCAGTCGGCTTCTGGCAAACCTGGAGGAGACTGGCATCAGAATTTAACTTTTAAAAAAATGGGAGAGTGACATAGGAAGGTCATTTTGACATCCTTCTCCCAGGGTCTGAACAGCAGCGAATTGTTATGTCAAAGTACCTTTACTTTACTGAAAATTGTTTTAATGTTTGCCTTTCAAATGGCATTGTCTATTGAAGTTTTGTTCTGTATGTCTTAGATGTCTACGAATGCCAGTTCGGAAAAGGAAGTGGACTTGACAAAATCTGGATGTGCTGGAATAATAACGCTAAATCGGCCAAAGGCCCTTAATGCTCTGAACCTTTCCATGATTAGATGGATCTACCCCCAGCTAAAGGTTTGTGTCGTTATTTAGGAAAATGCCACTGATATTAAAATGGAGGGTGTGCAGTATCTGGTTTTAAAATGGGAGGTTTAAAGTATCTGTTACTGTGTCTTGGACTGGGTGGAATATCAATACATTTACTGCTTTAGTAGTCTGTTCATATTATAAATACATTGAATGCATCAACCTTCCGCTCTGCTCCAAACCCAAGCAGACAGTGGATACATTCAGGCAATTTGTTGATTTTGCACGAGCAGTACTGCCTTCAAACAACTGTGTTGAACTATTATATAAACCTCTTTTCCAACACTATTTAAATAAAAGTTGCATTTCTGGCTGTTTATGCATTTGGGTTGAGTGTCACTTCTGTTTATTTGATTTATAGCCCAGGAAGAACTTTGGCATATCTTCCCCTCTAAATGTCCTCTGGTAACCGTTACAGCCACTTCCCTGAAATGTTGCTTTGAGGACACGTGAGCTGCTGGCCTAACTGCAGTGATATGACATCTCTGCAAACTGATTCGGTGGCCCCTTTTCAACTTTCTTTGCTTCCCCCCAGACTTCTGCCTCTTCACCCCTTCCCCTCCCCCCCCGCCCCCAATTTTCTCTTCTGTTGGGATATGGCTGTTGCCATTACTCTGGTGCATTATTCAAATGGCCCTTCTTCACATGTGGGCCTAACCACCATGAATATTGGCAGGATGTTCAGCAAGGGGGTGGATTACAGCTTAGTCCCATTCGGTGCTCCCCAATATGTGCATATGCCCTTTCCCAGCACGAGTCGCTGAACAATGATCAGGAACTGGATCCCCAGGTGTTTTTTTTACCTCCCTAGGTCAGGGGCAAATTGTAGTGCCCTACCATGTGTTGATTTAATTTGAGGAACGAATGCTTCGATTGTGCACTTTTCTCCACAATGAGATTGTTTAAAATTCAGTGTTGGGATTTTCTTCTCACTGTGTTCTATAATATTATGTTGAGAATGTCTCTACCGCAAAATATAAGCAAAATGGAAAAATCCTAATTTTGTATAATTTTCATATGTGAAAAAGAACTTATCGGAAGATGGACACTTTATTAGTAGACCCAAGCTCAAATCTCCTGACTTTTGATGGCACTACGTGTTGGCAATTAAATTGGAAACAAGAGAGGAAAATATGTATTATTTGATGTTAAAAGATGGTCTGAAGTTGTAGATATAAATTGTACAATACCCACAATTTGTCATTCATTTCTAAATTGCTTTTAGCACACACGTGGGCAGAAGTAATTGAGCAATAATGGAAATGTGATGCTAAACATATCTGACTTTATGTAATAGCTTTAGTTAGAGTGGTGACGTGATATGATTGGTTTGTCAGTAACGGTACACATCTACCCGACAGATATGGGGATGTCAAAGACAGCGAATACATATCAATTCAGAAAACCTACAGTTTTGATCTGTATTATCAGTTTGAGAGTCTTGTTTCTAGCAATATATAAAGGTTACGCATTTCATGGTGGCGTAAATTGAAGCTGTTTCAAATGCTTTTTAAATACTACATACATAAATCATACAGTGGATGGAATTAAAGCCTTATTTCTTTGGTCGGGAACACTGCTGTTTGAAAAGAGTCTTGGAGGAATGGTACATATTGTACACAGTGATGCATATGGGTGGCATCACTTAACCAAAGAAGTACTTCTGGCTTGTGTTTCCTTCAGATTTGCCTTATTAATTAACTCCTACTTGTGAAGATTTTCTGTATTGCAAGGCTGTGTCTCTCCCTAGCTTCTCTCTCATCTCCCCCCATGTCATCTTGTCTATGGAACCCAATTCCTGCTCTTTTGACCCCATTCCCATTAAACTGCTGACCACCCAACTTGCTTTCCTGGCCTTCACGTTAGCTGACATTGTAAATTGTTCCCACTCCGCAGGTACTATCCTCCTCCCTTTCAAAACTGCCATGCTCACCCCTCCTCAAAAAGCTCACTGTTGACCCCTCTGTCCTTGCCGCTCCATCTCCAATATCCCTTTCCAGTCCAAAATCCTTTAAGGTGTTGTCACCTCCCAAATTGTGACCATCTCTCCTGTTACTCCCTGTTTAAGTCTCTCCAATCAGGTTTTCACCCGTCCCACAGCACTGATATGGTCTTAACCAGAGTCATGAACAATATTCTCTGTGAATGCAACAGTGTTGCATTATCCCTCATTGATCTCTCTGCAGCAACCTTTGACACAGTCAACCACACAATCCTGCTCCAAAGCCTCTCTTCTGTTATCCAGCTCGCTGGGACTGCCCTCCCCTGGTTACACTCTTAACTATCCGATCGAATGATCGAACCCAGAGAATCTCCAGCAACGGCTTCTCTTCCCACCCCGCACTGTTACCTTTGAAGTCCCCCTCTTTTCCTTCATCTGCATGCTGCTTCTTGGCGACATAATTCATAGATCTCTCGACACCTTCACTGACTCTGTGTTGTCCGACATTCAGTCTTGGTCTTCAAACTTCATACCCTGGCTGCCAATTCTGTCCCCCTCCTGGCCACTTTCTCAGGCTGAACCAGTCTTTTTGTGTGTCCTTTTTGACTTAGAACTGAGTTGTTGACCCTACATCCTCTCCACCAGAAAGCCTACCTACTTCCACCTCCATAACATCGCCAACCTTTACCCCTACCTCTGTTCATCTGCTGCTCAAGCCCTCGTCCTTGACTTTGTCATCTCCAGAATTGATTATTGCAACACTTTCCTTGCATAGAAACATAGAAAATATGAGCAGGAGTAGGCCATTCGGCCCTTCAAGCCTGCTCCGCCATTCAGTATGATCATGGCTGATACCATATTCCCGCTCTCTCCCCATACCCCTTGATGCCTTCTGTGTCTAGAAATCTATCTATTTCCTCCTTAAATATATTCAGTGACTTGGCCCCCACAGCCTTCTGTGGTAGAGAATTCCACAGGTTCAGCATCCTATGAGTGAAGAAATTTCTCCTCATCTCAGTCCTAAATGTCCTACCCCATCTCCTGAGACTGTGACCCCTCGTTCTAGACCCCCCCCCAGCCATGGGAAACATCCTCCTTGCATCCAATCTGTCTAGCCATGTCAGAATTTTATACGTTTCAATGCGATCCCCTCTCATTCTTCTAAACTCAAGTGAATACAGGCCTAGTCCACCCAATCTCTCCTCATACGACAGTCCTGCCATCCCAGGAATCAGTCTGGTGAACCTTCGCTGCACTCCCTCTATGGCAAGTATATCCTTCCTTAGATAAGGAGACCAAAACTGCACACAATACTCCAGGTGTGGTCTCACCAAGGCCTGTATAACTGCAGTAAGACATCCTTGCTCCTGTACTCAAATCCTCTTGCAATGAAAGCCAACATACCATTTGCCTTCTTAACTGCTTGCTGCACCTGCATGTTTGCTTTCAGTGACTGATGTACAAGGACACCCGGGTCCCTTTGTACATCAACATTTCCCAATCTATCACCATTTAAATAATACTTTGCCTTTCTGTTTTTCCTTCCGAAGTGGGTAATTTCATATTTACCCACGTTATACTGCATCTGCCATGTATTTGCCCACTCACTCAACTTGTCTAAATCGCCTTGAAGCCTCTTTGCATCCTCCTCACAACTCACAATCCCACCTAGTTTTGTGTCGTGAGCAAACTTGGAAATATTACATTTGGTTCCCTCATCCAAATCATTGAGATATATTGTAAATAGTTGGGGCCCAAGCATTGATCCCTGTAGTACCCCACTAGTCACCACCTGCCACCCCAAAAAAGACCCATTTATTCCTACTCTCTGTTTCTTGTCTGTTAACCAATTTTCAATCCATGCCAGTATATTACCCCCAATCCCGTGTGCTTTAATTTTGCGCACTAACCTCTTATGTGGGACTTTATCAAAGGCCTTCTGAAAATCCAAATACACCACATCCACTGGTTCTCCCTTATCTATTCTACCAGTTATATCCTGAAAAAACTCCAGTAGTTTTGTCAAACACGATTTCCCTTTCATAAATCCATGTTGATTTTGTCTGACTCCTTTGATATTTTCTAATGTCCTGTAATCACATCTTTTATAATAGACTCTAGCATTTTCCCTGCTACTGATGTTAGGTCTGTAGTTCCCTGTTTTCTCTCTCCCTCCTTTTTTGGTGGGGTTACATTTGCCACCCTCCAATCTGCAAGGAACTGTTCCATAATCTATAGAATTTTGGAAGATGACAACCAATGCATCCACTATTTCCATGGCTACCTCTTTTAGTACTCTGGGATGCAGATTATCAGGCCCTGGGGATTTATTGGCTTTCAATCCCATTAATTTCTCCAGCACTTTTTTTGAATACTAATTCCCTTTAATTCCTCCTTCTCACTAGACCCTTGGTTCCCTAGCATTTCTAGGAAGTTATTTGTATCCTCTTCCGTGAAGACGGAACCAAAGTATTTGTTTAATTGCTCTGCCATTACCTTGTTCCCCATTATAAATTATCCCATTTCTGACTGTAAGGGACCTACATTTGTCTTCACTAATCTTTTTACATACTTGTAGGCCTCCCATCCTGCACCTTCTGTAAAGTTCAGCTCATCTAAAACTCTGCTGCCAGTATCCTATCCTGCACCAAGTCCCACTGAGTCAGCATCCCTGTCCTTGCTGACTCCTTGAACTCCCCAAATGCCTCAAATTTAAAATTCTTATCCTGTGTTTAAATCCCTTCATAGGTTAACCCCTCTCTAACTCTGTAACTTCCTCCAGCGCTACAACCCCCCCCCCCTTTCATATTTTTCATTCCTCTGACTCCGGCCTCTTGTGCATTGGCAGCAGATGGCACAGTATTCCCTCTCTAACCCCTCCGCTTGTCCACCTCCCCCTCTTTAAGACCCACCTTAAAATCCACCCCTTTGACCAAGCTTTAGATCACCCCTTCTAATATCCCCTTCTTTGGTTCCGCATCCATTTTTTGATAACATCTTTGTGAAGCGCTTTGGGGCATTTTTCTGCATGAACTAGGCTGTAGAAATGTTGCTGCTCCTCCTCCTTTCCAGAACACTAAGAGGTCACCTCGATAACCGTTTGCTCCAGGTAAAATGGAGACTGGATGAATTTGTTTCTGGATGGTGATTAGGAACCAGAATTTAGCTCTCAAATCCACTTCTTTATGGATGGGTTATGCAGATGATCTGCTTAACGACCTTTGATAGTCTCGCTCTTGAGTCAGATGCTACTGGTGCCATGGGTGATTTGCATCCCACTCCCACCCTTTTTATGAAAGAACCTGGACTGCACTTGACACCACCCACTAATGGCATGGTGAAAATCAGAAACTTGTGTGTGGGACCATGTGCAGAGTTGTGTATCCTCTCCATAATACTGTGCTGCAGCACTAACCCTGTTGTTTTTGTTATAAAATGTAGATAGAACTGTAATGGTAATAATGCTGATCAGTAGGAACAGAGATTGTTAGTGATTGCGTGTCTGTACTTGATTGATTTTGTGTTATTTATAGATGGTTCATTTTTCACAGGTAGCAGGCAAAGTTTGAATAATGGGATCAATGATTTGTATGGAAGAGACAGTATGCATTAATGATTGGGACCCGTGCAGATCAAACTTGCTATGGACTGGTCCTCGAGCAGTTTGTTTAATGGGTCAAATTAATATTCCACCTTTCCCAAATTCAGCTTGAATTTTTTTGTGGCAGGAATGGGAGCAGGACAATGAAACCTCGTTGGTGATCATTAAAGGAGCTGGAGAAAAAGCTTTCTGTGCTGGTGGTGACATTAGAGGTAAGTGTTGGTCTAAATTTATTTTGTATTTCGCTACTTGGTATTTTTAGAATTGATGACGTACACTGCCATATTTAATGTACGAGAATTGACGACTGCAATATACATATAGTAGTGGCCTGTGTTAATGACCATCCATCAGTAATAACTGCAAAACCACAGAGCCGACTAATTCTCTGCCGACTTCCATTGTATCAAATCCTATTAGCAACTGCCTATGAAATGCAACTGTGGCCACACATTTACAGTGCCACGGTTGGTTTTCCTATTTTAAAAAAAGATTGCCGACAGCACTAATGTATTTAATTCAATGTCATGTAGATGCTGCTGAAAGCATTTTTTGTGCCCATCGTTCAGAAAATGCTTATCCCAAGGCACTCGTCTCCAGTTAGATCACTGAAATGGCAGAATTTTTTAGGTGTTTATTCTTGTTCAATGAAACATGGCTCCTTCATGGCTTCTATCATTAGTAGCATTGCAGAGCTTAATAAGAATGAAAATTGATCCAACAGTCAGTGGCTTTGCATCTTAGCTACAATTGTTAAAGATTAGAGATCCTCTATAATCTGTGTTTTATCCTAGACGGCAGGACCAGAATGCCTTGACTGGATGAAGGCTAAGTGTGTATTTCGTGTTTCTTTTTAGTAACTCCTTGACTTCCTGGCTGATTTCGCTGTTTCCTATTTAGCTGTTACAGATGCAGGAAAAGTTGGAGACAGACTGGCGGAAGATTTCTTCAGGGAAGAGTATATTCTAAACAATGCAATTGGTATGTAAACTATAGTGCTGTAATCAGTCTCCTGCTAAAAGCTCCTTAAAGGACTACTATTTATGCAGAACATCTAAGTAATTGCATGTTTTCTTCCTTCTCATTTCCTCCACCTCCATTCTCCTGGTTCTTTACTACTTTGACCCTTGCTGAGATAAGTGACCTGTCTCTGGGTTTCTATCACTTTTCTGCTGGGCACTGGGAGGTATTTAAGAGCTTGAAATTATTATTTTTTGATTCACGTCCCTCCTTTCTCCAGAGGTACAGCTTAGGTTCTTCTCGCACCATGGCTGAGTTTACACCCTTGGCATTGTGGAGGATGGCAGGCATGAACCTGCATACATCTTCACGTTCTCAAGTGGACTCATTACAACTTCATTAAAACTTCATCCCAGCAGTGTTACGCAGCTTTAACACAAACAACAAAATTCAAATATGCCCCTTCAATCCATCTAATATTAATAATCTAGTGTCTGCGTGCCCTGATCCAATATCTCCCACTCTCTAACCCCGTTTCACTTGAAGATTGCACTTGGTCGCAACTCCTTGTGTGCAATGTGGGATTGACTAGTGTATAATTATGGTTAATTTCCTTTATTTAAGTTTGAATATAATACTGTGGGGTGCTTGCTGTTAATTGCAACAAAAATTTTTTTTGGCTCGATCAAAATTTCGAAAAAATAAACAATTCAACATTTATTTAGGAAGCTGCCGGATTCCATACATAGCCCTTATTGATGGAATAACGATGGGAGGGGTAAGTCCTATCTTCTCTCACTCAGTTGACTTAATAATGTATTTCTACACTTTAGGCATGTAATCTCTATGTAATGTACTCAGAGATATGTAAATCCGTGGAGGTTACAACATGGAAAGAAGCCATTTGTCCCAAACCATTCCGTGTTGACGTTTACCCTCCATGTAAGCAAATAGTCCTAAGCATATTTATACATCCTGTTTCCTAATGCCTTCTATAAATATATCTATAAATATGCTTTCAATCATCCTTGCATCATTCACTTCCCCCATATCCAAGTGTCTTTTTTTTTCTAGCTTCAGATTAGTCAATTAATTGTGCATTGTAGAAAGAAAGTGGGTTCAGGAGAAAAAATGGTTACAAAACAGTTAACTTAAAATCTCGCCACAGTTGAACAACCTATCTAAAGAATTTCTGCTGCTTGGTAGAATTTTTTTTTCAGAGTATTGCTCCATAAATATGCTACTGTGATATGCCTTGAATATCCAACAGATGGAGACATCGAGCAATTTTGGTGGATGTGTGTTCTTTTGCTTTTAGTTTCTCCGTAATAGAACCTATTATTAAGGATGTAGTAAAAGGGCACTTAGAAAATCATAATATATAGGCAGAGTCAACAGGGTTTTATGAAAGGGAAACCGTGTATGACAAATCTATTTGAGGGTGTAACTATCAGGGTAGATTAGGGTGAACCAGTGGATGTAGTATATTTGGGTTTTTAAAAGGCATTCGATAAGGTTGTTACACAAGATTAAGGCTCATGGGATTGGGGGTAATATATTAGCATGGATTGAGGATTGGTTAATGGACAGAAAACAGAGAGTAGGAATAAACGGGTCATTTTCGGATTGGCAGGTTGTAACTAGTGGGGGGCCACAAGAATCAGTGCTTGGGCCTCAGCTATTTATAATATATATCAGTGACTTAGATGAAGGGACTGAGTGTAATGTATCCAAGTTTGCTGAAGACACAAAGCTAGGTGGGAAAATAAGCAGTGACGAGGACGCAAAGCGGCTACAAAGAGATATAGACAGGTTAAGTGAGTGGGCGCGAAGGTGGCAGATGGCGTATAATATGGGGAAATGTGAAATTATCCACATTGGTAGAAAGAATAGAAAAGCAGAATATTTTTTAAAAGGTGAAAGACTAAGAAATGTTGGTATTCAGAGGGATTTGGGTGTTCTTGCACACAAATCACAGAAAGTTAACATGCAGGTACAGGAAGCAATTAGGAAGGCAAATGGTATGTTAGCCTTTATTGCAAGGGGGTTGGAGTATAAGAGTAAGGAGGTCTTGCTGCAATTATATAGGACTCTGGTGAGACCACAACTGGAGTACTGTGCACAGTTTTGGTCTCCTTATCTAAGGAAGGATATACTTGCCTTAGAGGGCGGTGCAACAAAGGTTCACTAGATTGATTCCTGGATGAGAGGGTTGTCCTATGAGGAGGGATTGAATAGTATGGGCCTATATTCTCTGGAGTTTAGAAGAATGAGAGGTGATCTCATTGAAACGTATAAAATTCTTAAGAGCGCTTGATGGGGTAGATGCTGAGAGGCAGTTTCCCCTGGCTGGAGAGTCTAGAACTAGGGGTCATAGTCTCAGGATAAGAGGTCGGCCATTATGGAAAAATTTCTTCACTGAGAGGGTTGTGACTGTTTGGAATTCTCTACCCCAGAGGGCTGTGGATGCTCAGTTGTTGAGTATATTCAAGATTGATAGATTTTTGAACACTAAGGGAATCAAGGGATATGGGGATAGGGCAGGAAATTGGAGTTGAGGTAGAAGATCAGCCATGATCTGATTGAATGGCGGAGCAGGTTCAAGGGGCCGTATGGCCTACTCCTGCTCCTATTTCTTATGTTCTTATGTTCCATCAAAGTGGGCGTTATTATCTTAGAAACAGCAGGAAATGGGGCCAAGGGGAAACCACAATAATACATCCCAGCACAAGTCAAAATATACTAGACTGGAAGTTTGGAGTTTTCAGGGTGAAGAATTGTTTACTTTTAACATTAGTTCATGCACTTGACTGATCAATAAAAAAATAATCTGTATAAATATTAGTGCAGGAGTTAAAATTTGAACACCTAGGGATAAATTATCTAGGATTGTTAAAATAAGATGTAAAATAGTTTGAATAGAAGTGTTTTATTTTATATTTATTTGTAATACATGTATTTCTGTGTCATGCAAAGTAAGAACATCACAAGTTGGACAATGTTAATTAAGGGTCTCAAAAGATGGAAGTGATGCTCAAGGACATGTGGGGGCAGTAACAGAGATAATGTGCAATACATCTGATCTATGCTTTTTATAATGCTGCATTGGTTTCACAGGATTCTGGGCAGGGGGGAAGCTCTATTTCCCCAGCACTCATCCTGAATTCATGGGGTGGGGGAGGAACTTATATTTTATTTCTGTGAGCTTTTCTTACTCATCCCAAACATGCAGTTTTTAAAAAAATAAAGATCAACTTCCATGTTAATGTTGCGGCAGTTCAAGAATCTGTTTCAGACTTCAGAACTAAGCCTATAGTTTCTAGATTTCCTTAACTCCTATCAATTTTATTTTTTCCATTGATTTAGCAAAATAAAAATTGTACTTCGATATCTGTTTCGGAATCTTCTTCCATTTTTGATGTCCAGTGCCTGCATTGAGTATTTCCATGCCAGAATAAAACTCCCTGTACTTTGTTCTAGCAATGTGAATTAATCTGAAGACTACAAAACTACTTTTGATTGCACCAGCGTAATCATTTCTATTCCCACATCAACCATTCTCGTTACCCGTCTGAGTGAGATTATCAATTTGTATAGAATTATAGGCAAGTTTTTGGGCCTGTGTTTATTAGTCACTCAGTAGAGTCTAATCTCTTTGAATTGGACTTTTCTAGCTTGAAAACTTTCATTCGTCTCATTCATTCGATTTGATCTAAGATGGATCTAAGGGCAGGACCTAGAGTTGGAAAGGCAGTGTGCTAACCCATTATGTCACCAACTACCCACAAACACTTTGCACAGTCGAATGTTACTATCTCAAACTTGATGCACCAGCTAGAAAGAGTGAGAACCAAGACTTACTTCCACGAGACCGCTGGCTTCAGAACAATACTGATTAGATTTTCCACTTGAAAGAAGATCTCAGAGCATGTATGACCTTTTTGAGATTTTAGTCCTGTGTTTGTGGTGCAAGAAGAGAAGAAAAACATATTGTGAATTCTAGCCTTTTTTTGTAGACATTTTGTTTCCATTTGGATATGGTTAATTTGAGACAAAATTAGAAGTATTTAAACTTTTCAGTACTGGACTCTTAAATGACAGTAGGCATGGTGATGAAGTATATTATTGCTGTAACATACCGTGCTGTAGAACGTAATTTGTACCCAAAATCCATCATGTGATGATCTCTCAATCTCAGTTTTGCTGTTAGAGCAAAGCGATGAACTGAGGTGAGGTGCTTCTTTTATTGGGCTATGAGGGAAATTGGTGGGTGCCTCATCCTAATTCTCTGAGATTGTCATTGTCTAATGCTGGGATACAGTCTGCTTGTCTCCTTAGCAGGGTCATTGTGCATGATATGGATGAGGACCTAAAGAGGGGAATTTATTTTTTGTGGGAGACCCCATTTTGAAGTACAAACCCCAAAAGTAAAGACATTCCAATAAATTTGCATGGGAAGGTGCCGTGGGGAGGAGAGCGGGTGTTGGAGGTGATGGAAGAGTGGACCAGGGTGTCGCGGAGGGAGCGATCCCTTTGGAATGCTGAAAGGGAAGCGGAGGGGAAGATGTGTTTGTTGGTGGGATCGCGCTGGAGATGGCGGAGGATGATACATAAGAACATAAGAACATAAGAAATTGGAGCAGGAGTAGGCCAATCGGCCCCTCGAGCCTGCTCCGCCATTCAATAAGATCATGGCTGATACGTTGAATGTAGAGGCTGGTGGGGTGGAAGGTGACGACGAGGGGGACCCTATCATGGCTCTGAGAGGGAAGGGAAGGGTTGAGGGCAGAAATGTGGGAAATAGGACGGACACGGTCGAGGGCCCTGACAGCGGAGGATAATCCTTGGTTGAGGAAAAAGGAAGACATATGGGAAGCACTGGTGTGGAAGCTGGCTGGTAATGGTTCTGCTGTTGCCATTCACAGCTACTCTAGACCGATCTTTTGCTTCTTAACTTGTCTCATTACCACCCTCCTTGCCTTGCACCATCATCCCTTTTGCGATTTAATCACTCTTGCCCTCTACCCTATCACAGACCTTCCCTTTTGTTCTTTCCTCCCCTCCCCCCTCCCCCCCTTTCCCTGGCTCTATACTTGCTTAAAACCTTTAATTCCACAAACAGGTCTGCCCTGGGAGACTCTTCGTTTCAGCCTGTTCTTGCCCCACGGAACTTATTTCCTCCTATCTCGACTTTTATTCTCCCCTTGTCCAGTCTCTTCCGACCTACTTCCGCGACTCCTCTGACACCCTCCCCCACTTTAACATTTCCAGTTCCCCGGCCCTAACTGTCTCCCTTTCATCATGGACGTCCAGTCCCTCTACACCGCCATCCCTCGCCAGAATGGCATGCGGGCCCTCCGTTTCTTCCTTAAACGGTGGCCCAAGCAGTTCCCATCCACCACCACCCTCCTCCACCTGGCTCAACTTGTTCTTACATTGAACAACTTCTCCATTGACTCCACTCACTTCCTCCAAATAAAAGGTGTCGCTATGGGAACCTGTATGGGTCCTAGCTATGCCTGCCATTTTGTGGGATACGTGGAACAGTCTTTGTTCCAGTCCTACTCATGTTCCCTCCCTCACCTCTTTTTCCGGTACATTGATGACTGTATTGTTGCTGCTTCCTACTCTCACCCTGAACTGGAAAATATCATCAACTTTGCTTCCAATTTCCACCCTTCCCTCGCCTTCACATGGTCCATCTCCAACTCTTCCCTTCCTCGACTTCTCTATTTCCATTTCGGGGGATAGGCTGTCAATCAATATCTATTATAAGCTCACCGGCTCCCACAGCTACCTTGATTACACTTCCTCCCACCCCGCTTCCTGCAAGGACTCTATTCCTTTCTCCCAGTTTCTCCATCTCTGTCGCATCTGTTCTGATGATACCACCTTCCACACCAGTGCTTCAGATATATCTTCCTTTTTCCTCAACTGAAGGTTCCCCTCTACTGTAGCTGACAGGGCCCTCGACCGTGTCCGTCCTATTTCTCGCACTTCTGCCCTCACGCCTTTCCTTCCCTCTCAGAACCACGATAGGGTCCCCCTCGTCCTCACCTTCCACCCCACCAGCCTCAACATTTTACATATCATCCTCCACCATTTCCGCCACCTCCAGCGTGATCCCACCACCAAACACATCTTCTCCGCTCCCCTTTCAGCATTCCGAAGGGAACACTCCCTCCGCGACACCCTGGTCCACTCTTCCATCACCTCCAACGACCGCTCTCCTCCCCACGGCACCTTCCCGTGCGAGTGCAGGAGATGCAACACCTGCCCCTTCATCTCCTCCCTTTCCACCGTCTAGGGCCCCAAACACTCCTTCCAGGTGAAACATCGATTTACTTGTACTTCTTTCAATTTACAATACTGTATCCGTTGCACACAATGCGGTCTCCTCTACATTGGGGAGACCAAACGCAGACTGGGTGATCGCTTTGCTGAACACTTCTGCTCTGTCGGCAAGTGTAACCCTGACCTGCCGGTCGCTTGCCATTTTAATTCCCCTTCCCACTTCCACTCTGACCTCTCTGTCCTCAGCATCTTACACTGTTCCAATGAAGCTCAACGTAAGATCAAAAACAGCACTTCATCTTTCGTTTAGGCACTTTACAACCTTCCGGACTCAACATTGATTTCAGTAACTTCAGATCATAACCACTGCTCCCATTTTTTTCAGACAGCAAGTGCTGGTAATGATTCTGCTGTTGCCATTTACAGCTACTCCTGATCAATCTTTTGTTTCTTAACCTGTCCCATTACCACCCTTCTTGCCTTGCACCATCATCCCTTTTGTCATTTAATCACCCCCTGCCCTCTACCCTACAACAGATCTTCTCTTTTGTTCTCCCACCCCCCCCCCCCCTTCCCTGGCTCTGTACTTGCTTAAAAACTTTAACTCTTTAACATCTTCCAGTTCTGATGAAAGATCTTCGACCTGAAACGTTAACTCTGTTTCTTCGCAGATGCTGCCTCACTTGCTGAGCTTTTCCAGCATTTTCTGTTTTTATTCGAATAAAAGATGTGAATTTGCGAGAAGAGTGAAATTAAACAGCCTAATAGTAAAAATGTCGTAACTGCATTTCTTATGAATTAAAATTATTACAGGTGCTGTAGGCTTGTTAGACATGAAAGTTAGACTCCATTGCTAATGATCTGAAGTGATAAAGCACCATCACTTTACTAAATATCTTCCAAAGAGATTTATAATGTGTGATCAAAAACAAGTTGCCCGTGACTATAAATTAGAGATTCTTTATGTAGCCAGTTCCTTAAAAGCCCCTGATAAGTTCTGTTTCGTTTTCATGTAGGACAAATGTCAGGAAGCATCTGCTTTCACATTACAAAAGATCTCTTCAAATGATTGTTTCTAGCTTTGAAATATATAAACACATCCCAATTAAGTCATAGTTTTTCTAACTGGCGTCCGTAGACCTTAGGAGCTCTGGAAGGGGATTCTATGAGGTCATCAGATTTGTGTAATTTTCTGTATTTATTAACTTAGAATCATAGAAAGGTTACAGCACGGAAGGAGGCCATTCAGCCCAGAGAGTCTGCGCCGGCTCTATGCAAGAGCAATCCAGTCCCGGTCCCCCGCCCTTTCCCGTAGCCCTTCAATTTTTTATCTTTCAAGAACTTATCCAGTTCCTTTTTGAAGGCCATAATTGAATCTGCCTCCACCACCCCCTCTGGCAGTGCATTCCAGATCATAACCACTCGCTGTGTAAAAAAGTTTTTCCTCATGTCACCTTTGGTTCTTTTGCCAATCACCTTAAATCTATGTCCTCTGATTCTGGACCCTTCTGCCAATGGGAAGAGTTTCACTCTATCTACTCTGTCTAGGCCCTCATGATTTTGAACACCTCTTTCAAATCTCCTTGCAACTGTCTCTGTTCCAAGGAGAACAACCCCAGCTTCTCCAGTCTGTCCACGTAACTAAAGTCCCTCATCCCTTAACTTCCCTAAATCTTTTCTGCACCCTCTCTAAGGGCTTCACATCTTTCCTAAAGTGCGGTGCCCAGAACTGGACACAATAGTTGAGGCTGAACCAGTGTTTTATAAAGAGCCATCATGACTTCCATACTTTTGTACTCTAGGCCACTATTTATAAAGCCCAGGATCCCGTATGCTTTTTTGACCGCTTTCTCAACCTGCCCTGCCACCTTCAACGACTTGTGCACATATGCCCCCAGATCTCTCTGTTCCTGTACCCCTTTTAGAATTGTGCCCTCTAGTTTATATTGCCTCTCCTCATTCTTTCTACTGAAATGTATCATTTTGCATTTTTCTTGTTAAATTTCATCTGCCACGTGTCCGCCCATGCCACCAGACTGTCTATATCCTTTTGAGGCCTATCATTATCCTCCTCACTGTATACTACCATTTCAAGTTTTGTGTCATTTGCAGATTTTGAAATTGTGCCTTGTACACCCAAGTCCAAGCCATTAATATATATCAAGAAAAGCAGTGGTCCCAGCACCGACCCCTGGGGAGCACCACTGTACACCTCCCTCCAGTCCAAAAAAACAACTGTTCACCATTACTCTCTGTTTCCTGTCCCTTAGCCAATTCTGTATCCATGTTGCTACTGCCCCCTTTATTCCATGGGCCGCAATCTTGATGCTAAGCCAACCATGCGGCACTTTATCAAACGCCTTTTGAAAGTCCATATACACCACATCAACTGCAATGCCCTCATCTACCCTCTCTGTTACCTCATCAAAAAACCCTATCAGATTAGTTAAACACAATTTGCCTTTAACAAATCTGTGCTGGCTTTCCCTAATCAATCCACGCTTGTCCAAGTGACTGTTAATTCTGTCCCGGATTATCATTTCTAAAAGTTTCCCCATCACTGAGGCTAAACTGACTGGCCTATAATTGCTGGGTTTATCCTTACACCCTTTTTTGAACAAGGGTATAACATTTGCAATTCTCCAGTCCTCTGGCACCACCCCCGTATCTACAAATGTTTGGAAGATTATGGCCAGTACCTCCGCAATTTCCACCCTTACTTCCCTCAGCAACCTAGGATGCATCCCATCCGGACCGGGTGACTTATCTACTTTAAGTACAGCTAGCTGTTCAAGTACATCTTCTTTATCAATTTTTAGCCCATCCAGTATCTCAACTATATCTTCCTTTACTGAGACTCTGGCAGCATCTTCTTCCTTGGTAAAGACAAATCCAAAGTACTCATTTAGTACCTCAGCCATCCCCTCTGCCTCCAGTAGTAGATCTCCTTTATGGTCCCTAATTGCCCCCCCCCCCTTACTATCTGTTTACTGTTTACATGCCTGTAGAAGACTTTTGGATTTCCTTTTATGTTGGCCGCCAGTCTATTCTCATACTCTCTCTTTGCCCCTCTTATTTCCTTTTTCACTTCCCCTCTGAACTTTCTATATTCTGCTTGGTTCTCACTTGTGTTATCAACCTAACATCTGTCATACGCCCCTTTTTTCTGTTTCTTACTCACAATCTCTTTTGTCATCCAGGGTACTCTGGCTTTAGTTGCCCTACCTTTCTGCCTTGTTGGAATGTGCCTGGACTGTACCCAAACCATCTCTTCTTTAAAGGCCGCCCACTGTTCAATTACAGTTTTGCCTGCCAAACTTTGATTGCAATTTACCCGGGCCAGATCTGTTCTCATCCCATTGAAATTGGCCCTCCTCTAATTGAGTATTTTTACTTTAGAGTGGTCCGTGTCCTTTTCCATAGCTATTCTAAACCTATGATACTATGATCGCTGCTCCCTAAATGCTCCCCCTTACTAAATAAGCTGTTTCTTTTGCCGTATTTCATTTTCTGCAATGAAAACATTCTTTGCTTTGAGCAGCTGACACCGTCAGAAGTCGTGCCAAAAAAAATGGAAAACTACTGACTTAAATAAAGGAACCCTATAATCTTCAACAAAGTAAGAATAGCTCTGTTAAAGATGACAGTTTATTCTCCTTTTAATTGCACATTGTTGTGTTGACTAGAAAAGCGTTAAAAGGTAATGGGTTCTAATTAGTGTAAATTTGTGGTGTGAGATCATTATTATTTATTATTTAATTCCACGAAAGTCCTTATTAAGTAGGATCTGTTCAACTTGGATCCACTCAACGATTCCTACAAAGCTATTAACTTCGGTTGATTGCTAAAAGCAAGGAAGTGGCAGTGGAAAATTAAATGTAGGTTAATGCCATCCTTGAGTACTTTATTGAGATTTAAGTGGGTTACTTCAGGTGCACGTTCCACTAAGTGTAACAATCAAACTACATTATTGTAAACTTGGGGCAACAAAATGTTCCTCTTATCACAGGTTTATTTCATTGAATTTTGATACAGTTTCATGATACAGAACCACGGGGGGAGCGATTAATCCTGTTTGTTTCTAAAATACCAACAGGGCTTCCACAGCGGCTCGATAGATTTTTTACAGAGTAGCTGAGCTACACATGCAAGGAAGGTCACAGGTTTGATCCCTGGCTACAATAGCTGGAGGCAAAATTGGGAACAGCTGTGATTTTTAACTGTATTTTTAGTTTTTTTCCCTTTGTCCTATCCCCACACAGTTGAATAATCTGCTGATGCTCACTGTCAAAATGTGCAGATAAATAATGGTATTTATGCAGGATACTGGCAAGTGCTTGGCACCTTTGGAGTCCAATAAATGCCTTTAGATGAGAAGAGGAAGAACGAAAACTAGAGAAAAAAATACTTAACATGCCATGTTAGCATAAACTGCTTAATCCAGGTGCAAGTTTCAGTAAATTGAAGTTGCAAAACTTGGACAACAATGTTCGAAGACAAATGACTATTAATCAAGGTGACCAGAAGGATGGGGGTCACTGAATGTTTATTGAAACACCTGTTTAGGCAGTTATTGTAGCTGGACTGTCAGAATGATGGATTATGAGTAAAACAATATGTTATGTATGAATGTAACCCTTGATAACACTAGCTGTTTGCAGTTTTTGATGATTCAGTGCTTTTTCATTAAGTGCACAGGTGCTACTTTGTTTTCTATCTCGCTTCAGCTGCCATTTTAAATTTTGTTGCAGCAGAACACAGCTACTATTGGGCTCATAAGTGCATGATATTCCCATGACAGGATTCCAGTTTCTGTGCGTGTGTGAAATCCCTTGTGGCTTGTGATGTCAGACTGACTCAGACCTTTAAACTGACCAAGTGAACTTGGGCAGACAAAGTACAGGGCTTTGCATAGATCAGGTTAAGGTGTGGGAAAGTCCACCAATCGATAACATGTCCTGTCAGCTGGATAACCAAGTGTAGTGGCCTGGAGACTATAACTGGGAGAAAATCCTATGAAAGCAAAACCTAATGAGTATTTTACATTTCTGTGAAATAGGAGCATATTTGTGTAACACTGATATGAAGATCAATCATTCGAAACAGTAGCAGGTACCAGTATCAAAAATGTGTGGGTTACAGTGCATAACTATGTCATAAAGAGAAGGGCATGCATCACAGGTAATTCTTAGATCAGTTAACAAGGGGGAATTGATATTCCAGTAAGAACACGCTTTTCTTCAATTAATGATTCCTGTAGGGTGGCTTTAGAAACTAGAATAATTCTAATAGCTTGATCTTTTCATTAGATGTAAGTTTTCTTTCACAGATTACACTCGATTGATTTTAAGCTGCTACCTGTGTGTTGTCTTGCTGTTTGACCTTTTTTCTCTATTAAATGCAGCTTCCATTGAAACAGGGTGAAACAGCTGAAAGAGATTCAGGAACCATACTGTAGCATCTGCTTTGCATTGTCTTAGAGAAGCCTGATGGAGATCATTTACCCTTTAAAGCTAACCTAGCGCTACACCACACTGGAATATGAATATTTACATATAGATATAAAATCAGAGTGAAGAAAACCTGATGAAAATATACAATTATTGAAATTGAAATCAGTGCTCAGATAAATAGGAAAAGTAAATAGTGGCATCTAAGGAAGTAATCTTAAGTTCAATTGAAAAATAAACCAAAAAATAATGCATAGCCAATGTGGATAAACCTTAGGTAGTTTTGCACTTTGAGTCCACCGGTAAGAAAGTTAAAGAAAACTGCAATCTCATACACAGTACATGCAATCAGCTCTAAGAATATATAAAGGTCTGATTGATCTGTTCAGTGAAGCATTCTAGTATTTATTAGACTTGTATCTTAGAAAAATTATGGCTAAGATCCGTTAGATATTTTGAGGGAGTTGAAGAAGAAACTTCTAGAACAAGAAATAAATAAGCTAGATTAACTTTACTTGGGAGATGGTTGGCACTGATTCCAAGGACCTGGTGGTAATTAGATTTTGTAATCACGACTCAAGATTAGATTTTGGTTAATTTCCAGCTTTTCCTAGAGTTTTACACTGGTTTACGTGTTGGCGATGTTGTACATTTTCCTTATATGGTATTTATAAAATGTCCTGGAATTGTAATACTTGCATTTATATAGCACCTTTTGAAATGCTTCAAAGCACTTCACACAGTGAAAGAAAATGAAGACTTGCATTCATAAAGCACCCCATCAAGTCTGCTAGAAATGCCTCCAAGCCCTTCACATATAGTGAACCAGTTTGAAAATACACTAAAAGTTGTGTAGGTAACTTGCACATGGCAAGATCCCACATACATACATAGCAATGTATGACCAGTTAATTTGTTTTGCTGATGTTGATTGATGAGGATGAGATTTTTCTATCATGATGGTAATAACTGAGCCAGGACATAGGGAGACCTCCCTGTACTAATAGAGCCAGGGGTTTTTTACCATCCATCTGCACTACCAAAACAGACAGATAAGACTCTGGTTTAATGTCTCATCAAAAGGACAACACCACTGATGATGTAGCAGTTTTGAGCGTTGCACTGGAATGCCAGCCTAGATTATGCACTCAAATCCTAATGTGGGGCTTAAATTCACAACCTTCTAATCCAAAAGCGAGCGTGCGACCAACAGAGCCATACTAACATAGCTGTATGTATAGGGATAGTCATGTCACATGCTTCAGGATAAGGTGTTTAATTTCCAATTTTTGTAGGACTCTTGAATTACTAGCAAATGTCTTGTTAACTTGTAGTTCATAGCGTGGGAGACTTAATAAAAATATTTGACAGGTTAAATATCCAGCAGCACTCTAGTGCGTCTTAGTTGTTGTTGATGTTTTCACAAAACAGATTTTTGGAGCTTCAAACCAGTGCAAGATTATTGACAAAAGTCTTAAAATGCCAAACTATGACTCAAGCCTTATGCTTTATACTGCATGGGATTCAGTAAATTGGTTTGAGTAATTACAGTGGTTACTTTTAATTTCCAAACATGCATTACGGAAAGGAATCATAACATGAACCAATAGCTAAATAATGTAGCTTTGGGAGTAATAAATAGGGAGCTTGTCAGAATTCCACAGAAGAAAGTAGTATAAATATTTTTGTCTTTGGGAGGTTTCGCCTGGAATGTTACTGAACTTTTTAATGATTGGTTTAATAAATTGGGGTTTAGACGTTTAGGGTATAAAGAGCAATTGCCAAAATTTTGCTTCTTATATCCTATTCATGCTTTTTAAGTTTCTTTTTCTAAAGCATCTTAAATCAGTGGCCTTCGTTTACATTTTGACTAGATTACACGTGAGTTATTTTGTTCTTGTTTGTTTGTAGCACTCAAGAACTTCATGTCCAGTATGTTCTCTATAACCATAGGTGTCAATTATGTGGTGAATAGCTACCTAAACGATGCAGGAAAAATAGCCACACCAGTAAAAAGTTGCAGCCCTTGTACAAGCATAGCTTAAGGAATAACTATTCTAGTCAAGAAGATGGAAGGATAAGCTGCTCTCAGGCTTTGGTTTTTGTCATTCTGTAACCCACCATAACTTGCATTCAAATAGCGCGTTTAATATTTAAAAAAATGGCTTAAGAGCTTTACATGGAGGGAAAAAGAAGGGGAAAAAATGAGATTAAGCGTGCAGGACTGTTTTGATTGTCCCTCAGATTTTATTGCGTACTGTGAGGAAGTGACTCTTTGGGCATGATTTTTACCTAGAGCCGGGAAGAGAGCGAGGGGGTAGATTTTGACGTGGGAAACACGGAAGTGAAGTGAGCGCGTCGGAATCTGCAATCGCAAATTAATTGAAGCCAATTATTTTTTACTTCTGGGTTTTACGTCTCCAAGCTGCACAGCGGGTGTAATGCACACCCGCATGACGCAATCAGAAGTCCACTATTTAAAGGACCAATGCAAAAATGGATTTTGGAGGAGAAAGGAGGAAAAGCACCAATAGATTCATAGAGAGCAATGGCAGCAACCAGGTTCACGGATGCTACACTTGAAGTTCTGCCGGGTGCAGTGAGAACCAGGAGGGAGATAATTTACCCAAGCGATGGGAGGAAGAAACCTGGTACCGCCACCAAGAAAGCGTGGCTGAAGAGGTGAGCAGCAGGAGCATGGTGCCCTGGTCTTGGATGCAGTGCTTGAAGTGGTTTAATGACCTAACCTGGTCAGGAAAAGTGAGTACAGTTGCTGATTCATCCACATGCTGTGGTGTACAACAGAGCCCCCCTCACTCTGTCTTGCCAAATGTACTTCATCACACCACTCCTCTCACCCACTTAAGTCTCAGTAGCACCCATCGTTTACTTTCTATGCACTTCCTCACCTCCCCATGTATCCACTCAATGCTGCCACTCACCCCAATCCTTATGCAGTGTGATGCATCTGTCTCATAGTCACCCTCACTCAATGCACTGCATCCATTGGGTGAATATATGACCTTCAGTCACTCACAGGTCTGTTCTTTTGCCCCCATAGGAGAAGAGAGCGCAAATCACAAGGGAGACATGGCCCTCCACAAATAGTCCAGCTGACATGCAAAGGAGGAAGCCATGGAGATTAGTGGCACATCTGCATCCCTCTCAATCGTAAATGGAGAGACCGAGAACACACAGACGCCTGGTGACAGAACTTAAAGATCTTTCACACATGTGATGACTTTATTTCATCAATGACTGAACTATGAGAAACCTGAGTGTGGTGATTGCCAAGGTTGTCGCGCAAATTGGCACAGGGACAAATAGATTAGAAGGTTAATGCGTTGCTCAAAGAGTAGTGTGGGAAGCAGGGGTTTCAATTCATGGGACACTAGCACCCGTACTGGAGAAGGAGGGAGCTGTTCCGTTGGGACGGGCTCCACTTATATCGGGCTGGGACCAGTGTCCTGGCGAATTGAATAACTAGGGCAGTAGATAGGGCTTTAAACTGTTGTGGGAAAAAATCACCACTCGGAGTCAGAATCACTTCATCGTTGCCTTTAATTCAACAGTCCAAAATCCACGCTAACAAAACAAATAAGAGGGGGGAGGGTTCAGGAAAGGGTAATTTTATCAGTCTAAAAAGAAAAGTCAAGGCTGTAGAGTAGCAATTTGGGTAAAAACAGGCAGAGTGTGTCAGGAAGGGACAGAGAGATAAACAAAGGCAATAGGGCATTCGTGACTAAGGTCAAATCAGGGAAAAAAAGTAAAATGTTAAAATTAAAGTCGCTATTTCTGAATGCACGAAGCATTTGTAACAAGATAGGTAAATAAATGGCACAAATAGAGATAAATGGGTTTGATCTAGTAGCCATTACTGAGACGTGGTCGCAGGGTGACCAAGGTTGGGAATTAAATATTCCAAGGTACTTGACTTTTAGAAAAGATATACAAAATGGAAAAGGAGGTGGGGGTAGCCCTGATAATAAAGAATGAGATAAAGATAGTTGTGAGAAAGGATCTTAGCTCAGAAAATCAGGATGTAGAATCAGTAAGGGTGGAGCTAAGAAATAACAAGGGGCAGAAAACGCTGGTGGGAGTAGTTACAGGCCCCCTAACAGTAGTTATAGTGTTGGACAGAGAATAAATCAGGAAATTAGAGGAGCATGTAACAAGGGTAATGCAATAATCATAGGGGACTTTAATCTTCATATCGACTGGGCAAACCAAATTGGCCCAAGTAGTTTGGAGGACGAGTTCATGGAATGCATCTGAGACAGCCTAACCTCAGTGGTGGGCAAATTATTGGAATCAATTCTGAGGGACGGGATAAACTGTCACTTAGAAAGGCACAGACTAATCAAGGACAATCAGCATGGATTTGTTGAGGGGAGGTCGTGTTTAACTAACTTGATTGAATTTTTTGAGGAGGTAACAAGGAGGATCGTTGAGGGTAGCACAATTGATGTAGTCTACATGGATTTTAGCAAGGCTTTTGACAAGGTCCCACATGGCAGATTGGTCAAAAGAGTAAAGGCCCATGGGATTCAAGAGAATGTGGCAAATTGGATTCAAAATTGACTCAGTGGCAGGAAGCAAAGGGTAATGGTCGAATGGTGTTTTTGCAACTGGGGGATGCCGCAGGGTTCAGTATGAGGTCATTTGCTTTTTGTGGTATACATTAATGATTTGGATTTAAACATAGGGGGCATGATTAAGAAATTTGCGGATGACACAAAGATAGGCCGTGTGGTTGATGTGAGGAGGAAAGCTGTAGACTGCAGGAAGGTATCAATGGACTGGTCAGATGGGCAGAAAAGTGGCAAATGGAGTTCAATCCGGAGAAGTGTAAGGTAATACATTTGGGGAGAGCAAACAAGGCAAGGGAATACACAATAAATGGGAGGATACTGAGAGGTGTAGAGGAAGTGAGGGAACTTGGAGTGCATGTCCACAGATCCCTGAAGGTAGCAGGACAGGTAGATAAGGTGGTTAAGAAGGCATATGGAATGCTTTCCTTTATTAGGAGTAGAATATAAAAGCAGAGATGTTATGCTGGAACTGTATAAAACACTAGTTAGGCCACAGCTTGAGTACTACGCACAATTCTGGTCACCACATTACAAGAAGGATGTAATTGCACTCGAGAGGGTGCAGAGGAGATTTATGAGGTAGAATTTTAGCTACGATGACAGATTGGATAGACTGGGGTTGTTTTCCTTGGAACAGAGGAGGCTGAGGGGTGATTTGATTGAGGTGCACAAAATTATGAGGGGCCTAGATAGAGTAGATAGGAAGGACCTACTTCCCTTAGCGGAGGGGTCAATATCCAGGGGGCATGGATTTAAAGTGATTGGTAGAAGGATTAGGGCGGAAATGAGGAAAAAAAATTTCACCCAGAGGGTGGTGGGGGTCTGGAACTCACTGCCTGAAAGGGTAGTAGAGGCAGAAACCCTCAACTAATTTAAAAAATACCTGGATGTGTACCTGAAGAGCTGTGACCTGCAGGGCTACGGACCAAATGCGGGAAAGTGGGATTAGGCTGAGTGATTCATTTCGCAGCTGGCGCGGACACTATGGGCCGAATGGCCTCCTTCTGTGCCGTAAATTTTCTATGATTCTATTCTACAGTTTTCTAGAACAATATGTCGAGGAACCAACTAGGGAACAGGCTATTTTAGATTTGGTATTGAGATTAATAATCTAGTAATCTTATAATAAAGGATCTGCTGGGGAAGAGTAATCATAGAATGGTTACGGCACGGAAGGAGGCCATTCAGCCCATCGAGCCTGCACCAGTTCTCTGCAAGAGCAATCCAGCTAGTCCTGCTCCCCAGCTCTCCCCGTAGCCCTGAAAATTTTTCTCCTGGAGGTACACATCTAATTCCTTTTTGAAGGCCACAATTGACCCTGCTTCCACCACCCTTTTAGGCAGTGCATTCCAGATCCTAACCACTCGCTACGTAAGAAAGTTTTTCCTCATGTCGCCTTTGGTTCTTTTGCCAGTCACCTTAAACCTGTGTCCTCTGGTTCATGTCCCTTCCGCCAGTGGAAATAGTTTATCTTTCTTTTGTCTAGACCCTTCATTATTTTGAATACCTCTATCAAATCTCCTCTCAACCTTCTCTGCTTTAAGGAGAACAATCCCAACTTTTCCAGTCTATCCAAGTAACTGAGGTCCCTCATCCCTGGAACCATTCTAGTAGATTTTTTCTGCACCCTCTCTAAGGCTTTCACATCCTTCCTAAAGTGCGGTGCCCTGAATTGGACACAGTTTTATAAAGGTTCAACATAACATCCTCGCTTTTGTACTTATGCCTCTATTTATAAAGCCCAGGATCCCATATGCTTTCTTAACCGCTTTCTCAACCTGTCCTGCCACCTTCAACAACCTGTGTACACATATCCCAGGTCTCTCTGTTCCTGTACCCCCTTTAGAATTGTACCCTTTACTTTAAACTGCCTCTCCTCATTCTTCCGACCAAAATGTATCACTTCACACTTCTCAGCGTCAAATTTCATCTGCCATGTGTCCGCCCATTCCACCAGCCTGTCTATGTCCTCTTGAAGTCTATCACTATCCTCCTCACTGTTCACTACACTTCCAAGTGTTGTATCAACTGCAGATTTTGAAATTGTGCCCTGTACACCCAAGTCCAAGTCATTCATATATATCAAGAAAAGAAGTGGTCCCAGTACCGACCCCTGGGGAACACCACTGCATACCTTCCTCCGGTCTGAAAAACAGCCGTTCACCACAACCCTCTGTTTCCCATTAGTTAGCCAATTTCATACCATGTTGCCACTGCCCCTTTTATTCTGTGGGCTTCAATTTTATTGACAAGCCTATCATGTGGCACTTTATCCAACGCCTTTTGGAAGTCCATATACACATCAACTGCATTGCCCTTATCAACCCTCTCTGTTACCTCATCAAAAAATTCAACCAAGTTAGTCAAACACTATTTGCCTTTAACAATTCATGCTGGTTTTCCCTCATTAATCCACAATTGTCCAAGTGACTATTAATTTTGTCCCAGATTATTGTTTCTAAAAGCTTCCCCACCACCGAGGTTTAACTGACTGGCCTGTAGTTGCTGGGTTTATGTTTACATCCTTTTTTGAACAAGGGTGTAACATTTGTAATTCTCCAGTCCTCCGACACCACTCCTGTGTCTAAAGAGGATTGGAAGATTATGGCCAGTGCCTCTGCAATTTCCATCCCTTCCCTCAGCAGGATGCATCCCATCCGGAGATGGTGACTTATTTATTTTAAGTACATACAGCCTTTCTAGTACCTCCTCTTTATCAATTTTTAACCTATACATTATCTCAATTACCTCTTCCTTTACTGTGACTTTGGCAGTATCTTCTTCCTTGGTAAAGACAGATGCAAAGTACTCATTTAGTATCTCTGCCATGCCATCATAATATGATAGAATTTCATGTTGAGTTTGAGTGTGGTGTAGTTAAGTCTGAAACTCGGGTCTTAAGTTTAAACAAGGCCAATTATGTAGGTATGAGGGGCGAGTTAGCTAAGGTAGATTAGAAAATTAAATTAAAAGGTGTGATGGCAGATAAGCAATGGTGAACATTTAAAGAAATAATTTATAATTCCCAATGAATATACATGCCCTTGAAGAATAAAAACGCCACAGAAAAGTGATCCAACTGTGGCTAACTAGAGAAGTTAAGGATAGTATTAGATTAAAAGAAGAGGCTTACAATGTTGCCAAAAAGTGTAATAAGCCTGAGGATTGGGAGGATTTTAGAAATCAGCAAAGGATAATCAAGAAATTGATAAAGAGGGAGATAATTGAATATGAGAGTAAACTAGCAAGAAATATAAAAACAGATTGTAAGAGCTTCTACAAGTATATAAAAAGGAAGCGATTAGCAAAAGTAAACATGGGTCCCTTAGAGGCAGAGACAAGAAAAATTATAATGGGGAATAAGGGAATGGCAGAGACGTTAAACAAATATTTTATATCTGTCTTCACAGTCGAAGACACAAAAAACATACCGGAAATAGTGAGGAACCAAGGGTCTAATGAGAGGGAGAAGCTTAAAGTAATTAAGTTTAGTAAAGAAAAAGTTTTAGAAAAATTAATGGGACTAAAAGCCGACAAATCCCCTGGACCTAATGGCCTACATCCTAGGGTCTTAAAAGAGGAGGCTGCAGAGATAGTGGATGCATTGGTTTGATCTTCCAGAATTCCCTAGATTGCAGAACGGTCCCCGTGGATTGGTAAGTAGCAAATGTAACCCTACTATTCAAGAAAGGAGGGAGAGAGAAAACAGGGAACTATAGGCCAGTCAGCCTGACCTTATGGTAGGGAAAATGCTAGAAGCTATTATTAAGGACGTAGTAACAGGGCACTTTGTAAATCATAATATAATTAGGCCGAGTCAACATGGTTTTATGAAAGGGAAATCGTGTTTGACTAATCTGTTGGAGATTTTTGAGGATGTAAGTAGCAGGGTAGATAAAGGGGAACCAGTGGATGTAGCACATTTGGACTTTCAAAAGGCATTCGATAAGGTGCCACACAAGAGGTTGTTACACAAGATTAGGGCTCATGGGATTGGGGGTAATATATTAGCATGGATTGAGGATTGGTTAACGGACAAAAAACCGAGAGTAGGAATAAACGGGTCATTTTCGGGTTGACAGGCTGTAACTAGTGGGGTGCCGCAGGGATCGGTTCTTGGGCCTCAGCTATTTACAATATATATCAATGACTTAGATGAAAGGACCGAGTGTAATGTATCCAAGTTTGCTGACAATACAAAGCTATGTGGGAAAGTAAGCTGTGAGGAAGACACAAAGGGGATGATTTTAAACTCCAAGAACAGGTGGGTTGGGGGCGGGTGGGAGTTGAAAATAGTTGTTTTTTTGGGTCGCAACCGCAAAATTTTTGGACTTTGCGTTCCCAGTGGGAAGCTTGTACTTTTACACACCAACGTTAAACCGGGAAATTAAGCCGGGCTGCGGTCGGGACTCAAAAAATAACTATTTTCAACTCCCACCCGCTGCCAACCCACCCGTTCTTGGGGTTTAAAATCACCCCCAAAGAATCTGCAAAGGGATATCGATAGATTAAGTGAGTGAGCAAGAAGGTGGCAGATGGAGTATAAAGTGGGGAAATGTGAGGTTATTTACTTTGGTAGGAAAAAGGGTACGTAGTCTCAGGATGAGGGGTCGGAAATTTAGGACTGTGATGAGGAGGAATTTCTTCACTCAGGGTCGTGAATATTTGGAATTCTCTACCCCAGAGGGCTGTGGATGCTCAGTTGTTGAGTGTATTCAAGACTGAGAGAGATAGAGTTTTGGACTGTAAGGGAATCAAACGATGTGGAATTGAGGTCAAAGATCAGCTATGATCTCAATGAATGGTGGAGCAGGCTCGAGCGGCCGTATGGCCTACTCCTGCTCCTGTTTCTTGTTATGTTCTTATATTGTTGCTTTGCTGGGACTAATTCATATCGCTTTCTTTTGTCCTCCAGGGCCTTCATGCCTACAAGAAGAATGCGTGGAGCTGCATGACATGGATTTCTCAGAGGACAGCATTCATTTTGAGGGTGCACTGACACATGACATACAGCCAGGCATCAGCAAATACTTGCACTTTGGTGGGTCATGTTAGCCATTTAGTTGGGTTGTCACTTGGTGATTCACAATTCACAAGTGAGCACGAGCAGACACAGGAGGGAGGGATAGCTGTGGAGAGTCTGTATCGGAGGGCAAACTCTTCTCCAAGTTTTGCTCAGCTGGACATGGATGCTGAACCCCAGGTGACATCATTGAGAAGGAGAATGATTGAGGTACTGCTGCACATTTGCAAGGTACTGGAAAACATGCCACGCACACTCTCCATAATAGCAGAGAGGGTGGAGGAGTCCAACTCCAACTTGAGTGGATTGATGTCGTAGGTAATGGTGAGAATGTCTGCCATCGAGAGAGTGGCTGCCTCCGTGGAGCTTCAAGCACGACTCTCAAATGAGTCTGTGCAGGACATAACCAGGGCCGTGCAGGTGAAGTCTGCTGCCAGGATGACAGATACCTTATCTGTGACCTTACAACGCATCACTGATCTGCACCAAGCCGCTCCCCAGCAGAGTGCTAGGAGTGATGTGGTGCTGACCCAGGAGAGGGATGATGATGAAAAGGGACATGGAAGTGGGAACGCCACTCAAAGCGCTCCCACGTCTCACTCATTGCCACCCCCCCCCCCCCCCCTCAACCAGTACCCATGCTGCCTCCTCTCATGATGGCCGAGTCTGCCCTGCACAGGTGCAGGTGGGGCAGTCTTTGGCGGGGCCCTCACGAGCTTCAAAACCCAGAGGTCGTAGGCCAAAAGCAGCTTAGCAGTCAAGGCAGGGATCTGAGCAGATTGCCTCTACCTCTGCTGAATCCACATGGGATGCACCACATAGAAGTGGTAGGAAGCATAAGTTCAAGAAATTGTAGTTCATCAAGTGTGTGCACATGGGTGTTTGGGAGAATGTTATGTTGTGAAGTTTCCTTTCTTTCATATTGGCACATAAAATTTATTGATTAGCACCACTTCCACGTCTTGTCCATTATTGTGTCCCGAGTGTGAAGTGGCTCTTTCATTTGCTTCATGATGAATGCCAATACATGACGGTACCAATTGGGCGGATGAGCAATGGGTGTATGCTTGGTTGGAGGACTGTTTTGTGCAAAGGGTGGGGATGGGGGGGTGGTTGGTGGTGTTGGCGGGAGCGAGCCTGAGATTTTCAACATTTCCTTTTCTCCCCACGCTAACTAAGCGAACCTGTGAGAAATGAGGGCATCCCGGGCAGCATTGTGCACGGCTGGTCTGGGGATGGGTTTCCCATCTTCATCTTCCTCCTCCTCCTCCACGTCCTTTTCCTCTTCTTCAATTTTGTCGCCAGCAGAGGAAGATTGGCGAGCACCTTCGACCTCCTCAAACTCTAAACCTCTCTGCTGCGCCATGTTGTGCAGGAAGCAGCACACCACGATGATTCTGGAGACCCTCGCTGGCGAGTACTGAAGGGGCCTCCAGACCTATCCAGGCACCTGAAGCACATCTTCAACATGCCGATGGCTTGTTCAGTGACAAACCTGGTGGTAATGTGTCTCTGGTTGTATCACTCTTGTGCCTCATTGGTGAGGTTCCTCCCAGGTGTCATGAGCCAAGTTTGCAGGGGATATCTCTTGTCTCCTACGAGCCAGCCCTTAAGTCTGTCTCCTATTTGGAATGTTGGACTGGCTCAGTATAAACGCATCACGACAGCTGCCAGGGAAGCTGGGGCACTCCTGTATAAATCTCTTCTTGTGGTTGCACACCACATCATGGCTTCCTGAAGGAGGCCGCAGATGCCTGCGACCACTTGCTGACTCAATCTCAGCCTGCTTAGGCACTACTGCTCAGAGAGGAGCAAAAAGCTCAGCCTCTGCCTGTAATTCCTCCCACATGGGTAGTGCCTCCTGTCACTTCGGCCTCTCTGTTGCTCCCCTCTCAGCTGTTCTCCACTCCGCTCCCCTCTCTGCTGTTCTGCAGATCTTTGTTGTGCACCTCGCTCTTGTGCACCAGCAGATCCCAACATGGCTGCCGTGGATGGTCATTTTCCTCCTCCTCAGAAGTCCTCTCGAATACATCCATTGCGTTCCCCCCCCCTCCCATCCTGATCTTGTCAGCTTGAAAGGCTCAAGTTTTTCTAAAGCAATCTCAACACAAGAACTCTCAGCCAAACGTTTGCATGAGAGAACTGAGAGACTAGCCTCAATAACTGATCTTTTAATTAGATGGGGCAATCAGAGGTTTAAATGCCCAAATTAACTGCGACTGAATCTCGCCTCTGCTTCACTGGTGAGTTTCAGAAGCCCCGGAAAAACCATAAAGTCGAAGATCGGTCCGACTCAATTGAAAAAAAACCTACCTCAACTCTCTTAACAACCTTATTTGCCCCGCCCGTCGGCAGTAATTGAGGACGCGACCTCGGCGATTTGGCTCCACGCTCGCATCCAAACGCACCCATGTTAAACCTGGAAGTGGGCACGTTGGAGCCGGGTTGCAGCCGCGACCCAACAAACTACTATTTTCACCTCCCACTCGACTCCAACCCACCCGTTCTTGGGGGTTAAAATTTCCCCCTTGTCACGTTGATTATTCTAAGTTAATCACTGTATTTAAAGTCCTACAAATGGATAAATTAAAACTGATTTAAAATTGAGACCTCTATAAGTGCGTGGAAACAATGCAGAGAGGAAAGATGGCGGAACTGTTTACATTTCTAGTTTAAATTGATCATGACTGCAATTCTGATTAATGATGCGTGGCATGAAAGTATTTCATCATTATCTGTAATCAAGCTACTGCTTTGAACATTTGCAGAGCTGGTTACACAGTAGATGCTTCAGATGTTTTCACAGATGACGCTTGCATATGTTTGTCCAGTTTCAAATGCTAACCCATTATTTTCTTTTACCCTTCTGGCCTGAATGCTATTATTCTGCTTCAATTAGTTGCCCTCTTCTAATTGTCACGGGCAAAAGAGTAACAAAAATCAACATTTTTGAAGCAAAAGCTTTCTTAAAAATCAGCTAAACAAACTGCATTAGCACCAGGTTGGCTAACCAGTCTGCGTGGACCTGTGCTCTGTAGCGAAACAGTTAATGAAGGAGGACAGTGATTGCACAACATCCAGTCTATTGAATAACAATCTCTGCTGTTGGAGAGCATTTCAGCTCATAAAGTATCTGCTGATTCTGATCAAAACAAGCCAAGGATGGTTGAGCAACCAAACCCACAACAGCAATGAAAATGTGCATTTCAGAGCTCTGGAGCCCCAGAAACATTTTTGTTTCTGAATGTTTCAGTATTTACTATACCTTTTTTTATTTATATATGGATAATTTTGAATCATAGATGTTATATGTACATGATTGACATTGTGCCACAACACTCAATTTTTAAAATGCAAGAACTTTAGTAGAAAGGAATAGGAAGCACAATTCAAGTATGTCTGTGAGTTTGTTAAGAATTCATGCCCCCATGCAGTGAACCTTTTGGTTGTGGGGAAAGTGGGGAAAAGGAATCTATGGAATAGAAAGTCGTCCTGCGTGGCAACGCAAAATGGGCGAGGGCGAATCGGCAGCTTGTTCACACTTGGGCCGATTTTCTTTTCCAGTGACTTTGGATGGAGTTTAAAATGGGCAGCCAATTCGCTTTCGCTGTTTTGCACTTCCACCCATGACAAATTCCTGCCCTTATCTGCTGTCTTAAAACTTGTCAATAAAAGGGGACCAAATCTGTAGGGATTTCCCTTGATTGAGCCCTAATAGTTAACTAGAATTTTTTGTGTAAGGGAAAAAGAGAGTCCACCAGCCTCCAGGCTAACTTGGCCTCTATTCTTGAACAGAAATACAGGAGCTGATGGTTGTCCAAGAGGGCAAACAAGTTATCTCTGGGTGATCTGAAAGATGGCTGACTGTCTGCCACTATATGATCTTTCTATCTAAACACTAAGCTTGACTGTAATCTTGTGATCCAGACAGCAGCACAGTAAATAATAAGATTGCATCTTGACAAAGGGAGTGGGATTGAGTCTCCTTGCTTGTTGATGTTGTGGACCACCATGGTGTTGTCTGGCCACGTGTCAGCTTGCCCTATGCTATGGTGTTCCAGAGCTAGCTGTACCAACCTTGATTCTAATAGATAGTTAGATGTATCAAAGGGACTGCTCTATCGTTCACATACACATGGATGCCCTATCCTGTTATGATGTGTCTGTTACCAATAGTAACTGTGGGTGAGACTATTGAAGGACATTTCCCTGTAATACATTGCCCTTCTTTAACCCCCCCATGTGAGGTTCAGAGCTGAGGCCTGGTAAATCCTTCCTGCTTGATAAAGGGACATTCTGTATTTGACAGGCGAACAGCATTGGCATTGGCTGAGCAGCTTCCACTGACCCTTGGCTCAGACTAGTTTAGAGTAAGATATTAATTTGTATATGTCAGCCCAAGACCTTTGTTGCCATTGACTGTATGCGTGTAACAATAATAAATCTTGGGGGTAAACAACCTGATGTGGTCTATGGAAGATCTAAGGCAATGGTTGTTCTAATTGGACAGTCATGTGGTGAAGGATAGAATACCAGAGCCTGTTTTTTAGTTGTTTCCAGGCCTTTATTGATAGAGATTCCCCTTACACACACACACCACACCCTAGCTAAGCTCTCCGATAAAAAGGATACAAGAGAGTCCCCAATTGATACCCACCACCTGAATACAATTAACACTCATTGATATAAATCATACAATTAACAATGGTTGCACTCTAGAATTGGGGATCCCTGGAGCCAATGTAATGAAACTTTGGGCAAATTAATTTTTTCCATGTATTTAGAGCTTCATTGATCACCGACTTCTATTTTCTTTTTGCTGTCCTTCTCCCCCACCCCACCTCAGAGGAGTTCTGATTCTAATTAGCTGTAGGTAGATGATGACCTTTTCAATTGGGGCCCATGGTTCTGCGCTGTTTGCGGAGGTCTAGTTTGCCTCATGAATGAGAGTGGCTCTTACTGATTTCACAAAGTTATTAACCATCTTGTTGAAGTAGTCAAAATTATTGTTCCTTGTGATTTGTGTTTTGTGGCATATTTGGGTGCCAGATTAACCTCTGATTCCTCCAATCTTCCTCCCAGATAGTTTATGAATATCTGGAGGACAAGCCCCCAATGAAAATGATGCACACAGGACCATCTCTAATACTCATTTTCTCACATTGGGGAGCTGGGAGCACAAATTTGGGCTCACTTATTTATCAATAGCAAAATACTACGGATGCTGGAAATCTGAAATAAAAACAGAAAATGCTGGACATACTCAGCATGTCAGGCATCATCTGTGGAGAAAGAAACAGAGTTAACGTTTCAGGTCAATGACCCTTCATCAGTCCTGAATGTATGTGGCTGGAATTGTTGGGCTTACTGGGCTTCTCTGTCTTGTTCTGAATAATATGGGAAACATGGCGTAGCCATTTATTTTTGGACATGTTTTGTGAGTTTGAGGCAAATTCAGTAAGTCACAATATCCTGTTTCGATGACAAGTATTTTATACAACAATTGTGTGTGGAATATGAATGGAATATTCCATTTGTACAGGTACTGTACTGTGCAAAATTCTAGTTTGTCCCTTAGTCCTTTTGTAATACAGTTTAACTTTTGCCTGCTTTACTTGCTCTCCACATGGCCATCTAGTGAACAAAGGATTGATTGCCAGTGTTATCGTACAACCTATACTTGTCCTAATAGGACAGCCTGTTATGATACTGATCGTCATCAACACTTTAGGTTCCAGGGAAACCTGAAAACGAAACATAAAAACCCAGAGAGGATGAGTTAAATAAACCAAATGCTTGATACTCTGATGTTTGTCTGATCTAACGCACTGTTGTAGAGAGGCTGAAGATTATGTCCCAAACTTTACTGATGGAGAGGTTCATTGTGAGGAAAAAAGAACCTTTCAGCAGTGGAAAAACAAATTGGTGAAATGGCACAGCTCCTAGGACTTTGAATGATGCGGAAGTAAAAATTGTATGTGGCGCCTCCTATCTGCAATGTCATGGCATTTTCATGTGCGTGATCATCTGGTTACCCCAGAACCTAGGCTACACTCCTGTGGAATGAAGAAGAATTAAAATTGTACAATTCTTCTTATGTTGAGCATCTGCATTATGTGCCCTAATAATGTCTCCCATCATATTTTACTTTTATTTTTTAAAAGCCTATTTCCCACAACTAAATGGTATTCACAGTCAGGTGATGGCTGTGCTCTGTATCTGTAGTGTTCCTCCAAACACCCAGGAACCCACATACAGTTTTTTTAATGTTAACAGCTGGTTGATAAGTATTATGCTCATACATATGCATACAGGAGAATTACTGATGATGATGAAAAGTGCCTTAGTGCATTGATCTACATCTAATACTGACTGTCTAAAAGTAATCCAGATGATGAATAAAATGTTTAAGCCCGTCTACTGTGGTAAAATAGTTAACATCCCCACTCAGATGGAAATGCATTAATATTCCACTGCTTGAGCAACAAATGGATCCATTGTTTTTGTAGGCAATATCCCAAACACCCAAGACATTATGTAGATAGTGTCTAATAAGTTAATGGCACGGATGATTCTGCATGCTGTATATGGTTACTTAATTATCACAAAGGATCCATTAAAAAGCAAAAAATTACTTAATCTGCTTACTCTTGTTTTTGATGTACCCACTTGAAAGCATTATTACCCAAGCTTCATTTTCAGTGCACTTTGTTCCTAATTTATATTTAAAAGAAACCCTGGCAACATCCTAATGAGATCAAATAAAAGGCGCCCAGTGTTTCATATTGGCTTATTCAAATAACCTTTCCCACTGTTTCTTATTGGCATTTTCAAGGTCTTTGTACGTGCTTCATAACTGCACAAACACGAAATGTGACTTTTTGACACTGCTGGTCATGATTATGTAAATGTTGAATGCTGGGAAGTTGAGATTTGGTTGGATAGATTATGATTTCCCTCTCCCTCATTACAGTGATGGCAAAGGGTGGATGTGGTAGTAAATGATGAAGCAAACAAAGGTAGATATAAATAAATAAACTTAGTTTATAAATAATAAATGAGCAGTGTTGTTAATCAATACAGCACAATTGGGTCTATTGTTTGGGGCAAGATGCATTTTATTTTTTTTGTGCCTTGGGTTCTTCTTTCATTTACAGCAAAAAGACTCTTGAAAGCCATTAACCAGAATGACATTTGTAAATGCGTGACTTAAGTTATTTTGTTCTGATCAAAGTGTAAAAAAAAACTTGTCTATTAGAAACATAGGAACAGGACTAGGCCATTCAGCCCCTCATGCCTGCTCCGCCATTTGATAAGTTCATGGCTGATCTGTGATCTAACTTCATATACCTGCCTTTGGCCCATATCCCTTAATACCTTTGGTTGCCAAAAAGCTATCTATCTCAGATTTAAATTTAGCAATTGAGCTAGTATCAATTGCCGTTTGCGGAAGAGAGTTCCAAACTTCTACCACCCTTTGTGTGTAGAAATGTTTTCTAATCTCACTCCTAATAGGTCTGGCTCTAATTTTTAGACTGTGCCCCCTACTCCTAAAATCTCCAACCAGCGGAAATAGTTTCTCTCTATCCACCCTATCTGTTCCCCTTATTGGGGAATAATATATATTTGATAAATGACAAATTTAAAATCTGTTTATAATTTTTGAATAGAAACACCATTGGCCCAGAAATTGCTCGGAGCAGCAAACCAACAGTGCTCGCTGCTCCATAGATTTATACTAACCCACAAACTTACCGTGGTCTTTACTGGGTGCACTTCCTCTAATTGGAAGCGGAGAAGAGCCCAGCGTTAGCTCCAGTGAAGCTAGGACCCATGGGAGAAGCGAGAGGGTCACACTCTCCCCTCGATCAATCAGATCGCAGCATTTTTGACACGCTGTGAAGATTTTCTGCAAGTTTGGAACGTAAAATCCAGGAAGTGAAAGGTACAAAACTAAAATCATTTGTAAAAACCGTTATAGACAGCGAGAAAAAGAGAGGGTAAGAAGTAATTGAATTGAATAAAAGAGACAGAAGGGAAAAGTAAAAAAAACATTTTTTATTTTTTAATTTAACATTTTCTTATGACCAAAAATTATTAAAATAAGGAGTAATGAGACTCCACATTTTTAAAAGTTAATTTTTAGTTGTTCGGCAGTCGTTAAGACTTACCGCACTGTTAAAACTTAGTTTAGACCTGGTATTTTTAAGCGTGCTTGTTTTGTGACAATATTAGTTACTTTCCAGCTGGGCAGAAGAGCAAGTTGGCGCTGCTCCATTGTTTCCACTGATTCCAGCCAGCGATGTCCCTTTAATTTGAAACTGTCATATCGCCGGCGAGCCAAGTGGAGCAATTTCCGCATTTCGGTGTTTCACTGCACGTGTGTGACTGCCAGAACTTGCTCCTCGCTTTCGCCACTAATGGTGAGCGCTGTAGAGCTCTCCATTTTTTAAAAATCAATTTCTGGGCCAAATTGACATTATTTGCAAAGTAACAGAAAAAGTGGGAGTTCTCCAATGTCTGTGTACATATGTACATGCCTGTCTTTGGGGGGGATGGGGGAGAGCCTCCATGTCCGTGACAATCATTTGTTTACACACTTACTCATACTCGGGAAGCATAGTAAGTGATTGGAATTGTATAGACAGGAATGTTTTGAATTCCAATAAATACTCTTTCTGACATGTTAGAGATATATTAAAGCAGAAAATAATGTAGAGACTAAGAATCACACACCATAGTGAAAGATCGCTCAATAGTACAGTTTTGGAGGAAGGCAACAAATTTATACACGGTGCAATCAGTGCTAATTAAATGCACCTGATGGAATCCAGCATAAAAATAGCAAATTAAACTCAAATGATCAAGTAAAGGAATTGAATGTTGATGCACTTTCTAAAATACAACAGATTTGATTCTGAACAATCAAAGCAATAGGATTACAATATCACGGATGACTTTGAGGCTTAGCTATGCAATAATCACAACAGAAAAACTGAAATTTCAGAACATCACTGAATTGATTCTGAAATGTATCAATAAACAGATTGGTGCCATCCAACACAAGATTTTAATCAAAAGACAAATGAAGGAAGGAATGTCTGGATCATTTTCAAAATGTTCTCTGCATTGATGCTCTGTACAATGTTCAGAGAAGCTGCATTATTGGGCAAACCTGTTTTGGTGTTGACTAAAGGCAGTTTATTCAAATATAACATATCTACTAAATGTTACTTAGGCCATTTTGTGCTCTTAAGAATTAAAGACTGGCTCTACCGTGAACATTTGCTGGTACTCGGGAAACATCGAACTGCAGTGATGAGGGAGGTACACATGTCGTGGAAATTATTTAAAAATTATGACCCCAAGGAATAAATGTATCATCAAATTAAAAAATATCCAAACCTACTTCTTGATCCCAGGACTTGACAGCCTAAAACTAAACTGCTACCTGCAATCAGGTTACAAACTGTTGTGATGAAAACATAGAATTTTCAGCATGCAGCCAATATAGTGCTGCCCACTTCTTAAGAGAGGTGTCACACTGCAAACAATATCAAGTTGTATTAACTCTTTGAGGATTAAAGTCCTTTGTTTATTATTTGCATTTTTTGTTGCCCACTCACAAGTTGCTCCCTTCTTTTCCTGAAGGCACTGATGTGGGACATCTTTTCCTGATTGGCACTGTCCATTTCCTCTCTAAAGTGGTGATTTGATCCTTCATTTCTAAAGCTAGTCCTTAAACCTAATCATATTTGAGCCAACCCTGCCCTGAACTGGTGCCTGTGCGATATTTTTTTTTATTCGTTCGTGGGATGTGGGCGTCGCTGGCGAGGCCGGCATTTATTGCCCATCCCTAATTGCCCTTGAGAAGGTGGTGGTGAGCCGCCTCCTTAAACCACTGCAGTCCGTGTGGTGATGGTTCTCCCACAGTGCTGTTAGGAAGGGAGTTCCAGGATTTTGATCCAGCGACGATGAAGGAACGGCGATATATTTCCAAGTCGGGATGGTGTGTGACTTGGAGGGGAATGTGCAGGTGGTGTTGTTCCCATGTGCCTGCTGCTCTTGTCCTTCTAGGTGGCAGAGGTCGTGGGTTTGGGAGGTGCTGTCGAAGAAGCCTTGGCGAGTTGCTGCAGTGCATCCTGTGGATGGAACACACTGCAGCCACTGTGCGCCGGTGGTGAAGGGAGTGAATGTTTAGGGTGGTGGATGGGGTGCCAATCAAGCGAGCTGCTTTATCCAGCAGGAGTCACTGATAGCGGTCAGGAATGGAAACCCTCACTAAACGCTTTTGCCCCTCCCCACCCCTACCTTCAGCAGTCTGTTTTCCACTAACTGGGACCTAATTGGGACTTGCCTTGACTGTGGCTCATTTTCACACTGAGCAATGTGCTTGACAACTAAGTCTTGTTCACACCACTTTAAAAGATACCTTTCTTTGTAAAATGGTGTCAATATTTCAGAAGACTGATGCGTAAATTTTGGAACATCCTAGATATTTCAGATAGTTCCCAAAGAAAATGGAAAAATTTGAGTGTAGATTATTGTTTTGTCATTGGACAAACATGCTATTGCATTATTCCAAAAGTGAAGTATAAGAGGCTGAGGTTTGACTGACCAGGCACATGCTATGTAGATTGGAATCGTAGAAATTGAAATCTCTCCAGGAATACAGAGCTGGAAGAAAGAATCATTACCACTGAAATCTCATCAGATGAGGTTGTAATTTATCAGGTAAAGAAAAATTGTCATGTGATTCAAGCTGTTTTATTTGCATGCATACAATATATATTGGTATTGCCACATAGGAATTAGAGCAGTGTCCTTGTAGCAATTCTGAAACAGTGGTTGCTTTAGTAATTGCAATAACATAGGAGAGTGAATGGCTGTAAATTGATCAACAGATGAAAATACTTTTTGTTTGACTTTCTGTCTTAGTAAGAAGTCGCACTGAAACACTAGACCTGTTTGGTGTTTGTCCTGTACGATGCTGTATTGTAAATGCTGGAGTGATTTTACTTTTGCTCCAGGGCTTAACGCTAAACACGGCCATAAGGGCATTGCATAGTGGTGCGTCATTCTGATACTATGAGTCTTCAGTTAACTTTTGTTCTGCAACATGTTACTAGTACACAAGCTATTTACTGCAACCTGTACCAAATATATATAACTGAGGACTGCTACAAAATTGTAGCAATAACCTCTGATGTTGATGTACATGTTCTAGACCACGTAAACTCTATTGATCGTAGTGTGCCTGTACAGTAGCACCACTTCTTAGAACTTATTGTACAGCACTAAGTTCTAAGAAGTGATGCTACCGTACAGGTACTGTCTGAAAGAGAAAGATAGGTCGACATTTCATGTGTAATCCTTCACCAAGACTCAAGTCAAACACCAAACCACCACCTCCACCTGAAATATTTTTTTTGATATATAGTATTTTGATATATATTAATGACTTGAGTTACAGGGCACAATTTCAAAATAAACAGTGAGGAGGATAGTAATAGACTTCGAGGACATAAACAGGCTGGTGGAATGGACAGACACATGGAAGATGAAATTTAACACAGAGATGTGCGAAGTGATACATTTTGGCAAGAAGAATGAGGAGAGGCAATATAAATGAAATGGTACAATTCTAAAGGGGGTGCAGGAACAAAGAGACCTGGGGGTATATGCGCACAAATCTTTGAAGGTGGCAAGACAGGTTGGGAAAGTGGTTAAAAAATCATACGGGATCCTGGGCTTTATAAATAGAGGTATAGAGTACAAAAGCAAGGAAGTTATGTTGAACCTTTATAAAACGCTGGTTCGGCCACAACTAGAGTATTGTGTCCAATTCTGGGCACCGCACTTTAGGAAAGATGGGAAGGCCTTAGAGAGGGTGCAGAAAAGATTTACCAGACTGGTTCCAGGGATGAGGGACTTCAGTTACGTGGATAGACTAGAGAAGCTGGGGTTGTTCTCCTTAGAGCAGAGAAAGTTGAGAGGAGATTTGATAGAAGTGTTCAAAATCACGACGGGTTTAGATAAAGTAAATAAAAAGAAACTGTTCCCATTGGTGGAAGGGCCAAGAACCAGAAGACACAGATTTAAGGTAATTGGCAAAAGAACAAAAACTTTTACGCAGCGAGTAGTTATGATCTGGAATGCGCTGCCTGAAACGGTGGTGGAAGCAGATTCAATCGTGGCTTTCAAAAAGGAATTGGATAAATACTTAAAGGGAAAAAATTTGCAAGGCTACGGGGAAAGAAAGGGGGAATGGGACTAACTGGATTGCTCTTACAAAGCTGACACGGGCTTGATGGGCCGAATGGCCTTCATCTGTGCTGTAACCATTCTATGATTCTATGTTAAGCTATTCTTCTCTCTATCAGATACTGATCAACCTGATGTGCATTTCCAGAATTTTCATAATATATTAATGTGATTTATGCTGCACTTAGTATCTGTTCCTTTATATAAAATTGGCTTTTGCATTCAGTAAATGCAATGCAGAGTGCTCTCCAAATATCTCTGCAATATTATATCAATAAAATTGTATTTTGCTTTTCCAATATCTAGGGTATAGTGCAGAAACTCTTAGCAGGCTTGTGTGACTTTTGTAATGTGGTTGAGTTCAAGCTCCATTCGAGGACCTGGCCACATATTCTATGCTAACGGTCCAATGCGGTACTAAGAGAGTGCTGCATTGTTAGTGGTGCTGTCCTTTGCCTGTTGCAGTAGTTTAGGTGAATGTAAAAATATCTTGTGACCCTATTTGAAGAAGTGTTCTTCTATTGTGTTGACAAAATTTCCTCACTCAACCAGGACGGGCAAAAATCAGATTAACTGTTTTTAACTCATTCATCTCATGCCTATTTATGGGATCTTGTTGTTTGCAAAAATGGCTGACACAATCATATGTAATGGCCACTGCATTTCAAAGCAAATCAATTGGGCAGAACTTGCTCCCGAAATAATGGAGGAGCTCAACAGCGCTCTGTTTTTAATGGCGAATTGAAGGAGCAAGTTCCTGCGTTTGCACATGCGCACTAAAACGCAGAAATAATGAACTTGCTCCTTGGTTCGAATTAAAGGGCCATCGCACGTTGCAATCGTTGAAATCACTGAAAAATCGCAAACTTGCTCATCAGCCCAGCTGGAAACTAACTGATATCGCCACCAAACAAGTACACTTAAAAATACCAGGTGTAAACTAAGTTTTAAAAACGCGGTTAATCTTAATGACTGCCAAACAACTAAAAATTAAATTTTAAACATGTGGAATTAATTTTAATTTTAAAATTTTTTTTCCTTTTGTCTCTTTAATTTTATTCTTTTTTTTGGCTTTTTATTAAAAAAATGTAAAATTTTTATTTACAATGACTTCCGAATCCTAACTTTAAATGAATGAAGTCTGCTTGCCTGCTTGTGGGCGTGACTTCTCTTCCTGACAGATTTTGTGGGCGTGTCTTCTATTCTCACGTACACTTCCAGGCGCATCAACTCATGCTGCTCAGAGGCTGAGTTGATAGCGCACAATTTTTTTAAAGTTCAAAATCAAGCAAATCAACGCCACAGAGCCCACATTAAGTTCGTTCATTAAATTAATTCACAGGAGCTGTGACGAGCGTTGCCATGCCGCTCTGCGCAAGTTCTGGCCCATTGCATGTGAAGTGACTACAGATACATACGACTTAAAGTGAATGCAAGTTTCTTTTTGTTTGTAATCGGATGAACTATACATAGCTTATCCTGGCTTTTAAAAACACATCTGTATAGAGAGCGCATCTGGCTATAGTGACTATATAATGCTAAAGAAAAGCATTTGTAGAGAATAAACCTGTTTTTAGTGACTGTCTTTCACTAAACTGCCTGCGACAACAAAAGTTTATGAAGTTACGGCATTTTATTTTGATTGGAAATTTCTCTTAATAGCCAAATTCAGATACTTTGCACTTCAAAACCGGAGTTCCTTATACATGTATTTAAATTTTAAAAAAATCTATTTTATCCGATAATACGAAGCATGACATATCAATTTGTTTAAACTGGTAGTATCGCTATGGTAAAGAAAATTTACCACATCCTTTTCTTACAACTTTTGTACAGTTGAACAGTGTCCCTTTTTTGGGCGATCCTGCACCCAATGTTCACCAAACAAAGCCTCGTAATGATTGTAACTTGTATATACCACCTGATAGTAGTTTCAGAGATGACGTAAGTGTTTACCATTTGGAAAAACTTTGTACAATCTGGCGCAAAGGTCTTGATTAGAAGTTTGCCTCCCCTCAATGAAACAAACTGAAATGAAATTGAGAGCTATGGGTTTCGTTTCACTAAGAAATCTTGTTTGTTTCATGCAGTCTGGTTCTATAGTTTTATCAGTTCGTTATGAAATGTCCTTTGTATTCCCAGACTGTAAGCCAGTTCTGGAATGTACAAACTCAACACTTTTAACTGTCTTTCCCACAGTCACAGAATCCATTTTGTTTAGTAGTGTCCATTTTATTAGTAGTCAAGCGTTATATTTAAGCCTTTAATTAAGGTTAGTCTAATCTACACAAAGCGCATTTCAGTGTGGTTTTAGGGTAAATACCACTGTCGTGTACCCATTAGTCACTTCATCGTTGCCTTTAGTTCAACAGTCCAAAATCCACGCTAACAAGAGCTATGGGTTTCGTTTCACTAAGAAATCTTGTATGTAAACTTGATCCCAAAAGAGAAAATCCATATAGCATCAGTTATAGCAGTTTGTGGACTTCAGTCTGTAGATGGGGTGGGGGTTTATATGGAAGAATGGTGTTAATGGATACTGCAAAAAAAGTAGAGGCACTGAAACTGCCAAATTAAAGCATGTAGTTAAAGCAAGAGAGAATGAACTTGCATTCATCAGGATGTACCAAAGTGCTTTACAATGGATTAATTATTTTTGAAAATGCAATCACTGTTATTTAGGCAAATACAGCTGCCAATTTGTGCACAGCAAGGTCCCATAAATGAACAAATGACATGATAATTAGTTTTTTCTCATGGTGTTGGTTGAGGAAAGAATGTTGACCGGGACACTGGGACAACTCCCCTAGGCCTTTTTGAATAGTGCCTTGGGATCTTTTACCTTCCCCTGACCAGGCAGACAAGGCCTCAGTTTAATGTCTCATCTGAACGACAGCACATCTGACAATACAGCACTCCCTCAGTACTACACTAAAGTGTAGGTTAAGATAATGTGCTCAGGTCAATAGTTTGGCTTGAGCTCGAGACCTTCTGACTGAGTTGAGAATGCTACCAACTGATCCAAGTTGGGACTGTAAATTTGCTAAGAGCAAGTAAGTTGTTTTGGCAATGAAGAAATTTTCTGTCGGAATGTTGGTTAGAATCAGAATTCCAGTTCAAATCCAGAGAGGGCTCATTTCAATTTTATTCCCCCTAGAAGAGTCCAGCAAAATGTTTTAAATGTTGGTGAAATCAATAAAAATTGGTATTTACATCCTGCTTTTAATCAAGACGATACTAAACCATAGCTGTGTGTGCGCTTAACAAATCCATAAACAATGGAAATGAAACAGCTGAATTAAAGAATAGACTGTAGTACATTTTTCTGGTAGGGGGTAATGTAGTGAATTTTACTGATGTCATGTGGAATTATTACAAAGAATTGTACATAATCCTAAAAATTGAAAGGGTACCTTTTTTTTCTGACTGAAATCCCGTCATGACAGGTCACTTACATTTATTTAACTGCAGTGTTTCAGATTACGTCACCAAGCAGACTAAACAACACATTGGAAAGATGATCGGAGAGTGGTGGAGGAATAGTCCAGACTTGACTATTCCAATGCTCTCCTGGCTGGCCTCCCACCTTCCACCCTTCATAAACTTAAGCTCATCCAAAACTCTGCCGTATCTTAACTTGCACCAAGTCCCATTCACCCATCACCCCTGTGCTCGCTGACCTACATTGGCTCCCGGTCTAGCCAAATCTTGAATTTAAAATTGCATAGAATTACATAGAATGTACAGCACAGAAACAGGTCCATGCCAATGTTTATGCTCCAAACGAGCCTCTTCCCTCTCTACTTCATCTAACTCTATCACCATATCCTTCTATTTCTTTCTCCCTCATGTGTTTATCTAGCTTCCCCTTAAATGCATCTATGCTAGTCGTCTCAACTGCTCCTTGTGGTAGTGAGTTTCACATTCTAACCACTCTCTGGGTGAAGAAATTTTTCCTGAATCCCCTATTGGATTTATTAGTGACTACCATATATTTATGGCTCCTACTTCTGACCTCCCCTGCAATTGGAAACTTCTTCTCTACATCTACCCTATCAAACCCTTTCATAATCTTAAAAACCTGTATCAGGTCACCCCTCAGTCTTCTCTTTTCTAGAGAAAAGAGCCCCAGCCTGTTCAATCTTTCCTGATAGGTATAACCTCTCAGTTCTGGTATCACCCTAGTAAATCTTTTTTGAACCTTCTCTGGTGCCTCTATCTCTCTTTATTCCATGGGACCAGAATTGTTCACAATACTCCAAGTGTAGTCAAGCCAAGGTTCTGTACAAGAGACCTACTCATGGAGGCAGAGGGCATGGCTGAGGTGCTAAGTGAGTACTTTGCATCTGTCTTTACCAAGGAAGAGAATGCTGCCAAAGTCACAATAAAAGAAGAGGAAGTTGAGATACTGGATGGGCTTAAAATTGATAAAGAGGAGGTACTAGAAAGGCTGGCTGTACTTAATGTAGATAAGTCACCTGGTCCAGATGGGATGCATCCTAGGTTGCTGAGGGAAGTAAGGGTGGAAACTGCGGAGGTACTGGCCATAATCTTCCAATCATCCTTAGATACTGGAGTGGTGCCAGAGGACTAGAGAATTGCAAATGCTACATCCCTGTTCAAAAAAGAGTATTAGGATAAACCCAGCAACTACAGGCCAATCAGTTTAACCTCAGTGGTGGGGAAGCTTTTAGAAACAATAATCTGGGACAAAATTAACAGTCACTTGGACAAGTGTGGATTAATTAAGGAAAGCCAGCACAGATTTGTTAAAGGCAAATTGTGCTTAACTAACTTGATAGAGTTTTTTTGATGAGGGCTATGCGGTTGATGTGGTGTGTATGGACTTCCAAAAGATGTTTGATAAAGTGCCACATAATAGGCTTGTTTGCAAAGTTGAAACCCATGGAATAAAAGGGTCAGTGACAGCATGGATACAAAATTGACTAAGTGACAGGAAACAGAGAGTAGTGGTGATCGGCTGTTTTTCGGACTGGAGGATTGGTGTTCCCCAGGGGTCGGTACTAGGACCACTGCTTTTCTTGATATATATGAATGACTTGGACTTGGGTGTACAGGGCACAATTTCAAAATTTGCAGATGACACAATACTTGGAAGTGTAGTGAACAGTGAGGAGGATAGTGATAGACTTCAAGAGGACATAGACAGGCTGGTGGAATGGGCGAAGACGTGGCAGATGAAATTTAAAGCAGAGAAGTGCGAAGTAATACATTTTGGTAGGAAGAACAAAGAAAGGCAATATAAACTAAATGGTACAATTCTAAAGGGGGTGCAGGAACAGAGAGACCTGGGGATATATGTGCACAAATCATTAAAAGTGGCAGGGCAGGTTGAGAATGCAGATAAAAAAGCATACAGGATCCTGGGCTTTGTAAATAGAGTACAAAAGCAAGGATGTTATGATGAACCTTTATAAAACACTGGTTCGGCCACGACTGGAGTATTGTGTCCAGTTCTGGGCACCGCACTTTAGGAAGGATGCGAAGGCCTTGGAGAGCATGCAGAAAAGATTTACTAGAATGGTTCCAGGGTTAAGGGACTTCAGTTATGAGGATAGACTGGAGAAGCTGGGGTTGTTCTCCTTAGAGCAGAAAAGGTTGAGAGGAGATTTAATAGAGGTGTTCAAAATCATGAGGGGTCTAGACAGAATAGATAGAGAGAAATTGTCCCCATTAGCGGAAGGTTCGAGAACCAAAGGGCACAGATTTAAGGTGATTGACAAAAGAACCAAAGGCGACATGAGAAAAAACTTTCTTGCGTAGCGAGTGGTTATGATCTGGAATGCACTGCCTGAGGGGATGGTGGAGGCAAATTCAATCGTGGCTTTCAAAAGAGAATTGGGTACGTACTTGATAGAAAAAAAAATTGCAAGGCCACGGGGAAAGGGCAGGGGAGTGGGACCAGCTGGATTGCTCTTGCAGAGAGCCGGCACGGACTAGACATGCCGAATGACTTCCTTTTCTGCTGTAACCATTCTATGATTCTATGAACATAACTTCTCTGCTTTTCAATTCTATGCCTCTAGAGATGAACCCCAGTGCTTGTTTTTTTTATGGCCTTATTAACCAGCGTCACCACTTTTAGTGATTTGTGTATCTGTACCCCCAGATCCCTCTGCTCTATCCAATTTAGACTCTTATTTTCCAAGGAATATGTGGCCTCTTTAGTCTTCCTACCAAAATGTGCCACCTCACATTTATCTATATTGAATTTCATTTGCCAATTACATGCCCATTCTGCCAATTAATCAATGTCTTCCCTGGACTTGTTCTGTCTCTCTTTTTAAATATAGGAATCACATTAGCTGTCCGCCAGTGTTCTGGCCCTATTCCCTTTTCTAATTAATTTTTATATATGTGTAATAGTGCCTCTGCTATCTCTTCTCTAACATCTTTTAATATGCACGAATGCAATCCATCCGGACCAGGGGTTTTATCCTGAGTTTGATTAATGTCTTTATATCTTTTTTGAACTCGACTTCTAATATCATGCCCACCATGTTAGTCTCCCGAGTAAAAACTGAGGCAAAGTAACTATTTAATATTTCTGCCATTTCGCTGTCAATACCTGTGAGTTGATTGTGTGTATCCCTTAGTTGCCCTATCCCTGTCGCGGTTTTTCTTTTGTTATTTGTATGTCTGTAGAATACTTTTGTTATTTCTTTTTATATTCCTTGATAATTTAATTTCGTAGTTACTCTTTGCTTTCCTAATTGTTTTTTTGACTTCTTTCCTAACCTTTTTTGTATTCCTTTTTGTCGTCCTCTCCTTTGTTGTCTATGTACTTAGTGTATGCCTTTTTCTTTAGTTTCAATTTTTCCTTTATTCGTTTAGTCATCCATGGTGTGTCATTACTGGCTAGTTTGTTCTTGCTTTTTAGTGGGATATATTTCTCTTGGACTCTATTGATCACCGTTTTAAATGTTTCCCACTGCTGTTCTATTTCTTTGTTTGTTCAATACATTTTCCAGTTTATTTTCCCTAGTTCCATTCTAATCCCCTTAAAATCAGCTTTTTTCCAATTTATTACTTTGGTCTTTGTTTTACTTTTTTCCTTCTCATTCTTTGTCTTAAACCTTATTATGTTGTGATCGCTATTGCCTAGATGTTCCCCTATGCTTACTTCTCATATCTGTTCTGGTTCAATTCCCATTCCTAGGTCCAGCAGTGCTTCCTTTCATATTGGGCTTTTTACATACTGGGTAAGAAAGGAGTCTTGCACACATTGTAAAAACTCCATTCCCTGTACCCCTTTACCTAACCTCTTCTTGCCAATTTATTTGTGGGTAGTTAAAGTCTCCCATGATTATTATTCTATGTCCTTTATTCATTTCACATACTTGCTTACATATTTCTTCCTCCACCTCCTTTCCACTATTAGTTGGTCTATAGTATACCCCTATTAGTGTGATCGATCCCTTCTTATCATTTATTTCAATCCAAATTGTCATTCTTATGTTCAAATCACCTCTTCCTATCTCTGTAACCTCCTCCAGCCCTACAACCCTCCAAGAATTCTGCATTCCTCCAATTCTGGCCTCTTGTGCATCCCCGATTTCCTTTGCCCCACCATTGGCGGCCGTGCCTTCACCTGCCTAGACCCTAAACCTTGGAATTCCCTCCCTTAACCTCTCTGCCTCTCTATCCTCCTTTTAAGATGCTCTTTAAACCTATCTCTTTGACCAAGCTTTTGGTCACATGTCCTAATACCTCCTTATGTGGCTCGGTGCCAAATTTAGTCTGATAAAACTCCAGTGAAGCGCCTTGGGACATTTTACTCCGTTAAAGGCGCTATATAAATACAAGTTGTTGATGAGGATCAATACTACAGTTTTTTTTCACGTTCTGACATGTGAATTATTTTTTTTCAAATGCAAGAACATCACTTGCAGATACAATATGAGTTCTGTGTAATATAAAGGTGATTTTCTCATAGAGGTGTCAATGAAGACAGGTAATTTGTGGTTTATGTGGATCGTTTTCCCAAATGAAATGTTTCTGTTTTTGAGATGTAATCTCTAATGTTTGGTAACTGACATGATTTCCTAGAATTAGGATGAAACAGCATTTCCTCTACATCTGACCAACACTGATAATTTTAATAGACAGAGAGCAGAGTTTTAAAATGTGGGTGACGCTGGCAAGGCTGGCTTTTTTTTTTAAAGAGTGAAGTAAGGTACACAATGTCTTCACCGGCCTGTCACAACAAGCCAGTGAAACTGTAGTATAGTGATAGGGAGGAGCACAGATCAGGACCAGCTATTATGTAGTTTAATCTGAAACATTTGAGATAATTGTGTGTAGAAAGCAAGAAGGCTGTGGTATAGTCAAGGTCACTTTATTGGGAGAAATGCTGAGGATTTAGAATTGCTACAATCCTTGTCCAGATAAAACTGCCACTAGACATATTATTGCTGCAAGGCTCATGACTACTGGTACTTGAAGCAACTGTTTTTTTTGAAGGAACATTTTATTTCTCAGTCACTAAAATGTTGTGAACAAACAATGAAAAAGATAAGCTATTTGTTTGTCTCAAGGGTGCAAAAGTAATAATAGTGCAGCTGTTGGCCTTTGGGCTCTAAACTCTGTTTTCAAAAGCTGAACCAAAATAGTAATCTCAAAGTAATTCCTTGACAGTTTCTGCTAGTTGTGAATGATTGTTTGTGACATGAGTTTTGTCAGAACATCTCATATGATATTCACTTTTAGTACTCTATCCCAGTGAATGAAATTTGTCGCCTTTAAGCAGTGTTAACAGATTTTTATATTATCCATTGGTTCTATTAATATTCTAATCTCATGTATTAACTGATAAGAATAATGTTTATGTATAGCTGGGCTAGACATTATGCATTGCTTAGTACAAGTATATGATACTTTGATTAGGCCAAACTCTTCCCAGCATTTCCCTGCTGAAACCTTAAAGCGGAAACAAGTAGTTGAAAATTGTCACTGGTATTGCTAAGCTGTACAAACACTTCCCATATACCCATAGCTGTAATGACAGCAGACACTAACTATAAAGCTTTCTCCTTCCATCCCCATCCTTCAGGACTACTTCCTTGTTACGTCAATGACACTGTAGAAAACACATGTGATCTAACAATGATAACAGCAATTTCCACTTATTTAGTGCATTTAGTGCTTTTAAAAAAATGTCCCAGTTGTTCCACAAATGGAAATAGAAAAGGAAACAAAAACTGAGCCATGGGGGGAGAGATTAAGAGGGGTGACTGAAAGCTTCGTCAAAAAGCTGGGCTTTGAGAAGGTTTTTAAGGAGGAGAAGGAAGTAGAGACATGACCGGGTTTATAGAGGGAGTTCCAGAAAGTGGGGCCAAGATGGATTAAGGCTTAATGATGGGATGAAGGAAAGGGAGATGCACAAAAAGTCAAAGTCAGAGGACCAAAGTTTGCATGGGGGGGGGGGGGGGGTGGTGAGTGGGGAAAGAATATAACGCTGGACGAGGTTGCAGTGATAGGGTGGGGCAAGGTCATGGAGGAATTTGAAGACAAGGAGTTTAAATTGATTATGTTTGGAAAGAGGGAGCCAGGTGCAATATGTTGTGATGTTATCTGTTCTATCATCTACGGCAATGTTATGAAAAGATCTGATAAACAGAAATTTCTGTTTAACACAGGCAGGTACATAGTATCATGGCCACAGCTGAACCTTTGCATTGCATGGATGTACATAATGTGACATAACATGCCTTCTACATCTGGTTTGTGTAATTGGCCATTTTTTACCATACACATTTTTTTGCTGTTATTTCTTGCAAGTGAAAGATGCATTTGAGCAAATGAACTGGAAATGAAGCTTGCACTGACCTTGGTAATCCAGCTACTAAACAATCAAAGAGCACTGAATATAGTGTGCTACTGTTCTAGTGACTATTATACTATAGCCTTGGACTCCTAACAAGGAGGTCTGTGTGTGAGTAACTATCTTGACTAATGGTTCTCCTGCAAGAAGATAAAAACAGTTTTTTTCCTTGGTCTTGATAGGTATACATGCTACCAGCCAAATAAAGATTGGTTTCGATGGTGTCAGTAGACTTGTCAACGTCACTGCCCTGATTTCTTATGACCCTTTTTATACCGCAGGTAGCAATTTAACACCAGAACTGCTTTAGACCAGCGAAGCACAACATCGAGCTATACTGCCAGATGTGCACTCCTCAGGCAAAGTGATGCTCTGTGGATGTATGTGTGCATGCATGTGCATAGTTCCAATCAGGATTGTGCGGAATATGGTTAGCGAGAGCTCTTCACTAACATTAATGATGTAAAAATGGTCCTGGGGCTGCTGCCTTTTATTTTAAACTTAAAAATTAAAGTTATCATGAAACCTGCATGGTTTCACACTGCTCCAGTTTGCAACAACAAACTAAGGTTATACAGTAGTTTCTATGTTGAATCCTGTAGTGCGTTCTATAAATATTTATTAAAATAAGAATATTACCTTTTCAGTGTCCGGTGACTTCTACATTGTCTATGCTTATGCACTCTTCTGCAGTTTCTCTCTTTAAGCCAATTTGGACAGCAGATGTATAAGACTTGACGGCAGAAACAATTAAGAGTCCAGACTACATTTTCAATTGAATTTAAAAACAGCACTAGGAAAATTGCAGTATGCTCCCTTGTTCATGTTGGACTTTTCCATTCAAATTAATGTGGCAGCTGCTGTTGGCTTTAATCTCTCTGATTCGAGCTACCATGGTGTTTGCTAGTTACAAACTGATCTCCTTCCCCTTCCCAGAGTAAAGGTCACTGTGATCAATCACTGCACTGGAATGGATGATTTACTTTCCTTCTGGCACAAGTAGTATTACTGTTTAAGCTCCGAAGGAATGTTTCTACAATGTCTAGTTTACAGATATCCTGTGTAATGTACTACTTTCTTCAAATTGCTAACCAAATATAATCTGCAGGAACACTATTGAACCATAGTCTCTGATCAAACAATGAAATTTGTTTTGTTTTCATAAGATTTATCTTCTAATAATATAGATGCTTGAGGGTAATTCATTTGCATCCACGGTAATGCTGATCTTGCTATGCAAGTCTGACCCATGTTACGATTACTTTTAAGCAATCGGACAAGTTTTCAAAAATAGTGACTAGTAACAAAACGTTCAAAATCCTACATTTGTATGTGTGCTTCCAAAACCGACATGTGAAACTCACTAACTAAACATGTTTAGTTGAAAAAAAGGAGGAAATTTAGGAGTGAGGACCAGAGTAATGTTGGTGCCACTTTTCTTGTGGTTTATCTGGAGAATCTGTCTGTGGAGCCTTTTGACTATTGCTGTAAGGTTGTACACAGCAGTAGACGGTGTGTATATTATGGGTACCACATTTCAAGTGACATGGATAATAGGTTGAGATTCTACAAAATTGCACAATTTCTTCGTTCATTTTTTTTCAGAAACATCAGGCTCTTCTGGCTTTTGCATCTGACTTGTTGCTATAATTGTGGGATCAATGACCAGTTGACATTTTGTTATACTTCCATTCTTAGATTCCTGAATGTTCATTTATGAATATTTTTCAAAATAATGAACGGATGCTTGGAAGTGCTATGCTTACCCAATGACTTAGTGGGCAAATACATTGCCTGGTGAGCTAATGAGCCCTATGGAACAGGTTCAATCCCTAGTTTGCACTGTGTTAGGGTCATGGAGGTGTTCCAATAGGCTGCAAAGTCTCTTAACTGGTATGTGGAAGAATTGAGATCATTATCCTGTGACCCTGCTGGAGCGTGTGCACACACACATGCGCCCGTGTCTATATGAACATTGAGGGCAGGATCTGGCTGAGCTTCCATGTTGTTTCTCTTCCTTTTTCCTCCCTCCCTCATTCTTTCCTCCCCCCATTCTGCTCCATCCATCATAATCCAGTGGGTGAATTACCTGCAATCATGATCTAGGCTTACATATGAAAAATAACCCCTTGGATGAGGCAGTGGAGATCTCCTGATATTCCAACAACCCAGCAGACTCTTATATATTCACAAGAGAAATCTAGGGAGGCAATGTGTTCCTGTGTTAACATTTCAAGCTCCAAAGATTTTCTTTTTGTTTTTTGTTGTGCAGACTGTTCACGGTTTCCATCAGGTAAAGCATTGTAATGAAACCCTACAAAACCCTAAATAAACCGATCCTACTTTTAAAGGTAGCCCAGATTATATGAACAGCATAAATAATATAAACTATTTTTGTGTAGTTATGTCATCTATTTTGTTAAGTCAGATCAGTTTCTCCAATACCAAATTTGGGTGTCAACAGTCTGCAGTAGAAGCCACTTACGTGGGCAAGCAGGACCACCCACTGGGAACTGGCTTTTTTTTGTCCCCCATTTGACGATACCCTATAGACCGACCACTGATTTAGTGGGATAGTGGAACCCTTCCATCTGATAAGGTGATACAATTGGCTGTCATTTCAATCAGCTATGAGACTCTGCTCTATTTGCATGCCGGTAGAACAGCTGAGTCTTGCAGCTGGAAGTTTTATTTCGTGCCTCCTCAACTCGATGATTTCAGTGGACCAGAAATTTAGTCAGTTGTGAGACTCGGCTGCTCTACCGGCACCCAGGTAGCTAAGTCTCATCGCTGACAGAAATGCTGGTGGGCTGGAAAGATCGCAGACGGAACAGTCTGATATTACTTCGGTTCGCCAGGATGATCTGTTAAGCAAGGCGTCTTAATTAACTGCTACTGAATTTGAAAGTGGTACCATTAAATCATCATAAATCTCCCTAGATTAAAGAAATAAAACTTGTGACGAAACCTGATGAGACAGCACTAGTAAAGAAATTCCTCCCTGTCTTAAAAACATGAGAAAACATCAAAGGCAAGTTGAATTTAAACTGGTCACTTATTGTGATGCAAATATTTCAGTGCATTACTGGGGCAGTGCTGCATTGTTAGACGTGTTGTCTTTCAGATGAGTTGTTACCGAAGCCTTGTCCACCTGTTCAGGTGGGCGTAAAAGGTCCCATGGTACCATTTGAAGTAGAGCAGGAAATTCTCTCTGTGTCCTGACCAATATTCATCCCTCAATCAACACCACCAAAATCAGATTAACTAGTCGTTCATTCATTCATTTGCTGTTTGGCTAACCTTGATGTGTGCAAATTGGTAGCCGTCTTTACCCAGATAACAACAGTGATTCCACTTCAAAAGTATTTCACTGTTTGTAAAGTGCTTTGGCATATTCTGAGGACATAGGCTGCTTATTTAGCCACTTTCAGTTACTGTGAAAATGAGGCACCTCAGTTGGTTCTTGTGTCCCTGTGCAAAGAAGAGGAAGACATTTGGCCCATCTTAGTTAGTCAAACCAGAAAGACCCTAGCAACTACCCCACCCCCGCCCCGCCACCTCCAACCCTTGCTGCATTTAATTTTTTCTTAAATGATTCCAGGAATTTGAACCTCTACTACTCTATCTGGCAGTCCATTACAAGGGTTGACCACTCTTTGCATGGAGAAGAATTTCCTGATGTCAGTCCTAAATTTTCCTTTCACTAGTTTGAACCTGTGTTCTGATCTTTCCACGCCTGCTGGAAATGTGTAACTGAACGCTCGGTGATGATGCTATCACACTTGTCTGTAATGGCTCTCATGGTCAAAGAATCCTAGCTGTTCAGGCTCCAATGAAGAATTGGTCACTTGGTCAATCTATTGGAGGGCTGGTGGCTTGCCCTCCTTGCCTTCTTTGAAGTGTATCAAAACAGGAGTTGCTGCCTTCAGGAGAGGAGGGTTAAAGGGGGTGAAAAACTGATAAGATATTTACTGCAGACTAAATAAGAATATTGATGTTATACAGTAACATTCTTGAGACAAGGCCACAATTTGGGAATGCATTGTACTTATTATTGCCATTAATGACTTTTTTTCACTTTCTTTTTAGGGTGTTGGCTTGTCAGTGCATGGGCACTTCCGAGTGGCAACAGAGAAAACGCTATTTGCTATGCCAGAGACAGCAATAGGTAAAACTGGGAATCTGTTCACAATGTTTAATATATCAAAGTTTTGTGTATGCTCGTGAACTGTTTTATATCTCTATTTTACTAAAATACATTTTGAAAATTCCAGAAACACTAACATTTGTTACATTTTTCTATAAATGCGTTGTATTTATTCATCCAGGATGGATCTGTTCTGTAAAATAGTAGTCAATCTCTTGTGGCTTTGTTAATGGGTACTATGAGGAAGACTGTGACAAATTGCCAGAAGGGACATTGCTATATCAAAGTTCCAAATACACAGGCATTTAATATGAGGTTCAATGTGCTAGCTAAAGGGTACCCTGGCCCAGGATGGAACACTTCCTCTGGATCTCAGATGGACAACATCAGGAGTTTTTTCAGTGATTCCTCATATCCTACATCCCTGCGAACCATGGTCACAAAGTTTTGGGCCAGGTTATCCATAAAATAGGCTAAGCATATAGGGGCTACCAACACTCAACAGATCCCTTGTATAATACACTTGCTGCAGACTTGGTTGTACTTCAGATACTCTCCAGTCGTGGGAAATTCTCGAGCGAGAGATGAATGTCCTGACCAAGGCTCGATGGACACCCAACAAGGATGTAATCAAATTAGGATGCGATGCCACCAGGCCCGTAAGTCAGGATTTGACTCCAGAGAGCTACATAGCTCCAGGCAGTTGCTAAACAAATCAGGCATTTTCTCAAGTCAGTTGCTGCCTTTGATTGAACACTAAATGCAGGCTCCCAAGCTACAGCAGGAAACAGCAATTCGTTCCCTAGACCAGAAAATAAGAAACCACTAGTATCAGGACAATAGAAAGAGTTGACTGAGAACAGGTTTCTACTCTACTATTTTGTGGTCCTCAAAGAAAGATAAACTCTTCCCTGTAGTACACTTCAGGGTCCCAAACTGATTCCTAAAGCATAAGGAATGAAAGATGGTCACATTACCAATTATCCAGGGAAGGTTAGCACTATTAGACCTAAAAGATACGTACTTCAATAGTGCTACATGGGCACACTACCAAAGGTTTCTCAAGTTAAGTTTCAGGGGCCAATGTTTTAAGTACAAGCTTTGGTTTCTCGGAACTCTGCCTTTTCAGAAAACGCATGTCCAAGATTGCAGTACGTCTTGGGAAGTGGCATCTCCATGTATATCTGTACCTTGATGACTGGTTAATTTAAGTCCATGTTTGAGATCTGTTAGCATAGCTATCCAGCAAATATCCAATCCAGTTCAAAAACTAGATTCAGAATCGATTACAAAAAGTCCTAGTTACGACCAAGTAGGACTAATACTTTTAGGAAATAATAATAGAAAATGCTGAAAAATACTCAGCAGGTCAGGTGGCATCTGTGGACAGAGAAACAGTTAAAGTTTCAGGTCAATGATCTTTCATCAGAATTAGAAGATGTTAGAGATTAACAGTTTTTAAGCAAGTACAGAGCCAGGCAAAGTGGGGGTTTGTGAGAATAAAAGGGAAGGTCTGTCATAGGGTAGAGGGCAAGAATAATTAAATGACAAAAGGGATGATGGTACGAGGCAAAAGCGGGTGGTAATGGGATAAATAAAGAAACAAAAGATGGGTCCAGAGGAGATATAAATGGTTATAGCAGAGGGGGAGGGAAGCATGGAAAATCTGGCAAAGAGGAAAAGGCTCCTGTGGCATGGGAATTTGGCAGAGCAAATCGGTACACCCCAGGGTTGCGGACTGCCCTGCCCGGGTGTGTGCTGATAGGAGATACCCAATCCAAGCACCAGCTCACAACTCCTCCACCCCCAGTGGTGCAGCCAACCTCCATTACCAGCACCTGCCATCTAGAGAAAAATGGGAGTGGTGGTTAAGATCTGAAGTTAGTAAACTCAATGTTAAGGCCGGAAGGCTGTAAAGTGCCTGTAGATAGATGAGGTGCTGTTCCTTGAGTTTGCTTGTAGGAGGCCAAGGACAGAGAGGTCAGAACGGGAGTGGGACTGAGAATTAAAGTGGCAAGCGACCGGAATCTCAAGATCACGCTTGCGAACTGAATGGAGGTGTTCAGCAAAGCGATCGCTCAATCTTTGGTCTTACCAATAAGGAGGAGACCACATCGTGAGCAGCAGTATACCAAGTAGGAAGAAGTATAAGTAAATCGCTATTTCACCTGGAAAGAGTTTTTGGGGGCCTGAACGGTGGGAAGAGAGATGAAAGGGCAGGTGTTGCATCTCTTGTGCTTACATGAGAAGGTGCCAGGGGAAGGGGAGTGGGTGTTGGGGGTGATGAAAGAGGGACCAGGGTTTTGCAGAGGGAATGTTCCCTTTGGAATGCTGAAAGGGGAGGGGAGGGGAAGATGTATTTGGTGGTGGCATCGTGCTGGAGATGGTGGAAATGGCGGAGGATTATCCATTGAATATAGAGGCTGGTGGGGTGGAAGGTGAGGACAAGGGAGACTCGATCATAGCTCTGGGAGGGAGGGGAAGGGATGAGGGCAGAAGTGCGAGAAATGGGATAGACACGGTCGAGGGTCCTGTCAACCAAGTGGAGAGGAATTCTCGGCGGAGGAAAAAGGAAGACATTCCGGAAGCACTGGTGTGGAAGGTGGCATCGTCAGAACAGATGCGACGGAGACAGAGAAACTGGAAGAATGGAATAGAGTCCTTACAGGAAGCTGGGTGAGAGGAAGTGTTTTCAAGTAGCTGTGGGAGTCAGTGGGCTTATAGTGGACATTGATGGACAGTCTATCTCCAGAAATGGAGGAACCCAAATTGCATATCAATGAGCAGGTTATTGATGAGTAAATGCTGCTTGATGGCACTGTTGGCGACTCCTTTCATCACTTTGCTGATGATTAGGAGTAGGCTAATGGGGTAGTAATTGGATTTGTCCTGCTTTCTGTGGACAGGACATACCTGGGCAATTTTCCATTGTCGAGTGGATGCCAGTGTTATAGCTGTACTGGAACAGCTTGACTAGAGGCGCAACTACAATACTACAAAATGCTGCGGTACAGAGGGATCTGGGTGTCCTCGTACATGAAACACAAAAAGTCAACATACAGGTGCAGCAGGTAATCCGGAAGGCAAACGGAATATTGGCCTTTATTTCTAGGAGGATGGAGTATAAAAGCAGGGAAGTCATGCTACAACTGTACAGGGTGCTGGTGAGACCACACCTGGAGTACTGCTTACAGTTCTGGTGCCCTTATTTAAGGAAGGACATACTTGCATTGGAGGCAGTTCAGAGAAGGTTCACCAGGTTGATTCCGGGTTGTCTTATGAGGAAAGATTGAACAGGTTGGGTCTATACTCATTGGAGTTTAGAAGAATGAGAGGACATCTTATTGAAACGTAAAAGATTCTGAGGGGACTCGATAGGTTAGATACTGAGAGGATGTTACCCCTCATGGGGGAATCTAAAACTAGGGGGCATAGTCTCAGAATAAGGGGTCGCCCATTTAAGACGGAAATGAGGAGGAATTTCTTCTCCCAGAGGGTCATGAATCTTTGGAGTTCTTTACTCCAAAAAGCTGTGAAGGTTGAGTCATTGAATACATTCAAGGCTGAGTTATACATATTTTTGATCAGCAAAGGAGTCAAAGGATATGGGGAAAAGGCGGGAAGGTGGAGTTGAGGTAAAAATCAGATCGGCCATGATCTCATTAAATGACGGAGCAGGCTCAAGGGGCCGAATGGCCTACTCCTGCTCTTATCTCTTATGGTCTTATGGTCTAATTAGTTCTGGAGCACATGTCTTCAGCACTACAGTCGGGATTTCGTCGGGACCCGTAGCTTTTGCTGTGTCCAGTGCACTCAACCACTTCTTGATGTCACGTAGAGTGAATTGAATTGGCTTAGGACTGGCATCTGTGATGGTGGGGATCAGAGGAGGAGGCCAAGAAGGGTCATCCACTCGGCACTTCCAGTTGAAGATGGTTATGAACACTTCAGCCTTGTCTTTCTTCACATGCCGGGCTCCGTAATCATTGAGGATGGGGGTGTTCATGGAGCCTCCTCCTCTTGTTAGTTGCTTAATTGTCCACCACCATTCGCAACTGGGTGTGACAGGACAGCAGAGTATTGATCTGATCCATTGGTTGTGGGATCGTTCAGCTCTGTCTGTAGCATGCTGCTTCCGCTGTTTAGCATGCATATAACGTCTGTGTTGTAGCTTCACTAATTTGGCACCTCATTTTCAGGTATGCCTAGTGCTGCTCCTGGCATGCTTTTCTACAGTCATTGAACCAGGGTTGATCATCTAGCTTGATGGTGATGAAGGAGTTAGGGATATGCTGGGCCATGAGGTTACAGATTGTGGCAGTATACAATTCTGCTGCTGCTAATGGCCCACAGCGCCTCATGGATGCCCAGTTTTTAGTTGCTAGATCTGTTCTTATTCTTTCCCACTTAGCAGTGGTAGTGCCACATGATGCGATGGAGGATGTCCTCAGTGTGAAGTTGGGACTTGGTCTCCATAGGGACTGTGCGGTGGTCACTCCTACCAATGCTATCATGGACAGATGCATCTGTAACAAGTAGATTGGTGAGGATGAGGTCAAGTATGCTATTTTCTCGTGTTGGTTCTCTCACCACTTGCTGCAAGCCCAGTCTGGCAGGTATGTCCTTCAGGACTCGGCCAGTGCTGGTACTTCCGAGCCGCTCTTGGTCATTGTGGTACTACCGAGCTACTCTTGGTGATGGACCATGAAGTCCCCCCACCCAGAGTATATTCTGTGCCCTTGTTACCCACAGTGATTCCTCCAAGTGGTGTTCAACATGAGGGAATATTGATTCATCAGCTGAGAGAGGGCAGTAGGTGGTAATGTGCAGGATGTTTACTTGCCCTGTTTCACTTGAAACCATGAGACTTCATGGGGTCCAGAGTCAACGTTGAGGACTCCCAGGGCCACTTCCCCTTGACTGTATACCACTGTGCCCCCACCTCAAGTGGGACAGGACATACCCAGGGATAGGGATGCTGGAGTCTGGGACATTGGCTGATAGGTATGATTCTGTAAGTATGACTATGTCAGGTTGCTGCTTGACCAGCCTGTGAGACAACTCTCCCAACCTTGGCACCAGTCCCCAGATGAGGAGGACTTTGCAGGGTCGACTGGACTGGGTGTGCCTTTGTCGTGTCCTGATTCGATGCCTAGGTCGCAGCTGAGTGGTCCGTCCACTTTTATTCTTTAGCACTTTGATACAACTGAGTAGCTTGTTAGGCCACGTCAGAGGGCAGTTAAGGTTTAATCATGTTGGTTTGGGACTGGAGTCACATATAGGCTAGACCAGGTAAGGATGGCATGTTTCCTTCCGTAAAGGTCATTAGTGAACCATTTGGGTATTTATGACAGTCCGACAGCTTCATGGTCACTTTTACTGGTACCAGCTTTTTAATTTTTAAATTGAATTCAAATTCTCCCATGGATTTGAACTCGCGTTCTCTGGATTATTAGTCCAGACCTCTGGATTACTAGTCTAGTGACAGAATCACTATGCTACCATAACCTTGTACACAATTCGATGACGTATACATGGACTTTAGGAAAGCCTTTGACAAGGTACCACATAGGAGATTACTAGAGAAGGTTAAGAGGTATGGAATTAGAGGGAGGATAGCAAACTGGATTATAAATTGGTTAGAAGGAAGGAAACAGAGTAGGAGTTTTTCAGAGTGGTGGGTAGTGGTGCCCCACAAGGTTCAGTTCTGGGGCCACTTCTGTTCAATGTGTATATCAATCATTTGGATTTGGCTTACAGAGAGTGATGTCAAAATTTGTGGATGATACCTAAGTAGGAGGTATGGTTAATCTTTTAGAAGACCAATGGAAGCTATAAAGTGTATTGATAAGATGGAGGAATGGCCTAAAAAATAGCAGATGGAATTCAGTGTCAGTAAGTGTGAGATGATGCATTTTGGTTTTAAAAAAAAGCAATAAGTATACTCTGAATAGAAGTAGGCTGGGTACTGTGGAAGAGCACAGGGATTTGGGGGTACAGGTTCACAGGACATTGAAGTCAGCACCTCATGTTGATAAAGCTGTAAAAAAAAAAGCTAATGAACTGTAGGTTTTATCACAAGAGGTACAAAATATAAAAGCCAAGAGGTAATGATGAGCCTACATAAAACCATAATAAGACTTCAGTTAGATACTGCCTGCCAGTTAGAATCATAAAATTATACAGCATAGAAGGAGGCCATTTGGCCCATTGTGCTTGTGCCGGCTCTTTGAAAGAGCTATCCAATTAGTCCCACTCCCCTGCTCTTTCCCATAGCCCTGTAAGTTTTTCCCTTTCAAGTATTTATCCAATTCCCTTTTGAAAGTTATTGTTGAACCTGTTTCCACCGCCCTTTCAGACAGTACATTCCAGATCATTACAATTGGCTGTGTAAAAAAAATGTTTCCTCATGTCACCTCTGGTTCTTTTGCCAATCACCTTAAATCTGTGTCCTCTGGTTACTGACCCTTCTGCCATTGGAAACAGTTTCTCCGTATTTACTCTATCAAAACCATTCATGATCTTGAACACCTCTATCAAATCTCCCCTTAACCTTCTCTGTTCTAAGGAGAACAACCCCAACTTCTCCAGTCTCTCCCATAACTGAAGTACCTCATCACTGGTACCATTCTAGTAAATCTCCTCTGTACTCTCTCTTGACATCGTTCCTAAAGTCTGGTGCCCAGAATTGAGCACAATACGCAGCTGAGGCCTAACCAGTGTTTTATAAAAGTTTAACATAACTTCCTTACTTTTGTATTCTATGCCTCTATTTATAAAGCGCAGGATAGGGTGACTGAACACCTTGAGAATTTTCAGTTAATCAGAGAGAGCCAGCATGGATTTGTGAAAGGTAGATCGTGCCTGACAAACCTGATTGAATTTTTTGATCAGGTTTGTCAGGCAGGGGAATGTCTATGGATGTTATTTATATGGACTTCCAGAAGGCATTTGATAAGGTCCCGCATAAGAGACTGTTAGCTAAGATAGAAGCCCATGGAATTGAGGGAAAAATACGGACTTGGTTAGGAAGTTGGCTGAGCGAAAGGCGACAGAGAGTAGGGATAATGGGAAGGTACTCACATTGGCAGGATGTGACTAGTGGAGTCCCGCAGGGATCTGTCTTGGGGCCTCAATTATTCACAATATTTATTAACGACTTAGATGAAGGCATAGAAAGTCTCATATCTAAGTTTGCCGATGACACAAAGATTGGTGGCATTGTAAGCAGTGTAGATGAAAACATAAAATTACAAAGGGATATTGATAGATTAGGTGAATGGGCAAAACTGTGGCAAATGGAATTCAATGTAGACAAATGTGAGGTCATCCACTTTGGATCAATAAAGGATAGAACAGGGTACTTTCTAAATGGTAAAAAGTTAAAAACTGTGAATGTCCAAAGGGACTTAGGGGTTCAGGTACATCGATCATTGAAGTGTCATGAACAGGTGCAGAAAATAATCAAGAAGGCAAATGGAATGTTGGCCTTTATATCTAGAGGACTAGAGTACAAGGGGGCAGAAGTTATTTTGCAGCTATACAAAACCCTGGTTTGACCGCACCTGGAGTACTGTGAGCAGTTCTGGGCACCGCACCTTCGGAAGGACATATTGGCCTTGGAGGGAGTGCAGCATAGGTTTACTAGAATGATACCCGGACTTCAAGGGTTAAGTTACGAGGAGAGATTACACAAATTGGGGTTGTATTCTCGAGAGTTTAGAAGGTTAAGGGGTGATCTGATCGAAGTTTATAAGATATTAAGGGGAACAGATAGGGTGGATAGAGAGAAACTATTTCCGCTGGTTGGGGATTTTAGGAGTAGGGGGCACAGTCTAAAAATTAGAGCCAGACCTTTCAGGAGCGAGATTAGAAAACATTTCTACACACAAAGGGTTGTAGAAGTTTGGAACTCTCTTCCGCAAACGGCAATTGATACTAGCTCAATTGCTAAATTTAAATCTGAGATAGATAGCTTTTTGGCAACCAAAGGTATTAAGGGATATGGGCCAAAGGCAGGTATATGGAGTTAGATCACAGATCAGCCACGATCTTATCAAATGGCGGAGCAGGCACGAGGGGCTGAATGGCCTACTCCTGTTCCTATGTTCCTAGGATCTCATATTCTTTTGAACAGCCTCCTCAACTTGTCCTGCCACCTTCAAAGATTTGTGTACATACACCCCCAGGTCTCTCTGTTCCTGCAATCCCTTTACAATTTTACCGGTTAGTTTATATTGCCGCTCCTCGTTCTTCCTACCAAAATGTATCCCCTCACACATCTCTGCTTTAAATTTCATCTGCCATGTGTCTGTCCATTTCACCAGTCTGCCTATGTCTTCCTGAAGTCTATTACTATCCTCCACGTTGTTTCCAACATTTCCAAGTTTTGTATCATCTGCGAACTTTGAAAAGATACCCTGTAAACCTAAGTACAGGTCATTTATATATCAAAAAGAGCAGTGGTCCTAATACCAACCCCTCCCAATCTCTCTCAATATGGAGATTTTGAATCAGGCAAAGTCACTTCTCTCTTACAGTAGAGTTGGGACATTAAAATAATACTGAAGTTTCTGACTTAAAAGCATTTTGAAATCTTTGAGCACGATTAGGAATTTTAGATTGAATCCAACACAACCCCCTCCTCACTAAAAGATTACGTTGTACTCTGAGAAAACTCTGAATGATAATTTGTGGTTAAGGCATGTTTTGTGGTTTCATATTTTTCTTTGAAGTTTATAGCATTCAACATTAGAATCTGAGCACATACCATTTTAGTTAACATATTTTCATAAAAACTGTGCCCATTGAAAGATGCCAAAATTACTGAAAGTTAAAGTACAATAGATTTATTAGAAATCCAAATTCAATCTCTTCTACATTAGCAACAAAGAACAGTTCTTCTACAAGCTTCATAATTAAATGCTTATGTCTTACAATTTTTCCAATTGTACTGAATGGAGATGGGAAATAAGCAGCTTATAGTCCATTATGCATTTTTTCTGCTTTTACGGGCTCTAGTATTAACAAAAGCTTATTTGATTTTGGTGCATGACTCACATTTTAATCAAGATTGTCAGTTGCTTCTTGGTGCTGTTCCTTCTCCTATTATAGTTTTCAGTGGTGATGGAGACCCTGTAACAGTGACTGCCGTGGCTTTGCACTCTTTGAAGAGTTTTACTCAATAAATGAGGGCAAAAGGTCAGGTTGGGTTTAGCATACACTCAGTGTAATGGATTTATTTTATAACATTGTCTCTTTTAATGCAGCTTAGCTCTGCGTAGCAGACCGATGCACAGTTGAAACTCGATAAAGACATAATTGGTTTGACAAGAACTTTGGTGCTTTAATTAGAAAGATACTTATAACTTGGGAATCATTCATTTTGTATCTGATTTTCAAATGTTACAAAATACCATTAACCTCTTAGGTTATGTCCAGTATACTTCTGCAAGTGTGAAAAATTACATTTCTAATTTACTGCTGTTGGACAAAATTAGGTGATACACTAATATTGAGTGTGCATAGCACAAAAAACATGAATACTGGAGAAATCTGTGCTATTATCAATACATGATACAGTCCCCACTGCTTATAGTGGGCGCGTTTGTGCGAACGTGATTTGCCTGCTATATGTGATGGCTGGTATAACGTGGTAGCGTTAATTTTGAGTTATAGTGATATTGTAGGGAGCTGTGGCAATTCTGTCTGTTAATGAAACAAAAACCTTACGAAAGAATAAGAGGGGAACTTGTGAGAGACAGCAATTCAGACAGTAGTAGGAATGTACTGTACTTGTATCCAGTGAAATGTGCTGTGTTGCTCATTTTTTGCCCAATTCACTGACACCTGCAGCTAAAGCATCTGTGACCTTTGGGTCGCAGGAGATGGCTATCAATGGTCTTTCCTGGACATGTGCAATCTGATTTCCGAAGTGCATTGAGGTATGTGGGATGGTTGGTGAATCCATCAGACTCCCTAATAATTTCCACGAGAGGGCCAGGTGCTGAATCTAATGCGAAATTGTCTTCTGGAGCTTGCTTAGGTGACTTAGGAGAGGAAATTGTCAAAGATTTTCTGAAATTGGCCAAGCTTTTTCACTCTCTAGGTTTTTGCCTTCTGATAAATTGTCAGAGACCCTTAATACAGCTGTTTCTGCCCAAAATAAATGAAGCACTTAAGACGCTATAACCGGCAACTTTGAAATTGATGTCAATGCAAATGGATAATGGTTATCGATTTTTGGACGACATAAACGACGGCCGGTTTTAAACGTGGGTGTTTTAAGTGGTGGGCACTATTCTGCACTTTTAAATGAGGAGTCTTGTGTCTACATCCAAAGGCCCAGATAATGAAATAACAGCTGAAGTTATGCCGTTCATTGGAATTTTAGTCTCAAACACCATAGGGGTAGGATTTCTGTCATTTAATAAGTGAAACCACTGTTCTAGCTGGGACTTTTGTAAGCCAGTTGGTACTAATGACACAATTTGGGTGAAGTCAAACATAATCTAAAATTGTATCTAGTTAAACAGCTTTACTGCTCCACGAGACTGTTGAATTCAACCACATGGAATATATTTGGGCTTCTCTTCCACTTTTAATAGAGGAGTCTGTAATGTCAAGTGGCACTACACTCCTGTATATGGGGAGCCAATCTATATCATAGCACAGGCTGGTTTCTGTTAAAATCTATGCTCTTGTCTGTCTATATTTAGGCACAGCTTCAATATTACTTTAGACTCCACCCAGATATGAACTCGTAAATTGTGCAGTTTAAAAGACATCAGTTAGAGTGCCTGCATTAAGGAGGACACATTGTGAAACCGTTCGATTGTGGGACAACTCTCACACTTTAGCAATTATTAAAAGGTCACTTTCACACAATTCCTGTCTTCCCCATGTCTTGCAGGAGAATGGACTTTACAAAATGAAAGGTATTGAAATTCCCTCTGGCAGTTACGGTGTCTGCATATGTTATAAATGGTAGGATTAATAATGACTGTCATTATAAGCCAATCTTTAGCTGTAGCCAGGGCCTAATGTATTTGTAACATATACTATTTCTTAACAACTATCAAATTTTCAGTAATTGATGTCAGTTAATTCGAAAGTGTGGATTTCATAATGTCAACAAATGGAATGGAATGCCCATCAGTCACAGCATGACTATTCCTGTATGGTTTTAGTTCTCTATAAATATTTGAAGATGTCCTTTCTAGGTATCTTTTTCAACCATTAGAATAGGTGTTTGTGTGCATGTCTTATGTCTTATTGACTTATCAATTCAAATATATTTTTTTAAATCCTCATTCGCTACCCTCTGCATAAGTTAGGAATCCACCCGCCAAGAGGAGGAATAGAGAGAAGGGAAAGTGAGAATTTACTAAAAGTCTGAAATTAAATTCCAATTTGTAAAACTTTATCATCTTCACCTTTACTTGTTTTGAAGAAGCTTTAGAATTGCTGTATATTTCTTCATTTCTGTTTTACTGCAGCATTCTATTTGTCCTCATATTTAATTGGATTTCCTTTTCTTTTGCTGTGGATAATTGCAGTGATGGTGGACACAGCAAAATCTTGTTAGAACAAAACATTTTAAAATCTGAAATAAATGGATTCCTGATGTAATTGAGAAAAGAATATGCGAGCAATACAACTATTTTTAACAATTTGCTAGGTAATAAAAATAGTAGGAAAGTAAAGCCAAAACATTCCTTACCTTGAATGTATGGCACATTTCCCAGGAGCAAAGTTCTGATGTGGACCTGGAAGTTGTCAAAATGCATTGACAAACTAGGATTAACGTTATTACAAACTTGCCTTTTACGGCCTGGAGGAATGTGGAAATTGTAGATTGCATTTTTAATGCCTGTGTAGTTAATAGTAGCTGAGTGCAAACTATTAGCACCAGAAAAAGACAAAGTTGGGAGAGGAAGCACTGCCAGGTCAATGAATGGGCACTTACCTCTGGGATATTCTGTACCTGATGTAGCCATGCTGGGCGCCGCCATTTTAATTGTTGTTTGCTAATTCTTTCCTTATCATGATAAGCAAACTTACAAAACCAGCTGGTGCAGATCTTTGCACTGAAGCCTGATGGCAAAAACTATTGTATAGAGATTGCTGCGTGATGCAATGGAGAAGGATACAAAGAGTGGCAATAATATCAGGAAACTATTAGCGTTGTGGGAAATGTGCTAGTATTTTTTGTTACAGACTTAAAGCATGGTATTTATGTGATAGCGATGAAGGGTCTAAAACATTTTTGATATTGACAGACAATATAGTGTTGGGGGTTTGCAGAATACTGCTTATGTCTGGTGTTCCAGTTCAGTGTGTGTTCTGGCATTTCAGTATCACAGAATTTGTAAACAAGAAAAAAAAAGTGTTTTTTTAAAACGAATTAAAAGCAGTGTAAAACAAAATACTGTATTTTTAATGGCGCTATACTGAGAACAGGCAGATCAATTTGCAATATTTTCAATTCTGAAACTCACTACAACATTGAATAAAATATGTCGTGAAAGTGAAAATCAAACAAAACGAAACATTTATGTGGATGATGAATCTTAACTTCATTTTGAGTACCTAGTATATAAGAGAGCAACTTATTTATTTAAAGGCAATCTTTTAAGTGGTTATATTTTTAAAACTGCATGCTTTTTACACAGTTTAAAATAATATATATCTGAAAATTGTTTTGAATATGTAGAGAATGGTTGTTGGTCTGATCTATTTATTACATTCCAAATTTAGCTGGTGCTTTTAATTTCTCCCCACATTAATGCAATTATGCTAAAAATACAACCAACGTCACCACAGTATTTTGTTTCAATTACTGTAATGAAGTGAATTGCTATTCTATGTAGAAGGAAGTGTTAAGTTCTGGAACTCTCCATTCCTCTAACTCTGGCAGCTCTGCAGTCCCCCCTCCCCCCATTGGCAGCTGTGCCTTCAGCGGGTAATCCTCAGGCTCTAGAATTCCCTCCCTAAACCCGTGCGGCTCTTCACCTCTTTCTGTTCCTTTTAAGACCTTCCTTAAAACCCACCTCTTTGACTTAGCTTTTGATCACCTATCTTAATATGTTTTTTGGCTCAGTGCCTGTTTATTCCTTACACCTCTGTAAAATGTTTTGGAAGGTTTTTCTATGTTAAAGGCGATATAGGCAAAAGGTTGTCGTTGTTGTCATTGATGACTATATTTTTCTCAGGTACAGCAGCTCAGACCATAGGTGAGCCCTCACCTCCATGACATGGAGTGTGCCTTGACCTGCCCAATCGGTCACTTCAGCGATCTTAGGGATTGTAACAGAAAGACCTTGGGCTCAATTTTAAAACTGAGCCGGGAAGGGGACAGGGGAGTCAAATTGAGGTCAGGAAACCTATTAGTATGGGTTTCCCGGACGTCCTTACGATTTTAACGTAAGGACGTCTTCTATTTTTTTGTCGGTTCCCAGACAGTCAGTTGACAGGCTGGTCTCAGTCGGATGGGAGACCAGCCAGGAAGAGGATGTCTTTAGGTAAGTCTGCAGGTAAGGCTTTGTTTGTATGGATGGGGGGGCATGGGTGGGCATAGGTTGGCATGGGTGGGCATAGGTTGGCATGGGGGTCGTGAGTCATGAGAGATGGGATTGGGGGTCATTCATGGGGGGAGTGTCGAGATCAAGGGTCATCGCGGGGGTCTGCGATCGTTGAGGGGGAGGGTCGGAGGATCAGAGTGGGAGGGGGGATCGAAGTTGGGCGGAGGATCGGGGGTCGTGGGGGGAGGATTGGGGTCGGGGAGGAGGATCGGGGTCAGGGATCGGAGGAACGGAGTGGGAGAGAGGATCGGGGTTGGGGATCCGCGATCGGGGTGGGGGGGTCGCTATCATTGGGGGGTCGGTGCAGGTAAGCTTGTTGGGCCTGGGGGAAGCACTCCTTCTCCAGGATCATAAGCTGTGCCTTTCTGGGCACCTACCTGTTAGTCTTGGGCCTTCTTGTCTCCTTTCACGAGGCGTAAAATAGAAGGCCCGGGAATCCCGGCCCCCCGGGTTGAAATCAGGAAGTCCTGAAAATTGGAGGGCCGAAGCCTTCTCGTAAGGTTTTAAGGCCCGACCCGCCTCCTAGGAGCGGGTTGGTCATCCACCCCTCTTCCCGCCCTGGTGAAAACCGGAAATGGGCGGGTTGGAAGCAGGTTGGTGGCTGGTCTGAAATGGTGGCAATTTTCGATGTCCCCCTGCCCCCAACCCACCTATTTTTCAATGTTAAAATTGAGCCCTTTGTCACTGCAATTTGGTTTATCTTCCTTGACTTCAGAAGCCGGTACAATAAACAGTTTAGTCTTCCATGAGTTAGGCTAAAAACTGCCTAACGGATAAATTAAACACTAAATGTATAAGTTAACAGAACTAATTACACATAGCAGAATTTTTCTTTGTAGGATAGAAAATCTTCAGCCCCTGTAAACTGGACTGGACATTGAATATTAAACTTTGCATGATGGTTTGTTATTGACCATTCACAGAATCTTTCTAGCCTGGCTATTACTTAATTTTGAATCAAACAGGTGGAGAAATACTTATCAAAAAAAATGTCCTGGGTGAATAATATTTAAATTTGTGTGTCTCAACCATCAGAAGAGCTGTGAATGAACCATATAGACACATAATATAACCCACAAGATGCTTGTATTTGAATTGAATGGTTTGGCCTCTCCCTCAGATCCCTGTCCAGATATAATATCTATACCCTGGTTGTTCTTGATTTACTTGTGTGTCAAAACAAGGTAGGCCATTTTCTGTGAGCAAAACTAGCTTTTCACACTATATATACCACAAAAAGAAAGAAGCCAATACCATGATATGTCATCGACAAAATTGTCACCAAGAGGTTGAACCTGTTCTCTTAGGTAATTTTCTCCCTTTCTCTTCCCTCTGCATTTAATTTTTTCATCATTGTTTTAATTGCACCAGCGAGGGATTAAGTGAACTCAGTCAGATCAATAACATGATCTGACTTAAGAGGTCATTGATCATTACCCTCACCATGGAAACCATGTCCTGCTTTGGGTTCTCCTTGTAAAGAACCTTATTTGTCAGTAGGTTTATCCTACTTTAATCTCTCTCTTGTGGTGGGTCTCCATTGTCTTTTCTCAGTCATGGATTAGGCATGTGTTACCAAAGCAGCATTTGGGTTAGGTAAGTGGAAGGTCAAGAAAGTAACACAATTTGCAGTGTTCTTATAGACCACAAACTGCCTTCAGTATCTTCCTATTTAATTCAGCAGCGCATGTAAACTTGAGTTTTAATGACGTACACTTGAAGTTCCCAGTGGTTTAATACTGTTTTGTAGCTACCTTCATTCTTTGCACATGAAACACCAAATAATGTATGTGAATGTGTTCTTTAACCAAAAGTGATACTGTATGTATTTATTTACACTCCTAGAACAGTAAATGCAGGGCGGGATCAACCGAAATGGGATTAATGTAGTTAGGATTTTGTTTTTTTTAATTCGTTCATGGGATGTGGGCGTCGCTGGCGAGGCCAGCATTTATTGCCCATCCTTAATTGCCCTTGAGAAGGTGGTGGTGAGCCGCCTTCTTGAACCGCTGCAGTCCGTGTGGTGACGGTTCTCCCACAGTGCTGTTGGGGGACTGGGAGTTCCAGGCCAGATTGTCAAGCCTTTGTCTAATATAATTGGTAAATGTAAAGAATTTACCTTCAAAAGCTTATCAATTGCCGCCAATGATTTAGGCTGTTCCACAAAATAAAACAACAACTTGCATTTATATAATGTCTTTAACATAGAAAAACATTCCAATGCACTTCACAAAGGTATAATTAAAAAAAGGATGCTGGGCCAAAGAAGGAAATATTAGGAGGGGTGACCAAAAGCTTTGTCAAAGAGGTGGGTTTTAAGGAGGGTCTTAAAATCAGAGAGGGAGGTGGAGAGCCGTAGGGAATTTCAGAGCTTGGGGCTAAGGCAGCTGAAGGCATAGCCACCAATAGTGAGGTGAAGGAAGTGTGGGATGCACAAGAGGCCAGAGTCAGAAGAACAGAGAGTTCGGGAAGGGGGTTGTAAGGCTGGAGGAGCTCACAGAGATCAGGTGGGGCTAGGCCATCAAGGAATTTAAACACAAGGATCAGGATTTTAAATTTGAGCCATTGGGGGACTGGGAGCCAATGTAGGTCAGTGAGGACAGGTGATGGGTGACTGGGATTTGGAACAAGATAGGATACAGGCAACAGAGTTTTGGATGTACTGAAGTTTACAGAGGGTGGAAGTTAGGAGGCCAACTAGGAGAGCATTGCAATAGTCAGGTTTGGAGGTGACAAAGGCATGGATGAGGTTTTCAGTGGCAGATGGGCTGAGGTAGGGGCAGAGGCAGAGAGTGATGTCAAGGGTGTGGAATAGGCAGTCTTTGTGATGGAGAGAATATGAGGTCAGAAGCTCAGCTTGGGCCAAATAGGACGCTGAGATTGTGAACAGTCTAGGTCAGTCTGAGACGGTGGCCAAGGAGGGGATGGAATTGATGGCAAGAGTAGGAGGACAAAGACGATGGCTTCGGTCTTTCCAGTGTTTAGCTGGAGGAATTTGCGGCTGATCCAAGACTGGATGTCAGACGAGCATCTGACAACACAGAGGCATTGGACGGGAGGTGAAAAGAGCTGGTGGATAAGTAGAGGGGTGTGTCATCAGCATACATGTGCAAGCTAACCCAATGTCTGTGGATGATATCGCCAAGCATGTAGATGAGCAAGAGAAGGGGGCCAAGAATCCTTGTGGGACTCTGGAGATAACAGTGTGGGAGCAGCAAAAGAAACCATTGCAAGGGATGCTCTGGCTGCTATTGGTTAGCTATGAATGGAACCAAGCGAGGGTAGTCTCACTGAGTTGGACAGTGGAGGATAGTGTGGTCGGCTGTGTAAAGGCTGCATAGGAGATGAGGAAGGATAATGCACCACAGTCACAGACTGTATCATTTGTGACTTAGCTTAGGGCCATTTTGATGCTGTGGCTGGGGCGGAAACCTGATTGAACATTTCAAAAGGAAAGGATGGGCACTGATTTGGGAGCTGACAACACATTCAAGGACTTTAGAGAGGAAATGGATGTTGGTGATGGAGCGGTAGTTTGCAAGGACAGAGGAGTCAAGAGCGAGTCTTATTCAGGAGGAAGTTACGGATGGCGGCTTTGAAAGAAAGTGGGATATTTCCTGAGGAGAGGGAATCATTTACAATGTTAGCTAACATTGAGGCCAGGAAGAAAGTTGGGTGGTCAGCATTTTAATGTGATTAGGGTCAAGGGAGCAGGAGGTGGGACTCATGGATGAGATGAGCTTGGAGTTGGCATGAAGGAAATGGGAGAGAAGCTAGAGAGGCAGATGGGTTAAGAGCGAGGGCAAGGGTGGGGGGAGCCTGAGGAGAGGTTTTGGCTTGGTGAGCAAGGGGAGGTGAGGTGAAGTAGAAGAGGCTGTTGAACTTATGGTCTCAATCAAAAAAAGCAAACAAATGTTCAGAACTGGATGAAAAAGATCAGAATTTGAAAACTTGAATCCCCAAATCCTTTTAAGATTAAAGAACTGTACAATTTTAACTGTAATGCAGTTACATAAATATCAAAATTTTCAAAGTAACTCTGGAATTTTCTTTAATTATGTGATTGCCAGATTGGCTACAAGTTCAACTAAAATGTATTTGTACACAGGTCTGTTTCCAGATGTAGGAGGAGGTTTTTTCTTGCCAAGACTGGAAGGGAAACTTGGCTTGTACCTTGCCTTAACAGGATTTAGAATTAAAGGAAGAGATGTGCATCATGCTGGAATTGCTACTCATTTTGTGAAGTCTGAGAAGGTATTTTTGTTTCTTTGCTTCATCTACAGACTGATGCTCACAACCATAGCTGACTACAATTAAATGAGACCATAGCATATGTGACTGCGTTATTTGCTTTCAGAAACCAGGGTGCTAACTGCTGTTCAAACGTCAATTTTGGCAATCCACAAACACTGCTTAAGGAAAACGAAGCAGATGTGAATGGACGTCTGCAATAAGTACTGTGTTAAAGAGGAACTCGTTCATCACTCTAAATTTAACAATAATAAAACACCAACAACTTATGTTTCAAAAGCTGTGGTTTAGCCATCTTCAGTTCTTTATTTGTAAACTTTGAGGCAAGTTCCCTGGATTTTGAAAATGGGGGTGGGACAATGCTGCTGGTCCTTGACTGCGGAGCAGTGGATCATAGGATCTGTGTTTGTGTTGGCAGAAAAATAGTTTATGCATTCAGTTAATAGAGCACATAAATGTAGTATTTTTCTCTGACACGTGACTTTGATGGGTTTTTTTATTACTGCTAACTGAACAACAGCCTAAACCACTCTGGAAAAGAATGTACAGTCCTTATGTTAAAAATCTGGGGTCATTCTTTCAGAATTAAAGAAATGAAAGAAAGACTTGGATTTATATAGCACCTTTCACAACCTCAGGACGTCCCAAAGCACTGTACAGCCAATGAAGTACTTTTTTGAAGTGTAGTCACTGTTATAATGTGGGAAATGCAGCAGCCAATTTGCACACAACAAGGTCCCACAAACAACAATGTGATAATGACCAGATAATCTGATTTTAGGTGTTGATTGAGGGATAAATATTGGCCAGGACACTGGGGAGAACTCCCCTGCTCTTCTTCAAAATAGTGCCATGGGATCTTTTACGTCCATCTCAGAGGGCAGACAGGGCCTTGGTTTAATGTTTCATCTGAAAGACAGCACCTCCGACAGTGCAGCACTCCCTTAGTAGAGTTTCAGCCTAGATTTTGTGCTCAAGTCCCTGGAGTGGGACTTGAACCCACAACTTTGTGACTCAGAGGTGAGAGTGTTACCACCAAGGCAGAACTGACTCCTAATTGATGAAGGCAAGGAATTAATGCAACTTCCTGGTGGAACATTGTATTAACGTGCCGCAGTGCTGCAACTAGGGGCCACGGAGTAGTTTCTTAAATAATTGGTTTCCATTTGGAACCAAGCAGCGCCAAGCAGAGATCATGGGCATGATTTTCACTCGGAGCTGAGAACCCAGCGCATGGGGTTGATGTTCACGTGGGGAACCCGGAAGTCAAGTTAGTGTGTCACAATCTGCGATCTTGACTCAATTGGAGGTAATTATTTATGCTTCTGAGTTCCCCGCGCCCCAGCCAGCTAGATTGACAGGCTGGCTGCCTGTCGGGAGGGAAAGGAGCCGCGAATCACAGAGGAGGGAGGGAGAGATCGTGGGCCGTGGACGACAATGGGGAGACGGGGAAGTGGAGAAGATCAGGAGGGGGAACCTTGGAGAAGATTGGGGGGGGAGATGATCAGGTCGGGAGAACAGTCAGTGGTTGGAGAAGGCTGGGGACATCAGAAGGCTGGGGACATTGCAAGGCTGGTCAGTTACATCATAGGAGATTGGGATCATATACATCGGTGGGGGGGTCAGAGACATTACGGAGGAGGGGGTGTCGACCGTGGGGACAGTCTACTATGGGGGGGGGGTCTCAGCTATTGGGATCGTCCGATCGCACCAGGTGAGCTTGTTGGGCCTTCTCCGACCTCGGACTGCTCCTCCTGGCCCACAAGCAGTGCAATAATGCACAGTGCACCTCATGGATCTGGCTCTTCTTATCTCCTCTCACCTGACTCAAAAGCAACGAGAAACCCATGTAGGTAAGGTTAAATATGTTTTACCTTTATAATCCAGAAAAAATTAAGTGCCTCAACGATCGCAGTGAGATACATTGCCCCTTTAACAAGCCCCCCGCCGGCATTTAGTGGGGATTTGACTCCCAGGTTAACACGAATGGGTTAGACCTGGAAGTGGCCACTTCAAAAATCTGTTATTTTTACCTCCCACCTATTCCCTTTGGGGTTAAAATTACCCCCCATAATTCAAGTCAGCATGACCTACTTTCATGCACCTTTAAATAAACAGTTTCAGAACAGCACCGATAAACACCCAGAAGCAGATTGCTGGTCCACTGTATTAACTGGGGAATAGAAACATAGAAAATAGGAGCAGGAGTATGTCATTCGGCCCTTCGAGCCTGCTCCGCCATTCAATATGATCATGGCTGATCCTCTATCTCAATACCATATTCCCGCTCTCTCCCCATACCCCTTGATACCTTCTGTGTCGAGAAATCTATCTATCTCCTTCTAAGAAGGCTTAAGGGTCTTGGCCTCCACAGCCTTCTGTGGTAGAGAATTCCACAGGCTCACCACCCTCTGAGTGAAGAAATTTCTCCTCATCTCAGTCCTAAATGTCCTACCCCGTATCCTGAGACTGTGACCCCTCGTTCTAGACCCCCCCCCAGCCAGGAGGAACATCTTCTCTGCATCCAGTCTGTCTAGCCCTGTCAGAATTATATACGTTTCAATGAGATCCCCTCTCATTCTTCTAAACTCTAGTGAATACAGGCCTAGTCAACCCGATCTCATATGACAGTCCTTCCACCCCAGGAATCAGTCTGGTGAACCTTCGCTGCACTCCCTCTATGGCAAGTATATCCTTTCTTAGGTAAGGAGACCAAAACTGCACACAATACTCCAGGTGTGGTCTCACCAAGGCCCTGTATAACTGCAGTAAGACATCCTTGCTCCTGTACTCAAATCCTCTTGCAATGAAGGCCAACATACTATTTGCCTTCCTAACTTCTTGCTGCACCTGCATGTTTGCTTTCAGTGACTGGTGTACAAGGACACCCAGGTCCCTTTGTACATCAACATTTCCCAATCTATCACCATTTAAATAATACTCTGCCTTTCTGTTTTTCCTTCCGAAATGGATAACTTCACATTTATCCACATTATACTGCTTCTGCCATGTATTTGCCCACTCACTCAACTTGTCTAAATCATCTTGAAGCCTCTTTGCATCCTCCTCACAACTCACAATTTGGTATGTGATGTGAAGAAACTGGAAAATGAGGAATACAAATAAAAATTCAAATACAACTTTTCAAGTTGTAGGTAGGGAATTCTGCATTTTTTTCCAAATTAGTAATAACCATGATTGTTATAACAGTGTGTCAAAATGTAACGTGTTTTAATAGCCCACCCTACTGCTATTGACTGCATGGGGTAATGTACAGAACATTTTCACTTTAGGACACACTGCAGGAGTGACTGTGATTTTTGAACTGTCAAAATGCTTTATAATTCTGTGTTAGGAATGCGAATGTTCGCCAAGTCATAATTAATGTTTCATCATCAGATTTGTCAAAATCTATCTTGTGGGAGTTTCTACATCAGAAAGACATGAAACAAAAAGGCTTTTAGATACATTTTGCACAGGCATAGCAGTACTTCATTTATAGAATGGAAAACTTTTCCTGAATGGTAAAACCTGATTCTGCATGTTATTCTGGCAGATAATGGTCAATGTCTGAATCATGGCATTTGTAATAAGAGACAATTTATTGTTCAGCAACTAGCTGGATTTGGTCTAACGGATTTTGAACTTGTGTAGTTTAGGTGCAGGTAACAATGATCATTAATGCAGCTATTTCCTTACACAAATCATTGTGGTTGAAAATGATCAAATTTGCTGCAAAAGTCTTATTTTTTTCATGATTCCAAACCATTAAATGATGCTTTAGCAAAGCAAGACTGCTGTGTATATATGTAATACAATTTGAACTGTGTTGTGAAGTTTGAAATAAAATTAGTTATAAAGCTTTTGGTAATTCACAAACTTGAGCTATTATCTGAATTAGATTTCATCACCTGTCTGACAATTTATTGGTATTCAATCTGATTTTTTAGATCCCGGCTCTGGAGAAAGATTTGGTGTCTTTAAAATCTCCTTCGAAAGAGAATGTTGCAGAATTGTTAAATTCATATCACCTCAAGGTACAGTGATATATAAATATGTAACGACTTGGCATTTGACTGCACTGCTACTCTCTTTTTCATCTCCTGTTTTGTCGCCCAGTGGGTCTTTTTGGGACACTCATTTCCTGTGGCCAAGATGGCAGGGTATCTGTCCTGCTCTCGGCTGCTACCAGTGGCACACTTAGTCGAATGTCATGAGGCATGTGACAGTACCCTGCATGACTGAAATTGGGAACTCTGGAGTGGGGCATTGAACTTATTCCTCCTATGCTGTTATATTCTGTGTTTTGCCTCAACACCAGGAGTGTGAATTTTGAAAATCACCCCTTATAACTGCATTTAGAAACTACAGGGTTATGAACTGGCGTGTTCTGATCTCTATAATCCTCCTGCAGGCTTTACAGTTACTGATAGGACTGAATATTTTTTAATCAAAGACTTAGGCCAGGATTTTAGCCCAGATCTGGGAACGGGGCGGGGGGGAGAGGTCGAATTGGGACAGGAAACCCAGAAGTACAGGTTTCCCTGACGTCGGTACGATTTTGACGTAAGAACCCCTTTTTTTTGACGGTTTCCCATCCAGCCTGATTGACAGGATGGTCTCAGTCAGATGGGAGCAGAGCGAGGAGGAGGACGACTTCAGGTAAGTATGGATGATGGCGGGTGGGGGGGTGGGGATCAGGGGTCAGTCATTGAGGGGAGGTCAGTTTTCGGGTGTCAGTCATTGGGTGCCAGTCACGGGGGGGTGGTCAGTCACCGAGGCTGGGGTCAGGATCGAGGGTCATCGCGGGGGTCGCGATCGTTGGGGGGGATCACTATCGTTGGGGGCGTCACGATCATTGGGGAGGGTCCACGATCATTGAGGTGGGGGTAGCTGCAGGTAGGCTTGTTGGGCCTGAGGGCAGCACTCCTGCTCCTCTGGGCTCACAAGCAGTGCTATAAAGGCACTTACCTGCTGTTTCGGGCCTTAGCGCCTCCTATCACGTGGTGTGAAGGCCTGGGAATCCCGGCACCCAGGGGTTGAAATTGCAAAACCTGAAAACATGGAGGCCGCAGCCTCCTTGAAAGATTTCAGTGACTAATCCGCCTCCTGAGAGTGGGTTGGTTGCCTGGTCCTTGTCTCGCTCCAGTGGAAACCGGAAATGGGCGGGTTGGGGTGGATTGGGGCAGGTCTGAAATTGTTGCAATTTTCAATGCTGCCCCCAACCCACCTGTTTTTCCCATTTAAAATCCTGCCCTTAGTTTTGCTGTAGATTATGAATGTGACCTTTTATGTCTGGATATCAATGCACTGTTACCACACCCTGAACTTCAAATGTTTTTTGACATCTACATCATGCTGACATAATTGGGTATTGCTTTCTAAGTTTTTGTTTAAATATTGATTTGTAGATGTTCATCATCTACATTTTCTCATGAGTAGAATATTTCTGTGATTGATAGCATAGCAATCTACTGAAGGTTATATCTTCAATGTATGTTTATATACTGCAAAAAAAACTTTTGAACTGGAACTTTATTGTAACCCTGACCTTGCCACCCACTTGCAGTGTTTAGTTTCTGTGCTGGGTTATGAAGGTTGTAACATAGGAAATAGTATGATTGTGCTAAAAATGAACAAAACTTTAACAGTAAACAAAAAAATGCTGCAATCTTCAAAACATGAAAACTGTACTTAGAACAATTATTACAGCGATGGTGAACCTTTAATACCTACTTTACTCCAACCTTAAGTGGTACATGTAAAATAAATTAATTGGAGTTATGAGATGAAACATTGCAAATAATGCACAAGTATTATAGGCAAATGGTTCACTGTCATGGTGGCTTTTTTCATGAAAACCAGTGATTTCAAGCAGTTCTGTTTATAGTACAAGTCGTCATTTGTGATGTAATCACTGCAAGATTGCCAGAGTTTAATTAAAGCAATCTACCCCTGATAATTCAAAGGTTATTTTTTGCACTAAATAATTTCAACTTATCCAATGACTTTGAATTAAGAGTAGACTGTAGTGGATTACTGGAGAGCAGCAACCCTCTGCACATTAATGTTAATTGATAGATGAGGGCTCAATTCAAATAATGATCGGTCCTACAGAGTGTATAAATTTCTGAGTCAAATGTGTCTCTTGTCAATCTGAAATGCCTGACATCTGTTGTGAATCAAGATGAAAGCATATGCATTCCCAGCTACTCACAGAATATGTACAGTGAGCATTGTACCCTTGTGTCAGAGGAACTGGAGAAATGCTGGCTCTAGTTAAAGGAATAATTATTGTGAGGTCAATTTGTCTTGCCAAATGACTGTGACAAGCCGACGATAACTTCCCCTCCACTGAAGTGAACAATGTTGTGATCTTTGTTCTGATGACAAAGTGAGTCATGAAATCGGAATTGCAATATGTTGCAAATAAAAGTCCAGAAAATATGATCTTTGGAACAAATCACTAATTGAAGACTGGCATAGCGGAGAATACTGGAAAATGCTAGCTTCCAAATTGTGTGGGAATGTGTTTCATTATAATCCCGTGATTCAACCTTTCCTAGTACTACTTCATTGAGGAGTTGATTCAAGGACTGTTTCACCTTAGGGATTTTTTTTCCTCTAATAAAATATGAACAATAAACTTTTACAACATAGTTGATGTAGACCTGGAAAAGCGAAAAAAGCAGAGATGTTTATTGTTCCTTTTTCTTCTAACAGTGCAAAGCTGATGATAAATTTGTCTTGGCAGAGCACATGGACAAGATTAATAGGTACTGTGCTATATGGAATTCTCTACTTATAATTGGATGTAACTGATACAGCTACTGTGTATTACTTGCATCAGTCCAACTTTTCAAAAATCTTGTTAATTTTAAATTCAATTTCAGCATGTTTAACATGTAGTGCAAGAACTAATTTGCCAAAAATTGGTATTTTATATATAATATAGTGTAAGTAAACCCAATGCTCTATACAAGTCTTTTTTTGATAAATGTTAACATTCAGTGACAAATGGACATTATTTAATTATTGATTTGCGTACCTACGTGCAAGGAGTTGGAGTTTTTTATATTAAATTACCATCTTAGTTTCCCATGAGCCCCATTCCACCCTTTCTTATGTACAGTATCTTCAGGGGTAGGGGAGAAGAAAGAGAAACACACTAACTGTTTATACCATTCAAGTGCAGATGAGTGTTAAGAATTTTCATGGTAACAATGGTTTTGTTTTTTTCTGTTGGTTTGGAAGCAGAGCATTACACAACAGAATTTAGTGAGTTGGTTCACTGTACACATTTGTCAACTAATTTTTTTTACCCCATAAAACACTATCGTACCTCTGGCAGGTCTGCTTGATGGTGTAATACAGACTTTTCCATGCCTAATATTGATGCTGGTTGGTTCCTAATGAAAGATGCCCTTTTATATGGTAGGGCTGTTCATGGCAGTTTTCTTCCTTCCCAAACCCCTGCAGGATAAAGCACTCCAGTGCACTCAGAGCTCCATGTAGTGGCCTGATTTGAGAGCTTGGACAGCAGGTGGATTAGAACATCAATGTAACAAAGCCATCTTGATAACCTAGTTATGATAAAGGCAGTGTGAATTGTTATACTAAAATATCCAGACCAGAAAGTCCTCTGTTCAATTCCTGGTCTCTGCTGAATTAGCTGATCTCGGCTGGAGCAGCCATGGAGGAATTACATTAGGCCTTAATGCTCCTGCCTGGGGAGGGGGAAAGTCAATCAAGGTTCCTTAAGGAGAGGGGGAGACCTTTTTTCAAAGCCAATGGAGAGTAGGAATTAAACTCTCAAAACTTTGAATGACAATACCTAATTGTTACAGCTTAGACCACCACCGACACTTTCATTCAAAATACTTTAAAGCCATTTTTGATTGCAAAAGTGTCCGGTTAACTTTTAAAAATTTATGCAGTGCTGAAATAACAGTGTTTTTAAAAAACAAATCTGCCCAATTAAAACCACAGTGAAGTGCAAATCGCAATGACCCACAGCATGTTAGATTTACATAAAAGCTTTTTGCAAAAGTGGGTCAATCTCAAAACAGCAAGTGGCATTTTGATTTGTAAATCTTTATTGTCTTAACTTTGGGGAGACAGGATTTACACACATTTTATTTCATGATGTGGAGATGCCGGTGATGGACTGGGGTTGACAATTGTAAACAATTTTACAACACCAAGTTATAGTCCAGCAATTTTATTTTAAATTCACAAGCTTTCGGAGACTTCCTCCTTCCTCAGGTAAATGTAACTTGGTGTTGTAAAATTGTTTACAATTTTATTTCATGGCAGAGGATGGCTACAATATAAGTAAACATTTTGTTTTTAAAGCATTTTTAAATTGCTTGCAAGAATTTGATGCATAACATGTTGAATTAGTATGCAGAAGGTTTTTTTTCCCCTTCTGCTATCTTAAGATGCTCATCTGGAGCATTCACTTCTAAATGCTGTTTGAACACCAATGCTTTTTTGTTTTACATTAACTATTCATGCAAACTTTTTTTGAAGTATTTCCTGATTTAGTATAGAAGTATTTTGTCATGCTCGTTCAGATTCACAACGAACACATTTTAATTAGTCACACAGAAATAGGGCTGGTTAGCTTCCCAAGATTATCTTCAGAAACCTAAACAATAGCCTAAGTATCATAGTAGCTCAATGTTGTACTGTATTTTACAGATCATCAATCCATTGCAAAACTACTTTTTATGTACTTCTGTTTTACAGGCTGTTTAAAACCAACAGTGTAGAAGAAATACTACAAAATCTGAAGCAAGATGGTAGTCCATTTGCACTTCAACACTTGGGGGTACAGTATTTTTGATAAATAACAGAAGGAATTTGAGCAGTGTTACAATGTTAGCAGAAGCCAGTGATTCATACAGATCCTACTGTAATTTAACACTAATATTGAGCCATAATGCATTCAATTAGAAGGCCTGCAGGTACAGTGGACAAACTTCTGAAGGTAATCATTCATCACTGGACAGGAACTGTAGCAGAACAAAAATGTAACCCTCTCGCGTTCAATAATTACTTCATTGTGTATTGTGAAATTAAAATATTATAGGAATTACTGACCACCAACTAGATAGCTCAGAATTAATTCTCCTCTTTCCACCTGACCTTACCTAACTTATGTAGAAGTATGTTTCCAGGCCTCTAGTATCTTCCAAGTGACTGTTCCTTTATGTGTGATCCCAGACAGATAGTGTGAATACAATTATCGGGTGGCATCATAGCTAAGTCAGATCCCGTCAGCAGTGGGAACTCTGTATATTGTTTGCTCTTCTGTGTCTCCCTCCCCACCAACCCAGGGACAGTGATGCCAATGTTTGTGCTTAATAGCCACTGAAATAGCTCCGGATAGACACAATTGAACCTCAGACCTTTCAAATACCTTCATGTAGTTCGCTACCGTACCACATGACGCATTTACCCACTGAACCATCATTTAAAGTGACTCAATGTGTGGACAGTTCTTTTTGCTAAGAGTAATATTGTGTGATTGAACATTATTTCGGGGGTGATATAAAGATCTGATTTAAATGTTAAATTGAAGTTTTGACAGTTTTTTTCCTTTGTCTGCCAGTTAGAATCATAGAATGATACAGCACAGAAGGAGGTAATTCAGCCCATCATGCCAATGCCGACTCTTTAAAGAGCTATCCAATTAGCCCCACTCCCCTGCCCTTTCCCCATAGCCCTGCAAATTTTTCCCTTCAAGCATTTATCAAATTCCCTTTTGAAAGAGCAGTGCATTCCAGATCATAACAACTTGGTGCGTAAAAAATAAAAATATTGCCTCGCCTCCAGTTCTTTTGCCAAATATTTTAAATCTGTGTCCTCTGGTTACCGACCCTTCTGCCACTGGAAACAGTTTCTCCTTATTTACTCTATCAAAACCCTTCATGATTTTGAATACCTCTGTCAAATCTCCCCTTAACCTTCTCTGCTGTAAGGAGGACAATCCCAATCCTCTTTCTCTTCTCATTAGTCCCTCTTCTTCCCCAGGCAGTAGATCATAAGATAATTGCAGATGAGAAAGGCCATTCAGCCCATCTTAGATCATCCATCCAGAACGATCTGATAGTCCCAGTGTCTTGGCTGCACTGGAATAGCTTGGTGAGGGGAGCGGCTGACTCTGGTGCACAGGTCTTCAGCACCACAGCCGGGTTGTTGACAGGACCCATGTATCCAGGGCACTCAGCTGCTTCTTAATGTCCCAAGTCGTCTTGGCACTTTTGGCTGAAGATATTTTGCAAACACCTCAGCCTTGTCTCTTGGACTCTTTTGCTGGGCTGTGCCATAGTTGAGGATGGGGAATTTCATGGAGCCTCCTCCTCCTCCTCTGTTAGTTGCCTGATTGTCCACCACTATTCTCAACTGCATGTGATAGCGCTGTTGAGCTTTGCTGTGGAACTGCTTAACTCCATCAACAGCCTGCTGCATTTTTGTGTGTAGCATGCAGGTAGCCCTGTATTGTATTTTACCCATCTTAACGCAGGCCCAGTCTGGTGACTATGTATTTTAGGACTCAGCCAGCTTGGTTATTGCTGGTATTACTGAACCACTCTGGGCCCTTCCCTCTGTTCCTCCAAATGATGTTCAACATGGGGAAAGAAAAGAAAGACTTGCATTTATATAGCGCCTTTCAGTACCTCAGGACATCCCAAAGCACTTTACAGCCAACGATGTACTTTTTTGAAATGTAGTCACTGTTGCAGTGTAGGAAATGCAGCAGCCAATTTACGCACAGCAAGCTCCCACAAACAGCAATGTGATAATGACCAGATAATTTTTTTTAGTGATGTTGGTTGAGGGATAAATGTTGGCCAGGACACCGGGGAGAACTCCCCTGCTCTTCTTCAAAATAGTGCCATGAGATCTTTTACATCCACCTGAGAGGGCAGACAGGGCCTCGGTTTAACATCTCATCCGAAAGACGGCACTTCCGACAGTGCAGCACTCCCTCAGTACGGCACTGGAATATCAGCCTGGGTTTTGTGCTCAAGTCCCTGCAGTGGGACTTGAATCCACAAGAGTGCTACCCACTGAGCCACAGCTGACACTGCACTGATTGATCAATTGAGGGGGAATGGTAGGTGATAATCAGCAGGAAGTCTCCTTGGCTTTGCTTGACCTGAAGCCATGAGACTTCATGGACTTCAGAGTCAATTTGAGGATTCCGATGGCTAAGCCCACCTGACTATACACCACTGTGGGGCAATTCTCCCAACATGGACACAAGTCCCCAGCCAATCAATCATTATGTGGCTGCAGGTGTGCAGAAGATATCTCCCAAAGTGACTTTTAAATCCAGAACTGATTTTGTCCACAAACACTGAGCAGTGGACATTACCTGGGAAATATTGGCCTCGATAATAACTCCCCCACAACGAGCGGGAGAGTCGTTGGTGCGGGGGGGGTTTAAACCGTCCAATGCGTGAAACGCAATCCTAACCTGCCACGCACACACCCATTGCCATTTTTACAGTGGTGGATATCAGGGCATCCGAGTATCCCGCTGTGGAGAGGCAGGTCCGTCATTAACATATTTAAATCAGACTCCGATAATGCAATTGTGAGCCCGATTTGGAATTAGTGGCTGCTGCACAGGCTTCCTGGGAAACTCGGCAGTGAAACCAAGGTGAGATTGGACAGCACTTTATCAGGGTGCTTAAAGGTAAGGAGGCCCGATCTGAATAAAGGTTCAGTGCTCACAGCTGCTTTCTCAGTTCCCCCTGAGACACGGTTTGGGGAGAGTACTTGTTGTGAGAGACTTATTTGTAGAGTTTGGAGGTGTTCACACAGAGAACATCAGGACGGGTGGCGCCATGGCTGCTTTTGATTGGACTTCGGACGAGGAAGAGGATGAGCATCATCAGCAGCAAGGGTGTACTGTGGAGGGAGCTGCAGGTGGACAGTAGAGAGGGGAGCAACAGAGGGGTCAAATTCACAGGAGGCACTACCCACCTAACATGGTGTACAGACAGAGGCTCAGCTTCCTTGATCTCTTAGGGAACCAGTGCTTCCAAGTGCTTCTGGAGGCAGAGATTGTCAAGTCAGGTGATCGCAGACATTTGCAGCCTCCTAGAACAAGACCTGCTCCCTCCCGGACCTGGTGTTCATGCATTAACAGTGACCGTGAAAATCATTACCGCCGTCAATTCCTTTGCCTCCGGTCCCTTCCAGGGCTCCACCAGAGACATGGTGAGGGCCTCGCACTCGGCTGCACATAAATACATAAGGCAGGTAATGGATGGATTGTTTGCCAGGGCTGGGAGCTATGTAAACTTCCCCTGTGATGATAATAGCTAGAATGAGCGGGCACTCAAATTCGTGTCTCTGGAAGGCTTCCCACAGGTACACATGGGGCAATCCGAGCAACCCTGAAATCAACCAGGAACATTCATCAATCACAAGGGATTTCATTCCATCAATGTTCAGCTGGTGTGCAACCACAAGTAAAGGTTCATCCAGGTCTGTGCTAGGTTCCCCGGGAGCTGCCATGATGCTTTCATACTGCAGCAGTCCAATATCCCCAACATGTTCAGACCTGGAACCAGCCTTAAGGGGTGGCTGCTAGACGACAAAGGATACCCCCTTCAAACCTGGCTGATGACACCTCTGAGGAACCCCACCATTGAACAACAGCAGCACTACAATGCGAGCCATTTGACAACCTGATGAGTCATCGAGCAAGCCATCGGCATGCTCAAGTTGTGCCTCAGATGCCTGGATGGAGCGGGAGGCGCCCTTCAGTACTTGCCAGCGAGAGTCTTCAGGATAATCATGGTGTGCTGTGTTCTGCACAACACAGCGCAGCAGCGAGGACTAGAGGTGCAGGAGGAACAAGCCACTCAGCACTTCTCATCTGATGAGGATTCCAATGTCAAGGAAGAGGAAGATGGGGGCGCCCAATGCCAGGCCAGCCAATCACATCGCTGCTCGAGATGCCAGGGATGCCCTAAAACCTTGTAGGTTCAGTTAGTCACACACTGGTCCAAAGTAATTATCACCCCGCCCCCCCCCACTTACACAAGCAGTCCTGGAACCCTCCACCCACTCATTGCACATCTACCAATTGTTCTCAGTTAATTCCATTCAGCACCAAACAAATAAAAAGTAGAGTTGGCACTCTCTATGCAAGAATGGGGAACATCGCAGAGTGGTGCAAAGTAATAAATTTAATGTGACTTAATAAATTAAAAATATTTGCAAATTTTCAAGAACACCTCAGGGAAATACAAAGCTTTTCTCTTTCTCTCTCTGGCACTTCTACGTGGTGCAATCCCCTGTGACTTCAGCAGAGGTAGTGACAGGCTGCTCTGATCCCTGTTCTGACTTTTGAGATGCTCGCGGCCGACGACCTCTGGGTTTTGGAGACCGTGAGGACCCCGCCAATGACTGCTCCAGCTGCACCTGTGCGGGGGCAGACTGGGCCAGCAGGAGAGGAGGCAGTATGTCGGGTACTGGTTGAAAGGTGGGGGCGTGGGGGAGGGGGAAGTAGCAGGTGGGACGTGGAAATGCTTTGAGAGGAGTTTCCACTTTCATCTCCTCCATCTCCATCGCCATCGTCCTTCTCCTGGGCCAGCGGCACATCACTCCTGCCTCTCTGCGGGAGAGCAACTTGGAGGAGATCAGCAATGCCTTGGAAGCCCACGTCTAATGTATCTAGTCAACCTGTGTAAGGCGGCAGACATGTTAGCGTTCATAGTTTGCAGGGCCACCTTCAGGGCCTGCAGAGACTCATTAGTGCACCATGATTCATGCTTCACAGAGGAGGCCACTCTTTCAATGGAAGACATCTGCACAGGGCCTGCGACATCACTGCACTAAGTTGAACTCCTCCATCTTCTGGGACATTGTGGGTAGTGTGCCTGGCAGGACGGCCAGTATCTCGCACAGTTGCTGCGGAACCTCTGTCATTCTCCTTTTCATTGATGGCCCCCTGGGTTCAGCATCTCTGTCCAGCTGAGTAGATCTTGGAGAGGACTGCGCCATCCGACGCAGACTATCCACAGCTGTTCACACCATCACACTCTGCTCATGCTCACTTATGAACTGTGATTCACCTGGTGAGATCCCACCTAACTCTCACCGAAGTGCTCGTGTCTGTGCTGGTGACTGGTTCACATTTGTCCTGTGACGGTGCACCCTCAGAGGGAATGAGCTCCTTTGAGGAATCCTCATCATCGAAGGGCAGGGGTTGCTGTTCTTCATGTGATGGCCCTGGAGGAGAAAAGAGTTGGATATAATTTAGTCACAGGAATGTACAAATGTTTAAATGTATATGATTAAGGTGATCATATTTCATTAAGTGCTGAAGTCAAATCAAGATTACATAGTCTTGTAGGAGATATGGGTCTGAGAGATTAATTCTGTCACCCTGCAGCAATGAACTACCAGTCTCGCCCTTTCCGATGCTGAGGGAGACAGAGATGTCGCTTATCTCCAACGCCTCCTGTTCCGCAGTGGTGAGCCCCACAATCTGTGGTCCTCTCCCTCTCCCTTGTGTTTTGTGCTCTCTCTTCTGCAAGGTTGGCACGATAGACTTATTAGTGGCTGTAAGACGTGTGTAGATCCGATGGATGCAGTTCATTCGGTGAGGGTGACAATCAGGCAGGTGCATCACGAGTGGCACTGACATGCATTTGAGGAATGTGTTGAGAGTGGCATTTGAGGATGTATGCTGAGAATCGGAGGGGCCGACTGAGGTGGTATCAGATTACATAAGGATTAGGGGGAGCGGCAGTGGTGGATGGAGGAAGTGAGAGGTGAGGCAATGCATTGAAACGGAACGATAGGTGCTGCTGAAACTTAAGTGGATGTGAGGAGTGATGTGAATGGAGCACACTTGACAAGACAGAGTGATGGGGCTGCACTACAGGATGCAGGTGAATCTGCAACTTTGTTCACCTTTCCTGATCTGGTTAGGTCATTAAAACGTTTCCAGCACTGGATCCAGTTCCTCATAATTACACTCCCACTGCTCACCTCTTGGGCCATCTCCAGCCATGTCTTCTTTGTTGTGGCTGCAGGTTTCTTTTTCCCACTGCTGGGAAACAAGACTTTCTTCCTCACCCTTACTGTACCCAGTAGTACATCCAGGGACGCCTTGTTGAACCTGAGCGCAGCCTTTGCCCTCCTTGCTTCCATTATTCTGCTTTTACTTAACTAAAGAAAATACACAAGACTCCAAACCTCCCCCACCATTGCATCCCTGAACTGGTCCTTTAAATAGTCGAGGCGAAATCATATCATGCGGGGCCATATCACACCCGCTCACACACAGTGAGACACAAAACCCGGAAGTAAAATGACAATGAGGCATCCCTGTGGAAATCGGACATTCCCATGCATCCCATGATGTTGCGCATTTGTTGCCCGCTATCGCCGCCCCCCCCACTCCCCCATTCTGATCCCATCTCAGTGTTAATATCGAGCCCATTGAATGAAGTCAAGCCTATGTGGAGCTTTGGTGAGGCACAGAAAGGAAGCAGAGCAAACAACATAGATAAAGTTAGTCAAATGAGCAAGAAAATGTGCCTGGTCAGGATCAAAGTTTGCAAGAGCGAAGGAAATGATTTCAGATGACTGTCAAGTCATTAATAATCAATGAGTTAGTGATTTACTGCACTAATTCTGATTATATAGATAAGTGTACCATTATTGATTCTGGGAGCAAAAAGATTCTTAAGTGAATAATGGAGTTAGTAAGGAATACTTCTTTTTAGTTATTTGGGTTTATGCTTTCAATTTCATTTATTAGTTACTTAAACATAATAGTACAGCATTAGGACCATCTCTATATTTCTTCTCATGACCACATGTGGCCTGTGCCTTTTAGTTTAGTTTATTTTTGATGCAATCTATATTGGCATATGGCTCAAAGAGATTGAGTTTATTTTTGCCACAACTACACCTTATCGGAGACATTTCATAAGGAATGAAGTGACCGAGTTGGTTAGTATTTAACAGTGACTATTTGTCATATGATTGAAATGTGTCATCACAAAGATGATGGTTGTACTAAGGCACTGTTATCGTGAAGAAGTCACCTTGCACTGTTGTAACTAATAAAGAAAGAAGATCCCAAGTGCGTTAGAAATCAATTGACTACTTTTGAAGTGTAGTCACTTTTGTTATGTAGGCAAACATGGCAGCTAACTTGTGTACAGTAAGGTTTCACAAACAGCAGATGAATTAATGAGCAGATAATCTGTTTTAGATGGTGCTGGTTGAGAGCAAAATGTTGACCAGGACATTGGGAGAACTCACTGCTTTTCTTTGAATAGTGCCATTGGATCTTTTATGTCTACCTGAGAGAGCAGATGAGGCTTTGATTTAACATCCCGGCCAAAAGACAGAACTTATGATAATGCAGCATAGCCTCAGTACTGTACTGAAATGTCAGCCTAGGTTGTGTACTGAAGTTTGTAGTGGGGCTTGAACCTTCTGACTCAAGTGAGAGTGCTACAATCTGAGCCAAGCTGACACTAATAGACATGGTAAAAATGTTAACCTATTCCTTGAACTGAATTTTTTTTCTTTAGTATAACATTTGGTAGCACAAATAGTACAGAATAAGGTTTGAATGTAAAAATGAACTTACTCCTATATGTTAGTTGACTATATTTCTTTACAAAGTACAGCTTAAAATTACAAACAGAGGGGCAGGGGTTAATGTTGGTTCTATAAGCCAATGCATTACAATATTTTAGTTTCATGGGAGTTTGCCAGGAAATTTGATGAGGCCATTGGGGAAGGAAGTGAATCTGACTCTGAGATGGCTGATTTAAAGTTCAGTTGAGGAGATATCACTGAAACTCCTGGATTAGTGATCAATATACCCCATTAGAGGCTGGAGCAAACCTGTACTTGCTACTAGTCTGATTTTAGTGCACATCAACAGCACCTTATATTTATGCTCTAGATTGGTCCACTGTAAAGGAAATCCTTTCCAAAGTAGTTCGGCTTCGGACCAGTTCCAAAGCAGCACAATATAAATTGCCTGATGTGCTGCCAAAATAACATGCTCATTTAATGATCCAATTGCATAGTCAGAGGTAATAGGATGACTGAGCATTGTGATACACAATGGGCTCAATTTTGAAATCAATTGCGGGTCCGTTGGGGGCGGGGGAGGGCTACGAAAATGGTGAAAATCCCGAGTGGGTTCGGAAGCCAGCCGCCGACTTCTGGGGTTGCCACAGACGCACCTGTGTGTGCGCGCTTCACGAATCCGCAATTAAAGCCGGCGGCATGATACATAAACCATTTATTAACATCGTTAATCTTGTTGAAGTCGTTAATTTTGTGGAGATAGAGGCAGGGGTGCGATTTCAATTCAACCTCAGCGTGTTTCCCGTGCAGTGGGAAACACAACATGTTTCAGGCAGCAGCCAGTTGGACAAATGGGATAAAAGGTGAGTTATTGCAGCAGGGCACTCAGTTCTCTCAGACAAACTTTTGGCTGGGAGATCCTTGTGTTTTGACTGAAAATTCTCGGTTTACACTCGGAATTCTTCTGTTCGCACATATTTACCAACTTTTTGGACTTCCTTAAACTGACACCATCAGGATGGAGGGCGCTATGGCTGCATTCACCACTACATCCATTCACCAGCCTCACCAGGGACAGCGTGTACTTCCGCCACTTGGAGCTTCACAACACATTGGTGCGTCACAGGGACCTGCACAAGAGCACAGAGGGCAACAAAAGAGAGAGCGCCGTCGCAGGAGGGACTACCCTCGCCACAAGGTCTACAGACTGAGGCTCAGCTTCCCGGACCTCTCTCAGGTACAGTGCATACGGAGGCTGAGAGTGAGTCGCCAGGTGGTTGAAGACATCTGCAGCCTCCTTCATGCCGAGCAGCTCCCAGCTCAACTTCTTCACCTCCGGATCATTCCAAGGTGCCACCGGGGACATCGCCGGGGTCTCTCAGTCATCTGCACACAAGTGCATAAGGCAGGTCACCGATGGCTTGTTTTGCAGAGCCTCCTAGTGCGTCAACTTCCACATGGTCAACCTCAGCCAAACGAAGAGGGTAGTGGGATTCCACTCTGTGACTGGCTTCCCACGGGTACAGGGCGCAATTGATTGCACCCATATAGCATTACGAGCTCCTTCACTCAAGCCAGGACTATTTATCAAGAGAAAGGGCTATCACTCCATCAACACTCAGCTCATTTGTGACCACCGCAAAAGATTCCTTCACGTGTGCGCCAGATTCCCTGGCAGCTGCCACGATTCCTTCATTCTGAGGGAATCCAACATCCCGGGCCTCTTCCACACACTGAACACCCTTAAGGGCTGGCTCCTCGGAGACAAGGGATACCCTCTGCACACGTGGCTCATGACACTTCTGAGGAACCCCATCACCGAGCAACAGCGTCTATACAACAACAGCCACATCGCCACCAGGTCTATAATTGAGCATGTTATAGGGCTGCTTAGGATGCGATTAGGTGCCTTGATTGTTCTGGGGGAGTGCTTCAATACGCACCAGACAGTGTGGGATGCATTATGGTCGTGCATTGTGCCCTGCACAACATGGTGCAATAGAGAGGGGTGCCGCTTGAGGAGGCCCCATCCACATCTGCCATCCACATTGAGGAGGAGGAGGAGGAGGAGGCGGAGTAGGATGAACCCATGGGCAGAACACCTGGCTGCTCGTGAGGCCAGGGAGTCACTCATATGCTTCACCTGCACCTATGCATACTAACATCAGTAGTGGGGAAAATGCTAGAGTCTATTATAAAAGATGTGATAACAGAACACTTGGAGGGCATTAACGGGATTGGACAAAGTCACCATGGGTTTATGAAAGGGAAATCATGCTTAACAAATCTACTGGAGTTTTTTGAGGATGTGACTAGTAAAATAGGTAGGGGAGAACCAGTGGATGTGGTGTATTTGGATTTTCAGAAGGCTTTTGATAAGGTCCCACACAAGAGGTTAGTGTGCAAAATTAAAGCACGTGGGATTGGGGGGAATATACTGGCATGGATTGAGAATTGGTTGACAGACAGGAAACAGAGAGTAGGAATAAATGGGTCTTTTTCCGGGTGGCAGGCAGTGACTAGTGGGGTACCGCAGGGATCAGTGCTTGGGCCCCAGCTATTCACAATATATATTAATAATTTGGATGAGGGAACTAAATGTAACATTTCCAAGTTTGCAGATGACACAAAGCTGGGGTAGAATGTGAGCTGTGAGGAGGATGCAAAGAGGCTCCAATGTGATTTAGACAAGTTGGGTGAGTGGGCAAGAACATGGCAGATGCAGTATAACATGGATAAATGTGAGGTTATCCACTTTAGTTGTAAAAACAGAAAGGCAGATTATTATCTGAATGGTGATAGATTGGGAAAAGGGGAGGTGCAATGAGACCTGGGTGTCCTTGTACACCGGTCGCTGAAAGCGAGCATTCAGGTGCAGCAAGCAGTTAGGAAGGCGAATGGTATGTTGGCCTTCATTGCAAGAGGATTTGAGTACAGGAGCAGGGATGTCTTACTGCAGTTATACAGGGCTTTGGTGAGACCACACCTGGAGTATAGTGTGCAGTTTTGGTCTCCTTATCTAAGGAAGAATGTCCTTGCCATGGAGGGAGTGCAACAAAGGTTTACCAGACTAATTCCTGGGATGGCAGGACTGACGTATGAGGAGAGATTGTGTTGACTAGGCCTATATTCACTAGAGTTTAGAAGAATGAGAGGTGATTTCATCGGAACACATAAAATTCTAACAGGACCAGACAGACTAGATGCAGGGAGGATGTTCTCGATGGCTGGGGAGTCCAGAACCAGGGGTCACAGTCTCAGGATACGGGGTGTGCCATTTAGAACCAAGATGAGGAGAAATTTCTTCACTCAGAGGGTGGCGAACCTGTGGAATTCTCTACCACAGAAGGCAGTGGAGGCCAAGTCATTAGATGTATTCAAGAAGGAGATAGATATATTTCTTAATGCTAAAGGGATACGGGGGAAAAGTGGGAACAGGGTACTGAGTTAGACGATCAGCCATAATCATTTTGAATGGCGGAGCAGGCCCAAAGGGCCGAATGGCCTACTCTTGCTCCTATTTTCTATGTTTCTATGTGAATGGTTCTCCGAACATCAAAAAGTGTGAAGAGTCCAGTCCTCACACCACCTGGAAAGACCAGCACCCACACCAGCCCCCTTGCTCCCCCCTCCCTGCACAAATCAGTTCTACAACTACACATACACCCATTGTAAAGTGACCCAATGGGTGGCATCAAGTGTCGCCATTCATGGTGAACCTCAGGATAGGGCCCTATCACAAAAGCTACTCAAGAATGGGCAAGATGTGGCAGTATTGGTGAGAATGATAACATTTAATGTGAATGTAACAAAAAACAGATATAAGTGAAAAACATGACAGTCTGTCAGACATCCTTATGCATACCCTTCGTGATCACAAATCCTTAGCCTTTCTCTTCCTCATACTTCTACGTGGTGCATGCCCTGTGGCTGCAGCAGAGGCCGTGGCAGGTTGCTCATGTTCATCCCCTGACTGCTTAGATGCTTTCGGCCTATGCCCCCTGGGTTTTGGAGCCCGTGAGGGCCCCTCCAAAGACTGCTCCACCTGCACCTGTGCAGGGGCAGACTCGGCCACCTGGAGAGGAGGCAGCATTGTGGGTACTGGTTGAGAGGAGGGCAACAGGTGAGACGAGGAAGCGCTTTGAGTGGCATCACGACTTCCACGTCCCCTTTCGCCATCACCCTCTCCTGGGCCAGACCCACTCCACTCCTACCACCCTGCTGGACAACAGTTTGGAGGGCATGTGTGATGCCTTGGAGGGCCTGTTGTAAAGTATCTGTCTGCCTGTTTAAGGCGGCAGAATATTGTTCACCCTGAGTCCGAACGGCCGTTGTCAGGACCTGAATGGACTCATTCATGAGCCGTGCTTGAAATTCAACGGAGGCTAGCCTTCTCTCCATTGCAGACATTCCCGCACTTACCTGCAACACTATCTCAGACATTCCCGCAATTACGTGCGACACTATCTCAGACATTTCCGCAATTACGTGCGACACTATCTCAGACAGTTGCTCACGTCCCTGTGACACTATCTCAGAGATTCTCCCCTGTATCTGTGCCACCATTCCACTCATGCAGGAGTTGGACTCCTCCATCCTTTGTGCTATTGTGGAGAGCGCGTTTGGCACCTGTTCTAGTACCTCGCAAATGTGTTGCTGTCCCTCGATCATTCTCCTTTATAAAGGATGGCCCCAGGGATTCAGCATCTGCGTCCAGCTAAACAGAGCCTGGAGAGGAGTGCTCCCACCAACGTGGACTCTCCACAGCTGCCCCTGCCACCAGAGTCTGCTCGTGCTCACTTGTGTGTGGTGACTCACCAGGTGCCAACCCAACTAACTGACTACTAGGACCCACCGAGGTGTGAGTATCTGCGCTGGTGAATGGCTCGCTAAGATGTGACGGTGCACCCTCAGAGGCCGTGAGCTCCTCTGAGGAATCATCCTCTGCCGTCACTACGGTCGTTGAAGGCCCTGTAAGAGAACAGAAGGCAACATTAAGCATCATCACAGATGTGTCAAGTTGCGATGAGCATACTGAGGTGTTCAACATGCCAAGCATTCTTAAGATCAATTCATGTGTGTGATGAATGTTAAAGTTGTGTCACCAGACGTTTGTGGGCTGCCAGTCTCGGCATCCCCAATGGACAGGCACTCGAGGGTGCAGCTGACCTGTAGGGTCTCCTGCTCTGCGTCTGTGAGGACCACTATTTGTTGTGGCCCCTCTCCAGTCCTCGCCCTCCCGCGTGCATTCTGAGCTCTCTTCTAGAAGGGGGGAAAGTACAGACGTGTGAGTGAATGATGGTGAAATGGTCAGCCAAGGAATGCTTTACTTTGGGTACGGCTGACCGTGGAAGAGATGCACCAGAGGGTGAGTATGAGACAGAGCCATCATATTGGATGAGGATTGGGGTGAGTGGTAGTGGTGGGGTGACTAATGGAGAGGTGAGGAAGTGCTGAGGAAGTGAAGGTAAGTTGAGGATGAACCTTAAGTGGGTGTGAGGAGTGATGTGATGGAGTAGTGTTGGCAGCGCAGAATGATTTGGGTGGGGGATTGGTGGGGTGATGTGGAAGATGGAGTGCAGGAGAATGAGTAAGTGTACTCACTTTGGCTGACCTAGTTAGGACATTGAAACACTTCCTGCACTGGATCCAGGTGCGGGAGATGTTGCTGCTGCTGGTGACCTCCTCTGTCACCTCGAGCCAGGCCTTCTTGATGGCAGAGGCAGGGCACTTCCTCCCGTCTGTGGGATAAAAGACTTCCCTCCTCCTCCTCACCCCGTCCTGTAGCTGCTTCAGAGAGGCATTACTAAATCTCGGAGCAGCCTGGGCCCTGCACTGCTCCATATTGTGTGTTTTTTGGTGTTTGCTGCAGCAAAAGCCTTTGGAGCAATGGCCCTTTAAATAGAGCCGCTCCAGCTGACAGCCTGTCATGCGGGTGCGCAATCCGCCCACTGCGCAGCTTTCGGACGGCAAACCCAGAAGCCATGTAAAGGGCCACCAATTAACTTGCGATCGCGTGGAAAACAGTAGGATTTTATTAATCAGGTTACCCGCGCACCCATTGACCCCGCCACCGCCCCCAGCTGCCATTCCGCAACCCATTCAAAACCGATCCCAATGTCTCCACTAACAGGACCTACTCCTAATGGATGTCTGTGTATCATCTCTCAATAAAAGATTGATAATATAATGGTATCAACATCTTAATGGTGCACTTAAAGCTTTATACTGTAACTTTATGCAGTAAATGATGGTGATGCCAGCACATAATCCTATATGTCTGTGACCAAACTCGGCCTTCTATAAAATCATCATCTGCCCCCGACCCTATATTTTTAAGTATTTATGAAAAAAATAGCTATTGGCTTGGAATCTACAGTATTCCTCAATTAACAAATGATTCTAGCCAGCATGCTGTGGTGATTATTGTAGTGGACTAGCAACCCAAAGTTCATTAGTTTAAATGCCAAGTTGTGACACTAAATTCAATAAATCTGATGATTTGTGGGCTAGCACCAGAAAAATAACCGTGAAAGATGCTGGATTATTATAAAGATCCAACTGGTTCACTAATGTTCTTCAGGGAAGGGAACCTGCCACCCATACCCAGTCTGGCCTACATGTGATTCTAGTCCGCACAAGGAGCTCAGTTCACAGATAATCACTTGGCCTACCACCATCCAGTCGGGGCAACTAGGGCTAGGCAATAAATGTGATCTAGTCAGTGTTTCCCACTTTCTGAGAAATTAAAAAAAAAATACTCTTGCCAGCAGCCCCCGCATCTCTGTGCTAGCAGGATGTGGTGACTTTCCTGAACTGGACATTGTGTCATTGCTCAGACATGTAGAGATACAAACAGCAATTATATGTACTCAACAGGCAAACTGCCATCTGTGTTTTCTCCAGTCACTGTGGAGTCCAGCTTCAGAAAGTCTACAGTAAAACCAGGGTGAAGCCACTGAAAACTGAAACCCAAATTCAGAAACAGGATTGGCGACTCAGTCTCCTTAAGAATTTAACCTCTAACTTTATTGATGATGATAATTAAGGTTCCTCACACTTCGGAACATAGTAACCTCTCTAAACCAGTGACTCTAATGCTGTCATCAGCACCCATGCATTACAAAACTAGCAAAAGGCTGTTGAAGTCATTCTTTGAAGTGGTTTGAATTTTAACTGGAATACTGACTGACAACATTTCTTGTAAACAAAAAGCCTCTCTTTGTTCAACTCCAAAACAAAGAGGTTGTTTCCTAATTAAGCATTGGATGAGCAGAAATTTCTTCCAACTAAATATTATCTCTCGAGTCCCCCAAGGATCTATCCTTGGCCTCCTCCTATTTCTCATCTACATGCTGTCCCTCGGCAACATCATCTGAAAACAAGGTCAGGTTCCACCGTGAGATGAGCTTCCGACCACATATATCTGCTCTATCACCAAGATCGCCTACTTCCATCTCCGTAACATCACCGTTCTCCACCCCGCCTCAGCTCATCTGCTGCTGAAACCCTCATCCATGCCTTTGTTACTCCTAGACTTGACAATTCCAATGCTCTCCTGGCTGGCCTCCCATTTCCACCCTCCAAAAACTTGAGCTCATACAAAACTCTGCTGCCCGTATCCTAACTCGCACCAAGTCGTGTTCACCCATCACCCCTGACCTACATCGGCTCCTGGTCCGGGAATGCCTCGATTTTAAAATTCTCATCCTTGTATTCAAATCCCTCCATGGCCTCACCCCTCCCTATCTCTGTAACCTCCTCCAGTCCTACAACCCTCCGAGATCTCTGTGCTTCTCCAATTCTTGCCTCTTGGGCATCCCCGATTTTAATCGCTCCACTTCGGCTGCCTAGACCCTAAGCTCTGGAATTCTCTCCCTAAGCTCTAGAATTCCCTCCCTAAAGCTCTCCATCTCTCTGCCTCTCTTTCCTCCTTTAAGACGCTCCTTAAAACCTACCTCTTTGACCAAGTTTTCACTCACCTGTCCTAATATCTGCTTATGTGGCTTGGAATCAGATTTTGTATGATAACGCTCCTGTGAAGCGCCTTGGAACATTTTACTATATTAAAGGCTCTATATAAATGCACGTTGTTATTGTTGTACTGTTACCTGCATAAGTAATCTGTGCATGCTTCGCCAAGGCTTAGTAAGTAAATGCACTGTAGTTTGGTAATGTCGCAGGTTTGATCCTTGGTCTGTAGTTAAGTGATATCAGACAGAGTGGAGGTGGGTGTTACAATTGGCCTCAGCAATCGTGGACAAGGGAGGGGCAAAATCAGGTAAGGTCCCCCTTAGTCACTATCTAGTGACCCCTACTGGACAGGATGGGGCTCAACTGTGATGTTCTCCAATAGGCTGCCGGCACTCACTAGATTTGTAGATGGCATGTATCACAATGGCTCGTTAGGATGGGAATGGTTCCACAGGTACTTGTAGCTATCCAGTATCTTGCCTTTCTTCAGGCTAGGGAGGAAAATCACAAACTAAACAACCTGTTCATATGAAGTATAATGTAAAAAGATTTGTGCTAAAATTTATTTACTGTTAATACCTTGCATAAAGTAATTTTCTCCAAAAAAGGAAACTGTATATTCAGTGGTTTAATCATATTTCAACAGATACCCAGTCATTTCATGCATTTATAATTTTCTGTATAGATACTGAAGAAAATGTCTCCCACATCCATGAAGATAACTTTTCAACAGCTTAAAGAGGGAGCCACAAAGAACCTGTCAGAAGTTTTAGTTATGGAGTACAGACTTAGCCAAGCTTGTATGGTAAGATAATGTCCGAGATGCAGACCAGGTTCTGTTGTGAAAGGACAATTAAGCAATAATTTGTGTTGATGTTTTATTGTATGACACAGTAAGTAGCTGCCACATAATGATTAAATGTAATTATTAAATGCTGGAGACAGAATCTGCTTATTTGCAATTGGGTCTGACAAGCTTATGGTTGATGTTCAGTTTTCATACTAAATAGAAAACAAGACATCTTTATAGGAATCAATGCAACGTATTAACATAGGCACATAGCCAAAGATATATTTGTGTTCTTTATACAGTGCAATACATGTTACTTTGCAGGCAATGCATCCTGGTAATTGAGGTAATGATAAAACTAATAGTCTTGAGGGTTAAAAATTATTCTATATTAGAATGAAACGCAGGTGCACTTAACACCATGATTGTTTTGTCATAATGACACTACCGTTTCCACAGACATTTATCAGTACAGAAACTTTGGGATGCTGTTCTGTATAAATGCAAGATGAGTTGGAGAAAGATAAAGTTTTAATTTGATACCAAGAAAACATTGTATTATTCAAAAGTTTATTTTGCAATTCATACTTTGCAATTTATCTGTTTCAGAGAGGCCATGATTTCTATGAAGGTGTGCGAGCAGGTAAGCCATTGTCAATGAATCCGATTCACTGCACTACAACTTTTAAAGTAGAAGGTAACTCTGTGGCTAAGACAGATCTCCCTTGGCGGCTAAGAATGCAAATGCACTGCTTGGTATGTACTGTGTTAAATAAATCAGAAAGGTCCAAGGTTCAATCCCTGCTCTTTAGTGAGTTAGCTAACCTCAGCTGCGACAGTATTAGGGCACTACAATTGCCCTCTGCCACTCCGGGTTAGGAAGAGGGATGAAGTCTATCCGAACTCCCACTCCTGATTGTTATTCAAATGGCCCTTTTAAGAATTGGGTATCAAGTGAGTATAGGATCACCTTTGGCTGTGATATCAGCCATGGTCAAATAGCTTGATAACATTTACACAGAAAGAATGGCCACTTGGGACAAATATGGCAGTGCCATTGGCACTTGTAGAACCTAAAAGATCATTGCTGAGAGGAGAGGAGCAACCATTTCAGATAGCACCAACTGGGTGCCATTGAGTGATCGGTTAAGAAAAGGTTCTGCAGAATATCCACTTGGACTCATTATTGCTGATATTTCATTCTCCTTGGAGATTTATCATATCCTGGTTTTGTTTTTGTCGCTCTTCCCCCTCTGCAATTTCTGCCGAGTATTTGTGCATTAGATCAAAAGCAAAGTACTGCGGATGCTGGAAATCTGAAATAAAAACAGAAAATGCTGGAAATACTCAGTAAGAGTCAGGCAGCATCTGTGGAGAAAGAAACATTTCAGGTCGATGACCTATCGTCAGAACTGGAAGTTAAAGATTTAACAGTTTTTAAGCAAGTACAGAGCCAGGGAAGGGGGGGGGAGGGAAGGGAAGGGAAGGGGAGGGGAGGAAAGAACAAAAGGGAAGGTCTGTGATGGGGTGGAGGGCAGGAGTGATTAAATGACAAAAGGGACGATGGTGCAAGGCAAGGAGGATGGTAATGGGACAAGTAAAGAAACAAAAAATGGGGCTAGAGGAGCTGTGAATGGCAACAGCAGAACCATTACCAGCACCTGCTGACTGAAAAAATGGGAGCAGTGGTTATGATCTGAGGTCACTGTTGAGTCCGGAAGGTTGTAAAGTGCCTAAACGAAAGACGGGGTGCTGTTCCTCGAGCTTCTGTTGAGCTTCATTGGAACAGTGTCGGAGGCCGAGGACAGAAAGGTCGGAGTAGGAGTGGGACAGAGAATTAAAATGGCAAGCGACCGGAAGCTCAGGGTCAGGTTTGCGGACTGAGCGGAGATATTCAGCAAAGCAGATGCCACCTTCCACACCAGTGCTTCCGATAGGTCTTCGGTTTCCTCAACCGAGGATTCCTGTCCACTGTAGTTGACAGTGTCCGTCCCATTTCCCGCACTTCTGCCCTTACCCCTTCCCCTCCCTCCCAGAACCATGATAGGGCCCTCCTTGTTCTCACCTTCCACCCACCAGCCTCCACATTCAACGTATCATTCTCCACCATTTCTGCCACTTCCTGTGCGATGTCACCACCAAATATATCTTCCCTTCCCCTCTCCTTTCAGCATTCCGAAGGGACTGTTCCCTCCACGACATACTGGTCCACTCTTCCATCACCCCCAACACCCGGTTTCTTTCCCACGGCACCTCCCCATGCGAACACAGGAGATGCAACATCTGCCCTTTCACCACCTCCCTTTCCACCATCCAGAGCCCCAAACACTCCTTCCAGGTGAAACAGCGGTTTACTTGTAGTTCTTTCAATTTAGTATACTGTATTCGCTGCTCACAATGCGGTATCCTCTACACTGGGGAGACCAAACGCAAATTGGGTGATTGCTGAACATCTCCGCTCTGTCCGCAAGTGTGACCCTGACCTGCTGGTCACTTGCCATTTTAATTCTTCGTCCCACTCCCACTCTGACCTCGGCCTCTTGCACCGTGCCAATGAAGCTCAACTGAAGCTCGAGGAACAGCACCTCATCTTTCCTTTAGGTACTTTACAACCTTCCAGACTCAACATTAATTTAGAATCGTAGAATCATTACAGCACAGAAGGAGGCCATTCGGTCCATCGAGCCTGTGCCAGCACTTTGTAAGAGCAATCCAGTTAGTGCCATCCCCCTGCTCTTTCCCCATAACCCTGCAAATTTTTTCTCTTCAAATATTTATCCAATTCCTTTTTGAAAACCACGATTAAATCTGCTTCCACCACCCTTTCAGGCAGCTCATTCCAGATCATAACTACTCACTGCGTAAAAAAGTTTTTGCTCATGTCTCCTTTGGTTCTTTTGCCAATCACGTTAAGTGTGTGTCCTCCGGTTCTCGAACCTTCCGCCAATGGGAACAGTTTCTCTTTATTTACTTTATCTAAACCCTTCATGATTTTGAACACTTCTATCAAAACTCCTCTCAACCTTCTTTGCTCTAGGAACATAGGAATATAGGAACAAGAGTAGGCCATTCAGCCCCTCGAGCCTGCCCTGCCATTTGATAAGATCATGGCTGATCTGTGATCTAACTCCATATACCTGCCTTTGGCCCATATCCCTTAATAACTTTGGTTGCCAAAAAGCTATCTATCTCAGATTTAAATTTAGCAATTGAGCTAGTATCAATTGCTGTTTGCGGAAGAGAGTTCCAAACTTCTACCACCCTTTGTGTATAGAAATGTTTTCTAATCTCACTCCTGAAAGATATGGCTCTAATTTTTAGACTGTGCCCCCTACTCCTAGAATCCCCAACCAGCAGAAATAGTTTCTCTCTATCCGCTCTATCTGTTCCCCTTAATATCTTATAAATTTCGATCAGAACACCCCATAACCTTCTAAACTCTAGAGAATACAACCCCAATTTGTGTAATCTCTCCTCATACCTTAACCCTTGAAGTCCGGATATCATTCTAGTAAACCTACGCTGCACTCCCTCCAAGGCCAATATGTCCTTCCGAAGGTGCGGTGCCCAGAACTGCTCACAATACTCCAGGTGCGGTCTACCCAGGGTTTTGTATAGCTGCAGCATAACTTCTGCCCCCTTGTACTCCAGTCCTCTAGATATAAAGGCCAGCATTCCATTAGCCGTATTGATTATTTTCTGCACCTGTTCATGACACTTCAATGATCTATGTACCTGAACCCCTAAGTCCCTTTGGACATCCACTGTTTTTAACTTTTTACCATTTAAAACGTACCCTGTTCTATCCTTTTTTGATCCAAAGTGGATGACCTCACATTTGCCTACATTGAATTCCATTTGCCACAGTTTTGCCCATTCACCTAATCTATCAATATCCCTTTGTAATTTTATGTTTTCATCTACACTGCTTACAATGCCACCAATCTTTGTGTCATCGGCAAACTTAGATATGAGACTTTCTATGCCTTCATCTAAGCCGTTAATAAATATTGTGAATAATTGAGGCCCCAAAACAGATCCCTGCGGGACTCCACTAGTCACATCCTGCCAATGTGAGTCCCTACTCTCTGTCGCCTTTCGCTCAACCAACTTCCTAACCAAGTCAGTACTTTTCCCTCGATTCCATTGGCTTCTATCTTAGCTAACGGTCTCTTAAGTGGGACTTTATCAAATGCCTTTTGGAAGTCCATATAAATAACATCCATTGACATTCCCCTGTCCACTACTTTAGTCACCTCTTCAAAAAATTCAATGTTGTTTGTCAGGCACGACCTACCTTTCACAAATCCATGCTGGCTCTCTCTGATTAACTGAAAATTGAGGAGAACAACCCCAGCTTCTCCAGTCTATCAACATAACTGAAGTCTCTCATCCTTGGAACCATTCTATTAAATCTTTTCTGCACCTTCTCTAAGGTCTTCACACCCTTCCTAATGTGCGGTGCCCAGAATTGGACACAGTACTCCAGTTGTGGCTGAACCAGTGTTTTTTAAAGGTTCAACATAACTTCCTTGCTTTTGTACTCTATGCCTCTATTTATAAAGCCTAGGATCCCGTATGCTTTTTTAACCACTTTCTAAAACCTGTCCTGCCATCTTCAAAGATTTATGCACACATACCCCAGGTCTCTCTGTTCCTGCACCCCCTTTAGAATTGTACCATTTAGTTTATATTGCCTCTCCTCGTTCTTCTTACCGAAATGTATCACTTCGCATTTCTCTGCATTAAATTTCATCTGCCATGTGTCTGCCCATTCCACCAGCCTGTCTATGTCCTCTTGAAGTCTATTACTATCCTCCTCACTGTTTAGTACACTTCCAAGTTTTGTGTCATCTGCAAATTTTGAAATTGTGCCCTGTACACCCAAGTCCAAGTTATTAATATACATCAAAGAAGCAGTGGTCCTAGTACCGACCCCTGGGGAACACCACTGTATACCTTCCTCCAGTCCGAGAAACAACCGTTCACCACTACTCTCTGTTTCCTGTCACTTAGCCAATTTCGTATCCATGCTGCCATTGCCCCTTTTATTCCATGGGCTTCAATTTTGCTGACAAGCCTATCATGTGGCACTTCATCAAAAGCCTTTTGGAAGTCCATATACACAACATTAACCGCATTGCCTTCATCCACCCTCTATGTTACCTCATCAAAAAAACTCAATCAGATTAGTTAAACACAATTTGCCTTTAACAAATCCGCGCTGGCTTTCCTTTATTAATCTACACTTGTCCAAGTGACTATTAATTTTGTCCCAGATTATTGTTTCTAAAAGCTTCCCCACCACCGAGGTTAAATTGACTGGCCTGTAGTTGCCGGGTTTATCCTTACACCCTTTTTTAAACAAGGGTGTAACATTTGCAATTCTCCAGTCCTCTGGCACCACCCCCGTATCTAAGGAGGATTGGAAGATTACGGCCAGCACTTCTGCAATTTCCACCCTTACTTCCCTCAGCAACCTAGGATCCAGACCAGATGACTTATCTACTTTAACCATAGCCAGCCTTTCTAGTACCTCCTCTTTATCAATAACTTCAGATCATAACCACTGCTCCCATTTTTTCAGTCAGCAGGTGCTGGTTTTGGTTCTGATGTTGCCATTTACAGCTCCTCTAGACCCATCTTTTGTTTCTTTACTTGTCCCATTACCACCCTCACTGCCTTGCACCATCATCCCATTTGTCATTTAATTACTCTTGCCCTCCACCCTTTCACAGACCTTCCCTTTTGTTCTTTCCTTCTCCCCTCCCCCCTCCTTTCCCTGGCTAAGTATTTGCTTAAAAACTGTTAAATCTTTAACTTCTTCCAGTTCTGACGATAGGTCATCGACCTGAAACGTTAACTTTGTTTCTTTCTCCACGGATGCTGCCTGACTTGCTGAGTATAATACCTGCCTGAGTATTTCCAGCATTTTCTGTTTTTATTTGCTCATTAGAGTTTGTGTAACACCAATGTAACTGATCAGACAGAAAAAAAATGTGATAATGTTAACAGATATGATTTTGGAGGATTTTGAAGTTCTCAAACAATAGAAGTATTTCTGATGAGTTCATTATCTGGTCATTTATAATATTTACTGACACTTACATAAACAGTTACTCTTTTATACTTATTCTCATATCAAGTATATTGTTTGAATCCCTTGAATTTGTGGTTCTTTTGAGATTCAGTAATTATAACTGTTTAAAACAATTTAATACTTTTAAAAATGAAACTGTTGAGCATTAGACCAAAAACCAATTGATAATTTACATTATTCAATTCTGGTCAGTTATATTCTAAAAATAACCCCACAAGTGTTCGCTAGATTTATTTTCTCGTTGTGCTACACGTGTCCCCATAAGCTTCACTCTTTCATAGACATATATTTGTACAGCTGCAGTTATCAACATAGCATATCAATGTTGCAAGTTTATTTCACCTATCTGCTGTTATTTAGGTGGGGGGGAGGGGGGCTGGTGGAGAGAGAGTGGAATTCTGCTCTAATAGTCATGCAGTCCAAGACAGATTGAATGCAGGATGCTATCATTCATGGGAGATTTTCTTTTGGTAATACAGTAAAGGGGTGGGAGTGATTATAAGAAATTCTAATCAAAGGATTTGGATGACATAACAAATCACAAGAGTAATATCTAAGTAATTGCTTTCTAAACCCTGAAATTAGGTTGTTTTTCTGTAATCAATTCCATCCAACTCTTATTCTCTCATAAACATATTAATGTTTCATAGTTGTACTGTTATTTGTAACAATAACAATCTGACTTACTACCCAAATGCACTTTGTTTGCTGCAGCATCAGTAGGTGTCGTGGCCATCTTTGACTAGGGCACTCTGTTTCACTGATGTGTGATGATCAGGGAAAGTGATTTGTCAACATCAAGGCTTGCTCAGAAGCCAGCATTTACATTCCTTACTGGACTTCTTATGCAAAGTTTCAGTACTTCAGCAAATCACACTACACACAGAAAGTGTATAAATTTACAGGATGTGTTGCAGGATCTGTGCCAAAACATAGGCCCGAGTGATGACTTCCTCACTGAAGGATTAAATCTGATGGTGTCTCTGCAAGATTACCAGAATCTAATCTACAGTGGATTACTGGGAAAGAACATTGCTATATACATTTTCCCTCCAAATTGTAACTCTTAACTAGGGGCTTTCAATCAAACAGTTTAAGAGCTAGTAGCATTGATAGATCTAGAAACTGAATCAAACAGCTCTCTGATGCCCGTTTATTAGGGTTAGAGAGCAATGGTGAGCAATTCTTTGTTCTTTTCTTCTCATTATATTTTGGTGCACAATAGCTACAGATTCATGTCAAATGCAAATTTAAGGTTCTTTTATAAATTGGCTTAGTTTGCACTAAAGAAATTTTGGAGAGGGCACCAGATTGCATTGCGATTTTACAAGTGAGAGGAAAATTGAACCTTTAGGAGAAACATCTGTGATAAATTAGAATACCTGAGGAGACTGACATGAAATAGCAATTAGTAAAACAACAGAAACCAACACTGTAAATAAGTGTAATATATAATTCTGTAAATGTAAAAAAAAGTAATCAGTAGCTGTGCTAAACTTGTTTTAGTTCAATTAGGACAGGAAAGATGAGTGAAAATATGTAATTTAAATTGCCAGTATCAGACTTCTGATCAAGAAGTACCAGAAAGGAATACTCCAGAGACCACAGTACTTTCATCAGGACAATCTTTCGGTGTAAAAGTCATCTTCTGTTTGTATCATATTCAAGCACTGGAGCTATGCACAATTCTGGGTGAGAACAAAACAAGGGACAGCCATTAGACTGTGATGTTGACTGCATATTTTATATTGTGAATATTGTGCTACAGATATATATTAGAGCAAGTACTATTGTATTCATAACTATATGACAGAGATGCAGAATCAAATAATCATTGAGATGCTTGGACTGTACTAATGGGTAGAGTTTTCTCCCAGCTACTGAACTGTTGGTGATCACAACTGTTGGCTAGAGTTACTAGATGTGCTGTTAGTCAGCAGCAGTGTATTGATCACTTTATAACCTAGATAGTGGCTAATGAATTGACTGATCATAATGCAAAGACAACTAAAGGAGCAGTATGGTTTCAGATAACTGGAGGTGTCACTACATTAAATATAAAGATTGCACTTTTATATCCCTGCTCCTAATGTTGTACACTGTATCTGTATTATTGTTTTGAAAGTATTTGTAGTTCTCTGATCCCCAAATAACCATTATCATTTTAATCTTTTATGGGAATAATATGTTTTCTATCCTAACAGTTCTGATTGACAAGGATCAGAGCCCAAAGTGGAAGCCAGCAACCCTAGAGGAAGTGACAGCGGAATACCTGAATAGTTGCTTTAAGTCACTTGGAAGCAAAGAGCTCAAGTTGTAAATAGATGAATAATTTGAGAATTTTTTTAAAAAGAAAATTATGAATGTGGTTTCAGGTGTGTTGCTTTTCTCTTAAAACAATTAACTTGCTTATCCACATGTGATGTATTTGTCAAGTGAAAATTGTGTAGTACAAATATAATAAATATACCAGAACACCGCAATTGTGTTTTTTGAGTGGGACACTGATATCAGCTACCAATTTTAACAACGACGTATTCATATAGTGCCTTTAATGTAGAAAACATCCCAAGGCACCTTACAGAGGTAAAAAGAAAATGCCTGCCAAGGCAAAGAAAGAGATATTAGGAGGAGTGACCAAAAGCTTGATCAGAGAGGTGGGTTTTACTGAGAGTCTTGGAGTAGGAGAGGAAGGTGAAGAGACACAGGGATTTAGGGGGGAATTCCAAAGCATGGGGCCTCGGTGGCTGAAAATACAGCTGCCAGTAGTGGGATGAAAGAACTGGGGGGCAGGGTGCACAAGAGGTTGGAGTGAGAAGAATGGAGAGTTTGGGAGGGAGCCCGGTTGCAGCACTGGAGGAGGTTGCAGGGATGGGGAGGGCAAGATCATGGCATCATAGGAACATAGGAACAGGAGTAGGCCATTCAGTCCCTCGTGCCTGCTCCGCCATTTGATAAGATCATGGCTGATCTGTGATCTAACTCCATGGGCTCGATGTTACCAGGGCTCTGGGTTCGCGGCGGGGGGGCTACGCGCCCGGCAAAATCAGTCTGCCCCCCGCGCGATCGCAGTCTAATTGGATCCACTTACCTGGTCTTCCGGGTTCCCCACTGCTGATCTGCGCGTCGGGCAGACTGCGCATGCGCAGTAAGCTCTGTCAGCTGGAGGAGCTCTATTTAAAGGGGCAGTCCTCCACTGACAGATGCTGCAACAAATAGCAAAGATTACAGCATGGAGCAGCCCGGGGGAAGGCTGCTCCCAGTTTAATGATGCCTCACTCCAGGTATCATTGGATGGGGTGAGGAGGAGGGGGAGGACAGAGATCTTCCCCCCGGCGGGCGGGAGGAAGCGGCCTGCCTCTGCCACCAGGAAGGCCTGGCTCGAGGTGGCAGAGGAGGTCACCTGCACCACCAACATATCGCGCACCTGCATACAGTGCAGGAGGCGCTGCAATGACCTAAGTAGGTCAGCCAAAGTGAGTACACTTACTCATTCCCCTACACTCCGTCTGCCACATCACCGTCCCCACCCCACATCTCCTTCTGCACTGCCAACACTACTCTGTCACATCACCCCTCATACCCACTCAAACCTCATCCTCATCTTACCTGCACTTACTCACCTCGCCAGTACTCATCCCGCCACTACCACTCAACCCAATCCTCATACAATCTCATGGCTCTATCTCATACTCACCCTCTCATCTCTTTCACAGTCAGCCTCACTCAACCTGCCACTACCTGTGCTGCAACCACAGGGCATACATCACATATGTGCAGTAGGCAGCATAAGACAAACTTGTCGTGAGCATGAAGGGGATGCACAAGGGTGTTTGAGGGTTTGTCATGGTTTTTACTTATATTGAATTTCTGACCAACTCACATTACATATTATATTGGCACCACTACTGCCACGTCTTTGCGAATCTTGTCTGATTTGTGCAATAAGGCCCTTTCCTGAGGATCACAATGAAGACCCACAACTGATGACACCCATTGTGTCACTGCAGAGTGGGTATAGGTGTATTTGCAGGGCTCTTTTATGCAGACGACTGAGAGACGTCGGCGATGTCCCCGGTGGCACCCTGGAAGGATGCAGAGGAGAAGTTGTTGAGGGCAGTGGTGACTTTGACAGCGACAGGTAAGAAGATGGTGCTCTGGCCAACCGGGAGCAGCTCGGCATGAAGGAGGCTGCAGATGTCCACGACTACATGTCGAGTGACTCAGCCTCCGTGTGCACTGCTGCTCAGAGAGGTCCAGGAAGCTGAACCTCGGTCTGTGGACCCTGTGGCGAGGGTAGTGCCCTCTGCGACGCATCTCTCTCTGCGGTTGCCCTCCCTCCTGCTGTGCAGGTGGATGTGTCACAGCACTGTTGTGGAGCTCCACGTGTCAGAGGTGGATGGCGTGGATGTCGAGGCTGGTGATGCTGTTCGCCCCCCGAGGAGGTCATGACTGCAGCTACGGCGGCCCCCATCCGGAAGATGTACATCTGAGGGGGTCCGCAAGGTAGGTACATGTCTCTGGACCCCGGGGTAAGTGTGCAAGTTGGAGAATTTTCTTGTCAGGAGGAGGGTAGTGGAGGCCAAACTTTGTCCCAAGTGACAGAGTGGCCTCCTGCAATGAGTGAGGGTCTCCCCACCCCCCCCCCACCACCTGTCAAATGGACCTTTGCAGCTGCCACAGGCTGATAGCTGCAACACGTCCATTTCAGCTGGGAGTGTTTCCCCCAGTATGGGAAACAGTCCCAGTTGTCTCTAAAATCGAACCCCTCCTGAAATATTCCCTTAATCAGGTCTGTAAACGACCTGAAATAGCAAGATAAATAATGTCAAGTGGCACCCGGCCGGCTTCAATTGCCTGCGGGAGTCCCACATGCGGGGGCTGCGCACGCACGTCGGCGCGTCTGTGGGGAACCCGGAAGTGGGCGGGTTGGAGCCGGGCTCCCGACCCGCTCCGGATTCCCCGATTTTCGGAGCCCCCCCCCCGCCAGGAACGCACCCGATAGCGGGTGCTAAAATGAAGCCCATATACCTACCTTTGGCCCATATCCCTTAATACCTTTGGTTGCCAAACAGCTATCTATCTCACATTTAAATTTAGCAATTGAGCTAGTTTCAATTGCCATTTGCGGAAGAGAGTTCCAAACTTCTACCACCCTTTGTGTGTAGAAATGTTTTCTAATCTCACTCTGAAAGGTCTGGCTCCAATTTTTAGACTGTGCCCCCTACTCCTAGAATCTCCAAGCAGCAGAAATAGTTTCTCTCTATCCACCCTATCTGTATCCCTTAATATCTTATAAACTTCGATCCGATCACCCCTTAACCTTCTAAACTCTAGAGAATACAACCCCAATTTGTGTAATCTCTCCTCATACCTTAACCCTTGAAGTCCGGGTATCATTCTAGTAAACCTACGCTGCAATCCCTCCAAGGCCAATATGTCCTTCCGAAGGTGCGGTGCCCAGAACTGCTCACAGTACTCCAGGTGCAGTCTAACCAGCGTTTTGTATAGCTGCAGCATAACTTCTGCCCCCTTGTACTCTAGTCCTCTAGATATAAAGGCCAGCATTCCATTAGCCTTATTGATTATTTTCTGCACCTGTTCATGACACTTCAATGATCTATGTACCTGAACCCCTAAGTCCCTTTGAACATCCACAGTTTTTAACTTTTTACCATTTAGAAAGTACCCTGTTCTATCCTTTTATGATCCAAAGTGGATGACCTCACATTTGTCTACATTGAATTCCATTTGCCACAGTTTTGCCCATTCACCTAATCTATTAATATCTCTCTGTGATTTTATGTTTTCAGCTACACTGCTTACAATGCCACCAATCTTTATGTCGTCGGCAAACTTAGATATGAGACTTTCTATGCCTTCATCTAAGTCGTTAATAAATATTGTGAATAATTGAGGCCCCAAGACAGATCTCTGCGGGACTCCACTAGTCACATCCTGCCAATGTGAGTACCTACCCATTATCCCTACTCTCTGTCGCCTTTCGCTCAGCCAACTTCCTAACTAAGTCCGTACTTTTCCCTCAATTCCATGGGCTTCTATCTTAGCTAACAGTCTCTTATGTGGGACTTTATCTAATTCCTTCTGGGAGTCCATATAAATAACATCCATTGACATTCCCCTGTCCACTACTTTAGTCACCTCTTCAAAAAATTCAATCAGGTTTGTCAGGCACGACCTACCTTTCACAAATCCATGCTGGCTATCTCTGATTAACTGAAAATTCTCAAGGTGTTCAGTCACCCTATCCTTAATTATAGACTCCAGCATTTTCCCCACAACAGATGTTAGGCTAACTGGTCTATAATTCCCCGGTTTCCCTCTCTCTCCTTTCTTAAAAAGCGGAGTGACATGTGCAATTTTCCAATCTAGAGGGACAGTTCCTGAATCTAGAGAACTTTGAAAGATTATAGTTAGGGCATCTGCAATGTGCTCACCTACTTCTTTTCAAACCCTGGGATGGAAACCATCTGGTCCTGGGGATTTGTCACTCTTAGTGCTATTATTTTCTTCATTACTGTTATTTTACTTAAGTTAATTTTATTGAGTCCCTGTTCCTGATTCAATATTAGTTTTCTTGGGGTTTCCGGCATGCTATCCTCTTTTTCTACTGTGAATACTGACTCAAAGTAATTGTTCAACATGTCTGCCATTTCCCCATTGTCGATGACAATATCCCCACTTTCAGTTTTTAAGGGGCCAACACTGCTCCTCACCACCCTCTTTTTCCTAATATAACTATAAAAGTTCTTCGTATTGGTTTTGATATCCCTTGCGAGTTTCTTTTCATACTCTCTTTTTGTAGCTCTTACTATCTGTTTTGTGACCCTTTGTTGATCTTTGTATCTTTCCCATTCGCCAGGATCTGTGCCATTTTTTGCCTTTTTGTCTGCCCTTTCCTTATGTCTTCTACTGTCCCTTATCTCTTCAGTTGTCCATGGCTGTTTTTTTGGCAAGTGGAGTTCTTGCCCCTCAGGAGTATAAACTGATTCTGCATCACATTAAATGTTTCTTTAAACATTTCCCACTGATCGTCAGTCGTTTTACCCATTAACAGATTTGCCCAGTTTACTGTGGACAGTCTCTGTCTCATCCCATTGAAGTCGGCCTTACCCAAGTCTAGAATCTTAGCAGCTGATTCACTTTTTTCCCTTTCAAACACTACATTGAACTCGATCATGTTATGATCGCTATTGGATAGATGTTCATGCACAGTTAAGCTGTTAACTAAATCTGGTTCATTACTCATTACTAAATCTAGTATGGCTTGCCCCCTTGTTGCCTCTAGGACATACTGCTGTAGAAAACTATCCCGGATACACTCAAGAAATTCACTACCTTTCTGACAGTTACTAGGCTTTCCCCAATCTATGTGAAGGTTAAAGTCCCCATTGAGACCAATTTGCCTTTGTTACACGCTTGTCTAATCTCTGCATTTATACAATCTAGCACTTCAGAACTGCTGCCAGGGGTCCTATACACACTGTAGTCTTAGATCCTTTCCTATTTCTCAATTCAACCCATAAGGTCTCTGTTGGCTGCTTACCGCTCGTTATATCCTCCTTTATCATTGAAGTGATTTCATCTCTAATCCTCCCCCTCTTCCATTTTCTCTATCTCTCCTGTAGACCTTTATAACCCGCTATATTTAGTTCCCAATCCTGACCATCCTGCAGCCATGTCTCAGTAATAGCTATCATGTCATACCCTCCAATTTGAATTTGAACCTGTAGTTCATTTAATTTATTCCTTATATTCTGGCATCATTTAAACAAGGATGAGAATCTTTAATTTGTGGCTTTTGTGGGACCGGAAGCGGGTGTAGGTTAGCGAGGGTAGTGGTAATGGGTGAGTGGGGCTTGATGCAGGATAGGATACAGGTGGCAGAGCTTTGGATGAGTTGAAGCTTACAGAGGGTCGAGGATGGGAGGCCAACCAGGAGAGCATTGAAATAGTCAAGTCTGTTTTTAAAAAAAATTTGAGTAGACAATCTCCCTGATTTAGTTGTAAGCATTTCGTGTTGCTTAAACCAGTATATAATTTTCAGTTTTAAAGAGATAGAGAATTGATTTTTTTACAGCTGCTCAGTAATTGCATATTCTCTAAAAAGGAAATGGAGGTAGTTCAGTGAAAAATCGATCCAAGAACAGGGATTACTATGTAACATTGAGACTATTCAGTAACCCCTTGAAATGATGAATTTGTATCTGTTGTCATGCAATGTGAAGCCCTGCCATCATCAATCAAATTTACTGAGGCGTATGGAAAATGGCATGTTTTCTTTTGTGGATGATCTGATGAAGTGGCCTCAGCTACCAAAGAGAAGATGGAACTCAACAAACATAAGTGGATTGTGCTGTGGAGCGTAGCAATTAGAACCCAGTGTCAAGCACAGCACAGCTAAGGGAAAGAGTAAAAAGTCTGAGTGGCTTTTCATCTAAATCTTAATGGAATCAGCATCCAGACAGTGGGTATGCCAATGCAAAGATGCTATGAATTCAGATTTTCTGCCTTCTACCATACTTTTTGAACTAATTGAATGGATTGACCAGGTCATTATGGAGACTGGCTTCTAGACTGGTATTAGTCCATTGAAGACCTTATAATTGTCACCCTGCTAAGTACCCAGTGCTAGATTGAGCATGAAAAGATATGGTTTATGATATCTTCTTTAGTGTATGTGAGTATCAGGAAGGGGCACAGCAGACAGATGAGGTCCATGTCAAAAGAACATGTAGCAGCGATGAGATATACCACTGAGAATTTATGTGAGTCATTGATAACACCTTCACAATCACAAGAAATTGTTACTGGAAGTAGAGTACACAGTCAGTACAATATTAGCTAAGAAATGAATAGTACCAGAACAAATATATCCCTGTGCTATCAAGGGAGAAACCATGTACAGATCAAACATTATAAGAAAGTATCCACAGTGGCAATGATAAGAAGATGCACTGAGAGCAGGAATTTGTCTTTAAGTTCTTATGTACCCAGCCCTTTTTTCATTACTTCCTTCCTTGCTTCCTTCATTTGTCTTGTGATGAATTTGGTTTCTCTCCACTTATCCACCTCAAATTATGATTTATTATTTTTGGCTATGTTCTTACTGTTCTATTGGATCTGATTTCCAGCTGTTAAAGGAAGATGGTACAGAGGAGGAGGGAAGTATCTTCAGTACATGAGAACATAAGTATCGCTGGTCAAAAAAAGACTAAGGTCCATCTGGTTTGCCTTCTACCATCCTGGTACTTGCATGATACAATGATAATGGAGTTGTTGACTCCATATGATAAAAAAAAATGTGTATTTCAAATTTTAAAAATCTCCTACCGAAAAGAATATGCTAATTTACAAAATGTATTTTTCCCTTCTGTATTCTCAGCCGGTATCAGCTGTTTTTCTGGATGGAGTGCCATCTAGTCAGCATTCAAGCTATCATAATGCCAATTTCTATGTTTCCCCAATTGAGCACCTCCTGGCTCACCTGTAAGAAGGGCCCTAAATTAGTAAGGGGTAAATTTTAACTCCAAGCCGGGTAGGGAGCGGGGGAGAGGATTTCCGGGTGCAAAACCTAGAAGGTAAGTGGGCGGTTCGTGATCTGCGATCGCGACCTTAATGAGGCCAATCAATTTCACTTCTGGATTTTGCACCCGGCAGCCAGCCTAAATGACGAGCTGGCTGGCTGTCGACCAAGAAGGCCTGCTGCAACAGGCTGCAGCCAAGGATCATAGGGAGGGATCATGGGCCAGGAAGAAGATCGGGGAGGGGGGCCGAGGAAGAGATTGGGGGGCCAAGAAAGAGATCAGGGGGTCCAGGAAGAAGATCAGGGGCCGAGGAAGAGATTGGGGGGCCGGGAAGAAGATCAGAGGTCGCTGGAGGATGGTGGTGGGGTCCACCATCGTTGGGGGGTGGGGGGGGGTTTTGGCCGATTGCGGGGGTCTTGTCGGCCAGGTGAGCTTGTTGGGGCTGGATGAAGCACTCCTGCTACTCCGGGCCTACAAGCAGTACAGTAAAGGCACTCACCTCATGAATCTGGCCCTTCCTGCCTGCTTTCATCTGACGAGAATTGGAAGCGATGGGAAACCCGAACAGGTAAGGTTAAATTTGCTTTATTATTCCAATACACAAAATATTAAGTACCTCTAGTATTTCAATGAGGTACATTGCCCTTTTAAGTATCGGCCCGCCAGCTTTAAGAGAGGGCAGGACTTCCTGGTGTCTGCTGTCTACACGCACACAAACCTGCCTGGGTTAAACCCAGAAGTAGGCGTGTTGGAGCCGAGATACGGTCCCGCTCTGAAAACGGAGTATTTTTACTTACCACCCGGCCCCAACCCACCCGTTCTTGGCGTTAAAATTGTTCCCATGTCAGAATCTCCAGGGTGGAGAAAATTGTTTTATTTAGGAGAAGTTGAATGAACCCTTTTCACTAATGATTCTTTAAAGACAAGGTTAAAATAAGTTATATTTAAATGTGCAACATTTAAAGTATGGACATAAATACATCAAACCATTCTCCTTAAATTTGACATACATTGGAGAGAAAAAGTTTATATATGAATATACTGACATAGGCAAAGTCAACCAACCACAGTAATGCTGCCTGACTTGCTGAGCTTCTCCAGGATTTTCTGTTTTTATTTCAGATTCCTAGCATCCGCAGCACTTTGCTTTTGATCAACCACAGTAATTCTCTACTGATGGTAGTTTGCAACAAAAGTAGTACATTATAACGTCACATAGACTAACCAACACCTGACACTGACATCTCTTCAGAAAATCCATCCTCAGCAGACAGTTCATTCTAATAGAGACTGGGGGTGAGTTTTTGTCAAACTGTTTCTAAAATCTGTTAGCCTACACTTTGCAAACTTGCTCAAACTAAGCTTAGCCTAGAAAAACACTTTTCTTTAAAGGAGATCATGAATCAAAGTTTTTTTTTGAAGTGAGGCCATTTAATTGAAAACATAAATCTAATTCACTGAGTGTATTCTGTTGCTGTCAACCCCGCATGTGAATATATCTTGAGACCAAGTCCGGTTGATACAGGTTTGCTGATTTTAGTTTTTAAAAATGCATTCCCCAAAAACAATGGTGAAAGTCCCAGTTTCCCATACAAAAAAAGCAAAATTTGACTCATTCAGGCACTGTAAATCAGTGTTGAAGTGTTGAATTTCCCAATTTTTTACTTTTGATATTTATTACTCTGGCTGTTCAGTGAAATGTGGTGCTTGTATTTGTTGTCATTCATTGGAATGCTGTGATCTCCATAGTCAGTGAAAGTAAACTCAGTGGTGATAGTTATAGGTGTCACAATTAGTCAAATTTTGAACCTATTAATTTTTTCTGGATTTGTAGGAAATCATAACTTCCTGCTGGATAATGGCAATAACTGGAACTTACAAGATGCTTAAATGACAATAAATAAAACCATGAAATACACCTTGTTTCCTATATATTTTAATAACTTTTGAAACAAGTTGTTTGGTTAAAATTGCTATAATACAAAACCAAAACAAAAATACTACTGAATAAGTTACATGGCTAAAATAAAATAACCAACCCTTCAATCTGAACCAGCTTCCACTTTTGAAACATTACAGCTTAAATAGAATTGAGGTTCTAAAAGTAAGAAAAAACAAGATTTTGCCATTTACCATTTCTTCATTTTAAAAGTAAAGGAGATCTAACCATGAATGTTTAACCAAAATCAAATTGTGATTTTTTTTTTTTGTGTAACACTTTGTTTCATCAATAAACACGTTAAATTAGAAATGACGAATCATTTCATGGAATGCATTTACAAAAAGCACGAACAACAAAACTTTAACAAATTACCCTAACACAGACATTATTTCTAAGATTCCACGATGAGAGTAAAGGGAGTTGAAACATTAATAAACAGGAAGGCTGGAAATATGGAATATTTTCATATGGAATTTTCAATAAACTTATCATTAAAAAAGCAAAGTATTGACTATCATATGTGCAGAATTTTCTTAGCAAATATGAAAGTTTCTGATACAGATCTAGTGATCTGTGAATGATATGTGGCCAGAGTAAAATGTTTTTAACCTCTAAACTATGAAATTAAGCAACACATTTTGATTTACCTTTCTATTTAAAACATGATCTAATTTGTGCTTCTGGAACAAAGCTAACCTTCGTACTATTTTTCCAGCTTTGCATTTAATGCATGAGTGTTTTGAAAATGACATTTCTTTTCAAAGTAATTTTTCTGTTGGAACTAGTTATCAGTTTGTATATTTTAATGTAAAAACAATTTAGGCACTGTTATATTAATCATAGAATATCACTAGATCCTGAATGGATCTATAACAATATCCCTTTAGAGCTTGGTTTATACCCAAGGCTAAGATGTACACTTGGTTAGAACAGGATCTGTAACCTAGACTTAACTGTTGCTTTCTGCAATTATTTATAGTTTGTACTGTATAAAGTTTGATTTTATTTTTAAAAAACATTTGGAATCATAACCCTTTGAAGGAGTGTAAATAACTTCATTATAATTGACCACTTCAAAACTTCCATTTTTAAACATCTCTTTAACTTTATACAAGCTAATTAAAAATTCAGTTACTGTTAAAATGTTGCATTAGTAATTATAAAAAATACAATAAAAATAATCATGTGCAAATCTGCTGCCTCATTCAAATAGATCATTACATAGCCAACTAATTTGTCACACTTACGGTACTGACTGAATTGTTTGGAGATTATTCCAAATAATGCATTCATTTTGGGTTTTACATTTCTACAAATTATTTAATTTAATTGACTCAGTTCTAATAAACAATTTATTGACATAAACATTAACAAAAATAGGGTGAAGTGGGCATGCCCAAAAAAGCCAAAGTTGGGGTGAAGCCATCTTTCTGGCTTTGACTAAAATTGTGATTGGACAATCTAAAAGTATTACATTTGTTAGTCATGAAATTATAAAGTGAACATGGATCTAAAGTGTGAAAATGCATTTTCATGAACATCAAGTCAGTAGTCCCAATTAGCAAGTCAATTGACATAGTATTTTTGTTTTCAGGTAATAGCACTGTGACTATCCAGAACAAAGTGATCTAGTTCTTTAAAAAAAAGTATTGTAGCATATCTGTAAAGATTATTTATCTGCCACATACCCATATTCTGTATGACATAATCCATGAAACTGAGAAATCATAAAAATGTATGCCCTAAGAGATTCTTTGACCAAAACCAAAGCAGCTTTTCCTTTATATGAAAGACTTGCATTTATATAACATCTTTTATGACCTCAGGACATCCCAAAGCGCTTTAGAGCCAATTAAGTACTTTTGAAGAGCAGTCACTGCTGTAGGAAATATGACAATGACCAGATAATCTGTTTTTTAGTGATGTTGGTTGAGGGATAAATGCATATATTACCATTGTCCATTCTTTTTCTCCTACTATTTGTAATTATGCTTCTCCAGAGAAAATGTTTTTCTTTGCAGTTCTACATCTATTTTTACTCATTGAGTTCAAGAATTTGGTTTTGTTTAATTCTGGTTCAATTTTATTGAACAGTTTGATTTATGCCAACTCTTGCCTTCAAAATTTGAATTTCAGGAAATGTCTTCCTTGTAAGAAGCGATGAATGCTGCCTCTAGATTGTGTCATTACAACATGACTTCACTTAATGGAATACAATAAAGATAGGTCAGATCCACAAAAGGGAATGCACTGTTTTGATGAGACTGTTGGAGGCTAGATAACCAATACTAATGTTTCAAAGTCCAAGTTGCTGCTGCACAATTCCATATGGGGACATGCAAATACTGGCTGAGCAATCAAGACTGAGTGGCATGTACAATTGGAAGATGAGTTTGACCTATAGTGCTCTTACACACGTGTGAATAGATGGTTGGTTCAGGGAGTATCATTGTCAGAAATTTGGAACTGTTTGCCAACTTGCCCTCTTAGTCAGAGAATGGTTTATGTTGCAAAACAAAGAGACCCCAAAATGGGAGGACTGAACCAAGAATCTGCAGATTTGTGCACTGTACCAAATCATTATTCTTCACCTCAAGTCTCTTCTATCATTTGTGGGACCCCTAGAAAACTTAAATACTAATACAGAAGAGTTCTAAGTAGTACCAAGGGACCACATGCTAATTATTTGTGACTGATCATCCAAGATCCTGCCAAGCTATAACAAGCACCAGACTCTTCACAACCCAAACCTTAAACACGCACCTACTGATTGTTCCTCACGGTTGAAATGACAGACGACATAGGAGGGAGAGAATACCACATCAATGAATGGAGATTCCTGACATCCCTGGAGGTAACACAAGCAATCCAGCGGGAGGCAAAACAGCCAATTCCACTACTTCGGACTTGGGAGTATGAGGTTGTATGAGATCAAGGAATAATATTGTTAAAGCTATGAGCTTATCAGCAACATGCTAGACTTTCCACATATATGGTGGACTTGTTTTGCAAAGTTGTTGACTTGTCAGCTGTACAAAGGATCAAACCTTAAATTGCCTTGCAGACTTTGTCGCTCTTGGACATTGAGTATAACTTTATTTTGTACTAATAGAGCTCATCGGAAAATGCATTATTGTGATGCATTTAAACTATTTCTGGGCCCATAGAATTTCTAATTCTGTTAGTTAATATCATATGCTCAAGTACCTTCCGTCCATCTGCTGTGTTCTGCATTAGGGCAGGTCCTAACTCAAATCTCACACATAAGATTCTTGAGCCATGTACTAGGGAAGGGTAGCTGAGGTGGTTTTCTGTTGCATCTCTCATGGTTTTTATCTTCAGAGTACCTTCTAGGTGGAGTTAAAAGTTAAAGATCCCCACCTACCCTTTACGACAAAGGCCACCAACACCACAAGTATCCCCACTGGACATTAACCCAGTATTCAGAGCCGGCACCGCAGGGCTGTCTGGAGTGGGGCACGAACCCAACCCTTCTGACTCAGAGGTAGAAATACTACTACTGAGCCAGTCCGGACACGAGTATCCAATTGGTTGTCAACCCAGTATTTATGGACCATATTCTGGTCTCCATTCACTGCAGCTGTCAGGAATGGGGAACAAACCATTCAATTTCTGATTCAGAGATGGGAATGCTACCACTAAGCAGAAGGAAGACTCACTTCCCTCAAGTATCTTATGTACTCTTTAATGTTTAGTACTAAGATGTTAATCATGTCATGAGTGTATTAATAAAGAAATATTAGTTCATAATTTTATATCTGACTTTGACAAGAGAGGTTAACTCATTCATTCTGTAGTGCACTGCATCCTCTAAAGTGTTGTTCGTTTGTGTGCCTGTCAATATATTTTGGACTGCAAGCTAAATTTTAGGCATCTAATAAACACTAAACATGACCAGTAAATCTCCGGTCAGTAAGGTGAAGGGGTTAAAGCTTCATTTTGTGCCCTTATGATTAGTATTCCTTACAGGGTTTACTGATCACACCGTTCTGGTGGGGGAGGGGAGGAGAGAATGGTGTTGCCAAAGGAAACAGGGTTGGCATTTCCAGGAAACATATTTAAGAGAAGCATAGAAGTCTAAATCCTCAGTGACTGAGAGTTCCCTCATCCTTGAAAAAATATAACACCAAGATGGCTACACAGTGTGCACTTCCAGAACTGGAGTTTCCAAGCGTCTCAATACTATTTCTCTAGGATACACACTCTGTGATCAGCCCTTTATACTGACTCTACTGGTGTCCATGATTTTCTATCAAATTCAAAGCAGATTCCACGCAATGATGTCTTACTGCTTAAAGACAGTTTTCTGAACATCTTGAAGCAGCTAAAGATACGCACATCAGACACCAAGGTCATGGCAAAACTCTATCTCAGTAGTCAGTTTTGCTCTGGAGACTACAAGGGTGATTACTGCCCCTAGTCACTTTTTCTAGGGCTCTAATATTTCAATCAGTACAGTGGTCATCTAAACACTTTGCTGTACGTTGTATAGCACTGGTAAATTTTGCCTCCACAGAAACCTATTGGTGGTAAATAGTGGGTGGTCATTACTGTCCCCCTGCCTTGTCTGTCTTAAGGAAACTATCTAGCTAATGGAGGCAATAAAGTTTTCAGTACATGTTATCAGTTCAAACAACTCATCAATAGACTGGAAAAAAAAACTAGATCTGACAATTTAGCATATTCAGTTCAGATTTCTGATGCTTTATTTGCGAATAGCCATTAGTTAGCTGGGAGTTCCTTAAAAGATGGATACCATGTTACTAAACAATACTGTTGTTATCCTAGTTGTGAGCTATTTTCAAATGTGTGGAATTTAACATCTAAAAGGGGTTAATTGAAATGGCTCATTCCTTCACTAAATATGGTTTGTTTCATCAGCTAAGGAAACATGTACTTTGGCAACACTGCTTTTGCTTAAACTTGATTCTAAGCAGGATTTTAGAGAGGTAATACTCTCTGAAAGAGTTGCCTAAAGTCAGATAAAATCAGGAAAAGTAAATAATTGATTTTAGTTGCATTCATTCTCATTATTAAAATGAAGTTACTGGCATATAGAATCTCCTGGCCTGTGGACTTAGATCTGAGAGATGAAACATTTATCCCTCAACTAATACCACCAAAACAAGTTAACTGGATATTCCATTGTCAGTTATGGGATTTTTCTGTGCAAAAATTGGCTGCTGCGTTTGCCCACAAAATATCAGTGACTACATTTCAAAAATAATTCATTGGCTGTGAAGCACTTTGGGATGTCCTGAGGATGTGAACGGTGCAAATATAAATCAAAGTTCTTTCTTTTTCTTTCTAAACTATGAGCTATATGTCAATACCTTACCTTACCTGAAAAAATGCATACAGGAAATAGATACTGGGGTCCAATTTTGTTGATCTGTTTTGGTGAAAAGACCAAAATGGTCATACAAGAAGACACTTGAATACAATGAGGGATGTTACTTTGGTATTGACTGAAAAAATGAGACCAGTGTACCTGAGATGTATCAGTTACATGACTATTTTACCCATGATATGTGGAAGATAAACATTAAAGATTAAGAACTGAACACAACTAACTTATACTCAAAAACACAATGCTCTGAGAAGTGGTTAAACCATGTGCTACTGTGTTGTAGCAACCTGTAGTTTGTATTGCAGTGTTTTGTCACCTTCATACACTAAATTAATGAAAGGTTTATATGGTCGTGGTAAGCTTGACTCTAGTTGTATTCTGAGACTTTACACAGAGGTTTTGGCCGTATAATCTGATTTGTTCCAGCTAGCCTTTTGAATAACAAATTATAGTCCTCCCTCCTCTCAAAGGTATAAAGCACGTGGGTTAGAACACTTGGCAGCAAGATTTTGTCCTTGAATAAGTTAATTATTTATTTGAAGTTAGTTTACTTTCAGTTTTATGGAATGTTCCTGGTGCAGCAACTGGGCTCCTCCTTGAAAATGAATGAAATAAAATACCAATTCCCTTTCAACAGGGTATGTGTAAGTTTGGCATCGAGTTTTGGAACTTATATTGCTGCTCTCAAATCCCCCCCCCCCCCCCCCAATCATTGCATGGGTACACGCCTTCCAATTTTCACAGAACTGCATGCAGATTCCTATTCTAATCAACATCTTTACAAGGGCAGCATCATCACGAAAAATGTGTTGGAATTGTCTTCTTTGTAAACATATGCCACTATCATACACATCGCCTTGAAATGTATTATTGCTTAACCCGTGTGATGTCATTGTGATGAAAACGAGGCACCCTGTCCTTTCTCCAAACAAAAAAAGAATAATTGCTAAACACTTTCATAAACTTGTGCCACTTTAAACTTTTGAATATCTAGCTTGCCGGACAAACTAACCTGCGACCTCTGGATTTTTTTTTTACATAAATCTTAAAAATCTGCCAAGCTCCTAAAGTAAACACATATAAGCAGTATACCCAAGGATTGCGTGTATGTGTTTTTAGGGAGGGGGAATGTCCTGGTACCCTTGGCAAAAAGCCAATCCAAATCGTACAACGGAACATGCCGCGCTAAAAGAATATGTTTTGCGTTTATTATCTGAGTTCGGTTCCTAATTACTTTTCAAATACGTACTTCGGCCACGATTATCAGACCAAGGGCAGAGAGGCGAAGGCAATTCCTGCACAGACCATCATTGGAATCGTAGCGTGGGATGCAGAACTTCCTTGTTTCCCTATCCCACCCATATTCACACACACACACACACCACACACACGCTGGTGGGAGCTGCCAACGCTGGAGATTCAGGGCGCGTCACTTTCAATGTAGGGGATGTCACTGTATCGACTCTCGATTTCCACCCACTGTCTCACTGCTGTGTTGACAATGTCCTTCGAGAGGCGCTGCGCGTAATCCAGGAGCGCAGGGTTCACCGGCAGCGCGTCCTCCCGCCTCGCCTCTGAATTGGGCTCGCCCATCACAGTCTCAGCCCCAACACGCTTCTTAATGTCCTTTTGCTCTGCGGTGTCAGCATTCTGCACCGCGTACTTGTGTTTTGACTTAAAACAGCCCATAGTACAAGCGGCATAAAACGAAACGTTGAAAATATCCCAGTTTGTCTTTTTTTTTCAATGCCCCCGGTTGGTCTTCAGCGATCGCTCTCCTCCGTTTCTCTCCAGTCGAAAAGCTGCCTGTCCTGTTTACAGCAATGCAGATCATTCGCGCAGCATCGCAGATTTTTGAAAATTCTGATCTACCATATGCTTTTATCTTTCTGTGGAATGTCCCTAGTTAGTTGTCATGATGACCAGACAACGGGTATTCTCATCTGTGAAAAAAATCGTAATTAAATATATTATTCCGTAAAATAAAAATAAAATAGTCTATACGAAGAAGAATTGCAATGTAATTTAAGCAGCAATCCAGTAACTATTACAACCTGTACAATAGCCAGAATCTATCAAGACACGCACAAAAGTAGGCTAGTTTAGCCCATCCTTGTAAAAATGTTCACATAGCCGCGCTTGTTTAAAGACAAGAATGGCAATTCAATTAATATTGTGACGGTATAAATAGTATTACTTTGTAATAGCGATGCACTTCTTTTCACTAGTGGCAATAAAATACATGCATTCAAAATAAACTGGGGCATAAGAACTGTTCACAAAATTCACAAACACTGAAAATGTCATATATCAAAGTGAACGCTCATCACTCACCCTGAAAGCTGGGAACGAACGATTTATGACGATCATCCCTAATTGCAAAGATTATTGCTGCACATTAATCTTCATGGGCGCTTTAAGTATCCTATTTTCCTCACATTGCTCATGATTTATGTTGTGAGTGTTCCGAATGTAGTTTTTTTTCCCGCTAGCAGAGGCGGCAGTTTCTTTCTAACGCCAGACGTGTCGATATTTTGCTCAGACAATTCTTCAAACTCCTAGACGCGGTAGCAGCTCGCAAATCGTGAAGCTGCACGACCGTCCGTCTTTTGAAAACACATCCCAAACCGTTCATTCTTTACCTTCCAACATTTCTACGTGCAGATTTGCAGCCCTGAGTTGGGTATTTCTGCAGATTAGTGATACAACTGAAACTGCTGCTGTTTGTTGGGTTGTGTCATTTGTGTCCACTGGTTTTCGCTTGATATTTGGGTGCATTTCCTATTCGGAAAACAACTTTAAAAATTATCCGCAGCCTCTAATGCCAGGAAATGCTTCGGCACTGATTTAAATTATGTTTTACGTTGATTTGTTTACCTGCGAAATGTTACAATAATTTTTTTGAAGGGAAAAATGAATATAGGTACTCTTAGGAGAATGTCAGTGGTTTGCAGCTACAGAGCGCCATCTCCTGTCCGCATCATACAACAGGCAAATGTTCTATCAGTTATTCATATATTAACCAAAAAACCATGAAGAAGGGAAGTTCAGAAGATCCTTAAGGATGAAGAAGGCTATTACGTCCATCTTAATTCATCCATCCAGAAAGACACTATTAGCACCACCCCTCCCCAATTCCTGCATCTAACTGTTTCTTAGATGATATTTAGTGTAACAGTGAAGCTCACTGCAGTTAAACGTGGGGAGTGGGGGTGAGGTAGAGAAATTGTCCATAAGAATAACGTCACACTCGAATAGTTTGACTTGCAACCATGAAGCCATTTTAGCGAACGGTTATACTGACACTTTTATGGCAATCTGAAATATACTAAAGTCAAGCAAGTACTACTCTGCTCCACAAGGCCACTTCACTCCGCCCGTGCCTCAGCTCACCTGCCAATGAAACCCTCATCCATGCTTTTGTGACCTCCAGACTGGACAATACCATGCTCGCCCATCTTCCACCCTCCATAAACTTGAGCTCTTCCAAAACTCTGCTGCCCATATTCTAACCTGCACCAAGTCCCACTCACACATTACCCTGTGCTCGCTGACCTACAGTGGCTCCTGGTCCACCAACCCCTCGATTTTAATATTCTCTGTGTTCCTCTGGCCTCTTGTGCATCCCTCACTTCCTTCACCAAGCCATTGTCTGCATGGCTTGGGCCCTAAGCTCTGGAATTCCCTGCCTAAACCTCTCCTCTCCATCTCCTCATTTAAGACGCTCCTCAAACCTTACCTCTTTGACCAAGCCTTTAACCACCAGTTCTAATGTCTCCTTCGTTGGCTCAATGTCAATTTTTGTCTGATTACGCTCCTGTGAAGCGCCAGTGGACGTTTTACTGCATTAAAGTCGCTATATAAATGCAAGTTACAGTCTTTTCCATTTGTGGCAGTTAATTCCTGCAAGTTACACACGAGATGCTCTGTATGAAAATGCTATACATCTAAGCCGATTTTCCTGGCCCCAGCCCCTAGGAATGCCTGTAGCAGAGGTGCAGTGAACTGGAACTATGTGTGGAGACTCATAGAACAAGGTCTCCACTCTAATAGCGCAACCCACAACCTTCCTGACATGATACATGAAGGCCTCTGTAGCACTGCGCCTCAGGAAAGCATTGCCATGCATATTTGTTATTTTCATCGTGTTTATGACATCATGAAGAGCTGCACCCAATTTCCAGAGTTAGTAACGGCCACAGGTTGTGGGCAAGCTGCCCCCATAAAAAGGAGGCGCTGTAAAACTTTTAAGAGCTGTTACGGTGCTGTGAGGCCTGACTGTGGAAGGTAAGTTATCTGACATAGGAGCTTTGCATTGTCGTTAAAAGAGGCATTTTGTTTTGATTATTTGTCCTGCTATCTGTGGCTGCTGGGAGGACACCAGTGCAAGGTGCAGGATGGAGCTGCCCTTTGGGATATGTGCTACATGAAGAAGGAAGAGGATCAGCAGGAAGCATTGCTGGATCTAATGGAAGTGTGACAACATCAGAGGAGGCGTGTACTGACACTGAGCGACCCAGCTGAGCGGGTTTGCAGAACAAGGTAGGCATTTCCGGATCTTTAGAGGAGCAAGTCTTATGGAGGCTCCGTTTTAGCAGGGAGTTAGCATGGGAGCTCTGCCAACTGCTAGAATAGTACCTGAATCCATAGTTTGGAGCTTCCACACAATGACATTTAATTTTTTTTCCATTGGATGATTTCAGGGTGTTGCATCCACTAGGTCACTGATACCAGGGAAAATATCTACATAGTTTGTTTTAATGGACACCAGGAAACAGCAAACACATGCCCTTGGTTTTTACCATCTCACTGGTTTCTCAAATGTGCAAGGTCTAATTGACTACATCCACATGGGTCTACAAGTTCCAATAGCTAGAAGGGCCCTTACATGAATCATAATGGGTACTACTCAATCAATATGCAAATGGTGTGTGATCATGATTATTCAGGTGAATTTCAGGTTTCCTGGCAGCTCGCACAATGCTTTTATCCTTCAACAATCCAGAATTCCACCACTGTTTAAGGAAATGCAAAGATCCAAGGCCTAGCGGCCAGGAGACTTTGGCTACCAACCATTGCTGTGGTTCATGACTCCCCTTCATTCGCCATCTATTGCAGCAGAGAAGAGGTGCAATGATGCACACGCTTCCACTATGCTACCATTATGGAGCATATTAAAGCAGAAGTTTCTCTGTCTGGATCATTCAGAGTGAGTCCTGCAGTACAATCAGGACATTTTCTTAGAGCAGCATGTTCTAGAGCCCACCAGAGAGCAGGCTATTCTTGATCTGGTAATATGTAATGAGACAGGATTAATTAATGACCTCATTGCAAAGGAGCCTCTAGGTAGCAGTGATCACAATATGATTGAATTTCGCATTCAGTGTGAGGGAGAGAAGAGTAAGTCTAAGACTAGTGTTTTAAACTTAAATAAGGGCAATTATGAGGGCATGAAGACAGAGCTGGCTATAGTGAACTGAGAAGGGATATGTCAGTAGAAATGCAGTGGCAGACATTTAATGAGATATTTCATAACACTCAGCAAAGATACATTCCAGTCAGAAAGAAAGACTCTGGGGAAGGACGTACAATCCGTGGCTAACTAAGGAAGTTAAAGATAGTATCAAATTCTGTCAAAAAGAAGAAGGAGGCATATGACATGCATAGACAGCTGGGATCAAGTGGATCCCTTGAAGAGTATAGAGATTGCCGGAGTAGAGTTAAGAGAGAAATCAGGAGGGCAAAAAGGGGACATGAGATTGCTTTGGCAGATAAGGCAAAGGAGAATCCAAAGAGCTTCTACAAATACATAAAGGGCAAAAGAGTAACTAGGGAGAGAGTAGGGCCTCTTAAGGATCAACAAGGTCATCTATGTGCGGAACCACAAGAGATGGGTGAGATCCTGAATGAATATTTCACATCGGTATTTACGGTTGAGAAAGGCATGGATGTTAGGGAACTTGGGGAAATAAATAGTGATGTCTTGAGGAGTGTACATATTACAGAGAGGGAGGTGCTGGACGTCTTAACGCGCATCAAGGTAGATAAATCTCCGGGACCTGATGAAATGTATCCCAGGACGTTATGGGAGGTTAGGGAGGAAATTGCGGGTCCCCTAGCAGAGATATTTGAATCATCGACAGCTACAGGTGAGGTGCCTGAAGATTGGAGGGTAGCAAATGTTGTGCCTTTGTTTAAGAAGGGCGGCAGGGAAAAGCCTGGGAACTACAAACCGGTGAGCCTGACATCTGTAGTGGGTAAGTTGTTAGAGGGTATTCTGAGAGAGGATCTACAGGCATTTGGAGAGGCAGGGACTGATTAGGAACAGTCAGCATGGTTTTGTGAGAGGAAAATCATGTCTCACGAATTTGATTGAGTTTTTTGAAGGGGTAACCAAGAAGATAGATGAGGGCTGTGAGTAGACGTGGTCTACATGGACTTTAGCAAAGCCTTTGACAAGGTACCGCATGGTAGGTTGTTACATAAGGTTAAATCTCACGGGATCCAAGGTGAGGTAGCCAATTGGATACAAAATTGGATTGACGACAGAAGACAGAGGGTGGTTGTAGAGGGTTGTTTTTCAAACTGGAGGCCTGTGACCAGCGGTGTGCCTTAGGGATCGGTGCTGGGTCCGCTGTTATTTGTCATTTATATTAATGATTTGGATGAGAATTTAGGAGGCATGGTTAGTAAGTTTGCAGATGACACCAAGATTGGTGGCATTGTGGACAGTGAAGAAGGTTATCTAGGATTGCAACGGGATCTTGATAAATTGGGCCAGTGGGCCGATGAATGGCAGATGGAGTTTAATTTAGATAAATGTGAGGTGATGCATTTTGGTAGATCGAATCGGGCCAGGACCTACTCCGTTAATGGTAGGGCGTTGGGGAGAGTTATAGAACAAAGAGATCTAGGAGGACAGGTTCATAGCTCCTTGAAAGTGGAGTCACAGGTGGATAGGGTGGTGAAGAAGGCATTCAGCATGCTTGGTTTCATTGGTCAGAACACTGAATACAGGAGTTGGGATGTCTTATTGAAGTTGTACAAGACATTAGTTAGGCCACACTTGGAATACTGTGTACAGTTCTGGTCACCCTATTATAGAAAGGATATTATTAAACTAGAAAGAGTGCAGAAAAGATTTACTAGGATGCTACCGGGACTTGATGGTTTGACTTATAGGGAGAGGTTGGATAGACTGAGACTTTTTTCCCTGGAGAGTAGGAGGTTTAGGGGTGATCTTATAGAAGTCTATAAAATAATGAGGGGCATAGATAAGGTAGATAGTCAAAAATTTTTCCCAAAGGTAGGGGAGTCTATAACGAGGGGGCATAGATTTAAGGTGAGAGGGGAGAGATACAAAAGGGTCCAGAGGGGCAATTTTTTCACTCAAAGGGTGGTGAGTGTCTGGAACGAGCTGCCAGAGGCAGTAGTAGAGGCGGGTACAATTTTGTCTTTTAAAAAGCATTTGGACAGTTACATGGGTAGGATGGGTATAGAGGGATATGGGCCAAGTGCAGGCAATTGGGACTAGCTTGGTGGTATAAACTGGGCGACATGGACATGTTGGGCCGAAGGGCCTGTTTCCATGTTGTAAACTTCTATGATTCTATGAAATTGAAAGAAAAAGCATACAATTCCGCGAAGATTAGTGGCAGGTCAGAAGATTGGTCAGAATATAAAAAACAGCAAAGAATGACTAAAAGAATAATAAGGAGGGAGAAATTAGAGTATGAGAGAAAGCTAGCTAGAAATATAAAAACAGATAGTAAGAGTTTCTACAGGTATTTAAAAAGGAAAAGAGTAAGTAAAGTGAGCGTTGGTCCTCTGGAGAGTGAGTCTGGGGAAATAATAATGGAGAATAAGGAAATGGCGAATGAATTGAACAGATATTTTGCGTCCGTCTTCGCTGTAGAGGATACAAATAACATGCCAGAAATAATAGTCAATCAGGAGGGGAAAGGGAGGGAGGAACTTAAAACATTTACAATCACCAGGGAAAGAGTTTTGAAAAAAATATCAGAACTAAAAGCTGACAAGTCCCCAGGTCCTGACAGATTTCATCCTAGGGTCTTAAAAGAAGTGGCTGCAGAGATAGTAGATGCATTGGTATTAATTTTCCAAAATTCCCTCGATTCTGGAAGGATCCCATCAGATTGGAAAATAGCGAATGTAACTCCTCTATTCAAGAAAGGAGGGAGACAGAAAGCAGGAAACTACAGGCCAGTTAGCTTAATATCTGTCATAGGGAAAATGCTAGAATCTATTATTAAGGAGGTTATAGCAGGGCACTTGGAAAATCTCAATGCAATCAGGCAGAGTCTACACTGCTTTGTGAAAGGGAAATTGTGTTTAACTAATTTATTAGAGTTCTTTGAGGAAGTAACAAGCAACATGGATAAAGGAGATCCTGTGGATGTGGTGTACTTGGATTTCCAGAAGGCTTTTGACAAGGTGCCACATCAAAGGCTACTACACAAAATAAGAGCTCATGGTGTAGGGGGTAAAGGGTAGGCATAAATGGGTCATATTCAGGTTGGCAAGATGTAACGAGTGGAGTGCCACAAGGATCAGTGCTTGGGCCTCAACTATTTACAATCTATATCAATGACTTGGATGAAGGGACCGAATGTATGGTTGTTAAATTTGTTGTACCATAAAGATAGGTAGGAAAGTAAGTTGTGAAGAGGACATAAGGAGTCTGCAAAGGGATATAGATGGGTTAAGTGAGTGGGCAAAAATTTTGCAGATGGAGTATAATGTGGGAAAATGTGAACTTGTCCACTTTGGCAGGAGAAATAGAAAAGCAGTATATTATTTAAATGGAGAGAGATTGCAGAACTCTGAGGTACAGAGGGATCTGTGTCTCGTAGTACATGAATCACAAAAAGTTAGTATGCAGGTACAGCAAGTGATTAGGAAGGCAAATGGAATGTTGTCATTTATTGCAAGGGGAATGGAATATAAAAGTAGAGATGTTTTACTACAGTTGTATAGGGCATTGGTGAGACCACATCTAGAATACTGTGTGCAGTTTTGGTCTCCTTATTTAAGAAAGGACATAATTGCTTTGGAGGTGGTTCAGAGAAGGTTCACTCGACTGATTCCTGGGATGAGGGGGTTATCTTATAAGGAAAGTTTGGACAAGTTAGGCGTATACACTGGAGTTTAGAAGAATGAGAGATGATCTTATTGAAACATATACGATCCTGAGGGGACTAGAAGGGGTAGATGCTGAGGGGATGTTTCCCCTTGTGGGAGAGACTAGAACTAGGGGTCACAGTTTAAAAATAAGGGGTCTCCCATTTATGACGGAGATGAGGAGAATTTTTTTCTCTCAGAGGGTCATGAGTCTGTGGAACTCCCTTCCCCAGACAGCAGTGGAGGAAGGGTCATTGAATATTTTTAAGGCTGAGTTAGATAGATTCCTGATTAACAAGGGTGTAAAGTTTATAGTAGGTAGACGGGAAAGTAGGGTTGAGGTCACAATCAGATCAGCCATGATCTTATCAAATGGCAGAGCAGGCTTTAGGGGCCGAATGGCCTACTTCTGCTCTTAATTTGTATGTTCATATGTTATAATCCAAAATAATCATGACCCGCTGTGTTCTCCATAATTTGAGTATCGACGGGATCATCCACCTGGAATGAGGTAGAAATGGAGCAAGCAGAGGAGGAGCAGAATGACTTGCTAGATGAAGAACTAGAAAAGAAAGAAAGAAAGACTTGCATTGATGTAGCGCCTTTCATGACTTCAGGACATCCCAAAGTGCTTTACAGCCAATGAAGTACTTTTGAAGTGTAGTCATTATTGTAATGTAGAAAACACAGCAGCCAATTTGCGCACGGCAAGGTCCCACAAACAGCAATGTGATGATGACCGGATAATCTGCTTTTGTGATGTTGGTTTTGGGATAAATTTTGTTCAGGACACAGGGAATAACTCCCTTGCTCTTCTTCAAAATAGTTCCATGGGATATTTTACATCCACCTGAGAGGGCAAACAGGGGCTCGATTTAACATCCCATCTGAAAGTCAGCACCTCCGACAGTGCAGCACTCCCTAGATTTTTGTGCTCAAGTCTCTGGAGTGGGATGTGAATCCACAATCTTCTGAGTCAGGGGTGAGAGTGCTACCCACTGAGCCACCGTTGACAGCTAGATAGAATAGAAGACAGCAAATCTCCTACTTGTAGATCCATCTGGAGAAACCTTATCACGGAGACACTCTCCCGACCATTTCAGTCATTGTAACACAGCCATAGAAACATAGAAACATAGAAAATAGGAGCAAGAGTAGGCCATTCGGCCCTTCGGGTCTGCTCCACCATTCAAAAATATCATGGCTGATCGTCTAACTCAGTACCCAGTTCCCGCTTTTTCCCCATATCCCTTGATCCCTTTAGCATTAAGAAATATATCTATCTCCTTCTTGAATACATCTAATGACTTGGCCTCCACTGCCTTCTGTGGTAGAGAATTCCGCAGGTTCACCACCCTCTGAGTGAAGAAATTTCTCCTCATCTCGGTTCTAAATGGCATACCCTGTATCCTGAGACTGTGACCCCTGGTTCTGGACTCCCCAGCCATCAGGAACATCCTCTCTGCATCTAGTCTGTCTAGTCCTGTTAGAATTTTATATGTTTCGATGAGATCACCTCTCATTCTTCTAAACTCTAGTGAATATAGGCCTAGTCAACACAATCTCTCCTCATACGTCAGTCCTGCCATCCCAGGAATTAGTCTGGTAAACCTTCGTTGCACTCCCTCCATGGCAAAGACATCCTTCCTTAGATAAGGAGACCAAAACTGCACACAATACTCCAGATGTGGTCTCACCAAGGCCCTGTATAACTGCAGTAAGACATCCCTGCTCCTGTACTCAAATCCTCTTGCAATGAAGGCCAACATACCATTCGCCTTCCTAACTGCTTGCTGCACCTGAATGCTTGCTTTCAGCGACTGGTGTACAAGGACACCCAGGTCTCGTTGCACCTCCCTATTTCCCAATCTATCACCATTCAGATAATAATCTGCCTTTCTGTTTTTACAACTAAAGTGGATAACCTCACATTTATCCACGTTATACTGCATCTGCCATGTTCTTGCCCACTCACCCAACTTGTCTAAATCACATTGGAGCCTTTTTGCATCCTCCTCACAGCTCACATTCCACCCCAGCTTTGTGTCGTCTGCAAATTTGGAAATGTTACATTTAGTTCCCTCATCCAAATCATTGATATACATTGTGAATAGCTGGGGCCCAAGCACTGATCCCTGTTGTACCCCACTAGTCACTGCCTGCTACCCGGAAAAAGACCTGTTTATTCCTGTCTGTCAACCAATTCTCAATCCATGCCAGTATATTCCCCCCAATCCCATGTGCTTTAATTTTGCACACTAACTTCTTGTGTGGGACCTTATCAAAAGCCTTCTGAAAATCCAAATACACCACATCCACTGGTTCTCCCCTATCTATTCTACTAGTTACATCCTCAAAAAACTCCAGTAGATTTGTTAAGCATGATTTCCCTTTCATAAACCCATGCTGACTTTGTCCAATCCCGTTAATACCTTCCAAGTGTTCTGTTATCACATCTTTTATAATAGACTCTAGCATTTTCCCCACTACTGATGTTAGGCTAACTGGTCTGTAATTCCCTGTTTTTCTCTCCCTCCTTTTTTAAATAGTGGGGTTACATTTGCCACCCTCCAATCTGTAGGAACTGTTCCAGAGTCTATAGAATTTTGGAAGATGATCACCAATGCATCCACTATTTCCAGGGCCACTTCCTTTAGTACTCTGGGATGTAGATTATCAGGCCCTGGGGATTTGTCAGCCTTTAGCCCCATTAATTTCCCTAGCACTATTTTCTTACTAATACTGGTTTCCTTCAGTTCCTCCCTCTCACTGGACCCTTGGTTCCCTAACATTTCTGGGAGGTTATTTGTGTCCTCCTTTGTGAAGACAGAAGCAAAGTATGTGTTTAATTGTTCTGCCATTTTTTTGTTCCCCATTATAATTTCCCCCATTTCTGACTGTAAGGGACCTACATTTGTCTTTACTAATCTTTTTCTCTTGACATATTTATAGAAGCTTTTACAGTCAGTTTTTATGTTCCCTGCTAGTTTACTTTCATACTCTATTTTCCCCCTCTAAATCAATCTCTTTGTCCTCCTTTGCTGAATTTTGAACTGCTCCCAATCCCCAGGCTTGCCGCTTTTTCTGGCAATTTTATATGTCTCCTCTTGGAGCTAATACTATCCCTAATTTCTTTTGTAAGCCACAGTTGAGCCACCTTTTCTGTTTTATTTTTGCACCAAACAGGAATGAATAATTGCTGTAATTCCTGCACACGTTCTTTAAATATTAGCCATTGCCTATCCACCATCATCCCTTTTAGTAAAGTTCCCCAATCTATCATAGCCAACTCGTACCTCATACTTTCGTAATTTCCTTTATTTAGATTCAGGGCCCTAGTTTCAGATTCAACTACTTCACTCTCTATCTTAATGAGGAATTCGATCATATTATGGTCGCTCTTCCCTAAGGGACCCCGCACAACAAGATTGTTAATCCTTTCTCATTGCACAATACCCAGTCTAGGATCGCCTGTTCTCTAGTTGGTTCCTCAACGTATTGGTCTAGAAAACTATCACGTACACACTCCAGGAATTCCTCCTCCACAGTATTATTGCTAATTTAGTTTGACCAATCTATATGTAGATTAAAGTCACCCATGATTATAGTTGTACCCTTCTTGCATGCGTCTCTAATTTCGTGTTTAATGCCCTCCCCTACATCTCCACTACTGTTTGGGGGCCTATAGACAACCCCCACCAATGTTTTCTGCTCCTTGGTGTTTCTTAGCTCCACCCATACAGATTCCACATTGTGATTTTCCGAGCCAATATCCTTCCTCACTATTGCATTGATTTCCTCCTTTACTAACAACGCTACCCCACCTCCTTTCCCTTTTTGCCTGTCCTTCCTAAATATTGAATGCCCCTGGATGTTCAGTTCACATCCTTGGTCACCCTGCAGCCATGTCTCCGTAATCGCAACTATATCATAAGCATTAGTATTTATCTGCGCTGTTAATTCATCTAGCTTATTGCGAATGCTCCGCGCATTAAGACACAATGCCTTCAGACTTGTCTTTTTAAGATTGCTAGTTATCTTAGTTTTATTTTGCACTATGGCCCTATTTGTTTTTTGCCCTTGTTTTCTCTGCCTTCCACTATTTCTTCTTCCCGTTCTGTCTTTTGTTTCTATCCTTGTTTCCCCCTCCTCTGTCTCCCTGATCAGGTTGCCATCCCCCTGCCATTCTGGTTTAAACCTTCCCCAACAGCACTAGCAAACACCTCCGCGAGGACATCGGTCCCGGTCCTGCTTGGGTGTAACCCGTCCTGCTTGTACAGGTCCCACCTTCCCCAGAACCGGTCCCAATGTCCCAGGAATCTAAATCCCTCCCTCCTACACCATCCCTGCAGCCATGCATTCATCTGGTCTATTCTCCTGTTCCTATACTCACTAGCACGTGGCACTGGTAGTAATCCTGAGATCACTACCTTTGAGGTCCTGCTTTTTAATTTATCTCCTAACTCCTTAAATTCACCTCGCAGGACCTCATCCCTTTCTTTTAATCTATGTCGTTGGTACCGATATGGACCACGACTACTGGCTGTTCACCCTCTCCCTCCAGAATGCCCTGCAGCCGCTCCGTGACACCCTTGACCCTAGCACCAGGGAGGCAACATACCATCCTGAAGTCACATTTACGGCCACAGAAACGCCTATCTGTTCCCCTTACAATTGAATCCCCTATCAATATAGCCCTGCCACTCTTATTCCTCCCCTCCTGTGCCTCAGAGCCACCTGTGGTGCCACGAACTTGGCTCTTGCTGCTTTCCCCTCTCCAAGTCTCCCTCCCAATCATCTTGTGCAAGAAAAACATCCATGAGAAGCCAACCCATTATCCATCTATAAACCTTCTTACCAACAAAGTACAGAAATCAGACCTTCCTGATCTTTGAAAAATAAAACTCTGCACCAAGCATCATCTGGATCCAATACATTTATTTCACAGAATTCCAATGTTTCACAATCAATCTAGCTCTTCTCAACACAATGTTTTTCCTTTCTGATAGTGGGTATTTTGGATAGCTAGTTTGGTGTTTCATTTACCTGGTTCTCCTGTTTCAGGATGGGGCCGGAGGATGGCAGTTGTTACTGTTATGTTCCAGGATCCGAGGTGGCTCTTGATCTCTGTGTGCTTGCATACCAGATAGGCCTGCTTCGGGTTACAGCACTTCCGCTGCTGCAGGGGCTACCTGGTCATGCATGCTTTTAGGCCCCTGTGCAATCATGGTGGGGGAGGGGGGGCGCGGGTAGGGGGGAAGACTGATAGTTCATAAGTGGAGCCATCTGAAGAGAGGGCACCAACATCCACTGTCTGTTCCAAATTTCCCCTTCTCTCTGTCTCTCCGACACTCAGACTCCATGACAGGTGCTCTGGCAACATCTATCCCGCAACCAGCACCACTAAAACAGATTATCTGGTCATTTATCTTGTTGCAAATTGGTGGAATTATTTCCCTACATTACAACAGTGACTACACTTCAAAAGTATTTCAATGGTTATAAAACGCTTTGGGACATGAAAGGGGCTATTAAAATACAAGTTTGTTCTTTCTTTTAAATGCAGGGCTATGGAATTCTCAGCCCACATCCTGTGTAAGAACATAAGATCATAAGAACTAGGAGCAGGAGTAGCCATACGGCCCCTCAAGCCTGCTCCACCATTCAATCAGATCATTGCTGATCTTCTACCTCACCTCCACTTTCCCACCCTATCCCAATATCCCTGATTCCCTTAGTGTCCAAAAATTTATTGATCTCAGTCTTGAATATATTCAACGGCTGAGCATCCACAGCCCTCTGAGGTAGAGAATTCCAAAGATTCACAACCCTTTCAGTGAAAAAAAATTTCCTCATCTTGATCCTAAATGGCTGACCCCTTATCTTGAGAAGCCGCTAGAGCAGGCTCTCCCATCCTCTGTTGCGAGGCCTCCTCTTCTTCCTTCTCCTACGTTTCCTGTTCCTGCTCTCCAGTGCTCAAACATTCCATCCCAGTGCATCCCTCATACTGTCTATATATATCATCCCAAGTGGATGTAACTGGGCAGCATGCCAAGTTTTGGAATTGTGACTGTGTGCTTGATGAAGTAAGTGCTTCTTCAGAAGGCAGGCCACAGCCCTGCGTGCCACGGCCTTCATGATCTTCCTTTCATGGCAGGGAAACAGTGTATCCCACTTCTGTCGTACTCCTTGCAACAGCTACTCAATGGCCTTGTCATTAAATCTCCTATACTACCAACCCTCTTTACTGGCATGCTAATGGATTGTCTAGTATTTGTTCTCCAGCTGCCATGAAATCTTACTCCTTTGTGCTGCCACTTTAAAAATTATCTTCTGGCAAAAATCACTTCTCAGAAGCTCTCCAAGATATTTGTTGGCTTCCGCACTAATCACCCAGGCTCAGGCTTCCCTGTTCCCTCCACAGGCTCCCCAAGACGTCAAGATGCTCCAGCCCATTTACACATCCCAGGCCTTTAAGGCCTGTGGCAGCACTTCACTTTGCTGCGCCTTCATGACTGTGGCTAATAGGACCTGCCCACATTCCGCCCACAATATACAAATTAGCTCAAGAAGAAATTGGGGCACAGAAAAGTGATGTCAACTGCACTGCTATTCTATTGTGCTACCCGTGCATAGTGTATCTTCCCATTCTAAGTAGTGCTTTAGTCCAGCATTGTGGTTTTTTTGGTTTGTTGCTCTTTGCAGGGTACTAGAAAGTTCACTAGGAAGTTGTCATTACAGAGGCTGTGGCATCATCAGTTCTAGTTTGGTGAAGGCGGTGAAGGGGTGTGTGTGTGCTGTTGGCCTTAGCTAGAAAGCTTTGTTTAGGTGGCAGCTGTAGAAGCTTGTGAAGCGTTTGCTAAAATATTTTTTGAGGGAGGGAAGCAGTCTTGCTGAGCAAATTGCCCTGTTAACAGTGGGTACTCTCTGATGGTGGCTGTAAACTTATAGTTGTTTTCATTTGTTTTTAAATGTCTCACGTCGGTAATTCTGGTTATAGTATCTCATGTATTTGGAATAAATTCCATAGTCCACATAGGTGAGAAAAGAAACAAGCACCACATCCTGCATGGGGCCAATTATGTTGTATAGACAAATTATTTTCAACAGAAATTACAAACCCCTTTCAATAATACAACAATTTTTATCTGTCCAACTACTTAACAAAGCCCTTTAGAGCAGGGGTGTCCCAAATTTGTCTTTGTGGACCTCATTGTTGGGTACCTTGGAGTCTTGAGGGCCATGTATAAAATTTAAATGCAAGTTTCCATTAATTTATCTGTATCTCAAATTGCTGATACTAACGGATCTTGATGTTCTGATTTACGATTAAACCACCAATAAGGCAACAGCACTAACAACAGCCTTTTCCAAACCTACAAAATTCAAACAGGACAAACCAATGAATAAGAAACATAGGGTTGCCTGGCTTCCAGGGCTGGCTTGCCAGGGGTCAAGGGTCGTATTGTGGCCCCAGGTCCCCAAGTTGGACAACCCTGCTTTAGGTTTTATGTTTAGGTTTTATATCAAATCAAACGATACACACATAATTCATAAAAACATCATTAAGTGAATGACTATGCCCTGTAAGAAAAATACTTAACTACAAATTATGCCAACATACCTATGTAAATAGTTTGGTAGACACCAATTATTGTCAGAGATTTGGAAACAAATCCAGAGCACTATTTTCTATTTTGAATTTTTGTCTCTTTTTGAATAACTGTTTGTTGACTTTTTCTCATAAATATAAGTGACCATACAAATAAACTACTTGTACTTAACTCTATTTGCCACGGTTGTACTGTTGAGCCTGCCAGCTCTTTTGTTTCTCTCTTTGCATCTTTTAATGACAGGAACATTAATAACCTTAATAAATGATAACTTGTATTTATAGAAGAATAATTGTATAAGAAATTGATTGATTATAATGTGCATTCTGCAATGTTGACAAAAGATGTCTGAGCTCACTGGCTCCCACCATCTTTTGTATCTATTTTACGCCATGATTCACCTTTTGATTGGAAGATCAAAATAAAAAAAATAAATCGCAGTTATATTTAACAAGGTTACTTTATTTACTGTTGTATTGTTGCAGTTCCAGTCAGTTCTGGTTGCTATTGAGTCATAACAAATAGTCCAACCCTGGCAAATAGTTAAGTCAAAAAGAAAAGGTTTACTGTGAGCACCATCACAAACGCTGTGCTGAATTCTCACATACCTGCTAAGTTTCATGAAGATAAAATGCTTTCATGCCATTTCTAAACTTAGTGCAAGGTTCCATTCTTCAATGTCTCTGGTTGATTTAATTAAACTCGTCAACACACCCAAAAACTCCACATGGGCCTCTAATACTCGAGGTGGACTTTGTTCAGAGACCTTGAATTGTATCAGTGCGAAGTCACTGAAGTTTTTTCAATATTGTGCAACATTTATGATAAGATTATTTTTATCGTGACAACAAAGTGTTCCTCGGAGCTCACATGGGCCCTGTTATAGGCCTGACTGTATGTGCTGCTGATTCTGTTGCAGGCATGATGATATTTTTAAGTTCGCTGTATTCATTTGATTTCTGACGATTCCAGAAGTTGGACAGTTTTCATCACAATGTTCACCTCCGAATGACTGCATTGCTTAGGGTGCATTCACACTGTAACTGTAGCATTCGGGTGAAGAGTTTCACTTCACACCAATACTGCAGTTATAGGGTAAATGCATTCTGAATCCAGAGACAATGCCCAACCTGACACTGGAGTGAAGCAAAGTGGAGTGACAACCCACTTCACTTCTGAGTTAGTTCGGACCTTAACACCCAAATTACACCACACCAACTGAAACTGAAAATGCAATTTGTTTCCCAATCTGATGTTTATCCAGCTGGTTTTCGAGGGGGTAATGGATATAGCATCACGTGCATTTACTGAGAGTTTGTTCCATATATTCACTAATATTGCATGGAGAGTTTTTTGTAATCTTGCTCGGACTTCAATTTTAAAGCTGTATCCTCTAGTTCCGTGCACACAGGCCAAGTCAAATCACATCTCTAACATTTATACCTCAGTATTTTGAAGACCTGGATTATCATGCTACCCTCAGCTTCAGTAATTTGTGGGTGCAATTTGTCTACTTTAAGAGCATCTCATCTATCCATCACCCGTTTAGAACCATATTAATTATTAGTTACATACTGTCCGTCTACTTCTTTGCATTTCCTAAATTTTTTATATCTAATGAGTAACTTTTCCTACTCTTCCTGAGTGAAGATGGATGTCAGGTAATGCTTTAATTAACTTTATTTATTTGTCCCTGGATTCCACTTCCAGCTATAATTTTATGTAAAACAATATTTTTTTGCCATTGTTTACTTGTATATGTTCAAAAAATCCATTATTAGTACAATATGGTCTCAGCAATCATATTTTCAGTGTTCTCTTTGCTTTTGCTTGTCTATATAATTTGCCCAATCTCCCTTCTTAAAGATTCCTTGTCTATTCTGAAAGCCTTCTCTTTACACCCCGACTTAACCAAATTGTCCTCCATTGACTTTAAATCTTTTTAAAAATTTGATTGTAACCTCACCAACAATCTATTTGTTAAAATAAATGATTGCCTTGAGTATCATTGTGAATGTCGCTCATCATTCCATGTGATTGATGCTGGTTGTGTGATTAACACAGACCAATCCAAGGCAAGAATCATAATAAAGGACACAAAGAAAGCAGCTATGTTTGAACCCATTCTGGTTAATAAAGGTCAAAGTAGACTCAGAAGGGTTTCTCCCAGCCTGAGTGCAAGATCTAGGACCAAACTATGAGGTGGATTTGTGGCAAAAAGGGGAAGTGGTTGCAGGGAGGGCAGGATCGAGCATACGCTGATCTGTCACAAAATCATGAAGGGTTTAGATAAAGTAAATAAAGAGAAACTGTTCCCATTGTCAGAAGGGTCAAGAACCAGAGGACACAGATTTAAGGTGATTGGCAAAAGAACCAAAGGCGATATGAGGAAAAACGTTTTTACACAGCGAGTAGCTATGATCTGATTGCGCTGCCTCAAAGGGTGGTCATGATGTGGAGTAAGAACGGGATATGACGCTCGACTCATCGATCGACAGTTCCGACGGGCCACAGCAAAAAATCGCATAGACCTCCTCAGGAGACTAACACGGGACGCAACCAACAGAGTACCCTTTGTCGTCCAGTACTTCCCCGGAGCGGAGAAACTACGCCATGTTCTCCGCAGCCTTCAACATGTCATCAATGACGACGAACACCTCGCTATGGCCATCCCCACACCTCCACTACTCGCCTTTAAACAGCCACCCAACCTCAAACAGACCATCGTTCGCAGCAAATTACCCAGCTTTCAAGAGAACAGCGTCCACGACACCACACAACCCTGCCGCGGTAACCTCTGCAAGACATGCCAGATCATCGACACAGATACCACCATCACACGAGAGGACACCACCCACCAGGTGCATGGTTCATACTCCTGTGACTCGGCCAACGTTGTCTACCTCATACGTTGCAGGAAAGGATGCCCCGGAGCATGGTACATTGGCGAGACCATGCAGACACTGCGACAACGGATGAACGGACACCGCGCAACAATCGCCAAACAGGAGGGTTCCCTCCCAGTCGGGGAACACTTCAGCAGTCAAGGACATTCAGCCACCGACCTTCGGGTAAGCGTACTCCAAGGCGGCCTTCGAGACACACGACAACGCAAAATCGTCGAGCAGAAATTGATAGCCAAGTTCCGCACCCATGAGGACGGCCTCAACCGGGATCTTGGGTTCATGTCACGCTACACGTTACCCCACCAGCGAACAAATGTTATCTGTTTTTAATATAACGGGTCAGTTGCTGTCTTTTCTATGTTTCTACCTCTCTATCTCTATTTTTTTTGTTTGTTGTTTTTTTTTTGGTGATTTGTATATTCTGTGAGACCTGGCAGGTAACACCTGTCTGTCTGCACACTGATTGCCTTGGCAACGGGCAGTTGAAAAAACTGTCTGTTATCACCAGCATTGTTCTGTGAATTATAAATGCGATTTCATTTCGAGGACTTCATTTCCGCATCGTTCACCTGAGGAAGGAGGTAGCCTCCGAAAGCTTGTGAATTTAAAATAAAATTGCTGGACTATAACTTGGTGTTGTAAAATTGTTTACAATTGTCAAAGGGTGGTGGAAGCAGATTCAATTGTGACTTTCAAAAAGGAATTGGATAAATACTTGAAGGGAAAAAAATTGCAGGGCTAAGGGGAAAGAATGGGGGAATGGGACCAACTGGATTGCTCTTACAAAGAGCTGGCATGGGCTCAATGGGCCAAATAGCCTCCTTCTGTGCTGTAACCATTCTACGATTCTATGTTGGAGAAGGAGTCTGTCTCATGGTTCACCTCTTTGCCAAAGTGTCTCACAAGAAGACCTGAATTAAGTAATTGGTGATGAGTTACACTGGTTTGTGACACTAGATTTGGATGTTTGGAACATCCAGGTAGCTGGTGCATCATGAGCTGCTTTGTGTAGGGCCTATCATCACACTGAAGGCAGATGTCTGTCATATAGTTGATAAGGAAATTCTGGGAATTGGAATGACAACTGATGGTACACATTATCTGGAGGCCAGGTATGAGATTACGCACTCATATATCTAGGGTTCGTACGATATGTTCTCAGCAATCTCATTTTCCATGTTCTCTTTGCTTTTGCTTGTCTTTACAATTATTTGGATTGCAAAGTGTAAAATGGATGCCGCTGAATCTCCATGCCTCCAACTGTTTGATGGAATATGGTACAGGCAATGGTCAGGAGGATGGTTGCAATACACTCACAGATTTTATGGTGAGTTATGCTGCTCACCTTACCACTCATGAGAAGCTCCAAGTGCCTGCTGCCCTTGTTGTGAGGGCTCAAACCCATGCTTGTCAGTTGTCTAATGAGCAACAAATAACAATTCTCCTTTGGGGGAAGGGAAGAAATGTAAACAGGTTCTCTTTGGGGTTGAGGTGGCTCAAGATACCATATTTGGCTATGAAAGTTCAGAACCAGGTCAACCTTCAATGGCAGACTCAGTAACCTGTTATAACAGCCAGGCAGGTGCATAATACTCTAGGGCACTGATGTTTGACCAGTAAGTCAGGAACCTGGAGGGGTAGTCCTGTCACCGGGAACTGGGATTCTTCCTACTCAGCTCCAGAAAGCCTTGCAAGTCAATTCGCTAATGGGTAGGGTCTTGTTGAACAAGCAGCAGGAAGCTTGCTGGCGCTCTGTGTTGATTTTCTACACAGTTTTAGCTGGTTCAAGTAAAGAAGTGCCCCTACTCGCAGTGCGGGGCGGGGAGTGGAGGGGTCCCTAAACCTCGACTTCACCAACTGTATGCTCTCTGAAATTGTGCAAGTGGATTGTGACCTTAAAGAGTGAGAGAGAGAGAGAGTGCACCACATATCAAGCAACCAAGAGCTCTTGAACATGATGATGAGTTTCCACATATGTCAGACAGTTGACTAACAAAAAAAAATGTCTAGGCCAATTCTAGTCCCAGGTTCTCATCTTCCAGTCTATCAGCCTCACTCTTTCTGATATCTTGCCACCTCCTGCCTGCTCCAGGTGTCCTTCACCATTCCACTGTCTCTTGTCATCCGTGCCAGATGTTATTACTCTCCTGGACTCTCAATGCCTATGCTACATCTGCTTCACTTTCCATGAGCCACACCATGAGTATTTTGGTTCTAATGGTATTTTTATTGAATATGCTTTATTTTTGTGTCAAGTGTAAAAGTAAATACCACTCGAAGATAGGATGAAAATCACTCTCAAATGGATTTATCCAGAGATCAGGAAAAAAAAAATGGCCAGTAACTGGGCAATATGGTTGTAATTTCAAAGGTGTCTTCTGAAAAATAAGTTACCTTAATGTAACCTTAAAATATTTAATTTGTGCGAATGTGTCCAGTTAGCCTTTATTCACCATTTTATTAAGAATGATTGCTACTCAGCTTTGTTAAATATTTATAAATTGTATTAAACCATCCCTTTTAATTGTATAAGCAAAAGGTTGTGGTATATAATAACCTTGTATAGAAATACTTAGTAGAAAGGGTTCATCTAAGCTGTCTATGTTCTTGAAGGAGAATAGCTGTTTCACCCTCTCCAACATCAAAGAAATGTGGCTGGTGTGTCTATCCTCTATAAAATCATGATCAAATAAACATCACAGATGTTGCCAGCACTTAAGTCAGATTTTGTGTTTCTATGAGGAAAAAAAGGAGTTGCTGGAATTGCATTGCAATATTCCTTATCAACGCAAAACACATCATCATTAGCAAAGTTTCAAAAGCTTCACAGACTGCTTCTCTTACCTGTTGATCCTTCTTCCAGAGTTGTTAACTGGTACTCAATCCCTTGTATACTGATATTTAAAGGCAGAAGTAACCATCACTTATTGGTCAAGGGTTGCTGAAGCACACCTTAAGATGTGGAATATCTGTTGTGCATTGATATCATAGGTTTTTCCAAATTCTTCTGTGCTTTTAGAAACCACAAAGGATCTGTTTTTTGAGACTGTGTTGCAGTGGTCTCCTGCTGCATCCTGTTGTTATGCTGTATAATTTTGTTTATAGAATATACCCTTTTGGTGTCAATTTAAACCCAATTCATCCCAGAGGTGAGTTATATTCTAAGGCTGATTCAGATACATGTCAGTACAACTTAATGGTGGACTTATGGCTTGCTCCTTCTCCAGCCAATCAGTTAAATTTCCTGATCTGCTTGTCACATATCCTGTATCACTTTATTCTGTCCGTTGTTCACCATTCAGTGACTGTTTGTGCTCCTTAGGTGACAGATGTCAATGGAATGGAAGGTCAGTATCAAGTACCAATGAACATAAAATCGCCAGATGCAGAGCAAAAATATCCCTATGCTCTGCCTTAATGAGTTTAATGGCCAACTCAGAAAAAAACAGTAATGAATCTGTCCACTTCTGACACCAGACATCATTAGGACTTCTATGAATGAAATTACCTATTTAGTCCAACTTGTGGTTTACTGAGGACAGATTTGTCCCATAAGAACTTGATTCAGGATGTGGTGTCAAATTGAAGCGATATGTGACTACCACCTGCAAGGAGTTTCATTCCACTTTGCTCCAGATTCAGATCAGGCCATTATTTCAGATTTACACTGTAAGTTTAGTGTTGATACAAAGCTGAAATTAGTTGCATCAACACTAAATTTGCAGTTTAAATGCACTCTGATACTCCTAGATTCATTTAGGAACATAGGAATTGCTAGACGAGAAAGACCAAGGTCCAACTAGTTTGTCTTCTACCATCCTGGTAGTTGCATGATACAATGATAATGGAGTATAATGGATTTAACTTACAGACAGCAGAGAAAAGAACTTCCATGCCATAAATCAAGACAGAGATTCAAGCCTACATTCTCTGAAGTGTGATGTTTGATTTTAAACAAACACAAAGAAGCAAAAATAGTTTGCCTACATTAATGTAGACATTATTCAGCAATTGAACATGTGGGCATAGGAAAAAAAGAGACAATAATTTGCAACCATGGAGCTCCTTCTTGTGAGGAAGCACTTGGCTGCAGCTTGGCACTTGCTCCGAATGGTGTGGTTATGATTAGGAACTTACTATGTGGAGAATTGTGGGTATGAACTGGCATCCTACCAGTCAAAGCTACAGAATACTGGAGCACCAACACCCTGTGGCTGATTTTAAACTGGTAAAATGCAGTGAATATGTTGGCCAAGTAATTTAATACTTCTCAGTCCATCAGGAAAATTCATTTTTTTTATCCTGGGTCAGTGAGGGAAAGGGGATACTGGGCTTTTCTAAAACTGCTGCTAAGGTAAAACTATAAAGTCAAAACAACTTGTATGTAATTCACAGAACACTCCTCGAATATCCAGCTCCTAGCAACTCATTTCAGTAATTTCAAAATCAATGTTTTCCATTTACTGAGAGCCATTGGCAGTTGCAGAGAAATCAGTAGCAGCCTTTGGTCACCAAATCATGATGTCACACTGCTTACTGTCAGTGGCAATACATAACAAATTTGAAAATTCTGCAGATATTCAACTTGGGCCCTTCCTGCTCTGAATGGCTCAGTACTACACCAGGCACAACAGGTGCCAATGTAAGAAAAGCAGGGAGAACAACTGAACTCATACTTTTGGGAGTGCAATGCAACCCAATTCTAGATACTTTCAATCAAATTCTTATATTGTTGGGCTGGCCCATTGAATTTGATGGGTCTAACATGACAGAAGATGGTTGTAGAGGGTTGTTTTTCAGACTGGAGGCCGGTGACCAGCGGTGTGCCTCAGAGATCGGTGCTGGGTCCGCTGTTATTTGTTATTTATATTAATGATTTGGATGAGAATTTAGGAGGAATGGTTAGTAAGTTTGCAGATGACACCAAGATTGGTGGCATTGTGGACAGTGAAGAAGGTTATCTAGGATTGCAACGGGATCTTGATAAATTGGGCCAGTGGGCCGATGAATGGCAGATGGAGTTTAATTTAGATAAATGTGAGGTGATGCATTTTGGTACATCGAATCAGACCAGGACCTACTCCGTTAATGGTAGGGCGTTGGGGAGAGTTATAGAACAAAGAGATCTAGGAGTACAGGTTCATAGCTCCTTGAAAGTGGAGTCACAGGTGGATAGGGTGGTGAAGAAGGCATTCGGCATGCTTGGTTTCATTGGTCAGAACATTGAATACAGGAGTTGGGATGTCTTGTTGAAGTTATACAAGACATTCGTAAGGCCACACTTGGAATACTGTGTACAGTTCTGGTCATCCTATTATAGAACGGATATTATTAAACTAGAAAGAGTGCAGAAAAAATTTACTAGGATGCTACCGGGACTTGATGGTTTGACTTATAAGGAGAGGTTGGATAGACTGGGACTTTTTTCCCTGGAGAGTAGGAGGTTGAGGGGTGATCTTATACAAGTCAATAAAATAATGAGGGGCATAGATAAGGTAGATAGTCAAAATCTTTTCCCAAAGGTAGGGGAGTCTATAATGAGGGGACATAGATTTAAGGTGAGAGGGGAGAGATACAAAAGGGTCCAGAGGGGCAATTTTTTCACTCAAAGGGTGGTGAGTGTCTGGAACGAGCTGCCAGAGGCAGTAGTAGAGGCGGGTACAATTTTGTCTTTTAAAAAGCATTTGGACAGTTACATGGGTAAGATGGGTATAGAGGGATATGGGCCAAGTGCAGGCAATTGGGACTAGCTTAGTGGTATAAACTGGGCGACATGGACATGTTGGGCCGAAGGGCCTGTTTCCATGTTGTAAACTTCTATGATTCTATGATTCTATAACATGGTTTGGATAGGACTATTCTCTGCACTTCCCCCTAAAGGGAAAAGACTTGCATTTATATAATGCCTTAACATTTCTCTGAGTACTGTAACAAAGTGCGTCGTATACAATGAATTACTTTGAAGTACAGTCACTATTGTTGTGCAGGCAAACATGGCAATCACTTTGTACATCACAAGATCGTATAAACAGTAATGAAATGAAATGAATGACATTGGATGTCCTCCCTGTCCTTTCTCAAAATAGTGTTGTGGAATCTTAATGTCTACCTGAACCACCGGAGCAAGTGTGGGAAGGAGAGGTTCCATTTCATGGGACACCGGCACCAGTACTGAGACAGAAAGGAGCTTGGATGGGTTCCACCTGAACCGGAATGGGACCAGAGTCCTAGCGGAAAGGATAAATAGGGCGGTGCACAAGGCTTTAAGCTAGCAAGCGGGCGGGGGGGGCGGGGGGGAGGGATCTGGTAGCAATAACAGAAGCTTAAAGATAAAAGAAGCATGAGATGAGTGTAAAGGTCAGACCAGGATAAGCAATAAAGATAACATAAACAGTCAAGGAACAAATACAGTTATAAAACAGAAGAATAAGAGGACTGTTAAAAATAAAGTAAAAGGAACAACTATTAAAGATGAATTAAATTGCCTGTACAGCAATGTACACAGCGTCCAAAATAAAACGAGGGAACTGGAGGCAATAATGTAGTAGGAATAACTGAAACATGGCTACATAAAGAACAGGACAGGCAACCAAATATTGCAGGTTATAACATAATCAGAAAGGATAGGGATGGAAGACGGTGTTAATTGTATCCATGTGATTTATATCAATTAATGTTAATTGTATTCAGGTGGTGTGTATCAATTGGGGCTCTCTTGTATTATTATATAAGAGAGCTTATCTGGGTGCGTAATGTGGAGCTCTGTAAATAAAGGCTTGGAAGCAACTGAAGACCAGGCTCTAGTATTCTATCCTTCACTCCCGGGGTATCCAGTTTAGAACATGGTAGCAGAGAATGGTTGCCTAAAGGTGGAAGTTGGAAACTATGATTTTTTTTGGATGCAAGAAGAAAAAGAAACAAAACTTGAAAGCCTAGTGACCATTCTGGAAAATGGCAGAAAACAAGTTTAAATCATTGAGGTACGACTTCCCTTTGATGTTCTCAGAGTTTGAACCGTATGACAGTGGAAGAATGAGGTTGATATGTGGACAGAGGTTACTATTTTGCCAAAGAGAAAACAAGGCATGGCCTTGACGTTGTCGCTTCCCGAACAATGTAAAATCAGAAGTAAGGTATTTTCTGAGATGGATGCAGATCTTTTGGATAATGATGAAGGTTTTACCTTTCTAATAGAATTTCTGGATCAAATCTACAAGAAATGTGACCTGTTTAGTGCCTATGAGGCCTGGTCAGCATTTTATAGATTTCAGAAAACGGATGGTCATTCAATGGAAGAGTATATCATGGACTTCAACAAATTGTACAAAAGGTTGACAAAGTTCCAATTGGGAATCCCTGGATCAGTACTAGCATCTAAATTATTAGATTGTGCTAAGTTGCCTCATATGGACAGGAAACTGGTCCTAACTGGCATCCAGTTCTACGAAAAGGAGACTGTGTTGGATCAAATGTCTGCTGCATTAAAAAAATCCTAGGGAAACAGTCATTCCCTTCAGCCTTCATGGAACAAATAGGGTCTTCCGCTGTGACACAAAGAATGGAAGATTCACTGGTCACCAGGTTTCAAAATGTTCCAGATACTAAACGCAGGCACCAGTCCAGGTTTCAAAATTTTCAAGAGACCGGACATAGGCATCGATATGAGGATTAAAGGCAGCCAGATTGGTGATGAAAGCAAGTATAGCAAATCCAGTTATAGCAACAGAAGACAACATTGGGACCGTAATAACAGGCGAATGAATCCCAGGAATGCCCAAGGAAAAATCAGTAGATGCTTTAGATGTGACTCTAAGGATCATTATGCGGCGAATTGCCCAGAGTGAAGACGTAGGGTCTTTGAAATGATTCATGAAGGAAGTAGTTCTGAGGAAGTGGATGAAGATAATGATGAATGTGAACAGATTATACTGGTCACAAGGTGTTTTAATCCTATGATGAATGTATTAGTCGCAGATTCCTTTAATTGCGCGGTGCTAGATAGTGCATGAACTTCAACTGTATGTGGGGTAGATTGATTAAAATGTTATCTTGATTCACTAAGTAGTGAGGATCGATGCAAGGTTGAGGAATATAAAAGTTCTACACATTTTAGGTTTGGATATGACAACACCTTGAGGTCACTCAAGGGAGTGGTAATTCCATGTAAGACAACTGGAGTAAGCCATTTTATAAGTACAGCTGTAGTCTCTAGTGAGATACCTATGCTTTTGGGTAAACCTTGCATGAAAAAGGCAAAAATGAAACTTGACAGGGAACATGATGAGGCAATCATTTTGGGAAATTGGTTAATTTGCAGTTTACCCAGTCAGGACATTATTGTATCCCCTCAATAAAACCTGATGTTTCTCATCAGTGTGTTAGGCAAGTATTAGTGGCATCAGGCAATAAGAATAAGAGAGGAAAAAAAACAAATCGTGTTAAAGTTACATTAATATACCCTACTTGTCAACGTTTAAAGATCCTGCTAAACGATGCAGGTGTAGTTGATGAGGAATATATGAGGCTCATAGAAGAGATTAGTGAGAACTGTGAAATCTGTAAGAAGTATAGACGGACGCCCCCACGTCCTATTATAAGTGTTCAATTAGCATATGACTTTAACGAGGTAGTTGCCATGGATCTAAAGGTATGGGACAAAGACAGAAATGTTTTCATCTTACATTTTATTGACTTGGCTATGAGATTTAGTATTTCTACACTAATATATAAGGAGAAGGTTATTCTAGATAAAATCATGGTAAAATGGATAGGGACTGGACTTGGGACACCAGCAAAGTTTTTGACCAATAATGGAGGTGAATTTGCTAACGTGGAGTTCAGAGATATGTGTGAGAATATGAATATAATTGTCATGAATATAGCAGCTGAGAGCCCTTTTAGCAATGGTCTTTGTGAAAGGAATCACGCTGTGATTGATAGCATGGTGCATAAAATTTTGGCTGATGGCAGACTGTAAATTGTCTACTGCCCTAGCAATGGCAGTTCATGCAAAGAGTTTTCTTCAGATGGTTGGAGGATATAGTCCTTACCAACTAGTCTAGGGGTGTAATCCCAAGTTACCTTCTGTTCTTTGTGATAATCCTCCTGCTCTAGAAGGTACTACAATTAGTACCATTTTTTTCTGAGCATTTAAATGCTATGCATGCAGAAAGACAGGCTTTTATCAAGGCTGAGGTATCACAGAAAATTCGTAGAGCGCTGAGGCATCGTATTGAGCGTCTGCGACAGAGTTCAATTCAGGAGATTTGGTATACTATAAAAGAGAGGGTCAGAGGGAATAGAAAGGCCCTGGTAAGGTAATAGATCGTGATGGTAAAACAGTAATTGTCCAACATGGCAATCAAACTGTTAAGGTTCATTCCTCACAATTAATTGGAATTAATTATAAAATCTCGGACTCTGAGCAGTTGCTAGAAGTAAACGAGGCACTATGTGCCTCAGACGTTCATGGTTTTTTTTTAGGTTCCTGAGGTACAGACTGAGATAGATCAAGGGCTGGACAGTGGTAATGTCAGTGATCAAGAATCACATGACAGAGCTATTACATCCACAGAACAATTGTCTAAAGTGGGTACATGGGTGACATATATTCCAGAGGGGACCAATTGATGGAGGGTTGCAACAATTTTGGGACATGCAGGCAAAGCTACTGGTAAGTTTAAATTTTGGTTGAATGTTCACGATGATGGGCATGCAGCGAGGTCCATGGACTGGCAGAATGGGGTAAAAGATTGGAGAGTATGGAAGTGGAGTACAAGTAGTGATAGAGAGTCTGGGAGTGAATCTCACATCAGAAAACAATCGCGAACTAGAGATGGAAGAGGGAGATCTTGCAGTTGTAATCCCTACAGACATGGAAGTGGAAGTAGCAGACGTAGCTTGACTAGGTCAAACAATGAAACAAAGACCACAGAACAGTCACGTAACAGAACTAGGAGCAGAAGTCCTCATAATTGTGACGTTTTGGTGGCTGCCAATAAACTTGAGGATAAATGAGTAAGCGAGGCAAAACAAAGGGAGTTAGATAGTTGGAAAGAATTTGGAGTTCATTCTGAGGTAACAGATAAGGGTCAACCAGCTTTGTCGCAGAGATGGGTTTGTACTGGAAAAAGTCCTTGAAGATGGGACTTATAAGGCTAAAGCGAGGCTGCTAGCTAGGGGTTTTGAAGAGAAACTGGGTGATACAGATGTTCAAGTGGATCCTCCCACTGCTGGAAAGGTAATCGTAAAAATCTTTTTGGCTCTTTTGGCAGCATATTCATGAGAGTGTAGGTCAGTTGACATAAAAGCTGCATTTCTGCAGGGTGATACTTTTCAGAGAGCAGTGTTTCTGAAACTGTCTAAAGAGGCAGCAGATGCAGAAGGTAAACTATGGAAACTAAACAAATGTGCCTATGGCCTGAACGATGCTTCCAGGGTATGGTATTTTTCAGTGAGATCTGTTTTGCTGGAAATAGGTTGTGTTCAATTAAAATCAGATCCTGCAATGTTTTATTGGTACCATAACGGAAAACTTTCAGGCTTCTTCATAATTTATTTTTATTCGTTCATGGGACGAGGGCGTCGCTGGCGAGGCCAGCATTTATTGCCCATCCCTAATTGCCCTTGAGAAGGTGGTGGTGAGCCGCCTTCTTGAACCGTTGCAGTCCATGTGGTGAAGGTTCTCCCACAGTGCTGTTAGAAAGGGAGTTCCAGGATTTTGACCCAGCGACGATGAAGGAACGGCAATATATTTCCAAGTCGGGATGGTGTGTGGCTTGGAAGGGAACGTGCAGATGGTGTTGTTCCCATGTGCCTGCTGCTCTTGTCCTTCTAGATGGTAGAGGTCGCGGATTTGGGAGGTGCTGTCGAAGAAGCCTTGGCGAGTTGCTGCAGTGCATCCTGTGGATGGTACACACTGCAGCCACTGTGCGCCGGTGGTGAAGGAAGTGAATGTTTAGAGTGGTGGATGGGGTGCCAATCAAGCGGGCTGCTTTGTTCCGGATGGTGTCGTGCTTCTTGAGTGTTCTTGGAGCTGCATTCATCCAGGCAAGTGGAGAGTATTCCATCACACTCCTGACTTGTGCCTTGTAGATGGTGGAAAGGCTTTGGGGAGTCAGGAGGTGAATCACTCACCGCAGAATACCCAGCCTCTGACCTGCTCTTGTAGCCACAGTATTTATGTGGCTAGTCCAGTTAAGTTTCTGGTCAATGGTGACCCCCAGGATGTTGATGGTGGGGGATTTGGCGATGGTAATGCCGTTGAATGTCAAGGGGAGGTGGTTAGACTCTCTCTTCTTGGAGATGGTCATTGCCTGGCACTTGTCTGGTGCAAATATTACTTGCCACTTATCAGCTCAAGCCTGGATGTTGTCCAGGTTTTGCTGCATGCGGGCACGGACTGCATCATTATCTGAGGGGTTGCAAATGGAACTGAGCACTGTGCAATCATCAGCGAACATTCCCATTTCTGACCTTATGATGGAGGGAAGGTCATTGATGAAGCAGCTGAAGATGGTTGGGCCTAGGACGCTGCCCTGAGGAGCTCCTGCAGCAATGTCCTGGGGCTGAGATGATTGGCCTCCAACAACCACTACCATCTTCCTTTGTGCTAGGTATGACTCCAGCCACTGGAGAGTTTTCCCCCTGATTCCCATTGACTTCAAATGTTGCATGTTGATGATTTCTTTTGAGGTGGTACCATGGAATTTGAGAAATTTGTCATTACTAAGATTAGAGTAGAATTTAAAATTGGGAGTCAGACCTGTGGGGCTTTTAAATATATTGGTTTAGATATTAAGTAGAGTGGGTCTGGCATAACTTTAAATCAACAGTCCTATTTAGAGAGTGTTACTCCCATCCTGGTGAATTGCACTAGGTCAAAGATCTAAAGAGACAGAGCAATTACGAAGCTTGATTGGTCAGTTGAACTGGTTGTGGTCTCAGACTAGACCAGATGTTAGTTTTGGAGTTAAGTACTTCAATGAAACCCCCATAGTAGAGGATGTTTTAAGGGCAAATAAAACATTACGAAAATTAAATATAGATAATTGCGTACTTAAGTTCCCATCTTTAGGTGACCCAAAGAAAATGTAGCTAGTTATCTTTAGCGATGCTTCACATGCTAATCTTCCTGATGGGTATTCTACTGCAGCTGGTTTCATAGTGTTTCTTGTGGGTGAGAATGGGAAATGTTGCCCTTTAACTTGAGAAGCTAAGAAAATAAAAAGGGTTGTTAAAAGTATTCTGGCTGCTGAAACACTGGCTTTTGTCATTGCAGTGGATATGGGATTCTATTTGACATCCTGTACAATGGGAGTACTGAAGATAGTACCCCTTTGAATATTATGTTCATGTTCAATCGTTCATTGTGGGATAATGTACACTCTACGAAAAATGTGAGTGAGTAAAGATTACGGATTGACCTTGCTGGCTTGAAACAAATGCTGGAGAGAAAGGAAATCTCTAAAATTAAATGGGTGGATTCAAGCCATCAACTGCGGATTGTTTAACCGGAAGAAATACATGTACGAAGAAATTATTAGAGGTCCTGGAGAAGAGTCGCCTCACAATGTAATACTTTGAATAGTATAAGTTGTACAGATTATGGAAGTTTTTGATTTTTAAAATTTTTGTTTATATTGTATATATAAAGTTTATATTTTGATTTAAAGAGAGAGAAGGGAATCTGTTAATTGTATCCATGTGATTTAAATCAATTAGTGTTAATTGTATTCAGGTGGTGTGTATCAATTGGGGCTCTCTTGTACCATATATAAAAATGCTTGTCTGGGGTGTGGAGTGTGTAACGTGGAGATCTGTGAATAAAGGCTTGGAAGCAACTAAAGACCAGCCTCTAGTTTTCTATCCTTCGCCATCAGGCTATCCAGTTTAGAACAGAAGTGGGGGGGGGGGGGGTATCTGTACTAATTAGAGATAACATAATGGCAGTAGGAAAAAAAGGGCATAACTAACAGAAGGATAGAAATAGAATCCATATGGATTGAAATAAATGATAAGAAGGGATTGATCACGCTACTAGGGGTATACTGCAGATCACCTAATAGTGAAAAGGAGGTGGAGGAAGAAATAAGTAAGCAAATATGTGAAATGGGTAAAGGACATAGAATAATAATCATGGGAGGTTTTAACTACCCCCAAATAAACTGGCAAGAAAAGTTAGGTAAAGGGGCACAGAGAATGGAGTTTTTACAATATGTGCAGGATTCCTTTCTTACCCAGTATGTAAAATGCCCAACAAGAGAGGAAGCACTGCTGGACCTAGTAATGGGAAATGAACCGGAACAGATAAGATAAGTAAGTGTAGGGGAACATGTAGACAATAGCGATCACAACATAATAAGGTTTAAGATAAAGATTGAGAAGGACATAAGTAAGACAAAGATCGAAGTAATAAATTGGAAAAAAGCTGATTTTAAGGGGATAAGAATGGAACTAGGGAAAATAAACTGGAAACATTTACTGACAAACAAAGAAATAGAATATCAGTGGGAAACAATAGAGTCCAGGAGAAATATATCCCACTAAAAAGCAAGAACAAACTAACCAGTAATGACACACCATGGATGGATAAAGAAATAAAGGCAAAATTTAAACTAAAGAAAAAGGCATACACTAAGTACATAAGCAACAAAGGAGACAATGACTAGAAGGAAAATGAAAAGCTTAGGAAAGAAGTAAAAAAAAAATAAGAAGGCAAAGAGAAACCATGGAATTAAATTATCAAGGAATATAAAAAGCAATCATAGAATCGTAGAATGTTACAGCACAAAGCAGGCCATTTGGCCCATCGTATCTGTGCTGGCTGAAAAAGAGCCATCCAGCCTAATCCCACTTTCCAGCACTTGGTCCGTAGCCCTGTAGGTTATGGCACTTCAAGTACTTTTTAAATGAGTTGAGGATTTCTGCCTCTACCACCCTTTCAGGCAGTGAGTTCCAGACCTCCACCACCCTCTGGGTGAAAAAATTCTCCTCAGCTTCCCTCTAATCCTTCTACCAATTACTTTAAATCTATGCCCCCTGGTCACTGACCACTCTGCTAAGGGAAATAGGTCTTCTCTATCTAGTCCCATCATAATTTTATAAACCTCAATTAAATCTCCCTTCAGCCTCCTTTGTTCCAAAGAAAACGACCCCAGCCTATCCAATTTTTTCTCATAGCTAAAATTCTCCAGCTCTGGCAACATCCCCGTAAAACTCCTCTGTACCCTTTCTAGTGCAATCACATCTTTCCTGTAATGTGGTGACCAGAACTGTACGCAGTACTCAAGCTGTGGCCTAACCAACATTTTATACAGTTCCAGCATAATCTCCCTGCTCTTAAATTCTATGCCTCAGCTAATAAAGGAAAGTATCCCGTAAGCCTTTTTAACCAACTTATCTATCTGTCCTGCTACCTTCAGGGATCTGTGGACATGCACTCCAAGGTCCCTTTGTTCCTCTACACCTCTCAGTATCCTCCCATTTATTGAGTACTTCCTTGCCTTGTTTGCCCTCCCCAAATGCATTACCTCACACTTCTATGGATTGAATTCCATTTGCCATCATTCTGCCCACCTGACCAGTCCATGGATATCTATCTGCAATCTACAGCTTTCCTCCTCACTATCAACCACATGGCCAATTTTTGTATCATCTGCAAACTTCTTGATCAAGCCCCCCACATTCAAGTCCAAATCATTAAAATATACCTCAAAAAGCAAGGGACCTAGTACTGAGCCTTGATGGACCTCACTGGAAACAGCCTTCCAGTCGCAAAAACACCCGTCAACCATAGTAAAGTATTCTACAGACACTTAAATAACAAAAGAAAAATCAGGATAGGAATAGAATCATAGAATCATAGAACGGTTACAGCATGGAAGGAGGCAATTCGGCCCACCGAGTCCGTGCAGCTCTCTGCAAGAGCAATCCAGCTAGTCCCACTCCCCTGCCCTTTCCCTGTAGCCCTGCAAATTTTTTTCCTTCAAGTATTTATCCAATTCCCTTTTGAAAACTATGATTGAATCTGCCTCCACCATCTCCTCAGGTAGTGCATTTCAGATCATCACCACTCGCTGTGTAAAAAAAGTTTTTCCTCACGTCGCCTTTCGTTCTTTTGCCAATCACCTTAAATCTATGTCCTCTGGTTCTTGACTCTTCCGCCAATGGGAACAGTTTCTCTCTATCTACTCTGTCTAGACCCTTCGTGATTTTGAATATCTCTATCAAATCTAATATTTGATTTGACTTTGGGATAGGGCCATTAAGGGAGACACATAATAAATTCACTGGTAATGACAGCAAAATGGCAGAAATATTAAATAATTACTTTGCCTCAGTATTTATCAGGGAGACTAATATGTGGGCATGACATTAGAAGAAGAGATCAAAAAAAATAAAGGTATTTAAGATAGAAAAGGAGGAGATAATTGATAAACTAATCAAACTTAGAGACGATAAAACTCCTGGTTCAGATGGATTTCATCCGTGCATATTAAAAGAAGTTAGGGAAGAGATAGCAGAGGCACAATTACATATATATAAAAATTCATTTGAAAAGGGAATAGTGCCGGAGGACTGGTGGATAGCTAATGTGATTCCTATATTTAAAAAGGGAGATAGAACAATTCCAGGGAACTATAGACCAATTGGCTTAACATTGGTGGTACGAAAGATAATGAAACCCTTACTCAAAGATGTAATAGAAAAACATCTAGAAACCAAAAGTATAATAAAGAGCACTCAGCATGGATTTCAAAAGGGAAGATGATGCTTGACCAATCTTATTGAATTCTTTGAAGAAGTAACTGAATAGATAGACAAGGGTAATGCAGTCGATGTAATATATTTGGATTTTCAAAAGGCCTTCAATAATGTACCACATAGTAGACTCATGACTAAGGCCAGGGCATGTGGTGTCAGGGGACAAGTAGCAGAATGGATAGCAAGCCGGCTACAAAACAGAAAATAGAGAGTAGGGGTTAAAGGTAGTTACTCAGACTGGCAAAAGGTGGGAAGTGGTGTTCCTCAAGGATCATTGCTGGGATCATTGTTGTGCACCATTTACATAGATGATTTGTATTCGGGAATTGGAAGTACAATTTCAAAATTTGCGGATGACATCAAATTGGAGGTTATAGTTAAAATTGAGGAGGACTGCGACAAAATACAGGAAGACATTAATAAACTTGAAAAATAGGTGTTTTTTCTGAACAGGTGGGAGTAACTATGACTCTCTTGGGGACAACCCCCACCCCGGAAAGAGTCATAGTTTTGTAGCTCTGACCCTCTTGTAAGTTCTCGGTTACAGCGAGCCGTGCCTCCTCGTGGCCCCGCCGAGCAATAACATACAAACATTGGCTAAATGGACAGTTCAGAGAACTTACACGTGGTGATCTGTGGAGATCACCCCTCTCAGGAGGGAGACAAAAAGAAAAACAGATTGAGCTTCCTCAATTCCGGATGGGACGTACCAGGCAAAAAAAATCTCCCCATCTGTGGACATCAGTGACCCAGACGAAAAAAGTAGAGCTGAAACGCCGGGCTGATTCCTGCAGTTCCTGTACCACCACCTCTTTAAGACCCCAGAGGGTGACAATATGACAAGATCTTATTTGCCTAGAAGGACTCCAACCAGGGAAGACGCGAGCGAGAGTATTTTGTTATCCGGGGACCCTGCAAGGAAGTCAATCTGGAGATGTTTATGAAAACTTCTATCTACAACACCTCTGGAAGTTCAACCTACGTTTTACCCTCCTTGATACTGGAGAATTGACTTAAAGACTCCATGTTTTACTTTTATTGTTACACCATATTGGCTAATATGGTTTGAACATTTACTCGATTAATTGTTTTATGTGTATTTACTGATTTAACCTATGAATTTAATCATTTATGTGCAATTACTGATTTTAACCCACAATTTTATTCTTAAAATGCTCAATTGTGATTTCAAATTTTAATTCATTTATGTTATTTTATCATTACTATTCAACCTACAGAGTCCAAATGTGTGCAGTTTTCGAGTGTGAGTTGTTTTACCATATTGTACTTTATTTGTCAGTCTTGATATTCTACTGTGTATTATTGTGGTTATCTACCACACCTTTTTTTTGTTTTAATTATTGATTTAAACTATTTCCTATTAAATTGCTTGTTTTTTTATCTTTTTTTTCCTGTTGTCCCGAGAGCCTCAACACTTGGTAAATTCTTGCCTATCAAAGACTGTTCTTAACATCTCGGGCCCCTTTTGATCTTCCAGTCCTGTGGTTTATCACTGGATATGGCAACAAGTAGACGAGCTACTTAAAAACTCGAAATTAACACTCATTTAATGGACCAATAATTTGATCCACGAGTGCGTTTAGAATAATCACTAATAAATCTAATAGGAAATTCAGGAGAAATTTCTTTACCCGGAGAGTGGTTAGAATGTAGAACTCATTACCACAAAAGGTAGTTGAGACAACAAGCACAGATGCATTTAAGAGGAAGCTAGATAAACACATGAGGGAGAAAGGAAAAGAAGGATATGTTGATGGGGTTAGATGAAGAAGGGTGGGAGGAGGCTCATATGGTGCATAAACACCGGCATGGACCAGTTGGGCCGAATGGCCTGTTTCTGTGCTGTACATTCTATATAATTCTATGTAACAGATAGACAAAGCCTGAGTTTAATGTCTTATCTAGTTGGTGAATTTAGGATTTATCCACCAATGAAGAGGCTCTGAGAACAGATCTTTATAAACATTAGTCTAGATTATGCATCATGGTCAAACAACCTGCCGACACGCACCGTCAAGACTCACACATGAACAATGGCAACCTGGGTGCATGCCACTGGTGCCAGTGGAACCGTAACCCAACGAGTAATCGCATAATTTCTCAGGAGGAGTGGAGGGGAGAAAACTGATGATTTTTTTTTGAACAAACTTCTGAAAAGAGTGTCACAGAGTTGAATGTATTCTCATTGGTCAAAATAAGTTTGCTAGAGGACATGATCCTGAAATACTGAAAGGTATGGTTAATATTGTTGTAAGTATATTATGCACTTTAAATTTTCATTGCAGAACTAGAGAACTTGACTACACGATTAGCAAAACCAGAGACAAGAAAAATAGTTTTTCATACCTATTATTGAATAAATAGAGCAGAATGCTAACAAAAATAATTAATTTTGTGTTTAGTGATTCATTTAAAAAAAGACTGAATAAAACTTTGGGTATGCGTAAGTATAGACTGAGTAAAAAAAACATTTTTTTTTGTGACAGCAAAGGCCATTAAGTCTCATTTTTATATATTTCGGCCCTTACCTACCTTCTCACCATATCTTTTAATCCTTTCTTCAGAAACACATTTTGTTACCTCTTGAACCCATATTTACTATTTCATTCAATGATTTTCCTGGTAATGTGCTGCTTTTATTCTTTGTATATTTCGATTTTTAACTTGTGTCCCTTTGCAATAATAAACAATTCATTTTGCTCAATTGTGTTAATCTTTTTCAAAATCTTGATAACTGCTATTAGGCATTTCTAAGTCTCACTTCCAAAGTGGACTAGCCAAACTGCTTCCACTTAGATTGCTGGAACATAGGGGATTTTAGTTTCTTGCTTTCTTACCCTAAAAAGCAATAACTTCTTTCATATGATTTGATGATCACAACATCAGACAGTACCAGATAGAATCTGACCAATGCTTTATACTGTAACACCATAACCTTTTCTGATTTGTACTCTGTCCCTCTGCTGATACAACCCTTTCACATCGTTCACCTGACGAAGGAGGAAGCCTCCGAAAGCTTGTGAATTTAAAATAAAATTGCTGGACTATAACTTGGTGTTGTAAAATTGTTTACAATTGTCAACCCCAGTCCATCACCGGCATCTCCACATCATCGATACAACCCAGTATCTCATTTGCCTTTTTACTGCAGTCAAGTACCAGGTTGGTGGCTTCATAGATCTATCCACAATAATCCTTAAATCCTTTTCCTAATCAGCAAATTGTATGGCTGTTCCATTTAAAACAACCTATTTTGGTTCTTTGCTTTCATACTACATAAATAAAGAACTTTCAATTATATAACAACTTTCACACCCTTGGAACATCCCAAAACATTTTACAGCTATTGAAATGTAGTCACTGTTGTAATGTAGGGAACTGCCTTAGTCAATTTGTGCACAACAAGATCCCACAAATAGCAATGAGATAAATTGCCATAAAATCAGTTTCAGTGATGTTGGTTGAGGGATAAATGTTGGCCTGGACACTAGGAAAACTCCCTTGCTCTTCTTCAAATGGTGCCTTGGGATTGCTTGCATCTACCTGAGAGGGTGGTTTAACAGCTCATCCAAAAATGTCACACCTTTGACAGTCCAGACTCCTTCAGTACTGTACTGAACTGTCAGCCTAGATTATGTGCTCAAATCCTGGGTGGGGCTTGAATCCACAACCTTCTGACTCAGAAACGAGGGTGCTTCCACTGAGCCAAGGTTGACACTAATTATATGTATCCACGTGGACCTGCATCTACCACTTATTTGCCCAGCTACTTAGAAGATCCAAGTCCTTCTGAATCTGATTGCACAGTTTCTTATTATGTGCATAGTCTCCTATTTAGCTTTCATCTTCAGACTTGGAGATTTTGCTTGCAATATCCTCAACCAATCCATATGTATTATTTTTATATTGTAGAGCAAGAGTCCTAAGGACACATTGAAAATTATTTTTGTGGCTTCTTTCCAGATTGAAAAGCTTCTATTTATAGCTATCCTTTCTTTGCTCTTTTATTCCCATTTTCTACGCAGTGTCAAACTTTACCCACTCCTGTTTCCTTACATTAGCCAAGAATATTATCAATTGTATCTCCCTTGTACATTATAGCAGGGATATCTTTTAAAAGCATCAGTTCAGTTGCTCTCCCCTTTCCAAATCTATGTTGATTGTTTTTAGCAAGTTCTTCTTTTCCAAGTATTCACGTACTAGATCCTATTTTTCCAAAATTGATGTTAAATTTCTAAGTTAGAATCATAGAATCATAGAAAATTTTTGGCACAGAAGGAGGCCATTTGGCCCATCGTGTCCGCGCCTCCGGAGAAACGAGCCACTCAGCCTAATCCCACTTTTCCGCATTTGGTCCGTAGCCTTGCAGGTCACAGCTCTTCAGGTGCACATCCAGGTATTTTTTAGATGAGTTGAGGGTTTCCGCCTCCACCACCCTCTCAGGCAGTGAGTTCAAGACCCCCACCACCCTCTGGGTGAAATTTTTTTTCCTCATTTCCGTCCTAATCCTTCTACCAATCACTTTAAATCCATGCCCTCTGGTTATTGACCCCTCCGCTAAGGGAAATAGGTCCTTCCTATCCACTCTATCTAGGCCCCCCATAATTTTATACACCTCAATCAAATCACCCCTCAGCCGCCTCTGTTTCAAGGAAAACAATCCCAGCCCATCCAATCTGTCATCATGGCTAAAATTCTCCAGTCCTGGCAACATCTTCGTAAATCTCTTCTGCACCCTCTTTAGTGCAATTACATCTTTCCTATAATGTGGTGACCAGAACTGTGTGCAATACTCAAGCTGTGGCCTAACTAGTGTTCTATACAGTTCCAGCATAATCTCCCTGCTTTTATATTCTATGCCTCGGCTAATAAAGGAAAGCATTCCATTCGCCTTCTTAACCACCTTATCTACCTGTCCTGCTACCTTCAGGGATCTGTAGACATGCACTCCAAGGTCCCTCACTTCCTCTACACCTCTCAGTATCCTCCCATTTATCGTGTATTCCCTTGCCTTGTTTGTTCTCCCCAAATGTATTACCTTACACTTCTCCGGATTGAACTCAATTTGCCACTTTTCTGCCCATCTGACCAGTCTATTGATATCTTCCTGCAGTCTACAGCTTTCCTCCTCACTATCAACCACACAGCCTTGTCAACCGCAAATTTCTTAATCATGCCCCCTACGTTTAAGTCCAAATCATTAATGATGCCAAAAAAATGCAAATGACCTAGTACCGAGCCCTGCGGCACCCCACTGGAAACAGCCTTCTAGTCGTAAAAACACCCATCGATCATTACCCTTTGCTTCCTGCCACTGAGCCAATTTTGGATCCAATTTGCCACATTCCCTTGGATCCCATGGGCCTTTACTTTTTTGACCAGCCTACCATGTGAGACCTTGCTAAAATCCATGTAGACTACATCAATTACGCTACCCTCATCAATCCTCCCTGTCACCTTCTCAAAAAATTCAATCAAGTTAGTCAGACACGACCTCCCTTTAACAAATCCGCACTGACTGTCCTTGATAAGTCCGAGCCTTTCTAAGTGACAGTTTATCCTGTCCCTCAGAATTAATTCCAATAATTTGCCCACCACCGAGGTTAGGCTGACTGGCCTGTAATTACTCGGTCTATCCCTCGCTCCCTTTTTAAACAACGGTACAACGTTACCAGTCCTCCAATCGTCCGGCACTATGCCTGTATCCAGTGAGGTTTGGAAAATGATTGTTAAAGCCTCCGCTATTTCCTCCCTGGCTTCTTTTAACAGCCTGGGATACATTTCATCCAGCCCTGGCGATTTATCCCTTTTCAAAGCTGCTAATCCCCTTAATACTTCCTCTCTCACTATGTTTATCCCATCCAATATTTCACATTCCTCCTCCTCCTTAACTTCAATCCCTGTATCATCTCTCTCCTTTGTGAAGACAGATGCAAAGTATTCATTAAGAACCATACCCACATCTTCCACCTCCAGACAGTTTACCTTTTTGGTCTCTAATAGGCCCTACTCTTTCCTTAATTATCCTCTTGCTCTTAATGTATTTCTAAAACATCTTTGGGTTTTATAAGAGACCATAAGAGATAGGAGCAGGAGTAGGCCATTCAGCCCCTCGATCCTGCTCCGCCATTCAATGAGATCATGGCTGATCTGATTTTTATCTCAACTCCACTCTCCCGTTCTTTCGCAATATCCTTTGACTCCCTTGCTGATCAAAAATTTGTCTAACTCAGCCTTGAATGTATTCAATGATTCAGCCTCCACAGCTTTTTGCGGTGAAGAATTCCAAAGATTCACAACCCTCTGGGAGAAGAAATTCCTCCTCATTTCCGTCTTAAATGGGTGACCCCTTATTCTGACACTATGCCCCCTAGTATTAGATTCCCCCATGAGGGATAACATCCTCTCATCATCTACCCTATCGAGTCCCCTCAGAATCTTGTATGTTTCAATAAGGTCTCCTCTCCTGATCAATATTTCCTCATAAGACAACCCTTCCATACCCGGAATCAACCTACTGAACCTTCTCTGAACTGCCTCCAATGCAAGTATGTCCTTCCTTAAATAAGGGCACCAGAACTGTAAGCAGTACTCCAGGTGTGGTCTCACCAGCACCTGTACAGTTGTAGCATGACTTCCCTGCTTTTATACTCCATCCCCCTAGAAATAAAGGCCAATATTCTGTTTGCCTTCCGGATTACCTGCTGCACCTGTATGTTGACTTTTTGTGTTTCATGTACGAGGACACCCAGATTCCTCTGTACCGCAGCATTTTGTAGTATGTCTCCATTCAAATAATATTTTGCTTTTTTATTTTTCCTCCCAAAGTGGACGACTTCACATTTTCCCACATTATATTCCATCTGCCAAATTTTTGCCCATTCAATATCCCTTTGCAAACACTTTGGGCTCGATTTTGGCATCGGGTTTCCGGCGGGTTTCCAGCGGGGGGGCCCGGAAAATCCCGATATCCGGTCACGTGACCGGATCGCGACGAAATCCCGGCCACTTCCGGGTACCGCGCTGACGTGCGGGGCTGCGCGCGCAAGCCCCGCTGGTGGGAATCCCGCAGGCAATTAAAGCCAGCGGGGTTCCACTTGAGTGTACTTACCTTGCTTGTTGAGGTCAGTTAATGAGCTGAAGCAGCTGTCAAAAGAGGAAGTGTGGGATTTTAGGTTCAAGGCAGTGAGCTTCACACACTGGGGGAAACAGTCTCTCTCCAACCAGGCGTGTTGCAGCCAGCAGCCTGTGGCAGGTGCCAAGGTGCACTCCACGGGGGAGAGCCCTCACCCACGCAGGAGGCCACCGCGTCACATAGGGCAACCCCTGCCGCCCACCACCCCCCGCCAAGCCAGAGGACAGACCGACACGAAACCGCAGCCCCAGTCCGAGGAACCACCCACCTACCCTGCACAACCCCTCAGACCAACACCTGCCAGATGGGTGGTGTGTGGACACCCTCGGAGGACGAAGAGCATGACCAGCCCCAGCAGCCTCGCAGTCCACGCCGTCCGCCGCAGAGACGTGGATCCCCCCAACATGGTATTGTTGCACGCCCACCTGCACAGCAGGAGGGAGGGCTACCGCAGAGAGAGACGCATCGCAGAGGGCACTACCCTCGCTACAGGGTCCACAGACTGAGGCGCAGCTCCCCGGACCTCTCCGGGCAGCAGTGCACAGGGAGGCACAGATTCGCTCGACATGTAGTCGTGGAGATCTGCAGGCTCTTTCATGCCGAGCTGCTCCTGGCTGGCCCCAGCACAAACTGCTTACCTGTCGCTGTCAAAGTCACCACTGCCCTCCACACCTTCTCCTCCGCATCCTTCCAGGGTGCAGCCGGCTACACCGCCAATGTCTCTCAGTCGTCTGCGCGGACGAGCCCTGCAAATACACCTGCACCTACTCTGCAGTAACACGATGGGTGGCATCAGTGGTGGGTCCTCATAGTGATACCCAGGAGCGGGCATTATTGGACACAACGGACAGGATTCGCGGAGACATGGCAGTGGTGGTGTCAATATCATGTGTGCTGTTTGTTGCTCTGAAATTCAATACAGGTAACACCCATGACAAACCCTCAGACACCCTTGTGCACCCCCTTCATGCTCACGACACGTTTGCCTTACGCTGCTACTGCACATATGTGATGCATGCCCTGTGGCTGCAGCACAGGTGGTGGCAGGTTGAGTGAGGCTGGCCGTGAGGGAGATGCACGAGAGGGTGAGTATGGGATGGAGCAATGAGATTGTATGAGGATTGGGTTGCGTGTTAGTGGCAGGATGAGTACTGGCGAGGTGAGTAGGTGGAGGTAAGATGAGGATGGGGTTTGAGTGGGTATGAAGGGTGATATTACAGAATAGTGTTGGCGGTGCCGAAGGAGATGTGGGGTGGGGGCAGTGTTGTGGCAGACGGAGTGTAGGGGAAAGACTTCGTGTTCTCACTGCGGCTGACCTACTGCGGTCATTGCAGCGCCTCCTGCACTGTAAGCAGGTGGGCCATATGTTGGTGGCACAGGTGACCCCCTCTGCCACCTCGAGCCAGGCCTTCTTGGTGGCAGAGGCAGGCCGCTTCCTCCCGCCCGCCGGGTGGAAGATCTGTGTCCTCCCCCTCCTCCTCACCCCATCTGATGATACCTGGGGTGAGGCATCATTAAACTGGGAGCAGCCTTCCCCCTGGGCTGCTCCATGCTGCAATTTGTTCCATTGGTTGCAGCATCTGTCAGTGGAGGACTGCCCCTTTAACTAGAGAGCCTCCAGCTGACAGATCGTACTGCGCATGCGCAGCCCGACCGACGCGCAGGCCAGTGCCATGGACCCCGGAGGAGCAGGTAATTGAATCCAATTAGTGTGTTGCCTGCTACGATCGCGCGGGCAACCCACTAATTTCGCCGAGCGTGTTGACCACGCTCCCGGAGGACCACCCGCTGGGAACTCGCAGGCCTGCTAAATTCGAGCCCTTTGTGTCCTCTTTGCAACTTGCTTTTCCACCTATCTTTGTATCATCAGCAAATTTGGCCACAAGACACTCTGTTCCTTCATCCAAGTCATTGATATATATTGTAAATAGTTGAGGCCCCAGCACTGAGCCCTGCGGCAGCCCACTAGTTACAGATTGTCATTTTGAAAATGACCCTTTTATCCCGACTCTTTGTTTTCTGTTAGTTAGCCAATCCTCTATCCATGCCAGTATATTACCCCCAACACCATGAGCTCTTATCTTGTGCAGTAATCTTTTATGTGGCACCTTTTCGAATGCCTTTTAGAAATCCAAATATACTGCATCCATTGGTTCCCCTTTATCCACCCTGCCCGTTACTTCCTCAAAGAACTCTAATAAATTTGTGAGACACGATTTCCCCTTCATAAACCATGTTGACTCTCCTTGATTGTATTATGAGTCTCCAAATGTCCTGCTACTACTTCCTTAATAATGGATTCTAGCATTTTCCCAATGACAGATGTTAGGCTAACTGGTCTATAGTTACCTGCTTTCTGTCTCACTCCCTTCTTGAATAGAGGTGTTACGTTTGCGGTTTTCCAATCCGCTGGGATCTTTCCAGAATCTTGTGAATTCTGGAAGATTACAACCAATGCATCCACTATCTATGTAGCCACTTCCTTTAAGACTCTTGGATGCAATCCATCAGGTCCAGGGGACTTGTCAGCCTTTAGACCCATTAGCTTACCTAGTGCTTTTTCTCTAGTGATAGTGATTGTTCTTAGTTCCTCCCTCCCCTTTGCCCCTTGATTTTCTACTATTATTGGTATATTATTAGTGTCTTCTACTGTGAAGACAGATACAAAATATCTGTTCAATTCCTCTGCCATTTCCTTGTTTTCCATTATTATTTCCCCAGTCTCATCCTCTAAGGGACCAATGTTTACTTTTTATATTCTTGTAGAAGCTTTTACTGTCAGTTTTTATATTTCTTGCTAGTTTACTCTCATAATTTATTTTCTCCCTATTTATTATTCTTTTAGTCATCCTTTGCTGGTTTTTAAAGTTTTCCCATTCTTCGGGCTTACCAGTAATCTTTGCCATGTTGTATGCTTTTTCTTTTAACCTGATACCATCCTTGACTTCCTTAGTTAGCCGTGGTTGGTTCAGCCTTTTTGTGGAATCTTTCCTCCTAACGGGGATATATTTTTGTTGCGAGTCAAAAAATATCTTTTTAAATGTTTGCCACTGCTTATCCACCATCATACCATCTAATCTGTTTACCCAGTCCACTTTAGCCAATTCCGCCCTCATTCCTTTATAATTGCCCTTATTTAAGTTTAATACAGTAGTTTCAGACCCAAGATCCTCGCTCTCAAACTGGATGTGAAATTCTATCATGTTCTGATCACTACTTCCCAAGGGATCCTTTACTTTGAGATCATTAATTAATCCTGTTTCATTGCCCATTACCAGGTCCAAAATGGCCTGTTCTCTGGTTGGTTCTCTGACGTATTGGTCAAAGAAACAGTCCTTAATACACTCAATGAACTCCTCCTCAGGGCTATTTTTGCCAATTTGATTTGTCCAATCTATGTGAAAGTTAAAATCGCCCATGATTATTGCATTACTTTTTTTACAAGCCCCCCTTATTTCCTGATTAATATTTTGCCCTACAGTGTAGCTACTGTTGGGGGGCCTATATACTACTCCCACCAGTGATTTCTTTCCCTTGCTATTTCTTACCTCCACCCAAATTGATTCGACATCTTGATCTTCTGAGCCAAGATCATTCCTCACTATAATACCAATTTCATTCTTTATTAACAGAGCTACTCCACCACCTTTACCTTTTTTCCTATCCTTCCGAAATGTTAAATAACCCTGAATATTTAGCTCCCGACCTTGGTCACCTTGCAACCACGTCTCTGTAATAGCCACAAGATCATACCCATTTGTTTCTATTTGTGCCGTCAATTCATCTATCTTATTACGAATGCTGTGCGCATTCAGATAAAGAACCTTTAATTTTGTCTTTTTACCATTCTTTCCTACCCCGGCCCATTTGCTAGTGCACTCTTATGTTTGTACGCTCTGTCCCTTCCTGACACACTCTGTTTATCATTACCCTCATCACTTTCCTGTACTACTTCCTTGTCTTTTCTCTTTATCAATCTAAACTTCGCCCCACCTGAGCCCTCCCCCCTCTATTTAGTTTAAAGCCTTCTCTACCGCCCTAGTTATTCGGTTTGCCAGAACACTGGTCCCAGCATGGTTCAGGTGAAGCCCGTCCCAACGGAACAGCTCCCTCTTTCCCCAGTACTGGTGCTAGTGCCCCATGAATCGAAACCCACTTCTCCCACACCAACCTTTGAGCCACGCATTCATCTCTCTGATCTGATTTACCCTGTGCCAATTTGCTCGTGGCTCAGGTAATAATCCGGAGATTATCACCTTTGTGGTTCTACTTTTTAATTTAATCCCTAGCTGCTCAAACTCCCTCAGCAGAACCTCTTTCTTAGTCCTACCTATGTCATTGGTACCTACGTGGACCACGACAACTGGATCCTCCCCCTCCCACTCCAAGTTTATCTCCAGCCCTGAGGAGATGTCCTTAACCCTGGCACCGGGTAGGCAACACAGCCTTCGGGACTCTCACGTCTGCAGAGAACAGTAGCTATCCCTCTAACTATATTGTCGCCTACTACAACCACATTCCTTTTTACTCCCCCCACTAGAATGGCCCCCTGAACCATGCTGCCGTGGCCAGTTTATTCATCCTCCCTGCAGTCCTTGCACTTGTCCACAAGGGCTGCAAGAATCTCATATCTATTGGACATGTACAGAGGCTGAGGCTCATGCAGTGCTACCTCCTGAATCCCCGTACCTGCCTCACTCGCAGTCACACCCTCCTGTCCCTGACCACGTGCCAATTCTACAGTATTTAGCCTATAGGGCGTGACTGCCTCCTGGATCAAAGTGTCCAGGTAATTTTCTCCCTCCCTGATGCCTTGCAATGTCTGCAGCTCGGACTCCAGCTCCTCAACTCAGAGCCGAATTTCCTCGAGCTGCAGACAATTACCGCAGATGTAGTCGCCCTGGACAAAACTGTCCGGTAGCTCCCACATATTGCAGCTGCAACACATCTCCAGCCCTGTCTTAACTATTTTCTTTATTTAATTGATTACTACAATGCTAATCAAATTATTTTTAGGTTGAACTAAGAACTGGTCTTGTTTAATTTATTAAATTAAGTTTAGTTTTTAAAAAAAAATTAGCTTTATGCTATAGGTTACTTAGCCCACAGTCCTAAGAAAGAAGAAAACAGAAGAGATACTCACCACCAACCACCTGCCTGCCTTACCTGTGATGTCACACTGCAGTTTGGTTTTGTTGTTGCTGTGACGCACTCTCGGTACGCTCCTCTCCGCTGTCTAAACAAATGCACCTCACCCCTTACTGCACCGAATCCCCTCACTCACCAAATTTCCAATTACAGACTCTGTCGAAACCGGACTCCATCGATAGCTGCTACTCTGTGCTCCCTCACTTTTCTTCGATTTTACCTGCTAATATTTTTTCATGCCCTCTCTTTGTTTTCCTAATTTCCTTTTTAACTTCACCCCTGCACTTTGTATACTCCTCTAAGCTTTGCGTAATATTGAGTTCCTGGAGTCTATCATAGGCTTTCTTTTTCTGCCTTATCTTACCCTGAATGCTCCTTGATATCCAGGGGGCTCTAGATTTAGCAGCTCCTCCTTTTTTCTTTGTGGGAACATGTTTACCCTGAACCCCTTGAATCAACCCTTTTGAACGTCTCCCGGTGCTCCGACACTGATTTACCTTCAAGTAGCTGTTTCCAGTTTACTTCTGCTAAATCATTTCTCAGTTTAGTAAAATTGGCCTTTCCCCAATTGAAAACTTTAACTCCTGCTCTGTCTTTGTCCTTTTCCATAACTATGCTAAAACTAACTGTATTATGATCACTACCACCAAAATGCTCTCCCACTGCTACTTCTTCCACCTGTCCCTCTTCATTTCCTAGAACTAAATCCAGAACTGCCCCCCTCATTGCAAGTTTTGTTGGGTTTGCTATATACTGGCTAAAAAAATTCTCCTGTATGCAATTTAAGAATTCTCTGCCCTCTATATCATTCACACTGTTTGTATCCCAGTTAATATTAGGGTAGTTGAAATCCCCTATTACTGCCTGATTGTTTTTGCACTTCTCAGAAATTTGCCTACATATTTGCTCCTCTATCTCCCTCTGACTGTTTGGGGGTCTATAGTACACTCCCAGTAGTGTGACTGGCCCTTTTTTGTTCTTTAGCCAACCCATAAGGCCACATTTGATGCTCCTTATAAAATATCCCTCCTCACAACAGTAATTTTTTCCTTAACCAAAATTGCCACCCCTCCCCCCTCCTTTTTTATCCCCCTCTCTATCACATCTGAAAACCCTGTAACCAGGGACATTGAGCTGCCAGTCCTGCCCCTCTTTAAGCCATGTTTCTTTAATAGTTAAGATATCATACTGCCACCTATCTGTGCCCTCAGCTCATCCTATTATTTCCTATACTCCTTGCATTGAGATAAATACATTTAAGGACTGCCAAACTCCTCTGTTTATTTTCTAACCTTCGTTCCCTCTGCCTTTCAAACTCACTCACTAATTTTCTGCCTTCCATTTCCAGTTCCGACTTTATCCCATCTGAATCCACACTCAGGTTCCCATCCCCCTGCCAAGCTAGTTTAAACCCTCCCCGACAGCACTAGCAAACCCTCCCACAAGGATATTGGTCCCGGCCCTGTTGAGGTGCAACTTGTCCGGCTTGTACAGGTCCCACCTCCCCCAGAACTGGTCCCAATGCCCCAGGAATCTAAATCCCTCCCCCTTGCACCACCTTTGCAGCCTCGCGTTCATCTGCTCTCTCCTCCTATTTCTATTCTCACTAGCGCGTGGCACTGGGAGTAAGTTGGTAGTATCGAGTTTGTACCTTGATGATTATTTTTGATAATAGGTTTATGTTAAATAGTTTTCACTCCTTAGGAAACTGTCATAAATTTAGCAAACTTGCAAGATGTTAGAATGAAGGAAGGCATTTATGTAGCATCTTATCACACCTCTCTAAAATATCCCCATAAAATTGCTTCACATACAATGAATTACTTTAAATTTCAACAATGGTTAAGTGCCTTCAGATGTTTTCCTACATTAAAGGTGCTATATATATGAAAGTTGTTCTTTTTTTATTCATTCATGGGATGTGGGCATTGCTAGCAAGGCCAGCATTTATTGCCCATCCCTAATTGCCCTTGAGAAGGTGGTGGTGAGCCACTTTCTTGCATTGCTGCAGTACATGTGGTGAAGGTTCTCCCACAGCTGTTAGGTAAGGAATTCAAGGCTTTTGACCCAGCGACGATTATGTAGGCAAATGGTAATCAAATACTTCATGGAACATGTATGCTTCTGAGACTATAGGTCTCTGTGGAAAGCAATTGAGCTGGACTCCAGATACACTCAACCCTCCTCCATACTTGATGAACTGAATTTGGCCAGCTGTCTCCCCACATTTGGCTGGCCAATGTAATGGCACTGATGTAAACAAATCAAACATGCATGCTTAGGAGTCCATGTCACAAATCCCAGGAGCCACCATGCAGCCAAAACTCTAATGTATGCATAGGAACATATTTCTTCCTTTATACAACCAATGATAGCTCTGATATGCGCATGCTTAGGCGTCTATTTCTAATGAATGAACTGACTTTATTTCAGTAGTGCTGTGGCTTGGGAAATAGGAAGAGAGAGAGAGGGGAGGATAAAAAGCAAACAGATGCCATAGGGGAGGGGTGGGGAGAAAGAGGAGAGAGAACATGGAAGTGAGAAAGAAATGAGAAAGAGAAAAGCAATTTTTGGGATGCTGTTCAGAGGTTGAGAGTTTGGGAAAGATCCTGTTGACTGATGGGTGAGGAGAGAGGGGACATACCTTGTTATGTGAGAGGAGAGAGGGAAACCATGTTGTGGAGGGAGGACAGTAATGGGGAAAAAGAAAGAAGCCCTGTTGACATGGGGACATTTCTGGCTCTGCTGCAAGCAGGAGGGATGGTTACAGTCATGTTTTGCGTTATAAAATTAGACTCAGTACAAGTAAAGCTATGGGAGATCTAAGTTATTCTTTTTTTAAATGAGCAGATTTGCTTTATCACCATTCTTAATCCGTTGTGAGACTTCCATGGAATCAATTTAATATCCCCGAGAAACATAATAAGCCCTAGTCTAGGCTTCTCTTGGAACTTGTAACCATCAATACTATTTGTACTGCAGATAGTTACTGTAAGTTATATAAAGGAAGTACAAATAATGTTTGATTCATCATTAATTCGTTAAATTACTAAAATAATTGTGACAAGACAGCAATTAACATTCCTAAACTCAATGAATTGTAATATATTTTGTGTATTAATTTCATAGTGCTATCCAGAATTATCGTTTAGGTTTCCTGTTGCCTACACGGGACACATTTACATGACTGAAGCTTTGCTTGCCAGTTACGAGTACCTATTAATTGTAAAATGACAAATCAGTGTTTATTGATCATTTCCAGTAGAAATTGTTAACTATTGATATCGATATTTAAATAAACAGCATATATGCTATACTTTGTTTTCTGCTGGAAATCTTAACCGCGGGTGTATGGGGTAGATAGACTATTGCTGGGGTCCCATCACGGTTTTCGAAGAACGGAGGTCTTTTACGAGTCTGTTAATAATGAAAAGAGATAGCGGACTTTAAATGATAACCCGCAGAAGAAGTTAATTAACATAAGTAATCATGCAACACAATTGTACCTTTTTCATAATGCTTTCTTGTTCAATACATGATAAGTATAATGCTACTCAAGCGGAGGACCTGGTTTATTTATACTATTGCTGTGCCAATGCTCTGATAAGACAGTGGGGTAGTAAATGAGTATTAGTAGAACTGTGGATTTCTCAGAGCAGAGAGTATCAGAACATTTTTCAAGTGACTCTATATATCCAAATTAATTGGAATGAAATCCCTGCAGTGAAACATATGTTTCTTATACATTTAATTATTTTACTGTTATTAACGTTAAATAAATATTTGAAGAACATTTAACCATAGCAATGTTTTAACAAGATGAACTGATTCGCCACATATGCTTGTTTAAAGGGACGGTGATGTTATAGGAGATAGTATACACAGTCAGTATTAAAGGTGAAATGCTTGAGAAACAATTGCATCTGAATATGATTTCAAGGCCAAAATTAAAAGTTATTTGTGCTCAGTCCGTCTGAAGCGATGTACTCAGTTTAACTGTTCAATATGATAAATCAATTTCAATAATGTTACCAGTATCACGGAAACGAGCTGAAATGTGCATGATTTGTGTTTCAGTACTTATAAAAGGATTGGTATTTTCGTCACTGCCATTACATTTTTGTTTACTCTGGCAGTAATTGTTTCAATTCTGTCTTTACTAAATGTTAAACTCCTTTAGAGAGTATATAATTACTGTCCTATGCGTCACATACAAATGAATTGTATAAAGGAAATAAATGATCCGTCCGCTCCATTTGCACCAAAGCCACAAAGACCAACGGTGCTGCATTAGCTGCAGCATAAAATAAAAGATTTCCAGTGAGTCGTGCCATCTTTTAATATTAAGTGATGTATTACAATAAAATTGGATTTCCCAAAAGTGCGATTCTATAATAACTGACTGTAAATAGAGTTTTTATTTAATTCACATGATGCGCAAGTGTGGCGGGTCAGTGACAGCAGCAGCCTAGTAATGACTGGAGTACTTCACTCTAGTCCATCCATGTGTGTCTTTTAACCAACTGTACCTGAAAAAGGTCACGATGTCTCACTTTATATAAATGCTTTTTGTTCAATTGATGTAAATAAAGCTATATCTTTGATACCGGGAACAGAATCAAACTCGATTTTAATAATCTTTTATGTTGGGATCTTGCCTATTCATCGCAAATTTACGGTTGAGTTTTTAATATCAGCATTAGCAACATAAAGTTGCCTATTGTCACACGGACTCATATGGGTGGCGCCGTTCCATTTTATTCGTTTTGCAATGTATTAGAGTTCAGCGTGCCTCCAAGTTTGAAACAGATTCTACTGACAATTGATGTTGGCGATTCCTAATTGTAATGGTTCTGCTCTGAAAAACCACGCTCAAGAATTCCAACAGAAATCAAAAACTGTTGTAGGGATCTCAAGATACAAGTTTCGTAAATGATGTAGTTCACCCAATTGCCAGCAGATGGACATGTTATCCATGGTCCAATCTCACACTTCCCTCTATATTTCCGCACGAGGCACAAATTTCGATTTGTGAAATAAAATGTAGTTTTTCAAATCCAACGGTGTGCAAAATGATCCTCTGCTATTAGCCCGGGGCCACACTAGCAGTGTTAGACCGGCGTTCCGCCAGAATTTCAAACATAAGTCACATCACATTATTTGAGGACAGAAAATGCAGAACGATGAATTATAAGAAATGCATCTAAAAGTTGCTGATTTTTCCCTTACCTTCGATTACATGTTTAATTATACGAGTAGTTTATATTTCCCAAATCAGCGTTTATTTATTGTTTGTATTTACAAAATACCGCTATAAGAGATTTTGTCTTAGACCTAAAACATTTAAAAGCGGGAGATTATAGAAATTCCAGAATTTACTTATTGGGCTATATTCTAAACAGCATTTTCGGTAATATGCGTAGATGCGTTCAATGAGATACACAGAACAAATACAGACGTAACCTTTCCGTCCATTCTTACATTGGAGCACGTGGTATTTTTCAAGCGGAAAAGAAAAGCCTGTAGAGAAATAACCATCAATAATTGTGTGGTAATTCCTTCGAATCGTGTTACCTTCTTTTAATTCCGTGTGAGAACGTAATATACGCCTGTATCTATGCTATATCCAACCTGTACTTTTCGGATTTCTTTAACAAACGTGGCGATGCAGTGCCAAGAAATCTAATTAAATTAATAACGTTGCTTGATTACATATTCTACTTTCAGGAAAATTACGTTTACGTGCGGGAGTGAACAAAACGTTTAAACCATGAAAGTGTACGCAGTTCCTGCAATTAAACAGCCATTTTTAAATTGGTATTTAACAATCTTGTATTTTAAAAATGGCATGGCCTTTTAAGTGATATCCTAAACATTTTTCCTTTCTTAGCATGCATTCTTTAGTTACTTTTGGAATAATCTCCCGAAGTTGACAATAAAGAAGGGCAATTGACTGTGAATGATAGAGAAGGACGTCAGCTTTTCTTACTATTTTACTGCGTGTGTAATCGAAGATTCTATAATATTCGAAGAACAATTTGTTCGTAACTAAAACTATAACATCATGAGTATTTGACAGCACTTTATGATTGACTCCACTGTTTTCTTACATGATATATAAATACGGCAGAGCATTATTGAGAATCTGTTTGTGTCTGCTTCTGTTGCTCATGTTATAATTTCCATACTGAATGCATGTATGTGGGGATACTGCACGTGAACATTAGCTGTCATTCATCTACATTTCAGATAGAAAGATAACAGATTTTAAGATTTCATGATACATCAAGATTTGCTTAAACACCATTTATCACAAGAACTTCTGTTTAGTTACTCATGGGCTTGTTGTTTCGCCATAATGTCTATTATAGCATTGTTTGTATTTTATGCGTCATGGAGTGTGATTCTTTGTGTAAGCCAATGCCGCAATTGCAACAAATTTTCTAACGAGCTGGAAATGTGGAGTACAATTAATAGCCACTTTTCTAAAAAAAATACCATTTGAAGGTTTAATGCTGTTCTCCAACACAACTGCGTTAAAGCGCGCCAAACTACTCCGGTCAGGCGATTTACAAAGCTCGCACTTAGAAATGGTTAATAGTTGTGGTGTTTGTATTAATATGCATTTTAACTCGATTTTAACAAACCGAAGAAAGAGATGATGGCAAAAATTGAGGGAGTGCTTGGATAGTGCCCAGCTGTTTATCGAAAGCGTGCAGGAATTGTTACCCGCTAAATGAGGTCAAACTTTCAGAAGACTGAACCATTTCATAATTACTAGGGGAGAGAGTGTGTGCGTGTGTGTGAGAGAGAGAGAGAGAAGCGGTCACAATTGGGAAAGATGTTCTGTGAAAGCTGTAGAAAATTGGAAACAAAGACTACATATTACGCTTAGCAGCAGGGAATCGTGAGACTTGGCGTTCTGAAACGAAACAACTTCCTGAATGCGAGAAAAGAGAATCGCCATACTATGCTTTGTGTGAATTGTTTCGGTTAACGTTCATTGGAATAAACAGGCGATATAAACACACGAGCGAAGTTGAAAATAATGACGCTGCGTTGGCTGTGAGTGACAGAGAAGGGTCTCAGTTCTGACAGCTAGATTCTTTGTTGGCACAGCAGCCAATCGTTGATTTTTACGACACAATAGTGTAGCCAAAGTTGTGGTATAAAAAGCCGTGTTGGAATATATGAGATTTACCAGTGTGCTTGGCCATATCCCAGCCCACCAGCCTCTAACAAACTTTTAACTGGAGGCAGAAGAGGATCCAGATCAAGACGTGGGATCATGCAAACATCACAAGTACTCATTTACCTGGCTCTCTTTGGTTCACTTGGTCGAGTAGGTGGCAGAGATGGTGCTCACGCGAATTTGACAGATATTAAAACGGAATCGCTAGAAAAAGGGCCAGATAGTGACTATAACGTGTCCGAGTGTTCAGCTTGTAGGTGGAGGAAGGAGAATAAAGCATTGAGACTGGAGTCTATCAAATCGCAAATTCTGAGCAAACTGCGCCTCAAAGAAGCACCCAACATTAGCCGGGATACAGTGAACCAACTTTTACCGAAAGCTCCTCCTCTGCAACAACTACTTGATCAATATGATATCCAAGGGGATGACAATAATGACGCCTTATTAGAAGAGGACGATTATCATGCTACAACTGAAACTCTCATCACCATGGCCACGGAGCGTAAGTAGGCTAGTATAACTATAAGTAACATATCAGCAGTAAACCAACTATTCTCTGTAAATAACGACTGATGTAATACAACGTTTCAACTTGTGTGCTGCCATAATGTTTACACCTTTTGCTCTCAATTGATAGACTAATATCGTTGGCTGTAGGTTATTATGTGAGTTGCACTTAAAGCAAACGGCTCGACAAAGATTTTATTAGCCATGGAAATCGCGACCTCATTGTGATCTTTTCATCTATTCTGTTTCAAAAGGCTTCCCTTTCCTTTACAATACGCACCAACATACTAAGGTCGTAACTCACTTAACGAGAAGTGTAAACTTTAAGGAAAAAAGAATCTTTATTTGTCCACGTTATAGCTATTCAGAAGAATTCACAAACACGCTCTGTTGGAGTTAAGCAAGGACATCTTAACTAGCAACAGTTTATATTTCCTGTACACCTGAAACTTAGGAAACCATGTTTATAACCTAGGACTATAAAAGCACCATTTTTAAGAGCTAACAATGCAAAACTTAATTTGCTCTATCAAATTATATTTTAGATAGCTGTTTAGTTGAGGAGAAATTATTATTCACTCTAGGTGACCCTATGAACCTTAGCCGAGTTAGGCTCTTGCAAACGGTTCCTCAAGCTATTGCAGTGAAACAAATGAATGTAACTAATGAGGATTACGTGAGCCCTTCAGAAAGAGCTTTAATTACGCGTTTGAGCAGTTAGTATTCTAACTTAAATCTCTGTGGCTTTTCGTCTCTGTTTCCAAAACAATACTTTATGTTTCTCAATATAGTTAACTGGTTTTCTTCTTATTGAGAGGGTAGGGAAGAAAGATTCTATTGTCCCAAAGGCATATTAGTGTTCATTGTAGAGGAATAACTTAATAGCTACTAGCAAATGGTGTCATGACCTCAGTGTGTCATTAGGGTCATTTTAACTGCAAAGCATGTGACGGTAACTGCAGCTGCCTAAGTGCTCTGTCAGCCCGCGTTGGATACTAAATGCTACATCTGCAAAAATGGGGGATTAATATGCAGTCAGAAAAATAAGATTGAGGCCAATTTACAGTGGAACTCTCTTAAATTGTTTCTATCAAAGAAAGGATGACCCAAAAGGGCATTCTAAACTTTTCCACTGTGTGTTTATTTTATTAACTATTTGTCAAATACACATATTTAACAAATTATTACCTGTATATTATCTGTGCGTATATTTTATCGCGTACTATTGCATTAAGCAACAATTAATGCCTATCAAGTTGCAAGTGAAAAATATAAATCCAACAAGCTTTTTCACAAAGGTTACATGTAAATAGGGAATAGATCTTCCAACATAAATAGGGATTAGTTATTTACCCATGCATTCACTCGTCTTTTACAGTCAAAAGTGAATGTGCGTTTAATCTTTACTCCTTTCATTGCTCTCAATTTGATTTTTTCAGTGAATGGAATTTTCTATGTGAGGTTGAAATAATGTATGGTTTTACTTTTTATTTGATTTATAATACTTGAAGAAAAGATTGAAGTAACACCATTCACGTGCATCTATTTTTAAACCTCAAGCTGAACCTAGTGTCCAAGTCGATGACAAACCGAAATGTTGTTCCTTCAAGATCAGCCCCAAAATGCAGTTCAATAAAGTAGTCAAAGCCCATCTCTGGATATACCTGCGACCAGTGAAGCAAACCACAACAGTCTTCATGCAGATTCTGAGACTAAAGCCAGTGGGACAAGAATGGACGAATCACACACCAATTCGTTCTTTAAAGTTCGACATTAACTCCGGCACTGGCCATTGGCAAAGTATAGACTTCAAACGCGTACTACAGAACTGGCTCAAGCAACCCGAATCGAACTGGGGCATCCAAATCAATGCATCTGATATCAACGGCATAGACCTGGCTGTCACCTCCCCTGGAGTGGGGGAGGAAGGATTGGTAAGTGGCACTCCAATTCAACAATGCGAGTAGTACTGCAGTAACCCTTAAAATATCAATTAATAAAGGCGTATTACAGTTAGCCGATATAATGAAACTTAGTATGAAAACAGTGCATATTTTATAAGAAATAATAGCTTCTCCTTTGTCTACATGGTAACGTAAGATATTTGAAGGCTCTTCAGTTTAGGCCGTCAATTCTGCCCTGCTACTAAATATTTCCATAGACATTGGTATTGAAAGAGTAAAGGGGCTTCTTTGGCCTAAAAATCCACACATTTTTATACATTTCCAGATTGCATTCCAGGTCATTTGTTTTTCCGGACTATTCTTTTATGATACCTAAAACGTTAGCATTTGAAGTGAAACTTAATTAAATAAAATCAGATAAAACAATTGTGTTAGAATAATGTCACTGATCATTTATTATACTGTCATATTTCATTTGGCATCTTGATTTATTGTAACGTTTAAAACGTAACACACGTGGAAAAACACGCATGACAATATCTTTCTGATCTTAATCGTCCAATACGACGTCAGAATTAGCTAATGATCTATGTAGATTTGGCTAAGGAACATCTAAGAAAGTATTTTGTATTTTAAATAAAGTTAATATGCAATGCAAGCTGAAATGACGAGTTCCTTTCATATCACTTCTTCAGATAGTAACTTACAATAGATGTAATTATCATATTTAATCATTTTTAATCTTCCACAGTCATCTTACATTCTTAGTCTTATGAAATCCAGGGCATACCCCAATAAGTAATTCGAAGTAACTGAACTGTGCTGAAAACGAGATGAATCTTTCGCCATTTCCTGTTTGTGAAAAGGTACATTTCCTCCTAACAGAAAGATACACAATGTTACAATACGATTAAAAATAACACAACCCCAGGAGACAACAGGAGTTATAGCACATATTTTGCAGGGGCGAACACGAATAGGTTTAGTGTCTTTGAATATATTTGTTTAACATTATTTCCAAAATGTATAAACTGTATAGCAAAATGTTAAAAACTGTAACGATATAACGTTTTTCTAAAAAAAATCTATCTATGTCACAGAAAGTACTTTATTAGTGTCGCCTGATGATATTTAAGCATTTGCAGTTAGTGTTTGGAGGTCACACTTGAAAAAACTGAAAATACACATTTACTCTGTTTAGTTTTGATTTACTATACTTTTATTCTGTTTAGTTTTTGATTTATTACAAAAAATAAATGCTAGAGAGCATTAGTAGGTCATAAACAATGTGAGGTGTACAATTTCATTTCCCAATTTTCTTTTTGCACTTGGCAAACTTAATTTTGGTTTGAATTCACACTGCTTCACTGCAATGGCATAAGAACCTTTGCTCTGAGCACCGAGTAGTCTGTCAGAAAAACGCGCAGAGGAGAGCAAAAAACTAAAATAGTTAACAAAACAATCTCACATATCTGAAAGATTTTTTTCGGGGAAAATGGTTATTTAATGTTTTTGAAAAAATATTCATAATTTATAAACATAGCGTCACATAGTGATGGGCATTTAGTCTCGGATCCTCCTCCCCCACCCCCTGCCCCCATTCCCTATCAACACCATTCAGCAAAACGTACAGAATACTAGTATTGAAAATACATGCTTAGAAGCAAAATCTGGAAGATTCCCATATACATGATGATACCTTGTGCCGTGATAGATGGGTAGAACCGTGTACAAATCTTTCCCAGATAAGGGGTTCCGATGACATCACAAACTACGATACTCCAGGGATATGGGGACGTTTAGAATTATCTGAACAGGAAATTGTCCAAATGAGGGTGCACAATTTAATTTTAAAATGACTACTGCCTTATTGAATAATTAGTTCCTCGTGGCCAAAAGATCTGTGCAGTCAGATAAACTGAGATTTCTAAAGAGCAAAATAATGAAAATACTTCGAATTAGGGTTGTCCTCCAAAGGCATACCTGGGTCAGATGTAACCTTTACCCAAATGATTATATCTGCAAACTATTTTCTTCAAAAATATTTTTGACAGATGGTCATGAATAAAATTTCGTGCTCACCACTAACTTTTGGGATATATTTTATGAAATTGACTTTTCCTAGTGCGACAACCACGACGTTTTAAAAATGCTGTCAATTCTTTATCAGTTCCCATTAACCTTATCTATGCACTAATGAAGATGGTGTAATGTGAACGATGGATAACATGTATATTTGAATAATTTTATCCCTGATTATAAAATAACTGTATAGTGGGGATATTCCGTGCACTACATTTACAGGTAGGACAAATGCCCATTTCAGAATTAAACTTGACAAATATAATTCACTCTAGAAAATTTATTATCAGGGAAGCTCGTAAGTATAACCAAAACTTATTAATTTCCAGCCATCAGTTAAAGAATGTAAGTATTCTGCTTCGAAGAGCTGTTTTTTTTCTCATTTTCAACAACACACCCAACATGTTTAATTATAATATACGATATGTGATACTTTTAGAAAACGCCAATGCCATTTTCGCAGATGCCCAGTTCCATTTTGCCAGCGGTTAGTCCAAATGGAGACATGTCCTTGTTCTTACCCTTCATTTTTAGTCATTATGCATTTCTGCAGAACATTTGAACAAAAGACTAATAATGCCCGAATTTCTTAGAAGCATGGAAATGGTTATTCTGCTCCTAGGATTTAAAGATTAGGGACTGTGGTTGCAAAATTCAGGTTAAGCAGCACTAATACCCAAGTGAATTGAAACCAAAATTGTGTTTGCCAAGTGCAAAAGAACATTGGGGAATTCAATTGTACAATAGTCAAGACTTATTACAAACCTCAAATGTACTTCGCATTGTGTCTTGGATAATACAGCTAAACACAACAAAAACGTCTTAATCGGCATTAAGACAAAAAAAATTGTGAGCGTGTATGGGGGAGGGTCAGGCCTTTTGCTCTCCGATAGGTGGAACTTTTCATGGGATCTCCTGCGATAGCGTTCAATTTCTGCTCATCATTCTCGCATTCCTCAGTCTTTCTTGGGGGTTCTATTAGTTCTCCGGGTAGGATTTTATGTTGTAAAGGAATACGAAAGTACCTCTGAATTACATTAAATCAACAGAAAAGTAACTCCACCATAACACTGTATTTTCTTTCAGTGGTTAATAAAGGAAGGGAATAGTGTGCAAGTGTTGGAGGTTATGAGTTTGCTTTAACATCGTTTTGTTTTATTTCAATAGCAACCGTTTCTCGAAGTAAAGGTGACGGAAACGTCAAAACGATCCAGAAGAAATCTTGGTCTTGACTGTGATGAACACTCAACTGAATCGCGCTGTTGTCGTTATCCCCTCACTGTAGACTTTGAGGCTTTCGGTTGGGACTGGATAATAGCGCCCAAGAGATACAAAGCCAATTACTGCTCAGGACAATGCGAGTACATGTTCCTGCAAAAATTCCCACACACCCACCTGGTACAGCAGGCCAACCCCAGGGGTTCGGCGGGCCCCTGCTGCACCCCGACGAAGATGTCCCCTATTAATATGTTATATTTTAACGGAAGAGAACAAATCATCTATGGAAAAATCCCAGCTATGGTAGTGGATCGTTGTGGCTGCTCCTGAGAACGACCAAAAAGACATGATGCGTCCTTACAACTGGACGTGCGAAATACGGTCGTGTCAACGATTTTCTGCATCACCCAGTACTGTGCAATAGGCAAAGAAGAGATTGTATTTGTGTTGCTCCCAAAAAAAGACTAATAACACGGGCCGAACGAGAACAGCAAAATTTCAACACACACAACGAATTCAATGGTCCGGTCCACTGTTCTATTTCAAACAAGAGGAGCGAGTATACATTTCTAGCAAGACCACAACATCCCATACAAATTCATCCAAATCTGAATGTGTACGAACAATTCCAATTCCAACTTTGACGAATTAATTAAAGTATAAGGCGTATCCGGTGTATAGAAAAAAAATGCCATTGCATGTGTTTAAAATGAGTTCAGAAGTCTTCTGACATAGACTTGACACTTCATTTCTCAGATCAGAGAGTTACTTGGTCATCAGCCAATATATAAACTGTATTCGTATATTTACAACAGATATTAACGTTCGACTTCAATATTTAACTCTTGGTTCAGATAAACAGGAGCATTTACAACATCAAGTCGTCTGAACTACTCTAAACTTGAATTTTATGCATTGGCATTACGGGAAAGATGGACTGTCTTTCGAAGCTAACAGAAGCACTATGTCTGTGGACAATGTTTAAGGCAAAAGGCACAGGAAAACCACAAGTCTGATAAGTGTTAAGACCCTGTTTGAATTCTGCCTTGGCAACATTACAGTTTGCACTACGGCAAGCCAATAGAGAGAACTGCATTGGTTGCTACAAAGTTGTAAAAACTGAATTTGATATGACTGCTTATGTTCGATGAATAATGTGTACATGGCATTCATTTTGTAAATGTTCTTGTTTTTTTTTCCTTTTCATCTTTTTTCATGGTTGGTATGATATAACATGTCTACGAAGAGCAAGATTTGATATAACTCACATTACGTGCTCAGTAAATAAAGGAGCTTGCTTTTGCTGTATCTCAAGTAAAATACACAACAGAAAACACACTAGAGAAAAACAGTATGAAGGAAAAGGACTGATGAATTGTGCCGATAATGAGCAATATGCGGTATTGCAATGGGCGCACTGTCTTGGTGATCTCTTTTCTTGAAGTCCAAGAAAGGTAACAGTGGTTGATGACAGAAGAGAGTCTCGTGTAGAATAAGATATTGTACAGAATCATCCTTGTACATTATTCGGCTCGGGTCATTATATCATTCACGTTAAAAGCAATTATTTTATTAAATATACAATTTTAAAACGTACTATTTTGCAAGATCTTTTGATTTTATTTTAAAATATACGATGTAAAAAGATCAATTAAATGTCTTTCTAAATAATGCATTCAAAATCGGCTGTATCAATAATGAGCGTGTTGTTCAACAAATTGGTCAAATATATCCACACCAAAATATTTCCACCCCTTCCTCTTCACTCACCCTTGGTAGTAACGTCTGCTCAAATTGGCTATACACTTCTCAATCTGCTGATACATTTTCCATCAACTCAGACAAATCATTAGATACCCAGCACAAGCAAAACAGACACACAGCCTAATTAGTCAACGTAACATTAAAATTGCATACATTCTGATGTCATGCAGATATACAGCAGAGAGAGATGGCGTACATTATACAATAGGATATCCGAATTCAAGCATATCTCTAGGGCACTGGTACTGTAGGCTGGCAACCGCAATTCTAGATTTATGAAAATTTTGTGTTACATAAATAACAAAACTATCATTAATTTACACCAGCGGTTACCAACTGACAATATTATTGCATATGTTTCAATTAGTATCCCTTTCATATAAGTTATGACAAAATGAATAGTGAAAACGGACGTAAAAATTTGCAGTAAAATCAGAGGCGCATTAATGGAGATTACAGGCCTTAGAATTGGCAAATTAAACCAGCAGACAACAAAAATAAAACTGATTCAAAAATATTCGTTCAGTAATGCTTACATTACTTACACTGTGCACTCACAGATAGGGTTGCCAACCTTCCAGGATTGTCCTAGAGTCTCCAGGCATGAAAGATTAATCTCTTGGACACTGCTGTCAGCAACCCGGGGAAGTAAATCATAGAAATTGTGTGTTTTTTCATTTTATTTGAACACTTTCCTTTATTAGTTATAAAAATATTGGAGATGGGGAAAAGGCTGGGTCTGGTGTTGGCGGCGGAAGGTCATGTGATGAAACCTCTAGGAATACGTCCGACCAGAATTGCCCAATCTTCTCACGGATTAAAGACAACTTTAAATGAATAGCTAAATACATATGCTAATTCAGAAGGCTAAGTGATTTAATACTCTTGGATCCAAACATTTAGTGATTTCCATAGATAAGTAAGATCCAAAATAGCAACTCACTCTGCTCCAATAATAGTATCACCACCGCCACCACACCCCGCTCCCATATTAAGAAAGCTTTGGCAGATAACCCCTCATTGACAGGAGCAGTGGGTTAATATATCAACAATCATTTGTTCCTGTTAGGTTAAACTAAACCCCCAAATTTTCCACCAATTCTATGACCGCAAGACATTGCCAGGTGTAAAGTTGTTCGCAGAACATTTCGAAAACAAAAAAAATGTCATTAACAATTTTCTATAATCTCACCATTGCCCTTCCAAAGAAATACTATTTCAAATACATCTGCACATTGCGTTGAATTCGCTACAATAAACCAGTATGAGGACACCAGTTCTTCAGTTGTTGTGTAACAGTGAATTATCCAGATTTGGAGGCGCTGGAGACACTTGGCACCGCTGTCACCTCAACTTTACAAGGCACTATTATCGGTACATGTCCTGCCATGCAGTCCTGGTGTCCCCTGTATCTTTTACAAAAATATCCAAATCTCACTTCACATTGTTCATCTATTTACTTCTCATAAATATTAATAGTTTGTAATTTTAAAAAAAACATCTACCAGCTACTATCTTTACGACTGTTTACCGTTAGTATTAACAATGTTATATAAAACAGACGTGCGTAAACAAGCCCAATATCACTTTTCTCTCAAAAGGATTTGTGTGCAATATTGTCATGTGTCAGTCCCTCGGGACATTTTAAAGTCTATCTTCGCCTATCCTCAAACTGTCCAGTCACAACTCTGGCAGAAATGCTCTGGTAACTAAAAATAAAGTTCTAAGAAATATACTCACACAGAGCTAATAGATTAGTCCCTCGCTATCCTCGTCGTGCTAAAGAAGTCTGGCACGGTGAATTTTGTGTAAACAGCACACACCCTTTCCTTTTTGCAGTCAATTAATAAATGCGGCTGCTCCCCCATTTGAGGAAAACACATACCTCCGCCCCCATCACCACCACGGGCAGACTACGGTAGCGCTTGCAGACAGCTCCCCGCCATCCTTCAGGTGACCGGCTTCGTGCGCGCACTTTGCAGGGCGTTTGGTCGCACGCGAACGCCCTCACACACCCCGGGGCGCGCGCCCGTGCCTGACCCAGCTCGGGAACCTCCCCCAGGCTGCGCGCGGCTGCTGATTATTGACAGGTTGGAGCAGCACGTGGTGCCTCCCAGATGAGTGACTGGCGGCACGTGCTCATCTAGGTGATGTAAGGCCTAAATGGCACCATCCAGCACACCCCCACCCCCCACCACCAATCCTCCTCCCCCCCCCCCCCCCCCACCTCCCCAACTGCACGCGTTTCTGCCCATCAGCTGCCCTCACGTGGTGCTCTCAAAAGGAAAGGCACCCAAGGGCTATCAGGTTTGGTGCTTTAGCATTCCCATGTGCATTACTGGCATTATTGAAGAGGGTAAGTGAGACGGTTGCTAAATTTAGACGTATGTTGAAGAACCTTGCGCGGTAGTTAAATGCATTTTTTTAGACCTTAAAGGGGGTACCATTTGCACGAAAAAAAATCGTGAATCTTTTATTTTTGTTTTGGAGAGTACTCCAAGTGCCGCACTAATGTATTCTGGTGCAGTTTATGTCTTCATGTGCAATTTGCAAACAAAAGAACGTTTGCCAAAGACTGTCATTAAGATAGAGTTACGTTGAAGCTGTCGAGAAGGTTTTAACTAAAATAATTTTCAGCATTATAATGGTGTAGCAATATTATTCGTTTTTTTCTGTTTTCTTGGGTTAGTAAACTTGGAAAATATTCAGTACAAGTTGAGGTGTAGGTCGGATTTTACGAAAAAAGTTTTTAAAAATAAAACACTTGTAAAATATGCTTTTTTTCAATTTGCTTGGATGACCAAATCAATCGCTCAGGAGGTATTTGATTGGTTTTGTTCTTATAAATTAAATATATCACTAAATCTACTGACAAACACTTGTGCATATCTATTCTGATCAATTAGAAGTTCTCCATGCTCATACAATAGCCTTTTTAATTCAAGCTCCTGATTAAGAGAAGACAACATTTCTAACTATTTTAAATCCAAAATTCATGAGTCAGAATTCATATGAGCAAATGCCTTCAGAAGACATTTTAATAATACACCTAATTGTTTTCTGTCAGTATTGTCAACTTGTATTACAGATAATAATAGATGGAGTCTCAGCTCTGTTAGAAATCAATTACTGACTATAATAAAAGTTCCATCACTCTTCCATCAATGTTACCTATGCACTGAGTTCCTGATCTCAGCTGAGTAGTTTGGGGAGGTGCCAAAGGGAAGGAAAGCACATTTCTCCTAAGGGACAGATAAAATTGGAGAGCAAGCTAACCTTCAGCATTCTCACATGACTTTTGGCAGCTGGTTACAGAGAAACATTGGCACTGCCTGGAAACAGGCCATCTGCCTGATCTCTCAGTTGTGGAGGACACTACAGAACAAAGACAAAATTAATTTTAATAATAGAAAAAATATATTGTGTGCATAGAATTATCTCTGCATAAATACATGCATCTGTCTGTGCATGTACTGACAAAATGTGCACATGAAGACAGAGTCTAGAGTGCATTCTGGTGTTTCTCTGCATGGGGCAGAAAAAGGTATACAGACCACAGTATACCAGAGGCTTCATGCTTTTACATACACCTTATTCTTCACTTTTTTCTTCAATTTTGTGAATGCGCTCATTATGTCAGAAAAAGGAATGCCTTTCTACTTTTGGAACTTCATGTCAGTATCAAATAATTTCAGATCAGATGGAGCACAGACCCAGAGGCTGAGTAAAGCTCCCACTATTCAACCCCCAAATTGTACAGTTATTCCAACCTCAGAAGAACATTTCATATTCAAACTATGTGAATCTTTCAGTCTCTTACACAGATTCTTACAGATCTTTCCAAGTGAAATTGCCAACTTAATGCTAACTTATGCCAAATTATGGGCAGTCTTGCGCTGTGGACCCCCAGCCACTTGGAATTGGGCTGAGAGTGCTGAATTCACATCACATAGGCCATTTCAGCCAGCAAGGTGAGGAGACATTCATTCATCAGCTTTGACTGGATTTGAATCCAAGTCCCAGAGTTAAATAGTTAGTATGCTAACCCACTGGGCTATTATTCTTTATTGCATACTCATGAACACTTGTTAGTACTGGTGTGAGTGGGACATGTTAAACAATACATGGAGTGGTAAGGTTGCATCTGTCCATAACAGTGCCACTACTCTGAAGCGTTTAAGTGCTACTGCACACATAAAGCTGTGTAGCATGAGTGTATGCCCAGAAGCATTCTGTGTAACAATGAACCCAAATCACTCAGTATTTATGTTCATTTCACCAGATTACATACCTAAATTCTAATGAGGTAAATATATCAGTTTGTAGAAAGATGTGCAGCTCTGGCAGTTCTAGAGTGAGCACAGTGTTATGATTTGGCAGTGTAAGGCAACAAATTTGGTGCTGAATTTTGCACTGATAAGCACTAATTTCCTAGTATAAGAACAGCGCGATAATTGATGCTAGCTGGAGGTTACAATAAAACAATTATTGCCTGCAGTTACCTAAGTGTCACTGCTGATATCCTTGTGTTTTAGAAGTGACTTCTAGCATGCCATAACGTTATCAGCTTCAGAGATACAGCATCAGTTTTGTGAAAACAATACACTAGCTACCAATTTGCTTTCAATTTGTTACTTTACTATCTTATCTCATGTACATCTTCTAGTTTGTTCTTTCACTATAAGAAATCTCTGTGTTGGGTCTACTGCTGAAGTTTATTTTTATTAAGTACTAAGTTCAGCAGTTTAATTGGTTCCCACAGTACATACAGCCAAACTGGAATTAAGCCCATTTGGTCTGATAAAATAGCGCAACCAACCACAAGCAGTCCCTATAGCCAGTCATCCCAAAAAAAACAATGGATTTTCCTCAAATAGTACTATGAGAACTAAAGAGTCCAGTGGTGTTATAGCATGCTTTGTGATGTAAGATCGCAATTTTCTTAGTACGTTGTTCCTAGTCTTACAGTTTAAATAGTTGTCAAATTCAAGCAAAAACACTTTTTGCCGGCAGACAGATAAATCGGTAATTTTTTTAACAACCATACTTTCAAGATTGTTACAACACTTGAACATGAGAAAACCATTCACCTAATGCAGTCATAGTTTTTAAATAAAATAAATCATGTGCAGAAATGCTGAGCACGGATGAAGTTTATGAGTGCATTAGATCAAAGTAGAATTTAGTGAGCCATCTACATAAAATGTTTTCTGAACAGAAACATAACTCCCAAAAATTAGTAAAAGTATTTGCATGGGCAATATCATCAGAGAGTTAATTCTTGATCAGATGTAGGACTTACAGTTAAAACAAATATATTTCCACATTACAATGCATTTGCAATAGAAATGTAACCAATTCATTTTTAATCTTAGAGGAACCCAATCAGCAGTGAAATCTCCCTCAAAAAATGCAAGAAAGCTCAATTCAAAAACTACATTGACTACAGTATTTCTTTCCACTTCCCCCATCTCAGGTTTCCACGGGAATTGAAAGCTGGAGGTTACAATAAAACAATTACTGCCTGCAGTTACCTGGGTATCAGTGCTAAGATGTCCTTGGGTTTCAGAAATGACTTCTAGCAGACATTATCAACATTCCGACACTCTAGCATATTCTTTGTTACTTTTCTAAACATAGAGGGTAATATTTCTATGACAGTGTGTTTTAAATTAATTGGCTATTCTATAAAGTAGTATATTGAGCTTGAATTTCAAATATTATTGGCTGCAAATTTGGTATGCTCTTTTAAAAATTATTATGCAATTGGACTAGAAACATGAACAAGAGTAGATAAAATAGTCACATACTCCAAAAAATGTTATGCTTCTTTGTAGATACTTTGATGTAACAATTGGATATTCTATAAGGCACCAATTGGTGTACTGTATAGTGCAATTTACTGTCAATTTTATGTCACTGTGAAGGGCAAAAGTGACAGATTCTGATCTAACTCTGGAATGCAGTGGATTGAGACCCCCCCTTGAGGAGGCCATGTCATGCTGCTTCAGTCCAACACCTCATGGAATATAATTCCAATGCATTGTTAAGCCGGGTTTAAAAAGTGCTCAGTAGCTGGGAGAAAACGCTAAGATGGTGGGGGTGGGGGTATAAAATGTAAAATTAGAGATATAACCAACAACAACTTGCATTTATACAATACTTTAACATAGAAAAGTGTCCCAAGACTCTTCACAGAGATAGAATCAAACAAAAATGGATGCCAAGCCAAAGAAGTAGATTTGAAAGGGTGACCAAAAGTTTGGTCAAAGAGATGGATTTTAAAAAGGGTCATAAAAGAAGAAAGGGAGGTTGAGAGGCAGAGGGTTTAGGGAGAGAATTCAGGATCATGGGGCCTAGACAGCTGAAGGCTCAGCTGTTAATGGTGGGGGTTGCATAAGAGTCCAGAGTCAAAATAACAGGGAGTGCAAAGGTGGAGGGAGGTTGGGGGGGGGGGGCGGAGATTACAGAGATAGGGAGGGAAGTGGCCAGGAAGGAATTTAAACACAATGATGATGATAATTTTAAATTGGAGGCATTTGGGATTGGGAGCCAATGTAGGTCAGGAAGGACAGGGTGATAGGCGAGCAGAACCTGTTGCAGGATAGGATACAGGCAGCAGAGTTTTGGATGAGATGCAGTTTACAGATGATGGAGGATGGGAGGCTGGCCAGGAGAGCATTGGAATAGTTAAGTCTGGAGGTGACAAAGGCATGGATGAGGGTTTCAGTGGCAGATGAGCTATAGCATGTGTGGAGGTGGGCGATGTTACAGAGGTAGAAGTACTGTAGATGGCCTTGGTGATGGAGAGTATGTGGAGTCAAAAGCTCAGGTTGGGATAAAATAGAACAGTGAGGCTGCAAACAGTCTGGTTCAGCCTGAGACAATAAGCAGAGAGAGGGATTGAATTTATGGTGTGGGTATGGAGTTTGTAGTGGGGACTGAAGATAATGGCTTCAGTTTTCCCAGTGTTTAACCGGAGGAAATTGTGGCTCATCCATGACTGGCTAACCCATAAGCAGTCTGATAACAAAGAGGCAGTGGATGGGTCGAGAGAGGTGGTGAAGAGATAGAGCTGGGTGTCATGTAGAAGCTGACCCTATATCTGTGGATGACGATTCCAAGGAGCAGCATGTCGATAAGGAAGAGAAGAAGGCCAAGGGTAGATCTTAGGGGTACTCTGGAAGTATTGGTGTGGGGGCAGGAATTGCTGAAAATGCTCTGGCTTTGAACATATGGGGGAAATTCCACTCAGCTAGACAACAGAGGAGAGGCATTGGAAGAGGATGGTATGGTGGTCCACGTCAAAGGCTGCAGAGGTTGGAAAGGGCAAGGTTGGCTAATGCACCACGGTCATAGTCACAGAGAATATCATTTGTGAATTTGCTTAGGGCCCTTTCCTTTTACTAGCATGGCTGAAACCTGATTGGGGAGAAAGTTATTGAGCATACAGCAAACTGCCTGAGCTATCCTGGCTCTTTAGTACTGAACACATTTTCACCATTACTCACAGTTACAGATACAAGGCCATTTGGTACTAACCAGTTTTTGTTTATTACTTTTCCTTACTTGTAACTATCCGATTTATCCATGGTCGATTAACACCTAATAGACACGAGGTATCTGAAAAGGAACTATTCAGATATTTCTGGTCACACAGAATTTGATGAAAAGTTCTGCAGGTAGTAAAATCCTTTCATTTGTGCATTTTTTCACTTTTAATTTTGAGTCGCAGTTAATCCTACTGTAATCGTTTGGGGTGGGGGGGGGGGGGAGAACATTTTCTTTCTGGACCGAGAAGCCCATGAATTTCATTTATGTTCCTAAAGCGGATTTTCAAAAAGGGTGCCTGCTGACAACTGGAAAGAGGTTAACGAACATAAAATTGGAACAGAAGAGACAATTTGGTCCATCTCCTTGAAGTCCACACCGTTTTCTTTGCTGCAGAGAAGCTTTTAAATCTGCTCAGACCATTTCTTCTTCTTGTGACTTGGCGCCAAGTCCATATATTTCTGTTCTTTGACGAATGAGGAATTTCTCTTATTTTGTTAACCATTCAATACTCAACGGATAAATTAAGAACTCCACAAAATAAACCTCTGCATCCGCCCCAATGATTACCTTCAAGGTAGTATGGAAGCTCCTTTAACATTAGTAACAGTCCTCCAAAATATAGCACATCAGTAGCATAAGCATAATGGGAAACCGTGCTATTCCAAAAAAACCTTGAGCTTTCGCTGATGAACCAGGAGTTTGTTCTGGAGCTCCTCGTTGAGAGATTTCTGTTTAACAAGACAAATGGGATAATTATACGTTATTTAAAGGGGCGGCTGTCCTAATTTCAGTTGCTCAGAGAAGGACTAATAGCTGGTACGTAGCGCTTCTGGCATCCAACTGAAGTATACAATTTTAGATGAATTCGAACAGGATGATTGCAATATTGGCACCAGTACGACGCAATACTTAGTTCTATGTTTCAAAACAATAGATTGAGCGAATGGCCATCTATTTTCTGAAAACATGTTAAAACTAACTAATGATTACCAACAATGAACCTAATCGGGAAACAAACATTTCCCCAAAATCTATTTACTGCACTATTTGGTTTCAGTGAAATATCCAGCAGTTGGAAAATATACCACGTGGTAAGCTGCTTTCATTCAAAGAACCGGAATGTCCCGACGAGGCCGCTCACAGGACGTGCATGTATTTATTTATAGCGAAATGCTAAATATTAATATATTATGGAACGTGTCTATGCTGTCTGATGGGTCAATCATAAAGTTGCTCTCAAAGGGCGTTTGTTTTATTTCTGATCCAATTAGCATTGTAATTAAATCATATTACAATATACGGTCTAATTCTTTCTCTAGTGAATCGAGGACTTCAGAAGTTTCCACAAAATAGTTTGCCAACCCACATTACAAATTCAGTCACGGTGGGCCGAGATATGTACAATGATGTCGGTGTTTTTGTCCGCATTAAGCTAATATTTTAGCTGACCCGTGAGTCAGCTAGTGATTTATTTTCTTGAAAGAGCGATGTTGGAAATTACAATCAACGCATTGCAGTAAATCCTTCCCCGTATATGTTGAGTTGTTGCAAAAATGAATAATAGAAATCTCACATTGGGTCATCCAGCTACGGGGCTGACTCGAGGTTTATCGTTGTAGACCATATAATAGCTGCGATGTGTGAAGATGCTGCTACTCGGCAATGATATCGCTGAAATTGGCGATATTGCGGGACGCTGGAGACATTGGTAAGTAGTTTCCAAAATTTGGCAGTTTAGTTTTCATCTATAGGTTAGCCACTTGCCCAGTCGCGGCACATCGCAAACGCTCTTACCGTCCGCCTTTATTGTGTTTCATGTCAAAACACCTAGACCATAGAAATGTTCTGGTTGTGTAGTTGGAATACAACTACAGTGAAGAACATGCACATGCCCTAAACTGCACCGTTTTTGAATGCAGTGTATTTATTATACATATATAAATGATACGCAATGCTGCAATTATTGAGGACGCTATTAATTCATATATTACACATAGCTTGTTTGAAGATTTGTATGATATCATTGACACTTTCCACGGATCATTCTTTAGGTGCATTCAATCTGCAGAGATTCTAACTAAAGAGTAACTGATAATGCTGCTGCATTGTGACCCCGGCCTTGACCCCGCGATTAAAATAAATTATAACGGGAGGAAACCCTGTCCTTGAAGTTGTGACTTCCCTGACTACTTGGAAAGGAACTAGAACGCTATCCTTTATATACAAACATGCAGGGTCTAATATGTCAAGAAATTGCTGACCTCCGCGCTATTTCTTTTTATGGGAGATAAATTGTGATAAAGAGTTGTTTCAATATTAAGCATGAAGATTGTTATTCTTAAATAAATGCTAATGTCATACAAGTCATTGCATTTTGCGTTTTTCTAATACCAGTTTTTTTAAGACATGGGATGTGTATCTGAATTTCAATATTTGAAGAGCGTAATCGTTATTGTTAATACAGATTTACAATTGCCGTATTGTAGTATGCTAAACTGGAAGCTATCGAGATTTAATCAGTAAACCAGGGAAGTCTGCTAGTTTATGCACTGAGGATTCCTGATTGCATTTACCTGTTTGCGACGACCGCCCAAATGTACTTGAATTTTATCTATCTTTGGGGAAAGGTCTAAACATATTGGGTGATGCGATCAGTGTAGTCTACTTGAGCAAACTTTTGATGTTGGAAATATCATTATTGTATGATATAAAACGTATTTGTTAAAGTGGTCATTTTATATTTTAATTGGTTAACATTGGAGACCGTAGGTAACTGTAGCCAGTGTTAAGGCTCATTGAATAGATCTGAAAAGGTTTTCCTGCGATGCAAAATTTAGTAGAGGTTTTTAAATGTAGGTCATAGACTTACTCCTCAAAAGTAACTGTTTTGGAATTATATATTTTTCTAATACATGTGAAGAAAATGCCCGAAGTATGCTGCGGTATACGGAAGTTTACGTACGGCCACTATCGGGCTTACTGTAAATATTCAAAATCAACAAACTGTGTTTTCTGCACAAAAGTAGCAAAACATTTAGGTATAGTATAGGTAGGTTCATGCTTTTTTTATAAAGCTACACCTATCCAATGGCAGTAAATTATTTAACATACAGCGCCAGTTAACCATTCATTTCATTTGGATTTAGTGGGATCTGGATTAGCTTAGTAGGTGTTTCTTGAGTTGTGTATTACTTTTATCCCAATGTTCTCATTTTGTTCTTTGTCATGAGACTAGCTTCAAAACGTAATTGCCAAGGTCATCCAATAGATATAATATCTACACGGAAACATGGCTATTCATTCAAAATCAATTAAATCAACCAATATTAAACTGTTAGGGTTTACCAAATGGGAAACGACTGTAAATATAATAGTTAATAAAATCATATTCTGTTGTAGTGTGCGGGGCAAATCGCAGGAATGAGATACTGAACCCCTTAAATTACAAAGCCAGTACATCACTCGAATTAGTGCAGTGCCTGTGACAAAGGTAAGAGTATGTATCTTAAATGGTCAGATTATGAAGATGGCGGCATTTTTCCTTGGGGAACCACATAGTTTGATTTGCATGATGAAAAGTATTTGTTTAAATCTTGTATGCGCATTGCCAACCAGTTGTAACTAGTCTTGTTATTAGCGGTGTAAATAGGAAAATCATTTCATGTGATAAAAGTTGCCTTTTTGGGCGCCGAATGTTCCGAATCAACAAATTAGGCTTTCTACATACAAAGGATGTTAACAAGCGGGAAGACAATTAATTCGGTAGGTACAACATAAGGAGGATCATGGTTTAAGATGAACAGTGAATAATTTATACTCCCAGATCCTATTCTGTCGGTAGGGTTCAAATAAAAACGGTAGGCTGCATGTTTCTTTCATTTACTTTAAGAATTCCTTTGCTATGTGCTTCATTTAATTCTTCTCTTTTTTTGTTGTTTTAATTACTAATTTGCTTGATCAATTTTCTAAATACGTTATTGATTCCGACTATCGGTCCATTAACAGCATCAGTTCATGTTGGTTTACCCGAATCACTGTGAGACTACTAAATCATTACCCTGTCTATTCACTTTCAGTTTAACACATACAATGTTTATAACTATTGTGGCACATAAAGTATGATATTGACATCGTCATGGGTACAGTTACAGTTAGGTGGACAAGTGGGTCAGAGAACAGTAACTGATGTAAAGCGTTTAAATGTATATGTCTGTAATTCATTTTTTTTAAATCATGGAAGAATCAAATATCCATTGACAGCAGTAAACCCAAGACAAATGAAAAGTGCGATACAAGAAACTCTTAAATTTGGAGCATTTTAATTTGTGGTTCAGAAGGAAGCTTTATTTCATTCGACTGTTGGCACGTGGTGAGCCAACCCGTTTTTCATCGTATATCACATTCACTATTGTCATTGGGGGAAATATATACGCTGTTAAATCAGAGTAAGATTATCTAAATGTATGAGTTAGAATGGTGTACCAGATGTTTGGGCAAATCTTCTAATCGCACTATTTTGGTGATTTTATTTTAAGAGACAAGAGGATCCCAGTGTGATCCGAAGTTTATTGGTAGTTTTTTCCCCTTTTTTTGGAAAGGGGGAGTGAGAAATGTTAATGCTGGAGAATGGATAATTTCCCACTCTTAACATTAGTGTCAGGATCAAGCACCAAGTTGCAGAGAAGATCAGCCCCTGTTGCACCATTTTTACTCTGTTTCCTACACCAGACGTCTTTATGACAGTTCTAAGCAAGACTGTCAATTCGTGTTGAATTATGGAGTTTTCTAATGTGGGCCTGCATTCATTAAGATCTAGGTTAAGAATTCAAACTCAAATTAGCTGACAGAGGCATTGTCCGTGTGGGTTGATTTCAAGCTTAGGTCTCTCAGAAAGAAGTGTGCCAACCATTTGTGCCATCAAACACCCCCAAAATAATTAGTATATTAATTATTTCCCTTTAAATTATATACAATGACAAAAATACATTTGTTAGGAATTATACAAAGAAAACATATATACAGTGGAGTGATGATCCAGAGATTACAATCTTGAATTACTCCCATATATCTTTTATCTCCTGCAATACAAACTACGATTTTCGGCCAGGTTGTATTTTGGTCAGGGGTTATGCTAATGAAGAACAATCTATGTGGTTGGTAAATAAAGAAAACACTGAAAGATTTCCAATTTCAGTAGCACTGCGAGGTGAAATAATACTACTGATTTAATTGAATGATACCAGAAATAATACTTGCAGTATTTATTACAATACTTGGTCTGACGTTAATTTGTTTCTCTTGCTTTCACTCACTTCATACCTATTTGTCAAAGTTTGAGCATCAGATACGTTGACAAGAATACGAAATGATCTAGTGCTAGTTCATAACGAGACTTGTATGATTACTAAATAAATGTATGTCATAGTAGACAATTTCTGAGCAAATGTAATAAATGGTCACCCAGTATTGCTAAACTGTTGACATGTTAGCCCCATTTTTGAGATTGCTGATTATCAGTGGTTACATCAAGACTGAGCATAAATCAGTGTAAATGTAAATGAAAAAAAAGTTTTACTTTTGACAGTTATTAAAATTATATGTAATTCGAATGGGACTATTGCTTATTCACTATTGTTAGAACGGTTCTCATGTCATCAAGGTGAGATATTAATCCTGCTTTCAGCCAACAATAAAAGTACAGGGACAATGTAGGACGTTGTAGTAATGATGTGCCTTTACTTTTTGCACTTAGTACAATAGTTTAGGATTCATTAAATTCCCTCTCTGACTATGGATCAGACATACTGTCAGAAAGGGAATATCGATTTTCACTTCGAAGTACATAATTATTAAGGACCTGAAAAATAATACACATATCTGGAATCTATTTAAATAACTTTTTTTGTAGTTTTGCCTATATATTGTATTAGAACTGTTGTTCATTTTATTTATTATCTGTATTGTGCATTCAGAAACACCCAATATTGAGAGGAAGCCATTTTTGTAAGTTCCTTACAAGAGAAAATACACGCGTATTTTGAAAACTAAAATATGTACACAGAACTTAAAGGTGCCATTAAGTGGAACAGGTGGTTTGGTAGTGGTAAATGTTTAAGCAAACACTGCAATAAATTTGTTTAGATCTACAAAAACATTCTTCCAAAGTAAAATGTTTTAGAAGTCATACTTATAGTTCTTGTTTAAATTTATTGCATCTTGTATATAACGTAGATTAAAAGTGCTACTCGGAACGGGGTACAAGAAAACATGCAACAGTAAATGATCCACCCCTTTCATTTAAAAGATATTCCAAAGTTTTATCTATTTATCATTTTAGGGGGTTGACCGTGAGATTATAATCATTTAATTATTCTTATTTCATTTCTCAGCTATTAAAACCAAATACACAAGGGTTCGCTGGTTAGAATGAGTTAATAGCAATAAAGCTAAGTTAAAACTATAAATCACGAAACCGACGTTGTGAGAGTTTGTGTCGTTTTATGGCCAGAGTTTAGGAATGTATCAGTTTACTGTGTATTGTAAACATCACTTGTGAGCTGTCATGTGGAAATGTAACAGAGTCTGTTGGCCTCTTTAATGTTGCTGGAAAATGAATCAGGATTTTTTCTTGGTGTATAAATCACGTTCAATTATGACAGGCATTTTAAAAGTTTGTAAAGATGTCAGAAATCGCAATTGAAATATTTTGTGTTCATATTTTAGCGCGAGAGTCACTGCACCAATGGGGGCAGGGGTCAGCTGCAGGCGGGTTAAAATTCGTTAAACGTTCGATTGATTTATGAAGGTGCAGATCGTTCGCATTACCAAGTTATCATTGGCACTCACTTAGCTGATAAGTTGCTAAATTAGTTATCGCTACAACAATATCAGTAAAATCGCAAGTTATTGTGTGCATCAAATAAGATCTGGGTTACATTGATTTAGTCAAAATCACCCTTCTGGAAATTGTTTGCTTACATTCACAATAGTAAAACAAAATCCCATTTTCCCGTTTTGTACATAAATGCTGATTGCCACTAAGATTAGCCTAAAGTATTTATCTATTTTGGACATTTGTCGTTGAAAAGTGCACCAAATATCAAATAAGAAAGAACTTGCATTTATATAGCGCTTTTCACGACCTCAGGACGTCCCAAAGCACGTTACAGGCAATGAAGTATCTTTGGAGTGTAGTCACAGTTGTAATGTTGGAAAATGTAAGATGGTAGGGTAAAGGTAGAATAGAAATGAACTACAGTTAGATATTTTAAAACTGGGCCCTCTACCTGCTCCGTTTACTTAACCACAATGCAAGATAAATACATTCATTATTCTTAGCAATAGGACAAAATATCGTGACTTCATCAAAGTTCAATATATCCGGATAGAAACATAAACGAAAGCAGAAGTGGAACATGATAGATAACTGCTGCAATGTTTGTTTCACCATTTACCAATTAAAGAAAGTAAAGTATTAAAGTGGGATAGAATTTTACCACTAATGTGCCTATTTCTCAGTCAGTTTTGCAAAGGTCACAAAACTGACTGAGAAATAGGCACATTAGTTATATCCATGCTAGCCTAGTTCAAAATGTAAACGCACAGGTAAACCTTCAGCTATCGATACAACATTTTACTGGAAAGATTGCAGCAATTTTCGTACTGTTTTAGCTGGTGCACGTGTATCGGACGCCATTAGCTTACACAGATGGTTAGGGCTATAATCATATAGTTCTTTCTAATATATAAAGTGTGTTTCTTGGGACAAGGTCTCAAACGAGTCTCCCTTTTTAATGTTGAACTGGTTCCATCAGTTCTTCTTGACATTTTCGTTATTACATCTGGGCTATTTTATATTTATGGATATTTTCTTTAAAAATAACATTCAGATTGTCTAAGGCAGTAAACCATATGTGCACCTATGGGGCTGTTACGTTTGACATAGCAAATAGATAGATGCTCCTAGGAGAATAATGGATTTTCTGTGTCCTGTTTGGACAACCGGTCGTGGCCCATTCCAATATCCTGCTTCCTTGTTATAGAGAAATTCTTGGTATACGTTCAAAAATGCACATATTGTGGTTTCATTCAGACGTAACAAGTTCATACCACAGATTACAGTAAACAGTAAAATAGACGTCACTACAAAACTTTGCGCTCCCGTTCAACTACTGTTGGACAAACTGTTGAAATGGTATGACACAGCAGTTTAAGTTTTATTACCGTGCATTGGGTAAAACATTGTCAAAATTGTCATAATGCAATATTTTTATATTGTCTATATTCCCTATTAACCACTTTTGTTTTATTATGCATCAGTATCTTGTGATGTATGATGAGTTAAAATGATTACGAAAATTAAATGTCTTACTATGTGCATGTAATAAAACGCACAGTTAATACTTAATTGTAATTTTCCACCTGATATGTTTGCTATTTGATCGAGATCATAGATGATAGGATGGGAGCATGAATATCGGTTAAATAGGGTTTGACATTTATAGGTTTAATAGGGTAAACAAGGAACTAGCCAGTAGATAGGACTGCATTATCCACATAATACAGATAAAGTGATTAACATATCATGGTAATTATCACCAATAGACTTTAATTAGGTGGGGTCGAAAGTCTACCTTAAAATAATAATTGCTTAACTGACCTCAAAGTATGCTCTAATTGAAAAACAAACTGTTTACAAGTGTTGCTGAAGATTGCATAAAACATGCTAGTTTTATTCTGCACAGATATTTAGAGTTTTTGGAATAAAGAGTAGCAAATTACAATACTGCTGTTAGTCGGCTGTGGACCTAGCTAATACTCAATTGCAAGATCCACCCGGCTGGGTTACATTCTAGCTTTTCCTTATATTTGACTATTCACTACATCCAACATTTCATGGGACGTGATCACTTCAGTCAGATGGCGAATGTGCGTTGATTTTAAAGATAAATGGCAGTGCGGCAAAATAAAATGGTGATTATTTAAGTATTTATGTTGTACGGACGCTGCAGCCCGCCTTCACTAAACAATTAACTCCTGGGAGAAGAGCCGTGAGAATATTCGGCAGAAAATCTCTGCAAGGGCAGATGAATCTTGAGTTCCAACCAGGCCGTGTAAATGGGGTACTGTCTGGTTGGATTAGTTCCATTGCATCACTGCACTGTTTGTATCCATAAGCCATATTCATGATTATTAATTGCCATATTACTTCATGATTTATTATTTGCAAGTTTAAAAAAAAATATTTTAATTAATTTAGCTTCTGTATTGTAATATTGCTGTTTACAACAATAGGATGTTTAGGATATTTAAAGGACAGCACAGTGCAGTACATTTAAAAACCAAATTGAAGATTGCCAGATGTAAGATGGATCTTAAACAGCACTTGATTTTAAAATAACTTCCTATATATTTTGAATAATGAAAAAAAAATGTTATAAATATGGAGTTCTGACGCCTAAATATTTAGACGCTTCATTTTTAAAGTATGGTAAGGACATCTCACGAAAGTTAAGGGGTACTGCCTCAATTGAAACAAACAAATGATGATTGGACATTGTGACTGATGTTTGTAAAAATTGGAAATCCAAAAGGTTATATTTTCCAACAAACTTTCTGCAATGCATTTGGAAATGTGACTTATCCAATGTTTGCAGAATATTCACAAAGTTCAGTATTAAAGTAACAACATGTTATTGTGAGTTACTTCTGTCCCTTTTTTTGTATAGCACTTTTCACCTTCTCAAGATATTCCAAAGTGCTTCACAGCCAATGAATGACTTCTGAAGTGTAGTCACTATTGTTTTGTAGGCAAATGTGGCAGCATACTGCAAAATCCTCCAAATAGCAAATGAGATAAATGACCAATTTGTTTTGATGGTGGTAGCCGAGGGAGGAATTTTGGTCAAGACACTAAGAGAACTCTATGCTGTTCAAATAGTGCCATAGAATCTTTTACATTTACCTGAACAGGTAGGCGGGCCTCAGTTTAACATGTCATCTAAAAGTTGGCACCTGGTATACCTTCTTACTCCTGTTTATAAGATTATATGAATACAGAAAAATATATATTTATAAGTAGAATATTCTAAGTAATGATGCATCTGAAAGTGAAAGCAAAGATAATTTTTCAAAATAGTAACAATATATACAGCTAGCTATATTTTAAAACCAATTGTAATAATAAAATTATTAATATAGCCCCTTTAAGTTTTCTTTTGTTCCTATGTTTCTTGTAGATAACAGATGGCCCTGACAAGATAATGCACCAACTAGACAGGAAAACATAAGCAATAAAAGATCTCAAGATAACCATCCGTCAACAGTACAGCAAGAGTAGGATCCATCACATGACATAATTTGCAGATGCAGAGAGGGGAGTTAGGGGAAGTGACTGAAGGTGCATTTGAAGAGGTAAGATTTGAGTAGGCTCTTGAAGGTGAGGAGAGATGCAGCAAGGTGGAGGGGCTTAGAGAGAGAAATCCAGAGTGCAGTGGCATGATGACTGAAGACTCTGCCTCTAATGGCGGAGCAGAGGGATGAGAGGGGACCCAGAGTTGAACGAGCGAAGGGTGTGTGTTAGGATATAGGGCCAGATGAGTTGCTGAGATAATGCAGAGCAAGGCCATGGAGGGGGGATCTGTTGATGAATTATGAAATCAATGCAGGATGGGGTGCCATTGGAGATCAGCAAGTGCTGGGAAGATCGATAATCAGGAATTAATATTGACCAGGATGTGACTAGCAAAACAGTGGATGAGTTCAAGTTTGTGTGGGGCAGACTTGGGAAGTTGATGAAAAGAACATTGGAAAAGTTGAGCCTGGAGGCAACAAAGGCATGCATGAGGATTTCAGCAGTAATGGCGATGAGTAGGGAAAGAAACGGGCAATGTCCAGAGGTAGATATGGTCAGTAGATATTGAAGTCAATGGAAATCATATGGAAAACTCTCCAGTGGCTGGAGTCGTACCTAGCACAAAGGAAGATGGTAGTGGTTGTTGGAGGCCAATCATCTCAGCCCCAGGACATTGCTGCAGGAGTCCCTCAGGGCAGCGTCCTAGGCCCAACCATCTTCAGCTGCTTCATCTATGACCTTCCCTCCATCATAAGGTCAGAAATGGGATGTTTTGCTGACGATTGCACAGTGTTCAGTTCCATTCGCAACCCCTCAGATAATGAAGCCGTCCGTGCCCGCATGCAGCAAGACCTGGACAACATCCAGGCTTGGGCTGATAAGTGGCAAGTAACATTTGCACCAGACAAGTGCCAGGCAATGACCATCTCCTTCAAGAGGGAGTCTAACCACCTCCCCTTGACATTCAATGACATTACCATCGCCGAATCCCCTACCATCAACATCCTGGGGGTCACCATTGACCAGAAACTTAACTGGACCAGCTACATAAATACTGTGGCTACAAGAGCAGGTCAGAGGCTGGGTATTCTGCGGCGAGTCATTCACCTCCTGACTCCCCAAAGCCTTTCCACCATCTACAGGCACAAGTCAGGAGTGTGATGGAATACTCTCCACTTGCCTGGATGAGTGCAGCTCCAACAACACTCAGGAAGCTCGACACCATCCAGGACAAAGCAGCCCGCTTGATTGGCACCCCATCCACCACCCTAAACATTCACACCCTTTACCACCAGCGCACTGTGGCTGCAGTGTGTACCATCTACAGGATGCAGTGCAGCAACTCGCCAAGGCTTCTTCGACAGCACCTCCCAAACCTGCGACCTCTACCACCGACCTCTACCACCTAGAAAGACAAGGGCAGCAGGCACATGGGAACAACACCACCTGCAAGTCACACACCATCCCGTCTTGGAAATATATCGCCGTTCCTTCATCGTCGCTGGGTCAAAATCCTGGAACTCCCTACCTAACAGCACTGTGGGAGAACCGTCACCACACGGACTGCAGCAGTTCAAGAATGCGGCTCACCACCACCTTCTCAAGGGCAATTAGGGATTGGCAATAAATGCCGGCCTCGCCAGCGATGCCCACATCCCATGAACGATTAAAAAAAAAGTCTTGGTGATAGACTGTAGATGGGGATTGAAGCTTGGCTCAAGATTGAACAGGACACCACAGTTATGCTTCATACAGTTCAACTAGAGCAAGCATCTGGGTGATTAGGTGCAACATTTTTTAGGGGATCTGAACAGGATGGTTTCAGTCTTGCCAAAGATAAGCTGGATGCTTTGTTGCTTTTTTAGATGGTGGAATAAGATACTGAAAGTAGTTGATGAACCTTTTCACGCCAAAACTAGCCTAGATTAACTGCTTGCTCCTGTCCTGATAAGCAGTTTTAGCATTTGCATGGTAACTTGTATAAATTCTCATGAGTATTTGAATCTTCTCTGGGTGCATTCGACTAGCTTTTAGAAGCCATTGTTTCTTCTTCAAAATAAGTTGTCTATCTCTACAGGAGCCGAGAATGCCAAAATTCTGGGAGGAGTCACGTTACCAGGCACATCATACAGGATTGTATTCTTCTACAAGCTATTCCTTCCTGAAGAGTTGTTGGTTTCTGTAACTGCTTTTCTTTTATCTCTACATCTGCAAAAGAAAAATGCGAATCAATAAATTATTAGAACAATCTTGTGTGAAATAATTTGTAAAATAAGTTAAAAGGAAGGAATTAAAACTCATCTGAACTGGAAGAAATAGATCCTTCTTCCCATTGGCACAGCACCAGATCTCTAATATTGGAAAGTGGTATGGTTAGGTTGGATGAATGGTTGATTGCACTACATTCTGCCATTGAGGATGTGACAACCTCAATGGCATCTACATTGAAGACCTCAGTTTTGCAAGCCTAATCACAGTAAGAGCATCTCCCACTGCTTTTATGAGGCTATGTGGTCCAAGCTCCAAGATGCAATCATGATGGTTTGTGCAGGGCTACATGATGGCAGCTTCAAATTAATTGGCCAACAGTTACAAGTTTGGATTTCAAGACCACATAAATTTCCACTGTTCTGTCATCACACAAAACAGCATGCATAGTGAGGAGATGCTCTCCAGCAGTGGCATACGGGGAGTTTTGCAGGTGTAGCCAGTTAATTTCATGTCAGAAACCGTTATGTGCCATTATATAGCCCTGCACAAATGACAGTGGGTGCTGCCTCTGAGAGCAGTGAGTGCATAGCAACTTTAGCAATGCAGACCTCTGGCACTAATACAGGTTTATCAGGGTTAGTTGCAGATACATGTAGTAGCTCTTCTCTAGCTTATACAGGTAGCCAATTAGATTTGTATTGACCCAGCAATCCTATTCATCTTGGCTGATAAAGCACCTAGTAGTAGTAAACACACATGGAACGAAGAGAAGTTTATGACATTCAAGCAGCAAATGTATTAGCAAAATACATTAAACGTGTACACCACAGGCACTGTAAATTTGAATAAAGTTAATTCACCTTCAACACATCCTGGAGGCTGTGATCCCTTCATCACACAGAAAACATTAGGTGATGATTTTTGTCTCTCTACCATCTCGTTTATTCCTAAAAAACAGGACAGTAGCAAGACAAAAATCATGTGGAGAACAGAGATGCTCACTTACCACTGGTTGCTTGCCTGTTCTGATTTTTGGAGACCTTGATTTAGGCAGCTGGAGCTCCTGCTAGAAACAGGTGGGGAGGGGCCTAGTGAATATATGCAAATCGAGATCAAATAACATTGTCAGGATCCCCAATGCCAGTTTCATCTTTGCCCATGTTGCTACCATCGGTTCTTCATCCCGCCTACAAACCATGGGTGATACAAGTCGGGAAGTAGCTATTGCAGTGGCATTTAAAGAGATCCTTAGCTGCTTTCAGATAAAACTTTGGAAAGTTTGGCGAGACATTTTGATTATATAACATGGTCATTTTCAGCTACTTAGATCATTTCAAAGTGTTTGTAAGGGCTGTAGAACATCCTGATCTCTTAAGGAGCTCGTGGAAATGTACCTTTTTCTTCATGGGGGTGCTTCTGGCAATTCCACTTTGGCAAGAGAATGAGGAGGAGGATCAGCAGGCAGAAGGAGTAAACAGAACTGTAGCTACAGGGAGAGCAAATAGAAGGAGGTATGTTTACAGGAATTACTACCCTCCCAATTGAGTTTATAGGCCCAGGACAACATACCTACAGTTGTCTGAGGAGCAGTGCAAGAGGAGCCTGTGCTTCTCTTGGCAGGCTGTCACAGAGCTGTGTCACCTCCTGCAACAAGACCTCCAACCAACTACCAAAGCTAGCACAGCATTTCCTGTTGCAGTCAAGGCTACTGCAGCCCACAACTTCTTAGTCTTCGACTCCTTCCAGGCTATCACAGGGGATATCAGTTATTCAGTCAGTCTGCAGGTCATGCTTGCATCAAGCAGGTGATTGATGCCATGTTTGATACAGCAAACACTTTCATTACTTTCCTGTCATTGGACATCCGGAAGCAGCAGGATAGGACTCTGGGAATAGCACAGATTGCAGGCTTCCCTCCAAGTCATTGATTGCACCTACGTCACCCTTCAGGCTGCTTTGGAAGACCCCAAGCCTTTATAAATCACAAGGGTTTCCACTTCATTAGTGTGTAACTGGTGTGTGATCATCGGTAGCGCATCATGCAGTTCTGTGCCTGCTTTCATGGCAGCTGCCATGACACTTTTATATTGCAACAATTCCCCATCCCTCACTCTTTGCCCTTGCATAGCAAGTGAGAGGCTTTCTCACAAGAGCTATCCCCTGCTCATTTGGATAACGACTCCTCTCAGGAACACATGCTCGGCAGCCAAACTGCAATGCAATCAGATCCATGGCTTAACTAGAGCTCTCATCAAGCAGACCACTGAAGTCCTCAAACAGCAACACTGCTGCCAGGTGGTTTGCTGTATGCTGCATTAAATTTTATCTGAAATGGGGTTAACACATGGAGCCATCATTGGACGTGGACCTTCAGCATTAGGGAGAAGACATGATAACATAGTGGACGGCAAGGAAGTGGGAAAGGTCCAACACTTGCCCACAGTGTTTGGCAGCAGCTCATGGAAGAGCGCTTCAGCTGAACAATCCCTGCTTCTCTGCATTGTCATGTGCAATGTCTCTCCAGGTCCTTCTACCATCAAATAAACTACACCCACCCAAAGACCAACACTGATATTCATGTCAAGTTATATTGCAGGGTCACCAGCTCCTAGAGGAACACTGTCTTCACACAAAGATTTCAAAAAGGATTATAAGTTTACAGCCTTATTCAAATGCCAAACACTAATTATCACCCTGGTGTGAGTCCTAGTGTGTTCTTACCAAGTTTAGTGCTCCAATGAGGTGCAGTGGCTGCACCATGAGAGGTGGAAGACTGTTGCAGCTCAGCCAAGGGCTCTCAAGGTGCTTGTGGTCATCAACACAAAATGGCCCAGCTACAGACTGCAGCAACTTGGTGACTGTTGGGGCAGTCAGGACCAGCTGGCTTTCTCACACTAGGGTTGGCATTGGTTCAAGGGGTGGCAAGCGTCCAGATGTAATGTCATCCTGACAGATGGCAACATGTTCCCTCCCATAACTGACCCTACTTTAGGGCTGCAACTCAGCATTTCCACTGATATGCAGGACAGCAGACTATAGGAGATTCATGATGCAACTGAAGCCCATATCCATTTGGTCTCACAGCCTGCCCAAGGCAGAGAAGATGGTTGAGCCCAGAATTTGCAATCGCCCCCATATGAACACCCCTGAGAGATGCTATAACTGATGTCAGAGACTTCTGCATAAGGGCCACACTGCAGTATCCATTGAGGTGGCTACATGTTCCATGGTTGACTGCAAAGTGCTGATGCCATGTGCAGAACCCGATACAAGTTGGTATTTGGACTCCTTCATACTTCATTAGCTTGTTATCGAAGTTCCCTGGCAGGCAGTCTGATGGACGCTGGAGCATAGAAAATATCTTTCTTTTAAGGGTTGGACCCCTGAAGTCTGCATCTCTGTCATCTTCAGCAGAGCTAGGATCTGAGCTTGCCCTCCAGTGGGCTGTTTCCAGGGCCATCCTTTCACCTGTACCTGCTCCTGCTCATTTGAGCTCAGTGAATCACCCAGTGCAGACCACTCTAACTCATTTTCTATACCAAGCTGAGTGCTGATTTCTGTGCTAGTGCTTGGAAGAGAAAGAACAAGTGATGGTGCATCTTCTGGAGAGTTCACCTCCTCAGTCTGTACTTCTGCATGGCCTGAGACCTCTGATGGAGATAGAAAAAGGGGAAAGGGGCAAGGGTTAGCATATCATGGCAAGGATAAGCAGTAGCAGGTGAGTAGCAGTGCTTGCATCGCCAGGTTGTCGTGCTAAATGTGTGACTGAAAGAGTTAAGTGAAAAGAGAAAAGGAAGGGAAGATGCCCGAACACCCTGCTATATGTAGCTTCCAGACTGGCCATCTCTAATACTACATAAGAAAAGGCAAAGGTGAGAATATCCCATTTGGCCCATTGAAGCACAACCCTCTAGTACCCTCACTCTCCTATTTTAGGACTAACTGCATTTTGAATGCCCCTGGTGTTTTTGCTTCTATTGTACCATCTGACACAACAGTCCAAAAATTCATCAGATATTTTATGTATACTTTTCACTAATTTAAGTTTATGTCCTCTGGGTTCTACTTTCTTGGCTTGCTTTCAAGTAATATCCCTCATTTATATAATTTAATATTTTATATACCACAAAGAAATTTCCCCCTTTGACTGCCATCTTTCTAGATTGTAAATTTCAACTTCTGCAATCTTCACTCATAGCTCATTCCCATTACACTTGGAATGAGTCTTCTTGCTTTTTTCTCTACCTCACCAATGCAAGTATATGTTTTATGTGGTGTGGTTCTAGAATTGAAGATAGTACTCAGTGTGGTCTGATCAGGGCATTGTAAAGCCTCAGCATAATCTCTGAAGGGTTGTAATAAAAACAGAAAATGGCTGAATTCCCTAAAGGTCCACCAGCACCTGAAAAGAGAAAAGAAAGCTAGACCTTTTGTGCATTTCCAGCATTTTCTGTTTTTATTTCTGATTTCTAACATTTGCAATTTTTTATTTTTATTTGTATTCTACTGCCCTGGCTATGTATATAAAATATGAAAGGAAAGCGTATCAGTCCAATGTGCCACTAATTGAACACTAAAATATTGTTTTCTTATTTCTAACACAAAGCAACACTGCCTTCCTAAATGTCGGTTCTTCCCAAAGCAAAGGCTGTAAAAGATGTAGAGGTGTTAAGAAAGATGGTTAACACTGACATTTCCTTTTCTGGGCTGCATGGATTATAAGATGCTTTCTTGCAATTTTACCAGTTTATAATTATCTTCAGCCTCTAGAACATTTATGTTTTCGCTACACAAGTGAAAAGAGTTAAAATGAATAATTTCTGACCATTTTAGCCCTTTTAAGATCTGCAACAGTATTGTAAACTGAAGTTAAAAAATGGTAGTGCTTTATTCCAAGAATACTATGAATGAAGAAATATGTGATTTTATGCACTCACCCGATAATCATTATTTATTTTTAGAAATTTGCACATTATATTGAAGAAAATATACATATATTAAAAGCTGCAAAAGTATTTCACTCAGTCTTAGGGTTAAAATATAATAAATAGTATATCCTCTTGATAAATTATTGTAAGTGACTTTGCTACTAAATTAACACTGAGCTATCTTCATTTAAAAACAAATAAATTATCATACAGTAAATGGGTGAACAAAACAACTGAAGCAACAGTTTTATTACAAAGTTCTGCTGTAAGAACAATTTATGTGATCTTCCTTTGCAAATAAACCCAGGAACGTTTCTTAGTCTCTATTATTCAAAGAACACGAGCAGCAGTTAGAAAACGCAATAACACTCAGTATTTTCTAACTAAGTAGCTTCTAGTGTATAAAAATGGCACATCAATATTAGTTTCCTTAATAGTGGAGGCACTTCCCAACAGATTTGACAATTATGTAATCATTACCTAGCATGGGAAAATTGAGCAAACACGAGCATTAGATTTTTCTGGTTTTATTTTAGTCATAGAGTGAAGGACCAATAGTTAAGGAAATGGGGCAAGCTGACAGCCCATAATTATGAGCTGGAGCAGCAGGTGTTCTGGTTTCAATAAGCTGCATGGAAGGGTGACAATGGCAGGCCAGAGAAAAGCAAACAGAGTGCTATTATGAGACTGTGGTCAGTGATGTGCATCAGGGAGACACAGTGGCGGAAGCTGAGCAGCTGCTACTCGCCTTAACAAGCTGAAACAGGAGCCTGCACAGCGAAATTTAAACACCCATGCAGAGGCCATGCCAGCAGGACAGCTTGGAATGCTTCTACTAAGACATTGAGCAGCTCACCTGTTAATGCAAACATCTGCAAGAAAGAGTTACCATATTCTTTAAAAACAAAACCAACCACTTTAGTCTAAATTGCTACTGGTCCTGTTACGCTGTTAACAAGGATATAAAAAGAACGTTGTAACAGTTTCTAGAATAGTTGTACTTAATACCAAACACTAACCTTTGGTCATGATATCATACAAGAAAGAAACATTTTCACATAAGTTATTATTTGTTTATGATATCTTCCAAACATAACTCATACTATGATGTCAGTGACTAAAGAAAATGTGTAAATAAAGGGAAATCTGGGGGAGGGGCACATTTACTTAACACCTGGAAATAGTCAGTGCCTACCCAGCTGGTTGTTAGCTGGTCCCACATTCCTAAGTTTACAATTACTGCTAGCGTTCTACGCCTTCATTAAAATAGGACCATTGACAGATACTTGCAGATGGCTGGAGGACTTTTTAACAAGGTTCAGGCAAACAAAATTTTACAAAGCCTTTACATCTTCCTGGAATTTTGGCCTCTATCTGAATTTTTTACTTGTATTTCAATTCTTTTAAAACAGCTGATATATTTAATACAACAAAGCATTAATGTAATCTAATCAAATCCATTTAATAATATGAAATATATATTAAGGAAAGGTATTTAAAGGGCCAATTTTACTTGAATTTAAGCATGTTACTTTGAACTTTATTTTTAAGGCTAAATTATGGACATATTTAGAACAAGTGAAAGCAATGTTAGTTTAGATATCCAGCCATCAGCTGTGGTAGCTCACATAAAGTTTTAGTAATTTAATGTTAACATTTAATCATTGTTAGACAAAGACCTAGTGAGCAAAAAGTAGATAGCTTGTAAATCTCACTGAATCAATAGCCTCCATGAGGAAACCATGAACACCGTAGAGATTTTTCATGGTTGTCCAAAGCTCTGTGAGCTCTACTTCTGCACTCCTAGCGTACAGTGTTGAATTTAGCATTCAGATGATGCTAATACTTTCTCCATATATTTCACATATTTTGTGTAATGGCTATTAATACCATTATATATTTTTGTAATTAGTGTTTATGTAATCTGATTTAAGTACTTTCAGATTTATTATTGGCTGTCAGAATAGAGATTATGTAATGCCATGAAATGGAAAAAGAAGTTCGCTGCTGAAACTGTTTCAATATTAAAAATTCTATTTTTCAGAAATTTGTGCATATGTATAGTTTAACACCAGTTTGTTTGTGATATATTGCAACATAATGTACTCTTTAAATCAAACATGTTTTAAAAGCTAATTTTGTTATGTTACTGTACCGTGCATGCCGAGGGTTTCTCCATACATGATTTTGGAACACTTGAGTTCCTGATTTCAGCTGAGCTATCTAAGTGTGATGCAACAAAAGTTTAGATGGCACTCTACACTTCCTACTGACCAGTTACAGAGTAATACTGGCAGAATCCTGAGCCAAAATTGCTTAGTTGTGCTCTCACTTGGGTAAAAGTACATTGCACAGGGGAATAAAAGTAACAAACTTGGAGAGGGTGGGGTATATGATCTACTTTGTGTGTTCAGGTATAATTTATACATTCTCTTTTTAAATGGTCAAAGTCTTTTTTTTACCAAGAAAGTGTTTTGGTACAATCACACACAAACAAAACTTTTTTTTTAAAAAGGCTGTATGATTAACAGAAAAATGAGTGAGTTTAATAATTTCAACAATTAAATCTACCTCTCCACTACCTCTCCTAACTGCTTCACTGCATGGATGCTGTCAGATTGCTTGTCTGACATCCAACCTTGAATGAGCTGCAGTTTCCTTCATTCAAACATTAAGAAGACCAAAGCTACCGTCTTTGGCCTGCAATGCAAACTCAGGCTGAACCAAACTGTGTACTACTTCAGCATCTTATTTGAGTCCAAGCTAAGCTCCTGACCCTTTATCCTCTCTGTCACAAAGACTGCCTACTACCACCTCTGTAACATTGCCCACCTCTGCTTCTGCCTCAACCCATCTGCTGCTGAAACCCTCATCCATGCCTTTGTCACCTCCACACTCGACTATTGCAATGCTCTCCTAGCCAGCCTCCCATCCTCCACCCTCTGTAAACATGTCAGCTTATCCAAAACTCTGCTGGCCATATCCTATCCTGCATCAAGACTCACTCACCCATCACCTCATCCTCACTAACCTACATGGGCTCCTGTTCCCCAATGTCTCCAAATTTAAAGTTCACATCCTTGCATTTAAATCCCTTCATGTCCTTGCCCTTCTCTCTCACTGTAATCTTCTCCAGCCCTGCAATTCTTCCAGAACTCCCCATTCCTCCAAATCTGGCCTCGGGAGGGAAAGTAAGGAGGTGGGGGGGGGGGGGGTGGGGAGGGTGGAGGTGATAACAAATCTATGAATAAAACTGAGAAAATTATACAATAACCAGTAGACAAATTTACTCATATGCATATATAATGTCAGCTGCCTGTTTCTCATCCGAAAAATGGGTGTGCTGCAGAGGAAAATTTGGTTGGACCTTGGACATCCATTTGCCTGCCTGATTCAACTTTCAGGCAGGCCTTTAAATGAGAGCCCAGCACTCCTGCTGAAAATGGTGAGAGGCTGTTTAAGTATGCAATTTAGGGTTCTATGCTTGGCGACATCATCCGAACACATGTCAGGTTCCACATGCATGCCGACAACACTCAGCACTACCTCACAACCACCTCTCTCAACCCCTCCATTGCTTCTGCACTGTCAGACCGCTTGTCCAACATACAGACCAAGAGGAGCTGAAATTTCCTCCAATTAAATATTGGGAAGACCAAAACCATTGGGGGTGAAAGTGGGTCGTGTGGCACCAGTTTTTTAGGCGCCAAGTGGACAACTAAGTCTAGAAAGTGGGGTCCGAGATACACGTGCACACTTCTGATGGGAAGTGCGCAGGACGCCATCTTGGTAAAGAGGTTTGTGCGTGCACATAACGACCACCAACACCATGTAGGGTAGGGAGATTATGGCGCCAATCAGTGTGCAATGTTCATTTGAAGGCAATGTTACTATTTTGGAACTCCACACTCCATCCAAAGCACTGTCTTAACCTCGCACAGCTGAGCATGATTTAAACGGCATGAAGGACCCCCCCCCCCCCACCATCAGTGTTATGATGAAGTAATTACAGGTTAGTTGCTGCATTATTTCTTCTGGCTGATGGTGCATTTGTCTGTGTTTTTGGAGGTTTCCTGTACTTCGATAAAGTTTCAATACTCTACAGGGAGTGGACTGGGTGGCTGACAGGCAACAGCAAGAGCACTGGCGGAGTGGCAGGGGTGGGAGCAGGAATGCTGTCATCCTGAGAGAGGACAGTGGGTTCGTGTTCCATGGAGCCACTGCCACTTGCTGCCTCCTATTATGAGTCACCTTTTTCTGCAAGAAAGAGGGAAGTGTGTCAGTGAGTGTCCTGCGAGATGTTGGGTGATGATGTGGCTGTCGTGGTTGAATAGCTACCAGTGTGTGTGAACTGCGAGTTGTGGATGTGAGGCTTGCAACAGTGCTAAGTGTGTGAGGATGAGATAAAGCGTATGATTTGAACGGTTGAGTACTGACTGAGATTGTTGGTAGGGGGGTGATGGGGATGTAGTGAATTGAGCAGTGGATGAGGCTAATGGTGCAGTTGGAAGGATATGCCACTTGAAGCTTGAACTCACTCACCTTGACAACTCATGTTAAATCATTGAACTTCTTCCTGCACTGCATCCATGTTCTTGGAGCTATGCTCCTGGTATTTACCTCCTCCCTGCGGATACAGGATGCTTCTCCTTCTCTCCACCTCTTGTACCAAGGTCTCCAGTACATCATCAGAGAACCTTCTGCCAGGTGCAGCCATTCTTCAAAGTGTCATAGTACAGATTCAGTTTTGAAATGACTCCCACCATTTCTTGCAGCCACAGTACACCTCCCCTTTAAGAGGTGCAGGCTGCCTTAAATAAGCATGAGCCACTTGTGATATCGGGGCCTCCTGCTGATGCATGCATCCTATCAACAGTGCAGGTAGCGCTGGCTGCATGCAGCAATCATTTAAAACAGCAGGCAGCATGAATGTAACATGCTGCCTGCATCACTATGAGCGGGCGTGGGTTAATTGCGTACCGCGATCCCCATGCCTGTTTTCAAGGGTTATCCAATTTAACCCACACTATCTTTGGCCCCCGCCTCAAACTCCATTCCCTAGGCACCGACTCCATCCCCCTCCCTGGCCACTGTCTCAGGCTGAACCAATCTGTTCGCAACTTCAGCGTCCTATTTGACCCAGAGCTGAGCTTCCAACCCCCTAATCCTCTCCATCACCAAGACCGCCTTGGTCCACCTCTGTAATATCATCCCTCTCTGCCCCTGCCTCAGCCCATGCACTGCTGAAAACCGAATCCATGCATTTGGTACCTCTAGACTCAATCAGGCTTTCCTGGTCGGCCTCTCATCTTACACCCTGCATAAAATTAAGCTCATCCAAAACTCTGCTGCCCATATCCTAACTCGCACCAAGTCCTGTTCACCCATCACCCCTGTGCTCAATGATCTACATTATCCTCCTCCAGCCCTGCAACCCCCCAAAAACTCTGCATTCCTCCAACTCTGGCCACTAGTGCATTCCCCACTTTCTTCACCCCACCATTGGTGGCCGTGCTTTCAGCCACCTAGGCCCTAAGCTCTGAAATTCCCTTCCCAAACCTCTTCAACTCTCTCTCCTCGTTTAAGATACTGCTTAAAAGCTATCACTTTGTCCAAGCATTTGGTCACCTGTCCTAATGTCTCTTTCTTTGGCTCGGTGTCAATTTTTGTCTTATTGTGCTCCTGTGAAGCACCTTGGGACGTTTTACTATGTTAAAGGTGCTATATAAATGCAAGTTGTTGTTGCTGTTGTGGGCAGGTGCCACAGGCACACCACTGACTTTGTGCCCGTTATGGGACGAAATTGAAAATCATCTCTTGAGTGGCCTAATTTGATCCTGATGCACTGGTATTTGATTGAGCCATGTTAGGTGAAGATCTGGTTAAACACAACTTTTTTTTCCTTCCTGACCAACGGCATGTAATTATAGAATCCTAAGTCTAAATACCTGAGTTGAATTTTAACATATTCAAGACCCTAAGGGTAATTTTGACTTTGGGTAATAGTGTAAAATAGGCAATATCGATTCAGCACCTGTTATACCTCTCTTGTTTTTAAATTGGTAGAGACGTATAATGGGCGGCTGAATCAATATTGCCCATTTTACACTATCACCCAAAGTCAAAATCACCCCCCACCCGACTCTGTTTGAGACAGAGGAAAAGCCCATTCATTATGTCTTTACATTTCCTTTAGGCCACATCACTTTGAATAATTTCTCATGAAATAAGCTCCATGGTAATAGGCAAACAATGTAGTCAACTTAAAATAATATTATCCCTAGCCAGTGAAAAGGTCAAATCACTGGGCGACTATCAGAGCTCTCCAGAGACAGTGAGACTGTATATTACAGCACGTACATAAAGAGATGAGCCAGAGTACACATAGTTCCACAAGCTGTAGAATTATTTAGAGTAACTTTTTTTATATAATTACTGGACTTCAAAATATTAACCAAAAAATGCAGCTCCTTAAAAATTGCTACAATTTTCTTTTACCACACATAAAACATTTTTACAAAATTAGGTTGTTAGGAGGAAATTTTTAAAATAGTGAATACAGCAGAAGTTGGCAGACTTCTGCGGGCTTATGCACGAGGGACATATTTGACTGATTAGTACAGATTAACATGTGATCATTTTACACATCTGATCAGGAAGACCTAGGGTCACCAAGATTTTAATTTAGCATCTGTCTTAAAATGCAAACCTTCAAACAGACTCACAAAGATTTTGTTACTAAACCGACTTATATTTAATGCTAGTTATGGAGACACAAGTCAGATGTTTGAAGGAATATCCTTTACGTTCTGGTAATAATAAAGCTGAAAACATTTCAGAGGTAAAGTTTTCATAACTGATTCTCCAAAATTATATCCTATTATTATTAAATTGAATCTGTGATTTGAAGGCTACGGTTTGTATCCTTGGCAATACCAGGTACTTGCCTAGGGAATGGCTCATTTCTCAGTTACATGCAGTTTATGAATAAGATCCTGAAAAAAATACTGAGACAGTCCCTTCCATGATAGCAGTTTTACAGAGTTCATTAAGAAAGAGATAATTTTGTTTCAGACTTTTTAATGCATTTTTTGCCAAAGCAGATTGATTATTTCACCAGAGCAGCTAGAATTGTGATTGACTTGGTATTACGAGTTAATGCCTTAGGTGGCAAAATCTATGTTTGATTTAAGAAAGACTAATTCTAATTTAAGGCGTGAAGTAATAGAGCTAAAAATCCTAAATAGTTTATACAACAAGCTCAGTCACCTATAGAGGATGGGACCACCATTAACTGCGTCCTAGAGATATGGAGAGGAGAAAGGTATCCAGCTTCGAGTTCTCTGGGAATGGAATGATTATCTGGGAAGATTTTGAAGGTTTACATTAGCACTATGTGAGTGTCTATCTCATTGTGTGATCTTCTGTGTACTAGGAGACCCAGACACAATCCATAATTTTAATTACAAAGGCAAGATGGCCCTATCAGTTCTGTTTGTTATTGGGAAGTGTATACGGTGTATCTGGGGAAATACTGACCCCCCCCCCCACCTCCCACTCTATGGCCTAGTAGCTGATAGAAATGTTCCCTATTTCAGACTTTGACATGTTTTAAAAACAGAAATCCAGACAGTCTACAGAGCAATGCATAAATTAAGGATGAGGAATGGGAAGGGAACTGATCAATGAATATAGATTCCAAGTGGTGGTGATCAGGAAGTAAAATCTTGGATCCGAGAGCAAAGGGGTCCCTCATTCCTAACTTGATTTGCATCAACATTTTTAAAAATACCAATCTTTATCTTGCTTTCACGATGACTAGCAGATCAATTTAAATAAAACGAGTCCCTGAATCGTTCCTTCATATTTACTCTCACCTCTGTTTGGAAGCTCCATGTAATTTCTGGGAAAATTCTATCTTTTATTATAGATGTGTTTTGTATGGAACAGGGTTTTGAATGGTACCAAAGGGAAGCCATATCTTTTACAAGATCTCATCTCTGTATTTACTCCTTTCAGCAGCGCATTTGCCGGTTTGTGAATGTCAACACTACCTCCACGGCTAGTTCCCTCTGATGGATACATATGCAAGTACACAATGAAGTCTATGGGTGCATTTACACTACAGCTACTGATTTGAGACTGGTAGGTGCAGTTTGGGTTCCAGCCAGGCAGAACCATGTTTACAATTGCTTGGCTCCTTCCTGGCTGGAGCTGTAATTGTGCTATCCTGGATATACATGTTTTGCAGAGATGACTCCTAACAGTTAGAAACCCAAATGTTTGACAGTGGGGAGAGGAGAATCCCTGCTCTCTAAACATGTAAATTGAGTCTAGGTAGATTTAAAAAGTGCCCAAGAGATCCCATGAATCCCTGAGCACTTTGTAAACGAGGTTTGATATTGCACTGGATTTATACTCCATCCAGTCTCAAACTGAAGTGGTGCGAAACTACTACCTCCAGGGAGTCTCACTCTGATTCAGTCCGGAGCCAGGCCATGACTCAACTCCAAATTAACACTGCAAGATTAGTGTCGGCGTGAAGCAGAAATCACTTTGCACCAATGCTAAACTTGCAGTGTAAGTTCACCCTGAACACTACAGATAGTGAATCCATCACAATTGATTTCAATCATTATTATTTATTACACAGACAATATGCAATCTTCTTACCTCAACCTGGGAAAGACATTTGAATTACACAATTGGCATGACTTCTAAGAGATGGTTTGCTAAATGGTCCAGTTTCTATCTGTGGAAAAATTGGAGGATCACAACATAACCACTTTACTAGATAAATTATTAATGTTCTGTTACATTCATTATTTGTCATTTAGAACTTACAATAACTACATGTTCTATAAAATCATATTTAAACTGTGTTGATTGCCATCCTAGCAAGTTACTATGACACATGCTACATATTACTGTATCTTTAGAATATCTGTTTTTTGTTCTTGAAAAGTGTGTGATTCTGTTTCTCTTCAGCTATGCAGGGACATTGAATTTCCACAATTTTCTCGTACTACCTCACGCAGTCTTTTGGTATCACTGATATTTGGTGAAGCATGACTGATGTTCTACAATACATGTAAATACCACGGTGTCCATAGCCTCTCTTATCTTTGAATGTATATGATAGAACTTCATTGAGCTTTGTTAGCTGACCTCTATTGCATCTTCAAAAAGTCACCTCCTTTTCATACTGACAATAATGTCATACTTAGGTTCTCAATTTAAGTGGTACTTACATTGCAAAATAAATTGCATCAAGAAATTATCAGGATCTTCCAATAGACTATAGATTCAAAAGTACATAATTTGTTTAATTCTCCATCTATTGTTGCTTTGATTGAAAGAAAAACTTAGATATATATATGGTGCCTTTCATGACCTCAGGACATCCCAAAGCACTTTACAGCCAATGAAGTACTTTTGAAGTGTAGTCACTGTTGTAATATCGGAAACTTGGTTAGGAATTTTAGGAATGCAGAAATAGGAAATATCAATTATTATGCTATTTAAATATTGGTTCTCCACTCTTTCATCATTTTATTCAGCGTTCCTATTAGATCCCATGCTCACAATATTCTTATGGTGCTTTTCATTTTCCAGCAGTGATGATAAAGCATAGGTACTTCAAGTGATTAAATCTAAATAGTGCTTTATCACTTCTCTCAAATGTCTTGAAGTGCTCCACATACAATAAATTACTTTGAAATTGAATGGCTGGTCTTGTGTAGGCAAACTACATGATTTGATATCCTTGGAAGCCTTTGGGATTTAGTGTGGCCAGCATCTTTTCCTTGTTTCAGGGTTGGCATGACTTTGCCTGGTGGAGAAGGAGTGTTGGGTTGTGGATTTGGGGTCCAAGAGTGGGTTGTGGATAGGCTATTTGGAAGAAGCTCCAGATATATAAAAGTAGTAGCTAAGACTCACAGTTGATTCTTGATTTTTGTATTATCAGAAGGTGATACTCAGTGAGTATAACACAACAGGCCTATGTGTATGCAGCCACCATAGCTGAATTAGTTAATAATATAAATAATAATGGTCTGTAAGCCTACTTATAATATCATGATATTATTGAAACAGAACAGTTTAATGCAAAAAGCATTGACGTAAAGAACATAACAACTTATATTAATATTGCACTCAAGTACAGGAAGAAATCTCATTACACTTTAAATGAAGGAGGTAAACACAATTGGTCAATAAATTATAGCATGGAAGCAACAAGTAAACTTTTAAACATTTGCAATAATCACTCTCCCACATCCAACCTCTCACCACCACAGTTCACAAAGACACTCTGCCCGATCCAGTCCCAATTCAAAGGAACATTGTATCCTATCCAATTCTCCACCCTCTCCTCCAATCCTCCCAGTTCATACTGGCACTCTTGTCCCTCTCCAATTTAACCTGACACGCTTCTGCCTCTCCAAACTAGTTAAGCTGGTACTCTTCTTCCACTCTCCTTTATTCAAGCCGTTTATTTTCCCTCCTACCCCTCCCCCCAAGTACATGCTGATACTTTCCTTACCCACTCCCTCTCAGTTAATGCTTTCACTCTCCATCTCCCCCACCAAAGGACCATTGCCACCTTCTTCCCCTTTCCCTCTCCCTTTCATTGTCACTTATTTCCTCCCTCCCTTTATTACCATCCATTTACTTCCCACATCATTGTTACTGATTTCTCCTTTGCTGCTCCCATTCATTGTCCTCTTCCATCTTCCCTTTACTGCCATCCACTCCTATCTCTTTCACTGCCATCTATTCCTCTCTTTTCCACTGCCATCCATTCCTCTCTCTTTCACTGCCATCCATTCCCACCTCCCCATTAATTTCCCAACTTCCTTCATTCATTTCCCTTTTGTCGTGCATTCTGTGCCTCTGCCCTCCCCTGGTCATGTATTCTGCCCAGTCCCTTCCCCTGTCGAGAGTTCCCACCTCCAGTGTACAGAGATGACAATTGAGGCAGCAGTTCTAAAAGTGAGTGAAAAGGTGTGGAGACTGACTGGTGCATTAGTCACTTTTGGGTAGGAGTGGGTGAGGCAAATAGATATCAAGGAGAGGGAGGAGAATGGATGGCAGAGGGAGGGGAGGAGCAGAATGCAAGGGGAGCAAGCAAATGCTTGGTGAGTGGGAGGGAGGGAGGGAGGGAAACTGAGCAATGTGTGCTGTCCATTGATTTTGGGCTACAAAGATGGACAGTACAAACCGGGTTGATGTCTGTGTAAAAAGCATATAGTTGGCATGTATTTTTCTTGCCACAGAACAACCTGAACCATCCAAAATCCAAAGCACAAATGTATCACACACTGTATGAGAAGACACTCACACAACCACCACTATGGTATCAGGTATCAGTACAGAGACAGAACCTCCTGGACCTCCACGATGAGTCACCAGCACAGGATTACACCATCACAGCATGGAGAAGATAGAACCTCCACTGGGTTGGAGAGGCTAATAATAGACCTCAGCCTGTTATTTTTGTGGCTAAGCCCCTGAATCAGCATCTATAGACCAAGGTTCATTCATGTTCTTGATAGTTTTAAAGGCTTGTATCCATTTATAATTCATCAGATATTACTTGAAGTTATATGGTTTTCATTCATTCAGAACCTCAATCATGCTAGAATTTAATATTTTGTTATACATTCAAAATGCAAAGATGCTGTTTTAGACCAAGGATCTCTCAATCTTGTCCTTATTATCAATACTCAGAGAGCTTATGATATGAAAGTAATATCAGTAACTTAGGGAACTCAATAAAAGACTCTCTTAAATTCCAGCCCATTTACTATATTTAGCTCAGCAAATGGTAAATCCAGCTGGATCAAATTTACAGATTAAATAACAGTAGATTATGTTAGAAAAAAAGTGGAAAGTCAATTCTGGTTTTACAGAAACAATAGTTAATAAGAGAGTTTGACCGTTTTAGGTTATAAAACATTAGAATAATAGAATCATAGAATGATATAGCATTTTTTTTATCCATTCATGGGACATGGACGTCGCTGGCAAGGCCAGCATTTATTGCCCATCCCTATATTGCCCTTGAGAAGGTGGTGGTGAGCCGCCTTCTTGACCCGCTGCAGTCCGTGTGGTGAAGGTTCTCCCACAGTGCTGTTAGGAAGGGAGTTCCAGGATTTTGACCCAGCAACAATGAAGGAACGGCAATATATTTCCAAGTCGGGATGGTATGTGACTTGGAGGGGAACGTGCAGGTGGTGTTGTTCCCATGTGCCTGCTGCCCTTGTCCTTCTAGGTGGTAGAGGTCGCGGGTTTGGGAGATGCTGTCGAAGAAGCCTTGGCAAGTTGTTGCAGCGCATCCTGTGGATGGTACACACTGCAGCCACAGTGCGCCGGTGGTGAAGGGAGTGAATGTTTAGGGTGGTGGATGGGGTGCCAATCAAGCGGGCTGCTTTGTCCTGGATGGTGTCGAGCTTCTTGAGTGTTGTTGGAGCTGCACTCATCCAGGCAAGTGGAGAGTATTCCATCACACTCCTGACCTGTGCCTTGTAGATGGTGGAAAGGCTTTGGGAAGTCAGAGGTGAGTCACTCGCCGCAGACTACCCAGCCTCTGACCTGCTCTTGTAGCCACAGTATTTATGTGGCTGGTCCAGTTAAGTTTCTGGTCAATGGTGACCCCCAGGATGTTGATTCAGCGATGGTAATGCCATTGAATATCAAGGGGAGGTGGTTAGACTCTCTTGTTGGAGATGGTCATTGCCTGGCACTTGTCTGTCGCGAACGTTACCTGCCACTTATCAGCCCAAGCCTAGATGTTGTCCAGGTCTTGCTGCATGCGGGCACGAACGGCTTCATTATCTGAGGGATTGTGAATGGAACTGAACACTGTGCAATCATGAGCGAACATCCCCATTTCTGACCTTATGATGGAGGGAAGGTCATTGATGAAGCAGCTGAAGATGGTTGGGCCTAGGACATGGCCCTGAGGAACTCCTGCAGCAATGTCCTGGGGCTGAGATGATTGGCCTCCAACAACCACTACCATCTTCCTTTGTGCTAGGTACGACTCCAACCACTGGAGAGTTTTCCCCCTGATTCCCATTGACTTCAATTTTACTAGGGCTCCTTGGTGCCACACTCGGTCAAATGCTGCCTTGATGTCAAGGGCAGTCACTCTCACCTCACCTCTAGAATTCAGCTCTTGTGTCCATGTTTGGACCAAGGCTGTAATGAGGTCTGGAGCCGAGTGGTCCTGGCAGAACCCAAACTGAGCATCGGTGAGCAGGTTCTTGGTAAGTGCCGCTTGATAGCACTGTCAACGACACCTTCCATCACTTTGCTGATGATTGAGAGTAGACAGATGGGGCGGTAATTGGCCGGATTGGATTTGTCCTGCTTTTTGTGGACAGGACATACCTGGGCAATTTTCCACATTGTCGGGTAAATGCCAGTGTTGTAGCTGTACTGGAACAGCTTGGCTAGAGGTGCGGCTAGTTCTGGAGCACAAGTCTTCAGCACAACAGCCGGGATGTTGTCAGGACCTATAGCCTTTGCTGTATCCAGTGCACTCAGCCGTTTCTTGATATCACATGGAGTGAATCGAATTGGCTGAAGACCGGCTTCTGTGATGGTGGGGATATCAGGAGGAGGCCGAGATGGATCATCCACTCGGCACTTCTGGCTGAAGATGGTTGCAAACGCTTCAGCCTTGTCTTTTACACTCACCTGCTGGACTCCAGCATCATTGAGGATGGGAATGATTTACAGAGCCTCCTCTTCCCATTAGTTGTTTAATTGTCCACCACCATTCACGACTGGATGTGGCAGGACTGCAGAGCTTTGATCTGATCCGTTGGTCGTGGAATCGCTTAGCTCTGTCTATAGCATGTTGCTTCCGTTGTTTAGCATGCATGTAGTCCTGTGTTGTAGCTTCATCAGGTTGGCAGCTCATTTTTAGGTACGCCTGGTGCTGCTCCTGGCATGCTTTTCTACACTCCTCATATGAGCCAGGGTTGATCCCCTGGCTTGCTGGTAATGGTAGAGTGAGGAATATGCCGGGCCATGAAGTTACAGATTGTGCTGGAATACAATTCTGCTGCTTCTGATGGCCCACAGCGCCTCATGGATGCCCAGTTTTGAGCTGCTAGATCTGTTCTGAATCTATCCCATTTAGCATGGTGATAGTGCCACACAAAACGTTGGATGGTGTCCTCAGTGCGAAGACAGGACTTTGTCTCCACGAGGACTGTGCGGTGGTCACTCCTATCAATACTGTCTTGGGCAGATGCATCTGCGACAGGTAGATTGGTGAGGACAATTAGGTTTTTCCCTCATGTTAGTTCGCTCACCACCTGCCACAGGCCCAGTCTGGAAGCTATGTCCTTCAGGACTCGGCCAGCAGTGGTGCTACCGAGCCACTCTTGACAATGGACATTGAAGTCCCCCACCCAGAGTTCATTCTGTGCCCTTGCTACCCTCAGTGCTTCTCAACATGGAGGAGGACTGATTCATCAGCTGAAGGAGGGTGGTAGGTGGTAAACAGCAGGAGGTTTCCTTGCCCATGTTTGACCTGAGAGTTCATGGGGTCTGGAGGCAATTGCTTGAGGACTCCCAGGGCCACTCGCTCCTGACTGTATATCACTGTACCACCACCTCTGGTGGGTCAGGACATACCCAGGGACGGTGATGGAAGAGTCTGGGACGTTGGCTGAAAGGTATGATTCTGTGAGTATGGCTATGTCAGGCTGTTGCTTGACTAGTCTGTGGGACAGCTGTCCCAATTGTGGCACAAGTCCCCTGATGTTAGTGAGGAGGACTTTGCAGGGTCAACTGGGCTTGGTTTGCCTTTGTTATGTCCAGTGCCTAGTGGCACATCCAGTTGTATTCTTATTGTGACTTTCTGTAGTGAGATTGTACAACTGAGTGGCTTGCTAGGCCATTTCAGAGGGCAATTAAGAATCAACCACATTGCTGTGGGTCTGGAGTCACATATAGGCCAGACCAGGATAGCAGGTTTCCTTCCCTAATGGGCATTCATGAAGCAGATAGGTTTTTATGACAATCCATTACTGATACTAGTTTTTTATTCCAGATTTTATTTAATTAATTGAATTTAAATTCCCCAGCTCCCGTAGCGGGATTTGAACTCATAACTCCAGGCCTCTGAATTACGAGTTCAGTAACATAATCACCAAGCTACTGCACCCATCAAGCATGAAGGAGGCCGTTCGGTCCATTGTGCCTGTGCCGGTTCTTTGAAAGAGCTATCCAATTAGTCCCACTCCCTGTTCTTTCCCCATAGCCCTACAAATTTTTCCCCATCCAATTCCCTTTTGAAAGTTACTATTGAATCTGCTTCCACTGCCCTTTCAGGCAGTGCATTCCTGATCACAATAACTCACTGTGAAGCACCTTGGGATGTTTTTGTCACCCCTGGTTCTTTTGCCGGTCACCTTAAATCTGGGACCTCTCGTTACCGACCCTTCTGCCACTGGAAACAATTTCTCCTTCTTTACTCTATCGAAATCCTTCATGATTTTGAACACCTCTACCAAATCTCCCCTTAACCTTCTCTGCTCTAAGTAGAACAATCCCAGCTTCTCCAGTCTCTCCACATAACTGAAGTCCCTCATCCCTGGGACCATTCTAGCAAATCTCCTCTGCACCCTCTCCAAAGCCTTGACATCCTTCCTAAAGTGTGGTGCCCAGAATTGGCCACAATACTCTAGCTGGGGCCTGACCAGTGTTTTATAAAGGTTTAGCATAACTTCCTAGCTTTTGTACGCTATGCCTCTATTTATAAAGTCAAGAATCCTGTATGCCATTTTAACAGCCTTTTCAACTTGTCCTGCCACCGTCAAAGATTTGTGTACGTACCACCAGGTCTCTCTGTTCCTGCACCCTCTTTAAAATTGTACCATTTAGTTTATATTGCCTCTCTTCATTCTTCCTACCAACATGAATCACTTCACACTTCCCTGCGTTAAATTTCATCCACCATGTGGCTGCCCATTTCACCAACCTGTCTATGTCCTCCTGAAGTCTTTTAGTATCCTCCTCACTGTTTTCATGTCATTAGGCCATAAGACCATAAGAGATAGGAGCAGGAGTAGGCCATTCGGCCCCTTGAGCCTGCTCCGCCATTCAATGAGATCATGGCTGATCTGCAATTTCATCTGCAAACTTTGAAATTATGCCCTGTATACCCAAGTCCAGGTCATTAATATACATCAAAAAGAGCCCTGGTCCTAATACCAATCCCTGGGGAACACCACTGTATACCTCTCTCCAGTCTGAAAAACCACTGCTCACCACTACTCACTGCTTTCTGTCCTTTAGCCAATTTCATATTTTAAAATTTTTTTTTATTCGTTCACGGGATGTGGACGTCGCTGGCAAGGCCGGCATTTATTGCCCATCCCTGATTGCCCTCGAGAAGGTGGTGGTGAGCCGCCTTCTTGAACCGCTGCAGTCCGTGTGGTGACGGTTCTCCCACAGTGCTGTTAGGAAGGGAGTTCCAGGATTTTGACCCAGCGACAATGAAGGAACGTGCAGGTGGTGTTGTTCCCATGCGCCTGCTGCTCTTGTCCTTCTAGGTGGTAGAGGTCGCGGGTTTGGGAGGTGCTGTCGAAGAAGCCTTGGCGAGTTGCTGCAGTGCATCCTGTGGATGGTGCACACTGCAGCCACAGTGCGCCGGTGGTGAAGGGAGTGAATGTTTAGGGTGGTGGATGGGGTGCCAATCAAGCGGGCTACTTTATCTTGGATGGTGTCGAGCTTCTTGAGTGTTGTTGGAGCTGCACTCATCCAGGCAAGTGGAGAGTATTCCATCACACTCCTGACTTGTGCCTTGTAGATGGTGGAAAGGCTTTGGGGAGTCAGGAGGTGAGTCACTCGCCGCAGAATACCCAGCCTCTGACCTGCTCTCGTAGCCACAGTATTTATATGGCTGGTCCAGTTAAGTTTCTGGTCAATGGTGACCCCCAGGATGTTGATGGTGGGGGATTCGGCGATGGTAATGCCGTTGAATGTCAAGGGGAGGTGGTTAGACTCTCTCTTGTTGGAGATGGTCATTGCCTGGCACTTATCTGGCGCGAATGTTACTTGCCACTTATGAGCCCAAGCCTGGATGTTGTCCAGGTCTTGCTGCCTGCGGGCTCGGACTGCTTCATATTCTGAGGGGTTGCGAATGGAACTGAACACTGTGCAGTCATCAGCGAACATCCCCATTACTGACCTTATAATGGAGGGAAGGTCATTGATGAAGCAGCTGAAGATGGTTGGGCCTAGGACACTGCCCTGAGGAACTCCTGCAGCAATGCCCTGGGGCTGAGATGATTGGCCTCCAACAACCACTACCATCTTCCTTTGTGCTAGGTATGACTCCAGCCACTGGAGAGTTTTCCCCCTGATTCCCATTGACTTCAATTTTACTAGGGCTCCTTGGTGCCACACTCAGTCAAATGCTGCCTTGATGTCAAGGGCAGTCACTCTCACCTCACCTCTGGAATTCAGCTCTTTTGTCCATGTTTGGACCAAGGCTGTAATGAGGTCTGGAGCTGAGTGGTCCTGGCGGGAACCCAAACTGAGCATCGGTGAGCAGGTTATTGGTGAGTAAGTGCCGCTTGATAGCACTGTCGACGACACCTTCCATCACTTTGCTGATGATTGAGAGTAGACTGATGGGCGGTAATTGGCCGGATTGGATTTGTCCTGCTTTTTGTGGACAGGACATACCTGGGCAATTTTCCACATTGTCGGGTAGATGCCAGTGTTGTAGCTGTACTGGAACAGCTTGGCTAGAGGCGCAGCTAGTTCTGGAGCACAAGTCTTCAGCACTACAGCTGGGATGTTGTCGGGGCCCATAGCCTTTGCTGTATCCAGTGCACTCAGCCGTTTCGTGGAGTGAATCGAATTGGCCGAAGACTGGCTTCCGTGATGGTGGGGATATCGGGAGGAGGCTGAGATGGATCATCCACTCGGCACTTCTGGCTGAAGGTGGTTGCAAACGCTTCAGCCTTGTCTTTTGCACTCACGTGCTGGACTCCGCCATCATTGAGAATGGGGATGTTTGCAGAGCCTCCTCCTCCCGTTAGTTGTTTAATTGTCCACCACCATTCACGACTGGATGTGGCAGGACTGCAGAGCTTTGATCTGATCTGTTGGTTGTGGAATCGATTAGCTCTGTCTATAGCATGTTGCTTCCGCTGTTTAGCATGCATGTAGTCCTGAGTTGTAGCTTCACCAGGTTGGCACCTCATTTTTAGGTACGCCTGGTGCTGCTCCTGGCATGCTCTTCTGCACTCGCTCATTGAACCAGGGTTGATCCCCTGGCTTGTTGGTAATGGTAGAGTGAGGAATATGCCGGGCCATGAGGTTACAGATTGTGGTGGAATACAATTCTGCTGCTGCTGATGGCCCACAGCACCTCATGGATGCCCAGTTTTGAGCTGCTCGATCTGTTCTGAATCTATCCCATTTAGCACGGTGGTAGTGCCACACAACACATTGGATGGTGTCCTCAGTGCAAAGACAGGACTTCATCTCCACGAGGACTGTGCGGTGGTCACTCCTACCAATACTGTCATGGACAGATGCATTTGCGACAGGTAGATTGGTGAGGACGAGGTCAACTAAGTTTTTCCCTCGTGTTGGTTCGCTCACCACCTGCCGCAGGCCCAGTCTAGCAGCTATGTCCTTCAGGACTCGGCCAGCTCGGTCAGTAGTGGTGCTACCGAGCCACTCTTGGTGATGGACATTGAAGTCCCCCACCCAGAGTACATTCTGTGCCCTTGCTACCCTCAGTGCTTCCTCCAAGTGGTGCTCAACATGGAGGAGGACTGATTCATTAGCTGAGGGAGGACGGTAGGTGGTAATCAGCAGGAGGTTTCCTTGCCCTTGTTTGACCTGATGCCATGAGATCTCATGGGTTCCATGAGATCTCATGAGGACTCCCAGGGCCACTCCCTCCTGACTGTATATCACTGTACCGCCACCTCTGGTGGGTCTGTCCTGCCGGTGGGACAGGACATACCCAGGGATGGTGATGGAAGAGTCTGGGACGTTGGCTGAAAGATATGATTCTGTGAGTATGGCTATGTCAGGCTGTTGCTTGACTAGTCTGTGGGACAGCTCTCCCAATTTTGGCACAAGTCCCCAGTTGTTAGTAAGGAGGACCTTGCAGGGTCGACTGGGCTTGGTGTTTTGCCGTTGTCGTGTCCGGTGCCTAGTGCTCCGTCCGGTTTTATTCTTATTATGACTTTTCGTAGCGAGATTTTACAACTGAGTGGCTTGCTAGGCCATTTCAGAGGGCAATTAAGAATCAACCACATTGCTGTGGGTCTGGAGTCACATATCGGCCAGACCGGGTAAGGGCGGCAGGTTTCCTTCCCTAAAGGGCATTAGTGAACCAAATGGGTTTTTACGACAATCCGGTAGTTTCATGGCCATCATTACTGATACTAGATTTTTATTTAATTAATTGAATTAATTAATTGAATTTAAATTCGCCAGTTGCCGTGGCGGGATTTGAACTCATGACTCTGGATTTTAGTCCAGGCCTCTGGATTACTAGCCCAGTAACATAACCACTATGCTACCGTACCCGTATCCATACAGCCACTGCCCCTTTAATCCCATGGGCTTCAATTTTGCTGACAAGTTTATTATTAACCTTTAATTTTTCAAATGATTTGAACTCAAAACTTTCTTGAAAGAAAATAAGCCCTGGTATTTCAAAATAATTTGTTTTAATTTATTTTGATTACATTTCCATCCAAATTTAATAGACACTTTTGCTGCCTTAAAAAGAAATGTGCAATATAATGATCATAATGTATATATAATTAAAATACTAAGTAAACACACTCAGATTTACTGTCGCAGAGGGTGAACAAACTACTTCTGGAGCGGAGCTTCTCTAATGCAAAACAATTGGCAAGTTTGAATTGCTGCAATATATAGAACTGCTTGAGTTTTTTCAGCTGGCAAACTTTGTTTATGAGAACAATTAATTATTTTATTAGCTCAATGTGAGGCATTTCTTATATCATTGCATCATACAAGCATCCCACAGTTTTAAATATACTTATCAGTTTGACTGAAACCTAAAACATATTGTACAGAAAATTATTAGTGGTATCCGTATTTGCTTAATGTAAAAGTGTTAATTTCATACAAAAATTTCAAATGATTAATCTTATGATAATTAACCAAACTTGTAGTTCAGTTGACTGGGAATATTTCTATCAGCATTAACTGTACAATCGTTTTATTTTTAAGTTATCCATATTATTGTTCCTGTCAACTGTTCTAGATCTCTCTAGAGATCATGCATCATACTCTGGATAGATATCATGTTGCAAAGCATCTGCCAGTATTGATCTAGACATAGCCATTAGGAAACAGGGCTTAGCCTCTGCATAGCACTTGCCTCAATGAAATGGCTGAGATCAGGAATTCAACACTCTAGCAACATGACAACGGACCTTGAAGATGATATGCTACTGTGCTGCTAAGACCATTATTGCAAAGGGTGTATTTGAGAGCCATACAAAGATTATATTATATTGAGCAGCATATCAAGGAGAAAGTGTTTTGTATTTTTGTATTAATGAGGAAATAATAAGTCAGTGGAAATGAAAATCAGACGGGGTGTATAACGGGCGGCCAATCTGATATCACCCATTTTACACCATCAGCAAAAATTTAAATGACCCCACTACTTCTAAAAAGTGTATTGTCGGTCTTTATTGATATTTTAAAAAATAAACATAACTTACTGTTGGAAACTAAAAGGGTGATAGGTGGGTCGATTGACATCTGCCTACCCCTCCCTCTCAGGCCTCATCAGAGCCTCGATCCAGGTATATGTGCAAGAGCTGAATGCTAGGAGATTTGAGAGTAGCTGCCCTCAATGTCAAGGCATTTAACTGAGTATGGCACCAAGCAGCCCTAGCAAAACTGAGGTCAATGGAGGTCAAAGGTAAAAACCTTCAGTAGCTAGAGTCGTACCTGATGTTTGTAGTTGTTGGAAGCCAGTCATCTCAGCCCAAGGACATTACTGCTGGAGTTTCTCATGGAAACGTCCTCGGCCCAACCATCTTCAGCTGCTTCATCAATGGCCTTCCTCCGTCATAAGGTCAGGAATTAGGCTCTTTGCTGATGATTCTACAGTGTTCAGCTCTATTTGCAACTCCTTCGATAATCAAGCAGCCCTTGCTGGCTTACAATAGTATCTGGATAACATCCAGGCTTGGGCTGACAAGTGGCAGGTAATATGCACACCACATAAGGGCCAGGTAATGACCATCCTGAACAAGAGATAGCCCAGTTATCTCACCTTAACTTTCAATGGTACCACCATCACCAAGAGTATAGAGATTGCCGGAGTAGAGTTAAGAGAGAAATCAGGAGGGCAAAAAGGGGACATGAGATTGCTTTGGCAGATAAGGCAAAGGTGAATCCAAAGAGCTTCTACAAATACATAAAGGGCAAAAGAGTAACTAGGGAGAAAGTAGGGCCTCTGAAGGATCAACAAGGTCATCTATGTGCGGAACCACAAGAGATGGGTGAGATCCTAAATGAATATTTCACATCGGTATTTACGGTTGAGAAAGGCATGGATGTTAGGGAACTTGGGGAAATAAATAGTGATGTCTTGAGGAGTGTACATATGACAGAGAGGGAGGTGCTGGAAGTCTTAACGCGCATCAAGGTGGATAAATCTCCGGGACCTGATGAAATGTATCCCAGGACGTTATGGGAGGTTAGGGAGGAAATTGCGGGTCCCCTAGCAGAGATATTTGAATCATCCACCGCTACAGGTGAGGTGCCTGAAGATTGGAGGGTAGCAAATGTTGTACCTTTGTTTAAGAAGGGCGGCAGGGAAAAGCCTGGGAACTACAGACCGGTGAGCCTGACATCTGTAGTGGGTAAGTTGTTAGAGGGTATTCTGAGAGACAGGATCTACGGGCATTTGGAGAGGCAGGGACTGATTAGGAACAGTCAGCATGGTTTTGTGAGAGGAAAATCGTGTCTCACGAATTTGATTGAGTTTTTTGAAGGGGTAACCAAGAAGATAGATGAGGGCTGTGCAGTAGACGTGATCTACATGGACTTTAGCAAAGCCTTTGACAAGGTACCGCATGGTAGGTTGTTACATAAGGTTAAATCTCACGGGATCCAAGGTGAGGTAGCCAATTGGATACAACATTGGCTTGACAACAGAAGACAGAGGGTGGGTGTAGAGGGTTGTTTTTCAAATTGGAGGCCTGTGACCAGCGGTGTGCCTCAGGGATCGGTGCTGGGTCCGCTGTTATTTGTTACTTATATTAATGATTTGGATGAGAATTTGGGAGGCATGGTTAGTAAGTTTGCAGATGACACCAAGATTGGTGGCATCGTGGACAGTGAAGAAGGTTATCTAGGATTGCAACGGGATCTTGATAAATTGGGCCAGTGGGCCGATGAATGGCAGATGGAGTTTAATTTAGATGTGAGGTGATGCATTTTGGGAGATCAAATTGGGCCAGGACCTACTCCGTTAATGGTAGGGCGTTGGGGAGAGTTATAGAACAAAGAGATCTAGGAGTACAGGTTCATAGCTCCTTGAAAGTGGAGTCACAGGTGGATAGGGTGGTGAAGAAGGCATTCAGCTTGCTTGGTTTCATTGGTCAGAACATTGAATACAGGAGTTGGGATGTCTTGTTGAAGTTGTACAAGACATTAGTTAGGCCACACTTGGAATACTGTGTACAGTTCTGGTCACCCTATTATAGAAAGGATATTATTAAACTAGAAAGAGTGCAGAAAAGATTTACTAGGATGCTGCCGGGACTTGATGGTTTGACTTATAGGGAGAGGTTAGATAGACTGGGACTTTTTTCCCTGGAGAATAGGAGGTTGAGGGGTGATCTTATACAAGTCTATAAAATAATGAGGGGCATAGATAAGGTAGATAGTCAAAATCTTTTCCCAAAGGTAGGGGAGTCTATAACGAGGGGACATAGATTTAAGGTGAGAGGGGAGAGATACAAAAGGGTCCAGAGGGGCAATTTTTTCACTCAAAGGGTGGTGAGTGTCTGGAACGAGCTGCCAGAGGCAGTAGTAGAGGCGGGTACAATTTTGTCTTTTAAAAAGCATTTGGACAGTTACATGGGTAAGATGGGTATAGAGGGATATGGGCCAAGTGCAGGCAATTGGGACTAGCTTAGTGGTATAAACTGGGCGACATGGACATGTTGGGCCGAAGGGCCTGTTTCCATGTTGTAAACTTCTATGATTCTATGCCCCCCCCCCCCCCACCAAATTGACATCTTGGGAATCACCATTAACCAGAAGCTGTACTGGACCAGACGCATCAACACCGTGGCTACAGCAGCAGGGCAGATGCTGCATACTCTGCGATGAGTGGTTCACCTCCAGACCCATTGAAACCTCTCCATCATCAATAAGGTTCAAATCAGGAGTGTGGTGAAATACTTACCACTTGCCTGGATGGGTGCAGCTGCAATAACACTCAAGAAGCTTGATATTATCCAGGACAGAGCAGTTCAATTGATCGATGCCCCTACCACTAGACTCAATATCCACCTCCTCCATTACTGGTGTGCTGCGGCTGCAGAATGTGCAATCTACACAATACACCGCAGCAACTCAATAAAGTTACTTCAAATTCGCCCTCACCCACTGTGACCCTTACCACCAAAAAGGATAACAGCAGCAATATCATGAGAATACCAAGTTCTCCTCCAAGTCACACACCATTCTGACTTGGACATATATTGCCATTCCTTCATCATCAGTGAATCAGTTGCCTGGAATTTCCTACCTAACACCATCAGAGGATTAAGAAGAAGGTCCACCACTGCTTTATCAGGGCAACTAGGGATGGACAATAAATGCAGCTTTGCCAGCACTGTCCATATATATATATATATGAGTGTGTTCTTGTCTTCTGTGCCTAATGGCACATGAGGCGTCTCATTTCTTCCACTGCTCTACATCCAGCAGATTGTGCTCTGGGTTGTTTGTGTAACAAAGTCCTTTAATATGTGGACAGGTTGTTAGCCTAACTCACACCTCACTATCAGAAGAACTGGTTAGATGCAAAGTGGGGTTGTCACTTAACTCCCATCTTTATATATAAAGATTTCAATTCATGGTGGATGTTAGATACTGCCAGAAATATTATTTTGCTTAATCCCTGAAAGTCAAAGTTAATATTATGAATATATTTTATTAACCCTTTTTAAAACATAACACTAACCATAGATGTTCGATCAATACTGCAGTAATGATGCCTCAGGCACACAGTTAACCATTCCTATACATGAACATGGCCTGCATACAACAGGTTTGTACGGTTATCTAACAGAGAGTGGGATGAACAAAATTAAACCACAAAAATCTGTAATGGATCACATTTGTTAAAGCATAATAAGAACCTACCTCTGTTGTCTTAATAGTAGAATATTCCAGAAACCCCTTAATCTAACTGAATAAAGTTTTTAAGCAGAAGCAGGAAAGTTATGTTAGCACACTGGCGTGCTCTGGTGATTTATGATACATGAACAAGTTTGAGTGGTTCTGCAGACGGACATTATAAAACATTTTCATTACTCACCATATGTCCTCGCAGGCATTTAAGACGAAATATTTTATTTCCAAGAACATCTGGTATTCATTTGTATCTGGTAATTGGGAGATCCTTAGTGCAGTCCTCGCTAATAAGGCACTTGATTTCATTCTTATTTACTTTACGGATTTGAACCATGAATTGGTGGCGAAAGCTGCAGGTGGTGATTTTTTTTAGATATCCAAAAATGTGTAGCCCCACTGAATGTGATTTTGTGGGTCAATGATTACTGTTGAGAGGTCACTACCTTTATATTTGATCTAAAAATCAATGAAGTGCTACCGTGAAGTTATAAAAACAGTTAATAAGGATTTCACCAGAATGTTCTGAAGGATGAGAAAGGGAGGGAAAAATAAAAGAGAAACAACTTTAAAATGCCCCTTTGATTCTTACCTATTTCACAATGAAGTCCATTCACCACTGCCTTTGCAGTTACCATAATTGTTACTTTCACATTATTTAGTATTTTTAAAAAGTGCACGAAAAACGATGAGCGCCACAAAGAATCCTTAATCGTTTCTGCTTACGTTTAAATCCAGATCACGGTGATCACTAATCGTTATATCAATCAGAATATCACTTTCAATTGGAAATATGTGTCTAGACTAATTCTTTTAAATTATTACTGACAAAAAAAAGTGGCAAACACACTTTGAGTTAGAATTCAATTGAAAGCTAGGACTTGACTTTTAAGATATGATCCCAAGTATTCCTCTCACTGTTATCGAAATCGAGATGGTGACGCTTTTAGTACAATCAGTTATACGATAAATAGCTGGGGATTTCAGTTTTGGCAATCGGTATCCCTTTATATACCAGTTTTGCATTGTGTTCCATCAGGGTTAATAGAATCATGCTTGTAGGATTAATTCCATTATAATCCAAACCGCAAACAGATCAAAATCTCACAAAAAGTAAATCAAAATAAATGTAGCAAATGTTATCTTTCTATAAACGGATTAATGCAAGATATTTGAAACTTACTGGGTACTCAATTTGTTGGCATGAGCAGTTTTTAAAAATAGACACTCCTATTGCAACATCCAATTGTTCAGCACATTAAAGCTGAAACGGTATTCACCGATAGAACAATGAGCGGATTTTGTATATATAAAATATTTAGCTTATTTCAGTTTCAATTTTATACTTAAATTATTTGTTAAAACCTAAATCTGTTTCAGGATTTAACATCAAATGGATTTGATTATCCTGACTTGATTCCACACATTTGCCACTAGGAATGCGCATTCAGATAAATTCAACCATGTACTGGAAGAGTACTCAATTTGTATTTTACAGATCTGAAACTTGAATATTAGGGCAAGTATACAAGTGCGGAAACACCCTTTCCTACATCGATAGAAATGAGCATGTCTTGTATTGCTTTTTTTCTTACATCCCTTGGACTGCCAGGGATCAAACGTACAACCTATATCATAAAGGATTAGACAAATGTCCACCCCTAGCTTGTCAGAGATCTGACGCATCTTCTTACACTTTAAGAAGGAGTTCCCAAAAAGATACACCATCACCAATTGATGATTTCCAGCCTGGAGTGCCGAAGGAGAAAGTGCTCATTTAATCACAGATCAACAGATACCCACTGTGCTCCAGCAGTGCAACAAGTGGATTGGCTGGTCTGAATTATTGCTGGGCGAACCATACTCTCATTTATCTTGCAGCTTAATAGAGGGTGGGCACTTATTTACTGGCACTTGTGTACAAAACCTTAAACTCCTTTGTGGACATAAAATAAAGGTCCCAATTTGGTTTGTATGTTGACTTATCCTAGGGCTTCTGGGAGCAGTAACTCTGCTGGGCAAAAGCTGGAACTGCACACATCAACCGCTTTTGTGTGATAGGATAAAATCAGGGGCAAGTATCCTCATGGCGTGAGAGCTGGGCTACGTTGAATTTTGCAATATAAGGTCCTTCCCCCCATTTGCCTAGGCTCCGAGAATGAAAAATGCTTACAGTTGATCAGACTGGTTGACTGGCTGCCAATTGCGAAATTGTGTCAGCCAGCCGGCGTGAAAGGAGGATGTTTACCCTTAAAGAGTAAAATTTTAGATGCTGAAAGCTTCAGAATCAGGATAGAAAGAAAAAAACATGGCCAACACTGTCCCATTCAGTGACTAAGCCCCAGAGATCCTGTTGCAGGAGGTGCAGCAAAGAAGGGTGACTTTTCTAAGGCAGAAGGTTAATCTCTTGCCAAGGCAGCAGCACAAGCTGCATGGAATGTGGTAGTGGAACATATCAATGCTGCCTCCTAATTCACTGGAAGTCTTCAGGCATATGCAGAAGTGCTAAAGTATATGCCTTTGCACACTTGCTGCTTCTTTCTCCGTGATGGCACGCTACAGAGGATTTGGTGCTCCGTTGTCCCCTCAGGGATACAGGATAAGGAGAATGTGTCCTATTTCATTGTACTCTAGCTTGCAAACCAAGGTACAGGGCATATTTGAAGTTGGCCATCCTCACATCAATCACTTAGTACCTGCAAGTTCTGTTCCAACTTAGTACTGCTACAGACCATTCTACCCTTTGCAAAATGATGGCCCCGAGAAGGAGCTGTTGTTGGGCATGGGCTGCTGTTTGAGATGTGAGATGTATTCCTCTAATATTCTTCACTGTGTTCTGCTTGTAGGACGAGGCTGTGAATAACTATTGGGAAAGGACAACAGGCATGGGCCCTGCAACCCTGAAAGACAAGATGATCTTCATTCTGTTCCCCACACCTCTCGTCTTCCTCTTCTCTCGGACCTACACTTGCTAAACAAAAAGGGCTCTGAGATTCCTCTAGGGAGGGAAAGGACCTTGTATCCATCTCCTCTGCATCCATTCCATCCCTAGTACTTACTCGCTGAAGGTTCCAGTTTCAATCAAAGTCTGCAGTGGGAGATCTGGTTGGATCTTCAGTCATTTCTACTCCTTTAACGATGCTCCTGGCTGTTTTGGTGTCCCTAGCAGAATTCTCTGCCCTTGTGCTAGCTGGCTCCCTCTTGATGGCAGGATTTTTGCCGGGCATACATCATGAACCCCAATCCAGGAAAATGGATTGGGGCGTACACAGAAGGGTGGGTAGAAGTCCCAACCTGCCGGAATTCTGCCCCAAGGAGGAAAATTCCCCCCAAAATATCTTGCATTCTTACCTCTCTTTAGAGACATTGCCTTGGGGATGTTTTGTATGTGATTGGCTCTTCCTCTAGGCTCTTTCCATGATGGCCCAGGACAACATGGCATCAAAGGCTTATTTGTGTCAAGCATTCCCCCTGCATCAGTCTAGCTACTAGTACACTAGAGCAAGCATTTGGTAAACTTGAGGAATGGGAACTGGGGAAGCACTATTCATAAGTGAGGAGAGGCAAATTGAGGGAGCAGGGGAGGAAACTGATAAATTGGAGCAGCCTGCTCTGTGTGCTTGCCTCACAGTATGGGCAAAGGTTTGGTATCAGGAGCACAAGGCATTAACAAGTAACATAGGAACAGTAGGCCATTTAGCCCCTCGAGCCTGTTCCACCATTCAATGAGATCATGGCTGATAGGTGACCTAACTCCACATTCCCCTGTCCACTATTTTAGTCACCTCGTCAAAAAGTCCAATCAGGTTCGTCAGGCATGACCTACCCTTCACAAATCCATGCTGGCTCTCTGATCAGCTGAAAATTTTCAAGGTGTTCAGTCACTTTATCCTTAATTATACACTCTATTAATTTCCTGACAACAGGCTAATTGGTCTATAATTCCCTAGTTTTCCTCTCTCACCTTTCTTAAATAGCGGAGCGACATGTGCAATTTTCCAATCTAAAAGAACAGCTCCTGAATTGAGAGAACTTTGGAACATTATAATTAGGGCATCTGTAACGTTCTCACCTATTTCCTTTAAAATCCTGGGATGGAAACCACCTGGTCCTGGGGATTTGTCACTCTTTAGTGTCATTATTTTATTCATTACTGTTAATTTGCTTACATTAATTATGGTGAGTCCCCATCCCCGATTCAAAATTAGTTTCCTTGGGGTGTCCTGCTTGCTATCCTCTTCCTCTACTGTAAATACTGATGCAAAGTAATTATTTAACATGTCTGCCATTTCCTTATTTTCATTTACATCACCATTATCAGTTTTTAAGGGGCCCACATTGCTCTTGACCACCCTCTTTTTCCTAATATAATTGTAAAAAAAATGTTGATTTTGATATCCCTTGCAAGTTTCTTTTCATACTCCCTTTTTGTAGCTCTTATTATCTGTTTTGTCACCTTTTGCTGTTCTTTGTATCTCTGCCAGCAGCCAGGATCTGTGCTATTTTTTGCATTTTTGTATGTTTTCTTTTACTTTTATGTTGTCCCTTATCTCTTTTGTTGTCCATGGCACTTTTTTTTGGCAAGTAGTGTTCTTGCCCCTTAGGGGTATAAACTGGTTCTGGATCACGTTAAATTCTTTTTTGAACACCTCCCACTTATCTTGTCATTTTACCCATTAACAGATATGCCCCGTTTACTGTGAAGTCTCTGTCTCATCCCGTTGGTGGCCTCTCCTTTGCACAAATTTTCTTTCCCTGTAAGTGTGCTATACAGGATATGATGCTACCATGAGTAGACTTCAGCACTTGTCTAAGATTGTGCATATCACTGTAGTATTGTGGGAACAATTTGCTTAAATAGGGTTGCATGGAGCAAGTAGCATCTTCATAGCCATCTGCAGGAGAGTCCCAAAGCAGTCAGGGGCGAAGTGTAGCACAGCATTCTCTCACAACAGCTGGGACTGTTGCCATTGAGACCTTTGACATACTTATAGTAATCTGTCTCTGTCGGATTGGAAAGAATTAGAGATGGTTTGTAAAGAACAGAAACAGTGCGCATTACCCACACCATAGACTGTTCTCATGCAGATCACTGGGCCTCCAACTGCATTGCCCAAAACCAGTCATGTGGCTACAGAGAACCAAAGAGATAGCTTCATCTCAAGGTGGCTGCACATTCATACCTGCCATCCAGATCCAACCAAGCTTTGAGCAAGTGCTTGAGAATGGGATGACACTGGTAGCATTCCACACAAGGCTCCGGCTGTTGCAATAACATCTAGGGCCCCTGCTCCCAAAGAATCACGGCATTACCATCCCAAGACACTTGCAGCACCCAACTATAAATGCCACCATAGTTGCTCCTTCAATTCAGGAAGCACTTCCTCAGCTTAAGACCAGGAAGTAAATCATCGTATCATAATAGGTACTGTACAGGAGGCCATTTGGCCCATTGTACCTGTGCCGGCTCTTTGAAAGAGCTATCCTATTAGAACCATTCCCTTGTTCTTTCCCCGTAGACCTGTATATGTTTTCCCTTCAAGTATATATTCAATTCCCTTTTGAAAGTTACTACTGAATCTGCTTCCACCACCCTTTCAGGCAGTACATTCCAGACATTACAACTCACTGTTAAAAAAATCGTGCACGTTTTGCAGTGATCAAGGGGAAGCGTGGTTGTAGGATAATAGTTAATATCATTTTTGTGTAGGCACTAAAATAAATGTTGAAACTTTATTTAGCCATTCTTTTGTGTTTCACTGCTCTTTTGGTTTGGGGCGGGGGGGGGGGGGGGGGGGGGATGGAAGGCTGTAAGAGCAGGCAACAGTAGGCAACCTACCAAGCCAACATGAGAACAGGGAATGTTACACTTGTGAAACATCCATCATACGACAGATGGTAGTTAGATGAAAGGGGACAGGTGGGTTTAGCTGTCTCTTATTATGATTCATGCCAATCTTTCTGCCTGCACATAATAGCCCACTGTTTCTGCCTCCCCTTCATCCTCCAATTGCATGGTCATCTTTCTTTGTATAACATAATTGTGTAGCATTCATAAGACAAGTGATAAGTTTGGAGACTTTGGCAGGACAACGGAGCAGCATCCTCTCACCCCCCTAGTGTGGAACTATTGTTTTCAGTATCACCCTGTTTTGCTCAACAATGACTTAGGTAGCGGCATGGGAGTCATTATTTCTGTGCTCCTAGGAAAGTCAGGTGTGCAGTGAATTGATGATTTCACAATATCCACTGGCTGGAAGGGATTTCATATGTGGGGTTATATAATATCCCATGGTCTAAGAGCTGCTAATGGATCAGGTGCCTATCACAAGTTTGCTGATACACTCCAAAATATAATGTATGCGGAAATCATCAGGTACAAAATTGTTGAAATCATAGAAAATTATGGTACAGAAGGAGGCCATTCGGCCCACTGTGTCCGTGCCAGCCAAAAAAGAGCTATCCAGCTTAATCCCACTTTCGAGCATTTGGTCTGTAGTCCTGTAGGTTACGGCATTTCAAGTGCACATCCAAGTATTTTTTAAATGAGTTGAGGGTTTCTGCCTCTACCACCTTTTCAGGCAGTGAGTTCCTGACCACCCCCCCCCCCACCCCGCACCCTCTGGGTGAAAAAAATTATCTGTAGATCAGTAGAGGCCTACATCATGGTCAGATTAAATCATTTCCTCTATGACAACTTTCCTTTAATATAAATTTTAAGTTGTGACCCTAATAAATATTTTTCTTTGTTTCAAACTGATCGCAATTCTACAAATACTTTTGACTGACCAGTGATCTTTAGATAGATTTTGTGAACAGACCACAGTAGATTCTTATAAAAACACATTTAAAATGTGCAACATGTCATTATATTCTAATGCTTTCCTAAGTATGCTGATCTGAAATCCTAATAAAGAGCCACAAGAAGTTGAATTTTGACTTGGAGATTAAGCTCAATGGGAAAAAGGTCATTACAGCTGGATCCATTTCTCAAGCTAATAAATCTAAAAGTGTAAAGTGTCACATTCATCAATTATTGGATTATTGTGTTGAAGTTAACAGCCTTTGTTTATTATTAGCTACATATCAATGAACACATTAGTAGTACAGCTGTACATAAGTGTCTTGGAAATTTTTTTTGCAAAACAAAATTCCAATTCAGTCCACATCTGTGTACACAAAAAGAAACCAGCACATGTGTTCAGCTTCATCTGCAGTTGACAAAAAGGATATGCCACAGTTTCACTTTTTGTTTAAAAGGTCATCCAGTCCAAATTTCCAATCAGCATTTTCTTTGATCATTGATACCCAACACTTCATATAATGGTGAATCCTAATAAACAGTATATAATATCTTTTTATCAGTGTCACAAGCAGAGCTGTTAACATCAGGAAAATGTTAGGACTGACACTAATGATCACCAGGAGTAACACAGATTGCAAAGCTATTTAAATAAATGGAGCAGAACTTATTTTGAAGTGTATCAAAAATCAAAATAGGTTATATTTTATTTAAAATAAGGCAATGTCCCTCCTATTGAATGAGACTTTAAAGGTTTGCACAAGGTGTTAATACTCTTGTGAAAATGTCACACATGAAGGTCATAATACTGTCAGTTACCACAGATACATGATTCAACAGAAGAAAAAGCCTATACATAAATCAAACAAATAAACGTATATATTAGAAGCACATACTAGTTCAAGACTGTTTTTGAGTATAACATGTTTTTTGGTTTAGAAGACATGAAGTCTAGATTACAGCCTTGCAACATGCTTACAGACATCCACTATTTGCTACATAACTTACTCTTCATACAAACACAGGGAAGATTGGAGACCGAGTTACCTGGGTTGGTTTTGCAAAGCTTTTAGCAACTGATTAAACAGCTATATTGATAGAAGGATGGGAGCAGTCCACTAGCTTGGCAGTGAATGGTGCAAGGAGACTCAAAGAAAGTGAAGATCTTATGAAATGTTCCAATAAAGTAGTTCAATTGAAAGTGTAAAACACTTATCAAAGCTTGTAGTTCCATGCGACACACCAGAATGACCCCCGACACTGCCATCTAGTGCTGTTACTCCGATGGCTGAATCAAGCTACCAGCAAGTCACAATTTTTAGCAATAATCAAAATGCAAAATAAGAACAGAACTCAATTGAATTCTTGAAAATCTTACCTTAGAGGATGAATATTGCTTTTTAAAATCTGAGTACAATATTTGTTTGACTTATTTTTAGCTCTTTATTAAACTATTTTGGGCTCAAGATTTAAACATTCAATGCTGGAGAATAGAACAATTCCAATTTTTGCATCCATTATCAGCATCAAGCTAACAGGTCATGTTCATCACGGGCTGGAAGAAGAGTAAAACTTCCTATAGTGTATTCTTCTCAAAAAATGTTAATTAGCCTTATTCTAGAAGAGCACCTTGCAGCACAGTTCTGTTTCCCGCACCAGCAATTCTTATAGCCTCTCTGAATGAAATTCAGATGGCCATGAATTATGGGCGGTTTTCCGCTATGGACATGAGCTTACTAGGAACTGAGCTAAGGCAGCCCAAACTCATTTCATGCGGGCCCTTCTACCCAGAAAAAGAGATGATTTCTAATCCATCACTCCTAAATCAAACCCAATTCCCAAAGAGAAGTAGGTTCCTTTTCATCACCGTCCTAGTGCACTAATAGTATTTATATATTTTGAATGCTAACGTTTTGCTTTTTAATTCCTTGTGATAATATTTGCTCCATATGCAGAAATAGTTAAATGATTATCAAAAATACACAAAACCTATTTGAGAAAAATACACGAAGTTCCATAAAGCTATACAACTGTTTTCAATAAAATATGCTCCTAAATACTGCTGAATTGTGGAACAAATATCTTCAGTACAGGATTACAGGTGGTTCCAATAAATAGTTTGTTACAAAGGAGAAATACACTTGTATCTCACAGCAGCACAGACTTCCTACATCTTTTTATCCTTTATGATATCTAAAGACACAGTTGGCACTAACTACTAGAAAATTTGCTCTAAGTCACTTTATGAGATTAGACAGGGTGCCCAATTGGAAACAGTAACATTATACTCTCACAGCTGCTATGAAAATTATTAAACAATCACTTTTTTGTTTAAACTGGATATCCGGTTTAATAAAAATACAGAAAGCATCTGGAAAAAAGAATGCAAGGCAAGGCTTTTCTGAAAAATATCAAAATGTGATAGGAAGAATGTATGTTTATGAATCAAGATTATATTCACTACAGAAGCACATTTGATATAAAATGCTTGGCCAATCAAAGTCTGCATTGCATATTTTTCTTTTTGGAAATTTCTTAGTGAAATTGTTGATTACTGCTAATACAGAACAGCAAATAATTTTTGGTTTAACATCACAAACTATTAGGATATGTGATGTTGCTATTACTGAGGCATTTTCCAACAGATGGTTTTATTTCATTACCACGTTACTAAATATGTATGTCTAATCCCCTCTGCGTACTTAATTAACTGTTAAAATGCATCAAGTATAACATTTTCCCACATAGTTATTTGATAAGGTTTCAGCATTGGGTTATATGGGGAAGGGAGTAGTGGTATAAGCATATTCACAAACTTTTTCAAACCAAGGTTTGCAGAAGTTGAGGCAGTACAGTATATGCGGTGTAGTTATAACATCCCGTGACACTAATAATTAGCACTAATTTTAGAATCATTGCTAAACTTTCCAAGGGTGGATTTACACTACAGGTCTGAGATTGGCAGCTGCAGTTTGAGTTCCAACTAAGCAGAACCACATTTACATTATGTTATTCTTCAGAGCTGGAACTGGATTGCCCAGGGGAGAGTTGTGTGCATGCCTGGATACAGATGTCTCCCAACAGTTTAAAATATAAATGTTTTAGAAATGGGGAGGAGAGAATTCCCACTCTTTAAATATTTAAATTGAGGTTGGGCCAGTTTACAAAATGCCCAACAGGGTCAAAGGGTCCACTTGAACTGTTTTTAAACTAGGTTTGATATAACACTGCATTTACACTCCACAAAGAAAAGTGGTGTGAGACTACCCCTTCAGGCCCTGACTCCAGATTTACACTGCCTGTTTAGTGTTGGTGCGAAATCACTTCATTCCAACACTAAACTTGCAGTTTAAATGTGCTGCTAGAGCAAAGGCAAAGAAAATGTGTCAAGTTATACATTTTGCTCAATCTACAATCTAATTCATTCAGTCACTAAGCCTGTAGTTACACTGTGCTACTGTTCAAAGACCAGTAACTGTAGAGTATAATTCACAGCTGGCAACATCCATGTTATATTGAGGGCTGGTCCTGGCTGCAAATCCTAGTCTGGGTGCCAAGAGAGCTTTGTGTATGTGTGCTTATGTGCACGCACAGACCTCTGCTTCGAGTGGTAAATTCTGAATTTAATGAGAACGCAGATTGAAGCAGCCACACTCACATAACGTTAAAAAGCTCTGCTTCAGTTTATGAAGTGCCTATGAGGTCAACAAATCCCAAGTACTTTTAAAATCTAGCTCAACATTGCACTGCATTATAAACCCGTACAATGTTAAGCCCAAGCAGTGAGACAGCCTCCCTGAAGTATACTATATATGTAAATCATGTCCTTTTTGTAAGTGTGTCATGCTATCCTTGCTGTGAAACTGGCTTAATTAACTAGAAGAAAGCATTTTTTTTGAATAAGCATAATGGAATACTAACTGAATGTAGTGAAAAAAAATGACTGAAGTAGGATTTGAAGCTGTAATTGTGGAGAGATTCGGAATAATACACCTCAGAAAAATGCACAATTTTTACATTCAATGCTTCTACTTATTCCAACTTTTCATATTCTAACCTTGAAATGCAGTTTCCGAAATAAAAGTACAAAAGTAACAAAATACAGTGAACACGATTAGGAGAAAAATAGGAAATTAGCTTAAAAAAATGGCAACATTTAAAATCATGCTCGTTATTTCTACATAATTCTTGATTACATAAGTAAAGGTACTCTGCAGAATGATTAGAAAATATTAAATAACCCTCAATTAAGATATTTTGTGTCGAGTAGAATAAATCAACCAAATTGAAGTACTGTTTTAAATAAAATTATTTAATCTTTGCATTAATTTTGCTTGATGCATGGCTATATTTATACATATATGTATCATTTTTAGAATTAGGGAGTGGACGATAAACAACTCAAATTGATTGTAATTTAACATTTTTTTAAAGTCACAAACCTACAGAAGAGATATCCAGCAGCATGGCAGTGCTGCAAATTGGAACAATAAGTCACAGAATATAATTCACTAATCAAATTTTTGATTTTCAAGGTTTTTTTTTAATCATTTGTTACCCTCCAATGAAAGGCACAGGCTCTCTTTATGCTGCGTATTTCTCTCACCTCTCGTGTTCTCCCAGGTCATGGCCTCTGTGGCGAAAAGCATGGAGCAGATACATTACTTTTGGGCTGCTGCCAATGCCACTCTAAACTGGTTGGCAGGAGATGACTGACAGCAGTTCAGATGCAACACTGCATATAATCTCTCCCCACCCCCACTCAGCATGGTCTACATCAGGATACTCAGCAGACTGAAAACTCAAATATCTATCACTTCATATTAAAACAAACATTAAATTAATGTCAGAACAAAGTAAATGGTGTCAACTGTCTTTAATGGGTGCTATGAGCATTATGTTAGTCTTAGTTGACTTATTATACACAGGCTTACCGTTTAACTGTATGCATTTGTTTTACTTTCCAACATGCAAAGTAATTAAAAGTAGTATCTTCTGTTAAACGTGCTCTTCTAGTAAAATATTTTATTTATCTATTTAGTATCAACACTGTTTTGCAATTGTACATTTGAGCTTTTCTTTGCTAAAATTATTAGTTTGTATATCTTGTTTCTATCCACGGGATATTGTGATGTCAGACGATAATAAATTAGGTCAGATTTTTAATCTAATTTAATGCAATATTAATTACAAAGTTCTGCTGTATTATATCTTGATATTCCAATGCTATTTACATTAAATGGATTGACGCATTCAAACAAATCTTGATATTTGAATCACTAAATTTTATATTTGATAATAAATATTTAAACAAGAGAAGTCATCATCATTAAATTGCTTCTTTTCCATGTCCAGTAAATATAAGCATATGCTGGCTAATTTTTTTTAAAAAGAACAAATTCACTTAATCTTTCCTAAAAGTTCCTGCTGTCATCTAGTTAAAACATTAATCTGATTATTTTGACAAGTACTGCTATAGTAATTTTGTATGCCTTAAAATGAAAAAAAATCATTGTTATGCAGCTGTGAATATCATCTTTGGTATATTCTGAATAATGCACTCCTGATGAGTTGCACATCTGCACTTAGAGTCTGATGTTTTAAGCATTTAAGAGACACTAAACTGAGGTGTTTTTGTCATTTTGAAACATTAGTTCTTACAGATGTTCAAGTTGCTGCATTCTTCACTTATGACATTATCACTGTTGAATCTATCAAGCATTTTGAGGATACCAGCCATACAATTTACAGAAGTTGTAAACCGGACTCCTTCACCACAAATCATTTTTGCAGGCTTCATAACCCTTTTGTAATGTATATTTTCTGCATTTTTTTTCATTCGTTCATGGGATGTGGACGTCGCTGGCGAGGCCGGCATTTATTGCCCTTCGTTAATTGCCCTGGAGAAGGTGGTGGTGAGCCGCCTTCTTGAACCGCTGCAGTCCGTGTGGTGAAGGTTCTCCCACAGTGCTGTTAGGTAGAGAGTTCCAGGATTTTGACCCAGCGATGATGAAGGAACGGCGATATATTTCCAAGTCGGGATGGTGTGTGACTTGGAGGGGAACGTGCAGGTGGTGTTGTTCCCATGTGCCTGCTGCCCTTGTGCTTCTAGATGGTACAGGTCGCGGGTTTGGGAGATGCTGTCGAAGAAGCCTTGGCGAGTTGCTCCAGTGCATCCTGTGGATGGTACACACTGCAGCCACAGTGCGCCAGTGGTGAAGGGAGTGAATGTTTAGGCTGGTGGATGGGGTGCCAATGCAGCTGCTTTGTCCTGGATGGTGTCGAGCTTCTGGAGTGTTGTTGGAGCTGCACTCATCCAGGCAAGTGGAGAGTATTCCATCACACTCCTGACTTGTGCCTTGTAGATGGTGGAAAGGCTTTGTGGAGTCAGGTGAGTCACTCGCCGCAGAATACCCAGCGTCTGACCTGCTCTCGTAGCCACAGTATTTATGTGGCTGGTCCAGTTAAGTTTCTGGTCAATGGTGACCCCCAGGATGTTGATTGTGGGGAATTTGGCGATGGTAATGCCACTGAATGTCAAGGGGAGGTGGTTAGACTCTCTCTTGTTGGACATGGTCATTGCCTGGCACAAATGTTACTTGCCACTTATCAGCCCAAGCCTGGATGTTGTCCAGGTCTTGCTGCATGAGGGCACGGACAGCTTCATTATCTGAGGGTTAGCGAATGGAACTGAACACTGTGCAATCATCAGCGAACATCCCCGTTTCTGACCTTATGATGGAAGGAAGGTCATTGATGAAGCAGCTGAAGATGGTTGGGACTAGGACACTGCCCTGAGGAACTCCTGCAGCAATGTCCTGAGGCTGAGATGATTGGCCTTCAACAACCACTACCATCTTCCTTTGTGCTAGGTACGACTCCAGCCACTGGAGAGTTTTCCCCCGATTCCACTGACTTCAATTTTACTAGGGCTCCTTGGTGCCACACTCGGTCAAATGCTGCCTTGATGTCAAGGGCAGTCACTATCACCTCACCTCTGGAATTCAGCTCTTTTGTCCATGTTTGGACCAAGGCTGTAATGAGGTCTGGAGCCGAGTGGTCCTGACGGAACCCAAACTGAGCATCGGTGAGCAGGTTATTGGTGAGTAAGTGCCGCTTGATAGCACTGTCAACGACACCTTCCATCATTTTGCTGATGATTGAGATTAGACTGATGGAGCGGTAATTGCCGGATTGGATTTGTCCTGCTTTTTGTGGACAGGACATACCCGGGCAATTTTCCACATTGTCCGGTAGATGCCAGTGTTGTAGCTGTACTGGAACAGTTTGGCTAGATGCGCGGCTAGTTCTGGAGCACAAGACTTCAGCACTACAGCTGGATGTTGTCGGGCCCATAGGATTTATTGTATCCAGTGCACTCAGCCGTTTTTTGATATCGCGTGGAGTGAATCGTATTGGCTGAAGACTGGTGTCTGTGATGGTGGGGTGTTGGGAAAAGGCCGAGATGGATCATCCACTTGGCCCTTCTGGCTGAAGGTGGTTGCAAATGCTTTAGCATTGTTTTTTGCACTCACACAGATATATATATATTAGTTTGGGGTATGGCAGCAACAGTAAATTTAATCAAATTAATCTGGTGCCTCTCTATTCTCTTCGAAAATGATGATGGCTTGTAATCGATAGTGCCAGTATTTGTCTTTGTAAATAGTCATTATATGGTGCATCCTGATTGGGTGATGCAATGGTCTATACTGATTGCTTGGGTGTCAATATTGTTAAAAACAAGCTTTGCCTCGGATATCTGTTGGTTTCCCATTTAAAGGCCAGAGTTTTAAGAACATAAGAAATAGAGCATGAGTAGGCCATACGGCCCCTCGAGCCTGCTCCGCCATTCAATAAGATCATGGCTGATCTTCGACCTCAATTCCACGTCTCCCTCTATCCCCATATCCCTTGATTCCCTTCGTGTCCAAAAATCTGTCGATCTCAGTCTTGAATATACTCAAGGACTCAGCTTCCACAACCCTTTGGGGTAGAGAACTCCAAAGATTTACAATCCTCTGAGTGAAGAAATTTTTCCTCATCTCGGTCCTAAATGGCTGACCCCTTATCTTGAGACTATGCCCCCTGGTTCCAGACTCTCCAGCCAGTGGAAACAGCCCTTCAGCATCTACCCTGTCAAGCTCTCTAAGAATTTTATACGTTTCAATGAGATCACCTCTCATTCTTCTAAACTCCAGAGAATATAGGCCCATTCTACTCAATCTCTTCATAGGACAACACTCTTTAATACTATTCAAACTCAATTTCCTTCAGTGAATGATTTTTGCTAGCTTGCAGGTGGGTGACCAAATGAAACACTAATGGTGTCACAGGACTCCATCTTTGGATGGGGACATGGATTGATCCAGAAATATATCAAATTTTAGGAACTTGGTCAAAGACCAGGGGTCTACAGCCAGCTGGTTAAAATACTTCTGCTTTTAAGATTTCTACATCTTGCCTCAAAAACAACTGGAAGTACTATTGCTAAAAACAAACACTTGGAGGATTTTCTTACTTTAGAACCAAATTATATTAGTTTTTCAAAGCTGCTGTTCTTGTAAAAGCTTTTTATCAGCCTTCAGTGAAAAGGCTGCTTTGATCAATTTCGTGGCTGTCTTTCAGACTGTATAGTCAGCCAGTAGAAGGTTTTCCTATCTGACTTATGGATTGATGCAGTCAATAAATACTTAAAAACAATAAATGTAAAAGTTCAGCTAGAAGTGGGGAAACTATGCAAGAGTATTTTAGCCTTGTAGAAAAAAATCCCCTCCCTCCACCACCCCCCAGGAAAAAGCAAACAGATACAAATGAGAACAAGCCACAAGCTTGAATTCAAGGAAAGTAATCACATGTGCAGAAATGTGCACAGGGAAAATTGTACAAGATGACTGAAAAAAAACTGAATGGAACATGTGATCTCACTGATGAAAGCCCATCCTGTTTAACAGCAAAATAGGTAGTTACAGTGCTTAGCAGTAGAAGTGGCCAGATTTTTGCCTCTAAGGCAATGCTATGTGAAATCTGCATGGGTCTGTTCTGAAGCCCAACATGGTTTATAATTGATTTGGGGAAAGGATCCTTATCTTTCTTGCAATATTATGTTAGCTCATGACAACCAAGCGATATGTGTTTTGTGGCATCAATAACATTCAAAGCAATCTGAACAAGTTAGGTAAGTTGGTGAAAGGGGCAAATTGAACTTAATGTGGATAAATATAAGGGTACAGGACTTGTACACAAAGGATGGATGTCCATTGGCAAAAGTTGAAAAGAAAAATAGATTTGATTATGATTACAAAGCTTATAAGTTTTCAGAATACATCTTGAGAACCTCTAATTCAAGTAAACAGATTAACCTTGTGCAACTCACAATGAGCAGGTTTAGAATACTGTATGCAATTTTGAGCACCAAACTTTAAAAAAAACTTCTGGTGCATTGAAAAGTATCCAGAGAATAGAGAATTGTTGTGTTGGAGCTTTTTGTTGCATTATTATTGGTAGTCAGGGATAAATTTCATACCTTTAGCTTCTTGGAAGTTTTACCTGTGGTTGTCACTTCCTTGAGAAAATTAAGTAAGTTAGGAGCATTCATAACGGTGCAAATTTTTGGATGGAGTGGATTTAATGGTCTTTATTCATTCTGTACTTTCTTATGAAAGAATCACAGAAACACTAATTGAACAGGGTTAAAAAAAAATCAACTCCTTTAGTATGTTACAACTTCAAATGATTTCATGGGATAGTTGCTCTGCTTTTGGGGACAACAGTGACAATGCTGTTATTAAGTGAAAAATAGCTGTGGCCAGCAGAAATAGTATAGTGCTCCTGACCTCCGCTTAGCAATCATAATTCTCGTGCTGCTTGTGTTGGTGGCAAAAAAGACAACCAATGGTAAGGAGAGCTCTTCAGCACCTACTGAGTGCCTTAACAGCCCTCATAATTGGAATTAAAGCATCTATGGCCATTAAAACAGCTGTAGGAAGCAGACACTTCAAAGTTGTCAACATTATATAGTTAAATCTCATTAGAGAAAAGCCGCTAGAACGACACTTCTGCAGAAGTGCTCGTGGATGAAGTGCTGTCTTATTTGTTGTTTATCTTGGTGACAGCCACCATGGCCCACTGACTGCGAGCATGGGAGGAGGTAACACACTGAGTAAATGCTGTGTCACAGGATAGTTAAGGAGGTCCAGAAGAAAATTGCTCACATTAAGGTCACCAAAGTGGGTGCATTTCATTTAAATTTGTAATCTGCACTATTTTACACTATGTACAGGCATTCTTCTAATGACATGTCATGTAGCTCAGACATGTAATGCAGCTACAGCCACAGCTGAAAAACAGCATGGCTTTCGGGGGGGAAAAAAATGATAAACATGGGCAAAAGCAACTAAACTAGAACACTTTATTAGTCCCAGCAGCGTGAACATATCACTGCCCGAAGAAGAGCACTCTTCACACAGTACAAAAAATAATTTACATTTATACTATGCCTTGTCTGGCCACTCTCCCTAGCCACTGTCTGAGGCTGAACCAGACCGTTCATAACCTTGGCGCCCTATTTGCCCGAGATGACCTTCCAAACACATATCTGCTCCAACACCAAGACCGCTTACTTCCATCGCCGTAATATCACCTGTTTTCGCCCCTGCCTCAACTCATCTGCTGCTGAAACCTTCATCCATGCCTTTGTTACCTCTACACATGACTATTCCAATGCTCCTCTGGCCAGCATCCCATCTTCCACCCTCCATAAACTTAAGCTCATCCAAAACTCTGCTGCCTGTATCCTAGCTCGCACTGAGTCCTCATCCATCAATCCTGTCTGTGTTCACTGACCTACACTGGCTCCCGGTCGGGGAACGCCCTGATTTTAAAATTCTCATCCTTGTTTTCAAATCCCTCCATGGCCTCATTCCTCCCTATCTCTGTAACCTCCTCCAGCTCTATAACCCACCGAGATCTCTGCGCTTCTCCAATTCTTACCTCTTGCGCATCTCCGATTTTAACCGCTCCACCACTGGCGGCCGTGCCTTCAGCTACCCAGGCCCTAAGCTCTCGGATTCCCTCCATAAACCTCTCCGCCTCTCTCTCCTTTAAAACGCTTCTTAAAACCTACCTCTTTGACCAAGCTTTTGGTCACCTGTTCTAATATCTCCTTATATGGCTCGGTGTCAAATTTTGTTTGATAATCGCTCCTGTGAAGCGCCTTGGGACGTTTTAGTACGTTAAAGGTACAATATAAATGCAAGTTGTTGTTGTCGCGTCTCCTGGAAACTTCCCAAGTATTTCATATACAATGAGTTCTTTGGAGTGCAACCACTATTGATTTGTAGGTGAATATGGTGCCAATATACACACTGCAAGGCCCCACAAACAGCCATGAGATCAATGATCAGTTAATCTTATTTTTGGTGATCTAGGTTGAGGGAGGAATGTTGGCCAGGACACTTGATGGACGACCTGCTTTTCTTCAAATAGTGACATGAGATTTAACATAGAAGTTTACAGCATAGAAATAGGCCAATCATTATTTACGCTCGAAATGAGCTACCTCCCACCCTATTTCATCTAACCCCATCAGAAGATCCGGCTACTCCTTTCGCCCTCATGTACTTATCTAGCTTTCCCTTAAATGCATCATTTTAACATTCACCTGAGTCAGTAGAACAAGCAGACAAGGTCTCAGTTTTTCACCCTTTTGGGGTTTGGGTTAGTATTAGAAGTTGGAAAAGAGCTGGGTGTCTGATTCTCAGCATCTCTGCAGAGGGGAACAAGGGCACTTCTGGGCAGATAGTTGCCTTTGCCTGTACCCATGTGGGCTATGGAGGCTGAACTGATTTTCTAAATATATCTCTGAAAAGGAACAACAGTTCTCCACTGGGTCAACTTTACTGACTTATCAGAAGGATGGCATCTCAGACAATGCAACACCCCCTCATTACAGCACTTAGGAGTCAAGTGCTGAAGTTCTGGAAGAGCTTAAACACGCAACACTTTGACTCAGAGGCAAGTCGCTACCAACTGAGCCAAGTTTAAGTTTGTTATGGTGGTCCATGTCATCTGCTGCCTTGTACTGTCAAGGAATGGAGACCTCAGTGCAGATTCTTAGCTGGAATATACTGTGGATGTAGAAAGATCGTTCAGCTCCATGCAGTACTGTAAGAGAACATCAAGCTGCTATGTAGTAGACCACGATTCAGCTATCCACTAATATAGCTGAACTAGCTAGGAACATGGTGCTAAGGTTCTCCTAAATATATGCTGGCATAGTGCACATTGCATTTTCAATCTCTGAGAACTCTCCTCCTTCAAAAGCCTTCCCAAATCCTTGCTCTTGCTTTTGGTCACCAGCCCTAATCCTCAATTTCTTGGTTCTGATTATTTTCATCTTTGTGAAGAGCTTTGGGGGGAGGGGGGTATTATGTTAAGGGCGCGATGTAAATGCAAGTTATTGGTGTTTGATACAAGTTGCAAGACAATATCAGCACTACAAAGGACAAACAGAATGGACAGTCATCATTATTCCCTGGATGTTTCAATAATGCCATTGTCAGGGCTCAGCTAAAAAATGGCAATTATTTCTTGCTGCTACTAGGTGCTTCGTCCAAAGCAGCCAGACCCTTGTGTCCCTCTCCGTCCTACTCATTTCATGAAGGTTCCAAAGAAAAGTGCCACTGGTTACTAATTTTCCCTGTTCCCGGCCAGAATTAGTGGCTACAGCAGTGAGCGTTAGCCAAAAAATTTAGTCCTAAAAGGATCTAGGGAATCAATCTTTGTCCTATATTTGCAACTGCATTAAATTATTCAGCGAAATTAAAAGGAAATTATCAGTGCATCTAAAAGTTGAGTTGTCTTACTTGAATGAAGTTGCACTGTACGTAATATAAGATGTGTAACTGAAAAAAGTAAATGTCTGCTCCCTTGAAAAAACTTCAACTGGAACCACACCCTTTCCATCGAATCATAGAAAATTTACGGCATGGGGGAGGCCATTCGGCCCATTGTGTCTGCACTGGCTGAGAAACGAGCCACCCAGCCTAATCCCACTTTCCCGCATTTGGTACACAGCCCTGCAGGTCACGGCTCTTCAGGTGCGCATCCAGATATTTTTTAAATGAGTTGAGAGTTTCTGCCTCCACCACCCTCTGGGTGAAAAAATTTTTCCTCATTTCAGCTCTAATCCTTCTACCAATCACTTTAAATCTATCCCCCCTAGTTATTGAACCCTCCGCTAAGGGAAATAGGTCCTTCATAATTGTGTACATCCCAATCAAATCACCCCTCAAGCCTCCTCTGTTCCAAGGAAAAACAATCCCAGCCTATCTAATCAGTCATCATAGCTAAAATTCTCCAGTCCTGACAACATCCTTGTAAATCTCCTCCGCACCCTCTCTGGTATAATTACATCCTTCCTGCAATGTGGTGACCAGAACCATGCGCAGTGCTCAAGCTGTGGCCTAACTAGTGTTTTATACAGTTCTAACATAACATCCCTGCTTTTATATTCTATGCCTCAGCTAATAAAGGAAAGCATTCCATATGTCGTCTTAACCACCTTATCTACCTGGCCTGCTACCTTCAGGGATCTGTGGACATGCACTCCAAGATCCCTCAGTATCCTCCCATTTATTGTGTATTCCCTTGCCTTGTTTGCTCTCCCCAAATGCATTACCTCACACTTCTCCGGATTGAACTCAATTTGCCACTTTTCTGCCCATCTGACTAGTCCATTGATATCTTCCTGCTTTCCTCCTCACAATCAACCACACGGCCTATTTTTGTGTCATCCGCAAATTTCTTAATCATGTCCCCTACATTTAAGTCCAAATCGTTAATATATACCACAAAAAGTAAAGGACCTAGTACTGAGTCCTGTGACACCCCACTGATAACAGCCTTCCAGTCGCAAAAACACCCGTCGACCATTACCCTTTGCTTCCTGCCACTGAGCCAATTTTGGATCCAATTTGCCACATTCCCTTGGATCCCATGGGCCTTTACTTTTTTGACCAATCTGCCATGTGGGACCTTGTCAAAAGCCTTGCTAAAATCCATGTAGACTACCCTCATCGATCCTCCTTGTCACCTCCTCGAAAACTTCAATCAAGTTAGTCAGACACGACCTCCCCTTAACAAATACGCGCTGACTGTCCTTGATTAGTCCGAGCCTTTCTAAGTGACAGTTTATCCTGTCACTCAGAATTGATTCCAATAATTTGCTCGCCACCGAGGTTAGGCTGACTGGCCTGTAATTACTCGGTCTATCCTTCGCTCCCTTTTTAAACAACGGTACAACGTTACCAGTCCTCCAATCCTCCGGCACTACGCCTGCATCCAGTGAAGTTTGGAAAATGATTGTTAAAGCCTCTGGTATTTCCTCCCTGGTTTCTTTTAACAGCTTGGGATACATTTCATGCGACCCTGGTGATTTATCCACCTTCAAAGATGCTAATCCCCTTAATACTTCTTCTCTCACTATGTTTATCCCATCCAATATTTCACACTCCTCCTCCTTAACTTCAATCCCTGTATCATCTCTCTCCTTTGTGAAGACAGATGCAAAGTATTCATTAAGAACCATACCCACATCTTCCACCTCCACACAGTTTACCTTTTTGGTTTCTAATAGGCCCTACTCTTTCCTTAGTTATCCTCTTGCTCTTAATGTATTATTATAAAACATCTTTGGGTTTTCTTTGATTTTACCTGCTCGTATTTTTTCATGCCCTCTCTTTGCTTTCCTAATTTCCTTTTTAACTTATCACCTGCACTTTGTATACTTGTCTAAGCTTTCCGTAGTATTGAGTTCCCGGTGTCTATCGTAGGCTTTCTTTTTCTTTTTCACAAGGCAAACTGCTATGGTGTCCCAATGAATACCTGTTCTCAGAATGAATGGCAAGCTACAGCACGCCGTATCTGTTGATCTGCAATTAACGGCCTGGATATTGAGGAGTAGAAGCTAATTACCCAATCTCTACCCCAGGACATGTATAGACTGTTATGGCATCTGGAAGACTGGCAATATGATCTGCGAAGAACATCAGATTGAAAAATATTACTGTCTGGTGCCTGGACAAAAATGTGGACCCACTGCCTGAGAATTCTTTGATTTTTGAATGTCCCCCCTCATAGCATTATGATAATAGGATTAGTATTCTCATTATCCACTACATATTTCATTAAATAGTGTCATTGTTCTATAGCTTGCATTCTATATTGCCCTTGGTTGGCAGAGAGGTCCTTATGTTATACATTACAGGCCATTCCATATACGGTTATAGTCACATGTTGCATTAAAAATGATTTGCAAGATTGTCATCTGGAATAATATTCACTATTTCACCAAATATTCCACTGATACACCTCCAAAACAGGACATTCGGTTTGGCAGGGCTGTGTTAGTCTCGGTTATGATTTATAAACATTCATTTTCTCTCTGTACAACATTTAGGGATAGCAATTGCCCCATTTGGATTGCCAATGGAATGTGGAAAAAAGTGTTTAAATATTACAACTTTTCAGAATTCCATTCCCCATTATTGTTTGAAATTATTTTGAATGTTACCTACCAGATGTTATACAAAACCTTTAGTATGTTGAATCTACAATCATCTCGAAATAATAAGCAAAGGGCTATTCAATGTTACAGATATTCACCAGGATAACATATGAAAGAACAACACGATTAGGGATGGTAAACCAGGACGGTGATTACATCAGTCACAGGTACAATACTGCGACTGCTTTCTCGCAAATGAGTATGAAACTATCCAATTCATTAACTTCAGCTCTCAACTGTTAAGTAATCTTGAATTTCATGCCATTATAAGTTTTCAGTAAAGAATTATGTCGTTTTAAACTTATTACATTGAATACCCAGATCAATTCAATCTTTATTCAATGATATTTACGCAAATTAATTACTTGGAACATATGCATCTAACGTGTTGAACACTGCAGCTCAGAAACTATCATTTTTGACGAGGAAAAAAGCATACCATTACAATCATAAAGAAAGGTGTCAAATATCCAATGCTTCTAAAATCCAAACCGTTTTGCTCTCTTCTTCTTCTTGTCCTGTGTGAAAGAGTGAATTCCACATGTCATGTTCAATGCTTTTGCAGTTCACAATGAACATGTGATAAACCAAAAAGGTTACTTTAAACTTACCTCAATATCATTTACAATTCCCACAGGAAGCATCACAATTCCAAATCGTTCCTTTCTCTTTCTCAGCTTGTCTACTTCGGTCTAGGGTTTAATAAATGAAAGCAAGTAAGTGTATCTTTATACTATATATTAAAATTGTGTTTACACTTCTCCTGTTCACTACTAAGAAATCACAATATTTGAAGCCACAGATACAAGAGGAAGGAATACTTCCAGAGATAAAAAATTCATAGAACAAACGTACATGGTTAAGAAGTAAATTGTTTGATGAGCCAGTTTTAATCTGTACCACCCATTACTGTTCCAAATCAACAGTATTACAGTAGGACCACAACTTAGTATTACAGCGAAGGACGCATTGGTACATCAAAAATTCTGCTGCGTAGCAGGCAGCGTGGGAAGAAGTTTGCCCACCCGAGTTCTGATGCTCCGGAAGGCAACCTATTTCTTTCAGCTACAACAGTCATCATTCTTCAAATTAAGATACTATTCCACATAAATCATGGGTATATTGAGTCAAGTAATCATGAAAGGAAGGGGGATGAGGAAGTCAGCAGAAATCACAATGGAATCTCACAACATCTTTCAACAGGACAGACTCTTGGTTGGCTGCCTTCACATTTTTCAAGCAAATAGTTCCCATTTTTCATAGTAGAAATAGGAAGAACAGGAAAATGCCCTGTTAAGCTGGAAAGGAATCGACATCCTAAACATGAATTATAATAAAATAATGGTCATGTTTTCCCCACAAAATAATGTTAAAAATCTATGGCAAAATTGAAAGGAACAGTTTCAAAGCACTGGATATGAAAACGTGATCAAGACTGTACCAGTCAGCATCCTACAAAAACTGAACACCTGTGGAAATCCCATAGCCATTAACACTAGACCATTATTTAAGGGTGATGGAAGATATAACAGTGGAGTGTGTGAGAAGTTGGAAAGAAAATGCCTTCCTAAAAAGGAAACCACTTTCACATACACCAAGGTACATTTGTGTATGTCCCTGCCACAGACATTTATCCTTTAACAAATAACATTTAAGGCAAGTAGCTTGCTCAGAGCGATTATTGCTGGAAGCTTGTCTTCAGAACTAGAATAAATGCTCTAGGATTGCTGGAGAACCCAGTTCAATTGAAATTAGCTGCCAGGGTACAGTATCCATGAAATCAGCTGCAGTCAATAAAGGAAGCATTGATGGCATTAGATAAATCTCTGCAATTGTACTGCTGATGAAAGCAACTAAGGCAACAATTAATTGCAGGGACACCTACATAAAAGGCTCTGGGAGAAAGACAAGAGTGCTTTAGTGTAGAATTGGTGGCAGCAAATACTGGAGACTCTGGGCACAAAAGCAGTGGCAATGTCAGGGGAAAACGTTTGAAATTAGCATTTGTAGATAGCTATGGCTGTGACCATAATTTAAATAGGGATTTGCATAGCTTATTAAAATAAGAGGGAGCAGGGAAGCTCAGAAATTGTACGGCAGGTGTATTTTCTTTCTGTTCAGTGAGGAGACAGAAGGGATAGATACCACCTGTGAACACTAATTAGGGGACACTGAAATTACAAGGTTTCTTTTGTCTTCATAAGATACAGAAGAGGGAGGCCATTTGGTCCACCCTAGCTCATCCATCCAGAATTTTAAAAAAATACACCCCCTTCATCATGGCATCAGTCACTTGAATGAATCTAAGTTTTCTGACTCCATTACCTTACCCAGAAGATATTCCAAGTGTTGCTCACTTTTTGCGAGAGGAAGTTCTTTCCTTTCACCAATTTTAACCTATACCTTCTTGATCTAGTATTCTAGTATATCTGGAAGTAGAGCTCTGGATTTACTTTATCTATACCAGTTGCAAGCGATACGTTGACTTCCTCAGAGCACCGTTCCCTCTAAGCTGTGTGCGTGCGGGGCCGCGCAGCGGTCTGTTGTTTGCCGTGCACTTGATCATTGTCTGTGCGCCAAACCTGGGCCAAGAGGTGTCATCATCAGTCACATCACATCCAGTGAATATAAATAAATGACCTTGTTACATCAGGTGGATCTTCATATCCGGTGGAGCGGATGCGATGGAGTTTGTAATTGGTGCAGGCCCTGGTCGGCCCCGTGTTGTGGGTCTTCTGCAGCGGCTCCGGGGCCGGCTGCTCGTGCTCGGACCTGGCTGTGTGCGCACCCCAGACCGTGCAGAATTAGTTCGAGGTGGGTGTTTGGGGGTCGGGGCGGGGGTCGGGCCTCTTTGTGAAATGAATTGCCATGAAGTACAGTGAGTGTATTTAAGAGGAAAATAGAGGGGGTTCCTGTATGAGGAGCAGAGGCCAGGGGTACAGGCATGAATCTTGGCAGACATGGTGAGAGAAATGTCTGTCTGGAACAAAAGTCAAGACTTAACAGACAACCAATATTATCTCTTTTTTTATTCGTTCATGGGATGTGGGCATTGCTGATTTATTGCCCATCCTTAATTGTCCTTGAGAAGGTGGTAGTGAGCCGCCTTCTTGAACCGCTGCAGCCCGTGTGGTGAAGGTTCTCCCACAGTGCTGTTAGGAAGGGAGTTCCAGGGTTTTGACCCAGCGACGATGAAGGAACGGCGATATATTTCCAAGTCGGGATGGTGTGTGACTTGGAGGGGAACGTGCAGGTGGTGGTGTTCCCATTGACCTGCTGCTCTTGTCCTTCTAGGTGGTAGAGGTCGCGGGTTTGGGAGGTGCTGTCGAAAAGCCTTGGCGAGTTGCTGCACTGCATCCTGTGGATGGTACACTGCAGCCACTGTGCGCTGGTGGTGAAGGGAGTGAATGTTTAGGGTAGTGGATGGGGTGCCAATCAAGTGGGCTGCTTTGTCCTGGATGGTGTCAAGCTTCTTGAGTGTTGTTGGAGCTGCACTCATCCAGGCAAGTGGAGAGTATTCCATCACACTCCTGACTTGTGCCGTGTAGATGGTGGAAAGGCTTTGGGGAGTCAGGAGGTGAGTCACTCGCCGCAGAATACCCAGCCTCTAACCTGCTCTTGTAGCCACAGTATTTATATGGCTGGTCCAGTTAAGTTTCTGGTCAATGGTGACTCCTAGGATGTTGATGGTGGGGGATTCGGCGATGGTAATGCCGTTGAATGTCAAGGGGAGGTGGTTAGACTCTCTCTTGTTGGAGATGGTCATTGCCTGGCACTTGTCTGGCATGAATGTTACTTGCCACTTATCAGCCCAAGCCTGGATGTTGTCCAGGTCTTGCTGCATGCGGGCTCGGAGTGCTTCATTATCTGAGGGTTTGCGAATGGAACTGAACACTGTGCAATCATCTGCGAACATCCCCATTTCTGACCTTATGATGGAGGGAAAGTCATTGATGAAGCAGCTAAAGATGGTTGGGCCCAGGACACTGCCTCGAGGAACTCCTGCAGCAATGTCCTGGGGCTGAGATGATTGGCCTCAACACCCACTACCATCTTCCATTTGTGCTAGGTATGACTCCAGCCATTGGAGAGTTTTCTCCCTGATTCCCATTGACTTCAATTTTACTAGGGCTCCTTGGTGCCACACTCGGTCAAATGCTGCCTTGATGTCAAGGGCAGTCACTCTCACCTCACCTCTGGAATTCAGCTCTTTTGTCAATGTTTGGACCAAGGCTGTAATGAGGTCTGGAGCTGAGTGGTCCTGGCGGAACCCAAACTGAGCATCGGTGAGCAGGTTATTGGTGAGTAAGTGCCGCTTCATAGCACTGTCGACGACACCTTCCATCACTTTGCTGATGATTGAGAGTAGAGTAATGGGGCGGTAATTGGCCGGATTGGATTTGTCCTGCTTTTTGTGGACATTTTGTGGCTTTATCTGGGTGGGCTGAGTTGGGGCTTCTATGTAAGGCAGGGAGCAGTTTGGTCATGCACAGTGTGACCAGTGCCTTACACAGAGGCAGCCAAAACTAATGAGACCTGTAAGATGTACAACTGTAATGCAATCATTTTTTAAACCCGGCTAAGGATTCAATTGGGGAGGGGGTCGGGGGGGGTGGAAGAAAAGAGAGCTTTAATTAGCTGTTCCCTTTTCTCCAAATCCACACTGACTGATTTGACAGCTGTTTTGTATTTCTGGCTCAATTTAAAAATTCTGATTGCACACGATTTATTTGTTTGAATCAGTCAGTAAGCTGATTCAACAAAAAACTCGTGAGTCACTGCAACACTACACTGTCATACCTGTGTTTAAGCAGAAGGAAATAGCATCAGCCAACAACGCAACCAGCGCTAAGAAGAAATCCTCTCTCGCATTCAAAGAACAGTGGCTAGATGAAATTGTAGAGGTGGAATCTCAAGAAGCAAGATCCATGTATAACTGAGTGAGATATTCCAATATAGTGCAAATGTGAGCTTGATCTGCAAAATATGTGCTGGAGCAAAAATATCAGGTGATTTCTCCACTGGCAAGAAATGGGAAGATGGATGGAAGTTGTGAAGAGGCATTTATATTAAGTTAGACTATATCTGAAGAGGTAAATCGCATGAATCTACTGTGGTTGTTCTCAGAAACTGAAATTCTCGCCCATTGGGATTTGGCTTACAGAATATGTGAACAGAAACTGCTGCTGATCGAGAGGATAGAATGGATCTGATGGCGAGACAGCGATCGAAGCCAGATGAAACAAAGATTCTCACAATGTACTGCTTGGAGTACAAATGAACAACTCCATGCACACGACCACATGGCTAAATATCTCCAAGTACCAGTGAGCTGGCGTAGCAAAAACTATGCCTTTGAATTTTTGGAATCAATCAACAGTGTCGTCCATGCAGAAATTATGTCGGAGATGCGCCAATCTTTATTTCATACACTAATTATTGATAAGAGCACGGATATTTCAGTCAGCAAGATGCTTATCATTTATTTTAAGTTCAGGGAAGCAGCTTCTACAGTACACAAGACAGTATTCGGTGGAATTGTTAAGTTAACTTCTTGCAATGCACCGGCCATTACAACAACTATCAAAGAATCAGCTGGACATGATGAAAATGGCGATGTTCACTTCAGATGGTGCTTCTGTCGTGCTGGGAAAAAACAATAGCGTTGCCACATGGCTTCGGCAGTCCATTCTACATTTAGTAGAGCAACACTGTGTGGCCCATCAAGAAGATTTGGGAATAGTTGATGCCTGGAACAAAGTACCAATGATAAAAGAAATAGAGACATTGTTGAAAAGCATTTATACAGTCTTCTGCAGATCTTCAGTTCGATTTTGAGGAAATTGCAAATGTCACAGAATGTGAATCTGTGTCCTTTTGATCGCTAAATGAAGTGAGGTGGCTATCGAGACATTTTGCTGTTTGTGCTCTGATGCGCAATTACGATGCTTTTCTTCAATACTTTGAGCATGAAAAAACAGAGAACAATGACCCAGTTGCCGAGTATTGCCTGAAGAAGCTCTCAGACTCTACTTACTGTATCACCATAGCGACATTGAATGATATTCTGTGTGAACTAGCAGAATTGTGCAAATGCTTTCAGAAGAGCTGTTTAACAACAATCAAAGTTGTACAGTTAACGAGGGCCAAGATCCACAGGATCAGAGGACAGTATCTCGGTGAGACAATCTTCTGGTGCAAGACAGTGAAAAATCTAATCGGATCATGCACAAGAGATGAACCATTCAAGGGAGAGTCCATTCTGACATTCATATCCCTACTATGTGGTCATCTGGAAAAAAGGTTCCCAGGAAATGAACTCAATGAATGAAGGGTCCGTTTTCGACTTTGCTTCACTTGCACCACGAAGAATCAGCTATGAATTCGGCACTGAGAATATTGAAAAGATGGTTGACAAATACAGACAAATCCTGATCCTTGGTCAAGTAAGGTCTTCTGGGCAATACATCATGGATGAGAAGGAGCTCTTTGTGAGCCAATACAATGGCTATAAGTACTTAATTGCAGAGAAGATTGAAACAAAGTCATTGAAAACATTTCAGGACAAGTTGACTTTCAGCCTAAAAAATGCAGAACGGTACAATGTGGCTTCACAACTAGTGTATATATGTGCAACGTTTCAAGCTTCAGGTGCTGATTGTGAGTGTGACTTCAGCTTTATGAATAATATAAAAACAAAATCACGAAACGGTTTGAAAGAAAATCACCTTGATGTGCTTATGCGGATCAAATCTCATCTGTCAAGTGGTAGAGAAGTAAAATATATAAACACTAAGAGTGGGAGAGATAGAAGAGACAAACATCCGAACCAGAGACAGTCACCCTCTTCTTCTCCATCATCTGGCCTGTCATCTACGGACTCTGGGTCTCAATCAGGATGTCCCCATTCCTCTGGTGACAGTGTTTACTTCTGAAATTGCTATAACCAGTTTTGTTTAATTAAAAATCCTTGACCGCGTGCCTTGTTACATTTATCCCTTATTTTGTACATTTGTTCTGTTTGTTATATACCCTGAATAATGTTTTCTAAAAAGATGTTCTATTCGAAGTTGTGATTTTTTTTTTACGGTGGCGCACACAGCCTTTAGACCAGTGCACAAACCCAAATTCATTCCACACGTGGCCAAAAAAAATTAAAAGGGAACATTGCCTCAGAGTGATTACTGAGAATGTTAACTCACACAAGTCATGCCAGACCTGGACCTGCTCGTGCTCTCCATCCAGAACACCATTGGATGCTGCTTGCCCTGTGCCATGATGTGTCCAGTTGAAGCTGTTTGTTGTTGGCTGGGCTTTCTTTCTTCTGCTGGCCTGGAGCGGTTATTCTGATTGGTCGAGCTGACCACGATGGCAGCCTTCCTCTCCATACAATGTTGTTGGTGTTTCCATGGTGTTAATGTGGCATTTTCACCCATATTACACACCGTTTTAGCAGATAACCAATAAGCATGTCCAAGGAAGTAAAGCACACAAAACGATCAAAAAAGCACTCAGACTCTGCTTTTCGTCTTACCATTTTATCAACAAAGTACACATGCATACCCTGTGCGGATATGAGTATTGAGATCACATAATTTGCTAATCAAAAATCAATTATCCACATGAGGCTAGTGGTTAACGTATTGGACAATCCTGCTCTAGCTGACATGGAAGGTGTACCTCATTGACTGTAAGGGCTTTGGTACAACCTGAGGTGGTGAAAGGCGCTATATAAACGCAAGTCTTTCTTATTTTTTTCTGGTGTCTTGAAGCACCCCGAGTTAACTTCATCTTTGCTCGTAAATTCACAATTAAACCTGCTGAATGCTACTTATTAAAAAGCATTAACTGTTGTCTTCTGTCTATCCATCAACCACTTCTAGTCCCTTGCCAAAATGGTGTCTCATAATTTCTGTGAATTTTCCTTTCCACCAATTTGTTTTGATTGTACTGTTCTCCTAATGAGAAAGTTGATCATTTTGGCTCACTTTCCACCTTCCCTTCTTCCTGGAAATTTGTTCGAGCTCACCCAATCCTAAAAATGCAATGACCCCATCTTTCAAATTACTGCTCTATGACCGTTACATTGATGCTTTCTAGAGTTACAGAAACTGCTGTTAACTTGCAACTTGAAAGTTTTGACCTCATCCCTAACTGCCAGTATGGTTTTCAGCATATGGCTGTTCCACTGATAATTTTGTCACCTAAATTACACACCTCTGGAAAGTCTTAAAAGTCTTGTTAAATTATCTGTGATTGCTCTGGGCACCTCTAATGTTTTTGGTACGGTCTGTCAATGTGCACTTGTAAACAAATTATCATATCGCTTCTCATCAATGCTATGTTCATGGTTATTCAGTTCCCTCTCAAATCACTATGTGTTGTGATTGACAGCTCATCCTCTGACCCTTTTAGCATTAACTAAGCAGATCTCTAGGTTCTTCTCTCTTCTACCTTCAATGTATCGCACACAGCATCAAGAATATCCTGATCAGTCATCTATGACATCCTGTGTGACAATCACCAAGGTTCCTTGTCCTTCCATATCTTCCTCAACCTCTCCGTTGCCTCTAACACTGTTAACGACTCCATTCTCCTTCAGTGTTCTCATGTAGTTCCACTCCTATTTATGCTAACACAGTTACCTCCTATTTCTCATTTATATACTACTTCTGCAACATAATTCACAAGCACAAGGTCAGCTTCTATAACACTCAATTATATCTTTTCACCAAACCAATGACAGAAGGCCTGTTGCTGTACTATCCGGCTACTTGTTGGACGTTAAGTCCTGGATGAGTCGAAATTCTTACAGCTCAAACTCAGCAAACTGAAACTATTTGCCTCTGGCACTGACTCCATCAACCTGCTTGCCTGCCAATTCAACGTGAGCCCAATAGTGAATAATCTCAATGATCTCTTCAACTTTGAACTAAGCTTTCTAATCTACATCTAGTGCACTGTCACCATCCAAAGATCACATATTTATTCACTGCTGAAAACCTGATCCATGTCTTCATAATTTTGATCAATGTCTTTAAGGCTCTCCTCTCCAGACTCTCCACCTTCACAAATTCCAGCTAATCCAGTACTCTGCAGACCAAGTCCTTTATCTCAAAGTTTTCCATATCTATAATGTTTATCATTGCCCTGCTTCCTATGCCTCAGCAAAATTGACTTAATGATCCTCGTCCGAGTTTTCAAATCCCTCTATGGCCTCAATCTACCCTATTTGGGAAATCTCTAGCCACATGACCCAGCCCCCACATTCCAATGATCTGACTCCAGACCTGCCATCTCTACCCCAACTTTTGAGGCCAATCTTTCAGACATTATGTTGTTGGCCTCTGAAACTCCTCCAAAATCACTGTGCTTGGCTCCCTCATTACCTCTCTCCTTATATTCTAGAGACTCTTTAAAAAAAAATCCTCCTCTGGCCAGTGTCCTGTCCTCCACCTTTCATAAACTTCAGCTCATCCAACACTCGGCTGCCTGTATCCTATCTTAAACCCCAAGTCATGCTCGCCCATCAAACCTGTCCTTGCTGACTAGTTCCAACATCTCAAATTTAAAATTCTCATCCTTTATTTAAATCTCTTTATGGCCTCACCCCATCCTGTCTCTGTAATCTTCTCCAGACCTACAAACCCCTCCCCCAAACTCTGTTCCTCCAACTCTGCCTTGCCTTGCATTCAGCAGCCTAGGTCCAATTGTCTGCAATTCCCTTCCTAAACCCCACTGCACCCTTCTCCTCCTTTAATATGCTTCTTAAAACCCAAATCTTTGGCTAAACCTTTGGTCACCACTCAAAATCTCCCCTTCTTTGGCTCGTATCATTTTCCTTAAGCCTCTGTGAAGTGCCTTGGTATGTTTTTCTATGTTAAAGGTGCTATATAAATGATAATTGTTGTGGTTTCTGCTGCAAATATTGCAAATTTCCCCTAAAATTAATGTAGGAGATAAACAGCTATAAACCACATTTTCAGTAGAGTCCTTATTATTCTCAGTATTTGTCGAAACTATGATTTCCTATTGGATTCCTTCGAGGTTATATTAAAATTAAAAACTTCTTGAAAGCCTTTATTTCAGGTTTCTTGATCAGGGAAGAAAGGAGAGAAGTGGAAAGAGACAACTGCTCATTTCCTGCAGTCTCCAGGTTTCTTCCTTCAGCCTAAGATACAATATGTATTTTAACCACCTCAGAATGATGAAAGGCCCTGTGGAACAAACTAGGATGTACTGAGCATACTCACCTTCTTATCTTTGGTGAAAACAGAATGTTCAATTTTTGGCCGCATGCAATCAAGAGTGTACTTGGATAAACATCTTCCCCCAGAATATAAAGCTTACACATGATCTACTTCTAAAACTACCACACCACCAATGCCCTGCCTGGATTTGAACCCAAAGCTTTCTGGCCTCAAGTGCAGTGCTCAAATGACTAAACTACCTAAAATCATAGAAAGGTTACAGCACGGAAGGAGGCCATTCGGCCCATCAAGTCAGCACCGGCTCTATGCAAGAGCAATCCAGCTAGTCCCACTCCCCTGCCCTATCCCCGTACCCCTGCAAATTTTTTCCTTTCAAGTACTTATCTAGTTCCCTTTTGAAGGCCATGATCCCCTCAGGTAGTGCATTCCGGATCCTAACCACTTGCTGTGTAAAAAAGTTTTTCCTCATGTCATCTTTGGTTCTTTTGCCAATCATTTTAAATCCATGTCCTCTGGTTCTTGACTCTTCCGCCAATGTTTCTCTATCTACTCTGTCTAGACCCTTCGTGATTTTGAACACCTCAATCAAATCTCCTCGCAACTATTTCTGTTCCAAGGAGAACAACCCCAGCTTCTCCAGTCTATCTACGTAACTAAAGTCCCTCATCCCTGGAATCATTCTAGTAAATGATCTAATCCATGGTAGGTTAACTAGGGAACTATTAAAGGTGGAGTAATCTGGTTACAGCTAAACTTCTTAACCACTGATATCCAATTAGGTTACTATAAATCACATGAACAACAAACATTCAAACATAAAGTAACTGTTAATCGACAATGTAAACTGTTCAATATTACAATGATTTTGTTCAGGTATTACAAATGTTTTTGGCTGTTTTTATTGCGATTGTTTGTTCTGTAAAATAAAATCTGCCATTATTTATAATGAAGCATTGACTATAATCACAGAGATAGTTCAAAAGTCAAGCCGTAAAGATTCCCACAATCAGTAACAAAGCCCATTATGTATTTTAAAATCACTTTGTGAGGCTCTTTGTTTTCAAACTATTCTGGAATACAAGGAATTTCCTTTAAAAGCATTCACACACCTGCTCATGTTTTCTATTAGCAGGAATGAAATACACCACCTGTTCCCTCCATCAAGAGGGCTACACGTGCCACTGAAACAATGTTGATTTAGTATCTGCTAGTCCACTGATGTAAACATGTCACAGAGGAATGAACAACAATCTGAATGGATTATAGGCCTGTCAGCACTTTATACAGGAATCACTTAGCACTTCATCACATAGTCCAGCTATCCAAATTAGATCTTCTATTTAAACTGCTATTGATAAACACCATATTTCGTAACAGCACATTGGTCATGCACTAAAACCCCGTCAACAATATATATTTCCACCGCCAAGACTTTCACCCAACATGAAGAGCTACTAATGAAAAAGTAGTGTTTCAATGTTATTTTAAAAAGAAAAAGCTGCACCAGTCTTTTCTTGAGATTAAGTAACAAAAGTATCCCTGATATTAATATTAATATTTTACCTTGGAATGTCATTCCTGCATACATTAATTTGCAATACTAAATCTGCCGTAATACTCCGAGTGGTCCTATTATGCAAAAAATTCACTCACCATGCTTTTGTTGGATCCTATGTTATCTGAAAATGATGAATGATTTTAAGTTTGTAGATTCAACATTCAATATTACCCTTACCATAAAGAACCTACCTGCAACTAAACTGTTTTTAAAATAAAGCTATATGGCACTTCATTCTTGTTTTAATTGCCATCATACTGAAACTTCTTTCTCCCATCCTCCATCCCCCACTGAAGAAGCTAGTCTGTTATGTTAGTAAATCCAGATGCAGAACGTACTTCCATATACGTTAACGACACAGCTGAAATTTGTACAGCAAATCTTCACAATGCTATTATTTTTACACATTTCTTTCACCCCACTGATCAACTTTATCCACAATATTAAATCAACATTTTCCGATACACTGCAATTCTAATTTCAGAACTGAATATAGGAATGTAAGCTGTACAGGAATAATATTTTAATGAAGTTCGACTAGAATCACAGGACTCTCTGGTATCCATACTTGTAATAAATTATTACATCAATTGACATCGAAACTACAGCACAGAAACAGGCCATTCGGCCCAACATGCTGGCATTTATGCTCCACACGAGCCTCCTTCCTCCCTACTTCATCTAACCCTATTCCATATAAACAGAAGGTATGATATATGTGGATGACATAAAACATCCAACTTTACCTCACACCTTTAAGAACATGTGCATCATTCAAAGCAACTTTGCTATTTAGCAACTGGGCAGAATGGCATTTAATAATAAAAAATGTACATCAATGCATACTCTGTTCTAAAAAAGAGTGAATAGGGTTAATGCATTATGCTGCATAAAGTGAAGTAAAAGAGATCAGAGTGTACTAGCTGACCCTATATTGAATGCAGCACTACATTATGTACCATCAGTACTAAGGCAAATGGAATGTTAGTGAGTATAAGGAAAGCAGAGTACAAGTACAGCATGTTCAGTGGCATTCAACCAGGGGGCCATATCACAGCCCTATCTTGCCCTCATCTGACCTTCAAACATGCTTATTTCTAGCTAAGGTCACTGGATAAAGATCAGGAGCAGGCACCTTGCTCGATCTTTCTCTTATTTAGCACCAGGTCACAGTGGTCAATGGTGGCATTTTCAACGCCACTCCAGCTGAGTACCTAACTCAGCAGAGACCAGCATTCAAACCCAACCCTCCTAATCTAAATGGAACATTACCACACCATGTACTACCTTGACCCATTGAGCTATCAGGTAGCCACAATTACAATAGTAAACTCAAAAAAGCACTTTCGTCAGTCACTGTTAATACCATGTGTGCTGTTCTGGACATGAGATGAAATTCATGAAAGGGTACAAGAACCTTGTAAGAACAACAAAAGAGTATTTGGATCTACTAGCAAACACTAAGGTTTACCATGACCAATGTACATTAGACTCATGCCTTCTAATTTAAGCGCTTTCTTTTTTTCTCAGACTTCATTTGGGTTTAGTCATTTAATCTTGCCATGTGTATTCATTCTGACAACACAAGGTTTAACATATTTAAGCAAAAACAATTTTGGAGTTATTTAGTTTTAAAATGTAGCTAATTTACCCTTCACATTGTATAATATAATCTTTGAAAGCCCTACAAGAAACCTTTACAAGGTTATTAAGAGAAGCCCATGTTGTAGGTGTGGTAGCACATACTGTAGTCCAGTTTATTATAAAAGGCATTTTGTGTATTACAACAGTCTATTTAACCTACCGTGAGGCACACCAAACCTAAGAAAAGAAAAGGATAAATGCTGTTTCAGTGAAACATTTTCAACCTTCCTCACATACAAATGAAAAACTCCAAATATCTTACAGTTTAATATTAGCTACATTTGTGAACTGAAAATTCAATCTCTAAAGTATTTTAAACAGAAAATATCAAAGCATCTAATAGAAGATTCTCTGGGACAAAATATAAAGGTATTGTAAACATAAATATTAAGCATCTGATTCTGCATTTACAAACAAACAGTCATTTAGGTGCATTTATACTGCAAGTTTAATGTTGGTGTAAAGCAATTTATGTGCAAATCTGGAGTCAGGACGTGACCTGATTCTGGAGTGAAGTGCAGTAAGACTCCCTGGAAGAGAGTGTCTTACGCTGCTTTGGCTTGATATTGCATGGAGTATAAATCTTGTGTTATGTCAAACCTGGTTCATTAAGCACTCAAAAAATGTCTCAGGTGTTTTTTAACCTTATCTGGTCTTAATTTCAATGTTAAAAGAGCAGCATTCTCCCCTTTCCACATTTGTGCACCAATGGACTCAATTCTCCTGTATTTCCCCCTCCAACGAGGGACTGGACAAGGATGCCCCTTATCCCCCCTCTTTGCACCAGCTGCACAACCTTGGAAGCAAGTATCAGAGTATGTTCGATGTCCGTGGATCAGAAGTTGGAGGAACTGGAGACAAAAAAAAAATCACTGCATGCTGATGACGTTTTGCTTTATGCAACCCCAATATCTTCAAAAAGATCAAGGCGTTTGGCCCACTCAAGATAAAAGCTCAACTTCTCCGAAATAGAACGAATGCCCCTCATACAGGAATTCTCCAGCACGTCTGTGAAATCTACCCTTTTACGTAGTCAGGATCTGGCTTCAAGTACCACGTGGTAACTGTAATGCCCAAACTCACTTGACCTGTGTTTAAAAAAAACTTCCCCTCCACCATGGCCAGCATACTTGCTAACCGTGGCAAATGGATCAACAAACCTTATCACTCCTGAGAAGGGAAAGCACAATAAAAATCAAGATTCTTCCCACCTCCTCAACATGTTTCAGCTACTACCATTCAAGGTTTCAGTGCAGCTATTCTGGGATCTTGATACACTGTTCGCTGATGATTGCACAGTGTTCAGTTCCATTCGCAAACCCTCTGATACTGAAGCAGTCCGAGCCGCATGCAGCAAGACCTGGACAACATCCAGGCTTGGGCTGATAAGTGGCAAATAACATTTGCGCCAGGCAATGACCATCTCCAAAGTTGGTTAGACTCTCTCCAACAAGAGAGAGTCTAACCAACTCCCCATGACATTCAATGGCATTACCATCGCCGAAACCCCCACAATCAACATCCTGGGAGTCACCATTGACCAGAAACTTAACTGGACCAGCCACATAAATACTGTGGCTACAAGAGCAGGTCAGAGGTTGGGTATTCTGTGGCGAGTGACTCACCTCCTGACTCCCCAAAGCCTTTCCACCATCTACAAGGCACAAGTCAGGAGTGTGATGGAATACTCTCCACTTGCCTGGATGAGTGCAGCTCCAACAACACAAGAAGCTCGACAACATCCAGGACAAAGCACCCCATCCACTCCCTTCACCACCGGCGCACTGTGGCTGCAGTGTGTACCATCCACAGGATGCACTGCAGCAAATTGCCAAGACTTCTGCGACAGCACGTCCCAAACCCGCGACCTCCACCACCTAGAAGACAAGGGCAGCAGGCACATGGGAACACACCATCCCGACTTGGAAATATATCGCCGTTCCTTCATCGTCGCTGGGTCAAAATCCTGGAACTCCCTTCCTAACAGCACTGTGGGAGAACCTTCACCACACGGACTGCAGTGGTTCAAGAAGGCGGCTCATAACCACCTTCTCAAGGGCAATAAGGAATGGGCAATAAATGCTGGCCATGCCAGCGATGCCCACATCCCATGAACGAATAAAAAAAAAACACATGTTGCCAGGTTTCTGTAGGCAGAAGCTATGAATATTTCTCGGATACCTACAGCTCCCCAAGCATGAGAGTTCTCAGCCTTCCAAATCTCAGGCACTACTACTATGCAGCCCAACTCCAGTGGATAATGGAATCTGACCATCTTTGGCTGTTCTCAGAAAACCACTGCCTCCCAGGTACTCCCACTGTACAGCCAGCCCTTCCTAGGTCTGCATAAAAGGCTGACAGCAGCCCAAAGACACCTAATAATAAAGGCAAGGCTAACCACCTTGAAGGAGATTTGCAGTTGCCTGGAAATCTGAACTTGCCCCCTACTGAGCCTTTCTGCAATTAGGAAGACCACAGAGAACATGACTGGCCTTATATTCCCTGATCATCCAAGCCTATGCATGTTAAGCCTATCCACTATGGAGCAATTCTACCCTGCAATATGCAGCTAGTGCAAATGTCACTACTAGCTGCAGTCAATGCATTCTCTCACTGTGGTGGAGCACGACACATCCCACTACATGGGTGAAACATCTGTGGGACATATGGCAGTCAGAGAGGGCAATATATGGACTATGTCTGGAACTCGGAAAATTTCAGGTAGTCTGGAACCCATTCCTGGAAACTCACATGACCCAGACGCCATTCCACACAGATCCAGACCAATCGCCCCCCACAAAGAACATCAAAGACACAAACTAATGACCCCTTTCTAATGCCCCAATGTTAAAGAGCCTACCACATTAGACTCTTGATACCCCCTGAACTAGCCAAATCCCAGGGATTGTCATCAACTGTGTATTATCCAAGCATGTGGAGAACATACCAACTACCACAATGTGCCAAAACATCCCTCTGTAAGTACCAATGTATACCTATGTAAGAATCTCGTGATGAACTGCACAGTAATTTTATACAATATATATTAGTTAAAAACAAAATTCAAAATAAAACCATTTTCAGGCATTATTTTAAATAGTGAGAAAGAGTTCAGCATGTGTGTATCCAGGAGAATTAAATAAACTTAACTGTACATTATATATGAAAGTTTTCCTATAACCTGGACTTCTCTTTTTTTTTTAAAAAAAGGCTAGGTGATGCAGTGGATTTGCACAGTAACCCCTTTGTCTAGCTGGAACTACAGTTCAAATCCAGTGAAGATTGACGGCATGAACATCTTGGCCCCGCTATTACCAGGGAGGCGGGTTGGCAGCGGGGGGGGGGTCAACTGGACGCGTGGGTAACCCGCCCAGCAAAATCGGTGGGTTCCCCATACGATCGCAAGTAAATTGAAGCCACTTACTTTGGCTTTCGGGTTTCCTGCTGGAAATCTGCGCAGTGGGCGGACTGCGCACTCGCATCACAGGCTGTCAGCTGGAGGAGCCCTATTTAAAGGGGCAGTCGTCCAATGCTGCTCCTGCAGCAAACAGCCAAAATTACAGCATGGAGCAGCCCAGGGGAAAGGCTGCTCCCAGGTTTAATGATGCCTCACTCCAGGTCTTACTGGATGGGGTGAGGAGGAGGAGGAGGAGAGAGATCTTCTACCTGGCAGACGAGAGGAAGTGGCCTGCCTCTGCCACCAAGAAGGCCTGGCTCGAGGTGGCAGAGGAGGTCAGCAGCACCAGCAACATATCCGCACCTGGATACAGTGCAGGAAGTGCTTCAATGACCTAACTAGGTCAGCCAAAGTGAGCGCACTTACTCATTCTCCTACACTCCATCTTCCACATCACTGCCCCCACCCCACAACTCCTTCTGCACTACCAACACTACTTTATCACATCACTCCTCACACCCACTCAAACCTCATCCTCAACTTACCTGCACTTCCTCACCTCCCCAGTACTCATCCCATCACTACCACTCAACCAAATCCTCATACAATCTCATGGCTCTGTCACATACTCATCCTCTGATGCATCTCTTGCACGGTCACCCTCATCCAACCTGCCACTACCTCTGCTGCAGCCACAGGGGATTCATCACATATGAGTAGTAGGAAGTGTAAGGCAAAGGTTTTGTGAGCACAAAGGTGATGCACAAGGGTGTTTGATGGTTTGTCATGTTTTTTATTTATATTTGATTTTGGTTCAACTGACATTAAATATTATATTGTCACCACTACTGCCACGTCTTGGCCATTCTTGACTAGCTTGTGTAATAAGTCCCTTTCATAAGGTTCTCCATGAACACCCACACTTGATGCCACCCACTGGGTCACCCTACAGTGGGTGTACATGTAGTTGCACGACTATTTTGTGTGTGTGCCTGTGGCGCTGCACCGGGTTGCGGAGCTCCACGTTGCGGAGGTGGACGGCATGCCTGGCGAGGCTGGTGATGTTGCTCGTCCTCGGATGAATTGATGAATGCAGCCATGGCGCCCCCCCACCCCATCCTGATGGTGTGAGTTTGAGGGGGTCCGCAAAGTAGGTAAATGTGTTTGCACAGCAGAGTTTACGGTATGAATTAATAATTTTGAGTGTAAAGAAAAAAGGTGTTGCAGCCAAAACTTTGTCTGAAGTGACAGAGTGCCCTACTGCAATAAATGAGGTTTTCTCCCCAACTGTCAAAAAATCCTCTGCATCTCCCACTGGCTGCTGACTGAAACACGTCTGCTCCAACAGGGAGTGTTTCCCACAGCACGGGAAACATGCTGAGGATCCATGAAAAATCCTACCAAAATCTCCTGTCACTGAGGTCGGTCAAGTACCTCAAAACTAGGTAAGTATTTAAATTGTCATCCCGCTGGCTTTAATTGCCGGTGGGAGTCCCGCATGCGGGAGCTGCGCGCGCACCCGAACGCGTCACTGGGGAACCCAGAAGTGGGCGAGTTAGAGCCGGGCTCCGGACCCGCTCTGGGATTCTCCGATTTTACAAGCCCCCCCACTCCCAATGCACCCGCTTGGTCTTCCTAAAATCGACCCCTTTGTCTCTGCTGGCTTTGTTTTAAGTGCAATTAGTGGCACATTCTCAATCTGCTTCCTTGTGGCTGCCTAACCACAGTACAAAACAGGATGTAATTTAGTACTTAATACCAAATTGCCTTTCTCGATGATGCCATAAGGATGGCTGATGTAGGAAATGTCACACTGGCATCTCCGTAAGAGATGCCCTTCTGTAGTTGATGTAAAGGCAGAAAGCTTTATCCGAGTGTTTTTGTGTACAAAGTGAAAAAATATTCTTTCGCTTATTTCTGAAGTCCTTCCCTTTGGTTAGCATAAAAAAATATAAAAGTAATTTTTTTCTCTCAGCCATACACCATTCAATGGCCAAGAGGTGAGATGTCCCATTTCCAGTAACTTCCAGTACGGCTTCTGAGCTGCTCATTTTAAAAAAAATGATTTTTTATGTTCTTAGAACGGTCAACAGTAGCAAAGCCTCATTTATTGTCCATCCCTAGTTCTCCCGAGAAGGTGGGGGTGTGACTTTCTCCCGGAACCACACCCATGATACTGTTAGGTAAGGAAGTTCTGTCTTTTGACCCAGTGCTGATGAAATAATGGCAGTATTTGTCCAAGTCAGGATGGTGTGTGACTTGGATGTAGAACACCAGGATGAGTTGCCTGCAGAGATTCTCTACCCACTAGAGTACCACCTTCTTTGGTGGCCTAATCAAGATAAGGAACTCATTTTAGGAAGGTCAAATGTATAATTTTGTGTTTCTACTCTTTGGCAGAACAACATGCTGCATCACCACACATTCTTGAACTGATAATTCTAACTGTAAGCATGATTCTTGGAAATGTGATTTATGTAATGCAATTTAGTAAATGGAGGAAAGATGCTAGTACTGAACCTACAATATTTATTCCATTTAAGTGATCAGAGTAGTCCCAATCTAATGAAATAGTTTCCAAAAGGCAGTGCAGTAAACGAGGACACCTGATTCTCTGCTCCTGGCTTGCTACAAATTACCTCATTATTGGCAGATAAAGGAACACTCCGTACCATAAGGAGTGAGTACATGCCTATGGGAGTGGTCTGAGACAGTAATCCTGTAAAAAATATTTAAAGACCCAAGAACGTAATGTCTACATCCTCTGAGATTTGGCAGGTGGGGGAAGACGACACCGCCGTTGTTTTCACCATGACTGTACTGTCAATATTACTCTGTAGCTGATCAATTGCAGTTACTTTGAGTGGGCAAAAAAGACTAGTTTTTTTTATTTACCAGCCGCAACCAAAAACAAAGCCTTCTGCTTGACACAAATGAACAAACCACTTGAACAGATAGTCACCATTTTATCATCATTGTCTAAATATTTGGGGGGCGGGGGGGTGGGTGGTGAGGGATGTCAGCATTGGTAAATGGAAAACTTCCCATTTTAGACCATAAGAGATAGGAGCAGGAGTAGGCCATTCGGCCCCTCGAGCCTGCTCCGCCATTCAATGAGATCATGGCTGATCTGATTTTTATCTCAACTCCCTTTCCCGCCCTTTCCCCATATCCTTTGACTCCCTTGCTGATCAAAAATTTGTCTAACTCAGCCTTGAATGTATTCAATGACTCAGCCTCTACAGCTTTTTGGGGTAAAGAATTCCAAAGATTCACGACCCTCTGGGAGAAGAAATTCCTCCTCATTTCCGTCTTAAACGGGCGACCCCTTATTCTGAGACTATGCCCCCTAGTTTTAGATTCCCCCATGACAGGTAACATCCTCTCAGCATCTACCCTATCGAGTCCCTTCAGAATCTTGTATGTTTCAATAAGATCTCCTCTCATTCTTCTAAACTCCAATGAGTATAGACCCAACCTGTTCAATATTTCCTCATAAGACAACCCTTCCATACCCGGAATCAACCGAGTGAACCTTCTCTGAACTGCCTCCAATGCAAGTATGTCCTTCCTTAAACAAGGGCACCAGAAATGTACGCAGTACTCCAGGTGTGGTCTCACCAGCACCCTGTACAGTTGTAGCATGACTTCCCTGCTTTTATACTCCATCCCCCTAGAAATAAAGGCCAATAATCCGTTTGCCTTCCGGATTACCTGCTGCACCTATATGTTGACTTTTTGTGTTTCATGTATGAGGACACACAGATCCCTCTGTACCGCAGCATTTTGTAGTATTTCTCCATTCAAGTAATATTTTGCTTTTTTATTTTTCCTCCCAAAGTGGATGACTTCACATTTTCCCACATTATATTCCATCTGCCAAATTTTTGCCCATTCGCTTAACCTGTCAATATCCCTTTGCAGACACTTTGTGTCCTCATCACAACTTGCTTTTCCACCTATCTTTGTATCAGCAGCAAATTTGGCCACAAGACACTCTGTTCCTTCATCCAAGTCATTGATATATATTGTAAATAGTTGAGGTCCCAGCACTGATTCCTGTGGCACCCCACTAGTTACAGATTGCCATTTTGAAAATGACCCTTTTATCCCGACTCTTTGTTTTCTGTTAGTTAGCCAATCCTCTCTCCGTGCCAGTATGTTACCCCCAACACCATAAGCTCTTATCTTCTGCAGTAATCTTTTATGTGGCACTTTATCGAATGCCTTTTGGAAATCCAAATATACTGCATCCACTTTATTCACCCTGCCCGTTACTTCCTCAAAGAACTCCAATAAATTCGTCAGACACTATTTCCCCTTCATAAAACCATGTTGACTCTCCTTGATTGTATTATGAGTCGCCAAATGTCCTGCTACTACTTCCTTAATAATGGATTCTAGCATTTTCCCAATGACAGATGTTAGGCTAACTGGTCTATAGTTACCTGCTTTCTGTCTCACTCCCTTCTTAAATAGAGGTGTTACGTTTGCGGTTTTCCAATCCGCTGGGACCTCAGGTTCCCAATGTCAGTATCAAGCACCCCTTGTTCATCTGAAGAGTAAGTTATTGCGCCCCAAAAATGTACCTTAGCTCCAACTTCAAAAAATACTAGCTATTGAACATATGCATTATTTCCATTCTTCACACTAGTCATCCTTGTAGCTTGTCTGGGGCACTTTTATGCGTTGAATCTAGTTCTAATCAGAAAGTGGTCGAGGCTGCCCAAGGATTGCCCAAGGATATGTCATATACAGCCTACAGAGAAAGGAGACCGTTACAACTCATTAATCTAAATCGGATTCAAACCCTGGTGCCAGAGGATGGAAAGACACCAAAATGGAACGGCTATAAGAACATATGAAATAGGAGCAGGATTAGGCCATACTGCCCCTCAAGCCTGCTCCACCATTCAACAAGATCATGGCTGAACTTCGACCTCAACTCTACTTTCTCGCCCGATCCCCATATCCCTTGATTCCCCTAGCATCCAAAAATCTATCTTAGCCTTGAATATACTCAATGACTCAGCATCCACAGCCCTCTGTGGTACAGAATTCCAAAGATTCACATCCCTTTGAGTGAAGAAATTCCTCCTCATCACAGTCCTAAATGACTGATCCCATATCCTGCGACTACACCCCCTAGTTCTAGACTCGCCAGCCAGAGGAAACAACCTCTCAGCTTCTAGTTAATGTAAACAAGTCTTGCTATACAAGAAAAAAGACTCAAATATTCTTCTCAAAAGAACACTTTTCATTGATCAAATGCCTAATGCACAATATCTCACACTACAGTTACACTTGTATAAGAAATCAAAAAAGTATAAGAAATCAAAATGCATTCACGTATATTACATATGGCAGTGAAAAGGAAGTAAGTAACCATACTAAGCTCTAATTTTGGTCTGCCCACGTATGAAATAATGGTTACTGAATATGATTATTTAAAAAATATACTTACTGAGCAACGCTAGTTCTTTTCTTGAAATCTTCACATACAATTTTGCCAAATCTCATAGTTCTCCATTTCAGTCTCTATTATTTGAATAGTAAATTAAGTTTAATGACAAAAAGTGATGAGTTGAAGTAAAACGTAGGTGTAGATAAAGCTGTAGTTACATTCTTTGGGCTTTGTTAAATCCCATTTTGAAGATTTAAAACATTGGATAGCACAGTAGAAGGCTACAAACAAGACCAGATATACTCAAGAATCTGTCTACCATTTAAAAATACACTGCAACACTGTTAGGCTTTGGACGTTATCTGCAACACTCCTACACGCAAAGGGCGGTAGAAGTTTGGAACTCTCTTCCGCAAACGGCAGTTGATGCTAGCTCAATTGTTAATTTTAAATCTGAGATTGATCGAATTTTGTTAACCAAAGGTATTAAGGGATATGGGGCTAAGGTGAGTAAATGGAGTTAGGTCACAGATCAGCCATGGTCTCATTGAATGGCGGAACAGGCTCAAGGGGCTAAATGGCCTACTCCTGTTCCTATCTTCCTAAGACACTTTGCAGGACAAAATGCAAATAAATCATAGTGTTACTAGTTGCATTCGATGTATAAAGTTTGTACCAACACCCTAGAAAAAATGTGGTTCTAATTCAAATCTATTCACATGAGCATCTGCTGCAGTGCACACTTTTTGCATTGATCAACATGGCAGAATCTGGGCAAAGTTTTCAGAGTGTGCAAAAACTGCCTAGTATGGCAACATCCCATGACTGGGTTACCAGAATTTACCATTGTCAGCATATGGAAAGCTTAATGGCACCTAAATGAGGATTTGGATGATCTCAAACTGCAACCTTTAACTTGCTGCTCAGGATTTTGTTTTATGTAATGCATACATATATTTAATCCTCACTCACAGGTAAGTTTATCTTTGTGCTAGATGATTTACTCAATAAGGTAGTACTGCCAGCTTTAAATAATTGTCAATGTGATAGAAGGAAAGTTCCCATACTGTATGAAATACACAGCTATACCACACCCTCAGTATAATATCTAATGGGTCAGATGATACCAGAGCAGTAATTGGGAAATGGGCTTTTAGTTCATCATAAAAATCATTTATTTAATGTCAAATTCTGAACTTCCTTAGCAGGTTTCAAAACTTCAAATTATTTACAAAAATGACTGGAAATGTCTAATTTTAGTTGCATGTCTTGTAAATAAGGCAGATATCAGTAAACATTTCTCTCCAGCATGCTAGCGATTTTACTTATACAGTTCTCAGATAATGCAATCCACTAACCTCTGTATTAGTCATTGACCCAATCCTTGTTGTGACTGTTTTTATAGTACCGTGTCTGAAATAAAAAAGAGGCATTAACACATAAAAATTATACTATACTACCATACAAATACTGAAGCCACACTCCCTGTGTCTGGATTTCAATATTAAGAGAAATTAGCCTGACATAGTCAAAATATAATACCTAAAACAACAATTTTAACACTACTAAAGCAATGGCCAGTTAGGATCCCAAGAGATTGTTTTCACCATAGGCATTCAGTCCCATCAGCATCCCTTTCTTCTTAAAAGACGTGCTTACAATGTATCTCTACTCTCTCTAATTGTGATGATTTAATTTCTTCTTTTCAGATATCAGTGTTTGAACGCAGTTCAAGTTAATACACTCAGCTTTCTCACCTTCAATGTCATTCCTTTCAGTGTCTCCCTTTTTACAGTGCACCACCAATCAGACACTAATTCCTTTGAATTACTTCTTAATAATTAGGAAAAACATGTTAAAATCTTCTAGCTTTTCTGCTGCAACCTTTGCTCAACATTATTCCTGCTTTATATCATACAAATGGTAATTCCACAATGTTCAGCAGGTGGCGAGTAACATTGGTACCACTTAAGTGCCAGGTAATGACCATCTTGAACAAGAGAAAGCCCAGCCACCTCTCCTTGACCTTCAGTGACACCACCATTGCCAAGTCTCCCACCAACAACATTGTGGAAGTGACCAGTGACCAGAAGCTGCACTGGATCAGCCATATCAACACCATGGCTACAAGAACAGGGTAGAGGCTGGATACTCTGATAAAAGTGGCTCAGCTTCTGTCCCCTCAAAGCTTATCCACTCTCTACAAGGCTCAAGTTAGGAGTACGATGCAATATTCATCATTGACGTGGATCGGTACAGCTGCAACACTCAAGAAACTTGGTATCATCCAGACAGAGCAGTTTGTTTGATGCCCTTGCCACTGGACTCAATATACATCCCTCCACCACGGATGTACTTTGGCTGCAGTATGTATGATCTGCAGGATGGACTGCAGCAATTCACCAAGGTTACTTCGATAGCACCTCCCTTCTCTGTGACCTCTACCACCAACAAGAACAAGAGCAGCAATCTTGTGGGAATACCATCACCTTCACGTTTCCCTCCAAGTCATGTATATCCTGATTTGGGCTCCTTTATTGTTGCTGAGTCAGAATTCTGGATTCCCGACCTAACACCACTGTAGCAGCACCATCACCACAAGGACTTCAGGGGTTCAAGTGGAAGGGCATCTATCACCTTCTCAGGGCAACTAGATTTGGTTAATCATGTCACATATAGCCCAAAAACAAAACACCTTCTCTATGAAAACTAGGCAAAAGTACATTTAGTATCTCCACCATTCCCCCACACTTCACAAAAAGCTTGCACTTTTCAACTCTTAGCAGAGCTACCCCTAACTTAACTATCCTCTTATGACTAACATGCCTTTAGAAAGCCTTTATAATTGCCCTTAATATGTTTTTGTTAAATTTCTCTCCATTTAATCCTTTTTATCTCACTATAATCATGAAAATTTTCTTTTTGCTACAACTTTCAATTCAAGCGAAAGAAATGGTGCATCAGTTTTTCAGCAGCTAATGAAGGCCATTATTCAAAGTACCTTAAATCCCTCTATGGAAAGATCTGTAGAGATTATGACAAACTAAGCATGATACTCACTCTTTTTGTTCTGATTTTACAATTTCCTTTTCATTTGGATCTTCTTCCTTTTCATCAACAAAACTTTTATGTTACTATATTTTATATATTTATTTAAAATCTGCATAGTGGTTACTGAAATTTTCCTGAATTAAGGCAATGAGAATTGGCATTTAAAACAAAAATATGGTTTACACAGGTATCGTGTTCTTGCAGTAAAAATTGGTGTCTCTTCTAACACTGATTGTCAGGATCTATTGACCATTAACTAGAAGCAAAGACCCCGAACAGATTGATTAAGCAACTCTGAAGTGTAACTCTATGAATAGCCGATAGTTAGTTTTCACTTTGTTCAATACGTTTTTTTTTTAAAGTATTTTTTTCCCATTTTCCTTAGTTGGGACTCGATGATTCATTATCTAGTGGGAAATCTGCTTCTAGGCGAACATGAAATTGGCCACAGGAGTGCACTAGGCGATCCAGGTAATCAGCTGGCCTCTGTCTAGCACTTCCCCACACCAGCGTTGCTCAGATTAGTAGCTCTGCAATGATGTGGGAAACTACAGGAGCAAACCTGCATCCCACCAAGCTGTGGCATTGCATATGGGGGCTCCAATACACTAAGAATTTAGTTTACTAAATATTACAAATATATAGCATCTATCTATGGAGTCAGCTGCCCATAAGACATCTTGAAATGACAACTAGGCCTCCCACCCCAAAAAAAAGAAACAAAATGTGAGACTACAAGCATATTCAAGCCAGATCAAATAGTTATTATACAGTATAACCACTAATCTACACAGCTCTTGTGATACATGCCTCCATGTGAATTTTAAAGGCTCTCTTCTCTTCCTTCGTTCCACAAAAAGAATCTTTTCCCATCCAAAGGGTTTACAAAATTCCCTTGGACATTTGTTAGCTGCAAAAGGATTCCAATTGGAATTGATTTTAAATTCATGAAGAATTTACAACAATCAGGTAGGGAATAACTAAAGTTTTCCCAGTAATAATTTATTCTATATGAGATTCATTCTTTGGTGATAGTACATATCTTCTGTAGTTCTCCACCATGACCCCTCCCCCACACTGTGTACATTTTACTCTGCAATGACAGTAGTAATTGTGTAATTAATGTTGTTACTAATTTTTTTTTTGAATTGTTAGAGATTTTGTAATTATTTTTGAGTTTAGTGGAGTAGAAGGAATGCCACAGTGTGTACATGGAGTAGCACTTGCAGCGTATGCCGTTTTCTTGTGTAATAGAAAAGTCAGACTGGTAGGATCCCTGTGACGTTACATGAGTGAAATAAAATTCTTGGTTAGCTCATTTGCATTTACAAAAAAGTGTTAAAAAGGACAGGATCTGTACTATCTTAGCTTAAGTATTTGGACCTCTGGGGCTTCAACAGAAAAGTCTTCTTCAGTAACAACTTCAATATTGGTCTCTTCTTCTTCCTCTTCTCCTATTACAAAAATATTGTTCAGTTCATGATAGAAAATTTACACAGAACAGCTGGCAGTTGAAGTACATTTATATTTACCATGCTCTTGAAAGTACTCTTGCAGTTTTTGGATAAGTTCATGATTGCTTCCCTTTGAGTTCATACCACGTACTGACAATTCCTGCTTCAGTTCTACAAACTAAAGAAGAAAGATATTGTCAATAGGCTTTTTATAGATCTGTACACATCCATTAACATAATTAAAAATCTAACATTTCTAATGCTACCTTCATTAAAATGTAGTATTTTTCTCTGCATTTTCAATACCCAGTTACACCATTCCCAAGAGTGAATTAGTTCTAGTGCAATAACTAATTTGCTCCCAATTTCTTATTTTTAAACCCTTTTTCAGTGCGAACAATGACTTTGGAAACATTCAAATTCATCTCAGAAGAGTCCTTTCTAATGAAAACATGCCCAATTTCCTTAATCTTTCTTCAGAATTTAGGTTTCTGAGATCTCGTGCAGGGATTTAGCAAATAAAAGGAGTGAGGGGTCCTTCACTTCCAACACGAATAGATACAGAAGTATGCACAATGTTGGAATGTCGAACATTTCCAATTTTCAGGAATATTCTTTTCTCAAATTTAGGGCAATATTGTTCACAATCGATTCACTAGCATTGCAATTCTGCCAATAATTTGCATAATTTAAAATATTGCACTTCATTTATAAAAATAATAATGCAGACAAGAACTAATAATTTCAGATAATTGCTTGAAGAGAAATGGTGCCTGTTTTTCTAAGTTCCTCCCACTGTTAATTATTGCTATCTTTATAATCCTCCTCCATGGAAGTTTGAACTGGTTGGCCACACTAAAATGGATCTGTTGAAGCGCTATAGGGCAAGAAGTTCCTTGCAGTATGCCTGCTCAGGTTCAGTCAATAACATTAGTTTGTTTGCATACTTTTTTTTTGGGGGGGGGGGGGGGGGTGGAAAAGAGGGTCAGGGGGACAGTTAGTGTTTTGGTCACAGATAAGCATTTGTTTAGCTAAAACTTAATATGCCCAGGAGGGGGGAAAAGCCTATAATGAATTAGTTGTTTTTTTACATTTAGAGGCACAACAGCAGGTACAGCTAGAGATACAGCTCCCACCACATACACCATCCCCACTTATCCTGGACAGCCGCCTATATCAGACAAATGGTGCTGACCATTTGCCATTACCATAGGCGTCAATTACAAAGGCGCCACTTAAACTGTATTAAGTGCGCCGACTATTTCGGACGGTTCAAGCAGCCGTGCGCACCTTGTTAAAGTGCAACTTCTTTACAATTCCGGTTATTCTCTATTTCCCGTCACAAAGTCCAGTCTACAAACAGATTTAAATTCAATTCATCCTCTATTCACTTTCAATCTGCAACTGTAACAGAAGGGAATAAAGTCCCATTCACAGCATCCTGTAACAGAACACATTCCAGCTCAGTTTTAAAATTTAACGCATTACAAACTTTTCTGTATTGATAACAAATCTTGAGTAAGTATACGAACAGACTCACAAAAGTGTGAAAGTCTAAACCTTCCAGGCTTCAAGCGTAGACATTGGCATGTGTAATTCCCTTCATAGCTGCCTTGGAAGAAAAATAGGTCTCACACTGTCCTTGTAATTGGACACTGAGAACGACAAGTCAAGGTTACTGTCTCTCCATTTAGGGCACACCCGATAGGGTAGATACAGAGACAAAGTTGACCAAGTTCAATGTACCTTTTACCAGAAAATGCACCCATGCTGCAATGGCAGAAGTGTCAGCAGATAGCACAGTCTCCGTTGTTAAATGGTTCTACATCTTTGGAATTAACGTGCAATTTTTAACTAGTTATGGATTTCTTGTTGTCCTGCGCCACGTTGCCCGCCACCTCCAGGATCTCGGCTGTCAGGTTACCACGACCACCGGGTTTGCGGTCAAATTGCGTTGACACCAACACACCCCAGTAAGCGGTGGGGACTGTAATTGTAACAGGAACAGAAATCAATGTGATTGGGGATACTCAAAGGCTCAGCTAGTAGGCACAAAGCCTCACGTGGAACAAGGCCATACAAACCAGAATATTCCCAAGTCTGCATGCCACTGCAGCACCGCAAGAGATGGCTGAGCAGTTAAAGGGGCAGGAGCGCCCTGAAGATTACTTGCCTTGTAGGCTTGTAAGAGGCCTTGTAGACGAAACACAGAAAGTTAACATGCAGGTACAGCAAGTAATTAGGAAGCCAAATGGTATGTTGGCCTTTATTGCAAGGGGGTTGGAGTACAAGAGTAAGGAAGTCTTGCTGCAGTTGTACAGGACTCTACTGAGACCACCTGGAATACTGTGTACAGTTTTGGTCTCATTACCTAAGGAAGGATATATTTGCCTTAGAGGCAGTGCAATGAAGGTTCACTAGATTGATTCCTGGGATGAGAGGGTTGTCCTATGAGGAGAGATTGAGTAGAATGGGCCTATACTCTCTGGAATTTAGAAGAATGAGAGGTGATCTTATTGAAACATTCTAAGAGAGCTTGACAGGGTAGATGCTGAGAGGCTGTTTCCCCTGACTGGAGAGTCTAGGCCTAGGGAGCATAGTCTCAGGAAAAGGGATCGGCCATTTGGGACTGAGATGAGGAGAAATTTCTTCATTCAGAACATTGTGAATCTTTGGAATTCTCCACAGGGCTGTGAATGCTCAGTCATTGAGTATATTCAAGACGGAGATCGATAGATTTTTGGACTCTAAGGGAAGCAAGGGGTATGGGAAAGTGGAGTTGAGGCCGAAGATCAGCCATGATTTTACTGAATGGTGGAGCAGGTTCAAGGGGCCGTAATGCCTACTCCAGGTCCTATTTCTTATGTTCTTATGTAGACTGAGATCTATAAAGCAAGGCATGGGGCTGGAATGGAGACAGTAGGCCACTATGAGGGTCTCTCCCCATATTAGGGGAACCCAAAGCCCTGATCGCAACCTTCCCTATGGCAGCCCCAGGAAGCGGTGATAAGTGAGGCAAATAGGAGGGTTATCCGCCAGGGACCCAGCCATCCCCCACCTCGGCATTTGCATATGGCGGGCAAAGAAGGCGCAGCCAACCCTAAGAGGGTTGTCCTGAGGAGAGATTGAGTAGAATGGGCCTATATACTCTGGAGTTTAGAAGAATGAGAGGTGATCTCATTGAAACGTTATGGGGCCGTATGGCCTATTCCTGCTCCTATTTCTTATGTTCAATGGCTGTCACACTGGGAGCAGGAAATCCCAGTCAAGATAGTGATGTCGTGCTAGGTCTCACCGCCCACATTTTCTATAATTCTCTACCACTATACCACCTGATTTTGGGCGGGATCGCGGAGGAGGATCAAGGCCATTATTTCTATGTATTCTTCAACCTCTTCATTGGCTGCAATATTCCTTATAAGAGATCTACAAAGTAGCCCATTAAGATAGAATGCTGCTCAAGCAGACCAAAGTTAACTACTGTTTTTTCCTTCAGAGGCTGCAAGCCAGAAAACAACTGTAAGGATTGCGTAAGAACAAGACTTTGCAGTCACCACTACATGTGGCAACATTGACGATCACTCAAGAAAACCATCATTCACCCTCTCCCTTGCACTCGGCAGCCCAGGTACCCATTCGAGGAGATAACATAGACAAGGAATTAAAATGTGGAGAGATACAGAACACAAGAGAATGTAGATGTAGAAGTAGAGCCTGATATAGTTGACTGGAGGTGTAAAACATGTCAGCCCCTAACTACAGAGAATGCATATATAACAAAAGGGTAACATATTAGCATGGATAGAGGGTTGGTTAACGGACAGAAACAGAGAGTAGGGATAAACGGGCCATTTTCAGGTTGGCAGGCTATAACTAGTGGGGTGCCGCAAGGATCGGTGCTTGGGTCTCAGCTATTTACAATCTATATTAATGACTTAGATGAAGGGAATGAATGTAATGTATCCAAGTTTGCTGACGATTCAAAGCTAGGTGGGAAAATAATCTGTGAGGAGGACACAAAGAATCTGCAAAGGGATATAGACATGTTAGGTGAGTGGGCAAGAAGGTGGCAGATGGAGTATAATGTGGGGAAATGTAAGGTTATTCACTTTGGTTGGAAGAATAGAAAAACAGAATATTTTTTAAATGGTGAGAAACGAGAGACTTGGGTGCCCTCGTACAAGAAACACAAAGTTAGCATGCAGGTACAGCAAGCAATTAGGAAAGCAAATGGCATATTTGCCTTTATTGCAAGAGAGTTGGAGTACAAGAGTAAGGAAGTCATACCACAATTATACAGGGCTTTGGTAAGGCCTCACTTGGAGTATTCCATGCAGTTTTGGTCTCCTTATCTAAGGAAGGATATACTTGTCTTAGAGGCGGTGCAATGAAGGTTCACTAGATTAATTCCTGGGATGAGAGGGTTGTCCTTTGAGGAGAGATTGAGTAGAATGAGCCTATACTCGCAGGAGTTTAGAAGAATGAGAGGTAATCTCTGTGAAACATATAAGATTATGAGGGGCTGAGATAGATAGATATTTGGACTCTAGGGGAATCAAGGGATTTGAGGATCGGGCAGGAAAGTGAGTTGAGGTCGAAGATCAGCCATATGATATGATTGAATGGCACAGCAGGCTCGAGGGGCCGTGTGGCCTACCCCTGCTCCTATTTCTTATGTTCTTATTAGAGGCATTGCCATGAAGACAAGGATGGGAACAGAGTATCACTCATATAGAGGTTCTGCATGGCTTCTCCCAAGATGTGTAACGCATGAATGGAATAACGGTGGAGACCACTGCCCTGCTATGTGACAACATCTGAGAGGATTTCACCTTATTACAGTACCGCCTGGAGAAAGTGGCAGCTGCAGGGACATTTGCAAACCTTGTGCAGCTTAATGAGAGTTTCACGTGAGTCAGTCATCTCAATGTGGAGGGACTGAATGAAGGACTGCTGGTCTTGGGGACCTTTTGGGCAGGTCAAAGTCAACTGGATTGCAAAGTATACAAGGCAACATCTCAGATGGGTGGGTACAAGAGGATATTCAGTTCACTCTCTTGGTGATTTAAGGATCTTTCTGATTTTGTGAGGTCCACTCTCTTGCTGATGGTTGGTAACGAGAATCATGTTCCCAGTACGAATGGAGCAGCTGGTGTGCATGTCTCAAAGGCTGTTTCCCCTCTCGGCAGTAGCACAGAGGAGCATCCATTAGCACCAGCAGCAGTCTTCATCTTTTCAGGGAATCAGGGCGAAAACTCTCCAGTGGCTGGAGTCATACCTAGCACAAACAAAGATGGTAGTGGTTGTTGGAGGCCAATCATCTCGGCCCCAGAACATTGCTGCAGGAGTTCCTCAGCGTAGTGTCCTTAGCCCAAACATCTTCAGCTGTTTCATCAATGACTTTCCCTCCATCATAAGGTCAGAAATGGGGATGTCCGCTGATGATTGCACAGTGTTCAGTTCCATTTGCAACCCCTCAGATAATGAAGCAGTCCGTGCCCGCGTGCAGCATGACCTGGACAACATCCAGGCTTGGGCTGATAGGTGGCAAGTTACATTCACGCCAGACAAATGCCAGGCAATGACCATCTCCAATAAGAGAGAGTCTAACCACCTCCCCTTGATATTCAACGACATTGCCATTGCCGAATTCCCCACCATCAACATCCTGGGGGTCACCATTGACCAGAAACTTAACTGGACCAGCCACATAAATACTGTGGCTACAAGAGCAGGTCAGAGGCTGGGTATTCTGCGGTGAGTGACTCACCTCCTCACTCCCCAAAGCCTTTCCACAATCTACAAGGCACAAGTCAGGATGTGATGTAATACTCTCCGCTTGCCTGGATGAGTGCAGCTCCAACAACACTCAAGAAGCTCGACACCATCCGGGGCAAAGCAGCCCGCTTGATTGGTACCCCATCCATCACCCTGATCATTCACTCCCTTCACCACCAGCGCACCATAGCTGCAGTGTGTACCTTCTATAGGATGCACTGCAGCAACTCGCCAAGGCTTCTTCAACAGCACCTCCCAAACCCGCGACCTCTACCACCTAGAAGGACAAGGGCAGCAGGCACATGGAAACACCTGCACATTCCCCTCCAAGTCAGACACCATCCCGGCTTGGAAATATATTGCCGTTCCTTCATCGTCGCTGGGTCAAAATCCCGGAACTCCCTTCCTAACAGCACTGTGGGAGAACCTTTAGCACACGGACTGCAGCGATTCAAGGCGGCGACTCACCACCACCTTCTCAAGAGCAGTTAGGCATGGGCAATAAATGCTGGCCTTGCCAGCGATGCCCACATCCCATGAACAAATAAAAAAAAGACCAGGACGCCAAAAAGCCCATGGCAAAGAGTCACCATACCCCATGCCTATCCGAGGATTTGACAGCTCCTGAGAGTAGGGCCACCTCTATCCCTCGAAACTCGAAATATTTTGAAGCAGCTGTCTACATCTCAGAATCCAAGCCCTTAGGTTGTACATAGAAAAGTGTTACAATAAGGAGCTAAAAACCTTGCGTGGCCACAAGGAGTGTACACAGTGCCAAAACCAAGTATTGTTTTGATAAATAGTTGCAATAATTCTTTGGAATATTGATGTAAGAACTGTTAGGTGTTTGTTTCTCTTGTATGACAATGAGAAATAGATAATATGCTGATGTTGAGGCTCTGAATTAGGATGTGATTCCGAGCTGTGAGGTGCAAGGATTTTACATAAACCAGAGAGGTAGATGAGAGGAAGAAGATCTTTGATGGGCTGAGACTTTCAAATAATAGTGCTCTACTCATCTGTGAAGATGTGCTGAGTCTGTCTCTTAGCTGTCTAGCAGCAGTTGCCACTGCATTCGCAAAATTGCGATGGTGCTAGGCGCATACTGCAAAGCAACTGCAGACTTATCCAGGCACCAAAACCTTCCCTGATCATGCCAATGGGTTTCTCAATTCTTATCCTTGCCTTCATGTATGCATCATTGTAGCGCTTCTCTGCAGCACTGATGGCCGTATGAAGAGGTATCACGAGCCATCGGTGTAGTGGGTATACTTCGTCACTCAACAGCCATCCTGCCACTTGCTCCTGTTGTTGCAATAGAGCTTAAACACTGGACTGATGACTTCCAAAAGCAACACAAGAGCTGGCAGCATGTCATGAAATCATAGACTCTTACAGCCCAGGAGGCCGCCATCTGGCCCATGCCGGCTCTTTGCAGTCCATATAAGTATGGGTGTTTACATTCAGGGCATGCACTGCCACATGGGTGCAATCGATAACCCACACAACTCTGGGGATTGCATCAATTCTGAAAAATGTAATAGTTCTCTCAGTCATGTGTCTGGGAACACTACTGAATTGATATGTCCAGGCAAAGAGGGCATTGATGTCTTGCCTTAAAAAAAGGAACGTACAACAAATTGATTGATTGATCTGCCGCACATTCTCAAGGGCGGATGAGAAAGCAGAAGTAACGAGTAACGTTATTCCATCCTAACTCCCATCGTTTGCATGTGGCACTGCTTCAGCCCGCCCTAAACTCCATGGAATTTATGCCTGGGCGCTTCTACAGCGGAACCCGGAGCACACTGGCCCCGTCAGAAATTCCTGGTCCGACAGAGGCGTAATTGCACCCGCCCCGACCCCAGGAATGTTGGGGTCTGCATTTTTAAAGTAAAAGTTTAAGAGAAACTAGTTTGGACCTTTTAAAAATGCCCATTTAAAACACCAGAATGTGGAAGCTTACTCCTGAAATGCACATTTCCCCATGTTATTGTGACAATGAAATACCTTGTGACCCTCCCTCCCTCGCACCATGTCCCACACCCTGCACCTGGGTCACGCCCCATGGAACAAGCTGCTGCACTCGGCCCCTCCATCAACTTCGCCGCGCCACTAAACGTCGGGAGTGTACCGAGGTAGTTATGAGCGGAGCTCACTGCATAAACAGTTCGACCCATGTGCCGTGCCGACCCCCGCCCCCGCCATCGCCATATTCTTGAAGGTCGAGGCCAATTTAACTCAAATATTCACCTTCAACCTCGTCACATCCAACCGCTCCCCATTTGCCGCCATTTTATCCCTTCCACGTGATCAGTCAGAGCCACGAGCCGCCCGCCACCAGGCTGCAGGTGCAATTAAAAGGGCAACGTCCAAGGTTTTGTATGTGGGGCACACCCAATATTTGTAATATGCCATTACCGAGATGTTCTCGCAGCTAACCTCAAAAAAAACTTATCTTTGGCCACTCTGTCCTTACCAATTACTGTTCCATTTCTTCTGAAAGATCCTGAAAAACGTCATTGCTACCCAACTGTGCCTATCTCTCCCATTTGTTCTAATCCTTTAAAATTTGTCATCCCATACATAACTTTACCTTTGGTCTGTGGCCCACTTTCATGGGACTGCCCTTTCATGGATCCATCCCATGCTACTGTGGCCAGCTTCTCCTTCAATGTCTAGTCAACTCTAGGCTGTCCAAATGTTCCATCCTTCACTCCTTCTTATTTCTCATTTAAATGCTGCATCCCAGAGGCATCATCTGTAACCATAGGATCAGCATGCTGACAACATGCGTATCTGTCCAGTACCACGCTCCATAACTATTGCTGTGATATCAGTTATCAAACTGCAGATTTCTCCAACTAAACATTGGCAAGACCAAAGTCAGTTCAGTTCTCACTAGAAACTCTATGCTCTAGCCCCTGATTCCATCCTTCTCACCAGCTGCTCGAAGCTAAGCCTGGCAATGTGCAACAGGGGTGTCCTGAATAATCTTGAGTTGAGCTTCAAATTCACCAAGACTGCCAATTTTCACCTCTGCTTCTGTTCCCCACTGCCACTGAAACCCACATCCATGTGTTTGTTTCCTTTGCAGTTTGACATTTCTAAAACTCTCCTTGCCAAGCTCCTGAGCTCCATTTACACAAATTCCAAATCATTCAGAACTCTGCTGCCTGCATGCTATCCTATACTAAGTCCTACTTCACCATCATCCCCAACTTCCACTGGCTCTCCATCCCCAAATACACTGATTTCAAAAACTTCACTCTCATCTACAAATCCATCCATGACCTTGCTCCATTCTACCTCTGCAGCCTCCTTCAGCTCTACACTGTCCACTCTTCTGAGTGTGGAGAGTTGTGCAACCCTCACCCCCTCCATTCTACCATCATTGCCCTACTCGCTAGAATTCTCTCCCTAAATCTCTGCCTTAATTCAAAATCCTCAATTTGTTGACCTCCCTTAACCTTTCTTCCAACTCCTGTTTGGTGTCAGATTTGTGCCCTTCTCTTATGAAGCACCTTGGGACATTTTGTTATGTTAAAGGCACTAAATATGTGTTAGTTGTTATTATCTGAAAATCAAAAATAAAGAATCAAGCCCTGTTGTGAGTCACTTCAGGAATAATACTAAATTGTGCAGCTTGTTTTATGCTGATGCCTAATTATGCAATACATAAAGTTTTGTTCACCCCGACTTTCTCTGTATGTCCTCGCCGTTCTGGAGGATGGTACTTCATTCTTTCTAGTCTCTAAACAAGTTGATTGTTTCAATGCCTAATGTTACACTGCCATTCCAGCACATGATCTGATTTCTCTGCTTCTTGATCTATTAGCATCAACTTTTCCAGGCGGTAATAACCTTACTTATTTTGCTTCTGGCTCATGATGTGCCCACCATGTGTCATTTTCTCTCTTGTGCTAGTTCAAGAATTTCAATAGTCATTCTTCCTGCCCAACTAATTTTCAACATATATCTATTAGTACCCTAACTCAAATGTTTCCAATCTTCTTACTTCAGCATTTAAAGTCCAAATTTCATATTCCTACAATCCTGCTGAACACACATATTCATTAAAGATTCTACTTCTTAACACCAGCTTGATTTTACAGTTGCAGATGCATCTACAAGTTGTTTATTTTGCAAATGCTATCTTCCATATAATTCTTTGTTGCTATTGGATTGCTAAGTGAAAAAAAAAATCATCTACTTGTTCTATATACACATTACTCACTCCAAGGTTAATTTTGGGAAGACCTCTTTCTTTGGCTTGATCTTTTCACCAATTACTATTAATTGATATTCCAAACTTCTGTTAATTTACCATGTGTTGTAATATTTATTTGGTAACTGCAATCAGTTTTATATAATTGTGTTACTTAGTTGCTTTTCAAATTTCAATTTATTCTGGACAAAAATAATAAGTCTTCTAAACAACTTGGTGGTCCCTGTAGTTTCCTAAAAGTCTCATCAGTTCCAACTGTTTGCAGGAAAAAAAATGTACTTCACTGTCAAAAAGCTTTCTCACAATCCGAAACATATACACTTCCCTCAATTTATTTTGTCTGCTTGCAAGTACATCCAAATTAAATATTCCTTTGTGTGTTTCTTCCCCAATTCTAAAAACAAACTGTTCCTTGCTTAATTGTCAATCCAGCTTCCTTTTTATTCTTTTAAATATGATTTTCGAAGCATGATACTGTTGCTTCTACGTTCTTTAATTGTGTCACCATTGATTTTTTTTTTGGGAGATGTTTTATATATATATTTTTCGATCTAGCAAACTCAATGAATAGATTCACAAACAGTAGATTATATCAAAGTTGGGTAATTACAAAGCACTATTATGCCCGAATTATCATGATTATATTTGCAATTCTATCACCAATAGTCTACCATATAATATTTTACGAATAGAATTGTTTAATTAATCACAAAAGGAGTGGTACTCCTGCTACCTCCATCAGGTACTCAATTTTGAATGGAGTTGGGTTGAGCAAACCGCAGTTATGCCTCTCATCCACTTACAGCCTAATCCTATTTCCTGAGCAGATGGTACATTTCTCGTCTTAGGTAAACACAAAGTGAAGGGATGCATTTCTAGTTAGCTTAGGACAGCTTTGGGGTAATTACTGGAAAAACAAAAATGTATCTTCTGGGAGATATTATCCTTTATGTTAGAAATAAATTACACAGATATTTTAATAAGAACGTAAGAAATAGGAGCAGAAGTAGGCCATTTGAGCCTGCTCCGCCTTTCAGTAAGATCATGGCTGATCTTCGACCTCAACTCCACTTTTCTGCCCGATCCCCATATCCTTTGATTCCCTGACAGCCAAAAATCTATGTAACTCAGCCTTGAATATACTCTGATGTGGAGATGCCGGTGATGGACTGGGGTGGACAAATGTAAGGAATCTTACAACACCAGGTTATAGTCCAACAGTTTTATTTGAAAATCACAAGCTTTCGGAGGCTCTCTCAGAACGAAGAAGAAAGCCTCCGAAAGCTTGTGATTTTCAAATAAAACTGTTGGACTATAACCTGGTGTTGTAAGATTCCTTACATTTGAATATACTCAATGGGTGAGCATCCACAGCCTTCCAGGGTAGAGAATTCCAAAGATTCACAACCCTGAGTGAAGAAATTCCTCCTCATCTCGGTCTTAAATGGCCATCCCCTTATTCTGTGACTATGGCGTTTGTATAAACTGCAATTACTGTATTCCAAAGATACTCTGCAATGTAAAATATTAATTTAGGATTCCCATCATAGGCCAAAATTTAAAAATAATCACTGAAAATTACAATGTAGATGAACAGAACTGGTCCTTCCAATAGAACATTTTGAAGTGTTGCATAGAATTACATACAATTTACAGCACAGAAACAGGCCATTTGGCCCAACTGGTCGATGCAGGCGTTAATGCTCCACATGAGCCTCCTCCCACCCTACTTCATCTAGCCCTATCTGCATATCCTTCTATTCCTTTCTCCCTTATGTACCTATCTAGCTTCTCCTTAAAGGCACCTATGCTATTCGCCTCAACTACTCCATGTGGTCGCAAGTTCCACATTCTAACCACTCTCTGGGTCAAGAAGTTTCTCCTGAATTCTTTATTGGGTTTATTAGTGACTATCTTATATTTATGGCCCCTAGTTTTGCATATTCATGTATATTTACATGAAAAACTGTATTCCAGCACAATCTGTAACCTCATGGCCCGGCATATCCCTCACTCTACCATTACCAACAAGTCAGGGAATCAACCCTGGTTTAATGAGGAGTTTGGAACAGCATGCCAGGAGAGGCACCAGGCAAACCTAAAAATGAGGTGCCAACCTAGTGAAGCGACAACTCAGGACCACATGCATGCTAAACAGCAGAAGCAACATGCTATAGACAGAGCTAAGCGATTCCACAACCAACAGATCAGATCAAAGCTCTGCAGTCTTGCCACATCCAGTCGTGAATGGTGGTGGGCAATTAAACAATTAGCGGGAGCAGGAGGAGGCTCTGTAAACATCCCCACCCTCAATGATGGTGGAGTCCAGCACATAAGTACAAAAGACAAGGCTGAAGCGTTTGCAACCATCTTCAGCCAGAAGTGCCGAATGGATGATCCATCTCAGCCTCCTCCCGATATCCCCACCATCACAAAAGCCAGTCTACAGCTAATTCGATTCACACCACGTGATATCAAGAAATGGCTGAGTGCGCTGGATACAGCAAAGGCTATGGGCCCTGACAACATCCCAGCTATAGTATTGAAGACTTGTTCTCCAGAACTAGCCGCGCCTCTAGCCAAACTGTTCCAGTACAGCGACAACATTGGCATCTACCCGACAATGTGGAAAATTGCCCAGGTATGTCCTGTCCACAAAAAGCAGGACAAATCCAATCCAGCCAATTACCACCCCATCAGTTTACTCTCAATCATCAAAGTGATGGAAGGTGTCGTCGACAATGCTATCAAGAGGCACTTACTCACCAATAACCTGCTCACCAATGCTCAGTTTGGGTTCTGCCATGACCACTCAGCTCCAGACCTCATTACAGACTTGGTCTAAACGTGGACAAAAGAGCTGAATTCCAGAGGTGAGGTGACAGCGACTGCCCTTGACATCAAGGCAGCGTTTGACTGAGTGTGGCACCAAGGAGCCCTAGTAAAATTGAAGTCAATGGGAATCGGGGGAAAAACTCCCCAGTGGCTGGAGTCGTACCTAGCACAAAGAAAGATGGTAGTTGTTGGAGGCCAATCATCTCAGCCCCAGGCCATTGCTGCAGGAGTAGCTCAGGGCAGTGTCCTAGGCCCAACCATCTTCAGCTGCTTCATCAATGACCTTCCCTCCATCATAAGGTCAGAAATGGGGATGTTCACTGATGATTGCACAGTGTTCAGTTCCATTCGCAACCCCTCAGATAATGAAGCAGTCCGTGCCTGCATGCAGCAAGACCTGGACAACATCCAGGCTTGGGCTGATAAGTAGCAAGTAACATTTGCGCCAGACAAGTGCCGGGCAATGACCATCTCCAACAAGAGAGTCTAACCACCTTCTCTTGACATTCAACGGCATTACCATCATCATCCTGGGGGTTACCATTGACCAGACACTTAACTGGACCAGCCACATAAATACTGTGGCTACAAGAGCAGGTCAGAGGCTGGGTATTCTGCGGTGAGTGACTCACCTCCTCACTCCCCAAAGCCTTTCCACCATCTACAAGGCACAAGTCAGGAGTGTGATGGAATAGTCTCCACTTGCCTGGATGAGTGCAGCTCCAACAACACTCAAGAAGCTCGACACCATCCAGGACAAAGCAGCCCACTTGATTGGCACCCCATTCCACCACCCTAAATATTCACTCCCTTCACCACCGGCGCACCGTGGCTGCAGTGTGTACCATCCACAGGATGCACTGCAGCAACTCGCCACGGCTTCTTCGACAGCACCTCCCAAACCCGCGACCTGTACCACCTAGAAGGACAAGGGCAGCAGGCACATGGGAACAACACCACCTGCACGTTCCCCTCCAAGTCACACACCATCCCGACTTAGAAATATATAGCTGTTCCTTCCTAGTCGCTGGGTTAAAATCCTGGAACTCCCTACCTAACAGCACTGTGGGTGGACGTTCCCCACACGGACTGCAGCGGTTCAAGAAGGCGGCACACCACCACTTTCTCAAGGGCAATTAGAGATGGGCAATAAATGCTGGCCTTGCCAGCGTCGCCCACTTCCCATGAACGAATAAAAAAACCACACAGCAAGTCAACTTTTACTGGTGACATTTTCTTACATTTGATCAGTATGAAGTGAATGTTTGTACCAATTTCCTGAATGCCTATAAACACTATTGTTACATCTCTGGGTTACGCTGTCATATAGATAGTAATTGAGCAGGACAGGCACATCACTAAACGCAAGACTCTCAAGGCCACTGTACTGGAAAGAATATCTAAGGCAAGGTTCTAAACTTGTATCTACCAATTAGTAATGGGTGAATTAATGTATGTTATATAATCATCTCTCATTTCAATTTCATGATCTTTTAAGGTGATATCAGTGACTGGTTTAATATAATGAGCGCTTATATATCTGATTAAGGATAGCATATGTACTATTTTTAACATAATTCCTCAATTTTTATTTTGCTTGTGAAGCAGATCAAAAATATATGAATAGGAAGAAGAAAGAATGGGTATTTGAATAAATAATTTCCTAAATGAAAAAATTAAAACCTCAACACAATGTAGATCACATAATCAATAATTTATCAGGGAGATCATATCCCAAGTAAGTTGATTAGAAATAGATTTTTTCTTATACTTCAAATCGATAAGTTATACTTTTACAAAACATGAAGGTAATAAATAGGTAATTGATCTAATCAGAAAAGTATTCTGTAATATGATATGAGAAATGAACTTTTAGTTGAGCATAAATCACAGCATCACAGCGCATTTAATTAATTGAACTTACTGCTTCATCAAACTGGAAGAATCTTGTATAAATGCCAATTATACGGGCAGAATATCATTATATTCTTATTTCTGTTGTGCTGCACCATTTTCATATTACTTAAAGAATATTGCAATAATTAACATAGGAGTCCCTCTTGGTTCTTGATATATGTATAACCATACCAGCTATGGGTTCTGGTCATCCAATCGGGCAAGTAGTGTGAGCATCATAGACTTTCAAATCAACAACCCATCTCTATGATTTCTTTCATGAAAAAGAAGTTGGCTAATTTCCATAGCAATGTCTCAACTAGATTTCATCTCTTTACAGCATGTTGCTGTGGTTATGGTGCAAATAAAACTATAAGAGACATGATCACATACCTTGCATATAGAATGTCTCATTGGTCTCTTGCAGCAGGTAATTCTGGAAACACGCTCAGTTGGTGGGGATAACAAGAGAGTACAGTAGATGTCAGTTTTGCGGTATCGTAGCAGGTGGAATCTGTAGCTTCTCTGACTTCATAAAGTATGTTACCGATCTGTCTCACCCCTCACCAGGTAAAGCAGAACCAGACTTGCCAGTTCAATCAGCTAAGGAGTTACCTCTATCAGGAGTGAAATGATTAAAAGCAAACCACTAGAACTTGGTCCCAAATTTCTAATTCAACATCACAAACTGTAGTGCAGTGAAGATTGGAATTGGAAACCCACTGTGCTCTGATCCAAGTTCTGGCTTCAGACAAAGATAGCCATATCCATTTGCAAATTGGCAGTTCATACAAATGTATCATAAAGTTACATTGCATTAATCAAACATTATGGTCTTACATGTAACCAGACATCTCTCACTGGTGATGCAGCTGACAAACAAGTTTTCAATAATCATTCTTAATTGTACAGGATACTGTTTTGATTTCTATGATCGCATTCTAAAGGACAGTAGGGTCAGGGAGAAGTTTTAGTTTCATCTTGCAAGTTTTACTCGTTGTTATTTATTTCCCTCAAGAGACTACATAAGTTGGGGAAAATCCATGACAATGCAAAATGTACACAATTGAGTGGCAGAAGCAGGCTTAATGGACTGAAGTGATTTTTCTTGTTTCATACATTCTTAATTTGGCTAGCAATTTGGAAAAAAATTGCGATGGCTGCACTGTATGATGTGGATATTCTTTTGCAGTAGACTTATGCTGATTTGTTACTGCTTCCTCATCAATCAACAGTGTCATAAATATATTTTTAAACTGCAAGGTGGACCACTGGTGGGACTTTATTGAGACCTGCTAGATGTTGCCAAGCACTCAGACACCATTAGCGCAATTGATCTGTTTTCATTGTTTGCATGGTTACACTCTGCCACAGGCCAGAAGGATAATAATATTGACATTAGAGTAGATTTAAATATACTATCAGGTCAAGTTTTATGACTGTCAACACATTGTTGACATTCATCCAAGTAAGCAAAGTATTTAGATTGTTACTTTTATTTTGGAGTGGAGCTCCTTTTTTGGAGTGAAACTCCCTTATTTAATTCCTGATGGGTACTGCTAAAGAAAAGGGAAAATGCATGAATCTGACAACTCTATCCACTGAATTAATAAAATGCCCAGAACTATGACACAAGAATCCTGGATCGTGCGTAAGATTTCTAGATCTAAATTATCTTCCATGTTTTCTTAGCACATAAAATTGTCTGTTCACCATCAACATTTACAGACATACACCTATAAACTCTGATGGAAGCATACAACATAATACATACTGAACAATATTAAGCTTTCTCGTGGAAGCAATGACCCACATATTGGTTGAAATAAGATATTCAGTAAACCTTGCTGATTTGCAAAGTGACAGTCTGTAGTGAATGGAATTATAGAAGTTCAACTTTGTTATTTGATCCACAAGCAATAAAAGTATTGCACATTAAGCATTGATGTTAATTTGGCTCTTTCCAGCAAGGGTGATCCAACCTTTAAAATCCACATAATGACAAGGTGGGTGATGTCTATCTGCAGAAGAGTGCGCAATCCTTGGATAATTCTCCAGGACAAGACAGACACTTAAGCCATCAAGAAGTATGGGCTGGGCAAGCATACATATAACTCACAAATCTGGTATTTGTACTGCCAGAAAGCACTGCCAGTCCCTACACTTCTCATGTAGGCTGTCATTTCCTGGAATGCTGTGCCATCTTTTCCATTGTTCATTTTGTTTCGAAGCCCAGATCAACTGACAAATGTTACTGCAAGCTCCTGGAACAAATAAGGTGGCTAGTGACGTTCGATGTTTCAGTTTTCTGCTTTTTAAGTGTACAGAAAAAGACAAACTGTAAAATTTAACCACAGATCTGAGTATCAGAGACAAACTGATTGAGGTATACTGACAGATAGCTTCGGGCGTAGGGAAATCAGCAAGTGAAATATTCAATTATAGTAAACAGTCAGTGGAACCTTAAAAGTGTAACTTGCTCTGTACTGATGCAACATAATTATTCAATATGCTGCATTTTCTACCTTTTCAGGTTGTGTGCCTGCCCAAAAACTCAATAAAAGCTTTTCAAAAAGATTGTAATTCAAACCCAATTCAATTTCAGCTGTAAGAAACAAACATATTTGAAAGTAAAATTAAGAAAATCATTGTACAGAACATAAGTCCATTATGGCCGGAGGCACCAGTTTCTATTGATCTGTGACATGCCTTTCACTGCGCTGTGTGGACTAAACAATGGGAGATTTGGACTTCAGTTTTCATGGCAACAAGAGCTTCATTCATTTTGGTTGTATAAGCAAATTGGGATAGAAAAGGAGTGCCATTATATTATTTTAAACGTTGAATTACTTTGTGCTTTACTACGGCATCTCATTTCTAGTAATGCTGTTAAATACTAGCAGGGCCCAGCTATAAATTAATCTTTGAGCTAAAATTATGCAACATTCTTGGTGAAGAATACTGCTGACATCTGGGCTTTGCGTTTCTCTTTCAATATTATGGAACAAGTCTTCAGTAAACAAAAGGCCAAGAAGTATATAGACTAGTTACAACTGTCTAAAATCAGATTAAAGACTTCAGCTAATACAGAACTCAAAGTCCTTTTAAATCTGACAATTGTCATTTGAACTGCTGGTCTTTGCTACTCTGAACTACAGGTTTCATGATTTTTTTTAAACTGCTAAAAACACTGAATACCATTTCCTTGCTTTTGAATAAGCCTTGCCAATTTTTAGTACAAATGACTAGTCTAAGTACCCAACAATTAAACAGAAACAAACAGCCAATTTTATGTGACATTAACACTTGAACAGAACCGCTGATACTGCTATTATACGACTGACCATTTTTACATGAAATCTGTAATTTAAAATTGATCAGGCACTATTCTTAAATTTTGGAAAGTCTGTGTACAGACAGTTGGTTATCTTTTTAATCAGTTCTCTTTTTGATACAATATTAAATAAATTGTGGCAGAGAGGTAATCAAAGTTAGTGATGAAAAACTGATTTTAGGACTAAGGTTTTAAAAAATTTTAAATGCCATATAAGCCTTTAATCCCAAGTGAAACTCAAAAATATATAGGATACCATAAGAGAGGAGAACGGAAATTTTAAAAATCCCTAATGATTCTACATCAGAATATGAGGCGAAAAAATGGGGAATAAAATTGTGATCTAGGGTATTCTCAGACACTGGAATCATGTCAGGAGGATGGTGCTCCAGCTGTGCGTTTAATCACTAAAGGGCGGAGGAAGTTTGTGGAATAAATAATATAACTTTTCCAACCCAGCCCACACTTCACAGCTGGGCCAGATGTCCTTCTCTTGCTTTTCACTTATGGTATTCCTTTTTTTTCTGGTGTTACACACCAAACTGCAGCCAATGGAATATTTAAGCATTTATAATACAAACAACAGTGAAAAATCACTGCAGCAGCAAACAGATACTGTTTAACATATAAAAATCCAGACCAAAATGCTAAAGATGGGAGCATATGAAGATGAGGAGTGAATGGGCAAAAGTAACATAATCAAACCTTGATTGAAACCAGAGGCAGTGCAAAAAAAAATGAATTACAGCTGAAGAGTTCAAAAGGGAGATGGATTTTCTTATTTATTGGGGGTGATTTAAGTGTCACTCAAATAATAGACCTATCCAGGAAATAAGATTTACTGCAAGTTATTTTCATTGAAATTTCCAACAGCAACAATAGGAAACTACCTTTGGAAAATTGCTCATTAAAGTAACCAAACGTGTATAGAAATATTTGAACAAAAAAGGAATGCAATAAAGTTAATAGTTCTGGTCAACTAAGTGATCCTGAAATAATTAGGATCAATTCAGTTCTTCTTCATGGGAAGAAATGTTTGTAGACCTTGGATTGGCTGCTTCTTAATAACAACATACACACAGATAAGATGTAGTGCTTAGTACAAGACAGAAAGAAATATTTAGATATGAGTAATCAGATATTTGATTAAAAGGAATATTGAAAGAATATCATTTTTTAACAGTACAAACTGTAATGTAAAGAACTCGAAGGTAGGAAAAGGGAGATTTGCTCGAGAGCTTCCACAGTGTAATAGAAACTGGGGATATATCACCAGATGGCTGAAGAACAAGCTAATGCAAGTATGTGGCTCAAGAAAGGCTGGAAGCATGCCGCAAGAACTTCAGGCCAGTTACAACAGCGACTTACATTTATATAGTAATTTTAACATAGAAAAATGTCCCAAGCTGCTTCAGAGAGGCAAAAATGGATGCCAAGCCAAAGAAGGAAATAATTAGCAGAGGTCACCAACAGTTTGGTCAAACGGGTGGGTTTAAAGGAAGGTCTTAACAGAGGAGGGGGAGGTGAAGAAGATGAGGGGTTTAGGGAAAGAATTTCACAGTGTGGAGCCCAGATGGCTGAAGGCCATGGTGGGGTGGGAAGGTGGGATGTACAAGAGCCAGAGTCAGAGTAATGGAGAGTCGGGGGGGGGGGGGGGGGGAGGGGGGGAAAGAGGGGGTTGTAGGGCTGGAAGAGGTTACAGAGTTAGGGATGGAGGCGACCATGTAAAAATTTAAACACAAGGATGAGAATTTTAAATCGCAGGCATGGGGCCTTGGAGCTAATGTAAGTCAGCAAGTATAGGGATGACAGGTGAGTGGGACTTGGTGCAGGATAGGATATGGGCAGCAGTTTTGGATGTGCTAAAGTTTACAGAGTGTAGAGGATGGAAAGCTAGCCCGGAGAGCATTGGAATAGTCGAGTATGGAGGTGACAAAGGCATGGCTGACAGTTTCAGCAGCAGATGGGCCGAGGCAGGGATGAGGCAGATGATGGTATAGGGGTGCAAACAAGCAGTTTTTGTGCTGGAGAAGATAAGGGGTCAGAAGCTTAGCTGGGGATTGAGTAGGATGCCAAGATTGCAAACAGGCTGCTTCAACCCGATACATGGCTGAGGAAGGAATCAGTGGCGAGGATACGGGGTTTGAGGTAGGGGCCGAAGAGAATTGCTTTGGTCTTTCCAATGTTGAACTGATAATTTCCATTATACATCAGAATCTGTTAGCAAGATTGCAATATATGTTGATAGATGTACAGTTCATAATACAGTAGAGAGCCAGGTTGAATACAGAAAGTACAGAGATCTGAAAAAGGGAATAAGAGGGGCAAAGGAAGAGTATGAGAATAGATTAACAGCTAACAGAAAAGAGACCCGAAAAGTCTTTTATAAACATATAAATAGTAAAAAGGTGTCAAAGCAAGGGTGGTAAAAAGTTAAAAACAGTGGATGTCCAAAAGGGACTGAGGGGTTCAGGTACATAGATCATTGAAGTGTCATGAACAGGTGCAGAAAATAATCAATAAGGCTAATGGAATGCTGGCCTTTATATCTAGAGGACTAGAGTACAAGGGGCAGAAGTTATTCTGCAGCTATACAAAACCCTGGTTAGACCGCACCTGGAGTACTGTGAGCAGTTCTGGGCACCACATCTTCAGAAGGACATATTGGCCTTGGAGGGAGTGCAGCGTAGGTTTACTAGAATGATACGCGGGCTTCAAGGGTTAAGTTACGAGGAGAGATTACACAAATTGGGGTTGTATTCTCTAGAGTTTAGAAGGTTAAGGGGTGATCTGATCGAAGTTTATAAGATATTAAGGGGAACAGATAGGGTGGATAGAGAGAAACTATTTCCGCTGGTTGGAGATTTTAGGAGTAGGGGGCAGAGTCTAAAAATTAGAGCCAGACCTTTCAGGAGCGAGATTAGAAAACATTTCTACACACAAAGGGTGGTAGAAGTTTGAAACTCTCTTCCGCAAATGACAATTGATACTAGCTCAATTGCTAAATTTAAATCTGAGATAGATGGCTTTTTGGCAACCAAAGGTATTATGGGATATGGGCCAAAGGCAGGTATATGGAGTTAGATCACAGATCAGCCATGATCTTATCAAATGGTGGAGCAGGCATGGGGGGGTTAAATGGCCTACTCCTGTTCCTATGTACCAATTAGGGACAAAAAAGGAGATCTTCTTGTGGAGGCAGAGGGCATGGCTGAGGTACTAAATGAATAATTCTCATCTGTCTTCACTAAAGAGGATGCTGCCATTGTAGTAGTAAAGGAGGACGTAGCAGCGATATTGGATAGAATAAAAATAGATGAAGAGGAGGTACTTGAAGGATTGGCTTAATATATATCAAAAAGAGCAGTGGTCCTAATACTGACCACTGGGGACCACCACTGTACACTTCCCTCCAGTTTGAAAAACAACCGTTCACCACTACTCTCTGCTTTCTGTACTCAAAGTAGAAAAGTCACCCGGTCCAAATGAGATGCATCCTAGGTTACTGAGGGAAGTAAGGGTGGACTTTGCAAAGGCTCTGGCCACAATCTTCCAATCCTCCTTAGATACGGGGATGGTGCAGGAGGACTGGAGGATTACAAATGTTACACCCCTGTTCAAAAAAGGGGAGAGGGATAAACCCGGCAATTACAGGCCAGTCAGCCTAACGTCGGTGGTGGGCAAACCTTTAGAGACATTAATGCGGGACAAAATTAATTGGCACTTGGAAAAGTATGGGCTAATAAATGAAAGTCAGCATGGATTTGTTAAAGGAAAATCGTGTTTTACTAACTTGATTTGAGTTCTTCGATGAAGTAACAGAGGGGGTTGATGAGGGTAGTGCGGTTGATGTTGTGTATATAGACTTTCAAAAGGCATTTGATAAAGTACCACATAATAGACTGGTTAGCAAAATTACAGCTCATGGGATTAAAGGGACAGTGGCAGCATGGATACAAAATTGGCTAGGGGACAGAAAACAGAGAGTAGTGGTGAACGGTTGTTTTTAAGACTGGAGGGAAGTATACAGTGGTGTTCCCTGGGGTCAGTATTAGGACCACTGCTCTTTTTGATATATATTAATGACCTGGACTTGGGTATAGAGGGTATAATTTCAAAGTCTGCAGATGACACGAAACTCGGATATGTAGTAAACAATGTGGAGGATATTAACAGACTTCAGGTGGACATAGATAGACTGGTGAAATGGGCAGACACATGGCAGATGAAATTTAATGCAGAGAAGTGTGAAGTGATGCATTTTGGTAGGAAGAATGAGGAGAGGCAATCTAAACTAAATGGTACAATTTTAAAGGGGGTACAGGAACAGAGAGACCTGGGGGCACACATACATGAATCTTTGAAGGTGACAGGACAAGTTGAGAAGGCTGTTAAAAAAAGTATTTGGATCTGGGTTTTATTAATAGAGGCATAGAGTACAAAAGTAAGGAAGTTATGCTAGATCTTCATAAAACACTGGTTAGGCCTCAGCTGGAGTAGTGTGTTCAATTCTGGGCACCACACTTTAGAAAGGATGTCAAGGCCTTAGAGAGGGTGCAGAAGAGATTTACTAGAATGCCAGGGATGAGGGACTTCAGTTATGAGGAGAGGTTGGAGAAGTTGGGGTTGTTCTCCTTAGAGCTCAGAAAGTTAAGGGGAGTTTTGAGAGAGGTATTCAAAATCATGAATGGTTTTGATAGAGTAAATAAGGACAAACTGTTTCCAGTGGCAGAAGGGTTGGTAACCAGAGGACACAGATTTAAGGTGATCGGCAAAACAGCCAGAGGCGACATGAGGAAACATTTTTTTTTTACACGGCGAGTTGTAATGATCTGGAATGCACTGCCTGAAAGGGTGGTGGAAGCAGATTCAACAGGAACTTTCAAAAGGGAATTAGATAAATACTAGAAGGGAAAACATTTACAGGGCTATGGGGAAAGAGCAGGAGAATGGGACTAATTAGATAGCTCTTTCAAAGAGCCGGCAAAGGCACGATGGGCCAAATAGCCTCATCCTGTGCTGTACCTATGATACTAAGTGGTTGCAAAAGAAAGTTGTAAACTGGATGACAATTGTCTACATAATAAAGAAAAACAGAAGATGGTTATAATTGGGCATTTCTTCGCATTGGGCTGCATTGATCCACAAGAGTTCTATTAGGATCGGCCTTGAACCTTATCCGTGTAAAAAGGACTCGATAATGAAATTATGAACTAGATATCTAAATATGTTAAATGGAAAAGAAAAAAAAGTGATAGCAATTTGTTGTAGAGGCAATTAGTATTCCAAATCAAGAGATTTTGGACTTGACTCACCAATTGAGAAATAGTATTGAACACAGATATGAAATGCCGCCAATGTCAGTGCAACTAATTTAATGTGACAAAGAACATGAACCAGCAAAAAGGACTTGAAAGCGACAATTGACTTGCCAAAATAACATGCTCCAGTTCAATATAATAATTAGTGAGATTATTATTAATACAATTTTAGTAAAATGAAGACTAAAATGAATGATAGAATAGTAATCATATATAAAAAAGATGGGAATATGTCCAAATTTAGTTCTAGATACAAGGTCAGAAATTTCAAACGTGTAGACGATCTGAAATATGTGGACTGGTTATCACTATCTCACAGAAGGTAATTGAAACAGAAAATAAACTGAAGAGATAAAAAAAACAATCCTCAATACTGGAAATTTGAAAATAAATAACGGTCTTCACCCAAATCATTAGCCTGTCTTTTCTCTTTTTAGATGCTAAATTTTTGTACTTTCAGCATTTTCTGTTTTAATTTAAGAGAGAATCAGCTGCTACTTCTGTAGTGATTCATTCACAAAAAAGTCAAGCATCCTTTAGAAATAACAAGAAAAACCAACAAGTCCTAAACATTTCTGAAATAAAACCATGCACATCAGGTTGGTCAGCTTTTGTAAGATCCTTAATCAGAACTGGGTCTCACCTGAAACAGAACCTATCTTTTCCCTTTTGATGCTGACTGCCCAACTGTGCATTTCCTGTTTTTATGGTGAACATACAATGTGTTACACTGGAGGGAAATAAACCTTAATCCATGCTATGAGACAGTCTCAAATGTGTAGCAGAAGTAATTACTTCAGTAATAAAGTTGTTTTAGTTGCAACTGGAAAGCCAGGATAACAACAGCTGTCTAAATCAGGAATACTGAAAAATGAACTACCAGACAATGAACAAGATGGGACAACTGGCCTTTTTCCATTTCACTAGTTCTTACAAATGATCAAGGAAGTGATATAGTTAAATTCTATTGTGCCGTGTGAGGAATAAAACATATAACACTGATCAGAGAGGATCATGTGTCTAGGAAAGAAAATGGAATGGTACTGATGGGCGCCTTTTTCTCTGTGGGGAAAAAAAATCATGCGCAGAATCGGAAACATGGGTTTGCAGGGAAGACCTGAAGTGAAATGCAAAAAAAAAGTTTCAGCACCATGTATAAAAATTAGTTACAGATCTGCATTTTCTTTGTTTTCTGGGAAACATGACAGATCTCTTGTGGGGGAGTGGGGGGTGGGTTGCGCCACTGATAAAGGTGCATATATTTTTTGTATGACGATACAGTGTAATGTAACCCACTGCAGTTTACAAATCTGACAACTGCTGGAGTCTTAATAATTGGTAAAATTATACAAAATTGTCTTTATTTTTACAATTACCATTTTATTTCTAATGTTATTGCTAAGCATGTTGGATACAGCATCCCTTCCCAACTCTGTTAAGAGTCCATACAATTAAATACAGGCTTATGGAAAAAGAAAATCTCCATTAAGGAAATTTCTGATTCCAGTTTGTTCATTGGGTAAGTGGTTTTCCACAAGGAAAAGGGCAGGGTGATAAACATAAATTGGTCCACGGTGCACTTGTCCTTATCCCAGCTGCTGATGACAGAGTTGCACTGTCAAAAACACAAGAACAGAAAGGGGTGCTCAACTACTCCACTAGAGAATGACACATAATGAGAAGGAGAGGAAATAGAAAATCTTCAACTTTTTTTTTCCATCTCCAGTGAAAAAATAAAAAGGGACATAAAGGCTGAAACCTATATACTGTGTGCGCACTACACTGGGTATGCTGATATTACATACTCCATTGCCTTTATGCTGTTGTACTTCAAACAGTAACCCTGGATATGTTAAGGAAGGAGCTCTGAATTTTTGTTTGTATTCTCGCAGAAACGCATGTAGTACTTTACCACAGTGAGAGAGATTGTACTGAATTATATTGGCTTCCTAATTGCTGTAAAGAGTTTAGAAATGGAGTGCAATTTATGAAAGAACTCGCCTTTAAGGAAACAGTAATAGCATTGAGAATGCAGAATATTCTAATTTTCCACAATTTGTTGAATTCAAAAATTATGAATGAAGACATTATGCACCAATGCTTCCATAAGGTAATCTTTTTGCTTACATTCAAAGATTTCCATCACTGCACCTCCATATTGCATTCCCAGTTGTAACAATTGACATTAGTTAGCTCTGCTGTATTTTGTGCCCAGTCAGTCAGTTTCTGGTATGCTTGCTAAAGGATGCAAAAATGGACGGCCATGAATACACCTATTGCAGTCTTTTCCCAGCTGTTGCTGCATCCTTAAAATTGTATCTTCTATGTCTTCCCTTGAGAAGCGCAGAGGTAACTGTCGAGCCAGACGAACAGCCTCTCCCTTCAGAAAAAAATAAACCAATACATTTTAATAAGCTTTTAAGCAAAATTAGAATTAATGTGTTGTGAACTACAAGCTTTGAGTACTGAGTTATGTTTTGCACTATATACACTTTCATAAAGTTAAAAAAAAATGTTGCCCCACCCACCTCTCTTCCCTTACTCTCCTCACAACTTTAGGTCCCTCGCACATTGCACCATGCACTGTGTTACAACGGTGTAACAGTCTACAGAGAGGTTTATGAATTCTCCCATGGGGAAACTTCAATCCACTGCTTAACAGTAACTGATAACACAAAGCAGATCAGATATTCACCATGTGAGGGAACCACAGATATGAACCTGCACCCTACCACTCTGTGATGGAACACATTGACATACCCATCATTTACTTAAACTGTCAGATTACCAGTGCAAGAATCATTTTGCTTAAAAAGCTGCAGCACCCCAGAGTTGTCAGAAAATAATTTTGTCCTCCCTGCTTCCAATCTGATATATAGATAGGAAATATGGAAGTGTACTTAAGGCACTTACTTCCTAGCTTCATCCACCATGAAGATATGCAGAACAAGTGGGTTGTGTACTCACGTCACTGGATTTTGCTCTTTGCCCCTAGGTTCTGGCCCTGTGACTGGCAGGAACGAAGGGCAAAGGACAAAGGTCAGGAGCGCAAGAACACAAACCAGGCATTCCTGAAACTGACCTCAGTTTTGAAAACTTGAGTACCTTCAAAATAGAGCATAGTAGATTGCATAAGAGAAAAAAAAATGGCCTGAAACTTTAAAATTAGCTTTCAGCACCAAGTTAGCATTGTAAAATCACACTTTATGTTCATCTCTAAGAAAATCAACTGTGGATCAATTTTCCGTTGATGTAGGTGAATGCATTAAGCAGTGAACCATTATTCTGCCTTATTGATACTGTCCTGGAGATGATTGGGAACCGGCGTTGGTGTTCAGGACTGCTGTGGGGCACTCCTGTTGTTCCCGGCTCCACATTCAGGTAAGTATTTTTTTAAAATTACTTTTTGGTGGCGGCCACCAGCAGTGCCTTTAAGGATCGCTGGTTAGGCTGCATGGTAGACTTGGTTACCCTGAATGCAGCAGGCCCGTTGCCAGCTGCGTTCAGGTCAGCCTAATTTTGGGAAGGCTTGAGGCCCCCCTATTTGCATATGCAAAGGGCCCAACCTTTTTTTTAGGCGTGGGCCCTGGATGCTGATACTGGAGCTTTTACCAATATGGTGGGAGGCATAAAACGGGTCAACAAATTTCTAGGCCCATGGCTTTTGTTTATTTGTGGTGCCTAGCTTTAGGGGAAAAGAAAAATCACTAAAGTATAATTTTTGAATGCTTTGGGATTTCTGGACCACGTAAAAGAAAACTGAAGGTTTGATCCCTGGTCTATGCTGAGTTACGATGTATGCTCTCTCATCACAATCTTAATAAAAGTAATTTACATCAGACTAGTTTTAACCTGCCCCTCCCTGCACTATTTTCCCCTCCTTGTACTTGTTGAACCAAGACACATTTTTATTTCAAGCCACTTCAGGTGCAGAGTATTTGAAAAATACTACTGGCAAATTTATACAAAAGGAAAGCATGTCGCTTAAGGTGGCCTTGTGTGTGCTGGAAACTTTCAAAAAGTTTGTTATAGGCCAGGTAGGCTGTTAGTGCACCAGTTAATGCATCGACATGCTGTGCCATTGCATTGTACTACTCAGGTTTGAGCCTGAAATTCACTATATTGCTCAACTTCAGTTGCAGCTATCAACAGCAGAGTGGAGGCAATGAGTTTCCCCTGAGGAAGGAGGCAAAAATAGAGCGAAGAAGACATTCCATTGCTTATGAGCATTCCCTAGTTACATAGCACCATTGCTATGTATCCTATGTATCCCCTCCCCCATCTTAGATGAAGGCATGGAATGGAAAACCTTACACAGGAATAAAAATACTTGTAAGAAAAAGTCCAAAACATTACATCCCTTTTGTAAATATTATAAAATCACTAATGTTTAATTATACCTCCCTAACATCAGTGTGAATAAAAGGATAAAACTGGCTTAACTGCACAATTTTATCATGTTCCAGTGTCATCAGGTTTTCATTATAAAACCTTTTGACTTCCACTAAGACCACCTGCTAACTTGATGTATTACTTTTTGGGGTATTTTCCACAAGTGTCTTACCTCCAAATAATTTACAACCTTTAGAGGTCTGCATTGGTACACACTCTGGGCATTTTTATTTAAAATCGCATTCAGAATCTCTTGTAAATCTGATATACCATAGAAGGGTAAACACCTGGCCATTTCTTGAATTTCCAAATGATGCTCTGCTGTTGAAGCACCTAACCATCAAAAGAGAGAAAGAGTAATTTTAGATTTGGCAAATTTTAATATGTAATAAGTATGTGCATTGTATCCAATTAAATAAAAGAATACATTTTAAAAAGCAATTATTTAAATGCTAAAACTTAAATACAGTACTAAGTTAAGAAACTTTCCTTCTGTACCACAATAAACTGACAAGTACAAATGAGCTCTGTTTTGAGATTGAAGTGCTATAGCTATTTCAGCTTAAGTTAACTACAGCTGCAAACCTTTGCAAGGTTTATCAAAAGTTGCCTCAGGCACTGACTTGCTCCTTGTGTTAACAATTCCCACATGGCCTGAGTGACATTTGGCAACCTCTCGGGGATGGCAATACTAAGCAGATTTAAACAAGGCAGTGTGTCTTTCCCCAAGAAAAGGAATCAGTTGTCAAATATGTTTAATAACAAATTTCATCCAGGGTCAGTGCCTGCATCACCCTGCACAAGGAGCAAGCCCCAGTGGAATGTGTGAGTGACGTATTGCTGAATTGCACATATATGTTAGAAGAACTTCCTGGCAGGGACACTGAAAAACCATCATCTCAGCAAGAGGAAAATAAATCTTCACATGGTGACCTTTCTTGGAAATAACCATTCTGTTTTAAACTTTAACAGTCTCAAGTGGAAATGTTCTCTAGTTCCATCCACTGAGAATCTACTTCCATTAGTAAGATTTATAATTCAGTACAAACTTTTATTTTTTCACTTTTCTTTATTTTTTCTATTACAGAAAGACTCCCAGTTGGACTTGTAAGTTTTGTGATAAAACCAGAGGGCAACAAAAATGTTATATTGTTCAAAGTCAAAAATTACAATTTAACTCTCAGGAAATATGAATCTATAATGGCAAGTCAATTTTTCTTCTTTTAAATTTCTTTCAAAATAGGAACAAGCAAAGCCAAAAGTCAACAATTCAAGTAATAACTCAGTTTTGTCATGTCTCTCGCTACACTCTTCCTTTTTACTATTAACCCCTTTAGTAAAAAGAGAGATGGTTCAGTCCAATCTGTAGACATCTCCAATGGATATGGTCAGTGATGTTCCTTGTTAACCCACCAGGAGGCGCACTTATGTGGTGTAGGATGTGGTTTTCTCTTCCCCTTTTCTCCCCACCCAACACAATTTGATTGTGATTCAAATTCAGGTCTGTTAGTCTAGACTCAACATTCAAAAACTCTAACCTAAAGCAGGTGACTTTTACCTCACGCTGGGAATTTTTCAGCATTAACTTCAAAATTAAGAGCATTCATGCACCTAAGTAGGCAATTTAAAAACATTAAGCTGATTTGAAAGTTGATTGAGGTTTAAATGAAGCTACGTTGACTGACATAAATTAAACCTCAAAATAGCAATAAAAAAACAAAGCCTGTGGGAACATATCTTGTTCCACAGGATGGGTACAGTAGTGTAAATGATTACGGAGACAAATATTTGATGTACAGCACCAGTTGAATCTTGGTTTTGCCTTTTGGTGACTTGTACATAGCAGGTCCTGTATCTTTTACTGAACTTTGTTTAGAACATCAACTTCAAAATCTCTAAATATTTTAAGATCACTAAATACCTTTTGCAAAAACCTTAAATATGGTGTGTGGATTATAAAATTCTAACAAAGTGAGAAAACTGACAATCTTTCAACATTCAACATTTGTTACTGGGAGATTAATGCAATGCAGTTCCGTAAATGGAAATGTTTGTGCTTGTGCCAAAGGCCAAAATTCAACTTTTTCCCCCAGGTGCACAGCTTTGGTTTGATGTGCTGTCACTGCAAATCTGCTGCAAAGGTTAGACCCCTAAAATTTTTTCCATGTGAGGAAGGTGTGCCTGCAAAAAAACTCATGCTCTTTCTTGCACTGACCAATTACTGACACAGCAATTCTGTCAGAATAATTTATTGCTATTATTGGGTGGAACGCCTTATCTCTGACACATTTTGTATGTTTTATGGATGATTATGTAAAGTATAGATTGCTGGTGACCCAAAAACTGCATTTACCAGCAAGGAGGTCATGACAGAGAGTGCCTTTACACCTCAAAGCTCTTTTTAGTACATATGGCTTAAATATAGTTTAATAGGCTAAAGTAACCTTCCAGTTTCACCAGCTGGTGGAAAATACACAAAAGATTGGGTTATAGTGGAAATAACCAGAAAATGAATCCCACCTTATCATCATTCAGACAACTGGTAGATGGAGTGCTTTGGCTCAGTATTAATGGATCAGAAAAAAGTGTCCAAATATCACTTACTAATAACGTCTGAGATGCTCTACTTCATTTGTAGTTACAGTACCAGTTACTTAAATCAACAAATATAATCGCAGTAGGGGGTTCATCACATTCACATAAACAAAAAAATGGTATTGCTACAAAGTTGCCTCTACAAAGAGATAGTGAAGCTCTCTCCAAAGGATTTTAGGAATTCATCCATTTCACTTGTCTGAACAAAAGCCAATCTTTGGAATAAACACACAAATTAGCCAGAGATTTAAAAAACCTCCAAAAAATCATTTAGAAATAAGTGCATTGCACTTACAATTCTCGGCAATAAATAAAACAGTACGTTGTGAAACAATAAAGTCCTTTGGAGGAAACAAAAGAGAACTGCTTTCCTTAATTTCATGTTATGCAATATTTGGTTTATTTTACTGGTAAGAGTTATATATTAAGGTATTACAACATAGTCATCATTATGCTTGCATCATACCTGGTATTAGTTGTATCTTAAACCCATTAGATACAAGTCTGGGATCTGTAAAATAAGTTATCCCATTTAACACTGTACATTCCTTTTGCATATTACAGAGGCCATCGATGTACTGGGATCCGCCAAGCAGGCTGAAACAAATCAGACAACAGGTTAGTGATGGCAACGGCGAGTAGCAGAATGCAATAGTTAACTGGTACAGTAGTTCAAGTGCTCCCCCTCAAACTCCCTAATGCTAACTCGCACCATTGCAACTATGGCTGCTTAATGCATTTTTATTTGATGTAGTTAGAAATGAAAGAAAACAATGGACATCGGAGGAAAAGAGACAATGAACTTTGGAGAAAATCTACAGCAAATAATACTTTGAAACTATAGCTAGAGTTCAGTGCTAAATGTTTGCATCAACTATCACTGGAGGAATTCATGGTACTGGCTTCACAGCAAAATTCCTTCAATACAGACAGGGAAGACATGTGTACTGTTTTGTTTTGCTGCCTGGTAAAGATAACACACTCAAAGCCTAATTAAACAATGCTCACAACTATTAAGGAATGCAGTCTGCAAAGGGAGTATTTAAAATTTTGTTCAATGTCTTAATTGCATCATCATACATTTGAGCTGAAAAACATTAATGGAAGTTCAATAGAGTTATAAAATTAATTACATGTAATTATTTTCATAGAGAACCAATACCAAATTGCATTGCTACTAGACTTTCAAAATTATCGATACTAAAAGCCTACAGGAGCTAAGGTGCTATACACTTCAATTACATTTATAGTACCTGTTACTTAGAGCTATTGGTGCATCAAGGGTCTCTGTTTGAAAAATGTGATTCTCCATCAGTCTTTTAAACAGTAGAGCTTCCTCCACCCGAAAAGGATTTAGCAACATCAACTTCCTTTCAGAGGCAACAACCCATCCATTGTAAGAAGTCAAGCAATTAATGAGACGAAGTCTTTCACCACCCGAGTCACGGCTTTTGGAAAGTCGCTCGAGCTGTTTTTTTAAAGAGCTTAAAGAAAATGGAGCATCTATTGTTTTACAAGGCAGTTCCGAGCTGGTTTTCTTATGAATTTGTGACTGGAAAAGTTTATCCAAAATTTGTTGGTTTGAAAGTGGTGTATTGTGTTTATGCTTCTGAACAACTTTTGTTGCTGGGGCCAATTTTGGTCGTACTTCCTGTTCTTGATGAGGATTTTCTTCCATTGCTTTCTTCAGCTGTAAATTGTATCTGTCTAGGTCTTTTACAGCTTTCTCTTCATACCTAAAGAAACATTGCTTTATTTAAGTACTCAAATTGAAAAATATACAAAGTTACTACAAGGCCATTATGCTGCACATTTTGAGACACTGCAAAACCATTCCATAGCTGACCCAAAATATGCAACATAATTGGGATTTGGCTGAGGGTGAGAGACCATTCCCATGAATTGGTGTCACACTATTTTGGCTTCAAATTACCTGCAGTAAACTGTGAACCAAAAAGAATTCTTTTTTTAAATTCAGGTTGTAGGAACCAGCAAAATCATTATTTCTATTAGTTGATTTTATCAAGGTTTGAATTTTTAGCATAAGTCAGAGAAAAAAAATTGTATTGATAAGAAAATACCTAATTAATAATGATCTACAACATGTTAATACAAGTTGATGTATTTACTTAGGATATAGCAAACCATGGGTTATAATATTGTGCAATACCCAATAATTCACATCTGAATGCACATAAACTTCAACTAAAAAGTATCAAATGCAGTTTCACAACAAATAAAAGTCTGCATCGCTGTACTAAGCACCATTTCCTCTATTTTTTTCTTTGCAAAACAATGTTCCATTTTGAATTTGCTGATTTGTAGATAAAAGTAGGGTCACCTCAGCTCATTTTCACTGAACATCAAGGTGCCATGGAGGAGAAGGGGCATGCAAGAACTACTCGGTGGGGACATCCACTCCAATTTTCCTTCCTCTGTGGCAAGCCATCTGATGCATCCCCCCACAAGCAGCACAATTGAGATCAGGAACTCGATGGCAATGTACGCAGGTAATTGGAGATTCAGGCCTAGCAATTTCAATGAGAGGCCAATCCCCAACATTAAAAATTATATTTGAAGATAGTTACCCAAGTTTTATCTTTTTCTTTTAAATACAGAAACAACCATCCTGTATATTGAGATGATCATAGTCACCCCAAAATTCCCACATTCATCTTTAGAATTCATTTTTAGTATGTAGAAGTACCGACTAAAAACAGCATTTTATTACAACAGTGTGATAAGATGAGATCAGATGAGAAGACTAAAAACACGGTCAGAAAGGAGGACAGTCATGTTGTAATAAAGTTATTTTCAGTTAGTGCTCAGGTCATTGCTGAGATCAGGGATGTGCCAGACTTAATGTACGGCACTTTTATGCCATGATCATCTGCTCTGAAAATGAGCATTGGATTCCAGTAATGGATTCATGTACAAAACGCACTGTAGAATGCTTACTGCACTCTTGTATTGGGAATACAATCAAAGCTTAATGTTTAATGCAATTTGAAGCTACAATTAGAAAGACTTTCGCTATAACACAATCCAAAAAGCTTGCTATTTTTCTCTGCCATTTGTATGTTTCCATTCAGAAATGGATTCAAGCAGTTTTTTTACAAAACTGAAAACAAGCATGAAACGTACAAATTTAGAATTCTAAACTACTTCGGATGTAAGCTAATTTAGAATAGTAATATAAGTAGATTTGAAAATAGTCAGAAACTCAACATTCCAACTTTTTTGTATTATTTACAGTGTGAAATAAGACAAAAAAAAAAAATCACACCTAAGGCTGGCTTTCCCAACTGGGCTGCTAATGGGCTCTTAAAGCAGTTTGATTCTTAGAAGCATTAACTTTGCTTCATTAGAAGCACCACGTGCATGGAATCCCTAAAATGGGGATTCTCTCTGTTTTTATACATGTGAAGACGTTTCAGTCCCCACTCTAAGTTGGGAAAATGACTTCAATATGGCACCATGTATTCTCATCCCAAGGAGAGAGAAAAAGGAGCAACAGCAACTTGCATTTATATAGCACCTTTAACATAGAAAAAATGTCCCAAAGCACTTCACAGAGGCATAATCAAAAAATGAACAGAAAGAGATTGGCAGTATCGCTTCTCTCTGTAAGTCAAGAATAAATGGAAAATGCAGCCCTCAAGTGATAATGCACGTGTTTTTAATACTATTATACAGTAGCTAAAATAATAGAAAAACACATTATCTGGCTATATTGCAGCTAGGGAAACTCTAGGTTAAGGTCATTGTTGAACCTCATTTCTTTAGACATAACTAGAAATATTAAGATTTTTCAGTTTTACATTTAATAAGCTACAAAATATTCACATTAAAATAGTTTTCAACAATACTCTGTTAAAAGCTATATATTCTCTGCATGTTTAAAATTATATTTAGAAACTTGAATTTAGCACATTTTGCTACCCTTCCACCACTAAGCAGTGAAATTCTCCAATCATTAGACTGAGCCTGCAGAGAACAGTTGCCAAAAAATCTACAAAAACAGGCTAATGATCTTAGCACCTGGAGTTAATTAACCTGACATAAAATTTAGCACCTATATTGTAACTTTTTTTAAAAAACCATTACAACACAGTTACATGGCAAATTTAATTGTAAGAAATTATCTCTCCTATTAAGGAAATATATTTTATTGTGTAGTACAATTTACTGTTTCCTGTTAAGTATTGAGAGATAATCACTTTTTATTTGAACATTCAAAGTCAATTAAGTGCAGGTATAGTTAAAAAGATTTTAAAAATAGATTTTTTTCTTCAACAGTTGTAACTAATTATGATTTACCCAATTCACATATGGTACCTTTATTCAGTTCAACCTATTGAATCTAAGTGGGTTCCTGGGACAAGCAATAAATCATATCCAAGAAGTAGTGGAGAGACTGCTTCAACTATAACTGTTGAGATAGAAACCATCTGCTACCTGTACAGCTGGAGGGGAAAAATCACTTCAACAGAAACTTAATCCTTTAACAGAGTTACAGCTTTGACCTGACCACTGAGTTATGTACTGTTACCAATTAAAAACTCCGCTTCTTTTTGGATTATGCAAGTCTTTGGTGTGGTCACCTCTAGGCCTTATACTAATTATCCCCCAACCCCCCATTCGTTTCCCTCCACCAGAGGTGCAGCTGAAGGCACTACAGGCTCCCCTACAGTCACCATGACAGGCAAATGGTTGGCACAGTAAGATTCAATAATTAAGATTTAACTAAGTGCCTCAGTCAAAGAACTTCAGTCATCTTACTTTAGCATCATGTTATCTAGGTTTCCTGCCCAATAGCTCAAAGAACACAAATTGCACAATTTGGCATTACACACTATGGTTTCTCAATGGAGAAGAATGACATTTAAATATGGAAGAGTCAAGGGGAAGGAAGAGAGGATTTTTTAAAAAGCAGATTTTAAGCAGCTCTCCTGACAGCTCAATGGGTAAAGACTTTGCCAATTTAGCAGTAAGCCATATAAACGAGAAGGTTCCAGATTCGATTCCTGATCCATGCTGAGTTTGCTGATTTTAACTGGGATATTACAACTGATCTCTGCCTCCTAAGGAGAGGAAACTTCAGCCAGTGCTCCCGCTCCTGATTGCCATCTAATGGCCTCCCACCAGAAAGTGCTCATGTGGACAACAGGCAAGACCAGGATCAGGCTTTGCTGCAATGTGAGCTAACTCAGCATAAACCAGGGAGGATCTTCCCAAGTATCAGAATATGTGGTGCGTTTATCACCTGATCCACCAGGAGAGTTCTGCAAATATCCTGATCTTAAGTGAGGAGAATGGATCCCATTTTCAGAAAAAAAAACTGTGTAGTATGTACACACATATAGGCTTCTCAAGTCATATAATTTGCTTCAAGTAGTTAGGAATTACTAAATTGTGCATCCAATCTTTAGAATAATACTGAGTACGTTCTATTAAAGCCAATAATTAGTTCACACTTTTAAATTGAGTAAATATAAACTAATTTACTTCAAAATTGAATGACTGAATTTTCCATTATTTCTCCCATCCCATTTAAGATGGCTCTCCACATCCATATGCACCTCGTTGATCAAAAAGATAAGTTAGTACCTGATGTCTGTGGGCTTAAATGCTAACACCATTCTTCTGCCAACATTAGGAGGTATGGAAAACAAAAATTCTTGCACAGCCAACATAATTTTACTGTGCAATGAATGTGTTTGTATGACTGCCATAACAGTACTAAAGGTAGCACTAATTCACAAATCTAGGAGTAATTGGGTGTGCACAAGCACACTGCAATTGTTGTTGATTAAAGCGTTTTTGGGAATTTCTCCTGTCCCTGTACAATGGCCATGGTAGATTGAAAAGAAGGCAAGTTGATGGTGCAATGACTGAAATAGCTGAGGCAGCAGTAGCCTTTAAAGGTACATCGGTTAAACCAAATATTCCAAACGTCTCCAAATTGGTCTTTGTTCTTGGGATGTGGGCAACATTAGTATTTTTTTTTATTGCCCATCCCTAGATGTCCTGAGAAAGTGGTTGAACTGCTGCAGTCCTTGTACTAATGTTAGGTAGAAAAATCCAGGATTTTACTTATCTGAAATATTTCTCGTTATATGACAGAAAAGAAAAAAAATGGCTAAGATAAAAATACCCCTCTGTTTCTGACTCTCAAAACAAAATTAATCAGTAATTCTTTCCCATGAAATACTACTTTTATATTGCAGAACTGCTTCTACTTGAGGTGATTCTGTGGTGTGTGGAAGCTGCCGATGCTTTGAAAATCTCCCTGTTTATATTGTGGGATGAATTTCAGAGCACCTTTGCAGTTACTTAGATCACAATTAATTTTCTGACTGCAGGAAGATTCATACAGGCCATCAGTGGGTCTCACATCACTCGTCTGTTGCTCTGTGCTTTGAGTGGGCGGGAAAGTTCCCTATTAGTGCTTGGTTATGCCAACTTGTGCAATGGCCCACCTCAAAAGGGCTCACAGAAATGCTTACCCTTACCATTCCAGTACTTCTGATTCCACAGAAGTCTTTCAGATACTACATCCCTGCATACTACAGTGTCTCCAGCACCCCTTCCCACCAAGTTCCAGGTGCTGCTGCCTTTAACCTGTTGGGGCTGAGTCCCAGTGCTGCTGCCTCTTATTGTCTGCAGTTGTACAGGACAAGATAGGATCGGACAGGAGAGGAGAGAACAGGTAAAAGCAGAAGAGTAGGAAATGGGGAAAGATGGAAAGAGGCAAGGAAGAAAATAATCAGGAAAAAAGTGAGAAACAAGCAAATAACAAATGTAGGAGACAAACAAGTATCAGAGAAGTGGGAGAGAGAGAAAGAAAGAAAGAAAGAAAGAAAGAAAGAAAGAAAGAAAGAAAGAAAGAAAGAAAGAAAGAAAGAAAGAAAGAAAGAAAGAAAGAAAGAAAGAAAGAAAGAAAGAAAGAAAGAAAGAAAGAAAGAAAGAAAGAAAGAAAGAAAGAAAGAAAGAAAGAAAGAAAGAAAGAAAGAAAGAAAGAAAGAAAGAAAGAAAGAAAGAAAGAAAGAAAGAAAGAAAGAAAGAAAGAAAGAAAGAAAGAAAGAAAGAAAGAAAGAAAGAAAGAAAGAAAGAAAGAAAGAAAGAAAGAAAGAAAGAAAGAAAGAAAGAAAGAAAAGAAAGAAAGAAAGAAAGAAAGAAAGAAAGAAAGAAAGAAAAGAAAAAGTGAAGGAGATAGAAATGGCATGAGCTAAAAACTCCAAGAAATGCAAGATAAATTGAGAGTTGGATATGATGTTCACTCAAGATTCAAATGAGTTTTAATCATATGAGACTCGCTCAATAGTTGGGACACATGTATCCGGTCCACTGCTCCAAACATCTACATAGTATTACCAGCACAGAAACAGGCCATTCGGCCCAATGTGTTTATGCTCCACACGAGCCTCCTCCCACCTTACTTCAATATCACTGTCTTCCACAAGATGGCTTTCCTTGTACATCCGTCTTAAAGAATAACAGATATAACTGACAAAGATTCTGCATTGAAAGAGTAGCATTTTGCATTATTTATATTACATTTCAGTAGCAAGTAGGTTATAGAGACAAAGAAAAATGTAACTTTCAACTGAATAACTAAAATTAATTTTTGATCACCCATTGTTCAGTATATAGTGTGTACAAGAGTACTTCTCCCTTCCCCCAATTTCTGTTCCTGAAAATCAGCAAGTGTTGTGTCATGGTAAAATAACTTCACGGGTCAGGAGGCCACTCAGAGTAAAGAATAAGCAGTGCATGACATCAGGAGTAACAGCATAATGGACATCTAACTGAAGGTTTATAATTACAAGAAAATTATTTGCATGATCTAATGCGACAGGGATTATAGCTTTCAGAAAACAGGGGGAGGGGAGAAGATAATATGCTGTATGTAATTACAATAACTAGAGCACCTCTAAAGTATTATTTTATGCTTATACAAAATTAGTCACATTTAGACACTAAATAAAATGTGAATATATTTACTTAACCATGCCAAATGGATGGAAGCCATCCTGTGGAAGACAATGGTATTGCAAACTTTTGCCATTCACAATTCATGTAAACATCAGTTAATTCTTGAAGTTAGATAAGCTCCAACAATCAGTCATGTAAATGGTTGAGATACTGGCAGGGTACATCAGCTGCAGATCCTAATTTGGCATAACACTTTGGAGAGCATGACGCAGTCAAAGTGGGAACAAACTTTTCCCTCTTTGACAATCAATTTTCTTTGTACAGGAAATCCCCCTGGTGCTTTGTAAGCACTATAAATCACTGAAAAGATCGGGAAGTATTTTGTACTGTACAGTGCAGAACTACAACGTATCTCAATTTATATTAAATTTAGCCAGTAGCGCGCAGAACTGTAATTGTACTTTTAAATCTGACTCTCACTAGCAATACTACACTTTACAGGTTTGCCATTACACAATGTGGAATTGCACATGGGAAGTCAACACCAAGTGTAGTTTTCAGGTGAAGCAGGGTTAGAGGGTGAGGATAATTGGACCAGGACAGAGATGCTTGAGGGAAGTGGCAGTGGGGATTGTGGATGCTTTGGTAATAATTTTCCAAAATTCTCTGGACTCGGCAAAGGTCCCGGCAGATTGGAAAACTGCCGGGACCCTTATTTAAAAAGGGTAGTAGACAGAAGGCTGGAAATTATAGACCAGTTAGCCTAACATCTGTGGTGGGTAAAATTTTGGAGTCTATTATTAAGGAGACAGTAGCAGAACATTTGGACAAATATAATTTAATAGGACAAAGTCAGCATGGCTTTATGAAGGGGAAGTCATGTCTGACAAATTTGCTTGAGTTGTTTGAGGACATAACGTACAGGGTGGATAAAGGGGAACCAGTGGACGTAGTGTATTTAGACTTCCAGAAGGCATTCGACAAGGTGCCACATAAAAGATTATTGCTCAAGATAAAGAATCACTGGATTGGGGGTAATATTCTGGCATGGGTGGAGGATTGGTTATCTAACAGGAAGCAGAGAGTTGGGATAAATGGTTCATTCTCGGACTGGCAACCAGTAACCAGTGGTGTTCCGCAGGGGTCGGTGCTGGGTCCCCAACTCTTTACGATCTATATTAACGATTTGGAGGAGGGGACCGAGTGCAACATATCGAAGTTTGCAGATGATACAAAGATGGGAGGGAAAGTAGAGAGTGAGGAGGACATAAAAAACCTGTAAGGGGATATAGACAGGCTGGGTGAGTGGGCGGAGATTTGGCAGATGAAATACAATATTGGAAAATGTGAGGTTATGCACTTTGGCAGGAAAAAAACAGAGAGCAAGTTATTTTCTTGATGGCAAGAGACTGGAAAGTACTGCAGTACAAAGGGATCTGGGGGTACTGGTGCAAGAAAATCAAAAAGTTAGTATGCAGGTGCAGCAGGTGATCAAGAAGGCCAACGGAATGTTGGCTTTTATTGCTCGGGGGATAGAATATAAAAACAGGGAGGTATTGCTGCAGTTATATAAGGTATTGGTGAGACCGCACCTGGAATACTGCATACAGTTTTGGTCTCCATGCTTAAGAAAAGACATACTTGCTCTCGAGGCAGTACAAAGAAGGTTCACTCGGTTAATCCCGGGGATGAGGGGGCGGACATATGAGGAGAGGTTGAGTAGATTGGGACTCTACTCATTGGAGTTCAGAAGAATGAGAGGCGATCTTATTGAAACATATAAGATTGTGAAGGGGCTTGATCGGGTGGATACGGTGAGGATGTTCCCAAGGTTGGGTGAAACTAGAAGTAGGGGGCATAATCTTAGAATAAGGGGCTGCTCCTTCAAAACTGAGATGAGGGGAAACTTCTTCACTCAGAGGGTGGTAGGTCTGTGGAATTTGCTGCCCCAGGAAGCTGTGGAGGCTACATCATTGAATAAATTCAAAGCAGAAATAGACAGTTTCCTAGAAGTGAAGGGAATTAGGGGTTATGGGGAGCGGACAGGAAATTGGACATGCATTTAGATTTGAGGTTAGGATCAGATCAGCCATGATCTTATTGAATGGCGGAACAGGCTCGAAGAGCCGATTGGCCTACTCCTGCTCCTATTTCTTATGTTCTTATGCAATTCAGTCCCAATTTTGAAATCTTACTTATATTCCAACCTTATACTTTGATTTGATGTTATTTATAGTTTAATAGCAAATCTGGAAATTTTGGTAGAAGAGTAGAGTTGTTTGGTGCAAGGAAGTTTCTTTGCAGTACAGGCTATGGAGCTGGGAGACACAGACCTGAGGTGCTACAGCCCCACCATTGACAAGTGGGTGTAATTACAGCATGACCAGTTTACAGAGGCAGTTTCCACTTTTAATGGAAAAGCTGACACAAAAGTATACTAACACATGACAACAGGAACAATGATTTGTAGACAGGAAGTAATTCACCATGGAGCTGCACATGGTAAGTCGGAGAATATAGTTACTTGTCTTTGTATTGCTGTTTTTCTGTCTCCTTCTCTGTTCTGTCACTCACTTCTCTCCTCCCAACTCCCTTTGCTTCTCTCTGTCCTCTTCAGTTATCCTTTTAGGTGGGAGATGGTAACAAGGAAAGGAGCTACCTGTGGCTGCAGGTAGGGATTGGGGAAAAATATAGCCCTCAGCGGTTCCTTTCCCATATCGTCCCCCCAATTATTTGTCTTTCCCCATATTCGCTCCCATCATGTCTCCTATCCCTTCATCATCCCAGTACCCAATCCCCTTCCTACCACCCCCTCAATCCAATTACTACCTCTCTACCTCTTCCCCTTTGAAGTACTCATTCAACCTTTTATGCTCCCCTCCCTTCAGAGTCCTTCAAGTAAAAACTTCAATAAGTCATTGAAAGACACAAAAGATAATTTAATGGATAAATGTAATAATCTTATTGTGAAATATGTCATGTAAAAACATTTTTGGTTAAATTCTTCTTTTGGGCAAAACCTTAGTTTGTACATCAGCAATTGAAGAGAAAATGATGGATGAAAAGAATTTTTCAGAAAGTATTTTGAGAGAATCATGGGCCAATTGTGCAACCAGAGTGATGAGTTTACATAAACGTCCATTTATCATGGCAAAGGTTGACACAAACCTGTAACACAGGAAGTCAAGTGGCGCAGACAGGAAGGGTGCACAGATGCATGGTTTTTAATATATTATAAATATATAGATATATCAGACCCATAAACCACAGACAAAAATACAAAGATGCCTTTAAACATTCATATAAATAGGGCTCTGAAACGATTGCTCACTAAAATTGGTTTGTATTCATCAGCTGTTAATGAACTATGTTTCAATATAATTCAATTCTGAGTTACACCATGTATCTACATAGGGCCATCATACCTGAAACTATAAAAAGTAATGTGCGTTTATATAGCACCTTATCATGTCCTTGAGATGTCCCAAGGTGTATTACAACCAACTGATTACTTTTAAAGTGCAGTTCTGTAGGTAAACACAACAGCTAATTTGCACACAAGGTGCCATAAACAGCAAAGGTATGAATGACTAGATAATCTGTTTATGATGGTGTTGGTTGAGGGGGGAATGTTGGCTGGGACACTGGGAGAACTACTTTGCTTCAAATACTGTCATGAGATCTTTTACATCCACCTGAGCAGGCAGGCGGGGCCTCGGTTTAAAGTCTTGTCCGTCAGTACCGCACTGGGGTGTCAGCTAGATTATGTGCTTAACTCCATAGCACCACTTGAACCCACAACCTTCCGACTCAGAAATGAGAATGCTATCAGCTGAGTCAAGTGCATTCATACTTGCACCTGGTTTAAAAGACATTTTCCTAAAATACCAGAAAATCACAAATGAGCAGGTATAGAACATACCAATGAACAAGTAGCAAGTGGGAAGGAAAATTACCAATCATGAATTGGAAGTCAGAGAATAGTTACCAATAAAACAAAGGCAGGTAACCAATGTCAGTTCTCAATGTTTTTTGAGAATAGTTTTGGCCACCAACTTGTTTGGTCAATAATCTGAAGAATATAATATTAAAAATAACATTTGTAACAACACAAAAATATTGCATGAATCGCACCAAAATCATTAAATATAAAACTGCCTATGTCCTCTTGGAAATCTGTCGAATAAGCAGTGTACCCCCAAAGTCTACCAGGAGCCTGGAGCTTGAGTTTTGCGCCTTTCCTGGAGTTTGCTTTGTTCAGCTAGGCTTTACCCCCAATATCTTTCCGGTCTCTGCACTTGTGTGACAAGTGAAATGTTGCCATCGTTTAATGTTTATATATTTTTGAATATGTATAACCAATGTTGGTGCAGCTACATTGCTTTTGTACATGTATCTCAAAGCAACGAGCAGAAAAAAGGAAGATCTGTACCATTATTTAGAACCTCCCTCCAATTGGAATAAAAGTCCTAAATCTAAACATGTCCATATATATATATATATATAAAAATATAAAGGAAAGATACAAATTAATTTAAATCTCATTTTGTTTTATATTTCTTGGTCGTCACTATAAAAACCCAGACACTAAACAGATTGGACAGCCTGCTGGGCATGGAGGTGCCACATTCTAATCAAGAGGCTCCTGTGATCAGTTTCTCTGTGGAAAAAACTTTTGAAAGGAAGTATTGCAATTTGTTCAAAACCTCTAATCATAAAGGAAACTTAGAAGAAGCTTTGCAATTCTCAGGGAACCAAAAGTCTGTTCAATTAGGGTTCTGGTCAGCAGTGTTGGCTTGGACTTGATGGAATAATCTATGCAGCTGAATATTAAGGAAAAAGGAAAGCGGGGAAAAGGAGAAAGGGAGAGAGAGAGTTTAAAAAAAAAGAAAGCTGCTGAACACAAGGCACAAAAACTTCAGATCTCTGCATAAGCACCAGACTCTGCAGCTCACTGTCCCAGCTCACATTATTAAAAATGTTCACTTTGTTTCCCACAGCACTGCCCAGGTCCTCTGGCTCCACTCCTTGCCCACGCTCATGAGCAGTGCCACAAGAAATCCCCACGTGCTGTGAAATATCATCTGCACGTGCAACAGTTAATTTTAACTATACCAAGATGTCTCTATCCCATTTGCCTGTATATCGCTGGATCATTAATAGCTCATGTAATTCACAAGATCATTATGGATGAGGAAGGCCATTCAGCCCATCTTAATTCATCTGCCAGTTGGATCCTAATGTTCTTCCATTGTAGGTGGTGGAGGTTGCAGGTTTGGGAGGTGCTGTCGAAGTAGCTTTGGCGAGTTGCTGCAGTGCATCCTATGGATAGTACACACTGCAGCCATGTGCACCGGTGGTGGAGAAAGTGGATGTTTAAGGTGGTTGATGGGCTGCTGATCAAGCGACTGCTTTGTCCTGGATGGTGTCGAGCTTCTTGAGCGTTGCTGCAGCTGCAGCCATCGAGGTAAGTGGACAGTATTCCATCACACTCCTGACTTGTGCCTTGTAGGTGGTGGAGAGGCTTTGGGGAGTCAGGAGGTGAGCCACACGCTGAAGAATACCCAACCTCTGACCTGCTCTAACATCCATGGCATTTATGTTGCTGGTCCAGTTGAGTTTCTGGTTAATGGTGACCCCCAGGATGTTGATGGTGAGAGATTCGGCGATGGTGAGGCCATTGATTGTCAAGGGGAGGTGGTTAGACTTTCTCCTGTTGAAGATGGTCGTTGCCTGGCACTTGTGTGGCATGAATGTTACATGCCATTTATCAGCCCAAGCCTGGGTGTTGTCCAGGTCTTGCCGCATGCGGGCACGGACTGCTTCATTATCTGAGGGGTTGCGAATGTAACGGAACACTGTGCAATCATCAGCGAACATCCCCATTTCTGACCTTATGATGCAGAGAAGGTCATTGATGAAGCAGCTAAAGATAGTTGGGCCCAGGACACTGCTCTGAGGAAGCCCTGCAGCAATATCCTGGGGCTGATATGATTGGCCTCAAACAACCACAATCATCTTACTTTATGTCAGGGATGACTCCAGCCACTGGACAGCTTTCCCTCAAATCCCATTGACTTCAGTTTTTCTAAGGCTCCTTAGTGCCACTCTCAATCGATTGGTGTCTTGATGCACTGCTAAAGTGCCTTCAACATAATTAAACGTCCCAGATATCAAACAGTGGGAGGTGGATTGGTGGGTGGGGCGGAGTTTGCGGAGGTTGCAAAAGAGGTGAGAGTTGGTGGAAGCAGAAGAGAAAAACTGCAACTGATCACTATCCAGTGATCCCTGCCAGAAAGTGCACAGATGGATATCAGATGAGGACAGGACAATGCTTGACTGTGATGTTTCCCATTGTCAAATGGGCTGCCGATAGTTACTGTCTAGACTCACATATAAAGTCGTCATTTGGGCACGTCAATGTAGCCAACTGGCGCCTATGGATAGATATCCCAATGTGAGACGGTGCCTTCAGGAGAGGAGTGAAGAAAATGAGAGAGGGGAGAACCTGCCACAGATGGTGTTAATAAAAAAATGGGGTGTTGTATCTTGGGATAAGTGACCACATACTAAAATTTTAAATGAGACGGAAGGGCTTCAACCTACAGGTGGTAACAGATAATTGTCAAAGCTAAGTGGTAGAGCCAGTGGGGTCAGGGGGTTATAGCCAACCCCCAATTAATTCGAGGTCAGTCAATTTTGTATGTCAGGACTTGGCCAAAACTGACTGCAAATAATTTACTCACTTAACTTTTAAATTCCTGATCACGATTGCGTTGCAGTTTTGAGTCTGACAAGAATGGCAACATGTCATTGGAGGACATCGTCATGGCTGTGCTAAGTCAGCCAAATCTGGAATTCACCCTCCCCCAATCCTTCGACTGTAGCTGCGCCCCTCTCAAATCTGTCCAGTGCTGCATAGTGATTCAGAGTACAACTGGCATTATGAATTTAGAAAGACTTTCCACACCAGAATTATTTTTTTGGGGGGTGGGGGGGACAGGGGGGAAAATGAAAGAAAAAGTTGTTTCAGAATATAGAATTTTTTTTTAAACTAATTGTACAAAGTAAAGATACCTTTTTAAGTCTACAGTTACTAAAATTTATCAGTGTTTCAGTAGTGCACATCACTGCAACTTAATATGTAGATTTTTGACTTACACGTTTGGTAGCATATATCATTAGTACTGTTCTATGGAGGGAGGGGAGAGGGGGGCAGTAACCCTCTAGTACATTGTCCGAGCGACCATACTTCATAAGCCTTGGTAGGCTATTCAAATATGGGGGCATCACCACCAAGCCAGGCTCAATCCTATTGGCACAAGACAAGTACACACACATTCCAGCAGGGTAGTCATGGTACAGCGATCATGAATGCTTATTTTCCCCATCACGCAGGGATAGACACTCCAACTGTATTGCTCCCACTGCTGCTGCAGCTAGGACTAGCAAACACTGCGTAGATCAGGGATTAAATCTGAAACCTTCTTGGTCTGTACAGTTCAACAGTGCATTTACCCAGTGCGTCACAATGGAAGTTAGATTTTAGAGTTTTTAAAACTAAATAAAGCACTGCTCGTTTGCTTATTCTTATACTCTATATGCAATTTTTAACTTCCATTTGTTCCACTTAACCTTTTCTTAATTTCCTTGGTTTAATGCATTTATTCTCACCTTCCTACAGAGGTTGCAGTAATAGAAGACAAAAGTATCTCCTTATATTTGAGTTGGACCAATTTTTAGTTTGGTACAAAATTGCCAAAGGAGTACTGTCTTGAATCTTTCATTAATATCTGAATCACTTCATTATTTGGCTACATGAATTGCCGTGTAATAAAATTTGGTTCATGGATACTATGAAACAACAACTGCTGTAAAGCTAGTTTTTCTCAAAAGAACAAAAGATCATAAAATTAGAATCAAAAAAAATTCTCAAAAGTATGACATATACTGGAAAATTTATAATCACTCTTCATTATAAAGAAATATGTTTGAAGGAAAAAAATGAATGGAAAATATAAGACATATAGCAAAGCAATCAATTGCAGAAGTCTGGAGAAGATACACATAATATATTTTAACAATGCAGCCTGCATGGCATCTCTAACATGCCAAAAAGAATTTTCCGCTTTATATTTCAAGAAGTAATGGGATTTACTCTCTGCACCCAATGAGTCACACAGAATGGAAACTATTGGGATATGAGGTCAAAAGGTTTAATCTGGAAACTTACTTCTTTTTCTCATCCTCATTCAGATTTTTCCACATCTCTTCAAGTTTCATGCTGACATCTTGCAGATTAGCCCTTGGGTTCTCTGCTAACAGTTTGGGTCGAGTTTCTTGTATGAAAAGGGCAGAGGCTGACAGAGACTTTCTGACAGTGCGATTGCTGATCAAGTCATATATTGTGATCTGTCCAATTTTATCCTTTACTACATTAGAAGATCTTTTATTCAGATCATTGGTTGGGCTAGTATCGGTTGGTCTCTGCTGTTTGGTTTCAGTACAAGTTATTTGTTTTTGACCTCCAGTGTCTCTGGGTACTAAGAGCTTTACAGGTTCAAATATCTGTTCAGTAGACTCTTTCATCCTATGCCCCATACTCCAGTCGTCAGCAGTTAGTTCAGCAGAATCTTTCGCAGTATGCTCAACCTCAATTGAGGTCTGTTCATTTAATGTCACAGGTGCCGAGGTTGGATTACTAGCATTTTCTCGACACTTTGCATTGTTAATATCAGGTTGACTCTTTAAAAGAATATGGTCATCATCCAGTGCAAATGCCACATCAAATTCTGGGACATTAATTGATAGCGTATTCTCAGAAGGGAGAGATTTTTCTTGGGTCGCAGTCTGAGCAATGTTATAGACAATGCTCTCCTTTTTATCAACAGCCATATGAGAAATGTCATTAGAAAAAGTGCTGTTTTTAGGACAAGCATTTATTGAGGCTGCAATGTCAGAAATTTCTGGTGCTGTTAAGACACCAGAGTTATTTGGCTCACCGCTGTGAACAAGTCCAGTTTCTTTCAAACATGCAGAGGATGATCCATCAGTTCCAGTTCCAGGAAGTGGTCCATAAACTGAAATCAACACCTTCTCAATCACAAACAAGGTGGCCTCCTGGTGACAGAAAAATTATTGTAACTTTTTACATATAGCATCGGTTTTAATTTTCCTTCAAGAATAGTGTTTTGAGATATTTTTAATACAGATTAGGCTTTGATTAGTCCCAGAAAATTAAAACAAAAGCAACATAAACACCTCCCTGTCAAATATGGGCCCCAATTTTAACTCAGGCCAGTTATCAGTTTCAGTTCAAAACTCACCCGCTACAGCCAAAAACAGGCCCGGGGTATTTTAACTCCCAGGCCTCATTATAATCTCACCAGCAGGTTTCCCACTGAATTAGCTGGCCCAATGGCAAACCCGCTCGCTTCTGTGCCGAAATTTCTGGTGGATCAGCCAGAGGCCTATTTAAAGCAATAATGCACCTCTTAAACCCAGGTTGCATTTCTTTGTGGCTTGTTTTGTTTGCAAGGTGGTGGAAGAAGAATTTTCTCAGAAATGAGAAGGAGGCAGGCACCAGTTTCTCAGAAGCCTCGCTGGAGGTGCTTCTGGAAGAGATGAGGGGGAGAAGGGAACTCCTGTTCCCCAGCACTATCAGGAGGGTTGCCAAATACGCTGTCCACCAGGCATGAAGAGAGATTGTAAAGGTTGTCAGTTCCAGGAGTATCACCTCCAGGACCTGGATACAGTGCAGGAAGCTCTTCAGTTACCTCACTAGAGTAGCAAGGGTGAGTGTTTCTCTTCATTTATCACTATCTCTCTCGAACACATGGCAGCAATCCTTCACCCCGCCACCCCCCCCGCCCCGCCACACTCAACAATTCCCTTTCCTCCATCACTTCCTTCACTTCCCAGCAAATTTGACCACCTCTCATTATCATTCCAAACACACAATCACCTTTTCCTCGCTCTCTTCACACCAACCACTAGCATCATTCTCCTCTCACTTGGTGGCCTTTGCAGAATCAGCAATTTCTCTCAGGACTCCTTCCTGACACTTGCTTCACATTCAACATTACCTGCTTGCATCTTGCTTCTTCTCCCTCTCAGATTACACACTACCAGCACAAGCCTCACACATGAACACTCCTTTTCAGTAGCCACTCACTAACTCTCATCCTCTCTTTCTGCAGGACAAAATGAAGCACTATAATCATGAGGAACAAGACTGGGGGAGGACCAGCTAACCTCATGATCCTGAGCGAGCTGCAGCAATAAACCATGGCAATATGTGGGCCTGCCATGGCTGTCACCATTGGGCATTTTAAAGCTGGAGACTTCACTGAACAGGGTCCCTGATAATTACTTGTACCCCTACATTAAAATTGAAAAATGCACAGCCAGCCAGCTTGACTACATCAAATTACATCAAGATGCACATCTTCTGCAACTACGTAGCCTCCCAATGCCATCCTAGCTCTTGTCCCATTTCTCTTTCTTCTAGGTCCTTTTCAACAGCCAGAGACCCCTGGAAAAGACATCTCAGAGGAAGAGAATCCTTCTGGTGATACCATCATGAGCTCCATCCTTCCCAACCACCATCATAGAGGTTGGCACCAGGGCTGGGTTAGAGACTGAGGTAGAGGGGTCTACACATAGTGATGCACCTAGCACTGGTGCGCAGGGGCAGGTAGTGGTGGCAGCAGCAGCCCAGGGCACAGCTTGCAATAGGGTGAGGTCCTTTCCCAGCTCTGCTGAGATATGGAATTCAGGTGCCCAAGAATGAGATGAAATCTGCTTGCTTCTCACAAGCAGTTTCAGAATGTCAGTGATATAGAGGATGGCTGAATGGTTTGACTATTCTTTAGTACAGAATGAATCATAGAATGTTACGGCACAGAAGGAGGCCATTCTGCCCATCGGGTCCATGCCGGCTGAAGAAGAACTACCCCGCTTAATCCCACTTTCCAGTACTTGGTCCGTAGCCCTGTAAGTAACAGCACTTCAAGTGCATATTCAAGTACTTTTTAAATGAGTTGAGAGTTTCTACCTCTCCCACCTTTTCAGGCAATGAGTTCCAGATGCCTACCACCCACTGGGTGAAATAAATTCTCCTCAGCTCCCTCTAATCCTTCTACCAATTACTTTAAATCTATGCCCCCTGGTCACTGACCCCTCCGCTAAGGGAAATAGGTCCTTCCTATCCACGCCCCTCATAATTTTATACACCTCAATTAAATCACTCCTCAGCCTCTTCTGTTCCAATGAAAACAACCCCAGCCTATCCAATCTTTCCTCATAGCTAAAATTCTCCAGTCCTGGCAACATCCTCGTAAATCTCTTCTGTACCCTCTCTAGTGCAATCACATCTTTCCTGTAATGTGGTGACCAGAACTCTACGCAGTACTCAAGCTGTGGCCTAACCAATGTTTTGTACAGTTCTTGCATAACCTCCCTGCTCTTATATTCTATGCCTCGGCTAATAAAGGAAAATATCCTATAGGCCGTTTTAACCAACTTATCTACCTGTCCTGCTACCTTCAGGGATCTGTGGACATGCACTCCAAGGTCCCTCTGTTCCTCTACACCTCTCAGTATCGTCCCATTTATTGTGTATTCCCTTGCCTTGTTTGCTCTCCCCAAATGCATTACCTCACACTTCTCTGGATTGAATTCCATTTGCCACTTTTCTGCCCACCTGACCAGTCCAATGACATCTTCCTGCAGTCTACAGTTTTCCTCCTCACTATCAACCACATGGCCAATTTTTGTATCATCTGCAAACTTCTTAATCATGATCCTTACATTTAGGTCTAAATCATTAACATATACCACAAAAAGCAAAGGATCTAGTACTGAACCCTGTGAAATCCCACTGGCAACAGCATTGCAGTCACAAAAACACCCGTCGATCATTACTCTTTGCTTCCTGCCACTGAGCCAATTTTGGATCCAATTTGCCACTTTCCCTTGGATCCCATGGGCTTTTACTTTTCTGACCAGTCTGCCATGAGGGACCTTGTCAAAAGCCTTGCTAAAATCCATGTAGACCACACACATGAAGGAAGTGGTGAAGAGGTAACTTCTGTTCCGCTCAGTTAAAATAACATAAGTGTCCAAAAGACGTCATGGGACCCCGATTTCCATTTGTTTATGGGCCGTGCATGTGGCGGTCAGTTTCCTCGGGCACATAGCAGCCAAACCAAGTCTTTATAGGGACCACTGGAGGCTGCCACCAAAAAGGTAAGCACTAATTTTTTTTTTTACTTACTTTAATATGGAGTCAAGATTGCTCCTCTTGACTCCACATTATAACTGTGGGCCACTGCTGGCCCACTCCCGAGTGCCCTAACCCCCTCTGGACTTACCTGCTGCCCTTGGCCGGGGCCTCAGTCAGCTGGTCTCACTCCCCCTGCCACTGGCAAACTGCATCTGGGGTTTTGACTGGCGTCCGTAGCTTGCCGGTAATATACAAATGAGGCCTTCGGATCAATTTTCTGTGGTCCTGCCGCCGGCCTCTACAGGCACGTGCAGCAGCCCCTGCACCAAATTCGGGTGCGATCCAATCTATAGCTGCTATTCCCAAACTTTAGGATCTGAACAAGCATTATACAATATACTGAACCAAAAATGTGATGAATTGCAAATATTAAAGTTGCGTATGTCATTACTTATTATACTCCAGGGATTGACATTTCTGGGCAGATGAACATGGACAATGCTCAACTTAGTTGTAAAAATATTTTACATGTTCTGTTTCAATAATAGTGGTTTTAATTGGTGCATTATTTAAACTATTAAATGACAACCCAATAAGAAATAAATGTTTAAAGTGCATCTCACCTTGTTATGAAGCATTATTTGGGTTTTATCTGGTGTTAAGTTAACATCTACAACTGAAGCTGGAACCAAGATATTCAAGAAAAAAATTGGATAACGAATATGTGAAGAATCCTTCTGAGATTGAGAGCTGTAGTACTGTCGAACCAACTGCAAAATTAAAGCAGAAAGCAATTTTAAAAATATCTTTACGGGACATCCTGAGTAATACTGTCTTTGAGAAAATTAGAACAGAGTTATAACAGCATAAAAGCAGTGAAAATCTTTAAGCTAAAGTAGATTTGTATTTATTTTAAAGTGCTGACTTTTCCTTCGTCTTAGCCTACCTGAAAATCTAGTAAAGATCTATTCAAAATTTAGTCTTTTCAACATGCTTTATTAAAATATTCCAACAACTGGAACAAAGTCTAGATGTCAAAATTCAGTCTAAATGTTGCCACCCATGTGCAAATGAAGTTAGGTGTACTATAGAATGGTCCTCTTCATTCAAAAACATTGATTACAATAATACTGCTATATAAAGATGAGAAGGCTGGATTCTCAGTTTTAAGAATCAGCCTTCTTATCTTTGTAAATGAACTGCATACAATCTATTTAATAATAAGCTGCAAATTATTACACATTAATATTAAAACCCAATCAGATCACTGCAGGATAGATGACACAGATCCCATAATGATTGCAAATTTACAGCATGCTCACTATGAATATTATATTGCAGTCTTTAATGATTAAAATATAGTATCTTGTTCAATAAAAAAGGATCCAATAACAAATGTGATAATTCATATCTAATTAGGTATTTACCAATCCGTCAATTGCTTTGGCAAAAAATGAAGCAAGACTATTAAACTATCACTGCTACCATGGTAAAATAAATTCCCTCTTATTATCCAATTAGTTTATGCTAACATTTGTGTTGGATTATATTGTCTGCATGAACATTTTCTTTCTATATGGTAAGTTGCAATAATTTATGAAAATACACCAAACAAAGAGACTAAAAAATCTTCTAATTAAATTTTACCAGAGCTAGACTGAAGCTACAATACCTGTTGCAGAAATATTGAGCAATCTCACATCTGACTGAGTTATTGTTTTCACAACCAGACAGATTTCTACTGCAGTAGCCTTCGGGGATAAGTTTAGAAACTGCAGCCAATTAATTTCAAAATTGATGGGGAATGTCACAGCTCCAGGAAAATGTAAGATGCTGCATGCAATACATTTTGTTTTTATGTCTATTTTTTGTACCGCATAACCAAATAACTCCACTTCATTAAGTTTTCCAAATATAATTCTTAAAAAAAAGACAAACATCCAGTAGGTTATTTCTTGAACAGATAAATGTTAGATAAAGCCAATATTTGACAGTGAAAATCACAATAACTCAATGATAACTGAGAAGAATCAACCATCGCCGTGCCAATATCTGCCTTTTGGCTCCCTGTAAGAAGTCATGGAAATAATACAAAAGTCATGATTTGATCCCAAGATTTACCATATATATATATATATATATATATATATATAAAACTAATAATGCCCTACCACAACCTAAAACAAGGTTGTATGAACTGAGTTGTACTAAGATAATAAAAATTCTTTACTGTAAAGTACATTTATTGGACTCTGGAAAAACAGGGAAACACAAGCATCACTAAAGTTATTCATCTACCTTTAATATTTCCTTGTGATGAACAGGTCTGTAATTAACAGAGATGAAACTTCTGTCAGGGCTGGTGAGACTCGTCGAAGAAGGATTAGAACCTGGCTTGGGAAGAAAACCGCTAAGGAACATCTGTAAATACCAGCAAAAAAACCCACAACTTTTAACAAATGCAATGTTACCATGACACTGTTTAAGAGGACGACATAGTGTTTTGGAACTTCCTCACTCTACAACAGAGTGAAAGAATACAGGTTTGGCCCTGTGACTGTCATCTCTGGTCACTCGTGTACATCCTAGCAGCTAGGTACAGAACGGAACAGCAGCAAGTCCGCAGCTTCTCCTCTTGGACAGAAAATATGTGTTGTGCAAAGAGACTCCACAAAGGGAAAAGGAAGAATGTCAAAATCTTGTATTCATGTAATTTAAACTATCCTGTATTACTGTTGGCTGCTATTATTGCAAATAGTTGCTTTCATCGTATTAAGGAATTAAGGTTATTGATAATACAATTTTACATACAAGAAATAAAATTTAAATTTCCAAGATACTATTGCTCTACATCCATCCCCATATGTTTTCTCCAATACTATTCTGCTGCATATTGATAATATCTGAAAATAATGATCTATTTATTGTGCAAATCAGTCTTATTCTACTTTATCTAATCTAGTAGTAATTACCAAATCTTTCCACCATGTGACTGAATGCTGGAATGTATGCAAGGCAAAGGGTAAAGGCAAACACTATTTACTGAGTAAACATGAAGATCAGCAAGAAAACATCTGTCAGATGTGATAAATTAGATTTTATGAACCAATGGGTTACAATGTGACTGATACATTCACTGTGAAAGATTTTTTTTTTTTAAAACAGCTGGACTGTCATTTTCTGGCCTGAATAGCTGATTCTGTTCAGAATGACCTTCCCCCCATGTTCTTCATCTTTTCCTTTGAGAGTCACTCTGGCTTCACACTTAGTACATGTTGTTTTCCTCATGTTTGGAAAAAAAACTGTTTCACTTAATCTTTGTTTTATACGTTGCCATGATCATAGAATTTCTTTTAAATGTCGAGACGGTAAATGAAGGTGTTGATAAAGTAAATTGCCTTCTCCTTATTTTTTTATAAATAAAAACTGAACAGCTACTACAAAAGTTCACTCAATCTGCAATTTTGGATTAAAAGGAGTTGCCTGTTTGATCCCTGGGCATATTACAAACCTACTTAGATATCTAGGCAAGTAAAAGCACTCTCTGGGACATAGCGATTAATGGCCCACCTACTGAGTTGGTCTGAGATGTTGAACTCTCCAAAAAATCGGAAGCAAATAATCACAAAAACATAACCAGCAGCCATTATGAATAATGCAGTGTTTTCAAAACTTGATCAATAAAATATTAATTTTTCAAAGAACTAACATGTGCCAAGATAGTGTGCTGCAGGTTTGAAATGTTGAGTCTTTTTTGTTGTAAGAATAGATTAAAAAGTGTTTAAGTATTTGCATGGAAACCAGCTTGGGGTCAGGGTGAACCCACTGTTTCAGGTTGGTCATTGACTCAAGACAGTTGTGAACAACACTTTTCTCTAGTTTCTCTACTATCTCTCCCCATGCCATCTCCGAGCTCATCCTGTCCATGAGTCCCATCTCCTATTCTCTCGACCGTTTTCCCATTAAACTGTTGACCACCTAATTTCCCTTTCTGGCCTCCATATTAGCTGATGTTGTAAACAGTTCCTTCTCCTCGGATACTGTCCCCCTCCCTTTCAAATCTGCCGTCATCAGCCGCCTTCTCAAAAAACCCAACCTTTACCCCATCTCCTTGCAAACACTGCAATCCTCCTCCGTGCCCCACAAGGAAAGCTTAGGCCCCCCACCATGATCGCACGGCAACCCCCACCCCCACCGCCGATTGTGGGACCCCTGCATGATGGCCCAGTTGCCGATCCCACCACATGCTGTCGGTGGGCGGCATCTGGGCCGCGGGGTTTTCTGCTGCTTCCCGCCAACATCCTACCTGGAATTGGTGGAAAGTTGGCCAGTGGGATTTAAATGAGGACCAGCAGTTAAAACCAGCTGGGTGTCATTCTGCAGGGGCGGGCAGGGAATTAACTCTCCACTGGGGCTTCTAGCCGGAAACCCGCTGGCAGTTAAATGCTTTATCTTTTATATAATTTTAACAAAGATTTGGAAAGCTATGTAATATTACTTAATTAAAATGTTATACCAATGAGCTAATTTTGGTATGTTTCTAATACTGAGATGGCACATATTGGACTAGCCTTGTAAACTTCACTACACAAATTCTCCTTAATTTAAAAAAATACTGCAGTAAAGAACTTTACTGAGAGTTTTCTCTCTACTCTACCTTTAAAGCAAAAAAATCCTGCAGTGTTGAACTTTATTGAACGAATCCTAGGGGAAAAAATTGCATAAATTGACAGTACCAAAGGTTAGAGGGCAGTGTCAAAGGTTACACAGTCAGGGTGACTACTCCTTTTTTTAAAAAACAAATTCCAACTTCAACTACTGGAAGCTAAGTTTTATATTTATACAGTTTGAAGCCGCTTGAGGAGAATAGGAGACAATATTTGAACTAATTGGACTCTACACAATGAACAAATTAGCGTTCACAATGATGAGAGTGTATGGACTCTAAATTTATACTTGTAACAAAAAAAAGTCTCCACCGAAATTAATTGGGGAGAAATTAGGCTTTCTAAAAGTTACTCTAAAAACAGGGTTACATATTTAAGTGGACCGCAGTTGAATTTAAGATTGTCCAATTGAAGACATTTTAAACTAATAAGGAGACAGAACAGAACCAGAAATCATTTTTTCACAATGCATCATCTTTAAGGTATGCACAACACTGATAAAAAAAATGCCGTTTGCCGTTGAAAAATATTTTGCTTAATCGTTGTGTGTAAGTAACTTGTCACTGTTCATTATTCTCCAATATAATTTATTTTTGAAATAATTATCTAATTAAAAAAAATGACAGGCCGCAATGTTTCCATAGTTATTTTAGCAATTAGTGAATGTTCCATGTTACAGTCAGAACACATTTGTCAGTTCCTAATAATCTTCTTTCCAAGATGCCAGGGAGCAAGTGGACTGCTGTGTAGGTACATGTACATTGGAGGCTTAAGAGCACAATTTCTGGTGGGTGAGGAGTTGAAGCTGTAGCTTCATGAACAATTTTCTTAACCCTCTTCCAGTCAAAGCATCCAGAAACAGCCATCACACAATCTCACCAAACATAAGCAGCTTTCAACACAATAGTTTTTCTAATTTTTGTAACGGATTATGCAATAATTTCAACTTTAAGATTGTAACATGGAATATCACAAAATCAAATACTGGATTTAAAGGAAATTTTTATCTGATTTTGGCTGTTTTAAGCTCTATATACTATAGGAAACAGGGAAGGAGTTTTTAAAAAAAAAATTCCTACACCATAGAGAAAATTGTTTTCTTAATTCAGAGGTACTCTTCCTTGACAAGGGCCATAATCCCAAGAAACCCCTATAAACCTATCATAAAGAAATTCCACATGCTTACTTTTAACAAAACCATCGACCACCACTATACGGCTTCTGCTGTTGGGTTTTTTAAACGTTAAATATGTTCTAAAGTGTCTAAGTTTCTTTCAAAAATCTAATTTTAAATTGCATGTTATTCACTGCACCATTTATTTTCATAAACTCAAACAAAATATTTTAATGACATCACCGTATTTGACTACAATGAATAGTAGAAAATGAGAACAGTTTTCGTTATAAGAAATATGAATTTTTAACCAGCTATGGGTGTTCAGTAATAGTGAAAAGCTTGCCATTCCAACTCACCACTAAACAAAGGATTATGTTTTTTTTTCCTCAAACCTCTTTGAACACCCCTCCTACAGTATTTAATGCTAAGAAAACCAGTAACAATGGTAAGATACTGAAATGCAGAGTTGTGAAATCCCATTAGCGAGTAGCTCTACATAATAAGGACAGCTTGACATCTTTTTCCATCCTAGGTGTCTCAGACTGGGAAGTTTCATACTAGCTGGGTACTGAACATTTTCATTTCAAAAGCCCTGAAGAGCAGAAAGGGTGCTGCTCCACACAGTAACTTATGGTGGTGCCTGCTAATGGAAGCCCATTTCTGAGCTACATCTCTATGGGGGCACATCTTGGCTTGTCCTCTTTGAAGGTAAGCACTATAGGAGATTAGTATGAGGCAAAATACAACAGAAAATAATTGCTTTACAAAAGAAAATTGCAATTTATTAAATTAGACATTATAAAAAAATATTTAATTGATATAAATATTTCAATGAATACTGTACTAAAGGGACTAATGGAGACTTAGAATATATAAGTCACCAGGTCCGGATAGTCTACACTCCAGGATACTTAAGGAGGTTAGTGATGAAATAGCAGAAGCACTAACCACAAGTTACCAAAGTTCTTCAGAAACAACAATTATATTAAACAATTGGAGGTTTGCGAATGTAACACCACTGCTCAAAAAAGGGGAAAGGGATTAGCAAGGTAACTGTAGAAAAGTTAGCCTCACTTTGGAAGTAGGAAAACTGCTAGAGGCCATAAAAAAATACTACTAGCCATGAAAATACACCATTAGTCAAGCACAAGTCATGCTTGACTAATCCAATCAAATTCTTCAAGGAAATTACTGAGCAGATGGACAAAGGGAATGCAATGGATGTGATACATTTGGACTTTTCAAAAGCATTTGATAAAGTGTCACATGAGAGACTTATTGCAAGGTTTTATGACTCAGGTATTAAAAGTAAAGTGGTAGCATAGGAGTAAACGGATGTTTTTTGTATTGCCAAAATGTGGTGTGCTATAGGAATTTATGTTGTGATCTCGTTTGCATATAAATAACCTGTTTCAACATGGACATGGAGGGATAAATATCAAAACTTGTTAATGACATCAAATTAGTGGCATGACTAACTGTGAGCAGAAAGCTGCAGGAAGACATAGATAAGTTAGGGGAGTCGAAAGGTGTGTGACAAATGTAGTTCAAAGTCTATATGTATGAAATAATATATTGTGGGGAAAAGGTCAGGAAAAGGAAATATAAGCTAAATGGTAACATTCTCAATGGAGCATAAGAACAGAGTAGAGATACATAGATCTTTAAGAGCAGCATTGGAGTTGGAAAAAGCCTTAAAATGGCAAATGGGATTCTGGGGTTTATATATTGGGGAAATCGACTACTAAAGCAAGGCAGTATTGATAAACCTGTACAAAATATTGGTTAAGCCATAGTTGGAGCACCCCATTACAGAAATTACATTGGAGCCACACAAAAAGCGCAACATAGATTTAGCAGGATATCAAGAATGAGAGGGTAGACTTGAAAAACTAAGACCTCATTCATTAAAGCAGAGAAGGTTGGGGGGGGGGGGGGGAAAGAGGAAATAGAAGTGTTCAAAGTTTTAAAAAGGTTTCAGAAAGCAAACAGTGAATAATGATTTCCAACAGTCAGTGAATTAGAAGAGGCAGAAATTTAGGATTAGTAAAAAAAAGGGAGATGAAGAGAAATGTTTTCAAACAAAGGGTTATTCGATTATGGAATGCACCACACATGGCTACTGGAGCCAAGTTAATCATGGTATTTAATAGCAAATTAAAGGAACAATATTTTTTTGAAATATATCAATGACTTGGACTTGGGTGTACAGGGCACAATTTTAAATTTGCAGATGATACAAAACTTAGAAGTGTAGTAAACAGTGAGAAGGATAGTAATAGACTTCAAGAGGACATAGATAGGTTGGCAGAATGGGCGGACACATGGCAGATGAAATTTAACACAGAGAAGTGCGAAGTGATACATTTTGGCAGGAAGAATGAGGAGAGGCAATATAAACTAAATGGTACAATTCTAAAGGGGGTGCAGGAACAGAGAGACCTGGGGGTATATGTGCACAAATCTTTGAAGGTGGCAGGACAGGTTGAGAAAGCGGTTAAAAAAGCATATAGGAGCCTGGGCTTTATAAATAGAAGCATAGAGTACAAAAGCAAGGAAGTTATGTTTGGACACAATCTGAATGTTGTGTCCAGTTCTGGGCACTGCACTTTAGGAAGGATGTGAAGGCCTTAAAGAGGGTGCAGAAAAGATTTATTAGAATGGTTCCAGGTATGGGGGACTTCAGTTACGTGGATAGACTGGAGAAACTGTTTTTTTTCTCCTTAGAGCAGAGAAGGTTAAGAGGAGATTTGAAAGAAGTGTTTAAAATCATGACGGGTTTAGATAAAGTAAATAAAGAAAAACTGTTCCCATTGGCAGAAGGGTCGAGAACCAGAGGACACAGATTGGCAAAAGAACCAAAGGCAACATGAGGAAAAACTTTTTTACGCAGCAAGTAGTTATGATCTGGAATGTGCTGCCTGAAAGGATGGTGGAAGCAGATTCAATCATGGCTTTCAAAAAGGAATTGGATAAATACTTGAAGGGAAAAAATTTGCAGGGCTATGGGGAAAGAGTGGGGGAATGGGACTAACTGGATTGTTCTTACAAAGAGCCATTACGGGCTCGATGGGCTGAGTGGCCTCCTTCTGTGCTGTAACCATCCTATGATTCTACTGAAGAGTATGGGGAAAGAATGGAGAAATGGGATTGAATTAGATAGCTGTGATGTGGAGCTAATATTGTCACAGGTCTTCCTTTTTGCTGAAATTTCTATGATTCTATAGACAGTAATAATGTTTTTTCTGTTTTTATTTATTTATAGCTTTCTTCAGTTCTTATTCTCTCTTTTCAGGCCACGTGTACTGAACACCTCCTGGCTGTGCGGGCTCCATTTAGTACCCTCCATTTCTACATACTGTTATCTGGATTTGACACATTCAAAGGTAGCACACAAGGTGTCCATTTTCTTCAACAAATCATCCCATATTCTTGTGAACTTATTGGGCAATAAATACCTTGCACAAATCTTGAGTACATGGGTGAAGTCAATATCCATTTTAATTTTAGGTGTAGGAATGTATTCAGTAAAATCCCTATATTTACTGGAGAGCAACAGCTGAGAGGGCAGAGGGTCACAGATGGCCCAAGCACGTAGCGCGAGTACCCTCACCCTAGTTTCTTTAAAGAGTTCTGTAGTAAATTTATATTTTATATTGACTGTATATCGAATGCATTTTAGAACAGCATTTAACAGTTAATTTCTGCAGAGTATAAATTCTATTGCAGATTTGGAAATGTATTAAGGGTCTAATTAGTTGACTCCACGCTTTCAGTGGGGAGCCTTGCCCATCAGGAGTGCACATTGGAAATTCGGGCACATATTGCCTACAATTTTCTGACCACCTGGTCTGTAAATTGTGAGCAGTGCGTACCTGAATCACTTCTGGTGGGAATTGCAAAGTCGTAAAATTACTCCCTAAGTACTTGACAGGTTGAGGACAAATTTCCCTCCCAAAACTAAAAAAAAACAAAAGAAGGTAACAGGTACATGGAGCTTCAGTAAAGAAAACCAGTGCAGTTGGAAGTAACAGGCAACTATCAATATACTAAAGATTTAAGTAGTTTTTAAATTTGCGTTATGCAGTTTCAGTTTTTTTTTAATAAAATTAAAATATTCAAGAAATGGTCACATTACTTATTGAATCAAATTTTCAAACAAACAGTTAACATAACATTGACTGTCATAGTGCAAAGTTGTTGATAAGGAAAACTAATTGCATTAAATTGCTGAGCATTGATTTTCTTTCCTCTCCCCGAGCATAATCAGTGTAACCTTATACTGACCTCAGGTTCTTGTTCATGATGTTGGATAGGTACCATGCTGACCATCACAGCAGTTCCCAGAACTGTTAACAGGGCCATTTTGTGATCCGACACCTTGGCCTTTTGCCATACAACTGCCTGAAATATGATGGCAGAGAATCAAATTCTTATTACTAAATTTAGGTTTGTTTAGGTCAAGTCATATGCAGGTTTATATAATTTACAAGACTCCACAAAGGCTTTCTGTACTAAACATATATACTCCTTTCACCATACATATATATATTATATACACACACACACTCATGCAAAGCTTATCTCAACACTGTGTAATGATAGATGCTAACAGGAAATTCTGCATATAGCACAAGGCATTACTTCAGATATAGATTAAGGAGATGCAGAATATTAAGACAATCGAGATCTTTTTTCTCCACATATCTTGGATTAGTCAGATTCATAATAATTCAGAGCCAATCATAAAATTCAACTAAATTCCAGGTATTAGAAAAATATTGCCTGTTGATTTTGTAGGTATTTAAAGTGGCTGTCTTAAATATACTAGTTTCATAATGCTGTATCATCTACGTGTCTGGTAGATTTACAGAAACATCTGGACTGTAGGAAACAAAATGGCACAAAAATGAACCCGGTTCAATGAACTCAAAAAAAACTATATGTAAAATCGATTAGCAAGCATCAATGAGTTTCTGGGATTTCAAAATGAAAGCAATTCAGATCTTGGAACCATGCACAATTTCTGACTACAGTGATAAAAACAGTATTGTGACAAAGTAACGTCTGTACAAAATGGGATAACATCATTCACGTTCTGTGGTATTTATAAGCTGCCTAGGACCACGTGGCATTCACTCAATGAAGGAGCCTCTCTTGAGGAAAACATAACCTGAAAGTATAAATAAATGGCTTTGATTTTTGCACAAGGTTAAAATGTATTCTTATGCATTTCTTACAGGCTACAAGAATTAGGTCACTGGCTCAGTGTGAAACTAAAAATTACACTGTAAACTGGGACTTCCTTGATCTTTTACAAACCAGAGTGCAAATGATGACCTCTTCACTCACTCTCCCAAAATTTTATGGATGGTAATAAATATGATACAAGTATTTGATTGTTGACATTACAACTATCTTTTGTACATGGAGGAAAGAGAAAATTACATCCCATGACAAAGAGCTATCAATTCAACAAAACATTAAAAATTGGCTCAGACAAAAACAATTATGCTCGAGGAAAATACAGCTCATATTAGAATTATCTTACCCTGAAATGCATCATGTAAAATATACAGACAGCCTCATGTGTAAATTCAGAATGCAAACCATTTCTGATGTTACAAAAGTAAGCTACTCTGTTCAAATGTCAGTCTTTATTGCTGGCTACTATATTCCACATAATTTAGACTTTGTACAACAAAGGCAAAAAGGTTGCAGACATACACACACACGCTATACGCACATACAAACACACAAAGCAACAAAACAAATCATTTTGTTAAGAGGTTAATCTGTGAAATTCATTGGATTTAGTTTGACGACGTCCCAAATAGAAAGAGCAACTTTGAAACCTGAACATCAAAACACATGATACAAGATCTGCAGAGAAGTGCTGAATGACAGCTTTGGAATGAAGTAAGGATTTCTAATTAAAAGTTTATCATGTGAAAATTCTCTCTGAAACCATTTCAAGACAGATTACACAAAAAGTGTTGGTGTTTTTAAAACTAATAGTTTTTCTTTAAAGTAAATGTTATCTATTAAAGCCCTAAAATGAAGGGCTAAGCTCATTACCAATGTTTCCAAGAAACATTAGTAATTTACCCCAGTCAGCATTTACCACTGGTTGACATTTGTGCAGTGTCATCGTGATAGAATGAATGATTTATTTCCTACTGAGATCAATTTATTTCCAATGCCAGTAACTGGCCAGAAATGCTCCTCCTCCTCACATTGCTTGTTGGTTATCATCATCAATGCATGAAAAGTAACCTTAAAGATCTTTTCAGCAGATACATTTTTCATAAAACAAAATTCAGTTTATGGTAAGAAACAACGAAAACACATCTCAGAGGGAGTTTCTGATGAAGGCTCCAGGAATGGCATTAGCAATTGTCCTTCCAATCATTAGTCTGTGGTTCTAGAATATCCCGTTTTGGAATATGCACCCAATTTATGGAACAGACCAAACTAAAAATGTAAAGAAGACAGAAAAGAAGACAAAGTCTACTTCTAGTAACTTTGCTATTCAAATGACTTGGTCTTCATTTTGCTTTCTCAGTACCCCTAATAGAACAGTGTTGCTTGCCAGTCATCTACCCATGTCTAGAATAGAGAACAGCACATTCTACAGGAATTCTTGGGTAGATACCAAATTTGTTTTGGCTTCTGGAAAAATACTGCTCAGGCATTCTAGCAAATGAATCAAACAATTCAACAACAAAGGTTGTGCAATACTGCAGGAAAAACAAATGAACAAGCTATACCCTACAATTAATTAGAAGTTCAAATTTTTTTTAAAAATCTAAGTGCAAGTAAAATAAGTGTTTCTGCTTTACTACATAGAATTTACAGCACAGAAACAGGCCATCCAGCCCAACTTTTCTACACCGGTGTTTATAGTCCACATGAGCCTCCTCCCACTCTACTTCATCTAACCCTAACAACACATCCTTCTATTTCTTTCTCCTTCATGTACTTATCCAGCTTCCCCTTAAATGCATTTATGCTATTCGCCTCAACTACTCCATGTGGTAGCAAGTTCCATATTCTAACCACTCTCTAGGTAAAGAAGTTTCTTCAATCCCTTGCACTGAGGGACTTGTGCTGGTGAGTAGATTTAACATGCACATGGCTGCGTTATACTTGCTGCACACGCAGGGTGTTCTAATTTTATCCAAGATTTGGCACACCTCTATACACATGCTAGCATATATGTAACACACAATGCCATGTGTACAAAAAAGGCCATCTACCTGATGCCAGTTATTCAATCACTTCACTCATACCAGCCAGGTAAGTAAAACAGAATAGGTTTGTGTCCAATGTGGAAGTCACACTTTGGAATTTTTTTCCTTCGCGTATAATGATGCAGTTATAGCTAGGCTGGTCATTTCTTACTCTGACTGACTTCATTTTCTGTTGCATAAGTTTCTTCTCCTCTCCCCCTCCCTCTTTCGTATGGACAAAGTTAATAAACAGGTTAAAATTCTGTTTGTCAATGTCCAGAGCAGGAATGAGTTTTGACAGTCTGCTAGAAATTTCTTACACAAGCAGCTTTGCATAGTTGAAAATAAACTGTACAATAATAAGCAACCTTTCCTCTGGTCTAAAGTGATTAGGACTGATTTAGTCCTTAAGAATGCCAGCAACTTGATTACTGGGATAATGAATTAACTGGAAAGTATTTGTTCTTGAAATTTCAAAGAAGTTTCTTGAAAAAAGTTTTCCAATTCAAGATAGGGATCACACTGAAGTACTGCTGCCACCTACAGTATCCTGGTGAAATTTCATTTAAAAATGTGAAATATAAACAGGCCAGTTCTTATTTTGGTAATTTACCCGTTACATTTCAGTGATGCAGCCCAACATAGATAACAAAGGTATTTGAGAAATTTTGAGACCTCAAAAACAAAATGCGAAACTAAAATTCTTTATTTCCTGTTGGATTTCTGCATTCTTGTATAGATAGAGTAACGCAGTGGGTTAGGTACATTACAATTTTTCCTCTGGGACTTGGGTCCAAATTCATTCCTCACAACGGAGCAAATGTTTCCTTAGGTTTCTGTAGCCTGGAAATGACCCCTGTGCAATGGCTATGAGCAATTTCAAATCCCTTCCTGATTAAAAATCTGTTTCTCACCTATCAGTCGCCATTGCAACTTTTCTAGTCTATTCTATTTATACTGTATTATTATGGTTCAGTGCTCCTCTGAACTTTTCACTCTTGTTCTCCACAAACTGCAAATACCCTGTCCTACACACGTGCTCCTTTCTGTGTCTTCAATGTCTTGAAAGCAAGTCTTATTGCACTCTTACTCATTCTTTCCCAGGACCTGTAGAACTCCTGATTTCTCTCAGCTATTCCTTGTTTCTGTAATAGTCAGGTTTTTAAAATACAAGCTAGATGCCATCTAAATGGTTACTTCCTGATTTACCTCATCATCTTTTCTACTCTGTTCAACTTTGGTGGTGTCTTGGCCCTTCACCTAGGTTTCTAGTTGGTGCAGGTCCACAGCAAAAAAAGTTGCCCACTCTCTGGCACAAACAAACACGCTCATTCAGAAAAACGACAAGGATGTTTAGTGTGGATAGCAGAAAACTCACACTGATGCAGTAATTTCTTGGCAGCAAAGCTCCCTAAGATTGAGTTGTCAAAAATAGATTGACTGCTTCAAGAACTGATCTGCACGGAATGTCAACAATCTTAAGACAGTGATTTATGAATGGAAACTGAGCATAACCTTGGTGAAAAGGTCTTAAATATCTGCTGACCAAATACTTGTTCAGGGCAGTGTAACACATTCTTTCCTGTCAATGTTATATTTTACTGTGTTGTGATTCCAGATGGGATTTTTCTTCCCTTTAGAGAGAAATGTCTCAGCAATACTCAAAACAATGAAACACCAGCAGTGTTTCTATCAGACACTAATTGATATTTTAATTTTGGACAATCAGGGGGACACCAAATACTCAGGGCTGGGTGGCCAAATGGGTAAGACGACCATTTTTTACCTCTGGGTTTTGAATTTTGTTTTTAAAAATCGAGCCTAGAACAACAGGATACTTATGAAAGAAGAGATGGGAAAAGATCATCTGGTCTGTCATGCCGAGCCTATCCAGGCATGGTGCAGCCACTTACACCATTGACCCATTTCCCCTAATCAGGCAATCTCCTGAAACAGGTAAAAGCACGGAGGGGAAAAAGAAACATGCCAATTTAAGAAAACCTTTGGAAAATCCCTTTCCGACTCACTAAAGCAATCAAGCAAAGCTCCAGGAGACTACAGTAATCCATACCATCTCATAATCCCAGCTAATTAGTAATTTGCTCTCTATAATTTGAAATGTGCTCCTCTCTCTGGAACTTGTCTAGCTCCCTTTTGAAGGATAATATGGAATCCATACTCACTACGTGATTTTCCAATCTGTTCCAGAGGACAATGACGGAGAAAAAGACTTCCTAACATCAAACCCAAATTTTTGCTTAAGGATAAAAGTCTCCTCTCCTTACGGGCTATAAGACTCCAAAGTGAAAGGAGTTTCTAATAGGCAAAGGCTGACAGCACAAAACTACCCACAAGAATACAGAAAAATTCACACTATTGCAGTAGGAAGTCTCAGGAAGTTGCGGTTAAACTTACCGCTGGGGCAGAATAAAGGGAGCTGCTTTACAGAAGGGCTAAAGATATGTCTGTCTCATCAGTGCTTTTTATGCTGCTTCAAGCTATCGTAACAACATCTGTTGAAAATTGAACCCTACAACTTATCATCTATAAAGCTACCAAACACAAGGGCTAATACTGGAGAATGCAGAAATGTGTCCAACTCAAAGATCTCTTAAATAACTATAGTATTAGCCATAAAATTATTTCTCCCAAACAATGTTCCACACAATGCTGTGAATTTTACAAATACCGGCACAGGCATGATGGGTTGGATGGCTTCCTCCTGCGCTGTACCTACTATGGTACCTGTAGTGGGATGTACTTCAACAAATGTGTCGTATAATAGAAGTGCCTGCACCAATGCTGACTACTGAACTGTGTATTACACAATAAGCAAGGCAGCGAAGAGACTGTAATATGAAATATCAATATCCTCATTATAAATAGGGTTGGGTCAGATGCATTCACGTCATGACTCCTGTTAATGTCCCATTGCAAACAAACATGGGACTAAATCTGACAACACGCACCGAGACCGGATAAGAAGGTGTAGACATCGACATAAATGGCCCTCCTCAAGGGCTGAGCCAAAGACGCCATTCAAAATTGTCAGCTTCCATATAGGGGGGATTCTCTGCAGAGAAGGCTGACATTCTTTCTGGCATGAAAGCAGACATCATTTGCTTGCAAGAGATGCAGAGAAACAACAGCACTAAACATTCCTGGCATGCACATTGCGGTGTGGACATTAAAAGCAACATCTATGGCAACATGATACTTGTACATGACCAAAGGCTGCTGTGAAACACCATGGCATAACGGTATAATAATCTCCGATTTTAATCGCTCCACCATCGGCGGACGTGCCTTCAGCTGCCCAAGCCCTAAGCTCTGGAATTCCCTTCCTAAACCTCTCCGCCTCTCTCTCCTCCTTTAAGACCCTCCTTAAAACCCATCTCCTTTTGACCGCCTGTCCTAATATCTCCTTATGTGGCTTGGTGTCAAATTTTGTTGATAACGCTCCTGGGATGTTTTACTACGTTAAAGGCGTTATACAAATGCAAGTTGTTGTTGTGGTTGAACTCAACCAAATAGCAGTAGTTCACCTGGTTAACAGCTGACATGGCCAACCAACTTTCCTTAGCCAGAAAAATCATGCAACTTCAATAGTCACAACAACATCTGGCGATACTCCAACAATGACTACAATGCAGAAGAAGTTGACAAGTAGGCTGTGACAAACCACCTCACCTTGTTCGATGATCCCAAAGACAAATGTACCAATCATAGTGCACGTTAGAACCAGGGCTTCAATCTCAACCTAGCTTTTGTCACGTCTGATAATGCAGGCAACTTCAGAGGGGAGGTCATGAAAGTAATCCTAAGGTCACAGCGTAGACCAGTGTAAGTGACAATAAAGACTGCACTTCAACCCAGGGAAACAAAGTACTTGCTGGGATTCAACTTCAGAAAGGCTGACTGGGAAGGCCTTACCTCTGAATTGGATTAATCCATCTGTAATATTACTCCGACACATGATCGTTATGGAGAATTTGTCTCCCTGATGTGCAAGACTACCCAAAAATACATCTCATGGAGATGTCAGATACTATAGGGTTGATTTTCCAAGGGCGGCGGGATGGCAGCAGGGGGTGGGGTTGGGGGGGGGGGGGGGGTGATTTGCTGGTTCCAAACCCGGAAGGCAGTTGGGTTGACAGGCTGGCTCCGACAGGAGCTGCAACTCCGAAGTGGGGGAAAACAGTGAGAGAGACCTCATCAGCCGCTGTGAGAGTGTGTGGGGGAGGGGGAAGACATCGCTGGAGGGGGGAGGGGAGGGGGAAGACATCGCTGGAGGGGGGAGGGGGCACGTCGGACATCGCTGGAGGGGGGAGGGGAGGGGGCACGTCGGACATCGCTGGAGGGGGGAGGGGAGGGGGCACGTCGGACATCGCTGGAGGGGGGAGGGGAGGGGGAAGACATCGCTGGAGGGGGGAGGGGGCACGTCGGACATCGCTGGAGGGGGGAGGGGGCACGTCGGACATCGCTGGAGGGGGGAGGGGGCACGTCGGACATCGCTGGAGGGGGGAGGGGGCACGTCGGACATCGCTGGAGGGGGGAGGGGGCACGTCGGACATCGCTGGAGGGGGGAGGGGGCACGTCGGACATCGCTGGAGGGGGGAGGGGGCACGTCGGACATCGCTGGAGGGGGGAGGGGGCACGTCGGACATCGCTGGAGGGGGGAGGGGGCACGTCGGACATCGCTGGAGGGGGGAGGGGGCACGTCGGACATCGCTGGAGGGGGGAGGGGGCACGTCGGACATCGCTGGAGGGGGGAGGGGGCACGTCGGACATCGCTGGAGGGGGGAGGGGGCACGTCGGACATCGCTGGAGGGGGGAGGGGGCACGCCGGACATCGCTGGAGGGGGGAGGGGGCACGCCGGACATCGCTGGAGGGGGGAGGGGGCACGTCGGACATCGCTGGAGGGGGGAGGGGCACGTCGGACATCGCTGGAAGGGGGGAGGGGCACGTCGGACATCGCTGGAAGGGGGGAGGGGGCACGTCGGACATCGCTGGAGGGGGGAGGGGGCACGTCGGACATCGCTGGAGGGGGGAGGGGGCACGTCGGACATCGCTGGAGGGGGGAGGGGGCACGTCGGACATCGCTGGAGGGGGAGGGGGCACGTCGGACATCGCTGGAGGGGGGAGGGGGCACGTCGGACATCGCTGGAGGGGGGAGGGGGCACGTCGGACATCGCTGGAGGGGGGCATCGTTGGGGGGGCAGGAAGCCATCGGCGAGACATGGGGGGGGCGGAGGAGACATCGGAGCCGGGGAGATGCAGGTGACATCATTTGAAAGGTAGGTCTATTTATTTTTTTACGTTGTGAAATGTTATTTTATTTCATTTATTTACTTTATTTTTGATTGATCCGGCCTTTCACGCCTGGTTTCACAATTGCCAGCGGGACTTCCGGGTTCGGGAACGGCGCACGAAACTCGGAAGTCGGCGGGTTGGAGCCGGGATTCGCCCCCGCTCCAGATTTTTGCAATTTTCTTTGCGCACCTGCCCCCGACGCACCCGGGCTTCCATTTGAAAATTGAACCCTGTATGTGCCTAGGCTTTCAGAACAAATGAGCCAACAATATAAGAGATAGTAAGAATTGTTTGACTCAGATATTTTCAGTGAGAAACCATTAGGCTTGAGTAATGCTCATGAGAGAGATCGGAAAGGGGTGTTGTGACTGCTGGAGGGAGTTGATTCAAACAACAGACCTGTAGCTGAAAATCATAGGCCACCATTCACAAGCCGAACCCTGATGGACAACAATCAAAGCGCATCGCAGTCTCTCCCAACGAAGTCGCACACTTACTCATTTTAAACGGCAAGAAAGCCCATAAAGTACAATACAAAACAAAATAAATCAAGCAGGAACTCCACTCACTCCTCAGAGACAACAACGTCCACAATGAACAGCTCAACATTTAAGAGGTAAAAATAGCCATAAAATTCCCCTGAAATGGGGAAAGGCAGCTGGACTTGATGAAATATCTACTTGAAGTATTACTAGACTTTGGGACAGGAGCTCAGAAGTGACTACTTGAGTTTTTCAATTCTTGCATGGAGACAATGCAGATACCCAGGCTGTGGAGTCAGACCAAGGTGGTTGCAATATTCAAACAGCATAAAGACCCCAACCCTGCAGAGAGTATCCTTACTCTGCTCAACCAACAAGAGTTGGTTATATGAGCGGATGATAATGGGTAGAATTGCACCAATAGTGGAAGGGCAGCGAACTGAAGATCAAGCTGGTTTCCGTCCAGGACGTTCATGTTATGGGCAAGTTGCAACTCAATACATTGAAGATGGCTTCAAAACTTGGAAAATTACATGGCGAGTAAAATCAGACAGGGTGTAAAATGGGTGTCCGACCTGAACCCGCCGCATTCCTGCCAGATGGATCAGGTTAAAATCACGGTGTCAGTAAGTCAACATATAGAGAAAACTGATTACACTGTGGACACCCTAGGATCTGGGAGCCCCAGTTTGAAAACTTACGTACAAATTTAATGTAAACTTGTAAACTTAAAATAAGTGTGTTTATTCTGAACACAGAAATTATTTAATCTTGAAATGTTTTGAGCAATTATCTTTTAAAACATGAAGTGTCTCGAAAACAATGAAAATGTGAAACAAAACAAATAAAAAAAGCAGAACTGTGGCATGAAATTTCTGATCTACTAAAGGGGTCCTGCGGCTAGTTAGATAGGACAAGGTCCTAGTAGAGCCACTCTGTTCGCAAGATTGTTTTAGCAGAAGCTAGTGTGGAAGGTGCGGCAAACAAGCAGGTCTTCTATAACTTATACATTGCTGGTGAAACTCTGTATAGGTGTGTGGTAACGAAATCACTTCATCTGCTTTACAGACTAGAGCAGGAGTGAATCGGCCACTCTGCCAGAAAGAAAATTATGAATCAAGATTTTGAAACAACTGTGCATTTGCAGTTATTTGTCGGTTACTACAAATGCTGTACACGCCACACCATTGAAGCCCAGAACTGTTGTTGATTACGTAAACAAAAATGTGAGAAATCACTTACCCCAACCTAAAGACCAAGTAACTATTGCCAAGATTTTAAATAGTCATTTATAGATACAGCACAATTGCTTGTAAAGTTAATTTGTTTCTTCAACTCAATCAACATGAATTTTAGGGACAGACTACAGGTGCTATGCTGTGGAAGTTCTTAAGTACACTCATGAGGCAACACTCACTTAACAGAAAGTGTTACTTACTAATTCCGGTTATGGTTCCTAATGAAATCATACCTAATGTCACTCGATTCTGCAACAATGACCCACTTCCTCTGAGGAAATGCACTTCAAAAGCTCAATAAGAGTGAAGCACACCAATGTTCGAATGTGCTGTACCACCAAGCAGTAGAACACTGCCAGCATTATACACACAAAGAACACCCAATCTTGGCTATGCCTTCAGTGGAAGGTGTCAAGCAGAACGCAAGTGCTGTTCCAGAAGGATTAAGAGGGAAAGGGGCAAAAAAAAAGGGGGGAAATTACCAGGTATGAACCTCTTAGCAACTGGCTCAAGGCTTGCATTGGCAGAGGCCCGAGAGCTGGTTGCATGCCCATACTCAGTGATTTGTAGGATGGAATCCTGAGTGACAGAACTCATTCTAGGTGATTATTCTCAATGAATTTCAGCTAATCTAAGACATCCATCGGCAGATTTTGCTCCATTCATTAATTTGAACAAAGTAAATGAATACAAGTAGGAAACAGTATCCCTTGCTTTATGCTCTCATATATGTTTTCATTAAAATTAGCAAATAGAGGAACATACACCAGTGGTGTAACATCACACTGCAGTTAAACCATCAGGCATAATCCCCATATCTAGTATCAGTAATATTTCCAATCAGGAAAAATATAGAAACATAGAAAATAGGAGCAAGAGTAGGCATTGCCCTTCGGGCCTGCTCCGCCATTCAAAATGATCATGGCTGATCGTCTAACTCAGTACCCTGTTCCCGCTTTTTCCCCATATCCCTTCATCCCTTTAGCATTAAGAGAAATATCTATCTCCTTCTTGAATACATCTAAAGACTTGGCCTCCACTGCCTTCTGTAGTAGAGAATTCCGCAGGTTCACCACCCTGAGTGAAGAAATTTCTCCTCATCTCAGTTCTAAATGGCATACCCCGTATCCTGAGACTGTGACCCCTGGTTCTGGACTCCCCAGCCATCGGGAACATCCTCCCTGCATCTAGTCTGTCTGGTCCTGTTAGAATTTTATATGTTTCGATGAGATCACCTCTCATTCTTCTATACTCTGGTGAATATAGGCCTAGTCGACACAATCTCTCCTCATACATCAGTCCTGCCATCCCAGGAATTAGTCTGGTAAACCTTCGTTGCACTCCCTCCATGGCAAGGACATTCTTCCTTAGATAAGGAGACCAAAACTGCACACAATACTCCAGATGTGGTCTCACCAAGGCCCTGCATAACTGCAGTAAGACATCCCTGCTCCTGTACACAAATCCTCTTGCAATGAAGGCCAACATACCATTCACCTTCCTAACTGCTTGCTGCACCTGAATGCTCGCTTTCAGTGACTGGTGTACAAGGACACCCAGGTCTCATTACACCTCCCCTTTTGCCAATCTATCACGATTCAGATAATAATCTGCCTTTCTGTTTTTACAACCAAAGTGGATAACCTCACATTTATCCACATTATACTGCATCTGCCATGTTCTTGCCCACTCACCCAACTTGTCTAAATCACATTGGAGCCTCTTTGCATCCTCCTCACAGCTCACATTCTACCCCAGCTTTGTGTCGTCTGCAAACTTGGAAATGTTACATTTAGTTCCCTCATCCAAATCATTGATATATATTGTGAATAACTGGGGCCCAAGCACTGATCCCTGCGGTACCCCACTAGTCACCGCCTGCCACCGGAAAAAGACCCGTTTATTCCTACTCTCTGTTTGTTGTCTGTCAACCAATTCTCAATCCATGCCAGTATATTTTATTTTATTAATTCATGGGATGTGGGCGTCGCTGGCGAGGCCGGCATTTATTGACCATCCCTAATTGCCCTTGAGAAGGTGGTGGTGAGCCGCCTTCTTGAACTGCTGCAGTCCGTGTGGTGAAGATTCTCCCACAGTGCTGTTAGGAAGGGAGTTCCAGGATTTTGACCCAACGACGATGAAGGAACAGCGATATATTTCCACGTCGGGATGGTGTGTGACTTGGAGGGGAACGTGCAGGTGGTGTCGTTCCCATGTACCTGCTGCTCTTGTCCTTCTAGGTGGTAGAGGTCGCGGGTTTGGGGGGTGTTGTCGAAGAAGCCTTGGCGAGTTGCTGCAGTGCATCCTGTGGATGGTACATACTGCAGCCACGGTGTGCCGGTGGTGAAGGGAGTGAATGTTTAGGGTGGTGGATGGGGTGCCAATCAAGCAGGCTGCTTTGTCCTGGATGGTGTCGAGCTTCTTGAGTGTTGTTGGAGCTGCACTCATCCAGGCAAGTGGAGAGTATTCCATCACACTCCTGACTTGTGCCTTGTAGATGGTGGAAAGGCTTTGGGGAGTTAGGTGGTGAGTCACTCGCTGCAGAGTACCCAGCCTCTGACCTGCTCTTGTAGCCACAGTATTTATATGGCTGGTCCAGTTCAGTTTCTGGTCAATGGTGACCCCAGGATGTTGATGGTGGGGGATTCGGCGATGGTAATGCCGTTGAATGTCAAGGGGAGGTGGTTAGATTCTCTCTTGTTGGAGATGGTCATTGCCTGGCACTTGCCTGGCACGAATGTTACTTGCCACTTATCAGCCCAAGCCTGGATGTTGTCCAGGTCTTGCTGCACGTGGGCTCGGACTGCTTCATTATTTGAAGGGTTGTGAATGGAACTGAACACTGTGCAATCATCAGCAAACATCCCCATTTCTGACCTTATGATGGAGTATATTCCCCTCAATCCCATGTGCTTTAATTTTACACACTTACCTCTTGTGTGGGACCTTATCAAAAGCCTTCTGAAAATCCAAATACACCACATCCACTGGTTCTCCCCTATCTATTCTACTAGTTACATCCTCAAAAAACTCCAGTAGATTTGTTAAGCAAGATTTCCCTTTCATAAACCCATGCTGACTTTGTCCAATCCTGTTAATGCCTTCCAAGTGTTCTGTTATCACATCTTTTATAATAGACTCTAGCATTTTCCCCACTACTGATGTTAGGCTAACTGGTCTGTAATTCCCTGTTTTTTCTCTCCCTCCTTTTTTTCAATAGTGGGGTTACATTTGCCACCCTCCAATCTGTAGGAACTGTTCCAGAGTCTATAGAATTTTGGAAGATGATCACCAATGCATCCACTATTTCCAGGGCCACTTCATTTAGTACTCTGGGATGTCGATTATCAGGCCCTGGGGATGTCAGCCTTTAGCCCCATTAATTTCCCTAGCACTATTTTCTTACTAATACTGGTTTCCTTCAGTTCCTCCCTCTCACTAGACCCTTGGTTCCCTAACATTTCTGGGAGGTTATTTGTGTCCTCCTTTGTGAAGACAGAAGCAAAATATGTGTTTAATTGTTCTGCCATTTCTTTGTTCCCCGTTAGAATTTCTCCCATTTCTAGCTGTAAGGGACCTACATTTGTCTTTACTAATCTTTTTCTCTTGACTTATTTATAGAAGCTTTTACAGTCAGTTTTTATGTTCCCTGCTAGTTTACTCTCATACTCTATTTTTCCCCTCTTAATCAATCTCTTTGTCCTCCTTTGCTGAATTCTAAACTGCTCCCAATACTCAGGCTTGCCACTTTTTCTGGCAATTTTATATGTCTCCTCTTTGGATCTAATATTATCCCTAATTTCTTTTGTAAGCCACGGTTGAGCCACCTTTCCTGTTTTATTTTTGCGCCAGGCAGGAATGAATAATTGTCGTAATTCCTGCACACATTTTTAAAATATTAGCCATTGCCTATCCACCGTCATCCCTTTTAGTAAAGTTCCCCAATCTATCATAGCCAACTCGCATCTCATATTTTCGTAATTTCCTTTATTTAGATTCAGGACCCTAGTTTTGGATTCAACTACTTCACTCTCCATCTTAATGAGGAATTCTATCATGCTATGATTGCTCTCCCCTAACGGACCCCGCACAACAAGACTGTTAATTAATCCTTTCTCATTGCACAATACCCAGTCTAGGATCGCCTGTTCTCTAGTTGGTTCCTCAACGTATTGGTCTAGAAAACCATCACGTACACACTCCAGGAATTCCTCCCCCACAATATTATTGCTAATTTGGTTTGACCAATCTATATATAGATTAAAGTCACCCATGATTATAGTTGTACCCTTCTTGCATGCGTCTTAAAATAAATAAATCAGCTAATGTCTTGTGCTTGCATCTCTTACGTCTTTCCATTAGAAAACAGATTTTTTTGGAGGACTTGTGGAAAAATAACATTTTGGGTTTCAACAGCTGCTCATTACAGGATGAAATATTTTAAAGCTTGCAATACACCTTATGATCACTCCCTTGATACTGAAAATAGTAGATATGCACCAACAATTAAAAAAATGCAAATAACTTTTCCTTACCTTATTATGTGTGAAAATAATCCTAAGGTCTGGTTTTATTATGCCATATGCCATTAGGAGGTCTTGAACTTTTTTCAGCTCATCTTTGCATTTTTTGACAGTAGAGTAAAACTGTTTTCTTACAGGGATATTCTTAAAAAGTTTGCTCACAGTCACAGTCGTTCCTATAGACGTGAGTGACAGTAAATTGAAATTAGCAACAGACAAAAAGTGGAACCAAGCACCGAGAAACCTTATAAAGTTCCATCTAGTGGTAGAAGTGTGTAGCTGCAGACATGACTGTGTTACAGAATGGTGATGGTCAAGAACATAAGAAATAGAGCAGGAGTAGGTCATACAGCCCCTCTAGCCTGCACCGCCGTTCAATAAGATCACGACTGATCGTCTACCTCAACTCCACTTTCCTGCCCTATCCCCATATCCCTTGATTCCCTTAGTGTCCAAAAATCTATCGATCTCAGTTTTGAATATACTCAACGACAGAAAATCAACAGCCATCAGATAGAGAATTCCAAAGATTCACAACCCTCTGAGTGAAGAAATTTTCCTCATCTCGGTCCTAAATGGTAGGCCCCTTATCATGAGACTATGACCCCTAGTTCTAGACTCTCCAGCCAGGGGAAACAACCTCTCAGTATCTACCCTGTCAAGCCCTCCAAGAATTACAGACGTTTCAATGAGATCACATCTCTTTCTTCTAAACTCCAGAGAGTGTAGGCCTATTCTACTCAATCGCTCCTCAGAGGACAACCCTCTCATCCCAGGAATCAATCTAGTGAACCTTCGCTGCACCCCCTCTAAGGCAAGTATATCCTTCCTTAGGTAAGGTGACCAAAACTGTACGCGGTTACATAGTACACAAAATGTACACAATCAAATAAGGATTATGTGACATACAAGCTTAAAATAGTATGTAGATATAAATTGAAAAGCTCAAAAATTGTGCAAGTTTCAAAATCCACAAGAATAAAATGACGCTAAGTTGAGGTGTAATTAACCTCTTAATTCCTTTATAGTCTGCTTTTTGGTCTCCTATGCATATAATTTCTGTACCGCCTTTTAATATCTATCACACTTTCATGTTTTAAGATGATATACAAGTATCAGCCTTGGCTCAGTGTCAGAACTTTTCTCTTTGAGTCAGAAGGTTGCAGGTTCATGTCCCACACCAGAACCATAAGCACATAGGCTGACACTCCAGTGTAATACTGAGGTAGCGCTGCATTGTTGGAGGTGCCGTTTTTCAGATGAGACGTTAAACCAAGATCCCGTCTGCCCTCTCAGGTGGACTTAAAAGAGCCCATGGCACTTTTCGAAGAAGAGCAGGGGAGATTTCCCCAGTGTCCTGGCCAATATTTATCTCTCAACCAACATCACTAAAACAGATTATCTGGTCATTATCTCATTGCTGCGTACAATTTGGCGGCCGCATTTCCCTGTATTACAAAAGTGACTACACTTCAAAAATGTACTTCATTGGCTGTAAAGTGCTTTGGAACGTCCTAAGGTCGTGACAGGCGCTATATAAATGCAAGTTATATCTTTTTTTATATTTTTAAAAATGACTACATAGAGCACAGAGATATAACTGAACCTCTGTATTCTGAAAAGATCTGTAAATCATCTCGCAAAATGCAACGTTATCTGAAGCCCCAAATTAATCTATGCCCTTATTATTAACATCCAATCATCCTAAATGTTGCTTCAAGATGTTTCCAGCTGTTATTATTTTTCAATAAGTTGCAGAAAAATTAAATGTTATCTGAATTCTTTTCAAAGTTTGTTACAACTGTTAAAGATCCAAAGTTAAGATCTGAACCCTCTGAATTACTGAAGTCCAAGACACGACTATAGACACAGAATCACATCCTCTCTGTAAAAAAAAACTTTAGAATACCTTGTCCCATGTGAGAAGGCTTCTGTGAAATGATGTGTCCCGCGCTGTCCAAAGTATACTGTGTACTCACTTCATCAGCAGCAGTCTTAGTGGTGACGATAACCTGGGAAAAAGCGAAACTGGATGGCATTTTGTGTAAATCCTTTACAGAAATATTGACGGTAATCCCCAATGACTCAATGGATAAATGCAATGCCTTGTGTAGAACTGTGCTTTACAGACCAGGAGGGTCGCAGGTTTAATGGCTGGTTAATGCTGAGTTGTGGGACCGGGTGCTACAGTTAGCCTCAGTGCCCATGGATTAGGAAAAATAAATCAGCCAGCAGTCATGCCCTGATTATTATTCAGTTGGAAGGTTTGTGAATGTGGATGTCATGTGAGTATAGGATCAGGCTCAACTGTTATGTGCCACCACCCCAGGCAATCAGCCCACCAACACTCACGGTCTTGTCACGCACATGAAGAACGCTGCATGATCGAAGTGCCAGAGCACCTGTAGAACTGTACCCCAGCATGAGTCAACACATTGAGCGTACTGTATGCGTACTGTATCCCATCACAAGTTAACACGTTGAGCGTACTTGTGGGACTGTACCCCATCCAGAGTCAGCAACTGCAAGACTCAACCCCAGAATGAGTTAGTACCCTGCAAAGAGAAAATTGGATGCAGGAGGGGGTAGAAATATTCAAGACAGTTTTCAACATTCTCTTTTATCTGCTTTGGCTAAAATTTGACCTTTTTCAACCTCTGCACACAGGCAGAGGTTCCTGACAAAGGATAAACGGCCTAAAATACGGTTGTGATTTACAATGGGTTCACCAATTACTTCAATAATTCCCTGGTTACACAGAATCTGCAATAATTCTTCAACAATTTGAAAGCACTCATTGAGACTTCCACATGCCAGTGAGCTACTATTTCCAACAATTTTTGTGGCTGCTCATCATTTGCTTTATTAAGAAAATGAGTTTAATGGAAAGTTAACAACATCTTAGAAACAATGATTATACACAGAGAAAACTCTAGTGACTGAACAAAGCATTCCTGTTAGAGCATAATTTTACTAAGTATTCAAGAAAATTCTGGTTTATCATTAAACAATGTCAAATCCAAAGTAATTTGGATTTTATGGAGGTGATTTTAAACCCAAAGAATGGTTGGGTTGGGGGCAGGTGGGAGTTGAAAATAGTTGCTTTATTGGGTTGCAACTGCAAAATTTTCAGACTTTGCATTCCCAGTGGGAAGCCTGTACTTTTACACGCTGACGTTAAACCCAGAAATAAAGCCAGGTTGCAGTCGCGACCCAAAAAACAACTATTTTCAATTCCCACCTGCCCCCAACCCACCTGTTCTTGGGGTTTAAAATCAGCCCCTATAACTCAATTGCTTCTTTCAGTTTTGTGTAACCTCTAGCATGAGGCCCTGTCTGTCTTTCAGGAAGACGTAAAAGACCCCATGGTACTATTTCGAAGAAGAGCAGGGGAGTTCTCCCCGGTGTCCTAGACAATATTTATCCTTCAACCAACATCACTAAAACAGACTATCTGGTCATTATCTCGTTGCTGTTTGTAGGACTTTGCTGTGCGCAATTTGGCTGCCACGCTTCCTACATTACAACAGTGACTACACTTCAAAAGTGCTTCATTGGTTGTAAAGCGCTTTGGAACGTCCTGAGGTTGTGAAAAATGCTATATAAATGCAAGTTCTTTCTTTCTATAACATTAAAGAGATTATTTTAGGTTATTTTCAAAATATGACTGCGCACCTGGATAGTTATATAACAGCCGGTGTGAACTTTTCATAGAATGACACAGCTCAGGAGGCTATTCGGCCCATCATGCCTGTGCCAGCTCTTTGAAAGAGCTATCCAATTAGCCCCACTCTCCTGCCTTTTCCCCATATCCCTGTAAATTTTTCCCCTTCAAGTAATTATCCAATTCCCTTTTGAAAGTTATCATTAAATCTGCTTCCACCACCCTTTCAGGCAGTGCATTCCAGTTCATAACAACTTGCTGCGTGAAAAAAATCTCATCTCTCCTCAGATTCATCTGCCAATTACCATAAATTACTTTTAATTGAAGTGAGACTACCTAATGGTGGTGGTTTCGTAACCCTTTTATTGGTGCACTCTAGAGTCAGCTCACTGATCTGGCTCCCAATTTATACTGCTACTTTTGCATCATTGCTTCATAAAAATGTGGAATAAGTGCATTTTTAGATACTATACTGCATCCGATTTTCATTTTATCCCATGCAATGAGACAACTGGTTTTCTCTAATTCTTTCCATAGCTGTACAACAATCAACACCCTAAATTGCTACCAAAGCAATCTGAATGTGGCATCCTTGATAGTTTTAGATAAACTATCACTCTCTTACCTCAGACACAGCACAGATAGAACCCAAAGCTTCACCACGAAATCCATACGTTTCTAGAGCTTCCAAGTCCTCATGATGACTGATTTTAGATGTGTAATGCTTGAGTCCCATGACAGGGGTATCAACAGCTTTGATTCCATCTCCATTATCTCGTACCTCAATTCTGTCAAACCCATTGTTTTCCTGTTTCATGGACAGACAAAGAGCCATGAATAGTTATTTTAGTTTTATTATAAATTTAAATTAGGTTTATCAAGAATAAATGCAAAATCCCCTTCAAATGCAGCAAATGAGTCCTAGTTATAAAGTACTCAACAACCAAACAGCTTATGAGAATAACAGTTAAGACTTATACCACCAAAAGATATGCCACAATAGAGAATGCTGCAGTCTACATACGTACCTCATGTGAGTATTCAGTACAATGAATAAACTAGCAGGAAACATCACTAAGTTCTGAATGTGTATCCCATTTTAAGTGTTAGTGTACTTAGGAAACAAGATGATGAACACAGTTAAGGTATAATTTCTTCACGAAGAGGACAGTAAATATGTGGAATACCCTCCCTGGGGAGGCAGTGAAAGTAGAAAATGATATGTTTTATGAAGGTGATGGATAAATGTTTGGTAGACAGGACTACTGAAAGATATCAGAGGTGAGGTGGGATAAAACGTCTGTGACCTTTGAGACCAGCCCATTGGTTGGAGGTGGTTGCTTCCGGTCCTCTAGTCCTATCTTCCTTAGCAAACTGGGACGTACTCGGGGAGAGGAGGGTGAGGAGTGTTAGTTCAAGTCTGCCTATTGCGGCGTATGAGTTACCACGCTCTCCTAGAGTGTGCTTGATTGCCCTAGGAGGCGGGGAGGAATGTCTCCAAAATTTTTCTTGAAGTTGACCACAGGTGCTTTTTGTCTCATCCAGGAGTTAGCATGTCTAGCGGGTGGGTTGGGCATAAGGTTCCACCATCTAGTGGATAGGGTGAATATGGTTCCAAGCTGCAAGTGTGGTGTACCAGGCACAAAATCCTGAAATCAGTAGTGGGATAGAGCGCAGTAGATATGGCTGTGATGTTAATACACTGTATGATACTAGGTGGTACAGTAGGATCTAACACAGTAGTCGATTTATTATGACAGATCTTTTGTAGTACAAAAAAACTGAAAGGCCATAATTAGTCACTTTTCTAGAACAGATATTCAGTTAAAGAAAAATATTAATTTATTGTAATTCCTTAATAATTGATAAATGTAAGGGATCAAATATTAGGAGGCTTGTTCTTGTGGATGATACCAGCAAAGGAACTGGAATCTCATTGATCGTCTGTTATTCTTATGAAGTCATTGGCTTCATAAGGTAACTAATATTTTACCATCTAATTTTATTTTCATTGGTGCCAAGTATCAATGTGAAGGATTGTACAGATACATTAAAATATTGAAGTCAATTGAATAAATCATATTTTGACAAAATAACCCAACAACGCGCAATCTACAAAATTTCTTTGTTGCTGCATTGTGAGTTGGTAAGTAATAAAAACAGCCAAATTCAACAATTGAATAATAGTTGTTCCATTGAGTTAGTTATCACTGACTTTTAGAAAATTTCTCAGTTTAACTCGGAAAATAATACACATTTTAAGTAAACTTTTTCTAATAAAGCTAACAATCTAGACATATATGTTACAAAACCTGTTTTTCACTACCCTATAAGAATGGGATTCTCCACAAATATGTTATTACAAGGTCTCAGAGAATTCAGGGTAATGCTGTCACTATTGGAAAGATCTAGTAAAATTCTTTCTAATTTTAGGCATTTTTCAAATGACAGTACATGAACTGATTTGGGACAACATTCTGGGGGAAAAAATATTTTTTTTTCAATTACTTTCATTTCTAACCAATACAGAACGTGATTTCTGCTGAGCTAAAATGAGTCTTGACTGGGAAAATAAAAGCAATGCCACTTACTAATTTTACTTCAATGCTTGTTGCATTAGCATCCAAGGAGTTTTCCAGAAGCTCCTTCACTACGTTAACAACAGAGGAAATTGTCTGAGAGCTCGAAAGAAGTCGAATGGTCGCCGGTGGTAGCTGTTGCATGATGGCTTACTGAACCAACTCAAGCCTGTAACAAGAAAATATGGGCTTCTTCAGATTACCAAGGGAAAACAGGCAAAACCATTCATTAATTGTTGTTTTCCTTATGTTTATCCCAAAACTTTGTTTTCTACAAAGACTTATATTATGAGCATACTCACGTATGGCCTCCTCTGCAACTAAAGCTATCCACAACTCTCTCTACTGCTGCTGTGCAATAGCTGATGCAGAATATATTCTCCTTCTCCCACTATACTGGCAGTAGTTTAATGTTCTATTCAAGATTCATCTATAATCTTGTTGTTGAGGGAAAGAATCATTTTGTGAACATAGAATACTTATACTGGTTACTCTGCTCATTATTGGGCCATAGTTATAGGCTAGAAGGAACCCAGGGCAAAATACAGATATTAGAGGCATAAGTACACGACGACATTTAGGTGCTGAAATTACCCCCACTATATAAAAAAAATTGCAATTCCTTCCCAGTAGATGGAGTTCCAAATTTTAGAAATAAGTACTTTTAAGTTTTTTCATCTACAGGCCAAGAGAACCATGTTTATAACTGTGGTTTTAATTGGTAGCTGTGGAACAAAACATGGTGTGACAGAGAGACTGATTTGCAAAATTTTTCCTTATGTTTATTAATCATTACAAAATATTTTTTGCCAGTTTTCCCAACCAGGAGCATGGCAAGTAAGTTATGCAGAGAGACTAGAGAAGCTGGGATTGTTCTCCTTAGAGCAGAGAAGGTTTAGGGGAGATTTAATAGGGGTGTTCAAAATCATGATAGTTTCTCCTTATTTACATTATCAAAACCTATTTCCATTGGCAAAAGGGTCGGTAACCAGAGGACACAGATTTAAGATGATTGGCAAAAGAACCAGAGGGGAGATGAGGAGAATTTTTTTTACGCAGTGAATTGGTATGATCTGGAATGCACTGCCTGAAAGGGTGATGGAAGCAGATTCATTAGTAACTTTCAAAAGGGAATTGGATAAAAACTTCAAAAGGAAAACAATGCAGGACTACGGGGAAAGAGCAGGGGAGTGGGATTAATTGGATAGCTCTTCAAAGAGCTGGCACAGGCACGATGGGCCGACTGGCCTCCTCTGTGCTGTATAATTCTAAGTTGCTCCCAGGTCACTGAAACTAATCATCTGCTGTATAGTGTGCAATGGGGTTGGATCTTCTAATTTGACTTCCCTCTCCATGGGCAGGGGTGTGAAAGTACTTATTCCCCATTTGGCACCTCCCTTGATAACCTGAATGAGAGTCATTCATTATATGGGATATAGTTGTTGTGAACATACAATTCTTACACTCTGGATCAGCAATATGAAAAAAGGATTGCAATTAATGCCAGCCACATGATGCTGATACCACTCCAACTATATCAACTAGTTGGCAGTTCATTTTTTTTTCATATTACTGCATTATTTCACTTTAAAATTATTGACTGCAAGGCTCATTTCCACTAGCTATTCCAGCTCTTTGAGAACTGTATGCAGTTTCACAACATGTTTAGGAGAGCAAATTACTGTAATTAATAATGTTGTATGAACACCTCGGCTGATGGATACATTCTCTTTCCCTTTCTCCTCCTCCAACTAGACCAGTAATCCTTTGCTTGTTCAATATACCATAAAATGTTGAGTTGAGCCCATTTAAGACCAATTCTTATTTACTTTACCTGACAATGGACATTATTATTTCACTCGGTAATCAATGCAAGGATTTATTTTATAAACAGACAATTTTTGAACAGACTATACGTGGCCTTTTTAATCTGGAGGTGCACCAATATAGGTTGCAACTGGTCACTGTTGATAGATGGTCTGAATTCACTATGTATTATTTACTTTTTTCAAAATCTGAAGATATTTAATGTAAGTTCAAAAAACAGTTAAATCCTGTCTCAAATCACCTACACAAATAGGAGACTGAGAATCATCTGTGCTTCCAGTAAATGTTAGCAATCAAAGCTGTTGGTTTGTTTAGTTCTTATTGACTTGGTTATTGTTTTAATTAAATTATTATTTTTCAAAAAGATCCTGTTCATATAGGGATTAGATTGATAAGACAGTGGTACAGGAATGAAGACAGATTGCTATTTTAAATGGGATTTAATTTTTGGATTGTAACATTTCATAACCCATGAATGCCCTATGCCATGTGTACCAATGCAGACAGGTTAATTACAGAAGGCTGCTTCAAATTATTTTAATTTGCAGTATGTTTGAACTCTTATGTTACACTGCACAGAGTCAGGACAGCTGACTTTTTCTGTCAATATAACTCCTTTTGTTACAGCAATAGCGTAAAGCAACCGTAGAAGTTATGTTCACAGGAATCAATGTGCTAAAGTCAAGGATACAAGCACAATGCAAGTTACCTAAAACTTATCCATCTATCCTAATATATAATGCTGAAACATGGACATTACTTGCTAAACTATCTCTTTTCTAGAGATTTTCCAGAATGAATGCCTAAGGCACATTAAAAACAGGACATGAAATGTCTAAAAAAACAAGCCTTGTGGTCAACTAATTCTCCATGAATTGCTAAGGCATCAGGCGTGCTGGCTTAGGCATGTTTGCAGAATTGATGGAAAATTAATTGACTAAAAATCACTTTATTAAGATAGAGAGATATATATATTTTAAAGTACTTAACAGTCACTCAGGTGGCATTGTACAGATTTGCAACAGAAATAAGCATCAGACAATAAATTAAGTGCAGCCAGTTTTGATAAGAATAAAATATGCTGGAGTTACACAGCAGCTCTGAAAGCACCCAAAAAGAAAAAAAAACAAGCTAATGTTTCAGCTGGAGATTTTCATCAGAATGATATAGGATGACTAGAAGGCTCTTCAAAGGACCGACCAAACGAAAGAGGGAGGGGAGAACAACGGACAGTGGTTAGGAGTACAGATGTGCTAGCTACCATTACAAAGAGACAGATACTAGATGAATAGCCTATAACCAGATGTAAAAAGATGAAAAATCCTCATCATTCACAAAAGGCATCTCAGCCGGGCTTGCAAAGGTATGAGGACAAAATGTGAGTAAAATAGCTCCAGAATGGAAGGATCTGTGGTGAAATTTAAATGGGAGACTCTTGCAGGAAAACTAGCTGTGGTCTGAAGTTGGTAAAGAAGGTTCAGACCACTAACCCTTAAGTTTGCATTGAGCTTGGTGTGTACAGTCTAGGAGGCCAAGACAGAAAGTTCTGAGTGAGATACGAAGGGGCAAGTTGAATTCTTGGCAAAGCGATCACCTAATTGGTTTGTTCTCCCCAATATATAGGTGACTGAACAATTAGCAGCAAACACAGCAGACTAGATTGTCTCATGTGGATTGGGTGTTTGGGACCAGAGATAATGGCATGTAAAGAAGCAAATGAACTACTGGTGCATGTATCATAGTATCATATCATATGAGGTACAGCTCAGGAGGGGGCTATTCAGCCCATCATGCCTGTGCTGGATCTTTGAAAGAGCTATCCAATTAATCCCATTCCCCTGTTCTTTCCCCATAGCCCTGTAAATGTTTTCCCTTCAAGTATTTATCCAATTCCCTTTTGAAAATTACTACTGAATCTGCTTCCACCACCCTTTCATGATGTGGCGATGCCGGTGATGGACTGGGGTTGACAATTGTAAACAATTTTACAACACCAAGTTATAGTCCAGCAATTTTATTTGAAATTCACAAGCTTTCGGAGGCTTCTTCCTTCCTCGGGTGAATGTTGTGGAAATCCACAACATTCCACAACATTCACCTGAGGAAGGAGGAAGCCTCCGAAAGCTTGTGAATTTCAAATAAAATTGCTGGACTATAACTTGGTGTTGTAAAATTGTTTACAATTGACCACCCTTTCAGGCAGTGCATTCCAGATTATTACAACTCACTGTGTAAAAAAATGTTTCTTCATGTTGCCTCTGGCTCTTTTGCCGAACTCCTTAAACCTGTGTTCTCTGGTTATCGACCCTTCTGCCACTGGAAACCGTTTCTCCTTATTTACTCTGTCAAAACCGTTCATGATTTTGAACACCTCTATCAAATCTCCCCTTAACCTCCTCAACCCCAGGTTCTCCAGTCTCTCCACATAACTGAAGTTCCTCATCCCTGGTATCATTCTAGTAAATTTCTTCTGCACCCTCTCTGCAGCCTTGACATCCTTCCTAAAGTGTGGTGCCCAGAATTGAACATAATACTCCAGCTGAGGCCTAACCAGTGTTTTATAAAGATTTAGCATACCTTTCTTGCTTTTGTACTCTATGCCTCTATTAATAAAGCCCAGGATCCCATATACTTTTTTTTTAACAGCCTTCTCAATTTGTCCTGCCACCCTCAAAGATTTGTGTATGTGCAGCCCCAGGTCTCACTGTTCCTGCACACCCTTTAAAATTGTACCATTTAGTTTATATTATGTCTCCTCATTCTTTCTACCAAAATGCATCACTTCACACTTCGGTCAACAAATTTCATCTGCCACGTATCTGCTCATTTCACCAGTCTGTCTATATCCTCCTGAAGTCTGTTACTATCCTCCACATTGTTTCCTACATTTCCGAGTTTCATGTCATCTGTTAACTTTGAAATTATACCCTCTATACCAAAGTCCAGGTCATTAATATATATCAAAAAGAGCAGTGGTCCTAACACTGACCCCTGGGGAGCACCACTGTATACTTCCCTCCAGTCTGAAAGACAACCGTTCACCACTACTCTCTGCTTTCTGTCCCTTAGCCAATTTTGTATCCATGCTGTCACTTTAATCCCATAGGCTTTAATTTTGCTTACAAGTCTATTATGTGGTACTTTATCAAATGCCTTTTGAAATTCCATATACACATCAACCGCACTACCCTTATCAACCCTCTCCATTACTTCATCAAAAAACTCAGTTAGTCAAACACAATTTTCCTTTAACAAATCCATGCTGACTTTCATTAGCCCATACTTTTCCAAGTGCTAATTAATTTTGTCCCAGATTATCATCTCTAAAAGTTTCCCCACCACTGACGTTAGGCTGACTGGCCTGTAATTGCCGGGTTTATCTCTATCTCCTTTTTTAAACAGGGATGTGACATTTGCAATCATCTAGTCCTCTGGCACCGTCCCCATATCTAAGGAGGATTGGAAGATTGTGGCCAGAGCCTCCACACTTTCCACCCATACTTCCCTCAGTAACCCAGGATGCATCCCATCTGGACCGGGTGATTTTTCTACTTTAAGTACTGCCAATCTTTCAAGTACCTCCTCTTCATCTATTTTTAGCCTATCCAATCACTACTACCCCCTCCTTTACTGCTACAATAGCAGCATCCTCTTCTCTCGTGAAGATGGATGCAAAGTATTCATTTAGTACCTCAGCTATGCCCTCTGCCTCCACAAGATCATTTTTTTTGTCCCTAATCAGTCCCATCCTTCCACAATTTACATTTATAAAAGACTTTTGGGTTCCCTTTTATGTTAGCCGTTAATCTATTCTCATATTCTCTCCTTGCCCTTCTTATTCCCTTTTTTAGATTTCCTCTGTACTTTCTATATTTAGCCTATTTCTCAACTGTATTATGCTGAAGTTCCCTGGAAATGCCTGGGGAAGAGCACAGACAGAAAGGGGAGGTGAAGATATGCTGCAACCATGTTGTAGATGATCTGGTGTGAGGAGTGAGAAAAGATAAGAATAAAGACAGGAGAAATGTTGCAAATGCAGCCAACGGCCTTCTCCACTACAGCAGTACAAAAAGATATTTAGGAACTCTGGTGCAGAAAGTGCAGTCGTCAGAGCACATAGGACCAAGATGGAGAAACTGATAGAGTTTTTGGAAAAGGCTGAGAAGAAATATTATGCAAGTAGTTGTGGAAGTCTACTTATCTGATGGGTAACTGTTAAAGCCCTGGGGGAAAAGTGAACAGCCTAGAGGGAATGCATTTGTGCAGTGAATTTGAATATTAAATTCAAAATATGAGCAAAACATAACATTTCCTGGATTAAACGTTCTCAAGGAGCAGCAGAAAAAGTGAAATCTGCGACTTGAAGAATACAGTAAGAAATTGTGAAACCAGTTCAACTCTTTCAGCACTGAAATAGCTTTCCAGCAGCAAAAATAAATTACAATGGTTTTTAGTTCATTCCCAGCCAGTTACAAATTGAAACGTGTTCCTGCTTTGTAAACGTTTCTGTTAAAACTGCATTAATCGCTACAAATTTGCACTTTTATTGACATCACCTTAAAATATAGACACGCCTATAAAACATGTCCTTCAGTGCTTTTTAGGGCTAATAGCGGAGCATAAATCTACATGTACAGCATTGTCCCGAGTTGTGCAGCCGGTGAAATACTCCGAGCACTATCTGGGACAAATAATTTGAACTCATAGAGAACAAATGAAGAAAAGCCCCGCCAATGGTGCTTTCCTACAGCGAACCTAATGCAGCACTTAACACACAAATCAACTGCTTCAAATAAATACTTAGCAACACTTCACTGTACTATCAATGGGAGAAATCCGTCCTCTCTCTCTCTCTCTCTCTCCACTTGTCAAACCCCCCCACCTCTCCTCTTACGTCCTTGGTGCCAGCTCTGCTCGGGGGTGTATCGACTTGCACGGTGCAGGCGCACACACTCCAGGCTCAGCGCCTTCGACAACTACAGGTCTCTCCCCCCCCGCGCACCGCGCGCGCGCCCAGAGCGGGTGGAACGCCCGCGGAAATCCCTCCCTTGGGCGCGCGCCGACGGCGTTTCGCGAGCTGGTGATTGGCTGAGCGCGTCCGCCGCGGCTGTCACTCAAAAAAACAGCGTCACAATGCTTCCGTTCCAAGAGAGTGAGGGGGCGGGGTCAGCGCTGTGATAGGAACGGCCGGAGGTGGAGGCTTGAGTGTGAGCTGTGGAGGCTGCGCCGTGACTCAATCACCTCCTCCTCTCAGACTCGGTGAGGACATCATCGGCCTTAATCGGGTAACGGTGCTTTCCGGCGTCTGTTTGCAACGCGCTTGAGTGAGAACCGCCCTTTGTGTGGGTTTTTAAAAAAATTAATATTTTGTAAAATACGAACGGTGTTGGATCGATCAGAGTCCAGAGTGAGCTGCAGCGCCCTCGGCTCTCGGCTCCCTGATTTCCTTTGTGGCCTAGCGCTGCAAAAAAAAAACACACACCCTCCCCCCCCCCCCCTCCCTCCCCCCTCTTTCAACACTGTTTTTAGTAAGATTAATATTGCAGTTTGCTTAATGTTTCTTTAACCGTTTGGTTGGATATTTGTCCGACAGTTTTGCTGTAGGTTTGAGACATTAGGGGATGTGACAGTTCACTGCATCGCAAATGTTGTCGGGATTTTCGATTAGAGTAGACCGTATGGTGAAATGCATTTGTTGTACTTTCGATACTGTATTGTAAAGAGAGGAATGCAGCAAGTTGACAGGGCGACAACACACATCGAACAAAGGTCAGAATTAAGGGAGTTTCCTGTGCGTTTAAATGGAATAAAAGTGCAGACACAATCAGTGCAACTGGCCTTTTGTTCTTCATTTTGCAAACGTTTGTCTGCCAGGAGTCACTTTTTTAAAAAAAATCTTAAATTGAATTGTTAATTGGTACCTTTTTGCCTCGGGTATTTTTTTTCCTATTCTAGTTAAATCCGATAACACAACTTTTGGATTTACGTGAAATAGTAAATAGGGCTGTTAAAACTCCATTGGTCAGAGTTTGAAATATAAAGGACGTTTAGCAATGAACGCACGGTGTGCAGGTTTTTTTAAAGTGGCACATTGGTATCAGGATTGAGTTATGTATATAAATGCATAGCATTCAACGTCAAATCGGAGAGCTAGAAGCATTAATAACTGGAGGAACAGTAGCTATAACTGAGCTGTAGATTTAGTTTGGACAGGACTTGAACTAAATATTCCTAATAACCTTTTCAGGGGAGATGGGGAGTGAAAAAGGGGATTGGATGGCAGGTAGTATTAGTAAAGTGCTACAACATAAGAATATCCTGTGGGTTGTGTTAAAATAGAATCCATGTGGATAGAGTTAAAAAGAGGAAGAGAAATGGTACAATTCTTGATCTGCATTACAGGCTACCAAACATTGAAGATGAGCGAGAGAGGGGGAGATCTGCATAGAAAGAAAGAACTTGCATTTGTATAGTGCCTTCCACAACTCCAGGACATCCCAAAGTGCTTTACTGTCAATGAAGTTCTTTTGAAGTGTAGTCACTGTTGAAATGTAGGGAAACATAGCAGCCAATTTGTGCAAACAATGAGATAATGACCAGATAATCTGTTTTTAGTGAAGTTGTTTGAGGGATAAATATTGTCCAGGACACTGGGGAGAACTCCTTTTGAATAGTGCTTCTCTGAAAGTGGAGGACTCCCTCGGTACTGCACTGAGGTGACAACCGAGATTGCGTGCTTCAGTCTCTGGTGTGGAACTTGAACCCACAACCTTCTGACTCAGAAGTGAAAGTTCTACCACTGAGCCACAACAGTGCAATAATGTCAGGTGATTTTAACTATCCCATGGTAGAATGGAATAGAGATGATACATGTGAATAATAAAGGAATAGAAGGGTATATTGATAAGGTGGGTGGAGGCTTGTGGAGCATAAACACCGGTGTAGACCTGTTGGGCGACTGGCCTGTTTCTGTGCTGTACAATTCTATGTATGTGGTCAAAATGTGGAACACGGTAGAATACATCCAGGACTGTTGCTTGGATTATGTCACTAGCCCAACTGAGGAGCATTGCTTGATTCTGGGAAATGAAGTGGGGCAAGTAGCTGATGAGAGCAATTGGAAATAGTGACAACAACATAATTAGGTTCGATGTAAATTTTTTAAAAAGGAAGTCAGTCAGTTGTAAAGTTGTTGCACTGATAAAGGGCAAAGTTCAGGTCCAAATTAATTGCATAAATAAGTTAGCAAACAGGTCAACTGAATAACAGTGGGAAATCTTCAAATATGAGATGGTCAGAGTACAAAATAAATGTATTTCTATAAGGCAAAAAGGGAATGCACCAAAGGATAGAGTTCTATAAGTTAAAACTAGACTGAGGAATTTGATAAAGTTAGGGCTAATACTAAAGAAGATTGTGAGAGATATAGAAAGTGTAGTGGGGAGGTTAAAAAAAATAGACGGCCTAATAAAAGGCTAGCAGATGACAAGCAAACAGTAAGGGCTGTTATAAGCATACAAAAGTTTTTAAAAAATATTTGGAGGTTAGGGCTGCTCAGGTGTGGAGGAAGCCCAATTGTGGGCCTTATTACAGATATGACAGGGATATTAAATATTTTACATTGGTTTTTTAAATGATGGTCAAATTGAGAATGTAGATGTACTAGAGAGGATATGAAACAATTGCTAGAGATCACTGTAGAAAAGAAATTGGTGTTAATAAAAAATAGCAGAACTTCAGATGGATAAATCACTGGCCCTGATTGATTACATTCTCTACGCTGCTGAAAACATACACAGAGGAGGCATTAGAGGCTCTGGCCACAATTTTTCAATCCTCCTTAAATAAGCAGCTTGTGCTGTGGCACTGGAGGGTAACTATTGTAACTCCTTTGTTCAAGAAGTGAGAGAAAGATAAAACTGATAACTAGAGACCAGTTAATCTAATGTTGGCAAACTCTCTTTATCTTGATTTATAGATTCTAATTATTGAGCTTTAGTAACACGAGTGTTACTTGGATTTGTTAGCTTGGATTTGTTTACGGCAAGTCCTGTTTGAGAAATTTAGGTGTTTTTTTGAAGTGACCAATTGGATAGAGAAAGGTAATGCAGTACATGTCGTATATATGGATCTTCAGAAGGTATTCGATAAGGTGTCTCATAAGAGGCTTGTTAGAAAAATTCATACAGATGGTATAAGAGGAAATGTAACCGCATGGATAGAATGTTGCTTGACAATCAGGAAGCAGAGTTAGTGTAAATGGGTGTTGCTTGGATTGGAGAGGGTTAGAAGTGGTGTACCTGAGGGGTCAGTGCTTGTCCACTTATGTTCTTGGTATGTATGGATGATTTGGACTTGGGGACAGGGAGTACAACCTTGAAACTTGCTGATGACAAAAATAGGGGGTTTGGCAAACAAGGCGGTAAAAGGTCTCAGGAAGACATAGACAAGTTAGTGGAATGGGCAGACATGTGCAATTTAATTTTGATAAGTGTGAGGTAATACATTTTGGAAGAAAAACAAATGGGAGTATACACTTAATGGAAAGAGGCTGAAGAGTGTGGATGAACATTGAGATGTAGGATTTCCAAGTACATAATTCCCTGAAAGTGCGAGCTCAGGAAGATGAAGCCATAAAACCTCTGTGGTTCTCTACTGCATCAGGTAGCAAATTTCAAAATTCACATTGACAGGATGTTGGTCACCCAATTAGGTAAGCAATGGGCTTATATAAAACACACACCTTGATGTAGCAATGTGCATTACAGTGCTATATATGAGATGGTTAGCTTCTAATTATATTAAAACATCATTAACGTATGATACAGCACAGAAGGAGGACATTCGGCCCATTGTACCTGTGCCAGCTCTTTGGTAGAGCTATGCCATTAGTCCCACTCCCCTGCTCTTTCCCCATAGCCCTGTAACTTTTTCCCTTCAAGTATTTATCTAATTCACCTTTGAAAGTTACTATTGAATCTGCCTCCACCACCCTTTCAGGCAGTGCATTACGGATCATAACAACTCGCTGCGTAAAAAAGTGCTTCCTCATGTCACCTCTGATTCTTTTGCCAATCACCTTAAATCTGTGTCCTCTGCCTGCCACTGGAAATAGTTTTGCCTTATTTACTCTATCAAAACTGTTAATGATTTTGAACATCTCTATCAAATCGCCTCTCAACCTCCTCTGCTCTAAGGAGAACAACCCCAACTTCTCCAGTCTATCCATATAACTGAAGTCCTTCATCCCTGATACCATTCTAATAAATCTCTTCTGCACCCTCTCTAACGCATTGACATCCTTCTGAAAGTGTGGTGCTGAGAATTGAACACAATACTCCTGCTGAAGCCAAACCAGTCTTTTAAAAAAGTTTGGCATAATTTCCATGCTTTTGTACTCTATGCCTATTAATAAAGCCCAGGATCCCATATGCTTTTTCAACAGCCTTCTCAACTTGTTCTGCAACCTTCAAAGACTTGTATACATACACCCCCACCTCTCTTCCTGCACACCTTTTAAAATTGTACCATTTAGTTTATAGTCCCTCTTCTCATTCTTCATATCAAAATGTATCACTTCACTTGTGTTAAATTCCACCTGCCATGTGTCTGCCCATTTCACCAGTCTGTCTTCCTGAAATCTGTTACTATCCTCATTGTTTACCGCATTTCTCAGTTTTGTGTCATCTGCAAACTTTGAAGTTATATCTTGTATACCCAAGTCCAGGTCATTTAATATATATCAAAAAGAGCAGTGGCCCTAATACCGACCCTTGGGGAACACCACTGTATACTCCCCTCCAGTCTGAAAAACAACTGTTCACCTCTGCTTTCTGTCCCTTAGCCAATTTTTTATCCATGCTACCACTGTCCCTTTATCCCATGGGTTTTAATTTTGCTTACAAGTCTATTATGTGATACTTTATCAAATGCCTTTTGAAATTCCATATACACAACATCAACTGCATTACCCTCAGCAGCCCTCTCCATTACTTCATCAAATAACACAATCAAGTTAGTCAAACACAATTGTCCTTTAACAAATCCATGCTGACTTTCATTTATTACCCCATACTTTTCCAAGTGCCAATTAATTTTGTCCCAGATTATTGTCTCTAAAAGTTTTCCCACCACTAACATTAGGCTGACTTCCCTGTAATTGTCGGGTTTATCCCGCTTCCCCTTTTTTGAACAGGGATGTGACACTTGCAATCCTCCAGTCCTCTGGTACTGTCCCCATATCTAAGGAGGATTGGTAGATTGTGGCCAGAGCCTCTGCAAATTCTACCCTTACTTCCCTCAGTAACCTAGGATGCATCCCATCTGGACCAGATGACTTTTCTACGTTGAGTACTGCCAACCTTTTAAGTACCTCCTCTTTATCTATTTATATCCTATCCAATTTCGCTACTACCTCCTCCTTTACTGCTACATTGGCAGCATCCTCTTCTTTAGTGAAGACTGATGTGATGTATTCATTTAGTACGTCAGTCATACTCTCTGCCTCCACAAGAAGATCTTTTTTGTCCCTAATTGGCTTCACCTTTCTTTTGACTATCCTTTTACTATTTATGTTTATAAAATATTGCTGAAGAGATTTATGATTAATTATATTTCTATGCCACACTTATTCTACATGCATTCATAAATGGACGTAGATTGAAAAAGGACTATTTTAATTAGAAGTTAAGGAAAATCCTAGCAATTGAATTAGATGCACCACGAAAAGCACGCACCTTTCTAACCATTGTCTAGCAGATAGCAAAAGCTTCAACACCCATTGTTATTTTTTATCTGACTCACTGAAAATAAATACTTGACGCCAAGAAAGTAGGTGTGTAAACCTTTTTTTTGTCCTTGCAGGTAAAAAGATGAATGTTGGTGTTGCACACAGTGAAGTGAATCCCAACACAAGAGTAATGAACAGCCGTGGGATATGGCTGACATATGCGCTTGGTGTTGGGATGCTTCATATAGTGCTTTTGAGCATCCCCTTCTTCACCGTTCCTGTTGTGTGGACTTTAACAAATGTAATCCACAACTTGGTGAGTACCTGACTATCTGTACTGTTGCTGTTTGCAGTTTTATATGTGCCATGATGCTTTGTGAAAAAAAAATTCATAGAAATTATTGTATTCACAAAATAGCTTTGACAAAGGGTCTCAGCCTGAACCATTGAGCTAGATTTTCTTTTCTCAGATACTGACAGACCTGTGTATTGTCAATTTCCAGCATTTGCTATTAACTTTTCTTGGTTTGATTAGAAAACTGTTCGGATTCTTAGAGGTTTTTTTTCAAGATCACAACCACTTTCAAGCAATACTGTGCATCAGGGATTGAAAACTTAAAAATTGCATTGTAGGACAGCTTTTGGCAACTTGCTATGCACATAATTTGCTTTGAGCCTTGCGCTAAATGTCAGGTTGCTACTTTCTAACTAGGTGAAAGTAATTTGATAAACTAGGTCACAAAAATGATATTCACTAATTTTATGCAAGTTTTTACAAAACTGTTTGAACTTATTTAGTTTTTGCCATTAGTCTTGTACTCAGGAAGCAGAATTTTGTTTTAAAACCTTTGAAAAGAATAAAGAAGATAAACAGGCAGGGAAAGTCTAGGCAGTTGCATTCAATGGAATCCAATATGACTAGCCAAATGTAATTGTGTTTGTCATAGTTATTAGACTGTTTTTGAGGTAAAGAAGTTGCAGCAATTTTATTTTTCCAGTTGCTTTGGATGAAATTGAATTATTTACTTGGAATAATTCGTTAATGTATTAATGTGAAAGTGAATTTATTATTTTGTGGTAGTGAGATAATACATGCTGGAGATTTTAAATTCCACCAAATGTTCTCTTTTTTAAAATTCTTGTGCTAAAATTGGAAAATACTTGTCTCCTTCACAGATTTTCCTTCTTGGCTAGATTTACCGAGCAAGGATTGCAACCAGAGATATATGTTAGCATTAGGTGGCAATGTTGGGACATCTCGATGGTGGTAAAGAAAAAGATTGGTGCTGATTTTAAAAGTTAACCTTGCTGGACAGAAACTGCATTGCAGCATGTGTAGTGCTAGATTAAGAAAGGTTGGGGGGGGGGGAGGCAGAATTTGCATGCATTTATAGCACATTATCACATCTCTGAAGTGTTCGAGTGTTTCACATGTAGCCATGATGTGGAGATGCCGGTGATGGACTTGGGTTGACAATTGTAAACAATTTTACAACACCAAGTTATAGTCCAACAATTTTATTTGAAAATCACAAGCTTTCGGAGGCTTCCTCCTTCCTCAGGTGAATGTCAAGAAATCCTCGAACCTTTCGCATTTATAAATCACAGAACAATACCTGATGATTACAGATAATCTTTCCAACTGCCCGTTGCCAAGGCAATCAAAGTGCTCAGACAGAGAGGTGTTACCTACAGGACCACCGAATATACAAACAACCAAAAAAAAAGAGCGAGAGAGAGGCAGAAACATTGAAACATCCGGAAGGAAGAGAAAGACAGCAAATGACCCGTTATATTAAAAACAGATAACTTTTGTTCGCTGGTGGGATTACGTGTAGCGTGACATGAACCCAAGATCCCGGTTGAGGCCGTCCTCATGGGTGCGGAACTTGGCTATCAATTTCTGCTCGACGATTTTGCGTTGTCGTGTGTCTCGAAGGCCGCCTTGGAGTCCGCTTACCCGAAGGTTGGTGGCTGAATGTCCTTGACTGCTGAAGTGTTCCCCGACTGGGAGGGAACCCTCCTGTCTGGCGATTGTTGCGCGGTGTCCGTTCATCCGTTGTCGCAGTGTCTGCATGGTCTCGCCAATGTACCATTGCAGGAAAGGATGCCCCAGAGCATGGTACATTGGCGAGACCATGCAGACACTGCGACAACGGATGAACGGACACCGCAACAATCGCCAGACAGGAGGGTTCCCTCCCAGTCGGGGAACACTTCAGCAGTCAAGAACATTCAGCCACCGATCTTCGGGTAAGCGGACTCCAAGGCGGCCTTCGAGACACACGACAACGCAAAATCGTCAAGCAGAAATTGATAGCCAAGTTCCACACCCATGAGGACCGCCTCAACCGGGATCTTGGGTTCATGTCACGCTACACGTAACCCCACCAGCGAACAAAAGTTACCTGTTTTTAACACAACGGGTCATTTGCTGTCTTTCTCTTCCTTCCGGATGTTTCAATGTTTCTGCCTCTCACTCGCTCTCTTTTTTTTGGTTGTTTGTATATTCGGTGGTCCTGTAGGTAACACCTCTCTGTCCGAGCACTTTGATTGCCTTGGCAACGGGCAGTTGGAAAGATTATCTGTAATCATCAGGTATTGTTCTGTGATTTATAAATGCGAAAGGTTCGAGGATTTCTTGACATTCACCTGAGGAAGGAGGAAGCCTCCGAAAGCTTGTGATTTTCAAATAAAATTGTTGGACTATAACTCGGTGTTGTAAAATTGTTTACAATTTTCACATGTAGGTGAATGCAACCGCCATTTTGTATACAGCAATGAGATGAATGACCATTTACTCTGGTTTTTAGTTGAGGGAGGAATGTTTAAACAGTACGTCGGCAGGTTTTACTTTGGTGAATTGTGCTCATTGGGAAGTGATATTGTTGAGGAATGGAACACTTTCCATTTCAGGTATCAAATGTAAGCATTAAGCATATTTAAACCAGATGTAGCGTGGTTAGATGAAGAGTAAAGCATCCTCTTTGTGCCTTAGCCTCATCCCCTACTGCACCAGTGTGACCTATTTTCATTTCCCACACCAACCATCTTGTGACTTCCAAGAATGCCAGTTGATGCTGAATTAGATACTATTTTGTGATGAGCCCATGTCTACTAAAACTGGGTTGAGACTGCTTCTCAAGCTTCGAAAGAGCTTTAAACTAGTGATCAAGAGTTTATCTGCTTTACCTTGTATATTTACTGTCTTAAATTTGCTTTCAAAGATTCCTCTTTTAAAAAATATAATCTTTGCTCCAAAATATGTCACAGAAAATGCGCGATCACTGTGGGAAGTAAAGCCTTAATTCTTTTTCAATTTTCCTAGTTTTAGAAATGCTCGATTTTCCTGGGTGCTCCTTTGTTGCTAAACTGCCATGAATCATAAATCCATTACTTTTGGTATCCATTTGTGGTTGGGGTGGTCCTTTTGCAATGTTACTTGTAATTTAACTGACATCCTCTCATCTGCAGGGAATGTATGTGTTCTTGCATGCAGTCAAAGGCACACCCTTCGAAACACCTGATCAAGGGAAAGCTAGACTTCTGACACACTGGGAACAATTGGATTATGGCGTACAGTTTACGTCTTCCAGAAAATTCCTTACTATCTCGCCAATTATTCTGTAAGAACCCACTTCTTTTGTTAAGTAAATGCAAATAAGCTTTCTTATAACTCATTCACTACCCTGTGCTGTTTATGGTGACTTGTGATAGCTTTAAACCATTGCACTGCTACACCATCGTTCTGAAATTGAGCACTGCATTGGAGACAACACCAAAAGGTGTCTTCGGCATTGAATGAGTTGTGTTTTTTAAATGTCATACTAAAATAAGACAAAATATAATTATAATGTAACTTTAATTTTATGATGAGTAATATGAATTAAAACTTGCTTGAGCTAACATTTTATACTTTCCTCTTGAGTTAAGTGTAGTTACATTATACTGCCGGGAGAGAGCAGAATTGTTTTAATTAGCTGTTGTAAAGTGAACCAATCAGAACAGTACTTGCCAAATTTGAAGTTTGTCATCAAACAACAAAGCAAAAAATGTGAGGACAGCACTGATAGCACTTGGGATGCAGGTTTCAATCAAAGCTGTGCCAGTGGCTGCTTTCTGTTTAGATAGAGGGAAATATAAAGTACCATGAGAAAGACTATTCTCTACATTGCTTTTATGAACCAGTAGGTATCTATAAAGTAATGTTAGCGGTCTGTGAACAGGCCACCAGAGTGAGTGAGCACGTGGGCTCTCTCTCTGCTGATGATGTATTGTAGGAACGCTCTGAAGAAGAGAAAGGGAGGAAAACATTTTTTATTATCCGGAGGAAAGTGTTTTAGCACATAACTATCAACAACTGTATTTATATAGTGCCTGTAATGTAAAAAAAATCCCAAGGTGCTACATAGATAGGCCTAAAGAAAATGGAAGACAAGATTAGGAGGGATGTCCAAAACATTGGTTGAAAGGGTTGAGTTTGGGAAGGTTTTTAAAGGAGGTGCAGAGGTTTTGGGGGGGGAATTCTTTAGAGTAGGACCCAGCGAGGCCATGGAAAGATTAAAGACGAGGATGAAGATTTTAAATCTGAGTTGTGGGGAGCCAATTTAGGTTGATTAGGACAAGGGTGATGGATCACCAGAACTAAGTGCAGGATAGGATATGAGCAGTGAAGTTTGGACAAGTTGGAGTTTGTGGAGGATGTGTGGCCAGCAAAGAGATTTGAAACAGTAGATTCTGGAGCTAATGAAGGCATGTATGAGGGATTCAGCAGTGGAGAGGCTGAGGTAGCAGCAGAGGTGAGCAGTGTTGTGGAGATGGAAGTAAACGGTCTTTGTGATTGAGAGGATGATTGTGTCTCGGAAACTCAGCTCACAGTTGAACAGCTCGCCAAATTTGACACAATACAAAATTTGTGATGGAATGGGATGCTGTAACAGTGTTATATAGTGCAGGCTCACAAGATCCCATTTTGGTTGAGATTGTGTTGAAAGAAGATCAAGCACTTTCTCATAGTGAGGGTAACATGAAATAGCGAAAGGAGCACTTCACCACACGAAGTGGCCATTTCTGATGGGTGAAGATCTGGGAGCAGGCCACCTGTCCATCTTCAATCTATATAAATTCGTAGCTGGTGGGTTTATTTAAAGATACAGAGAACATTTTTAATTATTTGAATTCTTGTAAAATCTGTATATCCTGCTGCAGAAACAATGGTAATAAAAAATGGAAATAAATTATGGAAAAAATGAGTGAATTTAACATGCTTGTAAAAGGTGTTTGTTTTGAAAACGTTTCCTTTACGGATATACAGAATCCCATGAGTAAGAATTACATTGTGTGGAGATGCCGGTGATGGACTGGGGTTGACAATTGTAAACAATTTTACAACACCAAGTTATAGTCCAGCAATTTTATTTTAAATTCACAAGCTTTCGGAGGCTACCTCCTTCGTCAGGTGACATCGTTCACCTGACGAAGGAGGTAGCCTCCGAAAGCTTGTGAATTTAAAATAAAATTGCTGGACTATAACTTGGTGTTGTAAAATTGTTTACAAGAATTACATTGGTATTAATAGTTACGGAGCTTTGTTAAACTGTGTAGTTTTGTAAGGAAATATTGTGCTGCTTATCATTTGAGTTTTCTAAATATAATTTTATTTCTTGCAGGTATTTCTTGGCCAGTTTTTACACTAAGTATGACCCAACACATTTTATTGTCAATACAGCATCTCTTTTGACTGTGTTGATTCCTAAGCTGCCTCAACTACATGGAGTTCGGATCCTTGGAATCAATAAATACTAATTTGGAATTCATCACCCATGTTCTAACTAGCTTGTTACATTTACTGGGAAGATTTAAAACTGGTAATCTGTACTGTTAACTGTTACTAGGGTGTACTGAGCAGTCTCTGTATGTCTTAATGCCATTTTCATTGTTTGTATCCATTTCAAAAAAGGATTTGTATGTTGGTTTTGTAAAAGGAGAAAAAACAAATGAAATCTGGTCATTGGAGCAGGCATAAATACTTAATACTGTAAAAGCTTCTTACAAGAAACTGGGCGGGCCCAGTTCTGAAATTGGAAGCTTTATTGTACTGAAGAAATTGTTGTACACAGCTTTACAAAGCTGGCACAAGTGTATTAGAGAGAGGAGTTGCACGGAATTACAGCAACTTCGGACACTTGAGGAGTGAATAGCTTATTGTTTATTTACTGAGGTACAGAAGAATGAGGCACTGCCATCATTACTAGATGGGTGGCAATTTTTGAGTTTTATAAGAAGATTATTTTTGTCATCGGAACTCTTGATTAAAAGCATACTGTTGTTATTTTTTTCATTAAAGATTAAGCAAATCATGGTACAGGACAAGATTTTTGTGGAGAATCAAACTAAATGCTAAATTTATTTTGAGCTAATGTAATCCATTTGTATGGATTATACTAGTTTGGTTAATAGCTTAATTTTTATCAAACAATTATATTGTAGGTCTGATTGGTGAAACTTAATTGCTTGGGAATATACAGCAGGATACATGCTTCTGTTCCATATAATGAGTGTCACCTGACACTAAGTGTAAACAGTTGTATCAATGTGGTATTGCATTGGACAGTGTGCTTCCTATGTATTTCATGTTGGAGGAGGGAATTATTATGAAATAGTATTTCAGAAAAACTTATGTGGTTTGAGGTGTGAAGTTATGGTTGTTTTGACCAATGATATTTTACAGTTTGGTTGATACCAAAGGTTTCTCAGCTCTTCTGTACCACTGATGTATTTGATTTAGTGACAGTGGTGGGGTAAATATGTCAGTGCTCATACATTTACAACTCATGGTAATTTCTCAATCTCTTGCATGCTTTCAGGAAAATGTGTTGAGCAGAAGCTAACTACCTTCATGTGGAAAGGAGATTGGACTGGTCACCCCAGCTGCTCTTGCACAAATCTTAGTAGCTGGCTTAATAGTGACACTGAGAGTACTGGCAGTAGGTTGTCTGTTCCCCTTCTCAGCCATGTAATGTTTTTTTCATAACTCTTGGAGTTGCTGTGAGGAATAGTAAAAGTAACTCAAATTGCATCGACTTGTGCTTGCCGACACATCTAAATCCCCCAGTGTGTCTTTGCAGGTTAGCAGTAGCACAAATGGTAATTGAGGTTGGTTCAACATTCTGTATTGTGGTAAGTGCTTACAAAAAAATTGCAAGCATTACCCAAGACCACACATCTGGTCTAATTTTATTTGAACTGTTGATTTCTGAAACAGGTTTGAGTAGAGCTATTTATTGGTAAAATCAATTTTTAAAAAGCTTGAGACAATTGAGCTTCCTGCTAGTAGGTATTTCCAAAAATGTAAAACATCTGTATGTTCCTTCTATGCAATTAAAACAACTTTGGGGGGAAAAGTGAATTCTTCATAAACAATAAAAGTTTTGACCTTACAGTATTGTGGCCCATATCTTTTTTAAACTGTGCTGATTGACATTTAAGAATTAATGCTGTATTTTGAATGGTTGAATGCCTCCATATAAAGTTGAAGCAATAAGAACTGGAATAATTGTTAAATGCTAAAATAATGGAGATATAAATGTATCTTGTGCTGTAATCCATTGTATTTCATTCCATAAAATTTATTTTGTATTTGGTGTTGCTTTTCTTACTAATTTATTCAGGGTGCTGTTTCCATTCCTACCTTTTTGCCATTCCTCACTGTCTGATTTTGTTCACATGCAGAAAAGTGATCTTATTAAATTCAGATGGCAGTAGAGCAGTTGGCTATATGGTGATGCTATTTTGTAACAACTGTGAAAATAGGAAGGGGCAGAGAAGAAATGTGTTTTAAAAAATATATATATCTGCCCCTGTAAATATGGTGAACATTTATCTGCTAAGCTCTTAATTTGGAAACACATGATTTTATATTTAAGATTTGTTATTACAGCGTACATTGTCTCCAAGAATACTCTAGCTGAGTAACATTTTACTGTACAAAATTACACTAACCATTTCCAGGTATAAAATAAATATGGGCCAGTTTTTATTTTCATAGGAAATTGCTTTTTTTTTCTCCCAAGTTGGAAATCCAAGTTGGTGTAGGTCAAACACCAAAAAAAAAGCAAAGGCCTTTAATGCAATGGAATCCTGAACTGTGTACAGTAATACATTTAATATTTTAAATTGCAGAAATGGAAAATAATTTCATGTTTTTCCAGTTTCCAACGTGCACACTCAATGGTACTTAGCTTCCCTACTGCACACTGAAGATCTAAATTTTGTTTGTCATTTGCAATTCTTGTATTTCTAAAATTAAGCAACTTTAGCTATGGTTCAGTTCACATGTAAGTACTGCATTATCATGTCTGCTGATATGTGCTGAGAGGTTAAACAAGAATAGATCCTAAGAGTGCAGAGTGGCAAAATTTAAATTTTGTTCTGACCAAAAATAAGTGTAATGAATTCCAGGAATTGGGGATTATTTGAGCATTTCACACTGGAACAAGTTATATTAAGGTATCCTTCCATAGTTCTGATATAAGGAAAGAAATAAAGGGAGAGAAAAAAAAAGTGAGTATCATAGATCAACCAGTTTTTTTTAAATGTGCCCATCTGGATCTGATCTGTAAATGGAGCACCCTGGATTGTCATAGTGGGGTGTATTCAGAGAAGCCAAATACTGTGGTGTACATAAGACTAAGATTAATTTGGACACTGACATCTTGAAACATGGGTTAGCTGGAAATCACAATAGGAAAAGCACAGAGAGGCCAGAGATTGCTGGCATAACAAAACACTAGGGACTGAGTAACATGGAAGGAGGTCCAGGAATTTTGGTTAATGAATCATTACTTTATACTATTCTATTGCTCAAATTCATATAAAATAGAAATTTCAGCCCAGGCAATGAATATGGATAAGACTGAGAGTAACAAGTACTTCTCAATTTCAAAACAGGAACAGTGGTAAGCCCAACCTAGACCTCCTCAGATCAATTGGGTATCCCCATACTTGTTAGGTTGTGTTATCAACAAATAAATGCACCAGTTTGGACTCCTTTTGTGTGGAAACTTTTTTTTGAATTTTCCAAAGGATGCACACCCAGACAACCTAGAATAACAGTCCACTACTTCAATGTTTGATACCACAGTACGGTGATGGCTCTTGCAGAGGCCCCTCTACCCTCTTGAGCTAACCCAGTCCTTGTAGGTGCCTAACACATTATGGTATTGTTTAAAGAACTTTGCACCAATTTACCCAGAGGCTCCAAGGACGTTTGATGTGACTGAGACACATTGTTAGGACAGAGTAAGAGTAACTTTGAATGCGACTGCTGTATTTGATGTGGGAGTGCTTGGTGCTAACATGGAGTGACAAAAGTATTCTACTTCCCAGTACCATCAGCTTAAACATTTTAAAAAGACACAGATTAGGTGGTTACAATTTGGGTGCTCTCCCATGGTTGCACCAAAGGGCAGTTTCCATAGGCAGCCCTGCATTGCCTATGATCTAAAACTTACTCTTAGGTATGAGGCCAGAGTGTCACATAATTAGCCTTAGACCATGACATTTCACACTGAAGATTGCACAGGCTGCCTACTGCATTTCTATTCATTCTGGAAGGCAGGACATACCATTACCATCTCCATTAAATTGCATCTACTTGTGCCCATTTTGCTAACATACTGATCAAATTTACAATCCTCCTTGCTGTTTGCCCAACTCCCTACATTTGTATCATTAACAGATTCTATGTTCCCTATTCAAGTCCAAATCACATATATAAGGTCAAAAGTGCACCCACAACTGATGCCTGGCTACACCACTTCCAATGTAAGGACCATAGTAACAGGAGTATGCTATTCAGTTCATCAAGCCTGATCCAGCATTCAATTGGATCATAGCTGATCTATACTTCAACTCCATTTACCCAGATCTACCACCAAAAGGACAAGAGCAGCAAGCACATGGGAACACCACCACCTGCACGTTCCCCTCCAAGTCACACACCATCCCGACTTGGAAATATATCGCCGTTCCTTCATAGTCACTGGGTCAAAATCCTGGAACTCCCTTCCTAACAGCACTGTGGGAGAACCTTCACCACACGGACTGCAGCAGTTCAAGAAGGTGGCTCACCACCACCTTCTCAAGGGCAATTAGGGATGGGCAATAAATGCCAGCCTTGCCAGCAACACCCACATCTCATGAACGAATAAAAAAAAGGTGGTACAGGTTATGGGTTTGGGAGGTACTGTCAAAGAAGCCTTAACGAGTTGCTGCAGTGCATCCTGTGGATGGTACACACTGCTGCCAAGGTACGCCGGTGGTGAAGGGAAGTGAATATTTAGGGTGGTGGATGGGGTGTCAGTCAAGCGGGCTGCTTTGTCCTGGATGGTGTCGAGCTTCTCGAGTGTTGTTGGAGCTATACTCATCTAGGCAAGTAGAGAGTATTCCATCACACTCCTGACTGTTGGTGGAAAGGCTTTGGGGAGTCAGGAGGTGAGTCACTCGCCACAGAATACCCAGCCTCTGATCTGCTCTTGTAGCCACAGTATTTGTGGCTGGTCCAGTTAAGTTTCTGGTCAATGGTGACCCCCAGGATGTTGTTGATGGGGGATTTGCCGATGGTAATGCTGTCAAGGCGAGGTGGTTAACTATTTCCCAACTGTCAACCATCTTCTGATCCATCCTGCTACATTTGCTCTTATACCCTGTACCTGAACTTTTGTAACAAGCCTCATGAGACAACTTATCAAATGTTTCCTGAAAATCCATAAACACCACATCTACTGCATATCCCTTATCTATAGAATCAGCCACTGCTTTTAAAAAGTCAAACATGACTCGCCCTTAATATCTATGCTGGCTGTTTGATTATCCTATGCATTTTTAAGAACACACTAACCTGATCTCATTACAGATTCTAAACGTTTGGCCAAAATTGAGGTTAGACTAGTTGGTCTAGAGTTACCTGGTTTATCCTTTTCTCCCTTCTTGAATAGAGCTTACATTGACTATACTCCAGATCCCCCAGCACAATTTGCATATCTAGTGAGGTCTGAATTTTTACTCCAAGCCTCTGCTACCTTCACTCGACTTCCTTCAGCAGCCTAGGAATTATGCCAACAGGAGTTGATGACAACTCAGCAATACAAATGCCTGACTTGCATACTATTTTACACACTGTCACACAAATAACAATGTGTTCAAAATCTTAGTGTTCTTTCCAGAATCTTTTAAGTGCGCCTTTGAAGATCATAATGGGTGTTAGTTCACTCCATGGAATCCCATCTCACCACTGCCATGGAAAACAGTTGACACAAGAGGACTGAAAATATAATGAAAGCCTATTGAATAGAACTAAGAGCTATCAATCAAGACACTATGGGGCACCATGACAAAGTCATACCTTGTCCAGGTTTTGCATATCCAGTAATTCTGTGACAAGGTAAAATTGCATCAGATATAAAAGGTTTGTGTCCTGCAGTCCCCTAGTACTGGTCCTCCATTTTGTAGCTAACAGGGCGTGACAGTTTCCATTTTAACACTACCTTGTCGCAACTGTTCTGATGATGTCACCTTCCACACCAGTGCTTCCGATGTGTCTTCCTTTTTCCTCAACTGAGGATTTCCCTCCACTGTGGTTGACAGGGCCCCTCGACCGTGTCCATTCCATTTCCCGCACTTCTGCCCTCACCTCTTCCCCTCCCTCCCAGAACCACGATAGGGGCCCCTTGTCCTCACCTTCCACCCCACCATCCTCCACATTCAACGTATCATCCTCCGCCATCTCCAGCACAATGCCACTACCATCTTTCCCTCCCCTCCAAGCACCCGGAGGGACCGTTCCCTCCCCAATACCCTGGTCCACACTTCTATCACCCACGTCTGCTCTCCTTCCCACGCGCAGGGGATGCTACACCTGCCCTTTCACCTCCTCCCTTCCCACCATCCAAGGCCCCAATCACTTTCCAGGTGAAATAGCGATTTGCTTGTACTTCTTTCAATTTAGTATACTGTATTTGCTGCTCAGGATGTTGTCTCCTCCACATTGGGGAGACCAAACTCAGACTGGGTGATCACTTTGCTGAACACCTCGGCTCAGTCTGCAAGCATAGCCCTGACCTTCTGGTTGCTTGCCATTATAATTCTCCGTCCCACTCCCACTCTAACCTCTGTCCTTAGCCTCCTACACTGTTCCAAGGAAGCTCAACAGAAGCTCGAGGAACAGCAGCTCATCTTTCGATTAGGTACTTCACAAACTTCTGGACTCATCATTGATTTCAATAACTTCAGATCATAACCATTGCTCCCATTTTTTCCAGACAGTCGCTGCTGGTAACATTTACAGTTCCCCATTGCCCATCTCTTGTTTCTTTACTTGTCTTACCAGCCTCCTTGCCCTGCACCATCACCCCTGTTGTCATTTAATCACTCCTGCCCTCCATCCTCTCAGACCTTCCCTTTTGTTCTGTCCTCCTCTCCCTTTTTTGCTGGCTCTGTACTTGCTTAAAAACTGTTGTTAAATCTTTAACTTCTTCCAGTTCTGACGAAAGATCATCGACCTGAAACGTTAACTAGGTTTCTTTCCCCACAGTCTGATTTGCCATCTATTTCCAGCATTTTCCGTTTTTATTCCATCTCAACACTAGTTAGTTCAAAACTAACTAAAGTTATTAAAACAACTAATATCAAAAAAGCAGGACGGAGCTCTGCTTCGGTCACACTCCCATGATTTCAGAAGGTGGAAAGGAAAAACTATCAGAGCAAAGTAGTAATAGAACTCAACAACCAAACTTACACTATATACGAACTGTTCAAATACACAAGTCAAGAGTAAGTTCTTAGTAACAGTCTCTGGTGATAGTGGGAGATTACTCCTGTAGTTCCTATTCTTACTCATCAAGGCTAAGTAACATAGAAGGCTAAAGGTTATAAAGCATCTATTCCTTCAAACAACAATTTCTTCTCAAGTCAGGCAATCAAAGTATTAATCACTTAATATTAAGTCTTCCATTTGCCCTTGTAGTCCATTTGTTTTTGATGTGTGACAACGATCGAAAAACACAACTCAATTTGTGTAATGGAATTGGAATTAGTTGTCTTTTAAAGAACCTGTAATTTGATTAAACTTGGCAACTAAGCTCACAGGTGATTTGAACCAGAAACCATCTGCACCCACCATGACAGTTTTATTTGAGGGCAACACAACTTTAAAATGATCTATGTTAAAAATCATAAATCTGTACAAGTTTCTATGTCCACTTTTATAATGGAGATCACCTATGTAAACTTCTTGTGCTATAATTACACCATCGCACCAGTAGCAGCACTGTAGCACCTCAGTTCGTGTCTCCCAGATCCTCAGCCAGTAATGCAGAGAAATTCCTTTGCTTTAACTAACACTACTTTCTTCGCTTCCTAAACTGCTGTAGGTATTGTCAAAGTTTATATTAAGGTATGGATAGGGTGGTGGTCTTGGGCCTCCATCCTTCTATGTCAGATATTGGCAACTTACCCTCTGGCTGTGGTACACTTTTTATTCAAAATGTGTTGCAGCTATAATGCAATCATCTCCAACAATTCAAAGATTTGCAAGTTTTTAAAAAAAATTTGCATCTTATAGCCCAGTTTGAGTGTGCTAACTTTCCCTAAAATCCATTCGCAGACAAATGACCTAATTTCCAAGCAGATCTCTCTCCCTCTTGCGGCATAGTTAACTAAAAGAAACTCACCTGTAGAAGGGATGTTTTTGAGTGATGAGCACCCTCAGAACTCAAGGGTCAACCACTTCTAGTACTGGGCTGGTTTTTCATCTTTGACAGGATACCAAGCTATTTAGCTATTGCGATACTGTTTTCCACTTAAAGTCCAGTATGTGTGTGTGCGTAAGTGATCTCAAGTGCAAAACCTTGGTTGTAGTGCTTGGCCAAAATTTCAGCTTCCTCTCTGATCCATTACAAAAGACTGCTTTTTTCACCTCCTAAATATTGCTCGCCTCTGACCGACTTCTCCCCCTCTACAGTAGAAAACCTAACCCATGCCTGTTACACAAGGCTGGATTTCTCCAACACTGTCCTCCTTGCTGGGTTCCCCATTTCTACCTGGCATAAACTGCAACTCATCCAGAGCATCTTTGCCACATTCTCACCTGAACTAAGGCCCACATCCCCAACCTTTCCATGCTCAATAGCTCCCCATAGAATTGACTAAGATTCGCACCTTCAAATCGCTCCATAGTCTCGTCTTTTCTTACCTCTCAAACGTTCCTTTGCACACCCTCTGACAACAGTCTACTTCCTGTTCCCCGCTCCACTATTGACGGCTGCTCCGTCAGCCATTATATTCTCATTCCCTGGAATACTCTCCCTCCTCATCTCACCTGGCCGGTTCCCTCTCTACTTTCAAAAGCCTCTCAACAACCCATCTATTTGACTATGTTTTCACTCCCTCCAAATCTCTTTTCTTCCCTTTCTCCCTCCACTCATGTGTCCAATCATTGCCTTGTAATGCACTTGAGGCATTTCACTGAGAGGAAAGCTATTCAAATATAAGCTGTTGATGATCCAAACAATTTTTTTTGTTAAATCAATTCCTGACCTGAGGCTCATTCCTGTTCCAATATATACACAATGTTGTGTTGCCTATCCAGACCTATTGCATTCAATGATGCATCACTTAAAAAATTACAAGCTTTACTCTATTTTTGTTTCTGTATATGTCATGAGTTTTCTACATTAATACTAAGATCTGTATTAATGTATATTATTTAATAAGTAATAAAATATCATGGTGTTACAACTATTCAAAATAATTTTTTTGGAAATAAGAGTCCATTCAAGATTAAACAGTATTAATAAAAATACATTTAAAAACATTTGTACTAAAAATATATTTTCTTCCATTTCCTTAAACAAGCAAAATGAAACCACTGCTCAATGTTAAGATGAAAGAAGTTGACATTCCTTTTCCATCAGTCCTTTAAAAACATCATAATGATGATTAAGATCCTTCTTTGTATGTATTTTATATTTAGTGCCCAATGCTCCATCAGGAGAGAATGTTGCATAAAAAACTGTGCGTATTCTGGAATGGACCAGTGCCATAGCACACATTACACATGGTTCTCTGGAAACATACAGATCATACTCAGTGCATATGTAAGGCAACCCATTTGCAGTAGCTCCTATGGAGCTATGATCCTCTAAAGGAAGCAAAGGTTTACCAATGTCGATTGTACGGTCACTTGAAAAAGATTCTACAGACCTAAAATGACAGTTCGGATATTTGTTATGATTAAAAGCACCACCACCTTGCCTGTAGGCAACTAGATCAATACACACCATAACTGCATGGAGCAATGGATTTGGTCCATTTCTGCAGTCGTGACCTACTGCGATAACCTCGTCAGTGGCTGGGTTAACAATCACTGCACCTACTGGTTCCATTCCCATTTCCTTTCCTACTTTTGCTGCTTTGATAGCTTTTTCCATAAAAGTCTGCATCTTTGCTTTCTCTTCAGTGCTAAAAAGCTGGCCTCGGAGGGCTTCAGTCACTTGCTTGTTTTCATGGAATGATGTTGGCCAGTGCTGGCTAGCTGCTTCAAACTGAGGTCTGGTCAACGGTTGGTATGCTGGTATCTTGACCTGGAAAGGTTCTCCAAGTCCAATGCCATTAGCCTTTCCATCAGGAAAGAGATCACTAAGGGACACTCCTCTATTTGGTACATCTGGGCCATTCAAATCCCTAAATAGGCAAATGATGATTTCTAAAGGATGATCACTGTTCTTATCCCTGCAGGCTCGTACTCTCTTGATATGTGGGAGATTGTTCAGTGGGTAGACATCAGCCAGTTGTTTAACAAGACAAGAGGTTTGTTTTTTATTGATAATAGGGGCCGCGTATGCTTCTAGAAGTTCAACTTCACATGACTTCTCATCTGAAAGTACAGGCATCAGCTCCCATGTGAAAGTGTCGATTGCTCCAGTTTTTCTCTTTTTGCACTGTGGCTCCATCGTACCTTCGACATCAGAATTGGGAGATTTGTTACAGTGACAGTCAGAAGCTAAAGAGAATAGAAAGACAATTAAGCATCAGTTAAATCAAAGTCAAAAGAGCTATAACCTTTCCAATAGTTATAGCTTCCATTCTCAATTAGATTTACAAAGTAGCCAAAAACATGCACGCCTTTGAGTCATGAATCCAATTGGAATGTACACCAATTGCACTAAAGATCTTAGCCCTTAGGTAGCAGGTGCTCCAATTTATAGTTGGTTCTGTTTTACTTGAAAGTATATCTGCTCTGTGTAAAATTTCTACTTGCCTTTATTCTTATGATTTTTTTTCATTTTATTAAATTGTGTCCATCATGGCGAGGGATTTTAATGCTGAGGAATGGAACATTTTCCCATTTTGCTACCCAGTATTAGCATTAATTATTTCCAGTTGGGCTGTTAGTGCTTGTATTTCAAACCAAGCAGCACGCTACCATCAATATCTCATATATTCAGTGAAATCATAATATATTTCACAGTATAGCTGTATGTTCTTTAGCACTAACACTTATGAGCAGATTGTATAATGTGCTGGCAAGGGGCCAGAGAAAGAAACATACACAAGTAACTCAGTGATTGATATTATAATGAACTGTTCCTAATTAACAAAGCCCACAGGATTTTCATCCCTTATGCTTACACTGCACACAAGAGGGAAAAATGGTTTACACGTACTTCACAAATGGTGTTGATATAACTAAGGATCAAGTAGAGTCACTTCAATAGTCCTATTAGACTTCATGCTCAACATGCCCAGCCGATGCAGAGCAGTAATCAACAAAGCCAATAGAATGTTGAACTACATAGCCAAAATAGTAGAATAGGCAGAGGAAGTGCTGACCAAACTGTACAGTGGTTCTGGTCAGATCGCACCGCGAGTACTGTGTTCAGTTCTGGTTGCTGAGATACATGGGAGACATCCAAGTACTAGAGACAATGCAGAGAAGAGTCACAAAACTGATCGCTAGTGTCAAAGGTCTGAGTTATGAGGAAAGGTGGGAGAAACTTGGGCTTTTCAGTAGAGAAAGGACATGTGTGAGAGGAATGCAAGATAGTTAAGGGAATGGAAAAGTTAAATCCAAAATATGTCCTACTCAATTTAAAGTAATAAGAAATAGCAGTTGGCATACGGCTCCTTGAGTCTGCTCCGCCATTCAATAAGATCATGGCTTGTCTTCGACCTCAAATCCACTTTCCTGCCCGATCCCCATATCCCTTGATTCCCTTAGAGTCTAAAAATCTATTGATCGCAGTCTTGAGCATACTCAACAACTGAGCATCTACAGCTCTCTCGGGTAGAGAATTCAAAAGAGTCACAACCCTCAGTGAAGAAATTCCTTCTCTCTTTCAGTCCTAAATGGCTGACCCCTTATCCTGAGACTATGCCCCCTAGTTCTAGACTCTCCAGCCAAGGGAAACAGCCTCTCAGCAGCTACCCTGTCAAGCCCCCTCAGAATCTTATATGTTTCAATGAGATCACCTCTCATTCTTCTGAACTCAAGAGTATAGGCCCATTCTACTCAATCTCTCCTCATAGGACAACCCTTTCATCCCAGGAATCAATCTAGTGAACCTTTGTTGCACTGCCTCTAAGGCAAGTAGATCCTTCCTTAGATAAGGAGATCAAAACTGTACACAGTACTCCAGGTGAGGTCTCACCAAAGCCCTGTACCTGCATGTTAACTTTCTGTGTTTCGTGTACAAGGACACCCAAATCCCTCTGAACACTAACATTTAATAGTTTCTCACCATTTAGAAAATATTCCATTTTTCTTACCAAGTGAATAACCTCACATTAAACTCCATCTTGCCCACTCACTTAACCTGTTGCTATCCCTTTGCAGACTCTGCATCCTCCTCACAGCTTACTTTCCCACCTAGCTTTGTATCACCAGCAAACTTGGGTACATTACACTCGGTCCTTCATCTAAGTCATTAATATAGAGATCGTAAATAGCTGACGCCTAAGCACCAATCCCTGCCGCACCCCTCTAGTCTCACCGTGCCAACCACAAAATGACTCGTTTATTCCTACTCTGGTTAACGGACAGAAAACAATCCTCTGTCCATGCTAATATATTACCCCCTAATCTTGTGTAACAACCTCTTATGCAGCACATTATCAAATGCCTTTTGAAAATCCAAATAGACAACATCCACTGGTTCCCCTTTATCTACCCTGCTAGTTACATCCTCAAAAAACTCTTAATAGATTTGTCAAAGACAATTTCCCTTACATAAAACCATGTTAACTCTGCCTAATCATGTGACTTTAAGTGCCCTGTTAGTACATCTTAATAGATTCTAGCATAAGACACTTGGTCCCTTCATCAAAGTCATTAAGGGGGCACAGGTTCAAACTAGTAAAAGGTAAATTTAGGACTGATATCAGGAAATTCTTCACCCAAGACTGATCAGCACTTGAAATGGAACTCCAGGTAGAGTAAGTGGCAAAAATCCTGGAATCATAAAGAAACAATAGCATAGTGCAGTTAGTGGGGTGGGGTGCTCCAAGGTCTTCCTGAAAGGAGAAACCAAGATGGGTCATATGGTCCTCAACATCCGTGGTTACCTTGCGCAGGTTGTACAACCTCCCAGTGCGGAGCTTTGATGACCAGACTCTTATCGTCAATATTAGAATGGACGAGGGAGGCGGAATCAATGCACTGATTTAATGAACATTTAATTATAGTGATGCTAATGCCAGCTGGAAACCAGGGTAACATCGCCGGTGGATGTTTTCAAATAAAATACACAACCCCGTGCCCTCAATTTGCTGCATTGCGAACAGGTGGCTGCAGCTGACAGGATCTTCCCCCCCACCCCCCCAGCGTCTCCTCCCCCCCCCCCCCCTCACACCCCCCACCACCACCGGCGTCTCCTCCCCCCCAGCGTCTCCTCCCCCCCCCCCCTCACACCCCCCACCACCGGCGTCTCCTCCCCCCCTCACACCCGGCGTCTCCTCCTCCCCCCCCCCTCACACCCCCCACCACCGGCGTCTCCTCCTCCCCTCACACCCGGCGTCTCCTCCCCCCCCCCTCACACCCCCCACCACCGGCGTCTCCTCCTCCCCCCCCCTCACACCCCCCACCACCGGCGTCTCCTCCTCCCCCCCCCCCTCACACCCCCCACCACCGGCGTCTCCTCCCCCCCTCACACCCGGCGTCTCCTTCCCCCCCCGGCGTCTCCTCCCCCCCCCCCCCACACCCCCCACCACCGGCGTCTCCTCCTCCCCCCCCCACCACCGGCGTCTCCTCCTCCCCCCCCCACCACCGGCGTCTCCTCCTCCCCCCCCCACCACCGGCGTCTCCTCCTCCCCCCCCCCTCACACCCCCCACCACCGGCGTCTCCTCCCCCCCCCCCCTCACACCCGGTGTCCACCGGAGGAGCGCGGGGTCTCCAGCCACACCAGCGGGATTCGGGTAGATCCCAACTCACCTCTTCCTTTCCAAGTGCCGCTTCCCGCGAGGTTAAACCCGGCCTCGGTCTCTCAGCCCTTCTCGCTGCAGCTGGGACCCGCCGGCCGAGGCCCAGCGCCGAGTGAAGCCGCCGCTCTCACCGCCCGGATGTGACGGCCAAAGAAACGGTGATGTATTAATGAGTCCGTCCCTAAAACAGCACCCGCCGGCCTCTTCATCCGCCACTTCCGGTGTACCAACACTACCTGACCCCCTCCCCAACAGTACCGTCTGCATCCAGAGATCAGGTCGCCTCAGGTACAAGGTGTGATATTCACTTATTTGTTCATTTTGGAAACTCAGTTATAGAATCATAGAAAGGTTACAACACAAAAGGAGGCCTTTCGGCCCATCGAGTACGGACTGGCTCTATGCAAGAGCAATCCAGCTAGTCCCACTCCCCCGCCCTATCCCCGTAGCCCTGCAAATTTTGTTCCTTTCAAGTACTTATCCAGTTTCCTTTTGAAGGCCATGATTGAATCTGCCTCCACCACTCCCTCGGGCAGTGCATTCAAGATCCTAACCACTTGCTGTCTAAAAATGTTTTTCCTCATATCACCTTTAGTTCTTTTGCTAATCACCTTAAATCTATGTCCTCTGATTCTTGACCCTTCTGCCAATGGGAACAGTTTCTGTTCTACTCTGTCTAGACCCTTCATAATTTTGAATACCTATCAAATCTCCTCTCAACCGTCTCTGTTCCAAGGACAACAACCCCTCAGATAATGAAGCAGTCCGTGCCTGCATGCAGCAAGACCTGGACAATATCCAGGCTTGGCCTGGACATTCGCGCCAGACAAGTGCCAGGCAATGACCATCTCCAACAAGAGAGAGTCTAACTACCTCCCCTTGACATTCAACGGCATTACCATCGCCAAATCCCCCCCACCATCAACATCCTGGGGTTCACCATTGACCAGAAACTTAACTGGACCAGTCATATAAATACTGTGGCTACAAGAGTAGGTCAGAGGCTGGGTATTCTGCGGCAAGTGACTCACCTGACTCCCCAAAGCCTTTCCACCATCGACAAGGCACAAGTCAGGAGTGTGATGGAATAGTCTCCACTTGCCTGGATGAGTGCAGCTCCAACAACACTCGAAGCTCGACACCATCCAGGACAAAGCAGCCCGCTTGATTGGTACGCCATCCACCACCCTAACATTCACTCTCTTCACCACCGGCGCACCGTGACTGCAGTGTGTACCATCCACAGGATGCACTTCAGCGACTTGCCAAGGCTTCTTCGACAGCACCTCCCAAATCCATGACCTCTACCACCTAGAAGAACAAGGGCAGCAGGCACATGGGAACAACATCACCTGCACGTTCCCCTCCAAGTCACACACCATCCTGACTTGGAAATATATCGCCATTCCTTCATTGCCACTGGGTCAAAATCCTGGAACTCCCTACCTAACAGCACTGTGGGAGAACCTTCACCACACGGACTGCAGCGGTTCAAGAAGGCGGCTCACCACCATCTTCTCAAGGGCAATTAGGGATGGGCAATAAATGCTGGCCTTGTTAGCGATGCCCACATCCCATGAACGAATTATAAAAAAGCTTCTCCAGTCTATCCACATAACTAAAGTCCCTCATCCCTGGAATCATTCTAGTAAATCTCTTCTGCACCTTCTCTAAGGCCTTCACATCTTTCCTAAAAATGAGGTGCCCAGAACTGGACACAATACTCCAGTTGTGGCCAAACCAGTGTTTTATAAAGGTTCATCATGACTTCCATACTTTTGTACTCTATGCCTCTATTTATAAAGCCCAGGATCCCGTATACTTTTTTAACCGCTTTCTCAACCTGCCACCTTCAACTATTTGTGCACATATACCCCCAGATCTCTCTGTTCCTGTACCTCTTAGAATTGTGCCCTCTAGTTTATATTACCTCTTCTCGTTCTTCCTACCAAAATGTATCACTTTGCATTTTTCCGTGTTAAATTTAATTTGCCATGTGTCCGCCCATGCCACCAGCCTGTCTATATCCTCTTGAAATCTATCACCATCCTCCTCGCTGTTTACCACCCTTTGTGTCATCTGCAAATTTTGAAATTGTGCCCTGTATACCCAATGTCCAAGTCATTAATATATATCTCAAGAAAAGCAGTGGTCCCAGCACCGACCCCTGGGGAACACCACTGTACACCTCCCTCCAGTCCAAAAAACAACCGTTCACCACTACTCTCTGTTTCCTGTCCCTTAGTCAATTCTGTATCCGTGTTGCTACTGCCCCCTTTATTCCATGGGCCACAATCTTGATGATAAGCCTACCGTGCAGCACTTTATCAAACGCCTGTTGAAAATCCATATACACCAGATCAACTGCATTGCCCTCATCTACCCTCTCTGTTACCTCATCAAAAAACTTTATCAGATTAGTTAAACACGATTTGCCTTCAACAAATCAGTGCTGGCTTTCCCTGATCAATCCACACACATCCAAGTGACTTAATTCTGTCCCAGATTATCATTTCTAAAAGTTTCCCCACCATTGAGGTTAAACTGACTGGCCTATAGTTGCTGGGTTTAGCCTTACACCCTTTATTGAACAAGGGTGTAGCATTTGCAATTCTCCAGTCCTCTGGCACCATCCCCGTATCTAAAGATGTTTGGAAGATTATGGCCAGTACCTCCGCAATTCCCACCCTTACTTCCCTCAGCAACCTAGGATGCATGCCATCCAAACCGGGTGACTTATCTACTTTAAGTACAGCTAGCCTTTCAAGTACCTCTTTTCCCATTTTTAGCCCATCCAGTATCTCAACTATATCTTCCTTTACTGAGACTCTGGCAGCGACTTCTTGGTAAAGACAGATGCAAAGTACTCATTTAGTACCTCGGAGTAGTTCTCCTTTATGGTCCCTAATCAGCTCCACCCCTCCTCTTTCTACCCGTTTACTATTTATATGCCTGTAGAAGATTTTTGGATTCCCTTTTATGTTTGCCGCCAGTCTAATCTCATAATCTCTCTTTGCCCCTCTTATTTTCTTCTTTACTTCCCCTCTGAACTTTCTATATTCTACCTGGTTTTCACTTGTGTTATCAACCTGACATCTGTCACACGCCCCTTTTTTCTGTTTCATCTTACTCACTACCTCTTGTGTCATCCAGGAAGCTCTGGCTTTAGTTGCCCTACCTTTCTGCCTCGTGGGAATGTGCTTAGACTGTACCCAAACCATCTCTTCTTTAAAGGCCGCTCACTGTTCAGTTTTGCCTGCCAATCTTTGATTCCAATTTACCCAGGTCAGATCTGTACAGGTCCCACCTTCCCCAGGAATCTAAAGCCCTCCCTCCTGCACCATCTCTCCAGCCACGCAGTCACCTGCTCTATCCTCCTATTTCTATGCTCACGAGCGCGTGGCACCGGGAGTAATCCGGAGATTACTACCTTTGAAGTCCTGCTTCTTAATCTCTTTCCTAACTCCTTAAAATCTGCCTGCAGGACCTCATCTCTCTTTCTACCCATGTTGTTGGTACCAATATGGACCACGACCTCTGGCTGTTCACCCTCCCCCCAAGAATGTTCTGCAGCCGCTTAGTAACATCTTTGACCCTGGCACCAGGGAGGCAACATACCATCCTGGAATCATTTCTGCGGCTGCAGAAATGCCTGTCTGCTCCCCTAACCTTTCTCCCCCTCTTGATAGTTATTGTTTTTTGCACTACAAATCCAAAGGGAAACATATTTCTGTGGACAGCTGAAATGATGGACACCAAAGTGAGCTAACCACATCTAAAAGTTTTAAAATTTAAACCTCTCAACCCCTAAATGTCCAATATGTAACATATGACCAAATTTGTTGGGCTGCATGCTATTCATGACGTACGGTACCCAAAGTGTAAAGTAAAATGGCTTTCCGACAGGCTCACGATGTCTTTACTCGCCTGATGTCGACATTTTAACGCTAATCCCAACAGTCTCATTCCAAACTCATTAAAATGTAATAACTTTTAAACTTCAATTTAGCTTAATCGTGCTCTTTTCATCCCCAGCTCTGTGTCCTTATGAATCATAAGGTACATTTAACACTGAAAGTTGGCACCCAGAAGCCTATCTTCATAATGGCATTTTTAAAAGTAGAATCTGCTCTCGTTGGCTGGCAGTGCTTTGCAGGCTGAAGGAGATGCCATTCAGTATTCAACAGCAATGGAGGCAGGGGAAACTATAAGGAGACAACTGGGTTGCCCCAGTGTCATCAACTAAAAAATCTTAACAAAAGTGCTCCCTTTTCAGAGAGGCACAACTAAAATCACCCAGATTATACAAAAGACAAAGGAAACTTATCAAATTAAATAATAACGCATTTCCTGTATCGACCAAGCACTCCAGCCAGAGGTGCTCACCGGTCCAGCGCACTACAAAGGACAGCAGTACAGCTGATGGACACACACTGTGTGCTTCTCCAGGGCCACCTGGGTGCAGACAAAGCCGTGGAAGAGAGGCAGGGGGAAAACTGTGGTATTACTGCTGAGAATGTGTAGCACTTTTACAGTTTGAAATCGTGTTACCTTAGAATTAGGATCTACAGGTAGTTGGTTGAAAATGTAAAGTTACAGTCTGCTCATAAAATTGTAGCCTTAATGGAGCAAAATGACTGTTACTCTGGAAGTAATTCATGTTTTTAATTACTTTTCTCCTAAATTTTCACTGCTACATATTAATTTTTAAAATCTGTAAATAAAATGATATCCAGGTAGTAGAATGGACTAGAGGGTTAGTGCTTCAATGCAACATAAACAAGCAGTCAAATGGAATATACTGGAGACTGTCAATTAACTGTAGTGCACAGCAGAAACTCCCAAATAACAGCAATGTACTGGAAAAACTCCTGAATTGCTGTAATGGCCTAGGTCGACTTTCAAATGGCTACATTGTGCTGGAAAACATCCCAAATGGCTATAGTATACTGGAAAGATTCTCACAGATCTAAAGTGTATTGGACACATCCCGGAATAACTGTTGTGTACTGAAGCAACTCAAATTACTTCAGTCCACCTGTCAAATTGGCTACTCGGAGTATATTTATAGTAGCTCACATTTTACTTAGGTCGCCATTACTCCCAATATAGTAAACAATGAAATGGCTGAGCACATTGTTACATAATACTAGGAATACCATCCTCAGCGGCACAGAATTTATCAAAATGAGAATTACAGCAAAAGTATACCATTTGCTGGACTGTTTAGTTTTCCACTGTTGAATCAGGCAAGGCTTTGATAATGAGCCAACTCCTCCCCCACCCCCAAAAATAACATTTTGATTATAGCATTTCGCATTGAAGTAGGTTGGGTTACACATGGCAAGGTTTCCAGTCAAATATAGCTGCATGCCCCTGCACTGCTAATGATAAAAGTGTGCCAATATGTGAGCATGAGTTGTGCGATGATATTGTGTTTCCTGCCAGTGTTATGTGAATTGACACGTAGGCCTGCAAAAGGAGCCTAATCCCTCACTGTGACTGTTGGCTTAAGTAGGCTAAGTTCCAAACCATAGGATTTCATATAAACAGAATGATAGAAGAAGACAAAAAGCTTATCAAGCTTCTTTAGAGGGACTATTAAAAGGTTACATGAATATATCTTGTTCCTAAATTAAAGGTACAACATGGAAAACTCTGATTTTTAATCAGGTGTCCAAGGTATGATTTTGTTTTGAAACCAGAAGTAACATCTTTGAGAATGACTTACCCAGTGTGTAGCTCTACTGCTATTCTTTGTAGTGTGCTGGACTGTGCCATATCTGTACCAGCTTATGCACATCAGATGGAAGATCATGGTTTTAATTGCTATCATGTGTCAAAAGTAACTGGACCATCAGATTACCAGGAAACTACAATTCACACCTTATCTACTTAAGTGTTAAAATTGGTTAACACCTTAATTACCCAACCATTGAGAAGAAATAATTTGATTAGCTAATGGGCCCATTTTAACATCAAAGTAAAGACAGAGATGTAATTGAGGAACAGTCTTGTGGACTCCAGTTTCCTGCTTCATACTATCTATCAGAGACTTAGGAGCTGCTGAAGAGAATTACAAAGAATCTGCATTATCATTGTTCTTGTGCTTTTAGTATTTTTCCATCTCTTTCTGCTTCTGTATGTAATCTTACAAATTTTTCTAGTCGTTTTAGCCATAAACATTGGCCTGATGTTGTGCTATTATCACCTTTCAGAATAGACTGAAACACATGGTGGGCATCCACATGGTCTCTGATCTGCTATACTGTGGCTAAGGAGTAATTGTTAGTCTCATGGCATACTATCACACTCATGGCATGCAAAAGAGGATAGAATTTGGTTCATATGAGCCTCAATTGTGATTGCTGAGTGAAAGTGTTAGGAAGAAGCCTGAATTGGAATACAGATCATATGCCTGAAAACAAATCTATGTTCTTTCAATATCTATACATCCTGAAAAATAAAATTTGTAACATATGAAAATAGGATCTGTCTGGTGTTGGGTGTACACAACAATCTGCAAGTTATTGCGATTTTAAAAGTATCTAGTGTCATTGATGCACTGATTCAGATGGTTGGCCAATTTTCATTGGATTTATATTTCAAACCTTGGGCCAGAATTTACTGTCAAAATAATGGTGAGGCTAATGGCGCAAATCATACAGCAACTTCAGTCGAGGGCAGATGGGAGGTTAGATGTGAAAATCCGGAAGTTGCTGTCTGAGATGTGCTGCTCTGCTGTTAGCTTCCCGAAAACTGAATCTCGCTGTCTGACACACTATTCACGTGCATTGTACAGTGTGAATTTCCTGTATTTGCGGGGTATATTGTGTCCTGGCCAATATTTATCCCTCAACCCACATCACTAAAAACAGATTATCTGGTCATTATCAAATTGCTGTTTGTGAAAGCTTGCTGTGCCCAAATTGGCTGCCACCTTTCCTACATTGCAACAGTGACTACACTTCAAAAGTACTTCATTGGCTGTAAAGCGCTTTTGGAAGTCCTGAGGTCGTGAAAGTGCTATACAAATACAAGTCTTCCTTTCTTAGATACGAACTAAACTTGCCACAGAAAGTTAGGGCTTGTCCATTCCAGTCTAAATACCCTTCTTAATGGCATGATAAATCTTAATTACTGCCAAACAACCTCTCTGGCACTGAAAATTTACGCTTACAAGTGTTCAGTCCCATTCCTTCAGCTTTTAATTGTTGTTGGTGATTTTTTAAAAATTTAAATAATTTTTAAAATAATTTTTCTTTCTGTCTCTGTTTTCTCTCTCTCTTAATCCAATCTGTCTTTCCCTCTCTTTATTTCACTTTCTGTACCTGATTTGACATTGAATTCACTATTCTAATTTACACTTCCTGATTTTTTTTTTTCTCTTTTCTTTTTTTAATTAGGCCCCCCTTTTATAAGAAGGGGGGGTGTGGGGTGTGCTTAACAACTAAAAACCAAACAAACCAAAACCAAGAGTTCAAATCAAAATTTTATTATCCTCGTTCAGGATGCACTCCAGCCCCTGCGGTGCCCACCAGTCGCGGAATGCCTCAAGCGTACCGGCAGACACCGCGTGCTCCATCTCCAGGGCCACCCGGGCGCGGAGCAACCCGCGAAAGAGAGGCAGACAGGCCGAGCGCTCGCCCCCACGGACTGCGAGCATCCTGGACCTGTGGATAGCCACCTTGGACAGGCCCAGGAGCAGGCCCACGAGGACGTCCACTGACCTGCCCGCCCCCCTCCTCACCGGGCGGCCAAAGATCAGGAGCGTGGGACTAAAGTGCAGCCAGAACTTGAGGAGCAGCCCCTCCAAATAATGGAACAGGGGCTGCAGTCTCGCACACCCAGTGTACAAATGAAAAACGGACTCCTCCAGGCCGCAGAAAATGCAAGCGGCCTGGGTGTCCGTAAAATGGCGTAAACGCCTGTTGCACGGGACTGCTCCGTGCAACACCCTCCATCCCAGATCCCCAAAGTAACACGGGAGGACCCCTGTATAGAGAGCCTCCCACTGGGGACCCCCGTCTCCGCCGGACAGCAGGATGGCACGCCAGGGCGTGTCCGGGCGAGAGACGAGGGCGAGGAAGTGGATGGTGTGCAGGAGCAGCCCGTACAGGAAATCCCTCCGCGCGGTGTGAAACGGCACGGAGGGAATTTCCGAGAGACGGCTCAAGTTGTGAGGCGCGGCCCTCCGAGGGAGGTTCCGGGGTTTGGCGCCGAGGAGGAATTCCGTCCGAACGGGGGTCAGGTCGGACGGGATGGCTCCGCACGCTTGAGCCGCCTCCACACCCCGAGTGGAGTCAGGGCCGAGCGCCGATTTCAACGCCTGGATGGCGGTGGCCGCGTCCCCGGCACGCCACGAGGACATGCGAGCGGCGAGCGCCCACGGCTCGAGCCAACCCGACCCTCCGCCATCCAGGACGTCCCTGACTCTGGTCACCCGACCGGCCACAGCCCTCCGCTCCGTCAGCCACGAGCGGCCGAAGCCGACATCGCGGAGGAACGGATTCCCGAGCAGCGGCTCCTGCAGGACGGCCGCTACCCCCGACGGGCGAGAGCTCCGGCTGGAGGCGACCATGGTCCAGACCCTGAGCAGATCCTGGTACAAGACAGGCAGCTCCTGCAAAGACGTGCGGCTGCCCAACAGCGAGACGAACAGGAGCTGCGTGTCGTAGTTCAGGCCGTGCAGCTGGCGGAAAAAATACGTCGCCAGCGCACGCCATCTAAGAGGACGCTCCGCGTACAGGTATCGCTGCAGCGTCCGAAGGCGGAAAGTTGCCACCTGGGTGCGGACGCACACCAGCCCCTGACCGCCCTCCCTAAGCGGGAGACTCAGGACCGCGGCAGCGACCCAGTGCATCCCTTTGGCCCAGAAGAAATCGACGAACTTCCTCTGAATCTTGGCGACAAAATCAAGGGGGGGTCAAAGGAACCAACCGGTACCACAACATGGCGGCCACCAGCTGGTTTATGACCAGCACTCGACCCCTGTAGGATAACACTCGGAGCAGTCCTGTCCAGCGTGCCAGGCGAGCGGTGACTTTGGCCTCCAGCTCTACCCAGTTCGCCGGCCAGGCTTCCTCGGCAGGGCTGAGGTAGACTCCCAGGTACCGGAGGTGCGTGGTACTCCAGGCGAAAGCCCTGAGCTCCTCCGGCATGGAGTCCACCCGCCACTGACCCACCAGGAGTCCGGAACATTTCTCCCAGTTGATTCTTGCGGAGGACGCGGCAGAGTAGACCTCTTGGCACTCGCGCATTCTCCGCAAGTCAAGGGGATCGGTGACCATGAGGAGCACGTCGTCGGCGTAAGCCGAAAGGACGACCTCCACGCCCGGCTCGCGCAGAGCCAGTCCCGACAGCCTCTTTCGCAAGAGGCGCAGGAAAGGCTCTACGCAGATGGTATATAATTGGCAGGACATGGGGCACCCCTGACGCACTCCTCTCCCGAAGCGAAGGGGCGCCGTCAAGGATCCGTTAACCTTAATCAGACACTCCGCGGCGGCGAGCTACTCATTAACGATTCTTCAATCTCATTGGTTAAGAAGATACACAGTTGCATGGCCTGTTCACATAGGTCCCAGAAGCCCTGTAGAGGGCACCTCTGTTTAGATCTCCAATTTACAGCAACTACCAGTGCAAAAGCTTATGGAAAGTATATGGCCAAGGGCAAGTCTGACGAACGGCAGACAACGTTCTTTCGCCACTTACAGTAAATACCGGACCAATGTTTCTAACACTTGGAGAAAGGCTGTGGTCTTTTGTAAATGCATTGAACAGTGTGTGTTGACATGTCGCATGGTTTAGAGACTCATAATTGCTCATTTTAATATGTTAGAAAATAGACTAGTCAATTTAGAAAACCACATCTAACATTTCCCTAATCCAGGCGAATGTGATCCTCTTCTCCCATTCCAAAAACCATGCCTCTATTAAAGACGCTGATATATTCAGAGGTATTCTTTATTTTAATCTCACAAAGTATTTGTAACCAAAATTTTAGGTATATTTGAGCAATTCCATCCATCCCACTCTAATTCTTAGAATTACCCAAACAATCAATGCAAATTGAATCAGGCTAAGGAACAGGTAGAGAAAACTGTTTAAGACAAGCTGATAATCCACGTTCCTCGCAGTCTTTTGATTCTTTTGTCTAAAGTACATGCATATGAGTTGGAAGAATTAAAAGACTGCAAGAAACATCAATCATCAGCTTGTGCAAAACATCTTGCTCTACCAGTTCCTTAGCTAGATTCAATTTATATTAATTCAGGTGTACATTTTCTGTTGTATATTTATTTTCCTGCAAAAATAATCTTATTTTAAAGTATGCTGTGAGCGTTTTTATTAACAAAATACACATGGAATGCAAATAAGAAACTCCTGGATAGAAAAACCTTATCAAAGCTTATTTAAGGGCTGCATTATTTGCAAGGCAAGAAAACACTGGGGCAAATTGGCTGTGATCAGCTTCCTTTTCGTTTGTACTAACAATTTTTCTAAACAGTTTATTTATTTGAAATTGTTCACTAACATCACCAAACGCATCATAGTGGACTCAATGTAACCAATACCATCTTGGATACCTTTAATTATTAAACCTTTTAAATCAGAAAACAGGCGTTAATGAATTAATAAACAACCTACATAATCCAGTATAATTATCAAATTCTACGGTTTAAATATTCGCCATTGGAGATATTCGGACGGCCGTTTGAGCAAAGGTGACAAAAGGTGGTTCGAAATTGCGGACAACAATTTAAATGCGAGGCGGAACGTTTCAAATGCCGGAATTGAAATTGCGCTCCTGGTGGAGCTGGGGGAACACCGACACGTGACACAGAAGGCCCAGTCTCACTCCCGGAAATCTCAGTTTAAGAGGGTCGGGGTCTGTTTCTACCGCCCTGTTGTTCATCTGTTTTGGTTTTTGACGGTGTTCAAATTAAAGTAGTGCATGGTGTAAATCAGTGGGAGCTGCGGGTGTACCGGCATAGCCCGGGCTGCGTTTACTTACTTTGAGCGTTGTTGCTGCTGCTTCTCTTTGGTTCGTGACAGAGGGCCGGGCCGGGCCGGGTCGCCATGGTAACACATTGCCTGCGCTTCCGAGCCCTGAGTGGGGTGGCCGCCCGCGGGCTTGTCGCGCAGCCGCGGTGCGAACCCAGAGTGGTGCTGGGCATCGAAAGCAGCTGCGATGACACTGGCGCGGCCGTGGTGGACGAGACGGGCCGGATCTTAGGAGAAGCCCTGTATTCGCAGAAAGAAACTCATCTCAAGTAGGTATTCCTAATGTAAAAGCTTCCACCAGTAATTACAAGTGAAGCTTATATTTGGGGGGAAAAAAAGATACATTTCTTTAAGTGACATTCAATACATTAATCCCTCAATTAGTTTCAGATTTAATAATTTATACCATGTTTGTTCCTATTGTAATCGCTGACAATCTCACGTCATGTTTTTGTTGATGGGCACCTACCTCATTATCAACATTTTGGTCACTTTGACTTTAAATAAACCAATTCTAATTTGTTTTAAAATATGAGCCAATACGAATAACTTTGGTTTTAAAAATAAATACCAGGATTGAATCACCATTTCACTTGTACTCACTCCTGTGGCTATTACCTTATAATAATTCCCTATTCCGTTTGGTCACAATATTTATTCCAGAGTTGCAAATGAATGTCAATTTCTGATTGCTTTAAGGATAACTTAGACAATGTATACACAATAAATGCTTGTTAAAATAAGTTTATGTGGATAAACTTTTTAAAAATCCTGATTTTGTTCTCTGGCTCGGAAACTAAAAAGATGAAAATGATAACTTGTGATGATCAAAAGGGAATAATTTCACTTCTCCCTTGCCGCTCAATATTGTCCATCCTTTAGCTGGGACAGTCTGGAACACAGATTTCCTTCTGATTGTTCCATGATGATAAGTGATTTTTAATGCAAAGCAGATTTATCTTTGCTGAGATGTAAATTACTTATCCTTTTTTGGAGCTGCATGAAAACTGCAGCAGGTGACTCAAACTTATGATAGATTTGAATTCAAGTGCTCAACTGCTAAATCCCTGTTTCTAAATGGTAACTTAAATAAATAACATTGTTAATTGGCTAGTCCTAGATGCTTCACTGAAAAGAAAGATTTTTTTTTGATATTATTAATTTATAAATCAAAAATAGTTTTTGGATTTTGTTAGCTGTATTTTGTTTTTGCTTTAGGGCAGGTGGTATAATTCCACCAGTAGCTCAAAGGCTGCACAAAGAACACATTGAAAGAGTGGTGCAAGAAGCTGTGGATAACAGTGGAGTCTCTCCTTGTGAACTAACAGCAATAGCAACTACAGTAAAACCAGGACTTGCATTAAGCCTGGGAGTGGGTCTAGAGTACAGCTTAAAACTAATACAGCAATATAAGAAACCCTTTATTCCTATTCACCATATGGAAGCACATGCACTGACTATTCGAATGCTACACTTCGTGGAATTTCCCTTCTTGGTCCTCTTGGTTTCTGGTGGCCACAGTTTGCTGGCCGTTGCTCGTGGAGTCTCTGACTTTCTTCTCCTTGGACAGACATTGGATGAAGCCCCTGGAGACACATTAGACAAGGTATGTATAGAGTAGAACTTTAAAATCAGCAGTGATCAATTTGTAAGATATTGTCACTGTAATTTGAAGGACATTCAAACTTTTATTTATTAATGACTAATTGCACAATCTATGTCTGAGAATCTAAGGATCGGCAAAAAGCGTTATTATGTTTTAAACTTCAACTTAAAGCAAATAATCAACAAATGTACAGTCTACTGATATTTCAGTCATTTTTGTACTAAAAGAATTTGAATTATCCAGCAATTTGAATTTAGTAATGCAAGTGAGACAGCTAAGTAGGAATTTAGTGCCAAAAATTGAGTTATCAGATAATTTAAATTAAACAACTTTGAATTAAAAGGAGTAGACTGTAGGTGAATATACCAAGCACATTCTTCATTCATTATACATATTTTAAATTTGGTTTCCTCAGATGTTCAGTGGTTTACTACACTGGGTAAAGTCTAACTAATTAGAACTTTTCAACTCTTGGGTAATAAGTAGCAAGCCTAGATCACATTATGTAATTAATGGATTTATCGTTCTACAAATTAGATGGCAATTGAAGTAATTTTCTAAAATTTATATATGTAGTAATTACAGAAACATCAGTTCAGACATTTTGTATTTAAATCTAAGTGTTATGGGTGGAATTTCCTGTGGGGCGTAATTGGGAAGTTACACCTGAAATTACGCCCTTTCATGCGCCCATTGTACCGATGTCTATTTACACCCAAATTTCCTGCCAATCTCATTACTATACGCTAGAATGTAAAAATGGGCGTAAATAAGCAGAAATGAGTCTAAACAATTGGGGCCAGAGGAAAGCACTGAACTCACACTATAAATTCCTTTTTTAAGTACCAAACTAAAGTTTCAAGCCATCTAACCATCACTTATGCACATTAGGCACAGCAAGTTTCAGACCATGCAATCAGGGAAGCTTGTGAATTTTTAATCTGATTTGTTCTGATGCCATAAAAATGCATTCAAAGAAACCGAAAATACCGTGCAGGTTTCAGTGAGGATTAAAAAAATTGCTCAAAAAATTGTAATAAACCACCAGAAAAATAACTTTGTTTCCTACTACACCTAAAATTCTGGGATTAACTCAACCTGTTACCGTTTTGAAGCTGCAAATTTGCAGGAAATTCGTGTGTACATTTTTTTTATTCGTTCATGGGATGTGGACGTCGCTGGTGAGGCCGGCATTTATTGCCCATCCCTAATTGCCCTTGAGAAGGTGGTGGTGAGCCACCTTCTTGAACCGCTGCAGTCCGGGTGGTGACAGTTCTCCCACAGTGCTGTTAGGAAGGGAGTTCCAGGATTTTGACCCAGCAACGATGAAGGAACAGCAATATATTTGCAAGTCGGGATGGTGTGTGACTTGGAGGGGAACATGCAGGTGATGTTGTTCCCATGTGCCTGCTGCTCTTGTCCTTCTAGGTGGTAGAGGTCGCGGGTTTGGGAGGTGCTGTCGAAGAAGCCTTGGCGAGTTGCTGCAGTGCATTCTGTGGATGGTACACACTGCAGCCACAGTGCGCCGGTGGTGAAGGGAGTGAATGTTTAGGGTGGTGGATGGGGTGCCAATCAAGCGGGCTGCTTTATCTTGGATGGCGTCGAGCTTCTTGAGTGTTGTTGGAGCTGCACTCATCCAAGCAAGTGGAGAGTATTCCATCACACTCCTGACTTGTGCCTTGTAGATGGTGGAAAGGCTTTGGGGAGTCAGGAGGTGAGTCACTCGCTGCAGAATACCCAGCCTCTGACCTGCTCTCGTAGCCACAGTATTTATATGGCTGGTCTAGTAAAGTTTCTGGTCAATGGTGACCCCCAGGATGTTGACGGTGGAGGATTCGGCGATGGTAATGCCGTTGAATGTCAAGGGGAGGTGGTTAGACTCTCTCTTGTTGGAGATGGTCGTTGCCTGGCACTTATCTGGCGCGAATGTTACTTGCAACTTCTGAGCCCAAGCCTGGATGTTGTCCAGGTCTTGCTGCATGCGGGCTCGGACTGCTTCATTATTTGAGGAGTTGCGAATGGAACTGAACACTGAGCAATCATCAGCGAACATCCCCATTTCTGACCTTATGATGGAGGGAAGGTCATTGATGAAGCAGCTGAAGATGGTTGGGCCTAGGACACTGCCTGGAGGAACTCCTGCAGCAATGTCCTGGGGCTGAGATGATTGGCCTCCAACAACCACTACCATCTTCCTTTGTGCTAGGTATGACTCCAGCCACTGGAGAGTTTTCCCCCTGATTCCCATTGACTTCAATTTTACTAGGGCTCCTTGGTGCCACACTCTGTCAAATGCTGCCTTGATGTCAAGGGCAGTCTCACCTCACCTCACCTCTTTAGCCTAGGGGCAGAGCCATTAATGAACCGAGATGCGTTCGGTGCAGGAATCGATAGACAGGCATAAAAGAGCGAGGAAATTCGGGCGTAGCGTAATTACATGCGCAACACACTCTTGCCTGAGTTTCCTCGATCTTTTACACTGGATATTTGCTTTACCCCCCCCCCAGATTACACATGTCTTTGGGTGCAAATACACAGGAAATTCCACCTCATGATATTTAGTTATTTACTCAGTTTTGTCTACCCACCACGGTTTGGTTAAAAGGTATTTTAATTTTGTGAGATGCTCCAGGAATTTTTCTTGTCAAAACTGCAGTATTATTTTGTCGTAAAAATTGTTACGAAGTAGTGTGCTTTAAAGAATGCAAATTCAAAAAATAGATCTGTGTGATTCTGAACCGTATTAAAATGTTTTTAAATATGAGAAAAGGAGGTATAATGTAGCGCCTTACTATAAGAATAGCTTGAGGTGGCTGCCTTAAGTGAATATAAAACAACAGAAGCAAATACTCAAGGACTACCAACCTTATGGTCACTTCTGATCACATTACAAATCACATGCACAAAAACTCTTGGTTTAGAAAATAGTAGCAATACTGTTTTTTTAAAGTAACTGTTTTAAACCACAAAGATGTTTCTTCTCAGGTTGCAAGAAGACTGTCCCTCAGAAATCACCCAGCATGCTCTACAATGAGTGGGGGTGAAGCCATTGAGTATTTGGCCAAAATGGGAAACCGATTACATGTTCAATTAACGCAGCCTATGGCCCAGCACCTGGACTGTGACTTTTCCTTTACTGGTCTCCGCAATCAAGTCAATCAAATAATTATCAAAAAGGAAAGGGAAGAAGGTTTGTCAGTCTTTTATATTTCTACTTAATGTGGCAGACAGTGCTGACTCACTCAAGTACTCTTTTGTGTACTGTATAAAGTTAGGTATATTTGTTAACCAGGTCTCCAGGAGGGACAGATGCTGTCATGTGTGAATGACATTGCTGCTGCTGTACAACATACAGTGGCTGCTCACCTAGCAAAACGTACACATCGAGCCATTCTCTTCTGTAAGAAGGAAGGTTTGTTGCCTCAAAAAAATCCAATCTTGGTTAGTACCTCATAGTGTACCTACATTTAACTTGGTAATAATAAAATATATTGGTCATGGCACCATAGAATGATAGGATATGGATTGGTGCTTCTAGAGTCTCCCCAGCTGAGTTGCCAACCTTAGCTGTGGCACCATTGGGAAATTCTCAGTGAATCTCAGGCACTTCTCTACTAGGAGGGAAAGCAGAGGGAGTCACATGCTCTTGTGACTAGTTTCACCCCAGCTTTACCGAGGCCTGACATCGTCCCATCATCTGCTTTCTCAGAGGTGGATGATGAGTGGCATGTAGAGACCTAATTAATTAGAGGGGGGAGAAAAATTAAAAAGTAAGAGGGAATCTTGCTTTCACTAAAACATTGTGCTCATGAAAAGCATTTTAGTCAGAGTGATGGGGTCTGCACATCGCAAATTTCAGACCTAGTCTACATGGGAAGGCAAAATGGTTTCACATATAGAGGGAACAAATTGAAAAGTGATTTAACTTGTGCTAATTTTGTATACTTTTTACTCATCAATTGGAGTAGCATTTGCAGAGGCCTGGGAGCAGATCACCTACATGCCCTGCTGGCTGGGGAATTAAAGGGGGATTTTACAAACAGCATTAAATTTGTATTCATTAACATAGGACCATAGTTAGTAACTTGTATTTCACAACAGGAAATAAACATTGTAAAGCCCATGAGAAACCAATTTTTGAAAGATATACATTTCCATTTGTAGAACATCTATTCATATATATTCCTTACTTTCATCTCAGGTGGTTTCAGGGGGAGTGGCCTGTAATGAATACATCAGAAAAGCTCTTCGGATAATAGCTGAAGCAAATGGAGTCTCACTGCATTGCCCTCCTCCTAAGCTTTGCACAGACAATGGCATCATGATTGCATGGTGAGAGCAATAAATAGTCTTAATCTTACTTTGAAATATTGCATACAATGAAGTATTCTTGTGGTCATCTTAAAACTTAGTCATTTTCTGGAAACCTTGAATCAAAAAAGTATAAACCTTGAAGTTCCCAAGTTTTCTTCTTCGTCATAAATGTGCGACAGCTGCCCAGTTTTTTTTTGTAGTATTCCAGAAAGTGAGGAATTTCACCTGGGTAAGTTGGACAATTCCTTTCAGCTGGAATCATCAATGGACAGTAATATTGGGCAGGGTGCAAAACCAGCGTTCCGCCCGATCCCGTAGGTTTCCCACCCGGAGAGTTAGGTTAAAATGACCTCCGTGGTACCGTAACTGTTTACAAGCTAGGAAATGTTTGATGTGGTGATTTAAAATTTTGTACTTTAAAAAAAAAATTAATAATTGGACACACCTGAATAGGACAACTATTTACAGTCTTCGCAGACTTTATTTATTGGGACGTTTTTCTACACTGAAGGTGATATATAAATGTGAATTGTTGTTGAGTTGTCTTCTTCCAGCTGTACAATCCTTCTATTGTATAATCTATAGCTTTATTCCCTTGTTTCTGCCCTCCCTACCTAAATGAACCCCAAGGTCCAAGAGTAAACAAATTACTTCAGTCCTTAAATATGCATTGTTCTCAGAGCATGTGCAGTCATGCAAACAAATCTAATGCATCAGTGCACAGAGCAGCAAGCAATCAAAGTGTACAATTTCATAACATATACTCAGTTATATACATTTTAATAAATTATTTATTGAAAATGACACATCTCACACAAATTTCAATAAAGTTAATGTTGGAAATATAGTGAATCTGCCCTTTAACAAAGGTTGAAAACATTGTCATCAGACAGTCACAAAATAATTACAGATGAGAAAGGCACATCTTAGCTCATCCAACCAAGTAAAACCCTGTAGTCCACTCACCACGGAGTTTAACTGCTTTGTAAATGATTCCAGGGTTTTCTTCTTCATTCCCCTACCCTAGAGTCCATTCCCAAAGTTGATCAATCTTTGTATGACGAACAGTTTCCTGATATCAGCCCTAAATTCAATGCTAATTTGAACCTGTGTCCTTTTATCCTACTGTCATGTTTTGATTTGAATTAGTGCCCCAGATTTACCTTTTCTGTGCTGCTTACTATCTTTTACGAGGTCATCTCCTTTCATGATTGAAAAGCCCAAGTTTGTCCAATCTATTCTTATAACTGAGTCACCTGAATCTAGTCTCATGGTTCTTCCTTGCACTGCCTCCGAGGCTTGAATGTCTTCCTTGTATCTTGCGGCCCAAAACTGAATACAATATTTAGGGTGTGATTTGACTAGGTTATAGTTTAAACATAACTTCCCCTGACTTGTAATCTACTGCTTTGGCTACATAGGTCAGTATTCTCTTCACCCTTTGATCAATTTTATTCCACATCAATCATCTTATCTAATGGGAGACCTTAAACACAAAATGGATTCATAAAGGCCTTTAAATATTCTGGGTTTCTATTATGTATATTTTACTGAGCTTTTTATTTAATCATCACTTTTATTATAAGCTCCTCATTTTCTGGTATTAAACAGATTCTGAAAACAGTGTGTTTGACTCCCATCAGGTCATGTACAATAGTTAAAATGGTGCACACCTGCAGTGATACCATATTTCTGTGTTCTCAGGAATGGTATTGAGAGACTTCGAGCAGGAATAGACGTTCTACATAATCCAAAAGCAATTCGCTATGAGCCGAAGTAAGTAACAAAGCTTTTAGTTTCTTTTAAATCACAATCCTTAAATAACTGAGTTTTGAGTAATGGATATATTTTTTCATTTTGAACTTACACTTTTTAAGAATTATTTTCAATGTTGTTGCAAATCTATGGCTGAATAATATCATTTTAAAGCAAGCAAATACAGAAGTAAGTAAAATAAAAATGCATTGCTGTTATTGCTAACTTAATTTGCTGTCACTTATTTTGTTTTGTAGAGCCCCTCTTGGAATAGATTTTTCGGAACAAGTCAAGAAAGCAGCCCTCAGTGTTCCTTATCTTAAATTGAAGATATGAATAATAGGGCTTCTCTGGGTGTCTGTCATTTTAGGAAACAGAGCATTGATCAGAACTGAGGAAACTACACTGTTCTTGATTTTAAAATAAATACATGCATATTGTATTCCACTACATTATAAATTGCTAAGTTAACAAAATGTGCTTGTTTGAAATATCAAAAAACCAATGAGGATATTTAACAAGTGAGTGAAAATTCCAATATTCAAGTAACCAAGGCTCTTTTTCGTTGCATCTGGTGTAAAGATAACAGCATTTAATGTAGCCTAGGAAATCACCTGTGGCGTTGCTCATTGTAAGTTGGATGATAAAGCTGTTTTATATGATGGGTCTGTTATACCATGTATCCCAGAATTTATTTTTCTGCTGCTAAAGTGGAACTATATTTTAACTGGCCTATCCTTTTAAGTTGCTGTAAGTGAACACAGCCTGAGGTTACTCAGTGTTTAATTGCTGTTGATGAGCAAAGCTTGCCAATTGAAAGATGCTTGTAAATTCCTAGCCCCAGATCAAGTAAAACAATCTCAAATGGTTGCCTCTCTTTAAACATTTTTTAACACTGTGAAGTGTGACTTCTGGAATGTAACGTCTGAAGTGTCAAAACTTAGAATGGCAGATCTTGTGGCATTGTTCACAGTAGCGTGTGTCTGGAGCACTATTGTAATGTTTAGTGCTAAAATGGAGTTGTGTTTAATCTGGCCTCTACTTTTAAAATTATTCCCTATGGGTAAGTGGTCTAAATAGGTTCAAGATAGTAGTAGCTGCTTATAATTCCTGATTTCAGTTAGAGAAATTGTTTCTGCTTGTAAATTTCTGGCTGCAGTTCAGAAATACTTGTCATGAAATGACTGGCTTTTAAGATTGTTTTCATCTGCAACACAATGTGACACTATGGAGTTCAGTGTTTTTAGAATGCAATGGATGTACATTAAATGTGAAACCTTTATATATAATGGGCATCATTTTACCAGAAAAATGGACCTCAACCCCAGGTGTGTATGACATGGAATAAATTCCCTAATCTTGCAGTGCCAGTGGGGAGCTGTGTTCAAAGGAAGTGCAGGTTAGAGATAGGGCTACAAAACTGTTGTCCCTTCAAGTGTGACGCCCTGCTGAGAGCACAGGGAATGTAACCTTGTATGCTAACATTTTCACAAAAGAGTTGAAATGTTTTCACCTGAAACTGTTAGTCAAATGGGTAAAAAGTTCAGGTTGTAGATTATGTGCAAAAGTTTTACAGGTGTATGTTGTCAATAGGGAGAAGAGGAGAAATCAAAAGTAGAGTCACCCAGGGCATTGTTGCTTTCCTACCCAGCTGATAAACTGGTAATTGTAGAGGCCTGGAAGCAGATCAGTTGCCTTCTGTTAAGCTTTAGACCTACCATGTCCCTGTGCAGTACATCATGTTCGACTGCAGTTAATTTATGGTCTAAAATGTGGAATTTGGATATTAAAAAAAAATAATGTCAGTTTAAATGAGTTGGGATCCTGTTTTCCCTTGCCTTTTTGTTTCTGTAAAGTCAGCTTTCTCTTGTCCTATTGGAGTAAATAAAAAGTTAAAACTGCTAGTGAAGATCTACAGAACTAGTGTGCTCGACTTTAAAGAAAAATCTTAATATTATACAATTTTTCAATGTAGGAAAGAAGTGAAGTTCAAAATTTGAACTTGAGCAAAAATATTTAATTGAAATAAAAAAATGTTCCACACAAATAAGTAAAATAAAAACAGCAACATTTGTTTGTTGCATAAATATTATTATAAAGAGAATTGTGCTTAATGGAGTGATGTGTAAATTGTCATACTTTGATTTCAAGTTCAGAAATTTTCAAAATGCATTCCTTTCTGGTTCCGGTAAGAATACAGTAAAATTAACTAAACACTGCATGCTCAGGCTTCACATTGGATTTCAGTGCACTGTGCTACAGAGTGATAACTCATGGATTCACAGTTGCAAAACTCAATTTAATTAGTGCTGCACTGAGTGGAAGCCAAGTACTCCCCTATGTTCTGATTTGGACCTTACTGTGGCTAAGGAAATGGTGGAGCAGATTCAGTGGGGTAAATGGCTTACTCTTGTTCAAATGTTCTGTGCTTTCTCACAGAGGAGGAGGTGGGGGAACCTGTCTTTTGTTTTTGTGTAACCTCCCAACAGTCCTCTTGGCCAACAGGAAAAAAAATACTATATACTACTTGCTTTCCAATGCTTTGTGAAGAGCTCTGAATAAATTTTTGGATTTTTGGAACAAATCAAATCTGTCCAATTAATCTTAGTATATCCTTACTTCATATATCTGCTATTTTGGAAGTTCTTCCTTACCCTGACACAAAGCTGACAAATGAGGACTGTGGAAGGGATTATTAGCAACTCACAATTACTGGATGTGATACTTACCATCCAAACTAACTCTGCTCAAAGAAATCGGACAAGCAAAACTATAGAACAGCTCTCCCTAATACCAAATTGGGTAAAACCAGACCCTACTGTAGTACTAAGCCATACAGACTAGAAGAATGCAGACTTGATTCTCGGGCTGTGCTGAGTTTTTGGATTTTAGTCAGCACAGCAATTGGCCCCCAAAGCCAACTGTAAAACCCAATCTACTGACCAGGCTGAGAGCAGGTTGTCACTCCTAATTATCATCCAGTGCTGGAAAGTGTGCACGTTGCATGAGAACAGGATTGACCTCCACTGTGATTGGTGACTTGGGTGAGGCCTTCAGTTGGTGTTCTTGGGAAGAAAAAAGGCAAAGAAAGTAAGGAGCTTGCAATTATTTGTATTGTTACAAATGTAAAAGTGACACAAAGTTGTTTTTGGCCTCAAAATCATATCAGTTTCAATGTGAACCTACTTTGAGGGAATGTTCCTTTATCTCCTTAATGAGCTTGCTGCACAGATTCAAAAATATTTTCCGTGTCAATTACAGAACAAATCAAAACTGTTTAAGGTGCTTAGAAACCAATACTGTACTGTTTTATACTTTTGGAACAACTTTGTGACCCAGAGATAGATATGAGTTGACTTATTATTTTGTTCTTCTAACTTTCCCGTCCATTTTTATTTTCCTGTGTCCTGAAGGTGCCGATTCATGCTGGGGTACAGTTTTAAAGGTGTTGGCAGCTCTCCAGTACTGCACCTAAGAAGTAGTCATTCTGAACCTGCCAACCTGGACAGTAATGGTGACTGAACCTATCCTCGCTTAACGTTCACATGTATAGTTCCCAAAAAGGATCAAGGATAGAAATCAGGAGCAAGGAAGCCTGACTGATTTTTTTTCCTCGGGGCACTGAGGCCAATTTTAGTGCCTCCACTTGTCACCCTGGCAAAAATCAGCTAACTCAACACTTGAGATTGGATCTTGAACTTCTTGATCTGTATGGCTCTAGCATATTGGGCAGTATATTTACCCATTCAGTGATTAGAGAAACATTCTAGTTAAAGAGGTATTTATTGGCTGGGGCAGAGGGAACCGGCTAATTTTTTTTGGGCACAATGACTTTGTGGACCAGTAAGGATTATTAAAATTGATTTTTTAACTAATTTCCACCAAAAATTCCCATTTGTAAGGAGGAGTAGTGGATTGGTAAAAGTGATTTCTTCTCAAATTTGCCTCCAAAAGTTCCAGTTATTTTCTTAAAATTGCCTCCTGCAATGCCCATGTATCGCAACTGTGATATCAGCATGTGCATTTTGTGCTGTGCTGACATCACAGACTTAATGCATCTACATCTCTGTGCAGAAATAAGGCCCAATCAAAACTCTTGTCTGCACTCGTGCTTAGTGTGCGATTGCAATCTCTGTGTATCATTCTGCATCCCATCAGATCAGTTGATGCAAAACATATTTGAATACAAAAGCAAAATACTGCAGATGCTGGAAATCTGAAATAAAAACAGAAAATACTGGAAATACTCAGCAAGTCGGGCAGCATCTGTGGAGAAAGAAACAGTTAACATTTCAGGTCGATGACCCTTTGTCAGAACTGGTAGAAGTTGAAGATTAAACAGTTTTTAAGCAAGTACAGAGCCAGGGAACGAGGGAGAGGGAGGGGAGGAAAGAACAAAAGGGAAGGTCTTTGATGGGGTGGAGGGCACGAGTGATTAAATGACAAATGAGATGATGGTGCAAGGCAAGGAGGGTGATAATGGGACGAGTAAAGAAACAAAAAATGGGTCTAGAGGAGTTGTAAATGGCAACAGCAGAACCATTACCAGCACATGCTGTCTGAAAAAATGGGAGCAGTGGTTATGATCTGAAGTTATTGAAATCAGTGTTGAGTCCAGAAGGTTGTAAAGTGCCTAAATGAAAGATGAGGTGTTATTCCTCAAACTTCCTCTGAGCTTCATTGGAACAGTGTAAGAGGCCGAGAACAGAGTGGGAGTGGGACAGGGAATTAAAATGGCAAGTGACCTCTGCTAAGTGACCTCTGCTTAGTCCGCAAGCGTGACCCGGTCGCTTGCCATTTTAATTCCCTGTCTTCCTTGCTTTTGTACTCTATGCCTCTGTTTATAAAGCCCAGGATCCCATATGCTTTTTTAAACCGCTTTCTCAACCAGTCCTGCCACCTTCAAAGATTTGTGCACGTATATCCCCAGGTCTCTCTGTACCTGCACCCCCTTTAGAATTGTAGCATTTAGTTTATATTGCCTCTCCTCATTCTTCCTGCCAAAATGTATTACTTTGTACTTCTGTGTCAAATTTCATCTGCCATATGTCCGCCCATTCCACCAGCCTGACTATGTCCTCTTGAAGTCTACTACTATCCTCCTCACTGTTCACTACACTTCCAAGTTTTGTGACATCTGCAAATTTTGAAATTGTGTCCTGTACATCCAAGTCATTAATATATTTCATAAAAACCAGTGGTCCTAGTACCGATCCCTGGGGAACACCACTGTATACCTTCCTCCAGTCCGAAAAACAACTGTTCATCACTGCTCTCCGTTTCCTGTCACTTAGCCAATTTCGTATCCATGCTGCCATTGTCCCTTTTATTCCATGGGCTTCAATTTTGCTGACAAGCCTATTATGTGGCACTTTATCAAATGCCTTTTCAGAGTCCATATACACAACATCAACCTCATTGCCCTCATCAACCCTCTCTGTTACCTCATCAAAAAACTCAAGTTAGTTAAACACGATATGCCTTTAACAAATCCGTGCTGGCTTTCCTTTATTAATTGTCCAAGTGCCTGTTAATTTTGTCCTGGATTATCATTTCCAAAAGCTTCCCCACCACTGAGGCTAAACTGACTAGCCTATAGTTGCCAGGTTTATCCTTACACCCTTTTTTGAACAGGGGTGTAACATTTGCAATTCTCCAGTCCTCTGGCACCACCCCAATATCTAAGGAGGATTGGAAGATTGTGGCCAGGACCTCTGCAATTTCCACCCTTACTTCCCTCAGTAACCTAGGTTGTATCCCATCTGGATCAGGTAACTTGTAATAATTATGGTTTAACGTGACCATGCCTTTTTATTAGTCTACTGCTTATTTACTTGAGTTTTAGCGATGTTTAAATAAAAATTGATTTTAAAAAAATTACCTGAGTTTTTTGGATTACAATTTCCACCCCCACCCCCACCCCCACCAATTTTCATCTGGTTTTTGACGCAAAACAAAACCCTGAAAAACACCTGATTAAACTCAGGTTTTTAAACTAGCAACAAAAGCTGATTTCAATGATCTGTATGGGCAGGTGATGTGATGTTTTCGTGGCACATCATAATGCAAGTGAGTCTTTATGTTGAAGTGTTTGGCGAGTTTTTATTAATCTGATAAACATTTTGATGCACCATAACCTAGAAAATAACTACAATATTAGTGTACAAATGCTTAAAACAGCAGACAAAGTAATGTCATATGAACACATTAAGCTAACATTGCACACAGATTTCTAGACTCATGTTTCTAAGTACTTCAGGCAGGTAATACTTGTGCCTTTTAAAAAAAAAAATTCATATAGTGTTTAATTCTCAAATATTCCTGCTAATTTTCTCCCCTTTGCTCTCCTGAGAGCAATGATTTGTGCTGAGGTACAGTTCCACAGGATTCCCTGTTGTGTATCTCATCCTTGACTGGGAAGGAAGTTAATGGGCCTGATAATACAGAGACACATTCTGAGCAGAGGTGAGGGGGGTAACGGGTGAGAAACCTGGAAGACGTTTGGACGTGTGGGAATGTCCAATTTCAACATGGATAGCTCATTAGATTTCACATCTCCAATGCGTGATCTCAACTTGACTATTTAAAAGGCCAACGCAAAAATGGAATTTGGAGGAGTTGGAAGCCTTTGTACAGAGCTGGAAAAGTTCGAAGATGGATTCAGGACGATGAAATGCTACACCCTGTTTCAATGATGTGTCACTTGATGAACTGCTAGGTGCAGAAAGGAGGTAATATTCTTAAGCAACGGCAAGTAAAAACCTGTTGCTGTCACCAAAAAGGTGTGGTTAGAGGTGGCTGAGGAGGTCAGCAATAGGAGTGCCCCATATCCAGTGCAGGAAGCGATTTAATGACCTAACCAAGTCAGGAAAGGTGAGCAAGTTGCAGATTCACCCACATCTTGTCGTACACCCTCTCGCTCTGTCTTGTCAAGCCTTGTCCATTACATCACTCCGCACAGCCACTTAAGTTTGAAAAGCACCCATCGTTCACTTTCTATGCACTTCCTCACATCCTCATTTATCCATCTACCACTGCCATTCACCCCAATCCTTATAGCAACATGATGCCACCTCAGTCAGCTCACCCGATTGTAAACACACATGTTCAAATGCATGCCAGTGGCAATTGTGATGTATTTGTATCCGTCGGGTGAACACATGCCTTACACTCATAGGTTTGTCGTTCCCCAGTTGCAGAAGAGAGCACAAAATGCAACGGAGAGGGAGAGGACCGGAAGTGGATCGCCACAGATAGTACAACTGATATCAGCAGAGGAAGAGGCCATGGACATCAGTGGCATCTCTGTGTCCCTGATCATCGGAGATGGAGAGACTGGGACTTTGCAGCTGCCTGGTGATAGTATTAAATGTCTGTGACCCACGTCTCATACAAGACTAGTCTTGCTGACTTGATTTCAGCACTGAGTGAAATATGATCACCTTAATTACGCTAAGTAGCAACATTTTTACTTTGCCATGATTAATTCATATGTCTCTTTTATCCTTCAGGGTCATCACGTGAAGAACAGCAGCCCATGGGCCTACCGGACGGCGTTTCCTCAGAGGAGCAGATTCCTTCTGAGGATGCAAGATCACAGGACACAAGCTTACCAGGCACCAGCGCAGATATTCGCACTTCAGTGGGTTCTGTTAGCTAGATAGTTGGGTTGTCACCTGGTGAGTCACGGTTCACAAATGAGCATGAGCAGAGAGTGGTGGCAGGGGCAGCTGTGGAGAGTCTGTGTCGGAGGGCTCACTCCTCTCCAAGCTCTGCTCAGCTGGACACAGATGCTGAACCCTGGGGACCATCGATGAAAAGGATAATCATAGAGGGACAGCAGCAAATTTGTGAGGTGCTGGCAGATGTGCCAGGCACACTGTCCACAATAGCAGAAAGGATGGAGGAGTCCAGCTCGAACATTTGTGGATTGGTGTCGCAGGCCATTGTGAGGATGTCTGCCATGGCTAGAATGGCCTCCTGTGTGGAATTTTAATTGCGGTAATCTAATTAGACCCTGCAGGCCCTGACCATGGCTATGCAGACTTTGGATGCCAACATGTCTGCCACCTTAAACAGGATGACAGATACCTTAGCCATGGTCTTACAAGGTATCACTGATCTGCACCAAGCTGCTCCCCCAGGTAGGACTGATGTGCTGCTGGTCCAGGAGAGGGATGATGGCTAAAGGGGACATGGAAGTGGGAACTTCACTCAAAACCCTCCCATGTGTCACCCGTTGCCCTCCCCCCACCAACCAGTATACAACATGCTGCTTTCTCTCCTGATGGCTGAATCTGCCCCTGCACAGGTGCAGTTGGAGCAGTCTTTGGCAGGGCACTCACAGGCTCCAACACCAAGATGTGATCGGCCAAGAGCCTCTCCAAGGTCAGAGCAGGAATCAGAGCAGCATGCCTTTACCTCTGCTAAAACCACAGGGGTTGCACCACTTAGGAGTTCACAAGGGTATGCACACGGGTGTGAAAATGTTATGTTATTCAGTTTCCTTTTTTATTAACTCACATAAAATTAATTCATTTGCACCACTTTCCGTGTTCACCATTTTTGCCTGCCAAGTGGCAACTCGCCTTTTCAGTTGCTTGGTGATGAATGTGAAGACATGAATTGTCAGGGACCAATTGGTGCCTGTGCAATCGGTGGATGGTAGCTTACAGGACTGCTTTGTGTTAGTGAGGGGGGGCGGGGGATGTGGTAGTTACTTTGGTCCAGTGTGTGACTAACTGAACTGTCAAGCTATTAGGACACGGCTGGTCCGGCGATGGGTGCCCCATCTTCATATTGCTTGTCATTCTCTTCCCTTTGAATGGTCTCGTCATCAGAAGATGATTGATGAGCGCCTTCATCCTCCTCCACCTGTAACCCTCTGCTGTGCTATGTTGTGCAGAACGCAGCACACCCGATCATCCTAGAGAACCTCACTGGCGAGTACTGAAGGGCGCCTCCAGACCTGTCCAAGCACCTAAAGCGTAACTTGAGCATGCCAATGGCTTGCTCTATGACACATCTGATTGTGGTAGTGCTATCGTGGTAGTGCTTTTGGGGTTCATTGGTGAAATTCCTGAGAGGTGTCATCAGCCAGGTTTGAAGAGGGTATCCTTTGTTGTCTAGCAGCTACTCCTTAAGGCTAGTTCCAGGTACGAACAGATCGGGGATGCAGTGTGAAAGCATCATGGCAGCTCCCGGGGAATCTGGCGCGGACCTGCATGAACTTTTTCTTGTGGTTGCACACCAGCTGAACATTGATGGAGAGAAATCCCTTGCGGTTGATGAATGTTCCTGGTTGATCTGGGGTTGCTCGGATTGCCCCATGTGTGCAATCGATAGCACCCTGTACCTTTGGGAAAGCTTCCAGAGACACGAATCGGAGTGCCCGCTCATTCTAGCTATTGTCCTCACAGGGGAAGTTTACATAGCTCCCAACCCTGTAAACAATCCATCCGTCACCTGCCATATGCATTTATGTGCAGCCGACTGAGAGACCCTCGATATATTTCCGGTAGTGCCCTGGAAGGAACCAGAGGCAAAAAAATTGAGGACAGTAGTGACTTTCACCGGTAATGCGTAGCCACCAGGTCCAGCAGGAAGCAGCTCTTCTAAGAGGCTGCAGATGTCTGTGACCACCGGATGTGACGTTAGCCTCCGGAAACACTGCTGTTCCAAGAGGTCAAGGAAGCTGAGCCTCTGTCTGTACGCCCTGTTAGGTGGGTAGTGCCTCCTGCGACCTTGACCCCTCTGTTGCTCCCCGCTCTGTTGCTCCCCTCTCTATCCACCTACAGCTTCCACCACAGCACGACCTTGCCGCTGTGGATGTTCATAGTCTTCCATGTCCGAAGTCCAATCTAAAGCAGCTGACCTTTAATCAGTCCCATGAAGTGCCGCTCAATCTCACCTCTGCTTTACTGCCGAGTTTCCCGAAACCCGTGCAGGAAGCGTTAATTTCAAATCGCTGCCAGAATCTCAGGAAAGGACGCTCATTAACACATTATAATCACTGACCCGTCTCTCCAGAGTGGGTTACTCGGCCGCACCCAAACCCGCCTCTGTTAAACCGGAAGTAGGTACGTTTGCAGCAGTTTGGGGTCGGGTTTTTTAAACACCCTTTTCCTTTCCCGTCCATTGGCGGGGGGGGGGGTGCTAAAATCCCCCCCAATGTGTCCACTTACCTTTACAAATGTCAATGTAAAAATGGCTGCTGGAGGTATATGAAATGGTCAGAGTGACAGTGATTCAATTCTCCCTCCCTCCCTGTTGAAAAGTACCTGGTATTCATGTGGCACTGTGCCATTATAGTTCAGCTGAGATCACTAACACGTGGTAATATGAAAGATCAGAGGCAACAAACCCATTCCTTTCCGTTCTGTGGTGCACTTGGATACACTGTTGAGGCTCCTACATACTGTTACCCCAGGGACCCCATTTGCCTAAGAACAAACTAGATAACTAGATAAATTTGAGGTATAGTACTTTAATTGTTGCAGCTTAACCAGCAATGGAAGATTGTAACAATGTGTAATGAAAACTCACAGCAATGTGCTATTATTTTGCATGACAACTTCCTCAATTTGAAAATGGGAATAAATTGAAAAGTCTTTCATGAACTTTCCTGCTGAGATGAGCATGTGTGACCAGCTTCCTCGTGACCTGCAGCAAATTCTACATTCTGTTTCTATCCCAAAGCAAGAGACAAATAGCCTGGCCAGAGGTTCATTTTGAATTCTTTTGTTTCATTACATTCTGAAGTTGAACTGGTTTTGTTTTAGAAACTGCAAATAACATCTTGTTCTGAGGTTCAGCAGTCCTAGACTTTTCATCTAGGAGCAGATCTTGATCGTAAAGCCAATGTTTTGTGCTGTTCACGTGCACAAATGGCTGTTTTTGATCTCACTGTGATTAAAACAAAACAAGAGTTTAGATTAATTAAATCATTTAGAACTTTAATGATATAAGGCACTATATAATTGCAAGTTTATGAAAAACACAACAAATAATTTTTTGGTTAGTGTTATATAGGCAAAGATAGCAGCTATTTAGTGTCAGCAGTGAGATGAATAACCAGTTATTCTGTTTTTGATGATGTGGTTTGAGATGTCGCAAGTTGGTTGGGTACCAGGAGAACTCCCTGCTCTTTGAATAATGCTATGGGATTTTTAATGTTCACCCACATAGCCAGCACTCACGATAATGAAGTACTTCCTCAGTGTCGCACTTGAGTGTTTGCCTAGATTATGAGCTCAAACTCTGCTACAGGGCTCAAATCTACAACCGTCTCACCCAGAGGTGAGAAGGCATCCAAGGCTATCCGATAAAAGAACATTAACTTGCACTCCAATACCCTTCGACTTTAAAGTGTGTCAACTGTTATATAACTTTTTCTTGAAACTTTTGCCTTTTGATTTATTTTTCTGGTGGTCAAGTCATTGATTGACGATATCATTTATAAATTTGACAGAATTTGTTTTCTACCATTTCAACAGGTGTGTGAGTTACCTTACAGAAATCATTTGAAATTAAGGATAGTGATATAATTTACCTTTCCCGTCCGGTGTGACCACCACTAGCTGACCTTCATTTAATTCCAATCTGGTTTTAAAAAAAAAGAAAACAGTATATTACAAGCTCACTAATGTTAGCTAAGCTATGTTTTGGAGGATTTGCAGAATTATTCATGTTTCTCAGCATTAGGATTTCATACCTCTCTGTTGGCAGGCCAACTGTTTTTTGCATTCTGAATTCATCTGTAAACTCCTTGCAGATTTTGCCATCTTTGTTTATATTAGACATTAAAAGTTCAAACAATTCTGGCTGATTCCTGCACTCTATCAGCAGGCGACGATGGCCAGCTCGATTAAAACTTAGGTATCCCAAGGCTGTAGCACAAGAATCACGAACCTGAAACAGACAGATGTTTTGATGCTTTTTATGTTAATGCTCATTGAGAGACAATGGTGTAGAATGAAATTCTTTTTAATACCTTGCATCCACTGATAGTTTTAAGTATTCTATTACCATAGCCAGTATTATACAAGCTAGTTTTATGTGTGCTACACTAGCATTATATTGACTGCTTCAATTGCACCCTCAAAACAGTAACCTCATTTTCTATTTTCCTTGCTGTCTATTCTTAAGAAGTTTTATATTTAAGACTTCCATGCAATGGGAACTGGAATCCAATTGTTCAGACTTGTTTGACCCATAAGGGGGTTGAAGCCAGCTCCCAGTAGTAAAAGTAGAGCATTAAATTATATGTAACTCACAGCATTAGTCAATTCCTGTATAATCCAAAATAATGGAGTAATTTAGGAAAAAGATTGATAACCATATTAAAGTTTCTTGTATCATGAAAAATATATGCACACAATTAACAGGATCATTTTAGTACAAGTGTGCTAAAAAATTTTTAAAAGTTAATAGGGAACACTGTCACTTTTTTTGGCTGTGGAAATTATATTGGAATCACCAGGAGTAAGAGGAGGCAAGAGTAACTTTCTACTGAGGTTGAGGGCATAAGCTGTAATTGTTCTTTTATATGGGAGCTCTTTTGAATACTATTTGTGATTCTCAGCTTGTGCAAAGTTAGTGAGTGACTCAAGCAGGAACAAAGTGACAACTACTAAAGTTTGCCCTGCTCAAAAGAACAATCAGTAACCATAGGCATAAATCACAAGGGAAATGGGACTAAAGAGATTATTTATATATTTATTCTGTTTAAGACCAGTAACATCTACAATTCAATTAAATTAAAAAGTATGTCAAAGTTATACATCAGAAATTTACACCTCCTGTGGGCATGTTAATGCAAACCTTAAAGTGAAGGACTATGAAATGTGCATCCTAATCTAATACATTTATTGAAGCTATCAGATTCAGAGAGCCATTTAATTTACTTCTGATTCTGGGACCGGCTTCCAGCATTTAAAAAAAAATAATTCTGGGGATATGGGTGTCGCTAGCAAAGTCAGCATTTATTGCTCATCCCTAGTTGCCCTTGAGAAGGTGGTGGTGAGCCTTCTACTTGAACTGCTGCAGTCCGTGTGGTGAAGGTACCCAGCAACGATGAAGAAACGCTGAGAATATGTAAGTCTGGATGATGTGTGACTCAGAGGGGAACTTGGAGGTGAATGTGAAGATCATGTATCTATTGCTCTTGTCCTCCCAGGAGGTGGAGATCAGGGGATTGGGAGGCACTATTGAAGAAACCTTGGCGAGTTGCTGCAGTGCACCCTGTGGATAGTACATACTGCAGCCACGGTGCACCGGTGATGGAGGGAGTGGATGTTTAAGGTGGTGGACGGGCTGCCGATCAAGTGAGCTGCTTTGTCCTGGATAGTGTCACGCTTCTTGAGTGTTGTTGCAGTTGCACCTGTCCAGACAAGTGGAGAGCATTCCATCACACACTCGACTTGTTTGTTTATTTCTGTTAAGTCCATTATCCATAGAGATACAGTTTAATGTATGTAATTATCTGCAGTAAAGTTACTTATTCACTAATTGTCTAGTGTCTTCATAGTACCAGGGTATGCACTAGCAATGATGCCATCTTAGTAATGAAAGAGAGCTTCAATTGTACATGTTTTAACATACATCACAAAGTGAGAGTGTAACTCCATGAGGCATCAGTCCTATGACGGAAGGATATGAAAAGTGAAACATTATCCTTTGTAGCTATAACATGTTAATGCTGAGAGATGCTGGTAGATGCTGACAGGCTTTCCCCTGGCTAGGGGTCATAGTCTCAAGGGATCAGCCATTTAAGACCAAGATGGGGGAAAAATGTCTTCACCCAGAGGGTTACGAATCTTTGGAATTCTCTACCCCAGAGGGCTTTGGATGCTCAGTCATTGAGTGTATTAAAGACTGAGATTGATAGATTTTTGGACACTAAGGGAATCAAGTGATTTGGGGATAGGGCAGAAAAGTGGAGTTGAGGTAGAAGATCAGCCATAATCTTATTGAATGGCGGAGCAGGGTTGAGGGGCCGTATGACTTACTCCTGCTCCTATTTCTTATGTTCTTAATGCACACAAAGAAATATTCACAAAGTTTATACTTCTGTTTGTGTTTCCTTTACCTGTTCCTTCTCAGAGTATAAATGTGGACAAAGGTGTTCCACAGCTCCCATTGTAATAATGGCATCGGAAATACCTGCTCTGGTCCGAGTAAGAGAGGACAGCAGAAGTCCTATAAGGAGAACAATTGTACAAATTGGTCAAAATAATATTACTGTACAGGTATATTTTCAGTAATTTATCTTAATAGATACTGTGTATGAACTGACAAGACAGAAGCAAAGCAAATTAAGTAGCACAACTTCATGAAGAATTGTATATATAAACTTAGGACATGATCGAGATTGAGCTATAGATGCATTGAGTCCAAAATCAATTTAGGGTTTGTATATAGACAAGTGGTACTCAAAACAAGTGAACCATCAGCAATGGGCTCAACTGTAATGCCCATTATGGTCAAATAGCCTCCAAACAATCACTATTTAGGCTCACATGTGAAGACAAGCCACTTGATTGGTGCCAGGGATCTGTTCCACAACAAGGAGTTAGTATCTTGAGGACAGTGGAGGAGAATATTGAGGAAAAAAATATTTAAATTAATTCTTAGTGAGTAATAAACATATTTGTTCATCCAGGTCCACTCTTCCAGTCAGCTAGTGCTGAATGTACTCATCCATCAGCAATCCCTTTCAGTTCTGATGGCAAGAAAATATGATGGTGATGGATCTGGTCATGTCTACAATATAACCAGATCAGTCTTTAGGTCTTTGTCCTGCTTTTGGAATTCATTTTTAATCAATCAATGACAATCTTTTTCAAAGTTGCTCCCACTTCCAAAATGGACTTTGAGAGCAGGGAGGCCAAAGAAACATGGTATATAAAGTATTTTAAATATTAAGCTAGAAAAAAGACTAACATAAGTAAAATGGATTATATTAGTACAAATGTGTGTACAAATAAAATAATAATAAAGAGAAGAGACAATAGGAGGGAAAAAGTGGCAGGGAAAAAGTGTTATTTGAAAAAAAATGGTGTTTTAAGTATTTATTTTAATTATTTAGGATTGATATTGCAGTGATAAAGCTGCTTCTGATGTTTTTCAGCATAAGCTGAAATCTTACAAAGTAGACTCGGCACAGGGCAAGAGGGATTTCCCTGGACCTGCTGGAAGTCTAAGTGTTCAGTTTTCTTTAATTCTTTCCCCCCCGATATCTCCCTTCCTTTCTTGTCCCAAAGCTAGTGGGTTTTCAATAAGTGCGTGTCCTTCATATATGAGCCTAGACATTGAGTGTTTGCTTGGTTTGTCTTTGGAGAGATTGAAGAAATATATGTACAAAAGACATGGGAGGGTGCAATTGTTTATTCTCAAGTTACTTATATAGCTATTATATAAGTAGATTTAGGGCAGCATTAAAGTAAGACTGCTTATGGGAATGACACCATGGAACCGGGAAAAGAATCTGTGGCAGACACAAATTTGTAACTATCTGCAAGCTGCTAGATTACGGGGGATTGTGATCAGGAGTTTTTTCCCTTTTCTAGTCCAGCCATGCCAAGGTAAATTTGAGTACCACATCACTGCCCTTCGCTGACAAAAACTAACTCAACAGACCAGGGATTGAAACTGGAATCTTGCTAGTCTGTACGGATGAGTGCCACACCACATGATCTTTTCAATCATGCAAAACGAGCTGTACTGCATTAGAGGAGTTGACTGCACAGATGAAAAAAGCATTGGTAATGGAGAAGAATGGATGTCTGAAATCAGGAGTACAGAATTACAGGACACCCTACATGTTCAGAGACAAGAGTGTTCTGATTACTGGAATATAATTTTAAGGAAAAGTAATAGAGATTTGAATATTATAAAATATTTGGCAATAAGTTGAGTGCCTATTATTAACTGGAACATTATTGATCACCGTAGCATGCCATAATCATATATATGACACAATATAGCACCAATTAACCTGCAACGTGAACAGGCCATAAATCAGCTATCAGTGAATGCTTGGGGCTGGTGGCATATTACTACAAATCTAAATTCTATAAGGTTAATTGATCTGGATTGGATTACAGTGTGCTGTTTGTATTTGCATAGATAGATATAGAATTATAGATAGAGATAGATATGTTGGCACATTGTTGATAATAAACATAATATATTTACCTACTACAATGATCGTGGCTGGCTTCTCTGACTTGAGTAGATTGACTAAAGTTATGATACCTGTAGCTGACAGTGTGACCTCATCCATATCTACAATCACCTTGGCTAATACTATAATCTGCACCAAGTGGAAAAGAAAGAAATTACTATCAGATCTTTTGGAATGCATTTCATGGCCCAGTGGGCCAAATGATCTTTTCTCATTCTATGCAGCCTCATATTCTTTCTCATTGTAGGTTTTGTAAACTTTATTCACATGTAAATCTCCGTCCACATAGTGGGCTGTTAATCATCTATTACCAACCATCACAGTATCAAGATTTTTCACTGTAAATATCAGAATATATTTAACCAGTTGAGCTTGTGCGTTTGATGCCAGATAGCACATTTCAATCAGTTGTGTACTTGATTTTTTTTCTTTTGCTAGGAATGAAGTGCATCTGGGAGAGGTTTACATTCAAAGAATGAAGTCCACGACACTTGTAGTGAGTAGTCTCTCTTCCTTCTGGTTGCAGTGCTTCATAAAAGTTGCATTATAAAAGCAATGCAATTTTTCAGAACAGATCAGGCAACCAGAAATATTATCATCTAAATGACAAATGAGACTTTTCATGGGCTTTCGCACGGCAAGTTCCTCTCGTGGGGCTCTAAATTCAACACAGCGCTCTCTCCTGGACATCTGGGACCTTTGTGAACAAGCAACTGTGTATCCTTTTAACCAATCAGATTGAAGCATGTTAATAAGCAGCGCAGAGTGAGAAACAGGAAGTGTAAGTTAGAATAATGAATTCAATGTCAGATCAGGTACAGAAAGTGAAATAAAGAGAAGGTAAGAAAAATTGAATTAAGAGACAGAGATAAAAGAGACAGAAAGAAAAAGTAAAAAGATAAATTCTTTTTAAATGTCCAACAACTAAAATCTGAAGGAATGAGTCTCCACACTTGTAAAAGTTCATTTTCAGTGCTAGAGGGGTTGTTTGGCAGTCATTAAGACTTACCACAACGTTAAAAGGGTGCATAGACTTGAAATGACTTGACATACCTTTTTTTGGCAAGATTAGTTTATATCCATCAGGTCAGTGCAGGAACTTCACGCTGTTCCATTCACTTGTCCACGACTGGGTGTTGCCGACTGGCACATTCCAAGGTCCAGGAGTACGTGCTGTGGGATGCACTGAGGCAAGGTGCGACCTACGCAAAGGCTCAATGGGGAAAGGCCTCCGTGTAAGGCCACCCCACCTTATATTGTACACCATGAGTCATAAGAAATACTGTGTTTGAATTGTAATAATGAGATCGCTTTGTTTACTATCTGTAATATTTTGGTTTCAGTTGTACTGGTTTAGAATTGTGTTATTTACATTGAACTGTGTGCATCTTTAAATTCTGTGAAATAAAGTTTATTTTGAAATTTAAAAAAAACTCACTTGAATGGCGAGCCAGCCGGTGAGATGCCGTTTTTGCAGAGCTTACGGCGGAGGCTCGCATCTGGTACAGCAACTTCCAGATTTCCGTGTTTAACTGCGCATGTGCAGTCGCCGGAAGTTACTCTATCATTTGCACAGAAATAACGGTGAGGCCTGTTAGCCGCGCCATTATTTTCACAGAAAAATCCAGCCCAATGTCAAAACACCAATTCAACAATGTTAAATAACAATATCCTTGCAGGGATAGGGACCACGCAAGGCAATGTGGATGCAAGCAATGGCACTTTGCACTTTGGGGAAGCCTGCCATGAGGGCGAAGCCTAGTGGTCTCATGTCCGGCATTGCTCTGTGCATTGGGAAGGAGATATATGTGTTCCTCATGGTGTAGAGAGCCTTGGTGACCTCCCTGATACAGTGGTGGACCGCAAACTGTGATATGTCATTGATGTCATCTGCTGCAGCTTGAAAGGAGCCCACGGTATAAAAGTTAAGGGCCATGGTCACCTTGACAGCCACAGACAGTTCTGTTCATGCCCTGGTACGAGGCTCTAGTTGTGGGTGCAGTAGGTGACATAGTTTGGTGACAAGCCTCCTTTGTGAAGCGAAGGCACCTCAGACATTGCTTCTTATTAAAGTTAATGTAGGAGAAGTGCTCCCTGATAAACCACAGTGGATATGGCCTCCAGTACAATGCCCTCCTCCTCATCCTTTTTATGGCAGCTGCTCCAGCTCTTTGCTGTCTTCCTTGCTGCTCTCCCCTGTCCTCCAGCCCCGAAGGCAACCCTACCAGACCGTCCATGACTGCAGTCAAACTCTCACTGAGGCAGCCAACAACAGTGCAATACCAGGAAAATTTTATCCTTTGCAGACAATGAACTTCCCAGAGTGATAAAACATACCAAAAAGGCCTAGAAGTTAACCAGCAGCTTGAAATGACAAACCAGCAACTAACCTCGAAGTTCTACATGATCCCTTTAAATAGCACTGGTGAGGGGTCCTTCTTGCCGGTTAGTGCCATGTGTTGCTGGATGAGTTCAGCACGTGGCGAGTCAGGTGCTGGGGCAGACCAAAATCAGAAATGGGTCCTGCAGGAAGCGCAGGACCCTAATTTAAATAAGTTGCTCACTCTTCTAGATTCTTGCATGCGCTCTTGACATCACTGGATGAGCTTGATCCAATATGGCGGGCGGCACACTTCTGGCTGGAAATGTGTGCGCGCTTCCTGCCCGCCATGTTGGACGCTTAGGAGGCCATTTAGCGTCCAAAAAAAAGGCGCTGCGCAATCGAATTTTTAGGGCATAGATATTAGACAAATAAACTGGTTGGCGTGTTCTCCTGGAAGAATACCTGAAATGCAGCATTGGCCAGGTCCAGCTCTTTTGTGGACTGCAGAAAATTCTTGTACACCGACATCTGAATGCCCCCAGCTTCACGTATCAGAAACTGCTGCAATTTATTGTTGAATGCAAAGAGGGCTAAAGCACTGCCTGCTCGTAAACAGACATCCTGAAAAACAACAGGTAAATGATAGTTAAGTGCAACAACATTTTACCTCAATTGTCATTAGACAATTCAGTAGAATTTAATACAGTAAATGCAGAAACTTTCAGAGAATTACAATTACTTTAGTTGATTGTGGAAAAATATTTTCATGGACATGAATAAAATACATTTTTAACCACTGTACATTAAGGAATTGGACAACTGAAATCTGTTTAACTTGTTAAAAAATGTATACGCTATATACGTACAGATATTTTTAATTATACAATGACTCCCTTAGAGATGTGCCTGTCACCTTTAAAGTGTTCCATGCCTCCTTCTATTTTCAGTCATGGCTGATGAACTTGTGGAGAAGTGCCACAGAACCTGCTGCTCACTGTATTCAGTTTACTGTATTTCACATTCATTCTATTAATTTCCCTGTGCATACATTTTAGTAAATAGACAAAGCATATAATGAAGTAACACCATATTTTTCATATTGTGGGAATGCCTACTTTGCATACTTTCTTCTTTACAATTTTCTAACAAACCCTTTCTTCTGAAGGTGGTTACTCATGCTGGGATAAGGTAACAGAAACACTGCTAGCCCAATGAGTGGCCATTCTTTATATATGACATTGACTGGACTATTCAAGCATTGTGGACATCCTGGACAAGCCTGTTCTTTCCTTACCTGATATTTACACTCACTGTCAGAGAGTTATCGGACAGGGTAGCAACAAACTGTCTGATTTTCTCCTTTTTTCTCTAATGAGAGGTTTTGAAACCAAATGCAGTGTCTCCACTGCCAATTTGGCTAAGGTCAGATAGCAAAGCATGGACCAGGGAGTTAACCTGAGATCTTCCGAATCTGTATGGTTCAGTTCTGCTATAGAATTTCCTGTGTCTCATATCGCAAACAGTTATGGTGGAATATGGGATTAGAGTAGACAGGGCTAATGGCTGGCGCGGACACGATGGGCCGAAGGGCCTCTATCCGTGCTGTATAACTCTATGACTCTATGACTCTATGGTGTTTTTTTATTTACATAATCTTATCTTTGATTAAATTTGCTATAAAGAAGAATTATTGCAATAGGGAATTTCCACATTAAAATGTGATTATATGAATGAGATATTAAATTAATTTAAAACAACAAAGTGCTGTGGAATCTCCTTTGCATATTTGCCTAATTGTGTTCCTTAAAATTTTCTACACCATATTCATTTACTACAGCCTACTTTGTCAGTAGCTTTAAGGTGATTCAATACAATCTTGTAGGTGAAGCCCTGTTTTTCCTTTAAGACCTTTTGTAGTTCAGCGTTTTCCAACACAATGCAGGCCAAGCTGTATATCACTTCAACCTATACACAGAAAATAAATGTGGAAATTATTGGTAATTATTGCAATAAAAAATATCCTTTCTTAGCTTTTTTTTAATTCATTAGTCCACATAATTACATTTAAATATGGCAAGTCCATTTTATGGAAAGTTTTCTTTACATATATTCATATCTTTTATCTTTTATTGCCTAAAAAGAACAAATGTGGAGATGCCGGTGATGGACTGGGGTTGACAATTGTAAACAATTTTACAACACCAAGTTATAGTCCAGCAATTTTATTTTAAATTCACAAGCTTTCGGAGATTTTCTCCTTCCTCAGGTAACATTTACCTGAGGAAGGAGAAAATCTCCGAAAGCTTGTGAATTTAAAATAAAATTGCTGGACTATAACTTGGTGTTGTAAAATTGTTTACAATTAAAAAGAACAAAAACAGCTGAACTATTTGCCATTTGAACCCCAGGAAAGTACATGGGGGGGGGGGGGTTTAAAAAGGTAACAAAATTGTAAATATTAAAGATTGTGTATAAATGGTGGATTTAAATATTGTTTACTGAAGATCTGAGTTAATTAATATATTTCGAATGTGAAAATGGCTTTTTCAGCCAATTTACACTAGTCTCACATTCAACATCGCAATCTCTTCCTCTCTTGCCTGAGGATTGTGATCTTACATCTGCGCTATACTGATAAATGCCAGTTTCTCTAATTTCTGCTGCTTTCTTTCTTTCAATGGAGAGTGAGAGAAAGCAAGGAAACACAATGGAGTTGGTGTTTTCCATCATTCATAATATTGGTGAAAGCTGTGTACCAGAGAACCAGAGTTGAAATAAAAGGCTATCAGAGTTTGCTTTAATTTTAAAAGTTTACCATCTTTTGGTGGGATTACACACCAACTGCTTTTAGAATATAGCTAATGCTTATCCTTTTCACTTGTAAACAATTTTACAACACCAAGTTATAGGAAGGAGAAAATCTCCGAAAGCTTGTGAATTTAAAATAAAATTGCTGGACTATAACTTGGTGTTGTAAAATTGTTTACAATTGTCAACCCCAGTCCATCACCGGCATCTCCACATCATATCCTTTTCACTGTGAGACCACCTCTTCCAGATAATTTCTGATTACTGATTAGCTGAAAGTGCTTTTCTTTGCATCTATAAAGAGGTGCAACTTGGTTGCCCCAATAATAATTGAAGAGATTCAGTGACTTGCAGCAGCCCCGTCAACAATTATATGACATCAAACTTAGATTGAAAAACAAATAGTCTATCTCCGGTGATTTGTGTGATGGACATAGTTTACTGATCCAGCAGAAAGTATGGTTTGTATAATGTATAATCCAAAACAGTACACCCAGCCAGACAAATATATTACATCACCACAGTGATGCCTTATTGCTGGAAAGTGTTATTACTTAGAGGACCGTTCATACATCATTGCTATTGGTGAGAAGCAGTGCCAAATATGCAGCTAAATCTCACACCGGGGTTATGGCTGACTCTGACTACAAAATTGAGAAAGGATTCCACTCCAGGGTACAATTTGTTATGTAAACCCCTTAACCGGAGATGATCATTCTTCCATCTGTGGATTTTGTCCTGATATGACAATGGTTTTGGTGATGTATGACTGTCCCTCTGGAGTAACAACACTTTCCAGCAATATGGCATCACTGTGGTGATGTAATATACTTGTCTGGCTGGGTGTACTCTTTTGGATTATACATTATACAAACCATACTTTCTGCTGGAAGGTTTACAGACACTTTAAATATGAAAACAAACATCTTTGTACAAACTTCAGTACAACTTTAAAGGGTTAAATTAAATAAATGGATTAACACCTTTACTAAAATAATGGATGGAGAAATGTCAAATGATGTGTTTTGCATTCACGTGGGATTGGTGGCAATAGTAATTTCTAGCCTATGTTGCTCTTCTTAACCTAACAAAATGACTTATTTTCTTATACCAGAAATAAGAATCACTCATTTAAAAAAACGAAAGTGCACAAAAATGTGGTTTTCTTCCATTCCAAAGTTTACAAACCGTCATACTCATGTTGATTATTAATGTGACTCCTCACATTACCCTGTACTGTAACATAGTAGAATCTCTCCCATTTTCTGCACAATAATAAAGGAACTTCCATCAGGCACATGTAAACAAATTGAAAACAGCTTTCAAAGTTACTGAACCTAACCAGGCACTGTGGCTAACACACAAACAGGCTAACAGTCTACATCACACATCACAGTAGTACGCTGTAGCAAAATTTTAAACATGGAAATCTCAGTATAATTTTTTTAAATAAAGAAAAACTCATTGCCACTCCAATTGCACTCTCTATTTACAAATCATGGCAATTCTATGAGTGCAGCTACAGAAATGCTCAAATAAAACCAGATAATGATTCACAGCAGGGAACATCTTCATATCTCAAAAGCAAAATACTGCAGATGCTCTAAATCTGAAATAAAAACAGCCACAATATCTCAAAATTATGGCTGCAACTAGTTTTGCAGCAAATAAATCTTCATATAAGACAACAGCTGTTCATGCCTCATAAAATTCCCTTGAGGAAAATAAAAAAAACCTTATATGCACCTCTTTTGGGGACAAATGTTAAATAAACATACACTGTAAGGGGGTTAAATTGGGCTACATAGCGCCCGTTTTTTGGCGCTACGTGGACACCTAAGACTTGAAAAATGGTCCGAGATGCGCATACACACTTCCAATGGGAAGTGCGCAGGAATCTATCTTGGTAAAGATGTTTGCGTGTGTGCCCTAACGACTGCCGACAGCAGGCTGAGCAGGGAGATGATGACGCAAATCAGTGTGCAACACTGACGTGAAGGCGCCGCTGCTATTTTGCAACTAGACACTCCAGCCAACACTTTGTCTTAACCTCGCTCAGCTGAATATGACATTAAATGGCATGAAGGACCATCCCACCAAGCTGCTTAAAGGGATCATGAAGTACTTATAGGTTTGTTGCTGGATTATTTCTTCTGGCTGCTGGTGCAATTGTATGCATTTTTGGAGGTTTCATATACATGGCTAAAGTTTGAATACTCTACAGGCAGTGGTCTGGCTGGTCTTGCAGTACTTTTAATGATGTGGAGATGCCGGTGATGGACTGGGGTGGACAAATGTAAGGAATCTTACAACACCAGGTTATAGTCCAGGTTATAACCTGGTGTTGTAAGATTCCAGTACTTTTAATGGCATTTAAAATATAGTGCTGAAAAAAGTTGCTTCCAGACATGGGTGGCCTGGTAGGGCTTCATCTGGGAATTGAATATGACTGGGAGAATGAAGAGAGGCCATGCAGAGCAGGACAAGATGGAGGAGGAGGAGGAGGAGCAGGGTCATCAGCAGGGTCTTCAAGGACCTTCTCTTACCTCAACTTCAATGACGACCAGTGCATCAGACGTCTTCGGTTCGCAAAAGAAGTCGTGACTGAAATTTGTCAACTGCTGCAGCCACAACTGCAGCCTCAAAGCAGGGCAAGGACTGCATTGCCTGTGGCTGTCAAGGTGACTGTGGGTCTTAATTTTTATGCCTCTGGCTCCTTTCAGGCTGTTTCTGAAGATATAAGCAACATCTTGCAGTTTGCAGTGCACTGCAGTATAAGGGAGGTCACTGAGGCTCTCTATACAATGAAAAACACATTCATCTCATTCCCTCTTGCTAGAGTCAAGCAGGAGGAGTGAGCACAAGGCTTTGCTCACATTGCAGGCTTCCCCATGGTGCAGGGTGCCATTGACTGCATGCATATTGCCTTGCTTGCTTCTCATCTGAACTCGGCCATATTCATCAACAGAAAGGGATTCCACTCCCTCAGTGAGCAGCTGGTGTGCGACCACAGACAGCGCATCATGCAGGTGAATGCCTGCTATCCTGCAGCAGTCATGATACTTCCACTTTGCAGCAGTCCTCTGTTCCACCTGTTGAACCAGCATGGCAAGTCAAAGGCTGGCTACTGGGCAACAAGTTTATCCCCTCATGACAGGGCTCATGACTCTGATTAGGAACCCACACACGCGTGCACAGCAGGCCTACAACTAGAGCCATTTTGCCACAAGGAACATTATAGAGCACACTATTGGCGTCCTCAAGCAACCGCTGCCTGGACTGCTCTGGAGGAGCCCTGCAATACTCAGCTGTGCAGGTATTGAGATTTGTCGTAGCATGCTGCATAACCTGGCCATTATAAGGAAACAGCCCTTGCCACCACCTATCAGGCGAGAACCTGAGGAGCATGAGCAAGTGGAGGAGAAGGAGGAGGAGGAAGTGGAAGAGGAAGGGAGGCTACAAGGTAAACAGGCTCTTTCTGCCAGGGCTCTGCGTGATCAGATTATTAATGAGCGATACCAGTAATCTCAACTACACCTCCCCATTCCCCAACAGTCCCACACTCCTTACCTTCTCATCTTTCACTGATCATCGCATTGTCCTCTTTACGATCACACATTGGTTCCTCCCTCAGCTCATCGCAAAAATACCATCACCAAATGCGAATTCAAATCCACATTTACAAATTTACTTATTAAATAATGCATACAAAATGAAACTATTCACCCTTCTGCATTCCCTTAGTGCCTGTCCTTCCTGTGCCTTTACCTTTCCTAGTGCTTGTACGAGATGCTTCCCCAGTGGCAGGGGTATGGGAGGTGGAAGGCTGCTGACCTTCAATTGAGGAGACTGCAGATGGCTTTAGAGGATGACCCCGAGCAGCTCTGGGCCTAAAGAGCTCGGCTTCAGACTGCACCATCTTGGCATGGGCTGCAGTAGTCTGGCCTGGCTGGCTGACAGGCAATAGCAAGGGCACTGGCGGAGTGGCAGGGATGGGAGCAGAAATGCTGTCATCCTAAGAGAGGACAGCAGGTCCGTCTTCCATAGAGCCACTCAATCTCCCAGGGCGGCACCTCAGCCTTACTGGTGATCTGCTGGAACTCCTTTCCTAACAGCACTGTGGGAGAACCTTCACCACACGGACTGCAGCGGTTCAAGAAGGCGGTTCACCACCACCTTCTCAAGGGCAATTAGGGATGGGCAATAAATGCTGGCCTCGCCAGCGACGCCCACATCCCATGAACGAATAAAAAAAAAGAGATTTACTAGGGACTGAGGGGCTTCAGTTACATGGATAGTCTGGAGAAGCTGGGGTTGTTCTCCTTAGAGCAGAGAAGGTTAAGAGGAAAATTTGATAGAAGTGTTCAAAATCATGAAGGGTTTAGGTAAAGTAAATAAAGAAAAACTATTCTCATTTGCGGAAGAGTCGAGAACCAGAGGACACAGATTTAATGTGATTGGCAAAAGAACCAAAGGCAACATGAGGGAAAACTTTTTTACACAGCGAGTAGTTATGATCTGGAATGCGTTGCCTGAAAGGGTAGTGGAAGCAGATTCAATCATGGCTTTCAAAAAGGAATTGGATAAATACTTGAAGGGAAAACATTTGTAGGGCTATGGGGAAAGACTGGGGTTATGGGGCTAACTGGATTGCTGTTACAATGAGCCGGCACGGGCTCGATGGGTCGAATGGCCTCCTTCTGCGCTGTAACTATTCTATGATTCTATGAATTGAAGGGTTGAGTACTGATTGATAGAGATTGTTGGTAGGTGGGTGATGGGGGTGGGGGGGGGTGTAGTGAGCAGTGGATGAGGCTAGTGGTGCAGTTGGTAGGATATGCCACTTGAAGTTTGAACTCACTCATCTTGACAACTCGTGCCAGATCATTGAACTTCTTCAGCACTGCATCCATGCTCTTGGAGCTATGCTCCTGGCATTGACTTCCTCTGCTACTTCCTCCCACTGCTTCCTGAGCATACGTCTGGAGGGCCTCCTGCCACCTGCGGATACATGGTGTCCCTCCTTCTCTCCACCTCTTGCATCAAAGCCTCTAATGCATTATCAGAGAACCTTGGTGCATGCTCTCTCCCAGGTTGAGCCATCTTCACAAAACGTCTTCCAAAGCAATCCACTTCCTGACATCAATTCCATCAGCCACAGTGCACCTCCCCTTCCAGAGGTGCAGGCTGCCTTTAAGTAGTGCTAGCCGCTCGCGATATTAGGCTGCCTGTTGATGCGTGCAGCCAATGAATAGTGCAAGTAGCGCTGGCTGCACGCAGCAATCATGTAAAACAGTAGGCAGCACAAATTTAATGTGCTGCCTGCAGCACAATGAATAGGTGCGGATTAATCGCGTACCGTGATCCCCACGCCCGTTTTCGGGGGTTATCCAATTTAACCCCCTTAGACTCTTGCTCGCATGGGGGGTAAACACTGACATGATCTGGTTGGGCCGAATGGCCACTTTCTGTGTTGTAACTTCTATGTATATATACGTAAACCATCAGCTCATCTTAAAACTCTCTGGGGCCTAAATTCCTTTGTGCCCCAAACTGGGTGCGACACATAAAGAGGTCTGAGTCGCAAAGTTAATTCATCCTCTGTCCTCATCAGATAAATCAGGTGAGCTGCAGGCTCGCCTGTTGGGGCCTTATGAATTTCGGCCCACACCCTGGTTAGACTACATCTGGAGTACTGTGTACAGTTCTGTGTACCTTAGAAAGGAAATACTGGCCTTGGAAGGAGTGCTGCGCAGATTCACCAGAATATTACCAGGGCTTCAAGTGTTAAATTATGAGGCGAGATTACCTAAACTAGGCTTGTATTCCCTGCATTATAGAAGGTTAAGGGGTGATTTAATTGAAGTTTTTAGGATTTTGATAGCGTAGATAGAGAGAAACTTTTTCCACTGTTGGAGGAGTCTAGGACAAGGGACATAACCTCAAAATCAGAGCCAGGCCATTCAGGAGGGAAGTTAGGAAACATTTCTTCATGCAAAGAGTAGTAGAAATGTGAAACTCTTTTCCACAAAAAGCAGTAGATGCTAATTCAATTAATAATTTTAAATTTGAGATTATAGATTTTTGCAAGCAAAGGGTATTAAGGGATATGGAGCCAAGGTGGGTGGGTAGAGTTAGGATACAGATCAGCCATGATTTCATCGATCAGCAGAACAAGCTTGAGAAGCTGAATGGCCTACTTCTGTTACTATGTTTCTATGGCCCAGAGGTAAGTCCGGGAGGAAGGGATGTGCTCAGGAGGGGATGGGCGGGCCAATAGAGGTCTGCAGTTTTTTTGTGGATCCAGGAGGAGCAATACTTCCACTTCTGACTGCTAAAAATACTGAACATTTTCCAAGTTTTTGGTCCTTTTTTGAGCAGTCTCCAGCGGTCCATGTAGGGATCGCTGGTTAGGCTGCTCAAGACCCAAAAATGCCAGTCGTAGCTGACTAGGGGAAACAAGTTTCGGGGTCTGGGTCAATAGGGCCCCTAAGAAAAGGCCCCAATCAATTTAGCAGTGACCCAAACTCCCATGCAGATCGGGCATGGGCCTCTGCACTGCTAAATTGCTTAGCATAGCACCCATTTTAGGCCCATAAAACAGACACAAAAATGTAAATTTGGACCCTCTTATCTCATATTTGTGTGCAACCAACAGTTGAAGAACATAGCATCCAATTGATTGGTTCTAACATCTTTCTGTCCCATTCTTCAACTGAACTGAGTGGATCGTATTGATAACCTCCAATTTTAGTGAAAACAGCTGATTTTGCTTCTGAAACGCTGACAAGCTGACATAGGGGCTGAAACTTAAAAAGCTGACAGTTGGCGTGTATGCATTGATCTAAATGCTGCAGACTTTGGGCTGTGTGCATTGCTTTTTCTTTGGAGTAAATTGACCAGTTACCATGAGTAGATGGTAGTGGTTGTTGGAGGCCAATCATCTCAGCCCAAGGACATTGCTGCAGGAGTTCCTCAAGGCAGTGTCCTAGGCCCAAACATCTTCAGCTGCTTCATCAATGACCTTCCCTCCATCATAAGGTCAGAAATGGGGATGTTCGCTGATGATTGCACAGTGTTCAGTTCCATTCGCAACCCCTCAGATAATGAAGCAGTCCGAGCCCGCATGCAGCAAGACCTGGACAACATCCAGGCTTGGGCTCATAAGTGGCAAGTAACATTCGCGCCAAATAAGTGCCAGGCAATGACCATCTCCAACAAGAGAGAGTCTAACCACCTCCCCTTGACATTCAACGGCATTAATATCGCCGAATCCTCCACCATCAACATCCTGGGGGTCACCATTGACCAGAAACTTAACTGGACCAGCCATATAAATACTGTGGCTACGAGAGCAGGTCAGAGGCTGGGTATTCTGCGGCGAGTGACTCACCTCCTGACTCCCCAAAGCCTTTCCACCATCTACAAGGCACAAGTCAGGAGTGTGATGGAATACTCTCCACTTGCTTGGATAAGTGCAGCTCCAACAACAATCAAAAAGCTCGACACCATCCAAGATAAAGCAGCCCGCTTGATTGGCACCCCATCCACCACCCTAAACATTCACTCCCTTCACCACCGGCGCACTATGGCTGCAGTGTGTACCATCCACAGGATGCACTGCAGCAACTCGCCAAGGCTTCTTTGACAGCACCTCCCAAATCCGCGACCTCTACCACCTAGAAGGACAAGAGCAGCAGGCGCATGGGAACAACGCCACCTGCACGTTCCCCTCCAAGTCACACACCATCCCGACTTGGAAATATATCGCCGTTCCTTCATCGTCGCTGGGTTAAAATCCTGGAACTCCCTTCCTAACAGCACTGTGGGAGAACCGTCACCACACGGACTGCAGCGGTTCAAGAAGGCGGCTCACCACCACCTTCTCAAGGGCAATTAGGGATGGGCAATAAATGCCGGCCTCGCCAGCGATGCCCACATCCCATGAACGAATAAAAAAAAAATGCAGCCCTGCTACTGTAATAGCCCCTTGCCCCTTGTTACCTGCACTTGAGGAGAATGTGTAGCATAAAGCAAATAAAAAAGTACATCCATGCCGCCTTCTTCTGTAATTTTCCATTGACTGATGGGATTATTTACATGTGCAACACCTACAAAAGAAAAAACAGATACACCTGTTATACTTGTAAGTTTAAGTACATGATTTACAGGGATAATTGGATAAATTAATACCATAATCATTTTATCATCTGAATGTGAAGTAACTTTGTTTCTGTTGCCATAGAAGACCATAATGAGGAGAAGAAACAGGTACATCTGCAGGGAAACTCTGTGCTACACAAGGTAGAATGGTAATGGGGTTATTTGTGTTGGATTTTAGGGAATATGGTGAAATCCTAATTTTAGAGCAGGATTATGGAGGTAGCAGAAGAGGTCCTTTTGAGAAATATGAAAATTGTCTGTCTTCCATAACATCAGAGGGGAAATGGTAGCTTTCGCATTAGTGCCAGGACCTTTAACCAGTGAAAGTAATGTTTGTTGAAAATGTGCTGGAGTAATCGTGCAGGATTTCCTATGGTTGGCATCATTAGCCATTCATAACAAGCTCCTAACCTGGATGAGGCAAGACTATGGGAGCTTGCTGTCAACTCGGGGATGGGAAATAGCATGTCACTGCAGCTCTTAAAGTCTGCAACTTCTATTTAAAGGGGCTACTTTATTTTTGACAGGCAAACAAGGAGAAATGATTGGGGAGAAGTGCAGATCACCTTCATTTTCTGAAGCTTGTTTGATAGTGCTTGTCAAAAAAATGGAGAAAAGAAAGGCTACCCTTTTTGGCAATCCAAAGATTCCAGGCTGCTTGGCAGGAGATGCCTACGAGAGTGAATGTGATGACAAATATCCAGAGGATGTAGGAGGAACATAAAAACAGGAGTATGCCATTTAGCTCCCTGAGCCTGTTCCGCCATTCAATTAGATCATGGCTGATCTGTACCTCAACACAATTTACTCGCCTTTGCTCCATATCCCTTGATAACCTTACCTAACAAAAATCTGTCAGTGTCAGTCTTGAACATTTCAATTGACCCAGCATCCACAGCCTTTTGGGTGAGCAAGTTCCAGATTTCTACAACACTTTGTATGAAAAAGTGCTTCCTGATTTCATTCCTAAATGGCCTAGCACTAATTTTAAGATTATTTCCTCTTGTTCTGGATTCCCCCACCAGAGGAAATAGTTTCTCTGCATCTACCCAATCGAATCCCTCAATCATTTTGAATACCTTAATTAGATCACCCCTTAAACTGTGTAAACTCAAGGGAATAGAAGCCAAGTTTATGCAACCTGGTCTCATAATTTAACCCTTTAAGCCTCGGTATCATTCTGGTGAATCTGTGCTATTCCCCTTCCAAGGCCAATATATCTTTCCTGAGGCTCCATGCCCAAAACTGAACACAGTACTCCAGGTGGGGTCTGACCAAGGCTCGGTACAACTGAAGCATCACTTCCCCCCCCCCTTTGTATTCCAGCTTCCTTGAGATAAAAGCCAACATTTTCCTTAGAGCAGAGAAGGTTAAGGGGTGATTTGATAGAGCTGTTCAAAATCATGAAGGGTTTTGATAGAGTAAATAAGAAGAAACTGTTTCCAGTGGCAGAAGAGTTGGTAACCAAAGGATACAGATTTATGATAATTGGCAAAAGAACCAGAGGCGACATGAGGAAAAAGATTTTTATGCAGCGAGTTGTTGTGATCTGGAATGCACTGACTAACTTTCAAAAGGGAACTGGATAAATACTTGAAGTGAAGAAATTTGCAGGGCTATGGGGAAAGAGCAGGGGAGTGGGACTAATTGAATAGCTCTTTCAAAGAGCCAGCACAGACACGATGGGCCAAATGGTCTCCTTCTGTGCTGTATCATTCTATGATTCCATTAGCCTTTATTTGATTACCTTTTGAGCAGATGAGGACAATGGTTAATAGCCTTAGAAAGTCTTCCAAGGTAAAGTAAACCAGTATTACACTATATCAAATAGATGAACAACAGTTTTCTCTCACTCTGTCACACCCTGACTAAAGTTGGATGCAAAGTCCTTACAGAACAACTCTGCAGCTTCACCTGCATGCTCATAGTGCAAAGGGAATGCTAGTACTGGCATTTCAAATTGGGGCTGTTGTTGCAGGATTATATGACCTTACAAGGCAAGTTTGCCACACAAATAATCTACATGATGCATGTTCATTTACTCATATACAAGCTGAGAAGGCACACGGTCATTTGACTATCACTCCTCTATGCGCTCTGCACGCTGCAATGCTGACCTATAGGGATGGTACTGTGGAGTGGCTAAGAGGGCAACCTTCCTTGCAACAATCTCATGTAGCATCACCTTAACTTCAGAAGCCATCAAACAGTGATCAGACGCAAAACCTCTCAGTTGCCCACAGACTCATGCCTGCATCTTGGGTTTTCTTTCTCTCCATTTTGCCTCCGTTTTCTTAGTTCCCTGCTTCTTCAGCTTTGGAAAGCCTGCTAATGAGTGAAAAGCCTTTTTAAGGCTTTCCAAAGGCTCTCAGAATTTTTTGTCACGTATTGTGACGCTCCTCTTTAATTATCCCCATCTCTTTAATTTTAATTTACACACAATTTTCTTCTCCACCAGTAGTCTTCTTTTTAGACTGATTCAAAATTCCACCTGAAGTTATGCTATGAAAACAGAGTGTAAGCAGCTCACTTCCATTTCAGTTTGTCTAACCTCCACTCCTTCCCCTCCCGTCGCCTCGCTGTAGCCATTCTGGCAGTAAAAATTAAAAATGTAAGCTTTTATGCTCTGTACCCTGTATTTGCTCATTGCTTTTTTTCCCCCTTTCCTGCACATCCCTCTCTCTTTGCCTCTAGTGCCTTGCAATCTCTTCATCGTTATGCATTTTGTCGACTTCTTATTCACTCATATTTTTTATGCTCCTCACATTCATTTTCATACTAAAAACTGCAGTCTTCCATCACTAGCATCAATCACTGTTTCCCAACTGTGAAGTCATACAAACTCGGGGCTTAAATTGGTTAACCCCTGAAAACGGGCGCTGGGATTGCGTTGCGTGATTAACCCACGCCCAGTCGTTGAGATGCAGGCTGCCTGCTGTTTTACATGATTGCATCGTGCAGCCAGCACTACTTGCGCTGTTGAGTGGTTGCTCACCAACAGAGGTGGCCCAGATACTGCCAGTGGCTAGCACCACTTAAAGGCAGCCTGCACCTCTTAAAGGAGAGGTGCACTGTGGCTGCAAGAAGTGGTGGAAGTCACTGGTGAAGTGAATCTGTGCTGCAATATATTGAAGCATGGTGATGATGGGAACTCTGGAATTTTTAATAAGCAACAACTTGGCTGCTCAAAGTTTACGGGATTTTTATATTTTCAAAATATAAGATATGAGTCTGAACGGAGCCTGAATGGAGATCAGAAATCGCATATGTAAAACACAGAGGCAGGTCCCGTCCTTATGTTTACAAACTGTTGAGTTCTTCTAAAACATTGAATAAAGGCTGTCCACAACTACGTCCCATATCTTCCAATCTGCACGCCAGACCCCGCCATTCTATCGATCTGAGTTTGTACTTGGCTGTGAGACAGCGTGCACCAAGGTTCTCTGATGATGTACTAGAGGCCTTGGTGCAAGAGGTGGACAGAAGGAGAGGCATCCTGTATCTGCAGGGGGGCAAGAGGCCCTCCAGACATATGCTGCCGAGGCAGTGGGAGGCAGTAGGGGATGAGGTCAATGCCAGGAGCATAGCACTATGAACATGGATGCAGTGCAGGAAAAAGTGCAATGATTTGACACAAGTGGTCAAGGTGAGTGAGTTCAACTGTCAAGTGGCATATCCTACCAACTGCATCACTAGCCGCATCCACTACACCCCCCATCACCCACCTACCAACAAATTCTTTCAATCAGTACTCAACTCTTCCAATCAGATACTTCATCTCACCCTCACACATTACCATTTAAAGCAAAACCGATCAACACCTCGGACGTTGGATACAAAAGAAAGCCTGTATACCAGGTGATCAGAAAATCGGAATTAAAACAATGACCCATCAGGAGAAGCAATTGCAACATGATGAGCGACCATCAAAAGCCATCAAAGATTCTTAAGGACTTTGTAAGAACTGTTTAAACCGACACAAAGTGCCTTTTTTTTTTAAGTGACGAAGACCATTGTAAGAGAGGGATATAGAAGTGGAAACTCGAAACCTCTCTCTCTCTCTGTCTCTCGCTGGCTCTGGTGTTCTGCTTCTCTTGTTCTGCCTGTCTCTGGAAAATAGAAGCTCATAGTATTAAAGGGACAGTGGTAACTTGGGTACATAATTGGTTATGGGGTAGGAAGCAGAGAGTAGTGGTCAAGGGATATTTTTCTGACTGGAGAGAAGTATGCAGTGGGGTCCCCCAGGTATTAAGACCATTGCTTTTCTTGTTATATATAAATGACATGGACTTGGGTATATGGAGTACCATTTCGAAGTTTGCAGATGATACAAAACTTGGCAACGTTGTAAATGGTGAGCAGGATAGTAGCGGACTTCAAGAGGATATAGACTGACTGGTGAAATGGGCAGACACATGGCTGATGCAAATTAATGCGGATAAGTGTGAAGTGATGCAATTTGGGAGGAACACCATGGAGAGGCAGTATAATCTAAATGGTACTATTTTGAGGGGGGTCCAAGAGCAGAAGGACCAGGGGGTGCATATTCACAAATCTTTGAAGGTGGCAGGGCAAGTTGATAAGGCAGTTAAGAAAGCGTATGAGATACTTGGCTTTGTAAATAGGGACATTGAATACAAAAACAAGGAAGTCATGCTAAACCTTTACAAATCACTGGTTAGGCCTCAGCTGGAGTATTGTGTACAATTCTGGGCACCACACTTTAGGAAGGATGTCAAGGCCTTGGAGAGGGTACAGAGGAGGTTTACCAGGATGATACCTGGGATGAGGGACTTCACATATGTGGAGAGATTGGAGAAGCTGGTACTTTTCTCCTTATAACAGAGAAAGTTAAGGGGAGACCCAATACAGATATTCAAAATTATGGGGTTTTGTAAGAAAAGTAGGGAGCAGCTGTTTCCTCTGGCAGTGGGCTGGTAACCAGAAGTCATAGATTTATGATAATTGGCATAAGAACTAGAGGGGAAATGAGGAGAATTCTTTTCACACAGAGGATGTTAAGATCTGGAATACACTACCTGAAAGGGTGGTGGAATCAGATTCCATAGGAAATTTCAAAAGGCAATTGGACATATACTTGAAGAGGACTAATTTGCAGGGTTACGGGGAAAATGCTGGGAAGTGGGACTGAATTGGACAGCTCTTTCAAAGAGCTGGCACAGGCACAATGGGCCAAATGTCCTCCTTCTGTGCTGTAAGATTCTATGATTCTACCCCTGTTAAACTTTTGCCTATCTAAATATTTGCAATTTCCTCCTGGTGATTTCTTTTTACTTATCCCTGACTCCCGCTGGTCTCTCAATCAGGTTTAACTCAATTTGGCCTCCTGGCCCCTTCTCCCTTTGGCCTCCCAACCAGATCCAACTTCTTCTGACCTCAGACCAAGCTGTGACACCTAGCAGTCTCCTGACCCTACCAAAAAGAGTCAGCCAAGCCAAGAGGTCAGTGGACATTGGGACTGGGTTGAGAATTCAGTGCTGGGTCAAGAGACCAGACAAACATTGAAGCCAGCTCAGAATATCATAAAGAGTTGGAGTTGGTGTTTGGAGGCCAGTGGGAGCTGTGAGTATGCCAAGTGTCTCGGAGTGGATCACCAGATTTAGGGGAAAGATGGCAACCAAAAGATACTGCACTTGGATCAATCAGAAGAGGGCATGTACGACCATTCAGAACTCAGATTTAATGGTAAGATGTTCCTACAGACCAGACAGATTGCTAGATGTGGATAGCAAGTTGGCTACAAAACAGAAAACAGAGAGTAGGGGTTAAGGGTAGCTATTCTGGCTGGCATAACAATCAATGCTGGGACCACTGTTGTTCACAATTTACGTTAACGATTTGGATTTGGGAATCAGAAGTAAATTTCAAAATTTGCGGATGACACCAAATTGGGCGGGGTGTGTAGTTATTAAAAAGGAAGAATGCATCACAATGCAAAAGGACTTTAATAAACTTGCAGAATGGGCTTGTAATTGGCAAATGAATTTCAATATAGACAAGTGTGAGGTGGTGCATTTTGGTAGGAAGGATAAGGAGGCCACATACTGCTTGGATAATATGAGTCTAAACAGGATGGAGGAGCAAAGGGATTTAGGGGTACAGAGACACAAATCTCTAAAATGGAGAAGCAGGTTAATAAGGCCATAAAAAAGGCAAATCAAGCACTAAGGTTCATTTCTAGAGGGATAGAATTGAAAAGCAAAGAAGTTATGTTAAACTTGTATAGAATATTGGTTAGACCACACTTGGAGTATTGTGCACAGTTCTGGTCTCTACATTATAGAATGTATACATTATGAGGAGAAATTGAGTAGACCAGGCCTGTAATCTCTAGAGTTTAGAAGAATGAGAGGTGATCTCATTGAAACGTACAATATTCTTACAGGGCTCGACAGCATAGATGCAGGGAGGATGTTTTCCCTGGCTGGGGAGTCTAGAACCAGGGGTCACAGTCTCAGAATAAGGGGTAGGCCATTTAGGACTGAGATGAGAAATTTCTTCACTCAGAGGGTGGTGAATCTTTGGAATGCTTTACCCCAGAGGGGTGTGGAGGCTCAGTCATTGAAAAAGACCTGTTTATTCCTACTCTCTGTTTTCAGTCTGTAACCAATTCTCAGTCCATGTCAGTATATTACCCACAATTCCACGTGCTCTAACTTTGTTCACCAACCTCCTGTGTGGGACCTTATCGAAAGCCTTCTGAAAATCCAAATACACCACATCCACTGGTTCCCCCTTATGTAGGTTTGTCAAACATGATTTCCCTTTCATAAATCCATGTTGACTGCCAAATCCTATTATTATTTTCTAAGTGTCCTATTATCACATCCTTTATAATAGATTCTAGCATTTTCCCTACGACTGATGTCAGGCTAATAGGTCTGTAGTTCCCTGTTTTCTTTCTCCCTCCTTTCTTAAATAGTGGGGTTACATTTGCTACCCATGATCGGGTAGATGTAGAGAAAATGTTTCCACTTGTGGGGGAGTCCAAAACTAGAGGTCATAAATATAAAATAGTCGCTAATAAATCCAATAGGGAATTCAGGAGAAACTTCTTTACCGAAAGAGTGGTAAGAATGTGGAATGTGCTACCGCAAGGAGTAGTTGTGGCGAATAGCATAGATGCATTTAAGGGGAAGCTAGATAAGCATACGAGAGAGAAAGGAATAGAAGGTATCCTGATAGGGTTAGATGAAGTAGAGAGGGAAGAGGCTTGTATGGAGCATAAACACTGGCATAGACCAGTTGGGCCGAATGGGGCTGTTTCTGTGCTGTAGTTTCGATGTAACTTGATGTAAGTGACAAAGCGGAATCAAGGAGCTTGCCAGAAAATAATACTCACAGCCAACTAATCAGCTGACCCAAAAGTGATATCACTTATTTTTTTTAAACATGTATAGATACATGTTTTACAAATGCAACTTTTCCTGATGTGCATGCATGTCCTGTACTACTACTTTATGGTATTATTCGTGTCTTACATCTCTAGCTCTCTTTAAATTATATATATTGTTCCAAACCTCCAGCTTGGTTCACTAAGTGGAAGAGACAGCATTGACTGTCAGTGACATGTTGCCACCCTTTGCACCTTTTCTGCATATTCAGGGCTGCTCCCTCATTGCGTTTCTTGGTTTTTTGACCATTTTCACATGGAAAGGATCAAGATAGGCATTACTTTAAAATATGTTTTTAAGTTAAAACTTACTTTAAGGGGAATGAACCAGTCGGGGGAGGTGTTTATCAGATTTCAGGCGAGGCATCTGAAACCAGAATCCTGGGGTCAATGAGGGATAGTTTGACATTCCAGCAATCATTCACACTCATTGCTGCTGCAATTTGAACTCAGCAGGGGTCATTGCCAAGTTAGGCTGGTAGATTCTGCTCGGGGGTGGTGGTGGAGGTAGTTGGTCTAATGGTCTAATAGCCAACATTGCAATGAGGCTTTTAAAAAAAATGAGACATCAAATGGCAGTCTGGCTTTTGGAAACAGGACTGCAGAGTCAGGCAGGAAAAGCCTACAAAAGACAGGGAGAAGAGATCCTACCCCAGGACTGCAGGACAGAATACAGGGGGTTATTCTCTTTAAGTTAAGTAAGACAACTGCCAAAGTGGGCTAGCAGCCCATGTACATTTTTATTACATCATTACACAAAACTAAATTGTATTGTATTGAATGAACTGATTATACCTATTGTTCTGTATGTTTCACCTCACTGTGGAATAAAGTGGCTTACGATTTGAACTAAACTTCACCTTATCTAATGTTAACTTGGTCTGACTTCGGAGAGAAACTATCTTCCATTAACATTTTTGCAAGATTATTGATGACTAACTCTGTACAGAAGTGGGAAACTGCCTTTTATAAGTTATTCTTGGGTATGGTATAAATACATGTGCAAAAGGCATGGATATCTGGTAGGGTTTGCAAGGGGATGCTATTGTTACATTCCCAGGTTATGCTATCATACAAGTAGATATAAGGAAGTGCGAGTCAACTCTCGTAAAAGTAAGATGCTCAGACTACTTAAGGGAGCAACTGGGACAACACTAAACCCAAGGAGATATATGCTGCGGACCCAGGTTTGTAACACCCCATAACAAAAATGTGCTCTGCCTCTCCATAACTGTGTTCACTGGCACTTTCACAGTCGTCTCACTGACATTGACTGAACTCCACTTTTCAACAACAATAGGAGTCAAGCAGCATTGTTAGCTGCTTCTGAAACATGAAAAAATCATTAATGCAGGGGTGTAATGATAGGATGCTTTTATTTTGTCGCCGCTTATAAATTCATATTTATCCTAGTCAGCGGGTAGGAATGCCTCACACTATGATGATTTTGTTAGTGTATCTACTAAACTTTTGAAAAACGTGTACATTTTTTTTTACAAATTGAGCAATGTCAGACCCTCACTGTCTAGGCTTTTATATAAGCAATAGGCACTACGTAGGCGAGGTATCAGAGTGCCTTGTACTCATGAAACAGAACTTCAGCATGGAGCAAAGCATTTCAGAAGGGGAGGTGAGAAAACTGTTGGAAAAAGGTAAAGTAATTTTCAATGCAAGATGATTTCTTAAATATAGCATGGGCAGACATTTTAAATGTATGAATTCTTAAATATAGTATGGGCAGACATTCTAAATGTACATTTTTTGATGTGTCTTGAAGTAATATCAAATAATATGAGTATACGAACCAACACACATAGTACCCAGTGCAGTGATGGCACTGAGCAATGTACGCAAAGATATTTTAGAGCTTCGTAATAGTCGAACCAAAGGGGTGATTCCATTTTCTGCACAAATTTTGTCTTGTTGTTCCTTGTTGATCTCACTCAGGGCAATCATTGCCTGGCAAGCTAAAAAAAAATGAACAATCAATAAAGTTTCAAATATTTGATATCAGAACAGTGAAAATTCTAACTTTACACAAAAATGATCTCTTTCACTAGAACATACCCCTGAAAAAAATCAAATTGGTGAATTTACATATGCAATTGGCGTGGTTAAATTAATAGCATTTGATTTTTTTTTAGTTGCAATGCAAAGTTAAATCATTTTTAAAAATCACGTGTGCAAACATCAGTTTATGGACATGTTGAAAGGCCAATTTTTAAATATGTTCTAACTAGTTGATCTCTCGTGGCACTGCATACAAAGAGTAAAGGCCAAGTGTTGTCTTCAGGTGAAGCAGGGTTAGAGGACAGGGGATAATTGGACCAGGACAAACAGACATGATTGAGTCCCTATTTTAAAGCCATACATTGTGTCCTTGGTTTTATATAATATTTTGATTTAATGTTATTTATAGTTAAATAGCAAAACGTGGCATAATTTGGATAGCAGAGAAGAAGAGATGTTTAGAATATAGGAATTTCTCTGCAGTACTAAAGTACTCTACAGCACTTCATTAGCTGTAAACCACTTTGGGATGTCCTGAGGTTGTGAAAGGCGTTATATAAATGCAAGTCTTTCTTTCTTTTTACAGGTTGAGGAGCTGGGAGATGCAAAACTGAGGAGCTACAGCAGCACCACTGGCAGGAGAATGACAACATGACAAGTTAACATAATAGTTTCCATTATAAATGTAGACATAAGAATTTATAATGGAAAAGTTGACAGGAAATGCAGGCACACATAGAATTTATAATATGTATTTTAGATATAAATGAAATAGCTCCTTTTTTAATATTCATTCCTGGGATATAAGGTGATCGGCAAAAGAACCAGAGGCAACATGAGAAAACATTTTTTTATACAGCGAGTTGTAATGGTCTGGAATGCACTGCCTGAAAGGGTGGTGGAAGCAGATTCAATAGTAACTTTCAAAAGGGAATTGGATAAATACTTGAAGGGAAAAAATTTACAGGGTTATGGGGAAAGAGCAGGGGAATGGGACTAATTGAATAGCTCTTTTAAAGAGACGTTACAGGTAAAATGGGCCGAATGGCCTCCTGCTGTGCTGTACCTACTATGATATGAGTGTTGGTGCCAAAGCTGGCATTTAATGATGTCATCCCTCACTTCTCAAGCGGCTTGATACAACTGAATGGCTTGCTGGCCACTTCAGAAGGCAGTTAAGAGTCAACTACATTGGTGTGAGATTGGAGTCACATATAGGCCAGACCAGGTAAAGAAACTATTATGGCAAATTTTCCAGTTCTGACGTTAAAGTGCTGGGAGAGAAGCACTTGTCATGATAGGTCTCATGCCAGGAGCTCGTTGACAGTGACAGAACATTAAATACTGCTGTACATCCCTTAAAGGCTGCATCTGCTATTTAAAGGGGTCCACATGAATTGTTGTTGTGAAGAACAGAAGACATGGCTGGAGAAAGGCACAGGCCTGTTCCACTTTCTGATGCTTCTTTGACAATCCCCTTAAAGGAAGAGCAGCAAAGCAGGGTTGCCCTGTCTGCATGTCATGGCAGCCTCCTGTGTTAAAACAATGTCCAGGCTGCTTAGCAGGAGGTGGCTGACAAAGTTGATGCAGTGCCGTCGAAGCGTATGCAGAAAAAAAACAATGCCCTCAGGAAGTCTACCAAGGTAAGGGTATGTAGCGTTGCACTCAGACGATTTAACAAGTGGACTGGCAAAGTATCTAGCCCACTAAATGTTACCGCTCACCCTGTTACAGCCCGATTGAGGCTGCATGTCAGGTCCTCAGAAAGCTGCTCTTCTTAAGCGTCACATGCACACCTATACTGCAGCAGGGCACACTTTATTACCGTCCCTTAAAACTGCAACTGTTATCACATGACTGTTCAGAAAGATAATCCTACAAAGCAAGTTTAACACGCTACTAACATGTATGATGTAGGGTGCCTACTTAACTCTGACTTTGTCCATGTGCTTTTCCCACTTCCAACATCTCACTACTTCCATATTTGTGAGGCAAAGCTGCTTAGAACAGAAGACAGCAGACTGAACCAGAGAAGGATCCCCTCAGTTCAGACCCCTCACACAGTATAGTCACACTAAACTGGACTTGGTCGCACTGGAATATACAAAAGTATGGACCATGTGGAAGCCAGAGGTCTCCTTGAAAGATGGGGCTAATATGATCCTTTTCATTACTCTTCCTCTCCCTATAAGCTAACTCAATCACTCACATGCATATATTGCAACAAAACACTGTACACACAATATTAGCTATGTAAGCTTTGTTTCATGGGATGCTTCTCAGCCATTATTGCAACATAGGTTATTCTGTTTCTATAGCTGTCCTAGAAGAAGAAGCTACGTACCTGAATGGCAGCCCCAAAACCAGGACCTCACAGCAATCAGCGTGACTCACTCCACCCATAGCAAGTACCAGCACAGGTACATCCACCCTGGGGGATTTAGGTAGGCAAAATGAGATGGGTTCACTAAGTGAGGCACAGAGCATGAGGAAGCAGAAGCAGGTCATGGAGGCAGAGGAGGAACAAGAATCTGCTGTCTGAAGGGCTATCTCACATCCATCCTTAACAGTAGAGCCCTGGGATCTAGACCTGACATGACCTCCATTTATTACAAGGATGTCATCAATGGTTTTTACAGTCACTGGACAGTGTCAAGCATCCTGCCAAATCTGATAGCTAATGTAAAGTGGTCAAAAATTCTACCCTGTAATTTATATATCCAAGTTTGCTGATGACACAAAGATTGGTGGCATAGTAAGCAGTGTAGACGGAGCATAAAATTACAAAGAGTCATTGATAGATTGAGTAGGCAAATCTGTGGCAGATGGAAGGCATCCATTTTGGACCAAAAAAGGATAGATCCGAGTATTTTTTAAATCATGTGAAGCCAGGAATAGTCGAGGTCCAAAGAGATTTAGGGGTCCATGTGTACAGATCACTAAAATGTAGCACAAAAAATAATCATAAAGGCTAATGGAATATTAGCCTTTATAACTAGAGGGCTAGAATATAAAAGGGAGGAAGTTTTGCTACAGCTATACAAAGTCCTGGTTGGACCACATCTGAAGTACTGTGTACAGTTCTGGGCACCGCAGATACTTCAGAATGTTACCAGGGCTCCAAGGATTAGATTATGAGGAGAGATTGCCTAAACTAGGCTTGTATTCCCTGCACTATAGAAGGTTATGGGGTGATTTGATTGAGGTTTTTAGGATTTTGAAAGAATTGATAGGGTAGATAGAGAGAAACTTTATTCGGTGGTGGGGGAGTCTAGGACAAGGGGACATAACATTAAAAATCAGAGCCAGGCCATTCAGGAGGGAAGTTAGGAAACACTTCTTCAGCAACGGGTGACAGAAGTGTGGAACTCTCTTCCACAAAAATCAGTAGATGCTAACTCAATTAATAATTTTACACCTGAGATCGATAGATTTTTACTAGCCAAGGGTATTAAGAGAAATGGAGTCAAGGCGGGTGGATGGAGTTAGGATACAGATCAGCCATGATCTCGTTGAATGATGGAACAGGCTGGAGGGGCTGAATGGCCTACTTCTGTTCCTATGTTCCTAAGTCAGCGACAGATTCCTCCATCATTTCCATATGGGTATTTTGTCGATCCTACATTAACGCTGAATTATTGTTTACCCAACTGCAATACAGCCACAGTGTCACATAATCATAGAATCATACAGCACAGAAGGAGGCCATTCAGACAATCGTGTCGGTTCTAGCTCTTTGAAAGAGCTAGCCAACTAGTCCCATTCACTCCCCTGCTCTTTCGTCATAGCACTGCAAATTTCTCCTTTTCAAGTATATATCCATTTCCCTTTTGAAAGTTACAATTGAATCTGCTTCTACCACCCTTTCAGGAAGTGCATTCCAGATCATAACAACTCGCTGTGTAAAAATTTTTATCTTCATCTCCCCTCTGATTCTTTTGCCAATTATCTTAAATCTGTGTCCTCTGGTTACCAACTCTCCTGCCAGTTGAAACGATTTCTCCTTATTTACTCTATCAAATCCGCATATAATTTTGGATATCTCTATTAAATCTCCCCTTAACCATCTCCACTCTAAGGAGAACAATCCCAGCTTCTCTAGTCTCTCCACATAACTGAAGTCCCTCATCCCTGGTATCATTCTGATAGATCTCCTCTGCACTCTCTCCAAGGCTGTGACATCCCTCCTAAAGTGTGGTCCACCAGCTGAGGACTAACCAGTGATTTGTAAAGATTTAGCATAACTTCCTTGCTTTTGTACTCGATTGGGGGAATTTTAACTCCCACGAATGGGTGGGATGGACATGGGTGGGAAGTTTCCAGCGCAACCACAACCTGACTCCAACGAGCCCACTTCCAGGTTTAACGGAGGTGCGTTTGGATGCCTACGAGTAACCTACTCGAGGCAGGCAGCACCATAATTAGTGCAGACAGGCGGGTACTTATGGGAGCTATTTACATGATTATGAGACGTTAAGTAGGTGTTTTAAAATTGAATTTAAGAGACCTTTGAATTTAACGCTTTCAACACAGGTTTCCTGGGGCTCGTGAATCTCGCCAGTGAAACAGAGGCGAGAAGAGCCAGATCCATGAAGTAAGTGCCTTTATTGCACTGCTTGTGGCCAGGAGGAGCAGGAGTGCTTCCTTGCAGTTCACCAAGCTTACCTTTTAAAAACCCTGCGATTGGTCGAATCCCCCCCCCCACACTGTCTAACATCCCCCACTCCGCCCATGATGTCTGACATCCCCGAACCCCTCCCCAATCGCCCCCCCCCCACACAAATCCCGAAGACTCCGATCACTCCCCGACCCCCACACAAACCCCGAAGACTCCGATCACTCCCCGACCCCCACACAAACCCCAAAGACTCCGATCACTCCCTGACCCCCACACAAACCCCGAAGACTCCGATCGCTCCCCAACCCTCACACAAACCCCAAAGACTCCGATCACTCCCCAACCCTCACACAAATCCTTAGTTATCCGATCTCTCACGACCTCCCCCACAGAAACCCTTACTTTTAGGTTTCCCATCAGAAAATCCTTCTCCCGCCCCCAGCTCTCTTCCCGGCCCCGTTAATATTCAGGCCTATGCCTCTACTTTGAAATTGTGCCCCCTATACCCAAGTTCAGGTCATTAATATATATCAATAAGATCAGTGGTCCCAATACTGACCCCTGGGCTCCATTATATTCTGTAAGCCCAATGGTTTAAAATTAAATTTTAGAAAGAATGACCTGTTCCAGATAGTAGCAGGAGTCAGCAGACTGGCACCGGACCTTTGAGCTGAAAGAATGTGTTGTAAAAATTTTTGCTAAGCATATGAAATTCCTCTAGGCCCTGCCCGCTGGTTCACTAAAATGCACTATCTGTGGCTGACTGACCTGGGCAAACTGCAACCAGGCCTATGTCAATGCCACCAAGAAGCACACATGGGACCATCTTTCCTCTGAATTCTCCCCTCTTCCCCTGGGAACAGGGCTGAGGTTTGGAGCTCATTTGTATAGAGAATAAAACCCACATCCAAATTGCTGTTGCATTGCACATTGATGCCTCAGCAGACTGTATGATCCTGCATAACCTGAATAATGTTAGAAATTTATGCTTAGTGATACATTTTTCAATGTATGAAAAGATTAAACTTATTAGAAGACAGCAACTTACCAACATAGTGCATTTTATCAGATGAGGATAATAAAAGATCAATGACCAAACTATAACCAATTTCCTTGGCCATCCTTTTACGTTGTGTCAGGGTCTGTCCTGCTAGTGCCCAAATAGCTGTTGCTGCTTGCTCTCTGACCTCTATTTCAAAAACCTGAAGCAACAATTGCAGAATAACAATGGATATGTCATCCTGTATGTTGTACATCCAAGACTTCAGAGCATTTCACAAACTTCTGGCCTTAAATATATCAATCTATCATACAGTATTTTGCTAACTTAGTAATTAGTTCAAACCTTACTACGTACAGTATAAGACCGTTTTTTATTCATCCTGGGGATATGGGCATCGCTAGCAAGGCCAGAATTTATTACCCATCCCTAATTGCCTTTGAGAAGGTGGTGGTGGGCCTTCTTCTTGAACAGCTGCCGTCCGTGTGGTGAAGGTACTCCCACAGTGCTGTTAGGTAGGGAGTTCCAGGATTTTGATCCAACGATCACGAACTAACGACGATATATGTCCAAGTCACGATGGGGTGCGACTTGGAGGGGAACTTGAAAGTGATGGTGTTCCCATGCACCTGCTGCTCTTGTCCTTCTAGATGGTAGAGGTCGCGGGTTTGTGAGGTGCTGTTGAGGAAGCCTTGGCAAGTTGCTATAGTGCATCCTGTAGATAGGATACACTGCATCCATGGTGCGCCAGCGGTGGAGAAAATGGATGTTTAAGGTGTTGGATGGGCTCTCGATCAAACGGACTGCTTTGTCCTGGATGGTGTCAAGGTTCTTGAGTGTTGTTGCAGCTCCACCTATCCAGGCAAGTGGAGAGTATTCCTTCACACTTGACTTGTGCCTTGTAGGTGGTGGAGAGGTTTTGGGGAGTCAGGAGGTGAGCCACTCGCCACAGAATACCCAGCCTCTGACCTGCTCTAGTAGCCACAGCACTTATGTGGCTGGGCCAGTTGAGCCTGTAGCACAGATCTGTCCTGGGACACAGATGATTGGCCTCCAACAACCACAGCCATCTTCCTTTATGCTAGGTATGACTCCAGCCACTGGAGAGTTTTCCCCTTTATCCCGATTGACCAGGTTTACTAGGGATCCTTGGTGCCACACTTGGTCGAATGCTGACTTGATGGGAATGATTTTAAAAGGGAAAAACAGATGGGTTGAGGCTGGGGGGGCAATCAGAATCGCTGTTTTTGGGAGCGGGCAGACATCCCAGCTGGAACCCACACGTTTTTGAATGAGACTCAGGCATGTGTGCATGAGTACAGCAGTCACCAGGAAGTCCCGCTCCCACTTAAATCCGGCAGGCTGATAATTAAAGGAGCAAATATACCTCATTGAGGTATTTAAGGTAGTTTATTTTTTGTGTATTGGATAGTTAAAAAGATTTTAACGTTACCTGGGCAGCTTTCCCATGGCTTTCTATTCATGCCCACTCTGATCCCGATGTCTCCACTCTAATCTTTGTTCCCCCCCCACCCTATCTCTATCCTAACTGCTGATGAGGTCTCTCTCTCTCTCGCTTTCTCCCCCCCTCCCCTCGGATGTGCAGCTCCTGTTGGCAGGCGGCCTGTCAATCAGGCTGGCTGCTTGGTGCTAAGCCCGGCAGAGGCTTTGATTGGCTTCATTAGGGTTGTGAGATCACAACCCGCCTACTTCCCTTCCGGGTTTGGTGCCCGCAAATCACCCCCCCACTGGACTCTTCCCACCGGCATATTAAAATAGTGCCCGATGTCAGGGCAGTCACTCTCATCTCACCTATAGAATTCAGTTCTATTGTCCATGTACTGACCAAGGCTGTAACGAGGGCTGGAGCCAAGTGGTCCTGGTGGAACCCAAACTGAGCATCGGTGAGCAGGTCATTGGTAAGTGCTGCTTGATAGCATTGTTGAAGACTCCTTCCATTGTTTTGCTGATGAGTCAGTGTTGGTTGATAGGATAGTAATTGGCCGGGTTGGATTTATCCTGTTTCTTGTGGACAGGACACACCTCGGCAATTTTCCACATTGTCGGGTAGATGTCAGTGTTGTAGCTGTACTGGAACAGCCTGGCTGGAGGCACAGCCAGTTCTGGAGCACAGGTCTTCAGCACTATAGCCGGGATGTTGTCAGGACCCGTAGCCTTTGTTTTGTTAAGTGCATTCAGCTGTTTCTTGATATCGTGTGTAGTGAATCGAATTGGCTGAAGACTGGCATCTGTAACGGTGGGGACCTTAGGAGGAGGCCGAGAAGGATCATCCACTCAGCACTTCTGGCTGAAGATGGTTGCGAACGCTTCAGCTTCGTCTTTTGAAATCATGTGCTGGGCTCCGCCGTCATTGAGGATGGGAATGTTCATGGAGCCTCCTTCTCCTGCTAGTTGCTTAATTGTCCACCACCATTCGTAATCAAAGTTCGCAAGATAGATACAAATGATGGAGGCTATTTGGCTCACGTTAGCTCACCCATCCAGAATAAAAAACTTATAATCCCCCAACAAGTCATCTGACTGTCTCTTTGAATGAGTCTAAGGTTTACACCTCCACTATCCTACCTGAAAAACTGTACCAAATGCTGATCACCGTTTGTGTGAAAATTTTCCTCCTGACATTTATCCTAAACTTTACTTTTGCCAGTTTTAATCTATGCATCTTGTTATAATATCCTGGAGTAGTGCTCTGGATTTACCTTATCTATGCCTTTTAATATTTTACATACTTCTATAAGGTTCCCTCTCAGTTGTCTCTCCTCAAGACTAAAAAGTCTTAGTATCTCCAGTCTTTTCTTGTAACTGAATCATTTGATAGTAGGGATTAGCCTTGTGGGTTTTTTTTCTGCACTACCTCTATGTTTTGGTGACCAAAACTGAACTCAGTACTTGAGGTATGGTCTGACAGTGCACTGTACAGCTTTAGCATGAAATCTGCAACTCACACTCAACTGACCTAATAACACATCTTAGCATTCTATTTGCTTTGCTTCTAGTTACTTCATAGCAATTTGATGTTAAGCGCCGAAACTACTGTTACCCCAGATCTTTTCTGTTTCATCTTTAACTACTTGTGATATCCATTTTTCCTACAGTGCGTCGTACCTTGCATTTGTTTGTACTGAATTTCATCTGCCACTAATTTACCTATTTGCAGATTTTATTGAATTCCTTTTTTAGGTCCCTGATTGCTTTCCCTGACTCAGCTGCTCTGTTGCAGTTTAGCATCATTTGCAAGTTGCTGAAATTCCACTTTACCAAATGGTTAAAAATTGGTGTACACCACAAAATGTTAACTATTGAAATGTTATCTAGATTTCTCTGATAAACTTAGGAGTCATTTCACTTATTATTTTGTATTTAAACTTTCAGCTAACAGCTAGGAGGTATTCAGCTACATTTTTGAAGTTGATGAAATTTCTAACTTGTCTACTACTTTTCTTTAAAATTACTATGAATTTTCATTTGAAGATATACTTCAGTTGCTCTGTGGTACTTCTAAAATTAAAAATTGTGGAATGTATGGTTCCATACTGTAATTTATTTTCCAGACTGTGCAAATATGAATGGCTAAAATGCATGCTGTGAGGTGAAGCTTCCTTCCAGTAAGGTTACTTTCCAAACCAGCCATTTGTACTCCGTCCAAGACTGGAGTTATACTGACATTTTTGAATTGATACATTGATGAAGTTGTGTTGACTATGTATCAAAGCAAAATTGGTGGTATAACTCAGGCAACAGATTGTGCCAGGAGACTCTTTTACTGGTAGCTGCAGTCTTACTGCAGCCTGAGATTTTCTTATAGGTCTCTCTGTTGCCAGTCTGTCAAATTCATTTTAACTGTTTTAGAAGGCAAGGTTAAAACTTATTTTATCACAAGTCTGATTGGCAACAAAAACAAATTCTGATATGGGAGGATGGGAAAAGGAAGAAAGGGCATAGTTACAAGGGAACACCTTCAATGATGCATCAAAAAAGTTACAATGCAGTCACAGATTCTGGATTAAAAATGTGTCAATTGGCAATATTATATGCTACAAGAAATTAAAATTGCAAATGTATGTATGAAATTATTACATTGTGATTTCTTTTTCCTTTGGCAATTTGCTTCAGAGATTAGAAATAAGAATCTGAGATAAAATGTTGGTCATGAATGCTTTTGCCAGTAAACAGAACCGAAAGCGCAAGCACAATATAATTCTTTCCATAATAAACCTAGAAATCTTATTTTTTCATTCTGAGAATCACTAGCGACTTAACATGTCTTCAACCTTTTCTTTTTTCAGATTCAGCGATTAAGCAATGGCCAAACTATTGATAAATGGTTTTACTGAAATTATGTCACCTAAATGAATAAGATTATGTTTGTGGAATACCTTGAGAAGCTTCAAAATGTGTTTTTCGGCAGACAGTTCGAGAAAATCTTTTTGTATAGCAGCATTTCTGTCAACTAAAACCTCCAATGTTGTTATCGCTTTCAGCTGCATCTTGATTTTCCGTCCACTGAGGATATGTATCAGAGGGACAACTGCCCCTTCAGCTACAATTGCATCTTGGTTCCACCTGTGTCCACGAGCAACTTCAGCCAAAGCAATCGAAGCATCACCCTGCAGAACTTCTACACAGCAATTGCACATAAAACTGTTTGGACTTTTCTCAGTCTCATTACAAATTCTAAATGATTTAACTAAAAAGGTTGGCAGTATATAAATAAAATATAAAATGCCAGAAATACACAGCAGGCCTGTGAGTAACTGAAAGACAAACTACAGTTCTTTTTCTCTTTCAGATGCTAATTGACCAGCATTTTCTACATATATTTCAAATTTCCAGCCTTTGCAGTTTTTCCTTTTATAGTGAAAATTAGTTATTGTATTTACTGAAACTCTAAGGATTATGATACCATAGTGAAAAAATATAGCTTCAAAACTTTTTAAAATATGATTAAAGGAAAAATGAAATCTTTGGAGTTGTTACTATCAATTTTCCCAATTGTTCTCCACAATCCAATTATAGGACTCCTCAATTAAGCCATATATTCATCTTTTACCAGTGAATCGGATACATTAGGAATAATCAGGAAATGATGTAAAGCAAGAGGATTACTTTGGGGCATACAGTTCTTGACACTAGTGTTTCTCTGGCTCTTTCTCTCTCACCCTAATGAGCTTTTGCAGTTGTAGCAAGAACTCTGTGCAGCATGCTGTGCAATGCAGTCGTAGGATATAAATTCATACCTCCACTGTCCATATGATAAGTTATTGATCACAGCCATGCTGTTAAGGTAAGGTACTGAGTTAAAGCCCAGCACTTTCCCATTGAAAATCAGAGGACAAGCCATGCCAGGATGTTTTTATGTATATCTTAGCAGCTGGCTCAATAATGGCCCTGGCAGAGGGTTATGTGCCGGCATCTCTTTGAGACGTAAGGGGGTCGATTTTGCAATGGTGGCGGGTTGGCAGCGGAGGGGGGGGGAGGGGGTGGTGGTGAAGGTGCATGTGGCAAACCCGCATGAATAAAACTTACCATTTCCAACGCGATCGCAAGTTGATTGTTGATGATTAACGTCCTCTCCGGGTTTCGCGCCCGGCAACGAGAGCGAGACTTCATCCGGTGCTGGACTGGAAGATCGGGGATGGAGGGCGGGGGGGGGGGGGGGGGGAGAGTAGAAAATCCGGGGGGAGAATGGAAGATCGGGGGGGAAGAAGAGGGGAAGATCGGGGGAGGAGGGGGGGGAAGATCGGAGGGGGGGGGGGGAAGAAGATCGGGGGAGGGGGGGGAGAAGATCGGGGGAGGGGGGGGAGAAGATCGGGGGAGGGGGGGGAGAAGAGGGGATGATCGGGGGGGGAGAAGAGGGGATGATCGGGGGGGGAGAAGAGGGGATGATCGGGGGGGGGGAGAAGAGGGGTAGATCGGGGGGGGGAGAAGAGGTGAAGATCGGGGGGGGAGAAGAGGGGAAGATCGGGGGGAGAGAAGAGGGGAAGATCGGGGGGAGAGAAGAGGGGAAGATCGGGGGGAGAGAAGAGGGGAAGATCGGGGGGAGAGAAGAGGGGAAGATCGGGGGGAGAGAAGAGGGGAAGATCGGGGGGGTAGAAGAGGGGAAGATCGGGGGGGGTAGAAGAGGGGAAGATCGGGGGGGGTAGAAGAGGGGAAGATCGGGGGGGGATAGAAGAGGGGAAGATCGGGGGGGGATAGAAGAGGGGAAGATCGGGGGGGATAGAAGAGGGGAAGATCGGGGGGGGAGAAGAGGGGAAGATCGGGGGGGGAGAAGAGGGGAAGATCGGGGGGGGGAGAAGAGGGGAAGATCGGGGGGGGAGAAGAGGGGAAGATCCGGGGGGGAGAAGAGGGGAAGATCGGGGGGGGGAGAAGAGGGGAAGATCGGGGGGGGAGAAGAGGGGAAGATCGGGGGGGGAGAAGAGGGGAAGATCGGGGGGGAGAAGAGGGGAAGATCGGGGGGGAGAAGAGGGGAAGATCGGGGGGGGGGAGAAGAGGGGAAGATCGGGGGGGGAGAAGAGGGGAAGATCGGGGGGGGGAGAAGAGGGGAAGATCGGGGGGGGAGAAGAGGGGAAGATCGGGGGGGAGAAGAGGGGAAGATGGGGGGGGGAGAAGAGGGGAAGATCGGGGGGGGAGAGACGAGGGGAAGATCAGGGGGGGGAGAAGAGGGGAAGATCGGGGGGGAGAAGAGGGGAAGATCGGGGGGGGGAGAAGAGGGGAAGATCGGGGGGGGGTAGAAGAGGGGAAGATCGGGGTATAATCGGGAGGACATCGGGGGATGAAGAGTGGGACTTTGGGAGGACATCAGGGGGGTGAAGAATGGGACATCGGGGTGGGGTGAAGAGTGGGACATCGGAGAGGGAGACATCGGACATCGGAGCAGGGTGCAAAGGTAGGTTCATTTTATGTTTTCACTTCGGTCTATGGTTTTTTATTTAATTTATTTAGTTTCTTGTTTCTTGATCCAGCCCTTCTCTCCTGCTAAGTTAAAAATCATTCTAATCACTTACTCTGTCACAGGTAAAGTGCCTTAAGTACCTCAATGAGGTACATTTGGCTCTTTAATGGTCATCCCACCGGCACTTCTATTTTCGGTTCACCCGCGCGCACACAGGTGGGTCCCTAGGAAACTCGGCGGGTTGAAGCCGGCTTCCGAACCCAAACGGAAATTCTGTGATTTTCGGAGCCCCCCACCCCCAAAGCACCTGCAATTGCCCCCTAAAATTGAGCCCAAGGAATGGGGAGAAAATAGAATAACTTAAAAATGGGAGAGGACAAGATAAGGATATTCAGTATTCAAAGAAACAACTGCTTGGGAGTTGGCTGATTTTACAAGTTTACAAGATGGTATTTTCCTGCTGTATGCTATTACTGTGTGTGACTGCAGATAGGGCATCATTTATTTAGTAGCTTAGGAAAGGGAATACAATGTCTGAGACCAATTAACATGTCAGTACCCAAAAATGTCCTGCGATGGATCAGCAGCAGACTGCATGTGCAACCTATCCCTGCACCTTTTTGGCCACAGGTGCTGCCATTGGAAAGGGCTGGTAGATGTCCCATTTGTGATGCCATCATGAGAGAGAGCAGCATCATGCATGCCTGTCAGGCCACGAGTGCATGGCCACTGATCTATGGACAATCAGACAAAATGATATCAATGTGATCTAGTAAAATCTAGGTGTCCATATGCAGACCATTTTAGGGGTGATGACAGATGCATAAAGCAAACCATTCCATACAGTGCACAGGGTGGTTGAGTAGCCACAGGCTGCCCTGGCCACCTCCTGGTACAGCTGCGGTTCTGCACCTTTGATGGCCTGTATCACTCCATGTCAAATCGTGCCTCCCTTCTCTGATAAACGTGTAGAAGTCCTTCTGCATAAAGTCAGGCAATGAGCCTGGGTATTCTGGACCCTCTGCAGACCGTGCAAACGTAAGCATTCTTAAGGTAAGTAAATTTCATTCTCGCTGGTGTTGCATTTAGGCTGCTACAGGCCTTTAAATACTTCAGTAGCAAATTAATTCCCGCTCCATAAGAACATAAGAAATAGGAGCAGGAGTAGGCCATGTGGCCCCTCGAGCCTGCTCCGCAATTCAATAAGATCATGGCTGATCTTCGACCTCAACTCCATTTTCTCGCCCGATCCCCATATCCCTTGATCCCCCTAGAGTTCAAAAATCTCTCTCTCTCAGTCTTGAATATACTCAATGACTCAGCATCCACAGCCCTTAGGGTCGAGAATTCCAAAGATTCACAACCCTTTGAGTGAAGAAATTCCTCCTCATCTCAGTCTTAAATGGCCAACCCTTTATCCTGAGACTATGCCCCTTAGTTCTAGACTCTCCAGCCAGGGGAAACAACTACCCTGTCAAGCCCCCTCAGAATCTTATATGTTTCAATGAGATCATCTCTCATTCTTCTAAACTCGAGAATATAGGCTCACTTTACTCCAAAATGGTGAGCTTCCATTGACTGACATTTATAATGCTGAAGCCTGCTGTCATTTAAATTAGGCTGACTCTGGAAAGTGTAGTGAGGTCAGTGCACTCCTGGTGAGGCAGATGCAAATTGTGCCCCACCATACTTTCATTTGGGATTTTGCCTGAGCATAAAATCTAGACTTAAGTTTTGGAACAACATTTTGTTTTAAATTACCTGATGTCACATTTAACAGCACCACCAATAAAGGAATTGCTCCTTCTTTAGCTACTAAGGTCTGATTGACTGGATTGTTCATGCATAATATCTGAATGCATTTAATTGCATTGATCAGCACGTCTTCAATCTCAGAATTTAAAATCTTCACCAGAGGAGGAATTGCACCCTAGGAAATCAATAGGATAGGTATTCTATTATTACGATGCTTAATTACACATAGTTCCAATTAGTTGGACAGCATTTATAAAGGCAAGGTTAAAATAACTGCAGAAGCTATATAGATATATTAACTAATATATATGTATAGAATATTTTCATTTTCTAACAAAAGTATTTCAAATATCTTCCTCGGGTTCCTCAAACCTATGCACTAATGTACTGTGCCAGGGCACGTCTAATTTACAGGTTTCTTTAATATCTTGCAGTTCAAGCCTCACAAACTTTATTTTATTTATATATAATTACCAATTAGCACCCCATAGTAGCTACTGGCTCAACCCCGTGTAGTATTAAAATCAAACTATGCCGGTTAAAAGGTCCCAGGTTCGATTACCAGTCTATGCAAAGGTAGCTGATAGCAGCTGCAGTAATGGTTGGGGAACTATAATTGGCTCCTGGGCGCCTGTGCCCCTGCTGTAGAGAGGGAAAAATCATCCATGGTTCCAGCTTCTGGTGGCTACCTGGCAATTAACTTTTATACTAATGAGCTATTCAATTAGATTCATAATAATAAAGCCAATTAACTGCAGAAATTTGTACCAAATTGTTCCTGGTGACCCCTGCGTATAGGCATCAGGTCAGAACAGGAATGGCTCAGCTGTGAAGCACCTTTACCTGAATACTTGCCAATACTCAATGAAATACCCATTTGGGCAAGATATCAGGGAGCTGTGGTACTTAACACAAGTCAATGCTTATAGGGGAAGAGTAGAGGAGAGAATTGACAAAATAAATAAATAATCATCAATTAATATTTGGTATCTAGCTATAGAAAACATTAATTTAAAACTTCACATTTGCTCAAAAGGATGAATTGGAAACAGAAAACAATTAGGCACAAAGATGCTCCCATTAACAATAACAACAACTTGCATTTATATAGCTCCTTTAATGTAGTAAAATGTTCCAAGGTGCTTCACAGGAGCATTATCAAACAAAATTTGACACCAAGCCACATAAGGAGATATTAGGACAGGTGACCAAAAGCTTGGTCAAAGAGGTAGGTTTTAAGGAGTGTCTTAAAGGAGTGAGGTAAAGAGATGGAGAGGTTTAGGGAGGGAATTCCAGAGCTTAGGGCCTAGGCAGCTGAAGGCACAGCCACCAATAGTGGAGCGATTGAAATCTGGGATGCGCAAGAATTGGAGGAATGCAGACATCTCAGAGGGTTGTGGGGCTGGATGAGGTTACAGAGATAGGGAGGGGCGAGGCCATAGAGGGATTTGAAAACAAGGATGAGAATTTTAAAATCGAGGCATTCCCGGACTGGGAGCCAGTATAGGTCAGCGAGCACAGGGGTGAGGGGTGAACAGGACTTGGTGTGAGTTTGGAAACGGGCAGCAGAGTTTTGGATGAGTTCAAGTTTATGGAGGGTGGAAGATGGGAGGCCGGTCGGGAGAGCACCGGAATAGTCAAGTTTAGAGGTAACAAAGGCTGGGATGAGGGTTTCAGCAGCAGTTGAACTGAGGCAGAGGTGGAGACAGGTAATGTTATGGAGGTGGAAGTAGGCGGTCTTGGTGATGGAGCGGATATGTGGTTGGAAGCTCATCTCAGGGTCAAATAGGATGCCAAGGATGTGAATGGTCTGGTTCAGCCTCAAGACAGTGGCCAGAGAAAGGGGTGGCTAGGGAACAGAGTTTGTGGCGGGGACCAAAGACGGTGGCTTTGGTCTTCCAAATATATTTTTAGAGGAAATTTTTGCTGTCGGACTAGCAGTAGGACAAATCAGAGACAGTGGAGGAATCAAGGGAGGTGGTTGTGAGTTAGAGCTGGGTGTTGTCAGCGTACATGTGGAACCTGACGTTGTGTTTTCGGATGATATCGCCGAGGGGCAGCATCTAGATGCGAAATAGGAGGAGGCCAAGGATAGATCCTTGGGGGACTCCAGAGGTAACGGTGCAGGAGCGGGAAGAGAAGCCATTGCAGATAATTCTCTGGCCATGACTGGATAGATAAGAATGGAAGCAGACGATGGAGGAGAGGCGTTGAAGGAGGATGGTGTGGTGAACCGTGTCAAGGGCTTCAGACAGGTCGAGAAGGATAGTTTACCATGGTCACAGTCACATAGGATGTCATTTGTTACTTTGATAAGTAGGAGCGGAAACCTGATTTGGGTGGGTGGGTGGGGGGGGGAATTCAAACGTGGAGTTGCGGGAAAGATGGGCATAGATTTGGGAGGTGACAACATGTTGAAGGACTTTGGAGAGGAAAGGGAGGTTGGAGATGAGGCGGTAGTTTACAAGGACAGAGGGGTCAAGGGTGTTTTTTTTGCTGGGGGAGAGTGATGACGGCAGATTTGAACGGGAGGGGGACAGTACCTGAGGAGAGCGAATCGTTAACAATATCAGCTAACATGGGGGCCAGAAAGGGAAGTTGGGTGGTCAGCAGTTTGGTTGAGGGAGCAGGAGGTGGGTCTCATGGTTGACAAGCTCGGAGAAGGCATGAGGAGAAATAGGAGAGAAACTAGAGAAAGATGCGAGTTCAGGTCTCGAGAAGGGGGGATCCATAGGGGAAGTTTGGCTTGGTGGGCTAAGGGAAGGGAGGGAAGTGGCAGAGGCAGCTGAACAGGTGGTCTCAATCTTAGTGACAAAGAAATCCATGAGCTCCCTTCGCGCTTGCTGTTGGAGGTGAGGATAGAGGAGGCAGGGGAGAGGGGTTTAAGAAGACAGTTTGTAGTGGAGAAGAGAAGCTGGGGGTTATCTTTGCATTCCAGGGTGATCCTGGAATCATGAGCAGTTTTGGCAGAGGAGAACAGGACCTGCCAGTGCTTTATGCAGTCCAGCCAGATCTGGCGATGAATGGCTAAACCAGTTGTCTGCCATAAACATTCAAGTCTGCGTCCCTTGGATTTAAGGGAGTGGAGGTGAGGGCTGTACCAGGGGGAACAACCAGGGTGAGAGAGAGTGATGGTTTTAATGGGAACAAGGACATCAAAGGTGGAGGTGAGGGTGTGATTGAGCAGATTGGTAGCTGCAGAAATGGCGTGGTGAATGGAGGGCCAAAGGCTAAACAGTTGGGAAACTGTGAGTGCCATTGTATGTGACTTGGGGGAGAGTTTTTTCCAGGGGCGAAAAAAGAAGGAAGTGGGGTTGGGAGGACAAAGGGGATGTGGGTGGAGAGGGATACAAGGAAGTGATCAGAGGTGGCCTCATCCATGATTACTCCCATTGTGTCAGAGAGGCCACGTGAGACGGCATGGTCGAGGGGGTGGCCGTGAATATGCGTAGGGGAGTTTATGTGGAGGGAGAGATCAAGAGAGGATAGGAGGGCAGTGAACTCAGAGCAGAGAGAGGATGATGAGTTGAGATTGAGATTAACTGGCTTTATTATATCATAAAGCTAATTTAATAGCTTGCTATTGTAAAAGCTTAAAGTGAGAGCATCTAAGTTGCAGATGGAAAGGTGATGTAGCTGCATTCTTGATCAATTCTTCCTTCCCCTCCCCTGTTCCCCGTCATTCACCACAATGACATTAAAACATTCTGGTGGGAACATTTTAACCTTCTTGTACGTCTAAATTCTGCCTCCGATAGAAGGTTTTCCTGTTGAACTCCTGCTTTGATTGGATCTGTCCCTAATAATTTGGCTAAACTGGAGAATCTGAAGACTATGCAGGAACTTTTTTGTACACTGATTAATAAGGAGTGGTTGATTTTCACTGGCATAAATTTAGCCAAAGGTTTGAATTCCACTTAAAGTGTAATAATGTGCTTGGCAGAAAACAGACATGGAATTTATGACAACTGAAAAGTTCTCTCTGATATCCTTTACCAATTATTAATTTTGTAGTGTGACTTGGCTCTACAATGTAGTGGTGTGCTAACATGTTGTATCACAGAGAAATAGGCAAGGAGTCATTGTATGTGGTTCCCCACAGAGTGTGGCCTGAAGCAAACATTAACAGAGGCCTAAAAACATGATGTGTCTTCAGTGGTATAAAGAGGAGGAGAAATAGTTTTAATAATGTGGAGTTTTTTTAAACACTAAAAAATTCTTCATTTCAATGAATTGTGTGAAGAAATTCATGATGTTCCTTTGATAATACAGTGAACTATATTTTTAAATAAAATTGAGTGCTATAATCAAGCATTACTTACAAGGGAAGCAATTAGACTGGCATTATCATCAATCTGGGCAATATCATACAGGATGACAGAACAACGTGATTGAAGCTCAGGATGTTGACTGTGCAGTGATTCAATAAGCACTGGGATGATACCAGAATTAATAATCGAGTGACAGACTGGCAGATAGTTGGAGAGATTACACAGCACAGCAGCAGCAATACATTGGAGTGTCTCGTGCTCACCATGTAACAGGTCTATAAGAGGAGGAATGCTACCTAAATCAAAGAATTGGAACAGTCAGTGAAAAGTATGGTACAGTCTACTTTATCGAACATTCCAGCAAGATTCAATGATTCTATGGAGCATAGGTAAAATCAACTCTCAAAAGGCACTTAAATTCAGAGCAGGCAAGAAGGGTCAAATGGCCACTTCTTACACTGAAATTTTCAATGTTAGAGCTCAGCACAACAAAGCACAGCAGAAAGTGTATCCTTAATACAATCTATTGGCATTTTCACATTGCTGCTAGAACTCTGGGAAAGTGGTACTGAATTGGAGACCTGTGACCTTCACTGTCCCTTCTCTTTTTACAGACACAGTATGCTGGTGGTCTTTATTTGAGGGCTAAAGGAAAGGGGTGCTTATTTTCACACTTCTACTCTTGAGACTCACTAAATGTTAAGCTGTCAAAGGTGTGGAGTTCGCATCGTTTATTTTATGGCGTCCCAATAGCAGTACGAGTACTATTTCCCTGACACTATCACAACACTGTCAACATAAAACTGCCTTGTAACTACATCTTGCAAATAGTATCAATGAGTAACTCATTCCCCAGCTTCATGAGTCACTGCTAATACTAATCATTATACATATAGGAAATACTATTTCAAATATGTATAACCAGCATAAGTTTGTGGCAGTGATGAGGTTTTGCTGCATCCTATAGAGGAGACTTCCAACTTACCAAAAAAATCCCTGGGAGAAAATAATTCTTAGTTTGAATATCAATATTATGTGGCTAGATGTTTGCCTACATAATAGTCATTCCTCTCTAAAAGAACTTCATTGTGTGAAGCACTTTGAGAAGTTTCAACAATGTAATAACACACTATATAAATGTAAGTATTATTATAACCATGAGTAGAAAGCTTACAGATGTGGAAGCTTGTGTATCTTATATCTGAGTAGATAGCAACTCTGCATGTTTGAGGATATGCTTTAAACTCAAGAAACGTTACACTAATATTACCGGAGAGGTGTTATTCTAATATTTCTTAGTTAATGCCCCAAAACAGAATATTTTCACTCTGAGCCAACATGTAATGTGCCAGTAACCTACAGCCAGTTATCCTAGGCAGGCAATAATCACAGATTCTAGAACTAAAATCAAATTTGCTATTAGAAAAATAGGCAATATATTTATTACTTTGATGTTTCAATTAGGTCTGTGCAGAATTAAAAGACTGTAATGCAATTGTTGCATATTGGGAGTTTTCGTGAAGCCTGAAAGCAATATTACAAAGCACATGCACATGTGCCAATAATTTGCATTATTAGTGCCTTATATGTAACAAACTGTCTCATGACACAAGGGATCAGAAGTCCTGAGCAGTAAGAGTTGGTGGGGCGGGGGGATCCAAAAGGCAACATCAACTTTTAAGGTTGCTTTTGAAGTTGGAAGAAAGGTAGCAAAGGGTTTAGGAAGAAAAATAGTGCAGAGTTGTGATGACTGAAGGCTCTGCCATCACAGATGGATTGGAGGGAGGGATGCACTGTAGATCACAGTCAGAAAAGTCAGGAAGATCCATGCTGGAACCTAGGGTTGAAGAAGGTTACAGATGTCACAATAAGAATAAAACTGGACGGACCACCCGGCATCGGACCACTAGGCACCGGACACGACAAAGGCAAACTGAGCCCAGTCGACCCTGCAAGGTCCTCCTCACTAACATCTGGGGACTTGTGCCAAAATTGGGAGAGTTGTCCCACAGACTAGTCAAGCAACAGCCTGACATAGCCATACTCACAGAATCATACCTTTCAGCCAACGTCCCAGTCTCTTCCATCACCATCCCTGGGTATGTCCTGTCCCACCGGCAGGACAGACCCACCAGAGGTGGCGGTACAGTGGTATACAGTCAGGAGGGAGTGGCCATGGGAGTCCTCAACATTGACTCCGGACCCTATGAAATCTCATGGCATCAGGTCAAACATGGACAAGGAAACCTCCTGCTGATTACCACCTACTGCCCTCCCTCAGATGATGACTCTGTCCTCCTGCATGTTGAGCACCACTTGGAGGAAGCACTGAGGGTAGCAAGGGCACAGAATGTACTCTGGGTGGGGGACTTCAATGTCCATCACCAAGAGTGGCTCAGTAGCACCACTACTGACCGAGCTGGCCGAGTCCTGAAGGACATAGCTGCCAGACTGGGCCAGCGGCAGGTGGTGAGCGAACCAACACGAGGGAAAAACCTACTTAACCTCGTCCTCACCAATCTACCTGTTGCAGATGCATCTGTCCATAACAGTATTGGTAGGAGCGACCACCGCAATGTCCTTGTGGAGATGAAGTCCCGTCTTCGCACTGAGGACACCATCCAATGTGTTGTGTGGCACTATCACCGTGCTAAATGGGATAGATTCAGAACAGCTCCAGCAGCTCAAAACTGGGCATCCATGAGGTGCTGTGGGCCATCAGCAGCAGCAGAATTGTATTCCAGCACAATCTGTAACCTCATGGCCTGGCATATTACTCACTCTACCATTACCAACAAGCCAGGGGATCAACCCTGGTTCAATGAGGAGTGTCGAAAAGCATGCCAGGAGCAGCACCAGGCGTACCTAAAAATTAGGTGCCAAGCTGGTGAAGCTACAACACAGGACTACATACATGCTAAACAGCGGAAGCAACATGCTATAGTTGGAGCTAAGCGATTCCACAACCAACGGATCAGATCAAAGCTCTGCAGTCCTGCCACATCCAGTCGTGAATGGTAGTGGACAATTAAACAACTAACGGAAGGAGGAGGCTCTGTAAACATCCCCATCCTCAATGATGGCGGAGTCCAGCATGTGAGGGCAAAAGACAAGGCTGAAGCGTTTGCAACCTTCTTCAGCCAGAAGTGCCGAGTGGATGATCCATCTCGGCCTCCTCCCGATATCCCCACCATCACAGAAGCCAGTCTTCATCCAATTCGATTCACTCCACGTGATGTCAAGAAACGGCTGAGTGCACTGGATACAGCAAAGGCTATGGGCCCCGACAACATCCCGGCTGTAGTGCTGAAGACTTGTGCTCCAGAACTAGCTGCACCTCTAGCCAAACTGTTCCAGTACAGCTGCAAAACTAGCATCTACCCGACAATGTGGAAAACTGCCCAGGTATGTCCTGTCCACAAAAAGCAGGACAAATCCAATCCGGCCAATTACCACCCCATCAGTGTACTCTCAATCATCAGCAAAGTGATGGAAGGTGTCGTCGACAGTGCTATCCAGCGGCACTTAATCACCAAAATCTGCTCACCAATGCTCAGTTTGGGTTCCGTCAGGACCACTTGGCTCCAGATCTCATTACAGCCTTGGTCCAAACATGGACAAAAGAGCTGAATTCCAGAGGTGAGGTGAGAGTGACTGCCCTTGACACCAAGGCAGCATTTGACCGAGAGTGGCACCAAGGAGTCCTAGTAAAGTTGAAGTCAATGGGAATAAGGGGGAAATCTCTCCAGTGGCTGGAGGCATACCTAGCACAAAGGAAGATGGTAGTGGTTGTTAGAGGCCAATCATCTCAGCCCCAAGACATTGCTGCAGGAGTTCCTCAGGGCAGGTCCTAGGCCCAACCATCTTCAGCTGCTTCATCAATGACCTTCCCTCCAACAAAAGGTCAGAAATGGGGATGTTTGCTGATGATTGCACAGCGTTCAGTTCCATTCGCAACCCCTCAGATAATGAAGCAATCCGTGCCCACATGCAGCAAGACCTGGACAACATCCAGGCTTGGGCTGATAAGTGGCAAGTAACATTCGCGCCAGACAAGTGCCATGCAATGACCATCTCCAATAAGAGAGAGTTTAACCACCTCCCCTTGACATTCAACGGCATTACCATCGTCGAATCCCCCACCGTCAACATCCTGGGGGTCACCATTGACCAGAAACTTAACTGGACCAGCCACATAAATACTGTGGCTACAAAAGCAGGTCAGAGGCCGGGTATTCTGCGGCGAGTGACTCACCTCCTGACTCCCCAAAGCCTTTCCACCATCCACAAGGCACAAGTCAGGAATGTGATGGAATACTCTCCACTTTCCTGGATAAGTGCAGCTCCAACAACACTCACGAAGCTCGACACCATCCAGGACAAAGCAGCCCGTTTGATTGGCACCCCATCCACCACCCTAAACATTCACTCCCTTCATCACCGGCGCACCGTGGCTGCAGTGTGTACCATCCACAGGATGCACTTCAGCAACTCGCCAAGGCTTCTTCGACAACACCTCCCAAACCCGTGACCTCTATCACCTAGAAAGACAAGGGCAGCAGGCACATGGGAACAACACCACCTGCACGTTCCCCTCCAAGTCACACACCATCCCGACTAGGAAATATATCGCCATTCCTTCATCGGTGCTGGATCAAAATCCTGGAATTCCCTACCTAACAGCACTGTGGGAGAACCTTCACCACACGGACTGCAGCGGTTCAAGAAGGCGGCTCACCACCATCTTCTCAAGGGCAATTAGGGATGGGTAATAAATGCTGGCCTTGTCAGCGACGCCCACATCCCATGAATGAATAAACAAAAATGTAGGGAATGATTTGTAAATGAGGCTGATGGCGTTAAAGTTTTTTTTCATTTGCATTGGGTTGGTACCTTTTCTCTTTATCCCTTCTCACCTGCGGAATGAATTGCTTTCCTGTATTGTTTTTTTATCACACAAAGAACCTCAAGTGACCTCACTCCCATCTCCTGTTTTTGGTAATCATTGCTCTGCATCATCTCTGGAAAGAGTAAGGGAAATTATGAGCCTTGTTTGATTAGCATAGTCTAAGTTGCAGTGAGGAGGTCTGTATGCTTATTATGAATTTTTGGATGCTTCTAAAAGTAATCTTAATTATAGGATACACAGGAATTGAAGTTGTAATTTTGAATTTTTCAGTTATTTTTATTTCAGTCATTTTAATCTTTTAATCACTTCTGGTATACATTCAATGTGATACAAAGAGGGAAAACAATGAGACCGTAGAACCATAAAACCATAGAAATTTACAGCAGAAAAGCAGGGCACTCAGCCCATTGTGTCTGAGCTGGCTCTTTGCTGAAACTATTCCCACTGCTCCCAATGTTCCTCATCGCTTTGCATCTTTAGGTTTACACTTAAATGTGGTACTGAGGCAGTGCTACACTGTCAGAGGTTCTGTCTTTTTGATGGGACGTTAAACTGGGGTTCCATCTACCTTTTCAGGTGGAAGTAAAAGATCCTATGACATTATTTGAAGAAGAGTAGAGGAGTTCTCCTGGTGTTCTGGCCAACATTTATCCCTCAATCAACACCGCCAAAACAGATTATCTGATCATTTATCTCATTGCTGTTTGTGGGCCCTTGCTGACTGCAAATTGGCTGCCACTTTTGCCTATATTAACTAGTGACTACGCTTCAAAAGTACTTCAGTGGCTATGAAGTGCTTTGGGAGGTCTTAAAGGTACAAAAGACTCTATAGAAATGCAAGTGCTTTCTTTAATTTTTTTTTCTTCCATTGCTTTAAATATTTATCTAATTTTCCCTTAAAAGATGCAATGCTCTCTGCCTCAACCATTTCCTCTGGCGTGGCATTCAATGCTCGAACAATGCACTGTGTAAAGAAATTTCTCGAACCTCTCTCCTCATTTTCTCAGTGGCAATTTTAAATTGATGACCCCTGGTCACTGACGCCCTAACCAGAAGAAATAGTTTTTTCTCTATTTATTCGATCGAAACTCTTCATAATTTAAAATCTCCTATTATCCTTTTCTGCATCAGTGGAAACAGTCCCAGTTTCTCAAACCTCTCTTCATATCTATAGTTTCCAATCCTTGGCATCATCCTGGGGAATCTATGTTGTATGCTTTCTATGGCTTGAATGTTCTTTCTATAATGGGGTGCCCGAAATTATATACAGTACTCTAACTGTGTCCGAACCAATGTTTTCTACAAATTTCCCTTTAATTCTTTACTTTTGGGATCTATGTCCCTTTTTATAAAACCCCAAATTCTAATGGCCTTACCTAATCATACTCACACTTTTAGGAAACTACAGGGGAAAAATTTGTTAAGGGTCGTTTTCATGCGTTGAGTTGAGTGTTAAGGTCCAAAATGGTGTCTATCACTTTAAATTAGCGTTGCACTGATTGCACGCATTTTCTCCCTACTTTACATGTTTATAGTGTTCGGTATTTGTACATGCGTTAACTCCTATACCAAGATGGCGTCCGGCGCACATCACGCTGGAAACGTGCATGCGCAGCCAAGACGCCATCCTGGATGTTAGAGAGATTGTGTAGCGCCGAAACAACAGGTACTGCACGGCCCAATTTAGCGCCCTACATATTTGAATCCCTGTTCATCCAATCCTTTTAGTGTATACGCCTATTCCTTGCTTTTTTCTCTACTGCATTCCCTTTATCTATCCAATCAGTCACAACTTCAAAAAACTCTATTAAATTTTCCAAACACATCTCGCTTTTAATAAATCCATGCTGGCTATCCTTGATTAACCGATGCATTTCTAAGTACTTGCCAATTGGATCTCGAATTATGGATTCCAAGAGTTTGCCTACAACTGACGGTTAGTCTAATTGATCTATAATTACCCAGTTTATGCTCCTTTCCATTCTTGAACAAAGGTATTACACTGGCTACACTCCAGTTCCACAACAAATGTTCACATTTAATGAGAATTGAAAAATTGTGGACAGGGGCTTTGTTTTTTCCTTTCTGACTTCCCTCAAGAGTCAAGGTGCATGCCATCAAGGCCTGGTTACTTATGTACCTTGAATGCTATGATTTTTTTCGAAACCATTTCATTTTCTACAGTTAGCTGCATCAGTTGTTTCACATCCTCCCCTGGTATACATATTCTCTCTTCCACCATAATTTGCAAAAACCAATGCAAAATATTTAATATCTCTACTATACCTTTATTCTCCAGAATTAGATTCCCTACTTCATCCCTAAGTGGTCCTACCCTCTCTTGAACTATTCTTTTACTTTTTATATGCTTATAAAAGCCCTTACTAGTTCCTCATATTATCTGCTAGTCTTTTTCATATTCCACTTTAGCCCTTCTAATCTCCATTTTTACCTCCTTACTATACTTTCTATTTTCCTCTTTAGTATTTTTAGCCTTAACTTTAACATATACCTCCCTTGTAAGTTTCCTTTTAGTTTTACTCTTTATCCATGGAACTCGATACTTTGATGCAGCCCTTTTCACCTTATAGGAATATATTTATTTTGTTATCTATGCATCTCATATTTGAAGATTTTCCATGACTGATCTGTTTAAAACATTCAGTCGCACTCCAGTTAAGGGGCATCTAATACGTAAGCAAGCATTTAATGATAATTTGTTATGCATAATATGTTACTGCCATACAGTATTACCAATTTCTAAACCATGGGGCCAAAATTCCTGTTTTCACCAATCTGAGTGAAAAGCATACATGAGTAAAATTACTAATCCATAATTACCTTTGGATATCACTGGTAAGTAATTTTGGTTTCGGGTCAGCTGCCAGATAGTGACCAAAAATCACATTTTATTCATATCTACTTTTTTTGCTAAAATTAACAAAGATGGGAATTTTGGCCTGCTTATTATAAATCAGAGTGACTGATCAGCAAATCAAATCACTCCATTCCTGATCATACACCCTCTTTAAAAGGAGGGAGATGAGTAAATGATTTACTGTATTGCATTGTGATCTCAAACTAAATTGACCTTGGACACAAAGAACATGCATTTTGTTATAAAGTCCTCCTAAGAATTCAAAATATTTTAACACCCTAACATAAAACAATTATAGCTCTCTATAATTGATCTCTCATTTTTACAGTCACAATTATTATTCAACTCAACCAATTAGCATTCCTGCACTTTTACACTTTTCAGCAACTTTATTTGAATGGAATGCTGCATATTTAACTCAAAAGGTAAGCCATTTAGCTGTAGATCTGCTGCATTGAGCTGGATGGGATTAATGATAGCAGACAGTCGAACTTTGTACCTTAAAAACAGGCATAAGAGCTCCTTCGATTACTCAATTATAAAGGAAGGTAGTGTATAACTGAGTCATATAGAAGGTCGTAGGTTCGATTTCTGAGACTTTGCTGAGTTGGCTGATCTCAACCAGAGAGGCCATCTACAATTGGCCTCAGCGTTCCTTGGCTGGGATAGAAAAAATGTTAGATTTCTAACTTCTGATTATGATTCAGTGACCCCAGCTGGAAAGCGTATATTTTAGGATGAGGATGGGATCAGAATCAGCAGTATTGCCTTCATCGTTGCAATTCTGTCAACCTACAGGCCCTGAAAATCCATGGTTGGTCCAGTATATTCCTACCATATCACTGGTAGGAGAATGTTGTATGGGCTGGAAACAAGGCTCTGTCGCAGGCATGCCGTGATCTGCCCTAATGCCGTTGTTTCTGGGATGGCTACATCTGTATCAAACATGGTCATTGAAGTTGCAGGAACTCCAAACAGCAGAGTTTCTGCAACTAGGGTCTTCACTGGGACCCAGTATATGGCCAGTGCAGGTGTGTCTGGTGAGACTAGGATTACTGGCTGTCCCAGGGGAGAGCCTCCTGGGAGGCCAGACTGGGATCATAAAGATATGGAAACAAATCTTGTTTGAAATTTTTTTTTTTTTTTGAAGTGCCCCACTTTGGCTTGGGTTATATTGGGCGGGGGGGGGGGTGCCCTAGGTGAGCCCCTAGTGGCTTGGGCACCCGCCTTTTGCAGGCAAATTAGTGAACTTTCCTCTGATCCTGGAAAGTTTGTGTAGATGCTGGGATCACTAGTCCATTGATTTTCAGGGCTACATCATCCAGGTTCACACAAAGAATGGTCACTTGGACAAAGTACTGTAGGATGACTGGCACCTGTGGAGGTGTATCCTTGCAGGAGGTAATGCCTTAACGAGAGGAGGAGAAGGTGAAAAAAGGCAAGACATGAGCTCCCCTGGTTCGTTAGCAATTAAACAAATACTTTGGTTCTGTCTTCACGGAAGAGGACACAAATAACTTCCCAGAAATGCTAGGGAACCAAGGGTCTATGAGAAGGAGGAATTAAAGGAAATTAGTATTAGTAAAAAAATAGTGCTGGAGAAATTAACGGGACTGAAAGCTGATAAATCCCCAGGGCCTCATAATCTGCATCCCAGAGTACTAAAAGAGGTAGCCATGGAAATAATGGCTACATTGGTTGTTATCTTTCAAAATTTTATAGATTATGGAACAGTACCTGCAGATTGGAGGGTGGCAAATGTAACCCCACTATTTAAAAAAGGAGGGAGAGAGAAAACGGAACTACAGACCAGTTAGCCCAACATCAGTAGTAGGGAAAATACTAGAGTCTATTGTAAAGGATGTGATAACAGGACACTTAGAAAATATCAAAGGGGTTAGACAAAGTCAACATGGATTTATGAAAGGGAAATCGTATCTGACAAACCTACTGGAGTTTTTTGAGGATGTAACTGGTAGAGTAGATAAGGGAGAACCAGTGAATGTGGTGTATTTGGATTTTGAGACGGCCTTTGATAAAGTCCCACATTAGAGGTTAATGTGCAAAATTAAAGCACATGGGATTAGGGATAATATACTGGCATGGATTGAAAATTGGTTAACAGACAGGAAAACAGAGAGAAGGAATAAATGGGTCTTTTTTGGGGTGGCAGGCGGTGACTAGTAGGGTACTGCAGGGATCAGTGCTTGGGCCCGAGCTATTCACAATATATATCAATAATTTGGATAAGGGAACCAAATGTAATATTTCCAAGTTTGCTGATGACACAAAACTAGGTGGGATTGTGAGTTGTGAGGAGGATGCAAAGAGGCTTCAAGGCGATTTAGACAAGTTGAGTGAGTGGGCAAATACATGGCAGATGCAATATAACGTGGATAAATGTGAAATTATCCACTTCAGAAGGAAAAACAGAAAGGCAGAGTATTATTTAAATGGTGATAGATTGGGAAATGTTGATGTACAAAGGGACCTGGGTGTCTTTGTACACCAGTCACTGAAAGCAAACATGCAGCAAGCAGTTAGGAAGGCAAATGGTATGTTGGCCTTCATTGCAAGAGGATTTGAGTACAGGAGCAAGGATGTCTTACTGCAGTTATACAGGACCTTGGTGAGACCACACCTGGAGTATTGTGTGCAGTTTTGGTCTTCTTACCTAAGAAAGGATATACTTGTCATAGAGGGAGTGCAGTGAAAGTTCACCAGACTGATTCCTGGGATGGCAGGACTGTCGTATAGGAGAGATTGGGTCGATTCGGCCTGTATTCACGAGAGTTTGGAAGAATGAGAGGGGATCTAATTGAAATGTATAAAATTCTGACAGGGCTAGACAGACTGGATGCAGGGATGATGTTTCCCCTGGCTGGAGGGCCTAGAACGAGGGGTCACAGTCTCAGGATACGGGGTAGGACATTTAGGATTGAGATGAGGAGAAATTTCTTCACTCAGAGGGTGGATGATGAACCTGTGGAATTCTCTACCACAGAAGGCTGTGGAGGCCAATTCACTGAATATATTTAAGAAGGAGGCAGATAGATTTCTAGACACAAAAGGCATCAAGGGGTATGGGAAGAGAGCGGGAATATGGTATTGAGATAGAAGATCAGCCATGATCATATTGAATGGCGGAGCAGGCTCGAAGGGCCATATGGCCTACTCCTGCTCCTAGTTTCTATGTTTCATTGGATAAATGGACTATGCAATGCACTAAATTCCTTGACAGTAATGTCAAAAACAATGCACATTTTTCTCCTTCCCCAAATGAAGTATCCCAACACTTTCTTAAAAAGACAATACCTCTTTAGTTAATTAAAATCCAATTACATCATTAGGAAATATGAACTTTATGAATTCTGAGACAAAGCAGCAGATACATGCCTATAAGGAGTTTCCAGACTTGTAGCTCTGGGATATTCTGTTCAATTATGTACTTGAGGATTTCTGTGTGGAAGTAGAGTGCTGCTAAATGAACAATATTGTTCCCTTCACTGTCAACCTTTATTAAGTTGGCTCCAAGGGATAGTAGGTATTGGAGTGTATCAATTGCACCAGCCATCGCAGCAAGTAATAGTGGAGTTGAGTGATATCTAAACCAAAAGAAAAATTAAAATGCCTTCATAAACTATCTGTGATAACTTATTTTAGGAAAAATCATTATCTGGGTTTATATTTACATAATTTCCTTAAAAACACAAATTATTTTCTGGTGCAGGGGCGAGGGAGGGGGCTTACAATCCAACTTTTGTTTTGAAGATAGGAACCATCTCATGAAGTTTTTGATTTTCCCAACCGTTGTTCATTCCACTACCCCAAACATATAGTTAATGCTACTGTTGCAAAAACAGATCAAGAGAGACATTTGACTGATTCCTGTCTTCCCCCACGGGAAGTTGCCTGGTGGCTGAGGTCAGAAACGTAGTGTGCATTTATATTACAAGTTTAACAATAGTGCAAAGATGTTTCTATTTAACAACAATGCTAAACTTGTGTAGTGTCAATCTGGAGTCTCACTCCATTTTGCTCTGGTTTCATGTTGTGCCTTAAAGATGCATTTAAACTATAACTATAGCACTGGTGTGAAGTGAAACAACTTTGCACTGACACTACGACTGTAGAGTAAATGCACCCTCAGAGGAATGGGGATCACTCCACTCCATCACATATTGGCGCTCCAATGTGCTATGCTACTGTCTCAACCTTTGCAATCCAATGTTTTATAAGCATGATTCTGGGTGAAAGGAAAACTGAGAGAAAAAAGAGCTACTTGTATTCTTGTAAAAATTATGAACTGTTGCTAAAAGAAAAACTATATCAAAATATTTTAAAGTTATGCAATGGAATACATATTAGGATGTTATGAAAGTTTTACTACTTGCAATGTAAATACATAAAAGCACATGCAATACAATACAGGCTGTAGTATTTTTGTTGTTTATTATAAGATAGGTAGATTATAAAACACTTACTCAGTTGATGTCTCCAACTCTAACAATTTGGAATCTTTCCTATACAGAGCCCTAACACAGGAAACATTGTCAAAAAACGCAGCAAAGTGCATAGCTGTCCAGCCTCGTCCATCAACCTTCGTGTGATCTGCCCTCAGGGCTAGGAGGCAGGTCAGTACTCCAAGTGACCCACACTTTGCTGCCATATGTAAACTAGTTGGACCTACAAAGCAATTACAAGCTAGTTAGAAAAAAAGCCCTGTTATTGTATTAGCCAGATCACAACAGAGTTCTAAAACTACTCATGTTAACAGTTTGGTATTTGGGGTCAAAGGATGCATGGACTTAGTGAAGCGAAGTCCTCTGTGATCTTCCAGCAATCCCAAGCTGCCTCTACAGGCCAACATGATGCTTGTTTTACATTATTAACTGGCTTGTCTTGTTTCTACTCAGAATATGTTTACCATTTCTGTGACTATACTTATTGGCTAATTTGGTGAGGGTTTAGATGATAGCCGTCAAGTGCAAGCTGAGCACATTTTTTGACTAATAAGAGGAAACATACTGGCTGGATTTCTCACTGCAGTAATTTGTAGCTCATTATGGTTCCTGCTACTGCCGCTCCGTGGGAGCACCTGGTGGAAGGTGGCAGTGGACCTGGGTTAGCGATAGTAACGGCCTTGATGTGCTCAAATGGAGGGCGAGGGTCTGCTAGAGATCTCTCTCCTTCCATTTTGGTCCAATGGACTTGACTTTTAGGCCTCGATCTCGGCCAAGGCCTAAAAACGAGTTTTCCCTTTTCTTCATTGTGGCTTTTCTGCCCCTTTCATACCTGACTGCCTCTTCTGGTGCTGCAACAGTGGTCCTGCTGCAGCACTGCTGGGATTTTCTGTTCATTGGTAGTGACAGGTTCCCTCTTGTGGTGGAGATCCCGCTCGGAGCCTGCTATACATGTTAAATGACCCCCCCACCTAGGCACGGGTCAGGGTTGTGGCAATGTCGGGTTGGTGAGCGGAAGATGTACAACACCCCACCACAATACCACTGCAAAGACGAAAGTCCATTCCAATATACCTTGACCATAGAATTTTCCCATAATAAGCTACAAATTATTTCTCAATGAAATTTCAGTAACGGACATCCCAATTATTTCTTCAGTGTGAATTTCATGAATGATACAAAGAACATTACTTAGCAGTATCGACATTGACAACCACCATTGGGACAAGAATGGACCAAAAAACCTATATATTTTACAAGACACATCGTTAATAAGCTAGTCTTGGGGATTAGATAAGAGCATAGGAACATAAGAAAAGCCATTCCTGTAGTGCATCTCCTATAATGACATCTGGCATCATTTTGAATATCATAATGTTTTTGACTGCACTAGCTCAGCTGATTACCACAAACACTTATCATCAAGGTGAAAGTGAAGGTAAGGGATGTCAGTGCAAGGGAATGGACCACATTTTATTTCAGGCACCCAGTGTCTGCATCATACACTTCCAGCACAGCCCTAACCTCAGAACAGCCCCCTCCATTATGCCAGGGTGGCACTTGTTCCATTTTCATGATCCCACACTAATCATCCTTAGGCCTGTCTGATGACACTGCCAATATATCAAACTAGGGACAGTTTTTCACCCACTAAGAACTGGATTGAAAATGTCCAAACTCATTTCACATAGGACCTGATGTTCTTTTTCTTCTGTGGATTTAATGGAATTGCTTGCTGACCAAGTGTTTCAGCTTAAGTAATATTTTTTCAACATTGTAGAACTTTGATGTGATTTGGATTTTTGTTTATTGTATGTCACTTTCATCTTTGGCACCCATTTGAAGACATCAATTAGTTTCTGCAAATCCCATGGCATTTGTGAAATTTTCAAATTTTGCTCATATTATGAGATATAAGGTCTGTTTTCCTGGCCCTAGTACTCTGACTGTAACTCTAGAAGAGGCACAGTGATTCAGAAATATAAGCAGCGATCCATAATGCCAGGTCTCCATTTCTATAGCGCTGTCCACAAAGCTCCTGTTTCATTATTTTGAGAGGCCTGTATCACAGTGCCCAAAGGCAGCACAGATATTCAAATCAAGATGTTTCGTCACGTTTGTGACATCACTTCGTGACCCGATTTCCTGCTCTAGAACCAATTGCAGGCTGTCGGCAAGCTTCCCCGACAAAAATGAAGCGTGTGAAATTTTAAAGAGCAGTTCTGGCACTGTGGGCCTGAGTCAGCGTATTGTGGAAGTAACACATACTTTATAACTGAGATAAGACTCTTGCAATTTTGGGAATAGAAAAATTGATCTGATTGTTTGTTCTACTCTTTCTGGCTGTGGTGCAAGGTGCAGGATGTGGATGCCCTTTGAGATTCTCCTTTATATGTTGTGAGGAGGAGGAGGCGGAAGGTGAGCAGGAAGCATTGCTGGATTTGAAGGTGGTGGCACAACACCAGAGGAGGAGTGTGCTGTCTCAGAGATATTAAGCTGCGTGGGTTTACAGACCAAGATGGACATTCCTGGATCTCTTAGAGGAGCAATTTTAAGGAGGCTTCAGTTTAGCAGGGAGCATGAGAGCTCAGCAGGAAGAGGATCTGAAACTGGGCCCCAGCCTCCACAAATCTTTTAGTGCCACTTGAAATCTAAACTTCTTTTGCCACTGAATGGCTTCAAGGGGACATAGCAGTACCAACGGCAGTGAATAGATGCATCTACCAGATCACTGATCCACTATTTGCAGCTACTGGCAGGCAGAGATCGGATGGTCGAGGGCTGCCCACTAGCTTGTAAATAAATGGTGGCAATGGGGTTTTGGGAGGGTCTCGCGGGATGGGAAAGGGAGGAGTCCGGGGCAGTGAAGACCATGAGCCCGATATTACCATGGCGGCGGGTTCGCGGCGGGGGGTCGATTGGGCGCATGGGTAACGCGCCCGGTGAAATCAGTCTGCTTCGCGCGCAATCGCAGGCTGATTGGAGCCACTTATCTGTTCTTCCGGGTTCCCCGCTGCTAAGCTGCGCGGCGGGCGGACTGCGCATGCGCAGTAAGGTCTGTCAGCTTGAGGAGCTCTATTTAAAGGGGCAGTCCTCCACTGACTGATGCTGCAAGAAATAGGAAAGATTACAGCATGGAGCAGCCCAGGGGGAAGGCTGCTCCCAGATTAATGATGCCTCACTCCAGTTTTTATTGTATGGGGTGAGGAGGAGGGGGAGGACAGAGATCTTTCCCCCGGCGGGTGGGAGGAAGTGGCCTGCCTCTGCCACCAAGGAGGCCTGGCTCGAGGTGGCAGAGGAGGTCACCTGCACCACCAATATATCGTGCACCTGCATACAGTGCAGGAGGCACTGCAATGACCTAAGTAGGTCAGCCGAAGTGAGTACACTTACTCATTCCCCTACACTCCGTCTGCCACATCTCCTTCTGCACAGCCAACACTACTCTGTCACATCACTCCTCACACCCACTCAAAGCTCATCCTCATCTTACCTGCACTTACTCACCTCGCCAGTACTCATCCCGCCACTACCACTCAACCCAATCCTCATACAATCTCATGGCTCTATCTCATACTCAACCCTCTCATGCATCTCTTTCATGGTCAGCCTCACTCAACCTGCCACTACCTGTGCTGCAGCCACAGGGCATGCATCACATATGTGCAGTAGGAAGCGTAAGGCAAACGTGTCGTAAGCATGAAGGGGATGCACAAGGGTGTTTGAGGGTTTGTCATGGTTTTTCCTTCTATTTAATTTCTGATCAACTCACATTACATATTATATTGGCACCACTACTGCCACGTCTTTGCGAATCATGTCTGGTTTGTGCAATAATGCCCTTTCCTGAGGATCACAATGAAGACCCACAACTGATGCCACCCATTGTGTCACTGCAGAGTGGGTATAGGTGTATTTGAAGGGCTCTTTTGTGCAGACGACTGAGAGACGTCGGCAATGTCTCTGGTGGCACCTTGGAAGAATGCAGAGGAGAAGTTGTTAAGGGCAGTGGTGACTTTGACAGCGACAGGTAAGAAGATGGTGCTCGGGTAGCCGGGAGCAGCTCGGCATCAAGGAGGCTGCAGATGTCCACGACTACATGTCGAATGACTCCGTGTGCACTGCTGCTCAGAGAGGTCCAGGAAGCTGAGCCTCGGTCTGTGGACCCTGTGGCGAGGGTAGTGCCCTCTGTGACGCATCTCTCTCTGCGGTTGCCCTCCCTCCTGCTGTGCAGGTGGATGTGTCACAGCACTGTGTTGTGGAGCTCCACGTGTCAGAGGTAGACGACGTGGCCGGCGAGGCTGGTGATGCTGTTCGCCCTCCGAGGAGGTCATGACTGCAGCTACGGCGGCCCCCATCCGGAAGATGCACATCTGAGGGGGTCCTCAAGGTAGGTACATGTGTCTGGACACCTGGGTAAGTGTGCAAGTTGGTGAATTTTATTGTTAGGAGGAGGGTAGTGGAGGCCAAACTTTGTCCAAGGTGACAGAGTGGCCTCCTGCAATGAGTGAGGGTCTCCCCCCAACCACCTGTCAAATGGACCTTTGCAGCTGTCACAGGCTGATGGCTGCAACACGTCCATTTGAACTGGGAGTGTTTCCCCCAGTACGGGAAACAGTCCCAGTTGTTTGCAAAATCCCACCCCTCCTGAAATATTCCCTTAATCAGTTCTCTAAACAACCTGAAATACCTAAATAAATACCTTAAGTGGCACCCCGCCGGTTTTAATTGCCGGCGGGAGTCCCACATGTGGGGGCTGCGCGGGTGCTAGAATCGAGCCCCATGACTCTCCTTGTGGAGCCCGGAGAAGCACTCCGGCCATTGTAACTCAGCCTTTCCATGACTCTCTTCTCACCACCTTGGGAACACTATCAACCATAAGGACTGCATCAGTTCAAAGAGAAGGCCCACCACCACCTTTTCAGAGCAACTAACGATGGGTAATAATGCGGCATTGCACTTACATCCCAAAAACAATACAAAAATAAACAAAAATATCACAGAGAAACCAAACCATTATCCAACTATAGACACTGCACTTACTATAAAAACCAAAGCATCATCTGGTGCAAGGCATTTATTTCACAGAATCTCAGTTTCACTATCAATCTAACTCTTTCCACTATGATATTTTCCCTTTCTAACTGTGAGTTTCTTGTGCTTGATTAACTAGTCTAGTTTTCATCTACATAGTTTTCCTGAGCCAGGAGGATGGCAGCTGTGTGTTACTGTCAGGCTATGGGGCCTCAGGTGATTCTTAATCGCTGTGAGCTCACACAGCAGATAAACCAGCTTCAGACTATGGCACGTCTGCTGCTGCGGGGGTTGCTGGCCCTTCGTACTTTCAGGTCCCTGTGCAGTTATCGTGGGAAAACTGATAGCTGTGGAAGTGCAGCCATCTGGAGAGAGAACAACAACATCCATGGTCTGTTCCAACCTTCCCCTTTTCCTAGTATCTTGCCAATCTATCCATAGGTCTTAGGGTTGTCAGACTCCATGCCAAAATTGGCAGAGCACGCGGCAGACGTTATTTCCCACCTGGTTTGACTTATGAGCTTGCCAAGGGTGTGTATAACAGCAGTGTGAGCATTCCTGAGAGAACCTAAGACTGGCAATAAGGCCTCAGCTGTGAGGAGCTGTGCAGCATATGGCACTAGAGCTACCAACTGCTTTAAGGAGGTCTGCATGCATCAGCACCTCACACATGTAGGATGTAGGTTTGTTGCTATAGTGCAGAATCTGCTAGGCATATCACCCACTGACTGCAACAGTCTATCATTCTCTGAAGACATTCTTCTTTTGAATGCAGGGCTACAGAGATCTGGGCCTGCTGCCTGTACAGCTGCTGTAGAAGGCTCTCTTGTTTTTTGTGTTGGGACCTATTCTTCCTCCTCTTGCTCTTCCTGTTCCTGCTATCCAGTGCTCAGTGACTCCATCTCAGTACTTCCCTAATATTCTCAACCTATATCCCTCAAGTGGAAGTAACTGGACTGCTGCATGCCAATACTTGGAATTGTGACTGGGTGTGTGATGAGGTGCTGTGGAGGGTCTGGCCTCTGATTGCTATGTCATTCCTGTGATGACATAAAGAGTTCAAACATAAAGGAAAATTAATAGTTAGATGAACGTGTACACATGGACTTCATCATTATTCTCATCTGCATGAAAAAGTTGACATTTTCAGACACATTGACCTGGACTGAGAGGGAGGGAAGGAAAGAGAACAATTAAACCTCAGTAGGGCCATGCCAACTCACTTCACTAAATTCTGCCATCTCTCTCAAGTTGCTGGAGCTCTGTTGCCCTTTCCACAAATGGGGTGACGTCCTGAACCGTAGCAGGTCTCCCACCAGTAGCTGTGGCCTGCCTTCTGTTAAAGGCCATCTTCTCTTACAGAGACATGTAAGACTCCCATGACTCACTACAGCATCACAGCCCCTTACAATATTAGCCTTTTCCCTTTGCATTCAAAAGTAGTTGCAGTTACTGTGAAGGTGGTGCTATTTTACTAATCTTTCATGCATTAGATCCTTGCAGGTATTTGTGTGGAGCGAGTATGACTTGTCACTAGTGAGTCAATCGTTATTGTGCATGAGACTGTACCATCAACTAGTTCATTACGTTGAGTGATTAGGAAATACTAGGGAATTGCCACATGGCTCACAAACATTTTAAAATCTGTGTAAATGTTCACACTTACTTTCCCCTCATGGTGAGGTTATTAAACTTCTTTTGGCATTGCATCATGTCCTTGGCACAGTGCTGATGCTGTTGTAAGCCTCAGACATCTCTTGCCATGCCCTGCATTCCACGCTTTTTATGATCTTCCTTCTATGGTGGGGAAATAGGACATCCCTCCTCTGCTCTATTTCCTGCAATGGCTGTTCAATAGCCTAGCTATCAAAATGGCCCTCAATTATGTAATCATCCCTCGATACTGCCATGTTGTGTTTTTTTTTCACTGCTGCCACAAAATCTTGTTTCCTTTTACTGGTATGGTAAAAATTATTTTCTGACAAAAATCGCTTCTCAGAACCACTCCATGATATTTTCCTGCAAGGTGTTAGCTTCCACGCTGCTCAACTAGACTCAGACTTCCCTGCTCCCTCCAGAGGCTTCCCTATGGTACCAGCATTTTCCATTTCTTTAAGAAACCACAGGTCTATAATGTCTGCAGCAGCACTTCAATTTCCTACGCACTCAAACTGAGCTCAATAGGAGGCTTAACATTGGCCATGCAATGTCCATGATAGATAAGTTAATCATAGAATCATAGAAAGGTTACAGCACAGGAGGCGGCCATTCGGCCCATCGAGTCCGTGCCGGCACTATGCAAAAGCAATCCAGCTCCCTAAACATTCACTTCCTTCACTGGTGCACCGTGGCTGCAGGGTGCACTGCAGCAACTCGCCTAGGCTTCTTCGACAGCACCTCCCAAACCCGCGACCTCTACCACCGAGAAGGACAAGGGCAGCAGGCACTCCCCCGCCCAATCCCCATAGCCCAGCAATTTTTTTCCTTTCAAGTACTTATCCAGTTCCCTTTTGAAAGCCACAATGGAATCTGCCTCAACCACCCTCTCTGGAAGTGCATTCCAGATCCTAACCACTCGCTGTGTAAAAAAGCTTTTCCTCATGTCACCTTTGGTTCTTTTGCCAATCACCTTAAATCTACGTCCTCTGGTTCTTGACCCTTCTGCCAATGGGAACAGTTTCTCTCTATCTATTCTGTCTAGGCCCTTCATGATTTTAAATACCTCTATCAAATCTCCTCTCAATCCTGCAAGGAAATCAGTTTTGTGCCAAAGAAAGCATTTTTGAATTTAGTTAATTGTTTTACTTACATAAACAGTTCTGGTTCAGTACAATGTCATTGTCTTTGCAGTTCAGTCTTCATTTCCATTTTACATCCTTTAGCACCACTGGCATATAACATATGCATTAGCTCAGGCAATTTTCTTCATTTTTTTTATTATTCGTTCATGGGATGTGGGCGTCACTGGCAAGGCCAGCATTTATTGCCCATCCCTAATTGCCCTTGAGAAGATGGTGATGAGCCGCCTTCTTGAACCGCTGCAGTCCATGTGGTGAAGGTTCTCCCACAGTGCTGTTAGGTAGGGAGTTCCAAGATTTTGACCCAGTGACGATGAAGGAATGGCGATATATTTCCAAGTCAGGACGGTGTGTGATTTGGAGGGGAACGTGCAGGTGGTGTTGTTCCCATGTGCTTACTGCCCTTGTCCTTCCAAGTGGTAGAGATCGCGGGTTTGGGAGGTGCTGAAGAAGCCTTGGCGAGTTGCTGCAGAGAATCCTGTAGATGGTACACATTACAGCCATGCTGCGTTGTTGGTGAAAGAAGTGAATGCTTAGGCTGGTGGATGGGATGCCAATCAAGCGGGCTGCTTTGTCCTGGATAGTGTCAAGCTTCTTGAGTGTTGTTGGAGCTGCACTCATCCAGGCAAGTGGAGAGTATTCCATCACACTCCTGACTTGTGCCTTGTAGATGGTGGAAAAGCTTTGGGGAGTCAGGAGGTGAGTCACTCGCCGCAGAATACCCAGCCTCTGACCTGCTTTTGTAGCCACAGTATTTATGTGGCTGGTCCGGTTAAGTTTCTGGTCAATGGTGACCCCCAGGATATTGATGGTGGGGGATTCGGCAATGGTAATGCCGTTGAATGTCAAGGGGAGGTGGTTAGACTCTCTCTTGTTGGAGATGGTCATTACCTGGCACTTGTCTGACGCGAATGTTACTTGCCACTTATCAGCCCAAGCCTGGATGTTGTCCAGGTCTAGCTGCATGCGGGCATGGAATGCTTCATTATCTGAGGGGTTGCGAGTGGAACTGAACACTGTGCAGTCATCAGCGAACATCCCCATTTCTGACCTTATGATGGAGGGAAGGTCATTGATGAAGCAGCTGAAGATGGTTGGGCCTAGGACACTACCCCGAGGAACTCCTGCAGCAATGTCCTGGGGCTGAGACGATTGGCCTCCAACAACCACTACCATCTTCCTTTGTGCTAGGTATGACTCCTGCTACTGGAGAGTTTCCCCCCGATTCCCTTTGACTTCAATTTTACAAGGGCTCCTTGGTGTCACACTCGGTCAAATGCTGCCTTGATGTCAAGGGCAGTCGCTCTCACCTCACCTCTGGAATTCAGCTCTTTTGTCCATGTTTGGACCAAGACAGTAATGAGATCTGGAGCCAAGTGGTTGTGGCAGAACCCAAGCTGAGCGTCGGTGAGCAGGTTATTGGTGAGTAAGTGCCGTTTGATAGCACTGTTGACGACACCGTCGATTACTTTGCTGATGATTGAGAGTAGACTAATGGGACAGTAATTGGCCAGATTGGATTTGTCCTGCTTGTTGTGGACAGGACATACCTGGGCAATTTTCTACATTGTCGGGTAGATGCCAATGTTGTAGCTGTACAGGAACAGTTTGGCTAGAGGCGTGGCTAGTTCTGGAGCACAAGTCTTCAGCACCACAGCCAGGACATTGTCGGGGCCCAAAGCCTTTGTTGTATCCAGTGCACTCAGCCATTTCTTGATACCACGTGAAGTGAACCCAATTGGCTGGAGACTGGCTTCTGTGATGGTGGGGATATCGGATGGAGGCCGAGATGGATTATCTACTCGGCACTTTAACCTAGTCTTTTGCACTCACCTGCTGGATTCTGCCATCATCGAGGATGGGGATGTTTATAGATCCTCCTCCCGTTAGTTGTTTAATTGTCCACCACCATTCACGACTGGATGTGGCAGGACTGCAGAGTTTTGATCTGATCCGTTGGTTGTGGAATCGCTTAGATCTATCTATAGCATGTTGCTTCCACTGTTTAGCATGCATGTAGTCCTGTGTTGTAGCTTCACCAGGTTGGCCCCTAATTTTTAGGTACGCCTGGTGCTGCTCCTGGCATGCTCTTCTACACTCCTCATTGAACCAGGGTTGATCCCCTGGCTTGTTGGTAATGGTAGAGTGAGGAATTTGCCGGGCCGTGAGGTTACAGATTGTGCTGGAGTACAATTCTGCTGCTGCTGATGGCCCACAGCGCCTCATGGATGCCCAGTTTTGAGCTGCTGAATCTGTTCTGAATCTATTCCATTTAGCATGGTGTTAATGCCACACAACACGTTGGATGGTGTCCTCAGTGTGAAGACGGGACTGCGTCTCCACAAGGACTATGTGGTGGTCACTCCTACCAACACTGTCATGGACAGATGCATCTGCAACAGGTAGATTGGTGAGGACGAGGTCAAGTAGGTTTTACCCTCGCGTTGGTTCGCTCACTACCTGCCGCAGGCCCAGTCTGGCAGCTGTGTCTTTCAGGACTCGGCCAGCTCGGTCAGTAGTGGTGCTACCGAGCTACTCTTGGTGATGGACATTGAAGTCCCCCACCCAGAGTAGATTCTGTGCCCTTGCTACCCTCAGTACTTCCTCCAAGTGGTGTTCAACATGGAGGAGGGCTGATTCATCAGCTGAGGGAGGGCAGTAGGTGGTAATCAGCAGGAGGTTTCCTTGCCCATTGCCGCTGGGACAGGACATACCCAGGGATGGTGATAGAAGAGTCTGGGTGAAAGGTATGATTCTGTGAGTATGGCTATGTCAGGCTGTTGCTTGACTAGTCTGTGGGACAGCTCTCCCAATTTTGGCACATGTACCCAGATGTTAGTGAGGAGGACTTTGCAGGGCCGACTGGGCTTGGTTGCCTTTGTCGTGTCCAGTGTCTAGTGGTCTGTCTGGTTTCATTCTTATTGTGACTTTCTGGGGCGAGATTGTGCAATGGTGACTTGCTTGGCCATTTCAGAGGGCGATTAAGAATCAACCACATTGCTGTGGGTCTGGAGTCACATATAGGCCAAACTGGGTAAAAGGACTGCAGGTTTCCTTCCCTAAAGAGCATTAGTGAACCCGATGGGTTTTTACAACAATCCAGTAGTTTCATAGATTTTTTTTATTCCAGATTTTATTTAATTGAATTTGAATGCTGTGGCAGGATTTAAACTCATGATTTCGGACAATTGGTCCAGGCCTCTGGATTACTAGTCCAGTAACATAACCACTATGCTACTGTACCCTGAAGGGTATTATTGCGCACTGAGGCAGAGATTACAACTAACCAGCATTAAGTTAATGTTCTGCACACAGGAATTTTCAGCATTCTCACCTGGGTGGTAAATGAGTGCCTTAATGTATTGCTATTGTGGTTTTAATGGGCCTCTGATCCAAATAGAAAATAATTCCTTTATCATACCTTTGCCTCTCAACAGTCTTCAATTAATTTAATGTCAGTACCACTTAATTGTCAATAGCATAAACATGTTTTTGATGTCTGAATTAAAATACCAAATGTAAATCAACATGTAATAGTAACATATAGCAATAATTTCTGTTGTTAAAAAAGAGCTGTAAAGGAACACCAAGTAATCTAAATTGCAACTGACATTTTGGTTTTGCAAATAAATGTACGGAAAACACTCACTTACCAGTTTTTTCTTCCATCTGGTTAACGTATTTATCTAATAGTGAAAAAAAGATAATAAATGAGAAGAAGACCATTCAACTTGTAAGAACATGAGCATAGAAAGAGAGTTGGAAAAAAAGCTATTTCTCCATCAGGCATCACTTCTGCCCTTTAACCATTTTCTGATTCCCACCTGAGCACTTTACAGGTCATTCTATGGGGTAAATTTTGACTATTGAACGGCCGACCAGCACAGTGCGCTGGCTGGCTGCCTGATCTGGCAGTGGAGGCCCCCATGATTTTGAGGCCCAGGCTTCGTTTGAATCTGACCGGCGAGATGCGGACACCAGTTTTGGCCCACAGGAACGTCAGCCCGCAGGCTGTAGCTGCAGGTAAGTCCGGGGGGTGGGAGGCCAATCCGACGAGGGGGGCGAGCACAGGTCAGCAGCAGAGCGATTACAAAGTGGTTGAAACTGCACAGAAGCAGGAGGCTTTGCATTCCATTAAATGGTCTTTGTAACTGTTCCATTGTAATCCTTGAATAATTCTTGTAATGTGGTATTCTTTTTGAAAACAAAGTAATAGTATGAGGCTATTTGATGGTACAACATATTAGTATGAATTTGTATAGAGCTGCAGCTGAGAGCCCCCTTTTATACTGCTTTAGGAGCTGTCAAGGCACCAATGGCGCATCCGAGGCTGGGTGGGCCATCCACGAGTTTGAGTTAAAAAGCAGTAGGGGCGGGTATAACATCATCGGAGCACGACTTTGACCTTTTAATTAGGACTCCGTTTGCTTGGGGTTGGTGCCTGACACGCAATTAGAAACTAGTGGTGGGGGGCTGGAACATTGCAGTGAGTATTTCTCACACCCTTCAGCCAAGATTGACAGCCAAGTTATCAGTCAGCGGGTATGATGAAGCTACAGTTTTTGTGGCGGCTTGACGATCCGCCTTCAGCAATAAGCCAGAAATCTTGCAATTTTAAAAACATTGCTGCTTAGAACTATTACAGCTGTACCTCTTGTGCTCTACAGGTCAAGAAAACACTGCTGTAAAAAATAGCTTCTTAACTGAAGAAGAGGCTTCCAGTATTGCAGCGATACATGAAATACAAAAATTAAAACGTTGTGTTTTAAATAAAGAGTAAGTTGTCAATACCAAGGTTTGGAAAATAGTTATGGTTATGCCAGAAAATTAATAATTTTAGAACTGCAATTTCAGCAAAATAAATTAGGATTTTTTTGGTTCATTCAGACAATAAAAAATTCTCTAATTCAAGAGATCTTGGAACACTTACCAATAATAGATTATCCAGTGAAACACTTTTTCAATATTGATATTTATCAATATTATTTTATTTTAGTATTTAGCCTCAACAGATTGTGAATGGTGTGTGGATGGGGAGTGGCAGGGTCAACTATGTCCTATTATTCCATAGTACAAACATCATGTACACTAACTAGTTATTATGGAATTTTTTGCTTTTGTTAATTAGGTAACACTATCCTCTGAAAAAAAATGTTTCTAGTAAGCTTCACAATATGATGCCTTAGTGTTCTGGTATTTGTTTTGCATCTTAGAATCCAATATTTTACAAATTAAAATTGGTTTTGAAAGTATTAAATAAATAGAATATGCTTTTCACACAGGAAGTAGCTGTCTATGTATCCTTTTTGCACATTTGACACGTGTTTTTGGAGCTTACCTGAGTGCTGGAAATTGTCGCTGCGACGCTGGTTGACTTTCAGGCGTACTGTGGTTAGTTGACAGATAATTGACACATGGTTATGTATCGCAGCATGATGGACAAGTGAATAACCAGCTTCATCTACAACCCCAATACGGGATATTGGATTTTGATGACAGTACGTGTAAAAGATGGCATTAAGTCCACTCTTGGTAGCAGATATTAGACCAGTGGCCAAATTCTAGATGAAAAAATATAGAAACTTGCACAATTGCATGACATTTACACTTTTGCACAGTTTCCTCAAGAACTGGGTTTTCAGAACATTTGTGAAATGATCCAGTTGAAAGTCTGAATTTTCATTTGTAACAGATGGGCACCTAAATCAGTTTTGCCAGGCACAGCATTTTAAAAAATAAAATGTTTATTTTTTAAAAAAGCCCCAGTAATGCAGATGTGGTATTATTGATGCAAAGATAATGTATGACCTATTTCTGTGCTGTACATTCTATGTAATTCTACATAAGAAAATACAATTACTCAGTGGCTAATAGAGGATTTGAACCCAGTCTTAGGGATTTGTTCATTACAAACTTTTAAACAAAAATTACATTTAAAAAATTAAGCTGGAGGAGGACAAATAGCAGGAAAGTACCAGGTCTGAGAGGAGATATATTGGGAGGCACAGAGTTTAGAGAAGCTGTGGCAGAGACCCTTGCCTTAGTACACTGGCAACTTTTGTGAAGAAGACATGTGATCCACTTCTAGAGATGTAGGCAGTAATGAAGAATGGGGCTAGGTACCTTGAACCTCCAGCCACTCCATCTGATAACAGTTAATTGGAGGCTGAATCTAGGATCATCCTTGTACTTATGGCTCAGTACCATATCTTGTAATTTATTGTCAACATTGCTGGGTCAAAACCCTGGAACTTTCTATCTAACAGAACTGTGGGAGAACCTTCACCTCATGGACTCCAGTGGTTCAAGACGGCAGCTCACCACCACCTTCTCAAGGGCAACTATGGATGGACAATAAATGCTGGCCTTTCTAGCAACACCCATATCCCGAGAATGAATAAAAAAAAACAATTTTAAAAAAAAGTTACACATTGAGCCATTGGAGAGCTCATTGAACATGTTTCTAATCTAAAACAAAGTCCTACTTTCCATAACTGAAATATTTTAAGAAATATATTTAACAATAAATGGTGTCATTTGAAACAGTCTTGTTACACTTTATATTTGTACTACTTGGCAACTGTCCAAAATCTTTCAGTCACTATTCACATACGTGGAAAATAGCCACCAACATTGTTTATTTATCATAATTATCATAAGGTATAATACAAATCATTAAATGCTGCATGACTATATTTATTAAGTATTTCTGTGCAGGATAAAGACAACATTCGAGCTACCTTGCATTTCGTGGCTTTTTTACTACCAAATTTTTTCTTTAATTGTTCATTCAACTGGATTTCATTTAATGGTAGCTTCTTGGATTTGAGCACGTGGATTGTTTCAATCATGGCTCCCCACCAGTGAACCTTCTGAAATTTCTGATAGAAATTTTCCAGTTCTACACAGATTACATAATAGCTGTAAAAAGAACATAAAACAAGACATTTTTAAACATGGACTAACATGCAATTTTGTATAAAACAATTTCAACCGTTTTAAGAATCAAAGTAAAATCAAAAAGATTCTTGATGGTTCAGCAGATAATAGTACTGCCCAATGAGGCACTGAACTATCTAGATCAGAAAATCCCATGTTCAGACTTTAGTTTGTGCTGAGTCACCTGATCGCAGCTAGGGCAGAAATTACAATGTCACTATTGGCTTCAGTGGGCTAGGGAAGGAGCAAAAAATCAACCTGAGGTTCCATGCGCCCACTGGAAAATACATGTGGTGATATGATCAAGTTCTTGTTCAGCTGTAACACGCTCAACAATCAAATATCCTTCCAACACTTACTGTCAAGGCTTAAATATAAAGATGGCCACTTGTATGAGGTACCAGAAGGCCGGTGATGGCATTCGTGGGATTGTACTCCAGCAGCAGTAAGAGAAGAGAGAAAATTGGAGGGAAAAAGTAAAAACAAAAAAAGACTGTTACTCATGTACACATTCACTATAGGGCCAATAATGCCAATGGCACTGTTGCGCATCAGGCGCCTGCTTCTCGTATTATAGGTTGCTGAGGCTTGAGGCCTTCTAAGTGTTTGATGCGCAGTGTATATCATAATGCAACCTGGAAGTACCTGTGCCACTTAGAACCAGTGCACCTCTGCACTAGACTCATGTAGGCTCTAAGTTTTATGTAAATACAGGGAGGTTCCATAATACGTTTGGAGTACCTGCTCAGCAACCATATAAAACAGGCACTGTTTGGGATACTACTACCCTTCAGATGGGTCCTTGTTGGTTTTCATATTTCTGTGTAGCTGTTTGGCATTCATTGCTTTGGCGTTGTTTGCTTTTGTGGGGAAAAAGGAAGTTTGTGAAGCATCTTGGAGCCTTTCTGACACCTTTCTTGAGCTTCACCGTGTCTGTTTACCTGTGCCTTCTTCCCCAGGGAATGGTCTTTGTGTGCTATCTTGAGAAAAACTATGAGCATTCCTTTGTATTTGCAGGTTCTGAATAACGATGAGGGGAATCAAATGACACGTGCCAGACAGTTGTGTTGTACCGTAGGAAATCAATGAGGACCAATTGTGTATACAGGTCCAGACATTCCTATTTACACATGTTGAATAAAATTTGTATACAGAGACTATACCTTCCCAAAGAGGGAACTTTGCACAATCCTGTAGCTTGACCTGTAGCCCACATCAGCAGCAGGGACAGTTCTGTCAGTCGTCGTCAAAATGATGCTGCCATCAACTTTAATGAAACGAGATTGTTCCGAGCAATATCAGCAGATAGCTGCCAAATCTCCCAAATGCAATGCACACTTGCATCAAGCAGGTCATAGATGCCTCTCAATTTATCAGCTTTTGCACGGAAAATACAAGGTATATACGACACAGCCCAGCACTTTTACTCTCTGGCTGGATTCTTCCAAGTATAATTGATAGCATGCATGTAGTCTTATGGGCTCCACACCATTACTAACTCTTTCATAAACAGAAAGGGATTCTACTCCATCAATGTGCAGGTAGTCTGTGACCATAGGTATTGAATCATGTATGATAATGCCTGCTATCATTGCAATGGTTCTGATTCATTCATTTAATGGCACACTCTCAAATGACTGCATGAACTGCTGAAGTTGAACTACCGAACTGCATTTATAGGCAGGCAGGCCCTGCGAGTCCTTTAAGACCTGTTGGCGCCGGATAACCCATCCACAACCCTTGTATGCTCACAGCATGTCATGAACTAAGTGCACAAAAAATGTATTTAAGTGACCTAATCTCATATTATCACACAAGGTGAGCTTGGTAGAGGCAGGTGCTCAAAGCACCAAAAAGCAGCAGCTTTGCTGAGCTTGGACTGCATTATCAGACCCTATAATTCATCTCCTTTGGCGCAACTCACAGAGAAAAATAAAAAATAAAAATAAAATAATGTGTCTGTTTCTCTTGATCATCTTGTGTTTTGGTCCTTATATTGTTCTGTTTAATCTATCTCTTGAGTTCTACTTTTAAGACTGTTTTTCCGAGTTTGTGCTACCGGCAGGTAGTCTCATTTGCTGTGGACACGGGAATTTGCGGGCATGCTACCCTTGATTTTCTATGGATAGAAAATTGTGGGTGGTGCACCTGCAAATTCCCAATATGCAGCCAGGTGGACGAGGCTCCCCACTAGCAGTGTGAACTCTGAAAATCTGCCCTTAAAAGTTGTTTTTAAATGCTGTTGTATTCCACTTCAGACTATAAGCCTAGAAAGGATACTGCTGATAGCAATTGAGTACTTACTGGCCAGCAATGAGGGGAGTCTGTTGCATCATGTGATACCTGCCCAGTTTCTAACAATCCTCAAATTTCCATAGCAGCACTGAGGTTGCTGTGCACTATTGTGCCGAAAGCCTTGCATTGTTATTTCCAAGACTAAAGAAGTAGGCCACAAAATTCCAAATTTCACACATTGCATGTGCAATACATACCGGCTGTCCACATGGAATGGGTGTTGCAGCTGAAGCAGGTTCTTGCATGTTGGGATTCGGAAGTCAGCTGCTACTGTTTCAGAGTTTCACTGACAGCTCACTACTATGAAGATTGCTTCCAGCGTTTCCTGACATTGACTTAGGAGAATGAGCAGCAGCAGATAAGGGCTGCCCAAGATTTCAGGTGTCACTAAAGGCATACAGTCTGGATCCGCCACTATGCCACCCAATGTATCTACAGACCCTGGCACTATATGAAATGCACTGCTTCCAGGGCTGAGATTAAGCAGGGAGGCAGTTAGCTGTGCCATCTGATTCAGGAATCCCTACAGGCAACCTGGTCATCTATGTCTACATCAGCCATGCCACTGCTGCTGGACACTCCCTCGGTGTGGTCATGGGCTTGTGTGGGAGCTGATCTCTGGGCATCAAAGAGGTTTGTGAATTTTTGGCTGAAGGTTCTCTCAGTCTGATTGCCTCGCATGTACAAACTAGACTAAATCAACTCTTGTAGACTGGAGCCCATAGGCCTTTATAGCAGCAGTGTGAGCATTCCTGAGATATAGGGCCGGATCTTGCTCCAACCAGCGTGGCAAAGCTGTCCGCACATCCTACAGACAAACACTACGAGAAAACTTACCTCGTGGTCTCTGACGTCCACTTGCTCCCTTTTCAATTTTTTTTTAAGTTCAGCGCTGTGATTTCAGTGCAGGTTTATTTGGAACCAATACGGACTGTGGGAATGGAAGCCACGCCCACAGAATCTGTCAAGAAGAGAAGTCACGCCCACAAACGGGCAACTAGAAATCGTTCCTTCACGGTTAACTTCTATATGTTAATTTAAATAAAAATATAACATATCATATAAAAAGCCAAGCAAATGATTTAATGTAATGAAACTTACAGAAGTTAAAAGTAAACAAAAAATTAATTAATCTTTTAAAAATTTTTTTAAATGATCAAAAAATATTAAAGTAAGAGTAATATGAGATTCCATATTTTAAAAATTTAATTTTTTGTTGTTTCGCAGCCAACAACAGTCATCACGCTTTTAAAAAGTAGTGCAGGGCTGGTATTTTCCAGCGTACCTTTTGGTGATTTAAGTATCTTCATTCCAGCTGGGCTGATGGGTAAGTTTGCGAACGTTTAATGATTTTATCGATTGTAGCGTAGGTGGTCCTTTAATTTGGACCTGTCAAACTGCCGGCGAACCACGGGAGCCAGTTTTTGATTTCCTTTATATTGCGCATTTGTGATCTTGCTCCCTGTCTTTGCCGGCGGAGAGAGAGGACGCCATTGATGAACGGCGTCCTCGGGTGAGTAATTTCGGGGCCACAATCCCACTGTATTTCGAAACTGTGCCACTCTGGGCTGAAAATATCTCTGGAGTGGCCATACGCTCGGTGGTAGACTGCTCAGATAGCAATCTCCTTTTAAAAGCCAGCCCTTTGAGGTCAGCATTCCCCAGGCACTGTAGCAGAGGCAAGAACTGAACTTGCCCACCAGGCAGCAGTTCTCGCTCTTCACTTGCCATTTCCACTTGTTGCTCCTCAAATGTGAATCGGGACACATTTGGTGCTATTTCCACAAGCTCACTACCTATATTTCACAGGGCGTGTATAGCTGTGCTGGTGCTTGCCAAAGGTTCGAGAATGATGCAGGTGTTTCTCATTCTAGCCCATTAGCAGTGTTGACATGGGGCTCAATTTTGAAATGGTGGCGGGTTGGCAGCGCGGGGGGTGGGGGGCGGTGAAGGTGCACGTGGCAAACCCACATAAACAATACTTACCGTTTCTGATGCGATCGCATCATGATTGATGATGATTAATGTGCTCTCCGGGTTTCGAGCCCGGCAGCCAGCCTGATTGACAGGCTGCCGTCAGGAGCTGCAACGCGAGGGGGGGGGCGGGGGAGGGGGGGGGGAGGAGAGAAAAAGAGAGTGAGACGTCATCTGGCGCTGGAACGGAAGATTGGGTGGGGGGGGGGGAAGAGAGTGGAAGATTGGGGGGGGTGGTGAGGAGAGGGGAAGATCGAGGTGAAGAGGGGGACATCAGGGTGACATCGGGGAGGTGGAGGGGGAGATTGACGGGACATCGGGGAGGTGAAGAAGGAGAGATCAGGGCGGTGAAGAGGGGGAGATCGGAGAGGGAGACATCGGACATCGGAGCAGGGTGGAAAGGTAGGTTGATTTTGTGTTTTAACTTCCTTCCATGGTTTTTGATGTACTTTATTTTATTTCTTTTTCCCTGATCCGGCCCTGAATCAGAAGCGGTGGGCAAGTTAAAAATCGTTATAACCAAGTAATCTGTCACGAGTAAAGTGCCTTAAGTACCTCAATGAGGAACATTTGGCTCTTTAACTATCATCCCGCCGGCTTTAATTGCCGGCGGGACTTCCTGTTTTGCGACGCCCGCGCGCACACCGTGGGGAACCCGAAAGTCAGCGGGTTGGAGCTGGCTTCCGAACCTGAATGGGATTTCCCCGATTTTCGGAGCCCCCCCACCCCCAATGCACCCGCAATTTCCCTGTAAAATTGAGCCCATTGTGTTCTTCCAGGCCTGCAAAAACAGAAGAACATCAAAATGTTGCCCTAAAGAAACACCTTCAAGCAGTCCTATATTGCAATATACTTCATATGATATTTTTGATATGAGTGTGAACCTGTGCATAAGTGACTGAGAAGGGGGACAGGACAAAAAACCAGAATGGTATTAATCCGTAATTTAGAGAAGGCCCCTGGTTTCACCCTTCCCTAATTCATTGATACTATAATGTCCAATAATGTCCTTGCTGGCATTCTCAAATGGTGTCAAGGAAGTTTAATGCTATGTCCTCCTCTCACGCTGCTGTTGGGGAGCCTTGCTTATCTGTAGCACACACCAGAAATTTGGGCATGTGCTGCGAATGGCCAAAAAATTGTGTATGGTACATCAACAGCAATGTCTAGTATATCATTAGGTTATAAAGTGTTGCCATTTGTCTCAGTGGGCTTGATTTTCCTGGAAAATTGCGGGTGTGTTGGGGGCGGCAGGGCTCCAAAAATTGGGGAAATCCCGTTCGGGTTCAGAGCCCAACGTCCGAGTTCCCCACGGACGCACCTATGTATTAAATTAAAGCTGGCGGGATGGTAGTTAAAGAGCCAAATGCACCTCATTGAGGTACTTAAGGCACTTTACTTGTGATAGATTACATGGTTAGATTGATTTTTTAACTTCCCTGGGCGGCTTTCCTACAGCTTCTGATTCACGCCTGGGCCGGATCAGGCAAAAAGAAACAAAATAAATTGCATAAAAAAACATTGCACGAAGTTAAAACACAAAATCAACCTACCTTTCCATCCTGCTCCGTGTCCGACGTCTCCCTCTCCAATCTCCCCTTCTTCACCCCCCGATGTCTCCCCGATCTCCCCTTCTTCACCCCCCCCGATATCCCCCTGATCTCCCCTTCTTCACCCGCCCCCGATGTCCCCCCGATCTCCCCTTCTTCACCCCTCCTGATGTCCCCCCTTCTTCACCCCCCACCCCGATCTTCCGTTCCAGCGCCGGATGACGTCTTGCTCTCTCTCTTTCTCTCCCCCCAACCCTTGTGTTGCAGCTCCTGATGGCAGCCAACCTATCAATCAGGCTGGCTGCTGGGTGTGAAACTCAGAGAGCACGTTAATCACCATCAATTACGATGCGATCGCATCAGAAACGGTAAGGTTTGTTTATTCGGGTTTGCCACGCGCACCTTCACCGCCCCCCCCCCCCCCCCACCACCACCCCGCTGCCAACCCACCACCATTTCAAAATTGAGCCCAGTGTCACTGTGTGTTGCTACTTTGATGTTTAATTTTCAATAAGGGAAGTGCACATTTGTGGTCTGATGGAGTCTCCCATCAAGTCAACGGATGAGTCTCAGTTGTTATGGGTGCGCTGATAGGAGAACAGCCTAATCCTGGATGCACTTGTATGGCCGCACATATCGCTTTGGATGCCAGATGAGGTAGACAGATGAGTTGCCTTGTGTGCCAGGCACTTGGCAGCCAGATCTTGCAAACTCACAGCCTCAAATTCATTCAAACCGACCTGGCAGAAGTGACGCCACTGTGATCTGTTGGTGATTGTGCCTTCCCAGCTGTCAGGGTTTATATTGCAAGATTTTAAGGTGGCATTTAGTGTGTCTTCATAGCTTTTCATCTGCCCACTTCTGTTATGATATCTGGATTACAGCTCATTATAGAAGACATAGAGTTACATATTCAGCACAGAAACAGGCCATTCAGCCCAACTGGTCTATGCTGGTGTTTATGCTCCACATGAGCCACCTCCCATTCTACTTCATCTAACCCTATCAGCATATCCTTCTTTTCTTTTCTCCCTCATGTGCTTATCTAGCTTCTCCTTAAATGCATCTATGCTATTTGCTTCAACTACTCTTTGTGGTAGTGCGTTCCACATTCTTACCACTCTTGGGGTAAAGAAGTTTCTCCTGAATTTCCTACTGGGTTTATTAGTGACTATCTTGTGTTTATGACCTCTAGTTTTGGACTCCCCCAGAAGCGGAAACATTTTCTCCATGTCTACCCTATCAAACTTCCACAATCTTAAAGACCTCTATCAGGTGACCCTTCAGTCTTCTCTGAGAATGACATATCAAGACCAGTGAAACTGGATCTTTTTGATCATGTCCTCAATTCCAGACCTATACTGTAGCACTTGAGAACATCAGGCACTCTGTCTTGCCACTTGATGCCAACGATATGTCGTAGATGTATGTGTGGAACATCAGCCTCAATTGTGCATGCATGATCACGACTAAAGCTGGAGCAAAAAAGTGTGCAGAATAAGTGTGAAGAAATTATATCAAGGAAGCACAATGGAATAGAAATGAAAAAAAATGATAGAGGGAACATAGGAACAGGAGTAGGCCATTTAGCCCCTTAAGCCTGTTCTGCCATTCAATGAGATCATGGCTGATCTGTGACTTAACTCTATATACCCACCTTAGCCCCAATAGGAACATAGGAACGTAAAAAAAAGCTGAAAAAAAAAATCCAAATGACTACTGAAGAAGAATAGGGACCAGCCTGTGCATGCATGGTTGGAGACAAATATCAGGCAAACGAATGAGCAACAAAACTTAATGGGAGAAATAAAGCTGTAAGGAAGGAAACAAAAATAATCCCCAGGTCCATAAGACATAGGTAAGCCTCTTGAAAAAAGCAGCTGGATAGGAATATGGAATACCATCCAAGCAATTGATGGGTAAGTTCAGTGATTGTCGCTTGAAATTATTTAATTTTTCTGCATTTGTTATGTTCCTTCATCGTTATTGAGCCAAAATCCTGGAACTCCCTGTCTAACAGCACTGTGGGAGCATCTTCGCCACACAGAGTGCAGCAGTTCAAGAAGAATGCCCACCATCACCTTTTCAGGGCAACTTGGGCAATAAATGCCAGCCTTGCCAGCAACACCCACATCCTGAGAATGAATTTTTAAAAATTATACGGCTAAATATTCGGCTGGGTCAGAAACAAAATAGCACCTGTGAAAGCACGTTAAAAATAATTGGTTGGAACGCAACCTTTCAAATGGTTGCTTTTTTGTGAGCTTTTATGAGATCTTTGCTGATCTCTATCTCAATAACATTTTTTTTGGTCAGTTGGTGTCTGACATGCATGGAAATTAATCAAGAGTATGCAAACCAAACTACTGAAAAATCTGTGGACTTTCTATTTACTTGATATAGAGTGCACACACTTTCCCCATAAGGACAACAACCAAGTTACCTAATTCCAGAGAGTTTAGGTGCAGGTTACCAACAGTGGAGGCTTTGGGAGCCTCAAGTGTCACAGGAATGCTGCTGGAGTTTAACCAGCAAAAATTGCAGAAGTAAGCTTCCTGCTGCTTGCTCAGCCAGGACCAACCTATCTGCTGGAACATTGGCTTGGAGGGCTATCTAGACCTGTGTGGGAAGAATTCCATCCCCCTGTAATAAGTCAATCTGAATAGATCACATTTATGAGCCAGGTGGCTGGTCAATCACCAACAGTGCTCTGGAGTACAACACTGTATTGGATTACCAAGTCTGCCATAGAGAATTGACTTGGTTCCAATCTTCCATTACCAACTGTATTATCTCAATACCAATTTAACGCCAGAGAGACTCCACCATGCCACAAAATCATGTTAACAACTGACAAACGCAAATTTGAGCTATCTCTAGGCCAACAGCAGATACCAGTGACTTTTCACAAGTGGCATGCTGAGCAGCACAACTCACCATAAAATATGCAATACATTATTACCATTTATATGACCATCACAGAGACAAACCATATATCACTGAATGGTGGTTCCACCTGATGGAGGTGTAAAGTTTCAGTTGCAATTTCTTGCTTCTCTGCAATCCAATTATGGTAGGCACCTAACCCTTAATACATGAGTATTTGGTTTTATATCTAGCCACCAAATAATGCTGTTCAGTCGTTGTTGTGGCAAGCCTTAGAGTTTCTTGGACCTCAAACATTGTGTGAAGGAACCCATTCTGTGGCATCTTTGGGAATTCTAAACCATGAAGAACTGTAACCTGCATTAGGAATTTGCCATCATGGAAGAAAGATGAGAAAGACCAAGCAGCTTTCAAACCTTCTCAGAACAACAGCAAAGAACTGCATCCAAGCTAAAATCAGTTACCAGCAGAATCCCCTGATTCCAAAAAGAATCAAAAATTAGGATAGATGATCCTTGGATTATCCAATCAATACTTTCAAGATTCCCTCTTAAGACACGCAAAGCCATAAGCAGATGGGAGCACCATATCGCACTGGTTAGTTCATAGTTCAAGACGGTGAGTAGAGTGTACCAGATCCCCTGGAGAATCTACCAACAACATAATATCATATAGTTCTTTTAGAAATGCCGGGAACAAACACTCCAAGACCACATTATGATACCATCGAACACATCATTGATAAAGCCATTTAATGAGATATCGGACAGTGGCCAACCTTAAAGGTGAGTGGACTAAGAAGTGACATGCATTTCAATTCCCATACCTGGAGATGCTTAATTTGAAGGCAGATTTGTAGACCCCATTTTTGTGTGTTTACAATGCCACTGGTTCTCTGCAAGTCAGATTATTTTCTATTTGTGAGTGCAACTAATAGTGGAAGAAGTGAACATCTCCTGTTGGCTGCACTCCTTCAATGTAAACATTATATTTACACTGATTAAACTTTAGTGGCTTTAATGAGTTAATACAGAACCATGAACAACTAGGATCACACAGAAGCAGATGTAATCTATGAATATTAAATAACCACTCACTGATTCAGCAAAATCTACTCACCAGTGTTTTATCGGTAATAATTTTGTTGTTCGATCTTGTACATTTAAATCATCCTGGTATGTGTAATTGGTGATGGACTGCTATAGCTACTCAGAAGAGACATCCACTCAAATGAATGAGTGAGAAAAGGGTTTTGAAAAAGACGCACAATTAAGCTGGGAATACACTTTAACAGTTGTATGTTCAACTGAGTAATCTTTCTTGTTCGTTTGATAAGCTTCAAAAGTTGACACAATTAACATCAATTCATCATTGCTTGTGAGTCAAATTATCAGAACAAAAATTATATTTATAAACAGCATCAGCAGAGACATGTGATCAGATTATTTTGCTTACAGAATGATTGGATGTGTGGATGGAGACACAAAAAGAGAGAGAAAACACAGGAAACTGAGGAGAAAATAAACTAAAAAACAGCTAGGATAAATATTATCTACCAGTGTAAGCACAACAGTGTGTATGTAAAGTACAGTTCTTGTAATGACATGAAAACTTTTTTTTTCCTACCTACTTTTTCCCATTAAACTGCATAATAGGTATGGTATATTGGCCCCTGAGTAACATATCCGGATTGAACAATTGATTCAGATGGTTCTCAGCTTGGATCTGGATATCATTAAAGGCAACCTGTAGCAAAACAGCAATAATTGTATAACATACATTACCAACATTTTATTCACTATATTACAAAATTCAACTTGCAAAAAAATACAATAACATTTCCATATAAAATTTAATGCTGTAACTTCCTGCCTCCTCCCCCACCACTCCTGAAGCCAGTCACTCATGCTGAAATAGATTCAATATGCCAGTACATTGGGCTCCTCATTCAAGAGTTGTTCTTCACGTGTGTGTCATCCAATGTCCACACATCCATATTCCAACACAGATCGCTGGACAGCGATCAGGAATAGGCACAATGGCTGATTATTTTTTTCTCTACCCAACTGCTTCTTTTTCTCCTTCCTAGCCCATGGATGCGGAGGTCAATTGGAAAGGCCTATTTCAAAACCAGCCGGGATGAACCAACTAAATACACACCAGGACCAAATCTGGGATCTTTCAGGTCTCTGTATGGCTCAAAACCGTATCTTTAATGGATCTAAACTGCCATTTTACTGCAGTTTCCTGTAAATAAAAAATATACACATTTTTGGTTCTTGCTCTTTGGCCTCATAATGCCTTCTTGACCAAGAAGGGTAAAGTGACCAAGGCAGCACCATAGCCTCTCCTAGTATCACTTAAGGACTACATGACAGGAGTTGCATTTTTGCTGGTTGATAATAGTCCTGCCAGTACGTTCTACCTTTGAGAAGGAGGGTGGCACAGCCACAGTGATCTAATGGTGGCTTGGCTGAGAACTTATCCAGCGGCCAGTGAAGCTTGAATGTTTGCCAACCCTTTTGTTGGAAGGCCACTACATTAAAGCTACTGCTAATAATCTGACACATATAGTTTCTTTCCTGTATTTAAATAGTTCATAAATTTTTAATATCGCCAAATAAAATAAAATTTGACAAATTCTTTTATAGTGACCCAGTAATATGTCAGGGCAGGCATACTTGTTACACAACTTTGGAAACAGCGTTGAGTTCTCATGATAGCCAACAACCTAACTTGGTAACCATATGAGTGTTGAGTTCCTACCAGTCCCAGTTTAGTCACCAGGGCCCAGAATTCCTATGTTCACTAGTCTTAGTGAAAAAGTAGATGTAAATAGGGAATAGTGGAATATCAGAGAGGCAGTGGAGAAGCAAGCATGATCAACCATGTCAAATGCTGTGGAAAAATTAAGGAGACAAGGAGGGATGATGCAACAAAGTTACACTCACACAGGATGTAATTTGTGACTTTGGCCTGGCAGTTTCAGTACTATGAAATGGGCAGAAGCTGGACTTGGATGGATTCAGACTGGAAGTTTTTGGAGAGGTGGACACAGAGCTGTGAGGCAATGGCATGCTAAAGGACCTTAGAGAAAAAAGGGAAATTAGAGAGATGCAATAATTAGAGAGAAAGGATGGGTCAAAGGTGGATTTTTTGAGTAGGGGTGGTGACAACAGTTTTGAAGGGGGAGACACAGTGGTTGAAGGAAGTCAGCCAGCTGGAGCCAGGAGTGGTAGTTGAGTGATCAGGTGGGGATGGGATAAAGGGACCAGAAAATGGGTCTCATGGAAGAGATGAGTTTGGAAAGAGACGAGTTTGGAAAGAGACAGGGAGGATAATAAAAATGTGGACCAGACTATCAGCAGTAACAGATTTTTAAAAAAGGACTAGATAAATTCCTGATAGTAAATAGGATGCAGGACTACTAGTTCTAGAATCATAGTAAGGAACTTGATGGGAGATTTGGACGGGTAAGTGAGATTGATCGATAGTCATCTCCTGCCCAAAACATTACTATATCCCAGAACACTACTGATGATGGAACTCAATGTGGTATGTGATATTCTGCCATGCAATAATCTCTTCATTCTCCAGCAATGAAGGGGTAGAAACAAATAGCTGATGAAAACCTTTGGCCAGCCCCTCAATCTTGTCAATACTCAAGGCCTTGCCATCTCCATGGTCTCAATCAATAACTAGGCCATTTCCGATCACATTGTTGTCCTCCCTGCTGTCCACTACGCCCATGGACATCCCCCTCCCCTAGGTACCTATCCAACATCTTCTCTAGCTTCCAACTCCTCCTTCTCTGGCCCTCCACCTGCCATGACATTACTGCCTCCATCAATCTACTCAACAGTTCACTTGCTTCTGCTTTTGACACTGTTGTTCTCACCAGATCCTCACAATTTTCTACCCCCACCACTCCCCCAGTACAACGTTCAACTTCATGCACTTAAATCTGAGAACGGTAGACTCAAACGCACAACAGCACACAACCAGCCTGGTTGGTCATTGCCAGACCTTGGTCAAACAACTGAAGAAATAACACATCTCCCACTCTATGGCTAAATCGTCTTATAACGTCAGAAATCTTATACTTCTTTTTTCCACTGCTAACTTCCTCCACTGAACTCCCTCTCATGCTGCCTCAATCTAACTTTTGATGCTAGTCAGGAGGATTTCTTTGTATCCAATATTGATGCTATCTGCTTTACTGCCTCAGCCTCCTGAAGTACCTCTGCCCTTCCTGATCACTATCAGCAAATCCCTTACCCCAGCTCCAAACTCATAACACTCTTTAGCTTCACTCCTATCTCCACCCCAGCCCTTACCAGAATCCTTTCCTTCATGAAGCCTATCTGCTGCTCCCATGATCCTTACCCAACTCAGATCCTGACTACTGAACTACCCTTCCTTGGCTGAATGCTTCGACAGTTGTCAACTGCTGTCTTTCCTCAGGCACTGATTCCCTGCTTTCAAAACTTCCAAAATTACCTTACTACTGAAAAAAGCCTAACCTTGGTGACTCAGTCCTCACCAACTACTGTTCATCTTCCACTAACCCTTTCTCTTTAAGATTCTGGAATGTATTGCCACTATCTAATTCTCACCCCATCCTATTTGAATAATATCTGGCTTCCAGCCCACCCACTGCACTGAAACACCCTGACCAAAGTCACTAATGATATTCCTTGTGACCGTGACAGCAGTTGGTTTTTTCTCCTTATCCTTGACCTCTCTCCGACTTTCTAAATGTTTGACCACATCATCCTCCTCCACCACCTTTCCTCTATGATCCACTTGTGTGGTGTGGCCCTCACGTTGTTCCTTTGCTACCTGATCCAATGCAGTCAGCATATTTGCATTGGCTTCTTCTCCTTTGCCTGCACAGTCACCTCCAGTGAACCCCATAGCTCCATCCTTGCCTCTTCCTAGTCCTCAACTACATGCTCTCCGCTGGTGACTCAATCATTAAGATTGCAGTCAGCTTTCATATGTATGGCGATGCTACCCAGGTTTACCTCTCCACCACTTCATATTATTCCATGACTATCACTGTGCTGTGCAACTATTTGTCTGACATCAAGTTGTGGATGTGGCAGAATTTTCTGCACATCAATGTTGGAAAGACCTATGCCATCCTGTTTGGCTCCCATCAGAAAATGCACACATTTACTTCTGATCGCATCCTCCTTCCTTGATGGCCACTCAAACTCAACCTGACAGCACTTGATCCTGAGCTGAGTTCCAAACTCCACACCTAGTCCAGCAGCAAGACCACCTACTTTCACCTCTGTAATATTGCCTGCATCTGTGCTTATCTTACCCCCACTGCCATTGAAACCCTTATTCATGTCACTGTTACCTACAGTCTCAACTGTTCCAATGCCCTACTTGCTGCCCGCCAAAACTGCAACCTATATCAACTCCAACTCATCAAGAACGTCGCTGTCCACATGTTATCTTCACAAAATCCTGCTCACCCTGTCCTTGCTGACCTCCACTGCTACCTCATGCCTCAGTGAATAAGCTTCAAAATCCTCATTTCAGTCTGTAGAGCCCCCTTCCTCTCTGGGTTCATTCCTCCCTTCTTTTATGGGTTCATTCCTCCCTACCTCTGCAATCTTATCCAGTCAAATGTTCATGCTTGCACCCTTGATTTTCCAACATTGTTCTACTGTGCATTGCCCCTTCCTTCTGCTCTACCATCTTGCCTCCACATTCTTGAACTCTCTCCTTAAACCCCCCCATCTTGCTACGTCTTTCAAAAACCTCCTTAAGACTTACTTCTGACTATGTTTTTGGGTACCTCTCCTACGCCTACTTGGGTCTGACCTGCAACTGTGAAGCACTTTGGGAAATCATGACAAATGGGGCTGTTAAAAAAAAAATCCTTGGCTTTATAAATAGATGCGTAGAGTGCAAAAACAAGGAAGTTATGTTAATCCTTTATAAAACATTGGTTAGGCCTCAGCTGGAGTATTATGTTCAATTCTGGGCACCACACTTAAGGAAGGATGTCAATGCTTTGGAGAGGGTGCAGAAGAGATTTACTGGAATCATATCGGGAATGAGGGACCTCAGTTATGTGAAGAGACTGGAGAAGCTGTGGTAGTTCTCCTTGGAGCAGAGAAGGTTGAGAGGAGATTTGATAGAGGTGTTCAAAATCATGAACGGTTTTGATAGAGTAAATAAGGAGAAACTGTTTCCAGTAGCAGAAGGGTCGGTAACCAGAGGACACAGAGTTAAGGTGATTGACAAAAGAACCTGAGGCGACATGAGGAAAAAAAAATTATGCGGCGAGTAGTTGTGATCTGGAATGCACTGCCTGAAAGGGTGGTGGAAGCAGATTCAATAGGGAATTAGATAAATACTTGAAGAGAATTGGATAAATACTTGAAGGGAAAAAATTTGTGGGGCTATGGGGAAAGAGCACAGGAGTGGGACTAATTGGATAGATCTACCAAAGAGCAGGCACTGGCACAATGCCTTGCTTCTGTGCTGTATCATTCTATGATTCAATGATTAAAGGTGCTATATAAATGTAAATTGTTGTTATAAAAGGGAAAAGGCACAAATTTAAATTTGAAACATGATGATCTGAGTCATCTATTAGATACTACTATCAAGGCTTGACACCAGTTTCACAGATGCCAGTAACTCACCTAGCCATTCTTCATATGTTAGTACAGACAGCATCAGCAGGCTTTTTGACTACGAGGGTCATTACGGCTAAGACTGATCCTGTTCTTATCTGATAACCACAGAATTTACAATCTCAGCAAGGACCAGTGAATAGCAATTGGGATGGGGATCCTAGATAATTTTTCCCTTCCTCACCCCCAACAGGAAGTCCCACGGCTCATCAGCTGAGATCAATTAAGTTAGCACAAATCAACGATTGAACCTGGAACAATCCTAATCTATATGGCTCGGTATCAAAACATGTGGTGCATTTACTCACCGAGCTATCAGGAGAAATGATTTGTGCACTTCATTTTTGAATCATGTTTACTTGTGTTTCTTGTTTATTTTCCCTGCTTATGCAAAAGACATTTCAGTTACAGAGAAGGATATACAGCTACAAGAATACCTTAATATGGTCGGACACATCCTCGAGTTCAGGAGTTCCTATATCAAATTCAATCCCACCATGCAAATGGAAGTATTCATTCGTTTCGTACAGAAAATGCTTACATTTGAAGTTTGGGCCTAGAAGAAGGGGTGGCAACTCACGCTCAGTTTTTAACTTGTCATCTGTTAAGAAAAAGATAAGGATATTGAGAGTGATATTGTGAAGAGGAGACAGCACTTCAATCATATTATGCAGCTGGTGATTGTGAGGCAATGTTGCAGTTGTCCTGAAAATTAAATAGTCCTAATATTGTTAGCAGACATTAAAGATGATTACTTTCATGAGTAACTTCTCCATCAATAAAGAAAACTATTCCTCACACTATTTTAAGCTATTTAATTTTGTAACAGATTCACAGATGATTTGTGCACTCATACTTCCAAACTGAGTTCTTAACCATGAGGTCCACAAGATCAAATAATTATAAGATGAGGTAGGCCTTTCGGCTCATCTTAGTTCATCCATCCAGAGATATTCTAATGTCGCCTCATTGTAGTATCTAGTTGTTTCTTAAATGATTCCAGCATTTTTGCCCCCACTACTCTATCAGGAAGTTTATTCCATATATAGATCATTCTGTGTGAAGAAGAAACTTGAACTGATCAGAGAGAGCTAGCATGGATTTGTAAAGGGTAAGTCATGTCTTACGAACCTGGCTGAATTTTTTGAGGCGGTAACTAATGTGGTAGACAAGGGAGTGTCTATGAATGTTATTTATATGGACTTCTAGAAGGCATTTGACAAAGTTCCAAATAAGAGACTGTTAACAAAAATGAGAGCATATGGAATTGGAGACAACCTATTGATATGGGTAGGGAATTGGTTAGGAGGTAGGAGACAGAAGTAGGGATAATGGGTATGTACTCCAATTGGCATGATGTGGCTTGTGGTGTCCCCAGGATTCTATAGCCTTTCACTATATTTATAAATGACTAATGAAGGAATAGAGAGCATATATATCTAAGTTTGCTGATTACATCAAGTTAGGTGGCACAGTAAATAGTGTAGATGGGAGCAGAAAGTTGCAAAGGGACATTGAGAGATTAAGTGATTGGGCAAAACTATGGCAGATGGAGTTCAATATAAGGAAGTGTGAGGTCATCCACTTTGCACAAAAGAGGAAGATAGATCTGAGTATTTTCTGAATGGTGAGAAGCTAGAAACTGTGGAGGAGCAGAAAGATTTAGGGGTCCAAGTACAGAAATCACTAAAAGCTAATGGACAGGTATAAAAAATAATTTTAAAAGCTGATGGAATGTTGTCTTTTACCTCAAAAGGACTGGAATACAAAGGGGTCGATGTTATGTTACAGTTATACAAAGCCCCAGTTAGAGTACCGCATTCAGTTCTGGACACCACATCTCTGAAAGGATATATTGGCCTTGGAGGGGAGTGTAGCGCAGATTCACCAGAATGGTACCGGGGCTAAAAGGGTTTAATTATGAGGACAGGTTGCATAGATTAGGCTTGTATTCCCTTGAGTATAGAAGATTAAGGGGTGATCTAATTGAAATGTTTGAGATGATTAATGGAGTTGATAGGGTAGATAGAGAGAAATTATTTCCTCCAGGGGGGGGTGGGGGGGGGGGGGGTAGGGGGGGGGGGGGGGAGTCCAGAACAAGGGGGCATAACCTTAAAATTAAAGGTAGGCTGTTCAGGGCTGATGTTAGGAAGCACTTCTCACGAAGGGTAGTGGAAATCGGGAACTCTCTCCCAAAAAGCTGTCGAGGCTAGGTCAACTGAAAATTTCAAAATTGAGTTTGATAGATTTGTATTAAGCAAGAGTATTAAGGGTTACGGAACCAAGGCAGGTAGATGTAGTTGAGATACAGATCAGCCATGATTTAATTGAATGGCGGAACAGGCTTGAGGGGCTGAATGGCCTACTCCTGTTCCTATGTTCCTAATTTACTGATATCTATTTTAAAGGTATCCTTCTCTAGTTTGAACCTGTGTCCTTTTGATTTACTTCTCAAAGTTTGAACTAAAGTAATAGTCTGGGTTAACTTTTTCTATAACCTTAACAATCTTATATACCCCTATAAGATCATAAATTCTTTCATTTGAGATTATTTAATTTGCTAATGTCGAAACAGATCCATATTGCATGTATTTTTTAATTCATGTAATTCACTTACACTCTCAATCGTTGGGTTCCTGCCAATCACAGACCCAGAACTTTATAATGCTCCAGTCAGACTGCACTTGAATGCTGCATCCAGTTTTGGTTGCCAAGAAACAAGAGAAACGTTCAAACAATGGAGCCAGTGCAAAGAAGAGCTAGAAGGCTGATTGCCAGTGTCAGGGGTCTGAGTTATGACAAACCGTTCATGATTTTGAACACCTCTATCAAATCTCCCCTTAACCCTAAGGAGAACAACCTCAGCTGCTACAGTCTCTCCACATAACTGAGGTCCCTCATCCCTGGCATCATTCTAGTAAATCTCTCTGCATCCTCTCTCAGGCCTTGACATCCTTCCTAAAGTGTGGTGGCCAGAATTGAACACAATACTCCAGCTAAGGCCTAACCAGTGTTTTATAAACGTTTAGTATAACTTCCTTGCTTTTGTACTCTACGCCTCTATTAATAAAAATCCTTTTTTAACAGCCTTCTCAACTTGTCCTGGCACCTTCAAAGATTTGTGTCTATGCACCCCCAGGTCTCTGTTCCTGCATCCCATATACTTAAAGATGTATGGGGAACAGGCCTCATTCACAGTTTTCATTGTACTGATTCGAGCTTCACAATTAATTGATGAACACAACACTATCAGTACTCCCAAAAAAAGCTTAGAAGTTTCAAATCTACTTACATTGCAAAACATTACATAGAAATTTCAACATGGAAACAGACCATTCGGCCCAACCAGTCTGTGTTGGTGTTATCCTCCACACGATCAGTTAGTTCTAATCCAATTTGCCCGCCCTGGTCCTATATTCGTTTTATCCCCCTTTCCTTCAACCACCAAACTAACCTTTTCTTAAAAGTTGACATGGTCTCTGCTTCAACCACTTGCTGTGGTGCTCCATTCCGTAGCCTCACAACACTATATAAAAAAAAGTTGTTTCAGCTCTTTGTCCTAAGTCACTTACATTTAATTTTGTATCTACATCCCCTTGTTCTGGACCTCTCAACCACTGGAAACAGTCCAAATCTATCAACTCTGTCCAATCCTTTAATAATTTTAAACACCTCGATCAAATCACCCTGTAATCTCTTATGTCCTAACAAAAATAACCCCAATTGTTCAACTCTTTTTTAGTATTTGTATTTAATTATACCAGGCAGCATTGCATTGAATCTTGCTGTACCTTCTTTATTGCCTCAACATCCTTCCTACAGTGTGAAGCCCAAAACTGCACATAATACTTCAACTGTGCTCTTACCAAAGTTTTATATAGATTCACTATTACATCTCGACTTTTTTTATTCTATACCTCTTGCCATAAAGCCCAGTATTCCATTAGCTTTCTTTATGACCTTATTCACATGAGGTGCTACTTTTAAAGTCTTGTGAACCTGAACCCCAAATCCCTCTGCTCTTCCACATCACTTAGCATTCCCCCATTTAAAGTCTAATAATAACATTTTTTTAAAACCAAAATGTACTTACTGACATTGAATTCCATTTGCCACATTTTTGCCCATTCCATCATCTTATCAATACCCCCTTGCAGCTTCCTTTGGTCCTCAATATTATTTACCATGCCTCTTATTTCAGTGTGCAAATGTGGTCAACATTCCCTCTAGCCATATATCTAAATCATTAATGGAAATAGTGAAAAGGAATGGTCCCAGAACAGAACCTTGTGGACATCACTACCCACATCCAAGTACTCTGAGGAACTGGCCTTGTCTTATTCTCTGTTTCTTTTTTTCTAACGAGTTTTTAATCCAATTTGGCACCCCTTACCTAATTTGAAACCTCTTAATCTTCTCCAATAGTCTCCTATGTAGTACCTTGTCAAATCCTTTCTGAAAGTCCATGCACACCACATCCACTGAATTTCCCTCATCTGCCATATCTGTCACCTCAAAGCATGATCTTTCTTCCTGAAATACATGTTGGCTGGTTCTAATTATTTTCTCCATCTAGATATTTTATAATTTCATTTTTAATTAAAGTTTCCAAAATTTTCCCTCCCACAGATGTTAAACTAACTGGCCTGTAATTACCCAGGTTATCTCTGTCTCCCTGTTTGAAAATGGGTAAAATATTGGCTACTTTCCAATCCTCTGGCACACATCCACTCTCAATTGAACTTTGAAATATAAGCCCTGATTTTAACTCGGGGTGCAAATCAGACAGGCAGGGGTGGGGGGAGTGGGAAGACCCCATGACATCGCCAACATGAGACCTGGGCGATTTTAACTCCCAGGCCTCATTTCAATATGATTCATGGGCTGCCCACCCAATCGCGTCAGGAAACGGGCAGTCCACCCACTTTATGCGTGCAATTTCCGCGGGCCTCCCGAGGCCTACTTAAAATGGGACTGCACCTCTTAAAGCGAGGTTGCATTCCCTGAAGAACGATTTCATTCTCATACTGCTGCAGGCAGGGGGAATCTAAGAAATGTCAGAGGGTTGTTCCCAGGTTTTCTGATACTTCCCTGAACGTCCTCATGGAGGAGGTCAGAGCAAGGAGGGAGGTACTGTTCCCCAGAACCCATTGAAGCATCCCCAAAATCACAATTGTGCAAGCCTGGGCAGAGCTGGCTGACAGCAGCATCACCTCCAGGACCTGGCTTCAATGTAGGAAAAGGATCAATTACCTCACAAGAGTAGCAAAGGTGAGTACAGTTCTTCATCTCTCAACACCTGACAACACTCCTCTCATCTCCTCCACCACTCTCAACAATTCCCTCCCCTCCATCACATCCTTCAGTACAAAATTACAAGGACACTTTAAAACACCTCTCTTGCTCATTCCAAACACACTCACCTCTTCCTTTCCTCTATTTACACTGCACACTAACAGCATTCTCTTCTCACATCCTAGCACTTGCACAACCATCAACTCCTCTCAGCACTCCTTCCACACGCTTGACTTTACATTCATCACTTCTCCATTATAATTCCACCTTGCTTCGCCTCTACCACTCAACACATGTACTATATACACAAGCCCTCCACATTTCTACTTACCTTTTCAACAGCCACTCACTAACTCTCACCCTCTCTTGTTGCTGGACAACACAGCGCAGATTGGGAAAAGGGGAGCTGCAACGAGACCTGGGTGTCCTTGTACACCAGTCACTGAAAGCGAGCATTCAGGTGCAGCAAGCTGTTAGGAAGGCGAATGGTATGTTGGCCTTCATTGCAAGAGGATTTGAGTACAGGAGCAGGGATGTCTTACTGCAGTTATACGAGGCCTTGGTGAGACCACATCTGGAGTATTGTGTGCAGTTTTGGTCTCCTTATCTGAGGAAGGATGTCCTTGCCATGGAGGGAGTGCAACGAAGGTTTACCAGACTGATTCCTGGGATGGCAGGACTGACGTATGAGGAGAGATTGGGTCGACTGGGCTTATATTCACTAGAGTTTAGAAGCATGAGAGGTGATCTCATCGAATCATATAAAATTCTAACGGGACTAGACAGACTAGATGCAGGGAGGATGTTCCCGATGGCTGGGGAGTCCAGAACCAGGAGTCACAGTTTCAGGATATGGGATATTTAGAACCGAGATGAGGAGAAATTTCTTCACTCAGAGGGTGGTGAACCTGTGGAATTCTCTACTACAGAAGGCAGTGGAGGCCAAGTCATTAGATGTATTCAAGAAGAAGGAGCTAGATATATTTCTTAATGCTAAAGGAATCAAGGGATATGGGGAAAAAGCGAGTTAGACGATCAACCATGATCATTTTGAATGGAGGAGCAGGCCCGAAGGGCCGAATGACCTACTCTTGCTCCTATTTTCTATGTTTCTATGACACCAGGGAGAGGACCAAGACCAGGAGAGGAATACCCAATCTTATAGCCCTCACCCAAGCAAGAAGCCCTGGAGATGTGGCCCAGACAGAGCCATGAGCATTGGGGAAGGCGAGGCAGGAGGCTTACCCGAGCAGGGTGCCTGCATATTACTTATAACTCTTCATCTACCTCAGCAAATATTCATCAACCTGACAACTTCAAGTTGCATTCTCAAGATTGCCACCTGATAATGTCCAGCTTTTCAGTGTGATCCTAACTCTTGTCCCTTTACGTTTTCCTCTACAACCACCTCATAAACAAGAGCCTCGTGAAGAAGACACCGAAGGAGGACAATCCTCCTGAGGATGCACCGTCAGGTGCTCCATCCTTCCCAAGCACCACTACTGACATGGGCATTCTGTGTGGGTTAGATATTGAGCCAGAGGGGTCTGCACATGATGAACCACCCTCATAAGTGAGCAGCAGCAGGTACTGGTAGTGGGGACAGCCCAGGAGGGAGTAGGACAGAGATGAGGACTTCAGGGGCCCAGCCATGAAAAGAAAACTGCTTGCCTCACACAAGCAGTTGTACCAGATATTGGACGGCCTGCCAAGGCTGAAAGTGGGGAGGAGTCCGCTTCCAGCCTATGTAGTGTCATCTTGCATGGCATCGGCACTCTGCAGTCTACCTTGGAGAGAGTGGTCACCTTCAGGGACGTTACAGCCAGGTCCGCATAAAGGGATTCAGTATCAGCTTTTGTGGAAGTTCAAACGGCTGCCATGCAGACTCTGGCCTCGAACCTGTGCTCCTCCTTGGAGGGGCAGACATTCACTTTGGAGAGACTGGTGGAGCAAATGGATCGGGGTTTTCAAGGAGTCACTCATCTTCTATAGTCTGCTTTCCCGCAGATCAGTGGAAGTGATGAGCCCCAGTCTAGCGGAAGTGGCAGTGGTGCGATGGGAGCAGTATGTGTTGCCCTCTCTCAGGACGTCAGCACGCCTGCTCCTTTGCCATCCCCTCAACCAATAACTGCCATATGGTGCCAGCAAGTCAGCTGGTTAAAAGCATCTCAAGGGCCCCAACATGAGCAACAGCAGCCTTCAGCTTTGAGAGGAACACCTCGTAGTAGTAGAGTTAGTAAATCTTATAAGAAAGGCACCATGGGTTGACACTTGTAATGGAAATCAAGTATTACGTTTGCCAATAATCACCTTTATCACATTTGGCACTTTAATCTTCAGTGTGGTTTCATAGCAGCTTTGGAGTCTGCAGTGTCAGCATGCCATTGATATAGAAGTTGGCTGTAAGTTTTGAATGTTCTGTAATGCTGGATTAAGGGACTGGTAAAGCCAGCGTGCAGAGCCAAATGCTCTCCCATTCTGCTTTGCTCTGTCCATGGAGAAGGAGGTGTTCCTCCTGATGTAGAGAGCCTTGGTGATCTCCCTGATAAAGTGGTGGACTGCGAATTGTGAGATGTCACTGATGTCAACTGCTGCAGCTTGAAAGGTTAAGGACCACTGTGATCTTCACAGCCACAGACAGTGCTGTCCATTGCCCTGGTCCGAGGCTCTAGTTGTGGGTGCAGTAGATGACATAACTCGGTGACAACCTCCTTTGTGAAGCGAAGGCACCTCAGACATTGCTTCTCAGTAAAGTTAATGTAGGAGAAGTGCTCCTTGATAAACCGCTGTGGATATGGCCTGTTGCACAATGCCCTCCTCCTCGTCTTTTTTATGGAAGCTGCTCCTGCTCTCTGCTGTCTTCCTTGCTGCTCTCCCCTGTCCTCCAGCCCCAAAGGCAGCCCTAGCAGACCATCCATGACTGCAGTCAAACTATCTATGAGGCAGCCAACAACAATGCATCACCAGCAAAATCTTATTCTTTGTAGAGAAAGTGAACTTTCCAGAGTGATAAAACATACCAAAAAAGGCCCAGAAGTTAACCAGCCGGTTGAAATGACAAACCAGCAACTAACCTTTAAGTTCTACATCAGCCCTTTAAATAGCACTTGCGATGGGTCCTTCTTGCCAGTTAGAGCTACGTTTTGCTGGGCGAGTTCAGCACATGGCAAGTCAGGCGCTGGGGCAGACCAAAATTGGAAAAGGATCCTGCAAGAAGTGCAGGACCCTAATTTAAATAACTTATTCACTCTTTAACATTCTTCTGGTGAGTGCTCTTGACACCACCAGAGAAGCCCGATCCAATATGGTGGGCAGCACATTTCCGGCTGGAAATTCGCCCGCGCTTCCTGACGGCCATATTAGATACTTAGGAGGCCATTTAATGCTCAAAAAACGGGCACCGCACAATTACATTTCTAGACCAGAGTGTGTTGCAATTTGGTAACTACAGACTAATACAGCCTGATACAACACACCAATAAATTACTTGCTGATTAGTAGAGTTTCCACAATCTCACAGTAACGCATCCTTCTCTGGACCACTAGACCGAATTCGCATGTGCCACTGACCCCACCAGAGCTTGCGGGATTAAGGGGAAGGCACGTAATTTGCACGGAATCGGCCGATGCCTGTGCCATTGCGGGCACATCTCGGGTGCCCACCTGGCCCACACTATCAGGAAATCTGTATCTGGTCAGGGACTGTGGTATGTATGCCCCACTTAGAAAGAGGACACCTATACTATTACGGCCACATCTCCGGTGCCTGCTTAACCCACCCTGCCAGAAAATCCAGTGTCAGTACTTTGTTGGGAGAGGGGAGTTCTTTGCCCCACCTGGAAACAAAGAAACTGCCGCCCAAGCAGAGAGCCACAGTCACAAAAAAAGATTTATACTTACAACTTTGGGCAGGTCCAAGCCACTTTCCTGGCCAGGAGCCCCTTGGTGGGGTTCATTTGCACCCTTTAGGCATACATGGCCCTAGCCCTGCTCCTTCAAAGCAGGAAACCATGTTTAGGGCAGATGGAGGTTCCATCGCAGACAACACCCCCCTCAAAACTATGAACGGAGGCCAGGACCTGGCGTATTTAGGTCAAGGCCTATTTCCCAGATCTTCCGCTGCACTCCTTCTGGAATTTCGGCAGGAGTGCCATAGAAGGCCCGTACATTTTTGGGACCCACATGTTTGATGCGTCCCAATAGGTCACTCCACTACTGACATATCCTTATTTTAAGTGTACAACAAAAAAACAATTTGAGAAAAAAATGCTGGCATGAATCTCTCTATTTTGTCTCAAGATGCAAGTGATGGAATGTTAAAGAGGCAATCTCACTAGGATTGTCTCTTTGAAAAAAAGTTACAAAGAAATTTAATTAAATTTGAAATCCTTTTGTTTTTCTTTGTCTTTTCAAAGATATATTTATTTAGATTAAGCATTAATAACTTAGAGGAATTACCAATGCCTGTCAAGGTGAAGTACATATTAATATAGCCGGGACAAAACTTTGGTCTAGTATGCTGGAACAGGAAATGCAACATAACAGAATGGTGGATTGCAAGTTCAGTCTGCACACTTATCTGAAGACTTGATCTCAGCCATTCCGCTGCAGGAGATAGAAAGCAGAAGCCAAAGAGAAAAAAAATCAGATGGAGAATCTTCACTAGTTCACTTTCATACATCTAATGTTAGACTGGCTCAGGCACCCATTCCATTTTTTTTGAGCAAGAGGTACCTTGAAGGGACTAACAAGAAATGATTCTGGGGGAATAAGAGGGTAAAATAGTTCAAAAAATAATTACTATTGTCAATAATCTATAGTGCTTTGGCAATCTTTTAATTATAATGTGTATGTCAATTGAGTTCTTTCCCACCGTCAGGCTCTGTAATTCCTTTATTCCAGTCCTCCAAATGACGTTAGGAGCAGAAACACACAGAAAAAGGTACATTAAAAGGAACCATATTTGTTTTAATAATCTACCCTTTCAAAGAGGCACTGATAATTATACACCTACTCCCATCTCTAATGTTATATATTAGTTTGCAGAAATGATCAAATAAGGTGTTATTAATGGTAACTTTTACCAGAAATTGGAGGTAGGAGCCTACTCAGATCTGGAATTTTCCTCTTCCTCTTCAGTGCAATAAGAAAAGGTACCAGGAAGGCAATTAGCTTGAGGTAGGCGATGTTTCCATAGACCTCTGCTTTCCTCTCCAGATACTTCTCAACAAGTCTCTGCTGGAGAATCAGCCTCTGCTGTAGTTTCTGGTAGGCTACTAGATCAATTTCTTCTTCTGTAAGTCTTACTGCATTACTAAGGGTATAAGCTGCATCATAGATGAACAAATTTTGATGCTGCTTAACACAGGTGATGTGAGGGTTGATTTGCAACAAAATGTGATTCACGTGTTGCATAAATAACTGCACCTCCAAACAGCTGTTGGGTTCATATGTTGGATCAGAGTACACATCAGCATTATAGATTCCTTCGAAGTCAGGATCAGTTGAAATATCTATAAGACCTACATTACAAGGAATAAATTCTTTATTAGAAATATTATTTTATTTGGAACATAGAACTGATAGAAATTACAGTACAAAAAGAGGTCATTTAGCCCGTTGTGCAGTAATACATTGTCAGACTTTGTGTTGTTACAAAAAGTAAACCTTTTGGCAATTTATATCATTATACTTGTTCATACTGTAGTTTACGAATAGCTATTCATTTCTACTAAACTTTATATTTAGCTCTCATCTGATTTTTACATGGTATTACCACACATATATCTTAAATTAGAACAGGACTGAAGCATAATATATAGTATGATTAGATGCAGAGTGAAGCTCTCGCCACTCTATCCCAAGCTCACAAGAGTGCCTCTATCACATCAGTGTAACATTTTCAATTTCCCACACCAACCAGCCTGTGGGCTGTTTGAGTGAGATTTTCTATTTAGTGCAAATTGGTGCTGGTTTTTTGCTGTGGATTCTGGGTTGACACTCCCCAAACTCACTTCATATAGCACCCATGCAGCTAGCAGACAAAAGAAAACCATCGGTCTAGGCTGAATTTGAACCTGTGTCCAAGAGATGAAAGGCCAGTGCTTAACCAAATACACCACAAAGTACCTCTACATTTCCTGATTTGAGTTAATTGCACAACTATTTTTTGAGATATCCATAGCAATCAATATTTCCATATTTACCTGCTACACATAATTTAGTATCTCTTGACAAAAATAAATTTGTTGAACAAGTGGAATTTCTCATAAAACTATACCTGCTTTAAGAAATTCAGAAAGTATATCTTTCTTTGCTTTTGGAGTTCCATTGGCATCTATATCCAGACTGGTGCGCCACAATTCTGAAAATCGGTTCCTTTTTTCCCTTGGCATGTAGGCTCCATGCCACAGTGCTTTCATAGTGTAGTCCACGTTTATCAAAATCTGCCCAATTAGAGTATCATGATAAGCTGGTGACAGAAGACATGAGGTACTGCAATCATAGTTGCCATCTAAACAAATAGTTGGAACTTGATTCAGAATATAAATACCCATCACCAATTCCCTCAGAATTTGCTGGACTTCTTTATAATTGAAAGGAGCATTTGGTTCCACTGGAGCTAGAATTACAGCATTGGAATAGCTGAAGTCTTTCATTTGGTTTGAGAGTCCATTGGGGTACTCTATTGGATGGTGAAACTCTTCAGTGGACTGCAGCCAGCTGCAGGAGGCTGTGGTAAGCAATTCCTGTAGATCACTCTGGTTGTATTTGCCAAGGGCAGCATTTGCACTCATTTGCACTGCTACAGCAGCCAAATAGGCCCCTTCACCATTCTCATTGACGTGTTTTAGTTTACCAGAGGAATCCAGATTGGCAAGTCTCTGCTTTCTACCAGCTTCAGCCTACAAAGTATCAGTACAGTTTTAGTGCATTGGTATTAAAACATTTTATTTTCTTATAATTAATCTAGTGTCTGTCTACAGTGAGGCCTGTACATTTCCGAAACCAGTTGTATTGTTATTTACTATTATTAAATTACAATAGACCTTTTTGTGTTTGTGAACAAAAAAAATGATTGGTCATTCTGTATTGTTAAGATAATGATGGCACAACAGCTCCTTCCTTGCATTTGTTTTTACTGTTATACTTACGTCAGAATAGTGTAAAATCTAAACTGGTTATAGGATAAAGATTTGAAAAGTTTATTTATTGTCAATTTTTAAAAAATTGGTAGGTTTATTTATGTTTTCTCCCCTTCCTTTCTCCTGGTACAACTGCCATCTTCGCTCCATTAAGTCCAAGGGGTGCGGACTTGAACATATATGGTGCACAACTGGTTTAACCATTTATCACTAGATTTGGCTGGACCACATCAAGAACTATCTGTCAAAACTACTTACTACTCCACAATCACCCTGGAATGCAAAGATAACCCCAAGCTTCTTTTCCCCACTACCAATCATCTCCTTAAGCCCCTCTCCCCTGCCCGTTACACCCTCACTTCCAACGACAAGTGCGAGGAGCTCATAGACTTCTTTGTCATTAAGACTGACACCATCCATTCAGCTGCCACTGCTGTATCACTCCCTTCCCCTCCAAGCCAAGGTTTCCCCAAGGTTCCCCTGCCCTATCCCTGAACTCACATCTTTCTCTAGATTCTCTCCTAGCTCCCCTCATGCCCTTTCTGAGTTCATCTTGTCCATCGAAGTAAGCTTGGTGAGTTGCTGCACTGCATCCTGTAGAAAGTACATTCTGCAACCAAAATGCATCAGTGGAGGAGGGGTGGATAGTGAGTTAAGTGGTTGGAGCGCGTTCAAGCAGACTGCTATCTTGGATAGTGTCAAGCTTCTTGAGTGTTGCTTGTGACTGCATCCATTCAGGTGAGCAAAGAATATTTCATCACACTCCTTACATGAGCCTCATAGATGGTGAAGAAGTTTTGAGGGGTCCTGGTTGAGTCCCTGCCCTGCTTATAGCCACAATGTTGATATGGCTGATCTACTTACGCTTCTGGTCTGTGGTGACCTCCAAGATGTTGAGGGATTCAGCACTGGTAGTGCCGCTGTGAGCCAGATAGAGGTGGTTGGGCTTTTTGTTGTTGGAACTGTCATTGTCTAGCACTTACGCAGCATAATTACTATCTGGCACATCATCCCAAGCCTGGATGCTGTTTACGTCCAGCTGTAGGCCAGCATATGCTACTTCTGATGAATGGTCATTGACCTGAAGCGTTAACTCTGTTTCTCTCTCCACAGATGTTGCCTGACCTGCTGAATATTTCCAGCATTTTCAGTTTTTATTTCTGATTTCCAGCACCTGAAGTATTTTGCTTCTGCTACTTCATTATAGGAGAAGTGACATTACACAATAGAGGGTAACATTACTGTGGAGACAAGACTGTCTTTGAAAGGACTGTGAGATGGTCGGTCCTACCAATGCAATCATGGACAGACTGGTCTGTGACAGGCAAGTTAGTGAGGAAAAGGTCAAGCGGGTGACTCCTCGTCACCAGCCGCAAGCCAAATCTGGCAACTATGTCAGGACTTCACCAGCTTGGTAAGTGGTGGTTCTACCATGCCACTCTTGGTGGTGGACATTCTCCACCCATAGTACATTCTGTGCTCTTGATTCACTCAGTGCCTCCTCAACATGGAGGAGTACAGATTTGGGGGAAGCAAGAGCAAATTAGGTTAATGAAGCAAAAATGTTAAATATGTTCTCACACTGATCTCCATTTGTATTAATAACACCAATATTAATACATGAGCATATTGTGATCACCCTATGTCCTTAATCTTTTGTACATGTTCAGTAAAGCACAATGAAGTGAGACAAATACAAATAAATAGGAAGTGTGACTGCATGTACTGCCAGCAATCATTCCACCACAAAAATAGAGGCCACATAGGAAAAGGAAGGCAAAGAAGACTGCTTTTTTCTTGGAGATTTAACAGAAAATAGAAAAAGAAACAAAAGAGATAAAAAGCCAAGAAACTTAGCCAAAAGGGGGTGATTTGAGGCACGACTGATACATGTTCCTGGATGTAACATCAAGTTTTGGGATCGATTAAGCTGGTCTCAAGAGGGGAATGGGATGTATCTATTTAAAGGAAAACTACAGCTTTCAATGTTTCCTGAGTATGTTTGCACTTCATAAATAGCAAAAAAAAAGACTGCACATATTAAACTACTAATTCTGCATTTAAAAACAAAACTAAGTATAAGGAAAATTAATAGTGTCCTTTGTTACACTATATATATCAACTAAGACAGTTCAAAATATCAGCACATATAAAAGTTTAAAATTTGGCTGCATGGAAAAACCATCCTTTCATTAACACAATGAACCAGCAAGTTTCTCAAACTGCACAGAATCATATTCAAATATAATTTCTTGCATATTATTTATTGTATACTACAATTAGTACATACCATTGAAGTTTATGTCCGATGGCACTCTGATCTATATGTTCTTGGAGTTGGAACATGAAATCCTTGCTGTGTTCTGCATGCACAATGTATCAAGTTAGATCAGTTAATATGGTACAACAGCAGCACTCAGAAGATTACAAATTCTGACTGTATTTGTGTCCAAATATGTAGATAAATGAAAGAAAACAGCTTTGTCCATACACAGTACTCATAAAGCTGAAAGTGGCATGGCTGCTGTTGAAGATAACATGAGCATTGCTGAAGATGGCCCGAGCTCGGCTGCTACAATGCTCTTGAAATTAGTGCTCTTGGAATAGGCACTGGTGTTGTTGGAGCTACTGCTGAAGCTGAGGTTGGGAGAGTGCAGTTGAGGTTGATAAAGTGTTGCTGTGGGAGATAGAGTTCTGCTCAGGGTAGAGAATTGGTGCAGTTGGTAGAGTGTTGCTGAAGTTGGCAGACTGCCACTGAGGTTGGTAGAGTGTCACTTAGATTGGTGGAGTTCTGCTGAAGATGGTAGAGTGTCAAAGGTTAGTACGATTATACTGAAGTTAGTAGAGTGTCACAGGTTAGTATAGTTATTCTAAAGTTGGTAGACTGTCACAGGTTAGTATAGTTATTCTGAAGTTGGTAGACTGTCACAGGTTAGTATAGTTATTCTGAAGTTGGTAGAGTGTCACAGGTTAGTATAGTTATTCTGAAGTTGGTAGAGTGTCACAGGTTAGTACGATTATACTGAAGTTGGTAGAGTGTCACAGATTAGTACGATTATACTGAAGTTGGTAGAGTGTCACAGGTTAGTACGATTATACTGAAGTTGGTAGAGTGTCACAGGTTAGTATAGTTATTCTGAAGTTGGTAGACTGTCACAGGTTAGTATGGTTATTCTGAAGTTGGTAGAGTGTCACAGGTTAGTACGATTATAGTGAAGTTGGTAGAGTGTCACAGGTTAGTACGATTATACTGAAGTTGGGAGAGTGTCTCAGGTTAGTATAGTTATTCTGAAGTTGGTAGACTGTCACAGGTTAGTACGATTATACTGAAGTTGGTAGAGTGTCACAGGTTAGTATAGTTATTCTGAAGTTGGTAGAGTGTCACTGGTTAGTACGATTATACTGAAGTTGGTAGAGTATCACAGGTTAATATAGTTATTCTGAAGTTAGTAGAGTGTCACAGTTTAGTATAGTTATACTGAAGTTAGTAGAGTGTCACAGGTTAGTATAGTTATTCTGAAGTTAGTAGAGTGTCACAGGTTAGTATAGTTATACTGAAGTTAGTAGAGTGTCACAGGTTAGTATAGTTATTCTGAAGTTAGTAGAGTGTCACAGGTTAGTACGATTATACTGAAGTTGGTAGAGTGTCACAGGTTAGTATAGTTATACTGAAGTTAGTAGAATGTTACAGGTTAGTACGATTATACTGAAGTTGGTAGAGTATCACAGATTAGTATAGTTATACTGAAGTTAGTAGAGTGTCACAGTTTAGTATAGTTATTCTGAAGTTGGTAGAGTGTCACAGGTTAGTATAGTTATTCTGAAGTTGGTAGAGTGTCACAGGTTAGTATAGTTATTCTGAAGTTGTTAGAGTGTCACAGGTTAGTATAGTTATTCTGAAGTTAGTAGAGTGTCACAGGTTAGTACGATTATACTGAAGTTGGTAGAGTATCACAGATTAGTATAGTTATACTGAAGTTAGTAGAGTGTCACAGGTTAGTATAGTTATTCTGAAGTTAGTAGAGTGTCACAGGTTAGTATAGTTTTTCTGAAGTTGGTAGAGTGTCACAGGTTAGTACGATTATACTGAAGTTGGTAGAGTGTCACAGGTTAGTATAGTTATACTGAAGTTGGTAGACTGTCACAGGTTAGTATAGTTATACTGAAGTTAGTAGAGTGTCACGGGTTAGTATAGTTATACTGAAGTTGGTAGAGTGTCACAGGTTAGTATAGTTATTCTGAAGTTGGTAGAGTGTCACAGTTTAGTATAGTTATACTGAAGTTAGTAGAGTGTCACAGGTTAGTATAGTTATTCTGAAGTTAGTAGAGTGTCACAGGTTAGTATAGTTATTCTGAAGTTGGTAGAGTGTCACAGGTTAGTATAGTTATTCTGAAGTTGGTAGTGTGTCACAGGTTAGTATAGTTATTCTGAAGTTGATAGACTGTCACAGGTTAGTACGATTATACTGAAGTTGGTAGAGTGTCACAGTTTAGTATAGTTATACTGAAGTTAGTAGAGTGTCACAGGTTAGTATAGTTATTCTGAAGTTAGTAGAGTGTCACAGGTTAGTATAGTTATACTGAAGTTGGTAGAGTGTCACAGGTTAGTACGATTATACTGAAGTTGGTAGAGTATCACAGATTAGTAAAGTTATTCTGAAGTTAGTAGAGTGTCACAGGTTAGTACGATTATACTGAGGTTGGTAGACTGTCACAGGTTAGTATAGTTATACTGAAGTTGGTAGAGTGTCACAGGTTAGTATAGTTATTCTGAAGTTGGTAGAGTGTCACAGTTTAGTATAGTTATACTGAAGTTAGTAGAGTGTCACAGGTTAGTATAGTTATACTGAAGTTAGTAGAGTGTCACAGGTTAGTATAGTTATTCTGAAGTTAGTAGAGTGTCACAGGTTAGTACGATTATACTGAAGTTGGTAGAGTGTCACAGGTTAGTATAATTATACTGAAGTTAGTAGACTGTTACAGGTTAGTACGATTATACTGAAGTTGGTAGAGTATCACAGATTAGTATAGTTATACTGAAGTTAGTAGAGTGTCACAGTTTAGTATAGTTATTCTGAAGTTGGTAGAGTGTCACAGGTTAGTATAGTTATTCTGAAGTTGGTAGAGTGTCACAGGTTAGTATAGTTATTCTGAAGTTGTTAGAGTGTCACAGGTTAGTATAGTTATTCTGAAGTTAGTAGAGTGTCACAGGTTAGTATAGTTATTCTGAAGTTGGTAGAGTGTCACAGGTTAGTATAGTTATTCTGAAGTTGGTAGTGTGTCACAGGTTAGTATAGTTATTCTGAAGTTGATAGACTGTCACAGGTTAGTACGATTATACTGAAGTTGGTAGAGTATCACAGATTAGTATAGTTATACTGAAGTTAGTAGAGTGTCACAGGTTAGTATAGTTATTCTGAAGTTAGTAGAGTCTCACAGGTTAGTATAGTTTTTCTGAAGTTGGTAGAGTGTCACAGGTTAGTACGATTATACTGAAGTTGGTAGAGTGTCACAGGTTAGTATAGTTATACTGAAGTTGGTAGAGTGTCACAGGTTAGTACGATTATACTGAAGTTGGTAGACTGTCACAGGTTAGTATAGTTATACTGAAGTTAGTAGAGTGTCATGGGTTAGTATAGTTATACTGAAGTTGGTCGAGTGTCACAGGTTAGTATAGTTATTCTGAAGTTGGTAGAGTGTCACAGTTTAGTATAGTTATACTGAAGTTAGTAGAGTGTCACAGGTTAGTATAGTTATTCTGAAGTTAGTAGAGTGTCACAGGTTAGTATAGTTATTCTGAAGTTGGTAGAGTGTCACAGGTTAGTATAGTTATTCTGAAGTTGGTAGTGTGTCACAGGTTAGTATAGTTATTCTGAAGTTGATAGACTGTCACAGGTTAGTACGATTATACTGAAGTTGGTAGAGTGTCACAGTTTAGTATAGTTATACTGAAGTTAGTAGAGTGTCACAGGTTAGTATAGTTATTCTGAAGTTAGTAGAGTGTCACAGGTTAGTATAGTTATACTGAAGTTGGTAGAGTGTCACAGGTTAGTACGATTATACTGAAGTTGGTAGACTGTCACAGGTTAGTATAGTTATACTGACGTTAGTAGAGTGTCACGGGTTAGTATAGTTATACTGAAGTTGGTAGAGTGTCACAGGTTAGTATAGTTATTCTGAAGTTGGTAGAGTGTCACAGTTTAGTATAGTTATACTGAAGTTAGTAGAGTGTCACAGGTTAGTATAGTTATACTGAAGTTGGTAGAGTGTCACAGGTTAGTATAGTTATTCTGAAGTTGGTAGAGTGTCACAGTTTAGTATAGTTATACTGAAGTTAGTAGAGTGTCACAGGTTAGTATAGTTATTCTGAAGTTAGTAGAGTGTCACAGGTTAGTATAGTTATTCTGAAGTTGGTAGTGTGTCACAGGTTAGTATAGTTATTCTGAAGTTGATAGACTGTCACAGGTTAGTACGATTATACTGAAGTTGGTAGAGTATCACAGATTAGTATAGTTATTCTGAAGTTAGTAGAGTGTCACAGGTTAGTATAGTTATACTGAAGTTGGTAGAGTGTCACAGGTTAGTATAGTTATACTGAAGTTGGTAGAGTGTCACAGGTTAGTACGATTATACTGAAGTTGGTAGACTGTCACAGGTTAGTATAGTTATACTGAAGTTAGTAGAGTGTCACAGGTTAGTACGATTATACTGAAGTTGGTAGAGTATCACAGATTAGTATAGTTATACTGAAGTTAGTAGAGTGTCACAGTTTAGTATAGTTATTCTGAAGTTGGTAGAGTGTCACAGGTTAGTATAGTTATTCTGAAGTTGGTAGAGTGTCACAGGTTAGTATAGTTATTCTGAAGTTGTTAGAGTGTCACAGGTTAGTATAGTTATTCTGAAGTTAGTAGAGTGTCACAGGTTAGTACGATTATACTGAAGTTGGTAGAGTATCACAGATTAGTATAGTTATACTGAAGTTAGTAGAGTGTCACAGGTTAGTATAGTTAATCTGAAGTTAGTAGAGTGTCACAGGTTAGTATAGTTTTTCTGAAGTTGGTAGAGTGTCACAGGTTAGTACGATTATACTGAAGTTGGTAGAGTGTCACAGGTTAGTATAGTTATACTGAAGTTGGTAGAGTGTCACAGGTTAGTACGATTATACTGAAGTTGGTAGACTGTCACAGGTTAGTATAGTTATACTGAAGTTAGTAGAGTGTCACGGGTTAGTATAGTTATACTGAAGTTGGTAGAGTGTCACAGGTTAGTATAGTTATTCTGAAGTTGGTAGAGTGTCACAGTTTAGTATAGTTATACTGAAGTTAGTAGAGTGTCACAGGTTAGTATAGTTATTCTGAAGTTAGTAGAGTGTCACAGGTTAGTATAGTTATTCTGAAGTTGGTAGAGTGTCACAGGTTAGTATAGTTATTCTGAAGTTGGTAGTGTGTCACAGGTTAGTATAGTTATTCTGAAGTTGATAGACTGTCACAGGTTAGTACGATTATACTGAAGTTGGTAGAGTGTCACAGTTTAGTATAGTTATACTGAAGTTAGTAGAGTGTCACAGGTTAGTATAGTTATTCTGAAGTTAGTAGAGTGTCACAGGTTAGTATAGTTATACTGAAGTTGGTAGAGTGTCACAGGTTAGTACGATTATACTGAAGTTGGTAGAGTATCACAGATTAGTATAGTTATTCTGAAGTTAGTAGAGTGTCACAGGTTAGTACGATTATACTGAAGTTGGTAGACTGTCACAGGTTAGTATAGTTATACTGAAGTTAGTAGAGTGTCACGGGTTAGTATAGTTATACTGAAGTTGGTGGAGTGTCACAGGTTAGTATAGTTATTCTGAAGTTGGTTGAGTGTCACAGGTTAGTATAGTTATACTGAAGTTCGTAGAGTGTCACAGGTTAGTATAGTTATTCTGAAGTTAGTAGAGTGTCACAGGTTAGTACGATTATCCTGAAGTTGGTAGAGTGTCACAGGTTAGTATAGTTATACTGAAGTTAGTAGACTGTTACAGGTTAGTACGATTATACTGAAGTTGGTAGAGTATCACAGATTAGTATAGTTATACTGAAGTTAGTAGAGTGTCACAGTTTAGTATAGTTATTCTGAAGTTGGTCGAGTGTCACAGGTTAGTATAGTTATTCTGAAGTTGGTAGAGTGTCACAGGTTAGTATAGTTATTCTGAAGTTGTTAGAGTGTCACAGGTTAGTATAGTTATTCTGAAGTTAGTAGAGTGTCACAGGTTAGTATAGTTATTCTGAAGTTGGTAGAGTGTCACAGGTTAGTATAGTTATTCTGAAGTTAGTAGAGTGTCACAGGTTAGTATAGTTTTTCTGAAGTTGGTAGAGTGTCACAGGTTAGTACGATTATACTGAAGTTGGTAGAGTGTCACAGGTTAGTATAGTTATACTGAAGTTGGTAGAGTGTCACAGGTTAGTACGATTATACTGAAGTTGGTAGACTGTCACAGGTTAGTATAGTTATACTGAAGTTAGTAGAGTGTCATGGGTTAGTATAGTTATTCTGAAGTTGGTAGAGTGTCACAGTTTAGTATAGTTATACTGAAGTTAGTAGAGTGTCACAGGTTAGTACAGTTATTCTGAAGTTAGTAGAGTGTCACAGGTTAGTATAGTTATTCTGAAGTTGGTAGAGTGTCACAGGTTAGTATAGTTATTCTGAAGTTGGTAGTGTGTCACAGGTTAGTATAGTTATTCTGAAGTTGATAGACTGTCACAGGTTAGTACGATTATACTGAAGTTGGTAGAGTGTCACAGTTTAGTATAGTTATACTGAAGTTAGTAGAGTGTCACAGGTTAGTATAGTTATTCTGAAGTTAGTAGAGTGTCACAGGTTAGTATAGTTATACTGAAGTTGGTAGAGTGTCACAGGTTAGTACGATTATACTGAAGTTGGTAGACTGTCACAGGTTAGTATAGTTATACTGAAGTTAGTAGAGTGTCACGGGTTAGTATAGTTATACTGAAGTTGGTAGAGTGTCACAGGTTAGTATAGTTATTCTGAAGTTGGTAGAGTGTCACAGTTTAGTATAGTTATACTGAAGTTAGTAGAGTGTCACAGGTTAGTATAGTTATACTGAAGTTGGTAGAGTGTCACAGGTTAGTATAGTTATTCTGAAGTTGGTAGAGTGTCACAGTTTAGTATAGTTATACTGAAGTTAGTAGAGTGTCACAGGTTAGTATAGTTATTCTGAAGTTAGTAGAGTGTCACAGGTTAGTATAGTTATTCTGAAGTTGGTAGTGTGTCACAGGTTAGTATAGTTATTCTGAAGTTGATAGACTGTCACAGGTTAGTACGATTATACTGAAGTTAGTAGAGTATCACAGATTCGTATAGTTATTCTGAAGTTGGTAGAGTGTCACAGTTTAGTATAGTTATACTGAAGTTAGTAGAGTGTCACAGGTTAGTATAGTTATACTGAAGTTGGTAGAGTGTCACAGGTTAGTATAGTTATTCTGAAGTTGGTAGAGTGTCACAGTTTAGTATAGTTATACTGAAGTTAGTAGAGTGTCACAGGTTAGTATAGTTATTCTGAAGTTGGTAGTGTGTCACAGGTTAGTATAGTTATTCTGAAGTTGATAGACTGTCACAGGTTAGTACGATTATACTGAAGTTGGTAGAGTATCACAGATTAGTATAGTTATTCTGAAGTTAGTAGAGTGTCACAGGTTAGTATAGTTATACTGAAGTTGGTAGAGTGTCACAGGTTAGTATAGTTATACTGAAGTTGGTAGAGTGTCACAGGTTAGTACGATTATACTGAAGTTGGTAGACTGTCACAGGTTAGTATAGTTATACTGAAGTTAGTAGAGTGTCACAGGTTAGTATAGTTATTCTGAAGTTGGTAGAGTGTCACAGGTTAGTACGATTATACTGAAGTTGGTAGAGTATCACAGATTAGTATCGTTATTCTGAAGTTAGTAGAGTGTCACAGGTTAGTACGATTATACTGAAGTTGGTAGACTGTCACAGGTTAGTATAGTTATACTGAAGTTAGTAGAGTGTCACGGGTTAGTATAGTTATACTGAAGTTGGTAGAGTGTCACAGGTTAGTACGATTATACTGAAGTTGGTAGACTGTCACAGGTAAGTATAGTTATACTGAAGTTAGTAGAGTCTCATGGGTTAGTATAGTTATACTGAAGTTGGTAGAGTGTCACAGGTTAGTATAGTTATTCTGAAGTTGGTAGAGTGTCACAGTTTAGTATAGTTATACTGAAGTTAGTAGAGTGTCACAGGTTAGTATAGTTATTCTGAAGTTAGTAGAGTGTCACAGGTTAGTATAGTTATTCTGAAGTTGGTAGAGTGTCACAGGTTAGTATAGTTATTCTGAAGTTGATAGACTGTCACAGGTTAGTACGATTATACTGAAGTTGGTAGAGTGTCACAGTTTAGTATAGTTATACTGAAGTTAGTAGAGTGTCACAGGTTAGTATAGTTATACTGAAGTTGGTAGAGTGTCACAGGTTAGTACGATTATACTGAAGTTGGTAGACTGTCACAGGTTAGTATAGTTATACTGAAGTTAGTAGAGTGTCACGGGTTAGTATAGTTATACTGAAGTTGGTAGAGTGTCACAGGTTAGTATAGTTATTCTGAAGTTGGTAGAGTGTCACAGTTTAGTATAGTTATACTGAAGTTAGTAGAGTGTCACAGGTTAGTATAGTTATTCTGAAGTTAGTAGAGTGTCACAGGTTAGTATAGTTATTCTGAAGTTGGTAGTGTGTCACAGGTTAGTATAGTTATTCTGAAGTTGATAGACTGTCACAGGTTAGTACGATTATACTGAAGTTGGTAGAGTATCACAGATTAGTATAGTTATTCTGAAGTTAGTAGAGTGTCACAGGTTAGTATAGTTATACTGAAGTTGGTAGAGTGTCACAGGTTAGTATAGTTATACTGAAGTTGGTAGAGTGTCACAGGTTAGTACGATTATACTGAAGTTGGTAGACTGTCACAGTTTAGTATAGTTATACTGCAGTTAGTAGAGTGTCACAGGTTAGTACGATTATACTGAAGTTGGTAGAGTGTCACAGTTTAGTATAGTTATACTGAAGTTAGTAGAGTGTCACAGGTTAGTATAGTTATTCTGAAGTTAGTAGAGTGTCACAGGTTAGTACGATTATACTGAAGTTGGTAGAGTGTCACAGTTTAGTATAGTTATACTGAAGTTGGTAGAGTGTCACAGTTTAGTATAGTTATACTGCAGTTAGTAGAGTGTCACAGGTTAGTACAGTTATACTGAAGTTAGTAGAGTGTCACAGGTTAGTACGATTATACTGAAGTTAGTAGAGTGTCACAGTTTAGTATAGTTATTCTGAAGTTGGTAGAGTGTCACAGGTTCGTATAGTTATACTGAAGTTAGTAGAGTGTCACAGGTTAGTACAGTTATACTGAAGTTAGTAGAGTGTCACAGGTTAGTATAGTTATACTGAAGTTAGTACAGTGTCATAGGTTAGTATAGTTATACTGAAGTTAGTACAGTGTCACAGGTTAGTATAGTTATGCTGAAGTTGGTAGAGTGTCAAGAAGGTTGATAAAGTGTCAGTGGAGCTGATAAGAGTGCCGGTGAGACCGATGGTGTTGATGGCCGTACCAGCTCTTGCTTCTCCTTGTCCGTTACTGACGAGCGGAGCGGACCCGCGGAGACCGGACGCCGTCTCCTTGACAACACCGGTCAATGCGGCCGAACGAGTGACCATGAGCCTCTGGGGCCAAGCGGCGGTTTCCGGTTCCTGGCGCGGCGGAGGGTGTCCCGGGGGCACTCGGTGAATCCGGGCTCGAAGGTAAAACTCGGTGCCCGGAATACTGCACCGCATTCAATAGACTTTGAATGGTCTGCGGGGGTGGAGACCGGGAGACACTGACCCCGAGTTCCCGTTTCCAGCCTCCCTCCTGCCGAGAGCTGCTCATTTAGTGGCCGGGCCGAGGAAGATCCTCACTGCCGGTTTCGGCTGTGTGCCGGATGGACGCTCCATTCCCGGTTGTTTTTTGTTGTTGTTTACATGCCATGTTTCCCTGTCCTCGAGTCTTCACTGCTTGCTTGGTCGCAGTTCACTAAACTCCGTTTGCCCTCTGGTATCTCGCCCGACTGACCATTAATCCGTGATCCTTTACATATGTCAGCAGGCTGTTTTACTGTTGCACCGAGTGTACAGCACAGAAACTGGCCATTCGGCCCATCTGGTCTATGCACACGAGACTCTTCTTCATCTAACCCTGATCATAATGACTAACCCTAATGTTGGACCGCCCCGCCCCCTTAAGTTCAGATGCTGAGGCCATTTGTTGTCCTCCTACCACTCAGCTGAGATCAGGTAACTCCGCGTTGACTGGATTTCATCCTGTAGTTGGTCCATCTCTCTCAGCTACTTACAGGACAAACTCACTGAGCCATCGGGGGACCTTGATCTTCCTGTTTGTGACACTGATTGACATCCAAGGCAGTCCCAGATGCCATTCAGTGATGTTAATATAGCCCACATATGTTTGGTGAAGGTGTAAGAGGGAGAGGAAGAAATAGCAACTAAAGTAGAATTGGTTATTTTTAGTGTGGGTGCATTGTTATTTCTATTAAGGTTGCTAGATGGGAAAGCATTTATAATATAAATGTGCATTTTCCTTCTCTGTTAATGCCTACCTTACTGGACCATCCCATGTGGCATCTGTGATACTTCGTTTTCCCATCTAGCCATTTTTCTGGCCTGAGTGAGATTGTCAGTTTGAGCCAAATTAGATTGAGACTGAAAAACTTGTTTCACTTTAGAATTTTATAGCTGTCAGAGAGATACAATTTAATTGCATCTATCTGAGTTGGCTTTCAACTCAGACCCAAAGCAATAGGGACGTACAATCCAGTACTTCATTCCTAGTTATTCTTTGGCATCTGTGTGAAGCACACTTTACCCACTCACAATTAATTAACATCAGAATATTCCTACATTGTTATCATGATCACAAAATGACTGTAGAGCCCTACAGATGGTGATTTCCTTTCACTCTACAAGGACTTGCTTTGATAAGACTTCACTGAGTTACCTTTTGAATGGATGCTCTGCTGTTGAATCTCCTGCTCTCATACCCTGGATTGAAAGTCTGAGAGTTTGGGTAGCTGGCACACGTTCTTACTTTAAAGGATTCCCAAAACATGGCATTTTAATCATATACATTTGCATGGCGTTTGGCTATAAGTGAAAAGTTATTCTAATCTTGTATAGATTAAAGCAATACTGTGTGCAAATTGGAGACTGTAGCTTCAAAAGACATTGTGATATTTTAGTTTCAAAAGGCCACCAAGTTGCAGATGTTATTAGCTGGTGCTTAAGGTTTGCTTGTTGATGTTCATTTGGAGTGACTGGTGCTTTTTGCATAAATTTGTGTAAATTTTAATACTGCTTTTACTTGTGACATAAACTAGATTGCTTTTTGTTCACTGTATGAAAATTTACCTTCCTAAAAACTAGTAAGTTTAAACAGGAGAATGTTCCATGTGGAGAACATTCTCATGATACCTTGGTGTGACCGTTTTGTATTTATTAAGAATCAAATACTGATTGCTTTCTGTGTATTTTAAAAATAACTTTCCAATCTTTATGCTTCTGTTCATTTTAAAGGATACTCCAGGATTAGGTTGTATGATGGCTGCATCCTAGACCTTCAATGTGGATCAAGAGGCCAGTCACACATTGAAAGATTAATTTTTATATTAAATAGACAGAAGGTAAAATGGGACGACAGTATGTAGGACAAGGCCATTATCGAATAAAACCCTGGAGTTCTCCTTTGAGGAAGGAAAATCTGTACATTGTTTAATATGTTGGTAAAATCGCATGACAATGTTTCTCCAGCAGGTTATACTGCACAAGAAAGTATTGATATTATGAAGGCTATTATTCTGGCTGCTGGCTATGGTACAAGGTTGAATCGTGATCTACAGAATGATACCAGTGGAGATTTCAAGCATCTCCATGGCATCCCCAAGCCCCTTCTACCAGTAGGACATCGGGCGCTTATCAGTCATTGGATGGCAGCAATAGACAAGATCAACTCTATTGATTCGGTTTACGTTATTGTATGTCTACATTTTGATCTTTCCTTTAGAAAACTGCACAAGTTAAATTTTCTGACCTGGCTCCAAATGTTCAGCTACAATTCTCCTGGAATCTAAGATTACTGTTTTTGAAAAAAAAGCTTTTCCATTTTATATATTTCACATTGGCATAAATAAGTTTTTGAGTTATAAAACTTGTTGCAATAGTTTTTTTGTTACATTTGATGTTATTTTATTTATTTTTTGCTCTGTGTGCGTGTTGGTGCTGGGATTTTGCATTGTATGTAGTAGATAAGTATATTTAAACTGAACAGAAAAAGGAGCACCAACTGCCAGATTTTTAACACCTCTCTGCCAATAAGAAAAAGCATATAAAGGCCTCCAGTTTAACAGTGCTGCTAACCATGTAGTTTTGATAGTGGATGGTACCAGATCCAGCTTTAAAAAATTGTCAATCAGAAGTGGGAAGGCCTCATGTCTCAGTTCTAGAGTAGTATTGAAATACTGTGTTAGTTTATAGATTTTTTTTTAAAATTTAAAGTTTTTGTCATTATACGATTTTTGACACAGGATTGAAAATGTATGCCCAAATGTCTGTACTCACAATAATTTTGTGCTTAAAAATATATACGAGGGGTGATGGGGAAGAAATGGACTCATCCTTTCTTGTGGTTTGGGTGACTTTTAAACAGTATCACTAATTTAATTCCCAGTAAAGGTCTTTTTCTCATTCGGCTGTCCACAAAGTCTGCAGAAGAAAGCAAATATGCTGGAATTTTTTTGATTTGGGAGGTACAGAATTAAAAATTGAACTTGTGTAGTTTTAATCTATTTTCACTTTTTTACGAAGAAAATTGGTCAATTCAAACTGTCTTTTAAAGCATATAACTAGTGGACACTGCCAAGATATCGCTCTCACAGATATGTTAATAATTGCTAACTAATAATGATCTTTGCAGACAAATGATCTCTACTATGAGAAGTTTGAAGACTGGGCAAAGAAGTTCAGACTAGTTAAAGTCCTAAATGATGGAACGAGAAGTAATGAGGTGAGTGTCCAGCTTAGACCATTAGTGAAAATTACAATTGATCTCTAAACACAGTTAAACTTTGGCTGGTTAACATTTTTTATGTTTAATGAATTTGTAAAAGTTCAGAAAATGTGAATATTAGCAATGTTAGAAGTAAAATTCTTTATTAATAAAAGATCTGTAAGTGCTATTATTCACTTTAGTTTCCAATTTTTATTTCATACCAGTGTACAGATAACACTTAGAACGTTACAAAGCTGTAACGGATCGAGTTGTTCAGATATGATTATAAACCAAGATTGAACCTTCGGCGGTTTATTGATATCATCTGAGCCATCAACCATTACTGCCTTGAAACACATTCCTATATTATTTTACTGATTTGAGTGTTATTTCTTGATGCAAGGATTTGTGGCTGTATCACATGATTTGGTTTAGTTTTACTGTCCTAAATAACTGAATGTTGTAGTTACAAGCTTGTTACTGTATGCTAAAGGAGGATAGCTTTCTTGATTGGAGATAGTCATTGTAATGAAAGGAGCATGCTGACATCTGACATTGGATTGCTTTCAATACTTGTATAGAGCAGCTGTAAGTTTTAAGTTTAAGTACAATTAAAAAAGAATTTTGCTTAAACCTCAACCAAAACTATTGTGCAGGAAACCTTCCAGAGAGAGAGGGAAAGGAGGTAGGAGGGGGTGTCTCTATCTTTATAGAATTTTAATTTATTAACAGCTCTATGTATTTAAAACTTGGGGAATAAAACAGTTTATATTATACTCATTTTACAAATGGAGTTATTTAAACTTAAGTAAAAGCCATAATTCAGTGATCCGAACAGTTAAGAAATTAACTTTTTCTCCCCATAGGAACGGTTGGGTGCTATCGCTTGTCTTCAGCTTGCCATTACTCAGTTTAACATCAATGATCATGTATTGGTCCTAGGCGGGTAAGCAACAATATAAATAGGTAGCAAAGGATATGAGTATAATAGCTGGTCAAGGTTTTAAAACTGCTTAAAATATACAATATTTAAGTTATAGATTGTAAAAAGTTTGTGTATATATAGTAAATTAAAAAATAAACTTTTAAATAGAAAGGATATTCAATTGTACCATTGAATTATTCAGTAGCTTTAAGAAGATTCTCTGTAGCTCATGAGGTAGCAAGCATTAACTGGTAATAGCAGCAGTCTGTAATAAATGATTCGAAGAAAGAATAGAGAATAATTCATCAACCTGCAGTTTCTTTTATATTGCTTCTTCCCAGCTTATCCTTTAAAGGACCTGTCTGGTCTTTATCCCTATGTCGACTATGTGCATAGCTTAAAAATAGCATCCTTTTGGCTGCTATCCACAATCTACTATTCTGTTTCATTATTCATCCTTTTAACTTTGCTTGTTCTAATCCTCCTCGTTGACTTTTAGATGACTTCCAGTGTTCACTACTTTTTGATTCTCTATGTTTTTAAAAATATTTTTGCTTGGCCATTAATTTCAATTTCCTTATTCTCCCATTATGGTCTTGCTACAATTCGCCCTTTCTCAAGCATATGTGTCCTTACCACACCTATCATTTAAATAGTCCTTTAAAAATGCATTTTATTTCAATTTTCCAGATTTTGCTTCTCATTTAATCTATCTGATAACTTTTCATAAAACTCCAGTGTTTTTTCTAAAGTCTGCCAACGTTGTTTTTGGCTGTAGTCTGAATTAGAGTATCAAACTTGAAAAAAATAATTAATCTCATGTAGTTTATACTCAATTTCTTTTGGAAACTTAAAAGTTTTCCTTTTAAGCATACCTATGATTACCTGGGATGAGAACATATATCCTATACATGAAGGGAGACTTGAAAAACTAGAACTGTATTCACCAAAGTAGAGGTGGTTAAGGTGGAGGTGGTGGGGGTCCAATAGAAGTATGGAAAGTTTTGAAGGGTTTGAGAGGATAAATAATGAAAGATTATTTCCACTGGTTGGTGAATTGATGACAAGGAGCATAAATTTAAGATTGATACTAAAAGCATGAGAGGTTAGAAGAAATGTTGTCATGCAAAGTGTTATGCGTATGGAATACTTTGAATGTTGACTCCAAGTCAATCATAATAATCATTTAATTTAAGATTAAATGAAGAGGAAAAATATTAAAGAGTAAGGAGAAAGTACAGGGATTGGATAGCTCTGATGCGGATGTGGCACTACCACAAGAATGTGTTGAATGGCCTCTTGCGCTGAAATTTCCATGATTTCCCTCCCAGGCGATTAAACAATTTACAAAGAGTTCATAACAACAGCAGCTTGCATTTCTATAGAGCTTTAACATAGAAAAATATTATCCCAAGCTGCTTCAGAGGCGTTGTCAAAAATAAATGGATGCCGAGGAGATAGTTAGGTGGTACCAAAAGCTTAGTCAAAGAGATGGGTTTTAAGGATGGCCTTAAAGGAGGAAAGGGAAGTGGAGAGGCAGAAGGATTTAAGGGATGGAACTCCAAAGCATGGGCCCCGGGGGCTAAAGCCACAGCCATCAATGGTGGGGCATGCATAAGAAGCCAAAGTCAGAGGAACGGAGACTTTTGTAAGCGGATGGGAGTTGTAGGGCTGGAGGTTACAGAGATAGGGAGGGAATGGGCCATGAAAGGATTTAAATATGAGGATGAGAATTTTCAATTGGAGGCATTGGCGGACTGGGAGCCAATGCAGGTCAGCAAGGATGGGGTGATGGGTGAGCGGGACTTGTGCGTGTTTACAAAAGGGCAGCAGAGTTTAGGATGAGCTGAAATTTATGGAGGGTGGAGAATGGCAGAATTTTGGAATAGTTGAGTCTGGAGGTGACAAAGGCACACCAGTATATATTGAACCTGCTGTGTTGAAAGGAGTTATGATAACTTATTGTATGTTTTGGCTACCATTTTGACAATATTTATTTTCCTCAGGGACACTCTGTTCTACGAAGACTTCAGCCTCTCTGATGTCCTTGCAAAATTTGCTGAGCTGCAGAAGATTAATTGTGACAGCAGTTTGGTTCTGTCTTACCTTTGCAAAGATGAAGGTCAATCCAAAATGTATTACAAAACTCCTTTCTTTCTTAAACTGATCTTTGGGGTAAACAATCTAACATAACTTTTCCTTTCAGCAGAAACTACAAAGTTTGGCATTTTAGAAATTGATGAAAAGTTCCAAATCACTGCATTTAAAGAAAAACCCAGTTCTACTGAAACAACATCTCGCAGAGCAGTAAGATTTTTACTTTTTCTTAACTGACATTTCTTGATCACATAATGTACCTTTTTCTTTTATAGAAAAAAATCTAATATTGGAACAAGTTATTTCAAAAGCATTACTTCACACTAAAGCAGAGTCTTGTTGTTGAAGTAACTTGTTCTGGTATTTGGTTTCTTTTGGATAAACTTTTTATCACATTATATACTACTTGTATTGAGGAATATTAATCTAAACTAAGAATCTAGTACAATTTTCTGTCTTCCAGTGCCCATGTTTCTATATATACTCAAAAAATACAGTTCCTTTGATTGAAACATTTCTTCAAGAAAAGCAGGTAAGGGTTTGTTGGTATTGAGTTACATTAAACTCTGCTTTTTTAGAAAAAAGCCTAACTAGATTATCAGGAAATGTTACAACTGGATCAGGACTTCAAACATTAGGAAATATTAGCAAATGAATGAATAATTGTACCATGGCCCATTTAGTTATTAATTCAGCATTTAAACATTTTATGCAAACGATCATTTTCTACATTATCCTACTGTCTCCTGTGTAGGATTTAGTAGTGGATTGATTATGTATACATTTGATCAGTATCTTGTATTTAAATGTTCTGCTTTAATTTGGAATTCTGTACCATGGACTGCATTTTGATATAGAAACAAAGAACTTGCATTATATAGCATCTTTCATATACACAGCATGTCCCAAACGCTTCACAGCCAATGAATTATTTTTGAAATGTAGTCACTCTTGTGATACAGGTAGGGTAGACTATTTTGGAATTACATGCTTGGATAGAATGTGCTGCAAACTGCTTGTCGATTTAGCATACTGGTGGCACCTACATGAATTTGTCCAACTGACCCAAAAGTTCCAATGTACTATTTTCCTTTCACCCACTTTACAGATTTGATCCATATGTATAATTTCTTGACAAGATATTAAAATTTAGTGTTTATTTCAGCAGCTTATATAAATTTTGTTTCAAAGAAGGGTTTTATTTTTGATAGAATTCACCTTTGGAAGAGAAGGACGCACCCGGAAACTTCTTATGTTGGGTCTACTCAAGGTGAGAGTGTTTCAAGGAACTAACATTTTACTTTTAATTTTCTGCTATATACTATTTATTTTCTTTTTGTATTGCAGGAAACCAGTGTTTGTTCATAATGCATCTGGCCGATTTGATGTTGGAAATCTTCCATCTTATGTTGACTGTATTAAATATTTCCAGAAATGTCTAGATACATAATCTGATTGGAAAGTTACTAGTCATTCAGATCAATTTTAAAACAAAGCTGTGGTGAACAGGCTTTGTACAGTATCTGTACACATTTCCTTTTTGTTAATGCTTTCTAAGATGAGCTGGATAATGGTGAAAACAAAGGAAAACCTCTGGAACCATGCATTTAATTCCCAATACCTGACAGAGATATGTTCTGAATTACTGTTTAAAAACAAATTTCATATCCTACTATGGTAAGATTGAGTATATACTAACCAGAAATGCACAGCAGTAGACTTCTCATCCTGCTTAAATTGAAACTGTAATGTATTTTGTTTGGTAGATCAGTGATAGTACAACTAACAATAAATTAGGGCATCTCATTACTAAGGTAATGTCCCCATGAAAGTTCAGGTACAACATGGTCCTACAAGAAATACTTATTCTTTTTGAATGATGCAGCCACAAGAGGTTTGGAATTTAAATCATTTATATGGTAGTCTCTTTAGAGAATACGCTAAAATGGTGAAGGCAGATTATCCTGCATTTGCTGTTCAGAGTTACAGTGCTCATATGCATCATATGGGGAGAGCAGTACAGTGGAATTAGTTTGTATTGCTCTAGCAAAGGGTCCACAGACACGATGGATTGAATGGTCTTTTTCTATACTGTAAATTTCTAACAGTTATAAGGATGTCACAGTTGTGTTATAACAATATATAAATTTGAAAAAAAACTTGGCTTTTTTAAAGTTACTATTATGAAACTTGAATTGCAGAGATAACATTTTGGCACTGATTTCATGCTTGTGTGACATCAGTGGTAGTATTTTAAAAATTAAAATTCACTCTATACTTATTTGTAAATTCTTCAAGCTAAATTGATTGGAGGAATTCTGGAATTGAGGTTCATTAAGTCATATCAACAAAGTTCATTTTCTTTCTAATTTTAAATAATCATTTGTATCAAACAAACAAAGTAGATTTGGAATTTGAATCTTTGTTGGAAATAAATTATATTTCTGAAATATAATTTTTGGTGCTTGACTACTTGTAACTATTGAAATACATTTTACCACTATTTAGCATGCAGAGTAGTACAATGCAGTGGGGAAGTGCATTTAGTGTTTCAGGTATGCATAACATGTATGGGCCAGCCTCATTAAGTTTCATGCAAAAATACTTAGAGCAGATAGAATCGTAATGCAGTATTTGTGCTGTCTTTGCTCTTTTTTTCTTTCAATGTCCATCTGGATTTGAAGCAAGAGAAGAAGTAGGAGATTCCATAGTTAGGGAAGCAGATAGGTGTTTCTGTGGCCGCAGGCGTGATTCCAGGATGGTATGTTTCCTCCCTGGTGTCAGGGTCATGGATGTCACTGAGCGATTGCAGAACATTCTGAGGGGGGAGGGTGAACAGCCAGAGGTTGTGGTCCATATCGGGACCAACAACATAGGTAGAAAGAGGGATGAGGTCCTGCAGGCAGAGCTTAAGAAGTTAGGAAAAAGATTAAAAAGCAGGACCTCAAAGGTAGTAATCTCCGGATTACTCCCAGTGCCACGTGCTAGTGAGAATGGAAATAGGAGGATAGAGCAGATGAAAGCGTGGTTGCAAAGGTGGTGCAAGGGGGAGGGATTTAGATTCCTGGGGCATTGGGACCGGTTCTGGGGGAGGTGGGACCTATACAAGCCGGACAAGTTGCACCTCAACAGGGCCGGGACCAATATCCTTGTGGGGAGGTTTGCTAGTGCTGTCGGGGAGGGTTTAAACTCGCTTGGCAGGGGGATGGGAACCTGAGTGTGGATTCAGATGGGATAAAGTCAGAACTGGAAATGGAAGGCAGAAAATTAGTGAGTGAGTCTGGAAGGCAGAGGGAACGAAGGTTAGAAAATAAACAACAGAGGAGTTTGGCAGTCCTTAAATGTATTTATCTCAATGCAAGGAGTATAGGAAATAATAGGATGAGCTGAAGGCACAGATAGACAGGTGGTAGTATGATATCTTAACTATTACAGAAACATGGCTTAAAGAGGGGCAGGACTGGCAGCTCAACGTCCCTGGTTACAGGGTTTTCAGACGCAGTAGAGAGGATAGAATCATAGAAGTTTACAACATGGAAACAGGCCCTTCGGCCCAACATGTCCATGTCGCCCAGTTTATACCACTAAGCTAGTCCCAATTGCCTGCACTTGGCCCATATCCCTCTATACCCATTTTACCCATGTAACTGTCCAAATGCTTTTTAAAAGACAAAATTGTACCCGCCTCTACTACTGCCTCTGGCAGCTCGTTCCAGACACTCACCACCCTTTGAGTGAAAAAATTGCCCCTCTGGACCCTTTTGTATCTCTCCCCTCTCACCTTAAATCTATGCTCCCTCGTTATAGACCCCCCTACCTTTGGGAAAAGATTTTGACTATCTACCTTATCTATGCCCCTCATTATTTTATAGACTTCTATAAGATCACCCCTAAACCTCCTACTCTCCAGGGAAAAAAGTCTCAGTCTATCCAACCTCTCCCTATAAGTCAAACCATCAAGTCCCGGTAGCATCCTAGTAAATCTTTTCTGCACTCTTTCTAGTTTAATAATATCCTTTCTATAATAGGGTGACCAGAACTGTACACAGTATTCCAAGTGTGGCCTTACTAATGTCTTGTACAACTTCAACAAGACATCCCAACTCCTGTATTCAATGTTCTGACCAATGAAACCAAGCATGCTGAATGCCTTCTTCACCACCCTATCCACCTGTGACTCCACTTTCAAGGAGCTATGAACCTGTACTCCTAGATCTCTTTGTTTTATAACTCTCCCCAACGCCCTACCATTATGGAGTAGGTCCTGGCCCGATTCGATCTACCAAAATGCATCACCTCACATTTATCTAAATTAAACTCCATCTGCCATTCATCGGCCCACTGGCCCAATTTATCAAGATCCCGTTGCAATCCTAGATAACCTTCTTCACTGTCCACAATGCCACCAATCTTGGTGTCATCTGCAAACTTACTAACCATGCTTCCTAAATTCTCATCCAAATCATTAATATAAATAACAAATAACAGCGGACCCAGCACCGATCCCTGAGGCACACCGCTGGTCACAGGCCTCCAGTTTGAAAAACAACCCTCTACAACCACCCTCTGTCTTCTGTCGTCAATCCAATTTTGTATCCAATTGGCTACCTCACCTTGGATCCCATGAGATTTAACCTTACGTAACAACCTACCATGTGGTACCTTGTCAAATGCTTTGCTGAAGTCCATGTAGACCACGTCTACTGCACAGCCCTCATCTATCTTCTTGGTTACCCCTTCAAAAAACTCAATCAAATTCGTGAGACATGATTTTCCTCTCACAAAACCATGCTGACTGTTCCTAATCAGTCCCTGCCTCTCCAAATGCCTGTAGATCCTCTCTCAGAATACCCTCTAACAACTTACCCACTACAGTTCCCAGGCTTTTCCCTGCTGCCCTTCTTAAACAAAGGCACAACATTTGCTACCCTCCAATCTTCAGGCACCTCACCTGTAGCGGTGGATGATTCAAATATCTCTGCTAGGGGACCCGCAATTTCCTCCCTAACCTCCCATGACGTCCTGGGATACATTTCATCAGGTCACGGAGATTTATCTACCTTGATGCGCGTTAAGACTTCCAGCACCTCCCTCTCTGTAATATGTACACTCCTCAAGACATCACTATTTATTTCCCCAAGTTCCCTAACATCCATGCCTTTCTCAACCATAAATACCGATGTGAAATATTCATTTAGGATCTCACCCATCTCTTGTGGTTCCGCACATAGATGACCTTGTTGATCCTTAAGAGGCCCTACTCTCTCCCTAGTTACTCTTTTGCCCTTTATGTATTTGTAGAAGCTCTTTGGATTCTCCTTTGCCTTATCTGCCAAAGCAATCTCATGTCCCCTTTTTGCCCTCCTGATTTCTCTCTTAACTCTACTCCGGCAATCTCTATACTCTTCAAGGGATCCACTTGATCCCAGCTGCCTATGCATGTCATATGCCTCCTTCTTCTTTTTGACTAGGGCCTCAATCTCCCGAGTCATCCAAGGTTCCCTACTTCTACCAGCCTTGCCCTTCACTTTATAAGGAATGTGCTTACCCTGAACCCTGGTTAACAGACTTTTGAAAGCCTCCCACTTACCAGACATCCCTTTGCCTGCCAACAGACTCTCCCAATCAACTTCTGAAAGTTCCTGTCTAATACCATCAAAATTGGCCTTTCCCCAATTTAGAATTTTAACTTTTGGGCCAGACCTATCATTCTCCATAGCTATCTTAAAACTAATGGAATTATGATCACTGGTCCCAAAGTGATCCCTCACTAACACTTCTGTCACCTGCCCTTCCTTATTTCCCAAGAGGAGGTCAAGTTTTGCCCCCTCTCTAGTCGGGCCATCCACATACTGAATGAGAAATTCCTCCTGAATACACTCAACAAATTTCTCTCCATCCAAGCCCCTAATGCTATGGCTGTCCCAGTCAATGTTGCGAAAGTTAAAGTCCCCTACTATTACCACCCTATTTTTCTTGCAGCTGTCTGTAATCTCCTTACATGTTTGCTCCTCAATTTCCCGTTGACTATTTGGGGGTCTGTAGTACAATCCTATCAAAGTGATCTCTCCCTTCTTATTTTTCAGTTCTACCCATATAGACTCAGTGGGCGAACCCTCGGATATATCCCCTCTCACTACTGCCGTGATGTTCTCCCTAATCAAGAACGCAACTCCCCCTCCTCTCTTACCTCCTGCTCTATCTTTCCTATAGCATCTGTACCCTGGAACATTGAGCTGCCAGTCCTGCCCCTCCCTTAGCCATGTTTCAGTAATAGCTATAACATCCCAGTCCCATGTACCCATCCATGCCCTGAGTTCATCTGCCTTGCCCATCAGACTTCTTGCATTGAAATAAATGCAGTTTAATCTCGACTTCCCTTGGTCTTTGCCCTGCTTTCTCAGACCATCTGTCCGGTCATGTTTTGTACACTCTCCCTTACTGCCTTTTGTTTCTGTCACCACTTTACTTCCCACTGACTTCCTGCATCGGTTCCCATCCCCCTGCCACATTAGTTTAAACCCTCCCCAACAGCACTAGCAAACACTCCCCCTAGGACATTGGTTCCAGTCCTGCCCAGATGCAGACCGTCCAATTTGTACTGGTCCCACCTCCCCCAGAACCGGTTCCAATGGCCCAGGAATTTGAATCCCTCCCTCTTGCACCATCTCTCAAGCCACGTATTCATCCTAGCTATCCTGTCATTCCTACTCTGACCAGCCCGTGGCACCGGTATCAATCCTGAGATTACTACCTTTGAGGTCCTACTTTTTAGTTTAACTCCTAACTCCCTAAATTCAGCTTGTAGGACCTCATCCCGTTTTTTACCTATATCGTTGGTACCTATATGCACCACGACAACTGGCTGTTCACCCTCCTCCTCCAGAATGTCCTGCAGCCGCTCCGAGACATCCCTGACCCTTGCACCAGGGAGGCAACATACCATCCTGGAGTCTCGGTTGCGTCCGCAGAAACGCCTGTCTATTTCCCCTTACAATCGAGTCCCCTATCACTATAGCTCTGCCACTCTTTTTCCTGCCCTCCTGTGCAGCAGAGCCAGCCACGGTGCCATGAACCTGGCCGCTGTCACCTTCCCCTGGTGAGCCATCTCCCCCAACAGCATCCAAAACGGTATACCTGTTTGAGAGGGGGATGGCCACAGGGGACCCCTGCACTACCTGCCTGCACCTCTTACTCTGCCTGGTGGTCACCCATTCACTTCCTGCCTGTACACCCTTTACCTGCGGTGTGACCAACTCGCTAAACGTGCTATCCACGAGTTTCTCTGCATCGCGGATGCTCCAGTGAATCCACCCGCAGCTCCAGCTCCGAGATACGATCGGTCAGTAGCTGCAGGTGGACACACTTCCTGCACACATGGTCGGCAGGGACACTGGTAGTGTCCATGACTTCCCACATCTTGCATGAGGGGCATATCACGGGTGCGAGGTCTGCTGCCATGACTTGCCTTAGCTTAGTTCCCCTTTTAAATTATGTTGAAATTAGAAAATGTTAACTATACTAGGGACCTAGGTTCACTAAAAAAAAACACTACCTGCTATAAAACCTGCAGACCTTCCCTTTCTTATTACTTTACTTACAGTAAAATGGTAGAAATACTCACCTGAACCTACTCACCACTCAGCTGCCTCCCCTGTGCCGTGTCACTTTCTGACTGGTGACGTCACCCCGAACTCTGCCGCTCCTCTCAGCCCCTTCTCCCGCTCTTTATCTGCTCCTCTCAGCCCCTTCTCCCGCGCTTTATCTGCTCCTCTCAGCCGCTTCTCCCGCGCTTTATCTGCTCCTCTCAGCCGCTTCTCCCACTCTTTATGTGCTCCTCTCAGCCCCTTCTCCCGCGCTTTATCTGCTCCTCTCAGCCCCTTCTCCCGCGCTTTATCTGCTCCTCTCAGCCCCTTCTCCCGCGCTTTATCTGCTCTTCTCAGCCCCTTCTCCCGCTCTTTATCTGCTCTTCTCAGCCGCTTCTCCCGCTCTTTATCTGCTCCTCTCAGCCGCTTCTCCCGCGCTTTATCTGCTCCTCTCAGCCGCTTCTCCCGCGCTTTATCTGCTCCTCTCAGCCGCTTCTCCCGCGCTTTATCTGCTCCTCTCAGCCCCTTCTCCCGCGCTTTATCTGCTCCTCTCAGCCGCTTCTCCCGCGCTTTATCTGCTCCTCTCAGCCGCTTCTCCCACTCTTTATGTGCTCCTCTCAGCCCCTTCTCCCGCGCTTTATCTGCTCCTCTCAGCCCCTTCTCCCGCGCTTTATCTGCTCCTCTCAGCCCCTTCTCCCGCGCTTTATCTGCTCCTCTCAGCCGCTTCTCCCGCGCTTTATCTGCTCTTCTCAGCCCCTTCCCCCGCTCTTTATCTGCTCTTCTCAGCCGCTTCTCCCGCTCTTTATCTGCTCCTCTCAGCCCCTTCTCCCGCGCTTTATCTGCTCCTCTCAGCCGCTTCTCCCGCGCTTTATCTGCTCCTCTCAGCCGCTTCTCCCGCGCTTTATCTGCTCTTCTCAGCCGCTTCTCCCGCTCTTTATCTGCTCCTCTCAGCCGCTTCTCCCGCGCTTTATCTGCTCTTCTCAGCCCCTTCTCCCGCTCTTTATCTGCTCCTCTCAGCCCCTTCTCCCGCGCTTTATCTGCTCCTCTCAGCCCCTTCTCCCGCGCTTTATCTGCTCCTCTCAGCCGCTTCTCCCGTGCTTTATCTGCTCTTCTCAGCCCCTTCTCCCGCTCTTTATCTGCTTCTCTCAGCCCCTTCTCCCACGCTTTATCTGCTCCTCTCAGCCCCTTCTCCCGCGCTTTATCTGCTCCTCTCAGCTGCTTCTCCCGCTCTTAAAAAAGGAGGGGAGGGGGGTGGCAATTTTGGTTAAAGAAACAATTACTGTTGTGAGGAGGGATGATATTTTAGAAGGAGCATCAAGTGAGGCCTTATGGGTTGAGCTAAAGAACAAAAAAGGGGCAGTCACACTACTGGGAGTGTACTATAGACCCCCAAACAGTCAGAGGGAGATAGAGGAGCAAATATGTAGGCAAATTTCTGAGAAGTGCAAAAACAATCAGGCAGTAATAGGGGATTTCAACTACCCTAATATTAACTGGGATACAAACAGTGTGAATGGTATAGAGGGCACAGAATTCTTAAATTGCATACAGGAGAATTTTTTTAGCCAGTATATAGCAAACCCAGCGAGACTTGCAATGAGGGGGGGCAATTCTGGATTTAGTTCTAGGAAATGAAAAGGGGCAGGTGGAAGAAGTAGCAGTGGGGAGAGCATTTTGGTGGTAGTGATCATAATAAAGTTAGTTTTAGCATAGTTATGGAAAAGGACAAAGGCAGAGCAGGAGTTAAAGTTTTCAATTGGGGAAAGGCCAATTTTATTAAAAAGTGATTTAGCAGAAATAAACTGGAAACAGCTACTTGAAGGTAAATCAGTGTCAAGAGCAGAGGGAGACATTCAAAGGGTTGATTCAAGGGGTTCAGGGTAAACATGTTCCCACAAAGAAAAAGGGAGGGGCTGCTAAATCTAGAGCCCCCTGGATGTCAAGAAGCACTCAGGGTAAGATAAGGCAGAAAAAGGAAGCCTATGATAGACGCCGGGAACTCAATATTACGGAAAGCTTAGAGAAGTATACAAAGTGCAGGGGTGAAATTAAAAGGGAAATGAGGGAAGCAAAGAGAGGGCATGAAAAATACTAGCAGGTAAAATCAAAGAAAACCCAAAGATGTTTTATAAATACATTAAGAGCAAGAGGATAACTAAGGAAAGAGTAGGGCCTATTAGAGACCAAAAAGGTAAACTATGTGTGGAGGTGGAAGATGTGGGTATGGTTCTTAATGAATACTTTGCATCTGTCTTCACAAAGGAGAGGGATGACGCAGGGATTGAAGTTAAGGAGGAGGAGGAGGAGTGTGAAATATTGGATGGGATAAACATAGTGAAAGAGGAAGTATTAAGGGGATTAGCATCTTTGAAAGTGGATAAATTACCAGGGCCGGATGAAATGTTAAAAGAAACCAGGGAGGAAGTAGCGGAGGCTTTAACAATTATTTTCCAAACTTCACTGGACATAGGCGTAGTGCCAGAGGATTGGAGGACTGCTAACGTTGTACCGTTGTTTAAAAAGGGAGCGAAGGATTGACCGAGTAATTACAGGCCAGTCAACCTAACCTCGGTGGTGGGCAAATTATTGGAATCAATTCTGAGGGACAGGATGAACTGTCACTTAGAAAGGCACAGACTAATCAAGGACAGTCAGCACGGAATTGTTAAGGGGAGGTTGTGTTTAACTAACTTGATTGAATTTTTCGAGGAGGTGACAAGGAGGATTGATGAGCGTAGCGCAATTGATGCAGTCTACGTGGATTTTAGCAAGGCTTTTGACAAGGTCCCACATGGCAGATTGATCAAAAAAGTAAAGGCCCATGGGATCCAAGGGAATGTGGCAAATTGGATCCAAAATTGGCTCAGTGGCAGGAAGCAAAGGGTAATGGTCGAATGGTGTTTTTGCGACTGGAAGGCTGTTTCCAGTGGGGTGCCGTAGAGCTCGGTACTAGGTCCTTTGTTTTTTTGTGGTATACATTAACGATTTGGACTTAAAAGGGGGCATGATTAAGAAATTTGTGGATGGCACAAAGATAGGTCGTGTGGTTGATGTGAGGAGGAAAGCTGTAGACTGCAGGAAGGTATCAATGGACTGGTCAGATGGGCAGAAAAGTGGCAAATGGAGTTCAATCCGGAGAAGTGTGAGATAATGCATTTGGGGAGAGCAAACAAGGCAAGGGAATACACAATAAATGGGAGGATACTGAGAGTTGTAGAGGAAGTGAGGGACCTTGGAGTTCATGTCCACAGATCCCTGAAGGTAGCAGGCCAGGTAGATAAGGTGGTTAAGAAGGCATATGGAATGCTTTCCTTTTATTAGCTGAGGCATAGAATATAAAAGCAGGGATGTTATGCTCGAACTGTATAAAACACTAGTTAGGCCACAGCTTGAGTACTGTGCACAGTTCTGGTCACATTACAGAAAGGATGTAACTGCACTAGAGAGGGTGCACAGGAGCTTTATAAGGATGTTGCCAGGACTGGAGAATTTTAGCTATGATGACACATTGGATAGACTGGGGTTGTTTTCCTTGGAACAGAGGAGGCTGAGGGGTGATTTTATTGAGGTGTACAAAATTATGAGGGGCCTAGATAGAGTGGATAGGAAGGACCTATTTCCCTTAGCGGAGGGGTCAATAACCAGGGGGCATCGATTTAAAGTGATTGGTAGAAGGATTAGAGTGGAAATGAGGAAAATGTTTTTCACCCAGAGGGTGGTGGGGGTCTGGAACTCACTGCCTGAGAGGGTGGTGGAGGCAGAAACCCTCAACTCATTTAAAAAAAAATACTTGGATGTGCACCTGAAGAGCTGTGACCTGCAGGGCCACGGACCAAATGCGGGAAAGTGGGATTAGGCTGGGTGCCTTGTTTCTCAGCCGGCGTGGACACGATGGGCCAAATGGCCTTCTTCTGTGCCATAAATTTTCTATGATTCTAACAGAAACTTGTGTGCAGGAGATCTTAGTGACAGAAATTTTGTATCTTTATTTTTCTCAATGTTTACAATACATTTTTAGGTGCAGTGTTGCTATTATCACTGATATATTCCACATTTTTCTTAATACAATTTAATTATTTTAGAAAAATCACAACAGTCCAAGCAGCAAGAAGCCTAGTAATTCATACTTTCAGTCCCTTTACTACAGACAACTTATAATGTCAATACTCTATTGACTATATTACCTACCTGCAGATCATTTATCTTTATTACCAGAAGTAAAACCAGTCTTTACTGAAAATACTTTTCTTGTATCTAAAGAGTAACGTGCACTATTCAAATATTCCATCTTAATATCAAGTTGACATAATAGAAGTGAGTCCACAATACTGCGCTTCCATTGCTTGACAGAAGTGAGGCTTGAAGGATCGAGGTTACAATGTTGTAGCCCTACCTCTGATCTGTGCTCTCTTTGAATGCTATTTCCCTGCTGGGATTGTGGAATTAGACGTATTGATAAAGTCCCACTTAAGAGGTTAGTGTGCAAAATTAAAGCACATGGGATTGGGGGTAATATACTGGCATGGATTGAAAATTGGTTAACAGACAGGAAACAGAGTAGGAATTAATGGGTCTTTTTCAGGGTGGCAGGCAGTGACTAGTGGGGTACCGCAGGGATCCGTGCTTGGGCCCCAACTATTCACATTATATATCAATGATTTGGATGAGGGAACCAAATGTAATATTTCCAAGTTTGCTGATGACACAAAACTAGGTGGGATTGTGAATTGCGAGGAGGATGCAAAGAGGCTTCAAGGCAATTTAGACAAGTTGAGTGAGTGGACAAATACATGGCAGATGCAGTACAATGTGGATAAATGTGAAGTTATCCACTTCGGAAGGATAAACAGAAAGGCAGAGTATTATTTAAATAGTGATAGATTGGGAAATGTTGATGTATAAAGGGACCTGGGTGTCCTTGTACACCAGTCACTGAAAGCTAACATGCAAGTGCAGCAAGCAGTTAGAAAGGCAAATGGTATGTTGGCCTTCGTTGCAAGAGGATTTGAGTACAGGAGCAAGGATGTCTTGCTGCAGTTATACAGGGCCTTGGTGAGACCACACCTGGAGAATTGTGTGCAGTTTTGGTCTCCTTACCTAAGAACAGATATACTTGCAATAGTAGCGAAAGTTCACCAGACTGATTCCTGGGATGGCAGGACTGTCATATGAGGAGAGATTGGGTCGACCAGGCCTGTATGCACTAGAGTTTAGAAGAATGAGAGGGGATCTCATTGAAACATATAAAATTCTGACAGGGCTAAACAGACTGGATGCAGGGAGGATGTTTCCCCTGGCTGGGGGGTCTAGAACGAGGGGTAACAGCCTCAGGATACGGGGTAGGACATTTAGGACTGAGATGAGGAGAAATTTCTTCTCTGAGGGTGGTGAACCTGTGGAATTCTCTACCACAGGAGGCTGTGGAGGCCAAGTCACTAAATATATTTAAGAAGGAAATAGATAGATTTCTAGACACAAAAGGCATCAAGGGGTATGGGGAGAGAGCAGGAATATAGTATTGAGATAGAGGATCGGCCAGGATCATACTGAATGGCGGAGCAGGCTTGAAGGGCTGAATGGCCTACTCCTATTTTCTGTTACTAGATTACATTCTGCGGAAGCCACGAATTGGGCCAAGAAAGGTGCAATGCTGAGTGAACTGTTCCATTACTGTACAGACTTGCAACTCATTTTCAGAGCAAGCGCAAACCATTACAAAAAAACTTACATTTCATGTGCGGCTGATATATCGAAACTAGTATTTGCACTGATATAGATAAGAATTGTAATTGATAGCTGTAAATATGTTCAGTTTAACACAATTTGGAGTACTGATTAACCATTTTTGGAGGCTTACATTGATGTTTAAGTAAATGCTGAAGTATCCCTATTCCTTAGAGGATCAGTTAAAACAAAACTGGAAATATGAGTAGCATCTCAATCAGATTGAAAGATACCACGTTATCTGTTTTCAATAGGGATACCTGAATCGTATTCAAGTTGTATAACCTGGGGAACGGATCACTAATATATCAAAATACTGAACTACCGTTACCAGATTTTAACCTGAAATCTGAGTTACATGAATTAAGTGTACACTTGTTATGATAAAGATTTGCACATCAGTGTTTGAGATCCTGGGCCAATTGTCTTGTCAGGTGACCAGACAGAGCTTTCCAAAAGCATTTAATTATTTCCTATCTAAATTGGTTAGAAATTGCCACTTGAGGTGGCAGTTACAGTGGTTGCTGCTCTGAATGGAAAGTAACATTAATATAACATGAAATGCGATTGTAATTTTTTTGCACATTTAAATAATCCAGAATAAGTCTCAGGCCTAACTTCACCTGTGTAAAGTACTCATTTAATTACATAGCCATATATTAAGGTATAGAAACCTAGAATAAGGCCAACAGCGCCTTATCCTTTTTTTTTGTTGCTTTGAGTTTGTTCCTGAAGGGACAACAGAATTGAATATTCCCTGAAACGGACATTAAAAAATAAAGTACAGCACAAATGACTAATCCACCAAGCTTTGCAATAGCCTATTACACTTATCAGAGGCCTTTTCTTTGTGGTTTTCCATCTTTGCGATTCTAGACCCAAACTGCATGGCTCTCTTTGGGAGAACAGCAGATGCAGTGAGACCCAGTTGTTTTGCAGCCATCCGTAGAAGTAGCTTTTCACCAATCCCACGAGGTAGAGTCAAGTCTGCTTTTTCCCACACGGGAAGTGCGTTTAGAAAAGAAACAACTGTTTCATCCAAAAAGGGAAACCTGAAATGACAGAAATATAAAAATTATGCTTTTAATACTTTTATTCTTATGGACATGTTTGTATAAAATTTCCTGATCATTTTTGTAGCTTTTGTATTTTCTCTTTGCCTACCTGGCCCAATGCTGAATCTGAAATGCCAGTGCACCATCCTCCCAGGCTGCCATCTGTGCCCTCTGTAGTTATTCATCAGGAGATACCAGTGAGTGCTTTAGTGCAACAGTTCCATCTGTTTTTTCCTTTTAACGCTGATAAATGGAACAGTCTGACTTCAGATCAGGAACAGAACTGAATCCATCCCCATTCTTATGCCACTGCTCATCCTTTTAAAGTATTGGTGTACTGCATTATGTACTGGCAACATTCAAATTATTGCAGCACTAAGAGATTGAAATTGTATTGAGTTGTGTCAAATGCTATTGTATTGCTGGAAAAAGCATAGCTTCAGACTACACCAAATTGAAAGTACATAAAATGCCGTTTGTCATGCCTGGTCCAACGAGCCCACGATGTCAGTGTTATACTCCATTTTAGCTACTAAACATAGTCAGTAAATTGTTTCAAGTGCTGTAGCTACAACTGTTTTCAGTTTTTATAATTTCATGCTACAGAGGATACCTGTTGTCACTTTCAGTAGCAATCTCTACCCTGCTTCCTCTGATTAAAGCAATTAGTACAATTAGATACTGATGAGACAGGAAGAGAGTGGTACCATAGTGGTAGCTGTGTTACAAACTAATATTTGCAAAATGTTTGAAACTCAGTCTGAACAGTTAATTGTGCTCAGGTTTCCACTTGGCGAGTTTTGGGAATCTCAGCTAGCTTATTTGTGGAAGGAAGGAAAAATTAGCTGAAGCATTCCACCCTGCATTATTCAAGCTGTCAAGAAACAATAGAATAGCTGCAACAGCACCCATTGATTTTATGACTGTAGTGAGGAATGAGACATTTTTTCATTAGCACTTTGGGAAAATACTACTGGCTCAAATAAATTACCTTAAGTGACCAACTCCAAAATAAAGATCTACCCTTATATTACTGTGACCATACTAGAATTACAGCACAAACAGGCCATTCGGTACAACTGGTCTGTGCCGGTGTTTATGCTCCACACGAGCCTACTCCCACCCCTCTTCATCTCACTATCAGCATAATCTTCTATTCCTTTCTCCCTCATGTGTTTATCTAGCTTCCCCTTAAATGCATCTACACTATTCGCCTCAACTACTTCATGTGGTAGCGAGTTCCACATTCTAACCACTCTGAGTAAAGAGGTTTTTCCTGAATTCCTTACTGGATTTATTAGTGACCATCTCATATTTACAAATATAATAATTTATCTGAAGCGATTCCTTTTGGCCAGATCACCAGACCACATCTGCTTCTTTCACATAGCACACAAGTCACCCAAAGGACTCTACAAAAAAGCCCCATGGCTAGTTTGTGTTTTTTTTAAATCTTGTTTAAACATTTACAAGAAATATTATGGGTATAAATTTAATACACAAATTACCTAGACTTTAAAATATTACATGCCCATCAGAACCCATGTATAGTAATTACATTTGTAACACAATCAAAAATTACACATAACTCTATCATGTCCATGCTCTTGTTTGATACAGAAGTTGAGTGACCACTTTACTTGAACTATTCCATTACTCATTGCAGATGTTAAAGTGAGGCATTTTAAACTGAACTAGTCAGATTTTAAAAGGGTAGTTATTTTCTGAAACCATCAGCACTCTGTCTTTTGACTTTTCTAAATAAGTTAGTATATTTAGTACTGAATAAGGATGGTTGAGACTCTTGTTCTCTGAAAAGTGAATTAAGAGTATCTACAAAATCCTTAATTTTGGATCTTAAGTACTTGTCAGAGAGGAGATTTTCACCTCATCTATCAGGGCTGAATCAAATCTCGATAGGCGAATGGACAGGGTTGAAGCTTACTCTGCCTAATCTTTGTTCCTCTAATTTTAAACTTAAGGTTTCCCTTCAGTTTACAACAAGGTAATTTCTGTACAATAATTCAAGTATAGTGAATTAAAATACATTTTAGTATTTCAACACTGAGCAGAATGTTAGCAAAGACTTACCTTGCTTCTTTCCCGTGGTCTCCAATAACTCGGTCATCTCTTCCGAGATTACGTGAGGAGATGCGACAAAGTTCCATCCCCAGTTCTTTGACCAGGCCTTCAAAGCCTGACGTTTTGTAGTGGACACGGTGACGGGAATAACCTGCAAGTTGTTCATCGGCTCCTATCCCAGTCAATACCACCTGAAAACAAAATTATTCATTAATTTTGTCCTTAGGACACATAACTACTCTGAATCGTCAAGCAAACTCTCCATTTACCATACTCTGTACACAGGACAAAAAAAGTAACTTAATTTGGGATATTAGGGCTTCAGATTACAAAATATTGTATTTCAACCTTAAGTTAATGGCCCAGATTTTGCTGCCAAAATAACAGCGAATTTAATGGTGTTCACCGTTATTAATGTCTAATTCATCCAGCAACTTGTGGCGAGGAAGAGATAACCCATGAATTGCGAATCTCCAGAAGTTGTTGGATGCTTTGCTCTGCTATGCCGTTAGCCTTGTGAAAATGGCACCTCGCCCTCAACCTCCCCGTGAGTTTCATGAGATTGCTGCATTTGCACATTAATTGCCAATTAAACTCACTGTAGAAATTTAGGGCTGGTACTTAACAGCGTAAGTGCCTTTTTAATGATAAAATTTATGTTCCTGCAATGTCACACAAGCTCTCCAGCCCAGAAATGGTACAATTTAAACTGTGGAGTCTCATTCCTACAGGTAGTAAATTGTTGTTAGAGATTTTAAAAATTTCAATTTTAAACATTTTTTTCTTACTTTTTCTTTGTCTCTTTTCTCTCAATCCAATCTTTCTTTCCCTCTCCATTTCTCTTTCTGTATCTGATTTGACTCTAATTCACCCTATTTCCTTCTCCATCGTTCCCCTGTTTCTTTCTCAATCCTTAAATCTCATTGGTTAAGGAGACAGACTGTTGGTCCCGTCGTTCACTACGGTCCCAGATGCCCCGTTATCAGCTCGCACTTCCATCAACTTGCAGGGGTAAAAGTCTAACTAATAGAGCATGCCGTGAGATGCCCTGCTCCAGCAAAATCTGGGCCAGTATTTTATAGCATAATTACGACATGTGCAGCTTTTTATGGCAATACTAAGGTCAACTTTGAAACCCATTTAGACCTCTGATGGAGAGTGGTGGAGTGGTATGGGGTACAATCATTTTTGGGGCATTACAGAAGGTAGTTTTGAGGAAAATGTTATGGACAGAGGTAGATGTGGATGGGGAGTTGAGCCATCTATAAAATAAATAGGAAGTAGAGGTTGGTAATACTCAACGGACAGTTACAAACTAAGGTATTACAATGCAAGAAGCATTTACTTTAGGTGGGAAATGTATGGGGGACAAAATAATTAAGATGGTGGATTAGACAAAATGAAAGTGCAGTGCATTTGTGCTGGCATTCAGCACAAGGCTATTAGGGATTTTTTGGAAGTTGACAAATTCTAACAACTTTATGCTGGAGAGTGACCCTTTAAAAACAAAAGAGACCAGTCTCCTAATTTTCTATCAGTATAATGCAAAACACAGCAGCAGATTTATACATTGTCCTTTGAAAGTACATAAAGATTTTCTTAGCAAGAGAAGAATAGCAGAAGTACCACAATGATGTTACTGGCCACTGAATGGAGGGGAAAGGAACTGCCCAGTGGCGAGGTCTGGGGCAAGATAGTCACGGTGTAGCCTTTGAATTAGATTAACGCAGCATTGTGGAAAGTTTAAATGCTCCTTCAAAAAAAAAGTAAAGGGAGAACTTGGACAGGAAATGTAATTCTTAGAAGATCCATAAAGCCCCCAGTGTGGACAGGTCAAAGGGAAAGTCTACTAGAAGAACGGCAGTAGAGTTCTCAGCACAATAATACTAGAGGGAACTATTTTGCTCCAGATCTGTCTCTGCAGGGTTTCGGGTGGTGAATGTGTAAAATCCACATCAGGGACTGACAGATCAACCGTAAGGACCCCGCTTGAATTTAGGATTATTTTAATGTTAAGGGAATTAGTATTCCTATAAATAATGTGGAACACATAAAATGGAAAGTGCTTTCAATGGAAGTTTCTTGTCTTTACTGTTAGTTCCATTTAACCGATGATTTAAACAGCCACACAAAAGCTATGTGCTCTAATTGTTTCAGGAAAGGGTGTGCAATGAATGTATGGATAATTATTACATTCTAAATGGTGGGTGAAAATTTGTTTTTAAAAGTTTAATACCTCACCTTTGCAGTGCTGATATATGGTTGGATTTCTCCGTTGCTGTTGCTGGTACCAATACCTCTTGCAGCAAACCACACTGCACAACCAATGCTGTCATCCAACACTGTGTCCAGAGGTTGTACCAAATGGCTAATCCGCTGTTGTCTCATTTCTTTCAGCTCTTCCAATGTGATATTGATTTCTATAAAATTCCAATTTCTGGAAGGGTTTATAATTTGCAATTCTTTTAAACCTGACAGGCCAGTGATTCTGTCAGGCACGTTAAAAGTAGTCCTCTCTGTATCATTACCGTTGTCAATTTTCAAAGTCTCCTCCTCAGGAGCACTGGCGGCATTGCTTTTCTTCTGCTTCTTTTGCTTTGTTGGGGTCTTCTGTCTTTTCCATTCTTGCTGCTTAAAGGCTACATTCAATAGATCAATAGGTTCATCTGGAGGAATATGGCGGTCAGCCAAGGCTGAAAGAACCATGGAATCAACACCTCCGGAAAAGAGAATGGCAACTTTTGCTTTGTCAGAAACGGTGAACTGAGCTGCACAGTCCGGGGGATTTTGATGTCTTGGTAAGAAAAGCACCCGCCGTCTAACAGATTCACTCAAAACATCGATAAACTGATGAACTAATTTCTTCTTATGTTCATCTGCAAGAAAATCCTCTACATTTACTGAACATGTTTCACAATCTGCAGTATTAGCACATGAATCTGGAATACTATAATTCATAGGAGTGATGGGTGTAGTGGGAAAAAGTTTTGATTCATTCAAAAACACAGAAACAAAATTGGGCAGTTTTTCAGTGAATTGAGTGTCTTCACCTAAACAGACAGTCTTGGCTTCATATTCAATGGACCTACGTTTCCATGGATACCATGTTATTGCCAATGAGTTGGCACTGGATTGTTTCTGGAGGTCAATTTTGTAAAGTCCACATGCTGGTACTTCCTGCCAGGGAACACTTCCACACCCTGGAACAGAAGTACTCACTGATGCAAGAGTAAGACGGGGGTTTTCAGCGTTCTTAAACTGCCATAGTAAACTGCGCCGACCAAAAAAGTCTCGACCAAACCACAAGCAGTGACTGGATGGTTGGTAATATATAAAAGCCCATGGTCCCTGAATAGATGAAATGACAGATAGAATAGCTTCTTCATTCTTACATGAAGACAAATGCTGAAGAATAATCTGAGTGTCATTGTCTTCAGGTCCAATTTCAATTCCTCCAAACACCTCCCCATTCCAAAGGAGGAGATTTCCCTGAGCATCCTGCATGGGCTGTGGGGTAAGGCACCCTCTCATATGAAGCACATGACCAGAAAAAAAGCAATTATAGCCCAGATCAGGCACTGCTCTTGATAACTGTTGGCTATAGTTAGGACCTCTCCGTTGAAGGCTTTCAAGCATTCCCTTTTCCAAAACATCAGGAACATCTTTCTGAGGGACTAAAACTAACATACAACAAATTCCACACATTTCGTGCTTTTCAATTTACTCATCAGCATCAATCAATAAGATAAATGCTGACACTGCTGTTAGTTACTTCTTCATTTTCTCAGAATTTTCTAATTCCTGATATTCTTTTTTCATCTCATCAAGGGCACCTGTAAAGTTACACACCAATTATTAGATTCTTTGGACTGTACATCACTTAACCTTCTAAAACAAAGTAACATACTGAAACAAATATTACTTTCACAACATTTTTCTACAAAAAAGTACCAAATTGATTTGAGTTTTCTAAAGATTTTAGTAAGGAGAACATGCCTTAAGTGAAAAATGCCTGGGGAAAAACAAACTGATTTAATCTTTTAGGGTTTACAGAAGAACAAGCAAATTTCCTTCTTTCCACAGACAAAAGACTTGCACCAATGTCAAATGGTGTAAGAATATACAGGACAAATCCTATTGTATTATGACACCTTTGTTGAACATAATACACACATATGAGCACATTAATCAGTCTTGTGAATAGGAAAATAGAAATGTTTCTTAACAAATATTTTAGTAATTACTGTAGTTGTTATACAGATTTAGATGTTCAAGTACATTATTCAACCCTTTGAGGACTGCAGTATAATTTCTCATAAAAATTAAATCTAAAATGTGATTAGTTTTTTGTTAAACATACTATTACCAGAGCTGCAGCACATAACTGGGTGAGAGTTGGGTGAATCTGATTAACAGTGACAACGGGAATTTGGTGAGAGCGGGAATTAGGTGCAGAGGAGGAAGGAGGTGCTAAGTAATTTAAACTAAGGGGCAACAGTAAATAAGTAAATATATAAATAAATAATCAGTAATTAATTAGATCTAAGGGGATAAAATTAACTAAATAGAGGATACCAACATTAAAGGGATCCGAACTGTATTAAATAAAAATCTGGTATGCATAAATAGGAGTTAAGGGGATACTAAAGTAAAGTTAATAAACAAACAAGACTAATTAGTTACAAATTAATCTGAAATCAAGTTAAATCCATCTACTAAATATAATCTAGATCTCAAGTAATTCTGTTATATCTAAAATTAAATTACTACTAACAAAAAACTAGAAAAGGCAGTGCAGGCTACGTGTTGGGATTGTGATACGTGTGAGTTTGTGGACAGTGAGACTATCCCAGGTTGCCACATCTGCAGGAAATGTCTCTGCTTTGAGACACTCCAGCTCAGAGTCCGTTAGCTGGAGTGCGAGTTAGAGACACTCCGACGTGTAAGGGAGGGAGCGGAATTTCTGGCTAGTTTTCACCAGGGTACAGTCACACCTCAGAGGAAAGGACAGGTGCCGTAAGAAGAGTGTGACTGTCAGTCAACAGGGTAGGGGGAACCGAGGGGAGATAGAGGAGAAGGTCCTGCAGACAGGTACAATGTACTTGATTTCTGTGAGGATAAAGAGAAAGACTGTGGGGAGGACAGCCACAATGCTGACCATGGAGCAGGGGGCTGTCCAAAGGGGGGAGGAGCAGAATAGAAATGTAGTAGTTACAGGGGATTCAATAATTAGGGGGATAGATAGCATCCTCTGCAGCCACGATCGAGAGTCCCAAAGGGTGTGTTGCCTACCTGATGCTAGGGTAAGGGATTACTCGATGTGGCTGGAAAGGAATTTGGAAAGGGAGGGGGGACGATTCAGTTATTGTGGTCCATGTTAGGACCAATGACATAGGGAAGAAAAGGGAGGAGGTCCTGCTGAGGGAGTATCAGAAATTTGGAGCTAAATTCAAAAAAACAGAACCTCAAGGGTGGTAATCTCAGGATTATTATCCGAGCTACCCTAATTGGCATAAGGACAAACAGATCAGGAAGGTGAACACATGGCTAAAGGAGTGGTGTGGGAAGGAGGCATTCCATTTCATGGGACAATGGCACCAGTACTGGGACAGGAGGGAGCTGTTGGGACGGGCTGGGATCAAAGTCCTAGTCGAAAGGATAAATAGGGTGGTAAAAAGGACTTTAAACTAATAAATGGAGGGGGGGGTGGGCTCAGTTAGAAACAATATTAAAAATTATAGTTTTAAGATTTAAAAAAAGGGATAAGAGCAGAGTTCATGTCACAAACAGTGATATTAGATACTCAAGGTGAAGGAAATACTAAAATAACTAAAGTGGTTACAGCAGGAGTGACAAATAAGAAACGTGTTAAGTTAAATGGTGTGTAAAGGACAGCATCAGGTCAGGTTACGGTCTCTTGCCCAAATAAGAGTTTTATACACTAACGCACGGGGTATAAGAAATAAACTGAGTGAATTAGAGGCTCAAATGCAGCTTGGAAGGTATGAAATGGCAGCCATCACTGAGACATGGCTACAAGATGGTCATGATTGGGAGTTAAATATTCCAGGTTATAAGGTCTTTGGAAAGGATAGGGAAACTGGAAGAGGAGGAGGGATAACCTTATTGATTAAAGATACTATTACAACATTAGTAAGAGAGGATATAGGTAAGGGAAAGCAATCAGCGGAGACTCTATGGTTAGAATTGAGGATTAAGAGGGGACTTAAAACTGTAATGGGAGTTGTCTATAGGCCTCCTGATAGCAGCAATGAAGTGGCAGAATGTATTAATTCAGAGATTAGAGAGGCTTGTAGCAAAAGCAGAGTTGTTTTAATGAGAGACTTTAATCTTCATGTAGATTGGGAAGAGCAACATAGCTCATCAGAAAAGTAGTGAATTTCTTGAGTGTATTCAAGGTAATTTTCTGGAGCAATATGTTCTAGAACCAATAAGAGGGCAGGGCAGGCCATAGTAGATTTAGTAATGAGTAATGAGCCAGATTTAGTTAATAATCCAACAGTAAGGGAACATTTATCTCACATATGATCAAATTCAACGCTAGGTTTGAAAAGGAGAAATGTAACAGCTGCTAATATTCTAGATTTTCATATGGCTAACTTTAACGGGTGAGACAAAGACTGACAACAGCAAAAAGGTCAAAACTGTTATCGGGTAAAACTATAGCTGAGCAGTGGGAGGTGTTCAAAAAAGAACTTAACTTAATACAGGACCAGTATATATATGCCTAAGGGGCAACAGCACAACTTACCAAATAAAACAGCCATGGTCAACAAAAGAGGTGAGAGATAACATAAAACTAAAGGAAAGAGCACACAAAAGTGAAAAGAATAGTGTAGATCCCGGGGGCTGGGAGAGATAAAAGAACAGCAAAGGAAGACAGAAAAAGACAGAAGAGCTGCAAAAAGGGAACACAAAAAGAAACTTGCGAAGGCTATCAAGATTAACACAAATCAGATATACAAATCACTTGCGGGGGAGTCCAAAACTAGAGGTCATAAGCATAAGATAGTCACTAATAAATCCAATAGGGAATTCAGGAGAAACTTCTTTACCTAGAGAGTGGTTAGAATGTGGAACTCGCTACCATATGGAATAGTTGAAGCAAATACCATAGATGCATTTAAGGAGAAGCTAGATAAACAAACGAGGGAGAAAGGAATAGAAGGGTATGCTGATAGTGTTGGATGAAGTAGGGAGAGAGGAGGCTTGTGTGGAGCATAAACGCCGGCATAGACCAGTTGGGCTGAATGGCCTGTTTCTGTGCTTTAGACTCAATGTAACACAAAAAGTTTTTACAATTATATTAGAAGAAAAAGGGGAGTCAACGGTAATGTGGGCCCTTTAAAAACAGAAGTTTTTAATAAAAATAAGAAAATGTCAGACTTGTTGAATAATTACTTTGTGTCAGTCCTCACAGTAGACATTCCAGGGAAACTAATAATTAATCAAGGACTGGAACTCACTAAAGTTAACGTAAGCAAGAAAACAGTATTAGAAAAACGAATGGCACTAAAGACTGACAAATCCCTAGGACCTGATGGTTTCCACCCCAGGGTTTTAAAGGAAGTAGGTGAGGAAATTGCAGATGCTTTAGCCGTAATCTTCCAAAGCTCTCTCGATTCAGGAATTGTCCCTTTAGAGTGGAAAATTGCAAATGTAACTCCATTATTTAAGAAAAGTGAGAGAGAGAAACCAGGAAATTATAGAACTGTTAGTCTAACACCTGTTGTGGAGAAGTTATTGGAATCTATAATTAAGGAAAAAGTGAGCACTGAGAGACATTTGAGCTGATTAGAGAGAGCCAACATGGATTTGTAAAGGGTAGGTCATGTCTAATGAACCTAATTGAATTTTTAAAGGAAGTAACTAAAGTAGTAGACAGGGGAATGTCGATGGATGTAGTTTATATGGACTTCCATAAGGCATTTGATAAGGTTCCACATAAGAGACTGTTATTTAAAATCAAAGCTCACGGAATTGAAGGAAAATTATTGACCTGGTTAGGAAATTGGTTAGACGGTAGAAGACAGAGAGTAGAGATAATGGGTATGTACTCTAATTGGAAGGAAGTGACTTGTGGTGTCCCACTAGGGTCTGTGCTGGGGCCTCAACTATTCGCTATATTTATTAATGACTTAGCACAATAGAGAGCCATATATCCAAGTTTGCAAATGACACAAAGATTGATGGCATAGTTAGTAGTTTAGAAGGGAGCATAAAATTATAGAGACATTGATAGATTAAGTGAGTGGGCAAAATTGTGGCAGATGGATTTCAACACAGGTAAGTGTGAGGTCATCCATTTTTGTACCAAAAAAGGATAGATCCAAGTATTTTTTAAATGGTGAAAAGCTAGGAACAGTGGAAGTCCAAAGAGATTTAGGGGTCCGTGTACACAGATCACTAAAATGGAGTGGTCAGGTACAAAAAATACTCAGAGGCTAATGGAATGTTAGCCTTTATAACTAGAGGGCTAGAATATAAAGGGGAGGAAGTTTTGCTACAGCGATACAAAGCCCTGGTTAGACCACATCTGGAATACTGTGTACAGTTCTGGGCACCGCACCTTAGAAAGGATATATTAACCTTGGAAGGAGTGCAGTGCAGTTTTACCAGAACTCCATGGGTTAGATTATGAGGAGGGATTACATAAACTAGGCTTGTATTCCCTGAAATATAGAAGATTAAGGGGTGATTTGATTGAGGTTTTTAGAATTTTGAAAGGAATTGATAGGATAGAGAGAATTTTTTGGCACTGGTCAGGGAGTCTAGGACAAGGGGACATAGCCTTAAAATCAGAGCCAGGCCATTCAGGAGAGAAGTTAGGAAACACTTCTTCATGCAAATGGTGGTAGAAGTGTGGAACCAGAGCTAGCATCTACTGAAGTGTGGAACACTTCTACAAAAAACAGTAGATGCTGGCTCAATTAATAATTTTAAATCAGATATCGATAGATTTTTGCTAGCAAAGGGTATGAAGGGATTAAGGAGCCAAGGTGGGTGGATGTAGTTAGGATACAGATCAGCCATGATCTCATTGAATGGCAGAACAGGCTCGAGGGGCTAAATGGCCTACTCCTGTTCCTATGTTCTGCTTGGTGCCTTTACCAGGATTCAGAGCTACGGGATACAATACAATAATGGTAATGTTTACTACCAAACATGTTTACGCATATAACTCCTGACAAAACAAGTGCAAAAATGCAGAACCATGGAGTGATAGACGTTGGATTGCACATGCTTCATCTCAGCCAGAGAAGGCACCAAGCAGAGGCCATTTACTTCTCCCACAGGGAAGAATGAAAAAACAAGCATATGGTTGAGTTACCTTAGCCCACTATTGTGCAGCTGTTAATGACCAACTCAAGACTGGAACTGACAGTGGGTTGAGAGTTGGTCACCTGCCCATTCTCTCAGGTCAGGGATGGTGCAAAGAGAAAGGATGTATTAAAGGAGTGGGAGAAAGCAAATTAAAAGTAGAAGGGGAAAAAAGCCCTAATATATATGTGTGTTGCACCAATGTAAAAATCAAGGTAACAAAAACATGTAACAGATCCTGTATTGTTGTAACTTATGCACCATTTTACAGAATATCCTTAAAGAAATAACTTACATTTACATTCACTGAGAGTTTGTGTTCGATCTGCTGAGAAGAATATATTGCTGTTGGGCTGCTGCTTATAAACTCTCTGAAATAGAATGAGTAACAATTATTAACAGTAAATAGCCAAATCAAAATTAACCATGGAATCTCAAAATCCTTACAGCACAGCAGGCCATATGGCCCATCATGCCTGCACTGGCTCTCTCAAAAACTTTCTACTCAATCCCATTTCCTGCCCTTTCCCCATATCTTTTCAAATTTTTCTTTTTCAAGTATTTATCCATTTTTCTTTTAAAAGCCATTATGGAATCTGCTTCCACCACTGTTTCTGGTAGGGCATTCCACATCCCATAACGCGTAGATAAAAAAAATCTCTCAATCCGCTCTGCATAAAACAACCATGGGCTCACTACACTAAATATTCATTACCCGTGAGTGTTTGTCAATCAGGGTTGGTTCTTTGAGGTACGCAGTTATCTGTCAGTTGCTAAGGTCAAAAAAACACGTTTCAACATATCTGCATTGTGTACTTTACTTTTAAATCTCCTGGTAGGATCCTCATTTGAATAGTAGGAGATACAGTCCCCACCGCATATAGCGAGCGCGTTCATGCGAATACGATTTGCCCGCTATACACGATGGACGCTAAATCCATCTGAAACTTGGCTGGAAGGAGTGGCAAGTTGGGGGCAGGCGGTGACCATGGAGAAAGTTGAGGCAAAAGCAGCCATGTTGGGTGAAGAGGGCGAGGAAGCCTCCCCACCCCCCACTGGTGATGAACAGCTCCCAATAGCACAGTGTGTTTTTTTTATTATTCTTTGCGGCGCCAATTTTTTTAATTCTTTGGTGAGCCCGGAGGGAGGAGGCAGGCAGTTTGAGTTCCGAGAGGATCCAGAGCTGACTGATCATCTGTATTTTGCAAACAGTTGATTGAAGCTGCCTGAAGTCTCCATCAGCTGTTCACACTGTTAACAATTATGGTAGTTGGAAAGTGGAGACTTCGGGCAGCTTCCGTCAGCTGTTCCTGGAGCATGAAGAACAGATAAAAGGGGTGGATAGCACTCAAAGGTACTCAGCTGCTCAGGTAAATAGTTAGCAGCACTTAATCGCACTTAAAGTGTTATAAGTGGCGCCTTTGCAATTGAATTCAATTGTAATGGCAAATGGTTAGTGTCATTTCTCCGATATAGGTGGCTGCAAGTGGTGGGGACTGTATTGATTTTATACTATTATCTTTGCTGGCCCACTGTGTGGAGAATGAGGATTGGGACCAGGATGATGGGATGAAGGCCTTGTGGCATGGCTCTATGTAGCTTCATTACAAGTGCAGTTTCAGCTCTGGAATCGGAACAAGCTTCTCGTAAGCTAATTCAATCATTCCGACAATGCCATTCCCTCACAGAAGCTGCAAGGAAAATAGTTTAGGGGAAAGCAGGAGATGATGGGGCTGATCATAAATAAGTAAGTGGGAATAGACACAGGAAGCTGTTTACAGTAATTTAAGGGAGATGCTTAAAAAAGCATTATTAATAGTCAATGATAATCAATGTTATATGTCACAGAGTTCTATTAGATTTAATTTGGGACATTACAAAATATTTGTTATAGACAGAGATAAATTATCAAAAATGGCTACATAGTAAGCAGGGACCATTGCAGTATAATTTTATCAAGACCTCCTTCAGCAAATATGTGTAGGTTAATAAGTCATCAAACAATACGGGAATGGATTTCCCCCTCAATTTTCTCCAGAAGATGTTAAATCTTACTGGGGTACATTTCCATTGATGCTAGGAGCCCTATGATATCTTACTCATGTGGTCATACACATGAGCCTAAACAGTGAGTGTCAGTAGGTTATTCAACCACAGAGGGCATCACAGCAGAGTCCAATCCTGTCCATATATGACATCCCATACAGGAACTGAAGTAGGGCATTCAGCCTGTCTTACCATTCAATTAGATCATGGCAGATCTGTATCTTAACTCCATTTACCTGCTTTGGTTCCATATACTTTAATACCTTTACCTAACAAAAATCTATCAATCTCAGTTTTTAAATTTTCAATTGACCTAACTTCAACAGATTTTTGGGGACAGATTTGTACTACCCTGTGCTTCCTGACATATAAGCACTGTCCAATGCACAGGGATCACTGGATAATGCTCAGGAACGGTAACTCTTGACTAATTTTTCCTGTCTGAAGCCCAGGGATGCTGAAGCCAATTGTAGCTCTCCGACTGCCATCCTGCTAACTCCGCAGAGGCAGCAAATCAAACCTGGGACCTTCTGGTCCTTATGGCCATCATGGCATCTAATTCTGAATAAACCCAGTATGTTTGCCTCTATTACCTTGATTACTAGATTATTCCAAACATTTAATACTTTGAAGAGTTTTTCTGATATCTGTTTTAAATTTACATCATTAATTTTCATTTATATCATCTTCCATCCTTTTGTAAAACTACTCACATTTAGGACAAAATGTATTTATCTAATACTGGTACTTTAAAGGGATCATCAAATTTATGCCGGAACCTAACTTTTACAAGTATTAACCTTAGATTTGTATTTCATTAACTTACCCGACTTTTCTTCAGGTTGGAGAGCTCATCAATGACAACTTTTTGTTCTCTCATCTATTAAAACAAAGTTACATTTTACAATGAAATGACAAAATGGAAACAATGAATAGCAGCTGCAGGGACATTGCATCACCAGCCAAAATGTCAACTTAGGGGAAGAACTAGTCTCTTCAGTATGTGCCGCAACATCATAAACGTGTTTTTTAAATGTATTTATGGTGTTGCCACATATAATGGCCAAATGAATTAGTCACTCTTTTCAACAAAGACACTGCATTTCTTTTTCTCAACAGCAGATATAAGAAATACATTTCCTGGAAATTGTTTAATTATTATATATATATATTCATGCAATATACAAATAGAAAATTGTCCCATATGCTGCATTTATAATTGAAAAATGCATGTGCCCATTTTGAGAGCTAAGCACAAGGTCTAGCAACACCTAGAATTTAAAATTCTCATTCTTATGTTCAAATCCCTCCATGACCATACCCCTCCTTATCTCTGTAACCTTCTCGTACAATCCTCCAAGATCTCTGCATTCCTCCAATTCTGGCCTCTTGTGAATCCCTTATTTCCTTTGCCCCACCATTGGCAGCTGTGCCTTAAAAGTTCTGGAATTCCCTCCCTATAACTCTCTCCTCCTTTAAGACGCTCCTTAAAATCCACCTCTTCGACTGTCCTTAATATCTCCTGATGTGGCTCAGTGTCAAATTTTGTTTGATAACACTCCTGTGAAGCACCTTGGGACGTTATACTATGTTGAAGGCGCTAAAGTTGTTGTTTTAGATTCTTAAAATGTGCAACACAGTTTGAACTGTTAGGCACCTATCTTTGGCGAGTTAAATAAACGTATATAAATATTTTAAATAGATATAAATATCCACACCATGTCTTAAATTTTGGAGGAACCGATTGAAATTGTTTTAAGTGGAAAGGTTACACTTTGCGAAATTCATGATCCTGCAGCTGTGAGATTATTATAAAACCAAAGGCAGCAGTTTGCAGCTCTGCACCATGACAGGTTTCCCAGGGATGGCCGTGCACCAGTCACTCTGGGTCACAGTCCCTTTTGCTGCTTCCCAGGCCACACTGATAGGAGCCAAACCTGTGTATTCAACTCTTCTTTCCGGACTGCCTCGTTACCCTGTACTTTATTTGCAGTCCCCTCCATCGCTGCTCCTGAACCAGCCGCCTCCTGCTCTCTCTCTCTCTCTCTCTCCGAGTGGTTCCCATGTGCGACCCCCCGGAAGTACACAAAGCGACTGCAAGCATGCGCCGTGGAGGCGATGGCCAGACCGGGCTCTACAGCGCCCTCAGCGCTGAGCAGTGCAGGAGGATACATTACATCGGAATTCACAACTCTCCCAGCGGAGGGTAAACTGGAACAGGGTAGGACTTGTGGTGGAGGAAAATACGCACCACAATCGATGCAACTAATTTGTGTTTATCGCATAAAAGTGAACGGAGTTGCGGAATAGATCCCCAGACCACCATGAAACCATGTAATAAGTATAGAATTTGATACTCACTGTAAACCAATTCCCTGATTATAGCTCATATTTATAAGAAACAGCAAAGTCAAAAAATAAATGAAAAATCAGAGGAAGTAGGAAAATCATTGAATTAATTTCCATAATATTTATTTAAAAATATCAGAAATAAAAAATTCCAGAAATTAAGTAAAATAAAGCAGATTCCAGAAAATTGAAAAATGCAAAGAACCGAATCCTCTCAAAACTTTTTGATGTGTGATGTTTCAATGCACAGGCTTATTTACTTGGTCATCAGGGAAAAGCTAGAAGGACTTGGCATGTCTTGGAGCAAAAGTTGCATCAAGCTTGTTATATATAATTGAAAAGCCTTAGAAAGACAAAGAAAAAAAAAACATTGGAAATTAAACAATACAAAACATTCTAAGCAAATGAGAAAAAGGCTGAATCAGTTCCTGCAATATATATTTATTTATAAAATCATTGGAAATAAAAAAAATCAAAAATCACCCAGTCAGTAAAATGTAAAGATTACAGAAAATTTAAAAAACGCACAAATTAAATTGATGCAAAACATAATTTTTCTCTGGGTAAAACAGGCAACTTTCAGTATCTATTTGGGTTAAAATCTGTAAAATTCTTGGTGTGTAGCAAAAGGTAAAGTTCAAAGTTTTTTGTGTTACCTTCACTCAGTAGGTAGCACTCTTACCTCTGTGCAAGGAGATGGTGCATTCAAGTCCATAGACTTGAGAAGACAATCCAGGTTGACACTCCAATGCAGTACTGTAGGAGTGCTGCATTGTCAGTGCTGTTATCCTTCAGATGAGATGTCAAACTGAAGTTCTGTCCATCGGTATTGACATTACTGACATTACCAAACAACAGATTAACTGGTCATTCATCTCATTGCTGTTTGTGGGATCTTGCTGTGTGTAAAATGGCTGCTAAAGAGAAGACAAAGTAAATCAGGAAGCAATGATTAGGTGACATCAAGCTTGGGCTTTTAAAGCCTAAAGATTACAGGAGGAAGGAAAGACTGAGGGAGGTAAGTGGCTCCACTGTTTTGAGACCCCTGGAAAGAATGAGTTGGCGCAGGAGACTGAATCATGAGTCTTGAATTCAGAACAGTAAGGATGCAGGGAAGAGGAAGAACAAGTAGGATAATGTATTTAGAGCTATGGTTGAACAAGACAAGATATCCTATGCATAAGCATTTGGACAGTTACATGGGTAGGATGGGTATAGAGGGATATGGGCCAAGTGCAGGCAGTTGGTACTAGCTTGGTGGTATAAACTGGGCGACATGGACATGTTGGGCCGAAGGGCCTGTTTCCATGTTGTAAACTTCTATGATTCTATATTTTATGTAATATAGCAGAAATGTCAACATTGGGGAAATATTAGGAGTGGCGTTTGTGACTGAAAGAGTAACAGAGATTCTAAACCCATTCAAACATATAAGAGGTAATTCTGAGAGATTTAGCTGCTGGCGAGTGTCAAACTTGACTATTTGAGAACGTGGATCTGAAATACGGTCACTAAAGCCTCAGATCTCTGATTTGTGTTAGCAGCAGAACCTCAAAATTACCCCTGTGGAGCCATGTTTATTGTGTAGAATGACATAGGTTGAAATAGGTTACTTGTTAACACTAAAATAATTTTTTTAAAAATTCGTTCACGGGATGTGGGCGTCACTGGCAAGGCCAGCATTTATTGCCCATCCCTAATTGCCCTCGAGAAGGTGGTAGTGAGCCGCCTTCTTGAACCGCTGCAGTCCGTGTGGTGACGGTTCTCCCACAGTGCTGTTAGGAAGGGAGTTCCAGGATTTTGACCTAATGAAGTCACTCCTAATGAAGTCTATCTTCTAAATAGCCATTAGCTAGTCACGCATTCAATAGGAAAAAACTCAGAAAACTTAGTGAAAGCAATAAAAAGTTATCAAAAAGTATCAGCATTATATATATTATTAGTATTATATATTGTTAATGTTAATAAAACATTACAAAAGCACCATGTGGTTTAAAATTTTGTGTCAAAGTAAATTGATCATTGAAAAATCTTGAGTAGTTACTTAAAATGAATAGTGTACAAATACATATGCAAAATGCACTGAGCACAAATAGTAACAAAGAGATTGAAAATAACCTAACAATCTGTGAGATATAGAAACGTGGTCTATGTTATATGTATGTGTGATATATTCTTAGATTTTTTGAGCAACTCTGCCTCTCTGAGCTGGGGCATAGTTTGACAATTAATCATTTCAATGCTGTAAGATAAACAAACAAATGAACAAGCTTGGAATTCTGCCTCAACCTAAATAGGCATGTCTTGACATGTTTTTCTGACCTTTAAAAATAGGCTATGTTGTATAAGAGGCTTTGGTTTAGTCAGCTTATCCACAATCAAATAAAACTCTGGAAAAATAAACTGTCCTTGTTTTTTATTTTGGTTCCTAAGTTTGATCTTTATATTTTTGCTGGAACATTTTAGTATATGGATATAGTTTAGGTCTTATTGATCATCTGGCCCTTTAGGCATTCTTCTAGGATTACCTTTGTTTCTACCTTGTAGTTAAATATTGAGAATAACTGGTTTTAGGATAGATGCCGTTTCTCACTGTTGGACATGTTTAAGTCTAACATTTGAAGTAGGTTTGTGTGGAGTTTAAAGGGCTATCTTACAGTTGGTAACATATTTAAATAAGCTACACACATAAGCACCAGGAACAAAACATTCTTTATCAAACTGATTTAGATAGACTATCATGCTTTATTGAAAAAAGAAACCCTTTGCTCACTGATAGATTAACTTTTGCACTCAAAAGCATGCATTGCCAACATGGCTAGAATCTTATCAAAGGAACATTTGTTTCTGACCATCTAACCTAATATCTTTCTGCACATTCTTTGGCTTTGGCTATCAAAGCATTTTTGAAACCCAGGGAAACTCCTGCCTTTTGACACTTGCAAGCACTTACTGTCATGTCTTGATGGATAAACTCAATTCCCCCCACCCAAACTTTCTGAATTCAGTTACTTTACTCAATAGCTCGGATCAGAACACAAACTCAAGTTCAACTGTTTATTTTAATTGTTTATTTTTTTTCTTACCAACTTCCTTCTTCAATTTTTCTCCCGCTCCTCCAGTCCTAAACGCATTCACTGCCAATTTCCTCAGAGCTGTTCCCGCTCCAAAAAAATTCCCAGCCATTGCTGTGATATTGTTGCATAGGCAGTGAGTCCCATCTGTAACCTAATGAAATTGGCTCTTGTTTGTGTATGATTATTGATGTTCATGGTGAGTAAGTGTCACTCAATAGTGTGCGCAACATAGCTGAGCTGGATCCTGTTCTTACCCAACATCTCTTCAAGCACGGGGTCTGAACACGCAGAACACCCTAGTGTTCAGGAAGAAGATCTTTAGCCAATTTCCCCCTCCTTAACTCATAGGTACTAAAGCCAATTACAGCATGCCAACCTATGCCCCCTCGAGGTCAACTAACTTAGCACAGACCAGAGATCAAACCTGAGACCTTCCTGATCTGTATGGTTCGGCCACTGACTGGATAAATGCACAAAACCAGCTGATCAATTATTTTTAAGAAACTCAAAAGCTAAATTGGGCCTTGTAGCGCCCGTTGTTTTGGCGTTACACGGCCCCTCCGACATCAAGGATGGCATCTTGGATGCTCACGCACCCGTAAGGCAATACCTGCGTGATGTGCGCCAGACACCATCTTGGTATAGGAGTTAGCGTATGCGCTAACCCCGAACACTGGAAGCATGTAAAGTAGGGAGAAAATGGCTGCAATCAGTGTGCAACGCTGATTTAAAGTGATACACACAATTTTGGATTTTAACGCTCAACTCAACGCACAGTCTTATCCCCGACCATCTAAACTTTTCTAACAGTGCCTGAAGGACCCCCCACCAGTGCTATTTAAAGGGCCATGCAGGTGTTGCAGGTTAGTTGCTGGATTATTGCTTCTGGCTGCCGGAGGAGTAGGAGGTGTTTTTTTGAAGCTCCCTATTCTTATTGAGAGTTCCTACACTACTTTTGAGAGTGCTTTGGCAGGTCTTGCCTTACGGGTCGGGAAACTACAACCCTGGTGGAACAACATTCCTGGCAACCATGGGCGGTCTGCTAGGGCTCCTGTTGGGCATTGAGCATAACTGGGAGCATGCAGGGAGGCCACGCCTAGTGGGTCAAGCTGCGAGGAGACGGAGGACGAGGAGGCGCAGGGCACTGAGCCGGAGGCCCTACCCAATGAGGGCCTTCAGGGATCAATTCTCTTACCTCAACATGACTGAGGAGGATTGCATCCGACGCCTGAGGTTCACCAAGGAAGCCGTCACCGAGATCTGTCAACTGGTGTGGCCACAACTGCAGCCTCAGAGCAGGACGAGGACAGCATTGCCTGTGGCTGTGAAGGTCACCGTGGCACTGAATTTCTACAGCTCAGGATCATTTCAGGCCTCTGCTGGCGACATGTGCAATATCTCGGAGTATGCAGTGCACTGTTGCCTAAGGGAGGTCACAGACACACTGTACCACATGAGGAACAGGTTCATCACCTTTCCTCTCGACATAGACAATCAGAACGAGCGAGCACGGGGACTCGCCCGCATTGCTGGCTTCCCCATGGTGAAGGGTGCCATGGACTGCACACATATTGCCCTGCGTGCCCCGCACATCAACTCAGCCGTCTTCGTCAACTGACAGGGCTTCCACTCTCTCAACGTGCAGCTGGTGTGCGACCACACGCATCGCATCATGGAGGTCGATGCCCGCTACCCTGGGAGCAGTCACGAAGCCTTCGTCATGCGGCAGTCCAACATGCCAGCTATCTTTCATCGGACTCGGCAAGTCAAAGGCTGGCTAGTGGGCGACAAGGGCTATCCCCTCACGACGTGGCTCATGACACCAGTCAGGAATCCACGCACGTGTGCACAGCAGGCCTATAATGAGAGCCATGCTGCCACGCGCAACATCGTGGAGCACACCATTGGCCTCCTCAAACAACGCTTCCGCTGCCTGGACCAGTCTGGAGGAGCCCTGCAGTACTCCCCCGAGTGGGTGGGCAGATTCGTGGTGGCCTGTTGCATGCTGTACAACCTCGTCATCATGAGGGACCAGCCTTTGCCACCAATGACTGCAGAAGATCCTGAGCCAGAGGTGGAAGAGGAAGAGGCTGAGGAGGAGCAGGAGGAGGGGGTGGAGCCGAAAGAGGAGGTGGAGAAGGTGCAAGGGTGCAGCAGGAACCACACGCCTTGTCTGAAAGGGCTCTGCGTGCTCGCCTGGTCAATAATTGGGATTACATCCCCCAACTCACCAACAGTCCTACATTCCCCACCTTTCCCCTCCCACAAGACAATCAAATCACCCTCCATCACATTACACATTGGTGTCCCTCTCAGCTCATTGCATGAATAAAAACCACCACCAAATGCAAAATCAAACTCTCATTTATGGATTAATAAATGAAAATATGCAAACATAACAGAACTATTCACCCTTGTGCATTCCCTTAGTGCCTGTTATCCGTGTGCCTTTACCTATCCTAGTGCTCCTATGAGGTGCTTCCCCAGTGGCTGGAGCATGGGTGGTGGAAGACTGCTGGCTTTCAATGAAGGAACGTCCAGATGGTCTTGGAGGACGACCTCGAGCAGCTCTGGGCCTGGAGGGCCCGGCTTCAGATTGCACCATCTCAGCATGGGCTGCAGAAGTCTGGCCTGGCTGGCCGACAGGCAACAACAGGGGCACTGGCGGAGTGGCGGGGTGGGAGCAGGAATGCTGTCGTCCTGAGAGAGGACAGCAGGTCCGACTGCCATGGCGCCACTGCCACTTTCCCGAGGCAGCGCCTCAGCATTCCTGGTGATCAGCTGGAGTGCTGTGATGCCCTGGAAGCCCCGTTCCACAGTGGTCCCCAGAGCCATGATAGCAGCAGTCTGAGCTGCAAATGCAGCAGTCAGACCTTGGATGGCAGATGTTTGTGCTTTGTGCTGCAATGGATACTGTGACATCAGTAATCAGACGCTGCATCACGGTGGGTTCCACAGGTGCACTGATGGAGGTGACCACCCGTTCCATGTTGGAAAGGATGGGCTCCAAGCTCTGTGCAAAGTCCTGCGCCAAGTTGGAACTGGACTCCTCCATGCCCCTTCTCATTGTGCGCAGGCTTTCTGGCAGGCTTTCCAGTGTCTTCTGTAGCCTGGCCCATCGAAGTCCTCGTCTGACTCCTCTGCAGCAGAACTAGTGAGTAACCTTGCCCTCCGGCGAGTTGGCTCCTGTGGTATCCGTTCCCTCCACCCGACTCCTGCGCAGTTGTGCTCGGTGTCTCACCACGTGCAGATCCCTCCTCTAACCTAACCTCTAAAGGATGCAATGTCAGTCCCTGAGCTGGTGGAAGCAAGTGTCAGATCGAGTGATGGTGTGGCTTCAGTGTCCTCCTCCTCCCCTCCTCCTCCTCTTCCTTGGGTGCCGCCATGTGTTCTTGGATATCTGCAATGACAAAGGGAAACGGGTTGAGTTGTGAAGTGGGGAGAGGGGCAAGTAAGAGGTGTGTGCTGGCAGCATCTGTAGCACATGAGTCAGAAAAAATAATGGGAGGAGGGGGATGTGGAAAAGGAGAAGGATCATTCGATATGCAGAGACCCCCCCCGCCCCTTAGACCAGGACCTCCAGCGTGGCACGTTGTGACGGCTGCAGTGATGGCTCGCCCAATGATCCTGAGCACCGTCTCCTCTAGGGGGGTGAGGACGTGTAGACGTGACCGTCCAGCCTCAGGTCCCTCCTGCTGGCGGGAGTTATACGCCACCTTCTCTTGCAAGGCAGAGGACATTGGGTCAGTGAGTGTTCTGCATGGTGTGTGGGTGATGTGCCTATCATGATCGAATAGCTGTCAGTTTTTGTGACTTGAGTGGTGGTTGTGTGGCCTGCAAGTGTGGTATTATGTGCATGTGAGATGCAGCATTGCGTATGGATGGGTGGTGTTTTGTTGGTGGGTGGGTGGGTGACGGGAGGTTTCGTGCATGGAGTATTGGTGCAGTTGGTAGGATGTGCCACTTGACACTTGCATTCACTCACCTTGACTCGTGTCAAGTCATTAAATTTCTTGCGGCACTGCACCCACATGCGTGCTGCAATGCTCCTCGCATTCACCTCCTGTGCCACGGCCTGCCACTGCCTACGCAGCTGTAGTCTAGACATTCTCCGGCCACCCTGCGGGTACATGGTTGCCCTCCTCTGGTCCACCCCTTCCACCAGGGCCTCCAGAGCATCATCTGAGAATCTTGGTGCCCGCTCTCTTGCTGGTGCAGCTACGCGTGATGCCATTCTCCCTTCTCCTCCTTGGCTGTGTATCTGCCATTAGAAATGTGCCTGCACCTTTAAGTAGTGCAGGCAGCCGATGACATACGCTGTCCATGCCCCATTCTCAACTTCCTCATTCTCCGTGCAGCCTCTCAGCAGCAAGAGATTTCAGGGTAAGTAGCGAATTTCACATGCTGCCTGTGGAGGGTCCGTTCGGCGCGGGGTGGTAGCGCCGTGCTACCATTGCTCAGAATGGACCCTTATCCAATTTTTCCCCCACAAAGTCTTTAGATTTAAAATAATCCCCTAAAAAGCAAACCACCCTGATCAGAATAGATTGGCCAACTAAAATGTAGATTTAAATTTAGTTTTCTTCAATCCTCTCTCTCATTCTCATAAATATGGTGGATTATTTATCAGATTTGCTAAAGCTGAACCCGCTTTGAGAGTTTATTTTTTTTATTCGTCATGGGATGTGGGCGTCGCTGGCGAGGCCAGCATTTATTGCCCATCCTTAATTGCCCTTGAGAAGGTGGTGGTGACTCGCCTTCTTGAACTGCTGCAGTCCGTGTGGTGAAGGTTCTCCCACAGTGCTGTTAGGAAGGGAGTTCCAGGATTTTGATCCAGCGACAATGGAGGAACGACGATATATTTCCAAGTCGGGATGGTGTGTGACTTGGGGGGGAACGTGCAGGTGGTGTTGTTCCCATGTGCCTGCTGCTCTTGTCCTTCTAGGTGGTAGAGGTCGTGGGTTTGGGAGGTGCTGTCGAAGAAGCCTTGGCGAGTTGCTGCAGTGCATCCTGTGGATGGTGCACACTGCAGACATGGTGGGCCGGTGGTGAAGGGAGTGAATGTTTAGGGTGGTGGATGGGGTGCCAATCAAGCGGGCTGCTTTGTCCTGGATGGTGTCGAGCTTCTTGAGTATTGTTGGAGCTGCACTCATCCAGGCAAGTGGACAGTATTCCATCACATTCCTGACTTGTGCCATGTAGTGGTTATTTTTGGTTATTTGGTTTGGGTATAATGGTTGTTTTTCAATAAAAGTCTCCTTTTGCACTTTGGGCTTTGGGGATTTTAATTCCTATAACCAGCTTGCAGTGTTTTTCTTTAGTCAAAAATACGTCAATGTGTATTTTACATTTATACATATTTTCCTTCTTATACTTTAGCCCATTTTGTTTTCTTTCAAAACATTCAAAATAGTAAAACATTTAAATTAACCTTTTGTCTGTGTATTTGTAAAGAAAAGAACTGTTATCCAGTAACTGTAACTCTCTCTAAGTTCCATAATACCACATTCCTAACCCAAACTGTGATCTTTCCAAATGGCTATGGGTTAGCATTTTGTGCATCATATTTGAGTAGATAATTGAAAAGGGATTAAACACTTTTGAAGTTTCCCTAGTTCAGTGAGTGCTACTGTATTAAAAGGGAATGTTGTTGAGGGAAGTATTTTCAGTGTAAAACACTCTCCCTCACGAAGACTGAAAAAAATGCTTCAAACATCTTCTACCACAAAAAGGAATATCTCCTCTAAGGTTGGAGATATTTCAATCAGTCTTTTTTATACTTAGACCAGTATAGTGCGATGCAAGGCTGAAAGACCTGAGTTATAATACATTGTTTATATGCCTAGGGACAGTGAAACGCTGTGCATGCTCCTCTTATCAGCATCAGAATACCGATTATATTTCATGTTAGGTGAGAGCCGATGAGAGTGTTGTTTCTCTGGTAATATTAACAACACTGTATAGTTTTAAAATTTCCCAGGCCAACCAATTGAACTTTCAAAACTTGGCTTTGCACTGGGATATAGTTATTCTGCAGTGAGTGTGAGAATCTTAAGTATAACTGGCTATAACATTTTGGAACTATTACCTGTTTGGCCTGGAAGCAATTTTGTTTTAATTCATATAATGATATTAATAAAATGTAAGGAATCTTACAACACCAGGTTATAGTCCAACAGTTTTATTTGAAAATCACAAGCTTTCGGAGGCTTTTTCCTTCGTCAGGTGAGTGTGGGATTCCTTGAAAGTTACCGCATATATAGTCAGAGAACAATGCCTGGTGATTACAGATAATCTTTCCAACTGCCCGTTATCAAGGCAATCAAAGGAATTGAATAGTGTTCAGACAGAGAGACATTAGATACAAGACTACTGAGTATACAAACGGCCAGAACCAAAGACACAGAGAGAGCGAGAGAGAGAAACATCCGAAAGGAAGAGAAAGAGAGAGAATGACCAGTTGTATTAAAAACAGATAACTTTTTTTCCCGCTGGTGGGGTTACGTGTAGCATGACATGAACCCAAGATCCCGGTTGAGGCCGTCCTCATGGGTGCGGAACTTGGCTATCAATTTCTGCTCGACGATTTTGCGTTGTCGTGTGTTTCGAAGGCTGCCTTGGAGAACGCTTACCCGAAGATCGGTGGCTGAATGTCCTTGACTGCTGAAGTGTTCCCCGACTGGGAGGGAACCCTCCTGTCTGGCAATTGTTGCGCGGTGTCCGTTCATCCGTTGTCGCAGTGTCTGCACGGTCTCGCCAATGTACCATGCCCCGTGCATCCTTTCCTGCAACGTATGAGGTTGACAACGTTGGCCGAGTCACAGGAGTATGAACCATGTACCTGGTGGGTGGTGTCCTCACAAGTGATGGTGGTATCTGTGTCGATGATCTGGCATGTCTTGCAGAGGTTGCCGTGGCAGGGTTGTGTGGTGTCGTGGACGCTGTTCTCCTGAAAGCTGGGTAATTTGCTGCGAACGATGGTCTGTTTGAGGTTGGGTGGCTGTTTGAAGGCGAGTAGTGGAGGTGTGAGGATGGCCTTAGCGAGGTGTTCGTCGTCATCGATGACATGTTGAAGGCTGCGGAGAACAAGGCGTAGTTTCTCCGCTCCGGGGAAGTACTGGACGACGAAGGGTAGTTTGTTGGTTGCGTCCCGTGTTAGTCTTCTGAGGAGGTCTATACGATTTTTCGCTGTGGCCCGTCGGAACTGTCGATCGACGAGTCGAGCATCATATCCCGTTCTTACGAGGACGTCTTTCAGCGTCTGTAGGTGTCCATCACGTTCCTCCTCGTCTGAGCAGATCCTGTGTATTCGCAGGGCCTGTCCATAGGGGATGGCCTCTTTGACGTGGTTAGGGTGGAAGCTGGAAAAGTGGAGCATCGTGCGGTTGTCCGTGGGCTTGCGGTAGAGTGAGGTGCTGAGGTGCCCGTCTTTGATGGAGATTCGTGTGTCCAAGAAAGAAACCGATTCTGAGGGGTAGTCCATGGTGAGCTTGATGGTGGGATGGAATTTGTTGATGTTATCATGTAGTCTCTTCAGTGATTCTTCGCCGTGGGCCTATAGGAAGAAAATGTCGTCGATGTATCTGGTTTATAGCGTTGGTTGGAGGTCCTGTGCAGTGAAGAAGTCGTGCTCGAACTTGTGCATGAAAATGTTGGCGTATTGGGGTGCGAATTTGGTCCCCATGGCTGTGTTTGGGTAAAGAACTGGTTATCAAAGGTGAAGACATTGTGATCCAGGATGAAGCGGATGAGTTGTAGGATGGCGTCTGGAGATTGGCTGTTGTTGGTGTTGAGTACTGAGGCTGTTGCAGCGATGCCGTCATCGTGGGGGATACTGGTGTAGAGTGCCGAGACGTCCATCGTGGTGAGAAGTGTTCCTGGTTCAACTGGTCCGTGGGTGCTGAGTTTTTGTAGGAAGTCTGTAGTGTCACGACAGAAGCTGGGGGTTCCCTGTACGATGGGTTTCAGGATGCCCTCGATGTATCCAGAGAGGTTCTCACACAGGGTTCCATTGCCTGATACGATAGGACGTCCGGGTGTGTTGGCTTTGTGTATCTTTGGGAGGCAGTCGAAGCCTCCCACGCAGGGACTACGTGGGATGAGAGCGCGTAGGATGCTTTCAAGGTCTGGGTCGAAGGTCTTGATCAGTTTGTTGGGCTGGTGGGTGTGTTCTTTGGTCGGGTCTGCGGATAACCGTCTGTAGTGTTCCTGGTTGTCCAGTTGTCGGTATGCTTCTTTGCAATAGTCCATTCTGTTCTGTATGACGATGGCTCCTCCTTTGTCCACTGGTTTGATGACGATGTTGCGGTTGGTCTTGAGAGCGTTGATGGCGTTGCGTTGTGCTCGGGTGACATTCTGGACTGTCTTGTGAGTGCGGCTGATGAATCTGGCATTGACGCATCTCCTGACAGCTTGAGCATACATGTCAAGCTTAGGGCAGCGACCCTCCGGAGGAGTCCAGTTTGACTCTTTCCTCTTCGGTTGCTGTACCGCGGATCCCTCTGTCTGCTGTTCCGGATCATTGATTGTCTCATTGGGTTCGCTGCTGAAATCTTGCGATTTGTGGAAGAATTCCCGGAGCCTCATTCTCCTGATGAATTCCTCTGTGTCCGTCGTGAGACCGATAGGGGTCCATTTTGGTGGTGGGGCAGAAATTGAGCAGTTGGAAAGATTATCTGTAATCACCAGGCATTGTTCTCTGACTATATATGCTGTAACTTTCAAGGAATCCCACACTCACCTGACGAAGGAGAAAGCCTCCGAAAGCTTGTGATTTTCAAATAAAACTGTTGGACTATAACCTGGTGTTGTAAGATTCCTTACATTTGTCCACCCCAGTACATCACCGGCATCTCCACATCATGATATTAATAAAAGGTTAAATTCAGCTTACAAAGGGTTAACTGCGAGAGATCCAACATTTTTAACTTAACATTTGGAACCATTTAAGATGCTAATTAGGAAACAATGGGAAGTCGTTGTGTACATCCTATAGCCGTTCACACCCTGGCTGTTGGATGATTTTCATTCATTATGGAAGTTTAGCTAAACAGACATACATGCCCCATATTTCCAGGGAGGCAGGGATGGTGCAGGTGAGGCTGAAAATGGCCGGAGAACCTGGCAAGGCTGGGGACGTGGAGTTCCTGCTGAACTTAATGGCAGGAACTCGTTACATTTTTTTGTACCGTTTCCCTCCCGGCAGCCACCAAAATTGACAGCCTGGCTGGCGGCCGGGAGGGAATACCAGAGGTGGGAGACTGCAGCCGGAGACCCGGTGATCGGAAGGAGGGAAGGTCAGTGATTGGGGCTGAGGGAGACGATAGCAAATGGGGCTGAGGGGGTCGGCAAACAGGCTGGGGATGGGTGCGAAGTTGGCAAACAGGGCTGGAGGTGAGGGCGAAGTTGGCAAACAGGGCTGGAGGTGGGGGCGAAGTTGGCAAACGGGACTGGGAGGACAGAGAGGCCATGATTGGCAGGGGGGGAGGCCGAAGGTTTCCTTGAGGGGTCGGGTGGAGCACTCCTGCTCCTCCTGGCCCACAAGAAGTGCTGAAAAAGGCACTTACCTTGTGGAGCTGGCAGCTCCCATCTCCCTTTCACTGCCGAGTATCCTGACCCCTGGGAAACCCGCGCAGCAGCAGTGAATTTTAAATCGGGCTCCCGATTGCACTGTGAGAGCCCAATTTAAATATGTTAATTAAGTGCCTCGCCTCTTCATGGTGGGACACTCGGATGCCACAATATCTGCCGCCGTAAAAAAGGCAGTGGGCGCGTGCACGGCGAGTTGGGAACGTGTTCCCCATATTTAAGTCCTAAACCCTTGCCTGCTGTCGGGGGGGGGGGGGCGGGGGGGGAATTGGGGAGATTAATAGCAAGGCCATAGATGCCGTTAGTTTCCAAACCAAGCGGATGGCTTTTCATTCAAGGTGGTAATTTTGATTGGGAGCTCGTAGGACCAATTCCTTGACATTTGGAATTAAGGGACGGGTCAGCGTCTTTGTTTTTCTCTCTCTCGCTATGAAGCACTGAGAAAAACAAAGCGATCTCACTCTCTAGTCAGCCAGGGAGATTGAGGGCCTCCAGATCTAGTATGAACACATACAGCCTATAAACTAGGAAGTCAGGTGCCGGTTAGTTCAGAGACAAATAACTTGTAAGTGAATTTAGCCTAGCATAGTGACGGAAGCACAATTTATTGATATTTTATGGTATAAGGAGTGGTAGGGAATTGATTGAAACTTGCTCTGGAAACTGTATCCTCTTCTCACTACAGTAGTTTTCAGTCCACTTTCTGAAAAGATAGGTGACTGTACATGGTGGCATGTGCCAGATTATAGTATGCAGTATACACAAGGAGTCTATGTTATAATTCTGGGTCACGCTATCATTTAACTAGATACTGGCCAGTAAAGATGTACTCCTAATTGTAGGAGACATGAGGTCCACTTACAGAAGTGACCAGTAATGCTGAGCTTGAAAGAATATCTAGTCCATACCTATGAAATTTGTAATTCTGCCCTTTAAATATAACAGAAGAGAATGTGGTTGAAATTTCTCGTGCTTTTTTAGCGCACTGCTTAGCATGTTTGAGTCAAATTCCTATGTAGCTATTTTAACAAAATTACAAAAATAGTGCACACAGGAATTAGATGTAAGTGTAATAACCTGTGCACTAAAAATAATGTACAGAAGAATATTAACGTCCAGGTTTCCTGCACTTGAACTGTTATATACAATTCTTACAACTATTATATACAGTTCTGTCCACCAGGTGGGGCAATTGTTTATCAGGTTGAAATATTAACAACAGTATAAGATTAAACCTGTGGTAGCCAGAATATAAACTGCAGATGAACTTTCACAATCTATTTTAGAATGACTGCAGCGACTTAGTCATGAGTGTTTTGTAATACACATTGCATCATTTATTTTCCAGTACAGTCCTTTTATCTTTGAAACTGGGTTTTTCTGTAGATGGCTAAAGTTTTCCTGTACCTTTTTGTAGATCCTTTGTTATACAGCTATATTTTATCCTGTGGACCTGTTGTTATTTTCCTGTACAGTATATCCAAGTAACATGATCAGATATTTTAGGTATGTAATTTTGTGTACTCTACATAGGTTTTATAAAATAATCAAAATACATAAGTTTAGCAGTAATATAAAAGAGCAGGTTTGTAATCAGTTTCATAAATTCAATTGACTTTTAGTTCTCTTTTTAGTCATGACATTGCAAAATAAGATTAACACATACTGTTATTGCAGTAATTTTATAAAATAAAATATTAAATCATATGTAGAAAATAAAACACTCAAGTTCCTTTCCATTAGAAGTGAGTTGACGCAGGATTGGTTTAAAGTTGAGGCAATCATGTTTAATGACCCATGTTGAATGACACATGAAGTAAAATATTCAGTTGCCACTTTGTTGGACAGATGATCCATCAGCAATCACATGTGGCAGGATAAGCAACCACGAACTAAGTTTGGATAATAATGATTATTAAGATGCCTATGTATTTTGGGGATTTTTAATTTCCCTCATATTGATTTATAGGTGCAATGAATAATTATTTTCTTCTGGTATCATCGAGAGTTCATGTTCCAGTACTTAATCCTCCATCTGTTTTTGTCTGACTTTATGAAATTAGGAAACTGGCCATCCAAGGACTGTATGTAGTCCACTCGTGAGCCTTTCTATAGGGCTTCTAAGTTTTTGTGTATTTTGGGCCCAATGTTTTCCAGAGATAGACTCTATTGCAATTATTGACAAAGTAAAGTACAGAACCTTTTCACTAAATTCAAAACAACAGGAACTGGCTGACCTTTATCTCTGTCCAGTTAGTAAAACAGTAATTTACAATCTGCTCTACTAAATGCAAAATTATGAAGAGGTTTCATCATTTTCATGTACCTTGAATAGACTGACATGGAATAAATTTTCTTCAAGATTTTCTGTTGGAGTTAAAGCTTATTGTGTACAATATGAAGGCTCTATCTCTCAAATTGAAGAGTGGTAGAAGGGCATAATCCAGGAATATAAAACACAGACCATAAAGATACACACTCAAAACTGTATACCTGTTTGTTTTTCTCTTGTGTTATCAAAGTAAGATTTTAAGATGGGCCACTGCTTAACTCCCTGCAACTTTATGAAAAGTGGGCCTGATCCTGTCCTTCTCTGATATCAAAATATTTATTTCCAGCAGGTGTCACAGGTTGGTGATCAGTAAGAGGAACCCTGGCCAACTTTCTCCTCCCTTACTAAGGATGGTGAACCCAAGCATGGTGTCCCACTCGCTATTGTTAACTCAGCACAGACCTGGAATCGTCCTTATCTATATAGCTTTGCCACTCACTGCACAATCTTGCTGAGTCATGAGTGATCTTTTTGCAGCTCCTTAATTTTGCCTGAAAATTAAAATCCTTCCTCTACATGCTAATGGTTAGTTCAGGACTGCTAATACAGACACCAGAATAAAGTGCGAGCTATCTATTTTAAAGTCTAAGCGGGAAGTCCAGCCCAGAAGAGCATGCAGAGAAAACCTTACATTCGGTAGGAATATAAAAGAAGATAAGATTGCTTTGCCTGTCTGTACCATTATAGTCATTAAATTTGCTGCTGTTCATCTTTCTGAAGGAGGTAATTAATTATTTCATCTAACTCCATGAGGCTTTTTGATCTCTGATAGACTCATCCATTTACTTTCTTCGGTATGCGCTTAAATCTGGCATGTCTTGGATTTAATTTAAATCTTTTGTCCTCATTTCATTCGATAATCATGAGATTTTTAACATTTATTTTCATTTCATTTTTTATTTCTCGTTAACAAATTCTCCTTTATAGCAAAGGCAAGACCTAGTTGTACCATAAAATGGTCTTGATTACTGTGCAGTTTTCCTACCTTCCTCATTTTTGCTTTCTTTTGTGGATTTATGAGATTTTGTGCTTATTTATGGCTGGATCTGAACATAGAAATCAGACAAAGGTCTTGATGTGTAGATAATTCTCATATGACACAGCCCTTCAAAATTCAGTTCAGCACAAACCTTTTAAAAACACTCATGAGGTATACAATAACAGGGAAACTTCAGCTGAGCACCCACACTTAAAACGCTTGTGTGGAAACCCAAAACTATTTCTCCCCATTTGTCTTCTTCCCTGACCTTTATTCCAAAGAAGACTAGGAATTACAGGTAGCTGAGTATATGGCATGTCAAGAACCTGGGTAAGGGCATGTCAAGAACCTGGGTAAAGGCATGTCAAGAAACTGGGTAAAGGCATGTCAAGAACCTGAGTAAAGGCACGACAAGAACCTGGGTACAAGGCATGACAGGAACCTGGGTACAAGGCACGACAAGAACCTGGGTAAAGGCACGTCAAGAACCTGGGTACAAGGCTCGACAGGAACCTGGGTACAAGGCAGGACAGGAACCTGGGTACAAGGCACGACAAGAACCTGGGTAAAGGCACGTCAAGAACCTGGGTACAAGGCTCGACAGGAACCTGGGTACAAGGCAGGACAGGAACCTGGGTACAAGGCACGACAAGAACCTGGGTAAAGGCACATCAAGAACCTGGGTAAAGGCATGTCAAGAACCTGGGTACAAGGCACGACGAGAACCTGGGTAAAGGCACGACAAGAACCTGGGTAAAGGCATGTCAAGAACCTGGGTACAAGGCACGACAAGAACCTGGGTAAAGGCACGACAAGAACCTGGGTACAAGGCACGACAAGAACATGGGTAAAGGCACGACAGGAACCTGGGTAAAGGCACGACAAGAACCTGGGTAAAGGCACGACAAGAACCTGGGTAAAGGCACGTCAAGAACCTGGGTAAAGGCACGACAGGAACCTGGGTAAAGGCAAGACAAGAACCTGGGTAAAGGCACGACAAGAACCCGGGTACAAGGCACATCAAGAACCTGGGTAAAGTTACGACAGGAACCTGGGTACAAGGCACGTCAAGAACCTGGGTACAAGGCACGACAGGAACCCGGGTAAAGGCACGACAGGAACCTGGGTAAAGGCACGTCAAGAAGCTGGGTAAAGGCACGACAGGAACCTGGGTACAAGGCACGACAGGAACCTGGGTACAAGGCACGACAGCAACCTGGGTAAAGGCACGACAAGAACCTGGGTACAAGGCACGACAAGAACCCGGGTACAAGGCACGACAAGAACCCGGGTACAAGGCACGACAAGAACCTGGGTAAAGGCACGACAGGAACCTGGGTACAAGGCACGACAGGAACCCGGGTAAAGGCACGACAAGAACCCGGGTAAAGGCACGACAGGAACCCGGGTACAAGGCACGACAAGAACCTGGGTAAAGGCACGACAGGAACCTGGGTAAAGGCACAACAAGAACCTGGGTAAAGGCACGACAGGAACCTGGGTAAAGGCACGACAAGAACCCGGGTACAAGGTACGACAAGAACCTGGGTAAAGGCACGACAGGAACCTGGGTAAAGGCACGACAGGAACCTGGGTAAAGGCACGTCAAGAACCTGGGTAAAGGCACGACAAGAACCCGGGTAAAGGCACGACAGGAACCTGGGTACAAGGCACGACAGGAACCTGGGTAAAGGCACGACAGGAACCTGGGTAAAGGCACGACAGGAACCTGGGTAAAGGCACGTCAAGAACCCGGGTACAAGGCACGACAGGAACCCGGGTAAAGGCACGTCAAGAACCCGGGTACAAGGCACGACAGGAACCTGGGTAAAGGCACGACAGGAACCTGGGTACAAGGCATTACAAGAACCTGGATAAAGGCACGACAAGAACCTGGATAAAGGCACGACAAGAACCTGGAAAAAGGCACGACAAGAACCTGGGTACAAGGCATGACAAGAACCTGGATAAAGGCACGTCAATAACCTGGATAAAGGCACGTCAAGAACCTGGAAAAAGGCACGACAAGAACCTGGAAAAAGGCACGACAAGAACCTGGGTAAACGCACGACAAGAACCTGGGTAAAGGCACGACAAGAACCTTGGTACAAGGCACTTCAAGAACCTGGGTAAAGGCACGACAAGAACCCGGGTACAAGGCACGACAGGAACCTGGGTAAAGGCACGTCAAGAACCCGGGTACAAGGCACGACAGGATCCCGGGTACAAGGCACGACAAGAACCTGGGTACAAGGCACGACAAGAACCTGGGTACAAGGCACGACAAGAACCCGGGTACAAGGCACGACAAGAACCTGGGTACAAGGCACGACAGTAACCCGGGTAAAGGCACGACAAGAACCCGGGTACAAGGCACGATAAGAACCCGGGTACAAGGCACGACAAGAACCCGGGTACAAGGCACGACAGGAACCTGGGTACAAGGCACGACAAGAACCTGGGTAAAGTTACGACAAGAACCCGGGTACAAGGCACGACAAGAACCTGGGTAAAGGCATGTCAAGAACCTGAGTAAAGGCACGACAAGAACCTGGGTACAAGGCATGACAGGAACCTGGGTACAAGGCACGACAAGAACCTGGGTAAAGGCACGTCAAGAACCTGGGTACAAGGCTCGACAGGAACCTGGGTACAAGGCAGGACAGGAACCTGGGTACAAGGCACGACAAGAACCTGGGTAAAGGCACATCAAGAACCTGGGTAAAGGCATGTCAAGAACCTGGGTACAAGGCACGACAAGAACCTGGGTAAAGGCACGACAAAAACCTGGGTAAAGGCACGTCAAGAACCTGGGTACAAGGCACGACAAGAACCTGGGTAAAGGCACGACAAGAACCTGTGTACAAGGCACGACATGAACATGGGTAAAGGCACGACAGGAACCTGGGTAAAGGCACGACAAGAACCTGGGTAAAGGCACGACAGGAACCTGGGTAAAGGCAAGACAAGAACCTGGGTAAAGGCACGACAAGAACCCGGGTACAAGGCACGTCAAGAACCTGGGTAAAGTTACGACAGGAACCTGGGTACAAGGCACGTCAAGAACCTGGGTACAAGGCACGACAGGAACCCGGGTAAAGGCACGACAGGAACCTGGGTAAAGGCACGTCAAGAAGCTGGGTAAAGGCACGACAGGAACCTGGGTACAAGGCACGACAGGAACCTGGGTACAAGGCACGACAGCAACCTGTGTAAAGGCACGATAAGAACTTGGGTACAAGGCACGACAAGAACCCGGGTACAAGGCACGACAAGAACCCGGGTACAAGGCACGACAAGAACCCGGGTACAAGGCACGACAAGAACCTGGGTAAAGGCACGACAGGAACCTGGGTACAAGGCACGACAGGAACCCGGGTAAAGGCACGACAAGAACCCGGGTAAAGGCACGACAGGAACCCGGGTACAAGGCACGACAAGAACCTCGGTAAAGGCACGACAGGAACCTGGGTAAAGGCACAACAAGAACCTGGGTAAAGGCACGACAGGAACCTGGGTAAAGGCACGACAAGAACCCGGGTACAAGGCACGACAAGAACCTGGGTAAAGGCACGACAGGAACCTGGGTAAAGGCACGACAGGAACCTGGGTAAAGGCACGTCAAGAACCTGGGTAAAGGCACGACAAGAACCCGGGTAAAGGCACGACAGGAACCTGGGTAAAGGCACGTCAAGAACCCGGGTACAAGGCACGACAGGATCCCGGGTACAAGGCACGACAGGAACCTGGGTACAAGGCACGACAAGAACCTGGGTACAAGGCACGACAAGAACCCGGGTACAAGGCACGACAAGAACCCGGGTACAAGGCACGACAGTAACCCGGGTAAAGGCACGACAAGAACCCGGGTACAAGGCACGACAAGAACCCGGGTACAAGGCACGACAAGAACCCGGGTACAAGGCACGACAGGAACCTGGGTACAAGGCACGACAAGAACCTGGGTAAAGTTACGACAAGAACCCGGGTACAAGGCACGACAAGAACCTGGGTAAAGTTACGACAAGAACCTGGGTACAAGGCACGACAAGAACCTGGGTAAAGGCACGTCAAGAACCTGGGTACAAGGCACGTCAAGAACCTGGGTAAAAGGCACGAAAGGAACCTGGGGAAAGGCACGACAAGAACCTGGGTAAAGGCACGTCAAGAACCTGGGTACAAGGCACGTCAAGAACCTGGATAAAGGCACGTCAAGAACCTGGGTAAAAGGCACGACAGGAACCTGGGTACAAGGCACGTCAAGAACCTGGGTACAAGGCACGTCAAGAACCTGGATAAAGGCACATCAAGAACCTGGGTACAAGGCACGACAGGAATCTGGGTAAAGGCACGACAAGAACCTGGGTAAAGGCACGTCAAGAACCTGGGTAAAGCCACGACAAGAACCTGGGTACAAGGCACGACAAGAACCTGGGTAAAGGCACGTCAAGAACCTGGATACAAGGCACGACAGGAACCTGGGTACAAGGCACGACAAGAACCTGGGTAAAGGCACGTCAAGAACCTGGGTACAAGGCACGTTAGGAACCTGGGGAAAGGCACGACAAGAACCTGGGTAAAGGCACGTCAAGAACCTGGGTACAAGGCACGACAAGAACCTGGGTAAAGCCACGACAAGAACCTGGGTACAAGGCACGACAAGAACCTGGGTAAAGGCACGTCAAGAACCTGGATAAAGGCACGTCAAGAACCTGGGTACAAGGCACGACAAGAACCTGGGGAAAGGCACGACAAGAACCTGGGTAAAGGCACGACAGGAACCTGGGTAAAGGCACGTCAAGAACCTGGGTACAAGGCACGACAAGAACCTGGGTAAAGGCAAGTCAAGAACCTGGGTACAAGGCACGTCAAGAACCTGGATAAAGGCACGTCAAGAACCTGGGTACAAGGCATGACAGGAACCTGGGTAAAGGCACGTCAAGAACCCGGGTAAAGGCACGTCAAGAACCTGGGTACAAGGCACGACAGGAACCTGGGTACAAGGCACGTCAAGAACCTGGATAAAGGCACGTCAAGAACCTGGGTACAAGGCAGGACAGGAACCTGGGTAAAGGCACGACAAGAACCTGGGTAAAGGCACGTCAAGAACCTGGGTAAAGCCACGACAAGAACCTGGGTACAAGGCACGACAAGAACCTGGGTAAAGGCACGTCAAGAACCTGGGTACAAGGCACGACAGGAACCTGGGTAAAGGCACGTCAAGAACCTGGGTACAAGGCACGACAAGAACCTGGGTAAAGGCACGACAGGAACCTGGGTAAAGGCACGTCAAGAACCTGGGTACAAGGCACGTCAAGAACCTGGGTACAAGGCACGATAGGAACCTGGGTAAAGGCACGACAAGAACCTGGGTAAAGGCACGACAAGAACCTGGGTAAAGGCACGACAGGAACCTGGGTACAAGGCACGTCAAGCACCTGGGTAAAGGCACGACAGGAAACTGGGTAAAGGCACGACAGGAACCTGGGTACAAGGCACGACAAGAACCTGGATAAAGGCACGACAGGAACCTGGGTAAAGGCACGACAAGAACCTGGGTAAAGGCACAACAAGAACCCGGGTACAAGGCACGACAAGAACCTGGATAAAGGCACGACAGGAACCAAGGTAAAGGCACGTCAAGAACCTGGATAAAGGCATGACAAGAACCTGGATAAAGGCACGTCAAGAACCTGGAAAAAGGGACGACAAGAACCTGGATAAAGTCACGACAGGAACCTGGGTAAAGGCACGACAAGAACCTGGGTAAAGGCGTGACAAGAACCTGGGTACAAGGCACGACAGGAACCTGGGTAAAGGCACGACAAGAACCTGGGTAAAGGCACGACAAGAACCTGGGTAAAGGCACGACAAGAACCGGGGTAAAGGCACGACAAGAACCTGGGTAAAGGCACGACAAGAACCCGGGTACAAGGCACGACAAGAACCTGGGTACAAGGCACGACAAGAACCTGGGTAAAGGCACGTCAAGAACCTGGGTAAAGGCACGACAAGAACCTGGGTACAAGGCACGACAGGAACCTGGGTAAAGGCACGTCAAGAACCTGGGTAAAGGCACGACAACAACCTGGGTACAAGGCACGACAGGAACCTGGGTCAAGGAACGACAAGAACCTGGGTACAAGGCACGACAGGAACCTGGGTACAAGGCACGACAAGAACGTGGGTAAAGGCACGACAAGAACCTGGGTAAAGGCACGACAAGAACCTGGGTAAAGGCACGACAAGAACCTGGGTACAAGGCACGACAGGAACCTGGGTACAAGGCACGACAAGAACCTGGGTAAAGGCACGTTAAGAACCCGGGTACAAGGCACGACAGGAACCTGGGTACAAGGCACGACAGGAACCTGGGTAAAGGCACGACTGGAACCTGGGTAAAGGCACGACAAGAACCTGGGTAAAGGCACGACAAGAACCCGGGTACAAGGCACGACAAGAACCTGGATAAAGGCACGACAAGAACCTGGGTAAAGGCACGACAGGAACGTGGGTACAAGGCACGACAAGAACCTGGGTACAAGGCACGACAGGAACCTGGGTAAAGGCACGACAGAAACGTGGGTTCAAGGCACGACAAGAACCTGGGTACAAGGCACGACAGGAACCTGGGTAAAGGCACGACAGGAACCTGGATAAAGGCACGTCAAGAACGTGGGTAAAGGCACGACAAGAACCTGGGTAAAGGCACGACAAGAACCTGGGTAAAGGCACGACAAGAACCTGGGTAAAGGCACGACAGGATCGTGGGTACAAGGCACGACAAGAACCTGGGTACAAGGCACGACAAGAACCTGGGTAAAGGCACGACAAGAACCTGGGTAAAGGCACGTCAAGAACCTGGGTACAAGGCACGTCAAGAACCTGGATAAAGGCACGTCAAGAACCTGGGTACAAGGCACGACAGGAACCTGGGTAAAGGCACGTCAAGAACCCGGGTAAAGGCACATCAAGAACCTGGGTACAAGGCACGACAGGAACCTGGGTACAAGGCACGTCAAGAACCTGGATAAAGGCACGTCAAGAACCTGGGTACAAGGCACGACAGGAACCTGGGTAAAGGCACGAAAAGAACCTGGGTAAAGGCACGTCAAGAACCTGGGTAAAGCCACGACAAGAACCTGGGTACAAGGCACGACAAGAACCTGGGTAAAGGCACGTCAAGAACCTGGGTACAAGGCACGACAGGAACCTGGGTAAAGGCACGTCAAGAACCTGGGTACAAGGCACGACAAGAACCTGGGTAAAGGCACGACAGGAACCTGGGTAAAGGCACGTCAAGAACCTCGGTACAAGGCATGACAAGAACCTGGGTAAAGGCACGTCAAGAACCTGGGTACAAGGCACGATAGGAACCTGGGTAAAGGCACGACAAGAACCTGGGTAAAGGCACGACAAGAACCTGGGTAAAGGCACGACAGGAACCTGGGTACAAGGCACGTCAAGAACCTGGGTAAAGGCACGACAGGAACCTGGGTAAAGGCACGACAGGAACCTGGGTACAAGGCACGACAAGAACCTGGATAAAGGCACGACAGGAACCTGGGTAAAGGCACGACAAGAACCTGGGTAAAGGCACAACAAGAACCCGGGTACAAGGCACGACAAGAACCTGGGTACAAGGCACGACAAGAACCTGGGTAAAGGCACAACAAGAACCCGGGTACAAGGCACGACAACAACCTGGATAAAGGCACGACAAGAACCTGGGTAAAGGCACAACAAGAACCTGGGTAAAGGCACAACAAGAACCCGGGTACAAGGCACGACAAGAACCTGGGTAAAGGCACAACAAGAACCCGGGTACAAGGCACGACAAGAACCTGGATAAAGGCACGACAGGAACCTGGGTAAAGGCACGACAAGAACCTGGGTAAAAGCACGACAAGAACCGGGGTAAAGGCACGACAAGAACATGGGTAAAGGCACAACAAGAACCTGGATAAAGTCACGACAGGAACCTGGGTAAAGGCACGACAAGAACCTGGGTAAAGGCATGACAAGAACCTGGGTACAAGGCACGACAGGAACCTGGCTAAAGGCACGACAAGAACCTGGGTAAAGGCACGACAAGAACCTGGGTAAAGGCACGACATGAACCGGGGTAAAGGCACGACAAGAACCTGGGTAAAGGCACGACAAGAACCCGGGTACAAGGCACGACAAGAACCTGGGTACAAGGCACGACAAGAACCTGGGTAAAGGCACGTCAAGAACCTGGGTAAAGGCACGACAAGAACCTGGGTACAAGGCACGACAGGAACCTGGGTAAAGGCACGTCAAGAACCTGGGTAAAGGCACGACAACAACCTGGGTACAAGGCACGACAGGAACCTGGGTCAAGGAACGACAAGAACCTGGGTAAAGGCACGACAAGAACCTGGATAAAGGCACGACAAGAACCTGGGTAAAGGCACGACAAGAACCTGGGTACAAGGCACGACAGGAACCTGGGTACAAGGCACGACAAGAACCTGGGTAAAAGGCACGACAAGAACCTGGGTAAAGGCACGTTAAGAACCCGGGTACAAGGCACGACAGGAACCTGGGTACAAGGCACGACAGGAACCTGGGTAAAGGCACGACTGGAACCTGGGTAAAGGCACGACAAGAACCTGGGTAAAGGCACGACAAGAACCCGGGTACAAGGCACGACAAGAACCTGGGTACAAGGCACGACAGGAACCTGGGTAAAGGCACGACTGGAACCTGGGTAAAGGCACGACAAGAACCTGGGTAAAGGCACGACAAGAACCCGGGTACAAGGCACGACAAGAACCTGGATAAAGGCACGACAAGAACCTGGGTAAAGGCACGACAGGAACGTGGGTACAAGGCACGACAAGAACCTGGGTACAAGGCACGACAGGAACCTGGGTAAAGGCACGACAGAAACGTGGGTGCAAGGCACGACAAGAACCTGGGTACAAGGCACGACAGGAACCTGGGTAAAGGCACGACAGGAACCTGGATAAAGGCACGTCAAGAACGTGGGTAAAGGCACGACAAGAACCTGGGTAAATGCACGACAAGAACCTGGGTAAAGGCACGACAAGAACCTGGGTAAAGGCACGACAGGATCGTGGGTACAAGGCACGACAAGAACCTGGGTACAAGGCACGACAAGAACCTGGGTAAAAGCACGACAAGAACCTGGGTAAAGGCACGTCAAGAACCTGGGTACAAGGCACGTCAAGAACCTGGATAAAGGCACGTCAAGAACCTGGGTACAAGGCACGACAGGAACCTGGGTAAAGGCACGTCAAGAACCCGGGTAAAGGCACGTCAAGAACCTGGGTACAAGGCACGACAGGAACCTGGGTACAAGGCACGTCAAGAACCTGGATAAAGGCACGTCAAGAACCTGGGTACAAGGCACGACAGGAACCTGGGTAAAGGCACGACAAGAACCTGGGTAAAGGCACGTCAAGAACCTGGGTAAAGCCACGACAAGAACCTGGGTACAAGGCACGACAAGAACCTGGGTAAAGGCACGTCAAGAACCTGGGTACAAGGCACGACAGGAACCTGGGTAAAGGCACGTCAAGAACCTGGGTACAAGGCACGACAAGAACCTGGGTAAAGGCACGACAGGAACCTGGGTAAAGGCACGTCAAGAACCTGGGTACAAGGCATGACAAGAACCTGGGTAAAGGCACGTCAAGAACCTGGGTACAAGGCACGATAGGAACCTGGGTAAAGGCACGACAAGAACCTGGGTAAAGGCACGACAAGAACCTGGGTAAAGGCACGACAGGAACCTGGGTACAAGGCACGTCAAGAACCTGGGTAAAGGCACGACAGGAACCTGGGTAAAGGCACGACAGGAACCTGGGTACAAGGCACGACAAGAACCTGGATAAAGGCACGACAGGAACCTGGGTAAAGGCACGACAAGAACCTGGGTAAAGGCACAACAAGAACCCGGGTACAAGGCACGACAAGAACCTGGGTACAAGGCACGACAAGAACCTGGGTAAAGGCACAACAAGAACCCGGGTACAAGGCACGACAACAACCTGGATAAAGGCACGACAAGAACCTGGGTAAAGGCACAACAAGAACCTGGGTAAAGGCACAACAAGAACCCGGGTACAAGGCACGACAAGAACCTGGGTAAAGGCACAACAAGAACCCGGGTACAAGGCACGACAAGAACCTGGATAAAGGCACGACAGGAACCTGGGTAAAGGCACGACAAGAACCTGGGTAAAAGCACGACAAGAACCGGGGTAAAGGCACAACAAGAACCTGGGTAAAGGCACGACAAGAACCCGGGTACAAGGCACGACAAGAACCTGGGTACAAGGCACGACAAGAACCTGGGTAAAGGCACGTCAAGAACCTGGGTAAAGGCACGACAAGAACCTGGGTACAAGGCACGACAGGAACCTGGGTAAAGGCACGTCAAGAACCTGGGTAAAGGCACGACAAGAACCTGGGTACAAGGCACGAGAGGAACCTGGGTCAAGGCACGACAAGAACCTGGGTAAAGGCACGACAAGAACCTGGGTAAAGGAACGACAAGAACCTGGGTACAAGGCACGACAGGAACCTGGGTACAAGGCACGACAAGAACCTGGGTACAAGGCACGACAAGAACCTGGGTAAAGGCACGTTAAGAACCCGGGTACAAGGCACGACAGGAACCTGGGTACAAGGCACTACAGGAACCTGGGTAAAGGCACGACTGGAACCTGGGTAAAGGCACGACAAGAACCTGGGTAAAGGCACGACAGTAACCCGGGTACAAGGCACGACAAGAACCTGGATAAAGGCACGACAGGAACGTGGGTACAAGGCACGACAAGAACCTGGGTACAAGGCACGTCAGGAACCTGGGTAAAGGAACGACAGGAACGTGGGTACAAGGCACGACAAGAACCTGGGTACAAGGCACGACAGGAACCTGGGTAAAGGCACGACAGGAACCTGGATAAAGGCACGTCAAGAACGTGGGTAAAGGCACGACAAGAACCTGGGTAAAGGCACGACAAGAACCTGGGTAAAGGCACGACAAGAACCTGGGTACAAGGCACGACAGGAACCTGGGTACAAGGCACGACAAGAACCTGGGTACAAGGCACGACAAGAACCTGGGTAAAGGCACGTTAAGAACCCGGGTACAAGGCACGACAGGAACCTGGGTACAAGGCACGACAGGAACCTGGGTAAAGGCACGACTGGAACCTGGGTAAAGGCACGACAAGAACCTGGGTAAAGGCACGACAGGAACCCGGGTACAAGGCACGACAAGAACCTGGATAAAGGCACGACAGGAACGTGGGTACAAGGCACGACAAGAACCTGGGTACAAGGCACGACAGGAACCTGGGTAAAGGCACGACAGGAACGTGGGTACAAGGCACGACAAGAACCTGGGTACAAGGCACGACAGGAACCTGGGTAAAGGCACGACAGGAACCTGGATAAAGGCACGTCAAGAACGTGGGTAAAGGCACGACAAGAACCTGGGTACAAGGCACGACAAGAACCTGGGTAAAGGCACGACAAGAACCTGGGTAAAGGCACGACAGGAACGTGGGTACAAGGCACGACAAGAACCTGGGTACAAGGCACGACAAGAACCTGGGTAAAGGCACGACAAGAACCTGGGTAAAGGCACGACTGAAACCTGGGTGCAAGGCACGACAAGAACCTGGGTAAAGGCACAACAAGAACCTGGGTAAAGGCACGACAGGAACCTGGGTAAAGGCATGACAAGAACCGGGGTAAAGGCACGACAAGAACCTGGGTACAAGGCATGACAGGAACCTGGGTAAAGGCACGACAAGAACCTGGGTACAAGGCACGACAAGAACGTGGGTAAAGGCACGACAAGAACCTGGGTAAAGGCACGTCAAGAACCTGGGTACAAGGCACGACAAGAACCTGGGTAAAGGCACGACAGGAACCTGGGTAAAGGCACGTCAAGAACCTGGGTACAAGGCATGACAAGAACCTGGGTAAAGGCACGTCAAGAACCTGGGTACAAGGCACGATAGGAACCTGGGTAAAGGCACGACAAGAACCTGGGTAAAGGCACGACAAGAACCTGGGTAAAGGCACGACAGGAACCTGGGTACAAGGCACGTCAAGAACCTGGGTAAAGGCACGACAGGAACCTGGGTAAAGGCACGACAGGAACCTGGGTACAAGGCACGACAAGAACCTGGATAAAGGCACGACAGGAACCTGGGTAAAGGCACGACAAGAACCTGGGTAAAGGCACAACAAGAACCCGGGTACAAGGCACGACAAGAACCTGGGTACAAGGCACGACAAGAACCTGGGTAAAGGCACAACAAGAACCCGGGTACAAGGCACGACAACAACCTGGATAAAGGCACGACAAGAACCTGGGTAAAGGCACAACAAGAACCTGGGTAAAGGCACAACAAGAACCCGGGTACAAGGCACGACAAGAACCCGGGTACAAGGCACGACAAGAACCTGGGTAAAGGCACAACAAGAACCCGGGTACAAGGCACGACAACAACCTGGATAAAGGCACGACAAGAACCTGGGTAAAGGCACAACAAGAACCTGGGTAAAGGCACAACAAGAACCCGGGTACAAGGCACGACAAGAACCTGGGTAAAGGCACAACAAGAACCCGGGTACAAGGCACGACAAGAACCTGGATAAAGGCACGACAGGAACCTGGGTAAAGGCACGACAAGAACCTGGGTAAAAGCACGACAAGAACCGGGGTAAAGGCACAACAAGAACCTGGGTAAAGGCACGACAAGAACCCGGGTACAAGGCACGACAAGAACCTGGGTACAAGGCACGACAAGAACCTGGGTAAAGGCACGTCAAGAACCTGGGTAAAGGCACGACAAGAACCTGGGTACAAGGCACGACAGGAACCTGGGTAAAGGCACGACAGGAACCTGGATAAAGGCACGTCAAGAACGTGGGTAAAGGCACGACAAGAACCTGGGTAAATGCACGACAAGAACCTGGGTAAAGGCACGACAAGAACCTGGGTAAAGGCACGACAGGATCGTGGGTACAAGGCACGACAAGAACCTGGGTACAAGGCACGACAAGAACCTGGGTAAAAGCACGACAAGAACCTGGGTAAAGGCACGTCAAGAACCTGGGTACAAGGCACGTCAAGAACCTGGATAAAGGCACGTCAAGAACCTGGGTACAAGGCACGACAGGAACCTGGGTAAAGGCACGTCAAGAACCCGGGTAAAGGCACGTCAAGAACCTGGGTACAAGGCACGACAGGAACCTGGGTACAAGGCACGTCAAGAACCTGGATAAAGGCACGTCAAGAACCTGGGTACAAGGCACGACAGGAACCTGGGTAAAGGCACGACAAGAACCTGGGTAAAGGCACGTCAAGAACCTGGGTAAAGCCACGACAAGAACCTGGGTACAAGGCACGACAAGAACCTGGGTAAAGGCACGTCAAGAACCTGGGTACAAGGCACGACAGGAACCTGGGTAAAGGCACGTCAAGAACCTGGGTACAAGGCACGACAAGAACCTGGGTAAAGGCACGACAGGAACCTGGGTAAAGGCACGTCAAGAACCTGGGTACAAGGCATGACAAGAACCTGGGTAAAGGCACGTCAAGAACCTGGGTACAAGGCACGATAGGAACCTGGGTAAAGGCACGACAAGAACCTGGGTAAAGGCACGACAAGAACCTGGGTAAAGGCACGACAGGAACCTGGGTACAAGGCACGTCAAGAACCTGGGTAAAGGCACGACAGGAACCTGGGTAAAGGCACGACAGGAACCTGGGTACAAGGCACGACAAGAACCTGGATAAAGGCACGACAGGAACCTGGGTAAAGGCACGACAAGAACCTGGGTAAAGGCACAACAAGAACCCGGGTACAAGGCACGACAAGAACCTGGGTACAAGGCACGACAAGAACCTGGGTAAAGGCACAACAAGAACCCGGGTACAAGGCACGACAACAACCTGGATAAAGGCACGACAAGAACCTGGGTAAAGGCACAACAAGAACCTGGGTAAAGGCACAACAAGAACCCGGGTACAAGGCACGACAAGAACCTGGGTAAAGGCACAACAAGAACCCGGGTACAAGGCACGACAAGAACCTGGATAAAGGCACGACAGGAACCTGGGTAAAGGCACGACAAGAACCTGGGTAAAAGCACGACAAGAACCGGGGTAAAGGCACAACAAGAACCTGGGTAAAGGCACGACAAGAACCCGGGTACAAGGCACGACAAGAACCTGGGTACAAGGCACGACAAGAACCTGGGTAAAGGCACGTCAAGAACCTGGGTAAAGGCACGACAAGAACCTGGGTACAAGGCACGACAGGAACCTGGGTAAAGGCACGTCAAGAACCTGGGTAAAGGCACGACAAGAACCTGGGTACAAGGCACGAGAGGAACCTGGGTCAAGGCACGACAAGAACCTGGGTAAAGGCACGACAAGAACCTGGGTAAAGGAACGACAAGAACCTGGGTACAAGGCACGACAGGAACCTGGGTACAAGGCACGACAAGAACCTGGGTACAAGGCACGACAAGAACCTGGGTAAAGGCACGTTAAGAACCCGGGTACAAGGCACGACAGGAACCTGGGTACAAGGCACTACAGGAACCTGGGTAAAGGCACGACTGGAACCTGGGTAAAGGCACGACAAGAACCTGGGTAAAGGCACGACAGTAACCCGGGTACAAGGCACGACAAGAACCTGGATAAAGGCACGACAGGAACGTGGGTACAAGGCACGACAAGAACCTGGGTACAAGGCACGTCAGGAACCTGGGTAAAGGAACGACAGGAACGTGGGTACAAGGCACGACAAGAACCTGGGTACAAGGCACGACAGGAACCTGGGTAAAGGCACGACAGGAACCTGGATAAAGGCACGTCAAGAACGTGGGTAAAGGCACGACAAGAACCTGGGTAAAGGCACGACAAGAACCTGGGTAAAGGCACGACAAGAACCTGGGTACAAGGCACGACAGGAACCTGGGTACAAGGCACGACAAGAACCTGGGTACAAGGCACGACAAGAACCTGGGTAAAGGCACGTTAAGAACCCGGGTACAAGGCACGACAGGAACCTGGGTACAAGGCACGACAGGAACCTGGGTAAAGGCACGACTGGAACCTGGGTAAAGGCACGACAAGAACCTGGGTAAAGGCACGACAGGAACCCGGGTACAAGGCACGACAAGAACCTGGATAAAGGCACGACAGGAACGTGGGTAAAGGCACGACAGGAACCTGGATAAAGGCACGTCAAGAACGTGGGTAAAGGCACGACAAGAACCTGGGTACAAGGCACGACAAGAACCTGGGTAAAGGCACGACAAGAACCTGGGTAAAGGCACGACAGGAACGTGGGTACAAGGCACGACAAGAACCTGGGTACAAGGCACGACAAGAACCTGGGTAAAGGCACGACAAGAACCTGGGTAAAGGCACGACTGAAACCTGGGTGCAAGGCACGACAAGAACCTGGGTAAAGGCACAACAAGAACCTGGGTAAAGGCACGACAGGAACCTGGGTAAAGGCATGACAAGAACCGGGGTAAAGGCACGACAAGAACCTGGGTACAAGGCATGACAGGAACCTGGGTAAAGGCACGACAAGAACCTGGGTACAAGGCACGACAAGAACGTGGGTAAAGGCACGACAAGAACCTGGGTAAAGGCACGTCAAGAACCTGGGTACAAGGCACGACAAGAACCTGGGTAAAGGCACGACAGGAACCTGGGTAAAGGCACGTCAAGAACCTGGGTACAAGGCATGACAAGAACCTGGGTAAAGGCACGTCAAGAACCTGGGTACAAGGCACGATAGGAACCTGGGTAAAGGCACGACAAGAACCTGGGTAAAGGCACGACAAGAACCTGGGTAAAGGCACGACAGGAACCTGGGTACAAGGCACGTCAAGAACCTGGGTAAAGGCACGACAGGAACCTGGGTAAAGGCACGACAGGAACCTGGGTACAAGGCACGACAAGAACCTGGATAAAGGCACGACAGGAACCTGGGTAAAGGCACGACAAGAACCTGGGTAAAGGCACAACAAGAACCCGGGTACAAGGCACGACAAGAACCTGGGTACAAGGCACGACAAGAACCTGGGTAAAGGCACAACAAGAACCCGGGTACAAGGCACGACAACAACCTGGATAAAGGCACGACAAGAACCTGGGTAAAGGCACAACAAGAACCTGGGTAAAGGCACAACAAGAACCCGGGTACAAGGCACGACAAGAACCCGGGTACAAGGCACGACAAGAACCTGGGTAAAGGCACAACAAGAACCCGGGTACAAGGCACGACAACAACCTGGATAAAGGCACGACAAGAACCTGGGTAAAGGCACAACAAGAACCTGGGTAAAGGCACAACAAGAACCCGGGTACAAGGCACGACAAGAACCTGGGTAAAGGCACAACAAGAACCCGGGTACAAGGCACGACAAGAACCTGGATAAAGGCACGACAGGAACCTGGGTAAAGGCACGACAAGAACCTGGGTAAAAGCACGACAAGAACCGGGGTAAAGGCACAACAAGAACCTGGGTAAAGGCACGACAAGAACCCGGGTACAAGGCACGACAAGAACCTGGGTACAAGGCACGACAAGAACCTGGGTAAAGGCACGTCAAGAACCTGGGTAAAGGCACGACAAGAACCTGGGTACAAGGCACGACAGGAACCTGGGTAAAGGCACGTCAAGAACCTGGGTAAAGGCACGACAAGAACCTGGGTACAAGGCACGAGAGGAACCTGGGTCAAGGCACGACAAGAACCTGGGTAAAGGCACGACAAGAACCTGGGTAAAGGAACGACAAGAACCTGGGTACAAGGCACGACAGGAACCTGGGTACAAGGCACGACAAGAACCTGGGTACAAGGCACGACAAGAACCTGGGTAAAGGCACGTTAAGAACCCGGGTACAAGGCACGACAGGAACCTGGGTACAAGGCACGACAGGAACCTGGGTAAAGGCACGACTGGAACCTGGGTAAAGGCACGACAAGAACCTGGGTAAAGGCACGACAGTAACCCGGGTACAAGGCACGACAAGAACCTGGATAAAGGCACGACAGGAACGTGGGTACAAGGCACGACAAGAACCTGGGTACAAGGCACGACAGGAACCTGGGTAAAGGAACGACAGGAACGTGGGTACAAGGCACGACAAGAACCTGGGTACAAGGCACGACAGGAACCTGGGTAAAGGCACGACAGGAACCTGGATAAAGGCACGTCAAGAACGTGGGTAAAGGCACGACAAGAACCTGGGTAAAGGCACGACAAGAACCTGGGTAAAGGCACGACAAGAACCTGGGTACAAGGCACGACAGGAACCTGGGTACAAGGCACGACAAGAACCTGGGTACAAGGCACGACAAGAACCTGGGTAAAGGCACGTTAAGAACCCGGGTACAAGGCACGACAGGAACCTGGGTACAAGGCACGACAGGAACCTGGGTAAAGGCACGACTGGAACCTGGGTAAAGGCACGACAAGAACCTGGGTAAAGGCACGACAGGAACCCGGGTACAAGGCACGACAAGAACCTGGATAAAGGCACGACAGGAACGTGGGTACAAGGCACGACAAGAACCTGGGTACAAGGCACGACAGGAACCTGGGTAAAGGCACGACAGGAACGTGGGTACAAGGCACGACAAGAACCTGGGTACAAGGCACGACAGGAACCTGGGTAAAGGCACGACAGGAACCTGGATAAAGGCACGTCAAGAACGTGGGTAAAGGCACGACAAGAACCTGGGTACAAGGCACGACAAGAACCTGGGTAAAGGCACGACAAGAACCTGGGTAAAGGCACGACAGGAACGTGGGTACAAGGCACGACAAGAACCTGGGTACAAGGCACGACAAGAACCTGGGTAAAGGCACGACAAGAACCTGGGTAAAGGCACGACTGAAACCTGGGTGCAAGGCACGACAAGAACCTGGGTAAAGGCACAACAAGAACCTGGGTAAAGGCACGACAGGAACCTGGGTAAAGGCATGACAAGAACCGGGGTAAAGGCACGACAAGAACCTGGGTACAAGGCATGACAGGAACCTGGGTAAAGGCACGACAAGAACCTGGGTACAAGGCACGACAAGAACGTGGGTAAAGGCACGACAGGAACCTGGGTACAAGGCACGACAAGAACCTGGGTAAAGGCACGACAAGAACCTGGGTAAAGGCACGACAGGATCCTGGGTACAAGGCACGACAAGAACCTGGGTACAAGGCACGACAGGAACCTGGGTACAAGGCACGACAGGAACCTGGGTAAAGGCACGACAAGAACCTGGGTACAAGGCACGACAAGAACCTGGGTACAAGGCACGACAAGAACCTGGTAAAGGCACGACAAGAACCTGGGTAAAGGCACGACAAGAACCTGGATACAAGGCACGATAGGAACCTGGGTAAAGGCACGTCAAGAACGTGGGTAAAGGCACGACAAGAACCTGGGTAAAGGCACGACAGGAACCTGGATAAAGGCACGTCAAGAACGTGGGTACAAGGCACGACAATAACCTGGGTACAAGGCACGACAAGAACCTGGGTAAAGGCACGACAGGAACCTGGGTACAAGGCACGACAAGAACCTGGGTACAAGGCACGACAGGAACCTGGGTACAAGGCACGACAGGAACCTGGGTAAAGGCACGACAGGAACCTGGGTACAAGGCACGACAAGAACCTGGGTACAAGGCACGACAAGAACCTGGTAAAGGCACGACAAGAACCTGGGTAAAGGCACGACAAGAACCTGGATGCAAGGCACGATAGGAACCTGGGTAAAGGCACGACAGGAACCTGGATAAAGGCACGTCAAGAACGTGGGTACAAGGCACGACAAGAACGTGGGTAAAGGCACGACAAGAACCTGGGTAAAGGCACGACAGGAACCTGGATAAAGGCACGTCAAGAACGTGGGTACAAGGCACGACAAGAACCTGGGTACAAGGCACGACAAGAACCTGGGTAAAGGCACGACAGGAACCTGGGTACAAGGCACGACAAGACCCTGGGTAAAGGCACGACAAGAACCTGGATAAAGGCACGACTGGAACCTGGGTACAAAGCGCGACAAGAACCTGGGTAAAGGCACGACAAGAACCTGGGTAAAGGCACGACAGGAACCTGGATAAAGGCACGTCAAGAACCTGGGTACAAGGCACGACAAGAACCTGGGTAAAGGCACGACAGGAACCTGGGTACAAGGCACGACAAGAACCTGGGTACAAGGCACGACAAGAACCTGGGTAAAGGCACGTCAAGAACCTGGGTACAAGGCACGACAAGAACCCGGGTAAAGGCACGACAGGAACCTGGGTACAAGGCACGACAAGAACCTGGGTAAAGGCACGACAAGAACCTGGGTAAAGGCACGACAGGAACCTGGGTAAAGGCACGACAGGAACCTGGGTAAAGGCACGACAAGAACCCGGGTACAAGGCACGACAGGAACCCGGGTACAAGGCACGACAGGAACCTGGGTAAAGGCACGACAGGAACCTGGGTAAAGGCACGACAGGAACCTGCGTGAAGGCACGACAAGAACCTGGGTACAAGGCATGACAAGAACCTGGGAAAAGGCACGACAGGAACCTGGGTACAAGGCACGACAAGAACGTGGGTAAAGGCACGACAGGAACCTGGGTACAAGGCACGACAAGAACCTGGGTAAAGGCACGACAAGAACCTGGGTACAAGGCACGACAGGAACCTGGGTAAAGGCACGACAAGAACCTGGGTAAAGGCACGACAAGAACCTGGGTAAAGGCACGACTGGAACCTGGATACAAGGCACGACAGGAACCCGGGTAACCTGGGTACAAGGCACGACAGGAACCTGGGTAAAGGCACGACAAGAACCTGGGTACAAGGCACGACAAGAACCTGGGTAAAGGCACGACAAGAACCTGGGTACAAGGCACGACAAGAACCTGGGTAAAGGCACGACAAGAACCTGGGTACAAGGCACGACAGGAACCTGGGTAAAGGCACGACAAGAACCTGGGTACAAGGCATGTCAAGAACCTGGGAAAAGGCACGACAAGAACCTGGGTACAAGGCACGACAAGAACCTGGGTACAAGGCACGACAGGAACCTGGGTAAAGGCACGTCAAGAACTTGGGTAAAGGCACGACAAGAACCTGGGTACAAGGCACGACAGGAACCTGGGTACAAGGCACGACAAGAACCTGGGTAAAGGCACGACAAGAACCTGGGTAAAGGCACGACAGGAACCTGGGTAAAGGCACGACAGGAACCTGGGTAAAGGCACGACAAGAACCTGGATACAAGGCACGACAGGAACCTGGGTACAAGGCACGACAAGAACCTGGGTACAAGGCACGACAAGAACCTGGTAAAGGCACGACAAGAACCTGGGTAAAGGCACGACAGGAACATGGGTAGAGGCACGACAAGAACCTGGGTAAAGGCACGACAGGAACCTGGGTAAAGGCACGACAAGAACCTGGATACAAGGCACGACAGGAACCTGGGTACAAGGCACGACAAGAACCTGGGTACAAGGCACGACAAGAACCTGGTAAAGGCACGACAAGAACCTGGGTAAAGGCACGACAAGAACCTGGGTACAAGGCACGACAGGAACCTGGGTACAAGGCACGACAAGAACCTGGGTACAAGGCACGACAAGAACCTGGGTACAAGGCACGACAGGAACCTGGGTACAAGGCACGACAAGAACCTGGGTACAAGGCACGACAAGAACCTGGGTACAAGGCACGACAGGAACCTGGGTAGAGGCACGACAAGAACCTGGGTAAAGGCACGACAGGAACCTGGGTAAAGGCACGACAGGAACCTGGATACAAGCCACGACAGGAACCTGGGTACAAGGCACGACAAGAACCTGGGTACAAGGCACGACAAGAACCTGGTAAAGGCACGACAAGAACCTGGGTAAAGGCACGACAAGAACCTGGGTACAAGGCACGACAGGAACCTGGGTACAAGGCACGACAAGAACCTGGGTACAAGGCACGACAAGAACCTGGGTACAAGGCACGACAGGAACCTGGGTACAAGGCACGACAAGAACCTGGGTACAAGGCACGACAAGAACCTGGGTAAAGGCACGTTAAGAACCCGGGTACAAGGCACGACAGGAACCTGGGTACAAGGCACGACAGGAACCTGGGTAAAGGCACGACTGGAACCTGGGTAAAGGCATGACAAGAACCTGGGTAAAGGCACGACACAAACCCGGGTACAAGGCACGACAAGAACCTGGATAAAGGCACGACAGGAACGTGGGTACAAGGCACGACAAGAACCTGGGTACAAGGCACGACAGGAACCTGGGTAAAGGCACGACAGGAACGTGGGTACAAGGCACGACAAGAACCTGGGTACAAGGCACGACAGGAACCTGGGTAAAGGCACGACAGGAACCTGGATAAAGGCACGTCAAGAACGTGGGTAAAGGCACGACAAGAACCTGGATAAAGGCACGACAAGAACCTTGGTACAAGGCACGACAAGAACCTGGGTACAAGGCACGACAAGAACCTGGGTAAAGGCACGACAGGAACCTGGGTAAAGGCACGACAAGAACCCGGGTACAAGGCACGACAAGAACCTGGGTAAAGGCACGACAGGAACCTGGGTAAAGGCACGACAGGAACCTGGGTAAAGGCACGACAAGAACCCGGGTACAAGGCACGACAGGAACCTGGGTAAAGGCACGACAGGAACCTGGGTAAAGGCACGACAGGAACCTGCGTAAAGGCACGACAAGAACCTGGGTACAAGGCATGACAAGAACCTGGGAAAAGGCACGACAGGAACCTGGGTACAAGGCACGACAAGAACGTGGGTAAAGGCACGACAGGAACCTGGGTACAAGGCACGACAAGAACCTGGGTAAAGGCACGACAAGAACCTGGGTACAAGGCACGACAGGAACCTGGGTAAAGGCACGACAAGAACCTGGGTAAAGGCACGACAAGAACCTGGATACAAGGCACGACAGGAACCCGGGTAACCTGGGTACAAGGCACGACAGGAACCTGGGTAAAGGCACGACAAGAACCTGGGTACAAGGCACGACAAGAACCTGGGTAAAGGCACGACAAGAACCTGGGTACAAGGCACGACAAGAACCTGGGTAAAGGCACGACAAGAACCTGGGTACAAGGCACGACAGGAACCTGGGTAAAGGCACGACAAGAACCTGGGTACAAGGCATGTCAAGAACCTGGGAAAAGGCACGACAAGAACCTGGGTACAAGGCACGACAAGAACCTGGGTACAAGGCACGACAGGAACCTGGGTAAAGGCACGTCAAGAACTTGGGTAAAGGCACGACAAGAACCTGGGTACAAGGCACGACAGGAACCTGGGTACAAGGCACGACAAGAACCTGGGTAAAGGCACGACAAGAACCTGGGTACAAGGCACGACAGGAACCTGGGTAAAGGCACGTCAAGAACTTGGGTAAAGGCACGACAAGAACCTGGGTACAAGGCACGACAGGAACCTGGGTACAAGGCACGACAAGAACCTGGGTAAAGGCACGACAAGAACCTGGGTAAAGGCACGACAGGAACCTGGGTAAAGGCACGACAGGAACCTGGGTAAAGGCACGACAAGAACCTGGATACAAGGCACGACAGGAACCTGGGTACAAGGCACGACAAGAACCTGGGTACAAGGCACGACAAGAACCTGGTAAAGGCACGACAAGAACCTGGGTAAAGGCACGACAGGAACATGGGTAGAGGCACGACAAGAACCTGGGTAAAGGCACGACAGGAACCTGGGTAAAGGCACGACAAGAACCTGGATACAAGGCACGACAGGAACCTGGGTACAAGGCACGACAAGAACCTGGGTACAAGGCACGACAAGAACCTGGTAAAGGCACGACAAGAACCTGGGTAAAGGCACGACAAGAACCTGGGTACAAGGCACGACAGGAACCTGGGTACAAGGCACGACAAGAACCTGGGTACAAGGCACGACAAGAACCTGGGTACAAGGCACGACAGGAACCTGGGTACAAGGCACGACAAGAACCTGGGTACAAGGCACGACAAGAACCTGGGTACAAGGCACGACAGGAACCTGGGTAGAGGCACGACAAGAACCTGGGTAAAGGCACGACAGGAACCTGGGTAAAGGCACGACAGGAACCTGGATACAAGCCACGACAGGAACCTGGGTACAAGGCACGACAAGAACCTGGGTACAAGGCACGACAAGAACCTGGTAAAGGCACGACAAGAACCTGGGTAAAGGCACGACAAGAACCTGGGTACAAGGCACGACAGGAACCTGGGTACAAGGCACGACAAGAACCTGGGTACAAGGCACGACAAGAACCTGGGTACAAGGCACGACAGGAACCTGGGTACAAGGCACGACAAGAACCTGGGTACAAGGCACGACAAGAACCTGGGTAAAGGCACGTTAAGAACCCGGGTACAAGGCACGACAGGAACCTGGGTACAAGGCACGACAGGAACCTGGGTAAAGGCACGACTGGAACCTGGGGAAAGGCATGACAAGAACCTGGGTAAAGGCACGACACAAACCCGGGTACAAGGCACGACAAGAACCTGGATAAAGGCACGACAGGAACGTGGGTACAAGGCACGACAAGAACCTGGGTACAAGGCACGACAGGAACCTGGGTAAAGGCACGACAGGAACGTGGGTACAAGGCACGACAAGAACCTGGGTACAAGGCACGACAGGAACCTGGGTAAAGGCACGACAGGAACCTGGATAAAGGCACGTCAAGAACGTGGGTAAAGGCACGACAAGAACCTGGATAAAGGCACGACAAGAACCTTGGTACAAGGCACGACAAGAACCTTGGTACAAGGCACGACAAGAACCTGGGTACAAGGCACGACAAGAACCTGGGTAAAGGCACGACAGGAACCTGGGTAAAGGCACGACAAGAACCCGGGTACAAGGCACGACAAGAACCTGGGTAAAGGCACGACAGGAACCTGGGTAAAGGCACGACAGGAACCTGGGTAAAGGCACGACAGGAACCTGGGTAAAGGCACGACAAGAACCCGGGTACAAGGCACGACAGGAACCTGGGTAAAGGCACGACAGGAACCTGGGTAAAGGCACGACAGGAACCTGCGTAAAGGCACGACAAGAACCTGGGTACAAGGCATGACAAGAACCTGGGAAAAGGCACGACAGGAACCTGGGTACAAGGCACGACAAGAACGTGGGTAAAGGCACGACAGGAACCTGGGTACAAGGCACGACAAGAACCTGGGTAAAGGCACGACAAGAACCTGGGTACAAGTCACGACAGGAACCTGGGTAAAGGCACGACAAGAACCTGGGTAAAGGCACGACAAGAACCTGGATACAAGGCACGACAGGAACCCGGGTAACCTGGGTACAAGGCACGACAGGAACCTGGGTAAAGGCACGACAAGAACCTGGGTACAAGGCACGACAAGAACCTGGGTAAAGGCACGACAAGAACCTGGGTACAAGGCACGACAAGAACCTGGGTACAAGGCACGACAAGAACCTGGGTAAAGGCACGACAAGAACCTGGGTAAAGGCACGACAAGAACCTGGGTACAAGGCATGACAAGAACCTGGGTAAAGGGAAGACAAGAACCTGGGTACAAGGCACGACAAGAACCTGGGTACAAGGCACGACAGGAACCTGGGTAAAGGCACGTCAAGAACTTGGGTAAAGGCACGACAAGAACCTGGGTACAAGGCACGACAGGAACCTGGGGACAAGGCACGACAAGAACCAGGGTAAAGGCACGACAAGAACCTGGCTAAAGGCACGACAGGAACCTGGGTAAAGGCACGACAGGAACCTGGGTAAAGGCACGACAAGAACCTGGATACAAGGCACGACAGGAACCTGGGTACAAGGCACGACAAGAACCTGGGTACAAGGCACGACAAGAACCTGGTAAAGGCACGACAAGAACCTGGGTAAAGGCACGACAGGAACATGGGTAGAGGCACGACAAGAACCTGGGTAAAGGCACGACAGGAACCTGGGTAAAGGCACGAAAAGAACCTGGATACAAGGCACGACAGGAACCTGGGTACAAGGCACGACAAGAACCTGGGTACAAGGCACGACAAGAACCTGGTAAAGGCACGACAAGAACCTGGGTAAAGGCACGACAAGAACCTGGGTACAAGGCACGACAGGAACCTGGGTACAAGGCACGACAAGAACCTGGGTACAAGGCACGACAAGAACCTGGGTACAAGGCACGACAGGAACCTGGGTACAAGGCACGACAAGAACCTGGGTACAAGGCACGACAAGAACCTGGGTACAAGGCACGACAGGAACCTGGGTAGAGGCACGACAAGAACCTGGGTAAAGGCACGACAGGAACCTGGGTAAAGGCACGACAGGAACCTGGATACAAGGCACGACAGGAACCTGGGTACAAGGCACGACAAGAACCTGGGTACAAGGCACGACAAGAACCTGGTAAAGGCACGACAAGAACCTGGGTAAAGGCACGACAAGAACCTGGGTACAAGGCACGACAGGAACCTGGGTACAAGGCACGACAAGAACCTGGGTACAAGGCACGACAAGAACCTGGGTACAAGGCACGACAGGAACCTGGGTACAAGGCACGACAAGAACCTGGGTACAAGGCACGACAAGAACCTGGGTAAAGGCACGTTAAGAACCCAGGTACAAGGCACGACAGGAACCTGGGTACAAGGCACGACAGGAACCTGGGTAAAGGCACGACTGGAACCTGGGTAAAGGCATGACAAGAACCTGGGTAAAGGCACGACACGAACCCGGGTACAAGGCACGACAAGAACCTGGATAAAGGCACGACAGGAACGTGGGTACAAGGCACGACAAGAACCTGGGTACAAGGCACGACAGGAACCTGGGTAAAGGCACGAAAGGAACGTGGGTACAAGGCACGACAAGAACTTGGGTACAAGGCACGACAGGAACCTGGGTAAAGGCACGACAGGAACCTGGATAAAGGCACGTCAAGAACGTGGGTAAAGGCACGACAAGAACCTGGGTAAAGGCACGACATGAACCTGGGTAAAGGCACGACAAGAACCTGGGTAAAGGCACGACAGGAACGTGGGTACAAGGCACGACAAGAACCTGGGTACAAGGCACGACAAGAACCTGGGTAAAGGCACGACAAGAACCTGGGTGAAGGCACGACTGGAACCTGGGTACAAGGCACGACAAGAACCTGGGTAAAGGCACGACAAGAACCTGGGTACAAGGCACGACAGGAACCTGGGTAAAGGCACGACAAGAACCTGGGTACAAGGCACGACAAGAACCTGGGTACAAGGCACGACAAGAACCTGGGTAAAGGCACGACAAGAACCTGGGTACAAGGCACGACAAGAACCTGGGTAAAGGCACGACAGGAACCTGGGGACAAGGCACGACAAGAACCTGGGTACAAGGCACGACAGGAACCTGGGTACAAGGCACGACAGGAACCTGGGTAAAGGCACGACAAGAACCTGGGTACAAGGCACGACAAGAACCTGGGTACAAGGCACGACAGGAACCTGGGTAAAGGCACGACAGGAACCTGGGTACAAGGCACGACAAGAACCTGGGTACAAGGCACGACAAGAACCTGGTAAAGGCACGACAAGAACCTGGGTAAAGGCACGACAAGAACCTGGATACAAGGCACGACAGGAACCTGGATAAAGGCACGTCAAGAACGTGGTTACAAGGCACGACAAGAACCTGGGTACAAGGCACGACAAGAACCTGGGTAAAGGCACGACAGGAACCTGGGTACAAGGCACGACAAGACCCTGGGTAAAGGCACGACAAGAACCTGGATAAAGGCACGACTGGAACCTGGGTACAAGGCACGACAAGAACCTGGGTAAAGGCACGACAAGAACCTGGGTAAAGGCACGACAGGAACCTGGATAAAGGCACGACAAGAACCTGGGTAAAGGCACGACAGGAACCTGGGTAAAGGCACGACAGGAACCTGGGTAAAGGCACGACAGGAACCTGGGTAAAGGCACGACAAGAACCCGGGTACAAGGCACGACAGGAACCTGGGTAAAGGCACGACAGGAACCTGGGTAAAGGCACGACAGGAACCTGGGTAAAGGCACGACAGGAACCTGCGTAAAGACACGACAAGAACCTGGGTACAAGGCACGACAAGAACCTGGGTAAAGGCACGACAGGAACCTGGGTACAAGGCACGACAAGAACCTGGGTAAAGGCACGACAGGAACCTGGGTACAAGGCATGACAAGAACCTGGGTAAAGGCACGACAAGAACCTGGGTAAAGGCACGACAAGAACCTGGGTAAAGGCACGACAAGAACCTGGGTACAAGGCACGACAAGAACCTGGATACAAGGCACGACAGGAACCTGGGTAAAGGCACGACAAGAACCTGGGTACAAGGCACGACAAGAACCTGGGTAAAGGCACGACAAGAACCTGGGTACAAGGCACGACAAGAACCTGGGTAAAGGCACGACAAGAACCTGGGTACAAGGCACGACAGGAACCTGGGTAAAGGCACGACAAGAACCTGGGTACAAGGCATGACAAGAACCTGGGTAAAGGCACGACAAGAACCTGGGTACAAGGCACGACAAGAACCTGGGTACAAGGCACGACAGGAACCTGGGTAAAGGCACGTCAAGAACGTGGGTAAAGGCACGACAAGAACCTGGGTACAAGGCACGACAGGAACCTGGGTACAAGGCACGACAAGAACCTGGGTAAAGGCACGACAAGAACCTGGGTAAAGGCACGACAGGAACCTGGGTACAAGGCACGACAGGAACCTGGGTAAAGGCACGACAAGAACCTGGGTAAAGGCACGACAGGAACCTGGGTAGAGGCACGACAAGAACCTGGGTAAAGGCACGACAGGAACCTGGGTAAAGGCACGACAAGAACCTGGATACAAGGCACGACAGGAACCTGGGTACAAGGCACGACAAGAACCTGGGTACAAGGCACGACAAGAACCTGGGTAAAGGCACGACAAGAACCTGGGTAAAGGCACGACAAGAACCTGGGTAAAGGCACGACAAGAACCTGGGTACAAGGCACGACAGGAACCTGGGTACAAGGCACGACAAGAACCTGGGTACAAGGCACGACAAGAACCTGGGTAAAGGCACGTTAAGAACCCGGGTACAAGGCACGACAGGAACCTGGGTACAAGGCACGACAGGAACCTGGGTAAAGGCACGACTGGAACCTGGGTAAAGGCACGACAAGAACCTGGGTAAAGGCACGACAGGAACCCGGGTACAAGGCACGACAAGAACCTGGATAAAGGCACGACAGGAACGTGGGTACAAGGCACGACAAGAACCTGGGTACAAGGCACGACAGGAACCTGGGTAAAGGCACGACAGGAACGTGGGTACAAGGCACGACAAGAACCTGGGTACAAGGCACGACAGGAACCTGGGTAAAGGCACGACAGGAACCTGGATAAAGGCACGTCAAGAACGTGGGTAAAGGCACGACAAGAACCTGGGTAAAGGCACGACAAGAACCTGGGTAAAGGCACGACAGGAACGTGGGTACAAGGCACGACAAGAACCTGGGTACAAGGCACGACAAGAACCTGGGTAAAGGCACGACAAGAACCTGGGTAAAGGCACGACTGGAACCTGGGTACAAGGCACGACAAGAACCTGGGTAAAGGCACGACAAGAACCTGGGTAAAGGCACGACAGGAACCTGGGTAAAGGCACGACAAGAACCTGGGTAAAGTCACGACAAGAACCTGGGTACAAGGCACGACAGGAACCTGGGTAAAGGCACGACAAGAACCTGGGTACAAGGCACGACAAGAACCTGGGTACAAGGCACGACAAGAACCTGGGTAAAGGCACGACAAGAACCTGGGTACAGGCACGACAGGAACCTGGGTACAAGGCACGACAAGAACCTGGGTAAAGGCACGACAGGAACCTGGGTACAAGGCACGACAAGAACCTGGGTACAAGGCACGACAGGAACCTGGGTACAAGGCACGACAGGAACCTGGGTAAAGGCACGACAAGAACCTGGGTACAAGGCACGACAAGAACCTGGGTACAAGGCACGACAGGAACCTGGGTAAAGGCACGACAGGAACCTGGGTACAAGGCACGACAAGAACCTGGGTACAAGGCACGACAAGAACCTGGTAAAGGCACGACAAGAACCTGGGTAAAGGCACGACAAGAACCTGGATACAAGGCACGATAGGAACCTGGGTAAAGGCACGTCAAGAACGTGGGTAAAGGCACGACAAGAACCTGGGTAAAGGCACGACAGGAACCTGGGTAAAGGCACGTCAAGAACGTGGGTACAAGGCACGACAAGAACCTGGGTACAAGGCACGACAAGAACCTGGGTAAAGGCACGACAGGAACCTGGGTACAAGGCACGACAAGACCCTGGGTAAAGGCACGACAAGAAGCTGGATAAAGGCACGACTGGAACCTGGGTACAAGGCACGACAAGAACCTGGGTAAAGGCACGACAAGAACCTGGGTAAAGGCACGACAGGAACCTGGATAAAGGCACGTCAAGAACCTGGGTACAAGGCACGACAAGAACGTGGGTAAAGGCACGACAGGAACCTGGGTACAAGGCACGACAAGAACCTGGGTACAAGGCACGACAAGAACCTGGGTAAAGGCACGTCAAGAACCTGGGTACAAGGCACGACAAGAACCCGGGTAAAGGCACGACAGAAACCTGGGTACAAGGCACGACAAGAACCTGGGTAAAGGCACGACAAGAACCTGGGTAAAGGCACGACAGGAACCTGGGTACAAGGCACGACAAGAACCTGGGTACAAGGCACGACAAGAACCCGGGTAAAGGCACGACAGGAACCTGGGTACAAGGCACGACAAGAACCTGGATAAAGGCACGACAAGAACCTGGATAAAGGCACGACAGGAACCTGGATAAAGGCACGTCAAGAACCTGGATAAAGGCACGTCAAGAACCTGGATATAGGCATGACAAGAACCTGGGTAAAGGCACGACAAGAACCTGGATAAAGGCACGACAAGAACCTGGGTACAAGGCACGACAAGAACCTGGGTACAAGGCACGACAAGAACCTGGGTAAAGGCACGACAGGAACCTGGGTAAAGGCACGACAAGAACCCGGGTACAAGGCACGACAAGAACCCGGGTACAAGGCACGACAAGAACCCGGGTAAAGGCACGACAGGAACCTGGGTAAAGGCACGACAGGAACCTGGGTAAAGGCACGACAGGAACCTGGGTAAAGGCACGACAAGAACCCGGGTACAAGGCACGACAGGAACCTGGGTAAAGGCACGACAGGAACCTGGGTAAAGGCACGACAGGAACCTGGGTAAAGGCACGACAGGAACCTGGGTAAAGGCACGACAAGAACCTGGGTACAAGGCACGACAAGAACCTGGGTAAAGGCACGACAGGAACCTCGGTACAAGGCACGACAAGAACCTGGGTAAAGGCACGAAAGGAACCTGGGTACAAGGCACGACAAGAACCTGGGTAAAGGCACGACAAGAACCTGGGTACAAGGCACGACAGGAACCTGGGTAAAGGCACGACAAGAACCTGGGTAAAGGCACGACAAGAACCTGGGTACAAGGCACGACAAGAACCTGGATACAAGGCACGACAGGAACCTGGGTAACCTGGGTACAAGGCACAACAGGAACCTGGGTAAAGGCACGACAAGAACCTGGGTACAAGGCACGACAAGAACCTGGGTAAAGGCACGACAAGAACCTGGGTACAAGGCACGACAAGAACCTGGGTAAAGGCACGACAAGAACCTGGGTACAAGGCACGACAGGAACCTGGGTAAAGGCACGACAAGAACCTGGGTACAAGGCATGACAAGAACCTGGGTAAAGGCACGACAAGAACCTGGGTACAAGGCACGACAAGAACCTGGGTACAAGGCACGACAAGAACCCGGGTAAAGGCACGACAGGAACCTGGGTACAAGGCACGACAAGAACCTGGAGAAAGGCACGACAAGAACCTGGATAAAGGCACGACAGGAACCTGGATAAAGGCACGTCAAGAACCTGGATAAAGGCACGTCAAGAACCTGGATAAAGGCACGACAAGAACCTGGGTAAAGGCACGACAAGAACCTGGATAAAGGCACGACAAGAACCTGGGTACAAGGCACGACAAGAACCTGGGTACAAGGCACGACAAGAACCTGGTAAAGGCACGACAAGAACCTGGGTAAAGGCACGACAAGAACCTGGGTACAAGGCACGACAGGAACCTGGGTACAAGGCACGACAAGAACCTGGGTACAAGGCACGACAAGAACCTGGGTACAAGGCACGACAGGAACCTGGGTACAAGGCACGACAAGAACCTGGGTACAAGGCACGACAAGAACCTGGGTAAAGGCACGTTAAGAACCCGGGTACAAGGCACGACAGGAACCTGGGTACAAGGCACGACAGGAACCTGGGTAAAGGCACGACTGGAACCTGGGTAAAGGCATGACAAGAACCTGGGTAAAGGCACGACACGAACCCGGGTACAAGGCACGACAAGAACCTGGATAAAGGCACGACAGGAACGTGGGTACAAGGCACGACAAGAACCTGGGTACAAGGCACGACAGGAACCTGGGTAAAGGCACGACAGGAACGTGGGTACAAGGCACGACAAGAACCTGGGTACAAGGCACGACAGGAACCTGGGTAAAGGCACGACAGGAACCTGGATAAAGGCACGTCAAGAACGTGGGTAAAGGCACGACAAGAACCTGGATAAAGGCACGACAAGAACCTTGGTACAAGGCACGACAAGAACCTGGGTACAAGGCACGACAAGAACCTGGGTAAAGGCACGACAGGAACCTGGGTCAAGGCACGACAAGAACCCGGGTACAAGGCACGACAAGAACCTGGGTAAAGGCACGACAGGAACCTGGGTAAAGGCACGACAGGAACCTGGGTAAAGGCACGACAGGAACCTGGGTAAAGGCACGACAAGAACCCGGGTACAAGGCACGACAGGAACCTGGGTAAAGGCACGACAGGAACCTGGGTAAAGGCACGACAGGAACCTGCGTAAAGGCACGACAAGAACCTGGGTACAAGGCATGACAAGAACCTGGGAAAAGGCACGACAGGAACCTGGGTACAAGGCACGACAAGAACGTGGGTAAAGGCACGACAGGAACCTGGGTACAAGGCACGACAAGAATCTGGGTAAAGGCACGACAAGAACCTGGGTACAAGGCACGACAGGAACCTGGGTAAAGGCACGACAAGAACCTGGGTAAAGGCACGACAAGAACCTGGGTAAAGGCACGACTTGAACCTGGATACAAGGCACGACAGGAACCCGGGTAACCTGGGTACAAGGCACGACAGGAAACTGGGTAAAGGCACGACAAGAACCTGGGTACAAGGCACGACAAGAACCTGGGTAAAGGCACGACAAGAACCTGGGTACAAGGCACGACAAGAACCTGGGTAAAGGCACGACAAGAACCTGGGTACAAGGCACGACAGGAACCTGGGTAAAGGCACGACAAGAACCTGGGTACAAGGCATGACAAGAACCTGGGTAAAGGCACGACAAGAACCTGGGTACAAGGCACGACAAGAACCTGGGTACAAGGCACGACAGGAACCTGGGTAAAGGCACGTCAAGAACTTGGGTAAAGGCACGACAAGAACCTGGGTACAAGGCACGACAGGAACCTGGGTACAAGGCACGACAAGAACCTGGGTAAAGGCACGACAAGAACCTGGCTAAAGGCACGACAGGAACCTGGGTAAAGGCACGACAGGAACCTGGGTAAAGGCACGACAGGAACCTGGGTACAAGGCACGACAAGAACCTGGGTACAAGGCACGACAAGAACCTGGTAAAGGCACGACAAGAACCTGGGTAAAGGCACGACAGGAACATGGGTAGAGGCACGACAAGAACCTGGGTAAAGGCACGACAGGAACCTGGGTAAAGGCACGACAAGAACCTGGATACAAGGCACGACAGGAACCTGGGTACAAGGCACGACAAGAACCTGGGTACAAGGCACGACAAGAACCTGGTAAAGGCACGACAAGAACCTGGGTAAAGGCACGACAAGAACCTGGGTACAAGGCACGACAGGAACCTGGGTACAAGGCACGACAAGTACCTGGGTACAAGGCACGACAAGAACCTGGGTACAAGGCACGACAGGAACCTGGGTACAAGGCACGACAAGAACCTGGGTACAAGGCACGACAAGAACCTGGGTACAAGGCACGACAGGAACCTGGGTAGAGGCACGACAAGAACCTGGGTAAAGGCACGACAGGAACCTGGGTAAAGGCACGACAGGAACCTGGATACAAGGCACGACAGGAACCTGGGTACAAGGCACGACAAGAACCTGGGTACAAGGCACGACAAGAACCTGGTAAAGGCACGACAAGAACCTGGGTAAAGGCACGACAAGAACCTGGGTACAAGGCACGACAGGAACCTGGGTACAAGGCACGACAAGAACCTGGGTACAAGGCACGACAGGAACCTGGGTACAAGGCACGACAAGAACCTGGGTACAAGGCACGACAAGAACCTGGGTAAAGGCACGTTAAGAACCCAGGTACAAGGCACGACAGGAACCTGGGTACAAGGCACGACAGGAACCTGGGTAAAGGCACGACTGGAACCTGGGTAAAGGCATGACAAGAACCTGGGTAAAGGCACGACACGAACCCGGGTACAAGGCACGACAAGAACCTGGATAAAGGCACGACAGGAACGTGGGTACAAGGCACGACAAGAACCTGGGTACAAGGCACGACAGGAACCTGGGTAAAGGCACGACAGGAACGTGGGTACAAGGCACGACAAGAACCTGGGTACAAGGCACGACAGGAACCTGGGTAAAGGCACGACAGGAACCTGGATAAAGGCACGTCAAGAACGTGGGTAAAGGCACGACAAGAACCTGGGTAAAGGCACGACATGAACCTGGGTAAAGGCACGACAAGAACCTGGGTACAAGGCACGACAGGAACCTGGGTAAAGGCACGACAAGAACCTGGGTACAAGGCACGACAAGAACCTGGGTACAAGGCACGACAAGAACCTGGGTAAAGGCACGACAAGAACCTGGGTACAAGGCACGACAAGAACCTGGGTAAAGGCACGACAGGAACCTGGGGACAAGGCACGACAAGAACCTGGGTACAAGGCACGACAGGAACCTGGGTACAAGGCACGACAGGAACCTGGGTAAAGGCACGACAAGAACCTGGGTACAAGGCACGACAAGAACCTGGGTACAAGGCACGACAGGAACCTGGGTAAAGGCACGACAGGAACCTGGGTACAAGGCACGACAAGAACCTGGGTACAAGGCACGACAAGAACCTGGTGAAGGCACGACAAGAACCTGGGTAAAGGCACGACAAGAACCTGGATACAAGGCACGATAGGAACCTGGGTAAAGGCACGTCAAGAACGTGGGTAAAGGCACGACAAGAACCTGGGTAAAGGCACGACAGGAACCTGGATAAAGGCACGTCAAGAACCTGGGTACAAGGCACGACAAGAACCTGGGTACAAGGCACGACAAGAACCTGGGTAAAGGCACGACAGGAACCTGGGTACAAGGCACGACAAGACCCTGGGTAAAGGCACGACAAGAACCTGGATAAAGGCACGACTGGAACCTGGGTACAAGGCACGACAAGAACCTGGGTAAAGGCACGACAAGAACCTGGGTAAAGGCACGACAGGAACCTGGATAAAGGCACGACAAGAACCTGGGTAAAGGCACGACAGGAACCTGGGTAAAGGCACGACAGGAACCTGGGTAAAGGCACGACAGGAACCTGGGTAAAGGCACGACAAGAACCCGGGTACAAGGCACGACAGGAACCTGGGTAAAGGCACGACAGGAACCTGGGTAAAGGCACGACAGGAACCTGCGTAAAGACACGACAAGAACCTGGGTACAAGGCACGACAAGAACCTGGGTAAAGGCACGACAGGAACCTGGGTACAAGGCACGACAAGAACCTGGGTACAAGGCACGACAGGAACCTGGGTAAAGGCACGACAGGAACGTGGGTACAAGGCACGACAAGAACCTGGGTACAAGGCACGACAGGAACCTGGGTAAAGGCACGACAGGAACCTGGATAAAGGCACGTCAAGAACGTGGGTAAAGGCACGACAAGAACCTGGGTAAAGGCACGACAAGAACCTGGGTAAAGGCACAACTGGAACCTGGGTACAAGGCACGACAAGAACCTGGGTAAAGGCACGACAAGAACCTGGGTAAAGGCACGACAGGAACCTGGGTAAAGGCACGACAAGAACCTGGGTAAAGTCACGACAAGAACCTGGGTACAAGGCACGACAGGAACCCGGGTACAAGGCACGACAAGAACCTGGGTACAAGGCACGACAAGAACCTGGGTACAAGGCACGACAAGAACCTGGGTAAAGGCACGACAAGAACCTGGGTACAGGCACGACAGGAACCTGGGTACAAGGCACGACAAGAACCTGGGTAAAGGCACGACAGGAACCTGGGTACAAGGCACGACAAGAACCTGGGTACAAGGCACGACAGGAACCTGGGTACAAGGCACGACAGGAACCTGGGTAAAGGCACGACAAGAACCTGGGTACAAGGCACGACAAGAACCTGTGTACAAGGCACGACAGGAACCTGGGTAAAGGCACGACAGGAACCTGGGTACAAGGCACGACAAGAACCTGGGTACAAGGCACGACAAGAACCTGGTAAAGGCACGACAAGAACCTGGGTAAAGGCACGACAAGAACCTGGATACAAGGCACGATAGGAACCTGGGTAAAGGCACGTCAAGAACGTGGGTAAAGGCACGACAAGAACCTGGGTAAAGGCACGACAGGAACCTGGATAAAGGCACGTCAAGAACGTGGGTACAAGGCACGACAAGAACCTGGGTACAAGGCACGACAAGAACCTGGGTAAAGGCACGACAGGAACCTGGGTACAAGGCACGACAAGACCCTGGGTAAAGGCACGACAAGAAGCTGGATAAAGGCACGACTGGAACCTGGGTACAAGGCACGACAAGAACCTGGGTAAAGGCACGACAAGAACCTGGGTAAAGGCACGACAGGAACCTGGATAAAGGCACGTCAAGAACCTGGGTACAAGGCACGACAAGAACCTGGGTAAAGGCACGACAGGAACCTGGGTACAAGGCACGACAAGAACCTGGGTACAAGGCACGACAAGAACCTGGGTAAAGGCACGTCAAGAACCTGGGTACAAGGCACGACAAGAACCCGGGTAAAGGCACGACAGAAACCTGGGTACAAGGCACGACAAGAACCTGGGTAAAGGCACGACAAGAACCTGGGTAAAGGCACGACAGGAACCTGGGTACAAGGCACGACAAGAACCTGGGTACAAGGCACGACAAGAACCCGGGTAAAGGCACGACAGGAACCTGGGTACAAGGCACGACAAGAACCTGGGTACAAGGCACGACAAGAACCCGGGTAAAGGCACGACAGAAACCTGGGTACAAGGCACGACAAGAACCTGGGTAAAGGCACGACAAGAACCTGGGTAAAGGCACGACAGGAACCTGGGTACAAGGCACGACAAGAACCTGGGTACAAGGCACGACAAGAACCCGGGTAAAGGCACGACAGGAACCTGGGTACAAGGCACGACAAGAACCTGGATAAAGGCACGACAAGAACCTGGATAAAGGCACGACAGGAACCTGGATAAAGGCACGTCAAGAACCTGGATAAAGGCACGTCAAGAACCTGGATATAGGCATGACAAGAACCTGGGTAAAGGCACGACAAGAACCTGGATAAAGGCACGACAAGAACCTGGGTACAAGGCACGACAAGAACCTGGGTACAAGGCACGACAAGAACCTGGGTAAAGGCACGACAGGAACCTGGGTAAAGGCACGACAAGAACCCGGGTACAAGGCACGACAAGAACCCGGGTACAAGGCACGACAAGAACCCGGGTAAAGGCACGACAGGAACCTGGGTAAAGGCACGACAGGAACCTGGGTAAAGGCACGACAGGAACCTGGGTAAAGGCACGACAAGAACCCGGGTACAAGGCACGACAGGAACCTGGGTAAAGGCACGACAGGAACCTGGGTAAAGGCACGACAGGAACCTGGGTAAAGGCACGACAGGAACCTGGGTACAAGGCACGACAAGAACCTGGGTAAAGGCACGACAGGAACCTGGGTACAAGGCACGACAAGAACCTGGGTAAAGGCACGACAGGAACCTGGGTACAAGGCACGACAAGAACCTGGGTAAAGGCACGACAAGAACCTGGGTACAAGGCACGACAGGAACCTGGGTAAAGGCACGACAAGAACCTGGGTAAAGGCACGACAAGAACCTGGGTACAAGGCACGACAAGAACCTGGATACAAGGCACGACAGGAACCTGGGTAACCTGGGTACAAGGCACAACAGGAACCTGGGTAAAGGCACGACAAGAACCTGGGTACAAGGCACGACAAGAACCTGGGTAAAGGCACGACAAGAACCTGGGTACAAGGCACGACAAGAACCTGGGTAAAGGCACGACAAGAACCTGGGTGCAAGGCACGACAGGAACCTGGGTAAAGGCACGACAAGAACCTGGGTACAAGGCATGACAAGAACCTGGGTAAAGGCACGACAAGAACCTGGGTACAAGGCACGACAAGAACCTGGGTACAAGGCACGACAAGAACCCGGGTAAAGGCACGACAGGAACCTGGGTACAAGGCACGACAAGAACCTGGATAAAGGCACGACAAGAACCTGGATAAAGGCACGACAGGAACCTGGATAAAGGCACGTCAAGAACCTGGATAAAGGCACGTCAAGAACCTGGATAAAGGCACGACAAGAACCTGGGTAAAGGCACGACAAGAACCTGGATAAAGGCACGACAAGAACCTGGGTACAAGGCACGACAAGAACCTGGGTACAAGGCACGACAAGAACCTGGGTAAAGGCACGACAAGAACCCGGGTACAAGGCACCACAAGAACCCGGGTACAAGGCACGACAAGAACCTGGGTAAAGGCACGACAGGAACCTGGGTAAAGGCACGACAGGAACCTGGGTAAAGGCACGACAAGAACCCGGGTACAAGGCACGACAGGAACCTGGGTAAAGGCACGACAGGAACCTGGGTAAAGGCACGACAAGAACCTGGGTACAAGGCACGACAAGAACCTGGCTAAAGGCACGACAGGAACCTGGGTAAAGGCACGACAGGAACCTGGGTAAAGGCACGACAGGAACCTGGGTAAAGGCATGTCAGGACTCTGTCGATATGGAATGTCAGGTGGCAGGCTAACCCTTCTTCCCTTATAGTGTCACATCACAGAGCATATGTTTATGGATGTTTGTATTGTTATTTGTTGGTCTGCAAAAGTCATCTAATTTTCTGTTTGCACTGATACAAAGACATGGCAGAAGACTGTGCTCACGTGCTCAAATAGGTGATTCCCCTCCCCCCTGCACCCCGTTGTTTTTATATAGGCCTATAAAAGCACCAAGATAAGAAATGGTAGTGTTGAATAAGTCCCAATGATTCCCTGTATGAAGAAAGTTTGAATAAATCAACTTAATCACAATTTAATTGCACTTTGTACAAGCAAGAAACTAATTATATTTGGATGGTAAACTGGTTGGTACATAGGATTAGAACACTACCATTTTAGCTTTGGGGCTTGGATTAGAATTCAGACTAATCAGATATGAGGGAATTTAAGGGTCTTAGGAGAAATTAATTTACTCAGTCCAGATGCTAACAGATTTAAGTCCAAAGTATAAATCTGTCCTTAGAGTTAATAATAAGCACAAAAATGAGAAAAGTACAATCCTTCTAGGATTCTAAAAGAAAAAAAGAGCACAGGGGTCATTCTCAACTTACTGTTGGAGTGTAAAACTGGCGTTGCAGGTTGGGTGCCCGTTATCGAAATCGCCTGATTTTCCTTTCCAATTATATCAATGGAAAGGAAAATCCGGTGGATTCTATAATGGTTGGTTGATCTGCAACGCCAGTTTTACACTCCAGCAGTAAATTGAAAATTACCCCCATAATTTGTCAGACAGTCGTCCTGTGTTGCTTGTTGCCATGTCAGCTGTGAATTTTTTAAAATTTTTTTTATTCGTTCACGGGATGTGGCCGTCGCTGGCGAGGCCGGCATTTATTGCCCATCCCTAATTGCCCTTGAGAAGGCGGTGGTGAGCCGCCTTCTTGAACCGCTGCAGTCCGTGTGGTGACGGTTCTCCCACAGTGCTGTTAGGAAGGGAGTTCCAGGATTTTGACCCAGCGACAATGAAGGAACGGCGATATATTTCCAAGTCGGGATGGTGTGTGATTTGGAGGGGAACGTGCAGGTGGTGTTGTTCCCATGCGCCTGCTGCCCTTGTCCTTCTAGGTGGTAGAGGTCGTGGGTTTGGGAGGTGCTGTCGAAGAAGCCTTGGCGAGTTGCTGCAGTGCATCCTGTGGATGGTGCACACTGCAGCCACAGTGCGCCGGTGGTGAAGGGAGTGAATGTTTAGGGTGGTGGATGGGGTGCCAATCAAGCGGGCTGCTTTATCTTGAATGGTGTCGAGCTTCTTGAGTGTTGTTGGAGCTGCACTCATCCAGGCAAGTGGAGAGTATTCCATCACACTCCTGACTTGTGCCTTGTAGATGGTGGAAAGGCTTTGGGGAGTCAGGAGGTGAGTCACTCGCCGCAGAATACCCAGCCTCTGACCTGCTCTCGTAGCCACAGTATTTATATGGCTGGTCCAGCTAAGTTTCTGGTCAATGGTGACCCCCAGGATGTTGATGGTGAGGGATTCGGCGATGGTAATGCCGTTGAATGTCAAGGGGAGGTGGTTAGACTGTCTCTTGTTGGAGATGGTCATTGCCTGGCACTTATCTGGCGCGAATGTTACTTGCCACTTATCAGCCCAAGCCTGGATGTTGTCCAGGTCTTGCTGCATGCGGGCTCGGACTGCTTCATTATCTGAGGGGTTGCGAATGGAACTGAACACTGTGCAGTCATCAGCGAACATCCCCATTTCTGACCTTATGATGGAGGGAAGGTCATTGATGAAGCAGCTGAAGATGGTTGGGCCTAGGACACTGCCCTGAGGAACTCCTGCAGCAATGCCCTGGGGCTGACATGCTTGGCCTCCAACAACCACTACCATCTTCCTTTGTGCTAGGTATGACTCCAGCCACTGGAGAGTTTTCCCCCTGATTCCCATTGACTTCAATTTTACTAGGGCTCCTTGGTGCCACACTCGGTCAAATGCTGCCTTGATGTCAAGGGCAGTCACTCTCACCTCACCTCTGGAATTCAGCTCTTTTGTCCATGTTTGGACCAAGGCTGTAATGAGGTCTGGAGCCGAGTGGTCCTGGCGGAACCCAAACTGAGCATCGGTGAGCAGGTTATTGGTGAGTAAGTGCCGCTTGATAGCACTGTCGACGACACCTTCCATCACTTTGCTGATGATTGAGAGTGGACTGATGGGGCGGTAATTGGCCGGATTGGATTTGTCGTGCTTTTTGTGGACAGGACATACCTGGGCAATTTTCCACATTGTTGGGTAGATGCCAGTGTTGTAGCTGTACTGGAACAGCTTGGCTAGAGGCGCAGCTAGTTCTGGAGCACAAGTCTTCAGCACTACAGCTGAATAAACTTGACAATCAGGTACAGTTCACAATTTACATTAAATGTTGTCAGGTGTAAAACAGGAGCAAAGCATACCAATTTAGCAGTGGGACAGTCTGCCCCCAATTTGCGCAGGCGTTGGTCCCACTGCTAAATTGGTGGAGACCATTGTTTAGATGTGCTGGATGGTCGCCCAAAACAGGCGTTGGCCCCTTAAATATGTTGATGAAGGGCCTAACATCTGTTGAAGGACTCCTCTACAAAATGTATTTCTGATGAGCAGGCAGAGGTTGGGCTTGCCTTGATCAGGATTCTTCAGTGGCCACCAACTAAAAGTAAGTTTTCAAAAATGTTTTTAAAAACTTTTCTGTGGAGCTAGGAGGAGCAAAAGTGCTCCACACAAATCCATAGTCCTAGCAATTGCCCCCACCACCAATTGCCCGATCTAACTCCCCTCCCAGAACTCACTTGAGTGCTGCTGCCGGCAACCCAAAATTATTTTTTCTTATGAAGCGAGCTGCCTGTGGAGGCATGACAAGCATTGGCAGCTCGCCCCACTCGTGTAGATAAGGTCCGAGGCCCAATTTTGGGAGGGCCTCGGGCCTCTTGTTTTGGGCGTGCGCTGCTCGTGCAGCACCGAGTCTGGGCTCAAAAATGGGCCCAGTCTAATTTCTACCACGTTATCTGAAAGGCAGCACCTCTGACATTGCAGCACTCCCTCAGTACTGCACTGAAGCATCAGCCCAGATTTATGTGCAAGGAGTTCTATATGATATAAATATGAATTTGAATATTTAAGGACCATTAAAGCCATTTTGACCTGGAACTGGAATTCATGGGAAACTTTGTGGGTAAATCAAGAGTTTCTCTATTATTGTGTATGCATTAAGAACAAGTATTATGCTCCATAGCTGGTTGAATGAACTTTTCATAATTTCTACACTTAAGTACTAATTTGCTTTTGAGAAGTGCAAAAGCAGCATTATTATAGGTGGCTGGTTTTCTGCTCATTTGCTAACAAATTTGAATAAAATCCATAAAAAAGAAATTGGGTTTTTGCACAAGAGAGGAAAATATACCTCTTTGTAATTACTACATCCATTTATTATAAATCTTTTTTTAGCATAATATTTATTTCCTTTTCCCAACAGAAGTTCTGTCACAGCTAATAAAGGAGCTCAAACATTGATAAAATGAACCCTGATAAGAGGAATTACTGCATAATAGTATTTGGAACAAGGGCTATGATCATTTGCATCTGGAACCTGATCATGTTGTGGGGTTAGTGGGGTCAATCTTCCTTATTTAAAAAGAGCCAACTATTTTTAACAAACTCTTTGTGCTAAGGAATGTATGAATGAATATAGTTACCAGAACTGGCAGCAAGTGGAGTCCTACACAGAACAATTAGCCTCTCAGAGTTATTTTTTTCTGAGTGTGCATTATTATATCATTGATAGCGAAGGCGGCTGATTAGGAGTTATTCATTTCTTGTGGACCTGCTCGTTGCTTTGCAGTCTATGTTTCTCGATGGACCTGCAAGTTCAAAGTTGTCTACTTTGTAGTTTTGAGTGCCATCGGGCTGTCAATTCGCTATCATCCATTTTACACTTTCATACAAAGTCAAAATTTACCCCAATAAGAGCAACGTTTGAAAGCAGATACGTGAATCCGTTATTACATTTAGCCCATTATCATTAATGGTGATGGATGATTTGATATACTGTCTTCAGGGTACAATTTGGTACAATACATTTGTGTTTTCTTAGGTTGACATTAAGCCAGTAATTCTTCATTGCTGCTCCAAATTCATGATCAGGTTTCATGTCCATATAGGAGAATAGAGACGACAAATGCGTGATAAATACTTCCGTGTTTGTGCTTCAAATGCAGTTTTTGAATGAGCTCCTCATTAACATTGATCGAAATACACGGGCGTAGAAATTGTTTTGCGCCGGCGTGAACTGGGCGTAGGGAACAAGGCCTAGTCCCCGATATTGGGCCTCAGGCCTCATTTACATGAGATCAGCGAGCTGCAGACACCTGCTGGGCATCCCCAGGCAGCTTGCCGGTGAAGAAGATTTAAATTTCAGGTAGGTCATGGGAAAGGTGGGGGGAGGGAAAGCAGGAGGGAGGGGGCGACTGGGAGAGGGGCAGCGATCGGGAGAGGGCTGAGTGGGGGCTGCCAGTGGTCTTTGGCACTGTAGTGCATCTGGGATAAGTACTCCTGCACCTCCCAGCTCTGCATTCAGGTAAGTAATTTTTTAAAAATGTACCTTTTTGGTGACGGCCTCTTTAAGGACCACTGGTTAGGTTGCATGTAGACCATGCTTTCCTGAACGCCAGCTACATTCAAGGCAGCCCAATTTTACAAAGAATCCTCAAACAAATGTTAGGCCCCCTATTTTATGTGCAAAAGGCCTAACACCTGCTTCAGACACAGGCCCTGGACACTTTTTTTACCTTGACCAATATGGTGGGCACCATACTTCTGGTACGTAATGAGCATGTGTACCCTACCCCACCTGCCGTATTGGATGATTAGGTGCCCATTTTGCACCTGAAAAACGGGAGTGGTGCCAAGTCGAACAGTTTTAAGATATATGAATCAAAGTAAAGGATTCCATTGCTGGAGAATATGGATCTGAAATTCCGCAGGCATTTTGGCTCACTCTCACTATAAATTGGGAAGTAAACCGGAACATGTATACATCAGTTACTTGCCGGCGCTGCTACTCTCTGTGGGGTCCTGTTTGGGGTGGAGCCTCCATCCACCCCAAAAATGGTCTCCTAAGTCAGAGGGGGTGTGGTTGAGGGACCGGGCTCCCAGGCTTGGCCTCGGCCTGGTAAAAGGCGTACTGACCTCTTGGCTGGCAGGTGGGGCCACCGAGGCCCAGGCCTAGGTCTTGATCAACAACCCTGAAGACTTAACGTTGGCTTCAGGCCTGATTGGCCGTCTTCACAAGTTTATTCCAAAAATAGTATGAATTCATTTATCTAATCTCATTCGATAGTTTTCCTAAACATCTGCAGAAAATCACTTTAGTTGCTTTAAATAGTTATGAATTTTGAAAGTTGAAAATGTAGTTCTTAGGAGCTGATTGAAGGAAATGCTCTAATTGTTCTTCAGTAATTATGTACTATAATAAAAAAATTCATTATTCCATAATAGTAGTTAATAAAGCCATAAATGAAGTAATAAGATTTGCAGTGGGGTGCCGGTGTTTGTGGATCAGACTCTAATCTGACAGTCTTCTTTGTTGCAGTGCCTAGTACGAAAAGGGAACATAATATATTTTCATGGTACCTTTTTACCCCTGCAGTCTGCTGTTGCTACACAGTTAAGATGTTTATGCTCTACATTAAAAGGGTGTGGAGCCATTAAACACTGCGCCAGGTTCAAAGTGGAACATTCATACTGCCTTCACAATCAATTCTTTTTCAGGGATTGCTTACAAAGCATTTACAATTTTAAAAATCAGACCTACTAACAAAGATAAAAGCAACTTCTCTTGTCAATACAGTATGGGGAATATAAACAGGTAGATTCAAGCATAATTCTGATCCAAACATGGAATTAAAAGTAAAAATCATTTCTGATTCACATTGTATGAAATTCCCTATCAAGTTATATTATACATTGTTCTCGGGATGTGGATGATGCTGGCAAGGCCGTATTTATTGCTCATCCCTGGTTGCCTTGACAAGGCACTGGTGGGCTATCTCCTTGTGGGGCTGGTATTCCCACAGTGATGTTAGGTATGGACTTTCAAGATACTGACCCAGCCACAATGAAAGAACAGCACTGCATGTCCAGGTTGGGATGGTGAGTGACTTGGAGGAGAACTTGGAGCTGACATTGTTCCCACGACATTGCTGCTCTTGCCCTTCTTGGTGGTAGATGCTGCAGGGGAGGGAGGTGCTGTTGAAGTAACTTTGGTGCGTTGCTGGTGCTACATACTGCAGCTACAGCGTGCCAGTGATGGAGGGGGGAAAATGAGACCAGTGGCAAGGACACCATTTAAGTGAGCTATTCTGTCCAGGAAAGTGTTGAATTATTTGAGTATTTTAATGGCTGCACCCATCCAAGCGAGTTGCAAGTATTCCATCGCACTCCGGATTTGAGTCTTGTAAATAGTGCGAGGCTTGAGAGATCAGGAAGTTAGCCACTCATTGAAGACTGCTTAACCTCTGCCCTGCTCTTGGTAAGGCTGATCCAGTTAAGGTTCTGGATAATGATGACCTCCAAGATTTTGATGGTGGTGTCACTGAAGTTGAGCGGGAGATGCTTGGGCTTTCTCTTGTTCAAAATGGTCATTACCTGGTACAAATGTTACCTGTCACTTGTCAGCCCAACTTTGGATGTTATCCAGGTCTGCTGTAGGCTGGCATGGACTGTTTCATTATCGGAGTAGTTGTGAATAGAGCCGAACACTGTGGAATCATCAGTGAACAGCTGCACTGCTGACTCTATGATGGAGAGAAGGTCATAAATGAAGCAGCTGAAGGTGGTTAGGCCGAGGACACTTCCCTGAGGAACTCCAGCAATGATCTCCTGGGGATACGATGATTGATTTATGACAAGCACAACCAACTTTGTGTCAAGTCTGACTCCAGCCACTGGATAGTTTTCTCTTTGACCTCAATGTTGCTAGTGCTCTTGGTGCTTTACTTGGTTTAATTGCTGACTTGATGTTGAGAGCAGCTACTCTCACTTTTTCTGGCATTCAGTTCATGCGTCCACATTCAGATCAAGGCTGTGATACGGTCTGAAGCTGAATGGTTTTGCTGGACTCTGAACTGAGCGCCACTGAGCACATTATTGGCGAGCGGGTGTCACTTGATGGCATCGTTGAGTTGGTCTCCTGGCTTAATGGCGAGGAGTGAGGGATATGCTGGGCCATGAGTTTACAGATTATTTTGGTATAGAATTCTGCTGTGCTGTTGGCCCATAGCATAGATTCCCAGGTTTGTGTTGTTGGATCTCTCTCACTTAACAGTGTTATTTCTAATGTTCCTGGATTAGTTACTTGTTCAGTCAATAAAAATTATTAAGACTATGGGCACAATTTTAAAAGGGTGGCGGGATGGCAGCGGGGGAGGGTGAACGGGCACGCGGCTAACCCGAATAAGAAAACTTTACCGTTCCCCAGGCGATCGCAACTTAATTGTTGGCCATTAACTTTGTTTTCGGGTTTGGCGTCCGAAAGCTGCGCAGCGGGCAGACTGTGCGCCCGCATGACCTCCTGTCAGCTGGAGCATCTGGATTTAAAGGGCCATTGCTCCAATGGATTTTGCTGGAGCAAGCAGCACAGAGGCAAGGCAGCTCCAAGATTCAGCGATGCCTCACTTGAGTTGCTGCTGGCCGGGGTGAGGAGGAGGAGGAGGGAACTATTTTTCCCAGCCGACAGGAGGAAGCGCCCTGCCTCTGCCACCAAGAAGGCCTGGCTCGAAGTGGCAGAGAAGGTCACCAGCAGGAGCAACATATCCCACACTTGGGTCCAGTGCAGGAAGCGTTTCAATGACCTAACTAGGTCAGCAAAAGTGAGTACACTTACTGATTCTTTTTTGTCGCACATCAACCACCACCCCGCCCCCCCCCAACCCCCAACATAATTTCGTGCTGCCAAGACGACTCCATCACATCACTCCTCACACCCACTTAAGGCTCATCCTCAACTTATCTTCACTTCCTGTGCACTTCCTCACCTCCCCATTTGTGACCCCACCACTACCACTCACTCCAATCCTGATCCAATGTGATGGCTCTGTCTCATACTCACCCTCTGATGCATCTCTTTCACGGTCAGCCTCTCCCAAAGCAATGCATTCATCAGCTGACCACTTCACCATCACTCACTCCTCTTGTAGAAGAGAGCGCAAAATGCACGCGAGAGGGCGAGGACTGGAGGGGGGGCCACAACAAATAGTGCTCAGAGACGGAGGAGGAGGCGTTGGAGATCAGCCGCATCCTTGAGCGTCCGTCCGTCGGGGACGCCGAGACTGGCACCCCATAACTTTAACATTCATCACACACAACATGAATTAATGTTAGCAATGCTTACCATGTTGAACGGCTCAGTATGCTCATCGCAACATGACACATCTGTGATGATGCTTAATATTGCCTTCTGTTCTCCTACAGGTCCTTCAACGACCACAGTGATGGGAGAGGGCGATTCCTCAGAGGAGCTCTTGGCCTGAGGGCACAGCATCACATCTTAGTGAGCCATCCACCAATGCAGATACTCGCACCTCGGTTGGTCTTAGTAGTCAGTTAGTTGGGTTGGCACCTGGTGAGTCACCACACACAAGTGAGCACAAGCAGACACTGGTGGCAGGGGCAGCTGTGGAGAGTCCATGTCGGTGGGAGCACTCCTCTCCAGGCTCTGCTCAGCTGGATGCAGATGCTGAACCCCGGGGGCCATCCTTTATAAGGAGAATGATTGAGGGACAGCAGCACATTTGCGAGATACTGGAACAGTTGCCACGCACACTCTCCACAATAGCGCAGAGGATGGAGGAATCCAACTCTTGCATTAGTGGAATGGTGGCACAGGTATGTGAGGGAATCTCCGAGATAGTGTCGCAGGTAAATGCGGAAATGTCTGTGATACAGAGAAGGCTAGCCTCCATTGAGCTTCAAGCACGGCTCACAAATGAGACCATTCAGGCCCTGACAACATCCGTTTGGACTCAGGGTGAACAACATTCTGCCGCCTTAAACAGGCAGACAGAAACTTTATAAATGGGCTTACAAGGCATTACACATGTCCTCCAAACTGTTCTCCAATAGGGTGGTAGGAGTGATGTGGGCCTTGCCCAGGAGAGGGATGATGGTGAAAGGGGACATGGAAATGGGGACGCTGCTCTTTCCAGGTGGTCTGAGGACTGGACTATTCTCACTTTGTGATCTCCTTATGAGAATCGTTCAATTATTAGTGACTTCCTGGCCTCATGAGCAGCCAGGTGAGCTGCTGCTCTCCCGATGGGCTCCTCCTCCTCCTCCTGCTGCTCCACCCCTCCTTCTGCTGCTCCCCCCTCCCCGCCCCCCATCCTCCTGCTGCTGCTTCTCCTCCTCAGTGTTGATTGCAGATGTGAATGCTGGATGAGGGCATGGGGCCTCATCAACTGGCACCCCTCCCTGTTGCGCCATGTTGTGCAGGACACAACACACTACTATAATTCCACCCGCTCTCGCTGGTGCGTATTGACGTGCTCCCCCAGAATGATCGAGGCACAGAAATTGCATCTTCAGCAGTCCTATCGCATGTTCAATTACAGACCTGATGGCGATATGGCTGTTGTTATATCAACGCTGTTCCTCGCTGATGGGGTTCCTCAGAGGTGTCACGAGCCTCGTGTGCAGGGGGTATCCCTGATCCCCGTAGAGCCAGCTTAGGCTGTTTGGTGCATGGAAGAGGACCGGGATGTTGGCTTCCCTCAGAATGAAGGAATCGTGGCAGCTGCCAGGGATTCTGGTGCACACGTGAAGGAATCTTTTACAGTGGTCACAAACAAGCTGAACGTTGATTTCTGTTGATGAACAATCCTGGCTCATGTGGAGGTGCTCGGATTGCTATATGCGTGCAATCAATTGCACTCTGTACCCACGGGAAGCCAGCCACAGAGTGGAAACCCACTGCCCTCTCCGTCTGGCTGAGGTCGTCCATGGGGAAGTTGACGTATTGCGACGCCCTGCAAAACAAACCGTTGGTGACCTGTCTTGTGCACTTATGGGCAGACGACTGAGAGACCCTGGTGATCTCACCAGTGGCACCCTGGAACGATCCGGAGGCAAAGAAGTTGAGGGCAGTGGTCACTTTAACTGCGATGGGTAATGAGATATCGCCAGGCCCAATCGGGAGCAGCTCAGCATGAAGGAGGCTGCAGATGTCTGTGACCATCTGGCGACTCACTCTCAGACTCTGTAGGCACTGCTCCTCATAGAGGTCCAGCTAGCTCAGCCTTGGTCTGTAGATCCTCTGATGATGGTAGTGCCTCCTGCGACGTCTCTCTCTCTATTGTTGCCCTCTGCTCTTGTGCAGGTCCCTGTGGTGCAGCACTGTGTTGTGGAGCTACAAGTGGTGGAAGTCCACACCATCCCTGGCGAGAATGGTGATGTTCCTCGTCCTCAGATGTACCAGTGAATGCAGCCATCGCGCCCCCCCATCCCGATGGTGTCAGTTTGAGGAGTTCCGAAAAGTTAGTAAATATGTGTAAACAGAAAAATTCTGAGTGTGAACCAAAAATTTTCAGTCTGAACACAAAGATCTGCCAGCCCAAGGTTTATCTGAGTGCCCTGCTGCAATAACTGACCTTTTATCCCCATCTGTCAAACAGGAATTTAAATGTCCAATTGGCTGCCGGCTGAAACCCGACTACTTTCCCAAGCCATGCTTCACACAGCACGGGAAACACGTTGAGGCAGCGTTGAAATCGCTTGCCTTCATTCTTAATTGGATTTATGGACATTGCAAGTACTTTAAGTACTTGATTTACTGCTTTAAATATCATCCCGCCGGCGGGACTTCCGGGTTCGGGAAGGGCGTGAGCACCCAGATGACTCTGGGTCGTGCGTGTTTTTTGGCGGGTTATTTTTTATTCGTTCATGGGATGTGGGCGTCGCTGGCGAGGCCGGCATTTATTGCCCATCCCTAATTGCCCTTGAGAAGGTGGTGGTGAGCCGCCTTCTTGAACCGCTGCAGTCCGTGTGGTGAAGGTTCTCCCACAGTGCTGTTAGGAAGGGAGATTATTTGCTGCACATTTATCTGGTCGAAACTGAAGTATTACTGTATTGTGAAAAATTATACGTCACGTCACGGAATGTAATTGGAGAGTGTAACAACCTTACTTTCATAATACTAACAGTAGAAGGAAACAGTAACAGTCTTTATGTTTCACAATTTTTAATTTTTTACTCACATCCTGGCCACATACCCATTTTGTAACCAATGTCAAACAGTTTTTCATATTCATGCTTAGTGTCAGAAGTTGCAGCCCCATTTTTATTTCCTGAGGGAGCTGCTCCTCAACTTCTGGCTTCATTTTACCCAACACTTTTCATCTTTGATCATCCAGAGTGTTGGGTGGGTTGTGAGCAGATCAGAGGGCTTCCTGGTGGGCCTGATCCTGGGCCTAGCAAAAACTGCAGGATGCGTAGAATCCACAGGGAGGGTTAATCTGATTGCTTGCCTGGGGGACCTTGGAACGGGATCGCAGAGTGTCCTCTGGTTTGCTTGAAACTTTCCATGACTGGTGGGCACCACTCGACATACCATGCTTTGTCAATGTAGATAACTAGGTCTTGTTTTAATACTTATGCATACATTTTAGTTTGGACAGAGCCACCTGTATTAATGGTGCCTTCCTCTTGAGAGAGGCACTTGTTAGTTACTGTTTTTTTTTTCTCGTCCTGATGACATTGGGCTCCTGCCCCGGTGCCACTCTATTGGCCCAGACAAGAGAGGCATAATTTTTCATCTATTTGGTCAGAAACAAAGGTTCTTTTTTCCTCATAACAATAAGATTCTTAATAAACATCTGAAATCAGTAAACATCTGAAATACATACAAACTGTTTAAATAGATGGGGAGGCGTCCTTTGGATTCTTGACAAATGGCCTATTCATCTTAGTATTTTCAGTAGAGAAAAAAAATCATAAAACATGACATTTGAAATGAACAGGCATTGCTTTGTACTCTATAATAACATACATGAATAATTTATTGGTACCGTGATGGGTATATTGGCGTACCAGTATAGTGATTTAGTGACAAGTGTAAAGGTCCGTACACTTTACATCGCATATGGAATTTATTCTTTAGGGGAGTCTGGGACTACGCCACGCCCCGCCCCCCCCCCAGAAAATTTAGATTTTTGACACTTTATTTGGTGAATTTCCAGCATCTTGGAATTGACTTTTCCGATACATTAATGTATTCTAGTGTGTATATTACTTTGTTTGAGAAAATATTCCGAATTGAGCTGTTTTGAAACCTATAATGGTAAATGAAATATATTTAAAAAATAACTTCTTTAGCAGAAAACAGAGAGTAGGGGTTAAAGGTAGTTACTTAGACTGGTGAAAGGTGGGAAGTGGTTTTCCACAAGGATTGGTGCTGGGACCACTGTTGTTCACCATTTACATAAACGATTTGGACTCGGGAATTGGAAGTACAATTTCAAAATTTCCGGATGACACCAAATTGGGAGGTATAGTTAATACTGAGGAGGACTGCAACAAAATACCGGAAGACATTAATAAACTTGCAGAATAGACATATAATTAGCAAATTAATTTCAATATAGATAAGTGTGAGGTGGTACGTTTTGGTAGGAAGGACAAGGAGACCACATACTACTTGGAAAATAAGAGTCCAAATGGGGTAGTGGAACAGAGGGATCTGGGAGTACAGAAACATAAATCACTAAAAGTAGTGACGCTATTAAGGCCATAAAAGGTTAGTAAGGCCATAAAAAAAGCAAACCAAGCACTGGGGTTCATTTTTAGAGGGATAGAATTGAAAAGCAGGGAAATTACGTTAAACTTGTATAGAACCTTGGTTAGACCACACTTGGAGTACTGTGAACAGTCTCCATATTATAAAAAGGATATAGAGGCACTGGAGAAGGTGGGCTCATATCATCTTATGTGACTGCGGAGAAAGTATCAGACTCTTCTACGACCTAGTAGTTTTTCTTCAGCACTGTTTCAGTGGAGGTACTTGTACATGCTATGTGGAAAAGAGCTTGGGTGTTACACTTTTTCCAAAGCTATTCCAGCTTGTACTCGTGTCTGCCAATAAAGGAATCTTTGACCGCAAGCTACAGTCTTTCCAGCTGACACTTGGTTCCACACAGTTTGTTAGTCAATGCCTCTGATCCATCTGATGTACATGAAGTAATAAACACTGTTAGACCTTGTCACTGTGGTATTGAATCTTCGACCTCAGAATACCCATAGATACAGTTAGCTCCGGAAAGTTCTTTGACAAGGACGACTGAGGGAAATCTTTTCACTTCTTAGTTAGTAGATTCTACAGTGACATTTTTGGCAGGAAGAATAAGGAGGCCACATACTACTTGGATAATAAGAGTCTAAATGGGATAGAGAAGCAAAGGGATCTAGGGGTACAGATACACAAATCACTAAGACGTTAGAATTGAAAAGCAGAGAAGTTATGTTAAACTTGTATAGAACTTTGGTTAGACCACACTTGGAGTACCATGCACAGATCTGGTCTCCATATTATAAAAAGGATATAGATGCATTGGAGAAGGTGCAAAAAAGATTTGCAAGGATGATACCAGGACTGAGAGGATATCCTTATCAGGAAAGGCTGAACAAGTCGGGGCTCTTCTCTGTAGAAAAGAGAAGGCTGAGGGGTGACCTGATAGAGGTCTTTAAGATAATGAAAGGGTTTGATAGGGTAGATGCAGAGAAAATGTTTCCACTTGTGGGGAGTCGAGAACTAGAGGTCATAAATATAAAATAGTTGCTAATAAATCCAATAGGGAATTCAGGAGAAACTTGTTTACCCAAAGAGTGGTAAGAATGTGGAACACACTACCACAAGGAATAGTTGAGGCAAATAGCATAGATACATTTAAGGGGAAACTAGATAAGCACATGAGGGAAAAAGGACTAGAAGGGTATGCTGATAGGGTTAGATGAAGTATGGAGGGAGGAGGCTCGTGTGGAGCATAAACGCTGGCATAGACCAGTTGGGCCAAATGGCCTTTTTCTGTGCTGTAGTTTCGATGTAACTCCAAGTACGTATGAGGTATGTAAACTGAGAGAAGTGTGTACCTCTTAAAAGGAATCAAAGAAATTGGATGCTTGGACACAGTAACAGGAAAATCTGCTCCTATAACTGTCTTACCAGAAAGTAAATTGATATCCTCCTTTCACTGAATAGAAGAAGCTCCATATGCTCATGGATAGATATGGGGAAGAGACCTTAATTGTGGCATTTGTTGACGAGCAATTGGAGGCTATTCTTTCAGCAGCACAGTAATATCCTCTAGGAGTTGGCTATAGGAGAATCAATGTATAACATTACATCACTCTCTGATCCTGAGCAGAGATAGAGAGTAAGATGAAGAGAAAAAGGGCATATGACAGATGTCAGGTTGATAACACAAGTGAGAACCAGGCAGAATATAGAAAGTTCAGAGGGGAAGTGAAAAAGGAAATAAGAGGGGCAAAGAGAGAGTATGAGAATAGATTGGCAGCCAACATAAAAGGGAATCCAAAAGTCTTCTATAGGCGTGTAAACAGTAAACAGGTAGTAAGAGGAGGGGTGGAGCCGATTATGGACCATAAAGGAGATCTACTCCTGGAGGCAGAGGGGCTGGCCGAGGTACTAAATGAGTACTTTGCATCTGTCTTTACCAAGGAAGAAGATGCTGCCCGAGTCTCAGTAAAGGAAGATATAGTCGAGATACTGGATGGGCTAAAAATTGACAAAGGAGGTACTAGAAAGGCTGGCTGTACTTAAAGTAGATAAGTCACCTGGTTCGGATGGGATGCATCCTAGGTTGCTGAGGGAAGTAAGGGTGGAAATTGCGGACGTACTGGCCATAATCTTCCAAAAATCCGTAGATACGGGGGTGGTGCCAGAGGACTGGAGAATTGCAAATGTTATACCCTTGTTCAAAAAAGGGTGTAATGATAAACCCAGCAACTATAGGCCAGTCAGTTTAACATTGGTGGTGGGGAAACTTTTAGAAATGATAATCCGGGACAGAATTAACAGTCATTTGGATGAGTGTGGATTGATTAGGGAAAGCCAGCACGGATTTGTTAAAGACAATTTGTGTTGAACTAACCTGATAGAGTTTTTTGGTGAGATAACAGAGTGGGTAGATGAGGGCAATGCAGTTGATGTGGTGTATATGGACTTCCAAAAAGGTGTTTGATAAAGTGCCGCATGGTATGCTTGTCAACAAGATTGCAGCCCATGGAATAAAGGGGGCAGTAGCAGCATGGATATGAAATTGGCTAAGTGACAGGAAATGGAGAATAGTGGTGAAGGGTTGTTTTTCGGACTGGAGGGAGGTGTACAGTGGTGTTCCCCAGTGGTCGGTGCTGGGACCACTGCTTTTCTTGATATACATTAATGGCTTGGACTTGGGTGTACAGGACACAATTTCAAAATTTGCAGATGACACAAAACTTGGAAGGGTAGTGAACAGTGAGGAGAATAGTGATAAACTTCAAGAGGATATAGACAGGCTGGTGGCATGGGTGGACATGTAGCAGGTGAAATTTAATGCAGAAAAATATGAGGTGATGCATTTCGGTAGGAAAAATGAGGCGAGGCAATATAAACTAGAGGGCACAATTCTAAAAGGCTTACAGGAACAGAGAGATCTGGGAGAATATGTGCACAAATCGTTGAAGGTGGCATGGCAGGTTGAGAAAGCGGTTAAAAAGCATACAGGATCCTGGGCTTTGTAAATAGATGTGGAGATGCCGGTGATGGACTGGGGTGGACAAATGTAAGGAGTCTTACAACACCAGGTTATAGTCCAACAGCTTTATTGGAATCACAAGCTTTCGGAGCTTTCCTCCTTCCTCCACTCACCTGACGAAGGAGGAAATCTCCGAAAGCTTGTGATTCCAATAAAGCTGTTGGACTATAACCTGGTGTTGTAAGACTCCTTACATTTGTAAATAGAGGCATAGAGTTCAAAAGTAAGGAAGTCATGATGAACCTTTATAAAACACTGGTTTGGCCACAGCTGGAGTATTGTGTCCAGTTCTGGGCACCGGACTTTAGGAAAGATGTGAAGGCCTTAGAGAGGGTGCAGAAGAGATTTACTAGAATGATTCCAGGGATGAGGGACTTTAGTTACATGGATAGACTGGAGAAGCTTGGGTTGAGAGGAGATTTGATAGAGGTATTCAAAATCCTGAAGGGTCTAGATGGAGTAGATAGAGAGAAACTGTTCCCATTAGCGGAAGGGTCAAGACCAGAGGGCATAGTTTTCAGGTGATTGGCAAAAGAACCAAGGGTGACATGAGGAAAATGTTTTTTACATAGCGACTGGTTAGGATCTGGAATGCACTGCCCGAGGGGTTGGTGGAGGCAGATCCAATCATGGCCTTCAAAAGGGAACTGGATAAATACTTGAAAGGAAAAAATTTGCAGGGCTACAGGGATAGGGCGGGGGAGTGGGACTAGTTGGATTGCTCTTGCATAGAACTGGCCCGGATTCGATGGGCCGAATTGCCTCCTTCCGTGCTGTAACCTTTCTATGATTCTATAAAGCAATTTTTTTCTGCTGGAAGGACACACTGGGGAAAGTGACGGCTATGTCCCATTTAGCAATGCAAAACAGTAAATGAGCTGACTGCTAGGTGAATGTATATGGTCAAGCGAAAAGAGCAAAGAAAACTGAGGACCCAATATATACATAACACCAGACCTACGAAAATAATACATTCGTACATTTTTATAAACAGATCTTTAAAACTTTAAAACAATCAAATTAGTGAATTAAGCAATAATCACTGAACCTGTGTACTTCTTAGTAGACAATATAAAATCATAGGATAGAATCATAAAATCTTACAGCACAGAAAGTGGCCATTCGGCCCAGAATGCCTATGCCGGCTCTACGAAAGAGCTGTCCAATTTAGTCCCATACCCCAGCTTTTTCCTCATAACCCTGCAAATTAGTCCTCTTCAAGTACATGTCCAATTGCCTTTTGAAAGTTCCTATGGAATCTGATTCCACCACCCTTTCAGGTAGTGTATTCCAGATCTTAACAACCCTCTGTGAAAAAAATTGTCCTCATTTCCCCTCTACTCCTTTTGCTAATTATTATAAATTTATGACCTTTAGTTACCGACTCACTTGCCAGAGGAAACAGTTTCTCCCTATTTGCTCTATTGAAACCCCTCATAATTTTGAATACCTCTATTAGGTCTCCCCTTAACCTTCTCTGCTCTAAGGAGAACTATCCCAGCTTCTCCAATCTCTCCATATAACTGACATCCCTCATCCCTGGTATCATCCTGGTAAACCTCCTCTGCACTCTCTCCTAGACCTTGACATCCTTCCTAAAGTGTGGTGCCCAGAATTGTACACAATACTCCAGCTGAGGCCTAACCAGTGATTTGTAAATGTTTAGCATGACTTCCTTGCTTTTGTATTCAATGTCCCTATTTACAAAGCCAAGTATCTCATACGCTTTCTTAATTGCCTTATCAACTTGCCCTGCCACTTTCAAAGATTTGTAAATATGCACCCCCAGGTCTCTCTGCTCTTGCACCCCCCCTCAAAATGGTACCATTTATATTATACTGCCTCTCCATGGTGTTCCTCCCAGATTGCATCACTTCACACTTATCCACATTAAATTGCATCTGCCATGCATCTGCCCATTTCACAGTCTGTCTATGTCCTCCTGAAGCTACAATCCTGCTCACTATTTACTACGTTGCCAAGTTTTGTATCACCCCCAAACTTCAAAACTGTACTCCCTATACCCAAGTCCATGTCATTTATATAGAAGAAGAAAAGCAATGGTCCTATTACCGATCCCTGGGGGACCCCACTGTGTACTTCTCTCCAGTCAGAAAGGCATCTGTTCACCACTATTCTCTGCCTCCTATCCCTTAGCCAATTACGTACCCAAGTTACCACCGTCCCTTTAATCCCATGTGCTTCTATTTTCCGAATAAGTCTATTATGTGGTACTTTATCAAATGCCTTTTGAAAATCATATATACAACATCTACTGTACAACCTTCATCATCCCTCTCTGTTACTTCATCAAAGAATTCAATCAGGTTAGCCAGACACGATTTGCCTTTGACACATCCATGCTGGCTGACCCTTATTAACCCAAGCTTCTCCAAGTGAGAATTAATTTTGACCTTGACAATGGTCTCTAGTAGTTTTCCCACCACTGACATTAGGCTAATTGGGCTGTAGTTACCAGGTTTATCCTGCTCCCCTTTTTTGAACAGGGGTGTAACATTTGTAATCCTCCAGTCTTGTGACACCACTCCCATATCCAAGGAGGATTGAAAGATTGTGGTCAGAGCTTCTGCTATCTCCACCCTAGTTTCCCTCAACAACCAGGGATGCATCCCATCTGGACCGGGTGACTTGTTAACTTTGAGTGATGCCAACCTATTTAGCACCTCCTTTCTATCTGTAAAGATTTCAATTAAAAACGTTCTTGATAAAATGTTTTCACAATGATTCAAAACACTGCAAAATCTGTTGGTTATTTTTTGGTAGTCTATCATTTATAACTGTTTTTCTGAAGAGGTACAGCTGCAAGTGTTTCATAGCTATGTCTTTCTTACCACATCTTCCTTCTTCTCATGTAATTTGTATCTGTTTACTTGTTTTCTGTCTGTATTCTCAGTTAAAAACCCTTACTCAGTATTGTTCCTCATGGACCAAGTGTTATCTATAAAGACACTTACCTTCTATATAATGTGATCTCTGCCCCATTCAAGAACTGGCAGGGATAATGGGCAGATACTCAAATTGGCAGGATGTGACTAGTGGTGTCCCACAGGGATCTGTGTTGGGGCCACAATTATTCACTGTGTTTATTATCAACTTAGATGATGGGATAGAGAGCCACATATCCAAATTTGCTGATGACATGAAGATAGACAGCATAGTAAGCAGTGTAGATGGAAGCATAAAATTACAGAGAGATATTAATAGATTAAGTGAATGGGCAAAACTGGGGCAGATGGATTTCAACGTAGGTAAGTGTGAGGTCACCTACTTTGGACCTAAAAAGGATAGATCAGAGTACTTTCTAAATGGTGAAAAGCTCAAAACAATGGAGGTCCAAAGAGACTTCGGGTTCCATGTACATAGATCATTAAAGTGTCATGGACAGGTACAGAAAATAATCAAAAAGGCTAATGGAATGCTGGCCTTTATATCTAGAGGACAGAATACAAAGGGGTAGAAGTTAAGCTGCAGCTACACAAAGCCCTTTTTAGACCACACCTGGAGTACTGTGTTCGGTTCTGGGCAACGTACCTAAGGAAGGATATACTGGCCTTGGAGGGAGTGCAGCGTAGATTAATTAGAATGATACCTGGACTCCCAGGGTTAAATTACGAGGTGAGATTACACAAACAAGGGTTGTATTCTCTGGAATTTAGAAGATTAAGGGGCAATTTGATCAAAGCTTTCAAGATATTAAGGGGAAATTATAGGGTAGATAGAGAGAAACTATTTCCGCTGGTTGGGGAGTCTAGGACTAGGGGACATAGCCTAAAAATTTGAGCCAGGACTTTCAGGAGTGAAGTTAGGATACACTTCTACACGCAAAGGGTGATAGAAGTTTGGAACTCTCTTCTGCAAACAACAGATGATGCTAGCTCAATTGTTAATTTAAAATCTGAAACTGATAAGATTTTTGTTAACCAAAGGTATTAAGAGATATAAGGCTAAGGTGGGTATATGGAGTTAGGTCACAGATCAGCCATGATCTCATTGAATGGCGGAACAGGTTCGAGGGGCTAAATGGCCTATTCCTGTTCCTATGTTCCTACTCTTATGGCTGTTTTTGTCTCCCTCAATTCCATGCAGTACTTTTCCCTGTTGTCCTGTGAATTAAATTCCTTAAGTGTGTAGAATGCCTTCTGTTTCAATCTGATTTGCCTCTGTACATTCCTTGTCAACCATAATGGTTCTGTTTTACCACGTGCCCTTCTTTTAACCATTGGGACATACATGGCTTCATTCTGTTTGAGAAAGGTTTTAAACAGAATCCATTTATCCTCAGTACTTGATTGTGCAACCCGACCAGAAAAACAGTCAACTTTTGCCAGATCTTCAACCATTTTTGTAAAGTTAACTCTCTTAAAATCTGGGACAAGCACTAGATTGGCTGCAGCCTTAGATTGGCCTAAGATTAAATCTAATTATATTATGATTAGAGCTGACCACATGCTCCCCCACATAGAGGTTTGATACAGCACTTGATACCGTCCAGAAGCCTGAGTAAAAATCGCAGTTGGTGGGATCCAAGCGGCTTTACGCCATGTAAATCACCAGGGGCATTTTAACTGCCCATTCGCTGGGTTTCTGTCAGGTGGGTGGGGTTAAAATTGCCTCTATCTTTTTCACTGTTCTTTGTTAGCACTATAATGCAAAAGTTTTCTCCTATTTTGTTTTAGTTTTCAAGTCATGTTTGTTGTAAGTAGATGCAAGAGTGAATTCATATCCTAATTCAGCTCTAGGTTCCATAGTGAGATGTTACATAATTTTAGTCAGCAAACAATAAGTTAAATCAAAGTTAGAGGAGCAAACAAAGAATGTAACCTACTCCCATGACTACATCACATGATTTCTCAGGCACTTCCTATGAGGTAAAGTATCTTTTCTTCATTTCTCTGATTAAATTATTGCTGAATCATCTCATGTTGACAATATTTTCTGTTCCTTTCTCATTGTTTTACATTATATTTACCTTACATTATCTTTATGTTCTAAAACTGTTGTAAGCTAGTCATTTAGTTTTGCTATCAGGGAAGTAACTACTCAAATCACTTCTATCTCTGCCCTGCTGCAGCATATTTCCAAGGGTCACTAATATTGTTATTTAAAGTGGTGTTTTTTTCTCCTCCCAAATCTTGTAGTTTAAAGCTGGTAAAAAGAAAGTCATCGCACCACATTCATTGTCATTGTACTTTTGAATCTCAGCCACAAAGCGTTGTAACAACTTCAGTTATGCAGAGCCTTGGTCAGATCCCATCAGTTTTGTGCACCTCACCTCAGGAAGGATATATTGGCCTTAGAGGAGGTGCAGCGCAGATTCACCAGAATGATACCGGGCCTTAGAGGGTTAAATTATGAGGACAGGTTGCATAAACTTGGCTTGTATTCCCTTGAGTATAGAAGATTGAGGGGTGATCTGATCGAGGTATTTAAAATGTTAAAAGGATTCGGGTACAGTAGCATAATGGTTATGTTACTAGACTAGTAATCGAGAGGCCTGGACTAATAATCCAGAGATATAAGTTTAAATCCTGCCATGGCAGCTGGGGAATTTAAATTCAATTAAATAATAAAACTGGAATAAAAAAAGCTAGTACTAATAAGGGTGACTATGAAACTACTGGATTGTTGTAAAAACTCATCTGGTTTACTAATCCCCGTTTAGGGAAGGAGACCTGCCATCCTTATGTGGTTTGGCTGATATGTGACTCCAAACCCACAGCAATGTGGTTGATTCTTAACTGGCCTTGCAAGCCACTCAGTTATACAATCCTGCTTCAAGAAGGTGGCTCACCACCAATTAGGGATGGGCAATAAATGCTGGCCTTACCAGTGATGCCCACATCCCATGAATTAAAAAAAATCATAATCTTATTAGGAGGAGACATAATCTTAAAATTACAGCTAAGCCATTTAGGAGGGAAATCAGGAAGCATGTTTTCACACAAATGGGAAGTAGGTATTTGGAATTCTCTTCCCCCAGAAGGCTGTGATGCTGGGACAATTGGAGCTTTCAAGACTGAGATCGATAGATTTTTGTTAGGTTAGGTAAGGGTATCAGGGGAAATGGAGCTAAGGCGGGTAAATGGAAACTTGCCATCCTTACCTGGTTTGGCCGATATGTGACTCCAGACCCACAGCAATGTGTTGAGGTACAGATCAGCCATAATCTAACTGAATGGGAGAGCAGGCTTGAGGGGCCGAATGACCAACTCCTGTTACTATGTTGCTAAAAAATAACTATACATCAGTGTTCTAAGAGCTCTATATAGATTCAGAAACATCTGGAAAGAAGGAAAGTCAAAGGTGGAGCTTTCCGAGCAGCTGGCGGGAACTTACCCACTCCATTTCCAACCTACTGTGGCCAATTGCAATTTTAAATTGCAGGCGGCAATGAAACCCTTCTGAAGCCAGTGGGGTCCTTTTTAAATATGCAGATCTGGCTCTGATGACATCAAGGCTCAACCACTATTTTTACCTAAGGCCTGAGTGGGGGAGCAGTGGTGGCTTCCCCGTCAGGCTAAATCTGCTGGGAACAGAAGCTTGGCACTAAAGAGGACCATTAAGGTAAGTTTATAACATTCTTTGTCAGGTTCCTTGTTGATCAGGAGGAGCAGGAATGTTCCCCACAAGAAAACCTTGGACTTACCCTGCCCAGGGCTTCCACTCCCCTTTGCCGACTGTGATTCCTGTCCCCAAGCCCTCACAGCAACTTACCTTGTGCCGTTCCCGCAGGTTGCTGACGCGACTTCTGAGACGCACAATTTTAACGGCTGGGCAACCATTTCCTGCTGACTAACTGGGCCTACTGGTCAGGAAGTTGCCAAGTGGCATGTTAAGGAGGCCCGGCCATTAAAATTGGACAAGTCCCCCTGCTGCCGTTCTCGGACGGGCTGGCCGCTCGCTAGGCTGCGTTCCCACACAGGAGGCAAAATCGAGCCCAGTATATGGCTCAAAAAGGCACAAAGTCAAAACATACATCATTAGCCTTATAAATATATGTTTTCTTATTAGCCTTGGTTCAGTAGGTAGCACTCTCGCCTCTGAGTCAGAAGTTTGTGGGTTCAAGTCCCACTCTAGAGACTTGAGCACCTAATCTAGTCTGACACTTCAGTGCAGATCTGAGGGAGTGCTGCATTGTCAGAGGTGCCGTCTTTTGGGTGAGACATTAAACTGAGGTCCTGTCTGCCCTCTCAGGTGGACGTACTATTTGAAGAAGAGCAGGGGAATAATTTATCCCTCAACCATCACCACTAAAAACAGATTATCTGGTGATTGCTGTTTGTTGTACCTTGCTAGGTACAAATTGGCTGCTGCATTTCCCTACATTACAACAGTGACTACATCCTGAGGTTATGAAAAGCACCACATAAAAAAAGAAAAAGAGAAAACTTGCATATATATAGCACCTTTCACAACTTAAATGCACGTTCTTCCTTTCTTTATTAATTTGTTAACTTTATCTGATTAAGGCACATTCTACATTAAGAATGCAATAGCAACAGAACTATCCCAATAAAACAAGATATTTTAAAAATTCATTTGCTTTGAGATATTTCAGTGTTTATAGAATGGTTATTTTACAAAGTAATTGAATCAGGGCAGCTAAAAATCTATATCCCAGTTATTCGAAGTGGAAACTGGAGTCAAACGAGTTCACATACATTGCATGAATGACAGGAGGAAGAGGCTAGGTATAGGTTGAAAGGTCAATGATAGGTGTGAAGGCAGGTTCAGGGAAATTCTTACCTCTTAACCAAGTTCATACACTAACACTGATAAGATAATATTATAGTAATAAAATCAGTCACACATGAACAGTTTTATTACTGTAATATTTATCGTAAACTAATAAACAAGAGAAACACAATTTTACATACCGATGAAAAAAAAATTAAACACTTTTGCTAGCCCTGTTGCCCTTTTTTTTCTCTTACTATATTTCTTTCCCTAGACTCATAGGAAAGAATGTACAAAAGCCAGAGATGAGAAAGGACCATCCTTCCATATCTAGTACATTCATTCTCCCATCACAGAGGTTGGTCCTTTTTTGAATAACCACCATGGATTTGCCTCCATTACTTTGCTGATAGATTATTTCAAAAATGTATCGCTTTTTGAGTCAAGAAGTTTTCCCTGATATACTTTGATGTATAATCTGGGTTTACCTTATTTATCCAGTTTAATATTTTATATACTTTGAAGTGCTATCTTCTCTCTAGATGTTAAAGGTTAAGCTCCTCTGATCTTTCATGTACTCTTTGAATAGCAAGAATATTTTTCTTGTAAGTGTAGTTGGACCAATGTATTGTAAAACCTGCATACAGCTTCTGTAGACTTACGCAGCGTTGTTTTGGCTATATATCCTAGTTTGCATTCGTTTTTTTAATAGCTTCCCCTATTCTGTGCCAGTTGAAAACGATGGGGTAGAAATTAGTCTGGGCCTATTTTTGGTCAGCATGTGCCTGATCAGAGAGGCCTGAGGCTGTTCCAAAGTTGGGCCTCGGGCCTCATCGACATCTTTTGGGAGGGGGGGGTGGCAATTGCCAGGACTGTGGAGTCGGGGGATCACTCTTGTTCCTCCTTGCGCCACAGAAAGGCGTATTTTTGTTTTAAATTTTTTAGTTGGTGGTCACAGGGGACACTGAAGAATAATCGGTGACTAATTCTGTAGAGGGGTCCTTTAAAAGGCATTAGGCCCCTCATTAACATATTTAAAGCTCCTAATGCCTATTTTAGGCATCGGTCTGGGCCAATAAATATGGTCCCCACGAATTGAGCAAGTTTGTCTCAAAAAGAGCATTCAGTGGCATCTGTAGAAATGAGCTGCTTTGACTGACCCTCCAATTGCACTGTGGGAAAGCCCTTTAGCCCCACGTAACTCGGGGTAGGCTAGATTAAAATCCGGCCTTTTGACCTTGCTGACAGCTCAACTCTAATCAGGATACTAAGAACTCACTGTGCAGAGAAAAGTGGGTGTGAACCCATATCCTACCAATTTTTGGTGCCATGGATACTGTACAATTTTTATTCTCTAAAATAAAGTAAAGGGAGTGTTAATCAGGACGTTGGGACCATGTCTTCATGATTTTTCATTATAATGGAAAGAAAATCATGGGTGGTCCACACCCAAATTCTCAATATGTGCTGGGACCCTGAATTCACCAATTAGCCTTGAATCAGGTTCTTTCAAAGATCCTGGTAAGAAAGGAATATTGCGACTGTTATATTTTTGTGTAATTTTAACAGAAGCCAGAAGAAATACTCCATTGATTGAGAAACTAATTTGTTTGAGTATGTTTGAATTCTAAGGTGCATGATGATAAATGGAGTGACTGGATGAGCTCAGGTTATGTGTAAGCACATGGGTGAACCTGACTAAAAGTACAAGTTATTGCCTGTCCTGATAAGTATGTATTTTGTGGAAATATTAATAACTGTTTTCTAAGCAGATACTTGTTTTAATAGTGTTGGCCATGGTTCAGTGGTAGCACTCTCACCTCTGAGTCAGAAGTTTGTGGGTTCAAATCCCACTCCAGAAACTTGAGCATATAATCTAGACTGACACTGCAGTGCAGTACCGATGGAGTGCTGTACTATCGGAGGTGCCATCTTTTGGATGAATCATTAAACCAAGGTCTTGTCTGCCCTCTCATGTGGACGTAAAAGATCCCATGGCACTATTCAAAGAAGAGCAGGGAAATTTTCCCAGTGTGCTGGCCAATATTTATCCCTCAAACAACATCACTAAAGCAGATTATCTAGTCATTATATCATTGCTGTATGTGGGACCTTGCTGTACGTAAATTGGCTGCTGCGTTTCCCTACAAAAGTGACTACACTTCAAAAGTACTTCATTGGCTGTAAAGTACTTTGGGACGTCCTGAGGTCACGAAAGGCGCAATAGAAATGCAAGTTCTTTCTTTCTTCTCAATCACCATTATAATAACTGATAGTTTTGTATGTTCAATGCCTCATGAAATATTGGGGGTAAACTATCACTTCTATTTCGAATGAATTGATACTGAGTTCTAAATGTGTCCAGATATAACTCATTCAGTATACAATAGATATATTAGCGGAATGGAAAATTTTGATTATAAATCTACTTTTAATTGCAATTTTCTCATTAATATTCAGGATGCGTGATACCATTAAGTCCTAACTGATAAAAGTTAAACTCATTAATAGTCCAAAGTATCTGACACGCAATGATGTTGCAACATGATAAATTAACTATAGGTTACCAACGTGAATCAACAGAATTACACTGAACTGGAACAATTGTAGAAACTGGATCATTAAAAAAAGCGCTGTAGTATGTTGTTTCTGAAAGTTTTAGTATTTGTTTTTTTCATTTTAGTTTATAAATGTTGTATTGGACGGCCTGGTGGATGGCAAGTTGGCATACCAGTGCGTAGTGCGTTAGAGATGGTTTACGTAGAATTACACGGAATGGACACCACAGAAACAGGCCATTCGGCCCAACAGGTCCATGCTGGTTTTTATACTCCTCATGATCCTCCTCCCTCCCTACTTCATCTAACCCTGTCAGCATACCCTTCTATTCCTTTCTCCCACGCATTTATCTAACTTCCCCTTAATTGCATCTATCCAAGTCGCCTCAACTGCTCCTTGTGCTAGTAACTTCCACATTCTAACACTCTCTGAGTAAAGAAGTTTCTCCTGAATTCCCTATTGAATTTATTAGTGACTATCTTATATTTATGGCCCCTAGTTCTGGTCTACCCTGCAAGTGGAAACATCTTCTCTACATTTACCTTTCATAATCTTAAATACCTCTATCAGGTCACCCCTCAGTCTTCTCCTTTCTAGAAAAAAGAGCCCCAGCCTGTTCAATCTTTCCTGATAGGTATAACCTCTCAGTTCTGGTATCATCCTAGTAAATCTTTTTTGCACCTTCTTCGATGCCTTTACATCTTTTTTATATATGGAGACCAGAACTGTGCACAATACTCCAAGTGTGGTCTAACCAAGGTTCTATATAAGTTTAACATAACTTCTCTGATTTTCAATTCTATCACTCTAGAAATTAACCCCAGTGCTTGATTTGCCTTTTTTATGGCCTTATTAACCTGCGTCGCTACTTTTAGTGATTTGTGTATTTGTACCCCCTCTGCTCCTGTACAGCATTCAGACTCTTTCTGTACAAGCTGTATGTGGCCCACTTATTCTTCGTACCAAAATGTACCACCTCACACATATCTATATTGAAATTAATTTGTCACTTATACACCCATTCTGTAAGTTTATTAATGTCTTCCTGTATTTTGTCACAATCCTCAGTATTAGCTATACCCCCCAATTTGGTGTTGTCTGCAAATTTTGAAATTGTACTTCTGATTCCTGTGTCCAAATCGTTTATGTAAATGGTGAACAATAGTGGTCCCAGTACCGATCCTTGTGGAAAACCACTTCCCATCTTTTGCCAGTCTGACTAACTACCTTTAACCCCTACTCTCTGTTTTCTGTTTTATAGCCAGCTTGCTACCCATTCTGCTCCTTGTCCCCTGACTCCACATGCTCTGAGCTTAGTCATGAGTCTACTATGCGGTACCTTATCGAAGGCATTACAATCACATACCTGCAACACTCTAATCAGATACACAAATCTTTAAAAATTGGTGGACAAGTTGTTAAAGCTTTTAAAAAGCTTTGAAAAAGCTGTTACAGCTCCAGAAAAGCTGACAATTCAAAAAACAGGCCTCCATATAAACCTATAACATGTAAAAATGCAGTGGGACACACTTGTAACTTAAGCTGAAGGTCACTCATATCTAATTATATCTTATTAAAAATTTTAGGTTTGCCAGGAATTTCTGCCCACAAAACCTTACATTCTTTTGTCAAAGTTTGGTGTCATCTTTTTCCATTATACATTCCTATGTTCACATTTATAATGGAAACTGCCTATATAAACTTGTCACCTATAATTGGGCAATTTAGCCACAATTATGCAGAATGCTGAATTTTTCATCTGAAAATTTTTGTTTGCTTTTTTCTTAATAACTGATGTTTCTAATGTCCAAAATAAGAGTTTAAACAAAATTTAAAAGAAACCAAAAAATTACATATTTCATAATATGATAACATTTATCAATTGAATTGCCTTTTGTATATTTTAATGCCTTCATTAAAGCTTTTACTTGAAGGCCTCAGCCTCTGCCAAAGCAGGACTTGAGCTTGAAATTTTTGCCCAGAGCTATGACACTGTAAGGTGAATTTGGATTGTGCAATCTGAGCATGTACTGTATACCTAATGTCCCACAATGCATTAGTTTGTTCAGTCAGCTAAACTGATGGAATATTTTTCTTTAGATGCTAGCAGTTTCTGCGCAGTTGTTTTTCAAAATTATTTGAAGAAAATCTAAGGAACAAATTTCAGAAGTTTTATTCAGATAAAGTGCAAGATTGACTAGTTGGAGGAAAACAAGTATTGAAGGTACAAAATATATTTTCTAAGGAGGTATACTCCCACCTGAAAACTTTGATGTTGACACTTTATTTGGTGCATTTTCCAACATTTTAGAACATAGAATTTTTTTCATCCAAAAAGGAAGTGACTTTTGCTCGATTTTATTGAAAACTACTCTCTGTTATTTTTAGGAATTATTTTTCTTTTCATACTAAAATCTACTTCTTTCAACAGCAGCAGATAGATTATCTATTACTGGAAGGAAAATAATTTTAATTGATTCTTTAAAAAAAGTTGGCTAATGAGTGATTTAAACCTGATCTTCTTGACCATGGGATCCAAATTTAAAAATTGTACACACTTCTTACAAATGTTCCCTTCTCCAGGGACATGCTCTCCTGGAAAATTTTGAAATTTTACATTAAAAATAGTGCATAATGGTTCATTTTGAACACATTTATGCTTCACAACCGATATATTTTTAATCCATAAAACAGGACAAAGTGATATTTGGGCTTTTAGCAGACCAGGCAGATTAAGCATCTCCAAAAGATACCTCAAACAGTATCTTCCTTCTCCAACTTCCCTCTCCCATTTCAAAAAAGTCACTTTATTCCCCCTGGAGCTAGTTCACAGAGATACCGTACCCCTTCCAACCTTCCCAGGTCATGCTGGCATTCCTCTGCCTCTGCACACCCCCTCCAATTCATTTGGCACTTTCCTTCTCCCCAGTCAGTCAATGCTTGCACTCTCCTTCCCCCTCCCTCAGTTAAAACTGATATTTTTTTTCCCTTTCTCCCTCTAAAGTGCTGTTCCCAGATTCTCTCCTCTCTTCCCTTCTTGCCTCCTCCCATCTCCTCCCATCCCCTTCTGTCTCAAAGCAAAGGAGACTCAAAGGTAGTCTCCTATCTCCTATTGTTACTGCTGCTGTAAGTGATTCACTCCACTGCACGCTATGGGTGGGAATTTCTTATCTTGAAAGAATTCCACCAAGAGTGTGAAGCAACATTCAATCACTTTCAGTAATAGTGATAGCAGGACCTGGACTTTGGAGTGGGAGGAGGATGGTAGGAGAGAAACCAGGAGTGGCACTTTGAGGAGAGAAGCAGTTACTTTTATCTGTGAGTACAGACATGTAGACAATGTCCCAATTGTGCTGTCTGTCCATGTCAAACATGGAAAGTTGGCATATATGGTGAAGCTGGCTTGCTCATGGACATTGACTATACACCTACTATGTTCTTCTAGTCCTACAAACATAGAAAAGGAACATATGTCAAATGCTGCCCCCAAGAAGTACCTTCCAACAGTACATGCATAGTATGTTTGAGATTTTGTTGTTGATTGTTTGCTTGTATGTTGATGAGTGAACAGGGGACAAGACATGACAATAGGAAGGTATTAGTCCTGAGCTTGGGGAAGGTCTCAGGCGTAACCCTCCCCTACCTACTCCCTCGGTGTTCTCTTGCCCAATAATCTCCAGAGTGGCCTTCTCAAATGGGGTTGAGGGCATGAAATTCCTGGAATCCTCTCCAGTGCTGCTGTGCTCCCTTTTACACTGATGTGGAGATGCCGGTGATGGACTGGGGTTGACAATTGTAAACAATTTTACAACACCAAGTTATAGTCCAGCAATTTTATTTTAAATTCACAAGCTTTCGGAGGCTTCCTCCTTCGTCACACTGTGCTACCTTGTCCTAAAAGCAGAGAAGTGGTTCTGACATTTTGATAGTGAGATAAAGCTGCCCATCCTGCAGCCTGTCTTGTTTGACATTAAATGAACAACCTTAATGCAACAAGGTTGTCTTGCAAGAATTTCTTGTGTCAAACGCCCTTGACAGTTCTGTCTCACAAGTTACTACTTATATTTGTGCATTCTGTAATATAGTTATGCACGGTCAGTAGTTTCTCACCAACCAGGACTACACAGAATAAGCCTCTATGAACGTTTGGGATGGGACAGCACAAAGTAAGTTAATAGCTTCTGAAGGAATGGTTTTTTGGCATGCATATTTGGGGCAGGTATTTGGCATCTTCCATCTTCTTCTTAACCTGTATTCGGATCCGCTGGGTGCCACAAACAACATTGACTCTGTCTGTTACCATGCTTGCTGGGAGTAGCTGATTTTGAGACGGGTACTCTTGTGCAGGACATTCCTCCTTTATCAAACTTCCTAGATTAGGAGCCACAGTGCTCGATCATCAAAGCAAACGTTTCTCGCTCAGGAAACCTCCATTTTACAGCAGGAAACCTCTGCCCACCTCTTCCCCTATGAAAGTGGCTGCTTAAGCCATTTCATTACTGCTGTGCCACCTAATTATTCCCGATGTTCCACCGGTCACCCTACTGTGCAGGTGGAAGCTCACACAATTTTCACATGCAGCCCAAAAAAGCAACATCAGGGGTTAATGGACAGGTGAAAATCTTCCCAAGCACCTTCAGGAACCCACCAACAGCATATAATGGGATACATTTTCATCTTTAACGCTCCCCTGCACCTGGAGTGCATATCAGGAATAATGATTTTTTTTGTCCATTAAGGTGAAAATTTACCCCAATGTTTAAATTTCAAGGCAAATTTCACTGGCTAATAAGCATGATTGAAACACTTTCTCAACATGTAGTGAGTTTACTAAATGTCAGTGAAACATAAAGGACTTTCTAGTTCAGTTTATCTGGAGCCAATAGCAATGTATTCTGGTTGACAAAATGGTGGTCATAATCTAAAGCATTTGTTGCAGCAAAATAAAATGTTAGGAATGCACAGCAGATGGATCAACATCTTAAAGAGGCCAGAGGTTTAACATTTAGTATATGACACTTGAAGAATTAACCCTACTTTCTCTTTCAAATACTGAGCAGCTGTTGTGCATTTTCAGTTTTTATTTCCTATGTATGATTTATTTATCTTGCTACATTTGATTATATTAGTAAAATAATAGATTATTATAATGTTGATTTTTATAAACTTTTTTTACCCAACAAAAAACTGCAAAGTCACCTAACCATCACTTTAAAGGACTGTTAGGGGTTATATCTGTAGCTAATGTGGAAGGATAGTCAATGGATTACATTGGGTACTCGATTGTGTTACATTAAGGCCACGTTTGGGCACATTAAACCCAATTATTATTTACTCATTCATTCTTCTCTCATGTTGGTTAGCTCAGTGCTATTTAATGAGGATTCAACTTCAACTGGCAAGAATAACTCATACAATATGCAAGCTTTGGAGCTCAGGAATGTTTATGTTTATTAATGTTTATCTTTTATGTTTAGGAACTTTTATGGCTAAATAGTGAAAAGTACATTTATAAAATATCTGGGGTAATGTGGCAAGTAGGGTAATGGAAGCAAAACATTGGGAACATTCAAAATATAGCTGGATGCTAATTTGCACACAGCAAGGTCCCACAAACAGCAATGAAATAAATGACCAGCCCATTTGTTTTTGGTGTTGGTTGAGGGATAAATGTTGTCCAGAACACTAGGGAGAACTTCCCTGCTCTTATCTAAATTGTGCCGAGGGATCTTTGGAGCAGAGGAGGCTGAGGGGGGACATGATTGAGGTGTACAAAATTATGAGGGGCACAGATAGGATGGATACTAAGGAGCTTTTTCCCTTCGTTGAGGGTTCTATAACAAGGGGACATAGATTCAAGGTAAAAGGCGGGAGGTTTAGAGGGGATTTGAGAAAGAACTTTTTCACCCAGAGGGTGGTTGGAGTCTGGAACTCACTGCCTGAAAGGGTTGTGGAGGCAGGAACCCTCACAACATTCAAGAAGCATTTGGATGAGCACTTGAAATGCCATAGCATACAAGGCTACGGACCAAATGCTGGAATATGGGATTAGAGTAGACAGGGCTTGATGGCCGGTGCGGACACGATGGGCCGAAGGGCCTCTATCCGTGCCGTATAACTCTATGACTCTATGACAACACAGGGATATATCAGAGATGACAAGAAAATTGATCCAAGGAAGCTCAGCAAACTCTTATTTTAGCATCCAGCTATATTTTAAATGAACTCGCATTTATACGTCTTTCGGATGATACATTAAACCGAGGTCCCATCTGCCCTCTCAGGTGGACATAAAAGATCCCACGGCATTGTTTTGAAGAAGAGCAGGGAAGTTTACCCGGTATCCTGGCCAATATTTATCGTTCAACTAACATCATTAAAACAGATTATCTGGTCATTATCACATTGCAGTTTGTGAGACCTTGCTGTGCACAAATTGGCTGCCGTGTTTCCTACGTTACAACTTCAGAAGTAATTCATTAGCTGTAAATGGCTTTAGGACACCGAGAGGTCCTGAAAGACGCTATATAAATGCAAGTCTTTCTTTTATATAGTGTCTTTCAAGGCCATCCCAAAGTGCGTTACAGCCAATTAAGTACTTTTGAAATGTCACTGTTGTAGAAAAAGCAGCAATTTGCACATAGCAAGGTCCCACAAGCAGCAAATATATATATATATTTTAATATATACACGTGTATACCCTCCACATACACTGATGGTTTGCTTGTTTCACATACCAAAGTATTGATGTTATTGGTGATGTTACAATCCTGGTTCTTTTCTTATTCTTGCAGTACTCAGCTGTAGTTTGACACAGAGTGTAAAGTTCAACAGCTGCTCTCCTCCCCACGACACCTCCCCGTGCGAGTGCAGGAGATGCAACACCTGCCCCTTCACCTCCTCCCTTCCCACCATCCAGGGCCCCAAACACTCCTTCCACGTGAAACAGTGATTTACTTGTACTTCTTTCAATTTAGTATACTGTATTCGCTGCTCACAATGTGGTCTCCTCTACACTGGGGATACCAAACGCAGACTGGGTGATCACTTTGCTGAACACCTCCACTCTGACCTGCCGGTCACTTGCCATTTTAATTCCCTGTCCCACTCCTACTCTGACCTCTCTGTCCTCGGCCTCTTACACTGTTCCAATGAAGCTCAAGGTAAGCTCGAGGAACAGAACCTCATCTATCGATAAGGCACTTTATAGCCTTCCGGACTCAACACTGATTTCAATAACTTCAGATCATAACCACTGCTCCCATTTTTTCGGTCAGCTCGTGCTGGTAATGGTTCTGCTGCTGCCATTTACAGCTACTCCTGATCAATCTTTTGTTTCTTAACCGGTCCCATTACCTTGCACCATTATCCCTTTTTATCATTTAATCACTGGTGCCCTCTACCCTATCATAGACCTTCCCTTTTATTCCCCCCCCCCCCACTTCCCCTGGCTCTGTACTTGCTCAAAAACGTTAACACCTTTAACGTCTTCCAGTTCTGATCAAAGGTCTTTGACATGAAACATTAACTCTGTTTCTTTCTCCACAGACGCTGCCTCACTTGCTGAGCTTCTCCAGCATTTTCTGTTTTTATTTCAAATTTCCAGCATCCGCAGTATTTTGCTTTTGAAGGTCCGGTCCATCTTGGTGCAGCCATACGTGTGTAAGAAAAAACGGAAGCGGTGGGGGGGGAGTAGTGCTGATCCAGTGACTGTACATTTGTTCTGTGCAGTGCTGGGGCTCCAGCTCCGAACTTGGATGGCTTCCGTTATCAGCTAGCTGGAGTTTTCTGTCTACATGCACGTCACGGGGCCGGGCTCTCTCCTCAGGAAATACCTTTGAACAGAGCTTTCAAAACTCCCAAATGATGTGAGCTGTTCGAATTTGGGACCCGGACCGTGCGGCTGGTCTCATGGAAGTGTTCGGGTTCAGACCTAACATTGCATTTTAGCGACAACACTTTTCCGACTTCAGCTACAGTGCTAGCTAAGTCTGGAAATCCGAATAATAAAACCACCAGCGGCGCTTGCTATTTCAGAAACTGCTTCTTAGAAATTTTTTAAAACATAATTTAATTTTAAAACAAACCTAGTGTAGTAAGAGATATTATCGGACAGAAAATAACCCGCCAAGGGCAACGAAAACTACCTTTAAACATGGAGAAGACTGAAACCAGGGCTAATAAGAAGGGTTGCTGCGGTAAGTGTTTTGGCCATACATTATTTGGACAGTTTTACACTTGAACTTTTGATGCAACTTTTAGTGATTATTTGAGAATATTTAATATATTCAACCAACAAACATCACTGTTCTGATGGAGTATGTTAAGTTGGCCTATATTTTTAATTGATGTAACTTGAAACTTACACACTTTTGTCGTCCTTCCTTAACTACAGCCTCTTTTGTGGGATACTTCAAGACCACCGGGTTTCTTATTTACCTGTGCCATGGACTGTCTACGTGGGTAAGTTCGGCTTCAAAGCTCAGATTGCCGCTTACATTATTTATGTTTTGCTCCCATCATATGATAACTAGTTAGTGAGGTAAGGATTCCCCTGGTAGCTGTTGTGTTGCAACATCGTAGATGGACTAGTGTGAAGATTTTCTCTGTTCAGTACTTCCAGTGAAATTGTAACTGTGTTTCTTTCAGAATGTGTTTTAGGATTTTGCTAGAAACGGTGAACAGAGGAAATCTTCACGAACTCATTTATAATGCAGCTGCACATAGGGACCAGAGGAAATCTTATCCCAGTGACATTTCATAACTGTAATGATATAGAACTGAATCAGTTCACACTTCCAGGTATGAAACAGGTGGCTTCTAAGTACAGATAATGTGACCTAGTTGAAACAATCAGAAACTAAATGGGAGAAAATCCTGGACAGGGGTCGAAAGATATGGACTGGATGGTCTTTTGTTGTCCGAACCTGGTGTTCTGATGCAAGTCTATGGAATATGTAAACTGAAATTAAAAAGGTGAAATTCAGGTGCAGTCTATGGAACCACAGGTCTGAGGCAGCAATTGGGATGGAAGACTGAATGGTGGTCAGGAAAGACTTCATAGGAGGAGAGGACTCACCAACCTCTCACTGAAATGAAAATTTCAGTCATCTTGAGAAGGTGGCTTTGTGGCTGTGGTAAGCCTGACTGAATATACCAACGCAGTATTCCATCCCATTTCCTAGTAATTTGGCTACACTTAGGAACTCCAACCACTATTCAGTTTCAAAAGCCCTTGAACACTTAAACCAAAAATGTTTTACTTTGCATCTCAATCTTAATTTTTTATTATTGATACAATTAACATACAGTAGCCTAAATGTCAGTTTGGCTCACTCTTGCCTTTGAATCAGAAAGTTGTGGCTTCAAAACCCACTCTTGGACTTGAGCACATAATCTAGGCTGACATTTCAGTGCAGTACTGAGGAGTACTGCATTATCAGATCTGTTTTTTGGATAAGAAGTTAACTCAAATCCCTGTCTCCATGTTCGGGTGAATGTAAAAGATCCCACGGCACTATTCGAAGAAGTGCATGGAGTTCTCCCAGTTCCTGGCCAACATTCCTCCCTCAACCAACACCACCAAAACAGATTAATTGGTCATTCATTTCATTGCTATTTGTGAGACTTAGTTGTGCGCAAATTGGTTGTCATGTTTGCATACAGAACAACAGTGACTACACTTCAAAAGTAATTAATTGACTGTGGAGCACTTTGGGAAGCCCTGAGGATGTGAAAGACCCTATGTAAATGCAAGTTCTTTTATTCTTTTCTAACTCTTCCTAAGAAAAAGAGACTTTAAGGCACCAACAAATTTTAACCTAATTCCACATTCAGACCCAAAAGGCAAGGCACAGGAAGGATTTTGTAATGGGAATGGTCACAACAGAGTCTATCTTGGTGGATTGTCTTTCATCTGCTCTTCAAAACTCTTTTTTTCCTTTATCTTAACTTTTTCCGATTCTCTTTTCCTCTTATTTTGGACAATTTTAGCTGTGTTTCAATCTAGTTTCTTTATGGAAGCTTGTTTTAAATTTTGCTTGTATTTGCCGCTTTTTCCGTGCTGTGCCTTTTCTCTTTTTATAATTATTAGTTTTGCCTCAAATCTTATCTTTTGGCAAAAAAAGGAACAGCTAGTGGGTGTTTGCTTAAAATGTTTTTCTTATCTGCGTGGAGATCTACACAGTCTGCATTGCACCTGGGCTCTCACTCAGAAAATGTCATAATTGCAATTGCCTGGCAGGACTATTTTCCTGTGGTGCAGAAGACTCTTTCAAGAGGTAAAGCAGACTATTTGAAGGCAAAAAGTGCTATGGCCATAGCATTGTTTGCTTTAGTGGTTCCTGTGGCCTTGCCTGCCTGCAATATGGGCCTCTTTTCCCAGGTCTAACAGTCTAGCTCCATTTCTAGTTCAATGCAGCAGAATAGCCTCCGCTAATCTGTGTTGCATGTCTCCAGTGAGGGATATCTTCCAGAAATAGGCCTGACTGGTCTACACCACTGAAAGTAGCAAGGCAACACTGCCAGTAACAGCTCCTGCTGAAAATATACATTTTAAAATTATAATGCACTGATGTTTGAGATGAGCTAAATCATATTTATTTTGCCTAGGTTTGATATCTATATTACTACAAGATAACATAGCAGCAGAAATATTTAGCAAAATAATTTGTGTTAAAGTCCAGGTGTAATGCAAACAATAATTTTATGAAAAAAATTAAACTTTGTTGGCACAGTTTAACAGGAGGTGACACATACAGGAATTATATTATTATTTGAGTATAGGAGATATTAGACATATTCAAGTGGTAATGTAGAGTGGCATATTGAGTTGGTATAGATAACCTGATTTTCACTTCAGTTAAATAAAATATTCAACATATTTATAATGCAATAGAAGCAGTTCCACAGTACAGTTGTAGTGAAGCATTCTGAATTCACCTTGTTTATAATTCAGGGTTGTTCAGAATATGCAGAAGCACTGAAACAACCTCACATCTGCACTAATTCAAAAGCAATCACAACTTTAAGTTCTGCCCATATATCTAGCTTAGTGTTGGGGGAAAAAGGAAAGACTTGCATTTATATATAGCGCCTTTCATGTCCTGAGGATGTCGTAAAGTGCATCACAGTCAATGAGTTGCTTTTAAAGTATAGTCACTTGTTTTTTAGACAAACATGACAGCCAATTTGCACGCAGCAAAGCCCCACAAACAGCAATGAGATTAATGACTTATTTGATAGTGTTGGCTGAGGGATGAATTCCCTGCTCTTGAGACCTTTTACATCAACCTAGAGCAGCAGACGGAGCCTCGGTTTAACATCTCATCGGAAAGACAGCACCTCCGATAATGCAGCACTATAGTGTCAGCCTAAGTCCTGAGTGGGTCTTGAACCCACAGCCTTCTGCCTCAGAGGTGACATTGCTACCATTGAGCCATGCTGACACTTACAGGAAGGATTGTTTATGCCAACGGTGGGAAAATATATTGCTGACCTGCATCACCTCGATAAAATGACTGCCAGTATGATCCTGTAGTATTGGGAGCCAGACCCATATGTTTGCCTCATATGAAGCTCTCCCTCAGGGAGGCATTTGGAAAACCATCCCCTGAGAGGAGTCTCAGCGTCTGTGAGACAATAGTACCATGGTTTGGTAAATTATTCCATTCTATTTGTGCCAGATCTGTGCCGTTTATAATGAAAGGCAGACTCAGCAGCAGTGGAACAACTGCTCATGTGCAAGGTGTCATGCATGGACTGTTAGTACACTTTGTGAATCTGGCAAGGATGTTCCCTGATGCCAGGAAAAGGTGCATAGAGGCCAGCTTGCCTGTGATCAGAGCCAAGATGGTTAGCCTGAAGCTATTTACCTAAAGTGAGAGCCATTTAACTTTGTCACTGGTGGTACTTTCCGTTGGACGCAAGCTTACCATTGGAGGCAAAATTGTAATTAGTTATATTACAGAGCAATCTCCATCGGAGAGGTGACTTTTGAAGCCGCACTAAAGCTTTTTTGAGTGGTGTTAGTAGTAGTAGTTAAACCACCACAAACATACCTAATAAATTATGTTTTTAAAAATGATCGTCCTACTCCCCAAATCCCCCAAATATTAAAGTGAAGATGAAACATCTTCAGAAGACAAGAGGTACACGTGCATTGTTTCATCCCTTACTGGACCTGCCTTTTAACCTACTCTGAGTTCGGGGGAGGTACAACCCTTCCATTGTACCTGCCCACACTCTGCCCCAGTTTCCACGGATAATGTACGGTCAGTAACAGATGTAGCTAGCTGACTATAAGCACTGAACGCATCACTTGGCTGCAGACCAGCTCCAAATTGGTGTCACTGAGAGTGCACTATCCTAATTAATTCTTCAGCAAATTTAAATTTTAAGAAACAATAATTTTAATCAAAAATGAAGACTTTTTTAGATGGAAAGTGGATGAATAAACATTTGTTAAAAAACGCACCTTTAATTTTTGACTTGTGCTAAATGGATTTTGTGTTTTGTTACAGGGAGATAGGATGTGGCACTTTGCTGTATCAGTGTTTTTGGTGGAGCTTTACGGCAACAGTCTGCTTCTGACTGCTGTCTATGGACTGGTAGTGGCAGGGTCAGTCCTACTGTTGGGAGCTATCATTGGTGACTGGGTGGACAAAAACCCCAGGCTTAAAGGTATGGCCTAGTCCACTGCACCTTCACCTCTGTAGTACATCCTTTTTAATTGTACAGCTTTGAAAAAGCCCATTTCTTCTCTATTTATTGCTATGGGACCATGTAGTGCAAAGTATACAATAATGTGGATAACTTTAAATAATACTGCAGTATTCTATTATGGGAATGCAGAAACAGGAGTAGGCCATTCAGCCTATTGAACCTGCTCTGATATTCAATTACAACATGGCTGAACTGTACCTCAACTCAATTTACCTGCATTTCCTCCATATCCCTTGATAACCTTACCCAACTGAAATTATCAATCTCAGTCTTGAAAATTTCAATTGACCCACCATCCATAGCCTTTTGGGGGAGTATGTTCCAGATTTCCATTACTCTTTGTGTGAAAAAAATGTTTCCTCAGTTCACTCCTAAGTGGCCTAGCTTCTATTTTAAGATTATACTCCCTTGTTTTGGATTCTTCCACCAGAGAAAATAGTTTCTCTGTATTTACCCTATTGAATCCTTTTATCATTTTAAGTTATCGTTATCCTTTTGTCATGATCATTTTAAAGACCTCAATTAGATCACCTCTCAACCTTCTAAACCCAAGCCAAGTTTATGCAACCTGTCGTCGTAATTTAACCCTTTAAGCCCTGGTACCATTCTGGCAAATCTGTCCTGTTCCCCTTCCAAAGCTAATATATCGTTCCTGACATTTGGTGCCCAAAACTGAATGCAGTTCTCCAGATGGGGTCTGACCAAGGCTCTGTACAACTGAAGCATCACTTCCTCAGTTTTGTTTTCCAACCCCTAAGAGATAAAAGCCAACGTTCCATTAGCCTTTTTGAATACTTCTTGTACCTGTGCACTAGCTTTTAGTGATTTGTGCACATGGACATCTAAATCCCTTTTGCTGCTCCACAGCTCCTAGTGTCTCACCATTAAGAAAATATTCTGATTTATCTTTCTCGGATCCAAAGTGGATAACCTCACATTCACTCCAGTTTATTCCATGATTAACAAAGATCGGATATCCCAAGGATGAATTATCAATGTCTATTTACAAGTATAGTTAACTGGATTTATCACTATTATCTGTATATTAAATTTGTATTTTCTAATGTTTTTAATTAATTAATTAAAAAATCAATTTTTGTGTATGGAGACTTCGGGGGTGAGTGGAGGTGGACATCATGGTGAGGGGGGGGGTTGGATATCGATGGGGGGGGGGCCGTGGACAGATCCTGGGGGGGGTTGGTTGGCCAATTGAGTGTGTCGGATCGCAGCAGGTAGGCTTGTTGGGTCTGGAGGAAACCCTCCTGCTCCTCTGGGCCCACAAGTAGTGCAATAAAGGCACTTACCTGTTGACCCGCCTCTTCTCGCCTCCTCTTACGTGGGAGAATCAGAAGTCCCGGGAATCCCGGCCTCCAAGAGTTAAAAATAAAAAAATCTATTAAAATGGAGGCACGCAGCCTCCTTAAAAGATTTTACTCACCGACCAGCCTCCCGAGAACGGATCGGTCGCCCATCCCCTGACCTGCCTCCATTAAAGTGGGCGGGTTGGGGTTGGGTTTTACATTTTTACAATTTTTACCTTCCCACCCGTCCCCAACCCACCCGTCCTTGGGGGTTAAAATTACTCCCTAAGCTTTAGAAGCTGTGTGCCAGCACGATTTTGTTATGATTCTCTGGTTGACAAGAAAAACCACATTTATGTTTACACAGCAGCCTATTTTATAAAAGTGAATATGGCAGTGTATCATTTGTGATTTTTACAGTAAACACGCCTCAGGCGATGCAATATCTTTGTTACAACATGTCTAGATGAAAGCTATGGTGGTCAGTCAGTTTAAAAACACTTCTATTTTTGATGTTTGTGACTATGATAATTCTGTATCTAAGAGATTCATGGTGCTAGGCCACTAAAGATGCACATTTTATTCAGCAGTACGATGCAAAAAAAAACATTGCTGGACGATTACTGTAGGATCTCAGAGTTATTGACTTAAATGGAAAGGAAAATCGGGCGTGTTGTATAATGGGTGGCTGATCCGATACCGCCCGTTTTACGCCCTCGCCAAAGTTGACAGTTCCACCCTTCATTGCAATTGCCGTTATATTGTATCATGAGAACCTTGTTTCTCAAAAATAGGGTGAGGAGTATAACAACTGACTGATCTTAAACAACTCGTTTATACTATCGCCCAAAGTTAAAATTACCCCATATAGAAAAACATGAACTAGCTAAGTAGGGTAGTGAAAAGACATGGGGGAAAATCATACGGAAAGGGCAAAGTCTCACCCTATATATTTATTGTGAAACCATAAATAAAGGAATCAGATGATCTATTACCATCTTTTCTGTTACTTAATGTATGGAAAATCTGCAGGGGGGGTGGGTGGGGTGGGGAAGGGGGGAGGAAGCGTAACAATAATTCCCTGATATATGCTCCCAGTGAAGTTCCCCGCTGGCAGCATGATTTCATAAAACTGTTTTTTCAATGCAAGTAGTCCTAAAGGGGGTGAAATTCCTCCCGTTGATAATTTTACTGAAATCCCATTCTGCACTTGTGCTTTTTCAGTAAAATTATTGACAGAGGAATTTCACTCCCAAAGAGCCTTGTTGTATTTTTCTGAAAACTTACAAGATATTTTATTTATACTTGTTGATCGGTGTATAAAAATTGTGAAACATTAGACATGGTATAAGTAACTAAATTGTGGCCAAGTAGCACTGCACTGATATTGATTGATTTTTATTTTCCAAAATCATTTTGTGAACAATTGCAATTCATTTCAATATAACTAACTTAATTCTTTTTTCAATCCTGAGATAGTTGCCCAAACATCCTTGATTGTTCAGAATGTCTCAGTCATCATTTGTGGTGTTATCCTGATGATGGTTTTCCTATTTAAATCTCCTCTTAACAGCATGTTCCATGGATGGTTACTTGTAAGTTTTCATTATTAATTTTCAATGCTTCAGTTTTGAAATTTTCAACTGTGCCAGTCCTTGACTGTAATAATGTATTTTGGTGACTTATATAGTTTTATTTAATGTATATACACACATACATCAATATGTTAGTTCAAACAATGTAAGCCCTGATGTTAACTCTGCCTGTCCGGCAGGAAAGGTGCAGGCGAGGGGGTTAAAATGGCAGCCAAGCGCTACCTGATGTATTCCTACGGCATTCGCGCCTCCGCCATTTTAACGCCCATGTTTTAGAGAGCATCAAGCCCGCCCGCCGCAAGTAGATGGGGGACTTGTAAATATTTAAACGTTGAGAACCGATGATGTCTTTGCCCTAGTGACATCAAGAGCTGTGAGACCAGTGACTGTGATCATTTAAATTGTTTCTAATACTTTCCAGTACTTTTGTTTTACTGTTTTGAATCAACCTTATTTAGACCATTGTACCGTTTAACAACATAGTAAATGCAAGTGCAGACTAACATTTAGAACTGTTGTCAATTGTCCAGTGTTTTAGCAAACTAGCAGTTTCCCCAGTCATTACAAAATGCTGTCTGTGGAGGTCACGAGAGAGGTTACACTGACATAAAAAGTCATTCTAGCTTACTCTGCTTGTATTAAATTGAAAGGCATACATTGTCAGAGGCCTCTTGCACGTTTCCAAATTACTGTTGATGTTGGACTATTAAAGGTGGCTGGAGGAATCCTAACATGCCACAAGCAGTAAGAATGTTTGATGAGTTTCGGATGAAAGTTATATTTTTAACAGCCTTTTGTATCATTGATCCAAATCTCTGCTGGTTTCTTTAATTGTACAGAGTGCTGATGGTAATAGATTGGGTTGCTCTGTTCTTTTATTTAAATCATGCTGCCTTCCTCTAGAGTGGTGTTGAGCCTTCTAAATTGGAAGGCCTTACAAGTAACAAAACCTGTTAACCCTATGAGAGACATCAACAGGAAATGCATGGGTGCCTGACCTGTTTGTGTGAAGCCCTCAATATGAATTAATATTTCTCATGTTAGCAAAAGCACAAACGTAAAAGTGTCATTCATTGAAACCACACTAGTATTCAATGAAGCAATCCAGAATATAATATTGATATTATTCATTTTAAAACATAAACATGGGTCTTTTAATCAACTGTTTCTCTAATGCTATTTTTAAATTTTTATAGACGGTCTGCTACATTTTGGTCATTACCATTGCCAACATTGCAAATCTAGCGAGCACTGCTATGGGAATCACAATTCAGAGAGACTGGATTGTTGTCGTTGCAGGTGAAGACAGAAGCAGATTGGCAGGTAAAACACAATGCTGCACTCTTTAATGCTAATGCGGCATGAAGACCATGCATTCTGGAACTGCACAGAAACATTTGACCATTTCTGATGAATCTGCAGATTAGTGCAACCAAGAGTGTTACGTGCAGCACTGTTTGATATCATGTTCTGTTTAGGGCCCCTCTTTTTTTTATCTCGCACCATTTTGTAAAGAATAAATCAATTATACTGCAAGTCGAGGTCCTAGTCTTTCCCAATAGATTTACTCAAGGATAATCATTAATGAATTTGTATGGCGCATTGTTAAAAGTTGCAGTTTGTTGTTTCAACTGTTCTAGGTACACAATGTGTGAAACAGCCACGGTGATCTCTTTTAGCAGGGGAGTTGGCAATTATAGACCAGACAGCCCCTTTTACTTCAGTTATATTAGTTCCACAATGATTTAGTTGGGAAAGTCAGAATGTAATGGAGCCATACAGACCAGGTTTGATTCCTGGTCCTGGGTAAGCTAATAGCTGAGATGGCAGCTACAGTTGGCCTCAGCACTCCTGGGCTAAGGAGGGCAAAATCAGACATAATTCCTGCTTTTGGACACACTCTAGTGATCCCTGCTGGAAAGTGCGCATGTGTAGATGTCAGACGAGGAGAGGATTGGGTTTAGCTGTGAGGCATTTCCCCATATCCCCATGGAACTGCACCCCAGCAAAGGTTGTCGCCTTCAAGAAAAGAGGAAGAGAGAAAAGAGAAAATAATCAGTTGTAAATCGGAATTTGTTCTAAAGTTAGAAGATTTCAAACTTCATGAAATAACCCATATTAATTTACTTTAATATGAGGTTAGATTTAAAAGCCCTGATCACACATTCAGCATGCTAAGTACAGGACTGCAATGCAAAGATAGTGACAGATCAGTTTACAACAGTCCTAAAATAGACATTGTTTAGTATGACCTCAGTGAACATGTTTAAAGCAGCAAAATGTTTTAATTGGAATGTTAGGCTTTAATACCAATGTATAATATTTTCCCTTACAGAATTCTTTGTTTTTTTAATTATTTCATGTGTCCTGAGTTTTAAATTTTAAAAAGTATATACATTGCAGTACTGTTAAAACCAACTCCTGAAAGCTCTGCTCTTCTCCTATGAAAACAAGAAGTGATAATTGGCCACTCTGAAAGTTCACTGGCTCAAAATTACCATTTTATTTCTGTGCAATGGAGAAACTTGATTTTACGAACATTAGAATAGTGGCAAAGAATAATTTAAGAAAGATGAGTGCATATTATTGAAAGAACAAGAGGCTCCCTATTAAAACATCTAAGCTGGGGAGGGTGATGTAATTTTTAAAGAGGCACCCAGGTAGCAGAAAATGACTTAGATTTTCAGTTATAACTAATTTCCAGACACACAGGGGGTAAAATTTAACTTTGGCGGGGTCACAAATCTGGCGGTAGTGGATTGGCCGCCCATTATACACCATGCCCGTTTTTCCAAAGTTGAATTGAACCCCCAACTGTAATATCTTGCATAAGGATAAGAAGAATTGAAATTAGCAGGAAAACAGAACTTATTTCTTACTTTTTCCAACCTGTTTCTGATCTTCCTTCTTCTGTAAATAAAGATGCCAAGAGACATTCCCAATATGTTACAAGTCCCATTATATTTTTAATTCTGTGAATAAGAATATTAAAAATGTGAATGAGAAAAGGCCAATCGGCCCATCAATTCAACTTCACCTAACAGCCCATGTACAATATGCACTGTCATGGATTTGTTCCAATCTCTTCAATCTCTTGAAGGAGTTGAATAACTGCAGGTAAAATTTCAAAGAAGGTAAAAGTCTTCCTCTTCATTGAAGATAATTGAGTGAAATTAACTCAAACATTCAGTCGAATTCTACAGTCTGTTACTTAACCCCAACAGTGTAGTTCACAGATGGCATTCTGGGGGGAGTTTTAACCCCCAAGAACTGGTGGGATGGGAGAGGGTGGGTAATTAAAATAATTGATTTATCGAGCGTGTCCGCAACCTGGCTCCAACACGCCCACTTCCGGGTCCTTATGAGACGTTAATTGGGTCTTTTTGAATTGAATTTTACCGACCTTTAAATTTAACGCCTCCAACGAGGGCTTCCTAGGGCTCGTGAATCTCGCCAGTGAAAAGGAGGCGAGAGCGGCTGGATCATCAGGTAAGTGCCTTTATTACACTGCTTGTGGGCCAGGAGGAGCAGAAGTGTTTCCTCCAGGCCCAACAAGCCTACGTGTTGCAATCGGCTGACCCCCCCACCCCTGATGTCCGAGACCCCCTCCCCCCCCCTCCAGGTGTCTGAGCCCACTCCCCCCCCACCCAGTGCCTGAGAGTCCCCACCCCCAGTGTCAGGGGATCCCCTAATGTCCGATACCCCTCCAGGTGTCCGAGACCTCTCCCCTCCCCACTTCGCGATAACTGACCTCCCGCCCACCCACCCACCCCCGGTGTCCAAGATCCACCTCCCAATGTCTGAGACCTCTCCAGGTGTCTGAGACTTCCTCCCCGCTATGTCTGAGCCTCCCCCCCATTAGAGACTCCTCCAAACACCGCCCCCCCCCCCCCCCCCGGTGTCAGATACTCGCCCCCCCCCCCCCACCCCGTGTCAGAGATTCCCCCGTCCCTCCCCCCCCACCCAGTTGTCCGAGACACCCCTCCCCGGTGTCCGAGACCCCCCTCCCCTGGTGACCGAGATCCCAACCCGCCCCTCCCAATGTCCGAGCCCCCCACCCCGTGTCCGAGACCCCACCACCAGTTTCCGAGACCCTGATGTCCGAGAGCTGCCAATCTCCGACGTCTCACCCCCCCCAACGATCTCCGACGTCTCACCCCCCCAACGATCTCCGACGTCTCACCCCCCCAACGATCTCCGACTTCTCACCCCCCCAACGATCTCCGACTTCTCACCCCCCCCCGGCAACGATCTCCGACTTCTCACCCCCCCCAACGATCTCCGACTTCTCACCCCCCCCAACGATCTCCGACTTCTCACCCCCCACAACGATCTTCGACTTCTCACCCCCCCCAACGATCTCCGACTTCTCACTCCCCCAATGATCTCTGACTTCTCACCTACCTCCCCACCCCCGCGATCGGCCCCTCCATTCAACCCCCAAAGATCCCGATCCCTGACGACCTTCCCCATACAAACCTCGAAGACTCGTATTTCACTCCTGGCTGTTTTCCCGCCCGACAGGCAGCCAGCCTGTTAATCTGGCTGGTTGCTAGGCACGAAACCCGGAAGTAAAATGTTATTCTTCAATTGCGATTGCAGATTCCGACCCACCAACTTCACTTCCGGGTTTGACGTCCTATAAAGTTCCCCACCGCTCTCTTCCTGGATCCAAGTTAAAATCCAGGCCTCTGTGTTTCACAGAATATTTAACCTGTCTATATTTATCTTTATAACTATCAATCTTTATGGATTTATGGCATTTCTTCAACATACACTTTCAGATATGTTCTACAGCAGGATTGGCACTGGTTGGAGGTTGTCAAGGTGACCACAGCCTTTAACACTTCTGAATCCAGAATCTTCTGGATTCTTTCAAGCAACAGCAATGGATGTATGTCAAATTAATCAATCAGCAATGTCAACCTTCAGACAAGTTCCACAATAGGGCAATACAGGCTCCTCCCCAGTCTTTATTCCATTAATGTGCAGCTGGTCTGTGACCATATGCACAAAATTATGCATATGGTTGCCTGCTATCCTGGCAGTAATCACTACACTTTCATTTTATATCAGTCTTAACATTTCATCATTATTTGAAGGGGCAGGAAGACTGGATGTATGGTTCCTTGTGGAACAAGGATATCCTCTTCAATCCTGGCTCATGACCCTCTTCCATCCTGGCACATGACCCTCTTTGGACAGCTAGAAATAAGAGTTGAACAGCGATATAATGAGGCATATGTGTCCATCAGGATCATAGTGTAATATATCATCGACATATTGACACAAAGGTTCTCATGCTTGGACAGCTCGGCGGTGGAGGGGGGTGTGGTCCTTACTGTATCGCCAAGGTCTCAACGAATAGTATTCTGTTGCATATTGCACAAAACAACCATACAGAGAGGCATTAACATGTATCAGGTGAAAGTGGAGGCCCAATCCCAACAAATGGCCATGGACGACACTGAGACCAAAGCTTAAGATATACCCACTGAACCCCAATTTCAGACAGGAAGAATCTTAAGTTAGTCTCTAACTGAGGAGGTGACTTAAGTGCCGTGACGCCCAATGTACAAACAGACCTACTGACATTTGCAGTGAGTCGACCAATATTATCCCCATCATTTCTTATCTCAACTGCCATGGATATCGATTTGATGCTCTGCTGCCAACTATTCTGCTCCATCCCAAGGGAACTCTCAGGACATAGTTAAAATAAAATAAACCCATTTTATTCTTCCCTAATAATATGTGAAGTGTATGCATGCTTGATGTATCTCTCCACAGTGCCACCTCTTTGTAAAACTACAAACCTAGTGATTCCCCAGTGGGAGGAAGACGTGTAGTGACTGATTGCTGGGTGTTACTGCCTGCCTCTTGTGATGGAAGTGGTTCCAAGTCTAATACTGCATTATGCCTGGTCCTGCACTCTGTTTACACCTGCACATTTAGAACACTGCATAGACAATGTCGCTCAAGTGTCCAGACTACATGCCACCAATACAAGCCCATGAAAATGGAGCTCCCATGTATATTTTGCTGACGTCATGCTTGGTGGTCTTAGATTTCAAGATTTATGTGCGTCATCACTAGAAATATATTCAGGTGGCAGCAACAAAATTTTCCCTGCAGCAATGTGGGCATGAACGTGCATTTGTGAAAGAACTGAAAACATAGGAGCATAGGAACAGTAGTAGGCCATTCAGCCTCTTGAGCCTGTTCTGCCATTCACTGAGATCATGGATGACCTGTATCCTAACTACACCCACCCTCCTTGGCTCCATATCCCATAACATCCTTGGCTAGCAAAAATCTACCGATCTCAGATGTAAAATTATTAATTGAGTTAGCATCTCCTGCTTTTTGTGGGAGAGAGTTCCACACTTCTACCACCCTTTGCACGAAGAAATGTTTCCTAACTTCTCTCCTGAATGATCTGGCTCTGATTTTAAGGCTATGTCCCCTTGTCCTAGACACCCCCACCAGTGGAAAAAGCTTCTCTCTATCAATTCCTTTCAAAATCCTAAAAACCTCAATCAAATCACCCCTTAACCTTCTATATTCCAGGGAATACAAGCCTAGTTTATGTAATCCCTCCTCATAATCTAACCCTTGGAGCCCTGTTAACATTCTGGTGAATCTGCACGGCACTCCTTCCAAGGCCAATATATCCTTTCTAAGGTGCGGTGCCCAGAACTGAACACGGTACTCCAGATGTGGTCTAACCAGGGTTTTGTATCGCTGCGGCAAAATTTCCTCCCCTTTATATTCTATCCCTCTATTAATAAAGGTTAACATGCCATTAGCCTCTTTAGTTATTTTTTGTACCTGACTACTACATTTTAGTGATCTGTGTACATGGACCCCTAAATCTCTTTGGACTTCCACTGTTTCTAGCTTTTCACCATTTAAAAATACTTGGATCTATCCTTTTTTGCTCCAAAATGGATGACTTCACACTTACCTGTGTTGAAATCCATCTGTCCCAGTTTTGCCCACTCACTTAATCTATCAATGTCTCTGTAATTTTATGCTCCCTTCTAAACTACTTACTATGCCACCAATCTTTGTGTTATTGGCAAACTTGGATATGTGACTCTCATTAATAAATGTAGTGAATAGTTGAGGCCCCAGCACAGACCCTTATGGGACACCACTAGTCACTTCCTTCCAATTCGAGTACATACCCAATATCCCTACTCTCTGTCTTCTATCGCCGAACCAATCTCCTAACCAGGTCAATAATTTGCCTTCAATTCCATGAGGTTTAATTTTAGTTAACAGTCTCTTATGTGGAACCTTATCGAATGCCTTATGGAAGTCCATATAAACTACATCCAAAGACCTTCCCCTGTCTACTACTTTAGTTACTTAAAAAATTCAATTAGGTTCATTAGACATATCCCATCATTTACAAATCCATGTTGGCTCTCTCTAATCAGCTCAAATATCTCTAAGTGCTCAGTCACTCTATCCTTAATTATAGATTCCAATAACTTCCACACAACAGAAAAGTTGCCTGAGTCCTTTGTGTACTGCCTTAGTGAAGCTGCACCAAGTCAATAACAAACATAGAATCATAGAATGATTACAGCACGGAAGGAGGCCATTTAGCCCATCGAGTCTGTGCCGGCTCTCAGCAAGAGCAATCCAGCGAGTCCCACTCCTCCACCCTATCCCTGTAGCCCTGCAAATTTTTTCCCTTCAAGTACTTATCCAATTCCCTTTTGAAAGCCACGACATGTTGTGTAATGCATCCTACATTCATATACCTAGACTGGACAAATCAGCATATTCTTACTTTGGCAAGCTTCCTGAGTGCAGAATTTCTTTTCATGGTCTCCCACGACCTGTGAATTTGGAAAATTGCAATAACTTGCTTGGTCACATCTACCCAGGCATATTGGATATTGCCTGTGATAGGAGGATGCCTCTCTACTGTGAAGAGGACAACCTCCTGAAGCAACATCTTGAGGGCAGCATCCTTTAATGGAATACTCCTTTTGTCTATGGCCTCCATTCTGCTGCTTATTGTTCCCGAGTAAAGCTCCCCTTCAAGTGAAATGTAATCCTTTAAGAGATGTTAAAATATTAGACCAAGGAACAAGCAAGTTAGTGCATTTATGGTTAGACATATCATCTGTTTTGTGGAAGTTCATAGTCTAAGCAGTGTCACACCACGCTGTCTGACCTCTAGTTTGTCCTAGTATAACTAATAAAAGCTTGGAGTATGCCCAATAGAAAAACCTTGTACTGATACGTGCATACCAGTGAGCACTTTACACTACCAGCACTGACGTTTTATGAGCACAAAGAGTGAAATTGATTATGAACTCATAGAAATTCATAGAGCAGTGTTTGTTTTCAAAGATTGGGAGATATGGAAACAGGCTAAACATTTTCACCAAAAATAACAGGAACAGGTCTTAGTGAGGTTTCTTGTAAGTTTGTTGTTGAGAGTGACCCACATGCACAGCATGTTAAAGCTTTTTAGTCAGCTGATAAGTTTCCAGATGCTTGTTCAACTAGGTTAACACTTTCTGTTGGTCATTGGCTTATAGACATAAGAAACCCAGCCCCTCAGTGACAGGTGAATCCCTCTAAATCCCATTAATACGTCAGGCTGGTTGGTGAATTGTTAGCAGTTCCCTGGACCACTGTAGATCTGCCTTGCTCAGGTATCAGATTACCATGTCTACCACAGAGGGTTGACTGGGTTGCAATCTTGAGCAGAGAGCAGTGCACTATAGAAAAAGTTTCTCTGCGGTTTCTCAATTAATGAACAAATCATAAATATTAGGTGTTCTATTTGAATTTGTGGTTTATTGGAGAACATTATAATGAGGAGTTATTGAAGCCAAGGTTGGATTAAGGCATAGTCAATCTAGACACATGCTTGGAACGTTACAGGAAGGTTCAAAACTGACCTGTGAAGTTGCAATCTCGTGATGTTCAACCTTAGTTGTATAACATTTGACAAATTAGCAAGATGTTACAGTTTAGAGTGAACTGCACATGCTTACTCCTTTGATGCATCAATCTTAGTAGAATAACCATCATACACTCTTCCAACTCCCTCCTCCTCTAAACAAAGTAAAGGTAAGCATAAGTTTCCTTGACTGGCAGAGACTGAGCCTGGAACTTCATGTATATTTTCACAGTTACATTCTGGTGCACTTAAATCCTGCACTGCCTGTTCCGTACTACCTGCTGCCTGCCCTCAACCCATCAATGTTTTCTGTGGCCTGCTGCTTTCCATCGATCCTCTCCTAGTTCCTGTGCCTACACCAATCCCCCCCATTCAAGTCTCCCTTAGTCCTCTGTCCATCATTGCTGTCTGCTTCCTCACATAGCCCTTATACCACCATTATGGCTGGTTATGGGGAAAAACACGCTGCTGGGATTTTTAAGCGCTCATATATTGCAGTACACGTTTGTTTTAGAAGCTCATGTCGTGTCTCTATTTAGATGTTCACTCATTGAACTGTGCATTCTGCTTTGAGATGCTCATGTTTATTGTTTGAATTATTTGTTTAATAATTTTACAAGTTTTATTACTGTTCAATAGTTGTATTATAAACTTTTATATGATTAAAAACATTTTTCTTATTTGAAAGTGACATAGAATGTTTATTTTGGCATCTTGAGACACGATTAGAAAATTAATGAAGATGAGCATGATGGAATGTAGGGCTGGGGGTTCAGGGCCGAATAAATCCTTAATCTTAGCTTGCATGAAGTATATTCACTTGTGGTTGTTAGAAATGCTTTGGCTCATAATACTTACATTTATTTTATGCCTTTCAAGATAGAAACACCTCAAAGTGCTTCAGATCACAATCCTATTTTATCATCTGTGATTTTATAGGCAAATTAAATGAGCCCTTTCATACCAAGAGAAAATGTTCTAAATTCTACCTCATTTCACAAGTGAAAGGTTAATATGAGGGAGTTCTATTTAAAGTCAGTAGTTGCAAGTACTTTTTGTGTCTTAAAATATAGATCAAATTCTTTTTATAATGACAGATTAGGTGGTTGCTACTGAGGAATAAATATCTAAAGCAATAAAGTTGATAATATTATCACAAAAGGCTTACTTATTAAAGGCCTTTATACAGATCCATAATTGCAGAGTCATTTTTAAGCAGTAAACCAGCTCATTACTGCTGCTTCTCCATATTTATAAAGCTCAATCTAACCTACAGTTACTTCATCAACATATTTGAAGAAACTATAATAATGTTATTGAATATTGTTGTTAAAACCAGAAAATGAAATTATAACTGCCTGTAAAATAAAAATATGAAAAGAGTTTACAATTATAATTATTAAGAGTATTCTTTTGTTATTAACGAACGGACGTACAAACCCACTCTATGTCCAGACAATATAAACACTGCAGTCTTTTTCTGTTCCTATAGATATGAATGCCACAGTTCGCAGAATTGATCAGGTGACAAATATTTTGGCTCCGATGGCAGTTGGACAGATAATGACATTTGGCTCCCCGGTAATTGGCTGTGGATTTATCTCTGGTTGGAATCTCTGCTCCATGTGTCTTGAATATTATTTGCTGTGGAAAATTTACCAAAGAACACCTGCACTGGCCATCAAATCAGGTCAGAAGGTGGATGAACAGGAGATGAAACCACTGAATAAACAAAAAGGTACTCAATAACTTGTCAATGACTAATGGCCAGTTAGTTTGAAAGACAACAGTTAATGCTGTATCCACTAATGTGAGTTATTCTATTTCCCTAACATGATTGTGTAGGCTTTATTTTGTTGTTGAATTCTATTCTTTCTCCTGTAATAAGTCATAACAAAAACTGCAGTTCCAATCTAACTTGTTTAAGTCAATCACAATCTATACCATGAACTTTATTTGAAAGGAGACTTAAACCCTGGTTTATAAAAGAAATATGAAATATTATCAGCATGTTCTCTGAAGGGTTAGGAACAATAATATGATGAACAGCCTGCTGGTGCATAAGGCATTGCATCCGCGAGTTGCAGGATTGGAGTTTCTTCCCAACCTGTTCCCAGCCTGCCTGCTATTCCTGGGATTTAATTGGCAGATTTGATTATATGATGATTCACCTCCCCAAATGAAAGAAAAGCAAATCTGAAGGAGAGTCCACCATCACCACTCTTAGCATTTGCCTCAAGGGCTGCAGAGGCCTAGGAATAAGTTACCAGCCTTCTTTTGTCTTTTCATTTGATTTGAGTTACTGTACTTATATGTCTGACCATTTATTAATACATTTTTATTATATTTCATTGTTTAAAATTAAGTAGATATTCATGTCATATCTGCCAACATTATCCTGTAAAAAAAATCTAAAAGGATAAATAGTTGACAGTAACAAATGTGAAAAGGTACTGTTACAATCTTTAAGTGGGCTTCTGAAATTTCAGTTTGAATTTGAGTGAAGAGATAACATTCTCTGTGCTGACTGTAAGGTTTCCACATGAAACGAGTGTGGACGGACTCAGCCCAGGTGTGTCCACAACACAAAACTGGTTATAATGTGGCACAAATTGACACTAAGTTGATCATCAGGATGACTGGTATGTGAAGAGATTGGGATCAAGAGACTTTGTTGAGGCATAGCAGAGAGATCTTTACATTAAAACTGTGTTGCATTTGACATGGGAGTGTCTTTTGCAGTAGTCCAGCAAACTGATTAAATTTGGGAAATTTAAACCAGCTGTGTGTTCTGAGAAGTTTGATCACTACTTCCACCTAGATTGATATGAGACTGCCACTCATTATTGATTGAAGATGTTATGTGTTTCCAGATATTGAGTATGGCCAAACAAACACTGATGGAAAACCAGGATCAGTCTATCCAACCGAAGGTGCTCATCTGATGAATGTGAAGACACTGGAACAAGAAAAAGAGAAAAGTTGTGGTGATAAAGTTCTTGTGCCTTTCTATACGTTAAGGGATGGGTGGGTAGCTTATTACAACCAACCTATATTCTGGGCTGGCCTGGGCCTCGCATTCCTCTACATGACCGTCCTTGGTTTTGACTGTATTACAACTGGATATGCCTACACCCAAGGTTTGAGTGGATCTTTTCTTAGCTTGCTGATGGGGGCCTCGGCTATTGCTGGAATTATGGGGACTGTTGCCTTTACATGGATTCGCCGAAAATGTGGCCTGATCCGCACAGGCTTCATCTCCGGTGTGGCTCAGTTTGCATGTCTGATTTTGTGTGTAGTTTCCGTGTTTATGCCTGGAAGCCCTTTGGATTTATCTGTATCACCTTTTGATGAGTTCGCCAGCAGATATATGGATGCGAATACCTTGATCGAATCTGTTATACCAACTATGGAACCTCAGCTATTCACTACAGTCGGATATACCAACTCAACAAATGAATCCACAAGTGATGAGCAAGTTCAACCAGAATCTTACATCTCAGTGAGTTTGCTCTTCGCTGGCATCATTGCTGCTAGAGTTGGTAAGTATGAAACTCAGCTGAAAGGTTAACTATAGAGATCTGTAGGTTAGTTAAATTTTACTTCAAAAAGAGAACTTCTTAGCCCCAAACTTAAACTCAAAATATCACATTGCCTCTCCCATTTACCCTTTTGCACTAGGAGGGTATGAAAATCTAAACTATGGACTTGTCAGAATTTGTGCCACGATTAGACAGCAGGAACTAGCATGAGTTAGATTAGTTTTTCCTTCCTTGTGAGACAGAATGTCTCATTTAGCACTGGTTGAGAACTGAAAATTCAACCAATTGAGACAATCATGTTTAAATAAGAAGCAGACCAAAAATTCAAACTACATGGCTTTTTGGACAGAGGTCAAGGAATATCTGAGTTGCTAGGCTGGCTAACCTTGGCCTTGTGATTACGTACGTATGTGCAATACACTTGATATGTGACATTATTTCAACTTAATCTAATAGAATAATGAGGAACAATGCAACCAGACTCAAAAGGATTTAGATATTCTATCTGGGGATGCCAGTAGATGACAGATGCAATGCGGATAAGTGTAAAATAATTGGAAATAATTAATATGGGAACAAAAGACCAAAAGAGCAAGTATGTGTTAAATGGAAAGTGGTATAAAATGTTGTTCACAAAGGCCTTGAAATTGCTATGCAATGATTAGCATACTAACACTTAATATATTAAGTTCTATTTTAACATGAAGTGCTAGTGCTTTTATTTCGAGCAGGTTAAAATTTCTGCTAAAATAGTGTACTAAAACTTTAAGTGTAACGATGTAATTCCAAGGCGAAAAAGATCTAGAGGTCATAGTGGATAATTCTGTGAAACTATCAGCATAGTGCTTAGCAGCGAAAAAAGGTAAATAAATAGAGTTGCGAAAGCAGAAGGACAGAATAAAAATCAAAACAGGTTGCATTGTTTCTGTACAAGGTATTGGTCATCTGGAGGATTGTGTAATTCTGGTCATATCATCATAGGAAAGATATTATTGGTCTTGAGAGAGATATATAGTTGAGCAACAAAGGTGATTCCAGGTAACAGGAATTTAAATTATGAATAAATATTATGGAGGCTGTGCTTGTTTTGTTTGGAAAAGAGAAGACGGAGGTGATCTAATGAAGTGAATTGACAAAATTGATCCAGCAAATTGTTCACTATGATGAAGGGTTCGAACAATAAGACACTATTTAAAATTAGGATGTTGGGTGTAAGTAGGGGAATCATGCCGAAGTTTTACTCCCAAGAAATAGTAGAGTTCTGGAATACATTATCAGGGAAGGTCATTGAAATGGACAGTATAAATAAGTTCCAGAGACATTAGGTATATTTATGGAGAAAGAAGGGAATGATGGTTATGGTGAGAAGGTAAATAGACACGGTAATCTATGAAGGGGGACAAACTTTGGCCTGATTGCCTTTTCCTGTCGCTAAAAACAAATGTTCTTAACATACATATGGAGACATAGCTACAATTTTATTTGGACAGTTCAAAGTTCATAGAACAAATCAGAAAAAATGCACACAATGTTGAACAATGATAAGAACATAAGAAAAGGAGCAGGAGTAGGCCATTAACCCCCTCAAATGATGTGTTCATAAATGACAGAAAAGTTTGATAAAGTAATAGGAACCTAATTAATGTGAAATATGTGTATGCGTGAGAGAGAAAGAGAGAGAGATTATATAGACATTACACATAGTTTGCACAATAAAAAATTCATAGGTTGTCTATCCTTTTCTCACTCCATGTAGAGTTGTGCACCTGTTTTAATTTGTGAAGCTAATAGTGACTTTTATTTACCTTTTACTCAGGGCTTTGGTCCTTTGACTTAACAGTCACACAGCTCATTCAAGAAAACGTGGATGAATCAGAACGGGGCATCATTAATGGCGTACAGGATTCCATGAATTATCTTCTCGACCTAGTGCATTTTATCATGGTGATATTGGCTCCAAATCCAGAAGCATTTGGCATTCTTGTAATCATTTCAACTTCCTTTGTTGCCATGGGGCACTTGATGTATTTCAAATTTGCTTACACATCATTGGGAAAACAATTGTTTGCATGTACTTCCAAACACCTGACAACTCAGGCCAGTAATCCAAAAATAACTGATTGCATGGCCGTTAGCGCTTGAGTAGTGATTAAAGAGATAATATCCCTCATCTTAATCAATGCTTTATAACCATCAGACTTATATTTTTGGAATATCTACTTTTTAAGTACTTAGACATCTCAAGTAGTAATATAGTTCAGAATCCTTCAAAGGCCGAATTTTCCTTAGTGCCTCTATATGTTTTCTGTTACATATCACAATAAGCAATATTTTGCAAATACAGCTCAAGTAGATATCTCCTATAGCATGATTCATACCTCTGTGGAGTTCATTTGCAGTAATGAGCAGTCGACTGAGAAACGTGCCATTACGTGTCAGAGAATATTGTGATAACATTAAAATACTGATCAATATATTAACTACTGGTTTGGTCAGAAAAAAACAACAAAAATATTTTGAATTAACATGCTACATGATTTTTATTCATATCAACAAGGCTGAAATATGTAGTTGGGGTTAACTTTTAAATGTAGTTTCATGATATTTATACTAACAAAGGGGATATAGTCTCTTTAACATTTATATGCTACAGAACAATGTATATTTGACTATCACCAGTATACTTGCTCCTTCTTGATGCTAATATTATTAAAGGAAATGTTTGCCAAAATGCCAATAATATTTTTCAAAGTAATGTGGGGTTTAATACATCAGAAACTAAAAAATTAAATTTATTTGAAAAGAAACAATATTCCCAACTAAATTGTGCCTCGATATTAAATATGAATGAGATGCTGAAATAAATGAGTACTATAGCAGTGTATGAAAATACTTTGCTGTGAGTTTTTGGGTGTGCGGAAAATGTGAACGTTAGTGAACATTTGATGTTGGACTCGAAAACTTTAAGCTGTCAAATGTGTTTAATATTAATTTGTTACATTGCTTTTTCTCTTGGTAGTGTAAGGATAGAATCTCTGGATACCCTCTGATTGAGACCTTTTTATGACATATTACCCCACTCAAATCAAAATCCATGGTGCATTTGGAAAATGGGTAATTTTTATATGAGAAATTATTAATTTTCAGGTATCTCTCTAACATAATGAAAATGGGTGGTGATGGTGGAGAAGGGGGAAGAATTGCTGTGGTTGCTATGTATATTGATATAACTGCATTCCTGAGGATTCCCTCTGGTCATTGCTTGAAGTGAAATTGCTTGAAGTGAAATCGTAAACACGTTTGAAAAGAAAAATATCATAATATCTTTCCCCTAAATGTGTAACAGGAGATCTGGGCCTGGTCCCTAGCATATTACTCAGCAGCATAACACAAGTCAGAGATACTGTTGCTCGCAAGAAGTAAATAGGCAGAGAGTACATTTTTCATCACTGTTATTTCCTTGTTTGAAAGTGGACATTATACCGTCAGTGCAGGTGAATCATTTGTTAGATGTAAGTGCTGGACATCTATCCCGTGTTGTACTGAGACCGACTGAAAATCTGTTTTGTACTATTGCAACTACTATGATTTTATGCAAAATTATGAGAAATCAATCATGGCTATGGATTTGAATTTGAATTTCTAAAATTCATAATTTTTTTTGAAGTATAGCTTCAGAAAAATCTTTATGGTAAATATTTATGAGTTATGACTGTTATGAAATTAAATTTCTGGATTCATAAAAGAGATGAGTTAGCCATTGTTTCGAAATCTATTTGTAATTTTACTATCCTCCTGGAAGAAAACTGAAACTTTACGAAAATGATACATGAGCTAAACACTCCAAAGCCACAGTTTCTGAAATTGAAAGCACTGCTAAATAAAATGTTGCTAAAATAATATGGGTTGTTTGTGGTGGTATATTTTGCGTTGTTTTACTGTTAAACATAACAATGGTTCAACTGGTAAATTCCCTATCTAGTGTGGAACTACACCATAAAGACTAGGAAGGTTCTGGGTTCAATCCCCAATCTTTGCTGATAGCAGCAGGGACGTTACAATTGAGCTCAGTGTTCCTGTGTCAGGGAGGGGAAAATATCAGCCAGGTTCTCACTCGTGGTCACTATCTAGTGACTTCTGCTGGAAAGTGGATGTATGTGGATTTTGGTGAGAACAGGATCAGACTTGGCTGTGATATCCTCAATGGTCAGATAGCCTGCCAATATCCACTATTCCTGCTTACATCTGAATAATGGTCACTTGGGTGAGGTACTGAATAACAAGCAGCACCCATGGAACTGTATCCAAGCACAAGTTAGTGACTTCAGGACAGGACAGAAAATTGGAAGAATAAAAAGCAGTACTGGATATTCATACTGCAGAAACATAACTATTTCCAAAGCTAATTCCTTCCTGCATCATACATCAAAATCTACAAGATAATACTTTACTGAAAAGTCTTGCTTCTTTCTGTCAACTGAACCAACTTGTAATTATATACTGATAAAATAGTTAAAGTTCCAGAACGTTTATTTGAATTGCCACAATTGTAACATTATATAAAGGTGTATTTCTGTACATGTATTGTTATCTCTCAATCTACTCTCATTCCTGTGTTCTATGCTTTTAAAACCGCTGAGCTCAAACAATCTGGAAACAGACATTTTGTGCAAAATCCTTTTCTCAGTGACAAGCTAATCACAGCTGGCAATCCCATTCATTGGCCTAGAATTTGCTGTAGCTGGTGAATGAACGAACAGTGCCCGCCATTAGTTAGACTTGCCCTTGCCCGTTTAATCTCCAGGAGATCTTGCTCTGAAAGTTGCTGGAACGATGAGCTGGAAATGGCGTGGTGCCCTCTGCAGGGCATCTGGGATCTGAGTGAACAGGGCAAACAACTGTGTATCTCCTTAACCAATCAGATTGAAGGATTGTGAACGACCAGTGCAGAGTCTGAACCAGGAAATGTAAGTTAGAATAGTGAATTTAATGTCAAATCAGTTACAGAAAGAGAAGTAAAGAGAGGGAAAGAAAGGTTGTATTCAGAGAGGGAGAGGAGACAAAAAGAAAAAGTAAAGAACAATTTTCAATTTAATTAAAAAAAAATCTCCAACAACAATTAAAAGCTGAAGGAATGAGACGCCACATTTGTAAAAGTTAATTTTCAGTACCAGAGAGGTTGTTTGGCAGTAATTAACACTTAACATGTCGTTAAAAGTGTACTTAGACTGAAATGGACAGCCCCTAACTTTCTGTGGCGAGTTTAGTTCGTATCTAATGTGCAAATACAGTAACTTCATGCCGTTCAAAGCATTTCAATGGTGAGGCAGACAGCGAGATGCCGTTTTCGCGAAGCTAAAGGCAAAGCAGCGCATCTCGGACAGCAACTTCCAGATTTTTGGGTTTAATCTCACATCTGCCCTCATCTGAAGTTGCTGTGCAATTTGCGCATAAGTAACGGTGAGTGCCGTTAACCTCACCATTATTTAGACAGCAAATTCTGGGCCAATATGTTCCATGCAGTGTCTCTAATAAACATAGGGCCGGATTTTGCTGTGGACGGTGAACAAATGGCACCCGCCATTCGTTAGATTTGTACTTGCCCATAGACTTTCTACGAGGTTTTGCACGGCAAGTTACTCCATGTTGGAGATCCATTCAGCACAGCGCCCTCTACAGGGCATCTGGGACCTGTGTGAACAGGGCAAGCAACTGTGTGTCTCTTTATCCAATCAGATTGAAGAATCGTTAATGAGCAGCGCAGAGTCTGAACCAGGAAGTGTAAATTAGAATGGTGAATTCAATGTCAAATCAGGTACAGAAAGCGAAATAAGGAGAGGGAAAGAAAGATTGGATTATGAGACAAAGATAAAAAGGACAGAAAGAAAAAAAAGTATTTAAATTCTTTTTAAATGTCTAACGATAATTAAAAGCTGATGAAATGAGACTCCACAATTGTAAAAGTTAATTTTCAGTGCCAGAGAGATTTAGCAGTAATTAAGCCTTCTCATGCCATTAAAAGGGTACTTAGACTGGAATGGACAAGCCCTAACTTTTTCTGGCGAGATTAGTCCGTATCTACAACATCAGTACAGGAACTTCATGCCGTCGGGGAGCCAGCCGGCGAGATGCTGTTTTCGCGCAGCTTTTGGAGAAGCAGAGAATCTCGGGCAGCAACTTCACGATTTCCGCGTTTAACTGTGCATGTGCGGTCGTCGGAAGTTACTGTTTGATTTGCACATAAATAACGATGAGCGCTGTTAGCCTCACTGTTATTTTTACAGAAAAATCCGGCCCATGGCTTCTCCCACACTTACACTGAAAATACTTCCATTTATCCCTGTAATGTTCTCCTTTAATACTCTATATATCAGCTTGTCTGAATGAGATTACTGAATTCTGGGCAGTTTTATGCTGTTAACTCAGCCCCGCCAGGGACCTTCACAAACCCGCTTGAACTCATGTTAATTATCACCAACAACAGCTGCCAGAGACAGGAGATTTTTATCACATCAGCTTGGCCTGGTTCCAGAAGTAAAAAGTCCGTGTCCTAACTCATTGTGCCACTCTTAAAAACATAGGCTGGTACTTTCCTCGGCGTTGCTCCGGATGTAAAGCGGAAACCCCATTTATGAGTGTACACTGGTTTTCCGACACACTTTCGGCGAAGTTACAGCAACAGAGCAGGAGCAGCTGTGATGAAATTCCCAGCCGTGATTTCATAATCAATATGTTACAAAGTGCCAACAAGAATACGCACAGCAACATAGGAATGTGCAGGAACAGAATGTACATGACTGGAAAAGACTCTGCAGTCCATGTGGCTGGTCCAATGTATTAATACCTCTCAATCACCCACTCCCTTAAATATCTATCCAATTCTCCCTTACATTTTCCACAATATTTGCCTCGACTGTCTCCCTGGGCAGTCTGTTCTACACCTTCACCACCTGTGTAGTAAAATCTGAACTGTATGGCACCTTCGCTCTTCTAAGCTTGAGTTTCCAGCAATCTCAAATATATTATCTGGGTTTAATTTATCTATTCCCTTAAGAATCTTGAATGCTCGAATAATTTCTTCCTGAACCTTTTCTACTCCAAAATAAACAACCCCAGGCTCTTCAAACTCTCTTCGGAGTTCAGATACCATAAACTAGATTTCAGTTTGGTTGCCTTTTTTTGCACTGCCTCCTATTTGTCGATATGGATTTTCTTCATTTGCTACAATTTAAAAAAAAAATTTGTCCTTGGGATGCAGGCAACGCTAGCAAGACTACATTTATTGCCCATCCGAAGTTACTCTAAAAACTAGTGGTGGGCTTTCTTTTTGAACTGCTGCAGTCCCGTGGGGCACCCACAATGGTGCTAGGTAGGGAATTCTAAGATATCAACCCAGCAACGCTAAAGGATCGGTGATATATATCCAAGTCAAAATGACTTGGAGGGAACCTTGGAGGTGATGGTGTTCCCAAGACATTGCTGCTCTTGTCTTTCTCAGTGTATGTGCATCCTGTAGATTGTATATACTGCATCCACAGTGGTCATGGATGGAATAGATTTTGAACCTGGTGACAAGGGCGCCAATTGAACGAATTACTTTGTCCTGAATGGTTGTCGAGCTTCTTGAGTGTTGTTGCAGTTGCACCTATCCAAGTGAATGGTTGAGTATTCCATCACATTCCTGACTTGCGCTTTGTGGAGAGGTGGAGAGGCTTTGCCAGATCAGGAGGCGAAATGCTTATTGTAGAGTACCCCGCATCAAGATGGTCATTACATGGTCCATATATAGCGCAAATGTTACCTGCCACTTGTCAACCTAAGTTGGATGTTATGCAGATCATGCTGTAGACTGGCATAGGCTGGTTCATTATCAAAGGACTTATGAATGGAACTGGACACTGGAATTGTCAACGAACAGTCCCATTCTGAATTTTTGACGGAGGGAAGGTCATTGATGAAGTAGCTGAAGATGGTTGGGCTGGAATGCTGGAGTGATGTCCTGAGACTGCGATGACTGACCTCTGATAGCCACAGCTATCTGTGTGTCAGGTATGACTCCAGCAACTGGAGGGTTTTCTCTTTGACCCCATTGACCTCAGTTTGCTAGGGTTTCTTGGTGCCATGCTCAAGTTGAATGCTGCCTTGATGTCGAGGCAACTACTTTCACCTGTCAGTGCCCAGTGCACTCTGCTGCTTCTTAACATGGAGTGAACTGAATTGGCTTGACACTGGCATCTGTGATGGTGGGGACCTTGGGCAGAGGCCAAATAGGATCATCCACTTGGCACTTTTGGCCGAAGACACTTGCAAACACTTAAGCCTTGTCTCTTGCAAATGAGGGGGGTCTTTATAGAGATACATAAAACATTAATGGAATAGAGAAGATTTATGCTAAGGTTATTTCAGGGTAAACCATAACTGTAGCATATGGGGCTTAGGCAGAAATTGCAAGTTCTGCCTAAGCCCCATATTAGGCAGAAAAGGCAAGTTCTCCACTGATGTAAAGATTAAGTAATAAACTGGAATGGTCTTCTGGGTAGGGCAGTGGGTCCAAAACCTCTGGAATCATTCAAGAAGCAGTTGGATGCTGTAATGGTGGGATTGTAGGTTACCATGGAAAGATGAGTCAGATAAACTGTATGGCCTCTCTGAGCTGTACTTATCTTTGCGATCTTTATGTTGACTCTTTACATTTAACAATTGTTCATTTATAGAATTGTCTGTCGACTGTTGCAGCGAATGCAGATTGAAGTATCTGAAAAAGATATGGATTCAGCAGAGAGTTGAGGGATTCAGGCTTGATTCCAAGGAGCAGAAAGATGCAAGTAGCCTGTGCTGCTCCTGAATATCAGAGATGAGCTGGAAGGCATCAGTGGTTTTTCTCATTCCTACCCTTTGATTATTCATATGCCTACAAGGGGAGAGGAGTTGCTAGATCTGATTACGATTGACAAAATAGATCAAGGGATGCCATTTGGGGAAAGTTTGTGTAGATTGAGTGTCTGGAACAATCAGGAGCCGTCTGCTCTAAGAATGTGATGTTGACTGTTGAGACAGTTTGCGCTGCAGTAAGTGTGGTTTCAGGTGGAGCTCAATGTTTTGCAATGAATATATTTTTTTAAATTAAAAATTTCATTTTTCCTGTAGTGATGATCACTGGCCTGAATGATGTTATTGTGTTGCAGACCACGTTTGGTATTGTGTTCTGCCAAATGAGGAAAGGTTAGCAGTTTACCAGGCATAGTGGTTATGTTACTGGACTAGTAATCCAGAGGCCTGGACTAATAATCATGAGTTCAAATCCCGCCACAGCAGCTGGGGAATTTAAATTCAATTAATTAAATAAAATCTGGAATTTAAAAAAAAACCTAGTATCAGTAATAGTGGCCATGAAACTATCAAATTGTTGTAAAAACCCATCTGGTTCATTAATGTCCTTTAGGGAAGGAAACCTGCCGTCCTTACCTGGTCTGGCCAAAATGTGACTCCAGACCCACAGCAATATGGTTGATTCTTAATCGCCCTCTGAAATGGCCTAGCAAGCCACTCAGTTGTACAATCTCGCTACAGAAAGTCATAATAAGAATAAAACTGGATGGACCACTAGACAACGGACACGACAAAGGCAAACCAAGCCCAATTGACCCTGCAAAGTCCTCCTCACTAACATCTCGGGACTTGTGCCAAAATTGGGAGAGCTGTCTGACAGACTAGTCAAGCAGCAGCCTGACATAGCCATACTCACGGTCAGGAGGGAGTGGCCTTGGGAGTCCTCAACATTGACTCTGGATCCCATGAAATCTCATGGCATCAGGTCAAACATGGGAAGGAAACCTCCTGCTGATTACCACCTACCGTCATCTCTCAGCTGATGAATCAGTCCTCCTCCATATTGAGCACCACTTGGAGGAAGCACTGAGGGTAGCAAGGGCACAGAATGTACTCTGGGTGGGGGACTTCAATGTCCATCACCAAGAATGGCTCAGTAGCACCACTACTGACTGAGCTGGCTGAATCCTGAAGGATATAGCTGCCAGACTGGGCCTGCGGCAGATGGTGAGCGAAACAACACGAGGGAAACACCTACTTGATCTTGTCCTCACCAATCTACCTGTCGCAGATGCATCTGTCCATGACAATATTAGTAGGAGTGACCACCGCACAGTCCTTGTGGAGACGTAGTCCCGTCTTCACACTGAGGACACCATCCAACATGTTGTGTGGCACTACCACCGTGCTAAATGGGACAGATTCAGGACAGATCTAGCAGCTCAAAACTGGGCATCCATGAGGTGCTGTGGGCCATCAGCAGCAGCAGAATTGTATTCCAGCACAATCTATAACCTCATGGCCTGGCACATTCCTCACTCTACCATTACCAATAAGCCAGGGGATCAACCCCAGTTCAATGAGGAGTGTAGAAGAGCATGCCAGGAGCAGCACCAGGCGTACCTAAAAATTAGGTGCCAACCTGGTGAAGCTACAACTTAGGACTACATGCACGCTAAACGGCTGAAGTAACATGCTATAGACAGAGCTAAGTGATTCCACACCCAACGGATCAGAGCAAAGCTCTGCAGTCCTGCCACATCCAGTCGTGAATGGTGGTGGACAATTAAACATCTAACGGGAGGAGGAGGCTCTGCAAACATCCCTATCCTCAATGATGGCAGAATCCAGCACGTGAGTGCAAAAGACAAAGCTAAAGTGTTTGCAACCATCTTCAGCCAGAAGTGCCGAGTGGATGATCCATCTCGGCCTCCTCCCGATATCCCCACCATCACAGAAGCCAGTCTTCAACCAATTCGATTCACTCCACGTGATATGAAGAAACAGCTGAGTGCACTGGACACAGCAAAGGCTATGGGCCCTGACAACATCCCGGCTGTGGTGCTGAAGACTTGTGCTCCAGAACTAGCTGCGCCTCTAGCCAAACTGTTCCAGTACAGCTACAACACTGGCATCCACCCGACAATGTGGAAAATTGCCCAGGTATGTCCTGTCCACAAAAAGCAGGACAAATCCAATCCGGCCAATTACCGCCCCATCAGTCTACTCTCAATCATCAGCAAAGTGATGGAAGATGTCGTCGACAGTGCTATCAAGCAGCACTTACTCCCCAATAACCTGCTCACCGATGCTCAGTTTGGGTTCCGCCAGGACCACTCGGCTCCAGACCTCATTACAGCCTTGTTCCAAACACGGACAAAAGAGCTGAATTCCAGAGGTGAGGTGAGAGTGACTGCCTTGACATCAAGGCAGCATTTGATAGAGTGTGGCACCAAGGAGCCCTAGTAACATTGAAGTCAATGGGAATTAGGTGGAAAACTCTCCAGTGGCTGGAGTCATACCTCGCACAAAGGAAGATGGTAGTGGTTTTTGGAGGCCAAACATCTCAGCCCCAGGAATTTGCTGCAGGAGTTCCTCAGGGCAGTGTCCTAGGCCCAACCATCTTCAGCTGCTTCATCAATGACCTTCCCTCCATCATAAGGTCAGAAATGGGGATGTTCGCTGCTGATTGCACAGTGTTCAGTTCCATTCGCAAACCCTCAGATAATGAAGCAGTCCGTGCCTGCATGCAGCAAGACCTGGACAACATCCATGCTTGGGCTGATAAGTGGCAGGTAACATTCGTGCCAGACAAGTGCCAGGCAATGACCATCTCCAACAAGAGAGTCTAACCACCTCTCTTTGACATTCAACGACATTACCATCGCCGAATCCCTCACCATCAACATCCTGGGGGTCACCATTGACCAGAAACTTAACTGGACCAGCTGCATGAATACTGTAGCTGCAAGAGCAGGTCAGAGGCTGGGTATTCTGCAGCGAGTGACTCACCTCCTGACTCCCCAAAGCCTTTCCACCATCTACAAGGCACAAGTCAGGAGTGTGATGGAATATTCTCCACTTGCCTGGATGTGTGCAGCTCCAACAACACTCAAGAAGCTCGACACCATCCAGGACAAAGCAGCCCGCTTGATTGGCACCCCTTCCACCGCCCTAAACATTCACTCCCTTCACCACTGGTGCACAGTGGCTGCAGTGTGTACCATCCACAGGATGCACTGCAGCAACTCGCCAAGGCTTCTTCGACAGCACCTCCCAAACCCGCGACCTCTATCACCTAGAAAGACAAGGGCAGCAGGCACATGGGAACACCACCACCTGCACGTTCCCCTCCAAATCACACATCATCCCGACTTGGAAATATATCGCCATTCCTTCATCATCGCTGGGTCAAAATCCTGGAACTCCCTTCCTAACAGCACTGTGGGAGAACCTTCACCACACGGACTGCAGCGGTTCAAGAAGGCAGCTCACCACCACCTTCTCAAGGGCAATTAGGGATGGGCAATAAATGCTGGCCTCACCAGCGACGCCCTCATCCCATGAATTAATAAAAAAAAAAGTTCTATAATGCTTAAGCAAGCTGGGGGACATTGAACTTTGCATCACAGTATTTTTGCTGTCGTGCAAAATGCTCTAAGATTGCTGATGATGTACGTATAAGAGAATCTTGTGGTTAACCTTATGCCAATATCATGAGTGCAACTCATCCTGTGTATTCTGTTTCATGAGCTGACACTCACAGATTGTGAATAGTTGGAATTACTTTCATTATAAAAAGTAGGAACTTAGAATGTGCAACTGGTTCCCCTTTCTCTGGGGTAGTATTCACATATTAGTCACTTTAACATTGCATTTTCAATCTCACATCCCCTTTTATGATAACATTTCATAGAAGTCATATTTAACTCAAGCACTGCATTGAGCAAAACTTGTTGACGTTTGATAACAATATAACGGTGGACATTATCACGGGACAAGACCAAAAAGCCGGGACCATAGCAGTGTGCATAATAGAATGGTCCAACGTTGACGTGCCTGAGGACTAGGAGTGGTGGGCTCTGACAACTAGTCTTGGCTAAGGTTAAAACTCTGGTCATAAACTTTTACCAGCAAACTCAACTTGAGGTTTCATAGGAACATGAGCAGGCCATTCAGCCCTTTAACACCTCCAAATTTAATGCCTTATTTGTTTTAATGAGCAGAACCTGTTAAAATGCAGGATGATACTTTTGTTTAAATCATGCGCATTTCTCTTTCTGCTGGTTTGATTGCTAAGGTATCACTCTACCTGGCTGTCAGGAGGTGCAAAACAGTGGCCTGAGCTGACTGGCTACCTTACGCTTCTTCCTGCCTTTGTAAATAACCTCTGATGTCTCTGTGATTAATTCAATATTTGGGGAGCTGCAGATGTGCTCTATGACTTTGTAGCTAAGTGTACTAATACACTAGCATACTGCTCACCTCTATTAAACTCCATCTGTTGTTAAAAAGCATCTACAGTTTTTTTGTGGCATGATTGATTGGTAATTACTTAAATCACTTGGGGGGGGCACACAAAGTAGTGACAGTTACTATTTTCACAAGTGTGTAATTGGATTTTATTTTTAATTGTGTAAAACATCAATATGGACACAGTGGAAAATAGCACTGAAGCCCATAAATACTTTAAAATCCTTAACCAGCTACAAAGATCAAAGGATATTCTGGGCACCGCACTTTAGGAAGGAGGTGAAGGCCTTAGAGAGGGTACAGAAAAGATTTACAAGAATGGTACTAGGGAAGAGGGACTTCCGTTACGTGGATAGACTGCAGAAGCTGGATTTGTTCTCCTTAGAACAGAAAAGGTTAAGAGGAAATTTGATGGCAGTGTTCAAAATCATGAAGGGGTTAGATAAACTAAATAAAGAGAAACTGTTCCCATTGGCGGAAGGGTCAAGAACCAGAGGACACAGATTTAAGGTGATTGGCAAAAGAACCAAAGGCGACATGAGGAAAACTTTTTTACGCAGCCAGTAGCTATGATCTGGAATGGCGCTGCCTGAAAGGGTGGTGGAAGCAGATTCAATCTTGGCTTTCAAAAAGGAATTGGATAAATACTTTAAGGGAAAAAATTTGCAGGGCTACAGGGAAGATTGGGGGAATTGTACTAACTGGATTGCGCTTAAAAGAGCTGGCACGGGCTCGATGGGCCAAATGGCCTCCTTCTATGCTGTAACCGTTCTATGATTCTATGGGCTCTAAATTGGGCCATGTAGTGCCCGTTGTTTCGGCATTACATGGCCTCTCCAACATCCAAGATAGTGTCGTGGCTGCGCACACACATTTCCAGCGTGACGTGCGCCGGATGCCATCTTACTTTAGGAGTTAGCGCAGGCGCAAATACCGAATGTTGGAAGCATATAAAGTAAGGAGAAAATGCATACAATCAGTGTGCAACGCTGATTTAAAGTAATGGACACCATTTTGGGACTTAATGTTTAACTCAATGTACAGTCTTAACCCCAACCATTTGAACGTGTCTTAGAGTGCTTGGAAGACCCCCACCAGTGCTATTTAAAGGGACCATGCAGGATTTACAGATTAGTGGCTGGATTATTGCTTCTGGCTGCTGAGACATTTGTAACTGTTTTTGGAGGTCTCCTATACTTGAATACTAGGACTAGGAGACATAGCCTAACATTTAGAGCCAGGACATGCAGGAGTGAAGTTAGGACATGCTTCTACATGCAAAGGGTGAGAGAAGTTTGGAACGCTCTTCTACAAACGGCAGTTGATGCTAGCTCAATTGTGAATTTTAAATCTGAGATTGATAGATTTCTGTGAACCAAGGGTATTAACGGATATGGGGCTAAGGCAAGTATATGGAGTTAGGTCACAGGTCCACCATGATCTCATTGAATGGCGGAACAGGCTTGAGGGGCTAAATGCCATTGCCACTTGTTGCCTTCTGATATGTGCCACCTTCTCCTGCAAGAAAGCAGGACATGTGTCTGGGTGATGTACCTGTCATGGTTGAATAGCTACCAGTGTGTGTGGCCTGTGAGTTGTGGGTGGCTGGTTTGCAACAGTGATAATGTGTAAGGGTGAGAGGAAGCATCTGATTGGAAGAGTTGAGTACTGATGGAAAGAGTTTGTTAGTATGTGGGTGATGGGGGTGTAATGCGTGGAGCAGAGGATGTGGCTAGTGGTGTAGTTGGTAGGAGACGCTACTTGACAGTTGACCTCACTCACCTTGATCACCAAGGCCTCTAGTGCATCAGCAGAGAACATTGGTGCACGCACTCTCACAGGCCTGCTACAAACTCAGATCGGCAGATTGGTGAGGTCTGGCATGCAGATTGGAGGATGTGGGATTTAGTAGTGCGCAACCTTTATTCAATGTTTTAACATAACTCATCAGTTTGTAAACATAGTGACGGGAGCTGCATCTGTGTCTTGCATGTGCGATGTCTGATCTTCGTTCAGACGCTGTGCAGACAGCAGACTGTTATTTTCAGCAAATAACAGGTACCAGCTACCTCTAAGCGATTTTTAAGGGACAGCCTGCCTTTAAGAGATTGTAGCTCCCCCTGCTGGTGGAAAGTGCGAATTGCATGGAATCCTTGTGTCAACGCTGATTCAGAACGCTGCTTGAAGTTAAGTCCTCAGGTCCCTGCCTGCGCGGGGGCCATTGGGCGCGGGGTAATAGCGGATCGCGTTACCCATGCCCAATAATAGGCCCCATCTAATTTTTATTTTCCCCCTATGTTTCTATAATATTTCCTGGAGTTTTAATAATTTGCAAAATAGAACTTTAGTAAACCTAATTTCAAATGTGTAGCAGCTTCCAGAATTTACAGAAGGAAACAAAAGTTCTGACCTTAAAAATAACCCTTTATCACTAAGCACTCACGAGGAAGAACTGCAACTAGCTGAGTCATGTACTGCCATACACAATAACAAACCCAAAGCAGTAATCTGATTCTACACAGACCAATTAGAATGATAGTCCACCAGCTCCTATCTTCAACAACTGGACATGTTGAGAAAGTCTGCGGTAATGGTTTGAATGCTGATAGTTTGAAAGCCCAATTTATGTAACAGAATTTAAGAATCTACTGCAGATTAAAGCTCGAGTTATCTCAGTGCAGACATTTATTCAGCAGCTGTGTTTGCTTTTGCAAGTCCTTCTGCTTGTTTACATTGGGTGATGCATAACCAACTGTGACCTTTGTGCTAAAACTAAAATATATATCAGTAAAGTGCTTTAAAAACAAATACAATTCTTACCCAGCATGAAATATAGGAGATGTTCTTAACCTTATTTTACAAGGCAGGTAAAGAACAGTTGGGCATTGCATTTAGTCTAAATCTACTCTTGCCTTCCTATTAGGTTTTCCACCTCTCTGGATTAGTCCAGTTTTTCAATGGGCTGTCTGAAACATTTCTAACATAAAGTGGAGACTAAAGTACTTATAAACATTATTTTATTCCACTTACTTCTATGGTTTTGTGGTGTGAATAATTAGTTATTAAGGTTTTCAATAAACTATCATCAACAAGGCCTTGATTTTGCGATCCCAGAACAATTGAAGCTGTGCTTATCCATAATGCAAACAATTTTACAACACCAAGTTATAGTCCAGCAATTTTATTTTAAATTCACAAGCTTTCGGAGGCTACCTCCTTTCACCTGAGGAAGGAGGTAGCCTCCGAAAGCTTGTGAATTTAAAATAAAATTGCTGGACTATAACTTGGTGTTGTAAAATTGTTTACAATTTTCAACCCCAGTCCATCACCGGCATCGCCACATCATCCATAATGCAGGTGCACACGTGCTAGTAGCACAGGGGGCTTTTTAATGCTGTTTTTTGATGCCGTTTTTTAATGCTGAATTTTGCAATTTAATGCTCTGTCTTTCAATTGCTTTGGCTCTGTGCACATAGAAAACATGTGCAAGATGTCAGGATGTCAAGCTGACTGGCTCTCAGGCACACAATCCAGCCATCTGGTAGCATTTAAATAGACGATGTTCATCTTTAAAGGGGAGGCAATTCCTTCCTGATCTCACTAGCATTTTCTCTGCAGAAGAATATCTGCAAAACGGGCAGAACTGCCATTCCAAATGACGAAGCCCTGCAGTACCTGCTGCAGAAGGTGCAGCAAAGAAGGCTTGTTTTTGGCAGGGGGTCAACCTCCTGTAAAGGCTCTCGTTCTGTTGTTCAGATAAACTGTTGAAGGCAGAGGTAAGGACAAGTTTTGAGGCATGGTGCGACACAACCCAGCAAGTAGCCTTCTTTTTAACAGCTTTCCCCTGATCCCTGTTTTCCTCCCCCTTCCCTGGGGCTACACTTGTATCATGCACAAAATGCCTCTTATCTCTCTTTGAAGGCATTGTCTTAGGGAAACATTGCAACTGGCATTTTTTTTCTCTCTGTAGGTACTTCCCACGAATGAGGGCCCAGTACCCAGTAGTACAACGGTGAAAGTGGGCTTGAAAGTGGGCTTTTGGCCAGAGCGTCAATGGAGTTTGCATTTTTATTATTTTCTTGTAATGAGGAATGGTAGGAAACTATCTCACTGGGAACACTATATTCTGTTCATTCATGTATTTTATGTAAAAATAAACCAGTTTGTTGATTTACAATTGTGCCTCGTCTCTCTACAGTGCTTTTCATTCTACCTTCTCTAGGCAGGAGAATACAAGTGGTGGCATATGTGAGATTACTAATACAGAAAAAAAGGTCCTATGTTACAATCTCCGAATCGCACTATCGTTTAATTAGATATTGGACAGTGAGGTACATGTTGGATCGTAGGGGACATGAGGCCCACTTACAGGAGTGATTGAGCAAAGGAATCATTGCTTGAGATCCTAGTGGTGTATTCCACAGTGATTCAGGTGTTGGTCTGGACCTCATTGTATCTGTGCTCCACTACTGCACTGGGGTTTTGAAATGAGTTCTTGAGCGATGATTGCAAAGGTTACCCCTGGTCTCCCAAGAGCCATCTAGTCATATTTTCAGCACCTTTAAACGACACAGGCACAGCGGACTGCCGCACAGTCGAATCATCGTGTGTGCTGTCCAGAGAATGGACATTAACATGCACGCTGACATTTTTGTGGTCAGAAAGCATCGGCACTTTAATGAAGTGTTATCCTTGTTTGTTCCTGTATGCATTGGGGCTATTGTGTGGAGCCCTGGTGGCCATATGGGTTCCTGTGGAGGCCTGGAAGGGAGCTGTTGCATAGAAGATTAATGCTGTAGCGACTTTGACAGGAAGGGCTGACCCAATCGTCGATGCTGCCTGGAGGCCAAGCTCAGTCATTGCAACGATGTAGAGCTGCTGAAAGAATACAGGTCCTGGGGTAGTTGCAGGTATCTTTGCACTTGCAGGTAATACGCTATCATGAAAGGATCCTCCTCATCCAGATCATAAAACAGGACTGGATTTAACACAGCAAGTCCCATACTCCCAACTCTCCTGGGTGCTACTTGTATTGCTTCAGCTATTTGTCACTTTAAATGCAAGTATAACGCAGCAGAAGTAAATATTATACAAAAAGGCGGCACCAGGGAGCCAAAAAAAACCTTTGCAAAATGGTCAATGCACAAGTTTAAAAATGCTCCCAGTCAAAAAATAAAATTTAAAATGCAGCCAAAAAAGCAAACTGGCTTTAAAAGACTCTACAAAGCACGTCTGCTTTGCACTCATGCATCCAGATTTTACTAATTTCCATAAGTTAATGAAGCCCATGCTTTGCAGTAGTGCAGCCTCAGAAAAATGCACCAAATCACCCATACTAGGGTCACATACCCATTTTACAACCTGCACCCACTCACGATAGGGCCGTACAAAATTAGGATTCAGAACTCAAGCCATGATTTCAACTCTGTTTCTGCCGCTATCCTGCTCCCTGTCTGGTAGCAACTGTACTTCCTATCATTATTATATCCACTGAAATAGGCAAACTTTGGATTTTATCTTATTATTCGATGAAAATAATTACAAAAATAAAGTTCGGATGTAAATTTCTGAAACCTGACTGTTAGATATATACCGGATTCATGCCTGTCCTTAACGGTTACAGAAAATGTTTCAGGAGAGTGAAGGCCTCTTTGGCTATGAACAACAAAGTAGGTCAGGCCATAAACAGCATCAAACCAAACATCCATACATACAGAAACGAAAGGTCATCGACCAGAAACATTAACTCTGTTTCTTTCTCCACAGATGCTGTCTGACGTGCTGAGTATTTCCTGCATTTTCTGTTTTTATTATCCAGACAGTGTTCCCTTCATGCCATGAAAGTTCCAACAAATGAGTATTCTCCAGTATTTCCAAAGGTGGTTTTATGAGGGTATTCCTTTTAGTTGAGAAAGAACAGTACCTGACAGTGATTGGTAATTTGGTCAAACCTATCACCGCCATAGTGCATCATTGGGTATCAAGCAGCCATCATATTATCATAGTATCATTGTAGGTACAGCACAGGAGGAGGCCATTCGGCCCATCATGCCTGTGCCGGCTGTTTGAAAGAGCTATCCTATTAGTCCTATTCCCCTGCTCTTTACCCTTTCAGGCAGTGCATTCCAGATTATTACAACTTGCTGCGTAAAAAAATGTTTCCTCATGTCGACTCTGGCTCTTTTGCCGATTACCTTAAATCTGTGTCCTCTGGTTACCGACCCTTCTGCCACCGGAAACAGTTTCTCCTTATTTACTTTGTAAAAACAAATTCATAATTTTGAACACCATCATCAAATCTCCCCTTAACCTTCTCTGCTCTATGGAGAATAACCCCAGCTTCTCCAATCTCCCCACATAACTGAAGTCCCTCATCCCTGGTACCATTCTAGTAAATCTCTTCTGCACCCTCTCTAAGGCCTTCACATCCTTTGCTAAAGTGTGGTGCCCAGAATTGAACCCAATACTCCAGCTGAGGCTGAGTACTTAATCAAGTACTTTTCAATAGCTCTTTCAACTCATTTCATAGCATAAATTATTTTGCCCAAACATTTGAAATTCTACTGCCTGGAAATCAATTTCTCTCTCATTTCTTTCCCTCTTCCACTGCTTCTCCTCGGCACCATGACAGATTGAGAATTCAGTGACGTGAAGTAATCAAGCTTGTGTCCCACCACCGCTGGAGCAGTGTTCTAGTACTGCAGTGTGTTGTGACACCATGCTGTGGGTAAAATTTGAACTTTTGATGGAAATGTATTGTGCAATTCTTACTCCTGAAAGAATCAATTGGAAAGCACCGCTTTCTATATACAGTCTTGTGTTTCCCAATAATTGTGATACAAACACTTGGATAATTGATGCAGGGTGCCAACACAAATTGAAACACTCTCCAACCAGCAGCACTGCCTGTCATCGCCTTTATTGTGTGCACCAACATTAGAACGGTTGGTGATTGAGCTCTTGCAGCTGATTTGATAAGTTAAAAGGTTACAGGTCAGAGCCTGCACAGGATTACAGTCTGCACTTTTGCGATGGCTGCTAACTCTTGAGAACCTGTAATGAAATCACTGAAGTGACAATGAAATCTTGAAGCACTTAATCTACCCAGGGAACATTGTGAAAGAGAACTGAAAATGGAGAATTCTGTTTCAATGAAAGCAATCTTAACTGATGAAGTATGAAAGCTTGGTTTGAAACATAACACATAAACCAACATGACTGCGACAATTAAAACCAACATTTATAACAATGAATGGCATCAGTGCTTAACAAAACAGCGCAATTACCAATGGCTCCTCTCCATATCACTAATGGAAACGGGGCTGTGTTAGAACTGGTCTTATTCTGGCTGGTTAAGCATTAGTTCTTAAAGACAAAAATAATAAATGTTAAAAGCAATGACAGATACAAATAAAAAAACCACTTTTTTGCTATAATCACCAAAATCATTTGTGATTTCTAAAATTACTAGCTTAGATAAGACACAAGCTCACCTTGTCCATGAGACTCAACTCCTGTTCCCTTGATCACATTCCTGCTGAATTGTTGACCACCAAAACTCTGCTGCCTGTATCCTATCCTGCTACTGTCCTCACTTGGCAGTTACACTTCTGGTAGCAATCATTAGATAGCAGACTCATGTCCTTTATGACCTACACCAGCTCCTGGTCCCCGACACCTCCAATTTAAAATTCTCATCCTTGTGTTTAAATCCCTTCATGGCCTAGCCCACCCCCCCATCTCTAAACTCCTCCAGCCCTACAATCGCTCCCCCACCAATTCTAAATCTGGTCTCTTGTGCATCATCCACTCCTTTTGTCCCAAAATTAGCAGGTGTGCCTTTAGCCGCCTTGGCGTCACACTCTGGAATCGCCCCCCCAAACTCTTTAACCTTTTCACCTTCCTCATTTCCTTTAAGACCCTTCTTAAAACCCACTTCTGACCAAGCTTTTGTTCACCGCCCCCAATATCGCCTTCTCGCCTAGTCATCCATTTTTTTATTGCGCCTCTGTGAAGCACCTTGGGACATTTTCTTACATTAAAAGCACTATATAAATGCAAGTTATTGTTGTTTTACGCATGTTTCTTAGTAACTTAGTGCTCTCCAGGTTGTGCTAAAACCATAGATTAATGTGTTTTGAAAAGTCTGCTTTGAAACCCATTTGGCTGGGTCCCTCGTGCACTTAACACTGCCTGCAGTAACAGAGGTGCAAGATAATATCCGTGGGACAGAGCGAGGAAAACGGATTAGTTCAGAGTTCCCACTACTATCTAGTGACCCCTACTGGAATTGCACTTTTCTGTGGTTGTTGTTAAGGACAGGAGGGTTTGGCCATAATGAGGCCCCTGCATGTTAGAACAACCAGTTGACAATCACAATGGTAATTTTGAGCTCCAAAATATGGACCATGGAAAATATATCAGATAGAATGCTAATAAGCCACATTTATCAGAAAAGTCCCAATGTTCAACCCCTGTTCTGGCTAATCTGAATCGGGCAGTACGGGTGCTACAATTGACTTAAAATATATGGGCTAGAAAGAAGGAAATAAGCCATTGGGCTCAATTTTGCAATGGTGGCGGATTGGCAGCGGGGGGGGGGGGGGGGGGGGGGGAGGTGGTGAAGGTGCGCGTGGCAAACCCGAATAAACAAAACATACCGTTCCTGATGCAATCACAAGATGATTGCTGAGGATTAAGGGGTTTCACGCCCGGCAGCCAGGAGCTGCAACGCGGTGGGGGGGGGGGGGGGGGGGGGAAGAAAGAGAGAGAGTGAGACATCATCCGGCGCTAGAACGGAAAATCGGGAGGGCGGAGGTGAGGAGAAGATTGGGGGGGGGGAGGGGAAGATTGGGGGGGCGAGGGGAAGATCGGGGGGGAGTTCAGGGGAGTGAAGAGGGGGAGATCGGGGGACATCGGGTGGTGAAGAGGGGGACATCAGGAGGACATCTGGGGGTGAAGAGGGGGAGATCGGAGAGGGAGACATCGGACACCGGAGCAGGGTGGAAAGGTAAGTTGATTTTGTGTTTTAGTTTTTTCGTTTCTTTTTCCCTGATCCGGCTCTTCATGTCTGGAAAATATATCAGATAGAATGTATCTATCATGTATGTACCAGGCGTGAATCAGAAGCAAGCCGCCCAGGTAAGTTAAAAATCGTTCTAAGTATGTAATCTGTCACAAGTAAAGTGCCTTAAATACCTCAATGAGGTACATTTGGCTCTTTAACTGTCATCCCGCCAGCTTTAATTGCCGGCGGGACTTTCGGTTTCGGGACACCCACGCGTACACAGGTGCGTCCTTGGGAAGCTTGGAAGTTGGTGGGTTGGAGCCGGCTTCCAAACTCGAATGGGATTTCTGCGATTTTCGGAGCCCCCCACCCCCAATGCACCCGCAATTTCCCCGTAAAATTGAGCCCCTTGTTCTTGATTGTGTCTGCTATCTAGTGATTGCTACCAGAAGTGTAGCTGCCAAGTGAGGACAGTAGCAGGAATAAGAACAGAAAATGTTCAAAATACCCCTCAGCCTCTGTACAGAGTAACTTTTTGGATGGATACCCTTCTTCATAAGTGTAGCAAGCTTAGCTGTGATAGATCCAAGGCCGAATGGCCGACAGCAATCACAATTCAGGTTTTAACATCAAGATCTTTTGTTTGGATAAGGTACCAGAGGACTTGTGCTAGCTGGGAACCATAACCCAGCAAGAGTCACTACCTTTAGAAAAAAAGGAAGGTTAGATAGTTGGGTAAAAATGGATAAATTAAATGTAAAACAAAATTAACATAATAATAACCATCTATTACTCTGTTTAAACTGGAGGCCTCATTCTGAATCAAATACAGATTTTGAAGATGGCAGTGTAAATCAAACTTTTTATTCTAATAATACATGGACTAGTTAAACAGCCTATTTCTGTATTATAATTTCTATGTAATTCTTTCCATGTAACCAATGCAAGAGCTAACTTCAGCAACTCAGTATTGGTTTTACAGCACAATGAAAACAATCCAACCCCTTTTCAATTCAGAACTAGAAATAACAATCTCATCAGCACTGGTGTTGCCTAGTACCGTACATTATGTCATGAGTGTGTACCCAGAGAAACTTGGTTCTTTCAGCTTTGTTGCAGCTGCATAAACTCCAGAGTTTATTACCTGAACTCCCCACTCAGAAGGTAAAGTGTAATTAATGAAGGTCAGATATTTATGGAGGCCGCACCTGGAGATAATTACACAGGAGTTGCCTCAGTTTCCAGTATAAATAGGGCACAAGATCCCTAATCAGAAATAATGTTAACATTATAAAGTAATAGAAAAGCAAACATACTATTGGATGATACATCTGCATATCCCATAATGCCCATAATAAAATCCCTAGTATTTTGGCTGCTATGTAGAATTTTGAAAATACAGAGCTACCACATTGAATCACCTTTTGTGCCACATGATTCATCTTATAGGAACGTCAGAAAATGTGGAAGAAGAAAAGGCCAGTTGGCCCATTAAATTCAGACTTTTCTACATACCATGTACAATTTACTCAACTATATTTAATGTGAGGAAGCAACTAACTACAGATAAACCTCCAAGGAGATAATGCTTAGGCCATGGCAGCCTAATAGTTATTGTACTGGACTAGTAATCCAAAGATTGTGAGTTCATAATCCCAATAAAACAAGTTGTGAAATAGAATTTTACAAATCTGATAATTCTGACAGAACCAGAACCACTCGGCATCAGAAAAATAACCATGAAAGCTTCTGGATATTGTAAAATTCTGACTGGTTCACTATTGTTCTTCAGGGAAGGAATCTTGCACCTACTTGGTCAGGTCTATATATGATTCCAGTCCCACACTATGTGATTGACTCTTAATGCCCTCTGAAATGGCCTAGCAAAGCACCCAATTGTAAACAATCAAGTTCAGTAATAAGAAGAAAATCGCTTGTTCCTATCGGCAATCACACAGGCATTGTATCAGGATAAGACTAAGGCAATCTCAGCCATGTTGACCCTACAAAGTCCTCCTCACTAACATCTGGGGGGCTGGTTGGGAGAGTTCTCCCTCAGACTAGTCATGCAACAGGTTGACATAATTGCACTCACAGAATCATATCTATCAGCCAACATCCCGCATTCCTCCATCACCATCCTTGAGTATTTCCTGGTAGGATAGACTCAACAGAGGTGGGGGCACAGCGGTATAGTCAGGTGGAAGTGGCACTGGGATCCTTCAACATTGACTCGACTCTATGTCAAACAAGGTCAAAGAAATCTTCTGTTGATCATCATCTACTGCCTTCCAAACTGAGGAATCACCACTCCTCCAAGTTAAATATCACTTGGAGGAAGATCTGAGGGAAGCATAGGCACAGAATGTGGAGGACTTTAATGTGCACCACCAAGAGTGGCTCAGTAGTAGTGGCACTGAGCAAGCAGGCCAAGTCCAAAAGGACCTAACTGCAAGACTGGGCCTGTGTCACATGATGAAGGAACAAATACAAGGAAGTAACCTACTTGGCCTCCTCCTCACCAACCTACCTGTCACAGGCACAGCTGCTCACGATAGTAGTGATAGAAGTGACCACAGCACAGTCCTTATGAAGACAAACTTTTGTCTCCAACATGAAGACCACCCTCCATCATGTAGTATGACACCACCACCATGCTAAATCAGACAAAATAAGGATGGATTCAGCAGCCCAAAACTGGGCATCCATGAGGTGCTGTGGGCCACCAGCAGCAGCAGAATCTGTAATTTCATGGCCCGGCACACCCCTCACTCCGTGATCACCATCAAACCAGGAGTCCAACCCTGGTTTGCAGTGTAGAAGGGCCAGAAGCAAAGCCAGGCATACCTTAGAATGAGCTATCATCCTAATCAAGCTACTACACAAGGTCACCTGCAAGTTAAACACCAAAAACAGCAGGCTATAGGCAGAGCTAAGCAGTCCCACAACCAACAGAGAGAAGCTCTGTAGCCCTAGCACACCCAGCTCAGAATGGGGGTGGAAAACCAAGCAACTAAAAGAAGGATGAACATCCCCAACCCCGGGGGAGCCCAGCACATGAGTGCAAGAGACAATGTTGAAATCTTTGCAAATGTCTTCAGCCAAAAATACCAAGAAGATGATCCTGCTCGGCCTCATCCCGAGGTTCTGACCATCAGAGAGATGCCAGTGTTGAGACAATTTAGTTCACTCTACATGACATCAAGAAGTGGCACAGTGCAAGGGGCACTTTGCCATCCCAGCTGTACTGCTGAAGACCTATTGACAAAATCTAGCACTGCCCACTAGCCAAGCTGTTCCAGTTCAGCTATTACACTGGCATCTACCCAATAAGGTGCCCGGTATGGTCTGTCCACTAAAAACAGGATAAGTCTAATCCAGCCAATTACCAATGTATCAGACTCTTCCCAATCACTAGTAAAGTGATGGAAGGAGTCATCAATAGTGCCATCAAGCCACACCTACTCACCAATAACCTGCTCACTGATGCTCATTTCTGGTTCTGCCAGAACCATTTGGCTCCGGACCTCATCCTAGCCTTGATCCAGACGTGGATGCAAGAGTTCAATGCCAGGGGAGAGGTGAGGTAACTGCTCTTGACATCAAGGCATCATTCGACTGAGTATTGTTTCAATGAGCCCTAGTAAAACTGAGGTCAATGGGGGGATCAAAGAGAAAACCCTCTTTTGGCTGGAGTCATACCCGACACAAAGGAAGATACGAATATACGAGCAATGACGGACGGAAAAGACCCTCTGGTCCACCTAGCCTGTCCCAAACGGTGGTGATTATGGGAGGCCAATCATCATAGCCCCAGTACATCACTGCAGAAGATACTGAAGGAAGCATCCTCAGCCCAACCATCTTCAGCTGCTTCATCAATGACCTTCTCTCCATCATAAGGTCATGAGTGGGGCTGTTCACTGACAATTTGATTACTGCATGCTGAGGGATATAAATATAAATATAAGATAGTCAACGATAAATCTAACAGGGAATTTAAGAGAAACTTCTTTACCCAGAGTGGTAAGAATGTGGAACTCGCTACCACAAGGAGTAGTTGACGCAAATAGCATTTAAGGGGAAGCTAAACACGAGGGAGAAAGGAATAGGATATGCTGATAGGGTTAGATGAAGAGGGGTAGGAGGAGACTCATGTGGAGCATAAATGCCGGCATAGACCAGTTGAGCTGAATGGCCTGTTTCTGTGCTGTAGATTTTATATAATGTGACTTCCTAACTGTCTTTTGCTTTGCTGATTGGTTTTTATGTGGCAGAGGATGGGGGCTAAATTGGGCCATGCAGCACCCATTTTGTAGGCGCTACGTGGACTCCTAAACTCCGAAAATGGCGCACGGAACACGCGCGCACTTCTAACGTGACGTGCGCGGACACCATATTGATAAAGGCCTTCGCGCACGCGCAGATAGTGAACGCCGGCACCGCGTAAAGTAGGGAGATTATGCGGTAGATCAATGTGCAACACTGATTTAAAGGGACAGATGCAATTTTGGAACTCCACGCTCCAGCCAACCTCGCAGAGCTGAACGGGTCTTAAATGGCATGGGGAGATTCCCTCCCCCCACCCACCCCAACACCAGCACTATTTAAAGGGATCATGCATGATTTACAGGTTAGTTGCTGGATTATTGCTTCTGGCTGCTGATGCACTTGTACCTGTTTTTGGAGGTCTCCTATACGTGAATACTAGGACGGGGGGACATCGCCTAAAAATTAGAGCCAGGAGTTGCAGAAGTGAAGTTGGGAAATGCTTCTACATTCAAAGGGTGGTAGAAATTTGGAACGCTCTTCTGCAAATGGCAGCTGATGCTAACTCAATTGTTAATTTTAAATCTGAGATTGATAGATTTTTGTTAACCAAAGGTATTCAGGGATATGGGGCTAAGGCAGGTATATGGAGTTAAGTCACAGGTTCACCATGATCTCATTGAATGGCGGAACAGGTTCGAGGGGCTAAATGGCCTGTTTCTGTTCCTACCTTCCTATAATAAAGTTTCAATACTCTACAGGGAGTGAGCTGGCTAGCTGACAGGCAACGGCAAGGGCACTGGCAGAATGGCTGGAGTGGGACAGGAATGCGGTCATCCTGGGGACAGTAGGTTCATGTTCCATGGAGCTACTGCCACTTGCTGCCTCCTGTTGTGTGCCATCTTCTCCTGCAAGAAAGCAGGACGTGTGTTCTGCAAGATGTTTGGGTGATGTGGTTGTCATGGTTGAATAGCTGCCAATGTGTGTGACCTGTGAGTTGTGGATGTGCGGCTTGCAATAGTGCTAATGTGTGAGGCTGAGATGAAGCATCTGATTAGAAGAATTAAGTACTGATTGAAAGAGTTTGTTCGTATGTGGGTGATGGGGGTGTAGTGTGTGGAGCAGTGGATGCGGCTAGTGGTGCAGTTGGTAGATGCCGCTTGACAGTTGACCTCACTCACCTTGACCATTCGTGTCAAAGCACTGAACTTCTTTCTGCACTGTATCCATGTTCGTGGTGTTAAGCGCCTGACATTGACTTTGTCCCCTACTGCCTCAGGAGCATATGTCTGGAGGACCTCTTGCCCCCCCTGCTGTGGATATAGGATGCCCCTCCTTCTGTCCACCTCTTGCACCAAGGCCTCTAATGCATCATTAGAGAACCTTGGTGCACACTCTCACAGACCTGATACAAACTCAGATCGGCAGATTTGTGGGATCTGGCTTGCAGATTGGAGGATGTGGGATTTAGTAGTGTGCAACCTTTATTCAATGTTTTAAAATAACAAGTTTGTAAACGTAGTGATAGGACCTGCATCTGTGTTTTACATGTGCGATTTTTGATCTCTGTTCAAGCTCCGTGTGGACCCCTATCTTGTATTTTGCAAATATCAGAGTTCCGCAAATGTTGAGCAACCCAGATGTTGCTCATTAAAAATTCCAGAGTTCCCATCATCACCATGCTGCACTATATTGCAGCAGAGTCACTTCCCAATTGACTTCCACCACTTCCTGCAGCCAGTGCACATCCCCTTTAAGTGGTGCTAGCCACTTGTGATATCTGGGTCCCCTGCTGGTGTGCAGCCAATCAACAGGGCAATTAGACCTAGTTGCTCGCAGCAATCACCAGGCACCACATCAGCATCGCAATGACCGGGCGTGGGTTAATCACGCACCGCGACCCCCACACCCGGTTTTGGGGGTTATCCAATACAACCCCCGATTGCTGTCATGGTATACAAAGTGTCAATTCAAAGACATTTTTGATTACAAAACAAGTAGAAATCATTTAAATACCTTTGTCTGAAGCTCAATCAATTTAAGGTAAAGTGGTTGGCAACAGAGGCAAGTGGACTGCAGTCTCACATTTGGGTGGAGTTCAGGAAATCAAGGCTTATATTTGGCAAGATTAGTTCAACTATGAAAAACACCTTTTGATACATTTTATCAGTTTTGGACATCAAAGGGTACAAAAGGCATGTCCTAGGGCATGTGCTCTTAGCTTGGCAGTTCTTCTGGAACAGAGGAATAACTACTATACTAGATAATTGATTAAAAAAAAAGCTGTGGTTTGGCCAGTTTACCAGAATATCTTAAAACAGATTCCTAAAGTACAACTTACATTCATATAACACTTGCTATGTAACAGAATATCTGAGCTTTTTACAAGAGGGGTAATGGAGACCGAGCAGGAAGTAAAATAATTGAGCAAGGGAGGAAAAAAGATGAAGACATGGCAGAAGAAATTTGTTTTTAGGAGACATTTGAAGGCAAAGTGGATTTGCAAGAGTGTTATGGATGGCAAAGACATAAAAAGTTGGCAGGTTGTAACTAGTGGGATGCCACAAGGATCAATGCTTGGGCCTCAGTTGTTTACAATATATATCAATGACTTAGATGAGGGGACAGAGTATAATATATCCAAGCTTGTAGATGATACAAAGCTGGGTGGGAAAGTAAGCCGTGAGGAGGACGCAGAGGCTTCAAAAGGGTAAAGACATGTTAAGTGAGTGGGTGAGAAGGTGGTAGATGGGAGTATAATGTGGGGAAATGTGAAATTATCCACTTTGGTAGGAAGAATAGAAAAGCAGAATATATTTTAAAAGGTGAGTCTAAGAAATGTTAATAGTCAGAGGGATTTGGGTGTCCTTGTACATGAATCACAGAAAGTTAACATGCAGGGACAGCAAGCAATTAGGAAGGCAAATGGTATGTTAGCCTATATTGCAAAGGGGTTGGATATAAGTGAGGAGGTCTTGCTGCAATTATATGGGGCTCTGATGAGACCACACCTGGAATACTGTGTACAGTTTTGGTCTCCTTACCTGAGGTAGGATATACTTGCCTTAGAGGGGGTGCAACAAAGGTTCACTGGATTGATTCCTGGGATGAAAGGGCTGTACTATGAGACGAGATTGAGTAGAATGGGCCTATATTCTCTGGAGTTTAGAAGAATGAGAAGTGATCTCATTGAAACGTATAAAATTCTTAGAGGGCTTGACAGGGTAGATGCTGAGAGGCTATTTCTCCTGGCTGGAGGATCCAGAACTAGGGGTCATAGTCTCAAGAGGTAGGCTATTTAGGACCGAGGTGAGGAAAAATGTCTTCACTCAGAGGATTGTGAATCTTTGGAATGCCCTACCCTAGAGGGCTGTGGATGCTCAGTCGTTGAGTAGATTCAATTGAGAGATAGATTTTTGGACACTAAGGGAATCAAGGGATATGGGGATAGGGCAGGAAAGTGGAGTTGAGGTTGAAGATCAGCCATGATCTTATCGAGTGGCAGAGCAGGCTTGAGGGGCCACATGGCCTACTCCAGCTCCTGTTTCTTTTGTATATAAAAAAATTACTTTACCATTGACCATGGAATTTGAAAAGACTGAACAAAGCAGATCTGGCAATTTATGTTGTACTTTATAAATCATGATGTCAATCCAGCCCAAGAGGGAACAAGTGAGAAAATGCATGATGTATAAACTCAGTTTATGAGTACATGCATCAGTCAACTGGAATGCACCCAACCTGTGCAGTAACCAAGCAATCAAATCATTTGGAACCATTTATAGCAGGCTGGGGGAACTTTTTCAAGTGTCAATTGGTTAAGCATTTATATAAGTTTATCGACTTGACTCTTAATTCACCACTGGGATGAAAATCTCATTAATTATGCAGGATTGGTTGGGTTGTATTTACCTCCATATCACTACAGAATGTGCAAAATGATTAAATATCTCCAAAAAGTTTAATTACAAGGAACACAAATAGTGTTTTTAAAAAAACTTTATATAGATAACCATGTCCAATTGTTTATACTAAAAATATTTAACACTTTTCATCTTGCAATTCTCCAGCAGATCACCAACTGTAATCAATCTCTCCAGTCTATACTTCAGATCGCCAGCTTTAATCAGCCTATAATGTAGATAGCCAGCTGTAGTCATTCTTCCGAAGTTTTTTTAGTTCTTTTTCCTCAGATTTGGTCAGTTTAGGCAACAGTTCCTCTGATGAATATGCTTTCTTTGCCTCTTGCTTAACTTCAATGATATTCATCTCCACGTCAGATTCATCTTCCTCTTCCTCACTCTCCATCTCCACCTCCTCTTGTTCTTCCTTTGAGCTAATTTTAAAGATTGCAAAAATATATAATCATATCAAAATAGAGGGACAGATAACAGAACTTCTTCCCTCAATTGAGTATTTGGGGGAAAAAAATGGAATGTGCTACTTCTTCAACTGGAGGCAAATGCCCCAGCAAAATAAATTAAACCGTTAATGGTCTCAATGCATAACTGAACAATCACTTCTATTATATCTCGAAGTCTGTGATTCCTTCATTGTGTAAAAAAATTGGTAGTTGTCCAAATGGCAAACAAAGTGGCTGAGTCATAAGAAATATCAAGGATTGAAAAAAAAGCCCACTGAAGTTCTAGATTACAGCTGGAACATCAATTCTTGCATTATAACATCCAACTACAATTTGAACATCCTCAATGTTTTAGCCTCATTTGGCAGATTGTTCTAAACATTTATCACTCTGGGTAAAGAATTTTTCATAATAATTGTTCTAAATTTACTTTTCACTAATGTCCATTTACATCCTCTTATCCTACTTTCTTGGTGTACTTTGAAATATTAATCTGGCTTTATCTTATTTATCTAATTTAATATTTTATATGTTGCCTCTCAATTGCTTTCTTTCAAAACAGCAAATCTTATGTTTTTCAAATCTTTATTCATATAGGTCATAGGTGAGATCAGCAACTGGCAGGAGTTCAATCAATGAAATTGAAGGTGGCAATGAAATTAATTATTGCAGTTGTTAACATTGTGAGATCTAAAAACTCAAGCTGTAGCTAGACTTAAAACTGCACAGTCTTGGCTGGAAGGACAGTCGGTTGACAATATTTAAATTCTCTACCCATCAACTTTCTCCACCTCTCTCTCCTTTAAGGCCCTCTTTAAAACACATCTCTTTGACTTAAGCTTTTGGGCATCACTCCTAATATTGCCTTCTTTAGCTTATCGTCCATTTTTGTCTATGAAGCGCCTTGGGCCTTTTTCTATATTAAAAGGTGCTATATAAATGTAAGTTGCTGTTTACATAATTACAATACCAGAATAATGCATCAATTAAGAAGCAATTCAAGATCACAAATATGTTCTTAATTATTAAATGGTAAGCTGTAATCAAATAATCTCTCCAAACGCTGCTGCTTCATTTGAGATGTTATGCTGTTGCTGGAATTTCTGTGTAATTCATTACAAAGAAAATATTTCATGTCACACTGTAAGTTAATTATTGCAAAGTAGAGATCTTATTTTGGCATGGAGACCAGAACTGAACACAGTCCAGTGCATAATAAAGTCGCACACATGTACAATCTACTGTTCTAGGTCTATATCCTAAGATTCCACTAGCTTCTTTAATTGCTTCACCATATTGTTAGGACAACAAAAGTGATATATTTAGTGTTACTCTCAGGCCCCTTTCTAATTCTCATGATGATAATTATACAATGAATGGAAATTAATTATGTATCACATTTTTTGACCTATGTAATACTTTACATTTATTAATGTTAAATTTAATGTCATTGTCTGCCAATTGTATAATCAATCTGAATCCTTTTATAAATCTTTTCCTACCTCCACTGCTCTCTGGCTACTTTGACAAGTTTACAGTTGGTTTCAGTCTCCAGCTCATTTTTATAATTAATCTATAAAGAATAGTGAGAAAACAACCTCAACTGATATTGTAAGTGGGAAAACATTGCTGTGCATCTAAGATTTTCGGAGGAAGATTGCTGAAATTTTCTTTTCTTTGTTCGTTCTTTTTTTAAAAAAAAACCTTTGACCCACTTTGATTTTAATTTTTACTCGAACTGTCACTCAGCAACCAAACTCGACATGTTTTATTTTGGGTCTTGTTTGCTTTATTTTCCTCTCCTCCTTCTCATTTACTTCCTTTCTGCTTCTGCGCACATGACTCCATTTCATTTCCTTGCCCCTCACATGAGTTTTCAGGCAGCATAACAGCTGGAAAGTGCAGGGCTCATTTTGGCTTACTGGTACTGCCATTCAGTTTCTAAGGATCTTCGTTTTTAAGTGGCGTGAAGCACCAGTTTAATGCATAATACAGTCTCTACTAGCTGAAAAGAGAAATCTAAACATAACTCTAAAATGTATAGTTACAGAAGCAAACTTGAGAGCTATATAAAATAAGAGCCTTATTCATTTTGAATTCTACAAAAATAGAAAGAGAACTGGCTTTACCTCAAAGGAGGTACCTCAGCCTTGGTATGATCTTAATTGTATTTAGGTGAAGTCACATATTCCAAAGCCACCCATCCACTTATCTTACCTTTTGCGCATCTTGGGTATCAGCAATGAGTTCACAAACATCAAACAGAGAAATGAAGCATTTGGCAGAACATGAGCTGGCGTATGAAGCATCTAGGGAAAAGTAAATAATGTATTTAAGAATGCTATTTGACAAATCTGTAAAGTACAGTTTGGACTCTGCATTCTCAATTGCTTTTCATGCAGGTACTCACCTCATTAATTGTAGCAGATCCTTCAGGCAGTGCAGTTTGTTCTGCTTCTGATGCAAAATCTGTTTGCCGTTGCCTATGTTTCCCCAGAAACATGTGGAAAGGAGTCATGGGAATGTTTTCTTCTATCACCAGCTAGGAGCAAATACAATATTGCAATAAAGTTTGATGGAAAAGGCTGCTGAACAGTAATTTTCCAGAAGCGACTCTTACTAGAAACAAAATAAATTTTAACAAAACATGAACCACATTTCTATCATTCTAATGGAGATACCAATAACAAACAAAAACTCGGTACCAGTCAAACAACTGTACATCGTTTATTAAGCTTCTTGACCTATACAATTTAGAATTATTTCAGTTGATCTTTTAAATAAATTTGTTTTATATAGTAAAGTAATATTATCAATTGTATAAATTAGCAAACTACATGTGTGTCTGGAAGGGGAAAAGCTTACAAAACCCCAGTACTGGTCACAAGATGCTGCTACCTTTCTAGTCATGAAATCTTCCATTAAATTCATGATGCATATTACCGGAGAGTAAATTAAAGGTTGCATTACAGTTTCAAATTCAGAGGGCATTCAGAAGCCTCTTGAGCTTTGTTCTTCTGGTGTAGGATATAATAATCTGGACTTTTTGAAAATTGCTATCCAGTTGCCTATGTTCGATAATAAATTTCTCTCATCTGGTATAATGTATGGTTTATACAAAAGAAAACATTACTTTCTTGGCCACATTGAACATGATTTTAGCTCGGAGCCAGGAACCCAGCCCGTCCGTAGATATTCGCGTGGGGAACCCAAAAGCCAAATGAGTACTTGCAATCTGTGATGGCAACTCAACTGAAGGTAAGTATTTGTACTTCCGGTTTTCCCATGTGTTAGGCAGCCAGATTGACAGGCTGGCTGCATGTCGGAAGGGAAAGGAGCAGCGAATCGGAGAGGGAAGAGGGAGCTAGAGAGAGATATCGTGGAAGAAATCGGAGGGGTGGGGGGTAGGTGGACGACATTGGGTGGGCCTTGGAGAAGATCCGGGGAGGGGGGGGGTTCAGCATCAGGGGTGGGGGGGTCCTGTCGCTCCAGGTGAGCTTGTTGGGCCTGGATGAAGCTCTCCTGCTTGTCCTGGCCCACAAGCAGTTCAATAAAGATAAAGATACTCACCTCATGGATCCGGCCCTACCCGTCTGCTTTCACCTGATGTGAATCAGAAGCGATGGGAAACCCGAACAGATAAGGTTAAATTTGTTTTATATTTGTAATACACAAAAGATTAAGTGCCTCATGATGCCTCGGACACGATGGACCGAATGGCCTCCTTCTGTGCCGTAATAACTTTTTATGATTCTCAACTATTGCAACGAGGTGCATTGCTCCTTTAAGGATTGGCCTGCCAGCTTTAAGTGGGGACAGGACTTGAGAGTTTCTGGTGTGCGTGCCTGCGCGCGCATCCTAACGCACCTGGGTTAAACCCTGTCCTGCTCCAAAAATCTACTATTTTTACTGCCCACCCATCCCCAACCCACCCATTCTTGGGAGTTAAAATTACCCCCATTATCTCTGTACTGGACGCATATATAAGTACCTGCTTGCTGGATGATGTCAACCTTTCTTCTACTGATTTTGTACTGAATGTCATCAAGTTCTGTAAGGGAAAAAAATGTTTACCAACTTATTAAACACTTGATAAGTTAGAAGAAAACATCTGGTTACTTCACTAGTTTGTAATTCCACTATTTAAATTTGCTTTACCTGTGAATCCGTGAGGAAGTATAGCTGAGATCTGGCAAGCCATTGCTTGTTGTCAGAATTGCAGTCCTCAGGCAATTCTCTGGGAGCAAAGAGAGCCCATTGGACTCGACCATAACACACATTCTTCTGCATGTACAAGGGCTGTGGATCATTAGGCTTAAAAACAAACACTAGAGCAAAAAACAAAAATCCAGACATTAATGAAAAACACCTGAGGAAAAAAAGATTCTGAAAGGGTAAGGAAAAAGTATAGACAGCATTGAAATATGAAAAGTGGACAATTTTTAAAAAAACAATAGGGGATAAATTCCACTTCTGCCAGCCCATGATTTTCCTTCCATTAAAGCGAATGATTCAAAAACTATAGGAAAATGGGGAGTGTAGAAGCAGAATTTCTACCCCAATATATTTAATATGCTGTACAGTGCTTAAAACTTCAAGTAATCCCAACAGTTAAAGCTGTTAAATACAGATAAGGCACTTCTTTAGGAATGCAGTTTTAATTACAGATTAATGTAATGAATAATTGAGGTTTTACAGAAAAGCACTTTAGTGTTGTTAAATAAATTTCAATGGCTTACTTTATAAGAATATTGGAGACTATGAGACATTGAAGAAATTACATAAAGTAATTTTTTGTGAGAATTTATGCAGCATTATACTAAACTGCATCTGCAAATTCTAGTCTTACGTAAAATTTATAATGGCATGTTGTAGACAGCCCAGCACTTAATGCAGTAGAGTTTATTTGATGGATGGAGCCCTGAGATTTTGTGGTTTGATTTTGGTAACACAAATGTTCCTCTACACAAACTGGAGAAAACTGCATCACGTGCACAGCAGAACAGTGAATATGGTGAAAAGCAGCTTTTGTATGAAACACCTTCTGCAATGGCTTTCTAGAATATCTTCTTCAAATTCAAAGGTCATAGCAATGCAACATAACAAGATCAGTAGAAAGCATTGTATTTAGTTAGAAACTGGCACAAGTATACATTTTGCTTTTACTCTTATGTGACCTCACCACAGAATTCAGTGGCCATGGATCAAGTCTCAGTGGTGGCTGACAACCCAACCCGATTACTGACAAGAGTGACAGATTTCCTCAGTTTCTGCCAAGTCTCTAGGTGGGGTGCCTATGATATGGGAGGGAAAAAAAAAAGTTTGTTTTGGCCTCATCTCTAGTCCATTCTTCCAGATGTGGTATCACAAATCACAGAGTTGTCGACAGCCTGACTGCCAAGGGCTGAGGGCTAGTGCTTTTTATGTGACTGCTCTTGAAGGACAATGGAAAAAGAATAATAATAAATAAAATGACAATTTTCTCCCAAAAATTTAAAAAAAATATTGTAATGCCATACATTTATTTCACAAAGTTCTCAAAGGCCTGCTACCGGAAATGATTCTACTCAAAATCATACCGTGACAGAGCTAGATAATAGCTGTAAATGAAATAGGGAATATAATTAATGGAACATTTTTTTGTGAAAAGTAATCAACTGAAAAAGGTAATGTAATCAGACAGGTCTTAAAGTCACAATCTGTTCATGCACTAAAGAAAACGTAATTGCTTACATTTACTTCAGTGTAAAAATGTAGAATACATAGCTGTTGAATGTAACAATTGTACTTACAGTCTGTATTTCCAGAATGTTCAGAAAATGCAGCAACATTCTCAGAGAGAGGGTCAACTTGCAATATCATTACATTCAGCTGTGTGCTCCATTCCACTGCAAAAAAAACACCGTTTTACTAGAAACAGAAGAACTGCTTAATGATTATAACCGATCAGATTATAAAAGCGCATAGTATTCTGTTGAAGAAAAGATTTCATACTCACAGGTACAACATAAAAGGTTCCAACAGCAGAGAAACCCATTGTCAGTTGTACCAAGGAGGTACTTGGAACAACTTAGTCTTCCAAAGGCAAGGTCTCTGAAAGATTAAAGTGAAATGCTGAATTCTACAAAATAATGTTCACATTTGACCAGTTATGTCACATTAAAAGACCTATCATTTGCCATGATTATCAGACCGTCAGGGAAAACACACAATTCTCAAATGGAATGTTTGTGAAGCAAGTGGGATATTTGTGTCATAAATGCTTGGAAATTACATTCATTGCAGGTCACTTAAACTTTCTAGAATACCTAACTCAACTACTGGATGTAAAATGTGAATTATGAAAAGTAACAAAGAATCCATTTATACAATTGCTCAACTGTGCTTTTTTCATGCATGTTCTCAAAGATCAAAAATTAATTCGGCGGACTACAGGTCCAGTATACATTTCAGTGCCAATGATCCAGAATGGTACAACAAAAACATTGTTTTTATTCGATGTGGCTACCTGAACCAAAGATTTTCTTCACTTTATGAGTCACTACTTTTCGCCAAAATAAAAGCTTATCATACAGTAACGACTGCAGGGATCCTGCCTGTAGCTGACGTTGCAGAGGTAAACCAAGGTTTTGTACAAAGTCACCAAGTGGCTGGAAATTGGGTTATATAGTATATTTCAACAAGGGGAAATTTGACATTTATCTATAAAGAGCAAAATATTACTTCCAAAATTAGAGGCAGAGGACAAATGTATGTCTAACAGCAGGCAATGATTTTTTAGGCAGGCAATGATTTTATCAGTAAAAGTAATCATGTAGTCACTTTGTGAACATGTTGTTGGAAGACTCACCGTATTTTGCCAGGTGGGTGGCAGAAGGTGCATTTGAGATCCCAAGTGTCTGGATCCCATAAAGTAACAATCTGCTCAAAGCTGACTGCAAGCAGGGAACCATCCTCAGAGAAACTACAATTTGTGGCCTGGAGTTGGTGGTATGTCCCCACAAAATCACATCTCCAGCACACACTCTGTCCTGGGAATTAATCGCAAGACAGAAAGCACAGTAAGTAAAGAGCAAGGCACAGAAAGATCACAAACTCTGTAACTGCTCCGATCAATTATTTTAAACTTTGCGCTGGTAATTCAGTTCAAATGTTATTTCAAGCATTTTACTTCAAGTGGTTCCAAGAAACTCTCTACAAATCAGCAGTGCAATATGGATTATGAAAAGTACCAAAGAATCCATTTATACAATTGCTCAACTGTCATTTTTTCATGCATATTCTCAAGGATCAATAATTAATTCTAAGGACTACAGGTCCAGTATACATTTCAGTGCCAATGATCCAGAATGGTACTCCTTCAGGAAAGGGAAGCTACAAGACACATACTCATGAGATTTTTAACGTTAAAGTGTATCACCATCCCTCCCCAATGATCAGCGATGAACTAAGGATTGGGTGGGCTAGGTAAGACATTTGGGTCAGCAAATCATGGCATGTCTGGGTAGTCCAGTTTTATTTCATAAAATCTTCCAATGATTGTGGAGAATCTGCACCCAATTTGTTGAATCTGTGCAAGTACAATTCAGTTTTTCCAAATGAGAACCTATGCAACATGTTCTACTTCTACTGTTGAATCTACTACATTTACAAAGTCCTCCTAGAACAGAATATGTATCTACTTGTCCTATTGTTCTTAGGTTGTTAAAATGACCAAAACCTATCCAAATATGTTTTTTACAAGCAATTGTAATGCTGAACATTATTCCTTACAGGTCACTTTAAATAAGGTAAGCATGCAGGTTATAATAATTATCAAAATGTACAACTGTTGTACCACTTGCTAGAAGTTTACTACTGCATTCAGATAAATAATTTCATAGACTATAGTCACTCAAGGAAATCAACTTTATACACTGCTTATTACAGATCCACACACTTAAAGATAACTGTTTATATGAATTATATATAAAAGGAAGACCAGCTTTACACTTAGTTCTGTTTTACACATGTGTTTTAGATTTTAAAACAGTTGGTCAAAGGCAGCCTAGGAACAAATATTTGCATAAAACTCCCCCTTCATCAACACTGTGGGCCAGAATCCGAGCAACTCACTAAAACCAGCAGTGTTTAAAATCCATTGTTCTCATTTACAACATCAAGATTTATTGCCTTCTGCCTCCATTCCCAATGTCATGACAACAAAACTAACAATACCAATCAAACAGGAAATACCTATTTCTAGATACCTTGAATCAACTGTTTTAAAGCTTAAAAAAAGGAGACACAAGAGAGAAAATAGACACTAACTCACCCCTTTGCATCTTTGAGGATTTACATGGTGATTCGGTTTCCCTTGAATTGTCAATGCAGTATACTGTTCAAAGTTTAAAATTTACAAAAATGAATAGAGTTTCCTAGAAGGCCTGCTTATAAATGGCAACGTACTTACTGTATATATCTGAGTCATCCCCTAGAATCCAGACTTTAAACCGGCAGTCCAAGCCAGCCGTTATCAAAGTAGGCGGACCACTTCTGGAAACATTCAAGTTTTGGAAGCAAAGGGCTGAAATGTGGCTCTCATGTGGTGTATTTATTGTGGTATTAAGGACAAAACTATCAGAAGGAAAGAAATAATTCCTATTAATGAAATACAAATTACACGACAAATCAGATTTGATGCATCTCATTTTACTTCAATGCTTCCTTATGAAAGATATTCTGTGGATATTAATACTACTTTCAATCTCGTATTAATATATCACTTCTACTTTCACTAGAATGAAATAACACATGTAAAGGCCAGCTATAGCATTCTTGACTCCAGTGACTTCATTGGAATTAATGAAGGAGCACCTTCAGACTACTTCATCTCCAGCAATTGCTCAAACAAGTTTCTTTCTATAGTGCTAGATTATGAGAGCAACTGTCAAAAAAAAATCCCTCCATCATATTTTATAGTTTGGATTTTAAATTAATGTCCATTGAATAGGTGCTTATAAATTATGAATCTCCACACAACAGTCCAAAATACAGCCCTCCAATTTACTGCTAAACTATACAGGATGAATAGGATTACATAAATAATGCCACTGTTACTAGAACAACAAACTCTAAAACCAATCAGCAACCTCTATGGTACACAAAGTTTCACTGTCTACTTTTGGCCTACTATGAAAAAAGGTAACAAGTGATTCATATAGCTTTAGCATTGTAAGAAATATTTGACATTTATATTCAACTGCTCTGGTAAAACTTTAGAAAGTCAGTAAAACACTTGCGTAATTTAAAATATTTTACCTAAAAAGTACAAGAGATCCATTGTTCGAAATCCAGTTTCAGTAGCTACATTTACACATTATTCAAAAATAGGTCAGTAACTGTATTTCAGTTCTGTACACTGTATTGGGAAATCTCACCTCTGCTTCTCCTCATCATAGGCCCAAAATTTCATCTGCAGCTCAAGTTCAGTTGCTTTGTCCTTCCTTTCTTCCACAGTTACTAACCATGTACCTCGAAAGTCAAAGACTGCCTTGACCACTTCAGCCTGGTTTAGTCCTGATTGGTGGATATATTCCCGTTGCACTATGTCCAGCTGTGAAATAAAGCAAAACAAAATTAATTTAGTTATACTTAATTGTAATACATTATCACTGCTAATACTTTTATTTTTAGAAAGTGCCTAGGAATACTGCATGTTAACACTGGAGAGCCCTTTGAAATGCACCAATCTACTAAAGCATTTAACCTAATTTTAGAAGCATATGGAACACAGATTTGATTGTTAAACCAGCATCACACAATGAGCTCTAAAGGAGCTAAGTTACAATGCTGGATCAAAACTATTTCTAAAATGATTTTGCTTTTGATTGGCAAGGTTAGAAAGACATGTTTTGAAACTATTTTGAACTAACAGAATAATTTGGAACTTACTGAGCAAGTTACTTAAATGATACAAGTTTGCATGGCACATTCAAATTATTTTGTTCAGCACAATACCAGTATCTTAATTTTGTGAACTATACCTACATACCAAAAATAAGTCCTAGCAAATGGCATAGGATAGAGAGAATGATCTAAAGTAGTGTTCAGAAAATGTGAAGTCATAAAAGGAATTATAACAGTCATCTGAATATCAAGTCCAGATTATTGCACTGAGGTACTTCCAATGTTTTAGCTTTTTTTAATATAAAAAAATGCCATTTTTGGGGGAACGAGTACAGTTTTTAGTGTGGATACAGACTGCCAGTGTTCTCTGTGACACTAATGTGCGATATTTACGCTAAAGGATTACCGACTGTGAGGTAATTATTGCTCATTTATCAAGAAATAATGTGTTCATTAAGCAGTACATGGGTACTCATTATTTAGTTCATAGGCCAATTAGTTTGTTGCGCCATTGGCAGTATCCGGCCCCAACGGCAGGGATACAAATTTTCCCCACAGGAGACTGTGGTCAATTGCCTTCACTGCGTTGATAAATCCTAGATTCATGGTATTCTTCCGTTTACCTTTTGTTGGGAAGAGGCATAATAACTCTATGGAGGTAAAACTTTCCCAGCGTTCATAGTGCCATTGAAAGTCCTTACTAAAACTATAGGGGCTCCAGTGAGAGAAAGCAGAAGGCTAGGGGCACAAGTCAGCTGTGAAGCAAGAAGAAAAAAGTGATGAGGGCAGAATAAACAAAGGAAAAAAGAAAGATCAAGAAAATGAGAAAGTGTCATATTTCAGGATATTTTGAACAGAGTTTGTTTTAACTTAAAAACCTTATTTTTGTCAGGTCTTTGCACCAACTGCTTTTATACTTTAGCCAACGTCTATTCTTCTCAAATGTGAAACCATCTCTTCAGGTGATTTCTGATGGGCATTTGGCTAAAAGTACTTCTTATAGTTACCAGAACATGCAACTTGATTGCTTAAAGAAGAAAATCAGTTATTCGAAGCATTTGAAAGAGAGGATGCAAAATACTTTTGTGCCAATTTTTGAAAAAGGACTCATGTATAAATCCGGATGACAATCTAAAACACCATGCAAACCCCATCAACTATGCTTTATCAAAATTCTGGTCACAATGAGCAGTTCTTGAGTAACCATTTGGGATTGTGGCTCTTGACCAAAGGTTAGTGAATACCCACGAGCTAGTTTATATTCTGAGTCTAATCAAAGGTGACTTGACGCTACGTGTTAAAGTGAATCTTAAATTGCTGTGAATACTGTAACTTATTACTCCTATAAAATCTGAGCATTATATTTATGCACAGCTCAAAACCTTCAACATAAAGCACCAATGAAAAAACAACAAAGCTTGATGTCATAAGCTACATTCATATTTTAGCCCAATGTGTACTGCTCTAAACCTACGATCCCTACACAAAGTATATGCAAACAATACACAGTATATAATGCAGTTTCTGCTTCAAAACACAGACTTTTATGAACAAATCATAAACTTGACAATATCATTGTTTGACTTAAAAATAAGACTTGGAATATTGGCCTTGATATTAACCCCCCGACGGGCAGGAGGGTTGGGGGGTAAAAATGAAAAAATACAGGGAATGTAATCCCAACTCGCCACGTTGCTGTTTTTAACGGAGGTGGTGGGTTTCGTGGCGTTCGAGTGACACTTCATTATCATATTTAAATCGGGCACCGACTGTGCATTTGGGAGCTCGATTTATATGTTACAGTTGCTATGCAGGTTTCCCTGGGGTGCCTTTTACAGCACTCCTTGTGGGTCAGGAGGAGCAGGAGTGCTCCCCGTGGACCCTCAAGGAAGCCTCTGGCCTCCCCTTTGCCGATCCCATCACCCCCCCACCCGCCGAATGTCGACCTTCCCCCTCCTCATCCCTCCTCCCTCGTCAATTTGGCTGGCTGCTGGGTGGGAAATGAAAGAAAAAAAATGATAACGAGGTCCTGCCGTTAAATTCAGCAGGACCTCAACGTCCCCAGCCTCAAAGGGTTCTTTGGCCGTTTTCCGCCTCCCCATAAAGGAATATCGGGGCCATTGTCACCATATCATGTCCCTTAAAAAGGTCTAAAATGCATCACACAAAAGAATTACTTTGAAATAGTGACTTGATATGTAAACAACAGCCATTTTTCACAGCAAAACCTACAAACAGCATGTCAGGAAACAAAACCATGGGATTTTCTTACATTAAATTTATATATACAGGACAGGTGAGGCTACTGTAACAAATTTCACTTAACATGTGGCAGCATGTTTAAAGAAAACCGAAATAGTTGCATGCACTTACATTGTATAACTGCTTGTCACTCTGAAGCGAATAAAACTGCAAATGTCCTGGTTTCCCATTTAGAACCAGAGCTTTGCTTCTTGGATCAACCATTAAACCAGTCTTAACCATCTGACCTGGAAAAGGACCAAAACGAAAAGTAGAAAACCAACAATCAAGTGCCAATGAATTTACAATACAAAGATCTCACCCAAATAAATCTCATCCAGATAAATACCTTTAACCAAACCCTGAATTATAGTGGAAATGTTCAGATTGCTTTCGATGGTTATTATTTCTGAAAGAAAAATCAAAATAAACAAGATTACAAGAGAAACACTATATGAATCGCCAAATTAGGAGACATTAAAGCATGAACAAAAAGTCCTGGGGCCCGATGTTAGCAGGGCTGCGGGTTCTCGGCGGGGGGACTATCGGGCGCGTGAAATTAGTCAGCTTCCCGCGCGATTGTAGCATCCAATCCACTAATTGGATCCACTTACCTTCTCCTCCAGGTTCCCCACTGCTGATCTGCGCGTCAGGCGGGCTGCGTATGCGCAGTAAGGTCTGTCAGCTGGAGGAGCTCTATTTAAAGGGGCAGTCCTCCACTGACAGATGCTGCAACAAATAGCAAAAATTACTGCATGGAGCAGCCCAGGGGAAAGGCTGCTCCCTGTTTAATGATGCCTCACTCCAGGTATCAATACTTGGGGTGAGGAGGAGGGGGGAGGACAGAGATCTTCCTCCCGGCGTGTGGGAGGAAGCGGCCTGCCTCTGCCACCAGGAAGGCCTGGCTCGAGGTGGCAGAGGTCACCAGCGCAACCAACATATCGCCCACCTGCATACAGTGCAGGAGGCTCTCCAATGACCTCAGTAGGTCAGCCAAAGTGAGTACACTTACTCATTCCTCTACACTCCGTCTGCCACATCACTGCCCCCACCCCACATCTTCTTCAGCACTGCCAACACTACTCTGTCACATCACCCCTCATACCACTCAAACCTCATCCTCATCTTACCTGCACCTACTCACCTCGCCAGTACTCATCCCGCCACTACCACTCAACCCAATCCTCATACAATCTCATGGCTCTATCTCATACTCACCCTCTTGAGCATCTCTTTCACGGCCAGCCTCACTCAACCTGCCACTACCTGTGCTGCAGCCACAGGGCATGCATCACATATGTGCAGTAGGCAGCGTAAGGCAAACGTGTCGTGAGCATGAAGGGGATGCACAAGGGTGCTTGAGGGTTTGTCATGGGTGTTACTTATATTGAATTTCTGACCAACTCACATTACATATTATATTGGCACCACTACTGCCATGTCTTCGCGAATCCTGTCTGGTTTGTGCAATAATGCTCTCTCCTGAGGATCACTATGAGGACCCACAACTGATGCCACCCATTGTGTCACTGCAGAGTGGGTGTAGGTGTATTTGCAGGGCTCTTTTGTGCAGACGACTGAGAGACATCGGCGATGTCCCCGGTGGCACCCTGGAAGGATGCGGAGGAGAAGTTGAGGGCAGTGGTGACTTTGACAGCGACAGGTAAGAAGATGGTGCTCGGGCCAGCCAGGAGCAGCTCGGCATGAAAGAGGCTGCAGATGTCCACGACTACATGTCAAGTGACTCTGAGCCTCCGTGTGCACTGCTGCTCAGAGAGGTCCAGGAGGCTGAGCCTCGGTCCGTGGACCCTGTGGCGAGGGTAGTGCCCTCTGCGACGCATCTCTCTCTGTGGTAGCCCTCCCTCCTGCTGTACAGGTGGATGTGTCACAGCACTCTGTTATGGAGCTCCACGTGTCAGAGGTGGACGGCATGGATGTCGAGGCTGGTGATGCTGTTCGCCCTCCGAGGAGGTCATGACTGCAGCTACGGCGGCCCCCATCCGCAAGATGTACATCTGAGGGGGTCCGCAAGGTAGGTACATGTCTCTGGACCCCGGGGTAAGTGTGCAGGTTGGTGACTTTGACTGTCAGGAGGAGGGTGGTGGAGGCCAAACTTTGTCCCAAGTGACAGAGTGGCCTCCTGCAATGGGTGAGGGTCTCCCCCCACCACCACCTGTCAAATGGACCTTTGCAGCCACAGGCTGACAGCTGCAACACGTCCATTTGACCTGGGAGTGTTTCCCCCAGTATGGGAAACAGTCCCAGTTTGCTCTAAAATCCCACCCCTCCTCACATAATCCCTTAATCAGGTCAGTTAATGACCTGAAATACCTAAATAAATATTGTCAAGTGGCATCCCGCTGGCTTTAATTGCCTGCGGGATTCCCACCAGCGGGGGCTGCGCGCGCACGCCGGCGCGTCAGTGGGGAACCCGGAAGTGCGCGGGTTCGGTCCAGCTCCGGGATTCTCCGATTTTTGGAGCCCCCCCGCCAGGAACGCACCAGATACAGAATGAGTGACAGAATTCAAGCACTTAAAATGTTATTGACAGAAGTTGAAAAGGAGTCAGTTTTCCACCAGTTTGTGAAGGTACATATTCTACTAACTTTTCTACCCATACATTAATGATATATAATCACAAAACTGTGTCTCTTACACTGTTTATGCTCAGAGCCACATTTATGTAGTTCAAAAATGACTGGCACTGTCCTGGGTAGTTAAACTGGAGAAAAAAACACCACACATTAAAGTTAAAGCAACTATAGGAGGACAGTAGCATTCAGGTGACCATTTTTTAATGCTTTCTGTTAAAACATAAACAGGAAGGTATCATCAAGGAGGTGGTGGGAATTTGGATGTTGAGACCCAGATTATGTAATGATTTCAGTGACTTGACTTCTTCTTTCTAATCCAGAAGCATTTACATTGCTCTACTGGTAGTTGTAAAACGTGCAAAAGCTTTCTTGTTGCGGACTAGCATTCAAAATTCAGCTTTGCACACCCGAAGTCCCAGAGTTAATCTACTCTTCAAATGAACCTCAATTTGCATAGGAGGTTCAAAAATCTATTTATCTGACCGGTTAGATTAACATGAGGCAGAAGACTACAAATGATGTTTAACTTTAAAAGGAAAGTGACCTAGTTTGAAGCACTTATACAGATGGATTATAAATGAAGTGCACTGTTACATCCAGTAATAAAAAGTTTACAATTATACAGCACCATATCACATCCTGGTGTCCCAAAGCACTTAGCGTAATCACAGTTATGTGATAGAAGTGTACTAATAAAACCAACTAGTAAAAAGTAATGTCAGTTAGATGAACAAACCTTTATCCAACTGAACAAACAGGAACTCTGCACATCAAATGTTGGTGCTAACATTTTAAAAGCTAGTAAAGTGAAGGGCGTGTGAAATTCTAAAGTTCGTTGGGCAATGTTATAAGTAATATAAAGGCATAATATAAAGTCTTAAGTTTTCTTCTAAAACACAGAGGCTCCTACAGAAATTTTTAACCCTTACTATTATCACTGTGAGATGTACAATGCAAGACCCCATCAGGCGAGGTTGCGATATGTTCAATGGCAGCCCCAAGGCGAGGAAGGAAGTCTTTCTTTGTTTCGGATCCATATCGCCACTGAACCAGCACAGACTCTACTCCACCAGACAACAAATTAGTGCCTGTTAAAAAATAAAAGCAACAGAAAAAAATCAGCTGAGACCATTTTTTTCCCCACAGCCTTTCATAAATAGCTGTCATTGTAAAATCTCAAGGCAACAAACTGTCCCAACCTAAATAAAAACCTCTTTGCAAACTAGAGAAAAAAATCCAAACCCTTCCTTATAGTCTGCAGTTTTCTCTTTCCTCCTGCCCCCTCAAAAAAAATGATGTAATTCAAGGCAAGCAGGCAGGTCACCAAAAGTGCCATTATCTCACCAGAACAAGAACAAGAACTTTTCCCCTTATCCCCCAGATGAACTCGCCACTATTCATTGTTCCGTCGCCACCTGCCGAGAATGTCTTTGTATTCAAACTGGTAAGATGATGAGAGTGTGCAATTTCTGCCACAATACCAGCAGGATTATACAAGGCGGCAAATTATAACTCATTGTGGGACACACTATAAATTCTATTAAAACATACACAAACACAAAATATTAGCTTTAAATGAGCACAAATGTAGTCATGTTATGTCATCTGTTTAAATGAGATTTTAATTAGACTGTTGCATCATCCACTGAGGCTAGATAATACCCATTTATATTTGAGTTCAGAAGTATGCAACAATCTTCACTGGTAAAAACATACAAGATTTTCATGGAAGTATCTGCTGATGGTTTGAGAAAATCGTAGTAACAGCACAGCAGTGTCTCCAGTTCTGTCTGCCATTCTAAATGCTGCACCAAATTCATTTCAGTTTTCAAACACAAACTCTTATTTGATACCCCATCTGTTTTTTATTGATGGTGTTAAAAGTGCCACCTGCAAATAATACATTATTTATTTTGTATATGAACTAAAAAAAATTAAAACTTCAAAAACTTGCCTTGAACTATAATAATGTAAAAAGATAACATGATGTGTCCTACTCCAGGGAAAGTCAGGTCAGAAATCAAACTGTGTTTTTCCCCTACCTTCTGTTGAGAAGATCAGATCATTGACTGCATCGTGGTGCCAGTGCTGTGCTGAGTACGTGTATTCCTTTCTATGATTGAAGTTCCTCCTATGAATTATAATACAGGTTCAAGTGAGGTCTAGAGACTTCCCTTGGTGTTTCGAAAGCCAAAATTCCATTTTCCCTTCAGTTAAGCTTTCATACCAGACAATGACAATCGAAAACTTTCGACGACATTTTGAAACAGGATTAGTTCAGTGTGTGGTAACAGTGCACCACCAAATATTGACATAGTTTTCCATAAAAACAGTTTCATAATATGGTTGTGAGAGAGTTTTAAAAACGTCTTGGTTATTCTTCATTCACTACAATAGTATTGCAGCCCATTTTAGTTAAAAGTTTTTTTTATACATGGAGCTGCCCTAATGACCAGTAGGTAAAGGCACACTGCCTTTATGGTACGTTATATAGACAAGAACGTCCCAGGTTAGATTTCCAGTCTGCACTGAATTATTTGATCTGAGTCAAGATTGCAGACTTAAAAAACACTCCTGTATTTTCCTTTTAATTATTTATGATATTTTTCATGTTAAGACGTATGAGATGCTGTTTCTAGTTTAACGTAAGAAATAGGAGCAGGGGCAGGTCATAAGGCCCCTTGAGCCTTATGATTTAATAAGATCATGAGATCTTCTACCTCAACTCTACTTTCCCGCCATGTCCCCATATCCCTTGATTCCCTTAGTGTCCAAATATCCATCGATCTCAGTCTTGAACATATTCAATGACTTAGCATCCACAGCCCTCTGGGGTAGAGAATTCCAAAGATTCACAATCCTCTGAGTGAAGACATTTTTCCTCATCTTGGTCCTAAATGGCCGACCCCAGCTTCATGTCTGGAATCACGGTTTCTAAGTTTGGACAGTGAGTCATGTCATTTTAATGCTTAGATATCTTAGCCCCCTAGCATTCCTTTTTTTATTGGAAGTAATGGAGCATCTTTTTACTATAGAGACCTTTGTAGCTTTTAGTGTTGACTATGTCTACTTTAAAACAAAATTGTAAAAAATAACTTTTTACATAGAATTTTCACTGCAAACTGATTTTTGTAACCATGCACTCTGCATTCCAGCATTTACAAAGTAATGAGGTACTGTGAAATATTTGTATCAGGTTTGTAAACCGTAAAAATATGGGGGGAGAGAAGAGTTTGAATGAATTCTTAAGGTTGTTTTAGAACCTTAGTTTAAAGTATTTCTTTAAGGTGCTTTCCAAGTTAAAATAAGACGCGAGGGAAGAGAAGAAAAGATTAGTCGTATTTACAAGGATTTCAACTTCAATATCATCTGACACTATTCATAAGGACCAAAACCTAAAGTTTTCAGGTTAAACAAAGAGCACATACCAACTTACAGACATCCCAAGTTCTTAGCTGGTCAATAAAATCCCACAGTAATAAATTATTTGACAAGACCAAGCTCACAAAACATCACACCCATTTTAAATTATTTTTTTTTACATGTACTTTTGTTGATGCACAAGGGGATAGGGCAGGGAAGAATTCCTCTGTGTGCTGCATGCAACAAAATGGTAAATGGGTTTATGATTTCTTTATATATAGAGGAAAGCTTCCCCCCACAGTGGAAACCAAATAAAACTAGTTACAAGATGAATGAACTCAAACTCCAGAAATAAGATGACAGAATATCATACCAGAGCCGGATTTTGCCATCTTTGTGGCCCGTTGCTATACAGTCCTCCTTTGGATGACAGGCTACACAGGTGAATACATTATTAGATCCTTTCTGATTTTTGATACTCAAAGGAAACCTTAAAATATAAAATAAAGCAGGATTATTACTCAGTTTCCGAGATTGTAAGCACATTGCTTTGTGGGTTAGTCTGACATGATGAAAATAGAATGGTTGCAGAGAAAACCATCAAAGTAAAATCCCAACCAAAGATTACCTGTAATACTTTTTCTTTTTGAAGAAAAACACACGCAGCTCGAGAGCTTTAACCGAAGCAACGTATTCACCCTAATACAATTGAAAATAAAATTCAGCTTTTTTTAAAAAAAAAGGTAACATATAAAGCAACTGCATTTTACATTCAGATGAACTACAAAATAATTTAAATTTACCTTAAAGCAATTATGCATAATTAGTTTAGAGCTGTATGATTGATATTTTCTTCACATAATTTATTCATTAAAAAGGTTAACTTGCTCATTATATATCCAAATAACTTTTGTTCAGACTTACTGTCAGTTACATGAACTGCCAGTAACACAGCTGTTTTATACAATGTAACTCTTACAGAACTTTTTTTTTTCACAGAAACTATTGTTTTGTAGGTCACCTGCAAGTTAATCTTTTATTGGATGAAACTTTATTTCTGTACAGAATCACTTGTGATTGAGCAACTCTGGAGTAAACAAATGCAACATAAATTATACTTGCACTTCCTTTACCACTTAAATTAAAATTATGTAGAGAAGTACTTTCCAATTAAATGTAGAAACACTACTCGCTGATCAATGTGACTTAGTCGTAAATTGTATTACATATTCATAATTATTTGAAGAATTTTGAGGAAGAAAGTTTTAAATAAAATTTATAGACAGGATGATTTTTTTTGAAGCTGGACAATTAAAGAGTCCTACCTCTCTGCCAAAGGCTATTGATTTTGGTGACTGACATACATCATCCAAAATGACAGTCAAGTCTTTTGCTTCAACTTCTTGGGCAGTTGACTTGGGCAGATTGATGGACACCAACTGAAAAATCTCTGGAGATCAAAACAGATTGCAAAGCAAGTGTATAATTCAGACATTAGCAACTACAATATTTAAGGGGAACCTTCCAATTTTATTTTACATGCCATAAATGCTTGCTTATAAAAACATCCCAATGACTACCAAAAATAAAAAAAGACAATTTGAAACCAATCAAAATCTAAAATCGAATATCATACTTGATCAAAGAAAAAAAATGTAGTTTAAGTTGGTAGTTAAATTAATAATAATTACATGCAGGTTAAGAGGTTCAAAGCTAAAAACAGGCTTCGTGTACATTCTAAACTTCTATAAGAAATCAGCTACAAAATAGAGGGAAAGTTTGACCAATGCATAGTGACCACGTTATTTTACAGAACAGAGCAATGAACACCAAAGCATATAAGCTACATTATATTAAGATTTAAATCAGTTTTTAGGGGCCTTATATGTTTGTACTCTCTTCTATTTTTAGCTGCACATAAAATGTAATGTTGGCAAAGGGTGACCTTTACTAAATTAGGTTTCAGAACTAATTTGCAAACTTATTTTTACCTGAAGATTCATTATTATCTTTTGGAACTATAGCAAAGATGGACTTTTCATCAGCAGCAGACGTGTATAGGGCAAGCAGTTTAAAATCCACTATAAAAGTCTATGGAGGGAATAGAAAAAGTTACCACACATTTTTACTTTAAAAAAAACCATGATTCTTTAGTCTATGTTCCAGAGTACGGCAACACTTACTTTTATTAAGATTCCATCCGTGAAGTCCCAAAGTTTAATAGTGCCATCCAATGAGGTAGAGTACAGCTGTGAACACATAACCGAAGCATCAGTAGCAATTTTAAAAGTCACTGCAGTTAATCTCCACAAAAGGTATATACTGTGTAAGTTTTGTGCTTACTTAAACTTTGTAGATTTGAACTAAATGAAGGCCATTGTTTAGGCTCACAACACTATCAGGAGGCTGGGCACTTTCCTATGTGAAAAGAAGAAAAAGAACTACAGGCCCAATAGCTGTACTGGTTCTATTTTTAGTAGGGACTTTCACTTGTTGTATGAAAGCTGGGATCACCCTGCCCTTGGAGAGCAAGAGGAGGAAAAGAAATCCCACCTTGGTTAAACACCTATTGCTGGACAGGTTGTTAACCGAGGCTAGATGCAGCAAAACTTTTGAAGCCCACATGTGAAGGGGAGGTGAAGCACAAATGATGTCTGAGCTGCATTATGAGTGCCGCTGTGCTAAAAATGCTTAAAATGTCAAATCAGAGCCCACAGGTATGATGTCTCTCCTAGAGATAATTCACTGCGTTTGAGGAATAGCACCTCAACTTTCGTTTAGGCACTTTACAACCTTCTGGACTCAACATCGATTTCAATAACTTCAGATCATAAACACTGCTCCCATTTTTTCAGACAGCGAGTGCTGGTAATGGTTCGGCTGTTGCCAGTCACAGCTACTATAGACCGATCTTTTGTTTCTTAACTTGTCCCATTACTATCCCTCTTGCCTTGCACCATCATCCCTTTTGTCAGTTAATCACTCTTGCCTTCTACCGTATCACAGACCTTCGAGTTTGTTCTTTCATCCCCTCCCCACCCCCCCCTTTCCTCGGCTCTGTACTTGCTTAAAAACTTTAACACTAACATTTTCCAGTTCTGATGAAAGGTCTTCGACCTGAAACATTAACTCTGTTTCTTTCTCCGCAGATGCTGCCTCACTTGCTGAGCTTTTCCGGCATTTTCAGTTTTATTGCATTTTTTCAAGATCTTTGTTTAAGGGAAACGGTTTATATGAGGCCAGCAATTTAAAACAATCACCTATTTGATCACCACAAATAAGTTTCAAAAAAGATCAAATTGGCTGAAGATAATCCGTTTCAAATAAACCTGTTTGATTACATCATTATCTCAATCAACTGGGAAGTGATGAGGCACATCTTTCTTAATTTACACTTCTTTATCTTATTTGAGATTGAGACCATGGACATTGCTTCACATATGGAATCCCAAATGTCATCAGATAGGGTTTGCTCCAGATCTTTATCCTAGGTTATTTTTGTTGCATTTGTATTTTTTGACCACAGGAAAATAAAACTTACATATCACCTCAAAATTTGTCTTGTGTCTTTGGTTGGGTAGAAGGTTTACTAGGGTTGTGAGTGGCTATGGAACTCTGGCCAAGTTAGGGCAGTCAGTTAGGATGTGTTTCATTTGCAGGCAGGCACAGCACCATGGCGAATATATTGAATCAGTCTTCAGGGTCATCCACAACTCAAGCGAATTAACAAAGCTCACCTGCTACTGTTTGTGATGTACTATATATACTGCACACTGTATACTATAAACGAAATATGTTTCACTGTGTTATAACCAAAGATTAAATGCAAAAAAAAATTCTTACCTGCAAATGATTTTTGGGATTCAGTTGAATACCTGTGACCAGGTTCTTATGTCCTCGCAGGACATGCACACATTCCTCCGTGGCTGTACTGTACACTTTCACAAGATCCCCTGATGCACAAAGCAAATATCTGAAAAACATTGGATTCAGTTTGCAAGTAATATTTTAAAAAGGAAGGAAAAAAAACAAGAATCTAAAATAGTGCAGAAAAGCAAGCTCCATTCAGCTCCTCTATTTTGTCCTTTTCATATCCATGTCTAGGACCCATATACACGCACACACACATACACGTGTGTCTTACCCTGAATAAGGCTACTAAACTAGTAAGGAAAATAGGCAATTACCACACACTACTAATAAAAAAGAAAATTAAAGGTCCATAATAATTATTAAAATGTTACTGTAACAAACAAATAATATGTTACACAGAATACATAAAAATGTTGTACATCGGAACAGGAGTAGGCAATTTAGCCCCTCGAGCCTGTTCCGTCATTCAATGAGATCATGGCTGATCTGTGACCTAACTCCATATATCTGCCTTAACCCATATCCCTTAATACCTTTGGTTAACAAAAATCTATCAATCACAATTAACAACTGAGCTAGAAACAACTGCCATTTGCAGAAGAGAGTTCCAAACTTTTACCACCCTTTGCCTGTAGAAGTGTTTCCTTACTTCACTCCTGAAAGTCCTGGCTCTAATTTTTAGGCTATGTCCCGTAGTCCTAGACTCCCCAACCAGCGGAAATATCTACCCTATCAGTCCCCCTTAATATCTTGATAACTTCGATCAAATCACCCCACAATCTTCTAAATTCCAGGGAATACAATCCTAGTTTGTGTAATCTCTCCTCGTAATTAACTCGGAGTACAGGTATCATTCTAGTAAAGCTACACTGCACTCCCTTCCAAGGCCAATATATCCTTCCTAAGGTGCAGTGCCCAGAACTGAACACAGTACTCCAGGTGTGGTCCAACCAGGGCTTTGTATAAGTGTAGGATAACTTCTACCCCCTTGTATTTTGTCCTCCAGATATAAAGGCCAGCATTCCATTAGCCTTTTTGATTATTTTCTGTACCTGTCCATGACATTTTAATGATGTATGTACATGGACCCCCTAAGTCTCTTTGGACATCCACTGTTTTGAGCTTTTCACCATTTAGAAAGTACTCCGATCTATCCTTTTTAGGTCCCCAGTGGATGACCTCACATTTGCCTACAATGAAATCCATTTCCCAGTTTTGCCCATTCTCTTAATCTATTAATATCTCTCTGTAATTTTATGCTTCCATCTACACTGCTGCCTACCTCTGTGTCATCGACAAACTTGGATATGTGGCTCTCCATCGTCATTTAAGTCATTAATAAAAGTGTAGTTTTGTTGTGTATTTAATAATTTGCATTTATATAGCACCTTTAATGTAGAAAATGTCATACAGCATTTGAAAGAGGGGGAAAAAATTGGTAAAAGGGATGGATGCCAAAACTTGGTGGGAGAGCTAGCAGAGGTGACTGTAGAGTGTAGAAGCATAGAGGCAGAAGGGTTGAGAGAGAAAATTCCACAGTAGGACCCAGGTGGCATCCACCAGCCACCAATAGTGTGGCGGAGAGAGAAAGGGATGCACAAAAGTGAAGAACCAAAGGGTGCAAGAGGGGATAGAAGGCTGGAAGAAGATAGGGTGAATCATAGAATGGTTACAGCATTGAAGGAGGCCATTCAGCCCATCGAGAAACCTTGGACTGATCTGAAGATGAGGAACAGGATTTTAAATTCAATCTTTGGGGGAAGTTAACATGCAGGTACAGCAAGCAATTAGGAAAGCAAATGGTATTTTGGCCTTTATTCCAAGGGGGTTAGAGTACAAGAATAAGGAAGTGTTGCTGCAATTGTACAGGGCTTTGGTGGGACCTCACCTGGACTACAGTGTATATTTTTGATCTCCTTACCTAAGGAAGGATATACTTGCCTTAGAGGCAGTGCAACGAAGGTTCACTAGATTGATTCCTGGAATGAGAGGGTTGTCCTATGAGGAGAGATTGAGTAGAATGGGCCTATAATCTGTGGAGTTTAGAAGAATGAGAGGTGATCTCATTGAAACATAAAATTCTGAAAGTGCTTGACAGGGTAGATGCTGAGAGGCTGTTTCCCATGGTTGGAGAGTCTAGAACTAGGGGGCATAGTCTCAGGATAAGGGGTCGGACATTTAGGACTGAGATGAGGAGGAGTTTCTTCACTCAGAAGGTTGCGAATCTTTGGAATTCTCTATCCAAAGGGCGGTGGATGCTCAGACGTTGAGTACATTCAAAATTGAGATTGGTAGATTTTTGGATACTAAGGGAATCAAGGGTTATGGGGATCAGGCAGGAAAGTGGAGCTGAGGTCAAAAATCAGCCATGAACTTATTGAATGGTGCAGCAGGCTCGAGGGGTTGTATTGCCCATTCCTGCTCCTATTTCTTATGTTCATATGAACTGGTAGCCAGTGTAGGGGTCAGCGAGAACAGGGGTGCTAGGTAAGCAGCGCTGAGTTCAGGCCATGATATGGGTGGCTGTGTTTTGAACAAGTTGGACTTTACAGTGGGTGGAAGGCCAGCAAGGAGGATATTGAAGACTTGAAATGAACAAACAGTGGATAAAGTCTTTGTTGGTAGAGCAGTGAGGTGTGGCTGAGGCAGGCAATATTGCAGCGATGGAAATAGGTAGTCTTACATAAGAAATGGGAGCATGAATGGGCCATACAGCCCCTCAAGAAGGGAGTGAGACAGAAAGCAGGTCACTATAGACCAGTTAGCCTAACATCTGTCATTGGGAAAATGCTAGAATCCATTATTAAGGAAATAGTAGCAGGACATTTGGAGACTCATAATACAATCAGGGAGAGTCAACGTGGTTTTATGAAGGGGAAATCATGTCAGACAAATTTATTAGAGTTCTTTGAAGTAGTAACAGGCAGGGTGCATAAAGGGGAACCAACAGATGCAGTATATTTGGATTTCCAAAAGGCATTCGATAAGGTGCCACATAAAAGATTACTTCACAAGATAAGAGCTCATGATGTTGGGGGTAATGTACTGGCACGGAGAGAGGATTGGCTAACTAACAGAAAACAAAGAGTCGGGATAAAAGGGTCATTTTCAAAATGGCAATCTGTAACTAGTGGGGTGCTGCAGGGATCAGTGCTGGGGCCTCAACTATTTACAATATATATCAATGACTTGGATGAAGGAACAGAGTGTCTTGTGGCCAAATTTGCTGATGATACAAAGATAGGTGGAAAAGCAAGTTGCGATGAGGACACAAAGGAGTCAATTTTAGGATGGCTGAGCAGGTGCGTTCGTGGCGGGGGTTTCCTAAAATTGGGGAATCCCGGAGTGGGTCCGGAGCCCGGCTTCAACCCGCCCACTTCCGGGTTCCCCAATGATGCGAATCAGTGCACGCGCAGCCCCCGCATGCAGGACTCCCACCAGCAATTAAAGCCGGCAGGATGACAGTTTAGATAGTTAAGGAGGTACTTGAGGTCGTTGACAGACCTCATTGGAAAGAGATTTTAGCAGGGATGTGATTTTGGACTCTCCTCAGTGTGTTTCCTATGCTGTGGGAAACACTCCCTGTTGTTGCAGACATATTTCAGTCAGCAGCCAATTTTGAGATGCAGAGGATTCCTTGACAGTTGGGGGGGAGTACCTCATTCATTGCAGCAGGGCACTCTGTCACCTCAGACAAAGTTTTGCCTGCCACACCGTTATCTCCACACTCAAAATTATTATATCATACCCTAAATTCTGCTGTCCAAACACATTTACCTACATTGCGGACCCCCTCACACCGTCAGGATTGTGGGGGGCGGGGGGTTCCATAGCTGCATTCATCACTCCATTGGAGGACGAGCAACAACACCAGCCTCGCCAGGCACGCTGTCCACCTCTGCCACGTGGAGCCATACAATAGTGCTGTGCAACAGGCACCTGCACAAAGTAGTCGTGCAACTACACATACACCCACTGTAGGGTGACCCAATGGGTGGCATCAAGGGTGTTCATGGAGAACCTCATGAAAGCGCCTTATTGCACATGCCAGTCAAGAATGGCTAAGATGTGGCTGTAGCGGTGACAATATGTAATGTGAGTTGATCAGAAATCAAATATAAGTAAAAACCATGACAAACCGTCAAACACCCATGTGCATCCCCTTCATGCTCACGACACGTTTGCCTTATGCTTCCTACTACACATACGTGATGCACGCCCTGTGGCTGCAGCACAGGTAGTGGCAGGTGGGGTGAGACTGACCGTGAAAGAGGTGCACGAGAGGGTGAGTATGAGACAGGGCCATGAGATTGTATGAGGATTGGGTTGAGTGGTAGTGGTGGGATGAGTACTGGGGAGGCGAGGAAGTGCAGGTAAGACGAGGATGAGGGTTTAGTGGGTGTGAGGAGTGATGTGATAGAGTAGTGTTGGCAGTGCAGGAGATGTGTGGTGCGGGCGGTGATGTGGCAGACGGAGTGTAGGGGAATGAGTAAGAGTATTCACTTCGGCTGTCCTGGTTAGGTCATTGAAGCGCCTCCTGCACTGTATGCAGGTGCGTGATATGTTGGTGGTGCTGGAGCCAGATCTTTGTGGTGGCAGAGGCAGACCACTTCCTCCTGTCCGCCGGGTGGAAGATCTCCCTCCTCCTCCTCACCCCATCCAGTAAGAGCTGGAGTGAGGCATCATTAAACATGGGAGCAGTCTTCCCCCTGGTCTGCTCCATGCTGTAATTTTGCCTATTTTCTGCAGCATCAGTCAGTGGAGGACTGTCCCTTTAAATAAGGCTCCTCCAGCTGACAGCCTGTGATGCAGGTGCGCAGTCCGCCCGCTGCGCAGCTTTCCAGCACGAAATCCGGAAGCCAAGGTAAGTGGCTTCAATTTACTTACGATCGCGTGCCAAACCCACTGATTTTATTGGCCGCGTGGGTAACCCCCTGCTGCAAACCCACCTCCCTCCTAATATTGGGCCTGAAGTGTCTGCAAAGGGATATTAACAGGTTAAGCGAATGGGCAAAAATTTGGCAGATGGAATGTGGGAAATATAATGTGGGAAAATGTGAAGTCATCCACTTTGGGAGGAAAAATAAAAAAGCAAAATATTATTTGAATGGAAAATGCTGCGGTACAGAGGGATCTGGGTGTCCTCGTACATGAAACACAAAATGTCAACATTCAGGTGCAGCAGGTAATCCGGAAGGCAAACAGAATATTGGCCTTTATTTCTAGGGGGATGGAGTATAAAAGCAGGGAAGTCATGCTATAACTGCAGGGGTGCTGGTGAGACCACACCTGGAGTACTGCATACAGTTCTGGTGCCCTTATTTAAGGAAGGACTTTCTTGCATTGGAGGCAGTTCAGAGAAGGTTCACTAGGTTGATTCCGGGTATGGAAGGGTTGTCTTATGAGGAAAGATTGAACAGGTTGGGTCTATACTCATTGGAGTTTAGAAGAATGGGAGGAGATCTTATTGAAACATACAAGATTCTGAGGGGACTCGATAGGGTAAATGCTGAGAGGATGTTACCCCTCGTGGGGGAATCTAAAACTAGGGGGCATAGTCTCAGAATAAGGGGTCGCCCATTTAAGACAGAAATGAGGAGGAATTTCTTCTCCCAGAGGGTCGTGAATCTTTGGAATTCTTTACCCCAAAAAGCTGTGGAGGCTGAGTCATTGAATACATTCAAGGCTGAGTTAGACAAATTTTTGATCAGCAAGGGAGTCAAAGGATATGGGGAAAGGGCGGGAAAGTAGAGTTGAGGTAAAAATCAGATCAGCCATGATCTCATTAAATGGCAGAGCAGACTCGAGGGGCCGAATGGCCTACTCCTGCTCCTATATCTTATGGTCTATAGGAGTAGGCCACATGGCCCCTTGAGCCTGCTCCGCCATTCAATCAGAGCATGGCTGATCTTCGACCTCAACTCCACTTTCCTGTCCGATCCCATATCCTTGATTCCTAGAGTCCAGAAACCTGTCTATCTCAGCCTTGAATATATTCAACGACTAAGCATCCACAGCCCTCTGGGATGGAGAATTTCAAAGATTCACAACCCTCTGAGTGAAGAAATTCCTCATCTCAGTCCTAAATGGCTGACCCCTTTTCCTGCAACTATGCCCTCTAGTTCTAGACTCTCCAGCCAGGGGAAACAACCTCTCAGCATCTACCCTGTCAAACCCCTCATAATCTTATATGTTTCAATGAGATCGCCTCTCATTCTTCTAAACTCCTGAGAGTATAGCCCATTCTACTCAACCTCACCTCATAGGAGAACCCTCTCATCCCAGGAATTAATCTAGTGAACCTTAGCCGCTAAGGCAAGTACATCCTTCCTTAGATAAGGAGACCAAAACTGTACACAGTATTCCAGGTGTGGTCTCACCAAAGCCCTGTACAATTATAGTAAGACTTCCTTACTTTTGTACTCCAACCCCCTTGCAATAAAGGCCAACAAACCACTTGCTTTCCTAATTGCTTGCCGTACCTGCATGCTGACTTTTTGTGTTTCTTGTACGAGGACACCCAAGTCTCTCTGAACACTAACATTTAATCGTTTCTCACCATTTAAAAAAATTCTGTTTTTCTATTCTTCCTACCAAAGTGAATAACCTCACATTTCCCCTCATTATACGCCATCTGCCACCTTCTTGCCCACTCACTTAACCTGCCTTTATCCCCTTGCAGACGCTTTGTGTCCTCCTCACAGCTTACATTCCCACCTAGCTTTGTATCGTCAGCAAACTTGGATACATTACACTCGGTCCCTTCATCTAAGCCATTAATGTAGATGGTAAATAGCTGAGGCCCAAGTACCGATCCTTGCAGCATGCCACTAGTTACAGTCTGCCAGCCTGAAAATGACCCGTTTATCTCTACTCTCTGTTTTCTGTCTGTTGACCAATCCTCTATCCATGCTAATATATTACCCCCAAACTCATAAGCCTTTATCTTGTGTAACAACCATTTATGTGGCATCTTATCAATGCCTTTTGAAAATCCAAATATACGACGTCCACTGGTTTCCCTTTATCTACCCTGCTAATTCCATCCTCAAAAAACTAATAGTTTTGGTGGTGGGATAGGAACGGGGGTTACAAGCTCAGCTTTGGTTCGAACAAGTCACAAACAAGTCTGATTCAGCCAGGATGAACTCCGTGGTAAGGAAGCACAGTTTATGGTACAGCCAAAAACAATGGCTTCCAGCTGAAATTTTACCTCATATCAGTCTTCTCAGATCTGCTTGAGATTCTTTTTTAAAAAATGATCCATGATCAGAAATGTAAAATTGCAAATTTAGAGCAGCTACACAAATGAAAGAGCCCAGTTGTGCAATTGTTTTAAAGCACTTCCACAATATAATTAAGAGTATAGGAGCACTCAGTGCAGGGTTGAACATGCAACTCTTTTGAGCAGATGGTTTGCTCTAGAAGAGTATAGCAATAATGGTGTTGTGTACTGTTATACTTTTTCTAGTATAATTTCAAAACATTTGCAAACTGTTCAACAAAATAAACTGGAAAAATCCAATAATGATAAAAAAAAATCAATTCCTGGTTTAATCAAGAACTAATCAGTCATGGAAGAAAGTGAACAAGTGTGTAGATATTTATGGGGATTTAAGAGGGGAAAATTCACAACAGGAAGCAGAGACCTACTCCCAGAGGTTTCCAAAGTTGGTCTGTAATCAGTTAGTCGGCCAAAATGATTGTTCACAGATAAAAGTGAAAATCATAAATGCACACTGATAAACAAGATTAGTTTGTAATTTAGAATTGAGGAAATCTGTCAGTAGTAAACGCCAAAGTACTAATAAGGTATAAAGAACAGGCTCCATCATGAAATGAGTGCATCCACTTACATCATCTGAAGCAACCCATCCCAACCTAGTGCAAGAGTTACAATGTACAACTGCCAGCGGCTCTCACAAGACCCGAACTCAGAGACAGAGACAGGCGGCCATTCGGCCTCTCATGCCTTTGCCAACTCTATCTCCAAATCAGAGCCATCGGCCGCACTCCTCCCGGGAGTCAGACTGAAAACAGGCCGATTCCCACAGCTCGATCCCCGAGCCGGGAGCCTGCAGACACCGCGTGGCTGGAAACATCTTCTCCCCATCTGGGTCTTCCCCTCCCCCCCCACTCGCGGAAGCGGCTCTCGGTCTGGGCCGGGGCAGCGCTCACCTGCAGTCGGCCGAGAAGACGGGCCTGCGATAGTTGATTTTGCTGCCGCCGCAGCGAACCACGCGAACACAATCGGGCTCCAATCCTTCCACCATCTTCCACTGACCTCCGACCCCCAGCCACCTGACGTCACAGAGCCAACGAGGACCACATGCGATGGCAGAAGTCGAACTGGAGCGGAGAGCGAGAGGGGCGGGGCAAAGAGCAATTGAGTGACAGAGGGGCGGGGCAAAGAGCAATTGAGTGACAGAGGGGCGGGGCAAAGAGCAATTGAGTGACAGAGGGGCGGGGCAAAGAGCAAGTGAGTGACAGAGGGGCGGGGCAAAGAGCAAGTCAGCGAAAGAGGGGCAAAGAGCAATTGTATGACAGAGGGGCGGGGCAAAGAGCAAGTGAGTGACAGAGGGGCGGGGCAAACAGCAAGTGAGTGACAGAGGGGCGGGGCAAAAAGCAAGTGAGCGAGAGAGGGGCGGGGCAAAGAGCAATTGAGTGACAGAGGGGCGGGGCAAAGAGCAAGTGAGCGAGAGAGGGGCGGGGCAAAGAGCAAGTCAGCGAAAGAGGGGCGGGGCAAAGAGCAATTGTATGACAGAGGGGCGGGGCAAAGAACAATTGTATGACAGAGGGGCGGGGCAAAGAGCAAGTGAGTGACAGAGGGGCGGGGCAAAGAGCAAGTGAGTGACAGAGGGGCGGGGCAAAGAGCAATTGTGTGACAGAGGGGCGGGGCAAAGAGCAAGTGAGTGACAGAGGGGCGGGGCAAAGAACAAGTGAGCGAAAGAGGGGCGGGGCAAAGAGCAAGTGAGTGACAGAGGGGCGGGGCAAAGAGCAATTGTGTGACAGAGGGGCGGGGCAAAGAGCAAGTGAGTGACAGAGGGGCGGGGCAAAGAGCAATTGACTGACAGGGTGGGGCATAGGGCAAGGGAGTGACAGGGTGGGGCATAGGGCAAGGGAGTGACAGGGTGGGGCATAGGGCAAGGGAGTGACAGGGTGGGGCATAGGGCAAGGGAGTGACAGGGTGGGGCATAGGGCAAGGGAGTGACAGGGTGGGGCATAGGGCAAGGGAGTGACAGGGTGGGGCATAGGGCAAGGGAGTGACAGGGTGGGGCATAGGGCAAGGGAGTGACCAAGAGTCAGGGCAGAGGGCAAGTGAGTAACAAAGCCGTGGGGCATGGAACAAGTGTGACAGAGGGGCGGGGCAGAGAGCAAATGAGTGACAGCGGGGTAGGGCAAAGAGCAAGTGAGTGACAGAACAGCATGGCATTGAGCAAATGAGCGACAAAGGGGCGGGGCATAGAGTAAATGAGTGATAGAGAGTGGTGCAGAGCAGAAACAAAGTGAGTGACAGAGAGAGGGGCAGGGCAGAGACTGTGAGTGACAGGGAGAGAGGTGTGGCAGAGACTGTGAGTGACGGAGAGAGGGGCGGGGCAGAGACTGTGAGTGACAGGGAGAGAGGTGTGGCAGAGACTGTGAGTGACGGAGGGAGGGGCAGGGCAGAGACTGTGAGTGACAGGGAGAGAGGTGTGGCAGAGACTGTGAGTGACGGAGAGAGGGGCGGGGCAGAGACTGTGAGTGACAGGGAGAGAGGTGTGGCAGAGACTGTGAGTGACGGAGAGAGGGGCAGGGCAGAGACTGTGAGTGACAGGGAGAGAGAGAGGTGTGGCAGAGACTGTGAGTGACAGGGAGAGGGGTGTGTCAGAGACTGTGAGTGACGGAGAGAGGGGCAGGGCAGGGGCTGTGAGTGACAGGGAGAGCGGTGTGGCAGAGACGGTGAGTGACGGAGAGAGGGGCAGGGCAGGGGCTGTGAGTGACAGGGAGAGAGGTGTGGCAGAGACTGTGAGTGACGGAGAGAGGGGCAGGGCAGGGGCTGTGAGTGACAGGGAGAGAGGGGCAGAGGCTGTGAGTGACAGGGAGAGGGGTGTGTCAGAGACTGTGAGTGACAGGGAGAGAGGGGCAAGGCAGAGGCTGTGAGTGAGTGTCAGTCTCCTATCCCCTTTTTACTCTAGTTTTCCAGCCTTACTAAAATGCCTGTTTATCTCTAAGCCTTCAGTTCCGAAATGTCTTTTCTCTTTGTGGATATAGACTGACCTGCTGTGTATTTCCAGAATTTAATGTGTTTTTTTCATATTTCCAGCATTTGCAGTTTTTCCTTTTTATTTTACAAGTCAGTGACAGACAGAGAAGGGGCGGGGCAGAGGATAAGTGAGTGACTGATAGAGAGACACGCAGCCAATGGTAGAGATAAGCAGAGAAGGAAGATGCAGGCAGACACATGCATACAGAGAGCAGCAAGGAGTGATACAGACAGTGGGAGCAACAGGTAATACTTTTCCAGCTGTGGCATTGGGTTGCAGATCTTGTTGTAAGAAGCAACACAGTTCTGTCACAGCCTCCCTGGAGAAGTGAACCCTCCTGCACACTACTCCACAGAAAACTGGAAGTAAGTGCCTCTGGGCCCATAGACCTTTGGTCGGGGTTAGGATGCCTGCGAGCTGCTCTCCTCTCTAGACTCTCTGCAGCTCCAACTGCAGCTCCATAAGATCCTCCCACCTGTTGCTGCTGTTGTTCCTCTTCTCTTCCTTCAGCCAAAATTATTCCCATCTTCTGTAGAAGCTTGTACCACATTGAGCTTCCTGAAGGTGTTGCAGCAACCACAAACAAAAGTAGTGATTTTAAAGCAAACAATTAGAGTGAAATGCATTAACTTGATAGATTTGCATTAATATAGCACCTTTCATGACCTCAGGATGTTCCAAAGTGTTTTACAGCGAATTAATTACTTTTGAAGTGTAATCATTATTGTAATGCAGAAAATGCAGCAGCCAATTTGCGCATAGCAAGATCCCACAAACAGCAATGTAATAATGACCAGATGATCTGTTTTTTTGTTCCATTGGTTGAGGGATAAATATTGGCCAAGGCACTGGGGAGAAATTCCCTGTTCTTCTTCGAAATAGTGCGGTTCGATCTTTTACGTTTGCCTGAGAGGGCATATCGGACTTCAGTTTAACGTTTCATCCAAAAGACGGCACTTTCGTCAGTGCAACTCTCCCTCTGAGAAGCTCCTGTTGTTGATCTTAGGTGTAGACTCTCACTTTTGGGCAAAGTTCTGCTCCACTGATTTTTTTCCATGGAAAGGTAGACAGTGAGGTGAACCAAAGACAGGAGCTTCCCAGCAAAAAAAAACGGATAAAATCCCTCATGCCGATAATTTTAGCGGAAAAAGTCAGTGCGAGTATAAAAATAGTTTTTATTGTTTTGTACCAGGGCAGACCTTTTCCCTTAATTTTCAACAGGAGGAGTTCATGTCTAATGTGGTTTAGCAGCACTCTGACATCCCATTATTCAATTACTATTTTGCCTACTAATTTTTGATTTCAATCCACCTGGGCAAGATTCCTTTTTAACTCACTGAAATTTGCCCTCCTCCAGTTAAGCATTTTCACTTGTTCTTTGTCCTTCTCCATAACTATTCTAAACTGTCCCCAAAATGGTCCCCCACTGAAAGATGCTTCACCTGCCCCACTTCATTGCCCAGAACTAGATCCAGCACTGTTTCCTTTCTGGTTGGGCTGGAAACAGAAAGTTGTCTCAACATAGAAGCATAGAAAATAGGAGCAGGAGTAGGCCATTCGGCCCTTCGAGCCTGCTCCGCCATTCAATATGATCATGGCTGATCCTCTATCTCAATATCATATTCCTGCTCTCTCCCCATACCCCTTGGTGCCTTTTGTGTCTAGAAATCTATCTAGCTCCTTCTTAAATATATTCATCAACTTGGCCTCCACAGCCTTCTGTGGTAAAGAATTCCATAAATTCACCACCCTCTGAGTGAAGAAATTTCTCCTCATCTCAGTCTGAAATGTCGTACCCCGTATACTGAGACTGTGGCCCCTCGTTTTGGACCCCCCAGCCAGGGGAAACTTCCTCCCTGCATCCAGTCTGTCTAGCCCTGTCAGAATTTTATATGTTTCGATGAGATCCCCTCTCATTCTTCTAAACTCGAGTGAATACAGGCCGAGTTGACCCAATCTCTCCTCATACGACAGTCCTGCCATCCCAGGGATCAATCTGGTGAACCTTCACTGCACTCCCTCGATGGCAAGTATACCCTTTCTTAGGTAAGGAGACCAAAACTGCACACAATACTCCAGGTGTGGTCTCACCAAGGCCCTGTATAACTGCAGTAAGACATCCTTGCTCCTGTACTCAAATCCTCTTGCAACGAAGGCCAACATACCATTTGCCTTCCTAACTGCTTGCTGCACCGACATGTTTGCTTTCAGTGACTGGTGTACAAGGACACCCAGGTCCCTTTGTACATCAACATTCCCCAATTTATCACCATTTAAATAATACTCTGCCTTTCTGTTTTTCCTTCCGAAGTGGATAAATTCACATTTATCCACATTATACTGCATCTGCCATGTATTTGCCCACTCACTCAACTTGTCTAAATCGACTTGAAGTCTCTTTGCATCCTCCTCATATTTCATGATCCCACCTGGTTTTGTGTCGTCAGCAAACCTGGAAATATTACATTTGGTTCCCCCATCCAAATCATTGATATATATTGTGAATATATAATCCCTGCGGTACCCCACTAGTCCGACAACATCCCTGCTGCAGTGCTGAAGACTTGTGCTCCAGAACTAGCCGCACCTCTAGCCAAGCTGTTCCAGTACAACTACAACATTGGCATCTACCCAACAATGTGGAAAATTGCCCAGGTATGTCCTGTCCACAAAAAGCAGGACAAATCCAATCCAGCCAATTACCGCCCCATCAGTCTACTCTCAATCATCAGCAAAGTGATGGAAAGTGTCGTCGACAGTGCTATCAAGCGGCACTTATTCACCAATAACTTGCTCACCGATGCTCAGTTTGGGTTCCGCCAGGACCACTTGGCTCCGGACCTCATTACAGCCTTGGTCCAAACATGGACAAAAGAGCTGAATTCCAGAGATGCAGAGATGAGGTGAGAGTGACTGCCCTTGACATCAAGGCAGCATTTGACAGAGTGTGGCACCAAGGAGCCCTAGTAAAATTGAAGTCAATGGGAATCAGGGGGAAAACTCTCCAATGGCTGGAGTCATACCTAGCACAAAGGAAGATGGTAGCGGTTGTTGAAGGCCAGTATTCTCAGCCCCAGGACACTGCTGCAGGAGTTCCTCAGGGCAGTGTCCGAGGCCCAATCATCTTCAGCTGCTTCATCAATGATCTTCCCTCCATCATAAGGTCAGAAATGGAGATGTTCACTGATGATTGCACAATGTTCAGTTCCATTCGTAACCCCTCAGATAATGAAGCAGTCCGTGCCCGCATGCAGCAAGACCAGGACAACATCCAGGCTTGGGCTCATAAGTGGCAAGTAACATTCGCGCCACACAAGTGCCAGGCAATGACCATCTCCAAGAAGAGAGAGTCTAACCACTTCCCCTTGACATTCAACGGCATTACCATCGCTGAATCCCCCACCATCAACATCCTGGGGGTCACCATTGACCAGAAACTTAACTGGACCAGCCACATAAATACTGTGGCTACAAGAGCAGGTCAGAGGCTGGGTATTCTGTGACTAGTGATTCACCTCCTGACTCCCCAAAGCCTTTCCACCATCTACAAGGCACAAGTCAGGAGTGTGATGGAATACTCTCCACTTGCCTGATGTTAGGCTAACTGGTCTGTAATTCCCTGTTTTTTCTCTCCTTTTTTAAATAGTGGGGTTACATTTGCCACCCTCCAATCAGTAGGAACTGTTCCAGAGTCTATAGAATTTTGGAAGATGATCCACTATTTCCAGGGCCAATTCCCTTAGTACTCTGGGATGTAGATTATCATGCCCTGGGGATTTGTTAGCCCTTAGCCCCATTAATTTCCCTAGCACTATTTTTTTTACTAATACTGATTTCCTTCAGTTCCTCTCACTAGACCCTTGGTTCCCTAACATTTCTGGGAGGTTATTTGCGTCCTCCTTTGTGAAGACAGAACCAAAGTATGTGTTTAATTGTTCTGCCATTTCTTTGCTCCCCATTATAATTTCCCCCATTTCTGACTGTAAGGGACCTACATTTGTCTTCACTACTCTTTTTCTCTTGACATATTTATAGAAGCTTTTACAGTCAGTATTTATGTTCCCTATTAGTTCACTCTCATACTCTATTTTTCCCCTCTTAATCAATCTCTTTGTCCTCCTTTGCTGAATTCTAAACTGCTCCCAATCCTCAGGCTTGCCGCTTTTTCTGGCGATTTTATATGTCTCCTCTTTGGATCTAATACTATCCCTAATTTCTTTTGTAAGCCACGGTTGAGCCACCTTCCCTGTTTTATTTTTGCACCAGACAGGAATGAATAATTGTTGTAATTCCTGCACACGTTCTTTAAATATTAGCCATTGCCTATCCACCATCATCCCTTTTAGTAAGGTTCTTCAATCTATCAAAGCCAACTCGCACCTCATACTTTCGTAATTTCCTTTATTTAGATTCAGGATCCTAGTTTCGGATTTAACTACTTCACTCTCCATCTTAATGGGGAATTCTATCATGTATGGTCGCTCTTCCTTATGGGACCCTGCACAACAAGATTGTTAATTCATCCTTTCTCATTGCACAATACCCAGTCTAGATCGCCTGTTCTCTAGTTGGTTCCTCAACGTATTGGTCTAGAAAACCATCACGGTACACACTCCAGGAATTCCTCCCCCACAGTATTATTGCTAATTTGGTTTGACCAATCTATATGTAGATTAAAGTCACCCATGATTGTAGTTGTACCCTTGTATGCGTCTGTTTAATGCCCTCCCCTACATCTCCACTACTGTTTGGGTGCCTATAGACAACCCCCACCAACATTTTCTGCCCCTTGGTGTTTCTTAGCTCCACCCATACAGATTCCACATTGTGATTTTCTGAGCCAATATCCTTCCTCACTATTGCATTGATTTCCTTCTTTAATAACAATGCTAACCCATCTCCTTTCCCTTTTTGCCTGTCCTTCCTAAATATTGAATACCCATGGATGTTCAGTTCCCATCCTTGGTCATCCTGCAGCCATGTCTCTGTAATTGCAACTATATCATAACCGTTAATATCTATCTGCGCTGTTAATTCATCTACCTTATTGCGAATGCTCCGCGCATTAAGACACAATGCCTTTAGACTTGTTTTTTTAAGATTGCTAGTCATCTTAGTATTATTTTGCACTATGGCCCTATTTGTTTTTTGCCCTTGTTTTCTCTGCCTTCCACTATTGCTTCTTCCCATTCTGTCTTTTGTTTCTATCCTTGTTTCCCCCTCCTCTGTCTCCCTGATCAGGTTGCCAACCCCCTGCCATTCTGGTTTAAACCTTCCCCAACAGCAATAGCAAACACCCCCGCAAAGCCATCGGTCCCGGTACTGCTCGGGTGTAACCCGTCCCGCTTGTACAGGTCCCATCTTCCCCAGAACCAGTCCCAATGTCTCAGGAATCTAAATCCCTCCCTCCTACACCATCCCTGCAGCCATGCATTCATCTGGTCTATTCTCCTGTTCCTATACTCACTAGCACGCGGCACTGGTGGTAATCCTGAGGTCACTACCTTTGAGGTCCTGCTTTTTAATTTATCTCCTAACTCCTTAAATTTACCTTGCAGGACCTCATCCCTTTTTTAACCTATGTCGTTGGTACCGATATGGACCACGACTACTGGCTGTTCACCCTCCCCCTCCAGAATGCCCTGCAGCCGCTCCGTGACATCCTTGACCCTAGCACCAGGGAGGCAACATACCATCCTGGAGTCACGTTTGCGGTCGCAGAAACGCCTATCTGTTCCCCTTACAATATCACTATTGCCCTGCCACTCTTATTCCTTTCCTCCTGTGCAGCAGAGCCACCTGTGGTGCCCCGAACTTGGCTCTTGCTGCTTTCCCCTGATAAGCCATCTCCCCGAACAGTATCCAAAGCGGTATATTTGAGAGGGGACTCCTACTCTACCTGCCTAGTCCTTTTACTCTGCCTGGCGGTCACCCATTTCCTTTCTGCTTGTGTAATCTTTACCTGCGGTGTGACCACCTCACTGAACGTGCTATCCACGATAGTCTCAGCATCGCGGATGCTCCACGGTGAATCCACCCGCAGCTCCAGCTCCGAAATACGGTTAGCCAGTAGCTGCAGCTGGACACATTTCCTGCACACATGGTCGCCAGGGACACTGGCAGTGTCCATGACTTCCCACATAGTACAGGAGGAGCATATCACGGGTGCGAGCTGTGCTGCCATGACTTGCCTTAGATTTACACTGCTTTCACCTCTCGGACTCTCGGACTCTCCTTTTACACTGCTTTCACCTCTTGGACTCTCCTCCCTCTCTCGGACTCTCCTGCCTCACCTGTGACGTCGCACAGTAGTTTTCCCTTGTTGCAGGTCTGCTGCTGCTTTTATCCCTGCTCTCAGTTTTCTGCTGCTCAGGTCCGCCGCTGCTCTGTGGAAAAAGTTAGGAAAAGCAAGGCAAAGCAGCACCTCCTTCCCCCACTGCACCAAACTCCCACACTCACCAAACTCTCAGCTGTTCACTCTGGAACCAGGTGAGTGCAGTCCCACCCAATTGCACGATGGTGGAGAGGTGTTGGAGGAGGATGGTGTGGTCAGCCACGTCAAAGGCTGCAGACAGGTTGAGAAGGATGAGGAGGGATAGTTTACCACAGTCACAGTCACATAGGATGTCATTTGTGACTTTGATAAGGGCCGTTACAATACTGTGGCAGGGACGGAAACCTGATTGGAGGGATTCAAACATGGAGTTGCGGGAAAGACGGGCATGGATTCGGGAGGCGACAACACGTTCATAGGAACTTAGGAACATAGGAACAGGAGTAGGCCATTTAGCCCCTCGAACCTGTTCCGCCATTCAATGAGATCAAGGCTGATCTGTGACCTAACTCCATATACCCACCTTAGCCCCTTATCCCTTAATAAATGAATTTTAAAAATCTTTGGTTAACAAAAATCTATCAATCACAGATTTAAAATTAACAATTGAGCTAGCATCAACTGCCGTTTGCGGAAGAGAGTTCCAAACTTCTACCACCCTTTGCATGTAGATGTGTTTCCTAACTTCACTCCTGAAACGTAAGGAGTCTTACAACACCAGGTTATAGTCCAACAGGTGGACTATAACCTGGTGTTGTAAGATTCCTTACATTTGTCCACCCCAGTCCATCACCGGCATCTCCACATCATCACTCCTGAAAGTCCTGGCTCTAATTTTTAGGCTATGTCCCTCAGTCCTAGACTCCCCAACCAGTGGAAATAGTTTCTCTCTATCTACCCTATCCGTTCCCTTAATATCTTGAAAACTGCAATCAAATCACCCCTTAATCTTCTAAATCCCAGGGAATACAACCTTAGTTTGTGTAATCTATTCTCATAATTTAACCCTTGGAGTCCAGGTGTCATTCTGGTAAATCTACGCTGCACTCCCACTGATCTTCTGTCATTTTATCCATTAACAGATTTGCCCAGTTTGCTGTAAACAGTTTCTGTTACATCCCATTGAAGTTGGCCTTACCTAAATTTAGAATCTTAATAGCTGTTATGGGTTTCTCCCTTTTAAACACAAAGTTGAACTTGATCATATTATGATCACTTTAGATAAATGTTCACACACCATTAGGCTGTTAACTAAATCTGGCTCATTACTCATTATTAAATCTAATATGGCCTGCTCCCTTGTTGGTTCTAGGTCACATTGTTGCAGAAAGTTGTCCTGAACAGACTCAAGAAATTCGCTACCTTTCTGACATGAGCTCATCTGCTTATCCCAATCTTTCTGAAAGTTAAAATCCCCCATTAAAACCACTCTCTGCCTTTGCTACGTGCTTGTCTAATCTCTGCATTTATACATTCTGCCACTTCACAGCTGCTATCAGGGGGCCTATACACAACTTCCACTACAGTCTTAAATCCTTTTCTATTTCTTAAATCTACCCAAAAAGTCTCCACTGCCTGCTCAACTCTCATTACATCCTTTCTTATCATTAAAGTAATTTCATCCTTAATCACTAAGGCTACTCTTCCCCTTCTACCAGTTTCCCTATTCTTTCTATAGACCTTATAACCTGGTATATTCAGTTCTCAGTCCTGATCGTCTTGCAGCCATGTCTCAATAATGGCTACCATGTCGGACCCTCTAAGTTGAATTTGCGCTGGCAAGTCATTCAATTTGTTCCTTATATTCCGTGCGTTTTTATAAAGATCGCTTATTTGGGTCACACACCCTAACCTGTTCTTCTGCTCTATTGTTTTTTTTCTCATACATTTCTTATTTCTCTCTACTGATTTAATTACTTTACATCTTTTAGTTTTCCCTTTACCTGTAGTGCCTAAAGCAAAATTTCTGAATATTACTCTACTCTTTTCCTTTTTGTTTGTTTTAGAATTATTATTTATAGTATCTTTTCTACCTGAGCCCTTTACAGAAACCTGAGCCCTTCCCATTTACGAGTACAAAGTCCTTGTGACCACACTATTTATCCTTTCCGTTAGGACCCTTCCCAGTTCAGGTGGAGCCTGTCCCAACGGTACAGTTCCTTCCTCTCCCAGTACTGGTGCCAGTGTTCCATGAAATGGAATCCCTCTTTCCCACATCACTCCTTCAGCCACATGTTCACTTCCCTAATCTGTTTATTTCTACGCTAATTTGCAAGTGGCTCGAATAATAATCCAGAGATTATGACCCTTGAGGTCCTGTTTTTTAACTTAGCTCCTAATACTCGCTTAATAGGACCTCTTGCCTACTCTTTTCTATGTTGTTGGTCCCAATATTCAAGGACGTTGGAGAGGAAAGGGAGGTTGGAGATGGGGCGGTAGTTTGCAAGGATAGAGGGGTCAACGGTGGGTTTCTTGAGGAGGGGGTTGTTGATGACAGATTTGAAGGGGAGGGGAACAATACCTGAGGAGAGGGAACTGTTAACAATGTCAGCTAACATGGGGGCCAGGAAGGGAAGTTGGGTGGTCAGCGGTTTGGTGGGAATAGGGTCAAGGGAGCAGGAGGTGAGTCTCATGGACAAGATGAACTCAGAGAGGGCATGAGGGGAGATAGGAGAGAAACCAGAAAAAGATGCAAGTTCAGGGCTAGGGCAAGGGAGAACTATAGGGGAAGTTTGGATTGGTGGGCTAGGGGAAGGGAGGGAGGCGGCAGAGACAGATAAATGGGTGGTCTCACTCTTAGTGACAAAGCAGTCCATGAGCTCCTTGCACTTGTTGTTGGAGGTGAGGGTGGAGGAGGCAGGAGAGAGGGGTTTAAGAAGACAGTTTGTAGTGAACATATTTGTAAAGAAGTAAAGTGTCATCGGTACCAATTTCTTATTCTGCTCATAACACCTACAGTTAGTTTTCAGCTGGAAGAACAAATTAGATGTATATATTTGTAGCTTAAGGGAATCAGCTTGAGCTCCTTTGTGATATTGCTCAATCATTGTGATACCATACATGGGAAATATGATTTTTATCTCCATGCAAAAGGGTTATTATATAATCAATATATTTCACAGAAACCTGGAGCTGAAAGGAAAGTATAATGGTCAGTGTTTACATCATTTGAGCTTTGCACCAAATGGATTATAACTGCAGTCAGCTTTAAAAAGTACTCAGGATCACCTGGACACTTTACAATTTTAGTGCTCAGTCTATATGAGAAAGTGAACACGTGCCAGCCTGACACTGAAAAATAATTGCTGGCAGGAAAAGTACATGTCACAGACAGCAACATAACTCCGGTCTTCTTTGCTGCGCTTTGCATCTATAGCTCATGGTTTCAGTAACATATTGTGACTATAACCTCAGATTGCTCATTACATTTATAATGCAGTTCATTAAGATCCACAGAACTGCACTTAATTTACTTCTTCCCTTTGCAATTGCGTACTGTGAAAAAATCCAGTTTACAATAGTAAACAATTCACCAAGAGTTCTGTATCCAATCATTGTTAAACAGCTAACATTTCATACTTGATCTGCAGCTGCTATCTGTGTCCATGATCATTCAAATTTGTTCAAACATCAATTTGCTTTCCAACATCAACCATTCCGTTGCCAATGTATGCAATAACTCAACGAAAGTGATAACCTGATATCCAAAGTCGCAAATGCTGAGAAATACCCACATATATTCCACCACTCTTCTCTCCACTGACTCACATCATGTTTTAAATGTAAGCATTTTGACTGGAATTGACCTTGTGGTGAATGTTACTGCCTGGTTACAACTTACAGTGTCCCAGTGCACAGCCTTGGAGTCAACATAAAGACTTGCTTTGTTCATGTATTTGGCAGGTTAGAGGGTATACTTATTTTTGGCTGTGCTTCAAAGATAGTTTAAAAGTGCATTTCCATATTTTAAATAAATGTTTGAAACCATCGTAGGTCCTTACCTGGTACATCGGTTTTGCCTTTTTTGGGGCGGAAGAAGAATTTAAACAACAAACTAAACTGAGGTTGAAGTGGGACAGAGACAAAGTTGTCATAAGTATAGACAAAAAGGAAAAGACCCCATTTTGAAAATAAAATTGCACTTTTGTCAGTGATTGCTAGGTCCAGGTTCTGTTCAATTCCTTCAGTATAGAACCATATGCTTTAGGCTTTCATCATAAGCATTGCTAGATTTTTGCTTATTTGCCAAGGACATTGTTAGGAAAGTCAGAGTGGATTACATCACTGTTAATGTCTCATTTTAAATACAGAGCCTAACAATAGTACCATGAAGATTATTTGATGTTTGCGAGAATGTAATTGTATTGGTTAAACTTCGTTTTAAATTGTGAGGTGTTAAATGATGTTTGAAAATATATGCTAGCCAGTGTCTGTTCAGTTTTTCATGTATGATAAATGTGTCTCTTGTTAGACTGGTATGTCAACTATTTCTTTCTCTAAAAATATTAACATATTTCCTTCTTTTTGTGGGATGGTTGAAACCTCTGACGTTAAAGTACAAGGAGTTGGACACATGAACATGCACAGGAGGCCTTGGACAGAGTGCAGAGGAGAGACAGGAGAAGCTAAGATTGTTTTCCTTAAAACAGAGAAGGTTAAGGGAAGATTAAAAGATGTGTTCAAAATTATGAGGAGTTTTGATCGAGTAAATAAGGAGAAACCATTTCCACTGGCGGGAGGGGTGATAACCAGAGGACACAGATTTAAGATAATTGGCAAAAGAACCTGAGATCAGATGAGGAGAATTTTTTTTACGCAGCGAGTTATGATCTGGAAAGTATTGCCTCAAAGGGTGGTGAAAGCAGATTCAATAGTAACTTTCAAAAGGGAATTGGATAAATACTTGAAAAGGAAAAATTTGCAGGGTTATGGGAAAGAACGGTGGAGTGGGACTAATTGGATGGCTCTCTCAAAAAGCCAGCACAAACACAATGGGCCGAATGGCCTCTTTCTGTGCTTGTAAGATTCTATAATTCTATGATAAAGATGATGTGGAGATGCCGGTGATGGACTGGGGTGGACAAATGTAAGGAATCTTACAACACCAGGTTATAGTCCAACAATTTTATTTTAAAATCACAAGCTTTCGGAGATTATCTCCTTCGTCAGGTGAGTGAGTGAGTGAAAGGTTCTCAAATCGCATATCTTATATTAGGCTGGGACACTATCACACCAATCAAAGGTGTCGTTGGTGTTCAGACAGGTTAGCCATGGAAAACAGATCTGAATACACAATGGGTCAGATTACAAACAATTTTACAACACCAAGTTATAGTCCAGCAATTTTATTTGAAATTCACAAGCTTTCGGAGGCTTCCTCCTTCCTCAGGTGAAGGACATTCACCTGAGGAAGGAGGAAGCCTCCGAAAGCTTGTGAATTTCAAATAAAATTGCTGGACTATAACTTGGTGTTGTAAAATTGTTTACAATTGTCAACCCCAGTCCATCACCGGCATCTCCACATCAGATTACAAAGCCAGAGAGTCTTTCGGGTCTCTTTCTCTCTCTGGCTTATGATTTTAAAATAAAATTGTTGGACTATAGCCTGGTGTTGTAAGATTCCTTACATATGATAAAGATGATTACATGAAGCTTCATATGAACATACAAAATTGATGGGCAGGGAAAGACGATGGTTGAAATATCATGATTAGACACTTACCATCCCCCCTCCCCCACCTACCCACTCGCAGCCATGTAATCTCCTGAGAGAGGCAAAAAACAGAGGAAAAAGACCAAGGCCGATAAAAGAAAAAATACTTTGGAAAATTCCTCTCCAACCCCCTCTGGTGATCGAAATCAGTACTTCATTAAATTAGTCAATTAGGCTGTCCTCATTTTATGTTTGCATTCTTTGGTTCTGATTTCTTTTTCAAGTGGAACATTGGCCTCGATTTTAAAGTTGGGGGGGGGGGGGGGGGCGATCGGAGGGAGGTGGGGAGCCCAGGACATGGGAGGCCCAAGGATTTCTTGTGAGGCTTGGAGGGAGCACTCTTGCTCTTCCTGACATACAAGAAGTTCTCACAAAATTCACTTTAAAAAAGTTACCTTGGCCTCTTCTAGCCAGTCACCCCTCCTGTCATGGTTCGGCTGTCGGGTTCCACACAGTGCGGGCCTCCCTCTGACTCCACGTCAAAATCATGTCTTTGCACCGATGACGTCATCCGGTCGCACTTTTGAATTTAAAGTAGGCTCCCGTCTGCCTGTAGCGGGATCCTCGGCCGACTTTTAAGTCATGAAGTGGAGATGCCGGTGATGGACTGGGGTGTACAAATGTAAGGAATCTTACAACACCAGGTTATAGTCCAACAGTTTTATTTGACAATCACAAGCTTTCGGAGGCTTTCTCCTTCGTCAGGTGTGTGTGGGATTCCTTGAAATTTACCGCATATATAGTCAGAGAACAATGCCTGATGATTACAGATAATCTTTCCAACTGCCCGTTATCAAGGCAATCAAAGGAATTGAATAGTGTTCAGACAGAGAGACATTAGATACAAGACTACTGAATATACAAACGGCCAGAACCAAAGATACAGAGAGAGAGAGAGAGAGAAACATCCGAAAGGAAGAGAAAGAGAGAGAAAGACCAGTTGTATTAAGAACAGATAATTTTTTTTCGCTAGTGGGGTTACGTGTAGCATGACATGAACCCAAGATCCCGGTTGAGGCCGTCCTCATGGGTGTGGAACTTGGCTATCAATTTCTGCTCGACGATTTTGCGTTGTCGTGTGTCTCGAAGGCCGCCTTGGAGAACGCTTACCCGAAGATCGGTGGCTGAATGTCCTTGACTGCTGAAGTGTTCCCCGACTGGGAGGGAACCCTCCTGTCTGGTGATTGTTGCGCGGTGTCCGTTCATCCGTTGTCGCAGCGTCTGCATGGTCTCGCCAATGTACCATGCTCCGGGGCATCCTTTCCTGCAACGTATGAGGTAGGCAACGTTGGCCGAGTCACAGGAGTATGAACCATGTACCTGGTGGGTGGTGTCCTCTCGTGTGATGGTGATATCTGTGTCGATGATCTGGCATGTCTTGCAGAGGTTACCGTGACAGGGTTGTGTGGTGTCGTGGACGCTGTTTTCCTGAAAGCTGGGTAATTTGCTGCGAACGATGGTCTGTTTGAGGTTGGGTGGCTGTTTAAAGGCGAGTAGTGGAGGCGTGGGGATGGCCTTAGCGAGGTGTTCGTCGTCATCGATGACACGTTGAAGGCTGCGGAGAACATGGCGTAGTTTCTCTGCTCCGGGGAAGTACTGGACGACAAAGGGTACTCTGTTGGTTGCGTCCCGTGTTTGTCTTCTGAGGAGGTCTATGCGATTTTTCGCTATGGCCCGTCGGATCTGTCATCGACGAGTCGAGCGTCATATCCCGTTCTTACTAGGGCGTCTTTCAGCGTCTGTAGGTGTCCATCGCGTTCCTCCTCGTCTGAGCAGATCCTGTGTATTCGCAGCGCCTGTCCATAGGGGATGGCCTCTTTGATGTGGTTAGGGTGGAAGCTGGAAAAGTGGAGTATCGTGAGGTTGTCCGTGGGCTTGCGATAGAGTGAGGTGCTGAGGTGCCCGTCTTTGATGGAGATTCGTGTGCCCAAGAAAGAAACCGATTCTGAGGGGTAGTCCATGGTGAGCTTGATGGTGGGATGGAACTTGTTGATGTTATCGTGCAGTCTCTTCAGTGATTCTTCGCCGTGGGTCCATAGGAAGAAAATGTCGTCGATGTATCTGGTGTATAGCGTTGGTTGGAGGTCCTGTGCAGTGAAGAAGTCGTGCTCGAACATGTGGATGAAAATGTTGGCGTATTGGGGTGCGAATTTGGTCCCCATGGCTGTTCCGTGTGTTTGGGTAAAGAACTGGTTATCGAAGGTGAAGACATTGTGATCCAGGATGAAGCGGATGAGTTGTAGGATGGCGTCTGGAGATTGGCTGTTGTTGGTGTTGAGTACTGAGGCTGTTGCAGCGATGCCGTCATCGTGGGGGATACTGGTGTAGAGTGCCGAGACGTCCATCGTGGTGAGAAGTGTTCCTGGTTCAACTGGTCCGTGGGTGCTGAGTTTTTGTAGGAAGTCTGTAGTGTCGCGACAGAAGCTGGGGGTTCCCTGTACGATGGGTTTCAGGATGCCCTCGATGTATCCAGAGAGGTTCTCACACAGGGTTCCGTTGCCTGATACGATAGGACGTCCGGGTGTGTTGGCTTTGTGTATCTTTGGGAGGCAGTAGAAGTCTCCCACGCGGGGAGTACGTGGGATGAGAGCACGTAGGATGCTTTGAAGGTCTGGGTCGAAGGTCTTGATCAGTTTGTTGAGCTGGTGGGTGTGTTCTTTGGTCGGATCTGCGGGTCACGGTCTGTAGTGTTTCTGGTTGTCCAGTTGTCGGTATGCTTCTTTGCAATAGTCCGCCGTTCTATTCTGTATGACAATGGCTCCTCCTTTGTCCGCTGGTTTGATGACGATGTTGCGGTTGGTCTTGAGAGCGTCGATGGCATTGCGTTGTGCTCGGGTGACATTCTGGACTGTCTTGTGAGTGCGGCTGATGAATCTGGCATTGACGCATCTCCTGACAGCTTGAGCATACATGTCAAGCTTAGGGCAGCGACCCTCCGGAGGAGTCCAGTTTGACGCTTTCTTCTTCGGTTGCTGTACCGTGGATCCCTCTGTCTGCTGTTCTGGATCGTTGATTATCTCATTGGGTTCGCTGCTGAAATCTTGGGATTTGTGGAAGAATTCCCGGAGCCTCATTCTCCTGATGAATTCCTCTGTGTCCGCCGCGAGACCGATGGAGTCCATTTTGGTGGTGGGGCAGAAATTGAGCCCTCGGCTGAGAACTTCGATTTCGTCTGGTTGAAGGGTGTGGTCGGACAAATTGACGATAGACTTCCCTGTGGTTGCAACCGTGGTACCGGGGGAGGCTTGGTTGATGCTGGTGGTGATGCCGAGTTTCTCAAGCTTCCTGCTCTTGGTTTTCATGTAGGCAGCGTAGTTCCGTTGCCTCGTCTGTTTGGCGGTGTTTCGTAGCTGGTCTGTTGTGTCCTGAGTACAGGTTGAGAGTATGGACTCTATCTTGGTTTCGAGGTTGCGGCGTCTGCTGTAGAGTTGGTGTACGAGATGGTTGCGGAGTGTGCGAGAGGTACGACGGCAGAGTCTCTCAGCGTAATCTGAGTTGTATGTCGACTTGAGTGGGTTCGTGATCTGTAGTCCTTTCGGGATCTTGTCTGCTTTCTTGCAGCTCTGTAAAAACTTGATGTCTGTGTCGATATGCATGATCTTGATGGAATGGCGCAGGGCGGGAATGGAGCGACCTCAGGCCAGTAAGTCAACTTGGCCTAATCTTAAACCCTCCCTCGCACCATTCTTGCTGGGCAAGGGGGAATTAAAATTGAGGCCATTGTGTTTGTCATTCCACATTTTTTGCTCCTTTTTGCCCTGCTATTCTTTTCTCTGTTTCATAGCTCCCCTTTTGTTGCTCTATCTTTTATGTCATTTTCTGATGGTGCTTCCAGTTAATACATAACTCTCTGAAAGTGTGAGGCAGGTAGATAAAGCAGTAATGATAAAGTTGTACAAGGCGTTGGTAAGAGTACTGTGCAGTTTTTGGGCACCCCATTATATAAAGAACATTAAAGCCATGGGGAGCATACAGCATAGGTTCACCAGGATGATGCCAGGAATCGGAAACTGGAGATAAGAGGAGAGGTTTGAGATACTGGGAGTATTGCTACTGGAGCAGACAAGGCTAAAAGATTGGATAAAGGTTTTTAAAATTATGAAAGGTTTTGATAAAATGAATACAGAAAAGGTTATTTCCTCCAGTGGGAGAGTCAATCACAAGGGGTCATCAATTTAAAATTGTCATTAAGAGGGAACTTAGGAAAAATTTCTTCAGACAGAGGATTGTTGAAACATTGAATGCTTTGGCAGCAGAGTGGTTGAGGCAGACCATTGCATCCTTTAAGGGAAAATTGGATAAATATTTGAAGTAAAGGAAGATACAAGGTTATGGGAAGACAGCAGGGCAGTGAGATTAGTTCTGCTTGCTCTACCAAAGAGCTGCGATGGGGTGAATGGCCTCCTTCTGTGTTGTCTGCTTCTGTGGTCCTACTCGTTACTCTTCACATTGGGTCAGGTGGCCACTGAGGTCTACATTAATGCATATTTATACAAGAAGGTATCTGCCATTGCTGCATTTTTAAATGGGGCTCTGGACCCTCCTTATATGCAGGAATAGCATTTCTTATTGATGCTCAGACCCTTGGTAGCGATGGGATCCTTAGTGCTTCTCCAGGACTCCGTAGACTGTTCTCCACAAATAGCTATTCAATGCAGTACACTGTTCAGATTGTTCAATGCAGTACATTTTCATGATATTGCTGCTGTTAGTTTCTGCATTAAGCCTTTCAAAGTGCACAGCCCTGACATGCTCGCTTAATTGTTAAGTTTGCATCTATTGGACTTGATTAAAGTTACAGTTGCAGCATGGATATAAAATTGGCTAGGGACAGAAAGCAAAGAGTAGAGATGAACAGTTGTTTTTCTGACTGAATGGAAGTATACAGTGGTGCTTCCCAGGGTTCGGTATTAGGACCACTGCTCTTTTTGATATATATTAATGACCTGGACTGGGTATGGAGGGTATAATTTCAAAGTTTGCAAATGACATGAAAATCGGAAATGTAGTAAACAATGTGGAGGATAGTAATAGACTTCAGGAGGACATAGACAGACTGGTGAAATGGGCAGATAAATGATAGATTAAATTTAACACAGAGAAGTGTGAAGTATGTAGGGGGTGGTGGTGTGTGTCAGCTTCGCCTCTGACTTCTGAGCAGTTCGAATCGCTCCCACTCCCTGGGTTCTAGACCTTGGACTTATCTGGGGGTTGTGACAAAGTGCAGCAGACAACTGGGTTTGGTGCAAGAAACTTTGATCTTTATTCAAGAGAGAAAATACAACACAACAATCGTAACACTAATAAAATGGGGAACACTTCGGTACACACGAGGGAAATTACAGTAGAAAGATACCTCACCCCTCCCAATCCCACTAAGTTGGACTCTAAAGGGCCAGAGATAATGCTCACCAAATGAATCCTTGACAGTAATTCACCCAGAGGTAAGTCAGGAATAGATTGTAGAGTGGAAACTTTGCAGATCTTCGGTTTTCTCCCGAGTTGGTTTTCTTTGGTCGCGGTGGCCCAATATTACCCAGTTGATTGGTGGTAATATTCAGTTGGTTGTTTCGTAAGGCCCTTGTTGCCGTGAGGTGTCTGATGGTTACTGGGGCTGTTGCTCTGGTTTCTTCTTGTGTGTCGGCCTGCTTCTAGAGCTGCTGACCTTCCCTGTCGAACCGCTCTCCTGTTGCCCCCTTGCCTTGTTGTTCGCTGGAAGCTGTTCTTCAAGAGACAGGCAGAATAAGACAAGCAGCACACCAGAGCCAGCAAGCCAGAGAGAGAGAGAGAGGTTTCGAGTTTCCACTTCTATATCCCTCTCTTACAATGGTCTTCGTCACTTTTAAAAAAAAACACTTCATGTCTGTTTAAACAGTTCTTACAAAGTCCTTAAGAATCTTTGATGGCTTTTTGATGGTCCCTCATCATGTTGCAATTGCTTCTCCCGATGGGTCATTGTTAATTCCGATTTTTAGAGCTTGTCACACAAGGCTTCCTTTTGTATCCAATGTCCTAGGTGTTGATCGGTTTTGCTTTAAAACAAAGACATGGCCCCACCATGTCTGGAGCAGTTGCCTCTTTCAATGGCAGTGAGTGTTGACCACCTGCTGTAGGTTTTGCATTAAAACAGAGACATGTCTGAAGCAGTAATTCTCCCACATTCCACTGTGTGTTGTTGATTCGTCTGGCGACCTCTCACCTATCCTTCCATCTTAGGATTTTAGACAATGGCCAAAGTTTTTCCATACTCAGGGAAAAGGTGAATTCCCAGAATTCTTACAGTCGCCCCTATGAGGAAGCGAGTCCCTTAAAGGACGTGGATTCCTCGAGAAGTACTTTTCCCTGGTTGATGCTTCCTGGTGCGGCGCATGTGTGAGTCACCCTGAAATGGTTAGAAAAGAGTCCAAAGTACTTTTCTTTAGGGTTTTTCTCCGAGTTTTGGGGGATCTGTGAATTTTGAGAATCTAACAAGTGATACATTTTGGTAGGAAGAATGAGGAAAGACAATATAAACTAAATAGTACAATTTTAAAGGGGGTGCAGGAATAGAGAGACCTGGGGGTGCACATACACAAATCTTTGAAGGTGGACAGGATAAGTTGAGAAGGCTGTTAAAAAAGCATATTAATATTGGGCTTTATTAATAGATGCATAGAGTACAAAAGCAAGGAAGTTATGCTGAACCTTTATAAAACACTGGTTAGGCCTCAGCTGGAGTACTATGTTCAATTCTGGGCACTACACTTTAGGAAGGATGCCAACACCTTAGAAAGGGTGCAGAAGAGATTTAGTAGAATGGCACCAGGGATGAGGAACTTCAGTTATGTGGAGAGACTGGTTGTTCTCCTTAGAACAGAGAACGTTAAAGGGAAATTTGATAGAGGTGTTCAAATTCATGAATGGTTTTGACAGAGTAAATAAAGTGAAACTGTTTCCAGTGGCAGAAGGGTCGGTAACCAGCGGACACAGATTTAAGGTGATTGGCAAAAGAACCAGACGTGACATGAGGAAACATTTTTTTACACAGTGAGTTGTAATGATCTGGAATGCACTGCCTGAAAGGGTGGTGGAAGCAGATTTAATAGTAACTTTCAAAAGGGAATTGGATAAATACTTGAAGGGAAAAAAATTACAGGGCTGTGGAGAAAGAGTAGGGGAATGGAACGAATTGGATAGCTCTATCAAAGAGCCAGCACAGGCACGATGGGCCGAATGGTCTCTCGTGCTGTACCAACTACCTCCTATGATTTCTAGCTGTCAGCCTGTCTGTTCTGTGTTGGTATCTGACCTGTTTTAGTATGGAGACTTGATTCTCAACTTCTGGAATCAGATGATATGCTGGTTTAGACAATTTGCATTGTCTGGGCAAAGTCCATCATTTCAAGATATATGGTTGTAACCTTGTTCAGCCCATCTCTGTTGGAATTAAATATAGATTTGCCAGCATTTACTCAATTGTTTTTCTCTTTTCAACTGACAAAGTTCATCATGGCTTGGGCAGATGTTTGATCTGGGCAATGGAATTCAGATTGTCTCTCTGTTTTTCCCCTCTTATACTTTTGTGAACTGGAGTGTTTAATTGCTGTATTGCCTTTTTGCATTTACTTACGGATATGTTTATTTTTGATTTGAATGCTCAAATAATTATGAATGGATGGATTTAAATGACTGATGCTAACAGACTGTGTGAAAAAGAAAACTGGGGGTAAAAAACCAAGTGGCCCAAGGCCGGCCCAAAATTGGGCGTTGGGCCTCATTAACATTTTACGTGTGAACTGCCGGCACCTGTCACACTTCCACAGACAGCTCGCGCATTTGAACAGCACGAGCGTTCGGCCACTTTCCTCGCTGGCAGCAGCCCGAAGCTAAGTCCCGGGAGGGGGGTTGGAGGGGCAATGGGAAAGGGGGAGATTGCGATGACCGTGGAGTCGGAGGAGCACTCTTACTCCTTTTGTCTTCACAGGAAGGTTTTTAAAAAGAATTTGTTTAAAAAAACGTAACTATTTATGGCGGCCTGATCAGGGTCGTTTCATGAATGGGAGGGGGCGGGGGAATCCAGGGTAGCAGAGCTCCAGACTTTCCTTGTGTGACCCGAAGGAGTTTTACTGAGCGGTGCACCCACCGACATCATATATTAATGAAGCTCCCACCTGAGTCGGGCGGGTGCCTTGGGCACCTAAAAAAAGGCCCAATTAAGGTGGCGGCAGGTGGAAATTCAGTGGGAACTTGGTAGTAAGGTCTGTGCACAACCATTTTAACTTCATGCCCGTCCATTTGCGCTGGTGGGGTGCGTTAAAATTCCCCCTTATTTATCTGTGGGATGATTACACTGCTGTAATATGCTAGAAGGAATACTAGAGGGCAGTAGTGGCACAGAAACCATTCCGAGTTAAATTTATCCCTAACATTTCAATCTTGGTATGAAGACAGCATGAAAAATGTCTACTCTGGAAACACTTGGTTAAGTAGGTGGGTTCAGCTGCATGACTCCCAAAATGCCTCTACTGCAAGAAATATGCCAGCAGAATGTCAATCCTGTTCAGTACACAAGATTTTGTGACTGTAACTGCAGGAAGAAATTCAGTCACATCATCTAAATCTATAATGTAATGTATTTATGACTATTTTTGGCTATTCTTACAGTATCAGCCATATTCTGAGCTCCTTTTAATACAGATGTTTTGGTATTTGATAAAATGAAGTCAATTTGTTTGAGACCTTTATTTGTAAACTGAAGCATGCTGTACATTAAATACAATATCTGTAAGAGAGCATACCCTACCTTTATATGCTGGCATAGTCACATATTTAGATACTGCATTTCTTTTGCCATCATAATTAAAATCTTTGCGATTCTTATGCAGGTTTAAAAAAACAGTTTTAGACAATCTTACAAGGGAATATAAAAAAATCAATAAGATGCAATAATATTCTTCAATAGCAAATAGTAGAATAACAAGTAACATTTCTTTACATTGAATTTTATTTATAAAAATAGTTTTTCTGTATTGTCTTCTCAAAGGTGAACAGTCAGTGACACCCAAACTGTAATCTGTTTTATTAAACATGAACTAACGCGACACGTTGAAGCAAAGGCATAAAACTGCACAAATAAGTAAATTGTTACATCATTTGATAAATGTTTTCCTTATTTGGTTTGGAGCCTTTCTTTTTGCAGATATATTGCCACTGATACAGAACAGCTGTGGTTAGTACAACTTCATATAAATTGATGTTTGCTTTTTTACTGAGAAAGTACACTGGAATACTCCAAGATTTACTCACAGTTAGAAATGAATTCTCATGGGTTGCTCCACCGAGTCCAAGTGGTTAGAATGAAGCTATGACAGCAATGATTTGTTTTTCTTTCAGAGCAATGTAATACCCGTCACAGTTAAATAAACTGTGTCTCATTAACATGTTGAGAATTTTCCATCCAAATGATGATGTAGGATTCTCTCTGAGGCTCACTGTGTAGTCTGGCAAGTTATAGATTATGCTTTATCCCTTTTAGTCAAACCATGCTTTAGATTTGTGTTCTTTAGATTTGTGGTTGGGATCAGATCAGCCATGATCTTATTGAATGGCGGAGCAGGCTCGAGGGGCCGATTGGCCTACTCCTGCTCCTATTTCTTATGTTCTTATGTAAAGCTCAACCAAAGAATTTTACACATTAATGTGGCTATTGTTGGTCAAATATTCTGCTCTCTCTTTCTTCAGCTAAAACCTGGAATGTTTACAGGCTGCCCAAAAGAGGTGAAACCATATAATTTTGAATTTTTTATTACACATGTCTTTTGCCATCTTGACGGGCTGAATGGCCTCCTTCTGTGCTGTAACCATTCTATGATTCTAATGCATGTTGATTCTGTTAATGACACACTGGAGATATAAGCACTGATGAGGAGATGCATGGAGCAAGTGCTCCCCAGTGATAATTTTGAGGATGCAGTGCATCTCCAACCTAAGACCTATCATCACGTTGTAGATCAGTCACCTTTGGGCTCGTCGCCTCCTGTGCTGCACAGTGCTGAATCCAGACTCCTAACTTGCACTACATGACTTCAAGAGGAGAGTGTTGATTGACTTGACTTTGTTTGCAACTTCACGTACAGCCACTGGGAGATGGGACAGTAAGGAATGCTCAGTCAGCATGTGGCAGTTGTAAGTACCCACGCTGTGCTGGGGTGGCTGATGCGTCACATGGGTGGTGAGGGGCGGGGCTGCTCTTGCTCCCCCATTTTATATGGCTGTGAGGGAAGGGTTGAGTGAGGGGAAGGCCAGAAGATTTTGCAGCTTTTTCCTGGATGGAAAAACAATCAATTTTTTGTAACTAAAGTAAAGAACAAATGACATCACCAATTGGGTGTCTAACCTATCCTTTTGGCAGTGGAAGGCTCATGGTGGAAAAATGCGGAACTGCAAAAAAAAATGTTTGTGCACACCACACCCAGAAACCCTCAGCAATGGACCCTAATTATTAAAAAAATTGCCCATTTTTTCATTTGCAAAGTTATTTAGACTGAACAGTTACAGCATAGCATGAATGCATGCAACTCTCCTGAGTTGATTAATGCCCTCAAACTAGAATGGTTTAGTTTTAAAGGAAGAAAAAATGTTACAACAGTTCATATAGCCACAATGGGGGGAATTTTAAAACCCCACGATGGGCTGGAGAGGGTTGTGGGGTGGGGTAAAAGTCAAAAATCGGGTAACCCGCCCCCACTCCCTGCGTACGTGCCTGCTGCCATTTTAATGGTGGCAGATTGCGAGCCATGTCTGAGTCCCGCTCTCAAGAGGCGGGACACCTCATTATAATATTTAAATCAGACTCTCACAGTGCAATTGGGAGCCTGATTTAAATTTAATACTGGCCGGCCAGTTTTCCCAGGGCTCAGGAAACCCGTTATCAAAATGGAGATGGGAGAAGCCAGATCAAGCATTAAGCTGCTTGCGGGCCAGGAGGAGCAGGATTGCTCCGCCCAGCCCCTCAAGCAAATATTCTGTCACGATCGGCCAAACCCCCACCTCCAAACCCACGATCCTGAGCTTGTCCCCCCTCCCTTCCGATTGCCAATCTGATCTCCCCCCCCCCCCACCACATCTGCCCCGCGATCCCTCCCGGTCGCTGCTCCCTCCTGATTGTCGGTCCGACCCCCACCAACCCCCAGATCTTTCCCGGTTGCTGCGGCATTCTACCGCTGGCTTTCCCGCCCAGCAGCCATCCAGTCAATCTGGCCGGTTGCCAGGCGGGAAACAGAGTAAAAAAATGATAGTGAGGTCCTGCTGTTAAATTCCTCGCCACCTCCCCGTAAATATCAGAGCCAATGTTTCTATTACACACTTTCACATTCAGTTTTATAGAGTCAAACCTTTCTCAGTACATAAGTCAGTATTACATTGCAATTACCTTAGATATAATAACAAATAATGCTTTTTAGCTTTATCTAAACCTCACACAGCCAATAACACAAGCTACCCCTCCCCTAGTAAGACTGAATTAAACATAACCCAAGATACCTCGAAAAATTTTGCTTGATCCCAGTCTGACACACATGCAACATTGCATCATGATAATCTCTTTCATGCACTGGTTGCAATAGTAACACTATACTTCCTTCACGCCTCACAGAGGATTGAATGCTGTTGGCATGTTTTCCAGGTTCAAGTGAGATTCGAGCAGGAGCATCTATTATGAGACAAAGCTCTATCTGTCTGTCCAGGTGACCATACGATCCCTGTGTGTTTCTGCTGTAATATTCAAAATATTAAATATTCCAACGTTGACAATAAGGATCTCTGTATTCTTGGTTAAAACTTTGAATTGACATCAATTTGAACAAATGGCTGTGTCAATGAAAAACTGGTTAGATGGTGACCCCAGATAAAAGTATGGAACTTCTAGTTATAGAAATAGTCAATTAAATCGTCAGAGCTTTCATAGTCAAAAAGAAAACCACAAAATCAAAGGACTCAGCTGTTTCCTCTCACTACAAAAACGTTCTGCAAAATTCTACTAAATTCAATGAATTATAGGTAATTTAATGGATTATATTCTTAATTTCTGTTGCCCAACCATGTATTAATTTCAGCCATGCGACTGCAAGACAGAGAAGGACCCTATTAAACTAAGGTTGCTATCTACAGAAATAGTGAGTGAGTCATTGAGAGACACTTCTCCATTACTGTAGCAATCCGTGGAAACAAAGTATTTAATGTAGCATAAAGTTAAACATTTCATGTAATACAGGTTAATCTCCCACAATGTTGCTTGTGGACAAAAATAAAGATTGTTTCTCTTGCTGTAACTGTCTCTGTTCCTGCTCCCTAATTATTTCTGTTCATCTTCTTTGTGTCTTTCTGTTTATCTTGCAGTCTTTCTGTACATGGCTCAATTTTCTTCTTGTTGTCTTTTTACCTCTCTGCTTACGGTTTCTTTTTCTCACTTTCTATCTTGCTTTTTCTGTAAGTCTGACTCCTTCTGCATGTTTTTCACTTTGTATCTTTTATTACCATTTGAAAAGCTAGGGAGCACAACAAAGCAAGAACTAAAATGGACCAAGTTGGATGTGAGGATCTGGACAGGGCGAAAAGATGCAGGGGAAGGTGCTGCAATACACATGGATGTTTTTCTCTGTAATTAATAAAGTCATGGCAACACGCAGCCTTGAAACGTGATTTATGAGAAAATTGTTTTGTCAGTGGGTGCTAATTACAGAAAACAAAAGACACTGGGGTAAATTTTAACAGGGAGCTGGGAAGAGAGTAGGGTAGGGGAGGGAATTTCTGGATGGGAAACCCGGAAGTATGAGTTTCCTGGACGTCCTTACGATTTTGACGTAAGGACGTCTTTCACTATTTTCAGTAGGTTTCCCATCCGACAGCCAGTCAGATTGACAGGCTGCCTGTCAGTCAGATGGAAGAGCAGCCAAGGAGCAGATGCCAGCAGGTAAGTCTTAGATTGGGGGGTGGGGGGGGTGGGTCGGTCATGGGGGGTGTTCGGTCATTTGGGGGAGCAGTCATGGGAGGTCATCAGGGGGTGGTTGGTCATTGGGGGCTCAGTCATGGGGGGGTCGGAGTTTGTGGGGAGGTCGGAGGTCGTGTGGGACCAGCGATCGTGGGGGCCGGAGATCGTGGGGGGGTTGTCGGAGGTCGTGGGGAGGGGGTTGGAGATTGTGGGGAGGGTACGGAGATGGAGGGGGGGTTTGGAGATCGTGGGGGTGGGGGTCGAGCATGGGGAGGGGTTGGCCGATCGCATGTGTGGGATCATGGCAGGTAGGCTTGTTGGGCCTGGAGGAAACAATCCTGCTCCTCCTGGCCTGCAAGCAGTGTAATAAAGGCGCTTACCTGTTGATCCGGCCCTTCTCACCTCCTCTTACATGGTGAGAATCAGAAGGCTCAGGAATCCCGGACCCCAGGAGTTAAAAATAAAAAACCTATTAAAATGGAGACTCACAGCCTCCTTAAAAGATTTTGATGACCTGCCCTCCTTCTGAGAGTGGGCTAGTCGTCTGCCCCTCGAACCGCCTCCATTAAAACCGGAATTGGGCAGAGTGGAGGTGGGTTGAGGTTGGGTTTGACAATTTTTTACAATTTTTACCTTCCCACCGCCTTCAACCCACCTTTTTATGGGGTTAAAATTAACCCCATCGTCCCACTTTTCATTGAAAGAGAAATTCATCTCGGAGCTCGCTGTGTCCAAATTGGCTTCTGCGTTTTCTACATTACAACAGTGATTACATTTCAAAACTACTGTACTTCATTGGCTGTAAAGTGCTTTGGGAATCTTGAGGAAAGGCGATATTTAAATGCAAGTCTTTCTTCCTTTAATTGGTGTTTTGTTGAATATTTTCCAGTAAAAGGGGGGAGTTATTCAATGCTAGATTTATGTAGGCACTATTCTCTAGATTGAGAGTAAACCTGCTAGACAAAGCAATTAGCAACTGTGAAAAAGGCTTCAGCACAACCATGGTGGTCTTTTGTTTGCTTTCCAGCTGCACCTCATGGGGGTAAATTTTAACCCCCAGGAACGGGTGAGTTGGAGTCAGTTGGGCAGTGAAAATAGTCAGTTTTCGGAGCAGGACCACATCCAACGCAACTACTTCCGGGTTTGACCCAGATGCATTTGGATGCGCGTGCGCTTCTGACACCCGGAAGTCTGGATGGCTTTATATGTAAAGGGCCAATTTAGGTATTTAAAGCACTTAATCCGATTAACTTTTTGTGTATTGAGTTACACATACCATTTTAACTTCTCCTGAACTCTGAAACATGCCTTGGAAACGGAGGAGAGTTGCAGCCGACCCTCATTTGGACCTTTAAACCAATGATTGAATAAAAGGTGAGTTTTTGCAGCCGAGCAATCGGCTCTCTCAGACAAATCTTTTGGCTCGGAGTTCGTGTTTAGACGGAGATTTCTTTGTTCACACTCAGAATTCTTATGTTTGCACATATTTACCTACATTTTGGATTCCCTCAAACTGACAACATCAGGATGGTGGGTGCAATGGATTTATTCAACAGAACACCTGACGAGGAGGCACATCACCATTCGCGGCAGGCAGGCGTGCAGTTCTGGGTGTTGCAGATGCACAAGACTAAGATGCGCCACAAGGACCTGGGAGAAAAGCGGAGACGGGACCAAAGGAGGGGCCGACGTCGCAGGAGGCACTAACCTCATGAGAGGGTCTACAGGCAGCGGCTGAGCTTCCTGGATCTCTCTGAGGAGCAGTGCCTACACAGGCTCAAATTGAGTCGCCAGGTAACCGCAGACATCTGCAGGCTCCTTCATGCAGAGCTGTTCCCACCCTCAATTTCTTTGCCTCTGGATCCCTCCAGGGCGCCACCTGTGTCACTCCAAGGTCTCTTAGTCCTCTGCACATAAGTGTTTACAACAGGTGATGGATGGCTTGTTTGTCAGGGCATCCGGCTACAACAACTTCCCCTGTGATGACATTAGCCAGACTGAGAGGCAAGTGGGTTTCAGCTCTCTGGCTGGCTTCTTACGAGTGCAGGGCGCAATTGATTGCATACACGTGGCAATCTGAGGACCTGAACCATGAGTCAGGACTGGTCATCAGTCAAAAAGGATATCTCTCCATCAATGCGCAGCTGGTTTGCAACCACCGGAGGAGGTTTCTGCAGATGTGTGCCAGATGCACTGGCAGCTGCCATTTGCACGAGTCCAACGCGAGTCCACGCACAAGACAGACTTAAGGGCTGGCTCCTTGGAGACAAGGGATATCCCCTTCAGACGTGACTCATGACACTTGTGAGAAATCCCACCAATGAGGCAGAGTAGCGGTACAACGACAGTCACATTATCACCAGGCCTGTCATTGAACATACCATTGGAATGCTGAAGATGTGCTTCAGGTGCCTGGATCGATCTGGGGGAGCCCTTCAGTACTCACCAGTGAGGGTGTACAGAATGATAGTCATATGTTGCGTCCTGCACAACATCGCTCAGCAGAGATGGTTACAGGTGGAACAGCTCGAATGCTCTCATAAAGCATCCTCTTCTGCCGGCAACATTGAAGAAGACGATGAGGATGAGGATAAAGATGAAGAAGAAAAGGAGGAGGCTGATGAGGAACAGGACAAAGATGGGGAACCCATCGCCAGAGCAGCGGCACACATGGCTGCTCGTGATGCCAGAAAGTCACTCATATCTAACAAGTTCTCATAAGGAGATCTGCAAACTTGAAGATAGTGAACGACTCAGACCCGCCTGGAACAACCACCAGCACCAACACCAGTCCCCCTCCCCTCCGCTTGCACAAAACAGTCCTTCAAACACGCATATACTTATTGTAAATGTGCCCACTGGGTGGCATCAAGTCTTGCCATTCATGTGAAGCACATGAAAGGGCGCATGAAAAGGGACTCAAGAATGGACAAGATGTGGCAGTGGAGGTGACAATTATAACATTAAATGTGCATGTTAGAAAAAACAAATATAAATGAAAAACATGACATTGCGTCAGACACCCTTGTGCATACCCTCGGTGATTACAAAACATTAGCCTTCCCCTTCCTACCACTTCTACTTGGTGCATCCCATGTGGTTTCAGCAAAGGCGGTGGCAGGTTTCTCAGGTCCCTGCCCTGACTGCTGAGGTGCTCTCGGTCTACGCCTTCTGGGTTTTCAAGCCCGTGAGGGCCCCGTCAAAGACTGCTCCATCTGTACCTGTGCAGGGACAGATACGGCCATCTAGAGATGAGGCGGCATTGCGGGTACTGGTTGAGGCGGGGGCAACAGGTTAGATGTGGGAGTGCTTTGAGTGGAGTCCCCACTTCTATGTCCCCTTTTGCCATCATCCCTCTCCTGGATCAGGACCACATCGCTCCTACCACTCTGCTGGACAACAGCTTGGAGCACATCTATGATGCGTTGTAAGGTTGCGGCTAAAGTATCTGTCTGCCTGTTTAAGGTGGCAGACATGTTGGCATCCTAAATCTGCACGGCTGTTGTCATGGCCTGAATGGACTCATCTGTGAGCCGAGCTTGAAGCTCAATAAGAACATAAGAACACAAGAAAGATGAGCAGGAATAGGCCATACAGCCCCTCAAGTCTGCTCCGCCATTCAATAAGATCATGGCTGATCTTTTATCTCAACTCCACTTTCCCGCCCTATCCTCATATCACTTGATTCCCTTAGTGTCCAAAAATCTATTGATTTCAGTTTTAAATATACTCACAGCCCTCTGGGGTAGAGAATTCTAAAGATTCACAACCCTCTGAGTGAAGAAATTTTTCCTCATCTTGGTCCTAAATGGTTGACCCCTTATCTTGAGACTATGACCCCTAGTTCTAGACTCTTCAGCCAGGGGAAACTGCCTCTCACTATGTACCCTGTCAAGCTCTCTAAGAATCTTAGGCGTTTCAATGAGATCACCTCTCATTCTTCTAAACTTCAGAGAATATAGGCCCATTCTACTTAATCTCTCCTCACAGGACAACCCTCTCATCCCAGGAATCAATCTAGTGAACCTTTGTTGCACTCCCTCTAAAGCAAGTATATCTTCCCTTAGGTAAGGAGACCAAACTGTACACAATACTCCAGGTGTGGTCTCACCAGAGGCCTATATAATTGCAGCTAGACCTTCTTACTCTGATACTTCAACCCCCTTGCAATAAAGGCTAACATATTGTTTGCCTTCCTAATTGCTTGCTGTACCTGCATGTTAGCTTTCTCTTATTCTTGTACAAGGACACTCAAATCCCTCTGACTACCAACATTTCTTAGTCTCTCACCTTTTAAAAAATATTCTGCTTTTCTATTCTTCCAACCAAAGTGGATAATTTCACACTTCCCCACATTATACTCCACGTGCCACCTTCTCGTCCACTCACCTAACCTGCCTATATCCCTTTGCAGTCTCTTTGCGTCCTCCTCACTGCTTACTTTCCCACCTAGCTTTGTATCATCAGCAAACCTGGATAATTGCACTCGGTCCCCTCATCTAAGTCATTGATATAGATTGTAAACCGCTGAGGCCCAAGCACTGATCCTTGTGGCACCCCACTAGTTACAGCCTGCCAACCCAAAAATGACCCGTTTATTCCTACTCTCTGTTTTCTGTCCATTAACCAATCCTCAATCCAGGCTAATATATTACCCCCAATCCCAAGAGCCCTAATCATGTGTAACAACCTCTTGTGTGGCACCTTATCGAATGCCTTTTGAAAGTCCAAATGTGCTACATCCACTGGTTCCCCCTTATCTACCCTGTTAGTTACACCCTCAAAAAACTCTAATAGGTTTGTCCAACACGATTTCCCTTTCATAAAACCATGTTGACTCTGCCTAATCATATTATGATTTTCTAAGTGCCCTGTTACTATGTCCTTAATAATAGATTCTAGCATTTTCCCTACAGCTGATGTCAGGCTAACTGACCTATAGTTCCCTGTTTTCTCTCTCCCTCCTTTCTTGAATAGCGGGGTTACATTTTCTACCTTCCAATCCACGGCGACCGTTCTAGAACCTAGGGAATTCAGGAAGATCAAAACCAATGCATCCACTATCTCTGCAGCCACCTCTTTTAAAACCCTAGGGTGTAGGGGATTTGTTATCATTTAATCCCATTAATTTCTACATTATTTTTTCTTTACTAACCTTAATTGTTTTAAATTCCTCACTCTCATTAGACCCTTGGTTCCCCACTATTTCTGGTATGTTTTTTGTGTCTTCTGCTGTGAAGACAGATACAAAATATTTGTTTAACATCTCTGCCATTTCCTTATTCCCCATTATAATTTCTCCTGTCTCTGCCTCTAAGGGATCCACGTTTGCTTTCGCTAATCTCTTCCTTTTTACATACTTGTAGAAGCTCTTACAATCTGTTTTATATTTCTTGCTAGTTTACTCTTATTTCAATTTTCTCCCTCTTTATCAATTTCTTGGTCATCCTTTGCTGATTTCTAAAACCCTACCAATCTTTAGCCTTACTACTCTTTTTGCTAACATTATAAGCCTCTTGTTTTAATCTAATATTATCCTTAACATCTCTAGTTAGCCACGTTTGGATCATTTATCCTACGGAGTTTTTATTCCTCAAAGGAATGTTTATTCGTTGAGAATTATGAATTATTTCTTTAAATGTTTGCCATTGCTTATCTACCATCATACTTTTAATCTAATTTCCCAATCTACCTTCGCCAACTTGCCCCTCATACCTACGAAATAGACTTTGTTTAAATTTAAGATCCTAGTTTCAGACTTAACTACATCCCTTGCAAACTCAATATGAAATTCGATCATATTATGATCACTCTCCCCATATGATCCTTAACTATAAGATTACTAATTAACCCTCTCTCATTCCACAATACTAGATCTAAAATAACGTGTTCTCTAGTTGGTTCCTCAACATATTGTTCTAGAAAACAGTCTCGAATGCATTCCATGTACTCGTCCTCCAAACTACCTTTGCCAATTAGATTTGTCCAGTCTGTATGAAGATTAAAGTGTCCCACGATTATTGTATTATCCTTGTTACATGCTCCACTAATTTCCTGATTTACACTCTGTCCAACACTATACTACAATGGAGGTTGCCATTCTCTCCATTGCAGACTTTCCCACACTTACCTGTGACACCATTCCACTAATGCTGGAGATGGACTCCTCCATCTTCTCCGCTATTGTGGAGAGTGCGCATGGCACATTTTCCCAGTACCTTGCAAAGGTGCAACTGTACCTCTGTATTCTCATTCTCAACGGAGGCCCCCGGGGTTCAGCATCTGTGTTCAGCTAAGTAGAGCTTGGAGAGGTGTGCGCTGCCCAACGCGGACTCTGCACAGCTGCCGCTACCACCAGTGTCTGTTCGTGTTCACTTGTGAGTGGTCAATCACCAGGTGACAACCCAACTATCTGGCGAACAGGACCCACCGAAATGCGAGTATCTGCGCTGGTGAATGGTTGGATATGATGTGACAGTGCGTCCTCAGAGGAATGGAGCTCCTCTGAGGAATCGCCCTCTTCCATGGTGCATGCCTCTTCATCAATCCTTGAAGGCCCTGGAAAAGAACATAAAGCAATATTAACAATCATCACAGAAGTTAGTTTGCAATGAGCATGCTGAGGTTTGCAATAGGTCAATCGTTGATAACATCAATTCATGGTGTGTGTGAAGGATGTTAAAGTTCTGTCACCAGCCGTTTGCGGGTTGCCAGTCTTACCATCTCTGACGGCCAGGCATTCAACTGTGTGGCTGAGCTCCAACGCCTGCTTCTCTGCCTCTGTCAGGGGCACTATTTGTGGTGGCCCCATTCGAGTCATACTCCTCTTCCATGCGTCTCCTACAAGTGGAGAAAGAACAGACATGTGAGTGAGTGAAGATGACATGTTCACCTGATGGATGCATTGCTTTGGGTGAGGATAACAAAGAAACAGATGCATCAGAGGGTGAGTATCAGACAGATTCATCACATTGCATCAGGACTGGAGTGAGTGGGAGTGGTGGGTTCACAAATGGGGAGGTGAGGAAGTGCTCAGGAAGTGAAGGTAAGTTGATAATGAGACTTAAGTGGGTGTGAGGAGTGATGTGATGGAGTACGCTTGGCAGGACAGAGTGAGAGGGCCGGGGGTTGGGGGGGGGGGTGCGGGTAACGTACACACAGAATGTAGATGAATCAGTAACTGTACTCACTTTTTCTGGACCTGGTTAGGTCATTAAAGTTCTTCCTGCACTGCACCCATGACCTTGCCACCATGCTCCTGTTGCTCAGCTCCTCTGCCACCTCAAGCCAGGCCTTCTTGGTGACAGAGGCGGGGCGCTTCCTCCAATCAGCCGGGCACAGTGTGTCCCTCCTGCTCCTCACATCAGCCAGTCAAGCGAAGAGTCATTTAAGCTGGGTGCTGCCATACTCTTTTGATGCTTCATCTCACCACATTTCTCCATTCTCCCTCAAAATACATGAAGATTTATGGATCAACGGCCCTTTAAATACTCCAGTTCACAGCATGTCATTCGGGTGCGCAGTACGTCCACTGCGCAGATTGGAGACGCAAAACCCGGAAGTTATATTAAGGGCCTTCAATTGAGTCGCGATCGCTTGAAACGACGCATGGAAAATTTTTCCGGGTTTCCCACGTGACTATTCATCCCCCATTGAGTTCTCGCCACCGTGTTAAAATTATGCTCATGTTATCAACTGAAGCCGCAGACCAGATGCTAGACCGGGTGTGTCCAATCTTTCGCCATCATGGGCCACATTGCTGCATATCATAGAGTCTCGGGGGCCACATGTAGGGGTAGATTTTCCGTAGGGATTCCCCGATCTCCTGCTGTAAACTCTGGTGAAGTGGCTGTCTACACTATTTCTCCAGGGTTTCCACCAACCTTCCGCTGAAGATATGGCAGGAGATCGGGAGAACCTCCACGCAAAAATTACGGGCAGTAAAGTTTAAACCTGTGATTCTATTAACTTCATTCCAAATATTTCTGAGGTGGGGGGGGTCAAGGTGAATAAAACTCCCTAGAACGCCTGGAAAGGATCTTTTTTCCCTGTGTTGTCCTACAATTATTTTAAATGTCTGAAGCTTTTTAATGCTCATTCGACATTGTACATCAGTCTGATTGTTAATTCAAAAAACAGAATGAGAGTGGACTAGAAAAATGTTGCTATTTTTCTAACATTTTAGGGTGCTTGTTTAAACAGTGTTCAAACTGTGGAGGAAGTCAAGCTGTTTCTGTCCTAGACTAAACCCGCTTCTCTGGGCAGGACTTTAACTGTGAAAAGCGGATGGGTTGGAGGTGGGGAGGGCATTGAAAATTGCAACAATTTCAGTCTCGCCCCCACCCACTCCCAACCCCCCCATTTCCAGTTTTCACTTTGGCGGGACGAGGGGCGGGCTCAGGAGGCGGGTTGGTCACTAAAACCTTTCAAGGAGGTTTCGCGATTTTAGCTCCTGGGGGCCGGGATTCCCGGGCCTTCTCCTTCACGCTATGTGAGAGGAGGCAAGAAGGCCCAAAATTGCAGGTAGGTGCCTTTATAGCACAGCTTGTGGGATCGGAGGAGCTGGAGTGCTTCCCCCAGGCTCAACAAGCCTACCTGCAGCGACCCCGTCCCCACCCATGATCGCGGACCCCCCGCAATGATCGCAGGCACTCGCGATGACCCCGATCCTGACCCCACCTCGCTCAGTGACTGACCCCACCCACCCCCCGGTGACTGCCCACTGATGCCCCATGCCCATCCATGCCCCCGGTGCCCCATGCCCACCCATGCCACCATGACCACCGATGCCCTCCCCCCCCATCTATACAATCTAAAACTTACCTGGAGACTTATCTTTTCACATCCTTTTTCTTGCTCTGCTCCCGTCCGACTGAGACCAGCCTGTCAATCAGGCTGGCCTGTCGGATGGCAAACTGACAAAAAAAAACGTCCTTATGTCAAAATTGTTTCCCGTCCGCGATTCGACTCCCCACACCATTGGCCCCTTCCCGGCTCAGGGTTCAAATCCTGGCTTCTAACTTTGTTCTCTGATGTAGTGTGAAATCCTATTAAAAAAGAGTCAAACTGCAATGTTGGGAAACATTGATAAGTATGTGCAAAGATAGGGAAAATTTTATAGCTCCAGCCTTGCCTCCTTCGTGTTAGTATATTTAGCCTTACTGAATTTCCTGCTTTTTAAGATGGCTACAAACAGCATGAGACCTTCCATTATCTCTGTGAAAATATCCATCCAATATACTGGAAATTGCATGTTTTGTTGTCTCCCCTGTTCTTTCAAATGATATCCTCTCCTGTGTTACTCCCAATCCATTCACCATTCTCTGCTAATGCTGTTCGGAAGCCGACAGCAAGAGGAGTATGACATGCTCTGTAATTTTCTTTTCTTCACTCTGGAGGAAGCAGCTTACTTCCACTCAGTGATCTATCCCAATGGTGCAGTTGAGATCAAGAACTCACCGTTATATCATGCCCTGTCCTGTCCTGTCACCTTGTGATCCAATGTGTGGTACACTATATTGCTACATCAGAAGACTACTCTGTAGACTGTTTAAAATGCCTAAGAAAGCATCCTCGCAAAGAGGTGATACCAGCATTGAAAATATTGGCAGGGACAAAAGTTGATTGTTTTCATCCTTGTGGGATGAATCCAGAGTAGGATTTCCAAATCTGTTCCTTCCAGGGGTCGCCTTTGACCACTCCTTCTCTGCCTGTCAGATGTAAATGGCGGTGGGGGGAAGGGGCCTGGAACCCCTTTGGATTTCCGTGCCATCCACCTGTGTCACCATTGCTTCCTATAGCTGCCATGGCGAAGGTGGCAGTAAGCCTTGAGAAACAGCGGTAATGGCTCTGAGGGAGGGAGAAGGTCTATGGAGGGAGAAGGTCTTGCAACAACCTCCTCTCCCTCCATTCTGCCCACAACACAGGGCCCAATCTCGGCCGAGGCCTTCATTGAGACGTCTCCTGGCTCTTCTGGTGCTGCAGCAGCTTTTCTGCTACACCACCACCAGATTCAATGCCCGTTACACTGGAGGGCTGTCCCTTGATGACAGAAATCCTGCTAGGAGACTGCTGTGCATACACAATGAACCCTTGACCAGGAAAATGGGTTGGGGTTGGGGCAGTTACGGGAAGTGGAGGCAGAAGTCTTGCCCCACAAGAAATCTGCCTCAAAGAAGAGAAATCCCCCCATCCAACCTGCAATCAAATTTATTGAAGTATAATTAGATTACATTATATTTAGCCTAGATTTTAACCCCTGGCAGGAATTGTGCTGGCAGAGGCTGAGGCAGATGGCAAACCATCTGAAAAGAAAAAAGAAAGGCTTGTATTTACATAGTGCCTTTCACAACCTCAGAACGTCCCAAAATGCTTTACAGCCAATGAAATACTGTTGTAATGTAGGAAACATGGCAGCCAACTTGCACACAGCAAGCTCCCGTGAACAACAATGTGATAATGACCAGATAATCTGTTTTAGTGGTGTTGGTTGAGGGATAAATGTTGGCCAGGACACCGGAGAGGGCAGACAGGGCCTTGGTTTTAACGCCTCATTCGAAAGACGGCACCTCTGATAATGCAGCACTCCCTCAGTACTGCACTCTGACCCTCCACAGTGTGAGGCCTGGGAGATTTTAACTCCCTGTTGAAACCCATTAAAGTCAATGGAAATAAAAATCAGAATAGATGTAAAACGACTCGCTGTCACCCGTTTCACACTAGCACACAAAGTCAAGATCTACTCCAGGGAGTCAAGACGAAGTGTAATCTTAAGATCCAGCGGGGTTAGAGGCAAGGGGATAATTGGAGCAGGGTGCACAGAAATAATTCAGTCCCTATTTTAAAGTTACACATTTTGCCTTTATTTTGTGCAGAACTTAGATTTTATATGATAATTTATAGTTAAATAGCATTGACCCCCCATCCCTTGACCTCGGCAGTGTGAGGCTTGAGTGATTTTAATTCCCAGGCCTCATCAGCATGCCACTGGTCAGCTTCCCTCCCAAAACAGCTGGGAAGCTGCAGCTGACCAGTGGGCGGGAGCAGACATTTGAGAAGCAGGAAACTGCTGGCTGGCGCGAAAGGGAGGCTTGCTAACAGGAAGGTAAATTGTGAGAAGAGGGTTTTGGGAGGGTCTCGGGGGAGGGAAGGGGAGAGGGGAGTTCGAGGCAGGGGAAGTACTCCTGCTCCTCCTGGCCACACCAGAAGAGAAAAGAGACTTACCTTAAATGACATCTTCTAGTCCCGGATCCTCTTCCCACGGCTTCCCCACACAGGCCATTAGTTAAAATTGCAGATCAGCATCTTTAAAGAAGGACCCCACCATCTTCAGGCGAGTGCCTTTGCCGACTGCTCAGAAGAGCAGGTTAAAATGGAAGATGCCGGGAACTGTGTGGGATGTCGGTGGGTGAGTCATTGGCCTGATTTTAATTGCCCACCTGCCTGATTTAAGCTGGGCGGGTAGGGTTAAAATCACCACCATTGTATAAAACAACTGGGATGAGTAATGTGCTAAAGGGGTTTTTTTTACATTTAAAAAAAATATTTTACTATGTGATCTGCTCCTCTAATCATAAACATCAGTCTGCACTTCTGTAGCTGGAAAAGATCATTGTGTGCGAGTGAACAAGGACATTTTCAGTCCAGTATCTGTATTTTGAACTGTAGCAACAAGCAGCTATTTTCACCAAGGTCTGTTTCTGCAGCCAGTATTTGTACAATCCTTGCAGTGTTATCTCTGCTCCTAGATTTATCTATACTGAAGTATTTTCTGATATAATTGTGGTAAATTCCTGTCCCCAGGCTTTTTCGTTTTGGACCAGCCTTCCAGATACTGAAGGGTCCAGCTGACCCAGCCCTTCTCTCATGTGTGAAGTATTCAGTTAGCGATCACTGTTTCTCTAATGGGCTTATTGGTAAGTCTACAAAGAAATGTCATGACTATATATATACATATATATATATATTATATATATATACATATATATACACATATATATGAGCCTGCTTTTGGAAGGCTTTACTTTTATTTATTTTGATTGCCTCAAGCACGGGGAGACTTTGTGATTTGTTCCTACAAAATGCAGATCTTTTACTGAGCCTTGCATTTTTTTTTTAAGGAACTGGTTCATAAATGTCATTCAGTGAAATCGGGATATTTCCTGAGTGCCCCTGTAGCGCTGTATTACCGTCGCCCCAACCCCCTTTCTCTGTGAGAATCTTGTGCCCTTTCCAGTGAGCCAGTCCACCTCAGAAGCCATTGCAGCATTGGTGTAACATGGAACATTTATGGATTCAGATGATATCTGCCCTAGCCTGGTGGTCTCTAACAAAATACAACTGTAGTTCCTGCTGTAGAGAGATCGACCCTCATAGTCATGTACTTATATAGATAAATCTTTACGCAGTCATCTAGAATCATAGAATCATAAAAGATTTATGGCACAGAAGGAGACCATTCAGCCCATCATGTCCGCACCATCCAAAAATGATCCACCCAGCCTAATCCCACTTTCCAGCACTTGGTCCGTAGCCTTGTAGATTACGGCACTTTAGGTGCACATCCAGGTACTTTTTAAATGAGTTGAGGGTTTCTGCCTCTACCACCCTTTCAGGCAGTGAGTTCCAGACCCCCACCACCCTCTGGGTGAAAAAATTCTCCTCAGCTCCCCTCTAATTCTTCTACCAATCACTTTAAATCTACGCCCCCTGGTTATTGACCTCTCTGCTAAGGGAAATAGGTCCTTCCTCTCCATTCTATCTAGGCCCCTCATAATTTTATACACCTCAATTAAATCACCCCTCAGCCTTCTCTGCTCCAAAGAAAACAACCCCAGATTATCCAATCTTTCCTCATAGCTAAAATTCTCCAGTCCTGGCAACATCATCGTAAATCTCCTCTGTACCCTCTATAGTGCAATTACCTCCTTCCTGTAATGTGGTGACCAGAACTGTACGCAGTACTCAAGCTGTGGCCTAACTATTGTTTTATACGATTCTAGCATAACCTCCCTGCTTTTATATTCTATACCTCGGCTAATAAAGGAAAGTATCCCGTATGCCTTCTTAACCACCTTATCTACCTATCCTGCTACCTTCAGGGATCTGTGGACATGCACTCCAAGGTCCCTCTGTTCCTCTACACCTTTCAGTATCCTCCTATTTATTGTGTATTCCCTTGCCTTGTTTGCCCTCCACAAATGCATAACCTCACACTTTTCTCGATTGAATTCCATTTTCCACTTTTCTGCCCACCTGACCAGTCCATTGATATCTTCCTCCTACAGCTTTCCTCCTTATTATCAACTATGTGGCCAATTTTGGTATCATCTGCAAACTTCTTAATCGTACCCCCTACATTTAAATCCAGATCATTAATATATACCACAAAAGGCAAGGGTCCTAGTACTAAGCCCTGCGGAACCCCACGGGAAACAGCCTTCCAGTCACAAAAACACCCGTCGACCATTACCCTTTGCTTCCTGCCACTGAGCCAATTTTGGATCCAACTTGTCACTTTCCCTTGGATCCCACGGGCTTGTACTTTTTTGACCTGTCTGTCATGTGGGACCTTGTCAAAAGCCTTTCTAAAATCCATGTAGATTACATCAAACGGACTACCCTCATCGACCCTCCTTGTTACCTCCTCAAAAAATTCTATCAAGTTAGTCAGACACGACCCTCCCTTAACAAATCCATGCTGACTGTCCTTGATTAATCCATGCCTTTCTAGGTGATGGTTTATCCTGTCCCTCAGAATTTATTCCAATAATTTGCCCACCACCAAGGTTAGACTGACCGGCCTGTAATTACTCGGTCTATTCCTCTCTCTCCTTTTTAAACAACGGAAACATCTGAGAAGCTATATCCACAAGGAGACTACGGGTGCCCTTTAAACTGTAGCAAGTGATCGGAGACTGATAGCTGGAATTCGGGTTCCATCCAGGCAGAAGCCTGTTTCTATTACTTGGTTCCTACCTGGCTGGAACGTTAATTGTCCTGTTTAAGTGAGCACATTCCTGCATACATTAATATGAGGAGCACTTTCCCAACAGATAGAAATGTTAAAATCTTAAAGAAATTGCTTCACTTCGATGCTAAGCTTGCATTGTACATGGACTCTAAATGGCGCATTTAAAGTTGCAATTCTCAGTCTGAGATCAGTGGCTGCTGTTTGGGTTTCACCAGGCAATAGCTTCTTTACGCTGCTGGCTCCTGACTTGCTAAAACTTTAATTTTGCTGTGCAGGAGAGAGCTCTATAAGACAGAATTCCCAGTCCAGCAATTAGGAGCTTTGCACAGACACTGGTTAGGCTACAAATGCAGACTGTATCTAGAGACAGAGCCTGACGACACCAGATCAAAGAGGAGTGAGACTCTCCGGAAGAAGGAGACTCACTCTGCTTCGCTTCAGAGTCAGTTCGGGCCTTGACACCTGATTTACACTCCACAGCCTGGAGTTTCAGTATGATTTCTACCCAGGTAACAGCTTAATCTGGGCGGAAGCAAATCAAATACTGCAAAAGATTGTGGAATTTTCAGCGTAAGTGAGTGTCGCCCATAACTACAGTATGCCCAAGTATCCACGATCTTTTACGCTAGTTCAACAGACCCTTCGCCCGAACCAGTCCCCACCCACAAAACTGGCCACACTCCCAGGTCGGAAAGGTGAGTTTCCGCTGATTGCGCTCATTCAGGGGGCTTCATCACATTGTGCCCAGATCCTCAGGCGCACAGGCACCCGTGGTCACATGAATCCAGTGTTAATCACCTGACCAGCAGTGATCAGCAGTCAACTGAAGCCACAGGTCTGCCCTGCCGCTACAGAAATCATCAATTATTTAAAGAGAGAGAAAAGTGTCGCTTACCTTGTGGTCTCCAGCCTCACTCAGAAGGGGATCCTTCTCCCCCTTCCCTTTTATACTACCCCGCCTAGAACCTAGAGGCCCCATTGGCCCTGTTCCAGTCACAAATTGACAACGTTTGATTATGCTGCTTGATTGCGCTGATTCATGGGAGATTTTAGGTTCTGGCTTATGCTAATGAGTTTGCACAGAAACTTGGGCATAACTTCACCATGGAAAAACCAGCGCAGTGTCGGGCGCATTCTGGGCACAATTTAGCATTTGCAACCCTAGCAGTAATTCCAGGCCGACAAATTTAGCATTGGTGCAAAGTTGAAACCACTTAAATGCATTGTTAATCTCTGGAAGATTTAAAAAGTCTGCAGAAGGTCCAATAGACCCTCTGGGCAGTTTTACACTCCATTTGACAATGTACTGGAGTTACACTGCACACAGCATGAAACTAAAGGAGCTACACCCTTTTATTATGGGCAGAAAATATCTCCTCGTGAACCTTCTTCTTTACATCTGATTGGTAGATTGAGAGCCAAACACAGTAACCATTTTTATTTAAACTAATTTTAATTTAAAGCCCTAAATTTTGCATGGTGCTTTTAGCTTCAGTATTTAAAAAGTGCTTATTTCACTCCATTTTTTAATATTTTGTTTTAATAATTGCATTTTAGAGGTCAGACTCTGATTCCAGATTTACACTATAACTTTATCACAGAACACACTTTGCACTGATAAAGTTAACATATAAACGCATCCTAACCTTTCATAAATGTTAATGTGCACAGCTGAACCAGCCTTCGATACCTTAAGTGAGCGTTTACAGTACTGAGGGAGTGCTGTCTGAGGTGCTGTCTTTCAGATGAGACGTTAAGCCGAGGCCCCATCTGCTCTCTCAGGTGGACATAAAAGATCCCATGGCACTATTTCGAAGAAGAGCAGGGGAGTTCTCCCTGGTGACCTGGCCAACACCTACACCTCAACCAACATCACTAAAACAAATTATCTGGTCATTATCTCATTTCTGTTTGTGGGGCTTTACTGTGCGCAAATTGGCTGCCACGTTTCCTACATTACAATAGTGATTACACTTCAAAAAGTACTTCATTAGTTGTAAAGTGCTTTGGGATATCTTGAGGTCATGAAAGGCGCTATATAAATGCAAGTCTTTCTTTCTTTAATTGGTGTTTGTTGAATATGGAAATGCCACATATATATGTTCTGGTTCACTCCTCTATTTCAAGTGCACTTCTTTAGCTCAAAATCTACTTAAATCATAACAGTACATATTTTGCTTGAAACTCTGTTTAGTTTCCACACAGCACACAAGGCCTCAACATTTAAATCTATTGGCAGAGATAGTAGAGGAATGTTTGCTTGTTAGCAATGAGCACAGATGCTGAGAGGAAGTAAGATGTATGACTGTGCAGTTTCAGAAATGCTGCTTTTATATTCACTTTACTGAGCAGATGGAACAGCAAATTAAACTTTCTTAGTTCTGGAATTATGAAGCGAAAAAGATCTGGTTTGCACCCACATATTCTGATCGAACAATTTTAAGAAGTACTTGCATGAACCAGAACTGAATAATGCCAGGGAGGCTTTGACATTGTTTAAAAGAGATGTAAATTTGAAGGCCGATGGAAACAAAGATTCTGTTTTGTCTGTTCATGTAATCAAGTTCATTGCTCTAAGTAGAAGCAGCTGTAAATAGAGTCACAGATATCTGACAGTTAATGGCTACAGTGGTACAATTTTATTGCTTAAATGCACAATCTTAACAATGGTCTATTGTAACTCGCTTATTATACACAGGGTATTTTATAACCCAAATGTTCAATTCATTTAGGGTAAGAAGAACTGTTATTGTCTTATCAACATTTTAAAGCCTATACATCTGGTTATTAGTTAAAGCAGTGGGGAATATACTGCCAAAGAATGTCTTCAAGAAATCTGCAATAATGGAGTCAAAGCCGTTAGTTCCTTTATGTGAATGTGATCTCAAATCAAGGGTAATTGGTGCGACCAATAATACCCACCATTGGTACAAACACAGACCAGAAACAGAATAGCTACTCATCGTATAATATTTTTGCATATGTTAATAATGAATAGTGGGGCACGTAGTGAGAGAACAGCATACTTTTTATTCATATGCTTCAAATCATCCAATTAGGCCTTGAATTGGGACAGTAATAGTTTGTTCACTCTGGGCATAAGGAATGAATAATCAGAGTACACAACACCATACTGTTTATACTTCATGTTTGAATGTTTCTCAATGAAACAATCATGCACAAATCTGTCAAGACCACGATGCTCTGCTGACAAGTGTTGCTTCGTTACATTTGGTACGTAAGTTTTAGTATCCAAGAATTTATCAATGAGACAATCAAAAACTTGTTTCCAGAATGCTTTAAATAATAGAAGCTTCAAAAGGGTCTCTGTTTGCTGTGTATGCACTTCTTTTGTAAAGTCATAGATTATTTAGAATGTCTTTTCAGATTTATGGCAATATGATAATGAAATATCAATTAATCTGGGCAATCAACTTCAGACATGTCCAGATAGAAAGAGTCCATCATGAATGGTTTCAATACATTTCTGTGACTACAGAGAGTGTTCTTCATTAAGATTTGCTTTATGATTCATAGCTTTACCATTCCCTGTGGATAGCAATGAGACCATTCAAAAATCTTGCTACTTTCATAATTTTAAAAGAGTGTGCATAGAAGTAGAACTGAATATTGCCCGGGAGGCTTTGACATTGTTTAAAAGAGACATAAATTTGAAGGTCGATGGAAACAAAGATTTTATTTTGTCTGTTCATATAAGTAAGTTCAGTGCTCTGAGTACAAGCAGCTGTAAACAGACCCATAGATATCTGACAGTTAATAGTTATGCTGGTACAGTCCCTGGAGGCTGTGATGAAAATATATTGGGCAGTCTCCATTGTTTAAGGTGAAATATGTTTGTACATATGAGTTTCCATATCTTTTACAGAAGATATTTTAAACCTATTTATTGCATGAACAACATAAATTTTTAGAATCTTTTCATTGGGTAAATCTGTGTGAAAATCTCACAGGAAAAAAGGCCTTAGGCTCATGGATATATCAACAAAATAGATGAAGCATAAAAATTGTCTTGTTCATTTGCTCTATTTGTACAAATTAAAATGGTTCCTCAAGATTCAGCTGGAGTATTGGGTCCAATTCTGGGCACCATACTTTAGGAAGGATGTCTAGGCCTTGGAGACGATACAGAGGAGATTTACTAGAATGGTACCAGGTATGAGGAACTTCAGTTACATGGAGAGACGGAGAAGCTGGGATTGTTCTCCTTAGAGCAGACAAGGTTGAGGGGAGATTCAATAGAGGCATTCAAAATCATGAAGGGTTTTGATAGAGTAAATAAGGAGAAACTGATTCCAGTGAAGGGTCAGTAACCAGAGGACACAGATTTAAGGTGATTGGCAAAAGATCCAGAGATGAGATAAGGAGACAGTTTTTTATGCAGCGATCTGTAATGATCTAGAATGCACTGCCTGAAAGGGTGGTGGAAGCAGATTCAGTAGTAACTTTCAAAAGGGAATTGGATAAATACTTGAAGGGGAGAAAATCACAGGGCCATGGGGAAAGAGCAGGGGAGTGGGACTTATTGGATAGCTCTTTCAAAGAGCCGGCACAGGAACGATGGGCTGTATGTCCTCCTTCTGTGCTATAAGAATCTATGATTCTGTGATCCTAAGATACATCGCAGTCCTCTGCATCAAGCCTTGGCTACCCACTTGAGCTTGTTTTGCAGTTAGAAGTTTCATTTTCAAACAACTGGTCCACTTCATTGGGTTAGTTTTTGGGTAACTTTTGTAAAAGCTCTCCCCTTTAATTACAGTATGCTTTCATTAATAGATAGTCATTGAAGTGGAATATATGGCTTGGTTACGGTGGTCACAAGGAGATATTGTACAAAGTGGGTTGTAATTTGTCTTCCTTTATGCAGGCTGTTTCATGTTGTGAGCTGTAATGTTGAATCCAGATGTGCACAACACTTATCACGTGTGTCAGTAATCCAACCTAATGGTTTTATTGGCTATAATGGAGAATTTCATTAGTTATGCCTTTAAAATCATGAATTATGAATTGTACTGGTTGGTAGTTATGGCTATTGGGGAATAAAAAAAGTTCTACTTACTCTTTTCTGCAAGATCAAGGATATATTTGGGGTAAAACTAATAAATAGTTTGTTCCTTGTGTCTGTATAAATTGGAGCACCTGCAATTAGCCTGTACGGAATACAACCAACAGAGAACATTAAGGAACTGAAAACTCTAAACTGTAATCTTTTTCAGCTATCATATTATCTCTCTCTCTCTCTCTCTCTCTATATATATATATATATATATATAGTTCATTGTAGGCAATCAGCAAGATCACCCTTTCCTTTTCAATAGTAATGTCCAGATTATTGCATATCATCAGGCTTCCTGTGAGCATTGATTTATGCAACATACAAAACCTTAGCAAAAAATTCTTTATCTGTACTTTAAATAATGTAGTTTTAAAAATTAATTCACAAAATGATGGCAGGTTATTTTGTAGCATTGTCCACTATTTTACCATGAAATCTTTCTCAGTTACCATTGGATGCAGCAACAATCAGGCTTTAAAATCCACTCACCGTTTGCACAGACTTCTTACTTGTCATTAATGTGTCACAAACCTGCATGGACCACATTCTATTATCACTTTGGCCATTTCCCTTCATCTTTAATGATTACTGCTTAATCATTTACAATGGTGGAAAGACAGCTCCAGATTGAGTTGTCTGTTTTATTCTGCAATGAACTTACGGAACCTACCAACTAATCACAATCTGCCTGTAGTCTCCAAAAGAACATGTTGTGGATCGTAGTGAATGTAGCTGTCATGTACTGGCAATAATTACTCAACCATTGTACTGTGGGAAGTCCAAAAGTGCGCATTAAACTGGTTCCTTGTCTTATTGCAGACACTGGTGCCAAAAGTTAAGGTAGATAAGAGCGTGGGCATTTTGTTACATTTTGATGAAATATCTATTTGTCAATTTGGATGTGCATGTTATTTCTGTACAATAGATGCATATTATAAGAAAGGCATGGGCCTGGATTTTAATTTGGAGCTTGGAAGCGAGCAGGGGTGGCGGGGGGCAGGGGAGGGGGATGTTGCGGACAGGAAACCCAGAAGTAAGGGTTTCTGGCCGATCCTACCGAATTTAACGGTAGGACATGTTTTAAATTTTTCAAATTGGTTTCCCGCTCGCAGCCAACCAGATTGAGAGGCTGGCTGGCCGGCGGGTGGGAAGGCCAGTGGTTTTAGGCCGTAGCTGGGTTTTGGAGAGCAGGGAGGAAGGGAGAGATTGTGGGGCGTGGAGGACATGGGATGGGGGGAAGGGGGCTGGGGAGAAGATCGTGGTCCGGGAGGTGGAGATCGGGGGAGAGAGGGGGTCTGATCCCGGGAGGAGATCAGCGGGTGTGGGGGAGTTGGACATCGGAGGTCGGGAGAAGAGTTTCATATCGGGGGTTGGGGGTGGGGCTGGGGATGGTTGACTGATTGCGGGGGTACGATGTTGCAAGGAAGCTTGGTGAGCTGCAAAGAAGCACTCCTACTCCTTCTGGCCCACAAGAAGTGCAATAAAGGCACTTACCTCACGGATCCGGCCTTTCTCGCCTCCTTTTACCTGCCGGGAATCTCACGGCCCGGGAAGCACGTGCTGGAGGTGATAGATTTGAAGGTATCTTAAATTCAATTTAAAAACACTTACTTAATGCCTCATAATCACATTAATTGCTCTGTTAACTACCTGCCCGCCTGAAATAATTAAGGACCCATCTTTGGCGAGTAGGTTACTCGCACACATCCAACCTCGCCTCCGTTAAACCCGGAAGTGGGCGCGTTGGAGTCGGCTTGCGGTCGCACTCCAAAAATCCTTCAAGTAGTGTTTAATATGCCCTGTGCTGTTTAGGCAAACGCTTTGGCACAAATGTATCATATACGGGCCTGAAATGTGCTGGAAAGTTTTGGCGTAACTACGGCATGAGAGCGGTGTTGAGTTTTTCTCCCCCAAGGAAATTCACGTGTAAATGATTTACGCTGATTTCATGTCCCCACTTAACTCATTTAACATTGTTCTGCCATCATGCAAAAGACCAGAGAATGTGAGTTTCCTGCATTTATGCTGGTTTTGAACAGGCGTGAATTTACGCCCAAGGTATTAGGCACAGCTAGATCTGGAGTCACTGGGGGGGGGAATTTTAACCCCCCAGACCAGACGGGGGCGGGTGGGGGGTTACAAGTTAAAGAATGGGAAACCCTACCCCAACCCACCTCCAACGCGCCCACTGCTGGTTTTAATGGAGGCGGGTTGGGGGCGGGCGACTAACCTGCTCTCCAGCGGTAGGTCCCTCGTTTAAATATTTTTATGAGGCCGCGTGCCTAAGATTTTATCTGTGTTTCAGATTTAATGCTGGCCGGCTGGATTTCCTGAGTCTCGGGAAACCCAGCAGCTGAAGGGAGGCGAGAATGGCTGGATGGAACAGGTAAGTTGGGCCCACCCCCAACGATATCCGACCCATGATCTCTCTCTCCCTCCCTCCTCTCCACTCCCTGGTTGCAACCTGGTGCTGCAGGTGTACCCACCCGACAGCCAGCCAGCCTCTCAACGAAACGGATTCAAAAAATGTTAATCAAATCCTGCCGGTAAATTCGGCTGGACCTCTGAGAAACCCATACTTCAGGGTTTCTCGGCTGCTAAACCTCCTCCCACTATTTCTGATATTTTATAGCGGGTTTCTTTTGCAATTTTTGCTGTATTTTCTATAATCTTTGAACGCTTTCTCATGGCTTCAGAATCTGTTACAATAAAAAGAGAAATGGTTCCATTCATTACATTTTATTAAACATGCTGCACTCAATGGGCTTATATGATGGTTTGATGGCTTTGAACTTTAATTTTCATAATATCAATAAGATAGAGAGGGACTTAAAAAAGGAAGAGGGTGAATGCTCTGCACTTTCCTCGGGCCCCGATTGTTTACACTGATTTCTGCTTTCTTTACACCAGTTTTTATGTTTTGGCATATGCTAACGAGATTCTCAGGACATGTTAGTGTAAGTTGCCGCAGGCAAGGTCGACATAGAAATCAACTTAAATTTCCGTGTAAATTGGATCCAGGAAATTTGGTTCATATTCTGCTACACATGATACCATTGAGATTTATAGAACAAGTAGAAACCATTATCATTCACTATAAAGGAGACACACAGTCATTTCAGAGAATCTGCAATTACCCATAAAAAGTAATAAATGCCACATAAAGAAAAAAAGTGTATAGTTTTCCCAGCATAGGAGTCCCCCCTTGTCCTTTCCCCTCCATGTCAATGGCCTAGTTTGGGGTATGTGGAGACTCCACCCCCAAACAAGGCCTGTGGAAATTCCCATTTAAGGCTGTGACCTGGCACATCCAGGTCCCGTTAGAGTTTCAGGCCTGAGTCCACCAGAACAGCTGAGTAAATTTGACCCTCAAAATTTAGCAGGGAAGGAGTTTGAGCTCTGTGTAGGTATATAAGATGGTGTGTATAGCGTTCTTCCCTGGCCATGAGCTAGGTGACATAAATGAAGTGCTCTATGGCTGGAATGAATATTGTAGTTACTAGTCACAGGGTACATTTATGAAACTCTTCAGCTGGTCTGAGACTGATAGCTACAGAGTTGGTTCCAGCCAGGTATAAATTCACCCTTTAACATATACCTGGATAGGCAGGTTTTTCCTTATCTGAAGGACAATGCAGCACTGCATAAGTACTACACTGAAGTGTCAGCCTAGATTATGTGCTCAAGTCTTGCAATGGAACTTAAACTCACAACCTTCTTACTCAGAGACCAGCTTACTACCAACTTAGCCAAGCTGACACTTAATAGTATCATCAGGCACGATTTTTCCAGAACTAGTGTTCTCCATGACATCATGACTTTATATTTGCATCTTTTAAAAATAATTTGCCATTGCATCTGCTATTTTTAGCTTCAGAACATGCCAACAGGTGTAGCTTTCCCTGCCCACACATAGAAGATACTGGTACCTGTAGCACTCACCACATTATGTCATGCAGCTGGGTTACCTTTCTTTTTACAATCACTCTTTTAAAAAAAAATCTCTGATTCATAACACACTTTTATCTAAAGTGATATGTTCTTCTGCTTAGATGCCTGACATGATCTAGTTTAATTGGAATGATGCATGTTTAAACCTATAGAAACTGGATTTCAAAATTCACTTTGCTTTTAATCACTGTTCTTAATCTCATAAATCCTTCTTGCTGATTCTTTCACTTTTGTGGTTTATCTGTAACTTTATTAGTACACTGCTTTCATGTTAACCCTATCTTTATACCAATAGAAGAAACGTTCTGTAATTGAGTATTGTTGAATAGAACAAAACAGAATTTGAGAGTGTACGGAACAATTATTGTTTTGTATTGTTCACTGAACTGAAAGCTTTCTATGTTACCACAGCCCAGTGATATGTTTTGTCCAAAAAATGATTTCAGTACTATGTTCAGCATTTACTTTTCAACTTTCTTACTTAACAGAATAAAACAAAGAAAGAGCAACTGCACCCCATCAAATCTGTGGCAAATGCGTAAAACTGTGGGTACTTAAGTAATTTGGAGGGAAGCATCAATACAGAAGCCTAGAAATTCGAGCGTGCCCGACAATGAGTGCTCAGAGGGCGCAGGGAACGATCCCCACGTCGGAATGCCAAAGGCGGTTGTCGTGACCTCCGATATCCTCACGGCTCCATATTCAGGTAAGTATATTTTAAACACTTCCCTTGTTGATTGCAACCTGTAGCGATCCCATTAAGGACCACCTATTAGGCCACATGTAGACCTGGTTTTCCTTAACGCAGCTGGCCTGGCACCGGGGGTACGGTAGCATAGTGGTTATGTTACTAGACTAGTAATCCAGAGGCCTGGACTAAAATCCGGAGTCATAAGTTTAGATCCCGCCACGGAAGCTGGCGATTTTAAATTAAATTCAATTAATTAAATTAAAATTTGGAATTAAAATACTAGTATCAGTAATGGTGGCCATGAAACTACTGGATTGTCGTAAAAACCCATCTGGTTCACTAATGTCCTTTAGGGAAGGAAACCTGCTGTCCTTACCCGGTCTGGCCTATATGTGACTCCAGGCCCACAGGAATGTGGTTGATTCTTAATTGCCTTCTGAAATGGCCTAGCAAGCCACTCAGTTGTAAAATCTTGCTACGAAAAGTCATAATAAGAATAAAACCGGACGGACCACGAGGCACCGGACACGACAACGGCAAACTAAGCCCTGTCGACCCTGCAAGATCCTCCTTACTAAAATCTGGGGACTTGTGCCAAAATTGGGAGAGCTGTCCCACAGATGAGTCAAGCAACAGCCTGACATAGCCATACTCACAGAATCATACCTTTCAGCCAACGTCCCAGACTCTTCCATCACCATCCCTGGGTATGTCCTGTCCCACCGGCAGGACAGACCCACCAGAGGTGGCGGTACAGTGATATACAGTCAGGAGGGAGTGGCCCTGGGAGTCCTCAACATTGACTCTGGATCCCATGAAATCTCATGGCATCAGGTCAAACATGGGCAAGGAAACCTCCTGCTGATTACCACCTACCGTCCTCCCTCAGCTGATGAATCAGTCCTCCTCCATGTTGAGCACCACTTGGAGGAAGCACTGAGGGTAGCAAGGACACAAAACGTACTCTGGGTGGGGACTTCAATGTCCATCACCAAGAGTGGCTCGGTAGCACCACTACTGACCGAGCTGGCCGAGTCCTGAAGGACACAGCTGTCAGACTGGGCCTGCGGCAGGTGGTGAGCGAACCAACACGAGGGAAAAACTTACTTGACCTCGTCCTCACTAATCTACCTGTCGCAAATGCATCTGTCCATGACAGTATTGGTAGGAGTGACCACCGCACAGTCCTTGTGGAGATGAAGTCCCATCTTCACACTGAGGACACCATCCAACGTGTTGTGTGGCACTACCACCATGCTAAATGGGATAGATTCAGAACAGATCTAGCAGTTCAAAACTGGGCATCCATGAGGCATTGTGGGCCATCAGCAGCAGCAGAATTGTATTTCAGCAAAATTTGTAACGTCATGGCCCGGCATATTCCTCACTCTACCATTACCAACAAGCCAGGAGATCAACCCTGGTTCAATGAGGAGTGTAGAAGAGCATGTCAGGAGCAGGACCAGGCGTGCCTAAAAATGAGGTGCCAACCTGGTGAAGCTACAACTCAGGACTACATTGGAGTTCAGAAGAATGAGAGGCGATCTTATTGAAACATATAAGATTGTGAAGGGTCTTGATCGGGTGGATGCAGTAAGGATGTTCCCAAAGATGGGTGAAACTAGAACTAGGGGGCATAATCTTAGAATAAGGGGCTGCTCTTTCAAAACTGAGATGAGGAGAAACTTCTTCACTCAGAGGGTGGTAGGTCTGTGGAATTTGCTGCCCCAGGAAGCTGTGGAAGCTACATCATTAGATAAATTTAAAACAGAAATAGACAGTTTCCTAGAAGTAAAGGGAATTAGGGGTTATGGGGAGCGGGCAGGAAATTGGACATGAAGCTGAGTTCGGATCGGTCAATGCCCTGTGGGTGGCGGAGAGGGCCCAGGGGCTATGTGGCCGGGTCCTGCTCCAACTTCTTGTGTTCTTTAGATTTGTGGTTGGGATCAGATCAGCCATGATCTTATTGAATGGCGGAGCAGGCTCGAGGGGCCGATTGGCCTACTCCTGCTCCAATTTCTTATGTTCTTATGTTCTTATGTACATGCATGCTAAACAGCGGAAGCAACATGCTATAGATAGATCTAAGCGATTCCACAACCAACGGATCAGATCAAAGCTCTGCAGTCCTGCCACATCCAGTCATGAATGGTGGTGGACAATTAAACAACTAACGGGAGGAGGAGGCTCTGCAAACATCCCCATCCTCAATGATGGCGGAGTCCAGCACGTGAGTGCAAAAGACAAGGCTGAAGCATTTGCAACCATCTTCAGCCAGAAGTGCCGAGTGGATGATCCATCTCGGCCTCCTCCCAATATCCCCACCATCATAGAAGCCAGTCTTCAGCCAATTCGATTCACTCCACTTCACTGAACGGCTGAGTGCACTGGATACAGCAAAGGCTATGGGCCCCGACAACATCCCAGCTGTAGTGCTGAAGACTTGTGCTCCAGAACTAGCTGCGCCTCTAGCCAAGCTGTTCCAGTACAGCTACAATACTGGCATCTACCCGACAATGTGGAAAATTGCCCAGGTATGTCCTGTCCACAAAAAGCAGGACAAATCCAATCCGGCCAATTACCGCCCCATCAGTCTACTCTCAATCATCAGCAAAGTGATGGAAGGTGTCGTCGAAAGTGTTATCAAGCGGCACTTACTCACCAATAACCTGCTCACCGATGCTCAGTTTGGGTTCCACCAGGACCATTCAGCTCCAGACCTCATTACAGCCTTGGTCTAAACATGGACAAAAGAGCTGAATTCCAGAGGTGAGGTGAGAGTGACTGCCCTTGACATCAAGGCAGCATTTGACAGAGTGTGGCACCAAGGAGCCCTAGTAAAATTGAAGTCAATGGGAATCAGGGGGAAAACTCTCCAATGGCTGGAGTCATACCGAGCGCAAAGGAAGATGGTAGTGGTTGTTGGAGGCCAATCATCTCAGCCCCAGGATATTGCTGCAGGAGTCCCTCAGGGCAGCGTCCTAGGCCCAACCATCTTCAGCTGCTTCATCAATGACCTTCCCTCCATCATAAGGTCAGAAATGGGGATGTTCGCTGATGATTGCACAGTGTTCAGTTCCATTCCCAACCCCTCAAATAAAGAAGCAGTCCGAGCCCGCATGCAGCAAGATCTGGACAACATCCAGGATTGGGCTCATAAGTGGCAAGTAACATTCGCAGCAGATAAGTGCCAGGCATTGATCATCTCCAACAAGAGAGAGTCTAGCCACCTCCCCTTGACATTCAACGGCATTACCATCGCCGAATCCCCCACCATCAACATCCTGGGGGTCACCATTGACCAGAAACTTAACTGGACCAGCCATATAAATACTGTGGCTACGAGAGCAGGTCAGAGGCTGGGTATTCTGCGGCGAGTGACTCACCTCCTGACTCCCCAAAGCCTTTCCATCATCTACAAGGCACAAGTCAGGAGTGTGATGGAATACTCTCCACTTGCTTGGATGAGTGCAGCTCCAACAACACTCATAGAAGCTCGACACCATCCAAGATAAAGCAGCCCGCTTGATTGGCACCCCATCCACCACCCCAAACATTCACTCCCTTCACCACCGGCGCACTGTGGCTGCAGTGTGTACCATTCACAGGGTGCACTGAAGCAACTCGCCAAGGCTTCTTCGACAGCACCTCCCAAACCCGTGACCTCTACCACCTAGAAGGTCAAGAGCAGCAGGTACGTGGGAACAACACCACCTGCACGTTCCCCTCCAAGTCACACACCATCCCGACTTGGAAATATATGCCGTTCCTTCATCGTCGCTGGGTCAAAATCCTGGAACTCCCTTCCTAACAGCACTGTGGGAGAACTGTCACCACACGAACTGCAGCGGTTCAAGAAGGCGGCTCACCACCACCTTCTCAAGGGTAATTAGGGATGGGCAATAAATGCCGGCCTCGCCAGCGACGCCCACATCCCATGAACGAATAAAAAAAAAATTCATGGCAATCAATATCGCACAGGGGGCCTCAAACAGGCGTTCGGCCCCATATTTGCAAAACGCCTATCTCCTGTTTCAGGCATAGGCCCTGGATACCTATTTTTTTGCCTACACCAATATGGTGGGCAACGCACTTCTGGCTCGTAATGAGTGTGTGCTTCCTGCCCGATATTGGAGGCTTGGGAGGTCATTTAGCACCCAAAAAATGGGTGTTGCATGGTCAAATTTCTTGGCCATTATTATCAGTTCTGCAGGTATGGTAATACTGTTGGCAGTATGAAATTATAAAAGTTGGTTACTGATGCTAGAAGGCTCACCAAAAAAAAGTACAGTTAAAGTTTGGCTGAAATGACTCAGAGATCTTACATTTCCACCACTGATGAAGCATAGAGTTCACTCAGACGTTCAGAATTCCTTCTTTCATATCCCAAAAGATGAGTCTTTTACATGAGGGACCATTTCAAATGTGAGCTGTATGCAATTCCTATCAATTACATTGTCTATTATTTTAATAGAATTATCTCCTAGATCAGCTGTATGTCACCTCTGTTGTGTGAAGCATTTGCTTGTCTGCATGTTTACGTTAGAGGTATCTGCCTCTCTAATGTTATCCTTTTCTCCCCCGGTTATCCCCTCCAGGCCATGTACCTCATGCAATCAAGAAGGCAGAGCGGGTGGCCTGCTCTCAGGCCACTGCCAGGGTAATACTTGGCCAGCTACGAGGAGGCACAGGAGAAGGGAATCTTCCTTCTCCTATTGTGGAGAGGTGCCAGGCTTCTGTCTGGCACCTCCTTGCATCATTGCTGTGAAGACTATAAACCCAGAGGAGTGGGAAATCTAACCCATGTACCCACAGTCTATGGCAGTAAGGGCTGGTGCTCCAATACATCGTGCACCTATAAGAACTTCTATAGTAGTGTTATTTGAAATTGAATGGCATGTTTTAAGTCAATGCTCAAAATAGTTGATGGAAAATATTAATTGGATGCTTTTCAAGATGTCTTAACAATTTTTGTAATTGGTTCTTTATTTCTTGTTGAAGATGAGACTGCTTTAAAAAAAAACTGACGAGTATCAGTGCTGGGAACAGAATATTCTTGCACTTTGGTTACCATCAAAACACTGCATTTCAGTGTGAGATACAGCATTTCCAGCTGCAGCATAAAGTTCAAACTCCTCAACCATAACAATTTGTGCTTTGACCCTAACTTTAGAAGATCAACTTCTACTATACTAGTGCCATTGTTTCCCAATTCCCACATTAACCATCGTTGTAGCCATTTTAAGTAAGACTGCCAATTTTTTTTGCCAAATTGTAATCGGTTTTGTGTTGTTTGAAAAGTAGGAACTGGATTGAAATTGCTCAAACTCATTCTGTGTTGGCCCCCTACAGCTGGCACAGAGAGAACAGCTTAATTCCAAAAGTCTATCTAAATTCAAACTCAAATCCCAGAGGTGAAGTTGATGGAGTCTTAATGCCTTTGTTGCCCATTACTGCTTGGTGTTAACAAGATTCCAAAAAGTAAACAGGCAGTAACTCCAAAGCTAAATTTTCCCAGCCAAACTTTCTTCCATTGATGGCAGATCTACTCATATATTAGCATTATAGGAAAATAGAGACCAGACTCTTGAAATTTTAGTGCCCTTATGGGAGCTGTATTGTATTGGCCAGTAAAAAAAAATTGCAATTCAATTCAAACTAAGCTGGCGTAATCCATTTATATTTCAAATACAACAAATCAAGCAAATGCAAAGCAAGCAAACGAGTGTAGATTTAAATGGCAATTCACAATATAATGTAACATTTTATTTGACAATGTCTTTTTCGTTCTTTTCAACCAGAATAGTCATACTGCATTTTTAAGATCTAATGGGGGTTATATTGGATAAGCCTCGAAAATGTGCGTTCGGATCGCGGTGCGTGATTAACCCACGCCTGTTCATAAAGCTACAGGCAGCATGTTACATTTGTGCTGCCTGCTGTTTTAAATGTTTACCACATGCAGCCAGCACTATCTGCACTGTTCATTGGCTGCATGCATCAGCAGGGGGCTGGATATCACGAGTGGCTAGTGCTATTTAAAGGCAGCCTACACCTCTTAAAGGGGAGGTGCATTGTGGCTGCACGAAGTGATGGGAGTCAATTGTGAAGTGAATCTGTGCTGCAATATATTGAAGAATGGCTGAACATGTAAGAGAGCATGCCCCAAGGTTCTTTGATGATGCACTGGAGGCCTTGGTGCAAGAGGTGGAGAGAAGGAGGGAGATCCTGTATCAGCAGGGGGGCCAGGAGGCCCTCCAGACATATGCTCAGGAGGCAGTGGGAGGAAGTAGGGGAGGAGATCAATGCCAGAAGCATAACTCCAAGAACATGGATGCAGTGCAAGAAGAAGTTCAATGATCTGACACGAGTTGTCAAGGTGAGTGAGTTCAATCTTCAAATGGCATAGCCTACCAACTGCACCATTAACCTTATCCACTGCTCAATGGATCACATTCCCATCACCCATCGACTAACAATCTCTATCAATCGGTACTCAACCATTCAATTCATATGCTTTACCTCATTCTCACACACATAGCACTTTTGCAAGCCTCACACCCACAACTCACAGCTGACACAAACACACTGGCAGCCACATCACCTAAACATCTTGCAGGAACTCACTGACACACTTCCCTCTATCTTGTAGGAGAAGGTGGCTCATAACAGGAGACAGCAATGGACAGCTGGGGGTGGACAAGCATGCCGATACGTTTTAAGACCCATGGATGAGACAGTGCAGGCCATCAATGGAAGGGGTATCGCTGAAGCCGTGACTACTGGCGTTGCTGGAAATATCGATGATGTGTGTCTTTGCATACCTAAACCTCCTTCTCTCTTCTCGCTTCTCCATCATCCCACAATCTTTTCTGACTCACAAGCTGCAGATGGTGTAAGAACGCACTTCTTACTTTCTCCTTTCCCCTCATCACAACCTAACCCGTGTCCCTTTATCATTTCAGATACCCAAGAACTGGAACACTCTCTGTCAGAGGAGGGAGAGGAAGACGACAGTGATCTGAAGAGACACTGTCACTCGATCTTATATTCGCAGCCACCAGCTCAGAGACTGACACTGTGCATACTTTAGAGGCTAGGATAGAGGAGGGATCTGCATGTGTTGAGACACTGGACAGCAGTGCGCAGGACTCAGGGTTGGGTGAAAGGATACCGTAGGTTCCAGCTCGAGGGAGGGCGAGGTCGCACACTAGTTCTGTTGCAGAGGAGTCAGATGATGACTTCGATGGGCCAGGCTTCAGAAGGCAGCTGCTGAGCATACACAATCAAATGCTTGGTGTACTGGAAAACCTGCCAGAAAGCCTACTCACAATGACAGGGAGCATGGAGGAGTCCAGCTCCAATTTGGCCCAGGGCTTTGCACAGAGCTTGGAGCCCATCCTTTCCAACATGGAACGGATGGTCACCTCCATCAGCGCACCTGTGGAACCCACTATGATGCAGCATCTGATGACCGATGTCACAGCTTCCATCAAAGGTCTGGCTGCTGCCTTGGAAGCTCAGACTGCTGCCATTGTGGCTCTGGGTACCACTGTTGAAAGGGGCTTCCAGGGCGTCACAGCAGTTCAGCAATCTGTTCTCCAACAATTCACCAGGATTGCTGAGGCGCTGGCCCTGGAAGAGGAACCTGCTATCCTCTCTCAGGATGACAGCATTTCTGCTCCCACCCCTCCCTCTCTACTAGTGCCCTTGCTGTTGCCTGTCAGCCAGGCCAGACTGCTGCAGCCCGGGCCGAGATGGTGCCGTCTGAAGCCGAGCTCTCTAGGCCCAGAGCTGCTTGAGGTTGTCCTCCAAGGTCACCTGCAGCCTCCTCAATTGAAGGTCAGCAGCCATCTGCCGCCCAAGCTCCAGCCACTGGGGAAGGACCTCATAGGAATACTAAGAAAGGTAAAGGCACATGGAAGACAAGTGCTAAGGGAATGCATGAGGATGAATAGTTTCATTTTGTATGCATTATTTAATGAGTGAATTTGTAAATTTGAATTTGCATTTGGTTTTGGTGGTGGTTTTTATTTCTGCAGTGAATTGAGGGAGGAACCAATATGTGTTGTCAGAAAGAGAACAATGTGATAGTCAGTGATAGAGGAAAGGTAAGAAGTGTGGGATTGTTGGTGAATGGGGAGTTGTAGTTGAGGTTACTGGTATCACTCATGTATAATCTGACCATGTAGAACCCTGGCAAACAGGGCCTGGCTATGTTGCAGTCTCCCTTCCTCTTCCTTTTCCTCCTCATTCTCCCTCTTCTGGAAGCTTGTTCTGCTCTGTGTAGCTTCTCTTCATTCTCGCAGTCATGTTCAATTCCCAGAGGAAGCCCTACTAGGCCATACATGTCTAGAAACAACTTTTTCAGCACAATATTTTAAATTACACAAAAAGTACTGCAAGGCCAGCCAGATCACTCCCAATAGAGTACTTACTTAAACTTTAGCCAAGGGTAGGAAACCTCCAAAAATACGTACAATTGCACCAGCAGCCAGAAGAAATAATTCAGCAACTAATCTATAAGGACTTCATGATGCCTTTAAATAGCACTGGTGGGGGATCCTTCATGCCGTTTAACGTCGTGTTCAGCTGTGCGAGGTTAAGACTGGACATTAATGGAGTGTGGAGTTGCAAAATGGCAGTGGTAGCTTCAAACCAGCGTTGCACACTGATTTGCATCATGTTCTCCCTACTCTGGATGCTGTCGGCGGTCGTTAGGCATGCCTGCAAAAGCCTTTACCAAGAGGGCGTCCTGCGCACCTCCTGTAGGAAGTGTATGCGTACATCTCAGGCCCCATTTTCAAGTCTCAGCTGTCTGTGTAGCGCCTAACAAACAGGCGCTACAAGGCCAAATTTAACCCCTGGTAGGTCTAATTCTTATCTTTAATACTTTGTGTTACTGGTAATAAGCTAATATAATAACCCCCTCACTATTGATTTTGATGGCACCATTTAAAAAAGCATTAAATTTCAATGCCAGTTTTGGCTATTTTAGTTTCATTTCAGAGCTGAAAATAATAAAAAGTTCTGCCTTAAATTATTTACTTTGATATAGATCCAGAGCTTTACTCAAGGTTGTTTTTAATTCTTTGCACTAGAAATTTAAATAAATCATTGTCAAGAATTCATCCTGTCAGTTCAATATTTTACACTTCAGTATGTGACTGGCTTTAAGATGTGACATTACTTTTTATAATAAAACAGTCACGGGGGAGAATGAATAAACACGAGTGAAAGCAAATAATTTTTTTAGACGCTCCTCCTGTTGCCTACCAGTGTTAGGGCAAAAGACTTTAGGAATGGCATCAAAACCTTTTCCAAAACCTTTTGTATAAATAACAAGTCGAGACACATTTTACTCTTAAAGTTGAGATACTTGTATAAATATTTCAGAAGGAGCCAACTGAGCTGTAAAAATATTACCTACCATCTTGTTAAAAGAAATCTATTACAACACATTTTTCCTGGCTGTTGGTGGGGGTTCTTGATGGCAATGAATGTGCACGAAAACAGTTCCTGAGTTTGTGGTCTATTTATTTTTTTTGCTTGAATTTACTGTCTGGACTTTAGACAATGCCACATACTCATATGTTTTGGCTTAGTGGTACTCCATCACTTCACTTATTGCAAAGAAAATCATAGAAAAGGCAGTCAAAGCAACCCACAAAGACTGTGGTACATTGCTGGTTACTTACTGGTGGATTAGAGAGAGACAACTTATGCAGCGCCTTTCACGAGCTAAGGAGGTCCCAATGTGCTTTACAGACAATTAAGTACTTTTAAAGTGTAGTCACTGTTATAATGTAGGAAACGCAGCAACCAATTTGTGCACAGCAAGGTCCCACAGAAGCAATGAAATAATAACCAGATAATCTGTTTTAGATGTAGGTTGAGGACACCGGGAAGAACTCCCCTGCTCTTTTTGGAAATAACGTCATGGGTTCTTGTACGTCCACCTGAGAGGGCAGGTCTCATCCGAAAGATGGCGTCTCCAACAGTGCAACGCTCCCTCAGTACTGTACTGGAGTGTCAGCCTAGATTTTGTGCTCAAGTCTCTGGAGTGCAACTTGAATCCACAACCTTCTGATTCAGAGGCGAGAGTGCTACACTGAGCCACGGCTGACACCTAATTTAAAGCAGGAGCATTGGTTTTTGGTTGACTGCATATTATATCAAAAAAGTGAAAAGCAAAATGCTGGAAATCTGAAATAAAAACAGAAAATACTGGAAACACTTAGCTGGTCAGGCAGCATCTGTGGAGAGAGGAAGGTAGGGTTAATGTTTTAGGTCAGAACCTTCCCTCACACTTCTGGGCCACTGGAGCCTTCTCTGCTCTGCCAGATTTTCCATGCTTCCCTCCCTGTCTGCTCTTCAGCTGTAATCATTCACATATCCTCTGGGTCTCGGGTGCATCTTTTGTTTCTCTACTTTCTCTAATTATTACCTTCTTTTGTCTTGCACTATCAATTCTGTCATTTAATCATCTCCTGTCCTCCACCTAATCACTGACCTCTCTTTTGGTTTTTTCCCGCCCCCTTTTCCCTGGCTCTGTTCATTCTTATAAGCTTTTCATCTGTAACATCTCCCAGTTCTGATAATAGGTCATTGACCTGAAATGTTAATCTTTCCTTCCTGTCTCCACAGATTCTGCCTGACCTGCTGAGTGTTTTCATCATTCCCTGTTTTCATCGAAAAAACAATTGACCAACATTTAAGACATGTACAAAAAACAATAACCGATTTTTAGGACCCTCTGCAACAAAGTCTAATAATTCATTCTCAACATATACCCCATGACGTGTGGTCACAGGGAACAGAAAGGAATGAAGCAGCTTTCAGTTAATAAGGAACTCAGTCTGATTATGAAAATTGTAGTTTAGTTGTCAATACGTGAAAAAACATGAAATGTAACATAAGAAACATAAGAAATAGGAGCAGGAGTAGGCCATATGGCCCCTCGAGTCTGCTCCGCCATTCAATAAGACCATGGCTGATCTTCTACCTCAACTCCACTTTCCCACCCTATCCCCATATCCCTTGATTCCCTTAGTGTTCAAAAATCTATCGATCTCAATCTTGAAGATACTCAATGACTGAGCATCCACAGCCTTCTGGGGTAGAGAATTCCAAAGATTCACAACCCTCTGAGTGAAGAAATTTTTCCTCATCTTGGTCCTGAATGGCCGACCTCTTATCTTGAGACAATGACCCTTAGTTCTAGACTCTCCAGCCGGGAGAAACAGCCTTCCAGCAACTATCCTGTCAAGCCCTCTAAGAATTTTATATGTTTCAATGAGATCACATCTCATTCTCCTAAACTCCAGATAATATAGGCCCATTCTACACAATCTCTCCTCATAGGACAACCCTCGCAACCCAGGAATCAATCTAGTGAACTTGCGTTGCACCCCCTCTAAGGCAATCCTTCCTTAGGTAAGGAGACCAAAACTGTATACAGTACTCCAGGTGCGATCTCACTAGAGCCCTAAATAATTGCAGCAAGACCTCTTTACTCTTATACTCCAACCCCCTTGTAATAAAGCTAACATACAATTTGCCTTTCTAATTTTCTTGCTGTACCTGCATGTTAACTTTCTATAATTCGTGTACAAGGACACCCAAATCCCTCTGAATACCAACCTTTCTTAGTCTCTCACCTTTTAAAAAATATTCTGCTTTTCTATTCTTCCTACCAAAGTGGATAATTTCACAATTCCCCACATTATACTTCATCTGCTACTTACTCGCATATTCACTTATATTCTATATTCCTTTGCAGACTCTTTGTGTCCTCCTCACAGCTTACTTTCCCACCTAGCTTTGTATCGTCAGCAAACTTGGATACATTTCACTTGGTCTCCTCATCTAAGTCATTGTTAAAGATTGTAAACAGCTGAGGCCCAAGCACTGATCCTTACAGCACCCCACTAGTTACAACCTGCCAACCCAAAACGACCCATTTATTCCTACTCTCTGCTTTCTGTCCGTTAACCAATCATCAATCCATGCTATTATATTATCCCCAACCCAATGAGCCCATGGGTAACAACCTCTTGTGTGGCACCTTATCGAATGCCTTTTGAAAATCCAAATGTACTACATCCACTGGTTACCCCTTATCTACCCTGCTAGTTACACCCTCAATAAACTCTAATAGATTGGTCAACATGATTTTCCTTTCATAAAACCGTGTTGACTGCCTAATCATATTAAGATTTTCTGACAGTTTGCACCTAGCTTTGTGATATATAAGCAATGATGTTATTTGGTCATTTGCTAGATCTGCTTCTTGGTAACAACCTATTGACATGGGTAGGGAATTGGTTAGGAGGTAGGAGACAGAGAGTAGGAATGATGGGTATGTGCTCCAATTGGCAGGACGTGACTAGTGGTGTCCCCCAGGACTCAGCTTTTCACTATGTTTATCAATGACTTACATGAAGGAATAGAGAGCCGTATATCCAAGTTTGCTGATGACACTAAGTTAGGTGGCACAGTAAATAGTGTAGATTGTGTGCAGAAAGTTGTAAAGGGACATTGAGAGATTAAGTGAGTGGGCAAAACTGGCAGATGGACTTCAATGTGGGGAAGTGTGAGGTCATCCACTTTGCACATAAGAAAGAAGGATCAGAATATTTTCTAAATGACAAGAAGCTAGGAACTGTGGATGAGCAGAGAGCTTTAAGAGTCCATGTACAGAAATCATTAAAAGCTGGTGGACAGGAAAAAAATAATTAAAAAGGCTAATGGAATGTCAGCCTTTATCTCAAGCAGGCTGGAATACAAAGAGGTGGAAGTTATGCTACAGTTGTATAAAGCTCTGGTTAGACCACATCTGGAGTACTGCGTTCAGTTCTGGGCACCACACCTCAGGAAGGATATATTGGCCTTGGAGGGGGTACAGCGCAGATTCACCAGCATGAGACCAGGGCTAAAAGAGTTAAATTATGAGGACAGGTTGCGTAGGTTTGGCTTGTATTCTGTTGAGTATAGAAGATTAAGATCTAATTGAGGTGTTTAAGAAGATTAAAGGCGTGGTTAGAGTAGATAGAGAGGAACTATTTCCTCTGGTGAGGGAGTCCAGTAAAGGGGGGCATAATCTTAAAATTAGAGCTAGGCAGTTCAGGGGTGATGTCAGGAAGCACTTCTTCTCAAAGGGTAGTGGAAATCTTGAACTCTCTCCCCAAAAAGCTGTTGAGGCTAGGTCAATTGAAAATTTCAAAACAGATTGATAGATTTTGATTAGGTAAGGGTATTAATGGATATGGAACCAAGGCAGGTAAATGGAGTTAAGATACAGATCAGCCGTGATCTAATTGAATAGCGGAACACGCTTGAGGGGTTGAAGGGCCTACTCCTGTTCCTATGTTCCTTGGATGAACCCAGCAGAATGCGATTCCCAGGTACCCTCCATGTATCAGCTCCGACTGGGATTCCTAGATAGAGCATCATGTTACGCTGAAGAACCTTATCAAGGTAGCAAAAAAAGATGATATTGGTTGGTCATGGAGCAATGCTGATGGTGGTCACAGTCTAATACAGTTCTTGTGACCCGACTGTCCAATCCTCCCAGTGAAGGACACTGAAAACCAAAAAACTTCTGAGAAAAATAAACACAATTATTACTTTTAGTTTTGCCAGATTATAAAAAAGTGTTCGATAAAAGGAATACTGCACCTTTCACTGCCGTATATGAACCCGACAACTCTGTGCATGTCAATATAGAAATTGAGCTGTAAGTAAAAAGAAGAAAGAAATTGTGCATATATAATTCTTTTCATGTCCTCAGGAGTTCCCTTAGTGCTTTACAGGCAATTCATTACTTTTGAAGTGTTGTTATTTTGTAGACAAATGTGGCAGGTAATTTCTGCGCAAGAGGATCCAAAAAAACCCGCAAATGAGATAAGTGACTGGATAATCCGTTATAGGCGGTATTGGTGTTATAAAGAAGGCACTTTCATTAGTGACGGAATCAAAAGCTGTACATATAGTAAATGAGGTTATGAAATATCGAAGAGTGTTAAAAAGAGAGTACTGAATGCGTTTGGATTGTGTAGTGAAATTTAATATTATCTCCCTTAAATAGGAGATCCAAATAAAATAGTATTATTCCTTCAGCTGATGTAATTGTTGTTCACTAGGAATGCAGGCGGATGACATTAGGATCCAGATGTTACTTTAGAAACTTTCCACAAGCTGTAGCCTGTTCAGAATCCTGCAATAAATTAGAGATATACTTGAAGAACAATTCATCAATCAGTATTTGATATTTTACATTTCCTCATTTTGCTTAAACAAACAAAGCTGCATAGCCATACGCTGTCAGGGCAACGGTTTAATGTATTAACATATCAGTAACTCAGCATTGTTTGAACACTAAAAGGATAAAATAAAGTTTTCCCTTACAAATATATGGAAAAAGCACAGTTATTGCTCAAGCCAAACAGTGAAACTGCCATTGGGTTAAATAATTACAGGGTTTAGATAAGTGCAGCCTGAGAACGTTCCTTCTGCATACTTAAGCATTGCTAAGGGAGATTGAATTGTATAAGCAACATGTTAAAAGGAATTTATTAATTGTGCTGCCATCTGAACAATGATGTATCAAAGGATTTTGCAGCAAATAAAACTAAATCAATTATTGAACAATGGGACTTGTATTAAACTTATGGGGACTAGGAACTGGGTTTCTAACCTCTCCTTTCATTACAACAACAACTTGCATTTTTATAGCGTCTTTAATGCAGTAAAACAGGAGCATTATCAAACAAAATTTGATGCCGAGTCACATAAGAAGATATTAGGACAGGTGACTAAAAGCTTGGTCAAAGACGTAGGTTTTAACGAGCATCTTCAAGGAGGAGAGAGAGGTAGAGGGGCAAAGAGGTTTAGGGAGGGAATTCCAGAGCTTTGGGCCTAGGCAGCTGAAGGTATGACCACCAACGGTGGAATGATTAAAATTGGGGATACGTAAGAGGCCAGAATTGGAGGAGCGCAGAGATCTCGGAGGGTTGTAGGGATGGAGGCGGTTACAGAAATAGGGATGAGCAAGGCCATGGAGGGATTTGAAAACAAGGATGAGAATTTTAAAATCGTGGCGTTGCCAGACCGGGAGCCAATGTAGGTCAGTGAGCACAGGGGGTGATAGGTGAACGGGACTTGGTGTGAGTTAGGATATGGGTAGCAGAGTTTTGGAAGAGCTCAAGTTTGCGGAGGGTAGACAATGGGAGGATGGCCAGGAGGGCATTGGAATAGTTGAGTATAGAGGTAACAAAGGCATGTATGAGGGTTTCAGCAGCTAATGAGCTGAGGCAGGGGCGGAGATGGGCGATGTTACAGAGGTGGAAGTAGACGGTCTTGATAATGGAGAGGATATGGAGTCGGAAGTTCAGCTCAAGGTCAAATAGAACGCCAAGGTTGCAAACAGTCTGGTTCAGCCTCAGACAGTGACCAGGGAGAGGGATGGAGTCGGTGGCTAGGAAACAGAGTTTGTGGTGGGGAACGAAGATAATGGCATCGGTCTTTCCAATATTTAATTGGAGGAAATTTCTGCTCATCCGGAAAAGCAGCGAGACAAATCAGAGGCAGTGGAGCAGTCGAGAGAGGTGGTGGTGAGGTAGAGCTGGATATCGTCAGCATACATATGGATACTGATATATAGATTTGAAGCCAACCCAACCCAATAGGTTGAAAGTCTCATCCCGATGATGACTGTCGCAGTTCTGCCTCTGAGGTAAAGACATGTTGTTGAAGTAAATTATGTGGAACTTCACTCTGTATACCATAGTTTACCAAGGATTGTTTGTTGCTGACCTTGGAGCAAACAATATTTCCCAGTCCTGACACTCCTCACCTTGGTAAGCACAAAAGTTAAACCAGGTACGAAACATAAAATACATCGGGTTCGATTTTACTCCTGGCGCTGTTTGAGCTTCCAGGGGATGGGCTGAGGGAGTTGCCCGCTGATGGTTTCTGTGAGAGGCCCAAACCATTTTGTGGTTTTTGCTGTTGAACATTCCGTGAGAGATGGCACATGTACGGGCACCCATGTTTCTAAATACATCGGTGGAGGACTTGTAGGTAGCACAGACAGTCACAGCCTTTCTGCCTTCTCAGACACTGCTCCTCATTAAACTGTAGGTATGTAACTCCGGGTCTGTATACCCTATTACAGAAGGTACAGCACAGGAAGAGGCCATTCGGTGCATTGTGCCTGTGCTGGCTCTTTGAAAGAGCAATCCAATTAATCCAATTCCCTTGCTGTTTCCCCATAGCCCTGTAAGTTTTTTTCCCTTCAAGTATTTATCTAATTCCCTTTTGAAAGTTACTATGGAATCTGCTTCCACCACCCCTTCAGGCAGTGCATTCTAGATAATTACAACTCAATGCGTAAAAAAATGTTTCCTCATGTTGCCTCTGGCCCTTTTGCCGATCACCTTAAATCTGTGTCCTCTGGTTACCGACCCTTCTGCCATTGGAATCAGTTTCTCCTTATTTACTCTATCAAAACCATTCATGATTTCAAACATCTCTATCAAATCTCCCCTTAACCTTCTCTGCTCTAAGGAGAACAACCCCAGCTTCTACAGTCTCTCCACATAACTGAAGTCCCTCATCCCTGGTAACTTTCTCGTAAATTTCGCCTGCACCCTCTCTAAGGCCTTGACATCCTTCCTAAAGTGTGGTGGCCAGAATTAAACACAGTACTCCAGCTGAGGCCTAACCAGTGTTTTATAAAGGTTTAGCAAAACTTACTTGCTTTTGTATTCTATGCCTCTATTAATAAAGCCCAGGATGCCATATGCTTTTTTTAAGAGCCTTCTCAACTTGTTCTACCACCTTCAAAGATTTGCATACATACACCCCCAGGTCTTTCTATTCCTGCACCCCCTTTAAAATTGTACCATTTAGTTTATATTGCCCCATCTCATTCTTCCTACCAAAATGTATCACTTCACACTTCTCTGCGTTAAATCTCATCTGCCATGTGTCTGCTCATTTCACCAGTCTGTCTATGTCCACCTGAAGTCTGTTACGATCCTTCGCATTGTTTACTACATTTCTGAGTTTTGTGTCATTTGCAAACTTTGAAATTATACCCTCTATACCCAAGTCCAGGTCATTAATATATATCAAAAAGAGCAGTGGACCTAATACTGATCCCTGGGCAACACCACTGAATACTTCTCTCCAGTCTGAAAAACAACCATTCAACCCCACTCTCTGCTTTCTGTCCCCTAGCCAATTTTGTATCCATGCTACCACTGTCCCTTTAATCCCATGGGCTTTAATTTTGCTAACAAGTCTATTGTGTGGTTCTTTATCAAATGAGTTTTGAAAGTCCATATACACAACATCAACCGCACTACCCTCAAAAACCCTCTCCGTTACTTTGTCAAAGAACTCAATCAAGTTAGTCAAACATGATTTTCCTTTAACAAATCCATCCTTACTTTCATTTATTAGCCCATACTAGCCTGTAATTGCTGGGTTTACCCCCTCCCCTTTTTTGAACAGGGGTGTAATATTTGCAATCCTCCAGTCCTCCGGCACCATCCCCATATCTAAGGAGGATTCGAATAGTGTGGCCAGAGCCTCTGTAATTTCCACCCTTACTTCCCTTGGTAACCTAGGATACATCCCATCTGGATCGGGTGACTTTGCAACTTTGAGTACTGCCAATCTTTTAAATACCTCCTCTTTATCTATTTTTATCCTATTCAATATCCTTTACTGCTATAATGGCAGTATCCTCTTCTCTAATGAAGATGGATGTGAAGAATTCACTTAATACCACAGCCATGCCCTCAGCCTCCACAAGAAGATCTCCTTTTTTGTCCCTAACTGGTCCCACCCTTCCTTTGACTACCCTTTTACTATTTATATGTTTATGAAAGACTTTTGGGTTCCCTTTCATGTTAGCCGCTAATCTATTCTCATACTCTCTCTTTGCTCCTCTTATTCCCTTTTTCAGATCTCCTCTGCACTTTCTGTATTCAGCCTGGTTCTCTACTATATTATGAACCTTACGTTCATCATTAGCCTCCTTTTTCTGATTCATTTTAATCTCTATATCTTGAGTCATTCAGGGAGCTCTAGCTTTGGATGCCCTTCCTCTCCCACTCGTAGGAATATGTCTACTTTGTATCTGAACCAACTCCTCCTTGAAGGCCTCCTTTGTTCAATTACTGTTTTGCCTACAAATTTTTGATTCCAATCCACCTGAGGCAAGATCCCTTTTTAACTCACTGAAATTAGCCCTCCTCCAGTTAACCATTTTCACATTTGACTGTTCCTTGTCCTTTTCCATAACTATTCTAAACCTAATGATATTATGGTCACTGTTCCCCAAATGCTCCCCCACTGAAACATGCTCCACCTGCGTCATGTGGTGGGTAGGGATGCTTCCATGCTGCCCCCCTCATTGGTGGTCTCCTCTGTACTCCAATGCAGCTGCCTATGGTCTCTCTAGGAGCTGCTCTTCCTCTTCCTTCTCCAACCGGAAGGGAGTTGCCAAAACCAACCCCAATCTCCAGAGTATTATGATGGTCTCTTGAAATATCCTGATGCTGTGAATCAAGACAAGCTTGTATCCACATAGATCCACTGATCCAAAGATTTTCAGGTGAGTGCCCCTTTAAATAGCCTGTTCCATGCCCGTACTGCCCATTCTACTGGGCAGGTCCTGCATCCAGCACTAGACCCACCATTTCACCTGAAAACTGTATATGGATCTTATCTATGTCATAGGACCTCAATTTGCATATTTTAATGAGGGCCCCGCTGGAAACAGGCGTGTGCCTGGGTCATACTTCTCAGTGCAAGATGGCAGGGGATGGATGGGGAGAATCAAAAGGCAGGTAAGGGTAGTGGTACAACTTTGAGGTGTCAGCCACCCTGTTTACGCTGGACAGAGCAAGTCGGCCCCATATGCTATTACAGCAGCAAAACAGTACACAGTCAAATGCAATAGGCACAAAGAAACAGACATAGACAGGATAGGCTGTATTGTTTTGCCAAGCTCATATACAAGAATATATTAAAAATGTCACCTGTATAAAACAAGGGTTTAATTATAACATTAGAATTCAGTTACATTTTCAGTTTAATTTTATCCAGTGCCCATTTTTTTATTTAAAATTTTGTTATCATATTATTTTCTCCCACCTCGGTCTCCCCAGGCCATACGCCAGATGAGGCTGAAAGGGCATTGCAGCAGACTTACTGCTAGGGTATGTCACTGTGTCCACTAGGAAGTGTATAAGAATAACCTGATAAAAGATCAGATCTGGAGTCAGGTGGGCTGTCCTCGCTCTGCGGTCTTGTTTGTATGTTGTATCGAGCCATTTGTCGCGTCCATCAGGAAGGACGCAGGTATCAGGGGGATGACGATCCCAGGCAGCGGAGGCTCTCAGGTTAAGGCCTCCCTGTACATGGATGACGTCACCATCTTCTGCTCCGATGAGCAGTTGGTCCACACACTGATGGGCATCTGAGACCGTTTTGAGCTGGCCTCGGGGGTCAGAGTGAACCGAAATAAAAGCGAGGCCATGTTCTTTGGCAGGTGAGAGGCCCTGTCCCTTGTCCCCCTCACCGTCAGGTCCGACTACCTGAAGGTGCTGGGGATCTGGTTCGGGGGGCCTCAGGCCTGCACGAAGAACTAGGAGGAGCGGATCGCCAAGGCCAAACAGAAGCTTGGTATGTGAGTGATCCCTCTCCATAACCGGCAGGAACCTGGCGATAAGGTGTGAGGTACTTGTGATGTTGCTCTACGTGGCCAGGGTCTGGCCCATTCCCCACGACTCTGCCGTCACAGTCACCTGATCTATCTTCCACTTTGTCTGGAGGTCCAAGGTGGAACGCGTCTGCAGGGCCACAATGTACGAGACCCCAGACAAAGTGGGGAAGAGCGTCCCTAGCGCCGCTCTGATCCTGCTAGCCTTTGTGTGCGACTGCCTTAGGATATGTGTAGAGCCCCAGTACGCAAACACCAAGTGGCACTACGTGTTGGGTTTCTAGCTGTCCAACACACTGAGAAGGCTGGGTCTGGCCACGCTGGCCGAGCAGACGCAGGACGTTCCATCCAGCTGGACCGTACCCCACCACCTGTCCCAGGTGGAGAAGTTCCTGAGGAGGAACCCCTTCGACCACAAGGCCGTCAGACAGTGGTCGACATGTAACGTTCTCAGAGTCCTGCAAGGAAAGGAGAGAGCGGACTCGATCAGTTTCTTCCCCAACCTGACGGTCAATGCCATTTGGCAGAAGGTCTCGTCGCTGGAATTGACAAGCAGGCACCAGGATGTAGCCTGGATGGTGGTGAGAAAGGCCCTCCCAGTGCGGTCCTTCCAACATGCACGGAACCTCAGTGCCACAGCGAGCTGCCGTCAAGGCTGTGGCAGGGAGGAGACCGTCTTCCACCTCCTGATGGGCTGCCCCTTTACGCAGAGGGTGTGGAGAGAGATGTGTTGGTATCTGTCCCGGTTCACCCCAAACAGTTTGGTAACACAGGATGCTGTGCTCTACGGGACGCACACTGAGACAGATATCAATTGCTGCTGGAAGACCATCAACTCGGTGAAGGAGGCCCTTTGGTCCGCCCGAAACATGCTGGTCTTCCAGCTGAAGGACCTGTCCACGACCGAGTGTTGCCGACTGGCACACTCCAAGGTCCAGGAGTACGTGCTGTGGGACACACTGAGGCAAGGTGCGACCTACGCAAAGGCTCTATGGGGAAAGGCCAACGTGTAAGGCCACCTCACCTTGTATTGTACACCATGAGTCATAAGAAATACTGTGTTTGAATTGTAATAATGAGATCGCTTTGTGTACGATCTGTGGTGTTCTTGGTTTGAAATGTACTGGTTTGGAATTGTGACATTTACTTTGAACTGTGTGTACCTTTAAATTCTATGAAATAAAGTATATTTTGAAATAAAAAAAACCCTCTAGGTTTCCCCCTCTCTTTGTTTTAGGGAGCTAGCATCTGCTCAACCCTCCCCACAGCAGTATGACCACCATTGGCAACTCAAGTTGGATCTGTGTCCCACCATTCAATACAGTGGTTTCATCTGATATCTTTACAACATACATAATGACTATCACTTCCTTCAAGGAAGATTTTTAGTGCTGGACTGAAAAAGTTCAATGGAAATAAATTACTAAAACAGATGTTGGCTGAAGCCAGAATGAGCCTTGCAATCACCACCTTTACTGCGTGTTTTTATGACTGGAATAAATTTTGTGAGGTGTGATAAAATGGAACTGTTCTGAACCAAATGGAATGCATTATATGATAAAGTTCCAGGCCACTGCTTATCTCATTAAATAGGTCCCTCTGATTTTAAATGTATTGTATAGCTTGGCGATTCAATATGAGATGTCTATTAGTTAGATCTGTATTCAGTTTTATGTTAATATAACTTGAAAAGCCAACCACAAGTGTAAATGTATTCAACCACTATTAGTTGGAAAAAAAATGTTAAACTGCTTAATAAACAATTCCTTTAAGATGATGAAAAAAAGTTCAAGATATTTTCCAGAGATAGTAAGAAGTGGTCAGGTGAAGAATCTACAGGGACACAGCTCATTAATCTCACATCTATATCATTTACACACAAATGTAAGGAATCTTACAACACCAGGTTATAGTCCAACAATTTTATTTTAAAATCACAAGCTTTCGGAGATTATCCCCTTCATCAGGTGAATGACAAAGGGGATAATCTCTGAAAGCTTGTGATTTTAAAATAAAATTGTTGGACTATAACCTGGTGTTGTAAGATTCCTTACATTTGTCCACCCCAGTCCATCACCGGCATCTCCACATCATTTACACACAAGGTTGGTGGGTGCTTTTCCATTTTTCTACGCTTGGTAAATGGAAAACTATTAAACCGTGACAAAATCGAAGCCAACAACTGAAATTATGCACAGAAACCAGGGTGGGATTATATTTGGCCAAGAGAAAATGGATTGAGTTTTATTACAGGTACAAATTCCACAAAACAATCTGTGCACCAGATGCATTTTATGTTAACAGCTCGCATTGAAACGATTGTATAACTTACCAAGGGCTTGCTCTGGGGAAGCAAAGCTTGTTTTTTTTTACATCTTTGGGAAGAAATATGGAACTAATTTGAGTTCAGAATTACAAGTGATTGAATTTCAGAAGACTGGTAAATTCCCCCCTCTCCCATTCCCCCCCCAATAATTTTTCCAAAACCAGTGCATATTATCTTACAGTGTTTTATTAACACTGTAGATTTCTGGATTTATATTACATACATGAATTTAGAGCTTGATGTTTGGATTCAGTTTTGGAGGATCTGAAATTTGGCATCTCGGATGTCGACCCCATAGTCCATTTATATTAACATGATGTTATGAGAGCAAAATGGCAGAATTTTTAAACTTGTTCTGCTTATGCTTTCTGGAAGTTTATACAACAATTTAATCTAAATTAAGAAGCATAGGTAGTAACTCTTGTCATTTTGAATTATGCACATGTATTGAATAGACACAACTTTACCATGAGCCATCTCATTATCTCTTTCTCTAAATAATTTTATGTGGACCGAGGCTTGAGCAGAGCGAGAAAGTCTTTTGCAATCACAAAGGAGTTGTAACTGAGGGAGTGAAGACTAAGGCAAGTCAGGAAGTCAGGGCAACTTATTGTGGTCAGCTGCAAAAGCATTCTTTCTCTGGCATTCCCCCCACCCCACTGCTTTTTTCTGTCATTTCAGGTACTAGAATTGGGACAACAGAGGAAGATTATGGCTACCAGCACATCCAAAGGTAAAATATGGAGATTACTGTACATATCTTGTTGCTTTGTATATTTCAGGTATTTCAGGGCTGTAAAGAAGCATTGCAAGGAGTTTACCTGTGACAAGTGTAAGTGACTGCTGACACTGGAGGAGACAGTTGAGGTCAGTGAAGGGGGTAAGTGACCTAAGTTCTTTATAAAGAATGATGTTTTTCTGCACAAGGCTGCCTCTGCTGCACTCGTTCCCCCACAGGATAATGAATTTAGTGTCCACATGACAAACTGGTGTCTGCAGCTGAGCTGGATAGAGGCTCCTCTAGGTGCAGATGATGACCTCTGCACCCAGGGGACAACCACTGAGGATAACTTGTCTACACCACTGAAGAGGAAAAGGCACAATGAACAAGCAGGCTTAAAAGTCCAACAAAAACACAATCGAGTCAGACGGGAAACAGGTAAGACAGGACAAGCAGACCTAGATGGGTTAGTTAAGTGGAACCATCTTATTTTATGGGGATTCCATTATTAGACTTAGTGACCAGGAACTCTGTAGAAAGAAGGACTTAAATGTACTGTGGCTCTGTTTTTCTGGGTCCAAGATTACTGATATAGATAGCAAGGTTGAGGAAGTGTTAAAGGGATCTATTTTGCTGTTTATCTGAGACTAAATGATATAATTGAAAGAAGATTATGAAAGCATGATAAAAAAATGTTTCATAACTTTAAATAATATGGTGTTCAAGTTGTTGTTTTAGGTCTTTTACTGACCATGAAAGATGCCCCTGATCAGAACAGCAGAATCATGGATTTTAACATCTGGTTACAAAGTTGGGCAAGGAAGAAAAAGCTATAATTCATTGACAACTGAAGCCAGTTCATTGGACAACCAGGGCTTTTCAACAAACATGGTATTCAGCTAAGCAGGATAGATATGAAACTTTTTGCTGCTAATGTGGAGAAAGCATGCTGGTCAGGGAACAAAATATGCATCCTACAAAATAAATGCAAGCTCAACCGTAGGCAGTGTTTTAAAATTTTAAACTCACCTTTTCAATTGGAATCACTACATAATTAGATCAGGAGATTAAGTTGCATCAAGTTATCTGAGGATTTTATCAAATGCTTCTATACAATTGCTAGAAGCAAAATGAATAAATTGACAGAACTATAGCTAAATGCTATTACTGAAACCTATGAACTAATAGCCCTCACAGAAATGAGCTGGGCTTTGAGGATGGGGTTCAACTTAATATACTTTGAATGTAGTACTGTCAGAGATGTCGTCTTTTGGATGAGACATTAAACTGAGGCCCCACTACGCTATTCAGAGAAGATCAGGGGAATTCTCGCATTGTCCTGGCCAACATTTATGCCTCAACGAACACCACCAAGAGATTATTCTATCATTTATCTCATTGCTGTTTGTGGAACCTTGCTGTGGCATAAATTGGCTGCTGCATTTGCTTGCATAACAACAGTAACTATACTTCTAAAGTACTTCATTGACAGTGAAATCCTTTGGGACATCCTGAGGATGTAAAAGGTACAATATTACTGGAAGTTCTTTTTTGCTCAGAAAGGTTAAGGTGGGAATCTTTGGTCATACTGGATAATGGTCATCTTTGTTAAGAAAGGAATAAAAGTAATGGAACAAGATGATATTACATGGAGAAATGCTCTGGCTCTAACTGGAGTTCATCAGAAATACTAGAATGCATCTAGGACCATGTTATAGACCAACAAGCCAAGAGAGGGTGGGGAAATCTGCAGGGTGATCTATTCTCAGAACCACACTGTCCTCTTTGACTATGGGCTCCATGAATGTGGCAGCAGATTGCAGGTAATGTGATTCCTCAAAAAAAAAATCTGCAGGGTGTAATCAAATCACTAAAGCTGCCAATGAAAGCAAGGTAGTATTGATGATGGTTTCAATTCATCACTTATGAGATGGACAAATGAGACTTGGGAAGCCCTCTAGAAGCATTTATTGATGCAATTAATGATTGATTCTTAGTTCACTATGTGAGGACTACCATGACAGGGGAATAATATCTGATTTAGTGTTCAGTAATGACCCACAGCTGATAGGTGGCCTAGAGGTAGGGGTGCACTTTGCTGATTTGGAATGCAGTATTATGAGATTAAAATATGCAGCTGTAACAAGTTTAGAGATAATAGTATACTGGTGTTGTCTTTTAAGAAGGCAAAGTTTACAGAAATTAAGAGGAATTTAGTGGTGGCTAAGTGGGAGAGGGACCTTAATGAGGATGATTGTAACATACAAAAAAAAGGATACTTTCAAAAAAGAAATCCTGAACGGTTATGAGACCATGTATATTTTTGTAAGAAGGAAAAGAAAGCAGGAGTGAGGTTGGATGTTTGCAGGTTTCATTTTTTACTCAAAGAGCGATTGACCTGTGAAACTGGATTCCAGAGGTGGTAGTTGGGACTGACTCCTTTTAATCCTATCAAGAAAGCACTAGATGCATTTTTGAAAAATGGCATCAGCATAGCAGAAGGTAAGATCAGATGAATTATTCTGGGAAATAACTAACAGGTTTGTGGATTTCTGGGGCTTGTCTGATTGAGGGGTTTGGAGAGGCATTTTTGATGGAGGATTCCTGAATTGACTACAGGTTGTGTTTTCTTTTGCTTCTTCCAGGAGGTATGTGGGAGGAAAAGTAAGTACATGGGGATGAGCCCAGAAAAAAAGGAGGTATGACTGATGGCCATTTTAAATCCATCCACCCAATGATTCATTATATAGTTGTTATCTACATAACAACTATATAATGTAATAGAACATGGGATTATGGAAGTTTTGTGGGATTTTTTAAAAAATAAATTACTGAATGGTTTTATGGTGGCTTGGCTGAGGAACTGTTGATGCAAATGCACTGTAGAGAAATTCATTTGCTGTAAGAGTTTTGTGCAATATGATAATGAAAGTAAAAAAAGAACCACGGTGGGGGGAGGAGGAGGCAGTTGTCTTAATCCATGATTAAGAAGAAAATTGCACTAGGGATCTTGTTACTCTTTATCATTTCCAATGAGGTGTGACATGGAGATAGGCTTATGTGATGTAACTGAAGCGATCGGGTCTGTTGCCCTGCAGATCAGAGTGTTCAGTGGTATGGAGGCTCCAAGTATGGTCAGGATGGATGTCGTCCTGAAAGGTGGGGCTCTCCCTCTGAATAGTAGAACTTTCACACTACTCAACCTGTCACCCATAACTGTTTAAAAGCCAGAAGACAGACTGTCTGTACAGCTGCAGAGTGTTCTTGGCTTATAGTGGGACCAACTTGGGTCATATGAATGGTTACGGCACAGATGGAGGCTATTCGGCCCATCAGCCTGCGTTGGCTCTCTGCAAGAGCAATCCAGCTAGTCCCACTCCCCTGCTCTTTCCCCATAGCCCTGCAAATTTTTCTCCTTCAGGTACCTAACTAATTCCTTTTTGAAGGCCACAGTTGACCCTGCTTCCACCACCCTTTCAGGCAGTGCATTCCAGATCCTAACCACTCGCTGGGTAAAAAAAGTTTTTTTTTCTCATGTCGCCTTTGGTTCTTTTGCCAATCACCTTAAACCTGTGTCCTCTGGTTTGCGACCTTTCCGCCAGTGTGAACAGTGTTTCTTTCTTTACTTTGTCTAGACCCTTCATGATTTTGAACACCTCGATCCAATCTCCCCTCAACCTTCTCTGCTCTAGGGAGAACAATCCCAGCTTTTCCAGTCTATCCATATAACTGAGGTCCCTCATCCCTGGAACCATTCTAGTAAATCTTTTCTGCACCCTTTCTAAGGCCTTCATATCCTTCCTAAAGTGAGGTGCCCAGAATTGGACACAATACTCCAGTTGTGACTGAACCAGTGCTTTATAAAGGTTCAACATAACATCCTCGCTTTTGTACTCTATGCCTCTATTTATAAAGCCCAGAATCCCATATGCTTTCTTAACCACTTTCTCAACCTGTCCTACCACCTTCAACAACCTGTGTACATATACCCCTCAGGTCTCTCTGTTCCTGCACCCTCTTTAGATTTGTACCCTTTGTTTATATTGCCTCTCCTCATTCTTCCTACCAAAATGTATCACTTTGCACTTCTCTGCATTAAATTTAATCGGCTACATGTCTGTCCATTCCACCAGCCTGTCTCTGTCCTCCTTGAAGTCTATCACTATCCTCCTCACTGTTTACTACCCTTCCAAATTTTGTCATCTGCAAATTTTGAAATTGTGCCCTGTGCACCCAAGTCCAAGTCATTAATATATATCAAAAAAAAGCAGTGGTCCCAGTACTGACCCCTGGGGTCTATGCTCAAGGAGATTGAGGGCCACCTTGTTCTGGAGAGACAGTTTAACCCTCTTTTTCTTTCTCTCTCTCTCTCTCTCTCTCTCTCCCAGTCTCTTTTTCAGAGGGATTGCACATGACTCTGACACTCTTCTGCATACAATCTACACAGGTGCACCCTCGTCAGCTGCAGTAACCTGAAAACTGATACAAGAAATTCAGTGTTATTCGACCACAAAATGGGGGCAAAGGATTAGTACCTATTTTTCCTGTGCATAGTGTCCATTTTTTTTTGCAGGTGCTAAACTCTGGAAAATTGACCCTCATATCTGTCGGGGGTAGTCTGTGGTTACCATTTTTAACCACACTCTTATCCAGTTCTATGTTTTTACTGGAGATCATATGCAAGTTTTTGATTGAGAACTTTGACAGAATTTCTAAAGTCTGAAAGAACTGAATCCTAGGGAGTGCCATTACTCACTTCATCTGTAGCATCCTCAAAGAAGTCACTGAGCTTTTTAAGGTAGTATCTTCATCTTCTAAATCCATATTACCTGTTTTATATTATTGCTATACATGAACTGCAATAGTCTGCCCTTACAATGGATTCCATTATTCTACTTTTTTTTATTGATGTTAGGCTAATGGCTTGTCATTCTTGGGTCAAATTTATCACTCTCATGTTTGAATGCTTACAGTCCTGTGGAACCTCACCATTGCTTAACAATTCCTTTTGTGATAAAAGGCAAGTCCCACAAATTTCCTCCTTGATCTCCTTCACCACCCTGACCTAGGGATTTGTTATCCTTAAATCCTAATTTATGAAGTACCTCTGGCATGTTGACATGAATATCCTGCAGAAAATGGTTAGCAAATTAGTGTTATCTCCCTACTGAATATTCGTAGAAAATATTCATTTAATATTGTAACTATTTTCTCTTTCATTCTGTGCCTCTTTTGCTGATGATACTGAAAGAACTTTTTTGAATGTTATGGTTAACATCTTTAGCTATAATCACTTTTATCCTGTTTCCTAATATCACTTTAAACTATTTTAGCATTCTTGTATTCCTCCCAAAGTCCTTTCCCTCTTTTCCCCCTGTAGGCCCTGTATAGTTTGTTTTCTTGTTTTTATTTCCATTTTAATGAACCTATTTGATTCATTTTGGAGAGAATTTATTTTTTGGCTTAAATTTATTTTTTCTTGCTCTTGCTTCTGCATTTAAGTGTGAACTCAATCTTGCACAAATCCCAAGTTTGTCAAGGCATTATCTGATATTTAAGCCTATATTTGTTCCAGCCCTGAAATAGGGCAAATTGAGGAGATTTGTCATTTAAAAAAAAAACTTCACTGCCTTTTAATGTGACAATTCTGTGCGTCATACAAACCAGAAAAGTACCTCATGTTGCCCTTTCCTTAGGCTGCACTGTCCATTGTTAATAATTACCATATATGATGGTGGCTTATTAAAATTATAGTACAGTTTATATTGTATCCTTTCAGAATTTTTGAACGTGCGGTCTCATACTTCTCTATTTATATAGCAGTTAACAACTTGTTCAATTACTTTCCAGTGTTGGCATGTTCATTGGAATGATAGTTTCATTATATCCTGCATTCCTTACTTTAAGTTCACAGTACATAGGTTGCTATGGTTTTGCTCTTGGTCTACTTTATATAACAATAGAAATGTGGTTGGATATTATTTTAGTGTTTTATCTGTTGACATTTGGAAAAACTGATTCACAGAAAACAGTGCTGGAAAATTACAAATTCCAAAAGTCTAAAATTCCTCGTATTTGGAAAAAGTCACGGGTTGTATGCAGCAATGGCACATATCCAACATTTGACTTCTAACTTCATTAATAAACCAGCTTAAAAAATGAATATTAAACTACTAGTGCTTGACCCATGTGAGAAACTGTTCTGGTAACCAAAGCAGTAAGAATATGTGATTACCAACTATGATGTCTGTCTTGAACTCACTCCATTTCTTTTATATTTTTAGTTAGGCAAATTCTGTCAATTCTCATTAGAAAGAACACATCGTGCAATTGAAGTGTTCCACCTATGGGGTTAGAAAAAGAATCAACTCTCGAGTTGCAAGCCAATAATAGCATCACTGAGCATATGACCAAGCTAGGGTATCTATCTTCAGTAGGGGAGAATGACATTCGCTTCAAAGAATTGAGACATTTTTTTAAGTAGAAATCAATTGGATAGTTATTCTGTTACACTTAATTTAACCCATTAGGAGATAATAGGTTGCCCCAGTGTTAACAACCCAAATAAACTTAACAAAAGTGCACTCTTTTTCGAGGGGCACAAACAATAAACACCCAGATCATAAAAAAGGACAAAGGAAACTTATTAAATCAAACCACAATATTATTTCCACTATCAAACATGTACTCCAGTCCCTGCAGTGCCCACCAGTCGTGGAAGGCCTGAAGTGCACCAATTATTGTATTGGTAGAATCAAGAGTGCAAACAGAATTAATGTTTTTGTGATGTGTTTAGTGATTATCCGGTCATTGCCATTGTCTGGAACATTCATGAGGTACACAATATAATTAAACTAGTGAATATCTGTCACTCTTGCTTACTAAAAGCTAATATTTATAGTCCTATGAATAATACAGGAAATGTTAAACTTAAATTTAACAATAGCATGTGTATATTGCAGTATTGAGGGAGTGCTGCACTGCTGAAGGAGTTGTCTTTCGGATGAGATATTAAAGTGAGCCCCCGTCTTCCCTCTCAGGTGGACATAAAAGATTCCATGGCACTATTTTGAAGAAGTGCAGGAGAGTTCTCCCTGGTGTTTTGGCCAATATTTATCCCCCATCTAACCACCAAAACACATAGGGGGTGATTTTAAACCCCAAGATCGGGTGGGTTGGGGGCAGGTGGGAGTTGAAAATTTTTGGACTTGGTATTCCCAGTGGGAAGCCAGTACTTTTATGCGCCGATGTTAAACCTGGAAATAAAGCCGGGCTGCAGTCGCGACCCAAAAAGCAACTATTTTCAACTCCCTCCCACCCACCCCCAACCCACCCGTTTCTGGGGTTTAAAATCACCCCTGTTATCTGGTCATTTATCTCATTGCTGTTTGTGGGACCTTGCTGTGTGCAAATTGGTTGCCGCGTTTCCTACATTACCAGTGACTACACTTCAAAAGTAATTCATTGGCTGTAAAGTCCTGAGGTCGTGAAAGGTGTTATACATCTATCTAAATTCAGCTGATGGTTATTGTCAGCACTAGAACATAAGCCCAAATGGTTTGTTAATGTAGTGTCCTTCTACAATGCCTTCACTGTAGTCTTTGACCACAAAAACTGTGCAATAGCTTACTCTATTGCAAATGTTACCACAACTGAGAAGTAGTATAGATCATATTTATAGGTTTTGGTATCATAACAGTAACTTAATGTAGACTCTCTTTTCCCGAAACAGTTTCATAGTCTGGTTTGAATTAAGTTTGTTCCTACTTCCTTTTATGATTTTATGTTCTAACTTGTTTAAATTTAAAGAATGACCTGCAGTTCAAGGATTCGACTATTTTTGATTCCCGTTTATTAAGAAAGGAACACCTTTCTCTTTGGGGGGAGGGGGGGGGGGAAGGTGTTTCTGTTAATATGAATGCTTAGCAGAACTGAATGGAATTAAAGTTTGAGTGGTTTTCAGCTTGACAATACCCTTGGAATGGTGGCAAGTGAGAGGCTCGTATGGTAATTGAACTGAGTGCTAGCATAGTTGGTTAACAGTTTGCAGTGATGTCAGGTCATGATGCAGCAGCCCTTGCTGTGCAGTATGAGAGGACTCTATATCTCCTGTTTAAGGTGGGTGGAGGATGGTTGAGGGATGAACTCCTGAGTGCTATGACTCATGGCCCTTTGCTTTTGTCAGAGTGAAGACTCCTGAAAGTGGGATGCTGAATGAAAACATTTTTTCTCTTTTTGGATATCACATGGTTATCAAATGTCACTTAAAAAAAAATTCTCTTTATCTTATGTGTTATGAAGAAGGTGGTTTTGTTGAAGTCCTCTGAGTAGCCTTGGATTATAGGCCATCTGTTTAAATATGAAATAATTAACAATGGACCAATTAGCAACATTTTAATTGATTTATTTAGGATTATACTGCAAAATTTCTCAATTTATTGGGATGCAGTAAATTAGCACTCATGTTTTTTTTTAGGCTGTGGCTGTTCAATTAGTTGTTAGCACATACCTTTTGAAGCACATACATAGCCTATTTTCGTTTAAGAAATTCCTGACTTAAAACATCAAATTCAAACCCCCTAAATCATTTTCTTTCTCCAGAGTGTTTCCTCCACCATTTTTCCTGTGCTACTACTGGTGGAAATATGGTTTGACTTGAAGAAAGGTTAAGTTGCTTATTTTGAGTTGTTAAACTGATTAATTGGTAAGCTTTCATCTGCTTAGATGGTTGAATTTACCAATGGTGGTAAGTTCAACTATTCACGAAACAATAAGTCACATCTTGGTTCTGACTGGTACATGGGTAGCATTGATTTACTACTGGTATATTCCTTATGCTCACCTGCTGGGCAAACCTGCATATAGGTGTGTTAATGTTCTTTTCTATAAATTGGTGCATGACTCTACTTCCCAGATCTACTTGTGCAAATTTTTTTTTAAAAAGAAGTTTTTGTAATTGTACATAATCCCAGAATGCACTTAATTTTCTGTGCCAGCATCTGTCCATACACGACCTGTAAATAGTCCCTAAATTTTATTTTCCAGAATTTCATTAGAATTATAGAAAGGTTACAGCACAGAAGGAGGCCATTTGGTCCATCGAGTCCGTGCCGGCTCTAGGCAAGAGCAATCCAGCTAGTCCCAATCTCCCGCACCATCCTTGTAGCCCTGCAAACTTTTTTCTTTCAAGTACTTATCCAGTTCCCTTTTGAAAGCCATGATTTAATCTGCCTCCGTAGGTGGAAGATTACCCATAGACAGCTTAAAAATAAAATTACTGGGTTAGATATGGGCCCACTGAGACTGATGTCTAAAATGTGGGCAGAAAATTCACTAAGCTTGCATGAAAATATATGGGACATGTATGAGTATTTAAACTGAAGGAAGACAAGAAGGAAGGTCACTTGTATTCTATTTCAATTTCTTGCTGTCCATAGATCAACAATATTTGCAAAGATACTGGGGCAGATTTTCCTGTTGCTGAGCATATTGGATTGCCTGGGCACAGCACATACAGAAAAATTGGGCAGGGAGGAGTGCACAGCCCCAAATCTCCATTAATTTGATGGACAGAAAATAAGGTAGGGTCCCTTCAAGGATGTGCAATTCTGCCTGATTCTCCTGTATGTCCTGTGCCCAGGCAGTCTAATACACCCAGAAATACACATGGGGAAAATCTGCCTCACTGTCAATAAATACAGATTGGTTGATTTAGAGGAAAGACCATTTTAGTTATAGTTGCCTGTAGTGGCAGTGTAAGCAAATGTACCATTCAGCTTCCACACTACTAGAATGGTCCAATTTTCCCATTATCCAATTAACAATGTATTGATCAAAGTGGCTGTTTACTTAGTTCCACTGACTAGCAAGTGCAAATAGAGCATAACTTTTATATAATGCCTGCTTTTCTAAGGTTTGAGGACACATTGCATGTGTAATGCACCAAAATCTCATTGCATACAAATTATCATTTTTTTAGACAAGTCCTCAACTGGCTGCAATCATCAACCATATATTTACTAATTTCTTCAGATTTTGTGATCTCTTGGTTCGTCAAGCCCCACCCAATTTTTTTTGGAGGCAGAAGATAGTCTGTGTGGTTGGTTATTGGATACTAATATATAGATATTGGTTGGTGCCCCACCTTCACATTATATATTCCAATAATTGCAAGGGAAAGATATAGGAGGGCGGGGGGGCGGGGGGGGGGGGAATTTTTGGAGCATGACTGCAACAAGCCCACTCCCAGATTTAACCCAGGCGCGTTTGGAGCACACGAGGAACCTACTCGCCACAGTTGGGACCTTAATTAATGCGGGTGGGTATTTATATAATCAATTAATGTCATTGTGAGATGTTAAGTAGGTCTTTTTAAATTGAATTTGACTGATCTTTAAATTTAAAGTCTCCAACATGGGTTTCCTGGGGCTCGTGAATCTCGCCAGTGAAACGGAGGCGAGATTGAGCCATGGGTATGTGGGTATTTAAACTTCAGATTGGCCTATCTGAATAAAAGCTCAGTTATTACAGCTGGTGACTCAAGCAAATGTTTGATAGGGAGTTCTTTGTGTTGAGATAGCTTTTTCAAAACTTTGGAGCCTTTCAAACTGACAAGATCAGGATGGGGGGAGCGCAATGGATGTATTCGAGAGGATATCTGAGGAGGAAGAAAATGACCACCTATGGCAGTGATGTCGTGCTGTGTTGGGATCTGGAGGTGCACAACAAAGATCTGGAGATCAGCAGAGGGGCCAATGTGGCAGCAGGCACTACCTACACGAGAAGCTCTACAGGCAGACGCTGAGCTTCCTGGACTGATCTGAAGATCAGTGCCTACACCGGCTAAGATTGACATGTGAGGTCGCAGACATCTGCAGCCACCTTGAAGAGAAGCTGCTGCCTTCTGTACCTGGTGGCCATGTATTGCCCGCCGCAGTAAAAGTCACCATTGCTCTCAATTTCTTTTTTTTGCCTATGGCTCCTTCCAGTGTGCCACCGGAGACATCTCCAGGCTGTGTCAGTCATCTCCACATAAATGTATACGGCAGGTGATGGATGTTTGCCAGAACATCGGTTTACGTGAATTTCCCCAGTGACGACAATAGTCAGAATGAGCGGGCAGTCAGTTTTGCCTCTGACTGGCTTTCCACAGGATCAGGGTGCAATCGATTGCACACACGTGGCAATCCGAGGACCACCATGAACCAGGAGTTGTCTTCAACTGAAAGGGGTTTCACTCCAACAATGCACAGCTGGTGTGCAACCACAAGAAGAGATTTATGCAGATGTGCATGATGCGTTTATACTGCGGTAGTTCAACATTCCAGACCTCTTCCAAACAGGAGACAGGCTTAAAGGCTGGAGACAAGGGGAAACCCCCCTGCAAACTTAGCTCATGACACCTGTGAGGGACCCCATCAATGAGGCGCAAGAGCGATACAACCAGAGATACATGATCACCGGGTGTGTCTTCGAGCAAGCCATTGGAATGTTGAAGATGCACTTCAGGTGCCTGGATAGGTCAGAAGGTGTCCTTCAGTACTCGCCAGCGAGGGTAACGAGAATCAGTGGTGTGTTACATCCTACACAACATTGCGCAACAGAGCAGTTTAAAGGTGGAGGACAACAAAGGCGATAGTCAATCGTCATCTGATGGTGGCAACATAGAAGAGGAAGATGGGGCACCCATTGCTGCCAGGGATGCCCTCATATCTCTTAGTCAGAGTGGGACAAAAGAGACATTAAGATACTCAGGCCAGCTCCCACAACCACCACCAAACCCCCTCCCAACTTTGCACCAAACCGTCCTTCAACCATGCATACACCCATTGCACATCTACCCAATGGGTCCCATTATTGTATTTGCATTCATGAAGCAAGTACAAGGGTGAGTTGGCATATTCGGGACACAATAATGAGTAAGACATGGAAGTGGTGCTATCAATAAATTTTGTGTGTCCATATTATATATTTTAAAAAAAGGAAACTTCACAACACAACGTTTCTTCAAACACCCATATGCATACCCTTGGTGAATTACAATTGCTTGAACTTGCGCTTCCTACCGCATCTATGCGGTGCATCCTCAGCAGCTTTGGCAAAAGTAGTGGTAGGCTGCTCATCCCTACCCTGACCAGTGAGATGCTTTTGGCCTACGACCTCCTGAGTTTTGGAGCCCATGAGGGCTCTGCCAAAGACTGCTCCACCTGCACCTGTGTAGGGGCAGACGCTGCCATCGGGAGATGAGGCAGCATGATTGGTACTGGTTGAGGTGGGGGCAATGGGTGAGAAGTGTGAGCGCTTTGAGTGGCGTCCACACTTCCATGTCTCCTTTCACCATCCTCCCTCTCCTGGGCCAGTGCCACATTGCTCCAACCATTCTGCTGGAGAGCAGCTTGGTGCTGATCAATGAAACATTATAAAGCCATGGATAAGGTATCTGTCACCCTGTTTAAGGTGGCAGACATCTGCACGGCTGTGGTCGTGACCTGCATAGACTCATTTGAGAGCCGTGCTTGAAGCTCTATGGCAGACATTCTTGCAATTACCTGCAGCATCAATCCTACTATTGTTGGAGTTGGACTCCTCCATTCTCTCCGTTATTGTGGAGTGTGCTTGGCACATTTGCCAGTACCTCGCAAAGTTGCAGCTGTACCTCAATCATTCTCATTCTCAACGATGGACCCCGGGGTTCAGCAACGGTGCTGAGCTTGGAGAGGAGTGCACCCTCCGTCGCAGACTCTCCACAGCTGCCACTGCCACCAGTGTCTGCTCATGCTCACGTGTGAATTGTGGATCACCAGGTCAAAACCCAACTAACTAACAGGACCCACCGAAGTGTGAGTATTTGCACTCGTGCCTGGCTGCATGTCCTGCGACGGAAGGAATGAGCGCCTCTGAGGAATCGTTGTCGTGAATCTTGTTCTTGTACGTGTGAAGACCAAAGAAAGTGCTATGCATTAGTCATGGCAAAGTAACAATTTTGCCAATCACTATACTTTGGCTGAACTATTGAGGAAATAAAGTTGTCATGTACGTGAAAGATGTTTAAATTCTGACATCGATTATCTGCGAGTTACCAGTCTCTCCATCTCCAGTTGAGGGATGCAGATGTGCCACTAATCTCCATAGTGCCTTCTGCATCTGTGAGTTGGACTATTTATGGAGGGCCACCTCCAGTCCCCTCCTTCTGTTGAGTTTTGCACTTTCTTCTACAAGGGGTGAAAGAACAGAACTGAGTGACTGAAGGTCACATACTCACCTGATTGATGCAGTGCATTTGGTGAGGGTGACTAATGGATGCATCACATTGGATAAGGATTGGGGTGAGTGGCAGCAGTGGATGGATGAATGGGGAGGTGAAGAAGTGCATAGAAAGTGAAGGATAGGTGCTGTTGAAAGTTAAGTGAGTGTGAGGAGTGAAGAGATATTGTAGGCTTGGTAAGACTGGGTGGGGTGGGGGGTGTTGTACACCACAGGATGCAGGTGAATCAGCACCAGTACTCCCTTTTTCCTGACTTGGTTAGGTCATTAAAACACTTCCTGCACTGCATCCAAGACCTGGACACACTGGTCCTGCTGCTCACCTCCTCAGGCGCACCGCCTTGCTAGCATAATCAGGTTTCTTCCTCCCATTGGTGGGGTAAATTATTTCCTTCCTGGTCCTCATTGCACCCAGCAGAACTTCAAGGGAAGCTTCCGTGAACCTGGGTGCTGCCCTTGCTCTCTGAATTCATTGGTGCTTTTTCCTCCTTTTTGTCTTCCCAAATCCACTTTTGCATTGGCCCTTTTATAAAAAAAAAAAAAAAAAGTAGATTGCGTCGTGTAGGTGCGCAGTACGCCCGCTTTGCAGCTTGGAGACGTGAAACCCGGAAGAAGAAATTTATTGCCTTCAATTAAGTTGCGGACACAGATTCTGACGCACTCGCTTCATTTCCGGGTTTCACGACTGAAAATCTTCTCCCTCTTCCCGGCTCTGTTAAAATTCAGGCCATACAATCTGATCGTGTGATCCACTTGCAGTTTAATCTGAAATGCTGAAAATGTGTTTTAGATGTTTGGTCTGTTCACTGCCTCAGGAAGCTTGCCAAATCCTGGCATCCTGACACAAGTAGAGTATAACTGACAATTTGGGCCAAAATGGAAATGGGTGATTTTTTTTTAACAGGCTGTGCTATGTTATGTCCCTGTTCCTCTAAGATGTGTGTTCGTGACGGACAGAAAAAGATCAAATGATCCTTCGAGCCTGTCCTATCAGCCATGTTGCAATGAGGGGACATAACCTCCAAATTCCTGTTGCCTTTTAATCACCTCTCGCCATCCTTTTGGTCATATGTTCACTTTTTTTAAAAAACTTTTTTTGTTTGACCTAATTGTGCCTTTTACTGCTCTTCACTGGGGGCCCACCTATATTTGTGCTTCTAATTTCAAGGCCCTTAGCTGATTTGTGCAGTCCTCTGCACGCCTTTTTATTTGGAAATTTATTTATTTTTCTTGGCAATTTCTGTTTTTTGGCATTTTGGTACCATGAGGGTTTGAAGTCAAGAATAGCCTCTTTCCTTTTAGTAAATCATTTCACTAAAATATGAAGCTTGTGCTTCCTCAAACAGTGTATGACAGGCTTTTGACATACCATCTTGTTTGTTTCACCACTGGGAAATGATGTGTGACTCATTAGGTGACATCGAATGATTAATGTTCAATTATTAAGCTCTTTAATTTGTATAATTTTATTTTAAGTGGCATTAGACATCTCAGTTTAACAACATTTGGCAGTAAAACCAGATGTAAGTAGCTACTGACTCCTGTTGACTACACAGACAAGATGTTTCTTGTAATTTTTTGCAACTCATTCTCCAGATATGAACGTCACTAGCAAGGCCGGCATTTATTGCCCTTGAGAAGGTGGTGGTGGGCTGCCTTTAACCGTTGCGGTCCATGTGGTGAAGGTAAACCCACAGTGCTGTTAGGTAGGGAGTTCAATTGCTTCAAGACTGATGGAATGTGAGAAGATATTTAGAGATGGACAAAGAGCACAATCAATAAGTGAGTTTGTTTACAATTTTAGTCCTGGTTAAATAAATATGCATTTCAGTGCAAAGATTGTTATTTTTTATTACTCTGCAGTGATAAGGATCCAACAGATATTTTTAGCATTTTTTTTTTTAAGAGTCTGGAAACAGGCAGTTGGTAATTTCTTTGCAATTGAATTCAATAATTGGAGCATATTCTTTGACACTGGATGAAAATGGCAGTTTTTCTGACTGTTATTGAGGGAAGTGATACTGTTTAAGTGCTTATGATCTTGCAATACCTGAGATCAAGTGACCTCATCTACTGGAAAATAATTTCCAGCCACTAACCTCTTGGTTTACAGAGCAAATTATATAAATCCTTACACCATTATGATTCAGCACACTGTCCTTTTTTTAAAGTGTCACTTTTTGCATAGCTTATTCTCACCAGGAACATTAACCTGAGTTGGAGCAGTTATGTAACTTAACTTTGTAGGTGGACGAACTCTCAAAGTATCACCAATGGTCTATTTTCCTCCAGAAGTGGTGTGATTTTGTTTTATTTCCTAATCATTGTGGGAAAACAATATTAATAATAAACCTGAATAGGGCGACTTCTCGTGTGTTTAGATCTTGACCTATAACAACTACTATGGAAGTGCCTAAAAGTCTTGTAATAAGCTAGTAAGTTTTGATAATTAGAATTCTGTAACCACATTAGCTAGGAAACAAACTAAAGCACCAGTTTGTTCCAGTATCAGCACTGTTGTGTATTGGTCTGGCTGGGAAATGATGGATCAATGTGACATTCAGAACTGGTGTTAATGTACAGTAAAGTAATTGCCTCAGCACAAGAGGTCCAGGTAGACGACAATCATTTTACATAGGGCTGGTTGCTTAAAACTTAAGTTTTCTGGGCTGCTGATTCCAACTTGGTCAACAAAGTAAAGCAAAAACTTTTGTGCAGTTTGAATAAAGATACCGCTTGAAGCTGTTGGATTAAATATTTTAGCTCTGAATTGTAAATGGTAGTTACATTGCCTTTTTTTAAAAACTGGAGACGGTGTTCATGCCAATAGAATGCTAATAAAATGGAATTTTTTTCCGATGTGCCTATGATCTTAAAACTTTTTTTCTGTTTTGGACTGGATGCTGGATTTGGGTGTGTGTATGTATGTAACACTTTCTGTCCGTCTGTCCCCTTGGATCCATGTCAAAACAATTGTATTCTAATGCCTTTCATGCTATTCATTGGTTAATAAATGAAGTGAATATTTAATTTTGAAGAACTGGTAGACTCTGCCTTTTCATGGTTGCTGTGCTGATTACTTCATGAGGCTTGTGACATGTATGACGTATAACAGTGCCTGCTTCTCCGGACACTTGTGTGAGCATGACCTGGGTTATCTGGAGTCTTAGTTTTGGGATTAGCATTTCTGCTACCAAAGCAATGTCAACAAGAAACTTATTACTGGCCTTGCTTGGTTTGGAGTATTGCAGCTAGTGTATTTTCTTTCAAGTAGTTATCCAAAAAAATTCACATGAACTGCATGTCTTAATTTGCAAGGTATGTGATTTGGGGATGACTTTTGAGTAGTTATGAAAATTACAGCAGATTGAAAATATATACATGAAGGTACAGTGTTATGCTTATGTAGTTTCTCTCTTTGAAACTGTTTCTGTGCTTGCAGATTTTAATGCTTAGTGTGTATGCCATGAATATATACACTTAAATATTGTCATACTTCTCACTGAATAATTGTGATATCATCTGTAATTAAAAACAAAACTCTTTTGTAGATCAAACCAGTTTCATGATGCAGTAGCTAGTACAAAAGTGTTATGGTCTCCATACATCAGCCATTATAAAGCATCTCAGCTGTTTTCTCCAATCCCCTTGCTGCACCATTGTGCACTGAATTCAAAATAGTGGTGTTGAGAAGGCAAGATAATTTTTGTTTGTTACAATTACTTAATCTAAAGTGAATAATTACATTCTTTATATAATGGCTGCAAATTTTCTCTAGTCGTAATACCATAAATTTCAATGCATACAGTGACGTTCTCTACAGCTTCTGCCTCAGATCTCTTGAACATGACAGTAATTTACCTTTTTGAGGTGAAGAAATAAAAGTATTGGATGAAAATGCCACAAAACTGTTTTGCTTTGTTTTCAGTTTTGTATAAACATACTATCAAACTTGTATGGAAAGGACAAGTTGCATAAGAATAGTTCATACTGTTTTACTGTTTCACATTTTCTCATAATTAAAACATTTTGGCCAATTTCATTATTGAAGCATAAACTAAATGTAAGCCATGTATTGTGACTATATCCAGATGACCCAATTATTGAAGTATTACTAATTGACCTCCTGTGAGCTGTGGTGAGAGTGAAGTAAATGGATCCTGCAAGGTGCTTGTTTCATATTTATGATCAGTTCAACAAAAAATATCTTGCACAGTTGACACTTGCTTTACTAGTGGATATCCCATGGTGTTGCTTACAGGTAGTCTGGGGCCTGGAGTTAAGTTTATTGTAGTGCCATTTTTACCCAGGGAATAATGCACAGCTGTAGGAGAAGAAAGGAGAAGGAGATACCATGTTGTAAATGGGTGGAGAGACAGAACCAATTGAGGAAGAGAGATGAACCCCGTTGAATGGGCATTGGAGAAGAGATTGGGAGGGAAATCTTATGAGGTGTATCTGGCTTTGCTGGAAGTAAGTGGATGGTTGCTCTTGGTATATTCCCTAACTTACCATGTGTAACCCACAGGAAATTCACTTACCTTGTACAAAATGCCAGATGCTGTAAGGGAGTTAAAGATTGTAATATGATCTGTGTTTTACTGACATTTATAATTACAGTCTTGTAACTCCATGGTATGAAACATTCTCGTTCTCTATAGAAGTGAATGTACATCTTGTGCATTGGGTACTAAACACGGTACATATGATTATAGTCTTATTCCATTCAGGACTGAAAGCAAGGATAGGCAGAAGCCAAATTCATTCATGTATAATAGTCAGTACACCATAAAACTTGCCAACTAATTTATACATGCAACATAAAGTTAATAACTTTACATTTAACATTCATGTGATATTTATACAATGAATGACCTAAGAGAAGCTCTAAGGTTGCCAAGGCAAATGAAAATATATTTTTATGGAACAATTTTAATCCTAAAGCTCCCTGGTCCCTGAGCGTGTTCTAAACAGCAGGAAAAAGCACTCAACATCTTGAACATCTGCCATACACACTATTAAATGAGGAATTTTGCCAGAATAAATCCTTTTCCACAGCTGGCAATTTTGTTTTACTTTAAGGAATAGAAAATGTTGTTTGTCAGTGATTTGAATGTTTGTTTTTATTTTGCCATTTTCAAACAGCTGGAAAATCACCTTCTGATTTGATGCATCTCTAATAAAATGCCGGACTTTTCAATATGTTAAAAGTCTGGCAAATAGAAGACCTGCTTTAATTACACTTTTTTTGGCATGCATCCCAAATGTTCTGGCATAATTAGGGATATCTCCATTTAGTTATCTAGATCCCACAAATCAAACATGATTGGCTCATATCCTGGTTTCAATTTTTTTTTCCTGTTTGATTTTCAAATTGCTGCTGGAAGTTTTGACTGTGTCCCAGATTTGTTGCTTAGCAATGCTTTGCAGCCAGGCAGAGATTTGTGTCAAGTTTTTGGCATTTGTTATTAATTGAAATCTGGCCCCAAGATATATACACTATATCAATTGTACAAATTGTTGTTTTTGTGCCACTGCACTATGCAGTGGGTGGCCCTATGGCTGCACACCCAAGAAGTGGAGGATGGGTCAGATATCCTCAAGTAATAATGAGTCAGAAGAGACTCTGTCTGAAGCTTCCATTCAGTCTGGATCAAACCAAATTGCCCTGTGCATCTTTTTTTAAAATAGTGGTGCCAATATGGAGAGGAAGCCATATTCATGTTTGCCCAGCACCAGTGGTGTAAGCTTCCCTCCCAAAATGGAGGGTGGTGAGAAGAATGTGATTGCTGTCAATAGCCGACTAAAGTAATGACCATTTTTGTATTTTTTTTGGAAGTGCATTTTGCCTGGAGTTTGGTGGTCTAATGGGGCAGCATCTGCTTGGTAGGGCATACATCTGACCCCTGGTTGTTTACTGGCTAGTTTTTGAGCTTCATGGTAATATTGCACCTCTGCTTTAATCACACTGCCCCTTCTATAATATTAGAAGCCTTTTGTCTCATCATGCTAGGGTATCCCCTGGGAATAGTCACTCGCATTGGTACTAGTCAGCACTGGCAATGCTATGTTGCACCATTGGTTCCAGCTCATTGATGGCAATGTTACTAAAAATGTAGTGTACTATTAATGGGAGGTGGGGGTGGCATTTAGTGACCAGTGGAAACATCAGAATGGCAGTTAATGCCACCAACATGCTGACTCCAATCACAAAAGACTATAGGGTAATTTTGCAAGGCTTTGCCTGCCCCTGGCACGGAGCACTCACTTGAACAGAGCATAGATCAGAGATAAGGCTGGAACATGGTAGACAAGGGTAATGTAGTAGATGTAATATATTTGGATTTTCAAAAGGCTTTCGATAAGGTACTATATGGTAGACTCGTGACTAAGGCCAGAGCATGTGGAGTTGGGACAAATAATGGAACGGATAGCAAGCTGGCTACAAAACAGAAAACCGCGAGTAGGGGTTAAAGGTAGTTACATAGATTGTTAAAAGGTGGAAAGTGGTGTTCCACAAGGATTGATGCTGGGACCACTGTTCACCATTTACGTATACAATTTGGACTCTGGAATCGGAAGTACAATTTCAAAATTTGTGGGTGACACCAAATTGGATATAGTTAATACTGAGAGGACTGTGACAAAATACAGGAAGACATTAATAAACTTACAGAATAGGCATGTAATTAGCAAATGAATTTCAAAATATATTTTTGGTAGGAAAATAAGGAGGCCATATACTTGGAAAATAAATCTAAATGGGTGTAGAGGAGCAGAGGGATCTTGGTACAGATACACAAATCACTAAAAGTAGCAATGCAAGTTAATAAAGTCTTTTTTTAAAAAGGAAACCAAGCACTAGGGTTCATTTCATTTCTAGAGGGATAGAACTGAAAAGCACAAGTTTTATTAAACTTGTATAGAACCTTAGTTAGACCACACTTGGAGTACCATGCACCGTTCTGGTGTCTGTATTAAAAGGATATAGAAGCACTGGAGAAGGTGCAAAAAAGATTTACAAGGATGATACCAGAACAGAGAGGTTATACCTATCAGGAAAGACTGAACAGGGCTGGGGCTCTTTGCTCTAGAAAAGAGGAGGCCTTTAAGATTATGAAAGGGTTTGGTTTGGTAGATGTAGAGATGTTTCCACTTGGGGTGGGGGGGTGGGGAGACCTGAACTAGTGGCCATAAATATAAGATAGTCACTAATAAATCCAATAGGGAATTCAGGAGAAACTTCTTAACCCAGAGAGTGGTTAGAACATGGAACTCTCTACCAAAAGGAGTAATTGAGACGACCAGCATAGATGCATTTAAGGGGAAGCTAGATTAAACACGAGGGAGAAAGGAATAGAAGGATATGTTGATGAGGTTAGATGAAGGGTGGGAGGAGGCTCGTGTGGAGCATAAACACTGGCATGGACCTGTTGGGCCGAATGGCCTGTTCCTGTGCTGTACATTCTATGTAATGATTGGGCCTATTCTGTGTGACCGCACTCCTGTCCAGTGAAGCTTTGTCTTGAGAGTGAAGCCTTGAAAAATTACCCCTTCTGTCCACATTCCCACCTGTGATTATATCTACACTCCATCCAGGACTCATGGACCTCCATTCTTCTTCACAGGCCTGCTGTAAAAATACAATCATAATGTTTAACATCCTGTAGTAAGGGTCAGAAAACAAAATTGTTTTTAGCAAGATTTCTTGCAAGGCCAGTAAAAACATTTTTGAATAAACATCCATCTTTCCCTTGTACAGTTTAAACAATTCTGTCTGGGTTGACCTGGTTTTTTTTGACAAATCTATACTCTCTCTTGTCTCAAGTTACACAAATACCCTTTTTGATTTGTGAAATAATGATATTGCTAGTTTTTCTCACACGCTGGCCAGCCACACTTTGAGCTGATTTGTTTGGATTGCTGGGAAAACTGCTTGGGCAGTAGCAGTGAGGGCACTCTTGGTTATCAGACTATCCAGCTGAAGTTTTTTCTGGGATTGTTTGAGACTTCAACACTTATGATCTTTCCTTCAGAATTTGCCATTACAGATAGATATCTAAAGCTCATGCTTTCTAGAAGTAGAATTTGAAAATACACATTCATAAATATGAACACAGCAGTCTATATTCCCCCGAAGAAACCAGCAACTGTAACTTTTTGTTTTCATTTTACTTCGGTGCAGGAATGCTGCTACACTCCTAATAAAGTCCATTTCCTGTGTAGGCTGAAATCCTCTTGTGGGTCTCTTCCAAAGCAGGGAGTGAACCATCATAAATCTTGCCCCTATTTGAGGCCTCAAGATCTTTGAATAAAATGCAGAAGTTCCTGTTCACAGAATTCTGCACTTTTTTTCTCTCTCTGAAGCTGCAGACACAATCCTAGTTCTTCTGAAGTCTGTAAGAAGTTTAAAACTTAGTAACAGGCAAGCCTAGCTTTGATGGAATAGATGAGTTTAGCACTGGGGGGTGGGGTGTTGAATGTTACTCTTCTAAACTTGCCCAATTTGACTTGGCTTGGAATTTGTGTAAAATTTCTGACTTCTCAATTGCATGACAAATTAAAATATGAACTGATTTTAATTTTTTTTAAATGCTGAGCTAAATGTTACTCAAACTAAGACAAATCCTGATAAATTTGTGTTTAGTTTGCCAAGAAATGCTTGTCTCAGGAGCTCTACAAACCATGCAATTCAGTTTGAAAACTTTTGCACCAAATCATCTTCAATCTACACCAGAATGGAAGAACATCCACTCAAACTTGATAAATTTCTAATGTGCTGCAGTCTCAGTGAAATTTGGCAATGGAATTGATTATTGCCTAAATGTCAAAATTAATGGACACATATTTAATGCATTTGTATGATATTCTCCCTGCTATATGGAAAGAGGCATTAATCATTTTAAATGGGTTAATACCTTTTATTAAAATAGCGGACAAAGGAATGTCATACAAAAACATTAAACGTTCATCCACTAATACTGCATATGGTGATTTCAGGTTTTTATTTCATAGAAAATTGTTTATTATAAAAAATTCTATTTGTAACAGGATGTTGTATTTAAATGTTCTTGATTTTGATATGTTGTATAAAACAGGAAAGAATGGGATGCTGTTTGGTAATTATGGTTCAGATTTTTCTTGGAATTACAACTTGCATTAATATAGTGCCTTTTAATGTAGTAAAATGCCCCAAGGCGCTTCACCGTGTCATCAGACAAAAACTGACATCGAGCCAAAGAAGGAGATATTAGGACAGGTGACAAGCACATATTTATCTGGAGTTGGCTATGTTACATATAACAGTCATTTCAGATATACATATTTTCTTGAACTGTAATTATCTATGCCATTGTTGGTTGCCTACCTCCATCCTCCTTGCTTTGCTCTGTGGCCCATGAGGTCACTACCGACTTTAAGAATAGTAACTGCCACATGAGAACCTTCATAACTGTAGAATTAAAACAAATGATGACATTACTGAAAAGTACTTTTTTATATTAAGAGCTCAGCAGCTGTTTTCATAGAACTATTCAAATTACATTTTCTAAAAATGCAATATTGTGATGTAATTTACATTACATAAATAAAATGTTAATACTGTTTTTATCTGATGGGAGATGTGCTTGCAGCATGGCAAGCACAGGCTATTTATCCCACTGATTGCTCTGCAGTGAGCTGCCCCTGGCCAAGACCTGACGAGTTGTTCCAAGTAGTAATGGATGAGTTTGATAGGTCTTTGACTTAAACCCTGGTCATCTGATTGGGAAGGATGCATCCACTCTCTGTGCTGTTCCAGTGCCAGCTCATATGTGACATCATCTGTAGTGATGAATGATTCTCTAGAGATAAATATGTATAGTACTACTTCTCAATAACAAGAGAATGAACTCCCACAACATCACATTCAAAAGCAAGTTTATGCATTGCACCACTCTTTGTTCCACTCTCCAGTGGTATTTAAGTGCTACAGAAAATGGGCACTTTACATCTGAATTAGACTATGCAATTGCAACATTGGCACAAAATGGTTTGTTTTGGGGTCCGTACACAGTACAGCTGTAGAATACAGCATTTTGGCAATAACTGATTATACATTGGGTGTTAAAATAAGATGCTTACCTCAGCCTACAATGGAACAGAATTTAGCCTGGGAGTATAGTCAAGTTTTTTTTGGCCATTGGTTTTGATGAATTCCTGATTTTCTAGCTCTCTTGTATCTGGTTGCATGTTTGGGTCAATTCATTTTTCTGAACTGCCCTTTTCCCCCTTTAAAGATAAAATGGAGGTTTATGTCTGGGAAACAATTCAATTATTAAGCTCATATAGTGTGTGAATCTTAAATAATGGGGAAGAAAAAACAGAAGGAAGAAATAACTGTAACTCAAGTTACCAAATGTAAAGTGAAGTCATATATTTGCAGCTGTAGTTTAAATTTAAACCAGTTAATCTGGCCAGTCTGGGCAGGCAGACAGAAACCGATTTTGACTTTGACCTTGAATGACTCAGAATTTTGTTTAACAAGACCCCAAAAAAGTGCAGATTAGTGCCATTGTTTCACTTTGAATGTCTCCTTTAGTGTGGAAATGCCCATGATGCATTTGTATTTCTCCATATTCCCTCATCTATTTGTTCAGATTGTATTCATTGGCACAGTCAGGGAGAAAACCACACCATTGAACAGGCCAAAACCTACAGGCATGTTGTCGGCTACCGAGACCACTTTGATACCTCTGGAGCTGCGGTGTATCTGAACTGATTCATGGTACACAAGTGGCCCACCTTTCAGTACAATTTTCCATGTTTTCCAAAAATTGAATAAACCAAGTTTTTAAATCCAACAAAGGACCGTTTAAATCCTTTTGATCATCTTTATTCTCACAAAAGAGCAAAATCTCTTCTTTCCTCTTTCCTTTACAGTACCTCTTACCAGATGTTATGACTTGGAAAATAAAGCAAGGCCTCATTGTAATGCTAAATAAGAGGAGAACTCCTTTGCCTGTCACATAGCTTTCCAATGAGTCATGCTGTCCTATGATCCTAACTTTTTTTTTTCCGTTCATAGCAAATTATTCTCCTTGGACTATGTATAACCAATTGTGTATATGTAAAAGCTATTGCAAGAGACAAAATGTTTAAGGTTTCCCTTGAGTATTCTATTCTGTTAACTAGGGAATATTTTTCTTCTTGCTGCAGTACATGTTGTGCACAGACAGCTGGCTTATGCAACAGCGTGTCGAACAGTTTGTCCACTGTTTATCAAACATCAGGGATGGGGGTCACTGAGGTTCCAAGTCTAAGGAGTAGTTTGAGCAGAATAGGGTAAATTCAACAAATCTCAAGGCTAGTGCTGTGGGTTATTTGCTAAACAAACCTTAATGGCTGACTTTTTTCACATTGTTTCAGGGTGTCTGGATCAGGAGCACATAGTGATCTGTGTGGGCTGAGATGGCTATCTAAGGTTCCTTTGGAAAACTTCTTGCTCAGTCTTCAGAAAGAAAGAACACTTTCCACCAACTACTGGGGAGGGGTGGGGGGAGAATAAAAAATCACACGTTAAAGAATTTTCTAGGTTTCAACCTCTCTATTGGGATATCAGTCCATTGTGCAAATTGTTGGGAACAACAACTTATTTTCCAATTTTGGCACCGTGAAGTACTTGCGCATTTCCCCGGTCAGATCCAGCAAACATTAAATACAGGGTAAAGCTACCCTACCCTTTCAAAAGGTATAACCTACATCGTGAGATTTCTATTTTCAACAGCACTTTCAACTTGCTGCCTGGATGTAAGAGTCCCGTTGAAATGAAAATTAGGCAGCTTCCATAACCGGCGCCCAATCTGCAATGCTAGTTATATGCCTGGGCAGGAAGTTGAAAATCTACTTCCAGATAGCCATAGGCCTCACTGATTTTAATACCACAGATTTAGTGACACTTAATGATGCATTTATACTACATACACAGGATTGTTGTGAAGCAATTTCAGCTTTGCATCAAACTAAACTTGTGGGCCTAGACATTTGCATAAAATCCCATTTTTTACAGGCATAAAATGGGCACCTAAGGGTTCAATATGGTAGGTGGCGCACTTGTGCTCATTCCGTGCCTGAAATGTGCTGCCCACCATGTTGGATCATGCTTTTCCGTAGGCATCCAGGGTATGTGCCGGAAGTATTAAAAAGCCTCAATATATTTAAATAAGGGTCCGATGCTTGTAGTATCTTTTTTGTGAAATTGGTCTTCCCCAGCATCTGACTTGCCACATGATAAACTCGCTCAGCAACTTATGGCGATAATGGGTAGGAAGGACCCTTTCGTGTTTTTTAAAGGGCTCATCCATTTCATGCCGGTTAGTTGCTGGTTTGTCCTTTTAGGCTGTTGATTAAACTTGGTGTTCTTTTGCCTATTTGTGTTCTAGCAACTTTTTTTCTGATGCTGGACTGCTTTCGTCTGCCTTCAAAACTTATTTATTGCAGTCATGAGTAGTCTAGTAGGCCTGCCTTTAGGACTGGAAGGGAGCAGTGAAGAAGACAAGAGAAAGTAGGAGCTGCTGGGAGAAGAGGGAGGAGGACGAAACTACACAGGAGACCATATCCACAGCAGGTTTTGAGGGCGCACTTCTCCTACCTTAACTTCACTTAGCCAAGGAAGCCATCAGCAAGCTGTTGGAAATATTGTTATTATTATAGACATAAGAATAATGTTCTAATGCAGTTATATCAAATATACAAGGATTGTGCAACCTTTTTGTCCCTAGGAGATGTCAGGCTGATCAGACCTGGTTCATAGGGTGTGTGGACCTCTGCTGTCCTGATAAGCTGCTTCTAGCTTTTAATGGAACAATGCCCCAGTTCTTAAACTACTAGAAGCAAATGTGCTTCAGAAAGATCTAACGATATTAGCCCCATGATGTCACCTGTCCTGGACATCTTCTCCTTCCCCCACCCCCACCCCTATGCCCCGGGTGCCCATTGTTCCAGACATCTTTCAGATACCCATTCTATGCTGTTACCTATTTGTCAGTCACCTTTTCTAGGGGGTAAATTGTTGTCAATTTTATCTAGTTTGAGGGGGAGAGACATACCTTTATCTTTCTGTGTAGGCATGTCCACAATCTTAATTTGGATTGTTTGGATGCAGACTGTTGGCTAGGGGCTGCGGTAACCTGAGACATCGGCTGCTGATGCACAGAGGCAAGAATGACTTTTGAACTAAAGTAACCTGGGTTCAGTTACTGGCCTCAGCTGCCTGGAACCGGTTTGAATTAACCAAGTTTTGTGAAAGACAAAGGAAATGTGATAAGACACAAGTCCTTAATTAGGAAAGGAGTAATGAGGTAATGCTACCTAAGTCCTTGGGACAGAGCCAATGAGGAGAAGACCCAGGCAAAAACGAGAAAGCATAAACCAATGAAATAGAGAGACAGCACAGCCTGAAGAGAGCAGATTCGGAATAAGAATGAAGGATCTGAGGCGTGGAGGCAGAGCGAAGACTCCGGAGACCAACCATCACAAGTGGAAGACCCTACGTCAGGGACGTTGAGACTACGTCGAGAGAGAGAGAGAGAGAGAACGGAACGCCTGGCCAGCCTCCGCTCTCCTTTTCGGGTATTATTCTTTATATTCTGTGACCACTTGGAGTGTCAGAGAAACCTAGTGGGTGTGTGTTTAGATCCTAGTTTGGGTATAAGACTGTATAACCTGGTGTAAACTGCATGCCTATATCTAACCAGATGTATAAGCTATTTGTATATGATCTAACGGCGTGAATAAAGTGAATTGAGAGTTGAGAGAATTGACTCTTCTGTGTACTAAGCCAGTAACTGGTGACCTCCGGTCAACAAGACATTTAAGATGTCTCATCCTGTGTAAGCCAATCACACAGGTTACCTAATTAGCTGAACAAATTCCTACAATTAACATAACAGAAGGATTAGTCTATGTTGTTGATCTGAGCCTTTGATTATGCCTTGGGATTTCTGTTACCTGTTTCTGACAATTGGTCTTCAGTGTGTCTGTTTCACCCTTCCTGCACTTTGCCTGATGTCAGACTTATCACTTCCTGTGGAATTTTGGCTCCCTTTGTCTTACAGACACAAGGGGCCCGATTTTAGCAGGGGTGCGGGTTCCCGGCGGGCGGGCAAGCCAACGCGCTCGGTGAAATTAGTGGGTTTCCCTCGCGATCGTAGCAGGCAACCCAATAATTGGAGCCACTTACCTGCTCCTCCGGGTTCCCCGCTGCTGATCTGCGCATCGCGTGGGCTGCGCATGCGCAGTAAGATCTGTCAGCTGGAGGCGCTCTATTTAAAGGGGCAGTCCTCCACTGACATGCTGCAACCAATAGCAAAGATGACTGCATGGAGCAGCCTGGGGGGAAGGCTGCTCCCAGTTTAATGATGCTTCACCCCAGGTATCAATACATGGGGTGAGGAGAAGGGGGAGGACAGAGATCTTCCACCCAGCGGGCAGGAGGAAGCGGCCCACCTCCGCCACCAGGAAGGCCTGTCTCGAGGTGGCAGAGGGTGTCACCTGTGCCACCAACATATCGCCCACCTGCACACAGTGCAGGAGGCGGTCCAATGACCTCAGTAGGTCAGCCAAAATGAGTACACGTAGTCTTTCCCCTACACACTGTCTGCCACATCACTGCCCCCACCCCACATCTCCTTCTGCACTGCCAACACTACTCTGTCACATCACCCCTCATACCCACTCAAACCCCATCCTCATCTTATCTGCACCTACTCACCTCACCAGTACTCACCCCGCCACTACCACGCAACCCAATCCTCATACAATCTCATGGCTCTATCCCATACTCACCCTCTGGTGCATCTCTCTCACGGCCAGCCTCACTCAACCTGCCACCACCTGTGCTGCAGCCACAGGGCATGCATCACATATGTGCAGTAGGCAGCGTAAGGCAAACGTGTCGTGAGCATGAAGGGGATGCACAAGGGTGTTTGAGGGTTTGTCATGGTTGTTACTTCTATTGAATTTCAGAACAACTCACAGCACACATTGTATTGGCACCACTACTGCCATGTCTTCGCGAATCCTTTCCGGTTTGTGCAATAATGCCCGCTCCTGGGTATCACTGAGGACCCACCACTGATGCCACCCATTGTGTCACTGCAGAGTGGGTGTAGATGTATTTGCAGGGCTCTTCTGCGCAGACGACTGAGAGACATCGGCAATGTTCCCGGTTGCACCCTGGAAGGCTGTGGTGACTTTGACAGCGACAGGTAGGAAGATGGTGCACGGGCCAGCCAGGAGCAGCTCGGCATGAAAGATGCTGCAGATGTCCACGGCTACATGTCGGGTGACTCTGAGCCTCCGTGTGCACTGCTGCTCAGAGAGGTCCAGGAAGCTGAGCCTCGGTCTGTGGAACCTGTGGCTAGGGTAGTGCCCTCTGCGACGCATCTCTCTCTGCGGTAGCCCTCCCTCCTGCTGTACAGGTGGATGTGTCACAGCACTCTGTTGTGGAGCGCCACATGTCAGAGGTGGATGGTGAGGCTGGTGATGCTGTTCGCCCTCCGAGGAGGTCATGACTGCAGCTACGGCGGCCCCCATCTGCAAGATGTACATCTGAGGGGGTCCGCAAGGTAGGTACATGTCTCCGGACCCCGGGGTAAGTGTGCAGGTTGGTGACTTTGACCGTCAGGAGGAGGGTGGTGGGGGCCAAACTTTGTCCCAAGTGACAGAGTGGCCTCCTGCAATGGGTGAGGGTCTCCCCCCACCCCCCCCCCCCCCACCTGTCAAATGGACCTTTGCAGCTGCCACAGGCTGACAGCTGCAACGCGTCCATTTGATCTGGGAGTGTTTTCCCCCAGTTTGGGAAACAGTCCCATGTTGATCCCAAATCACACACAGTCCCTTAATCAGGTCAGTTAATGACCTGAAATAGCTAAATAAATACTCTCAAGTGGCATCCCGCTGGCTTTAATTGCCTGCGGGATTCCCACCAGCGGGGGCTGCGCGCGCACGCTGGCGCGTCAACGGGGAACCCGGAAGTGGGCAGGATCGAGGCGGGATCTGTTCGGGATCCTGCATTTCACGATTTTCGAGGCCCTCCTGCCGAGAACGCACCCGTTGGCGGGTGCTAAAATCGGGCCCAAGGTCTGTGCTTCCCACAGTATCACTTTTTAGCCAAGTGCCTGAAGCTTTGCAGGTTGGGATACGTGATTGATTGATTTGATCTAGAAATTCTATTTTTTACACCAGCTATGTTACCTACTGCAACCACAACGTAAGCCTTGAAACAAGGCATAGGCAATACTACTTGTGGTTGTCAAGGTCACTGTGGCCCATAACATTAATGCCATGGGGTCATTCCAGGCTGCAGCATGTGACATCAGCAACATCTCCCAGCTTGCTGTTCACCGTTGTATCAAGGAGGTCACCGAGGTTCTCTGCCCCAGGAGGAAGATCTATATCTCTTAATGGACAGAGTGAAGTGGGATGAGAGAACACTCTGCTTCACCCGCATGGCAGACTTCCCCCAGGCTGCATGGTGCCATAGACTGCACCCTCATTGCCTTGCATGCTTCCCATCCGCCTGCATCTTTCTGAATAGAAAGGGATGCCACACCCTCAGTGGTTTGTGACCACGGGCAGCATTTCATGCAGCTCTATGCTCTTTCCTGCCATCAGTCATGATTCATTTAATCTGGCACCAGTTCTCTGCCTCCTTTTGGCCATCAGGTCACAGACTGGCTACTGGACAAAAAGGGCTATGCTCTTCGGACATAGCTCATGACTCCTGTCAAGAACTTGGGCATAGCTGCAGAGCAGGCTGACAACAAGAGCCACTTAACTGAGCAAACAAATGGCATGCTCAAGAAAGAAAAACAAAAGACATGCCTTTTATACAGACCCTTTCATGATGTCCCAAATCGCTTTAGAGTCAATGATTGTACTTTTTTTTGAAGTGCAGTCACTGTTATAATGTAGGAAACTCGGCAACTAATTTGCGCACAGCAGGGTCCCAAAAACAATGTACTATTGACTAGATAACCTGTTTTATTGATGTTGGTTGAAGGATAAATATTGGCCAAGACACTAGCGAGAACTTCCCTGCTCCTCTTCTCCAGCACTGGAGTGTCGGTTAGATTTTTGTCTCTGGACCAGGACTTGAACCCACAACCTTATGATTTGAAGGCAAGAGTGCTACCTTTTGAGCCATAGGCTTGATCTGCAGATCTTGCAGCCATTTTTTTCTTCCAGATCCGCTCCCTGCTGTCTGCAGCCAGAGAGCACCTCCCCTTTAAGAGGTGTTGGCTGGCTTTAAGTGGCGTTAGTGAAGCCTGATTTCCCTCCCTCCCCTCACCAAATGGGTGTGCAGCCAATGAATAGCACCTCAGTCATTATGACTAGGCAGTTCAAATTTAACATGGTCCCTATGACCATGTGAACAAATGTGTGCAGCACATGTCCCACTCCCTGCTCGCCCGTTTTCGGGTGTGATCCTATTTCTAGGCTGTGGAGTGTAAATTGGGCGTGAAGGGCCGAATTGACTGTGAAATGAAGTGAGATGCGATGACTTAAGGGAGTCTTGTTGCTTTTCAATCACATCCCTGTTTACTGGCTCCAGAAAAGTGATGACCCTGGAAGGAAAAGGCTGATCTATTTCTGCATCGATATCTGTTTTCCAAAGTCTGCGTCTCAGTGTGTTTTTATTATCTGCCAGATTAAACACCTGTTGCTGCACCTTTCCCTCATGTTAGTCTTGACCACGACAGAACGTAGCCAGTTTGTTTAAAAAAAAATTTAATGTTCAGATTCATGCTGCATTTGCACGACCACTAGTGTTGGTGCAAAGCACCATCAGTTGACATTTGGCCTACAGTTATAGTGCATGAGTATGAGGAGAAGGAGGTGTGGTGCAGTGATTGTAGGGAAATGAAAGGAAGTGGGAGAGGGGAGCATTGAATAGAGAGGCTGCATGTAGTGTGCGTGAGCAAGAGCGCTCTCCACCACCACCTCTTCACAGTCGTACATCCTTAATGTTACATTCTGAACAGTAGTGCTTAATAGAAATGGATTGGGACTGTTCAAACTATCTCAAAGCATTTAAAAGTTCATTCCTCCAGCAGGGAACCTTGCTAGCCTGGAGCATGAGACGCAGAATCAGTCTTGTAATATTACAGCTTTCTTGTTCAGGATTGCTACACCCTTGTTAAAGGCCACTTTGGAGAAACTACTGCTGAATTGCAAGGGCCTGTGGAACGGGGATTTGAATGTGGCTGTCCCTTTCAAAGAATCATTGTCATTCCGTAGTTTCTTTTCCATTTTATCAAACCTTTATCTATTTCTGCAGTTCCATTGGTCACCATGACTCATTAGATAAAGATTCTTTATTATTTAATAAATTTGTTCTGTGTTTTCATGGTTATTTTCAGTTATTTTTTCCTGGAGGCCTGGTAGGGAGGGGAGTGATGTGTAAGTATCCAGCCTCCAGCCTCTGCTGATTTTCCGGCAGATTTACGTCTGATATCCCTGCCAATATCCATCGATGTTCCTGGAGGCCTGGTGGCTGCACCTTCAGAAGATCCTGGGTGGACATCTTCCTTGTTTGTGCAATGCACCTAATTCTCAAACTTCATGTTCAAACTATCTGAATTCTGAAAGCAGAGTATATACCGATGCTTAACGCCCAGAAAGTTTTTTTAAAAAATCATTTTGGAAAGACAACAGCTTGCATTTATATTGCGCCTTTTAACGTAGTAAAACGTCATAAGGCAACTGGTGGAGCGTGAGGGCCGACCGTTGGGCTTGGACCATTTCGAGGGCCAGGCCTCCATCTTAAATTGAACCGGCGAGCTGCCCGCCCCAAACGGGTGTCCCGATTCAGCTTGCCGGATTTTTAAAATGTTTTTATTCATTCACGGGATGTGGGCGTCGCTGGCAAGGCCGGCATTTATTGCCCATCCCGAGCGAGATTTTACAACTGAGTGGCTTGCTAGGCCATTTCAGAGGGCAATTACGAATCAACCACATTGCTGTGGGTCTGGAGTCACATATAGGCCAGACCGGGTAAGGACGGCAGGTTTCCTTCCCTAAAGGACATTAGTGAACCAGATGGGTTTTTACGACAGTTTCATGGCCACCATTACTGATACTAGTATTTTAATTCCAGATTTTTATTTAATTAATTGAATTTAAATTCGCCAGCCGCCGTGGCGGGATTTGAACTAGTGACTCTGGATTTTAGTCCAGGCCTCTGGATTACTAGCCCAGTAACATAACCACTATGCAATATTGGGGGCCCAGAGGCTGCCTGGTCAGCAGCATGTTTAGCCCTGGGGGTGGGATTTGCGATTGGCGGAGAGGGGGGTGTGGAGAAAGCCCTCGCCAGCAAGTGGCTCTCGTTATTTTTAGGAACAAAAATATATATTTTTAACTTTTTGACGGTCTCCGCTTCTTGGCTGATGGGTTGTACTGGGTGGAGCGTCCATGTCGGACATTCCACCCCATAGGCCGTGCAAGTTGCTTCAGGGTCCTCTCCGTTTAGTGTCAGTTGGGTGCCTCAGCCACCAGCGACAGGTCGGAAAGCCAGGGTAAGTCTACTGCTTGGATTTTAACTCGTACCATCTAGTTTCTGCCAGCTGGGGGGAGTGAATTTTTAAAAATTTAATATACTCGATTTAAAGTATCATTAATACATTTCTCAATTCTCTTGTTAAATTTAAGACCTATTCAGGATACTCGGTAAATAGTCACTAGCATGGTTTTAATGAAACTCTTCACTCGAATAAATTTGAAATACAGCCTTGCATTTTAAGGGGTCACTGAATATATAATGAAACCCATATAATGGATTATGTGAGATGACGAGTTAGAATTGTCTTCAAGTGTATAACAAACCTGTTTTTCATTTGTTTGCCCATGCTGTAGTAATATAAACTGTGTTGAAACACTGTTTCATTATTTGGCATTTTGTCAATGTGAGGAAAATATTTTTTATGAAGCCTTTTAAATCTTCCTGAATGTGTGTGCCTATGTGCAACTGAGGCTATAAACAGCAATAGTATCTCACGCATGCAAATGAAACCTAGTGAAGATTCCACAAATGGCTGAAAAGTTATGCTCAAATATGAGATCCATCTGACTGGCAGTAGCCAAAATTAAAATGACCTATTTTTAAAAAAAAAAGTCACCAATTTATTGTTAGATATTTGTTTGAACTTTGATTATGGGGTATATCCCACTCACTGGGAACAAATTTTACATGGGTCCTACAGACATTAGGCCCCTTAAATATGTTGGTGAGGGCCTAATGCCTGCTTTAAGTGTCCGCCCAGGACACTTTTTAAAAAAAAAATAGACCCCACAAATTTAGCAGTGGGACCAATGCCTATGCAGATTTGGCACAGGCCACCTCCCTGCTAAATTGGTATGCTTTGTGCCCATTTTATGTCTGGTAAAAAGGCGCAATGTATACCAATTTCTACCCTGATCCTTCTTTAGAGGCACGTAGGATTAACCGTTGGCAGGTACTAAACTAGTTTGTTTCCAGTATTATACCTTTTTTAACAATTGAGGGTGCAACATTCTGCATGATTGAAACCCCAACCTGCAGTATAATGGTTTATATTTTACTGCATTTATACAATAGAGGTGGAATCCAAAGCAGTGGTTTACACTTCCCATAACTGACCACAAACTTGAATTTTAAAAATAATTAATTCATAGGCTTATCCCATTGGCTTTTTGAGTAAGCATATAGACCAGCAAGATTCCAGGTTCACTCCTTGGCCTGTGCCAAGTTTGCTGATTCCAGCTGGGGCAGCAGTAAGGACCGTATAATTGGCCTCGAGCTCCCTGGGTTAGGGATGGTAAAATTGACCATGACTAAGGTTCAGTCACCTCTGTTCGACCAGTAGACGTAGATATAGAAACATAAAAAATAGGAGCAGGAGTAGGCCATTCGGCCCATCGAGCTTGCTCCACCATTCAGTATGTTCATGGCTGATCCTCTATCTCAATACCATATTCCCACTCTCTCCCCATACCCCTTGATGCCTTTTGTGTCTAGAAATCTATCTAGCTCCTTCTTAAATATATTCAGTGACGTAGCCTCCACAGCCTTCTGTGGTAGAGAATTCCACAGGTTCACCACCCTCCGAGTGAAGAAATTTCTCCTCATCTCAGTCCTAAATGTCCTACCCCATATCTTAAGAATGTGACCCCTCATTCTGGACCCCCCCCCCCCAGCCAGGGGAAACATCCTCCTTGCATCCAGTCTGTCTAGCCTTGGCAGAATTTTATGTTTCAATGAGATCCCCTCTCATTCTTCTAAACTCTAGTGAATACAGGCCTAGTTGACCCAATCTCTCCTCATACGACAGTCCTGCCATCCCAGGAATCAGTCTGGTGAACCTTCGCTGCACTCCCTCTATGGCAAGTATACCCTTTCTTAGGTAAGAAGACCAAAACTGCACACAATACTCCAGGTGTGGTCACACCAAGGCTCTGTATAACTGCAGTAAGACAGTCTTGCTCCTGTACTCAAACCCTCTTGCAATGAAAGCCAACATACCATTTGCCTTCCTAACTGCTTGCTGTACCTGCATACTTGCTTTCAGTGACTGGTGTACAAGGACACCCGGGTCCCTTTGTACATCAACATTCCCCAATCTACCATCATTTAAATAATACTCTGCCTTTCTGAAGTGGATAACTTCACATTTATCCACGTTATACTGCATCTGCCATGTATTTGCCCACTCACTCAACTTGTCTAAATCACCTTGAAGCCTTGTTGCATCCTCCTTGCAACTCACGATCCCACCTAGTTTTGTGTCGTCAGCAAACTTGGAAATATTACATTTGGTTCCCTCATCCAAATCATTTGATATATATTGTGAATAGCTGGGGCCCAAGCACTGATCCCTGCTGTACCCCACTAGTCACTGCCTGCCACCCTGAAAAAGACCCATTTATTCCTACTCTCTGTTTCCTGTCTGTCAACCAATTTTCAATCCATTTATCAAAGGCCTTCTGAAAATCTAAATAAACCACATCCACTGGTTTTCCCTTATCTTTTCTACCAGTTACATCCTCAAAAAAAAAACTCCAATAGGTTTGTCAAACATGATTTCCCTTTCATAAATCCATGTTGACTTTGTCTAATCCTGTTGATATTTTCTAATTGTCTAGTTATCACATCCTTTATAATAGACTCTAGCATTTTCTCTTCTACTGATAGGCTAACCGGTCTGTAGTTCCCTGTTTTCTCCTTTTTTAAATAGTGGGGTTACATTTGCCACCCTCCAATGTGCAGGAACTGTTCCATAATCTATAGAATTTTGGAAGATGACAACTAATGCATCCTTATTTCCATGGCTACCTCTTTTAGTACTCTGGAATGCAGATTATCAGGTCCTGGGGATTTGTCGGCTTTCGTCCCATTAATTTCTCCAGCACTTTTTTTTTACTAACTAATTTCCTTTACTTCCTTCTCACTAATCCCTTGGTTCCCTAGCATTTCTGGGAAGTTATTTGTGTCCTTTTCTGTGGAGACAGAACCAAAGTATTTGTTCAACTGCTCTGCCATTTTCTGTTCCCCATTTTAAATTCTCCTGTTTCTGACTGTAAGGGACCTACATTTGTCTTCATTAATCTTTTTCTTCTTACATACTTGTAGAAGCTTTAACAGTCCACTTTTATGTTCCTTGCAAGTTTACTCTCATACTCTCTTTTTCCTCTCTTAATCAATCTCTAGGTTCTTTTTTGCTGAATTCTAAACTGCTCCCAATCCTCAGGCTTGCTCAGTGTTGTCCATTTATAAATTACTGGCCAGCCACAGGTGGAAACACTGTCTTACTTCACACGTACATTTACTTAAACATCTATCATCATTGAGAACCAAGCACTCACACTCTGATTTTCATCTTACGATTTTACCAACAAACACACACACAGGTTACACATGCATAAGCCATGTAAATATAAGTATTGAGATCAGATTCCCCATGACTGTCTCTATTACTTTTTTTTAATCTACCAGTCATAAATGTAATTTGCCACATCTGGATTTACAATTCACCACATGTGGCTAAAGTATTGGACAACACTGCTAGAGGTGTGCCTGTTTGCTTAACATACTAGAGGGCTGCTGGTGTCCATGGAATCATACCCAGCAAGAATTAAATGTTTTCAGAGGGGAGAATATTGGCCCAAAAATACATTAATGCAATTTTGTCTGAGCTGGGTGTAATTTTGCAAAATAATTTGTGCTTCAGGTATCCTTTTCCTGAATGATTCTCAAAAAGCCATGAAGAATCTGCTCCACAGGCATTGCTGCCACTCTGAGCCACAGGTGAGAAATGGAAATCTTGTTGGATGGAGACTAGAAAGGGCAAATTTTAGTCTTTGACTCTCTTAATCATGTCAGAGTTCTATATACAATATAGAGTGGTTCACTAAAATGGGTATTGTAACTTCACCCTATGATTTGCAGTTTGGCAATGATTCAACAAGATTTCATTGGACTGATTACACTGCTGGCCTCCAAATCCTGATCTCTCACGACATCAGAATGTTTGTGGCACAACTCAATGGATGTTATGTCTGCATCTTGGAGATACCGAGTTTAATAACAGAGTAGAACAAAGTTAGTGTACAATTTATTTCAAGTGAAGTAGAAGTCTGTGGTGGTTTCAGGTAACTTCAATATGTCTGGAAGCACCCATTACAAAAACATTGGGTCTGATAAACCATTGGTTGCAATCCTGGTAGTTATACTGGGATTGCGTCCTCCAGTGCTGACTCTGCTGGAGTTTGCAATCAGTGCGATGGCAACTAATTTCCATGAGACCGGCTGGCACAAGATCTAAGGGAGAGTGTACAAAACATGACCGGACAGATGGTCTGAGAAAGCAGGGCAAAGACCAAGGGAAGTCTAGATTAAACTGCATTTATTTCAATGCAAGAAGTCTGATGGGCAAGGCAGATGAACTCAGGGCATGGATGAGTACATGGGACTGGGATGTTATAGCTATTACTGAAACATGGCTAAGGGAGGGGCAGGACTGGCAGCTCAATGTTCCAGGGTACAGACGCTATAGGAAAGATAGAGGAGAACATCACGGCAGTAGTGAGAGGGGATATATCCGAGGGTTCGCCCACTGAGTCTATATGGGTAGAACTGAAAAATAAGAAGGGAGAGATCACTTTGATAGGATTGTACTACAGACCCCCAAATAGTCAACGGGAAATTGAGGAGCAAATATGTAAGGAGATTACAGACAGCTGCAAGAAAAATAGGGTGGTAATAGTAGGGGACTTTAACTTTCCCAACATTGACTGGGACAGCCATAGCATTAGGGGCTTGGATGGAGAGAAATTTGTTGAGTGTATTCAGGAGGAATTTCTCATTCAGTATGTGGATGGCCCGACTAGAGAGGGGGCAAAACTTGACGACCTCCTTGGGAAATAAGGAAGGGCAGGTGACAGAAGTGTTAGTGAGGGATCACTTTGGGACCAGTGATCATAATTCCATTAGTTTTAAGATAGCTATGGAGAAGGATAGGTCTGGCCCAAAAGTTTAAAATTCTAAATTGGGGAAAGGCCAATTTTGATGGTATTAGACAGGAACTTTCAGAAGTTGATTGGGAGAATCTGTTGGCAGGCAAAGGGACGTCTGGTAAGTGGGAGGCTTTCAAAAGTGTGTTAACCAGGGTTCAGGGTAAGCACATTCCTTATAAAGTGAAGGGCAAGGCTGGTAGAAGTAGGGAACCTTGGATGACTCGGGAGATTGAGGCACTAGTCAAAAAGAAGAAGGAGGCATAGGGAGCTGGGATCAAGTGGATTCCTTGAAGAGTATAGAGATTGCCGGAGTAGAGTTAAGAGAGAAATCAGGAGGGCAAAAAGGGGACATGAGATTGCTTTGGCAGATAAGGCAAAGGAGAATCCGAAGAGCTTCTACAAATACATAAAGGGCAAAAGAGTAACTAGGGAGAGAGTAGGGCCTCTTAAGGATCAACAAGGTCATCTATGTGCGGAACCACAAGAGATGGGTGAGATCCTAAATGAATATTTCACATCGGTATTTACGGCTGAGAAAGGCATGGATGTTAGGGAACTTGGGGAAATAAATAGTGATGTCTTGAGGAGTGTACATATTACAGAGAGGGAGGTGCTGGAAGTCTTAATGCGCATCAAGGTAGATAAATCTCCGGGACCTGATGAAATGTATCCCAGGACGTTATGGGAGGTTAGGGAGGAAATTGCGGGTCCCCTAGCAGAGATATTTGAATCATCCACCACTACAGGTGAGGTGCCTGAAGATTGGAGGGTAGCAAATGTTGTGCCTTTGTTTAAGAAGGGCGGCAGGGAAAAGCCTGGGAACTACAGACCGGTGAGCCTGACATCTGTAGTGGGTAAGTTGTTAGAGGGTATTCTGAGGGACAGGATCTACAGGCATTTGGAGAGGCAGGGACTGATTAGGAACAGTCAGCATGGTTTTGTGAGAGGAAAATCATGTCTCACGAATTTGATTGAGTTTTTTGAAGGGGTAACCAAGAAGATAGATGAGGGCTGTGCAGTAGACGTGGTCTACATGGACTTTAGCAAAGCCTTTGACAAGGTACCACATGGTAGGTTGTTACGTAAGGTTAAATCTCACGGGATCCAAGGTGAGGTAGCCAATTGGATACAAAATTGGATTGACGACAGAAGACAGAGGGTGGTTGTAGAGGGTTGTTTTTCAAACTGGAGGCCTGTGACCAGCGGTGTGCCTCAGGGATCGGTGCTGGGTCCGCTGTTATTTGTTATTTATATTAATGATTTGGATGAGAATTTAGGAGGCATGGTTAGTAAGTTTGCAGATGACACCAAGATTGGTGGCATTGTGGACAGTGAAGAAGGTTATCTAGGATTGCAACGGGATCTTGATAAATTGGGCCAGTGGGCCGATGAATGGCAGATGGAGTTTAATTTAGATAAATGTGAGGTGATGCATTTTGGGAGATCGAATCGGGCCAGGACCTACTCCGTTAATGGTAGGGCATTGGGGAGAGTTATAGAACAAAGAGATCTAGGAGTACAGGTTCATAGCTCCTTGAAAGTGGAGTCACAGGTGGATAGGGTGGTGAAGAAGGCATTCGGCATGCTTGGTTTCATTGGTCAGAACATTGAATACAGGAGTTGGGATGTCTTGTTGAAGTTGTACAAGACATTAGTAAGGCCACACTTGGAATACTGTGTACAGTTCTGGTCACCCTATTATAGAAAGGATATTATTAAACTAGAAAGAGTGCAGAAAAGATTTACTAGGATGCTACCGGGACTTGATGGTTTGACTTATAGGGAGAGGTTAGATAGACTGGGACTTTTTTCCCTGGAGAGTAGGAGGTTTAGGGGTGATCTTATAGAAGTCTATAAAATAATGAGGGGCATAGATAAGGTAGATAGTCAAAATCTTTTCCCAAAGGTAGGGGAGTCTATAACGAGGGGGCATAGATTTAAGGTGAGAGGGGAGAGATCCAAAAGGGTCCAGAGGGGCAATTTTTTCACTCAAAGGGTGGTGAGTGTCTGGAACGAGCTGCTGGAGGCAGTAGGTACAATTTTGTCTTTTAAAAAGCATTTGGATAGTTACATGGGTAAGATGGGTATAGAGGGATATGGGCCAAGTGCAGGCAATTGGGACTAGCTTAGTGGTATAAACTGGGCGACATGGACATGTTGGGCCGAAGGGCCTGTTTCCATGTTGTAAACTTCTATGATTCTATCATATGACTTGCTTCTTCAATGCCTAACTGCCCATGGCTGCTGGAAACTCTTAACACCTACCTGCCTGTGATGGGGGTTGGGTTTCCTATGCCTCCTTCCCAACCCTAGTTATGGTTCCTTTGCCTATTTGCCTTAATTGTTTTTAAATTCCTCTCTTTTGGGGTCCTGGCCTGAACCCCATTGGAGAGGCCCACATCTTACCTGTGGAGGCCCGGACACATCTACTGATTTGGCATACTGGCTTCCACTGATAAGCTGAACTGGGAACCAGCCTAAGGAATGGGAACACCAGACGTAGGGAGTCCCCACCCTGGGTCTGTCCGTTGGCCATCATTTGCGTTGTAAGGAGTGCAGATATTCTGCCTGTCACAAGGCAACCTGGGAACGGACTGGGCGCAACTAGGCCTCTCATTTTACTGAGTGTTCTGCTGGCCGTCTACAGCAAAACCTTGAGGAATTTTGGGGTCATTGCAAAATAATTATATGTTGGGAAGTACACAATATTTTAACTTTTTTTGGTAACAAAGAATAGAATTCAATTTTTAAAAAAGTGCTATTAAATATTCAGATTTACTGAATAGGCAAGGTTGCTTGTTTGTTTTGAACTTTAACATTACTTGCATAATTTTAATAAAACATTTGACCAGACTTAACTTAAAATATAGCTTTACATTTAAAACTAGGGGCCATAAATATAAGATAGCCAGTAACAAATCCAATAGGGAATTCAGGAGAAACTTCTTCACCTACAGAGTGGTAAGAATGTGGAACTCACTACCACAAGGAGTAGTTGAGGCGACTAGCATAGATGCATTTTAAGGGGAAGCTCGACAAACATGAGGGAGAAGGGATTCGAAGAATATATTGATAGGGTTAGAACAGAAACAGGCTATTCGGCCCAACAGGTCCATGCCGGCGTTTATGCTCCCGTGGAGCATAAACGCCAGCATGGACCTGTTGGGGCCGAATAGCCTGTTTCTGTTCTGTATATGCTTTGGTAATTCTTTGTAAAAGTGTTGCTGAATCTGAAGGCATTCGAACCCCGCCGTGGATTATTGTCACACGACAAGTCTTCATAAAATATGTGAAACCTTTTTCATTTGTTTGCATACGGACATTTAAAAAAAAAAACTTCTCTAAGACCTCGCCTCAATCTTCAGGTACTAATAAGCAGAAGATCTAATCTGACTGAGAAGGGTTTTTTTTTTGTGGTAACTAGCTAATTGCTGATTTAACAGTCAGTTATTAAGATATCTTCAATTGCTAGACATGGAAAATGCTGATGGTGTTAATCAGCAGGCTGTAGACCAGAGATCTTGTATTTCGGAATTTTTCCACTCAATACCCCTCATTATTTAAGAGGAGTGAGAATCTGCATTTATAATTTTGTTTTCTGTTTTCAGCACTGGTTTATAGAGGGGTTCTTTTGCACGTTTTCTTGCTCAAATCTAAAATATACTGTCATGAGTTCTTCCCATATTCATCTTTCAGTGCCTTCAAAAGCAACTATCTTGAAAGATTCAATAACATCTGCATTACTCAGAGCAGAAACATTCATGCACCTGCTTCACTGATTATGCCCCGTTTTCCACATATATAATCTGTGGAATCTTTGTAATAGGAGCTTATACTTTGTCTAGTGCCCTCTAAAATATTAGAATTTTCCAGTTAAAACATGGCATTTTGACATACTGTGTAATTTTTTAAAAATCCAATTGAATTATGCCCTTGTATCCACAGATAATAGAGGAGAAAAAAATTGTCCAACTGTAAGTCTTTAGCTTCATTGATCAAAATCTATAAGGAACTGAAGCAAGGGTTAAATTGTCACAAATCAGCTTGTGAACATAAAAACGTAAGATAAAATAAAAAATTTGGAAAATGGTTCCATCTACCACTTTACTATGTTTTTGTTTAGTTCTAGAAAGCCCAGTTTCAGAAGGTTTTTTTGTGTAGAACACATATTTGTAGCACTACGTTGATGTTTCCAAAATGGCCTGAGACTTGCCTGACTGCAGCTTCCTTTGTATATGATTACATTGGTGATGTCATTATGAATTGATGTATTCTTATGTGAATGAGCTAAGGACTGTATGTACCCAGGATGCCAAAAGAAGCCATGGACAAAGCTCGAAACAAGGGTTTGTATTGGGTGGCATGTGAGGAAGATTCTGGGACAACTGGGTAAAAAATTCAAGGGTGACCTGTGGAGATGAGCCAGGAGTAAATGTGTACTATTTTAGCTTCAGTGAGTCAGATTGTGTATAAAACACATGGACTGTGACAATTGGCAACTAGTATAAGATTCAAGTATTGAGACCACAGAAATTTTGAAGCTTTAATGGGGGGAGCGTGATCTGAGTTTGAAGGGTTTATTGCTGTTAGATACTGTAGTATGAGCTTAGGCTGCTTAGTATATTTTTAGTAATAACACCCTCCTTAGATATGGGGGTGGTGCCAGAGGACTAGAGAATTGCAAATGTTATACCTTTTCAAAAAAGGGTGTAAGGATAAACCCGGCAACTACAGGCCAGTCAGTTTAACCTCAGTGGTGAGGAAGCTTTTAGAAACGATAATCCGGGACGAAATTAATAGTCACTTGGACGAATGTGATTTAATAAAGGAAAGCCAGCGCAGATTTGTTAAAGGCATATCGTGTTTAACTAACTTGAGTTTTTTGATGAGGTAACAGAGAGGGTTGATTAGGGCAATGCAGTTGATGTGTATATGGACTTTCAATAGGCGTTTGATAAAATGCCACGTAATAGGCTTGTCAGCAAAATCGAAGCCCATGGAATAAAAGGGGCAGTAGCAGCATGGATATGAAATTGGCTAAGTGACAGGAAACGGTTGTTTTTCAGACTGGAGGAAGGTATACAGTGGTATTCCCTAGGGGTCAGTATTAGGACTGCTGCTTTTTTTGATCTATATATTGAATACAGTATACAAAATTGAAAGTAGTACAAATAAATTGCTGTTTTCATCTGGAAGGAGGGTCTGGGGCCCTGGACGGTGGGAAGGGAGGAGGTGAAAGGGCAAGTGTTGCATCTCCTACACTTGCACAGGAAGGTGCCGTGGGAAGGGGAGTGGCGATGGAAGAGTGGAGCAGGTTATCGCAGAGGGAATGGTCCCTTCGGAATGCTGAAAGGGGAAGCAAAGATGTGCTTGTGCTGGAGCTGGCGGAAATGGCAGAAAGTGAGCCGTTGAATATGGAGGCAGATGGGGTGGAAGATGAAGACAAGGGGGATCCTATTTTGGTTCTGGGAGGGGAAGGGGTGAGGGCAAAAGTGTGGTAAATGGGACAGACACAGTTGAGGGCCTTGTCAACCATAATGGAGGGGAATCCTTGGTTGAGGAAAAAGGAAGACCTATTGGAAGCACTGGTGTGGAACGTGGCATCATCAGAACAGATGTGATGGAGAAACTGGGAGAATGAGTAGAGTCCTTAAAGGAAGTGGGATGGGAGGACTTGTAATCAAGGTAGCTGTGGGAGTCGGTGGGCTTATGGTAGATATTGATTGACAGCCTATCCCCAGAAATGTCGATAGAGAAGTCGAGGAAGGGAACAGTCGGAGATGGACCATGTGAAGGCGAGGGAGGGGTGGAAATTTTCCAGTTCGGAGTGAGAACATGAAGCGGCACTGATACAGAATCAATGTACCAGAAAAAGGTGAGGGAGGGGACATGAGTAGGACTGGAACAAAGAATGTTCCACGTATCCCACGAAAAGGCAGGCATAGCTGGGACCCAAGTGGGTCCTATAGCGACATCTTTTTATTTGGAGGTTATCTTTCGATTAGGCACTTTACAACCTTCCGGACTAGACATTGATTTCAATATTGTCAGATCATAACCATTGCTCCCATTTTTTTCAGATAGCCGGTGCTGGTAATGTATCATAGTATGCTATGGCACAGAAGGCCCATAGTGCCTGTGCCAGCTCTTTGAAAAAGCTATCCAATTAGTCCCATTCCCCTGCACTTTTCCAATAGCCCTGTAATTTTTTCCCTTCAAGTATTTATCCAAATTCCTTTTGAAAGTTACTATTGAATCTGCCTCCACCATCCTTTCAGGTAGTGCATTCCTGATCATTACAACTTGCTGTGTTTTTTAAAAAAAAACTGTTTCCTCATGTCACCTCTGATTCTTTTGCCAACCACCTGAAATCTGTGTCCTCTGGTTACTGACCCTACTGCTAATGGGAACAGCTTCTCCTTATTTACTCTATCAAAAATGTTCATGATTTTGAACACCTATCAAATCTCCTTTTAACCTTCTCTGCTCTAAGGAGAAGAACCCCAGCTTCTCCAATCTTTCCACATAACTCAAGTCCCTCATCCCTGGTATCATTCTAATAAAGCTCTTCTGCACCCTCTCTTAAAGCCTTGACATCCTTCCTAAAGTGTGGTGCCCAGTATTGAACACAATACTCCCTGGTTACCAGTGTTTTATAAAGGTTTAGCATAACTTCCTTGTGCAATGGTTCTGCTATTGCCAGTTACAGCTCCTCTAGACCCATCTTTTCTTTACTTGTCCCATTACCACCCTCACTGCCTTGCACCATCATCCCTGTTGTCATTTAATCACTTCTGCCCTCCACCCTATCACAGACCTTCCCTTTTGTTCTACCCTCTCCTCCCCTTCTTTCCCCACCCCCTTTCCCTGGCTCTGTACTTGCTTAAAAACTGTTAAATCTTTATTTCTTCCAGTTATGACGAAAGGTCATCGATCTGAAACATTAATTCTGTTTCTCTCTCCACAGATGCTGCCTGACCTGAGTGTCTCCAGCATTTTCTGCTTTTATTTCAGATTTCTAGCATCTGCAGTACTTTACTTTTATTCTAATAACCTACTGCATGCATTCAAAACCCAAGCCATATTTTCTAACAATAGAGCAGAAAATGGATAAAATTAGAATCCTAGTAATTTTCTGTTTATTTTCACAGCTCAGCTGAATCTTTGACCCGACCTATTGTCCACCATTCAAGGATTTAGTACATTTTAATGAATTTTTCAGATTTTGAACTCCTTGACTGGGTGGCTAACAATAGCAACAATCTGCACTTGGCCTATTTGTAAAACAAAAACTCATACTGTACTTGCTCCAAGGTCTAATGTAACACACGATTTGTCACTAATTCAGAGGCTGCAAGACTCCAGTTCATTTTTATACCCTCCAAAATTAATCTTAAAACAATGGTCATCAGATTTATAAAGCATTTAAAAGCTTAGGCTGATGAGTGGCAAGTAACATTTGCGCCAGACAAGTACCAGGCAATGACCATCTCCAACAAGAGAGAATCTAACCACCTCCCCTTGACATTCAACGGCATTACCATCGCTGAATCCCCCACCATCAACATCCTGGGGGTCACCATTGACCAGAAACTTAACTGGACCAGCCACATAAATACTGTGGCTACAAGAGCAGGTCAGAGGCTGGGTATTCTGTGGCGAGTGACTCACCTCCTGACTCCCCAAAGCCTTTCCACCATCTACACGGCACAAGTCAGGAGTGTGATGGAATACTCTCCACTTGCCTGGACGAGTGCAGCTCCAACAATGCTCAAGAAGCTTAACGCCATTCAGGACAAAGCAGCCTGCTTGATTGGCACCCCATCCACCACCATAAACGTTCTCTCCCTCCACCACAGGCGCACAGTGGCTGCAGTGTGCACCATCCACAGGACGCACTGCAGCAACTCGCCAAGGCTTCTTCGACAGCACCTCCCAAACCCACGACCTCTACCATCTAGAAGGACATGAGCAGCAGGCACATGGGAACAACACCACCTGTACATTCCCCTCCAAGTCACACACCATCCCGACTTGGAAATATATCGCTGTTCCTTCATCGTCGCTGGGTCAAAATCCTGGAACTCCCTAACTAACAGCACTGTGGGAGAACCTTCACCACACGGACTGTGGCGGTTCACCACCACCTTCTCGAGGGCAATTAGGGATGGGCAATAAATGCTGGCCTTGCCAGCGATGTCCACATCCCATGAACGAATTTAAAATAAAAACTAATCTATCCATTTCACTTGTGGCTATTTACCTTCAGGAGATTCAATAAATTGGGAAGAATTGAGAATGGGCTTGATGTGCCAAATGGCTTCCTTGTTCTATATTTTGTAATGTTCTATTCTCAAATGTGAATGAATCCAGGTTAATTCCTCAATCAGTTTATGCCCAGCACTAGTCAAATTTTTGCAACCTAAAATTAACAAGATATGGGTACTTTTTAGGTAATCTGAATATTTTGGGTGCTTAGGTTTGGAATATTCATCCAAATCCCAGCCAATAATTCAGTTCAGAGCTACGATATTATAGTCCTATTTCTGCTACCATGCTCACTGCTAGTGAAACTCTGTGCCTGGGATCAGCCTTGCAAAATTATTCCCTTTTAATCTAGATATCAAAATGGTGTGTTGCTTTTAAACAGATTGATTAGTCTGTGAGAGATTTGAGGTAAGTGAGGTAAACCGTGATCAAGCAATGAATTAGGATTGGTTAGACTCCAGGACTGAGGTTTTCAACCAGTGTTACTTTTGTAAAGTTATGTGTAAAATTAAATTTAAACCGCTAAAATATTACATTTGTCAGACATTTTTTACATTCATCAAACAATTTGAGAGATCCTCGTTTCAAATCTGTATCTAAATCTATGAAAGCTGCATTATTGGATATAGTTTGCCAGGAGTTATACTTACAGTCCATTGTCCATCTTCCATTATGTTATCACTGTAGTATATTCCATCAGATGTAGTATCCTTGACACAGTAACCAGCCTATAGTATCATAGAATGGTTACAGCATAGAAGGAGGGCATTTAGCCCATCAAGCCTGCACCGGCTCTCTGCAAGGGCAATCCAGCTAGTCCTACTCCCCCGTATCGCTGCAAATTTTCTCCTTCAGGTACCACTCGCTGGGTTAAAGTTTTTCCTCATGTTGCCTTTGGTTCTTTTGCCAATCACCTTAAACCTGTGTCCTCCAGTTCGTAACCCTTCCGCCAGTGGGAACAGTTTTTCTTTCTTTACTTATCTCGACCCTTGATTTTGAACACCTATCAAATCTCCTCTCAACCTTCACTACTCTAAGGAGAACAATCCCAGCTTTCCAATCCAATCTATCCACATAACTGAGGTCCCTCATCCCTGGAATCATTCTAGTAAATCTTTTCTGCACCCTTTCTAAGGCCTTCACATCCTTCCTAAAGTGAGGTGCCCAGAATTGGACACAATACTCCAATTGTGGCCGAATCAGTGCTTTATAAAGGCTCAACATAACATCCTTGCTTTTGTACTCAATGCCTCTGTTTATGAATTGTAAACAATTTTACAACACCAAGTTATAGTCCAGCAATTTTATTTTAAATTCACAAGCTTTCGGAGATTTTCTCCTTCCTCAGGTAAATGTTTCAAGATCTCCTTGAAGCCTACGCATTTATACATATTGAATAATACATGGTGTTTACAGACTGCCCCTGCAACTGCCCGTTGCCAAGGCAATCACCGTGTTCAGACAGAGAGGTGTCATCTGCAGAACCCCCGAATACACATTCAACAAAAAAACAAACAGGGAAAAAAAACAGAGAAAAAAAAACACAGAGAGAGGCAGAAACATCCGGAAGGCAGAGAGAGCCAGCAAATGACCCATTATATTAAAAACAGATAACATTTGTTCGCTGGTGGGGTAACGTGTAGCGTGACATGAACCCAAGATCCCGGTTGAGGCCGTCCTCATGGGTGCGGAACTTGGCTATCAATTTCTGCTCGACGATTTTGCGTTGTCGTGTGTCTCGAAGGCCGCCTTGGAGTACGCTTACCCGAAGGTCGGTGGATGAATGTCCATGACTGCTGAAGTGTTCCCCGACTGGGAGGGAACCCTCCTGTTTGGCGATTGTTGCGCGGTGTCCGTTCATCCGTTGTCGCAGCGTCTGCATGGTCTCGCCAATGTACCATGCTCTGGGGCATCCTTTCCTGCAACGTATGAGGTAGACAACGTTGGCCGAGTCACAGGAGTATGAACCATGCACCTGGTGGGTGGTGTCATCTCGTGTGATGGTGGTATCTGTGTCGATGATCTGGCATGTCTTGCAGAGGTTACCGTGGCAGGGTTGTGTGGCGTCGTGGACGCTGTTCTCTTGAAAGCTGGGTAGTTTGCTGCGAACAATGGTCTGTTTGAGGTTGGGTGGCTGTTTAAAGGCGAGTAGTGGAGGTGTGGGGATGGCCATAGCGAGGTGTTTGTCCTCATTGATGACATGTTGAAGGCTGCGGAGAACATGGCGTAGTTTCTCCGCTCCGGGGAAGTACTGGACGACAAAGGGTACTCTGTTGGTTGCGTCCCGTGTTAGTCTCCTGAGGAGGTCTATGCGATTTTTTGCTGTGGCCCGTCGGAACTGTCGATCGATGAGTCGAGCGTCATATCCCGTTCTTACTAGGGCGTCTTTCAGCGTCTGTAGGTGTCCATCGCGTTCCTCCTCGTCTGAGCAGACCCTGTGTATTCGCAGGGCCTGTCCATAGGGGATGGCCTCTTTGACGTGGTTAGGGTGGAAGCTGGAAAAGTGGAGCATCGTGAGGTTGTCCGTGGGCTTGCGGTAGAGTGAGGTGCTGAGGTGCCCGTCTTTGATGGAGATTCGTGTGTCCAAGAAAGAAACTGATTCTGAGGAGTAGTCCATGGTGAGCTTGATGGTGGGATGGAACTTGTTGATGTTATCGTGTAGTCTCTTTAGTGATTCCTTGCCGTGGGTCCATAGAAAGAAAATGTCGTCGATGTATCTGGTGTATAGTGTTGGTTGGAGGTCTTGTGCAGTGAAGAAGTCCTGCTCGAACTTGTGCATGAAAATGTTGGCGTATTGGGGTGCGAATTTGGTCCCCATGGCTGTTCCGTGTGTTTGGGTAAAGAACTGGTTATCGAAGGTGAAGACATTGTGATCCAGGATGAAGCGGATGAGTTGTAGGATGGCTTCCGGAGATTGGCTGTTGTTGGTGTTGAGTATTGATGCTGTCGCAGCGATGCCGTCATCGTGGGGGATACTGGTGTATAGTGCCGAGACGTCCATCGTGGTGAGAAGTGTTCCTGGTTCAACTGGTCCGTGGGTACTGAGTTTTTGTAGGAAGTCTGTAGTGTCGCGACAGAAGCTGGGGGTTCCCTGTACGATGGGTTTCAGGATGCCCTCGATGTATCCAGAGAGGTTCTCACACAGGGTTCCGTTGCCTGATACGATGGGACGTCCGGGTGTGTTGGCTTTGTGTATCTTTGGGAGGCAGTAGAAGTCTCCCACACGGGGATTACGTGGGATGAGAATGCGTAGGATGCTTTGAAGGTCTGGATCGAAGGTCTTGATCAGTTTGTTGAGCTGGTGGGTGTGTTCTTTGGTCGGATCTGCGGGTAACCGTCTGTAGTGTTCCTGGTTGTCCAGTTGTCGGTATGCTTTTTTGCAATAGTCTGTTCTGTTCTGTATGACTATGGCTCCTCCTTTGTCCGCTGGTTTGATGACGATGTTGCGGTTGGTCTTGAGAGCGTTGATGGCGTTGCGTTGTGCTCGGGTGACATTCTGGACTGTCTTCTGAGTGCGGCTGATGAATCTGGCATTGACGCATTTCCTGACAGCTTGAGCATACATGTCCAGCTGAGGGCAGCGACCCTCCGGAGGAGTCCAGTTTGACTCTTTCCTCTTCGGTTGCTGTACCGCGGATCCCTCTGTCTGCTGTTCCGGATCGTCGATTGTCTCATTGGGTTCGCTGCTGAAATGAAGCCTAGGATCCCATATGCTTTTTTTAATCGCTCTCTTAACCTGTCCTGCCACCTTCAACGGCCTGTGTACATATACTCCCAGGTCTCTCTGTCCCTGTACCCCCTTTAGAATTGTACCCTTTAGTTTATACTGCCTCTCCTCGTTCTCCCTACCAAAATGTATTACCTCACACTTCTCTGCGTTTTAAAATTTATCTGCTAGATGTCTGTCCATTCCACCAGCCTGTCTCTGTCCTCCTGAAGTCTATCACTATCCTCCTCGCTGTTTACTACACTTCCAAGTTTTGTGCCATTAGCAAATTTTGAAATTGTGCCCTGTGCACGCAAGTCCAAGTCATTAATATCAAGAAAAGCAGTGGTCCTAGTACCAACCCTTGGGAAACACCACTGCATACCTTCCTCCAGTCTGAAACAGCCGTTCACCACAACCCTCTGTTTCCTATTATTTAGCCAATTTCATATCCATGATGCCACTGCCCATTTTAAACTATGGGATTCAATTTTATTGAAAAGCCTATTATGTGGCACTTTATCAACTTCCTTTTGGAAGTCCATATACACCACATCAACCGCATTGTCCTCATCAACCCTCTCTGTTACCTTTATCAGAAAACTCAATCAGGTTAGTTAAACACGATTTGCCTTTAACAAATCCATGCTGGCTTTCCCTTATTAATCCACACTTGTCCAGGTGACTTAATTTTGTCCCAGATTATTGTTTCTAAAAGCTTCCCCACCACCGAGGTTAAACTGACTGGCCTGTAGTTGCTGAGTTTATGTTTACATCCTTTTTTGAGCAAGGGTGTAACATTTGCAATTCTCCAGTCCTCTGGCACCACCCCTGTATCTAAGTAGGACTGGAAAATTGTGGCCAGTACTTCCACAATTTCCACCCTTACTTCCTTCCGCAACCTAGGATGCACCCCATCTAGGATGCAACATCTATTTTAAGTACAGCCGGCCTTCCTAGTGCCTCCTCTTTATCAATTTTTATTCCATACAGTATCTCAACTGCCTCCTCTTATTGTAGCTTTGGCCATATCTTCTTCCTTGGTAAAGACAGATGCAAAGTACTCATTTAGTACCTCTGCCTCCATGCGTTTTGGTCCCTAATCGGCCCCACCCCTCTTTACTTCCCGTTTATTATTGTAAGATTCTCAAAATTCACAGATCCCCCAAAACTCAGAGAAAAACCCGAAAGCAAAGGACTTTGGACTTTTTTTTTCTAACCATTTCAGGGTGATGAAATATTGGGCCGACTCACACACGTGCTGCACCAGGAAGCATCAACCAGGGAAAAGTACTTTTCGAGGAATCCACGTCCTTTTAAGGGACTTGCTTCCTCGTAGGGGGCGACTGTAAGAATTCTGGGAATTCACCTTTTCCCTGAGTATGGAAAACTTTGGCCATTGACTAAAATCCTAAGATGGAAGGATAGGTGAGAGATCACCAGACGAATCAACAACACACAGTGGAATGTGGGAGAACTACTGCTTCAGACATGTCTCTGTTTTAATGCAAAACCTACAGCAGGTGGTCAACACTCAGCATTAATTCGAAAGGCAGTAGGCCATTGAAAGAGGCAACTGCTCCAGACATGGGGCCATGTCTTTGTTTTAAAGCAAAACCGATCAGCACCTAGGACTTTGGATACAAGAGGAATCCTTGTGACAAGATCTAAAAGTCGGAATTAACAATGACCCATCGGGAGAAGCAATTGCAACATGATGAGGGACCATCAAAAATTCTTAAGGACTTTGTAAGAACTGTTTAAACAGACATGAAGTGCCTTTTTTTTAAGTGACGAAGACCATTGTAAGAGAGAGATATAGAAGTGGAAACTCTCTCTCTCTCTCTCTCTCTCTCTCTCTCTCTCTCTCTCTCTCTGGCTTGTTGGCTCTGGTGTTCTGCCTGTCTCTGGAAGGAGAGCAGCTTCCAGCAAAACCAACGAACCCTATGTGAGAGAACCGGTCAGCCAGACCTGCAAGTGCAAAGGATTGTTCAACGACGAGGGGTCAACAGAGAGAAGGTCAGCAGCTCTAGAAGCAGGCTGACACACAAGAAGAAACCAGAGCAACAGCCCCAGTGACCATCAGACACCTCGTGGCAACAAGGGCCTTACGAAACAACCAACCGAATATTGCCACCAACCAACTGGGTAATATTGGGCCACCGCGACCAAAGAAAACCAAAGATCCGCAAAGTTTCCACTCTACGATCTATTCCTGACTTACCTCTGGGTGAATTACTGTCAAGGATTTGTTTGGTGAGCATTATCTCTTGTCCTTTAGAGTCCAAATTCGGTAGTAAAGTGGGATTGGGAGGGGTGAGGTATCTTTCTACTGTAATTTCCCTCGTGTGTACCGAAGTGTTCCCCATTTTATTAGAGTGTTAAGATTGTTGTGTTGTATTTTCTCTCTTAAATAAAGATCGAAGTTTCTTGCACCAAAACCAATTGTCTGCTGCACTTTGTCACAACCCCTAAATAAGTCCAAGGTCTAGAACCCAGGGAGTGGGAGCGATTCGAACCGCTCAGAAGTCAGGTGAAGCTGACACACACCACCACCCCCTACGCAATTTATATACCTATAGAGACTTTTGGATTTCTTTTTATGTTAGATGCCAGTCTATTTTTAATCTCTCTCTCTTTGCCCCTCTTATTTCCATTTTTACATCCCCTCTGGACTTTTTATACTCAGTTTGGTGAGAAGAGAGGTTGTGATTTACAGTTGGATATATTTGAATAGCTTAAATATTTTGAAGCACAATTAGAAAAAAAAGGTTGTTAACCTCTAGAGAACAGGCAATACCCTAATAGCTGATGAGGGAAGGGGGAGATAAGAAATAGGAGCAGGAGTAGGCCATACGGCTCCTCGAGCCGGCTCCGCCATTCAATCGGATCATGGCTGATCTTCAACCTGAACTCCACTTTCCTGCCTGATCCTCATATCCCTTGTCCAAAAATGTATCTATCTCAGCCTTGAATTTACTCAATGACTGAGCATCCACAGCCCTCTGGGGTAGAGAATTCCAAAGATTCACAACCCTCAGTGAAAAAATTCCTCCTCATCTCAGTCTTAAATGGCCCACCCCCTTATCTTGCGACTATGCTCTCTAGTTCTAGACTCTGCAGCCAAGGGAAACAACCTCTCAGCATCTACTCTGTCAAGCCCTCTCAGAATTTTATGTTTCAATGAGATCACCTCCTTTCATTCTTCTAAACTCCAGAGAATATAGGCCCATTCTACTCAATCACTCCTCATAGGACAACCTTCTCATCCCAGGAATTAATCTAGTGAACCTTCATTGCACTGCCTCTAAAGCAAGTATATCCTTCCTTAAATAAGGAAACCAAAACTGTACACAGTACTCCAGGTGAGATCTCACCAAAGCCCTGTACATTTGAAGTAAGACTTCCTTACTTTTTTACTCCAACCCCCTTGCAATAAAGGCCAACATGTAATTTGCTTTCCTAATTGCATGCTGTACTTGTGTGCTAACTTATTGTGTTTCTTGTACCAGGACACCCAAGTCTCTTTGAACACCAACATTTAATAGTTTCTCACCATTTTAAAAAATATTCTGTTTTCTATTATTCCTACCAAAGTGAATAACCTCACAGTTCCCCAAATTAAACTCCATCTGCCACCTTCTTGCCCGCTCATTTAACCTGTCTTTATCCCTTTGCAGACTCTGTTCTCCTCATTGCTTACTTTCCTACCTAGCTTTGTATCGTCAGCAAACTTGGATACATTACACTCGGTCCCTTCATCTAAGTCATTAATATAGATTGTAAATAGATGAGGCCCAAGCACTGATCCTTGCGATACCCCATTGCCAGCCTGAAAATGACCCGTTTATCCCTACTCTCTTTTTTGTCCGTTAACCAATCCTCTATCCATGCTTATATGTTACTCCCAACCATATGAACCCTTATCTTGTGTAAAAACCTTTTATGTTGCACCTTATCGAATGCCTTTTGAAAATCCAAATATATGACATCCACTGGTTCCCCTTGATCTACCCTGCTAGTTACATCCTCAAAACAACTCTAATAAATTTGTCAAACACTATTTCCTTTTCATAAAACCATGTTGACTCTGCCTAATCATGATATTCTCAGTGCCCTGTTACCACTTACTTAATAATGGATTCCAGCATTATCCTGACGATTGATGTCAGGCTAACTAGCCTGTCGTTCCCTATTTTCTCTCTCCCTCCTTTCTTGAATACCGGTGTCACATTTGCTACCTTCCAATCCGCTGGGACCGTTCTAGAATCTCGGGAATTTTGGAAGATCATAACCAATGCATCCACTATCTCTGCAGCCACCTTTTAGAAGCTTCGGATGTGGGCCATCAGGTCCAGGGGCTTTATTGGCTTTTAGTCCCGTTAGTTTCTCAAGTACTTTTTCTCTACTGATAATTACTTTAAGTTCCTCACTCTCATTAGCCCCTTGGTTCCCCAATATTTCTGGTGTGTTTTTCGTGTCTTCCACTGTGAAGACAGATACAAAATATTTGTTTGACACATCTGCCATTTCCTGATTTTTTTTTTTTTTTTTCCCCCCATTATAATTTCTCCTGCCTCAGCCTCTGGAGGACCAACGTTTACTTTTGCTATTCTCTTCCTTTTTACATACTTGTAGAAGCTCTTACAATCCATTTTTATATTTCTTGTTAGTTTACTTTCATATTCTATTTTCTCCCTCCTTATCAATTTTTTGGTCATCCTTTGCTGGTTTCTAAAACTCTCCCAATCCTCAGGCTTACTACTTTTCTTGGCAATATTATAGGCCTCTTCTTTTAATCTAATACCATCTTTAACTTCTTTAGTTAGCCACGGGCGGATCACTTTTCCCGTGGAGTTTTTATTTCTCAATGGAATGTATATTTGTTGAGAATATTGAAATATTTCTTTTAATGTTTGCCATTGCTTTTCAACCGTTATACCCTTTAATTTGATTTCCCAATCTATCTTAGCCAACTCGCCCCTCATACCTATGTAATTGGCTTTGTTTAAGTTTAAGACTCTAGTTTATGACTGAGTTTGAGAGTGACATACTTAAATATGAAATTCATCGTCTTATGGTCACTCCTCCCCAGAGGATCTCTTATTGTGAGATTACTTATTAACCCTGTCTCATTACACAATACAAGATCTAAAATAGCCTGTTCTCTGGTTCCATGACGTATTGCTTGAGGAAACCGTCTCAAATGCATTCCATGAACTCGTCCTCTAGACCATCTTTGCCAATTTGATTTGCCCGGTCTATATGAAGATTAAAGTCCCCCATGATTACTGCATTAACCTTTGTTACAAGCTCCTATTATTTAATGATTAATACTCTCTCTCTCTCTCTCACACTGTTAGAGGGCCTATAAACTACTCCCACCAGTGTTTCCTGCCCCTTGTTATTTCTTATTTCCACCGATACTGATCTTCCGAGTCAAGATCCTTTCTCACCACTGTCCTTATGTTGTCCTTTATTATTTGGGCTACACCCCTTTTTCTATTGTCTTTTTTTCTAAATGTCATGTATCCTGGAATGCTTAGTTCCCAATCTCTGTTCTCTGCAGCCATGACCGAGTCCCAAAGGCGGTGTTGCCTGGCCAGTGCCAGGGTTAAAGAAGTCTTGTGGCTGGAAAAGAACTTGGAACATGAAGGGGAGGATCCAGTTGTTGTAGGAACCAACGACATCGGTAGAACTAAGTACGGGGTTCTGCTGAGACAGTTTGAGGAGCTAGGGTCTAAATTAATAAGCAGAACTTCAGAGCTAATAATCTCTGGGTTACTACCTGATCCATGTGCAATTTGTCATAGGGGCAAACAGATCAGCGAGTTAAACGCGTTGCTCAAAGAGTGGTGTGGGAGACGGGTTTCGATTGATGGGACACTGGCACCAGTACTGGGGAAAGAGGGAGCTGTTCCGTTGGGATGGGCTCCACATTTACCGGGCTGGGACCAGCGTCCTAGCGAATTGAATAACTAGGACTTTAAACTAAAAAGGTGGTGTGGTGGGGGGGGTTGTCAGGTGAGGGGGCAATTTAGAAATCTAATGAGAAAAGTCAAGGTAACAGAGCAGTATAGTGATTTGGGTAAAGATAAGCAGAGTGTGGCAGGAAGGGACAGAGAGTTTACTAATAATAGAGCATCAACGAGTGAGGTCAAAGCAGGAAAAAATGGTAAAGTCAAAATTAAAGGCTCTTTATCTGAATGCACTGAGCATTCATAACAAGGTAAATGAATTAGTTGCACAGATAGAGATAAATGGGTTTGATCTGCTGCTATCTGTAATGGCTATTAGTTCAGTTCAATTTGCTTGGTGGCGCAAATGACCATGGACCTCTAGCCCCTAGTTTCTATAGGGGGAAAGAAAAGAAAATCAGTAGCTCCCATGATGGCAGTAAACTCCCCGGTGTGACTAGCAGGAAATATATTCAGGGGTTATATCCAGTAACATTTATGGATTATGTGTGCATAATTGCTTAACAAAATGGCTTGGCTGCAGTGTTCAAAACTGTTGCCACAGCAACTCTATCAGATCACAGCAAGGTCACAGATTTATTTAAAAGGTAATATGTTTACTTTTTTTAATGTGGAGATGCCGGTGATGGACTGGGGTTGACAATTGTAAACAATTTTACAACACCAAGTTATAGTCCAGCAATTTTATTTTAAATTCACAAGCTTTCGGAGGCTACCTCCTTCCTCAGGTGAACTGAGGAAGGAGGTAGCCTCCGAAAGCTTGTGAATTTAAAATAAAATTGCTGGACTATAACTTGGTGTTGTAAAATTGTTTACAATTACTTTTTTTAAAAAACAGAAAGATAAAGAATGTCAGAATTATTTAGTCAAACAGAGAGAGAGTTGATGAGAAAATGTGAGAGCCATAAGGAGGGAGACCAAAACAATAGAAACAAAAGGAAAGACAAAGGGAGACTTAAAAAGAATTGGAGTGGGAAACAAGCAGAGAAAAAGCTACAGAAACAGACAATTTTTCCCCTTTTTTCTGTGACAAACCCTCAGGAGGTCAACTAATCAGAAATAAAATGTATTGTGTTTGAAAAAAACTTTGTTTTGCAGAATGTTGTAGTAGAAAGGTTTTCTCAACATAAAGGGAAAATGTGCCAATACTTAAGGGAAGAGTAGGAATATCACATATTCCAGTTTGTTACTAATAGTCTAAATTTTGGTTTCTAATGTTACATCATGAAGAAAGTTCTAATTCAACCTGGGGTCCTTACTTTGGCAGCTAAACTACTCAATGTGCATGAAAAATAACGTTTGAACTTGAAATTATCTGAAGTGGACTGTTGCTGATTGAATTGGGATATTTGCAAATTAGACTATTTTGGATTTGTAATAGCCTGTCTCTAGAAATAAATAAATATACAGTACATAGAAGTTGACCGTTTCCCATTTGAATCTTTCTCCACTATGCAATGTTATTTTTCTAAAAGTGCACTGAAAACTCGCCTTTGGTGTGGATCAGTGTCTGGATTGTCAGCAAAAGTAGTTGCTGTTTAAAAGTAAATATGTCAACAGCTTTCATTTTTTGAATTTATGATTGTCTGCTGGCAGTGAATCTGATCTTTTGATCTAGCGGTATGTATGTATCCACTCCATGAAGGCCTTGAATGTTTCTGGACCATTAGCAATCGAGGGAAGTCTGTTTTAAATTCACCTGCCAATATCAATATTTAACCTTTAGGTAGGCTGATGGTGAGGTTGCTGGGTGGTCCTAGTGATGTATCAAAAATGGCAATGGTTAGGAAATATTAGGTAATGCTGTAGGTTTTGGACTGTATCAAACCTCATCTTGGACATGGTTTGACAGCATGAAATTGCCCTTCATTAAACACTTTATCAATCAAAGGATGGCCAATTGGGGGGAACATGGAAAAATATCACTGGTGCAAGAGAGGATGGTGGTCTGAGGATGTGATGGCAGCAGTTTATTAGGTCAGAGGAGATGACGTTTTACTTTGCATCTAACCATGCTCTACCTGTCTTGGGAATACTTGATGCTGACAGTGGGAGGACAAATTTCCCCATGGGTTCTCCATTACTTCTGTGGAAGAGCCATAGAAACCCCAGGAAAACATTGGAAGTTCACCCCCATGGTATCCAAAATGTGAAGTGATCAGTTATCCAGTACTAACATCGCACATCTTGAACATAAAATTCATGCAGAAAATAACTGGTTATTACCCATGCTTCTTTGAGTGGCTTTATCTATTCTGCCAATTGATGGATATTTCTGGAATTGACTACTGTGATTTATATGTTGAACATTAGGTTTGACTGAGCAATTATTGTCCCTGGATTCCATTTTCTCCAACGTATCGGATGAATTAACCCACTCTCATCCCTGTACTCCACATGTGCCTGCACAAAGCCATGAGCTTATCTGTAAATATTAGATACAAGGATTCTTGTCCAACCCATCCAAACTCCCCACCCACACCCAATAGTTGTCATTTGACTACACACATCACACCAGAGCAACCTGGTTTTATCAAGCAATGTTTCAACCCTTCATTAACCTGATTTATACTAATATGTGATGAAGCCATTTCTGTGCAACATTTTACATGACTACATTGCACCAAGCTCATTACTAGACATTTTTCTCCTTCATTCCTTCCTTTTTAAACATTCTGTTCAAACAACTTTTCAAACATTCCAAACCCACATGACACCATGTACCTAATTTGGTACTTGTACTGTCTCCAGCTGCATGAAGCTACACCACAGATGAAATATAGTGGAATATTAAACATGGAATTTAGTACTTCACCATATTAATTTTCAACATCTGGCATAAATGGAGTATGTCACGAAGACCTATCGGACACAATTTACATTCCATTAATGGTGCTTGCTTTGGCACTCATGAATCATCAGGTCATCCTATTCGTGGGATATAAATCCTATCCCATGGACACTTGTCTACTAATATGTTAAAATTAGTAAATTTAGTGTGCACACTTTGTTATACTTGCAAAACTATCTTACAATTTTGGGTGATTCTGAGATGCAGTCTGAAACTGACCAGTACATTCCAATCAGCAAAGTTTTCTGACCAAACAAGAATTAAATTCTGACCTGAACTTATTTGCTGAAAAAATAAGACTTTCTGGCTTTAAAGGGACATAGCTCCACCTTAGCAGAATAATACATTTGAGTGTTACATGGTATAATACACCTATTATAAAACAGTGTACCATCTGACTTACTGTGAGTAATACCACAGAGACTCTGTTCGTATTCAATGAAATGTTATTGGGATGCTACTCTGGCTGCAGTAAGGTTACATTTGAATTTTAGTTTGGTTTTGCCTAATAAACTGGAACAAACATATACCTGCAACTTTTTTTAGGACTTCCAACACCACACAGATTTAAAGACATCTTCCATCAAGAAAACATCACTGAAAGTGGTCCTGAAATTACAGCATGGCATACTGGAGAATGAATATGAATCCATTTGTCTGAAACTCCTTTTTGATTTTAGTGAAGCAGTAAATCCTGGGTTAATACCTCCTACCAAAAGAGCATAGAGAAGAATTTCAAACAACCACATTGGTGCTTGGCCAGTTAAATCCCATGGTGTAAGTTCAGGGACATGAGATCAACATTGAATATTGATTGATAGTAAAAGTATCAATAATTTTTTTTTGTCGCTGCCCTATTTGTACAATTCCCACAAACTGAAATCAGAATCATTGCTTACTAACACAAAAATGGCCCCAACAATGTTGAATTTCCACCCCTTTATCTATGTTTTGAAAGATTCAGGGATGCTTTCTTGATGGAAGATTTTTTTCCATTCTCCGTTCTCTGCACTCAGATGCTGCATTACCCATAAATTTTATAACCACACTGATGAGCTTTAAAGTAACCATTAAAAAGAGTAAAGAAATCATTAGATGCGGCAGATTATGCTCAATGCAGTGCAATCAGATTTTAAACATTAATTATTCAAGAAAGGTTTGTTTCTTTAGTTCTGTATAATTCTTTCAAAGTTATACATTTTTAGTCACAGTCTGTTTATGTTAACCTCGAAAGCTTGACCGATTTCTCTCCTATTTGCATTGGTGGCATTGAGATGCTGAAAACTCGTGGGCCAAAGCACAGAATTGTATGTTGTTTGACTGTGCACCGTAGCAGTTTGCATCAGTAATTGTACAATTAAATGCAAAATTTAGATGAAATGTTGGTACAGTACTCAGGGTACGGTAGCATAGTGGTTATGTTACTGGGCTAGTAATCCAGAGGCCTGGACTAAAATCCAGAGTCATGAGTTCAAATCCCGCCACGGCAGCTGGCGAATTTAAATTCAATTAACTAATTAAATTCAATTAATTAAATAAAAATCTGGAATTAAAATACTAGTATCAGTAATGATGGCCATGAAACTACCGGATTGTCGTAAAAACCCATCTGGTTCACTAATGTCCTTTAGGGAAGGAAGCCTGCCGCCCTTACCCGGTCTGGCCGATATGTGACTCCAGACCCACAGCAATGTAGTTGATTCTTAATTGCCCTCTGAAATGGCCTAGCAAGCCACTCAGTTGTAAAATCTCGCTACGAAAAGTCATAATAAGAATAAAACCGGACGGACCACCCGGCATCGGACCACTAGGCACCGGACACGACAACGGCAAAACACCAAGCCCAGTCGACCCTGCAAGGTCCTCCTTACTAACATCTGGGGACTTGTGCCAAAATTGGGAGAGCTGTCCCACAGACTAGTCAAGCAACAGCCTGACATAGCCATACTCACAGAATCATATCTTTCAGCCAACGTCCCAGACTCTTCCATCACCATCCCTGGGTATGTCCTGTCCCACCGGCAGGACAGACCCACCAGAGGTGGCGGTACAGTGATATACAGTCAGGAGGGAGTGGCCCTGGGAGTCCTCAACATTGACTCTGGACCCCATGAAATCTCATGGCATCAGGTCAAACATGGGCAAGGAAACCTCCTGCTGATTACCACCTACCGTCCTCCCTCAGCTGATGAATCAGTCCTCCTCCATGTTGAGCACCACTTGGAGGAAGCACTGAGGGAAGCAAGGGCACAAAATGTACTCTGGGTGGGGGACTTCAATGTCCATCACCAAGAGTGGCTCGGTAGCACCACTACTGACCGAGCTGGCCGAGTCCTGAAGGACATAGCTGCTAGACTGGGCCTGCGGCAGGTGGTGAGCGAACCAACACGAGGGAAAAACTTACTTGACCTCGTCCTCACCAATCTACCTGTCGCAAATGCATCTGTCCATGACAGTATTGGTAGGAGTGACCACCGCACAGTCCTCGTGGAGATGAAATCCCGTCTTCGCACTGAGGACACCATCCAACGTGTTGTGTGGCCCTACCACCGTGCTAAATGGGATAGATTCAGAACAGATCTAGCAGCTCAAAACTGGGCATCCATGAGGCATTGTGGGCCATCAGCAGCAGCAGAATTGTATTCCAGCACAATCTGTAACCTCATGGCCCGGCATATTCCTCACTCTACCATTACCAACAAGCCAGGAGATCAACCCTGGTTCAATGAGGAGTGTAGAAGAGCATGTCAGGAGCAGGACCAGGCGTGCCTAAAAATGAGGTGCCAACCTGGTGAAGCTACAACTCAGGACTACATGCATGCTAAACAGCGGAAGCAACATGCTATAGACAGAGCTAAGCGATTCCACAACCAACGGATCAGATCAAAGCTCTGCAGTCCTGCCACATCCAGTCGTGAATGGTGGTGGACAATTAAACAACTAACGGGAGGAGGAGGCTCTGCAAACATCCCCATTCTCAATGATGGCGGAGTCCAGCACGTGAGTGCAAAAGACAAGGCTGAAGCGTTTGCAACCATCTTCAGCCAGAAGTGCCGAGTGGATAATCCATCTCAGCCTCCTCCCGATATCCCCACCATCACGGAAGCCAGTCTTCGGCCAATTCGATTCACTCCACGTGATATCAAGAAACGGCTGAGTGCACTGGATACAGCAAAGGCTATGGGACCCGACAACATCCCAGCTGTAGTGCTGAAGACTTGTGCTCCAGAACTAGCTGCGCCTCTAGCCAAGCTGTTCCAGTACAGCTACAACACTGGCATCCACCCGACAATGTGGAAAATTGCCCAGGTATGTCCTGTCCACAAAAAGCAGGACAAATCCAATCCGGCCAATTACCGCCCCATCAGTCTACTCTCAATCATCAGCAAAGTGATGGAAGGTGTCGTCGACAGTGCTATCAAGCGGCACTTACTCACCAATAACCTGCTCACCGATGCTCAGTTTGGGTTCCGCCAGGACCACTCGGCTCCAGACCTAATTACAGCCTTGGTCCAAACATGGACAAAAGAGCTGAATTCCAGAGGTGAGGTGAGAGTGACTGCCCTTGACATCAAGGCAGCATTTGACCGAGTGTGGCACCACAGAGCCCTAGTAAAATTGAAGTCAATGGGAATCAGGGGCAAAACTCTCCAGTGGCTGGAGTCATACCTAGCACAAAGGAGGATGGTAGTGGTTGTTGGAGGCCAATCATCTCAGCCCCAGGGCATTGCTGCAGGAGTTCCTCAGGGCAGTGTCCTAGGCCCAACCATCTTCAGCTGCTTCATCAATGACCTTCCCTCCATCACAAGGTCAGAAATGGGGATGTTCGCTGATGACTGCAGTGTTCAGTTCCATTCGCAACCCCTCAGATAATGAAGCAGTCCGAGCCTGCATGCAGCAAGACCTGGACAACATCCAGGCTTGGGCTCATAAGTGGCAAGTAACATTCGTGCCAGATAAGTGCCAGGCAATGACCATCTCCAACAAGAGAGAGTCTAACCACCTCCCCTTGACATTCAACGGCATTACCATCGCCGAATCCCCCACCATCAACATCCTGGGGGTCACCATTGACCAGAAACTTAACTGGAACAGCCATATAAATACCGTGGCTACGAGAGCAGGTCAGAGGCTGGGTATTCTGCAGCGAGTGACTCACCTCCTGACTCCCCAGAGCCTTTCCACTATCTGCAAGGCACAAGTCAGGAGTGTGATGGAATACTCTCCACTTGCCTGGATGAGTGCAGCTCCAACAACACTCAAGAAGCTCGACACCATCCAAGATAAAGCAGCCCGCTTGATTGGCACCCCATCCACCACCCTAAACATTCACTCCCTTCACCACCGGCGCACTGTGGCTGCAGTGTGCACCATCCACAGGATGCACTGCAGCAACTCGCCAAGGCTTCTTCGACAGCACCTCCCAAACCCGCGACCTCTACCACCTAGAAGGACAAGGGCAGCAGGCGCATGGGAACAACACCACCTGCACGTTCCCCTCCAAGTCACACACCATCCCGACTTGGAAATATATCGCCGTTCCTTCATTGTCGCTGGGTCAAAATCCTGGAACTCCCTTCCTAACAGCACTGTGGGAGAACCGTCACCACACGGACTGCAGCGGTTCAAGAAGGCGGCTCACCACCACCTTCTCGAGGGCAATTAGGGATGGGCAATAAATGCTGGCCTTGCCAGCGACGCCCACATCCCGTGAACGAATAAAAAAAAACATTTCCAATTTTTATTGCTTAGCATCAGAGAGGAAAGGCTATTCAGTGCTGGTACTCCCTCTAGTATTTTGTATAAATAAATGGCTTTTACTTCACTGCTGACAAAGTCTTAATTGAAGTATTGAGTTGAAGTGCATGCAATGTTGAATTTCAAATCCATGCCCATGGTGCTTGTTGTATCACAAGGTAAATCCCATCTCCTTCATAGTAGGCAACTACTAAACCACAACACCTACAGCACCAATAGAAGCCAAATAGATGCATTTTATTTCCGGGCACTAAGCTATTTATTGCAGCATACATAGTCCCGCATAAACTTAAAAGGTCAGCTTTTATAGGAAGATTACTGAGCTATGAAGGAGGTGTGGGGTGACTAGAGATCACACTGTGCTAGTCAGTGAGGAATTGGCCGAAGACTGCCTTTCCTCATCCTACCAAAATGTATCACTTCACACTTCTGTGTTAAATTTCATCTGCCATGTATCTGCTCATTTCACTAGTCTGTATGTGCAGCGAAGGTTCACCAGACTCATTCCTGGGATGGCAGGACTGTTGTATGAGGAGAGATTGGGTCGATTCGGCCTGTATTAACTCGAGTTTAGAAGAATGAAGGGGGATCTCATTGAAATATATAAAATTCTGACAGGGCTAGACAGACTGGATGCAGGGAGAATGTTTCCCCTGGCTGAGGGGGTCCAGAACGAGGGGTCACAGTCTCAGGATACGAGGTAGGACATTTAGGATTGAGTTGAGGAGAAATTTCTTCACTCAGAGGGTGGTGAACCTGTGGAAATTCTCTACCACAGAAGGCTGTGGAGGCCAAGTCACTGAATATATTTAAGAAGGAGCTAGATAGATTTCTAGACACAAAAGGCATCAAAGGGTATGGGGAGAGAGCGGGAATATGGTATTGAGATAGAGGATCAGCCATGATCATATTGAATGGTGGAGAAGGGCTGAATGGTCTACTCCTGCTCCTGTTTTCTATTTTTCTACGTTTCTATATCCTCCTGAAGTCTGTTACGATCCTCCACATTGTTTACTACATTTCCGAGTTTTGTCATTTGCAAACTTTGAAATTATACTCTCTATACCAAGTCCAGGTCATTAATATATATCAAAAAGAGCAGTGGTCCTAATACTGACCCCTGTGGAGCAGCACTGTTTACTTCCCTCCAGTCTGAAAAACAGCCATTCACCACGCTCTTTTCTGCTCCCTAGCCAATTTTGTATCCATGCTGCCGCTTTCCCTTTTATTCCATGGGCTTAGACTTGTTAGCAAAATTAATTATGTGGTGTTTTATCAAATGCCTTTTGAAAGTCCATACACACAACATCAACCGCACTACCCTCATCAGCCCTCTCCGTTATTTCATCAAAGAACTCAATCAAGTTAGTCAAACGCTATTTTCCTTTTAACAAATCCACGCTGACTTTCATTTATTAGCCCATATTTTTCCAAGTGGCAATTAATTTTGTCCTGGATTATTGTCTCTAAAGGTTTCCCCACTACTGACGTGAGGTTGACTGGCCTGTAATCGTCAGGTTTATCCCTCTTTTTTGAACAGGGGTAAAACATTTGCAGTCCTCTGGCACTGTCCCCATATTTAAGGAAGATTGGAAGTCAAGCATTTTGATTTTTAAACCAGCCCCTCATGAGTTCAGTTACTTTTTATTAGCCCTTCAGTGGTTGTGTTTAATGCTGGTTAATCAGAAATGGTGATATAAGATTCTGGCAGCATTTGACTGGGGACCAACTTCAGCATTGAGTTACAGATAAGTCGAATAGAATTTTATTGTAAAAGAATGCTGCTCCCCTGCTGGGCAGTTTTAATGTTATTTTGGCAATATTTATCTCTCCACCAGTACAGTGTGGTATCATTTTTGTTGCCATGTTCTCCCCTCCCCTCTCAAGTCTTGCTGGGGTATGGTTCTGTAGATCCCTCTGATACCTTCCCCTAGTGTACATTCGTCACCCTCGCATGTCCATTTTCTAGAAGCAAGAGAAAGAACTTTCATAGAATCATAGAATCATAGAAGAATCATAGAATCATAGAAGTTACAACATGGAAACAGGCCCTTCGGCCCAACATGTCCATGTCGCCCAGTTTATACCACTAAGCTAGTCCCAATTGCCTGCACTTGGCCCATATCCCTCGATACCCATCTTCCCCATGTAAATAGAACACCTATTGTATAACAATCAATTGTATAACACCTCATCATGTCTGTCTGGGTGCCTCAAAGTGCTTCACATCCAGTGAATTACTTTTTTTATTGAAGTGTAGTCACTTATTATGTGGATAAAGGAATCACTGGATTGTGATCAGTGTGAACCCTTGTGCTTTTATCCCCCCTCCGAAGCCCAGCAGGTCTAAGTTAATAGTCACACCCAATTGACTCAGCTGAGATCAGCTAGCTCAGCACAAAGCAGAAACTGAGGTGGTGATCATCTGGTGTGCATGACTTAGTAGTACTGGCCAGTGTCTTTATCTGTAGGATTATCAGTTAGGTGACAGTTTTATGGTGATTACATCGAATTCCATTTTTATTTCATGGTATTTCATTTTGACTATGTGTTTGCAACCTTGGCGGCTTATTCGACCCTGAGCTAAGCTTCTGACCCCTTATCCTCTCCCATCACAAAGACCGTCTACTTCCATTCCCATAACAGCATCCGCTTCTGCCCCTGCCTCAGCTCATCTGCTGCTGAAACCTTCAGCCATGACTTTGACACCTCCAGACTTGGCTATTCCAATGCTCTTCTGGCTGGCCTCCCATCCTCCACCCTCTGTAAACGTCAACTGATCCTAAACGCTGCTGCCAGTATCCTGTCCTGCTCAACCATCGCCCCTTCCTTGCTGACCTCCACTGGTTCTCGGCCTCCACAACACCTCAAATTTAAAATCTATCCTAGTGCCATCTCTGCCTCGTAACCTGGAATTCCCACCCTAAACCCCTCTGCCTCTCTAGCTCCCTCTCCTCCCTGCTTAAAACCCACCTTTTTGATCAAGCTTTTGGTCACCCCTTTTAATATTTCCTTCTTTGCTTCGGTGTCCATTTTTGTCTGATTACACCTCTGTGAAGCGCCGTGGGATATTTTTCTACATTAAAGGTTCTATATAGCATCAGGGTGTTAGAATCAGACAGCTTGCTTGTTACTGTAAGTGTCATGTGTCTGATTCAGGAACTCACAACACCTTATTGGGCCAGCAGACCACCAGAGGAACCCCTGGGACAGCGTCATCATCTCACCATTACTCTCTCCAAGACTATAAATAATAGAATTACACTTTCTTCAATAAAGCTTTATAGATTTAGGCTTACCAAATGGAAGAATAGAGTTCAGAAGTGTGAGGTTGAAAAAACAATGGCCGGGAAATTCCTCAGAGTTGCCTCCGCTCTGTTGCATTAATGTCTCGACGTCCAGCAGAAACTCTGTTTATGGGTGTCCAGTGAAGCTATGGCAGCGGAGCAGGAGCAGCTCTGAGGAAATTTCCCCCAAATATTTCTTAACATTTGTGTTAAAGTCTGTGTAAATTTTGGAATTCTGAAAAAAAAAGGTCAGTCAGCATTTGAAAGTGAAGCTAGGTTAACCTTTTGGGTGCTGCCCTGAATCATGGTGGGTGTAGTAAGACCAGAGAAGTGCCTTCTATTGGAACAAAGAGGAAAAGATAGGGCCATGCCCTAGATGAAAAAAAGCAACAATTTTTACATTTTATAAAGCACCTTTTTTTAATGTAGAATAACATCCAAGGGCATTTCACAGAGAAAAAAATGTGGAGGTGCCATACCTATTGTGGGAAGATTAATAGAGGTGACTGAAAACTTGGCCATAGATGTGTTTTGAGAACGTTTTTAAACTTGGGAGGGGTTTAGGGAGGGAATTCAAAAGAGTTGGGTTGCTGCTCTGGGGATTCTTTGGGGAAGGGGATGCACAGCTGGACAGAGTCGAGGACCAGGGGGCGTGGGAGGGGATGCAAGTTGATAAAATTGTAGCGGTAGGGTGGGATGAGGTCATCGAGATTTTTAAGTATGATCTGTTGGGGAAAGAAGCTGTAGAAGTGTTGAGAGCAACATAGAAAACAAACATTGTGGCATTGCAGCAGAAATGGCATTCATTTTAAAATAAATTGTGCCAACATTGATTGCAAATACAGTGGGTAATAGTAGACTATCTTTGCAGTCAGACTCTGAAGAGGTAGAAATGGTTAAAGGATATAGGACAAAGTCGTATGAATGTTCAGTTTGTTTGTGAAGTTACTTCTAATGCCAACTCTCTGGCAAACAGATGGTATGGTGTTTCTTGTCTGACCTCCTCAACCATCAAAGGCCATTCTTTCTTTTAATACTGCAAAACCACTGTTTTAGTTAGGAATTTGAAGTAGTTTAAAATGCCCTAGAGTCAAAAGGCTTTTATATATTGTACTAGTTAGCATATATTTTATTGTACTTCCTGTCCCAGGCATTCTTAAAGCAATCTGCAGTTTGAATATCACTTGGTAGTCTTGGAGCTTTCAGTGGATGGGGAAACAGTTGTTTGAGGGGGAAATTTTAATTTCAAACTAAAATAGAAGAAATAAAATGTACTGTAATTAGTAATGAGAAACACATGGGAATAATTATGGGAATAAATTCCTAATTATGGATAGTCGATTTATTTGTAACAGAGATTGCATTTTGCTATTATTATATCAATGATTTCAAATTAAACCATCAGTCAAGGTTAAATTTTAACCTGAAGATAAATACAACATTAATTAATTAATCTGTTTTGTATGTAAAAAGAAAGACTTGCATTTACATAGCACCTTTCACGACCTCAGGATGTCTCAAAGCACTTTACACCCAATGAAGTACTTTTGAAATATAGGGCTCGATATTAGGAGGGCTGCGGGTTCGCGGCGGGGGGGGCTATTGGGCGCGTGGGTAACGCGCCCGGTGAAATCAGTCTGCCCCCCGCGCGATCGCAGCCTAATTGGATCCACTGACCTGGTCTTCCGGGTTCCCCACTGCTGAGCTACGCGTCAGGCGGACTGTGCATGTGCAGTAAAGTCTGTCAGCTGGAGGAGCTCTATTTAAAGGGGCAGTCCTCCACTGACTGCTGCAAGAATTAGGAAAAATTACAGCATGGAGCAGCCCAGGGGAAAGGCTGCTCCCAGGTTTAATGATGCCTCACTCCAGCTCTTATCGGATGGGGTGAGGAGGAGGGGGAGGACAGAGATCTTCCCCCCCCGGTGGGCGGGAGGAAGCGGCCTGCCTCTGCCACCAAGAAGGCCTGGCTCGAGGTGACAGAGGAGGTCACCTGCACCACCAACATATCGCCCACCTGCATACATTGCAGGATGCGCTGCAATGACCTAAGTAGGTCGGCCAAAGTGAGTACACTTACTCATTCCCCTACACTCCGTCTGCCACATCACCGCCCCCACCCCACATCTCCTTCTGCACTGCCAACACTAGTCTGCCACATCACCCCTCACACCCACTCAAACCTCATCCTCATCTTACCTGCACTTACTCACCTCGCCAGTACTCATCCCACCACTACCACTCAACCCAATCCTCATACAATCTCATGGCTCTATCTCATACTCACCCTCTCATGCATCTCTTTCATGGTCAGCCTCACTTAACCTGCCACTACCTGTGCTGCAGCCACAGGGCATGAATCACATATGTGCAGTAGGCAGCGTAAGGCAAATATGTCGTGAGCATGAAGGGGATGCACAAGGATGTTTGAAGGTTTGTCATGGTTTTTACTTATTTAATTTCTGAGCAACTCACATCACATATTATGTTGGCACCACTACTGCCACGTCTTTGCGAATCTTGTCTGGTTTGTGCAATAATGCCCTTTCCTGAGGATCACTATGAAGACCCACAACTGATGCCACCCATTGTGTCACTGCAGAGTGGTGTAGGTGTATTTGCAGGGCTGTTGTGTGCAGACGACAGAGACGTCGGCGATGTCCCTGGTGGCACCCTGGAAGGATGCGGAGGAGAAGTTGTTGAGGGCCGTGGTAACTTTGGCAACGACAAGTAATAAGATGGTGCTCGGGCCAGCCGGGAGCAGCTCGGCATGAAGGAGGCTGCAGATGTCCACGACTACATGTCGAGTGACTCTGAGCCTCCGTGTGCACTGCTGCTCAGAGATGTCCAGGAAGCTGAGCCTTGGTCTGTGGACCCTGTGGCGGGGGTAGTGCCCTCTGCGAAGCATCTCTCTCTGCGGTTGCCCTCCCTCCTGCTGTGCAGGTGGATGTGTCACAGCACTGTGTTGTGGAGCTCCACGTGTCAGAGGTGGACGGCGTGGCCGGCGAGGCTGGTGATGCTGTTCGCCCTCCGAGGAGGTCATGACTGCAGCTACGGCTGACCCCATCCAGAAAATGGACATCTGAGGGGGTCCGCAAGGTAGGTACATGTCTCTGGACCCCGGGGTAAGTGTGCAAGTTGGTGAATTTTATTGTTAGGAGGAGGGTGGTGGAGGCCAAACTTTGTCCAAAGTGACAGAGTGGCCTCCTGCAATGAGTGAGGGTCTCCCCCCCCCCCCCCCCCCCCCCCACCTGTCAAATGGACCTCTGCAGCTGCTACAGGCTGACAGCTGCAACACGTCCATTTGAACTGGGAGTGTTTCCCCCAGTACGGGAAACAGTCCCAGTTGTTTGTAAAATCGAACCCCTCCTGAAATATTCCCTTAATCAGGTCTGTTAACGACCTGAAATACCACAATAAATACTGTCAAGTGGCACCCGGCCGGCTTTAATTGCCTGCGGGAGTCCCACATGCGGGGGCTGCGCACGCACGCCAGCGCGTCTGTGGGGAATCCGGAGTGGGCGGGTTGGAGCCGGGCTCCCGACCCGCTCCGGGATTCCCCGATTTTCGGAGTCCCCCACCAGGAACGCACCCGATAGCGGGTGCAAATATCGGGCCCATAGTCACTGTTCTAATGTAGGAAACCTGGCAGCCAATTTGCGCAAAGCAAGGTCCCACAAAAAGCAATGTGATAATGACCAGATCATCTGTTTTTAGTGATGTTGGTTGAGGGATAAATATTGGCTAGGGCACAGATCTTTTATCTCCATCTGAAAGGGCTGCCGATTTTACGTCTCATCCGAAAGACAGCACCTCCGACAGTGCCGCACTCCCTTAGTACTGCACTGGAGTGTCAGCCTAGAACATGTGATCAAGTCTCTGGAGTGGGACTTGGAACCAACAACCTTCTGACTCAGAGGCAAGAGTGCTACCCACTGAGCCAAGGTTGATACTGTATGTAGTGTATTTATTGAGTTTTATGATTTGGATGCTCTCCAGGTACTTTTTTTTAATGACCAGCACAAAGAATGCTCCCACAGCAAACTCTCCCTATGAACCTTATGCACAAAGTATCTGATATGCAGCGCACTTGGGATGAATAATAAAACCCTTATGCTGCTGATCAGTTCTGTAAAAATAGTAACTCAAGAATCCTCCATCTGACAGACTATATATCTAGGACTACAAACTATGGGGGGGAATTTTAACTGCCAAGGACGGGTGAATGGGAAGATAAAAATGTTTAAATTCTCAAACCTGACCCTGACCTGCCTCCAACGTGCCCACCTCTGTTTTTAACGAGGCGCGTTTGGCTGCGAGCGAATAACCTGCTCGCCAGAGACGGGTCGATCAATATGATTAGAGACAGATTCAATCGTGGCCTTCAAAAGAGAACTGGATAAATAATTGAAAGGAAAAAATTTTCAGGGCTGCGGGGATAGGGCACGGGAATGGGACTAGCTGGATTGCTCTTGCATCGAGCTGGCGCTGACTCAATGAGCTGAATGGCCTCCTTCTGTGCTGAACTTGTAGCCTTTCTATCACATGCTAATCATAGAATCATCGAATCATAGAATGGTTACAACATTGAAGGAGGCCATTCAGCCCGTCGAGTCCATGCCGGCTCTCTGCAAGAGCAATCCAACTCTCTTCCGCAAACGGCAATTGACACTAGCTCAATTGCTAAATTTAAATGTGAGATAGATAGCTTTTTGGCAACCGAAGGTATTAAGGGATATGGGCCAAAGGCAGGTATATGGAGCTAGATCACAGATCAGCCATGATCTTATCAAATGGCGGAGCAGGCACGAGGGGCTGAATGGCCTACTCCTGTTCCCATGTTCCTATGTTCCTAGTTCCACTTCCCTGCCCTATCCACGTAGCCCTGCAAATTTTTTCCCTTCACGTACTTATCCAATTCCTTTTTGAAAGCCATGATTGAATCTGCCTCCACCACCCCCTCAGGCAGTGCATTCCAGATCATAACCACTGGTCTGTTTCAAAAAAAAAGTTTTTTTTTCTCATGTCGCCTTTGTTTCTTTTGCCAATCATCTTTTTAATGATTTCAACAGGGATTTGAATTTAATGCCTCCTGCATGGGTTTCCTGGGGCTCGGGAAACTCGCCAGTGAAACAGAGGTAAGACTGATTGGTGCTTCATGGGGGTATTTAAAATTCTGTTTGCCGATATGAATAAAGGCTCAGTGCTGACAGCTGCTTTCTCAGTTCCCTCTGGCAAACGTTTTGCAGCAAGTTCTTGTGATCATAGACGTGTTTCATGTCCGTTTGAAAGCCTCCAAACTTCTGATCAGGATGGGGAGGGCACCATGGATGTTTGATATGACATCAGACAATCACCATCCACGGCAGCAACGTCATGCTGTGGTGGGATCTACGGGTGCAGCGAAGGTCCCAGGAGGCTCTACGCACGTGAGAGGGTTTACTGACAGGTCAAGGAAGCTGAGCCTCTATCGGAAGAGCAGTGCCTAGGCAGGCTCAGGTTGACGAGGCAGGTGGTCGCAGACATCTGCAGCCTCCTTCAAGAAATGCTGCTCCATGCTGGACTTGGTGGCCACGCATTACCCTTCACTGTGAGAGTCACCACTGCCCTCCGTTTCTTTGCCTCTGGCTCCTTCCAGTGCGCCACTCTAGACATCTCGAGAGTCTGTCGGCTGCACATAAATGTATAAGGCAGGTAATGGATGAGTTGTTTACCAGGGCATCGACTTGTGAACTTTCCCTGCAACGACAATAGTCGGAATGAGCGGGCACTCGCGTTCGTGTCTCTGGCTGGCTTCCCACAGGTGCAGGGTGCCATCGATTGTACACAGGTGGCAATCTGAGGCCCATCATATGAACCAGGAGTTTTTAATAAATCGCAAGGGATTTCACTCCATCAATGCACAGCTGGTGTGCAACCACAAGAAGAGGTTCATGCTAGTATGCGCCAGATTCCCTGGGAACTGTCATGATGTGTTTATACTGCTGCAGTCCAACATTCCAGATGTCTTCCTACCAAGAGACTGACTTAAGGACTGGCTCGTAGAAGACCAGGGATACTCCCTTCAAACATGGCTCATGACTCCTGTGAGGCACTCCACCAGGAGGCGCAAGAGCGCTACAATGCGAGCCACATGACCACCAGGTGTGTCATCGGGCAAGTCATCAGCATGTTGAAGATGTGTTTCAGGTGCCTGGATAGGTCTGGAGGCACGCTTCAGAACTGGTGTACTACATCCTACACAACTTTAGCTGCAGAGAGGATTAGAGGTGGAAGACGACCAAGGCACTCATCAATCATCTGATGATGAGAACATGGAGGAGGATGATGAGGAGGATGAGCAATGTGAATATGGGGCACCCATTGCCAGACCAGCCGTGTACATTGCTGCATGGGATGCCAGGTATGCCCTAATAGCTCGAAGCTCAGCTAATGACTCTCACTGGGGGGAAAAAAAATGAAATCCTCTGGCCTGCTCCCACACCCCCACCCCCGCCACCTTTTGCACAAAACGGCCCTTCAACCAAGCATACACCCACTGCACGTCCGCCCAATGGGTGCCATCATGTAACTCATCATGAAGCAATTGAAAGGGCGAGTTGGCATTGGGGGCGCAATAATGGGCAAGACGGGGAAGTGACGCAAATCATTAAGTTTCTTTTTTAATACAATATTTAACAACATAACATTTGGTCAAATACCCATGTGCGTACCCTTGGTGAATTACAATAGCTTTCTCTTACACTTCCTACCGCTTCTATGTGGCTTCAGCACAGGTAGAGGCAGGTTGCTCAGATTCCTGCTCTGCCTCCTGAGATGCTCTTGGCCTACAACCTCTGGGTTTTGGAGTCTGTGACGGCCCTGCCAAAGGGCAGACTCGGCCAGCGGGAGATGAGGCAACATGTCGGGGGGTACCATCTGAGAGTGGGGTGGGGAGTGGCAACGGGTGAGAATTGTGAGCGTTTTGATTGGAGTTCCAACTTCCATGTCCCTTTTTGCCATCATCTCTCTCCTGGGCCAGCGGTGCATCACTCCTACCACTCTGCTATAGGGCAGCTTGGTGATGATCAGTGATACGTTGAAGGGCCACGGAAAAGGTATCAGTCATCCTGTTTAAGGTGACTGAAATCTCCTGCACCGCCCTGGTTATGGCCTGCATAAACTCATTTGAGAGCTGTGCTTGAAGCCTCGTGGAGGCGGCCACTCTCTCCATAGCAGACACACTTGCAATTACCTGTGACATCAATCCACTACTGTTGGAGTTGGACATCTCCGTCCCCTTCGCTATTGGGTAGAGTGTGCGTGGCATGTCTGCCAGTACCTCGCAAAATTGCTGCTGTACTTCAATCATTCTCATTACCAATGGTGGCTCCCGGGGTTCAGCATCTATGTCCAGCTGCGCAGAGCTTGGAGAGGTGTGCGCCCTCTGATGTGGACTCTCCACAGCTGTCCCTCCCAGTCACATTGCATCCTCAGAAGGAATAAGGTCTTTTGAGGAATCCTCTTCAGGCATGTCCGCAGACTGTTGCTCTACACGTTAAGGCCGTGGAAGACAAAGGAAATGGATATGAATGGGAATCGGGGGGAAACTCTCCAGTGGCTGGAATCATACCTAGCACAAAGGAAGATGGTAGTGGTTGTTGGAGGCCAATCATTTCAGCCCCAGGACATTGCTGCAGGAGTTGCTCAGGGCAGTGTCCTAGGCCCAACCATCTTCAGCTGCTTCATCAATGACTTCCCCCCCCCCCCCCCCCCATCATAAGGTAAGAAATGGGGATGTTCGCTGATGATTGCAGAGTGTTCAGTTCCATTCGCAACCCCTCAAATAATGAATCAGTCCGTGCCCACATGCAGCAAGACCTGGACAATATCCAGGCTTGGGCTGGTAAGTGGCAAGTAACATTCACGCCAGACAAGTGCCAGGCAATGACCATCTCCAACAAGAGAGAATCTAACCACCTCCCCTTGACATTCAACGGCATTACCATCGCCAAATCCCCCATCAACAACATCCTGGGGGTCACCATTGACCAGAAACTTAACTAGACCAGCCATATAAATACTGTGGCTACAAAAGCACATCAGGGGCTGGGTATTCTACAGTGAGTGACTCACCTCCTGACTCCCCAAAGCCTTTCCACCATCTACAAGGCACAAGTCAGGAGTGTGATGGAATACTCTCCACTTGCCTGGATGAGTGCAGCTCCAACAACACTCAAGAAGCTCGACACCATCCAGGACAAAGCAGCCTGCTTGATTGGCACCCCATCCACCACCCTAAACATGCACTCCCTTCACCACCGGCGCACCGTTGCTGCAGTGTGTACCATCCCCAGGATGCACTGCAGCAACTCGCTAAGGCTTCTTCGACAGCACCTCCCAAACTCGCGACCTTACCACCTAGAAGGACAAGGGCAGCAGGCACATGGGAACAACACCAAATGCATGTTCCCCTCCAAGTCATACACAATCCTGACTTGGAAATATATCGCCATTCCTTCATTGTCGCTGGGTCAAAATCCTGGAACTCCCTACCTAACAGCACTGTGGGAGAACCTTCACCACACGGACTGCAGCGGTTCAAGAAGGCGGCTCACCACCACCTTCTCAAGGGCAATTAGGGATGGGCAATAAATGCCGGCCTCGCCAGCAACGCCCACATCCCATGAACGAATAATTAAAAAAAAATTAGTCCTGGCAAAGAAACAATTTTGACAATCATCATACTCTGGCTAATCATAGTTCAGTCATTGATGAAATAAAGTCAGCATGTGTGTCAGATATTTTTAATTCTGTCACTGGGAATCTAAGAGTTCCCAGTCTCTCCATCTCCGATTGACAGGGATGCAGATGTGCCACTTATCTCCAAGGCGTTCTTCTCTGCATCTGAGAGCTGCACAATTTGTGGTGGGCCACCTCCAGCCCTGTCCCTTATTTTTGCGCTCTCCTTTTACAAGGGGTGAAAGAATAGACCTGTGAGTGACTGCAGGTCACATATTCACCCGATGGATGCAGCGTGTTCAGTGAGGGTGTCTATCAGACAGATGCATCACATTGCATAAGAATTGGGGTGAGTGGCAGCGGTGGATGGATAAATGGGAAGGTGAGGAGGTGTATAGAAAGCGAAGGATGGGTGCTGCTGAAAGTTATGTGATGCAGTCGGCTTGGCAAGACAGAGGGAGGGGGAGGGGGTGGCAGTGTTGTAAACCACCCCAAACGTTCACTCCCTTCACCACCGGCGCACAGTGGCTGCAGTGTGTACCATCCACAGGATGCACTGCAGCAACTCGCCAAGGCTTCTTCGACAGCACCTCCCAAACCCGCGACCTCTACCACCTTGAAGGACAAGAGCAGCAGGCACATAGGAACAACACCACCTGCACGTTTCCCTTCAAGTCACACACCATCCCGACTTGGAAATATATCGCCGTTCCTTCATTGTCGCTGGGTCAAAATACTAAAACTCCCTTCCTTACAGCACTGTGGGAGAACCTTCACCACACGAACTGTAGCGGTTCAAGAAGGCGGCTCACCACCACCTTGTCAAGGGCAATTAGGGATGGGCAATAAATGCTGGCCTCGCCAGCGACGCCCACATCCCATGAACGAATAAAAAGAAACGTGGGTGAATTGGCAACGATACTCACTTTTCCTGACCTGATTAGGTCATTAAACCACTTCCTGCACTGCATCCAAGACCGGGACACACTGGCCCTGCTGCTCACCTCCTCAGCCACCTCTTAGTGAGAGCAGCCTCCCATTGCTGGAGAAAATTATTTCCCTGCTTCTAACTGCACCCAGCCTCCCAGGGAAGCATCATTAAATCTGTTATTTGTTATTTATATTAATGATTTGGATGAGAATTTAGGAGGCATGGTTAGTAAGTTTGCAGATGACACCAAGATTGGTGGCATTGTGGACAGTGAAGAAGGTTATCTAGGATTGCAACGGGATCTTGATAAATTGGGCCAGTGGGCCGATGAATGGCAGATGGAGTTTAATTTAGATAAATGTGAGGTGATGCATTTTGGTAGATCGAATCGGGCCAGGATTAATGGTAGGGCGTTGGGGAGAGTTATAGAACAAAGAGATCTAGGAGTACAGGTTCATAGCTCCTTGAAAGTGGAGTCACAAGTGGATAGGGTGGTGAAGAAGGCATTCAGCTTGCTTGGTTCCATTGGTCAGAACATTGAATACAGGAGTTGGGATGTCTTGTTGAAGTTGTACAAGACATTAGTAAGGCCACACTTGGAATACTGTGTACAGTTCTGGTCACCCTATTATAGAAAGGATATTATTAAACTAGAAAGAGTGCAGAAAAGATTTACTAGGATGCTACCGGGACTTGATGGTTTGACTTATAGGGAGAGGTTGGTTAGACTGAGACTTTTTTCCCTGGAGAGTAGGAGGTTTAGGGGTGATCTTATAGAAGTCTATAAAATAATGAGGGGCATAGATAAGGTAGATAGTCAAAATCTTTTCCCAAAGGTAGGGGAGTCTATAACGAGGGGGCATAGATTTAAGGTGAGCGGGGAGAGATACAAAAGGGTCCAGAGGGGCAATTTTTTCACTCAAAGGGTGGTGAGTGTCTGGAACGAGCTGCCAGAGGCAGTAGTAGAGGCGGGTACAATTTTGTCTTTTAAAAAGCATTTGGACAGTTACATGGGTAAGATGGGTATAGAGGGATATGGGCCAAGTGCAGGCAATTGGGACTAGCTTAGTGGTATAAACTGGGCGATATGGACATATTGGGCCGAAGGGCCTGTTTCCATGTTGTAAACTTCTATAATTCTATGGGTGTTGGCCTTGCTCGTCCTCAATCTATCTTCACTAACTCTCCTCATCTCCTTCCAGAATCTCCTAGCTCTTCCAAATTCCATTTTTGCATTGGCCCTTTAAATAGTTGAATTGAGATTGCGTCATGTGGGTGGGCATTACGGCTGCCCTCGCAGCTTGGAGACACGATACCCGGAAGGAAAAATTTAATTACGCAATCAAGTTGAAATCTGACATTCTGACCCTCTAAATTTTCTTCCAGGTTTTGCGCATGCATTTTCCCCAACCCAGCTCTGAACTCGCCTTTTTTGTTAATGTCAGGGCCTAAGAATCTGAAATGAGATTAGTAGAAGTCTAAATGGGAAAGCAGTACAAAAAGGAACAACTGTGAATTACTTAACTACCAAATATGGTTCCATAGTGTGTTTCTACTCACTGCAGCTCGTCAACTGCCTGACGAAACAGATGTACGCTGAACAAACTGATATGGGACCCCCAGATATAACCCATCTTTGCTATGAAGAGTAACCTGAGAAGATCAAATGGGTATCTTTCACAATTGAATACAACTGTCAATCACAGTATGGTTCAAATACATCAGGGTGGTCTCACAGAAACCTGTCTCCAGCCATACACCCCCTTTCGTGACAAAGCCAAGCTGAGTAAATCTTGCAAGACATGGCCCGTGATGGGACAGATAATCACAGTTAATGGCGCTGGCACTCTTGCAGTAAGGTAATCAACATTAAACATGTTGTGCACCAATGTGGACTTGGTAATTAATACTTGCTAAGTAATTCACCTGGACAGAGTTAACTCATCTGCCCTTTGAATTGGCAGCCTGCAGAGCAGTCAGTGATGCAGATTAAAGCAAATACTGAGGAAAAGACAGCTGAGAAAATCTCTCTCAGCATACAGTTGTAGTAACCAAATTAAAGCAGTTAGTTACTAAAATCCTGTACAGAAATATTAAGAATATAGTTTTCCATCACATGGTTATAAAGATATTAGTCACACCATTTGTTCAAGGGAGTTAGTAGAAGGAGCTTAGTGTTCCTCAAAGTAGCGGTTCAATAGGGGGTGATATTTTTAGTATGTGAGCAATTATGACATTAATTTCTGCGCTCCTGTACATCCAACAGCAAAGCCATGCTCTTTGGGAATGTAGTTCAGCCAACGGGCTACGACATTGAAGCCTTGATTTTCCCGTGAGTGTGGCTTCCCACTGGGAGCACTGGAGTGCAGAATTGACCCCTTAGTCTTGTAGGCTTCATTTTATTACTGGTGCGGACAATCTGATATTTGTAAGATCAGATTTTATGTAAGAACACTTTTAAGCAGACTTGTTTTTATAAAAACAGAAAATGCTGGAAATACTCAGCAAGTCAGACAGCATCTGTGGAGAAAGAAACAGTTAATAGGGGTGATTTTAGGGGGCAATTGCGGTTGTGTTGGGGGCGGGGGGGCTCCGAAAATCGGAGAAGTCCTGTTCGGGTTCAGAAGCTGGCTCCAATCTGCCGATTTCCGAGTTTCCCAGGGCCCGGCGGTATGACAGTTAAAGAGCCAAATGTACCTCATGGAGGTACTTAAAGCTCTTTACCTGTGGCAGAGTAAGTCATTTACCTGGGCGGCTTGCCCACCGCCTCTGAAACACGCCTGGACCAGGGAACAAGAAACTAAATAAGGCCATCCATGTAAGGGGGCACAGGAACTCCAAACATAGAAATTCTCATGCTCTGGTCCTCCTCAGGGACTGAGACCAGGCACACTGGCTGACCAGATAGCGGTGATGAGGCCCATCTTTCTATGGGGGCTACAGCAGCAGTTTCAGCTTCTTTCCAGGGATGGGGGGTGGGTGGCGGCAGATGGCAACCCACCCCCCCCACTTCAGACATGGGAGTCTTCCACTGGACTTTCCAGCCACTTCAGCGGGGGTCACTGCAGACATATCCCCAGCCTGGAAAAGGTATCAAAATTATGGGACATCATCCTGACCTTGCTAATTTTGGAAGGGTCAGTGGTGGAGGTGGTCAGAGATAGGCTTATCCTGGCACATGTGCGGAGGTGTTCCATCCCATGGAATTTGGGGGATTATTTCAGCCTTGTCACAAATTGAAAGTTCAGAGTGAGCTACAGTAAAACATGAACTAAAGAATTGAGCCACATCTGCACTTTGTGCTGATTAAATATTACTTTGGACATTTTTCTAGAAAACTGTGGACTGCAAATCTGACACTTCAATTTTAAAGTACATCATATTTTGATTTTAACCACTCAGATTAGGTTGGTTAACAAAATAGCAATATTAATCTTTAACTCAACTTCAATGATTTGCCATGTACTATTCAGGCAAAAAAAGTGGCTTTAGATCAAATAGTTGGGTAAATGCCAATTAATTTCCTCTTTCCTTTTTTTTAATATATAAAATAAAAACCTGGCAATTAGCCACACCGAATGCTTAGATGTAACATAATATGCCTTTGAACCCAAACCACATTTGTCTGCTTGGAATCCATATTGTGAAAGTCACACTGCATCAAGTGAATGTTCTCGTCACTTCAATAAAGCCAATGCAATCTTCATTTTCCCCATATTAGTTTCCAATTTAACGCTAGATTTCAATCCCTCTTAATAGTTAGTGCTTTATTCTTGAATAATTAACTTGTGTCACCATAGTTACTGAAACCATCAAATTATGATGATCCTTATAACGACCCTTTGAATGCTAAATAGTTGTTTGAAGCTTTTAAAGCGACATTGGTTTCATGCGAAGTAACTGGCAGACCTCTTTGAGCAGGCAGTGAGCCAGGAGAATGCAAGTGAGGTGATACTTTTTCAATCAAATTTATGTCACTGCATTGTGCATTTATAAAGAGATGGAAAAAAATCTTTGCTAAATGTTTTTCATGAAGACAACACCTCTGCCTTAGGACATTTTAATATGTCAAATGCACTATATAAATGTAAGCTGTTACATAGAAGTGCTGCAGGGTAAGGCACCACTTCTATTCAGCTTGGTATCTTTTTTTAAAAATGATTTCTAAATTAATTTAAAAAGAAATCTTGCCTCCTGATAGGTCCAAATTAAGATGTCAACTATCATTGTTCCAGTATTTGGCTGGTTATGAAAATGAAATTTCTTGGCTTAGGCTCCCAGCTGCATCATCCACCCTTGCCAGCCTCTGTTTTTGCTTTGCCAACCTCAACCCACTTTCCCTCCCAAAAACACAAATGTGTTTCTGCACCTGCTCTCCGGATGGAAGTATGATTACTCCATTAAAGGCTATCATGGGGCTTTATAGTGCATCAATTATTAAATCTTCACACATTGAACCTCACTGCAATCATCTGGAATAGACACTATCATCAGAGTCTCTTATTTTAATGTGATAAAGTTCATTAAAAGATTCATCCTGATTAATTGTTCATGGTGTTCCCTACAATCAGGTTAATAAAATTGTTTTCACTTTTTTTTAGTTACTGTTTTTCCTTCAGTTCCAGGGTTGATATTTTAATCTGGGCTGGCCCTAAATACACTGCTTTTGCCAACTGGTGTTACCAGACTTAATATAAATGCTGGTAAAGGTATTTTAAATTTTACAATGCTGTTTTGAATTAGTAACGTCAGGGAATAGAGCTTGCCATCAACGTATGCTTGCAGTACAAATTAGGACCATATGAGCTTGTTCAATGCTGATTGATCTCCCCACCATTATATAGATTGTAAAAGACTGATGTATGAGTTTTTGGTGTACTGTCATGTAAAACTAGTCTAATAGTTTCTAAATGTCTCTATTCTTCATAAATGTCTCCAGCCTTAGGCACAGCCACAATCATATAACCTCGCTTGTTGAAGCCAGGCTTAGTTCTGCCAGCAGTGCTTGAAGGCTTTTGAATGGCCCAGCTCTCTGAAGCAATCCATTGAGACCATGGCTAAATAACAAAGTATCCTAAAGCCCTTAAGAAGTGCTAACTGATTGGTGGATTCCCTCAATTGTTCCCTTAGGTAACCAAAGACAACTACAACAAATAACTCTGAATCTGTAAGTGTGGATGTGCTCTAGAGCTGTTCCCGTGGTATGTTAATTTGCCAAACATGACATCAGTAGACAGATAAGTGTCTCGTTCAGATCAGTACTCTCGGCTGTATTACTGAATAATCTGAATTTTTTATTAGTGTAGATTACATAGTACCATAATATTTGAAAAATATTAATATCATTAATCATCTTTGATATAATGTTTAAAGAAAATAAAACATTTTTATCCCCCTCTAAAAGGTTGATTGGCCAACATTGTCATGCTTGGGGATGAACAGAAATCAAGGGCTCGATATTACCAGGGCTGCGGGTTCTCGGCGGGGGGGGGTCTATTGGGCGCATGGGTAATGCGCCCGGTGAAATCAGTCAGCTCCGCACGCAATTATAGGATAATTGAAGCCACTTACCTTTTGGTTCCGGGTTTCCCGCTGCTCAGCTGCGCAACGGGCGGACTGCGCACGCGCAGTAACGTCTGACAGCTGGTGGAGCTCTATTTAAAGGGGCAGTCCACCAATGCTCCTCCTGCTGCAAACGACTGCAACATCATGGAGCAATCCAGGGGGAAGGCTTCCCCAAGATTTTCGGACTCCTCACTCCAGCTGCTGCTGGATGGGGCTGCTCTTTCAAAACTGAGATGAGGAGAAACTTCTTCACTCAGAGGGTGGTAGGTCTGTGGAATTTGCTGCCCCAGGAAGCTGTGGAAGCTACATCATTAGATAAATTTAAAACAGAAATAGACAGTTTCCTAGAAGTAAAGGGAATTAGGGGTTATGGGGAGCGGGCAGGAAATTGGACATGAAGCTGAGTTCGGATCGGTCAATGCCCTGTGGGTGGCGGAGAGGGCCCAGGGGCTATGTGGCCGGGTCCTGCTCCGACTTCTTGTGTTCTTTAGATTTGTGGTTGGGATCAGATCAGCCATGATCTTATTGAATGGCGGAGCAGGCTCGAGGGGCCGATTGGCCTACTCCTGCTCCAATTTCTTATGTTCTTATGTTCTTATGAAACATTGTTCCCATCGGATGGGAGGAAGTGCCCTCCCTCCACCACGAGGAAGGCATGGTCGGAGGTGGCAGAAGAGGTCAGCAGCTGCGGCAACGTCGCACGGACCTGGGTCCAGTGCCGCAAGAAATTTAATGACCTAACCAGGTCAGGCAAAGTGAGTACACTCACGCATTCTCCCACACTCCGTCTTCCACATCTCCACCACCACACAACCCCTTCTGCACTGCCACCACAACGCTTTCGCATCACTCCTCACATCCACTCAGCTATCATCCTCACCGTGCCTGCACGTACTCACAGCCCCTGTCCCCATTCGAACACTACCACACACCCCAGTCCCCATACAATGTCATGGCCATGTGGCACACGCACCCTCCCATCCATCTCCCTCACGCTTAACCCACCCACACCAATGCATGCAGTGTCTCACCATGCAAGCATCACTCAATCACGCCTCTGTGTTTTGCCTTGACAGGAGAAGAGATGCCAGAATGCCCGGGAGAGGGCACGGACCGGAGGGGGCCCGCCACACCAGGTGGTGCTAACGGACGCGGAGCAGCAGGCATTAGATCTCAGCCGCACGCTGGAGTGCCTGTCCGTGGCGGATGCCGAGGCTGGGGCTGCACAAACGGCCGGTGGTAGAAAGCTAACACTCAGCACACATGATAGCGAATGATCTTAGCATCACTTGGCATCTGCCGCACTTCAACATCTGTCCACATGCCTAATATTGCTTTCTGTTCTCTTGCAGGGCCGTCTGCGAGCGCCGTGACCATGGAGGGCGATTCCTCAGAGGACCTGCCGGTCTCTGAGGGTCCATCGTCACATCCGAGCCTTGCATCCACCAGCGCAGATACACACACCTTGGTGGGTCCCCGTCCTCACTTAGTTGGGCTTGCACACGGTGAGCCACCACGCACATGTGAGCACGAGCAGACCATGGTGGCAGGGGCAGCCGTGGAGAGTCCGTGTCGGTGGGAGCACTCTTCTCCATGCTCTGCTCAGCTGGACCCAGATGCTGAACCCTGGGGACCAGCTGTGAAAAGGAGAGTCGTCGAGGGGTTGTCGTCGAGGGGTTATCTGCGAGATAGTGTCGCGGGTAGGTGCGGGAATGTCTGCGATAGAGGAAAGGCTAGCGTCCCTCGAGCGTCAAGCACAGCTCAGCAATGAGTCCATCCAGGCCCTGACAACGGCCGTTCGGATTCAGGGTGAGCAACATTCTACCGCCATAAACAGGCTGACAGATACATTACAGGTGGCCTTCCAAGGCCTCACACAGGTCCTCCAAACTGCCGTCCAGCAGGGTGGAAGGAGTGATGTGGGCCTGGGCCACGAGAGGGATGATGGTGAAAGGGGACATGGAATTGGGGACGCCACTCAAAGTGCCCCCACGTCTCACCCATTGCCCCCCTCTCAACCAGTACCCGCAATGCTGCCCCCTCTCCATGTGGCCGAGCCTGCCCCTGCACAGGTTGAGGAGGAGCAGTCTTTGCAGGGGCCCTCACGGGCACCGAAACACAGAGGGCGTCGGCCCAAAGCATCTAATCGGTCAGGGCATGGACAAGAGCGACCTGCCACTACCTCTGCTGAAGCCACAAGGGTAGCACCACGTAGGGGTTCCCGGAAGCACAAGGCTAAGGTGTTGTGAGCACAAGGGGAATGCACGAGGGTGTATGAAGATCTGTCATGTTTTTATTTATATTTGTTTAGTGCACATCCACAATAAACCCCACTGTTATCACCACTACTGCCACGTCTTGCCCATTCTTGACTGGCTTGTGCAATAGGTCCCTTTCATGGGGCTCACCGTGAAGACGAACACCTGGTCCCACCCATTGGGTCATACTACAGTGAGTGCAGGTGTAGTTGCACCACTGTTCCATGCAGGGGGCAGGGGAGGGGGCTGATGTGGCCGCTCCTCTGTCCAGGTGATGAGGTCTGGACTCTTCAGACAGTCTGATGTTAGGAGAACCGTTCACATATCAGTGCCTCCCTGGCCTCACAAGCAGCCAGGTGAGCCGCTGTTCTGCCCATGGGTCATTCCTCCTCGGCCTCCTCCTCCTCCTCGTCCTCAAAATGGGTGGCGGATGTGGATGGGGTCTCCTCCAGCGGCACCCCTCTCTGTTGTACCATGTTGTGCAGGGCACAACAGACGACTATGATGCGTCCCACTCTGCGTGGCGCGTATTCGAGCGCTCCCCCAGAACGATCAAGGCACCTGAAGTGCCTCTTGAGCAGCCCTATAGCCTGCTCAATTGTGGACCTGGTAGCGACGAGGCTGTCGTTATACCGACGCTGTGGCTTGGTGGTGGGGATCCTCAGAGGTGTAATGAGCCACGTGTGCAGGGGATATCCCTTGTCACCGAGAGCCAGCCCTTGCGGGTGTTGGGTGAGTGGAAGAGGGACGGCACGGTGGACTCCCTGAGGATGAAGGCATTGTGGCAGCTGCCAGGGTATCTGGCGCACACGTGTAGGAATCTCTTGCGGTGGTCACAGATGAGCTGAGTGTTCATGGAGTGATACCCTTTCCTGTTGATGAACAGTCCTGGCTCGTGTGGAGGTGCCCGTATTGCGATGTGGGTGCAGTCGATTACACCCTGCACCCGTGGGAAGCCAGCCACAGCATGGAATCCAACTGCCCTCTCCGTCTGGCTGCGCTCATCCATGGCGAAGTTGATGTAGTGCGAGGCCCTATGAAACAAGCCGTCGGTGACCTGCCTTATGCACTTGTGTGCAGATGACTGAGAGACTCCGGTGATATCCCCGGTGGCACCCTGGAAGGATCCGGAGGTGAAGAAGTTGAGGGCAGTGGTGACTTTGACGATGACAGGTAAGAAGATACTGCTTGGTCCATCCGGGAGCAACTCATCATTAAGGACGCTGCAGATGTCCGCGACTACCTGGCGACTGACTTTGAGCCTCCGTATGCACTGCTCCTCAGAGGTCCAGGAAGCTGATCCTCGGTCTGTAGACCCTGTGGCGAGGGTAGTGCCTTCTGCGACGCATCTCTCTCTGCGGTTGCCCTCCCTCCTGCTGTGCCGGTGGATGTGCCACAGCACCGTGTTGTGGAGCTCCACATGTCAGGGGTGGACGGCGTGGCCGACGAAGCTGGTGATGCTGTTCGTCCTCCGAGGAGGTCATGACTGCAACTACGGCGGCCCCCATCCAGAAGGTGTACGTCTGAGGGGGTCCGCAAGGTAGGTAAGTGTGTCTGCACACCGGGGTTGAGGTTCCAGGTCGGTGGATTTTATTGTTAGGAGGAGGGTGGTGGAGGCCAAACTTTGTCCAATGTGACGGAGTGGCCTCCTGTGATGGTGAAGGGTCTCCCCCACCCCCCTGTCGAATGGACCTTTGCAGCTGCCACAGGCTGATGGCTGCAACACGTCCGTTTGAACTGGGAGTGTTTCCCCCAGTACGGGAAACTGTCTCAGTTCATTGCAAAATCCCATCCCTCCTAATATAACAGGTCAATCAGGCCTGTAAACGACCTGAAATAGCAAGATAAATACTGTCAAGTGGCACCCGGCCGGCTTTAATTGCCTGCGGGAGTCCCACATGCGGGGGCTGCGTGCGCACGCCGGCGCGTCTGTGGGGAACCCGGAAGTGGGCGGGTTGGAGCCGGGCTTCCGACCTGCTCCGGGATTCCCCGATTTTTGGAGCCCCCCCCCCCCCCCCCCCGCCCCCCGGCCAGGAACGCACCCAATAGCGGGTGCTAATATCTGGCCCCAAAAGTAACCTGATATCCTTTTGAGTTAAATTCAGTTGGGTAAGATTTGACAGTGCTCACTTTTTTGCTGGCATACAATTAAGGGAATGTTTAGCTTACACAAAAACAGAAAAGCTGAAAATACTCGGCAGGTCCGCCGCATCTGTGGAGAGAACAGATGAGCCGACGTTTCTGGTATGTGGACTCTGTCGAAATTGGAAGATGTTACCAATAAACAGCATTTTAAAAAGGAACAGAACAAGGGGGAGGGGAATCATACGTGTGTGTCTACACTATACATGCACATACACAGATACAAAAATAGAATGACCCTGAAATATTTTTTCTGATTTACTTGGTCAAACTTCTCATAATTTTGAATATTTCTAACAGATCTCATCTTAATCCTCTTTGTTCCAAAGAAAATGAGTAAGTTGCGCCGTGAAAAATGCCACAATTAGAATAATAGAAAGGTTACAGCACAGTTGGAGGCTATTCGGCCCATCGAGTCTGCGCCGACTCTATGCACGAGCAATCCAGCTAGTCCCACTCCCCCGCCCTATCCCCATAGCCCTGTACATTTTTTTGTTTCAAGTACTTATCCAGTTCCTTTTTGAAGGCCATGATTGACTCTGTCTCCACCACTCCCTTGGGCAGTGTATTCCAGATCCCAACCACTCACTGTGTAAAAAAGTTTTTCCTCATGTCACCTTTGGTTCTTTTGCCAATCACCTTAAATCTATGCCCTCTGGTTCTTGACCCTTCCGCCAATGGGAACAGTTTCTCTCTATCTACTCCGTCTAGACCCTTCAGGATTTTGAATACCTCTACCAAATCTCTTCTCAACCTTCTCTGTTCCAAGGAGAACAATCCCAGCCTCTTCAGTCTATCCATGTAATTTAAGTCCCTCATCCCTAGAATCATTCTAGTAAATCTCCTCTGCACCCTCTCTAGGAAGGATGTGAAGGCCTTAAAGTGCAGTGCCCAGAACTGCACACAATACTCCAGTTGTGATTAAACCAGTGTTTTATAAAGATTCATCATGACATCCTTGTTTTTGTACTCTATGCCTCTATTTATAAACTCCAGGATCCCGTATGCTTTTTTTAACTGCTTTCTCAACCTGCCCTGCCACCTTCAATGATTTGTGCACATATACCCCCAGATCCCTCTGTTCCTCTATCCCTTTTAGAATTGTGCCCTCTAGTTCATATTGCCTCTCCTCATTTTTTCCTACCGAAATGCATCATCGCGCATTTTTCCGCGTTAAATTTCATCTGCCATGTGTCCGCCCATGCAACCAGCGTCTATGTCCTCTTGAAGTCTATCACTAACCTCCTCACTGTTCACTACCCTTCCAAGCTTTGTGTCATCTGCAGATTTTGAAATTGTGCCCTATAGTCCCAAGTCCAAGTCATTAATATATATCAAGAAAAGCATTGGTCCCAGCACTGACCCCTGGGGAACACCACTGTACACCTCCCTCCAGTCCGATAAACAACCATTCACCACTACTCTCTGTTTCCTGTCATTTTAGCCAATTCTGTATCCATATTGCTATTGCCGCCTTTATTCCATGGGCCGCAATATTAATAGCAAGCCTACCATGTGGCACTTTATCAAACACTTTTTCAAAGTCCATATACACCACATCAAATGCATTGCCTTCATCAACCCTCTCTGTTACCTCATCAAAAAACTCTATCAAGTTGGTTAAACACGATTTGCCTTTAACAAATCCATGCTGGCTTTCCCTAATCAATCCACACTTGTCCAATTTAAAAACAGAACCACAATGGCGCCCTTAAAGAGGAAGGATACTTTGTAAACTTTTATTATATGATGCCAAAATTTTGTGTGATTCTGTTTGTGATGTAGAAATTACAGATCCTATTTTTAGTGTTCTGGAATTCCATGAAATTTTGATAATATACAATATATTTTGAAGCCTACCCTTTTAACTTGAGTCTTTAAAGCTACTTTTTCTGGAGGCAGATTGTCTCAGCAGAGCTAAGATTGGGAACCAGACCGACGGGATAAAAGTTTCTTTTCTCTAATGGCCCATAAATAAAATGAGTTGAGATTGTCTCAGTTTACTTCCCAATGGACATGAGTTCATAACACCAAACTACCCATAATTCAGCACTATAATTAGCACTAAATCGTAAGTTTCAGTCAGAGGGGTCCCTAAGGACAGGTGGTGTGGGGAATCAGAATGATTTGTGGATACAGTGTGTGGTTTCTGCTTATAATTCTGATCATTTCCCTGTTTTTTTGCATACACCCATTTACAAAGATAGTAAGGACACAATGGAGTTTCGATGATGTGTTACTAAGTGGTAATTAGCTTTGTCACTACATATTGACCAGTTAATAATCTACTACAGAAAAGCTAATACATATTGCCACAGAGTGTTATTTATATTCTGCTTTTGTAGCTTAATATTACTAAACACAAAATGTTGAGGACAGCTCCAGTGGGAAGCAGTTTGCCAGATCCAGAACTGTTTTGCTCCTATTGGTCAAGCTGCCAATTTCAAGGTAACACTGCTCTATTTTAAACTCGAGAGATGTATGGCAATTGGTTTAGAAACAGACATGAAACAAATGCAGCATTATCTTCTGTTATTCCTGCGACTTTACTTTCTGTTGAATGCTATATGGAAAACTATGTAGATTGTGGGAATTCAGTGATTAAAATAGGTTAAGGAGGCCAGAAAGAACTTTACAGAGAATTTTAAGATGTACATGTGCAACTTAAGTGTGTTTGACAGCAAAGTAAATTCTGGTATATTGGAAATAGGGACTGGCTTTTTCTGACATTTAACTCTGAGTTCGGGTGAATTGTAACCCCCCCCCCCCCACTTAGAAGGCAGGAGCTGGTGTAACCAAATGCTCCTAGTCAGAGTAGCAGTCACCACTGAGGAATGCTGTGCATCTGGATTTGAAGTATGTCAGAGTAATAGGCCAGATTTTGCTGACAAAATAACAGTGAGGCTAATGGCGCTCACTATTATTTATGGGCAAATGGGTCAGCAATTTCAAGCAAGGGACAGATGCGCGGTTAAACTCAAATATCCAAAAGTTGCTGTCCGAGTTGCGCTGCTCTGCGGTTGGCTTCGGGAAAACAGCATCTCGCTGTCTGCCTCACCATTGACATGCATTGAATGTCATGAAGTTGCTGCATTTGCGCAGTAGATACGAACTAAACTCACCATAGAAAGTTAAGTCAAATCATTTCAGTCTAAGTACCCTTTTAATGATATGATAAGTGTTAATTACTGCCAATCAACCTCTCTGGTACTGAAAATTAACTATCACAAGTATGGAATCTCATTCCTTGAGGTTTTAATTGTTGGAGATTTTAAAAATGTAAAATGTAAAATTTTTACATTTATTTTTAACTTTTCCCTTGTTTCTTTTTTCTCTCAATCAAATCTTTTATTCCTTTTGCTTTCTGTACCTGATTTGACATTGAATTCATCCACTCTAATTTACACTTCTTAGTCCTTGCGCTGTTAATTTCACAATCCTTCAATCTGACTGGTTAAGGAGATACACAGTTGCTTGCCCTGTTCACTCAGGTTCCAGATGCCCTTATTAGCTCACACTTTCAGCAACTTGCCACGCTAAAAAATTAAAAACCTAAACTTGCAAGGGCAAGTCTAACTAACGGCACTCGCTGTTAGATGCCCTGCCATAGTAAATTATGGCCCAGCGTCTTTGTTTAGTTTTAATTGGGTATCAGGATCACTTTTTGAATCCAATGGCCTTCTCTGTGTTTGGTTGCTGCCTCTTCCCTCAACTATTCGCTGTCTTCTCGTTAGTGTTTTTCCTTGATTTAGTTTGCACTTCTACTGCCTCTTGTGTCAATGCATAGTGGTTTTGGTGTATATAAATACAAAATAGCAGTGCAATTTAGAAATCAGGTCCCAATCTGACTCCTGAATACAATGAAGCGCCTTGAGACCTTTCACTACCTTAAAGACGTTATATAAATACAAGTTGTTGTTGTTGTTGTTGTTTGTGACTTTTGGCTGGAGGGCAGTTTGATCTCCTAAGTATAACTCCAGCCCTGATGTCAAGCTACGTTTTAAGGATGCGTTTATACTGCAAGTTTAGCCTGTGATTTCAGCTTCACACCAATACTAAACTGGTAATGTTAATCTGGAGTTAGGGCTGACCTGACACTAGAGGTGGGTCCGACTAGGCTTTGGAGCATAGTAGCCTGGCAGGAGTACTATCGCATCACTTTGGATCCATGCTGCATGGAGTGTGGTGTCAAACATGGCTTACAAAGCGCTCACAGACCCCTTGAATAATTTGCAAATCTACCTGACCTCAATTTAAAGTTTAGGGAGAAAAAAAGAAAGTCTTCTATTTGTACAGCAACTTTCATGACCTCAGGATGTCCCAAAGTGCTTTACAGCCAATGAAGTACTTTTGAGGTGTAGTCACTGTTGTAATGTAGGAAACGCAGCAGCCAATTTGCACACAGCAAGCTTCCACAAACAGCAATGTGATAATGACCAGATAATCTGTTTTAGTGATGTTAGTTGAGGGATAAATATTGGCTTGGACACCGGGGAGAATTTTTATGCTTTTTTTTAAAACAGTGCCATGGGATCTTTTACATCCACCTGAGAGGGTTTAACATCTCATCCAAAAGACGGCACCTCTGACAGCGCAGCACTCCCTCTGTAAAGATTTTCCCCTTCCAGCTCTCCAAACGTTCAAATTTCTAATGTGAGATAGCTCTGCTCATGTGAATATACACATGAGCAGAGCTATCTGTTCATGTAGACCTCTCTCCTAAACAGGACAGATAAACTACTAGCCAGGCAGCATGCAATGAAAACAGGGTTCAGTCTGGCTGGAAACTGAATGTACCCTAAAAGTGACACTGGACCTGCTGGGTATTCTATACATTTATTTTTCAACGTCCTTAACATTAGGAGAAAGCGGAAACTCTCACCCACTCTCCCCTAATGTTAAAATAACCTGCTGGGTGTGTAGAGCTCTGTGCATTTGTCCAAGCACACTGACCCTGTCACTCACCCTGCAGCAGTGTGCAGCCAGCAGTATAATTCCCCCAAGGCCGGTAACTCCAGTATAACTAAAGCCTTACTTTGGCGGCTGCAGAAATCAGAATTTTCTTTTAAAAAACATTTTTTTGTAAACTTTTTTTAAAATGTGCTTACTTGTGCCTTTTTAAAAATGGTATAACAGTTTTCCACGTAGTTTTCAGGCAACTTATGAATTCTGCTCTACTGTATTAGTTCTTCAATGATTATTGGAATGAAAATAATTGCATGCAAATCTAATGTCCTTTTGCAATACTAAGCCTGCATAACTAGCACTTCAGAGACGAGATAGATCTTGAACCTAATAAATTATTGCATCTTAAAGATAGCTGAAGGTAGCCAGAAATGCAAATACATGTTGTATGTAAGAGAGTGATGCCTTACTAGTAAAGAATTCAGAACACTGGGCTTAAAACTGATTAGGGATCTATTTAGTTGCAAGGAGAGAACATCTTCTGTTATCTGGAACGAGTCAGAAATATTTGAAAAATGCTTGGAGTTGCCAGCAGCTGCCTGACACTGGAGAAACACTGCTGCAAAGAGGAAAATGGATGTGAAAGTACAGCAAGCTATGGAAGTAAAATATGAATGAAGGTCACTAGTAACTAGAAGGCTCTGACCTTAAAGGGAAACTCTGAACTCCATCTTTTATTTAATATACAGAGTAGTTCCCTAATATCTAGTTTCCAGCACCAATTTATTTTAACCCTTCAGTTTCAAAGTAGTTGATTTTTACTTACGGGCAGTTATATTGTGCAAAGATTGTTACAATTGCAGAAAATATACATAGGAAACTTAACAATGCACAATCCCAATTTGCACTTGGACATAAGAGAATTCTATTGCAATTCCCAGTGAAATATAACTCTTAAATTGCAAAGGGCTCAAGATTAGGAATTTTAGTGGTTGATTAAAAGAATTAACCTAAACACACTGTGATGGTCCCATAACTAATATATGCACATGCGCTAAAGCTTGCCCACTCTGTCTACATGAAGAAAATGGGATGAGCGGAAAAGAGTTGGGAGGGAAATGACATTCCATTGGAACTGTAAGTGTGTAAACATTCTGTATCAACTTCTTGTAAAGAGCCTGTGTGAAACTTAAACCTAGAAATTATGATGTGCAATATTAGCATGGAAATGCCTAATGTACTTTTGATATTTTAATGAAGTAATTAACCTGTTTAAAGTAAATGGAATGACATCTTTGCTAAAATAACAAAATAATTTCATCTGAGTGTTAGTAAACTAATATCACACAACATAATTTCTAGAGCTCTATTTCTGAGATCTGAAAGGCAGTATTTATGCTCTCTGCAAATAATTCTATGATTTTTCACTAAGCCTGCTCATAATCATCTATGAGAAAGTCAACTATCAATTGAGATAACAAAAAAGAGGAATTAAAAGTGCTGCTTCTCTACTGCCCTCATCCCTGAAATTATCTCAAGGGGGCTGGAATACAAAAGGGAGGAAGTGATGGTTCAGTTGTACAAAGCCTTGGTCCGACGCAATCTGGAGTACTGTGCTCAGATTTGGGCAATGCACCTCAGGAAGGATATATTGGCCTTGGAGGGGGTACAGCACAGATGCCCCAGAATAATACTGGGGCTCAAAGGGTAATTATGAGGACATATTGTATAAACGTGGCTTGTATTCTCTTGAGTTTAGAAGGTTGAGGGGTTTAAAATGATAAAGGAATTTGATAGGGTAGATGCAGAGAAACAATTTCGTCTGGTGGAAGAATCAAGTACAAGAGGACATAATCTTAAAATTAAAGCTAGGCTATTTAGCAGTGAAATCAGGAATCATTTTTTCACGCAAAGGGTAGTGGAAATCTGGAACTCTCCCCTCCAAAAGGCTGTGGATGCTGGGTCATTTGAAATTTTCGAGACTGAGATTGCTGGATTTTTGTTGGGTAAGAATATCAAGGGATATGGATCAAATGCACGCTGATGGAATTGAGGCACAGATCAGCCATGATCTGATTGAATGGCAGAACAGGCTCGAGGGGCTGAATGGCCTACTCCTGTTCCTATGTTCCAAACAAAAAGACACAAACAGTTACCAATAGTAAGCAGCAGAAGGGAAGTCAATAAAATTTCTCCAATTATTTTTTGAATTTTTTATGGCTACCATCTTGCTTTCTCCACTAAACTGAGGACCCAGTATTGAAAGTAAAGAGCTAATATTCACAATTTAGTGCTTTCAGCAGAAAGCTTCGTGCGACTGGAGCACATAAAGAAATTTCCTGTGCAGAGGTCAAAACACCAGGAATGTTTCTTTTGTGTGTCGGGGTAAGAGAAAGAAAACCATGACTTATTGTACTGATTACACATCTGTTACAGGTTTTGTTCATTTTAATCTTTGTATTAAACTGAGAAAGAGACATAGACAAAACCTTTTTCCTCAGGCTACCTAAAACACACAAACATCACTGAGTATAAGGAATAAATTAAATGAAGTACAGGTTCAAATTCAAATTGGAGGGTATGACATGATAGCTATTACGGAGACATGGCTGCACGATGGTCAGGATTGGGAACTAAATATACCAGGTTATAAGGTCTACAGGAGAGATAGGGAAAATGGAAGAGGGGGAGGAGTAGCCTTAATGATTAGAGATGAAATTACTTCAAGGATAAAGGAGGATATAACAAGGGGTAAGCAGCCAACAGAGACCTTATGGGTTGAATTGAGAAATAGGAAAGGATCTAAGACTATAGTGGGAGTTGCATATAGGAGCCCTGGCAGCAGCTCTGAAGTGCTAGTTTGTATAAATGCAGAGATTAGACAAGCGTGTAACAAAGGCATAGTGGTCTTAATGGGGGACTTTAACCTTCACATAGATTGGGAAAAGCAGACGAGCAACTGTCAGAAAGGTAGGGAATTTCTTGAGTGTGTCCGGGATAGTTTTCTACAGCAGTATGTCCTAGAGGCAACAAGGGGGCAAGCCATACTAGATTTAGTAATGAGTAATGAACCAGATTTAGTTAACGGCTTAACTGTGCGTGAACATCTATCCAGTAGTGATCATAACATGATCGAGTTCAATGTAGTGTTTGAAAGGGAAAAAAGTGAATCAGCTGCTAAGATTCTTCATCCCATTGAAGGCCGACTTCAATGGGATGAGACAGAGACTGTCCACAGTAAACTGGGCAAATCTGTTAATGGGTAAAACGACTGATGATCAGTGGGAAATGTTTAAAGAAACATTTAACATGATACAGAATCGGTTTATATCCCTGATGGGCAAGAACTCTACTTGCCAAAAAAAACAGCCATGGACAACTAAAGAGGGAAGGGACAGTATAAGACATAAGGAAAGGGCATACAAAAAGGCAAAAAATGGCACAGATCCTGGCGAATGGGAAAGATACAAAGATCAACAAAGGGTCACAAAACAGATAGTAAGAGCTACAAAAAGAGAGTATGAAAAGAAACTCGCAAGGGATATCAAAACCAATACGAAGAACTTTTATAGTTATATTAGGAAAAAGAGGGTGGTGAGGAGCAGTGTTGGCCCCTTAAAAACTGAAAGTGGAGATATTGTCATTCACAATGGGGAAATGGTGGACATGTTGAACAATTACTTTGCGTCAGCATTTACAGTAGCAAAAGAGGATAGCATGCCGGAAATCCCAAGAAAACTATTACTGAATCGGGGACAGGGACTCGATAAAATTAACATAAGTAAAGCAATAGTAATGAAGAAAATAATAGCACTAAAGAGTGACAAATCCCCAGGACCAGATGGTTTCCATCCCAGGGTTTTAAAGGAAGTAGGTGAGCACATTGTGGATGCCCTAACTATAATCTTTCGAGTTTCTCTAGATTCAGGAACTGTCCCTCTAGATTGGAAAATTGCACGTCACTCCGCTTTTTAAGAAAGGAGAGAGAGGGAAACCGGGGAATTATAGACCAGTTAGCCTAACATCTGTTGTGGGGAAAATGCTGGAGTCTATAATTAAGGATAGGGTGACCGAACACCTCGAGAATTTTCAGTTAATCAGAGAGAGCCAGCATGGATTTGTGAAAGGTAGGTCGTGCCTGACAAACCTGATTGAATTTTTTGAAGAGGTGACTAAAGTAGTGGACAGGGGAATGTCAATGGATGTTATTTATATGGACTTCCAGAAGCCATTTGATAAGGTCCCACATAAGAGACTGTTAGCTAAGATAGAAGCCCATGGAATCGAGGGAAAAGTACGGACTTGGTTAGGAAATTGGCTGAGCGAAAGGCGACAGAGAGTAGGGATAATGGGTAGATACTTACATTGGCAGGATGTGACTAGTGGAGTTCCGCACGGATCTGTCTTGGGGCCTCAATTATTCACAATATTTATTAACGACTTAGATGAAGGCATAGAAAGTCTCATATCTAAGTTTGCCGATGACACAAAGATTGGTGGCATTGTAAGCAGTGTAGATGAAAACATAAAATTACAAAGCGATATTGATAGATTAGGTGAATGGGCAAAACTGTGGCAAATGGAATTCAGCGTAGACAAATGTGAGGTCATCCACTTTGGATCAAAAAAGGATAGAACAGGGTACTTTCTAAATGGTAAAAAGTTAAAAACAGTGGATGTCCAAAGGGACTTAGGGGTTCAGGTACATAGATCATTGAAGTGTCATGAACAGGTGCAGAAAATAATCAAGAAGGCAAATGGAATGCTGGCCTTTATATCTAGAGGACTGGAGTACAAGGGGGCAGAAGTTATGCTGCAGCTATACAAAACCCTGGTTAGACCGCACCTGGAGTACTGTGAGCAGTTCCGGGCACCGCACCTTCGGAAGGACATATTGGCCTTGGAGGGAGTGCAGCGTAGGTTTACTAGAATGATACCCGGACCTCAAGGGTTAAGCTACGAGGAGTGATTACACAAATTGGGGTTGTATTCTCTGGAGTTTAGAAGGTTAAGGGGTGATCTGATCGAAGTTTATAAGATATTAAGGGGAACGGATAGGGTGGATAGAGAGAAACTACTTCCGCTGGTTGGGGATTTTAGGAGAGGGGGCACAGTCTAAAAATTAGAGCCAGACCTATCAGGAGCGAGATTAGAAAACATTTCTACACACAAAGGGTGGTAGAAGTTTGGAACTCTCTTCCGCAAACGGCAATTGATACTAGCTCAATTGCTAAATTTAAATCTGAGATAGATAGCTTTTTGGCAACCAAAAATATTAAGGGATATGGGCCAAAGGCAGGTATATGGAGTTAGATCACAGATCAGCCATGATCTTATCAAATGGCGGAGCAGGCACGAGGGGCTGAATGGCCTACTCCTGTTCCTATGATTCCTATCATTAATTTTAAAAGCAAACAAAGCCTCTAATTGTCACCTGATTATCATCTACGATTTGTTGACAATAAGAAAATGTAAATAATCTAATTACATGACACTTGTGAGTCAGAGAGAAAGATATACAGACAAAGAAAGAGTGAGGGGAGTCAGACTGAGAGAGAAAGGAAGTCACAGAGATACATTTCTCGAAATCAATCACAAAACACTAAACTTAAAAGGGGTAATTTTAACCTAACTCAACAGGTGGGAAACCCACAGGATTGGGTGGAATGCAAGTTTTACACTTGGCCCAAAATATTACACTCCGTTGACTTCAATGGAGAGTAAAATCAGGTGGTGTGTGAAACCAGCGTTGCACCCAATCTCAATGGGCAGGTTAGGTTAAAATTGCCCCTGAAAGTTACTAACCTGTGCTACCAGATCTGAGACTCCCTCCCCCACCCAGTGCTGTAGGGGCCATACATTTTGCCCCTAACTGCTGACTGACACCAAGAATTCACCAGTGAGCCAAAGTCCATTTTCTACCGCTCAGTTCTGCTCAAATTTTGCATTCCCTTCTACAGAACTGTCACACCCCAGGTTCTCCCTCCACAATGATGCCATGCCCAAGGATTCCCCCATGCTGCCAAAAATCAGCAGCCACATTGCCAAAGCCCAGAACCATCCCCCAGTGTGACCAAAACCCAGGACTATCCCCAATGTTACCAGATATTTAACTCAAACTCCAACAGGTACATTTTGCCTACCTCCTTGGTGTATATTATCCAGCTTTAAAACTGGTAACAGATAAAAATTTAATTCATAGGTAAAGCAATTTTTAAAAATAAAATAAAGGCCACTTACTGATGGTTTTCACAAAATAATGGGCAGTATCATGCAATTCCATCGCCAAAGTATCAGTAAAAATCCCAGAATACCATTTAGTAAAAATTGAATTTGACTTATTCAGTCACTGTAAATCAGTGGCCTTGATTTTAACCCCTACGTGGCATATACATCCCTATTGTTATAAAACAGTAATTCCCAGACTCACCATGAGCAACAGCACAGGGGAGCTGCTAATATTTATTTATGTAAGTATGGTATGTGAGTGCAACAAATTTATTTTTTATATATACTTCCAGTGGGTGGAGAAAGCAATGGTTTCTGGAAAATAAATAATCGGAAAACATTTACTTCACTGTCTCAGCACTTTCCTTGCATGCTTCTTTCCAAATTCTTTCAATGGCGATGGGTGTCCCTCACCCATTCCCACACCACTGTGTACAACAGCATAACCTCTGACTCTCTGAGGAAATCTGTTAGTAACTTATAAATGTCTCTAAATCTTATATACAAGAAAGATCCCTAGTCTGTGCTGAGAGTGCAGATCTCAATCAGGGCTTTGTGGGGCCATTATGTTTAACATCAGATTTCATGGAGGAGAAAAACAGGCAGGTTTTCTCTTCCTGATCACTATCCATTGATCCTTACTGGAATTCCACATCATTGGATAGGATTAGGCTTAGCTATGATGGCTCCTATAGTCAAATAGCCTGCCAGCACTTCTTGTCTGAGTTCATACATGGAAAAGGTGCCAGTTGGTGCTGGTGCCTGTGGGACTGCTCCCCCCACTCCCCTAGCATGATATCCCAGCTTTGTTGAGAAGGACGAGTAAGGGAGAAACCAATGGGAAAATGGTTTACACAATTTAATGCAGCTGGTCTCTCGAATTAATACACAATCCTTGATCGTAGTTCTTTAACAAGTTGTGAACAGCAAATACCATCAGATTTGCACCTATTAATTAATACACAAGAACATCTGCAAACTTAACAAGCAGAATCATGCATGTTATGTCTTCAGCTGAGCTTTTTTCTTGCTTTCTGGCTTCAAGTAATTTTCACTTTTTGATGATAGAAATTATTGGGTGTGACTGCACCAGTTTCTACTTGAACAAAACTGGCCTTGTTCTATCATGGAAAATGCTCTTTTATTGCTTTAACATGCTATTTGATAAATCTTCACCAGCATATTGCTATTCACTACAGTATCTAAAGATTATTAATAACATGAACATGGGTATTAAAGAATATTTTACCCAATAATTTTCAATGATAGATGAACTTTTTCATTTGCTTCAGTAATGAAAGCTTTAATATATGGAGGACCTTCTATTCAGGATAAGCAATACGCCAGCTATCGACTTTCTATAAGTACAAGTTGTTGTATGCATCATTCTTCAGTCAGTACTGTACTATATTTCATCTTACCATGCAGTTGACACCATTGAAAGTCTCAACCATTCATATTGGTAAAATTAAGCTGACTTCTATGATGAGCAGATTTGTGAAACAGCGCTGCGTTTCACAATTGTCACAGTTAGCTAACTGTTGCAGGGCAGGCTGAAAACGAGGGACAAACCTGGAAGGTAAAACTACTTGAAGTTCAAACTATCCGTTTAGAAGAAATCTTGTAATTTTTGCAAGTTTTTCATGAGACTTAAAGAAAATGTACAAATTAAAAATATTGTTGATAACTAATCAGACAGTGTTAGACTGCTCCAACAAAATAAACTTGCTGGTTCATAAAGCAGTTTAATTAATCTGCCGGAGTAATTTATTTTCCAGATACGCTGACTGGCTTTAAATACACTGAGCTCCTTCTGTTCAGATGTAGCTTGACGTTTTACATCGAAACTACAGCAGAGCAACAGGCCATTCAGCCCAGCTGGTCTACGCCGGCGTTTATGCTCCACACGAGTCTCCTTCCTCTCCACTTTATCTAACCGTATCAGGATTCTCTTCTATTCCTTTCTCCCTCATGTGCTTATCTAGCTTCCCCTTAAATGTATCTATGCTATTTGCCTCAACTACTCCTAGCGGTAGTGTGTTCCACATTCTTACCACTCTTTGGGTAAAGAAGTTCCTCCTGAATTCCTTATTGGATTTATTAGCGACTATTTTATATTTATAACCTCTAGTTTTGGACTCCCCCACAAGTGGAAACATTTTCTCTACGTCTACCCTATCATTATCTTAAAAACCTCTCTCAGGTCACCCCTCAGCCTTCTCTTTTCTAGAAAAAAGAGCCCCAGCCTGTTCAGCCTTTCCTGATAAGGCTATCCTCTCAGTTCTGGTATCATCCTTGTGAATCTGTTTTGCACCTTCTCCATTGCCTCTACATCCTTTCTACAATATGGAAACCAGAACTGTGCTCAACACTCCAAGTGTGGTCTAACCAAGGTTCTATACAAGTTTAACATAACTTTGCTTTTCAATTCTATCCCTCTAGAAATGAACCCAAGTGCTTAGGAACATAGGAAGAGAAATAGGCCATTTAACCTCTCTAGCCTGATCTGCCATTCAATGAGGTCATGGCTGATCTGTGACCTAACTCCATATACACGCCTTAGCCCCATACCCCTTAATGCCTTTTGGTTAACAAAAATCTATCAATCTCAGATTTCTAATTAACAATTGAGCTGGCATCAACTGCCGTTTGCAGAGAAGAGTTCTAAACTTCTACTATCCTTTGCATGTAGAAGTGTTTCCTAACTTCACTCCTGAAAGTCCTCCCCAACCAGTGGAAATAGGATAGATAGAGAGAAACCATCAGTTCCCTTTAAATATCTTGAAAACTCTGATCAAACCACCCCTTAATCTTCTCAATTTCAGGGAATACAGCCCTAGTTTGTGTAATCTCACCTTGTAATTTAACCCTTGGAGTCCACGTATCATTCTGGTAAATCTGCGCTGCACTCCCTCCAAGGCCAATATATCCTTCCTCAGGTGCGGTGCCTAGAACTGAACACAGTACTCCAGGTGTGATCTAACCAGGGCTTTGTATAGCTGTGGCATAACTTCTACCCCCTTGTTTTCTAGTCCTCTAGATATAAAGGCCAGCATTCCATTAGCTTTTTTGATCATTTTCTGTACCTGTCAATGACATTTTAATGATCTGTGTACATGGACCCCTAAGTCTCTTTGGACCCCCACTGTTTTGAGCTTTTCACCATTTAGTGAGTACTCTGATCTATCCTTTTTAGGTCCAAAGTGCTTACATTGAAATCCATTTGCCACAGTTTTGCCCATTCATTTAATCTATTAATATATCTCTGTAATGTTATGCTTCCATCTACACTGCTTACAATGCTGTCTATCTTTGTGTTATTGGCAAACTTGGATATGTGGCTCTCTATTCCGTCATCTAAGTCGTTAATAAATACAGTGAATAGTTGAGGCCCCAACACAGATCCTTGTGGGACACCACTAGTCACATCCTGCCAATTTGAGTACCTGCTCATTATCCCTACTCTCTGCCTCCTGCCGCTCAGCCAAGTTCCTAACCAGGTCAATAATTTGCCCTTAATTCCATGAGCTTCAACTTTAGCTAACAGTTTCTTATGAGGGATTTTATTGAATGCCTTCTAGAAGTCCATATAAACAACATCCATAGGCATTCCCCTGACCACTACTTTAGTCACCTCTTCAAAAAATTCAATCAGGTTCGTCAGGCATAACCTGTCCTTTACAAATCCATGCTGGCTCTCTCTGATCAACAGAAAATTTTCAAGATGTTTAGTCACTCTATCCTTAATTATAGACTTCAGTAATTTCCCGACAACAGATGTTAGGTTAACTGGTCTATAATTCCCTGGTTTCCCTCTCTCACCTTTCTTAAATAGCGGAGTGACATGCAATTTTTCAATCTAAAGGAATGGTTCCCGAATCGAGAGAACTTTGGAAGATTATAGTTAGAGTATCTGCAATGTTCTCACCTACTTCCTTTAAAATCCAGAGATGGAAACCATCTGGCCCTGGAGATTTGTCACTCTTTATTGCCATTTTTTGCTTATGTTAATTATAGTGAGTCCCCTTCCCTGATTCAAAATTAGTTTCCTTGGGGTGTCCTGCATGTTATCCTCTTCCTCTACTGTAATTACTGATGCAAAGTAACTATTTAACATGTCTGCCATTTTCTTATTTTCATTTACAATATCACCATTATCAGTTTTTAAGGGGCCCACATTGTTCACCTTTTTTTTCCCTAATATAATTGTAAAAATTTTTTGTGTTGATTTTGATATCCCTTGCAGGTTTCTTTTCATACTCCCTTTTTATAGCTCTTACTATCTGTTTTGTCACCATTTGCTGTTCTTTGCATCTCTCCTAGTCGCTAGGATCTGTGCAATTTTTTGCTTTTTTGTATGCTTTTTCTTTTAGTTTTATATTGTCCTTTACCTCTTTTGTCGTCCATGGCTTTTTTTTTGGCACGTGGAGCTTTTGCCCCTTAAACTGGTTCTGTATCACATTAAATTCTGTTTTGAACACCTCCCACTGATCTACTATCATTTTACCCATTAACAGATTTGACCAGTTTACTGTGGACGGTCTCTGTCTTATCCCATTGAAGTCGGCCTTACCGAAATTTAGAATCTTAATAGCTGTTATGGGTTTCACCCTTTCAAACAACATTGAACTTGATCATATTATGATCGCAATTAGATAAATGTTCACGCACCATTAGGCTGTTAACTAAATCTGGCTCATTACTCCTTATTAAATCTAATATGGCCTGCCCCCTTGTTGGTTCTAGGACACATTGTTGCAGAAAGCTGTCCTGAACACACTCAAGAAATTGGCTATTTTTCTGATATGAGCTCTTCTGCGTATCTCAATCTATATGAAAGTTAAAATCTCCCATTAAAACCACTCTGCCTTTGCTACGTGCTTGTCTAATTTCTGCATTTATACATTCTGCTATCAGGGGGCCGATACACAACTCCCACTATAGTCTTAAATCCTTTTCTAGTTCTTAATTCTACCCATAAAGTCTCCCCTGCCTGCACCTCTCTCATTACATCCTCTCTTATCATTGAAGTAATTTGATCATTAATCACTAAAGCTGGCCCTCCCCCTCTACATATTTCCCTAGCGTTCCTGTAGACCTTATAACCTGGTATATTCAGTTCTCAGTCCTGATTGTCTTGCAGCCATGACTCAGCAATGGCTACCATGTCATACCCTTTAAGTTGAATTTGCACCGGCAATTCATTCAGTTTTTTCCTTATACTTTGTATGTTTGTATAAAGAACACTTATTTGGGCCACACACCCTAATCTGTCCTTCTGCTCTAATGTTGTTTTTCTCTCACATTTCTTAGGCTTGATTTGCCTTTTTTTAATGGCCTTATTAACCTGCGTCACTACTTCTTGTGATTTGTGTATCTGTACCCCTAGATCCCTTTGTTCTATCTCATTTAGACTCTTATTATCCAAGCAGTATATGGCCTCCTTATTCTTCCTACCAAAATGCACTACCTCACACTTATCTGTATTGAAATTCATTTGGCAATTACACACACATTCTGCAAGTTTATTAATGTCCTTTTGCGTTTTGATGCATTCTTCCTTTATGTTAATTACACCCCCCCCAATTTGGTGGTGTCCGCAAATTTTGAAATTGTACTTCCGATTCCCGAATCCAAATTGTTAATGTAAATTGTGAACAACAGTGGTCTCAGCACCAATCCCTGTGGAACACCACATCCACCTTTTGCCAGTGTGAGTATGTACCCTTAACTCCTAACTGTTTTCTGTTTTGTAGCCATCTTGCTATCCATTCTGCTACCTGTCCCCTGACTCTACATGCTCTGACCTTAGCCATGAGTCTACAATGCGGTACCTTATTGAAGGCCTTTTGAAAATACAAATATATTACATCTACTACATTACCCTTGTCTACTCTTTCCGCTACTTCTTCAAAAAATTCAATAAGGTTGGTGAAACATAACTTTCCCTTCTGAAATCCGTGCGCACTAGTCCTTGTTATATTTTCGTTCTCTAGATGTCTTTCTGTTACATCTTTGAGTAAAGATTCCATTATATTTCTTACCACCTATGTTAAGCTAACTGATCTATAGTTCCCTGGACTTGTTCTATTGCCCTTTTTAAATATAGGAATCACATTAATTGTCCGCCAGCCCTCTGACACTTTGACTTAAAAACAAACCTTACAACTGTACATTAATGACCATGTCATGTTAAAAACTTGGGGGCTAATGTCCTTCATCTGTGTTCCATCTGTAAGGCACAACTATGACAATACACCCACCATACTATAAAAAGAATAGAAGTTAACCATTAAGGTAATGATTAGATACAATAACAAAAGGTAGCAAGAGTTTACAGCTTTAATTCATTTGATAGTTTATGCACATCGGCAGAACCCTATTAATATTTTGTTTGATTTTAATGCAATCGGATCCTCCAAGGCTGCATTACAATCTTATTACTGTCAACTACCTCTTTTATATAAAATATGTATAATTGGGAATTTTCTCAGATGTTCTTCTGATTGGCCACCGTAGCGTTGGCAGAAGATCAGCGTAAATCCCACTGAAGTTCTGGTGGGTGATCAACGGAATCCCCAGGAATTTTGTGATGAATGGCTCTGAAATTCCTGGGTTGGGGCATTCGTGCCCATAATTTGGGGCAGGTTTCTGGGCAGGCTAAAGAAGCACCAGCTCTCTCGGTGGCAGAGATTTGAAAATCATGGAACTAGGATAGGGTGATGTCATCTCTCTTGCAATCTGTGACACTGACCTTCCATGCGCCTCTTTTGGTTGTACACCACTGGATAGCATGTGCACTTATCAGAAACTGCTCATCAAAGTGGTTGTTTTTTTAAAGGAAATCTGCTGAGGGTGGGATTGCTAGTCTAGATTTTTAGTGATTGCCTGCAGGGATCTGCAAGAGCCTTGCACTGTTATTCAACAAACATTCACTTACATTCTCCATTACCCTTGGAAACACTTGTCCTGAAGAGGAATTAGGGATTATATATCTGAAGGCTACAAAGTGGGATTCTCAATGGAAATCCCATTTCACATGAAATACATGTTGGAGCAAGTGGAGGAATATGAGCAGCAGGAGGTTGTAAGGGAAGACAGAATAAACAGGCAGCACTAGAGGAGAGCTAGATCATCCCATAATACCCACCGAACAGGAAATATCGACCCAGGTGAACTTTCCAAGATCTTTCTTGGGAGCTGTGCCTCAGGAGGCTACACTTCAGTCATGAAGCTTTGGAGGAGCTCTGTTCATTGCTGCAGCCAGATCTACAACCAAGGTACCAGCACGCTCAGCTATTACTGTGGCAGGGAAAGTGACCACAGCTCTCTGCTTTTACCTTACAGGCTCATAGCAGGAAGCCACGGGATTTTTGCCAGATCCAGTCAATTAGCTGTAGATTGATGCATAAGACAAGTCACTAATGCCCTCTTTGCCAGAGCAGTTCAGTTTATATTATTCGATAGTGGTCTTAAACAGGTGACTGAGTGAGCAACACATTTTTTTCAGAATTACCATATTCCCTCGGATACAGGGGCTACTTATTGCGCCCATGTGGCATTGCACACCCCAAAGGTAAACCCACATATTTACATCAGCCGCAAAGGCTTCCATTCTCTAAACGTGCAGCTCTTTTGCAACCATAGGCCCAGCTTCCTGCATGTGAATTCACAATATGCTGGGAGCTGTAATGAATTTGATACTTCACTAGTCCAGTTTCTCAGTTCTATTTTGTAGCAGGGGCAAGGGTAATGGCTGTTGGGTGACAAGTGATACCTGCTACTCCCATGGTTCATGATGCCAGTTTGTAGGATCACCAGTGCTGCAGAGGGATTGCTACAATGAACACAGTAAGACAAGAATTAGAACTGAGCATGCCACTGGGGTGTTTAAAGGAAGGTTCCAGTTCTTGGATAGATCGGGGGGAAGGGGGTGCCTTGCATGGTGTGCCAAGCACTGTTTGTGATTGATTCATAACTTTGCTATCCAGAAAAGACTGATGGTAGATGTTCCAGAGGATGTCAAGTGAGGCTGATGATGACACTGCTGATGCTGAAGACCAGGCCCATGAAGAACATGATGCAGGGTCCAGTGGCCAGTACTGTTAGACACATTTGAGACACCTTCACAAATTCCTGCACCAATATATTTCTGAGATCCTAGCCCATCAAAGATCACTCTTCACTCACCAACTTGTTTCTTCACTGTTAGCCATCCATAATTACAAAAGCAAGGAAGTCATGATGAACCTACAAAAGCAAGGAAGTCATGATTTATAAAACACTGGTTTGACCACAACTGGAGTATTTAGTCCAGTTCTGGACACCACCCTTTAGGAAGGATGTGAAGGCCTTAGAGAGGGTGCAGAAAAGATTTACTAGAATGCTTCCAGGGATGAGGGACTTTAGTTACGTGGATAGACTGGAGAAGCTGGGTTGTTCTCCTTGGAAAAGAGAAGGTTGAGAGGAGATTTGATTGAGGTTTTTAAAACCATGAAGGGCCTAGACAGAGTAGATAGAGAGAAACTGTTCCCATTGGCGGAAGGGTCAAGAACCAGAGGACAGAGATTTAAGGTGATTGGCAAAAGAACCAAAGGTGACATGAGGAAAAGCTTTTTTATACAGCGAGTGGTTAGGATCTGGAATGCACTGCCAGGGTGGGTGGTGGAGGCAGATTCAATCATGGCTTTGAAAAGGGAACTGGATAAGTACTTGAAAGGAAAAAATGTGCAGGACTATGGGGATAGGGCAGGGGAGTGGGACTAGCTGGATTGCTTTTGCACAGAGCCGGCGCGGACTCGATGGGCTGAATGGCCTCCTTCGTGCAGTAACCATGCCAAGATTCTAATTATGAACCTCAACCTCAGCAAAGTGCCCATTCCCCATAATCCTATGAGATAAACAAACACCATGCAGTCATGCATCAATAACTCCAGTGATTTATTACAACTATTTATAAAAATATTACTTGGTTTCTTCACCATACACACCCCTTATGACCATGTGACCTTTACCGACCCAATTTCTAACATTTCTTCCAAGTGCTACCTGAAGACCTGGGGTCTGAGGGGCAGATGGCTGTTCCAAACTAATATCATTCTCTTGGGATGGAGGTGGTCCTCCTCTCAGTGTCCCTGAGTTCTGGGATGGATACAAGACAGGCTAACTCTTTGTTATGGGCTCTGTGAATGTTGGGGTAGATAAGTGGGTGCCAGTATTACCAGATTTAGAATTGATGTGGCTATTGTTATTCTTTCCTTCTGTTTCCTAGCTTAACACTACTGTTAAGCTGTTAAGCTGGGCGTGCTTAATCAGCACGCTATCTTAAACAACTACTTTGTGGATCTCTTATGAACAAATTGGTAGCTGGCTGAGAGATTTTGGAATACATAGAAACATTACCTAAAAGATGTATGTGATCACAAATCCACTGAAGCATATTGATTCACACATCCCCCATTGCCATGCCAAAGTTGATTCCAATGATTGACAGTGCCTCATCTTAATGATGGGTTAATATGCTTTCTCCCCCAGTGGCCTGCTATTGTCTGGCATATTCATAGTAGGTAAAGCAAAAGAGGAGGCCATTCGTCCCATCGTGCCTGTGCCAGCTTTTTGAAAGAACTGTCCAATTAGTCCCATTCCCATGCTCTTTCCACATAGCCCTGCAATTTTTTTCCCTCCAAGTATTGATCTAATTTGTTTTTGTTGGCAAACAGCAGTACCCTTGAGGTACTTGAAGCGGCTACGTGTAAATTGAAGCAGAGTTGAGCAGGCTCTTTGACACTGATGGCATTTGAGTGGATAAAAAGCTAATGTCAGAAGTGGGATTATGTGTTGTCTTCTCTTGCTGGAGGAATGCACTGTGATCCCGCAGTCACAGTCTGTCAAGATTCATGGATTAATTGGTATTAATAATAGGTGGAAAGGAACAAGGACCCAGAATGTGAGGCTTCAATGTGTTGGCGTGCATAATAGGAAATGAGAGAGTTCATATGAATAATGCCAGATTACTGTGTCTCTGGAGCAAGGAACAAGGTGCCATGTGATAGGTCAAAGGGCATGGCTTGGATATTGGAGCAAGGACTACCCAATTGTCTCCGTGTTTCAATAAGCATTCCTATTGTTTAGCTGACAACTCACTTACCTATACTGACCACCTGAGCTCATTAAACTTCTTTTGACACTGTAAGGATGTGCTTGGGGTTATCAAGGTGCCACTCACAGCAATAGCCACCTCCTTCTACATGACCCATGCTGCTGCATTTGATGGCTTCTTCCCAGCTATTCCAACGAAGGCATCGCTCCTTTGTCTTGTCTTTGATGGAAAAATCTCAACATCCGCCTGAGAAGAAAATGTAATACTTGCCTTTTTCCTCCCTTTGTTGCTGCCATTGCGTGACGTGTTACCAGACCCCCCCCCCCACCCCCGCCACTCCTTTAATGAAATAAGCCCTTACGATGATGTTGTGCTCTGGCTCTGCCCCCTTTCCCAACATATCTGGCCTATTGCTGGTAGGTCTCACGGCCTTGTTTCACCCAGCATTTTGCAAGATAGCTGATCTTTGGATTTTGACAGGGTCGGCATCCATGGATATCGACCGACAGAAGACCTCACTGTACTTCCGCTGGTGCAACAGAGACCCAGGAATTCCAAGGCCAATGTGTAGCCTCCTATTCTATTTCCCTGCCAAAAAAAAGGCTATTATTTCTTGATAGGATCACATGACAGGAGTAGATCTTATTATCAAGAGTACTGTAAACAAAACAATCCACAATTCCCTTTTCCTGTCACGTGATAGGCACATAGTCTTTTCAATCAAAAGGCCTCAAATCACTTGATCAGCAGCCAGAATCCTTTCAAGAACAGTGCAAAAATACTATGCATATGTATATTTATGCATAAAAGATGTATGACTGATTTTTATAGTTGTAAAACAAAAGGTACATCTTATTCTATAAAGTAAAAGTTTACAGAACATTTGCTGAGTCAATTGAGTCATGTAGCAGAAATGTATATTGAAGCACATATACTGTGTGTTACGGCAAAAAGGAAACAGCTGTGTTACATGCTCTTTCTGAAACACCAGGTGATTTACTCGCCAACCCGCACCATGGAGACACTAATTCAGTGGGTGGAAAAGTATTTATGGTCTTGAAATTGTGCCACTAAAAGTAAATGGTGGGGCATTCAGCCAACACAAATACGTCTGTAGTTAACATCACGACTGGCAGTTTTACTTCAACTCATGGGAAGGAAATAACAGTCCACTACATCTCTGGCTGCATTGAACCTGCCAAAGGTTCTGTCATCTTAGACTGTGACCATCTGTAGGCTCAGTTTAGCTGATGCTGATAAAACAGTGAATCATGTTTGACTCACTCATTGTTCCCACTGAACAATTTTGACTTATTTGATGTCCAATCTTGTATTTTTATGTTTTAAAAGTTTAATTACCCATGAATGTAGAGATTATCTAACTGATAGAAAGTAAATGAATGAACTTGGGCTGTGTGCCTACATTAATACCTAAAATATATGTTTGCAAGAGTGCTGAAGTTATGCACAACAACTGGAGTCAGCCCTTTGTATTCATTACCTAACAAATAGTCTGTGTACTAAGATGTTTCGGAAGCGAGGCTACTTTCTTTTTATTTGTATTTGACAATGACTAATTGCACCAAAAGTTGGATTGACTCTTGGCAATTTAAAATAACCTTTGTCATTCCTAACCAGCTGTGAAACGTCGATGTATTATAGCATAGAATATTCTATGTGTGCTGCATCATATCGCCTCAATAATCTTCTCTCTTTTTCAGAAACTTTTGATGAAAGAAAATGTTTTGTCTGGTTTATAAGGAAATTACTTTCACCTCTTTCTCCATGGTATAATTTGTTCCCAGTGCCATATAATAGTAAAGATAACACTCCCACGGTGAGTCAGATCCATTCCTGGCTTTTCAAATATATTTCCATCCATTATAGCAATGTCTCTGTAGTCTAATTCCAAAAATGTTTAGGTTGTCAGACTTTCCCATTAAAATGTTCAGTTCCATTTAATTCCAATCCTCCCACCAGTCTCTAATTGTTGAGGTTCTCACTCATAGCAGTTTAACAAAGATATATGTGTGATCCAATGAGAATAGGGTACCTTGCTTTTCATAAGTTCAGAATCCCCTAATCCAGACACCTATCTGTAGGACCTGTTCGTAAATCAGGAAGGCCTGCAAAATGAATTAGAATGTGGTCTGTGTCACTGAGCTGTCGTCATGTTTAACTGTCTGGCTGTACTTGTAGATTTTAAACATCGGTTGGGCATTTTATCAAACTTCATCCATCAGAAGAATTTTTCCTTCCTTTTAATAAATGGAAATTCATGACTTTACTGGAAGTAGTAATACATACTCTAATATTTATTTCAATCTTAAAACCATAAAAAAGCGACCAAATTAATACCACTATTAATACCAGATCTTCTGAAGGATGTAAATGTGTTTAGGATTATGACACATAACTACAAGGGCCCCGATATTTACGGGGAGAGAGCAGGGGTGTGTCTCAGCAGCTGGGAAACCCCGAAATACTGGGAAGGTGGAGGTCCTGCTGAATCTAATGGCAGGGCCTCATTAGAATATTTTTACTCCATTTTCCACCCAGCAGCCCCTCAATCTGGCCAGTTGCTGAGCGGGAAAGCCTGTGGTAGAAGTCAGCAGCCGGGGACAGTCCCGAGCAATCATGAAGATTGGGGTGGGGGGGGGCTCGGAGAGCGGCAGCGAGGAGGGATGGAGAGAGCGAGAGAGCTGGGGGTGGGCGGGGGGGGTCGGAAGATCGCAGCAGGTTTGCTTTGGTGGCCGGGAGGAAGCACTCCTGCTCCTCCTGGCCCACAAGCAGTGCTGGAAAAGCACTTCTTCCCTGCTTGAGCCGACAGCTCCCACCTCCCTTTAGCTGTCAGATTTCCTGAGCCCTAGGAAATCTGGTCAGCCAACGTTAAATTTAAATGGCTGAAAAAAATCTGAGGAACGCAGCCTCAGTTAAATATTATAATTACTGACCCTCCTCTCCAGAGCGGGTTACTTGGATGCCACGCAGTGGTAAAACTGGAAGTAGGGTGCGTTCGTGGAGGGTTGGGGTTGGGTTTCACTTTTTTTAAGCAATTTCACCCTCCCCACCCCTTGACCCTCTCCTGCCCATTGTTGGGGGGGGGGGGGGTGGGGGTTAAAATTCCCCCCAAATGTCTCCAAACATAATATTTTGTTCTCATTACACTGAAAATCAAATTTCCCCAACCAATCTCATCCAAAAGCCAGACTTGTATCCTATTATTAATTCAGCAGTTATTTCTATTAAGTTCCCATTTTCAAATGTGCTGTTAATTTAAATGAAAGTTCATGTCTGAGACATTCTCCCATGCGATATTATTCCGTATTGTAACATTCCCCAGACTGCCAAATGCATTCATAGAAAAAGAATGATAGGCTTCCTGTCTCTCCACAAGGATTGTATGACTCAGTCCGAGACTGTCTAGTCATGGTCATCCTTCACATAACGCAGCCTTTCCTCAAGTATGTGGTGGCATAAGACAGCTGGATAACTAATATTTGATATTGTTATTGTGCTCGATTAAAGTGCAATATCCATACATTTATAGTGTGTATTTTTTGTCCAAAATATATAACACTTGTAGTGGAGGTGATCCAGTGGGTTATTGTGCCAATGCATCACACCACAGAATTATAGAACATGTATTCATTAGTTTCAGACCTTGGAAAGATTTTGTGGGAAGTTGCTGAGTAGAATAAATGGACTCAGTTAGAGGGATGTGGAGATGGTTCAGGGCTAAGAAGGAGATGAAAATTGTCACAGGGTTCTGCAAGAGGTGAGGTGTAGAAGCTTAAACCACTTTTCTTCTTTATATTTCTGATGTGTCCTTTGAACAAGTTGTGTATCCAATTTAACAGCTCATAAAATAGACAATGGCCCAGGAATTACTCACCCGAGGACGCCAGCGAATCGATGGAGTAAGTTTGCGAGTGCGTACATGCGCATTAAAACCAGGAAATTGCAAACTTGCTCCCATTGGTTCGCCGTCGTTTTGACAGGTCCGAAATAAAGGGCCACCTACGCTAAAATCAAAAATCATTAAACATTCGTAAACTTGCCCATCTGCCCAGCTGGAATGAAGATACTTACACCACCAAAAGGTACACTGGCAAATACCAGCCCTGCACTACTTTTTAAAAACATGGTGACTCTTAATGACTGTGAAACAACAAAAAATTAAATTAAAAAAATGTGAAATGTCAACTTACTCATTTTAATATTCTTTGATCATTAAAAAAACATTTAAAAAATTTAAAATTTAAATTTTTTTTACTTTTAACTTCTGTAAGTTTCATTAAATTAAATCATTTGCTTGGCTTTTTATAAAATGTTAAATTTTAATTTACACTAACATTGTGAAGTTCACTTTAAATGAATGAGTTTTACTTGCCTCCTTTGGACGGGGTTTCCATTCTCACAGTCATTTCCCACGCTGATCAAAGGCGGAGCTGATGTCGCGATTCTTGTCAAATCTTCCAATTCACGCAAGTGGATGCCCCGATCTTTGGCAAGTAAACTCGTACCTTTTCTTCGTAGGAGCTGCTGTGGAGGTTGCTACGCCGATGTGCGCAATTTCCAGCCCAAATTCATATTGAAGTCCAATGTGCCATGGGAGGGACTCATCTGGAGTCAGTTTTGGAGATCATGAGCTTGGCTAACATGATGTTCTGGAATGGATTTAGGCGGTCCTTGTGCTTGACTAATTTAGTTTCTTGGAGCAGATTTAGGAGATCCATGAGATTGACTACCCTTACTTAAAACCAGTGGCAATAATAGACATTTTGGTTCATTGGGGTGGATTTTGGAGAAAGAAAAAAAGAAAAGAAAGAATTTGCATTTATTTCGCCTTTCATGACTTCAGGACGTCCCAAAATGTGTTACAGCCAATGAAGTACTTTTGAACTGTAGTCACTACTGTGATGTAGTAAATACGGCAGCCAATTTGCACACAGCAAGGTCCCGCAAACAGCAGTGAGATAATGACCAGATAATCTTTCTTAGTGTTGTTGGTTGAGGGATAAATATTAGCCAAGACATTGGGGAGAACTCCACTGCTCTTCTTCGAATAGTGCCATCGAATCTTTTCCAAGCACTTGAGAGGGCAAACGGGGCTGCTGTTTAATATCTCATCTGAAAGACCGCACCTCCGATAGTGTAGCACTCCCTCAGTACTGCATTGAAGTGTCAGCTGAGATACTGGGGATGGAATTGAGCCGTGTAGCACCCGTTTTGTAGGTGTTACGTGGACACCTAAGCCCTGAAAATGGCGTCCGAGATGCACGCGCGCACACTTCCGGCGTTAAGTGCGCAGGACGCCATCTTAGGCACATGCGCAAACCCTTTTACTAACGTCTGCCAGCAGCATGTAGAGTAGGGAGATTATGACGTGAATCAGTGTGCAGTGCTGATTTGAAGCAGCCAGCGACATTTTTGTACTCCACAATCCAGCCAACGCAAGGTCTTAACCTCTCACAGCTGATTAGGACTTAAACGGCATGAAGGAGCTCCCCACAAGCACTATTTAAAGGGATCATGCAGGAGTTACAGGTTAGTTGCTGGATTATTTCTTCTGGCTGCTGGTGCAATTGCACATGTTTTTGGAAGTTTCCTTTACTTGGCTAAAGTTGCAATATTCTATAGACGATGATCTTGTTGGTCTTGCAGTACTGTTGGTGTCATTTAAAATATTGTGCTGAAATAATTTGCTTCCAGACATGAGTGGCCTGATAGGGCTTCCTCTGGGGATTGAAAATGACTGGGAGAATTAAGAGAGGCCATGCAGAGCAGACAAGCTGCTCGAAGAGGAGGCAGGAGGAGCAGGGCATTTCCAAGGAGGGTCTTCAGAGACCAATTCTCCTAGCTTATTCTTCTTCTTACCACATTGCTTCCTCCCTCAGCTCATCCCAGAAATAAAAACCACCGCCAAATGCAAGTTCAAATCCACATTTATAAATTAACACATGAAATTATGCAAACAAAATGAGACTATTCACCCTTGTGCATTCCCTTAATGCCTGTCATTCGAGTGCCTTTACCTTTGCGAGTGCTCCTACGAGGTGCATCCCCAGAGGCTGGAGCATGATTGATGGAAGGCGTCAATGAAGGAGTGTGCAGATTGTCTTCGAGGACGACCTCGAGCAGATCTGGACCGAGAGGGCCCAGCTTCAGACTGTGCCATCTCGGCCTGGGCTGCAGCAGTCTGGCCTGGCTGGCTGACGGGCAACGGCATGGGCACTGGTGGAGTGGCAGGGGTGGGCGCAGGAATGCTGTTGTCAGGAGAGAGGACAGCAGGTTCATCTTCCATGGTGCTACTGCTACTGTCCTGAAGCGGTGCCTCAGCAATCCTGGCGATATTTTTTTTATTCGTTCATGGGATGTTGGCGTTGCTGGCCAGGCCAGCATTTATTGCCCATCCCTAATTGCCCTTGAGAAGGTGGTGGTGAGCTGCCTTCTTGAACTGCTGCAGTCCGTGTGGCGAAGGTTCTCCCACAGTGTTGTTAGGAAGGGAGTTCCAGGATTTTGACCCAGCAACAATGAAGGAACAGTGATATATTTCCAAGTTGGGATGGTGTATGACTTGGAGGGGAATGTGCAGGTGGTGGTGTTCCCATGTCCTTCTAGGTGGTAGAGGTTGCGGGTTTGGGAGGTGCTGCCGAAGAAGCCTTGGCGAGTTGCTGCAGTGCATCCTGTGGATGGTACACACTGCAGCCACGGTGCGCCGGTGGTGAAGGGAGTGAATGTTTAGGGTGGTGGATGGGATGCCAATCAAGCGGGCTGCTTTGTTTTGGATAGTGTCGAGCTTCTTGAGTGTTGTTGGAGCTGCATTGATCCAGCAAGTGGAGATTATTCCATTACATTCCTGACTTGTGCCTTGTAAATGGTGGAAAGGCTTTGGGGAGTCAGGAGGTGAGTCACTCGCTGCAGAATACCCAATCTCTGACCTGCTCTTGTAGCCACAGTATTTATGTGGCTGGTCCAGTTAAGTTTCTGGTCGATGGTGACTCCCAGGATGTTGATGGTGGGGGATTTGGCGATGGTAATGCCGTTGAATGTCAAGGGAGGGTGGTTAGACTCTCTCTTGTTGGAGATGGTCATTGTCTGGGCACTTGTCTGGCACGAATGTTACTTGCCACCTAATAGCCCAAGCATGGATGTTGTCCAGGTCTTGCTGCTTGCGGGCTCGGACTGCTTCATTATTTGAGGGGTTGCAAATGGAACTGAACACTGTGCAATCATCAACGAACATCCCCATTTTCTAACCTTATGATGGAGGGAACATCATTGATGAAGCCTCTGAAGATGGTTGGGTCTAGGACACTGCCCTGAGGAATTCCTGCAGCAATGTCCTGGGGCTGAGATGATTGGCCTCCAACAACCACCACCATCTTCCTTTGAGATGGGTATGACTTCAGCCATTGGAGAGTTTTCTCCCTGATTCCATTGACTTCAATTTTACTAGGGCTTCATGTCACCACACTCGGTCCAATGCTGCCTTGATGTCAAGGGCAGTCTCTCTCATCTCACCTCTGGAATTCAGCTCTTTTGTCCATGTTTGGACCAAGGCTGTAATGAGGTCTGGAGCCGAATGGTCCTGGCGGAACCCAAACTGAGCATCGGTGAGCAGGTTATTGGTGAGTAAGTGTCACTTGATAGCACTGTCGACGACACCTTCCATCACTTTGCTGATGATTGAGAGTAGACTGATGGGGCGGTAATTGGCTGGATTGGATTTGTCCTGCTTTTTGTGGACAGGACATACCTGGGCAATTTTCCACATTGTCGGGTAGATGCCAGTGTTGTAGCTGTACTGGAACAGTACTGGCTAGAGGCGCAGCTAGTTCTGGAGCACAAGTCTTCAGCACTACAGCCGGGATGTTGTCGGGGCCCATAGCCTTTGTTGTATCCAGTGAACTCAGCCAAGACTGGCTTCTGCGATAGTGAGGATATCGGGAGGAGGCCGAGATGGATCATTCACTCAGCACTTCTGGCTGAAGATGGTTGCAAACGCTTCAGCCTTGTCTTTTGCACTCACATGCTGGACTCTGCCATCATTAAGGATGGGGATGTTCACTAAGCCTCCTTCTCCCGTTAGTTGTTTAATTGTCCACCACCATTCACGACTGGATGTGGCAGGACTTCTGGAGAACAGATTGTTGGACTGTTGTGAAGCCCTGGAAGCCTGTTTCAACACTGGTACCCAGAACCACGATGCCAGCAGTTTGAGCTTCCAAGGCAGCAGTCAGATCTTTGGCAGATGTTTGTGCTGCAATGGAAGTTGTGTCATCGGTCATCAGACGCTGTATCATGGAGGTGACCACCTGTTCCACGTGGAAAAGGATGGACTCCAACTCTGCACAAAGCCTTTGCCATTGGAGCTGGACTCCCCCATGCCCCTTGACATTGTGAGGAGGCTTTCTGGCAGTCTTTCCAGTGCATCAAGCATTTTGTTGTGTACGCCCATCAGCCGCCTTCTGTAGCCTAGCCCATCAAAGTTATCATCTGACTCCTTGGCAGCAGAACTAGTATGCGACCTCACCCTCCGACGAGCTGGCACCTACATCCGTTCCCCCTGCCCTGGCTCCTGCGCACTTGTGCCCAGTGTCTCACCAATGCAGATGCCTGCTCTATTCTAGCCTCTAAAGTACGTGCAGTGTCAGTCTCTGAGCTGGTGGCTGCGAATGTAAGATTGAGTGACGGTGTGTCTGCATCATCACTGTCATCTTCCTCTGTCTCCTCTGACTGGACAGGTTCTAGTTCTTGCGTATCTGAAATGACAAAGGGACACAGGTTGGGTTGTGATGAGGAGAGAGGAGAAAGTAAGATGTGTGTTTTTACACCATCTGCAACATGTGAGTCAGAAAATATTGTGGGATGAGGGAAAGGTGGGAAGCGAGAAGGAGGATTCGGTTTGCACAGACCCTCATCATCGATCCCTTCAGCACTGCCAGTGGCCACGGCCTCAGTGATGGCCCTTCCAATGATGGCCAGCACTGTCTCCTCCATGGGAGTTAAGACGTGTAGGTGCGCCTGTCCTCCGTCAGTTCTTCCTTGCTGCCCTTTGTTATTCATCACCTTCTCCTGCAAGAAAGAGGGGAGTGTATCAGTGAATGTTCTGCAAGATGTTTGAGTGATGTGGCTGTCATGTTTGAATAGCTCCCAGTGTGTGTAACCTGTAAGTTATGGGTGTTCGGCTTGCAACAATGATAATGTGTGAGGCTGAGATGAAGCATCTGATTTGAAGGGTTGGGTACTGATTGAAAGAATTTGTTGATAGATGGGTGATGGGGGATGTAGTGTGTGGAGCAATGGATGAGGCTAGTGGTGCAGTTGGTCGGATATGCCTCTTGACCATTGAACTCACACACCTTGACCACTCGTGCCAAATCATTGAACTTCCTGCACTGTATCCATGTTCTTGGCGCTATCTCCTGGCATTGACTTCATCCACTACTTCCTCCCACTGCCTCTTGAGCATATGTCCGGAGGGCCCCTCGCCCCCCGTGGATATATCATGCCTCTTCTTCTGTCCACCTCTTCCACCAAGGCCTCTCTCGCAGGCGCAGCCATTTTTCCAACTATCAGAGCCCAGTAATCACTTCTCACACCACTTCCTGCAGTCACAGTGCACCTCCCCTTTAAGAGGTGCAGGCTGTCTTTAAATAGTGCTAGCCACTCACGATATCGGGCCCCCGGCTGATGCATGCAGCCAGCGCTACCTGCGCTGTTGATTGGCTGCATGCAGCCAATCATTTAAATCATCAGGCAGCACGAATGATACGTGCTGCCTGCATTGCAACAAACAGGCGCGGGTTAATCGTGCACCGTAATCCCAGTGCCCGTTTTTGGAGATTATCCAATATAACCCCTTGTGTTCGAGTCTCTGAGCACAAACCTTGCAGTTACAACAGTGTAAGCTTCTTTTGTCAGCTGGTTGCATTGAATAATAGCTACTGATTTAGAAATTGGACCAGGCACAAAATGGATTTAAAAAATACCAATTTCCCACACCGCAAGGACGCCTGAAATATGTCCAACCCCATATTGGTCCGGGCGATATTCAGGCATCCTTGGCGGTCACCTAAAATGGGCGTTGGACCCCTTGCATATATTAATGAGGGGCCTAACTCTCTTTCAGGACCCATCCCAGAAATTGGTTAGCACTGAGTGGGCCTGCTCCATTCAATTTTTTAGGTGCTTTAGTATTCTTACCAGCAGTCCTTAATACAACAGCTGGAGGCTGCCAACAAAAAGGTGAGCTCCTCTCGGCTCCATAGCCCTACTGTTGGCTGCTGCCAGCCTGCACTAAACTCTACACCCCCACCATTCTGCTACTATTTCTTCCCCCCCACCCCAGGACTTACCTGAGCATTGCTGCCGATGAGGCAGCGGGTCCAAATTGGAGAGTCACAAATCAGCGAGCTGCCTCTGGTGTGACAGACGCCCACTGCTTGCTGGGATTATGTTGGAGGCCCAAGGCAGGGTTTCGGGAAAGCCTCAGGTCACCAGCTTTTGGTGCGTGCTGGGAGCGCGACGACCATTCTGTGCCCAAAAATAAGTCGAAAACAATGTCTAGGCCATTTTTTAGACTTGCATTTGTTCCAGGAAAAAGAAAAGATCCTATTTTCCACCAAGGATTAAACTGAATGCTTTGTTATTTTTGTGTGTATCTGTTTATCACTTTTTCATCTTCTGAGCATAAGCATAGATTAAAAACATTTTTCTTCATATGAAACATATGAGAGAACAAAACCCAGGGCAGCATGAAATAAATGTTGCTAGAAAAACAACAGATATCCTGAAACTGCCTATTTTGTAGGATGTTGGTGCATTCTTTACCAGACATATCTCCACAATCAGATGTCGTGATCTGGTATGCAGTTTTCTAAAACTCCTCATGCTAAGGATTTAGGCTATCATTCTAAACCAAACTGATTGTGTAATTTTAAAAAATAACCAGTGACGTTTATATATTGCTTTTGGACGAACCATCATCACTGGATGCTTAGGTGCTGAGAGTAATTTGTATAAACTGCCTGTGTGAATTAATGGAAAAGTATGGTGTGAGAAGTTGAGAAGCTTGTTAAAAATATACCAATTAACCTGCACCATAATAAATGGAAGAAAGTACAATACATATAAAGTGTGAATGAATCATTACTTCTAAATTGTAAACAGAAAAGGGTCATTAATATTTAAAGGGGGAAAGAAAATTGCCTTTATAAGGATAGACTTTCCTCTGCTTTTCTTCCTGGGGAATCAGTGTTCCCCGGGTGCAGGGCAGAGGAAAATGGGGTGAGGATCTATTCCGTCAAGATTTCCTGGGGCTTTCCCACTGTATCTATTCTAATGAGGCAGGAGGGGTGTTATCATAGAATCATAGAAGTTACAACATGGAAACAGGCCCTTCGGCCCAACATGTCCATGTCGCCCAGTTTATACCACGAAGCTAGTCCTAATTGCCTGCACTTGGCCCATATCCCTCTATACCCATCTTACCCATGTAACTGTCCAAATGCTTTTTAAAAGACAAAATTGTACCCGCCTCTACTACTGCCTCTGGCAGCTCGTTCCAGACACTCACCACCCTTTGAGTGAAAAGATTGCCCCTCTGGACCCTTTTGTATCTCTCCCCTCTCACCTTAAATCTATGCCCCCTCATTATAGACTCCCCTACCTTTGGGAAAAGATTTTGACTATCGACCTTATCTATGCCCCTCATTATTTTATAGACTTCTATAAGATCACCCCTTAACCTCCTGCTCTCCAGGGAAAAAAGTCCCAGTCTATCTAACCTCTCCCTGTAAGTCAAACCATCAAGTCCCGGTAGCATCCTAGTAAATCTTTTCTGCACTCTTTCTAGTTTAATAATATCCTTTCTATAATAGGGTGACCAGAACTGTACACAGTACTCCAAGTGTGGCCTCACCAATGCCCTGTACAACTTCAACAAGACATCCCAACTCCTGCATTCAATGTTCTGACCAATGAAACCAAGCATGCTGAATGCCTTCTTCACCACCTATCCACCTGTGACTCCACTTTCAAGGAGCTATGAATCTGTACTCCCAGATCTCTTTGTTCTATAACTCTCCCCAATGCCCTACCATTAACGGAGTAGGTCCTGGCCCGATTCGATCTACCAAAATGCATCACCTCACATTTATCTAAATTAAACTCCATCTGCCATTCATCGGCCCACTGGCCCAATTTATCAAGATCCCATTGCAATCCTAGATAACCTTCTTCACTGTCCACAATGCCACCAATCTTGGTGTCATCTGCAAACTTACTAACCATGCCTCCTAAATTCTCATCCAAATCATTAATATAAATAACAAATAACAGCGGACCCAGCACCGATCCCTGAGGCACACCGCTGGTCACAGGCCTCCAGTTTGAAAAACAACCCTCTACAACCACCCTCTGTCTTCTGTCGTCAAGCCAATTTTGTATCCAATTGGCTACCTCACCTTGGATCCCATGAGATTTAACCTTATGTAACAACCTACCATGCGGTACCTTGTCAAATGCTTTGCTGAAGTCCATGTAGACCACGTCTACTGCACAGCCCTCATCTATCTTCTTGGTTACCCCTTCAAAAAACTCAATCAAATTCGTGAGACATGATTTTCCTCTCACAAAACCATGCTGACTGTTCCTAATTAGTCCCTGCCTCTCCAAATGCCTGTAGATCCTGTCCCTCAGAATACCCTCTAACAACTTACCCACTACAGATGTCAGGCTCACTGGTCTGTAGTTCCCAGGCTTTTCCCTGACGCCCTTCTTAAACAAAGGCACAACATTTGCTACCCTCCAATCTTCAGGCACCTCACCTGTAGCGGTGGATGATTCAAATATCTCTGCTAGGGGACCCGCAATTTCCTCCCTAACCTCCCATAACGTCCTGGGATACATTTCATCAGGTCCCGGAGATTTATCTACCTTGATGCGCGTTAAGACTTCCAGCACCTCCCTCTCTGTAATATGTACACTCCTCAAGACATCACTATTTATTTCCCCAAGTTCCCTAACATCCATGCCTTTCTCAACCGTAAATACCGATGTGAAATATTCATTCAGGATCTCACCCATCTCTTGTGGTTCCGCACATAGATGACCTAGTTACCCTTTTGCCCTTTATGTATTTGTAGAAGCTCTTTGGATTCACCTTTGCCTGATCTGCCAAAGCAATCTCATGTCCCCTTTTTGCCCTCCTGATTTCTCTCTTAACTCTACTCCGGCAATCTCTATACTCTTCAAGGGATCCACTTGATCCCAGCTGCCTATGCATGTCATATGCCTCCTTCTTCTTTTTGACTAGTGCCTCAATCTCCCGAGTCATCCAAGGTTCCCTACTTCTACCAGCCTTGCCCTTCACTTTATAAGGAATGTGCTTACCCTGAACCCTGGTTAACACACTTTTGAAAGCCTCCCACTTACCAGACGTCCCTTTGCCTGCCAACAGACTCTCCCAATCAACTTCTGAAAGTTCCTGTCTAATACCATCAAAATTGGCCTTTCCCCAATTTAGAATTTTAACTTTTGGGCCAGACCTATCCTTCTCCATAGCTATCTGAAAACTAATGGAATTATGATCACTGGTCCCAAAGTGATCCCTCACTAACACTTCTGTCACCTGCCCTTCCTTATTTCCCAAGAGGAGGTCAAGTTTTGCCCCCTCTCTAGTCGGGCCATCCACATACTGAATGAGAAATTCCTCCTGAACACACTCAACAAATTTCTCTCCATCCAAGCCCCTAATGCTATGGCTGTCCCAGTCAATGTTGGGAAAGTTAAAGTCCCCTACTACTACAGACTCTTGCCCCTCTCTCTCATCTGAACGCTCCAATCCCACCAGCAGACGGGTGCCTGTGGAAGACTGGTGCAGTGGCTCAGCCCCAGATCCCTGTGGGCCAGAGGGTCTGCATGGGTCCCAGGAGCCGGCTGAAGATAATCTAATTTAATATGAAACCCCCTGGTGGTAGCAGCCAGGAACATAGCTGCAGTCATTTGAAGCCGGCTTTCCTCCAGCATTTTTAGGCACATAGCCTAGTCAGAGGGCAGGCCTACACCTGAAGTTTCCAAAGGCCATGCAAATGGCCCAGAGGTGAGAAAAGAGAGGCAGCTGTCTCTTCACAAGTGCTGTGCTTATCAGACACTGCTGAAGGAAAATCTCCCCTGTATAGTGATTTATCAGACCTCAGAAATGTCCCAAAGCACTTTGCATACATTAAACTACATACAACAATTATTGCGCACAAGATACCACAAACATCAATTGGATGAATAATTAGATAATCTGCTTTTGGTGGTATTGGTTGAGGGAGGAATGTTGCCCAGGACATCAGGAGAATTCCCTTCAAATTCCTTGGGATCTTTACCAATCATTTGAACCTCCACAGTAGGCAGATAGGATCTTTGTTTAATGCCTCATTCAATGACAGCATCTACAAGAATGCAGCATTCCCTCAGTATTGCACTGAAGTGTCAGCCTAGATTATATGCTTAAATCCTGGAATGGGTCTTGAACCCACAATCTTCTGACTGTCACACAAGAGTGCTACTAACTAAGCTAAGCTCATATTTGATAATCTTTATTGGAGGATGGGAATGTATGTAAGTTACTTATACATGTCAGACAGTTAACCAGCTTCAGAAACCTTACCACTGTTGAGGATTTTGAGACAGTTACTTGACATATCTTGAAAAGAGGGGGTTATTTGATATCTTGAAAAGACTCGTTTGAGTCAGCAGATATATCTTGGGAAAACCTGGTGTGAATCAGCAGAACCGCATGATGCACTATGGCCTTGTTTACGAGCTGTGGTCAAACAGGATCTACTCAAATCATTGAATGTGTGAGTGTGTAGGCGTGTGGTGTGTCGAGATTAGCAGAGATATCGCTCGTAAAGGGATGGGTAACAATTACTGGAAAAAGCTTGAGGCACAAGTGAAGGTAACCCATCAGGAGAGGTGATCACCCAAATGACAAACCAAGAACTTAACTTTGACCAGAAACTTAACTGGACCAGCACATAAATACTGTGACTACAAGAGCAGGTCAGACGCTGTGTATTCTGCGGCGAGTGACTCACCTCCTAACTCCCCAAAGCCTTTCCACCATCGACAAGGCACAAGTCAGGAGTGTGATGGAATACTCTCCACTTGCCTGGATGAGTGCAGCTCCAACAACACTCAAGAAGCTCAACACCATCCAGGACAAAGCAGCCCGCTTGATTGGTACCCCATCCACCACCCTAAATATTCACTCCCTTCACCACCGGCGCACCGTGGCTGCAGTGTGTACCATCCACAGGATGCACTGCAGGAAGTCACTAGGGCTTCTTTGACAGCACCTCCCAAACTTGTGACCTCTACCATCTAGAAGGACATGGGAACAACACCACCTGCACGTTCCCCTGCAAGTCACACACCATCCTGACTTGGAAATATTTTGCCGTTCTTTGATGCTGGGTCAAAATCCTGGAACTCCCTACCTAACAGCACTGTGGGAGAACCTTCACCACAAGGACTGCAGCGGTTCAAGGTGGCGGCTCACCACTATCTTCTCGAGGGCAATTAGGGATGGGCAATAAATGCTGGCCTTGCCAGCGACGCCCACATCCCATGAACGAATTTAAAAAAAGAGTGGTGGAAGAGGATGATCATGCCGGTGATCATGTCCTGTCCATACCACTAAGGAAGGATAAAAGAAGATAGAATTAGCCACCTCGAGGCAAGTCGATGGTGAGGAAACATATCATCCAAGCAGATAAATGTCGGGAAGAACCCTTGTGAACAAAGAAACCGATCACCTCAGCGTTCCAAGTGCTGTGCAGCCCATTCAAATGTTGTATGTATCTAATCCATTAAAGTTAAGGGAACTTATTGTAATATTACGCTGACAATTGTATTAAAAATTGTATGACTTAAACTAAAAAGTAGGGTGTTGTGAGAACAATTGAATTTGTATGAAACTCATTACTCCACTCAGTATATTAAGACTGAGAGATAAGGAAGTGAATAAACTTACATTACATACCATGGATTTCTAGTGATTTATAAATAATAAGGATTTGCAGCTGTTATAAACCCAAAACTATTTAATTAGATAAAGCAGAAACCAAACCTTTTACCTAATGAAGACCTTATTCGAATCCAATCCTGACATTGAAAGTTTCATCATTCTGTTGTATGATCAACGGACGCTTCAGTGCAGGGGATGATGCTTACAATGTAAAGTATTGCACTTACCCCCTTTTAAGCCTTGCTTCCTCAAGCTCTTCGGTGAATTCTAATGAATTGCTGTTCCACATCAGCTGGTATAGCTGTTATTTTTTTGAACAGAAATTGGAAAGATGACATGATTTGGTTTGGGGGGGGGGCAGGAAGGGAGGTGGATGTGGAGGTTAAGCATGCAAAATGTCTCCAGGAAACTGTGAATTATAATACCCCCATGCCAAGTGGGAGTTGAAATTTCGACTGAAAGCCAAGCAAAACTTCTTTAAAATGTAAGGAGCAATTCCCTGGTTGATGTGGAAGTATCATAACTCAGTGGTTCCAAGCACACAGTCTGGATACTGATTCTCCTCAGCAACATCTTTCATAATTTTAAACAAATTATAATTTTAATGGTGGCAAGGAGAACGATATATAACACAAGCCATGTAGGCAAATACTTTACATTGTAAAGTACTTCCTTTTACACTGAATAAATGAATGTAAATAAAACAAGTTTTGTCCAGGATTTACCCATCCCAGTGGATCTATTTGGCACAAACTGGAAAATTTCCCTTAGATCTTATTAGTACTTTTTCTCCTACTTTTCTAGACTCCCAGGCTTATTCTTAGGAGGCCCCATATTCTTTAATAGCCTGTTTATTATCACTTGACATGATTTCTAGAACAATTAAACTTCTTTGTAGTTCCACTTTTTCCTTTTTTAAACTCTTTGGCTCCGATATTAACAGGAGGCGGGGAGTGCGTGGGGGAGCCCGGTAATGGGTGAAGAACCAGGGACGTGGAGGCCCTGCCGATCTTAACGGTAGAGCCTCATTTAAATAAATCAATGCAGATTTCCACCCGACAGCTGGCCAGATTGACAGCCTGGCAAGTGGGCGGGAGCAGAAATTAGCAGTAGGAGGCCACAGTTGGGGACCCATGGGAATGGTTCCTATCAGTCAGTATGGGGGAAGGCTCGAGGCCACTATCTGGAGTGGAGGGGAGCGTCAAATGCTCGAGGCCGCAATTGGGATTGGGGGGGGGCCCTCTTTCCCTATACTTCCCCGCCCCCCGCACCGCCCAGTAAAGTGGGGGGGGGGGGGGTAAAATCAAGGCCCTTAATTCTGCACCTGATCAAATTATTTTCTCTCTCCCTTTGTATCCTAATGTTTAAATTTGCTTTGTCTAGTCCTATATATTAATTCTTTCTTCTTTTTGTAACCATTTAGCCCATGTCATGAAATTATTTTCTATTTCTTCAATTTATATAGAATATTTTTTAATTATGAATTCTCTTAGCTGTTTTTTTGATTATACGTTCATGGGATGTGGGCGTTGTTGGCAAGGCCGGCATTTATTGCCCATCCCTAATTGCCCTTGAGAAGGTGGTGGTGAGCCGCCTTCTTGAACCGCTGCAGTCCGTGTGGTGAAGGTTCTCCCACAGTGCTGTTAGGAAGGGAATTCCAGGATTTTGACCCAACGACGATGAAGGAACGGCGATATAGTTCCGATTCGGGATGGTGTGTGACTTGGAGGGGAACGTGCAGGTGGTGGTGTTCCCATGTGCCTGCTGCTCTTGTCCTTCTAGGTGGTAGAGGTCGCAGGTTTTGGAGGTGCTGTCGAAGAAGCCTCAGCGAGTTGCTGCAGGGCATCCTGTGGATGGTATACACTGCAGCCACTGTGCGCCGGTGGTGAAGGGAGTGAATGTTTAGGATGGTGGATGGGGTGCCAATCAAGCAGGCTGCTTTGTCCTGGATGGTGTTGAGCTTCTTGAGTGTTGTTGGAGCTGCACTTATTGAGGCAAGCGGAGAGTATTCCATCACACTCCTGACTTGTGCCTTGTAGATGGTGGAAAGGCTTTGGGGAGTCAGGAGGTGAGTCACTTGCCGCAGAATACCCAGCCTCTGACCTGCTCTAGTAGCCACAGTATTTATATGGCTGGTCCAGTTAAGTTTCTGGTCAATGGTGACCCCCATGATATTGATGGTGGGGGATTTGGCGATGGTAATGCCATTGAATGTCAAGGGGAGGTGGTTAGACTCTCTCTTGTTGGAGATAGTCATTGCCTGGCACTTGTTTGGCACGAATGTTACTTGCCACTTATGAGCCCAAGCCTGGATGTTGTCCAGGTCTTGCTGCATGCGGGCTCGGACTGCTTCATTATCTGAGGGGTTGTGAATGGAACCGAGCACTGTGCAATCATCAGCGAACATCCCCATTTCTGACCTGATGATGGAGGGAAGGTCATTGATGAAGCAGCTGAAGATGGTTGGGCCTAGGACACTGCCCTGAGCAACTCCTGCAGCAATGTCCTGTGGCTGAGATGATTGGCCTCCAACAACCACTGCCATCTTTCTTTGTGCTAGGTATGACTTTAGCAACTGGAGAGATTCCCCCCTGATTCCCATTGATTTCAGTTTTACTAGGGCTCCTTGGTGCCACACTCGGTCAAATGCTGCCTTGATGTCAAGGGCAGTCACTCTCGCCTCACCTCTGGAATTCAGCTCTTTTGTCCATGTTTGGACCAAGGCTGTAATGAGGTCTGGAGCCGAGTGGTCCTGGCGGAACCGAAACTGAGCATCGGTGAGCAGGTTATTGGTGAGTAAGTGCCGCTTGATAGCACTGTCGATGACACCTTCCATCACTTTGCTGATGATTGAGAGTAGACTGATGGGGTGGTAATTGGCCGTATTGGATTTGTCCTGCTTTTTGTGGACAGGACATACCTGGGCAATTTTCCACATTGTCGGGTAGATGTCAGTGTTGTAGCTGTACTGGAACAGCTTGGCTGGAACAGCAGCTATTTCTGGAGCCCAAGTCTTCAGCACTACAGCTGGGATGTTGTCGGGGCCCATAGCCTTTGCTGCATCCAGTGCACTCAGCTGTTTCTTGATATCACGTGGAGTGAATTGGCTGAAGACTGGCTTCTGTGATGGTGAGGATATCGGGAGGAGGCCGAGATGGATCATCCACTCGGCACTTCTGGCTGAAGATGGTTGCAAACGCTTCAGCCTTGTCTTTTGCACACACATGCTGGACTCCGCCATCATTGAGGATGAGGATGTTTACAGAGCCTCCTCCTCCCATTAGTTGTTTAATTGTGCACCATCATTCATGACTGGATGTGGCAGGACTTTGATCTGATCCGTTGGTCGTGGAATCGCTTAGCTCTGTCTATAGCATGTTGCTTCCGCTGTTTAGCATGCATGTAGTCCTGAGTTGTAGCTTCACCAGGTTGGCACCTCCTTTTAGGTACACCTGGTGCTGCTCCTGGCATGCTCTTCTACACTCCTCATTGAACCAGGGTTGATCCCCTGGCTTGTTGGTAATGGTAGAGTGAGGAATATGCCGAGCCATGAGGTTACAGATTGTGCTGGAATACAATGTTGCTGCTGCTGATGGCCCACAGCGCCTCTTGGATGCCCAGTTTTGAGCTGCTAGATCTGTTCTGAATCTATCCCATTTAGCACGGTGATAGTGCCACACGACACGTTGGATGGTGTCCTCAGTGCGAAGATGGGACTTCGTCTCCACGCCGACTGTGCCTTGGTCACTCCTACCAATACTGTCATGGATAGATGCATTTGCGACAGGTAGATTGGTGAGGACGAGGTCAAGTAAGTTTTTCCCTCGTCTTGGTTAGCTCATCACCTGCCGCAGGCCCAGTCTGGCAGCTATGTCCTTCTGGACTCAGCCAGCTCAGTCAGTAGTGGCACTATCTAACTCTTGGTGATGGACGTTGAAGTCCCCCACCCGGAATACATTCTGTGCCCTTGCTATCCTCAGTGCTTCCTCCAAGTGGTGTTCAACAAGGAGGAGGACTGATTCATCAGCTGAGGGAGGGCGGTAGGTGGTAATCAACAGGTTTCCTTGCCCATGTTTGACCTGCTGCCATGATATTTCATGGGGTCCAGAGTCAACGTTGAGGACTCCCAGGGCCACCCCCTCCTGACTGTATACCACTGTGCCGCCATCTCTAGTCGGTTTGTCCTGCCGGTGGGAAAGGATATACCCAGGGACGGTGATGGAAGAGTCTGGGATATTGGCAGAAAGATATGATTCTGTGAGTATGGCTATGTCAGGCTGTTGCTTGACTAGTCTGTGGGACAGCTCTCCCAATTTTGGCACAAGTCCCCAGATGTTGGTGAGGAGGACTTTGCCGGGTCGACTGGGCTTGTTTTGCCTTTGTCGTGTCCGGTGCCTAGTGGTCCGTCCAGTTTTATTCTTATTTTGACATTTTTTAGCGAGATTGTACAATTGTAGTGGTTTGCTAGGCCATTTCAGAATCAACCACATTGCTGTGGGTCTGGAGTCACATATAGGCCAGACCGGGTAAGGACAGCACGTTTCCTTCCCTAAAGGACATTAGTGAACCAGATGGGTTTTTACGACAATCCGGTAGATTCATGGCCACCATTACTGATACTAGTATTTTAATTCCAGATTTTATTTAATTGAATTTAAATTCCTCAGTTGCCATGGCAGGATTTGAACTCAATGGATTATTAGTCCGGGCCCCTGGATTACAAGTCCAGTAACATAACCACTATGCTACCGTACCCTTATCTTGAAAAGAAAATCTATTGCTCTGTTATATTCTTTGATCAATATTGCCCTTAGCTTAGTAATATAATTTGCTCTTTTGTGACCTACTTTTTACTGTTTTCGATCTTACATCGTTGGCTGTGTAGTGCTTTGGGACGTCCTGAGGTCAAAAAAAGGTTCTATATCAATGCAAGTTCTTTCCTTATCCTCACTTAACTTAGTAACTGTACTATTATATTCTACGTATCCAAGTGCCTCCCTAGATTAACAACTGTTTTGTTTCACTGCTATGAGTGTGTCCCATTACGCTGTCTAACCTGGTTTCTTGATTTATATCTTGTGTCAAGGTATGCAACGTGAAATTTTAATGAGTTTCTTTCATTTACAAGTGAACTTTTCTCTTTTTTCCCTTTTCTTAGCAGCCTATGTGATTTCACAAACAATTCCATATCACCTTTGCCCAAGCAAACTATAACAATCCACTGAAGCTAATTGGCTGCCTTCACTGCCATACCTAAATATTCAAATTATTTTCAGTGATTGTCCCATTCTTGGTGATTATGCAGGGATATTAATAAATATACTGGTAAGACTTTGCCACCCTCCCTCCTGCTCTATTTATTATACCCTGAGCAATTTGAAATTCTTGGCTATCTTCCGATTACAGGGAGTTTAAGTTCGATTGATTCTGATTGTTGTTGTGTGACCCATTTTACATTATAGCATCAACATGCTAAATAGCTCTAACTGGTGTATCCGGGATCTTTTTGAAGTTTGTTCTTAAATGTTTTAATGTTAACAAAGGCTGGCCCAATGGCTCTTCACTAAAATAGAAAGTGTAACCAGTACTTGGATGGCAGTTACTTTTGCTTCTCACAGAAGCTTATGCAGAGCTCTATTCACCTAAACAGACAGCTAAGCAGAGCCAGAAGTATAACTTAGCTTTGCAGCTCCTCATTGCTCTCAGCAGGCACTGGTCTCAAACTTGTGCATGTGGTGTAACAGCACCAGATATCGGATCATATAACTATTGATGTTCTTTTGACTTAAGGTTGATCGGCTTGAATGTGTATTAGGAAGTGCTTTGTAGAAGTATTCTGTGCATTTGCCTTTTATCACTTTTGTTTCAGATCTTGAATGCTCACAACAACAACGAACACTTAAAAAAAAATCCTTAAATTTTCTCCCCCTCCTCACCTGAAGATACTGGCTCTTGCTGGGGAATGGTTCTATGGGATTCAGCAACAATTCTGTACCCTATTCAAGTGGTCAGTGTTCATAGATGCAACTAGCCAGTGGATGCTTGCATGCTATATGACCTTATCCCTATCCATGTCCACATCTGCCTACTTTCCAGCAGGAATCAGTGATAACAATCAGATGTGGAAAACTCTGTTTGTTTTCTTCTCCCTCCCCCCCCCCAATACCCTAGGTCTGGTTCAGTACTGCACCTATCACTTAGAAACATTGAGACTACATTTGAAATGTTGCTCTTATCTGAAGTAACCTGATATTTAAGTGCCCCTGGTTATTACTTGCACCATTCGCTGTATATCTCAACAGTTCCAATATATTTGTTTTGCACCACACAAAACAATGCGTATAGAGAGAGATATAATGATGCTGGTGTTACCCTTGAAAACAATTTTCTTAGAGATTTTCCTTGGATTTTCCAGCTTATTTATGTGCTTTATGTACTCTGCTTCAAGTTGTCTTGTTGGAAGAACCAAACAAACCTTTGCCGTACATAGACACATGTTTCTAAACACAACTTTTTAACAATAACTGCTTCCTTTAACCCACTAGTAATGCTTGTGGAAGATCGTGCCTCAATTGTTGGTTTGCTTCCATTGTAGGACAATTTTTTCCAGAAAAATATAGTGGAATCTCATCTTTATAAACTCTGTTATAGCAAAGCTGATTCCAATACAAGGTCTACCTACAATTAGTAAAGGAATATAAATCTCAATAACGCACCTGATGATAACTAACTTATTGGCCTCTGCACATTTTGTAATGTTGAGGTTGACTGTAACTTGTTGGTTGTCCCCACACATTTAGAATAATGATGTTTAACTGCATGTCATTTAAAAGAGACTAAGAAGGACAGCAGATACATATTTTTGCATTCATTTTGATACACAAACAACTCTTTATGGTCAAGATGAACAAGTCAGAAGTGAGTTCCAACACTGCATGCCTGAATGGTAAAACATGGATTAATGTCCTCAATTCCCCAGATAGTGTGCCTTACAGCGCTTAGAAACTGAAGTGGGACAAAAGGAGAAAATATAAATAACTTACAAAAAATCAGGTAGTTCATTTAAATTAAAATAAAATTAATCAAATTAGCACTTGTTGAAAAGAATAAGAATTTTTAAGGATAAAATGCATAATTGTTTTTAAAAAAACCCACACTACCTTAAAGCAATATTTATTATGAATGTATATTAAAAGCATCTGTTCAGTAATGAATAGTAAGATTTGAAAAATAAACAGTCTACCTCTGATACTCTTCAAAATAAAATTAGAAATACTGCAAGCTCAACATCAGCCTTAAAATTTATGTGAGAACGTGTAATGAACATTACTCATCAATCCAAACACATAGCCATGGACTGTTGATGGTTGGGACATTGTCAACTCTTGTCCTAAGAGGAGGTGGATTGAAACATTGTTTTTTTGGCAGACTATTACCCCCACTTCAAATCCACTCCTAAAGCAAGCAGCTGGCCAAATAAGTGGTTCCCTCAGACATTGGCTCCTGTCCTTTCCACAGGGAAGCTCAGGTTTCAGCAATCTGCTTATGGTTTCTGAGCTGCAGAATAATAATAATGTCATGAATATAGTATCTTACTCCAGTGATGATACCATTAATTATTCTTCACTTAGATCACCAGAGTCCATGCTAACTTTCTGATAGCTTAAGGTTATGTAAGTCATTACCCAGGCAATGTTAGCATATTGCAAAGTTCCCCATGAAGTGTCTTTTTGCTGCATGACCTGGAAACATCATTCCTGAAATAACCTTCCTTTAAGACAATAACTGCTCAGATGTTAATTTTTTCACAAAGTGAAGAGAATTGGAGCTGGAGTTAGCAGGAGAACTACTTTCCCCATGTATACATAAGAGCTAAAGAGGACTATCCAATAAAAAATGCTATTCTGGGTGACATCCATTATGAAGATCTCAGGAAAGTGCTTTATCCTGTGCTTGTGCTACTGGTCTCCGCTCTATTCCATTAGGTTTTAAAGTATTAACATTGCTGATCTCTGATCTTTACCCTAGAGTTCTGAAGTTCTATTTGAAAGGAACTTTGGAGTGAAGAGCAATGAGCAACTGCATAATTGTGTGGACTATGCTGGGCCAAAGTTGATTTATGCAGCTAAATATGAATATCTTTACAATGAATATTTTTTCCAGTATAGACTTCCATATCCTTCATGAGTAAATTTATCTGAGAAAACTATCGTGCACTTGGGCTTTTATTGCTTTCAATGTTAAACTATAGGAATTTATTTAAAAGGTAAATGTGCAATAATATAATTTTACATTGGGATCATTTTACACAGTCATGTTCCCATCGAAGTGAAGCACAGAAATCGAGAATTGGACACAGTTGCCCATGATTTTCTGTCCATTAAAATTAATAGCTGGAAAATTGTGGGGGATAGTGCCCAAATTCTTGATATGCACTCCCTGCAGGCAAGTTTCTGTGTCCCGAGCACAATTTTGTAAAATTATTCCTTATATGTCTACATTTATATGTGCAGTAAAAATAGAATATCCAGACGGAATATGTGATATCCTTCTCGAGTAAGATCATGATGATGTGAGTGACAATAAAAAGATTCTCCTGCCAAGAAAATACATCACATCACCTTTAGAACCCAAACTAAATGTTTTAAAATTTCTCGAATTGTTGCTTCCAGGCAAAGCAATCACTTTAAAGAGGAGTTAAGTGGACTGGCTGCCATATATTCATCCTGTACAATGTTTCATTTTCGATTGGGGGGGAATCTATTGCTGTTGCTGTTAACTGGAATATTATCTGCTGATGGGGATACACTGTGAGTTGTGCTCATACTGAAAGCGTTATAAGAAAAAGTAACCCATCATTGTGTTTGGAAAAAGATATGGTTACAGTTATATTTTTCAGGACAGGAAATGAATTAGTCAAGGGAAATAGGCAAAAAAAACATTTTAAAATAAAATCCTGAAGTTCTTGTGAAAACAAATGAAATACAGTTGAGATTGCTGTTGCATTTTTAAAAAAAAGCAAGACCATATCGAGACACACTGTGAACAGTCATGGAATGGGAATGTATAATTTAGAGCTCTATTGGGAAGATATCCAACATATTTTGATGCAGTTCTTCAAAGACAAAAAATCCACCATTGGTATTGTTTTAAAAATAAGTTATAAAGAATTCTGATACTTTTCTTCCCTATTCCTATTTCTAACTATTTTTGTTGAAATGAGCGAATATAAATGGGAGCAATAGCAGAACAGATATAGTTTGAGGAAGCTTGAGTTAATTGTAGCAAATAGCTATTAGCCTGGAGTGCCCTCAACGGCCATTTCATTTCATCTGTGCATTAGTTTAACTGTCTCGGTGTTGGTGACACATTAACACCTCCAAGGCAGTTCCACAGAAGACTCTAGATCAATCTTTACCAATTAACCAAATTGTTCTATTAGCTATCCTTGTAATTCCATCTTGCTTTACTTAACTCCAATCCTGACTAAAAAGGTGGGAAAATGTTAAGAGAATTTATCAAAAATATAATCCAGTCAGAATGACTCTGTGGATTAGCACACTCTGTTTTCAGCTTTGGACCCTGGGTTCAAATTCAGCCGAGACTGATGGAATTAAATCTCCTCTCTAAAGCCTGTAAGTGAAATATATTTGTGGAGCCTAGTCTCAGCTCCGACTGGTGGGAGTCCACCACATGAAACTTCTCATCATTTGATACCAATTGCCAGTCTGGGGCATAGATGGCAAAAGGATGGCAGTTGAGGAAAATGCAAAACTGTTTCAAAAATTAATAGAACTGTAACAAGAAGAAAGCAAAAAGGGCAACATTCATGTGAATTCTTGGTAACAGACAATATTGGAAGAGGATGCTCAACCTAATCTTCTGTGGTTAGGATCTGTGCTGTGCTGAAGAGAAATTAAGGTCTTCCTGGTCGGCTGCTTTGGTGGAAGATTGGCAGAACCCTGTTTCTGCTGATGTTATGACGGATGATTGGGAGAACCCCCAGAGAAAATTCCTAGCGTAGATAATTGAATGCATAACTTTTCAGTCTGTTTGTGGGAAGTTCCATTGCATTCTGCCATGCATCTACATATCCCAAATGCCCGAATTTCTGGCCAAAACCGCTTAGTTTTTGAGCTACCACCTGTGAAAACATTCTGCAGAGAATACAGCCTCTGCAGCTTTTCTCTTTTCTGATGTATCTGGATAAACCCTACTGGGGACAAATGGTCAGAGCTGAACTTTCCAATTAACTACCGATGTTGCGCAAGAGTTGCAGAGTGGGAAGTTGCTGTCGACAGCAATTTTTTTAGAAAGCTATGTTGCTCCTGGATTAATCATCTGTATGAAACATTATATAATGGGCCCAATATTAAGCTTGCCTTCAGGTAGCACGCTGACCCCAACACAAATTGCGGAGTCAGCTAATTTACATAGGCAGATGTAATAAATCGGATAGCCAGGTGGTGAAGGATAGAATACAAGAGCCTGATCTTCAGTTGCTTCCAAGCCTTTATTCACAGAGATCCACATTACCCACTCCACACCTTAGATAAGCTCTCATATAAAAGGATACAAGAGAGCCCCCGATTGATACACACCACCTGAATATAATTGAAACTAATTGATATAAATCATATGGATACAATTAACAGCAGAGGCGTGCAGGCTGTATGTATACAGCCCACAGTGCCTCAGATGTGGTGGGGGAGAATAGCGCAGAAGCTGGAGATAGGCCCCAAATAGGCCATGAAGAGAGGTGGAGCCAGAAAATACCTAGATGGAGAATGGAATGGAGGGGGGGGGGGGAAGAAATGAGCAACAAACTGCAGTAAACAGGACCTCCTTGTCCTCGTAACGGAGAGAAGGAGCAGGAGAGATGGTCTGTTTGGCCAGAAACCTATCTTGATTGTGGTCACCCCTTTGTGGAGTGAGGTAGCTGTGGCAGTGAGCTCCAGCTCCTTGAACCCCAGGATGCCTTTATAGTGCAAGAAGAAATTTAATGATCTCACCAGAGCAGCCAAGGTAAGCTACCTGCTCTTCCTGTAGGGAGTGGAGAATCTGAATAACTCTTCCTCTGGTTTTGAGCCTGCGGCCGCAGATCTCTGACGTCCTGCTCTAAAAGAGAGTCTGGATACACATAACACTGGAGGCATTGAGGACCCGAGATGTATGGTAGGGGTGATGGTGGAGCCCAATTCTATCTTCAATGCTAATATCCAAGAAGGATTCAACACGATGCTGGGCTGTCTGGGGCAGGTGAACATCTGCATCAAAGTCCTCCCCACCCGCTCCCCCCCTCCCCGCTCTTCCCAACAGAGAGGCCTCCAGAACAGTCAGTGCAACCAAAGAATGATGGAGTCCAGCATCCAGGAGTTTTGGGACATCATCTCTCAAGTTTTGCATGATCTAATAGGTATGATATCATCCTCTCTCCTAAGAACAGCACATGTGACCTTTTTAGCCCTACCGCCACGGATGCCTGCTCATGACGGTGTCAGGATACAGGGCCAGGCTCCCCTGCAGCTCTAGTAGTGATGCAGTGCTGAAGAGTCCTCCTGGGACACAAGGGCCACCTAACTCCCAAGACGCTCATTATACCACAGCACAACCAAGCACCACTGGCACCCAGGCCCTTAAGTATTACCCTGCAGCCCCAGGGTAGATTTAAGAACAGCAGAGAGAGGTACCAGGAGTAGGCACAGTGATAATAAGCATGCTGTAAATATATATGTGCACATTAAAACCACTTTGTGTTATGAAGTCCAATGTTCTGAAGTAAGACTCTTTTTTGTGTTTGAGAGGATAGAACCATAGAAAAGATACAGCACAGAAGGGGGCCATTCGGCCCATCGTGTCCCGCCGGCTCGAAGAACAACCAGGTGCCCATTCTAATCCCACCTTCCAGCACCCGGCCCGTAGCCCTGCAGCTTACAGCACTTTAGGTGCAGGTCCAGGTACTTTTTAAAAGAGTTGAGGGTCCCTGCCTCTACCATCAATTCAGGCAGCGATCTCCATACACCCGCCACCCTCTGGGTAAAAAAGTTTTTCCTCATGTCCCCTCTAATCCTTCCGCCAATCAGCTTAAATCTATGTCCTCTAGTTCTTGAACTCTCTGCTGGGGGAAACAGGTAGTTCCTGTCTACTTTATCTGGGCCCCTCATAATTTTGTACACCTCAATCAAGTCTCCCCTCAGCCTCCTCTGCTCCCAGGAAAACAACCCCAGCCTATCCAATCTTTCCTCATAGCTGCAATTTTCAAGCCCTGGCAACATTCTTGTAAATCTTCTCTGCACTCTCTCCAGTGCAATTATGTCCTTCCTGTAATGTGGTGACCAGAACTGCGCACAATACTCCAGCTGTGGCCTTACCAGCGTTTTATACAGTTCCATCATTACTTCCCTGCTTTTTTATTCTGTACCTCGGCTAATAACGGAGAGCATTCCGTATGCCTTCTTCACAACCTTATCTACCTGTACTGCCACCTTCAGGGTCCTGTGCACATGCACTCCAAGGTCTCTCCCTTCCTCTACCCCTCTCAATATATTCCCGTTTACTGCGTGTTCCCTTTTACTGTTTGCCCTCCCTAAGTGCATTACCTCTCACTTCTACGGGTTGAACACCATTTGCAACTTTTCCGCCCGCTCCACCAACCCATGGTTGTAGGGGGCATGATTGGCAAATTTGCAGATGACATAAAAATTGGCCATGTAGTTGATAGTGAAGAGGATAGCTGTAGACTCCAAGAAGTCTTGGAGTCTACAGCTATCCTCTTCACTATCAACTACACGGCCAATTTTTATGTCATCTGCAAATTTGCCAATCATGCCCCCTACATTCAAGTCCAAATCATTAATATATACCACAAACAGCAATGGACCCAATACTGAGCCCTGTGGCACACCACTGGAAACGGATTTCCATTCGCAACGACATCCATCGACTTTTACCCTTTCTTTCCTGTTACTGAGCCAATTTTGGATCCAATTCGCCACATTTCCCTGTATCCCATGGGCTTTTACCTTTCTGACCAGTCTGCCATATGGGATCTTGTCAAATGCCTCACTAAAATCCAAGTAGACAACATCCACTGAGCTACCCTCATCAATCCTCCTTGTCACTTCCTCAAAGAATTTAATCAGATTTGTAAGGCATGTGCAACTCGTCCAGTTTGTACAGGTCCCGCCTTTGCCAGAATCGGTCCTAATGCCTCAGGAATTTAAACCCCTCCCTCCTGCACCATCTCTCAAGCCATGCATTCATCTGGTCTATTCTCCTATTTCTGCTCTCGCTAGCATGTTAGGATGTTGGGAGACAGACTTCTTTCTGTGCCTCCTTAAACAGACCTCTTACAAGAAGTCATTGAGGGAACATCATGGTCTGTAGACTCTGGTGGAAGGAGACTTCCTAGTTGGTGGTCTTAGCCGTTGAAGTAATCTGATCCTGCCTGCCACTTTAATTTCCTCCCTCCTGCTTCTGTTCTGCCTCCATCATAAGGACATGGGAATGTCCAGAGTGTAAGGGATCTGTGACACAATGCTGGGAAGAAAAAGATTTCCATGCCTGAAACTTGCGGAATCCTTTCTTAGTTACACAGTCGAGAACAAGAAATAGAATTTTGTATTCAATGGTCTAGAAATTCGTGACGCCATGCCCATTTTTTGGGTGCTAAATGGGAGCTTAAACCTCTACTGTGGTGAGGAAAGAAACAGTCGCTCATTAAGAGTCGGAAGTGCAACGGCCGCCATATTGGTAAATGCAAAAAAACAGGTGCCAGGATCCGCGCCTGCAACAGGCGTTGGTCCCTTTGCATTTGTAAATAGTGGGTCTGACGCATGTTTGAGGCCCCTCTGTAGTATCGGTTTGCTCTGAGGCAAGCAGTGTTGAGGAAAACCATGTCTACGTGCGGCCTAACAGGTCCCTTAAAGGGACAGCTGCAAGCCACCACCAGAAAGGTAAGTTTGTTAAAAATGCTTACCTGACTGTGGAGCCGGGAGTAGCAGGAGTGATTCTCCCGGCTCCACATTGAACCACGGAGGCTGTTGCTGGCCACCGCTTGTGCCCCCTCCAATCGTGACTTCGACCCCACCCCTGATTGCAACTCGCCCCCCACCCAATCGCTGCCGCCATCCTCTCCAATCCTGGCCACCACTACCATCCTTCCCAATTGCCACCCCCTTTAAGGACTTATCTGAGGGCCACTGCCGGAGATGCAGTAGCCCAATCTTCAAGACCTCTTCTCCAGCAAGCTGCCTGGGGATGCCCATTAGTTGAATGCAGCTTGCCGGATGGATGATAATTAGGCCCGAGGCCCAATATTAGGTGCGCCTCGGGCCTATCTTTTCATGCACAGGGAGCTGAAGAATTCCTAGTCATTCATGGTTGTGATGTAGAAGCTAAAAATAATGGCATTATGTAACACCATATTCCTTCAGCTTCTAGGTCACTGTAACCGGCATTAATTCTTTTGTTTACGTGATTTTTTTTTTACAGAATTCAGCCCATTGACTTCATGATGCTAAAACTTCAAAAAAAATCTGTTCACCAAAGTGAGATGTTTCTACTTTTCATTTTGCCTTTCTAGAGCTAGCATTTCCGTTTTTATGAAAAACTGGAAGCCATGCCTGTTTTTTGCCGTAATTTATGAGCTGCTGACTAAATCACGAGAACACACAGTTATGAAAAGTGAAAACCCTGAGAATGCAATTTTATTAGCTGTAATGGACGAAGGACATAGCTGCAGTAATGATCCTTTGACAGTTCTCAACAAGCTAAAGAGCACTCGACCAATACAAATGTCAAAAAAAATTGTCTCTGGGTTGTAAAATTTTGAAGCAAAATATCTTAACGTAAGTTTGAAAAATCAGGCTCTGCACACGCTGGAAAGGTTTCTTATGGAAGAAGGGCAGCAGAGTTTTGATGGGGAACAGCTGCCCCAAATATGCAAATGAGGCAACAAGTACAGCAGTATGATACTGAGAGTGAACTCCGTGCCAGTATCTACTTGCACCTCTAACGTAATATATACTCAAAGTCACTTTGCACAGAATGAAAAAAAGGTGAGGGGGAGGATTGGGGAACAGATACCAAGCAGTAATAGGAGAATTAAATCTGGTAATCTGAAGGCTTGGCTGAAGAACGGTTTAGGGAGAGAATTCAGAGTTTGGATCAAGACGGTCGAAGACGATGCCGCCCTTAGGAACATTGCAGTGTGGGAGTGGAGGGATTCACGAAAGGCCAGAGTCAGAATACAGGACGTCACGAGCTGGGATGTATACTAATAGATGTCGCAGGAATAGAGCACAGTGAGCTCAGGGAGGAACTTGTGAAGGAGAACGAGGTTCTCAAGTTTTGAACGAGATTACGCTATTGGTGTAATGGTATGCAACAAAATATAGGATAAAACTTTGAGATGTACCAATCGTCAACTTTTAACTGCAATTTTTTTATTTGGCAAATCTTTCAAGGAAGGACTTGTGTTGCATCTTTATTGTGAATTCCCTTCCTAAACTTCTCCACATCTCTATCTCTCTCTCCTCCTTTAAGGCACTCACTGAATCATGGAATCAGAAGGAGGTCATATGGCCCATCGTGTCTGTGCTGGTTCTTTGAAAGAACTCCCAATCAGTCCCATTCCCCTGTTCTTTCCCTATAGCCCTGCAAATTTTTCCCCTTCAAGTATTTATCCAATTCCTTTTTGAAAGTTACTATTGAATCTGCTTCTACCATCCTTTTCAAGCAGTGCATTCCCGATCATAACAACTCGCTGAGTTTAAAAAAAAATGTCTCCTCATCTCTTTTTTGCCAATTACCTTAAACCTGTGTCCTCTGGCTAGTGACCCTCCTTCACAAGTTCCTCCCTGAGCTCACTGTGCTCTATTTCTGCAATCTCTATTAGGATACATCCCAGCTCGTGACCTCCTGTATTCTTACTCTGACCTCTTGTGAATCCCCCACTCCCACACCGCAATGTTCCTTCAACCACCTGGAAACAATTTCTCCCTATCTACTCTATCAAAACAGTTCATAATTTTGAACACCTCTATTAAATTTCCCCTTAACCTTCACTGCGCTAAGGAGCACATCCTAGCTTCTCTTGTCTCTCCACGTAACTGAAGTCCCTCATCCTTGAGGTAGGTGGCAGGTTCCCTTCCCTGAAGTGCATTAGTGAACCAATTGGGATTTTATGACAATCCAACAGCTTCATAAGCATTTTTCTGGTGCCAGGCCAGATTTACTGAATTCAGTTTCATGCTTGCTTGACCTCTCATGACCTCTAGGTTATTAGTCCATTACCATAACCAGTCTACCATTCACCAACAGTTGGATAGTTACCTGAACCCATTTGCGCTTTTCAAGTCCAATTTAATTGCTTCCTTTTTGGCCTATTAGATATACCACAGTAGGGTGGACTTCTGGGGGTGCAGAGGGGGGTGTGAGAGAGAAAAACAGGAGAGAGCTTTGCCTCACAACAAGGAAAACCTACCTACGTCTTTGACCAAGCTTTTGGTCACCTGTCCTAATATCTCCTTATGTGGCTCGGTGTCAAATTTGTCTGATTATGCTCCTGTGAAGCGCCTTGAGACGTTTTACTACGTTAAAGATGCTTTATAAATGCAAGTTGTTGTTGTTGAAAACATATTCCATAGCTTCAGTTCTAATATCAAATCAGTGGTCTCCTGTAGTTGGCTAGTTTCATAATTAACAACAATGAAGCTGTCACATACGCAGTTAGGTTATTGTAAGATTGTTCAGAATGTTTGTTAAATACATTGTGAAGAACATTTTCGAAAGAACTATGGAAGACTTTAAGGATTATTTCTTGGAGGATTGGTCAGAATCTCACCATAGTTCACTTTAATAAAGAGTTTTCTTTTAATGTGCTCTGTCCTTGTTTGAATTTCTCATACACCCTTTATTCCACTTGCCCTTCAACGTTTTTGTGAGTTGAATATTGCTGCTCTGGGTGCTCTGTGTTATTTTCTTTATGATCCAGAAGAATGAAAAGGAATTTCAAAATTATGTAGAATCCTGCAGTTTAAACAAAGTGAACTGGACTAATTCTTTCCTTCATAAGCAACCATGACATATTTCTGTGAAGCATTCTAGTAGCCAAATGCGTATCTCCAACAAAGAATTTCAAAAAGCCCTAAAGGAGTTCTGCTTTCTTTCAAAAGTAAGTTGGATAACAGTATAGTTGTCGTGACAAGAGTCAGACGGGATTTGCTCTCCGTTCACCTTTACCTGTGCTGCTCAAAAGACCATTAGGCCAGAGATTCTTCTACACCTTTAAGGACCCCATTGCACAGACAGACTTTTACAAAATGTGTGTCTCAAACCTTGGAAACCCTAGCTATTGTTGTTTGGAATGCTTTTCTTCAACTGCTACAATCCTTTTTCATTATCTTAGTTTGAGCAACAATGAACCAGTGATTTACCCAGAATCTTTAGGTTTACCAGGGTGACTTAATCATCAAGTTATTAAAAAAGTAACATTTTAGTTAAACACACTGGAATGCTTTCTGTTTTATGTCATAATGTCCAGAGTCCTTGGATACAGACATGACTCCGCAGGAAGCTATGAAGCAGTTGGAATGAGACTCAAAGCTATTCACTTCAATGCTCGATTCCCCCACCTTGTTCAAAATGTATTCCCCTCACCCCCCAGCCCCATCCCCCTGATGTATACAGTCAGTACTTCTGTTCTGCCTTGGCCTCAGAATTCCGAAAGAAAAATTTCAGTTGCTCGATCACTGTTCATGACTGATCTTTGAGGAATGTAGACCAGCTCTTTGATAATGTTTCCATGAACCATTCCTCTACCTCTTAACATTTTTTCCAGCTATTTTTGGTGGTATTGGTCTTATTTTGCAGTTGTCCTAATATAAATGGATGAAATTTGTACAGTTATCTGGTTCTTTACATGAGTTGAATATTTGTTATAAGCCGCACAAATTTTCTTCCATTTTTATTATCACTGTCCAGGAATTGCAGGAAAGATAGAGATGAGATTGTCATGGAAATTTGTGAAATTACTGTACTTGAGGCTATCATCATTAAATAGCAGCAATGTTTTTTATGAATCTGGCTGCTTGTTCAAAACTTTAGAAATGGTCGTGTGCCACTTGTGCAAGTTAAAATGGCAGAATTCACTCACATCACTAAATTCTTAGTCAGAACACACTGCTCTTTATTAATGAAATTAAAAACAGAAAATGCTGGGAACACTCAGCAGGCCAGGCAGCATCTGTGGAGAGAGAAACTGAGTTACTGTTTTAGGTTGATGATCTTTTATCAGAACTGGAAGAAGTTAGAGATTTCTAACTTCTCTCTAACTTCTTCCAGTTCTGATGAAAGGTCGTCTACCTGAAATGTTGGGCCCTATAATACCATGGCGGCGGGGGGGAGCGATTGGGTGCGTGGGTAACACGCCTGGTGAAATCAGTCTGTCCCGTGCGCAATCGCAGGCTGATTGGATCCACTTACTTCTTGTTCCGGGTTCCCCGTTGCTAAGCTGCGCGGCGGGCGGACTGTGCATGTGCAGTAAGGTCTGTCAGCTGGAGGAGCTCTATTTAAAGGGGCAGTCCTCCACTGACTGATGCTGCAACAGATAGGAAAAATTATAGCATGGAGCAGCCCAGGGGGAAGGCTGTTCCCATGTTTAATGATGCCTCGCTCCAGCTCTTATTGGATGGGGTGAGGAGGAGGGGGAGGACAGAGATCTTCCACCCAGTGGGTGGGAGGAAGCGGCCTGCCTCTGCCACCAAGTAGGCCTGGCTCGAGGTGGCAGAGGAGGTCACCTGCACCACCAACATATCGCCCACCTGCATACATTGCAGGAGGCGCTGCAATGACCTAAGTAGGTCAGCCAAAATGAGTACACTTACTCATTCCCCTACACTCCGTCTGCCACATCACCGCCCCCACCCCACATCTCCTTCTGCACTGCCAACACTACTCTATCACATCACCCCTCACATCCACCAAACCTCATCCTCATCTTACCTGCACTTACTCACCTCGCCAGTACTCATCCCACCACTATCACTCAACCCAATCCTCATACAATCTCATGGCTCTATCTCATACTCACCCTCTCGTGCATCTCCTTCACAGTCAGCCTCACTCAACCTGCCACTACCTGTGCTGCAGTCACAGGGCATGCATCACATATGTGCAGTCGGCAGCGTAAGGCAAACGTGTCGTGAGCATGAAGGGGATGCACAAGGGTGTTTGAGGGTTTGTCATGGTTTTTACTTATATTTAATTTCTGATCAACTCACATTACATAATATATTGGCACCACTACTGTCACGTCTTTGCGAATCTTATCTGGTTTGTGCAATAATGCCATTTCCTGAGGATCATAATGAAGACCCACAACTGATGCCACCCATTGTGTCTCTGTAGAGTGGGTGTAGGTGTATTTGCAGGGCTCTTTTGTGCAGACGACTGAGAGACGTCGGCGATGTCCCCGGTGGCACCCTGGAAGGATGTGGAGGAGAAGTTGTTAAGGGCAGTGGTGACTTTGACAGCGACAGGTAAGAAGATGGAGCTGGGGCCAGCCGGGAGTAGCTCGGCATGAAGGAGGCTGCAGATGTCCACGACTACATGTCGAGTGACTCTGAGCCTCCGTGTGCACTGCTGCTCAGAGAGGTCCAGGAAGCTGAGCCTCGGTCTGTGGACCCTGTGGCGAGGGTAGTGCCCTCTGCAATGCATCTCTCTCTGCGGTTGCCATCCCTCCTGCTGCGCAGGTGGATGTGGCACAGCATTGTGTTGTGGAGCTCCACGTGTCAGAGGTGGATGGCTTGGCTGGCGAGGCTGGTGATGCTGTTCGCCCTCCGAGGAGGTCATGACTGCAGCTACAACGGCCCCCATCCGGAAGATGTACATCTGAGGGGGTCAGCAAGGTAGGTACATGTCTCTGGACCCCGGGGTAAGTATGCAAGTTGGTGAATTTTGTTGATAGGAGGAGGGTGGTGGAGGCCAAACTTTGTCCAAAGTGACAGAGTGGCCTCCTGCAATGAGTGAGGGTCCCCCCCACCACATCTGTCAAATGGACCTTTGCAGCTGCCACAGGCTGATGGCTGCAACACGTCCATTTGAACTGGGAGTGTTTCCCCCGGTACGGGAAACAGTCTCAGTCAGTTGCAAAATCCCATCCCTGCTAAAATAACAGGTCAATCAGGTCTGCAAACAACCTGAAGTACCCGTTCAAGTACTTTAAGTGGCACCCCGCCGGCTTTAATTGCCTGTGGAAGTCCCACATGCGGGGGCTGCGCGCGCATGTCAGCACGACAGTGGGGAACCCGGAAATGGGGCGGGTTGGAGCCAGGCTCCCGACCCGCCCCGGGAATCCCCGATTTTTGTAGCCCCCCCCCGCCACAAACGCACCCGATCGCGGGTGCTAAAATCGAGTCCGTTAACTCTGTTTCTCGCTACACAGATGCTGTCTGACCTGCTGAGTGTTTTTTTTAGCATTTTCTGTTTTTATTTCAGATTTCCAGCATCCAAAGTATTGCTCCTTGTTAATATCTAAGAACATAAGAACATAAGAACATAAGAAATTGGAGCAGGAGTAGGCCAATCGGCCCCTCGAGCCTGCTCCGCCATTCAATAAGATCATGGCTGATCTGATCCCAACCACAAATCTAAAGAACACAAGAAGTCGGAGCAGGACCCGGCCACATAGCCCCTGGGCCCTCTCCGCCACCCACAGGGCATTGACCGATCCGAACTCAGCTTCATGTCCAATTTCCTGCCCGCTCCCCATAACCCCTAATTCCCTTTACTTCTAGGAAACTGTCTATTTCTGTTTTAAATTTATCTAATGATGTAGCTTCCACAGCTTCCTGGGGCAGCAAATTCCACAGACCTACCACCCTCTGAGTGAAGAAGTTTCTCCTCATCTCAGTTTTGAAAGAGCAGCCCCTTATTCTAAGATTATGCCCCCTAGTTCTAGTTTCACCCATCTTTGGGAACATCCTTACTGCATCCACCCGATCAAGACCCTTCACAATCTTATATGTTTCAATAAGATCGCCTCTCATTCTTCTGAACTCCAATGAGTAGAGTCCCAATCTACTCAACCTCTCCTCATATGTCCGCCCCCTCATCCCCGGGATTAACCGAGTGAACCTTCTTTGTACTGCCTCGAGAGCAAGTATGTCTTTTCTTAAGTATGGAGACCAAAACTGTATGCAGTATTCCAGGTGCGGTCTCACCAATACCTTATATAACTGCAGCAATACCTCCTTGTTTTTATATTCTATCCCCCTAGCAATAAAAGCCAACATTCCGTTGGCTTTCTTGATCACCTGCTGCACCTGCATACTAACTTTTTGATTTTCTTGCACTAGGACCCCCAGATCCCTTTGTACTGCAGTACTTTCCAGTCTCTCGCCATTAAGAAAATAACTTGCTCTCTGATTTTTCCTGCCAAAGTGCATAACCTCACATTTTCCAATATTATATTGCATCTGCCAAATCTCCGCCCACTCACCCAGCCTGTCTATATCCCCTTGCAGGTTTTTTATGTCCTCCTCACTCTCTACTTTCCCTCCCATCTTTGTATCATCTGCAAATTTTGATATGTTGCACTCGGTCCCCTCCTCCAAATCGTTAATATAGATTGTAAAGAGTTGGGGACCCAGCACCGACCCCTGCGGAACCCCACTGGTTACTGGTTGCCAGTCCGAAAATGAACCATTTATCCCAACTCTCTGCTTCCTGTTTGATAACCAATCCTCCACCCATGCCAGAATATTACCCCCAATCCCGTGATTTTTTATCTTAAGTAATAATCTTTCATGTGGCACCTTGTCGAATGCCTTCTGGAAGTCTAAATACACTACGTCCACTGGTTCCCCTTTATCCACCCTATACGTTATATCCTCGAAGAACTCAAGCAAATTTGTCAGACATGACTTCCCCTTCATGAAGCCATGCTGACTTTGTCCTATTAAATTATGCTTATCTAAATGTTCCGTTACTGTCTCCTTAATAATAGACTCCAAAATTTTACCCACCACAGATGTTAAGCTAACTGGCCTATAATTTCCAGCCTTCTGCCTACTACCCTTTTTAAATAACGGTGTTACATTAGCAGTTTTCCAATCTGCCGGGACCTCTCCTGAGTCCAGGGAATTTTGGAAAACTATCACCAAAGCATCCACAATCCCTACTGCCACTTCCCTCAAGACCCTAGGATGGAAGCCATCAGGTCCAGGGGATTTATCCGCCTTGAGTCCCATTATTTTACTGAGTACCATCTCCTGAGTGATTTTAATCGTATTTAGCTCCTCCCCCCCTAGAGCCCCCTGTTTGTCCAGTGTTGGGATATTCTTAGTGTCCTCTACTGTAAAGACTGAAACAAAATATTTGTTCAGCATTTTTGCCATCTCCATGTTTCCCACCATTAATTTCCCGGTCTCATCCTCTAAGGGACCTATGTTTGCCTTAGCCACCCTTTTTCTTTTTATATAACTATAGAAACTCTTGCTATCTGTTTTTATATTTTTTGCTAATTTCTTTTCATAATCTAACTTCCCTTTCTTAATCAATCCTTTAGTTACTTTTTGCTGTCTTTTGAAGAATTCCCAATCTTCTATCCTCCCACTAAGTTTGGCTACCTTATATGTCCTTGTTTTTAGTCGGATACTATCCTTGATTTCTTTACTTAGCCACGGGTGGCTGTCATTTCTTTTACACCCTTTTTTCCTCAGTGGAATATATTTATTTTGAAAGTTGTAAAATAACTCCCTAAATGAACACCACTGCTCATGTACCGTCTTACCCTTTAATCTATTTTCCCAGTCCACTTTAATCAATTCCGCTCTCATACCATCATAGTCTCCTTTATTCAAGCTCAGTACGCTTGTTTGAGAATCAACCTTCTCACCCTCTAATTGGATATGGAATTCAACCATGTTGTGGTCGCTCGTTTCAACAACAGTGAAGAAACTAAACTGGAAAAGGTTAGGTTAAATGAAAATGAAGCTATATCTAGGAAACAAAAAAGAACAATCTGCTTAATTAAACACATAGTTGAAAGCTAAGAACGTTTCAGTTTGTGGCAAGTTAGTCATAAAAAATGACAAACAGCTCCATTAAAGTAAAACTCCTAGACATTGGCCTACATTTTCTCTCCAATGGGTTTAGTGCTAAATTGGCACCAAATTAAATTAGGAAGAGAGTACCTAAGTTCATAGAAGCCTTAGTAAAGGTGTTATTGTATGAAATAAGATGTGAGAGTCTGGTTGGCATATAAGACAGGAAACTGGGAAAGTCTACAGCATGGGCCCAGTGGAAGGAGATGGTAGAGGCAGTGAGTGCCACCTTCAGAATTCTGTAGATGGCAAGTTAATGCAGAGAAAAGTTTGATGACTTCATGGCCAGCTGAGGTTCATCATTTTCCATAGTTAAGTTGAATACAGGAGTAATAGTGCCACCCACCTTGCTCTCCCAATGTTCCTCCAAATATCTAACTTCCATTCCTTAAAATGCCTGAACACAATGGTGAAAACAGCCAGGCCGAGGACATGCAGCATGTGCCAGGTCCCATTGGGGCTTTGTCACACTTAAATGAGCGCCTTCTCAAACCTGCTACAAACCAATAGCTTTCTATGTCTGACCCTTCTTCTTCTGACATAGCAACTCGCAGAAGTAGGAGATTAGGACTGAAGGATAGATTTAATGTAGGCACCAAGGTCACAGTGATAATAAAGAGTGCCATTCGAATACACACAACACATTTAGCCACCTTGAACAAAAGGGCTGAGATGTGACAATGTGATGGAATGGCAGCTGTTATACTCAGGAGTAGTAAGTAATTGGAGGGTTCTGTCAGAGAGGACCATGTGATAGCTTTATTGAGTGATCTCTTCTGATGGGACATTTTGATGAAATCTCTGAGCATGTAATATTTATGGACGCTGCCCCTTATTAGGAATTCCTGTATTTGTCTAGCAACTGGCATGGGATCCTTGTCATGCTCCTGATCTTTATTATTTTGGGAAGCTGCAGACTCTTGAATCTGCTGGCCTTGGTCTTCCTACCTGTCTTCCTCTACCTCTGTAGGATGAAGATCCTTTCTAATGGTGAAGGACACAGCAAGCCACAATGATTCAGGAAATGCTTGCAGGACTCTACTTGCAGTGGATTACATGCCTTTGATACCAAAAGTGGTGTATTCCCGCTGTGCTGTCAATTGACACGTACCAACCATCAGTGTTTTATGCTAACAGTTAGCATTCTTTACCTGGTGTCCGTTTGTCAGTGTTTGCTGACAAAAATCAGTGCAGGATTTAAACTTCCTGCGCTGTCCTGAGGTCCCCCAGAACGCTGCAGAGCAGAGCTGTTCTGTCCATCCGCTGATCTTCAGTGCAATCGCGGCCATATCATCAAGTGGCTCTGACTCGTGAGCAAATACGGGGCACCCAGCTTTTAAGTATAATTCACTTAATTATGTTAAGTACAGAAAATTTGTATGAATCCAGAAATAGGGACTTTATGCTGGGTTACTTTTTGATGTTAATAATAGCATCAGTAATAAAACAAATTTGAAAGAGTTAGCTGCAGTAATTGTATCAAGCAAATATGCGATTAAAACCAAGATTAACTGAGATTTTACATTTTTAATCATGAGATTAATCACAATTAACTTTTAAAATCACTTAACAGCCCGACTATATAGTTATATGCATTGCCTGTCTGCAATGATTCATTACAACGTGTGGACAGGGTTCACTTCTCTTCCTGCTGATCGGTACAAATTTTTTTTTTGTAATTTTAAACAACGTTGAGATGTGGGAATGATATAGGCAGTGTTACATTTGTATTGGCGGTGGTCCAGAGTTACCTCATTCTTGGTGGAAATGTTATGGATGTTTCATTAGTCGTTAGCCATAAGATTTTAATTTCACTTACAGTGATTATATGAAAAGCACAATAGAACTACAAAACAAGCAATTGATTTGAGTCTCTTGGTACTTCATAGCCAAACCATGGTTAGGTATGCTTCATCAAATGGCCTTGAAAAACTGGTCTTTGGTCATCAAGGAAAAGAAAATTATTTGGTTTTGATTTTTTACAGTTCAAGTTGCTATGTCAGAAGGAGTTCTTGACATTGTGCTGCAGATGTGCTTCAAGCCAGACACTGCGTTGAGGTGGTGGTTGACTGCTTCACAGCAGAGTAAAGTTGTGCTGGATCATAACTTTGCATTTGGGAGTACTCTGTATGTGGGGACTGATAAGAGGAGGGACATGGCACTGCTTGTGGACAGCAGGCTCACCAACTGAAACCAGACCAATGGAGAATCAATAAGTAAAATTGAACAGAATTTGCTTCTGAAAGAATGTTTTTATTAAAAAAATTAAAAGAACCTGGCCCTTTGGAATCCTAGAATCCTAGAATCTTACAGCTCAGTAGGAGGCCATTCGGCCTCTCATGCCTTTGGCGGTTCTTTGAAAGAGCTAACCAACTAATTCCACTCACCTACTCTTTCCTCATAGCTCTGCAATTATCTCCCCTTCAAGTATTTATCCAATTCCCTTTTGAAAGTTACGATTGAATCTGCTTCCACCACCCTTTCAGGCACTGCATTCCAGATCATAATAACTCACTGTGTAAAAAAAAATTCTTCTCATCTCATCTCTGGCTCTTTTGCCAATAACCTTAAATCTGGTTCCTGACCTTTCTGTCAGTGGAAACAGTTTTTGTTTATTTACTCCATCAAAATCATTCATGATTTTGAATGCCTCTATTAAATCTCCCCTTAACCTTCTTTACACTAAGGAGAACAATCCCAGCTTCTCTAGTCTCTTCATGTAACTGAAGTCCCTCATCCCTGGTACCATTCCAGTCAATCTCCTCTGCACCATCTCTAAGGCCTTGACATTCTTCCTAAAGTGCAGTACCCAGAATAAGGGGCATCGAGAATGCCCATGTATGGAGTTTGTTGCTTTTGTGATGGTTGCTGAAGAGTCACTGTTTGCTTTCTAGAGAATACAATTTTTTCCAGAAAATGTTTTTTTTTAACTACTGATGCTATGCATGCTACAAACACTTTCCACGGTCTATGCTCTTCCTCAATGGGTGTAAGACATACACAAAAATTTAAGTGATAGATCATTCTGCACGTGTACCAAGTAAATGTAGGTAGTAGCTCTGAAGTGACTTTGCAGAGGAAAGGTTGCTTCTTCACTGAGGATTTCTTTTATTGCAATATTAACAGAAGTAGATTTTCAATCTCACATTCTTGCTTTTGTCATAGTTTTATCCTTGAAGCTAAAAAAACTTTCACAGTACACAAACAATAGTGTCAGCTGTGGCTCAGTGGTAGCACTCACGCCTCTGAATCAGAAAGTTGTGGGTTCACGTCCCACTCCTGAGGCTTGAGCACAAAAATCTAGGCTGGCACTCCAGTGCAGTCGGAGGTGCCCTCTTTTGGATGAAATATTAAACCAAGGTCCCATCTGCCCTCTCAAGTGGATGTAAAAGATTCCGTGGCACTATTTCGAACCAGAGCAACATCACTAAACTTTGCACCAGATTATCTGGTCATTATCATATTGCTGTTTGTGGGACCTTGCTGTGCATAAATTGGCTCGCGTGTTTGTTACATAACAACAGTGACTGCACCTCAAAAGTGCTTCAGTGGCTGTATAGCGCTTGGGGACGTCTTGAGGTCATGGAAGGCACTATATAAATGCAAGTTTGTTCATTCGTTCTTTCTATCGAAGTCAACTTTATGGCTTTGATTTTAACCCTCACTCCACTGGACAGGTGGGAGAGGGTCGGGGAGGGGTGGGGATGGGATTAAAGTAGCGGAATCAAGCAACCAGACCCCATTTCCAGCCGCCGTAATATTTACGGTGGTGATTCAGGCCTTGGACGAGGCTTGTGCTAAAAGCAGGCGGGGGCCTACTTAACAAATAAAAGTTGTCGCCCTATGATGTCATCGGCGCTGTGACTTATTTTTAACCTCAACATGGCATAATGCCCGGCAGCAGCAACACGGCGGGTGGGAGGAGCCAACTGGCCAGAATAGGCCCACGTAAGATTTAGAACTTTGCCTGGTTTTAAGCTCCTTGTGGGCCAGAAGGAGCAGGGGTGCTCTTCCCAGGCCTCACAAGGAAGCCTTTGGGCTCCCCAGCCCCGACCTCCCCTCTTCCCGATTGCAGCCATCAGCAAGCTCCCCACTCCCGATTGCGGCCCGAGGCACTCTGCCCCCCCCACCTCACTGACTGCCAGGGATTATCCCCATGGATCCACAACTGTGGCTTCCTGCTGCTAAATTTCCGCCCCCCTCCCACCAGCCTGGCAGTCAATTTAGCTGGCTCTAGGGCGGGAGTCTGCACAGAATCATTTTAATGAGGCCCTACCGTTAAGATCGTCTGGGCCTCCACATCCCCGCCTTGTTGGGTTCTTCTCCCACTACCGGGCTCCCCCGCACCCTTCCCCCATCGTCCACCCCCCACCCCTACCGTTAATATCGGGGCCTATGTCTACAGGTACGACCACACACGTACATGACAGGGACAGAGGCTGTTATATTCTTAGGCATTAAAGCAGCCAGCTGTAACAACAAGTATGTCCATCTGGAATGAGTAGTGGCATCTAATAAAGATCTATTGCTTGGACATCTATCAGGTTTCGTATCATAGAATCAAAGAATGGTTACAGCACAGAAGGAGGGGATTCGGCTCATCGAGCCCGTGCCAGCTCTTTGTAAAAGCGATCCAGTTAGTCCCATTCCCCCGCTCTTTCCCTTTAGCACTGCAAAATTTTTCCTTTGAAGTATTTATCCAATTCCTTTTTGAAAGCCATGAATGAATTTACTTCTATCCCCTTTCAGGCAGCGCATTTCAGATCATAACTACTCATTGCGTAAAAAAGATTTCCTCATGTCGCGTTTGGTTCTTTTGCCAATCACCTTAAATCTGTGTCCTCTGGTTCCCGACCCTTCTGCCAATGGGAACAGTTTCTCTTTATTTACTTTATCTAAACCCTTCATGATTTTGAACACTTCCATCAAATCTCCTCTTAACCTTCTCTGCTCTAAGGAGAACAACCCTAGCTTCTCCAGTCTATCCACATAACTGAAGTCCCTCATCCCTGGAACTATTCTAGTAAACCTTTTCTGCACCCTCTCTAAGGCCTTCACATCCTTCCTAAAGTGCGGTACCCTGAATTGGACACAATACTCCAGCTGTGGCCTAACCAGTGATTTATAAAGGTTCAACATAACTTCCTTGTTTTTGTACTCTATGTCTCTATTTATAAAGCCCAGGATCTCGTATGCTTTTTTAACAGCTTTCTCAACCTATCCTGCCACCTTCAAAGATTTGTGCACATATACCTCCAGGTCTCTGTTCCTGCACCCCCTTTTAGAATTGTACCATTTAGTTTATATTGCCTCTCCTCATTCTTCCTGCCAAAATGTATCACTTCGCACTTCTCTGTGTTAAAGTTCATCTGTCGTGGGTCCACCCATTCCACCAGCCTGTCTATGTCCTCTTGAAGTCTATCACTATCCTCCTCACTGTTCACTACACTTCCAAGTTTTGTGATATCTGCAAATTTTGAAATTGTGCCTTGTACACCCAAGTCCAAGTCATTAATATATAACAAAAAAGGCAGTGGTCCTAGTACCGACCCCTGGGGAACACCACTGTATACCTTCATCCAGTCCAAAAAAACAACCGTTCACCACTACTCTCTGTTTCCTGTCAATTAGCCAATTTCGTATCTATGCTGCCACTGCCCCTTTTATTCCATGGGCTTCAATTTGCTGACAAGCCTATCATGTGGCACTTCATCAAACGCCTTTTGAAAGTCCACATATACAACATCAACCGCATTGCCCTCATCAAAAAAACTCAATCAAGTTAGTTAAACACGATTTGCCTTTAACAAATCCATGTTGGCTTTCCTTTATTAATCCACACATGTCCAAGTGACTATTAATTTTGTCCTAGATTATGGTTTCTAAAACCTTCCCCATCACCGAGGCTAAACTGACTGACCTGTAGTTGCCGGGTTTATCCTTACATCCTTTTTTGAACAAGGGTGTAACATTTTGCAATTCTCAAGTCCTCTGGCATAACCCCCATATCTAAGGAGGATTGAAAGATTATGACCAGCACCCCTGCAATTTCCACCCTTACATCCCTCAGCAACCTAGGATGCATCCCATCCGGACCGGGTGACTTACCTACTTTAAGTACAGCTAGCCTTTCTCGTACCTCCTTTATCAATTTTTAGCCCATCCAGTATCTCAACTACCTCCTTTTTTACTGTGACTCTGGCAGCATCTTCTTCCTTGGTAAAGACAGATGCAAAGTACTCATTAAGTAACTCAGCCATGCCCTCTGCCTCCAAGCATAGATCTTTTTGGTCCCTAATTGGCCCCACCCCTCCTATTACTACCTATTTACTATTTATATGCCGATAGAAGACTTTTAGATTCCCTTTTATGTTAGCCGCTAGTCTATTCTCATACTCTCTCTTTGCCCCTCTTATTTCCTTTTTCATTTCTGATCTGTACTTTCTATATTCAGCCTGATTCTCACTTGTATTATCAACCTGACATCTGTCATATGCCCCCTTTTTCTGCTTCATCCTACCCTCTATCCCTTTCGTCATCCAGGGAGCTCTGGGTTTGGTGCCTTACCTTTTCTCACGTGGGAATGTAACTAGACTGTACCCGAACCATCTCCTCTTTAAAGGCCGCCCGTTGTTTAATTACAGTTTTGCCTGCCAATCTTTGATTCCAATTTACCTGGGCCAGATCTGTTCTCAACCCACTGAAATTGGCCCTCCTCCAATTAAGTATTTTTACTCTAGATTTCTCCCTGTCCTTTTCCACAACTAATCTAAACCTTATGATACTATGATCACTTTTCCCTGAATGTTCCCCCACTGACATTTGCTCCACTTGACCCACTTCATTCCCCAGAACTAGATCCAGCAATGCCTGTACTTATCCCTGGGACTCCTCCCCTGGAGCTCAGCCCCGCTTCTCTCCACTCGACTCCGCTCCTCTCCTGCCTTTGTACTGATCCCTGGGGCTCCTCCCCTGGTACTTTTTGATTTTTTTTGTTATTTTGATTTCGCCGCTAAGGTCCACTCTTGTCGCTCCTCTTCTCTTAGGTGTCTTGTATAGATGTACTGCTTAGGATAAGGTTTATGTCAATGAAAAAAAGGTTTCCAATTATTCCTTTTCTACTCATCAACCTCTAGAGTGCAGTTATTGTATTGTATGCTATTAACCAAGGAGAATTTGGTTACCTGATGGTAACAGCCCATTTTATTCATTGTTCCTATGGGGAATCATGGGTATCCAAAATTAGAGTTGTTCAAATAAAATGCACTGTCTCTATTTTTGGTTTTTGGAAACTATTTAAAACGTTTTGTGATTAGAGGAATTTAGAGATTGTTTTAATGATATTTGTAAATAACACCATCTATTAACAATCTTAAAACTTCAAGTGACAGGAGAACTGGTCTGTCAAGCTAATCAATGATGGTATTCATGGCTCTTAATGTATGGATGAGACTAATAGAAGAGATTATTTATTTGGCAAACGTAATGGTCACGTGGGATGGTAATTGTTTGTCCATTGGATTTTTCATCAGCTGAATGACTATTTCCTTGTGTAGACAAGTCTTCCGTTTCCCTGTTGGGGTCAACTTCTGCTTCTAGTTGCTGCTGCCTATCTTCTCCTGACTTCACCATAACGAGAGTCCTTTGCAGGACGAGGTTGTGTGAAACGCTGCAAGCAACCATAACTTTAGGCACTTTGACTGGCATGTACTGCCGCACTCTCCTTGAATGGTCCAAGTGTCTGAACTTTTGATTCAGGTTGACGATGGGTCTGCTCCACCAAGACCTTGGTAGTAGGGTGCGTCTTTATATACCGCTCTTCAGGCCTTGTCCTTGGATGATTCATTAGGGTAATTTGCTGTAGTTGAAGGGATTGCCTGGCCTGTACACATGGGTGATGGCATAAAGGCATGTGTCAAATGCGCAAATGCACTTGCCTGGCATGCATCCTCTGATCCTCCTCCTGCTACCCAAAAATCCACAAAAAAAGAGGGAAGTCCAGAGGAATACATACGTAGGCAGCAACAACAATAACTTACATTTTTATGGAGCCTGTAACAAAGCAAAATACCCCAAGGTGCTTCACAGGAGCGTAATAAGACAAAAATTAACACCGAGGCAAAGAAGGAGACATTAGGACATGTGACCAAAAGTTTGGTCAAAAAGTTAAGTTTTAAGGAGCCTCATAAAGAAGGTGGGAGCAGTGGAAAGGTTTACAGAGGCAACTCTAGAGCTTAAGGCCTTGATGGCTTCAGGTACGGCTACCAGTGGTGGGGAGAATGAAGCGGGGGCATGCACAAGAAGCCAGAGTTGGAGGAATGTAGTGTTCTCGGATGGCTGCAGGAGGTTACAGAGGTAGGGAGGGATGAGGCCATGGAGGGATTTGAACATGAGGATGAGAATTTTAAAATTGAGGTGTTGCTGTAACAAGAGCCAATGTAGGGCAGCGAGCACAGGGGTGATGGATGAAGGGAACTTGGTGCGAGTTAGGATACTGGCAGTAGAGTCTAGGATGAGCTTAAGTTTATGGAGGGTGGAAGATGGGAGGTTGGCCAGGACAGCATTGGAATAGTAGAGTCTGAAGGTATCAAAGGCATGGATGAGGGTTTCAGCAGCAGATGGGCCAAATCAGGGGTGGAGATGGGCGATGTTACGGAGGAGGAAGTAGGTGTTTTTTTTAATGGAGAGGCTTATGGGTTCGGAAGTGCAGCTCAGGGTCAATTAGTTGTCAAGAATCTGGTTCAGCTTGAGACGGTGGGCAGGGAGGGGCTGGAATTGGTGTCTAGGGAATGGAGTTTGTGGCAGGGACCGAAGACAATGTTTTGGAACCTGACATGTTTTCAGGTGATGTCGTCGAAGGGCATGTAGATAAGAAATAGGAGGGGGCCAAGGATAGATCCTTGAGGGACTCCAGAGGTAAAGGTACAGGATCAGGAAGAGAAGCCATTGCAGATGATTCTCTGGCTATGACTGGATAGGTAAGAGTGGAACCAGCTGAGTGTAGTCTCACTTTGCTGGACAATGGAGGAGAGGCGTTGAAGGAGGATGGTGTGGTCACCCGTGTCAAAGGCTGCAGACAGGTCAAGAAGGATGAGGAGGGATGGTGCACCATGGTCATCGTCACATAGGATGTCATTTGTGATTTTGAATAGGGCCGTTTCAGTGCTGTGGCAGCGGTGGAAACCTGGAGAGATTCAAGGATGGAGTTGCTGGAAAAATGGGCACTGATTTGGGAGGCGACAACATGTTTAAGGACTTTGGAGAGGAAAGGAAAGTTAGAGATAGTGCAGGGTGTTTTGGGGTTGTTCTCACCCCATTGATCGGTGCAGATATCTGGTCCCCGGTCTAGCCAAGGAACACTTATACCTCACGGATCGGGGGTTCAGGAAAACAGGACTTATGCAAACGCACCCGGTGATGGATCACGTAGCCAAATAGCACAGAGAACACACAAACTCGGTGTTTGAATTGAATTGGAATGTTGGTTTTATTATACCGTCGACATGAAGAAAATAACGATAAAAACAGTCCTACACAGTACATTGAGTTACACACACCCACTACAGTACTTTATCCCGCTAAACTAAGAGGTTGATGGGGACCCTGGAGACACCTATCTCTCACTCACACACACACACACACACACACACACATGTATGGTCGAGGCTCACGAATCCTTTGCACTTGCAGGTCTGGCTGACCGGTTCTCTCATGTAGGGTTCGTTGGTTTCGTTGGAAGCTGCTCTCCTCCCTGGAGAGCGCAAACCAAGAGGCAGCAAAAACAAGACTGCAAAACAAGAGAGGGAGAGGGGTTTCGAGTTTCCACTTATATACCCCTCTCTTACAATGGTCTTCATCACTTAAATGAGGCACTTCCATGTCTGTTTAAACAGTTCTTACAAAGTCCTTAAGAATCTTTGATGGCTTTTTATGATCTCTCATCATGTTGCAATTGCTTCTCTCGATGGGCCATTGTTCATTCCGATTGTCGAACACTTGCCACACAAGGCTTCCTTTTCATCCCACGTTCTAGGTGTCGATTGGTTTTGCATCAGAACTGAGGCATGGCCCCCCGCCATGTTTGGAGCAGTTGCCTCTTTCAATGGCCTACTACCTTTCTGATCGTTGACCACCTGCTGTATGTTTTGCATTAAAACAGAGACACGTGTGAAGCAGTAATTGTCCCACATTCCACTGCGTGTGTTGTTGATTCGTCTGGTGACCTCTCACCTATCCTTCCATCTTAGGATTTTGGTCAATGGCCAAAGTTTTCCATACTCAGGGAAAAGGTGGAATTCCCAGAAATCTTACAATCGCCCCTATGAGGAAGCGAGTCCCTTAAAGGACGTGGATTCCTTGAAAAGTACTTTTCCCTGGTTGATGCTTCCTGGTGTGGCGCGTGTGTGAGTCGGCCCCCCCCCACAGCGATGCCAACCAAGCTCTCCCTCCCCCATTACACTAACCCGGGGAGGCATTGCCTCATCCATTCCTCCCCCTTTTTTTCAAAATCAACTTAACTGTACATGTGAAACATTACATCACAAGCACCGGCATCTGACCTTACGTTACAGAAGATGCCCTTTGGTCAAACTTTTGTCTACAGAGGTTTGTACAAACTTTTGGATTTTTCATTGCAGAGAACTAAAAACCTTTAATTGCAGAGTTTAAAACAACTCATCATAACTTGTCGTGCATCTCATGGGCTGTACATTGGGGCCCCGGTGGGTCTTTCCAGCAACCGGTCCAGTCTGTGGCGGAGAATGTCTCGATTCCCCGCGCAAGCTTTTCGTATCAGGTACAGAACCATGAGAAGCTCTAACACAACTAGAACATGTGAAATTATTCGGATCCACGGTGGGATCTCTATATTTAAACCAAAGTCCCACCACAGTGGGGATACCACATCCAGGATCACTGTCCCTATCTCTCTACTGTGCTGTTCCAATTTCTAAAAATGAGCCTGAACCAGTTCCACTGCTTCAATCAAGGCTGCGAGATGATCAGACAGAGGTGGGATGTCGTACCCAAACGTGACCAGATAGATACCTCTGCAAACCCCCACAGAATCATTGATTTCCAACCGTAACTGCTTCCCTGTGATCGGAAACAGTTGCTCATTCCCAATCTGTACTTTGGTGCTGGGCTTAAAGCAGAAAGTGCTTTCGGTCAGAGGACACCATGTGTCCTTGTGAACCCTGTACCTGTCCACCTCCGTGGTCACACAATATGTACCGTTCTCGGAGTATACCACCTTAGGCGATACGTGCTCCCCATCCATCGCCTCCATGGTACAACTCAACGGCTCAATTCCCTCTGATTTAAACCCACACACCGGTTGATCAAATGGGTTCAGATGCTGAGGGTACAAGACAAGGTGTTCCCCATGCATCCGACATCCCTGCAGGTCACTCACACCCATACTGTCCTCCCACTGGATCACGTATGCCGGGACCTCCCGGTGTCACACATGGACACCGTTCCTTATTACCTCAATGTTCTCAACTCGATATACCGGCGCAGGCCTCTGACCCCTGCTAAGGACCGGTAACCGTAACACTATCCCCATAATTGTGTGGTTCGACCGGCCGCAGTCCATCGGAACTGGGAACGCTTCTGAGGCCGACCGAAGCTGACACAAACTCAGCTCATTGTGGTACGGACTGATCGCTGCGAGGTGCCTGTTCATGACCCATGAAGGGACGCGACCTTCCCTAAGGTCTTCCAAATTACTGCGTCCTTCATTTAACAGCCAGCACTGTAAAACCCGCAAGCGTCGTTCTGCGCCGCCTGAGTGGAGGCATTCTTATCTTCCATCATTAAAGCGTTAATGGTACTAGCATGAGACTCAAGCTGGGCGATCACTTCACGCAAGGGATGGTCATTGCTTTGTCCTCATGCAACTCATTCGTAACAATCTTGTTCCCGTCCCCCAGGACCTTTCGCAACTGGTTCCTGAGGGTGTTTATCTGCACCTGTAACTCAGCATTATCCAGACTGTTAATCACCAACGTTCCCATACTGAACGCAGTCGCCGCATCGTTTATCAGTCCACGCTTGGACCTACTAGAACCGGCACCTTCCCTGGCGCTTCTCTCAACATTTGAGTGATCCTCACCGTAGCTTAATTCATAGAACTGATGGTACATGGTTCTGAGCAATGTCTCGTACAATTGCTCCGTCTCTACTGGGCACCATGGCGATAACTGGACTCGTGTGAGGTTCAGAATCACTGAGGCGATCTGATGGTGTACCTCGTGGTATAATACCCTTCCCGTGGGGACTAACACTAACCCATTCCCGGGACCCGGTGTGGTAGGCGGACAACCTATCTCATCTTCCCTAACCGGTCGGGGTGTTGGCGGGGGCCTCTTCTCCTGTGTCACAATCTCGGTGGCATTTATTGTGTTGTAGGGATCCAGGGACACACAGGAAATGTGACTCCTGTACCATCCCATACCTGTCCCTTCGTCCTGCCATTGCCTCTGGAAGGCAATCGACACACCCTTCGGACAGACCCACAACGATCCCCACACACACATAAATCCCTTGTTCCTCCTTCCACCACTTGTTCCAACACACTTCTACACCCCCTTGTTTCCCTGTGATAGTCCGGTAGGTGTCGTTCCCTAGCCTCTCCCAGGCTGCTGTGGCGTTGCCTTGTCCTGATCTAACTTCCTCAACCACCACCATCTTCCCAGGGAATTGTATCCCACGCATCTGAGGCAGATGCGCTTGCCCTCAACCACCCTGACCCTGTTGGCGACTATCCGAGTCCGGAGACATGGCAAAGATGCTTCCCCGAAGGTGTACCCAGTCTCATTCAGGTAGCGCGTCGAATTCGACCCTACCCACCCAGACCACCTCCCCACATGGGAATACTGCCCCTGTCCATCCATTGTCCCCTTTAGTCATTGTCGGTCTGAGTCCTCCAGTATACGAAGGATGCTTCGGTATCTCCCCTCTTCGCGCTCCCGGTCTGGAGCATTCCCAGGATGAATGCCATTGTCAATATGGCGCCGTGTGCTGCCCTTTTCCGCTGGGCCTTCATGCTCTCTGAAACCCAAACAAACAAACAAACTCCACCATAATCCTCAGTGCGAGGCGACTAACTCCACAGGTCCGTGATTATAAAACAAACATTATTGTGAAACTGTACAACACAAACTGAAACTACTATATACATGGTTGTCGACAAAGCCACCCACGACTACAGGGAAACTAGCTGGGGTTTTTGCGACGCCGCGGGGGTGAGTTTGGTGGCGTCCACCGTTCCGGCTCCTTCTCACTCCTACCCTGGCCTCTTCCTCGTCGTCCCACACGATCAGTGGGAGACCACGGCTCACCAACGAGGACACCTGACCTGTGCCGTCCTTCACCTTGGCTGCCCTTCTCTCCTCCCTAGGACTATATAGCTTGCACTGATTGATGTGCAGCCATCTCGTCCTCTTGGGGAGCTTCACTGCATAAACCCTGGGGCTAGCCTTATCTACGATGTTAAATGGCCCCATGTACAGTGGCTCGAACGCCCCTACGCGGGCGTAGTTACGGACCTTCACCTGGTCCCCAACCTTCCATTCCTGGCAGCGTTGTGGCTCCAGCAGTAACTGATTCTGCCTGTGCTGCCTCCCTCTATTACCTGCAGCTTACAGGTAAATCACCCGCAGAGTCTCGTGAAGGTTACTGACAAACCGGGCTCGCTTCACCTCCCTGAGCTGCGTCTCATTCAAGCCTGGCGCTAACAAATGCGTGGGGGTCCTCATCTCTCTCCCCGTCATTAACTGGTGTGGAGAATACCTGGTGCTTCCGGACGGACTGGCCCGTACCCCCATGAGGATCGTAGGAAGGGCCTCATCCCACCGCTTGGGAAAAGCGCCAATCTCCTTCCTTAATCTCTCCTTCAGGGTCCGGTTCATGCATTCCACAATTCCCGACGACTGGGGATTGTGGGACACATGCCACTTCCCCTGTATCCCCAAAAGCTGAAGCATGGTCTGCATCACCCTTCCGGTAAAGTGGCTCCCCTGGTCAGACTCCACCACATGTGGCAATCCCCACCGGGAGAACACCTCCCTCACCAGAACCTCGCGGTTACCAATGCTGTGGCCGACCTGCAGGGGAACACTTCCACCCACTTCGAAAACACATCTACCACCACTAGACAATGCCTGTGCTCCGACCTCGTGGTCGGCAGCGGCCCGATGTAATCGATTTTCAGGGACCGCCATGGCCCCTCTACCCTTCTAACGTGGCCCAAAATTGCCTTCCTTTGCTGGGGATCGGGGTTGCTCGCCGCGCACACCAAACAGTGCGTGCAGAACTCCCGTACGTCTCTTCTACCCGCTTCCACGTTGTCTCTGGCCCAGAGTGCCCCGCTCCTGGTCCCCCGTGTGCCAGCTGGAGGAAATCCTCCCAGTGCTGCTCCAGGAGTACCCATTTGTCCCCCTTAAACAGTATTCCTTGCTTCAACGTTACATCGGCTGCTGCATACGGCCCTTGTACATTCTTTCCTTCTTTCAACGCCCTTATGAACACCTTGATATCGGGATCCTGCTCCTGTACCCGGTGCAGGTCTTGGGCTAACACTACCCCCTGTGTCCCTCCTTTGTCTCGAATCGCCCCTACCGGGCTTATCGGATAGGGGTCCCATACTTCTCCCTCTCTGGCCCCCTTCTTGGCCAGCTCGTCTGCCCTAGAATTCCCCTTCCATCGGGGCTCATTCTTTGAGTGGGCCGTAACCTTATGGATATAAAACCCCTCCTTCCCCTCAACGGCGCTCAGGATTCTCCTCAATAATGTGCTGTTACTGGGGGCTTCCCATTCGCCGCTTTGAAACCACGGCGGCTCCAGATCGCCATATACTCAGTACACGAGTTACACGTGAACATCGAGTCTGAGCAAATGGTGTAAGGAGGGGGAAACAGCGCGGGGTGCGTCACCACGTACGCTACCATCGCGAGTTCGGCTTGTTGGTTGCTCAACTTTGCCGGGAGTTTAATCGCCCTTTCCATCTAGTTCTCAGGTCATAAATCCCGCAACCTGTGAGCCTCTCGCCCTTCAACACCGAACTGGACCCATCAACATAGATATCCCGGCCGGTAGGACAAATACCGGCCTTGAAACCTATGCCCTGGTCCCAAACCCCCTCGACCGAGCACCTATGGGGCTCTCCCATATAAAGGAGGTTCAGCTCCAAGCGGGGCTCCGTGAGTCCCTGCACTTTCAGATTTAGCTGAGACAGAAGCAAGGTCCAGCGTGCAATGCGAGCACTGCTCACCGTGCCGTCCTTGATCCTGCCGTCCAGCAGTATCTGAGTGGAGATGTGATGGGTTAATAGAGTTATCTGGGATAACCCCGTCAAGAGCTGGAAACTCTTCACAGCCCAATGCATGACCAAGAGGTGCCGCTCGCAGTTGGAGTACCCCCGCTCTACATCTGTGAGGACTCGGGAGGCGTACACTACGGGCCTCAGCTTGCCAGGCCACTCCTGCAGCAGCACGGCCCCCAAGCTGTCCTCGCCCGCAGCCACCTCCAGTGAGAAGTCCTCCCACCCATTCACAGCCCCTAGTGCTGGCGCTGTCAGGAGATCCCCTTTGAGGCGCTCAAACGCTGCCTTGCAGTTGGAATCCTACTCCCATTCGACTCCATTGTGGAGGAGCCGAAGTAGAGGGGCTGCTGTGGCGGTGTAGCCCTCAACAAAGTCTCGGCAGTACCCGGTGAGTCCCAGAAAAGACCTTACCCCCATAATATCCTTTAGGCTCCCGGCAACTCCCGTACCGCCTCCCTCCTTGCCTCATCTATCGCTCTCTCTCCTGCCCGTATGGTCAGACCCAGGAACTTGACCTCCTCCTGACCAATCTGGGCCTTTTTGGGGTTAACCTTCAACCCCGCCTCCCTGAGCAACCCAAGTAACTCATCTAATAGGGCCCCATGCTCCTCCTCCCCTTCTGAGTAGAACAAGAGGTCATCTACATAATGTACCAACTGGTGGGGTTGGCTGAACGCCTTCAGGGCTTCAACCATTCTCTGGTGGAAAATGGAGGGGCTATTGTGAAACCCCTGGGGTAGGCACGTCCACGTGTACTGCTGTCCCTTGAACGTGAACGTGAACTTGTACTGGGCCTCCCTTTTCAGGGGTATGGACCAGAACCCGTTGGAAATGTCCAGCACCGTAAACACTGTAGCGGTGGCTGGAATTCCCCCTATCAACTCGGCTACGGCTGCGACCGTGGGCGCGCACGCTGGGATATTTTTGTTGAGGACGCGATAGTCCACTGTGGCTCGCCACAACCCGTCCGGTTTCTTAACCGGCCACAATGGTGAGTTCATGTGGGTTGCTATCGTTCTCAACATCCCCTGTTCTACAAGAGATCCCAGTGCTGTCTCTAGGTCCGCCTGGAAGCCGTACTGCTTCTGTGGCCGTGACGTCGGGTCCCCCTCGACCCGGACCTCCATTCCTGTCATTCGGCCACAATCATGCTTGTGCGAGGCGAATGCTGCCGGGTTCGCCTGCACAATCCCTTGGAACGGGGCCGGGGTGCTAGCGACCAGATCCCCCAGGTCGTAGCTCCCCTTCTGCCGCAAGGTGCAGCAGCTCCCCTCGCTATCCCTAGCCCTTGGGATAACTAACACTTCCTCTGCCTTCTCGGAACCTCCTGCTCCCCACAAGCAGTGGTTCCGGAGATCCACTATCACTCGGTGCGCCAACATGAAGTCGGCCCAGAGGACACCGGATCCCGGCTGCTTCCACCTGAGAAGCACCACCTTCCACCGTGTGCAAAGGGTTCCCAGGTGGACCTCTAGTGGCTTGGAAATTGCACCCGCCTGCTCGTCTCCTGTGAAGCCCACTAGGTCAAATGGCTTCGCGCTGGACAGGGGTGAAATGGCCGGGTTATCCTCCTTGATCACCGTGCTCGATGCCCCGGTGTCAATCAGATTCTCCCCCTTGATCCCCTCCACCTCCATGTCCACGCAGGATCTGCCCCATTCGTCATAGTGCAACGGACACAGAAGTACGGGCTGGGCGCTCTCTAGTCAGGCCTGTGGGGGTGCAACAGGGGCTACAGGGGCTGTGCTGGGCACGGCTGCGTCCAGCTTCCCCTTCCCCTGCACCAGGACCTGTCTCACGGCACGCATCAACAGGGCGAGCTCCTTAGCATCATCCTCCTGTGCGCGCTCCTGGTAGGGCCTCTGCACCGGCCGAGGGCAGTCTCTCCGGTAGTGGCCTGTTTTCCCGCACCCAAAGCATGTTACGTTTGAGGGCCCACTATCCCACACCTTTTTATGCTCTATCGGGGGCTCACTACCCCCTTCATGACGCCATTCTCTCCTTTTCTCCCCATGCTGAGCCTCATGGAGTTTCCCCTTCACCTTTGGCTCATCCCCGGTGTCATTCTGGTACACCGCTGTGAGCTGGCGCATCACCACTTCCTCGGTAAGATTGGGGCCTTCCCCATTGAACCAGTTGTCGATGCACTGCCGCACCCTTGGTAGGCAGTTCGCCACCAAGAGTCGCAGCCAACGACTCCTCGTATCCTCTGCGAGCTGGAACCTGTCTCCCACTATTCCTAGCATGGCCCGGCTGTACACCGGCCACAACCGAATCACGAAGGCTTCCGGTGGTTCGTCCGGTAGCTGCTTCGTCCTTTCTACCTGAGCAAACGGACTATCCTGATGATGACCCATGGCCCTGAGGATTTCTTCCTTCAGCTCTTCTGTACGTCCGCCCCCGTGCTTAACGGCGGATGGGAGGCTTCCATAAAGACTCCCATCTAGGGAGAACAACAAGAGCTTGTTGATCTCCTCCTCATTACACCCGGGGAGCCCACTCACCTACTCTATCGTAGCAAAATGGACGGAGGCATCCCCTTCTCTCATTAGGTGCGGTTTCCGTGCCACCATTGCCTGTAACTGCTGCGTGTCGAATGGGATCATGTAGTCACTCTGCAACTGCCCTCTGTCCCCGTTATCTGCCGGCGGGTCGAACTTCTGCTGTCGCAGAGGGCACATGGGTTGCCTCGGCCTGACCGGACCCTCCCTTTCCCGGGAGCTCCCCTGCCCTCTCTGGACCTACCAGGGGCCTCCCTCTGTTCCCAACGGAACGTCCAGACCAATTCGGGTCTTCCAGACCTCCCCTACCCATGGGATCCTCGAGCCTCCCTGGACCCTCCAGACTTCCCATGTCCCTGAGATTCCCTGGCCTCACCGGACCATCGGGATCTCTCGCATATCCGGGGTATGCGGACCTCGTCGGGCCTTCCAGGTTCCCCGCACCCATGGGATCCTCAGTCCTCCCTGGACCCTCCGGACTTCCCATATCCCTGAGTCTTCCTGGCCCCGTTGGACCATCAGGGATGCTCAGCACCGTCCTTTGGGGTAGGCTCCCCCCGTCAGTCCCACCCTGGGACCACACGGCCACTCTCACCTTGGGTTCCGCTATGCTACCTCCCCATCGTCTCCCATCCCTGGCCCCCGGCGCTACCAGACTCACCATTCGTCTGGCGTTGGACAGAGCTTGGGTTAACTCCTGAATCCTCTCCTGGCACAGACTGTGATCTGTCCCTCCCTGGGTCGTTTCTTTCATCACCATATACTCGCCCCTCGTATCCCTGAGGCACTCTTCTAGCTCTGCATTCTCATACTCTAATGCCCGTATTTCATCCCGACTGTTCCTAACCAGGGTTCTCGCCTCGGTCAGCTTACCCCTTAGGAATTCTACCTCAGTCCAGGAGGCTTTTACTTGGTTACTCATCTCATGCTCTGTGTAGTGGGGCCTTTCTAACAACTGGCTCAACACCACACCCCTTGCTTCTGCTTCCCTATCTGCTGCCTCTAGTTCGTGCTCTCTTAACAGCTGGATTTGTTTCACTAGACACAATAACCAAACGGCCTTCTCCTGAGACTTCTTATGGTCTTTGGATCCCGTCCACACCGCCGCACTCTGTTGCGGGCAGCTGGAGTGTACCAAGTCCAGAACCCACTGCTTAGCCACATTAATCTTCGTGTAGGCATAGCTGTTAATCCGCCTTTCCATCCCTTTCAATTCTACTGTGCTATGACTCAGTGATCCAACGGGCACACTGCCTGTTTCTCCTGCCTGACTCGCCATTTCCTGTAGGGTGTTTTGGGGTTGTTCTCACCCTATTGATCGGTGCAGATATCTGGTCCCCAGTCTAGCCAAGGAACACTTATACTTCATGGATCAGGGGTTCAGGAAAACGAGACTTATACTAACGCACCCGGTGATGGATCACGTAGACTAATAGCACAGAGAACACACAAACTCGGTGTTTGAATTGAATTGGAATGTTGGTTTTATTATACCGTTGACACGAAGAAGATAATGATACAAACGGTCCTACACAGTACATTGAGTTACACACACCCACTCCAGTACTTTATCCCGCTAAACTAAGAGGTTGATGGGGACCCTGGAGACACCTATCTCTCACTCACACACACACACACACACACACACACACGTATGATCGAGGCTCACCAATCCTTTGCACTTGCAGGTCTGGCTGACCAGTTCTCTCATGTAGGGTTCGTTGGTTTTGCTGGAAGCTGCTCTCCTCCCTGGAGAGCGCAAACCAAGAGGCAGCAAAAGCAAGGCTGCAAAACAAGAGAGGGAGAAGGGTTTCGAGCTTCCACTTATATACCCCTCTTTTACAATGGTCTTCGTCACTTAAATGAGGCACTTCCATGCCTGTTTAAACAGTTCTTACAAAGTCCTTAAGAGTCTTTGATGGCTTTTGATGGTCTCTCATCATGTTGCAATTGCTTCTCTCGATGGGCCATTGTTCATTCCGATTTGTTGAGCACTTACCACACAAGGCTTCCTTTTCATCCCATGTCCTGGGTGTCGATTAGTTTTGCATCAGAACTGAGGCCTGGCCCCACCATGTCTGGAGCAGTTGCCTCTCTCAATGGCCGACTGCCTCTCGAATTAGTGCTGAGTGTTGACCACCTGCTGTAGGTTTTGCATTAAAACAGAGACATGCGTGAAGCAGTAATTCTCCCACATTCCACTGTGTGTGTTGTTGATTCGTCTGGTGACCTCTCACCTATCCTTCCATCTTAGGATTTTAGTCAATGGCCAAAGTTTACATCCTCAGGCAAAAGGTGGAATTCCCAGAATTCTTACAATGGGGGGGTAGCTTTTAAGGACGGAGGGTTCAAGGGTGTGTTTTTTGAGGAGGGGAGTGATGATGGCAGATTTGAAAGGGAGAAGGGCAGTACCTGAGCACAGGGAACCATTTAAAATATCAGCTAGCATGGGGTCCTGGAAGGTAAGTTGGGTGGCCAGCAGTTTAGTGTGAATAGGGTCGAGAGAACAGGAGGTGGGTCTCATAGACAAGATGAGCTCGGAGAGGGGATGAGGGGAGATGGGAGAGAAACTAGAGAAAGATGCGAGTTTTGGATTAGGGCAGGGGGGATCTTTGGGGGTGTTTGGCTTGGTGGGCTAGGGGAAGTGGTACTGCTTGAAAGATGAGATGCCAGAGTGATCATCAGCCAGAAAAGCCTGATAGGCTGCACCTGCCAAGATGCCACCTATGATATTTGTAGACCTACCTGGCAATGGCTGTGGGGTAACTATCTTTAAAGGTCCAGGTAGACAGAAAGCCAAATGCAGATCTGTGTTTACTTTAAGGACACCTTTCTGGCAACATGCACCATACGGCTGAAACAGTCAGTGACAATATCAGTCATCTGCAGCTTCAAGCCTCCCTGCACCTCCTTCCAGGCGTGCTGCAACACAGATGGTGCTGTGGAATGAACAGAGGGCGGTTCTCTTTACAACCATTTCGTGCAGCACTACTTCCACTTCAGCCATCAAACATATGGGTTGGCTGTTGGCGCTGTGGGCTCATGCCTGCACATGGGATTTTTGCCTGCCACTTAATCACCTGCCCTCCAGCCTTGGGAAAGGCTATTGTTGGGTTGAAATGGATTTTAACCTTTCTAAAGGCTTTCAGAATTTTTATCACCCTATTGTGGCACTTCTCTTTAATGTCCCTTTAAATTTCACATAAAATTTTCTGCTCCCACCACTCGTGCTACTCCTACACCTGCTCAAATTTGCATCTAGATCTGTTAATAATGCAAATGACCTAGCTCAGAAAATGTGAGTATTATGAACAGATCACTATTCTGGCAAGCTTAGCACCAGTTCTTAACATACAGATTCTTAATCATTATGTGTCAACTTGGCTCAGTAGTAGTACTCTTGCCTCTGAGTTAGAAAGTTGTGGGTTCAAGACCTGCTCCAGGATTTACCCATATAACCTTGACTGATACCTTGGTGTAGTTCTAAGGGAGTGCTGCTTTGTTGGGGGTTCTGTCATTTGGATAAGATGTTGAAGTGAGGCCCTGTTCAGATGAATATAAAAGATCCCATGGCAGAAGGTGCCTTGGCTAATATTTATCCCTCAATCACCTAAACTGATTAGTCATTTATTTCATTGCTTTTTGTGGGACTACAATTTCAAAGTAATTCATTGGCTGTAAAATGCTTTTAGCTAGCCTGAGGTCATGAAAGGTACTGTATAAATGCAAGTTCTTTTTTTCTGACTTACACTACTAGACGAAAATCAGGCCCATTGTGTTAAAAGATCACTGTAATGTGATTAACATAGTTAGTTAGCATACGTATATCAGGCCAGTTGCAAACTAAAATCAAATCTTTATCAAATGTAGAAGGTAAATGAGTCGTATCAAAAGGAGAACCTATTAATGAAGTACACTAATTAGATTGATTATGCAGATCGGTATTATGAGATGGGTTTTCTCCGATGACTTGGATATCAGAAATAAATATTTAACAGCATAATTACCATGGAATCACTCAGGAATGTTTGCAGCATTTATTTTATCATCAATAATTCTAGGTGTTGTTTGGAAGTGAACTGAAAGTAAAGCTGATAGCAAAGATTTCCCCAGAGTATTATGCATCATTCTATTAAAAATACTTAAATAGTTCAAAATGACTGTTGCACTCTTAGTTAAATTGAAAGGCTGCTCTTTTGTTTATTACTGGACAAGTGCTTGCTTAATAAATAATACCCTTGCTGTGAAGAAGCTTTTTATTGACAGATTGCTAAAAACATTTTAAAGTGTGTAATGTTTTTATCTTAATTTGAGGAAGACTTTTGTTTTTTTGAGAATTTTAGACTGTACAATCTCTGGAAGGTTGATTCTTGACAAGTAATGTCACTTACACCAGCATGCTCTCCATCCCTCCCCCATTTCCTACCTATACAATCAAGATAGTTAATTGTTTGAGATCCTCAATTTCTTATCTAAGCAAGACTACACTAAATGATTTTGAAGTGTTTTCACCTTCTTTTCCTGAAGTTCTTGGTGATCTTTTTATTTGTCTTACTTTAAATCAAGAACATATACATTATAAATACTCCTGAAAATACATTTCAATGACAAGTATGTTCATTAGATTCTCACCACAGTGCTTTAAATATCATCAGTGTCTGCTTCACTTTTTAAACAATGTGGGTGTGTTGCTCAGTAAACTGGTATCAATCAAATCCAAGCCTGAACATTAGAGGGCCAATCTGAGGCTCTGATTTCAGGGAAGAGGCAGGAAAAGGAGAGTTGCCAAGAGTTATCCCATTTAAAGCTTTACCAGTAGAAGGGACATTGCAGAGTTTCAGCTGGGCCTGGTGCTGAAAAGGAACAGGAACACATTGACTTGATGTTAGTGCATTGATACTCTACCACTGATCCGCACAGACTCTCATGTCTGATATTTAGTCATGGGGAACCTGGTGCACATGGGGACTTTGCTGCTTTTTGCCATAACACTGGCACAATTAAGACTGGTAAAAAATCAGGAGGTTGGGACAGAAAACGGTAAGTTATATTCCTCACAACTACAGTCTTTTTATAGTCATGGCATGTTCTTTGATGTATGTTGCACAATGTCAGGAAACTATTTATGTTTTATTGAGAAAGTTAGCAGATGTGTACTGTTTTGCCAAAGGACTAACTAATTGAAGGCTCTGCACTATTGAAAATCCATGTATTTAGAATTTTCTCATGTAAAAGAAATAAGTGTCAGTAAACCAGATCGGAATTAACAAAACTTCTTCAAGCATAATAGCGAGATCCCTGTTACATTCATGACAAGCCTCATCCTGGTAAAACACAACTTAAATCATGAGAAAACCACAGTTGTGGAACAGCGGGAATGGCATTTGGTTAAAATCCAAGTATTTGCTTTAACAAAAGTTTATCAAATCTTTACGCTCGTGAGCATCAGAAGTTCACCCCCTAAGGCGGAACCCTCAGTAATTCACTGGTAATTTTTTTCTCTCTCTCTGGAAATACAGACGGCCCCTGAGTTGCAATGGGACTGATTAGGAGGCAGATGGCTTGTTTGCCACGTTGTATAAATGAACATATGCATTAGCTTTTGTTTTATGTTATACTGACAGCGTCTGATCCAATCCAGACTCTTGCGTTAGATCTTGCCAGTTCCAGTATTATGTCTCCCACTACTGATTTGTGAAGAAAGTCTGGAACTAAAGTAGCTCACTGTATAAATGCTATATACTTTCCTGTTACAGGGGACTGTTAGAGTTATTTTGGCCTGCATGATTATGTATTGATTGGGCTTATTTTGTATTCTTTGATATTCTGGCTTTTGGAATGGAATTTATATTTGATGTATAAACTTAATGTAAATTCTTAAAGCACTTGAAGTGATTCTAATGATTTGGTGCTGCTGTTGCTTACTATTGCCATTGTTGGAGAATTGAAGGTGTCGAATTCTAACATTAACATTTGTGGTGTGTGAGGTACTAAAGGCAAGAATAAACAGAACAACGCGTTGTTAGAGCCACAGTCAGAAGTTACGTACAGAAATGTTGTTTGCCGGGTGTGTTCATTTTGTAATTTGTTGCACTAATATATATATATATATAATGTAAATGCTAATTATGCTGCTAATCACATTGTATTCATCTTAAGAATTGTGAGGTACTAAAGCAACTCTGAATCTGAAACTGCGCTTCATTGTTTGATAATGTACTTCAAAGGTTTTACGACTGGAATGTATTGATTGCCATATCTTTAATGTGGATCATCATACTGAAGCTTAAGAAGTTGATTAAACGCATACCATGTGTACATTTATGAAGTTGCTTCTGTGAGGAAACTACCACCTTTTGGATCACTGAGCACTGATGCTGTTAAAAGTTACACTTTTTAATGTTCAAGTGCTTCCTAACAGTACAAGTAAGCTTTAAATTACTTAAAGACCATCTGCATGTTGGTATGCTTCTGAGGGAAAAGCTTATACAATGATCCAAAATCTGTTTTCTATTCTTTTCCACCAACCAAAGCCCCTTAAATGAATTGCCTGATTAATTTATTCCACTGTGATATATAGCCACAGGGAAATAGATTACAGATCACGTCATTGCAGTGCACTCTTGCCAAATAAAATCCACATCAAACATAACATTCTTCTTATGCCTTTGCTTGGTTTTAAAGGAAGCATTAATGAGCAAAGATTAAAAGTCAAAAGTCACAGACCTGGTAGGAAATAGAATCAAAGAGCCAAACTGCTGGGGGTGGGCAGGAGTAGATTGACACACATCTGTATTTTGGTTTAAAAGTCAATGCTTTCTTATTTATATCAGATGTATTTTCTTTAATAAACAGACATCTGCAGAATGAAATACTAAATATATGTTTTCATTTATAAATGAGATTTTAAAAATGATCGTTTTTTCAGGCCTGACAATAGGCATTCTAGTAGTTTTAAATCTGATTGGTTAGCAGTGTAAAGTTGTTGAAGTAATGATATTTGCTTTGTATTGAATGTAAATCGTTAAAATCTGTTTCCTCACATGTCTGCCCACTGCATCTCTCATGATTTGGTTTTCATGGAGGAGAGAGTGTGCAATCTTGATCTGTTAAAGTGGCAGACGAGTACATCTCGGGATCACTGAATAGCCTCCGACCCTCAGCAGAATCGTTCTTATTTCTAACAAAAATTCCTGAAACAACGGCTGAAAAGTAGTTAACACATTGTGCAGAAAGTTTGTCTGGTTTATAGCGTGGTGGGGGAGAAATCTCATTCTTTTAATAAAAGATTGTCTTTTAAAAGTATCATCACCAATTGCTTGTCACTTAAATCGCTGTTTTTAATGGGATGAATCACAGAGAGTAAAATAAGAAGTCTATAACTTATTTATAGAAAAGCTTGACTATAGATGACTGACCAACAGCATTTCTGGGTTTTTATTTAATTTTAACCGTTATAGGGTGTGCTTTGAAATGTGTGTCTTGCAAGGTAAGAGTACAATCTCATAAGGCTCCAAAATTTCAGAAGCATATGGGGCTGCGTGTAGCCCCCTAGTGGTGGAGTTTAATGCACAAATTGAGCAAAACAATCTAAGTACATTTAATATTCATGGTGATCATGATCTGGAACCATTTCAAAAGCAATCACTATAATTTATGGCACTAATACTACACAAGCATTTCACACTTGCTTTCTATAGTCCACCTATTCAAGGTGATTACTGTATTCCGACCTAAAACTGAAGTGAGCTTATACAGGAGGAAGCCTGATGTTGTATTATGTCATTTATTATAGCTTTAATTTAGGATTTATTTGTTGCTTGTTTTACAGAGAATGAGGATATTCATTTAGTGACATAACTACTCTGATAAAATTTTTTTAAAAAAACAGAACAGTTGACTTGATTGAAAAGAATTAAAACATTTCCCCTGTAGAGAGTAGCTGGGAACTACAAGAGCTATCTCTTTCAAAAATAAAATAGTATTTAATGAAATCAAGGAATGATGGGCTTAATATGTGAATGTTTGTTTTTGGCACTCCTTTACCACGTACCACTGAATATAAATTAAAAACATGAGATGCTCAAAATGATACAAGGAAACAGGAGGGGCTTTGTTTAGAAGTATGTTGAGAGGGTTGCACTATGAGTTTGTCGTGGGAATAATACAACACAATGAAGGGATTCAGTGATACAGCACTGGGTGTTTTCAGTACAATTGAACCATGATCAATGCAGAACTAATCTGGCAGAAAATGTTATGCTTGGATCAGGGTTCTGCTTGATGATGACTTTTCACCCTAATGGAAGAAAATGGGAGTGGTGCAGTTATGATTGGATCAGGTATTGGTTTATCTAGATGCCAGCCGAGGTAGGATTGTTCACTTCTGAGGAGAGGAAGACAGTAGCATAAATGTGCAATTTAATAACAGAAAAAAACGAAACCAGCTGGGGAAAAGAACACAGCTAAGTGTGATTGTTTTGGCATCTATTGTCTGTACTATTACTGGCTCATTTTCCTCCCGCAATGCCTGGTCAGTTGCCCATTAGGAAAGGTGGCCAGAAGAAGTAGGCTTTGGGCCTTGAACCCAGTCCCTCTCCCCTTAGATTGGAGAAGCTCAGAGGGGTGGGCAGCAAGGTCACGTAAAAAGGAAAGTGCCCTTTTTCTCAGGATCCTCACTAGATATTTAGGGGTGGAGGCTTTCTGGCCCTTTTGACTACAGCCAATGGCCAGTACTGCAGCTGCAGGCCTCAAGAGTGGTTGAATAGCAATCCCTGTTTCCAGACACAAGGCTCTTCCAAGGGGCTCCATCTGACAAATTCAGCTGGGTGGGGGCGGGGGGTTGGGGTTTGCGGTTGGGGGGAGAGAGAAAGAGAGAGGAAAATTTGCCCTTTGGCCTAAAATTTGATTTTTTTTAAATATAGGTTTCTTTGGGCCTCCCCTGCCCCGGGCTTCCCATGATTGCCTGGGACCTCCCTCCTTCCCCTGCCTTTCTGGGGACCATTCTCACAGGTCCCTGGCTGCGCCTCCACCAGCCTTACGTTATTGACAGTTGGTTTGGGCCGCAGGCGGGCCTGGTCTATTTAAATGAGGCCTGAGAGGTAAAATGGCCCGGGCCTTTTTATTTCCAGTTTTATTTATTTATTTTTAACTGAATTCAAATTTTCAAACTGCCTTGATTTGAACTCTTATTCTGCTGGATTACTAGTCCAGTAACACAATCGCTACACTATCATACCTGTAAACATGATACATTAATGCTTGTTCCATTTTCCAGGTTACAATAAATGACCCATTTCTATGTTATTCAAACGTATAATTACTTTGAATACTGTGGAGAGATTCACATTGCAGCTAATGTGTTGAGATTTTAATATAGTCTCCAAATAGAGTCATAGAGTCATACAGCACGGATAGAGGCCCTTCGGCCCATCGTGTCCGCGCCGGCCATCAGCCCTGTCTACTCTAATCCCATATTCCAGCATTTGGTCCGTAGCCTTGTATGCTATGGCATTTCAAGTGCTCATCCAAATGCTTCTTGAATGTTGTGAGGGTTCCTGCCTCCACAACCCTTTCAGGCAGTGAGTTCCAGACTCCAACCACCCTCTGGGTGAAAAAGTTCTTTCTCAAATCCCCTCTAAACCTCCTGCCTTTTACCTTGAATCTATGTCCCCTTGTTATAGAACCCTCAACGAAGGGAAAAAATATGATGATTCAATAGGTTAGCAGAATGAAGTTTCATTACTAGGACCTGGGTTTGAGTCTAAGTCACATTGATGGGATGAAAGTCTTCCCTCTCTGCTGCCTGTAAGACCTTTACGTTAAATGATTTGGGACAGTCAACCCAGCTCCCTATTTTTGTGAGTTGATAGCACAAACGTGCACATAATTTGTCACAAGTTAGCAATACCACTCAATGAGTATAAGATGGCTGGTGTAGGAACTGGAAAAATTCACAGCACTGCAGTAAGGGATGCTCTTCTGAGGCTGTGGTTTAGGCACATCAGGATGGTAGCTACTGTTGACACTAATAGTGGACGAATGCTTAACATGTTTTTATGACATTCCTCTGTGGGCTATAATGGAGGCATTAATGCATTTTAAATCGATTAATGCTTCTGTAAGAATAATGGGTAGAGGACTGACATATAGAATTGGAGCACAGAAGGAGGCCATTTGACCTCTTTGAAAGAGCTATCCGATTAGTCCCACTCCCTTGTGTGTTTGTTCGTTGTTATTAGCAACAGTGAATTGTAACTTACTATTGGGGAAGATGAGGTGGAGGTTTTCTCTATGTTGTACTTACCTGAGAGTCTAATGCTAACACAGGGTGCCAAAGTAATAACATTTCCATTCAGTGGAACAGGGATTTCCAAACTTGTGGAACCAGGGGCTGGATATAGATGTCAAAACCAGTATGCAGACTGCAATAATGTGAGTCCCATGCACTAAAAGTGAGACCCTTCCCCATACATCATAAAGTGAGACTATGCGAGGCCTCCCATCCTCCTCCTCCTCCTACCTCAAAGTTTGTTTCTTTTGCTCTCCTCTTGCCCTTCCAACAACTTTGTTTCTGGTTGTCTTTCCTCTCTGTCCTCTGCTGCACTCTCACATTTGGTACTCTTTCTCCTCCATTTGGTTGTGTCTGTCTATCCGTCTCTCTCTCTCTCTTTTCTGCTCCTTTCTCCCCGTTTCAGATCACAGTAATCTTCTGGAAAGATTCCTTAATCTTTAAGAATTGAATCCCTGCTTTAATCCCTTCCCCTGTGAACACAAGCACAGGAAGACATCTGGCGGAGGCCATTAAAGCAACACTGGGAAGTATGAGAAAATGCTTTAGCTCCTTAAAATTACCAGGCTTGGAGAACTGGCAAAAGATGTTCCCTGGTTGGGCAATTTCAACCAATCAGGGAGGAACCGTTTCAAAGACTGGGAACTTTAAACAGCGTGAAGGTGCTTAAGTTGGCTTTGTGCACAAGGAAAGAACTGACAGGAGTTTTGTGGGCTAGATCATCAAAACTGCAGGGTGACATTTAGACCATGAACTGCCTCTCAGACTTCACAGCCCTAGGACTTGCATCCCTGACCTGAATGTACACAATAGTTCACAATTCACAACAAAAGAAATAAAGTCTGCAACACATCGCCAGTGTCATTACTAAGATTGCGTAACTGGAGAACTTGGGTAACCAGAACTTTATCCAACAATTTTACATAGATGTTGCACAACATTAGATTTGATTTTACTTAAACTCTGTACAGGCAAGCATTCCACTGACAACTGTGAGCATGTTAGAGCAGAATGGAAAGTTGGGTGGAAGGGGAGAGTCATGAATGGAATCTTGGGAGTGGATTCAAGCATACATCATCCAGTTAATAAGGATGGAAAGCTGTTTTCAAGTGGAGGGGCTGCGGTCTGGGGTGGGGAGCGGGGAGGAGCAATGAGAAACTTGCTGAATCTGTCCTCTAGAGATGAACTAGGTTGGGAAGAGTCCAAGAAATAATGGATTTTAAATGGCTTGTGCAAGGAATGAACTCAATGGGTTGAATTGTTATTTCTAATTCCATGCTTTAAATGTCCTTTAAACAGGCCCAGCAACTTGCCTGCACATCATCCATTTTAATGCTATATTGGTACCAGCATTTGTTTTGTCCCTCTGTTTCGCTGAATGAATGTGGAGAAGTCGCTGTCTTTTATTTACAACACCAGCACTGCTAGCAGTCTCACTCCTTCTTCTCACCCCCATGGCTGGCTGGTGATTTATACTCAGTCATTCTCTCCCCCTCTCTAACCTAGCTATTTTAGTCTACTAAAAATTTCAAAAGAAATCAAATGTATTTGTATAACTGAGCATATCCCCCAATAATAGTGTAAAATATTATATACTGTGGCCCTGAAATTCCAGTGGTTTGGTAGGGCATAAACCCTGTGAATCCACCTAGAGGGGCTGGAATTATCTAGGAGATCTGCAAATTTCCTCAAGAACCAGGACAGTGCTGACGGTGCCTCATAAAATGATTACTGTGCTTAATTTCTTGGCTACTGGATCATTCCAAGGAGCAACAGGTAACTTCAGCCAGGTCAGTTAGTGTGCTGTCCATCCTTCTATAATTAATGGACTGTTTGTCAAGATCAGACAAGGCTGTTACATTTGATACAGGAGCAAGACAATTGATTGAGTGGGCCATTAATTTTCATCAGATCGCTGGGTTTCCACAAGTTCTTGGAGTAATAGATTGCAGTCGTGCACATATAAGCCCCTAGTGTCAATGTGATTGAAAGGGTGTAGGGGGTGGTGGTGTGTGTCAGCTTCACCTCTGACGACTGAGCGGTCCGAATCGCTCCCACTCCCTGGGTTCTAGACCTTAGACTTATTTGGGGGTTGTGACAAAAAATGCAGCAGACAGCTGGTTTTGGTACAAGAAAAGAAACTGGGTTTATTGAAGTCACAAATGAACTTATAACATTAGGATAATACTGAGATACAAAGTACACTTAGTTAAGAATGGGGAACACATGGCATAACGAGGGAAAATCACCCTACTAATCCCCTTACCCTTGTCCCACCCCCAAAACCTAACTAAATTGAACTAGGAGAGGTCAGGAATCATGCTCACCAAACCAGGGTTCCTTGACAGTTCGAAATCCAGCCAGGTAAGCCGGTTGCAGTTTTGGGGTACGCTCTTTGTGTCCTCTGGGCCCTGCCGTCCCCACGTGGTCCTGGTCTGTGGAATCTACGAAGGTTCTTCAGTTGGATCGAGTCTGTTGGTACGGTAAGGCGCAGTTGTGGGTGGACGATCTTCGTGTAGGGCTGTGGTTGCCTTGTTGCTGCTCCAAAACTGCTGTTTAAAGCTGAACTGCTTAGAACCTGCTCCAAAACCAATCTTCCTGCTTCGTAACTGGTCCCCAGTTATACTGTTTTTCGAATTTCTTATCTGATTCCCAAAACAAGGTTAGTTCTTTGTCTGATTATGGTGGGCTTCTTCCGGTGATTGTTGGTTTCCTGTCCCCATAACTAGGCTTGAACTGAAAGCCATTGTATTGATGGGTTTGCATAATTGCATTGATTGATTTATGCAAGGTTTTGATGGGCTTTAGTTTCATGTAAGCTGAAGTCTTTCTCTGGGTTGATTGTTTTAAAGGGCTACTCTCATTGTCTGGTTTTCAGGAACAATCCACACTGTCCCAACAAGCCCGGGCATGTCTGCAGGGATCCATATTTAACCCAGCAGTTGGGTCCTCTGCCATAAAAGTCCAAAAGTCATATCCTTGTTGATGATATGAAAAATGTGGGAATTTTGAGAACCATTCAAGGGCTTTCATTTCCTCAATGTTCAAATAGTGCGCCATTACAGGCACAGATTTAGGCACATCAATGCTCAGTATTCAGGGAAGTGCCATGATTCATATACCCTTTGGTGATCCAGTGTACCTGCACTCTTTCAGAATCAACGACAAGGTACTGACTGGCATCTTGGAGACAAACATTATCCAGCACTAGCGTGGCTTCTAACACCATTGAGAAGGTCTACTAGTGAATTGGAGGAACATTAAAATGAGGCTCACATTCACACTTGATTTCATATTGAATAGGTCATTGGCATGCTGAAGGGCAGATTCAGGTACTTAGATGGGTCTGGGGGCTCCCTCCAATGTGCTATCAGTGTTATTTTGTGAAGTAGGGGCTTTCTGCGTCCTCCATAGTTTCTTTCTCCATTCCATCACCTAAGGCTTGAATGCCACCAGTCAAAGCCTGCTCATCGGAGGTGATGATTTGCCTCCAGACATTTTTGTTCTGTAGGACATAGGCAGAGATTCCTGCAGCTGCTAATTGCTCCAGGCAGCTCTGCATTGTTGAGAAGCCCTCTCTGAGGTTGCCATAAAGGATGACATTGGACTTTGCTGCCAGCCCTGCCATCTTTTGCACATTTTTGAAGATGCTCTGTTAGCATTTTCTTTTCATGGCAGGACCCCTGAGATCATCATCCAGATATTCTTCAACTAAGGCCTGATATTTCCTTAGCTTCTGCTTAGAAACATCCTTCTCCACATTCATTGCCTCTACTTCCTGGCTTGTGAGTTGCGCAGCACCCAGTGTTCACTGCCTATCTAGACCACCTATATCTCCTCCCCCCAGTGACTCGATCCGAGCTGGTGAATGAAAGGGGAATGGTGGTGTGGGCGATATCTTCCTGGTTGCCTTTCCTGTTGAGGGTCCTGCCATTGAGTCACTTTCTCTTTCTCTCTCTCTCTCTATGCTTCCTCTTCTCTGCTTTCAGCTTCTGTGGACTGAAAAAGACAGAGAAATGCCACGAGCCATTATTTCCTTACTGTTCTGCACATGTAAGGTTCTCTTCAGAGTATGAGTGCCAGAAAACTGGAATTTTTTTTTAGAATCTTTGATTAGTACTTGTTCTACACAAACTAACTAGTGCAGGACATCCCACTTCCCCTTCCCCTTTGGCCTCAGCAGAGTGGGATCCCTGTATCTCAATTGCCCTCCCCCCACCTGATGGGTTTACGGGCAAATGTCTGCTGTTGTAGCTCATTGTTCCTGCAAATTATTTTCATTTTTTTTCCTGATTGAGAACAGAATAGTTGTTACTTGCAATCACCGACTGGTTTATTTGACAACTCCAGTAGAATTTGTACCACTTCACTTTTTATAGAGAAAATGACTCTTCAAAGGGCAAGTGTGCATTGCAGGATTCACCAATGATGACATGTAATTGTGAAGGAGTCGGTACAGTTCATTTTGTTCACAGGATTATACCCTTAAGTTTGTAACTGCACATTTTAGGGTTAATATCAGTGTGTAGTCTGTAAAGTGTAAAATATAGATAAATGACAGCTTGCTGCTAACACACTTAGATTTGAGGCCATTAAACTTCTTCCCACATTGGATAGGGGGTGGGGAATGGGGTGTTGGGGGACAATGAGCTGTCGCTCACAGCCTGTGCCATCCCCTTCCACATGATCCTAGCTGCAGTGTTAGCAGGTCTCTAACCGTCCACTCCCACTATTCCATCCTTCCTGTGCCTAATTTCAGTCAGAAGAATATTTGTCACACCCCAATAACTTTTATGCTGTCTTCTTACTGGTTTCTGTTGGAAATATTCAGCCGACTGGTTCAGGTTTAAGAGCCGTCCAGCTTTAAATCCTGAAATGCTCCCTCCCTCCATGTATTTTCCAGGCCTCTATGGCGTAACTCACCAATTGCTGGCAGAACTTGCATCTTTGTCCCTCCCAGTAATATTAAAATGAGCCCACCCCACGATTGTTGGTGGAGTCATGTCAGGGCAATTGGGCAAACGGAAGCTCTACCCCACCGCACTTCTGGCAGCAAAAGTAAACCCATAAGTTTAGACCTGTATTTCAGTATTTGACCCATAAGTTTGTCGTGATAAATTCATCCATTTTTGTGCCTTAAAGGGGAAGTATAGCTGATCATTCCAATTTATTTAAAGTTTATAGTTTCTTTAGTTATACAGTCAAGTATCAGTAAGAAGGAAAACAGATATTGCAGCAAAGAGAGTGGGACGATAATGAAGACAGTAAACAATTGCAGATTTATTAGATTACCGACAAACAGAATATTCTCAAGTTCTGAATCCTGTGCTGATTTACTGTGACAAATCTAGCTTGTCACTTTAATTTTTTTGAAATTCAGCTGCTTCTTAATGCAATGCATTCTGGGGAGGATGACATAATTGTATGCAGCTTGAGCTATGTTATAAAACTTTCCAGTTAATTTTGGCTTCTAAACAAAACATTTCTTGTGTTTATATGATCCAAAATTCTCTGGAAAGTTTTATAATACAGCTGCAGAACATAAGCTGGTCACGGTGTGTTCCCAGAATGCATTACGTGAAGGAGATGTAATGGCTACAAGCTATATTTTCCTCCAATACAACACTGTTTAGAAAACTTGCCACATATATTGTTTGTCATCAGACTAATTGTTAGATATAATTCTTCCTAATGAAATAAGTAATGCAATTGGAACATGATTTAATAGTGACACTGCTGGCTTTGCCTGTCTTTCATAAGACATTTTATGTGCACCCACATATAAACATGTGACATCTTATATATTATTGCTACCTCTGTTGTAGTTTAGCTTAAATAAGCTTCAGGTGGGCTGGAAAGCAACACAGAGGTGATGCCGTACGAACAAAAGTAGAGAGCTTAGAAAAAGGTGCATGTTAGTGCATTGCACTGTGAACTTTTACACCCATTCCCTCATCTACACCTGCTCAGTTCCTCGTGGCAGGATAGAGATGAAGGCACTAAATATTTTTCAAGGAAACAGTTTATAATATTATAGTGTATTTTTGGCTACTGCACCAGCTGAGGAGTAGGATAGCAATATGCATGTTTTGCATGCACAATAGATAAAGGTAATTAAAAAAACTGACAGTTTATTAAAAATAATTTTTCTTTTAACTTTACACTCAGAAGGAATTGAACTCTTAGTCACTCCATTGTATCAGTTTCCTCTCTGTTACTTGAATAATTGAAGCTTTTATTTATTCAACGTTTGTAGACTCGGTATATAATTCCACCCATCTACAGTATTATCATCACCAGCTTCCAAGGTGCGCAACCCACCAGATGATTTAGTTAGTGGGCATTTTTAAACCATGTATGGCATGATTTGTATTTGTCGTTATCACGAATGCCCCATAGGTGCCGATTTGAGGTGCCACTATCCCTGTCCTGTTCTGAGCGGTCAAGAAGTGCCCAAGTACGACGTGGCCAGTTGAATTGAGGTTGATGGACTGTAGGGTCGGAGGTGATATGGTGTTTTATAGGAGATCTGCTGTCCACTCTTCACGCCAGTCAATTCATAAGGAAAAGGAATCAATATTATTAGGAAAGTTTATTCAAAATAGGAGAGTAAAACCAACATATGGGGCTCGATTTTCAAATTGATGTCCGGGTGCATTGAGGGTGGGGGGCTGGGAAAATTGGGAAAATCCCGAGTGGGTAAAGAACCCGGCTCCAACCCATCTACTTCCGTGCCTCACATAGATGGCAGGATGATATTTAAAGAAACAAATGTACCTAATTGAGGTACTTAAGGTACTTTATTTGTTACATAGTAGGTAAAACTATTTTCAACTTACCTGGGCGGCTTTCCCACGGCTTCCAATTCATGCCTGGTGACCAGGTGTGAAGGGCTGGATCAAGCAAAAATAAATTAAATAAAAAAACATTTCACAAAGTTTTAAAAAAAAAACCTACTTTTCAAACGATCTCATCTGCACCCCCCTGCTCCGATGTCCGATGTCCCCCTCTCCGATGTCTCACCCCCCCGATGTCCTCCCCTCTCTGACAATGTCCGATGTCCCCCCTACCCCACTCTCTGTTCCAGTGCCGGATGACGTCCGTCTCTCTCTCTCTCTCTCTCTCTCTCCACCCTTCTCCACCGCACCCCCACACCCCACCTTAGCGTTGCAGCTCCTGTCGGCAGCCAGCCTGTCAATCCGGGCGTGAGACCCGGAAACAAGATTAATGAGCGTCAATTACCTTGTGATCGCATGGGCAACGGTAAGATTTTATTATCCGGGTTTGCCGCGTGCCCACTGACCACCCCCCACCCGCCCCCCCCCCCCCCCCCCCCCTGCCATCCCGCCGCCATTTGAACATTGAGCCCATGATGTCAGAATTTGAAGTTAACATACAATTGACTAGCTTTCAAAACAGAATGAGACTGTATAATTTCTGCTATCAGATCAGTTAACGAGTCATGAATGAATAATTAGAGACAAATGTATAATTTAAATTTGCTCAAATTCACCAGCCTTGTGTTAATTGTTTCCATATGATTTATATCAATTAGTGTTAATTATATTCAGGTGGTGCATATCAATTGGGGACTCTCTTTGTGTCCATTTATATGACAGCTTATCTAGGGTGTGGGTAATGTTGATCTCTGTGAATAAAGGCTTGGAAGCAACTGAAGACCAGGCCCTTGTATTCTATCCTTCACCACCTGCCTATTTAATTTATTACACTTGTACACCTTACATTCCTTTCTATCAGATGTAAGATGTATAGGATGATGAGTGTGGGTAAATTTGTATCATGTTTGTTCCAAATGTTATGATAAAACTTTTGTACAATTTCTGAAATATGTTCTATGAACCAGTAAGAACTGCGCACTGAAGTCATGGTCAAAGCATATTAGATAAGGGCTGAAATGTCGTTTGAAATCTTACTGCGTTTGGCAAAATGCCATCTGCCCATTAAATTTATGGACCACCCACAATGCTGCTCTAGGCTGCAAGATTGGCAGTTTAGTTTCAACGGTTTAGCAAAATAAATGCTGATAGAAAAATAGATCGACAAATCCTATCTGTTGACTATGAATGGGTAGAAATATAGTCCAGTGCTAATGCCCAAGTAAAGTGCTGGTCAAAAGTCCAACTGAGGACCCACTTATGTTTGTTTTTGTTTGAAGTTGTGATCAAGGACAACCAAGAATTTATTAAATGGCATCACCATACATACGATAAAATGTTTGTGCTATAAATTCCATGGGACATCCATGGTTTGAAGCACTAAGTTATGGCATTAAACTTCAAGGCCTGAATGAATGGTGACTAACAAAAAATGCCCACACCTGAGATTTTACTGCAGTTGTGGGGCTGTTTAGAACTAAGCACATAAAAGTGAAGTGTACCTTATCATGACTGCTCACATTCATTAGTTTAATTTTTTGAATGCATATTCCTTCCTTTCTTTAAGTGGTTTGCCTCCCTATTTTGTTGGGTCTACTTGTGCTATTCTTCCTTCCCTGAAAAAGAGGCCAAATTGAATACCTGCTCCCAAACTCCAGCCAATTTGTGAGTGGTTACCAGGCGTGTATGAAAGTGGTCCAAAATAATTTGAGCAATGATTTTCTTTTTCCTTTCTATGGGGAAGTAATCAATCTTTCTGGGACAGAAACAGAAACTTCTGTCTTTATTATGATTTTAAAATACCTAGGGCTCTTCACCATGTTACAAAATGGTAGACACCCCATCTGCAGCTAAGCAGATAATTGATCAAAGAATTTAATGTGAACTGTGATTTGGGATTAGCTTTACTGTTATGGGTAATCATTGTTACTTTGATGTCTCAATCAGTGAAATTGCTCGTTCTCAAAAGCTCTGCTACTACATCAAAGAAAGGACACTCTTGTGATCTCCATTCTATATTTGCCTACCATATGTTTAGTGCAGAATAGGAACTTTAAAATCACCATCAGTGATTGTATTACCGAGAATTTGCTGAGAGGACTGCTAGAATGTTGTGTATTTGTAGAATTTTGATTATTGTACTAAATTAGCATCTTTTGGCTTCAATGTAATTTATTTGTAATTATATCAGAACAAGTAGTTCAGCCTAGTCTGGCATCTTATTTTTCTGAGGTAACTGGAGAGCGTAGTGAACATCCCACAAATTCTCCAGAAAGAGATTAATTGTTCAGCCTCAACTGTACTTAGCCATGCACGGCAGAGAATCGGGTTGCACCATGCAGTTTACTAGAGACTTGAGGCCCAATTCTAACCATGTCCGCCAGGCCCCATTAATATTTAAATGCTATTCAGAGCCCGACGTGATTTTAACTGCCAATCATAGCAGTGATGCCCAGGGCCGGAACACCCAGTGAAACCTGACTCGAGGCAGGATCAGTTCCAGAAAAGGCCCAGGTAAGTTTAATCTTTTTCTTAAGGTTTCCTTGTTGGCCAGGAAGACCTTGGGCCTCCCTTGCCGTGGTCTTCCCCTCCCCTCTCCCGACCGTGATTACCTCCGGACCCCCGCCCCTCCCTCCATGACTTATCTTATGTCGGGGATCGTTCTCTCTGGTTCACGGTGGTGGCCTGCTGCTGACTGGCTGGCCAAGTAACGATTTCCACTGGGTTTGGGCAGCAATTCGAGTTGGATTATATAGATGAGGCATGGGAGTTAAAATGTCCTGGGCCTCATGCTGGCACTGTCATGGGTGCTTCTTGTACATCCCAACTCCGCACACCGCACTCTCACCCCGAGTTAAAATCGGACCTTAGGTCTAGCTATGGAAACTGCCGTTGAGCTATGAATAAAAGCAAGGTGTTCAGAGGAAACCTGAACTCTCCGCTTGCAATATTCTCCTGATAATCTGGATGAGAGCAGGATCTTGCTGCACGGGAATTACAGTTGAACACTGGCATGCTATGCCACAAAGCATTGGTACATTAATCTATGATTCATCTCCGCTATTAACATCTGCTGAGATCAGATGAGATTACAACTAATGCTTGTAAATAAGCAGTTAGAAATCTAGACAGCAAAATAGCACAAAGTAAGATTGTGTTTTACAAGTCACAGAAGACTGAATAGATGCGAACAGTACAAAATGTTCTATTTTGACTAAAACAATTTTAATTGTGATGTTCCATTTTTCAGGCAAATGACCCATAATAGCTGGACTACCTAATCTCAAAAAAGTAATATTGAAATAGTGGCAATAGCCCAGGAAATCTGTACCCATTTTACATTGGTAACAAATTAGCCATTTGATAAGGTAAATCAAGATTTAATATTAAAATGACCAGAAAGCTGACCTGATGATCTAAGTACCTTTGACGTACTTAGAAACCCAAAAACTGGCACGTGTCTTTGGTATCTGCTCATAGGTAAAAGCTACAGTTATTGTTTCTGAGCCCAATTTAAATCGATTGAGAGATTGAACTGCACTTGTGGCCAGTTAAGGTAATTGCAATACTAATTGCAGCAGTTCCAAGAACTGAAGTTGTACCGTAGAACATTTGCAATGAGTCCAAAGTTAAGATGGAGAGATCCAAAAGACAGAATTTTAAGTGTGAAGTGCTCATGCTTGCTTGTCCATGGTGTGATCTCCCAGTTAGACTCTGCTTCCTATTCACATAATGAGTAATATACCTTCTCTATGCTATTGTATGTTCTCTAGAGTCTGTAGAGGAAAAAAATGGCAATCGTCATCCCTGACTATTCTTATGGGTTTTATGTTAGTAGCAGCCACAGATAGCTTCTCAAATCTGGTTAAATCACTTCCTGTTGAACAGAACAAAGTTATGTAGGCTGGATTCTGTGTTCAGGTGATGTCATCCTCAGCACACTGCAGCCAAGTTCCAGGGGTATTCCCATTATTGAGAACCACTGCCAGGGTTGTCCAAACACTTATTCCACCTGAAGGCACTGCTCCAAAGCCATCATAGTGTAAGTAATAGAAAGTGAAATAGAAGATGGTGTTGTTTAAACACACGGCCAACGTGGACTCAAAAATGATAGTTAGTTGAACTGACAGATTATTCAAGTCAGTTGATGTAATATATTATGTGTTATTGAAAAATAGACATCAAATGTGTTGCAAAATAAACATAATGAGACTGAGGGGAAAAAATCCTTAAGTCTGGTAGTTGGCGGATGAAAACTGACCTCTGGGGAAAATTCAACATTTCAGTTTTTTTTATGTGTTCTAAATGTATGCACCTCGAGGGTATTTATGGGAACAAATCTAGTCAGCAAATGTGAAGGCCTAAAATTTCCAGATGTTAAGACACTGCAGTTCTTTGGCCACAAAGTATATTAAGATACATTTTGGCAATGGGAAAGGGAGGAAACAAAGTCTTTATGTATCATGGGCCAAGCAATGGAAATGGTCATGGAGAATAGAGACATATGAAAGATTAAAACGAGCCAATAAATCTGAGTCAGAAATTGCTAACAGATTATTATTTGAGTTTAATATTGGAACAAATGTTTTGCAGTACTGTATTCCATAAACCAGATAGAAAGCAGATTTTTGTGCAAGACCACTGTCTTGGTGTGATGGCCCCATGGTTGAATATTTTAGCACTCATTGTTTGGGCTCATGTATGAAAAATATTACATGGATAACATACTGGAGGACTGCTAGCATCAGTAGGAGTGTAACTCAGGGTGAGGCACTGCCTTTAGGATAAAAAAGAAAGTGGGCGAACATTGAAGCAGTAGGAAAATTAAGACAAGGGATGAGTAATCAGTTTTTTTCATGATTAACGTGACTTATTGCCACATAGAATATTAAATTCCTTTCAGAGCAGTAATTACCTATTAACATTAGACACAAATAATAGCATTTGAAGGCAGTAACCCATAATGCCCTAGAGGTCTGGAGGGACATTGTGTTAGAATGGTGCCCTTTCATTTATAGCACCATGATTCAAACCTGGTCTAGATGAGTGAGAAGGTAATACCATTTCTGTGGCAGAATGAAGTCTTGAATAAAATGAGTTTGAGTTGGCTCAAGCCAGACAGCAAACAACACAGACCCCCAGTATAAAACTGCCTTCACCTTTGCGCCAATTGGCATTAATGCATCAGTGTTGTTCCTTGAGAGGCGGAAATGAAAGAAAATGTAATCATTTGGAGTTTTACACTGGAATGGCAAAATAGCAAAACACAAAAAAAAACTTTTAGGAGAAACATTCTTTCCTGATCAATTTGAACCAGCTTGCTTTAGTTTAAACAATGTTTTTTCCTGACCCCATTACATCCCTATGAGACGGTTTGTAGTTGCTGTACTTGTTTGTTCAAGGATTTTTTTTGAGATATAACAATATCCCATCAGTTCTGTTTTTACTGATTGCTTTTGTTGGCTAATGTCAGAAAATCCATTTACATGTTTGTTAAGCAGTTTAAAACACACAAGGTACTGACTGTTTAACTGAAATGTACTTGACCAAAACTTTCATTAACCTGTTTGATATTTCATGGTAAATATGCATTTAATGAATGTAGCAGCTCGGGGGCTGTTCACTCACTTGCATAATCTGATTGCCAAGAATGGTAACTGGTTCCTTTCATTGACTATCCTGAAACCATATTAAAGTAAAGAAAAATAATAAACAAATGTGCATATTTTATCAGGAAACTATTGTCATTTTGTAATCGTATAAAAATTCCTAATGTTCTAAAAGAGGCACTGGGGCCCTCCACCTGTAATGGTCAATACTTCATTTATATTGGTGATTTATATCAGTAGAAGCAGAAAATCACAGACATTTATTTGAACAATAATTGAAAACATATCAAGGGCTCTCACCAGTAACAAAATCATGTCACACAATAAATCTTACCCAATGTAAAAAGGCTGACGGTAAATATTATTGTCTGGTTCTATAAAGGGCAAACAGGGCTAGTTGTAGGTCAAATTTGTTCTATCACATACATGCACATTTTGGCAACCTCCTACAAGAGATTAGCTTTAATATCAGAATATATATGCAAGGCTCACAGTGCAGTGGCCAACAGGGGCTGACATTCCACTCTGTGCTAATTTTGATGAAAAAGTGGACATGAGTAAAATGCAGTGTAATGTTGTGAGAAAGCAGTAACAATTTGTCCCTGTTCAACACACACCTGAACATTGTTACCCTTCCAATAAAAGGAGTTTAACAGATTTGTGAAAAAAGAGAAAATAAGTCTGAATTTTGTTTATTAAGGCCTTCTTGACGGTATATGGTGCAATATTTCACAACTCAAAAGCTGCATCAAAAAATCCCCACCACTTACACAGTCCATGCTGATCACGGGCAGCCACCTATATCGGGCAAATGGCGCAAACCATTTGCCATTTCCACTGAAGTCAATTACAAAGGCCCCACTTAAAACACATTAAGTGAGTCGGCTATTACAGGCAGTGGCCGCATCAGACTTGTCATATTACATACTATACCAAATAACATACCTGGACCATGAATCTCAAAATAGTCAGCTCAGCAAAGGTTTTGGATGACATCCTACTGCTTATGACACCACTTGAGCCCTTTGGTGGATAGCAGTGGATAGCAGGCATCTCCTTTGTTATAGATGCTGTGGGTTTCTCGCTTTCAGATGCAGCACCCACTGCCAATTGTGTACGGCTACATGATAGCACAGAACTGCCACTGGCATGACTGCTAACCAGGTGCATACCACTGCTAACCACTGCAACCCCTTGCAGTCCATAGACACTTTGCCTCGGTAGACAGCAGTCATCAGACCATTCTTGAAAGAGATGCTACAGGATGCGCTGTTTAACCCTCTTGAAGGCACCAATTTCCTTTTGTAGCCTCCCTGCTTCCCAAAACATGCACTGCACTGTACTCAGTCCTTTCCCCAAGTTACCAGAGTTTTGCCGTTGTAATAACCAGTAGCAAAGACGCAGTTTTACCGACCACTTCCTATAGTGGATAAATCGCGTTAACACCAAAGCGCCCGCTATAAGCGGTGGGGACTATATTTACTCCAGGTCAGATCTGAACTCAGTTCAAAATCTCCTATTCAGTTAAATTCGCTATCACCACAGCAATGAGAGAAGTGAACAGTGCAGAGGAGTTATCTGTCCAAGAGCATGGGCATGGTGCCCACTGACGGGTATGTGACAGTAGAACAGAAGTAGCTCACAGGCACAGGATTCATGTTGATCAGCTGTGCAGTGATGGTGGTGGCTGAGTTTAATGTGTTTTGCTGCTGCGTTTGCCGTTGTTTGTCATGAACCTCTCTGTGCTGGTTGTAGACCAAGTCGACATCTAAGTGCTCCCCTAGCTTAGACAATAGCACAGGTGGATGGCTGCAGCCTACCGGTGAGCTGCAGAGGGTACATGATGACTTCTAACTGTATCTGTGACTAACTTTGATAGATGGCATCAGTGCCAGGCATCTCCTTTGTTATAGATGCTGTGGGTTTCTCGCTTTCAGATGCAGCATCCACTGCCAATTGTGTACGGCTACATGATAGCACATGACTGCTAACCAGGTGCTCCGTGCATACCACTGCTAATGGTATCTCTTCTCTCTGCCCACTGATCTGTGTCAGTGTAGAATGGTAGCATCTATGAAGTTTCAGACTCCCTCTGTCATGGTTGCCTGTAACTATTCTTCAAATGTATTATAGCTGGCTATGACTATATCTTGGAGTCTGGACCTGACAGGCTCCAAAACAAGAGTGAGAACATTCATGAAAGATGCTCCGATCATGACAAAGGCTTGTGCAACCAAAGCCTCCACTGCTGATGACACTGGTGGTGTTACGTGCTCAATGGCAAAATTAGAATGCATTTCAGAGACCAATGTAGCACCAAAATAAGCAGTTTGAAAGAAAAGTGTTAGCAAGGCAGAAAGATCCATCATCAACAATAGATTGACAATGGAGGGCTAAATAGTTTTATAAATCTGGTATATTTATCATAGTAGGTATAGCACAGGAGGAGACCATTCAGCCCATTGTGCCTGTGCTGGCTCTTTGACAGAGCTATCCAATTAGTCCCACTCCCTTGCTCTTCCCCAAAGCCCTGTAATTTTTTTCCCTTCAAGTATTTATCCAATTCCCTTTTGAAAGTTACTATTGAATCTGCTTCCACCACCCTCTCAGTGCATTCCAGACCATTACAACTTGCTGCGTATAAAAGCTACAAGTCACTGAACTTGTATTTTTATAGTCACAGCTCGTATTCTTTATTTGAATACTTACCAATATTCTAGTTTGTAAGAAATATGCTTCTTAAGCAAAGACTGCTGGTGTAACATAAAAATTATATACATTGTTAGAAGTTCAAAAGGAATGGCAAGTTAATTCTTCCCATGAATTGATCTAATTGAGGTTTATGTTGTTTTACTGACTTCAGTAAAGGGAGACATCTTTGCAGGGCTTCTTTGCTCCTTTCTCTCATGCTGACTAACTTCGATTTATTCACCCTGTTGTAAAACTGACAATTGCAACTTTGTCAAGAGCCAATATTTTTTTACACTTTGGCCATAGAATTCAATCGGCCATTTTAGCGATGGACGAAGTGCAAATTACCTCATACTATGTCAGAGAAAGCAACGGCTGAGTGCAGCTGCTCAGTCTTCTAGACTGTGGCAATAAAATCTATCGTTCCTGATTCTCAAGTAGAAAAAGTCTGATCAAAAGGGTTTCTTTGCTTGATAGAATGTGTGCCATGGATAATATTTCTGTATGTTAATTAAAGAGTTCTTAAAAAAAAATAGTATTGGCTGTGTTATAACTTAAATAACATGCTGATGAATCAAATACAATCTCTATCATTGCAAAATATGTAGGAAAGAGTAAAAACACTGCAAAGCTTTTTTAAAAAGTGCTTATACATTGAAGAATCTTGCTGAATTACCACATCATTAATATTTATTTGCATAACAAATGTATTGATCAAAGGCCTATGATTATGTGTACAGTCAATATTTAGTATTTAAAGAGAGTGCAAACTTATGATTGTTGTGCTTACAGCATGTCCCAAGTATGCAGTGAATTATGAGAACATTTTGAAAAACACACTATTCTGTACAGTTTTGTCTCCTGACCATTTATTAGTAATCATAGGTTTTTGATTACCAATCAACTTAATGTGAAAAGAAATAAAAAGCATCTTGTAATTTAACAAGCCATATGCCATCTCCAAGCAATTACAAAGCTGTGCCATTTTTATCGTTCTACAGCAATATTGTGGCCCTAAATATTTTGACAACAGCTGTGTGCTAGGGCAATCTTTTCTTTAGATCTGCTCCTGTTCTCACAGCTCTGTGAAGTGAGTTACTTTTCTGAGCATTAGCATTTTGAGATATGTATGTGTGTGTGTGTATATGTATGTGTATATATAATATGTGTGTGTGTATAATTTTTACACTCTAGTCTAGATTGGTGTTAACCCATTTAAAATTAATGCATCAAAATAACGCTAATCTCTCTCTGTGTCACAACCAAAGCCTTTCAATGGTTGGCTTTGCGAAGTGTTGCTGATTGGCTGCAGGTGTGTGAGGTGCTTTCCATACTGAACATGGCCCCTTGGATGTTTCCCAAACATTGCTCGACGCTGTGCAGCCTCTGTTCTTCATTAAAACATCTGGCTTCAAATAGAAGTAGTTACTGTGTGCATTACTGTTTTCTGAATACTGCACTGAAACGTTTAAGCTCAATTGTAAAACAAACAAAATATTTGTGGAGGCTTGCTATTTTTTTAAGATACTGTTGTTTGATTTCTCATTGTTTCAAAATTCACCTTGATGATCAAAAAAATCTTAAAAATACTATTGCTATTTTTCAATTGAATTTAAAGCTTATACGGTTTATCCTCTTACAGTATTTATACCACAATGCTGTACTGAACCAGATATGTCAGGACATTGGCTGTCACAGTGTCCATTAATCTTGTTTTTCTGTAATTGCTTATTTAGTTTGACACTGTAAAAATTGTGGACAGAGATACATTTAGATTGGGTTGGTCTGTGGTAGAATGATTTCATTGTACCATTGTTAAGAGTTGGTTGGCCTACTTTTTAAATTTGATTGCCTATATGTATTAACATCTTGTGATTTTATACTCAGAAATCTACATAGAAGGTCTACATCAGACACAAGAGAAACAAAATATGCTTTTTCAATTGATTTTTGTTGGAGAAAGTGAGGGATGTTAGTGATGTGGAATGGAACAGATTTTCCATTTTGAGCACTCATTACTGAGCACTCTCAGGTTAGATTTAACATGGCCAGTTGCAAAGTGACCATTTCCTCCATTTCCACAATATTCCTTGATTCCAACTCCAGAAGAATGGTCCTGATGGCACCTGTGTGAATTTTTCCATTTTTTTCATACAAAGGGTTGTGAAAATGTGGAGTGCACTGTCCCAAAAGGCAATTTATGCAGACTCAATTGGAGAGTTCAAGAGGGAAGTAGATACTTACTTGGGAGTTAAGGGCATTCAGACAAAATGAGAAAGGCCAGGGAATTGGATTAAAAAGATATAGAGCCGTCACAGCTTACAAAATGTCAGAGCAGGCTCAATGGGTTGAATTGTCTGCTCCTCTTCCTACATTCCACTCCTGCTCCAATGTTCCATATCAGCCATCCTTCATTAGCCTTTCTGAGTTCTTTTTCATTGGTGGTTTTGTTCTGATAAATTAAATATAACAGTAAGCAACTATGCATGTGTTAACAAGGCCCTCTTTCTTGTTATCAATATTATTTCAATAACATAGAGTATAGTTGTGATGGCAGGTAGAGAAATCCAGCTGCTTCCCCAGTCTTGTGTCTCAGTTTTTACACCCTCCACTCATCCAACTCTGGGTTACTGACCGTTCCCTGCTCCCTTTACTTAAACTATCAGTGGTTGAAATTTTAGCCACCTATGCCTGTGCCCTTTGGAATTCTCTCCCAAAAGCATTTCCCTTTGCTAGCTCTTAACCTTCCTTCAAAAAGTTTAAAAATAAATCTATCCATTTGAACATGCTTCGATGCCACCTTTAATCTTATCCTGTCTGCTGCTTGGTGTTCTCCTCATCCCAACGCAAAGCACTTTGAGACATTCCTCCATGTGAAAGCGCAAAATAAATACAAATTGCTGTTGCTGCTCTTTTGAGAGTCCAAAGCATTTATTTAGAAAATAATAGTGGTGCTGGCTACCATTGTAATGCAGTCTGCACTGAATGCCCTAGTCAAAGGGATTGACCAGTTAGACACCAACCATTTTTCTATTTCAGAAAATGTTGGCCTTGGTAAGGCATCTATTTCCTGGAATTACTCCTGACTGGTCTCAGAAAATCCCATCCTTCACTGGCGACTGGGAGAGGTCTTCCGACACTGCAACTATTTTGTTTCTGTGACTGTTGCCACGGAAACGAGACATACCAGCAGCAATTATGTTATTATAGCCTGCAGAACCCTTTGCCTTAAATACCTTTTCTACTGAAACATCTGCACAATAATTTGGGACCTTGGGAATAGGCAGGGAAACCACGTGTTTATATTAGGTCAAATTATGGAACAGATTAACTCAAAATTGTGACATTGCAGAGAGCCCCTGCTGGGCTGTGGTCATGACATTGATACACTACATCCTCACATGATTTTTAAAGTATTTCTTTGGTACTATTAATTCAAACCAAAAGGAAAGATTTTGGGTCATATTGAAGCCCTTTGGTTGAACATTTTAATCCACAGAGTAATGAATTTTCAGTAATATTACTATTCTTCAATGTGTTTTTTTGATTTACCCCTGCACAGCAATGATCAATGAAATTAAACTACAAAAGAGAACAAGGAGAAGGTTGCAAATAGTTTCTTTAGGGTATAATGGGTAGAGTGTTTCCACACAATACACTCTTCTTGGCATACCCTGAAAGAATTGGCAACAGTAGAACCTCAGTCTATAAATGTAATGTAAATTTCGGGTGTATTTACACTACAAGTTTAAACTTGTGGGCGGTAATATTCATCTTCACTGCCTGGGCAGTAGAGAGGAAGGAAATCTGGCAGGTTGTACCACAGGTGGGCTATCCTCTCCGCCAGATTACTGCCCAGGCAGTGAAGGTGAAAATGACCCCTGTGCAATGTAGCTTTAGAGTCAGGACCTCACCTGACTCCAGAACAAAGCACCTCGACTCTGGGTTTAATTTGTAGTGTAAATGCACCCTTAATTTGTCCTGTGGGGGAAAACGTGGAAAAGACCAAAAAACACCACTTGTTTTTTTGATGCTAATTATTATCAGATTAAATAAGGTAATAGGCAGTGTGTACTTTCGTAAATGCTGATATGCCCACCCTTGACCTCACTGCTGACCCTGCCAAAGTTCGTGAGGTCGGGGGGATGTCCATACTTTCGATGGACTGGGGGCACATCCAGTAGCTCCCCCTCGCCCCATCAAAGAGGCCAGAAAGTTTTGTCAGAAGATTCTGAGGTGGGGGGGGGGATGGGTTGGGCTGGGGGGAGGGAGATGGAGGGGATGTGTGGTTACCTCCCCCACCATGGAAGAAAACTTAGGCTGCCCCCAAGTCTTGGGGTTCAGGCTATGATTCCAGCTGGACCGACAATGGGCCGAACAGCTGAAAGTAGGTCGAATAGTATGCTTGGCTTCACCAAATGCACCTGTGCTGACTGCATGCAGGGTCCCCAAGTCGGCTTGGGGCACAGAAACTTTGATGACTGGAGTCGCTGCCCTTGGGCCTAGCCCTGTTCCCCTCCATCAACAATGGCCTTTTAAGGGGTAGATGCCACAAGGCCATTCTGGGATCCTCAGCATTGGGCTGGGGCCTGGCATAACCGGGACTTGGCCTAGCTCACGGCAGGTCTGGCAGATTCCCACTGAAGTTACAGCAGGAGTCCACTAGAATGGCTGGAGACTTTCAGGGCCTTACAAATATCATTATCAAAAAAGTGTGTAAGACTGTCATCTTGGAGCATCATTTCAACCTAACATAGTAAACCAACTAAAGTTTATTAGCAGCTATTATTAAAGATTTGCTTGTGCATTTGTTATATGTTCACTGAGTTGGTAGACACCAATTAAATAAAATTGAAATAAATAGTGGAACTCCCAGGAAGATTTCAGCCCTTTGTATGTATTCAGTCCCTTTCACAGTCTCCACAATCTTTGGCATAGGTGGCTAGTTGCCCATTCAGTTAGTCTCTCCACTACATTGCATTGTGTGTAGAGTTTCTCCCATACTCTTTTTTTTTATTTGTTCCTTTTCCCTGATACTCTATACTTTCTGAGGATGTATTCAGCCAAATTTTACACTCCTGGTCTTTTTTAGCCTTCATTCTTAACAAGAAACCAAAGCTTTTCTACTTTATTTGTCTGAAGTTAGAATCAATGTAATTCCTAAAGCCACTTGAAAGGTCCACCATTTTAAAAAGAAAAAAGTAGCACAACAGATTGTTATTATGAAGTATTTTAAGTATATTAGAATTTCAAAGTGTTCCCTAGCATGGTGGGCAAACTACCCACACACCAGCTTTCATTTTGGTGTACAGTCTAATAAACAATGATTAACTTTTTATTTTAAATGTTCTTTCCTTCTGCCAAAACTTCCTGTGCTACGTGCTACTTGGGGAGTAGATGGATGACCCTTCTCCAGGTCTAAGCCAATGGAAAAGAAAATCGGACAGAGTGTGAAACAGGCTGCCGAATCGCTATCGCCCGTTTTGTACTATTATCCAAGGCCAGTTTCACTCCCAAGGTCTTCTAATGGATGCTAGTTTGATTGCATAGTGTGAGGCAGACAGAGCTTTTCATCTGGTGGAATACATTTTGTGAGGTGTTTTAAAAACAAAATATAAGTGCAAATTATTGGTATGAATGCTGCAAAGTCTGACTTTGTTTTGGTTTATCTTCTAAGGCTACAGAGATGCCAGTGAGTATCTCAAGCATGACATAACACAAACGTTGCTAACATCTAGTTTTGTGGAGGGTGTCCTGTTTCATCTGCGAGCTATATTGAAATCTAGACAGGAGGAAAATTAAGTCTAATTTTCTATGGGCTTTTGTGCAGCGGATAATATTTCAATGTTCGTATAGATGGAACTGAAACTTGAACAACTAAGAAAGACTCTGATCAGATTCTAAACTAAACTCTCTTAGGTACCCAGCTGCTAGTCAATCATGGTACAAACTTACTAAATCCATTCTTTAGATGAAAAGCTATCCAATGCACAGAGTGTTGGTTCTAATGTTTCCCTTGGTTTCTTGGCCAACATTCTTCCCCCAACTAGTATGGTTATGAAACATTTGAGATATCTCTGATAAAATGCGGCATAAATTCAAGTTGTTAAATGTTTGTCTGTCTATCTAAAAAATGTAACAATTAGCACATTCTTCAATTTGTTTAAGCAATCCAAAGCTGGTAAGGAATATCTTTCAGAAAAAAATGAGTTAAATTGCTTGCAGATAAAAAATGTTGAATTTTAACCAGTTTAAAATGATGGCCAAAAGATTACCAGACCTAACAACTTAAAGCTGCCAGCAAGGAGCAACATTCCCACAGTTCACATGTCTAAAGATGTGAAAGTAATCTCTAGGGCACTGTTACAAGTTTTGGGCAAGCCTTAGATATTCTCTTGTGTACAACAGTACTGGCCACGCCCATAAACAGTCTAAGCATTTTGCATCCAAAAGTGTGCCCAATATCTAGTTATATGATGGCGTGACCCAGGGATGTAACAATAGGACCCCCTTGTGATCTGAACTGGATATTGTGCCTTTTGCACGTGCCCTTTCCCGATCTTTTTGACGACGGACTGAGAAACATTCGATGAGATGAGGCTGAATATGAATAATTAGTTGCTTTACTTCACAGACAGCAAGTGAACATAGAGTAGCAGATGTAACAAAATCTCGCTTATTCCAATTAACTTCCATTCCCCCCTTATAAATAAGAAAAATGATCAACCGTGCAGCCATGGGCTAAATCCAGTCTATCTTAGCGCTGAATCAGACCAAGGTATATGCAGGCCTGGTCTCTTCTTAAGGTAGCCTTTGTATCAGCAGACTTTTATGAACTGATTTTGCATCATTTGGGCTTTTGTTCACCTCATTACTCTCCCATAGGAAGTTGGGGCTTGGTTCCTGATCCTTCCTCAAGTCGGGGATCGGCCAGAAGAATTGCTAATCTATCCTGTTTCTTTGCCCTTCCCTTTGAAACCAGCTTTATGCAAAGATCCGTAGGGAACCCTTACGATCTGACTGTTTACTGGGGGTCCTGTGATGAGAATAATGGGGGTGAAACAAGTTTTGGGCAGCAGTGCAAAATCAACGATAGCAAATTGGCAGCCTTTTTACATCCTGCCTGGTTTTCTTTTCCATTTACATTTTGTGCTACTACCCCAGACCTATTTCACCCACAACAACTCCCCTATTGCTCCCAGTTGTCATGGTTAATGGTTTCAGTGTCTGGCTCATTAACATGTTGGCCCTCTCTCTGTCCCAGCAGCTCCATGCTGGAGGAAGATTTCTAACCTTGGTGAACTCCATCTTAAATTAAAATCAACACCGTAACATTAATTAAATTCAAGTTCTTTCTGTGAAGAACAAAAAACAAATAAGCAAGCAATGTTACTTGATAGTTTTTCTTGGTTCTTGAACAATGCACACGCAAAACTTCTTATATTCATTTCTTGCAAACCTAACCTGATCATCCAAGACATTTTGATTAGAAAGAGGAATAAATATTTCATTAATCCATTACTTTGTTAATGTTTATGGTGACTAATTTGCAAATGACCCATTGATGTATAACATTTTTAAAACGGTCTTTTGTGGAACTTGACAGACTTGATCTTTCACATTTGTTATTGCTGGATGTCAGACAGCAGAACATCCTTGGATGAAGTGGCCTATGTGTGCTGTGGGAGTGCTGATAGACTGCAGGAGGGGATGCCAAATGACCCTCATTTGGAGGTTAGAACCACATTTGACTGTTAAAAATCCTGAATGGATCCATATCGTCAGCTACTGCAGCACTGTGCCATGCAACTGGACAGAGAGGAGATTTTCTTTTGCTTCCTAACTATAAAATCTAGAGGCGTTTTTGAACTGGGAGAGAGTGAATTTTGCATCAATATCATAGAGAGGGGCCCACTACAGGTTGATTTTATTGCGTATCTAATGATGAGGGTAGTCCATAAGTTGTGGACTCACCACCTGACTCCCCAAAGCCTTTCCACCATCTACAAGACACAAGTCAGGAGTGTAATGGAATACTCTCCGCTTGACTGGATGAGTGTAGCTCCAACAACACTCAAGAAGCTCGACACCATCCAAGATAAAGCAGCCCGCTTCATTGGCACCCCATCCACCACCCTAAACATTTACTCCCTTCACCACCAGCGCACAGTGGCTGCAGTGTGTACCATCCACAGGATGCACTGCAGCAACTCGCCAAGGCTTCTTCGACAGCACCTCCCAAACCCGCGACCTCTACCACCTAGAAGGACAAGAGCAGCAGGCACACGGGAACAACACCACCTGCACGTTCCCCTCCAAGTCACACACCATCCCGACTTGGAAATATATCGCCGTTCCTTCATCGTCGCTGGGTCAAAATCCTGGCACTCCCTACCTAACAGCACTGTGGGAGAACCGTCACCACATGGACTGCAGCGGTTCAAGAAGGCGGCTCACCGCCACCTTCTTATGGGCAATTAGGGATGGGCAATAAATGCCGGCCTCGCCAGCGATGCCCACATCCCATGAACGAATAAAAAAAAATTAAATGACTTGTTTTTATTTTCATGAAGGGTATGATGGCAATGCCAGAAATGCAACTACTTTCTCAAGCTACGAACAGTGACAATACTACACCCGCTCTGATTAGGTGAAATGTAAGACTTTCCTATGGTTATAGTAATGCAACCTCAATCTCCTCAGCAACCCTTTCTGAACAGCGAACATTTCAGGAGTGGTATGATATGGTGCCTATTTTAGGCCTTTAAGGATAGGAATTTTCGGAATTCAATGAGATGTGAAATGCATGAGATTTTTGAGGAACTGACTGACAGCTGAGAGACTAAGTCCTATTTAGCATTTTACCATATATGGTTTCTGCTACTCCATAAGAATTGATAAATTCGAAGCTGGTGGTGAGTACAGATTCTACTGTTATGGACTTGTCTATTCTGGGTTACGCACATACACAGATATGTACATCCCTTAACAGCAATCAGTAACATTAGAAGAGCTGAAGAGCATTGATTGAAATATATACTTCATGCAGCTGTACACCACCTAGACAACATCCTCTTTAGCTTGCAGAAACATGGGAAGCCATGAACTCAGGCAGAAATCGTATATATCTTTTATGCTGTTACTGGAGGCTAATCGGTACAGGCTTCATCTTGCCAAGTATAAACAGTCATCAGTCATGTTATCATCGTAATAACCTCAGCTAGAAAGCATATTGAAAATGTATTGAAAAGACTTTGAAGTTCTGAATATTTTTCCACTGCGCCAAACAACTTTGTGCAATGCATGTTCTGTACAACTTTAGGAGGCTTAACAAACCCTGTATTATTATTTGAAATAAAATACGCATATAAAAATCTTTTCTTTTGTAATAGTGCTGGATAGGTTCTTTTTCTAAAATGTTTTCATGCACAAATGCAGAAAGAATGATGAAGGTCAGTGATTGCACAGCAGATGGAACTGTACACGTACCACTGGCAGAAAACACATCACACACTTAATGACTTACAGATGTATTTTGTAAATGCAAAGCTTTACTCATTAAAGTGAAATGGAACTGTTGCCGGCTACATCATGATATATACTTTATCCAGTCAGTTTTTTTTTGGTTACTGAAGAACAATATGTCCTTGGTAAATGGATTTGTTTTCATGCATAAATAATCTCTGATAAAGTTTCTAATACAACATAATTGTCTCAATTATAAGAAGTTGAACATATATTTTAAAAAACATAGGTTAAATTTTGTCTTCAGATCTTTTGTAATGTATACAGAAAGCTGCAGTATATTTTTCAACATCTGCAACATATTAAGCATAGAACTGTAGCTCAGTGAAGACTAATTACTATATACCAAGTAAATCTGATCCATGTAGTTGAATTTACTGTTTTTGGTAAATGCTGAATTATAACTCTTTATATTCTCTTCATATGGCGAAAATTATATTTATCTGGTTTAAATTAATTTGCCTAAATGGTATCTGCAGTAGTAATATTTATATTTAGTGTTTCTATCTGATATACTGGAAAGCAATATTCCTAAACCTGTTAACTATTTTATCCATGCATGTCAGTCTATCCTTCCTTCCTTTGCCCCAGTATTGGCAGCTGTGCCTTCAGCTTCCCTTCTTCCCTCTTTTTGTTTAAGGCGCTTTTAAAAACCCACCTCTTTGACCAAGCTTTGGCTCAATGTCCATTTTTGATGGGACGTTTTTCTCTGTTAAAGGCTTTGTATAAATACAAGTTGTTGTTGTAGAAAATACTGGTCAGCTGAAGTTTTGATCAGAGATGGACTGAATCCACTAAACTCAAAACCAACCAGCCTGTTTACACAGCAGTGATCAATTTTGTTTTAGTTCTGTTGAAGTTGTCCATTATTAGAATGGTAATGAAGGGCATGAGACAAAGCTCAGAAGAGGAAAGGTGATCAGACGGGTCGGACATAACTGTTTCACACAAAGGTAGTGTGTGTTTGGAATGGACTGCCCAGGGAGGCGATTGAAGCTGTTAACATCAATAATTGTAAGAGAGTGTTGGACAAACATTTGGCGAGCAAATCAGCTGCGGGATTTTGGTTGTGCACTGTGCATTCTATTTGTGAACTCTGGGGCTGGTCTGATAGATTAAAATGGTCATTTCTGATCCTGTACATTCCTATGTACCTTGTTGAAAAATCTGCATCATTTTAAATTTTAAAATCCTGGCCTGTAGAATGGATTGGACACCAAAACATTAATTTGGTCTTTACATTTTGAGTTAATTTGCTAAAGGTTCCACAGCGGTCACCAGCGATAAATAAAATCCTCCTTTGCACATCTTTATCTGAGATATATACTGGGAAAAAAAGAAAGACTTGTATTTATATAGCGCCTTTCACGACCTCGGACGTCCAAAAGCATTTTACAGCCTATTAAGTACTTTTGAAATATAGTGGCTGTTGTAATGTAGGAAACGTGGTAGCCAATTTGCGCACAGCAAGGTCCCACAAATAACAATGAAATAAATGACCAAATAATTTTTTTTAGTGATGGTGTTGGAGGTGTTTTGTTGTCTAGTTGACTGGCTTAAAAATGTGATTTCTTTATGAAACGTTATCAAGTTACATACACGTGTTTACCAGTCAAATTTTCAGCAAATCCTTCAACTCATGATTCAGGGGAAATGCTGCATAATCCTAATATATGCGCATGAAATAGTAAAGTTCACACAAATATTTATCAATAATTTTTATAAAGGCTGTATCAAGGTTGGAGAACCAGAATGTGACTCCATTAAAATTAACTGCCTGTGACCTCCCCTTTCATAAACCTTCTACAATATATCCATTTCATATCGCATGACGCTGTTATATTGCAGATTTTGTTTTTTAATATTTTTGCAGGAGGGGGGAGGGGAACAGCCAGAAGTTGTGGTCCAGGTTGGAACCAGTGACGTAGGTAAGAAAATGGACGAGGTCCTACAGACAGAGTTTCAGGAGCTAGGGAAGAAGTTAAAGAGCAAGACCTCAAAGGTAGTAATCTCTGGATTACTTCTAGTGCCACTTGCTAGTGAGTATTGGAGCAGTAAGATACGACAGGTTAACACGTGGATGGAGAAATGGTGCAGGAAGGAGAGCTTCAGATTCCTGGGGCATTGAGATCAGTTCTGGGGCAGGACCTGAACAGGACTGGGACCAATGTCCTTGCAGGGAGGTTTCCTAGGGCTGTGGGGGAGGGTTCAAACTAATTTGGAAGTGGGAGGGTCACCAGAATTAGAGAGGAGTGTAAGGTGCACAGAGGACTGGGAGAGACAAACAGCATTAGAAAAAAGAGTGGTTCTGAAATATGAGAGATCAGACAGGAGGGAAGTGTGAGGCAGACAAAGATAGGTTTGGAGTGTATATGCATAAATGCATGGAGTGTGGTAAATTAGGTTGGTGAGCTGCAGGCACAAGTCGCTACATGGGATTATGATATAGTGGTAATAATGAAGACCTGACTCAAACAAGGGGACGATTGGGCATTAATATTCCTGGCTACAATGTATTCAGGAAAGATAAAGAAGGAAAAAAAAGAGGGGGATGGGGGTGGTAGTATTGATCAAAGATACTATTACAGCACTAGAAAGGGATGATATAGGTGAGAGGTCAAAGACAAGAATCTATTTGGTTAGAATTAAGGAACAATAGAGGAGCTATTACGCTACTGGGTGTTTACCATAGGCCACCAAATAGTGGGAAGGCAATAGAGGAGAAAATTTGCAGGCAAATTGCATAAACAAGCAAGAACTTTAGAGTAGTGATAATGGGGGAGCTTAATTATCCTAATGTCGACTGGGAAAATAACAGTGTAAAGGGCAAAGAGTGGGAAGAATTCCTGAAATGTGTACAAGACAACTTTCTTGATCAGTAAGTTTCCAGCCCAATGAGGAAGGAAGCAGTGCTGGCTCTAGTTCTGGGGAATGAAGTGGGGCAAGTGGAGCATGTTTCTGTGTGTGTGTGTGTGTGTGTGCGCGTGTGTGTGTGTGGAGGGGGTGAGGGATTTGGGAAACAGTGATCACACTATCATTAGGTTTAGAGTAGTTAAGGAAAAGGGCAAGGATAAATCAAATGTGAAAATACTCAACTGGAGGAGGGGTAATATCAGTGAGTTGAAAAGGGTGGATTGGAATCAAATATTGGCAGGCAAAATAGTAATTGAACAATGGGAGGCCTTCAGAGGAGATAGTCCAGGTACAGACTAGACACATTCCCATAGGGGGGAAAGGAAGGGCAAACAAAGCTAGAGCTCTCTGGATGAATAAAGATATAGAGATTAAAATGAAACAGAAAAAAGAGGCTAATGGTAAATGCCAGGTTCATAATACAGTAGAGAACCAAGCTGAAATACAAAAAGTACAGGGTAGAATTGAAAAAGGAAATAAGAGGGGCAAAGAGAGTATGAGAACAGATTAGCGGATAACATAAAAGAGAACCCAATAGTCTTTTATAAACATAAATAATGAAAGGGTAGTCAAGGGAAAGGTGGGGCCGATTATGGACCAAAAAGATCATCTTGTGGAGTCAGAGGGCATGACTGAGATACTAAATGAATACTTTGCATTTGTCTTCACTAAAGAGGACGCTGCCAATGTCTCAGTAAAGGAGAAGGTAGTAGAGAAATGGGACAGGATAAAAATAGATAAAGAGAAGGCACTTAAAAGGTTGGCTGTGCTCAAAGTAGAAAAGTCACCTGATCCCAATGAGATGCATCCTAGGTTACTGAGGGAAGTAAGGGTGGAAATTGCAGAGGCTTTGGCCACAATCTTCCAATCCTCCTTCGATATGTTGAAAAAAGGGGAGAGGGATAAACATGGCAGTTCCAGGCCAATCATCCAAACGTCAGTGATGAAAAACTTTGAGACAATAATGTGGGACAAAATTAATTGGCACGTAGAAGAATATGGGTTAATAAATGAAAGACAGCATGGATTTGTTAAAGGAAAATCATGCTTGACTAACTTGACTGAGTTCTTTGATGAAGTAAGAGAGAGGGTTTTTGAAGGTAGTACAGTTGATGTTGTGCATATTGACTTTCAAAAAGCATTTGATAAAGTACCATATAATAGACTTGTTAGCAAAATTGAAGCCCATGTGATTAAAGGCTGCGTGGATAGGAAATTGGCTAAGGGACAGAAAGCAGAGACTAGTGGTGAACGGTTGTTTTTCAGACTGGAGGGAAGTGTACAGTGGTGTCCCCCAGGGGTTGTCGTTGGGACCGCTGCTCTTTTTGATATATATTAATGACCTGTACTTGGGTATACAGGTCACAATTTCAAAGTTTGCAGATGACACAAAACTCGGAAAACATAGTAAACAATGTGGAGGATAGTAACAGACTTCAGGAGGACATGGACAGACTGGTGAAATGGGCAGACACGTGGCAGATGAAATTTAACGCAAGAGAAGTGTGAAATGATTCATTTTGGTAGGAAGAAGGAGGAGATGCAATATAAACTAAATGGTACAATTTTAAAGGGGGTGCAGGAACAGAGAGACCTGGGTGTATACATGCACAAGTCTCTGAAGGTGGCAGGACAAGTTGTGAAGGCTGTTAAAAAGGTTTACGGGATCCTAGGCTTTATAAATAGAAGCAAAGGGTACAAAAGCAAGAAAGTTATGCTAAACCTTTACAAGCCCAGCTGGAGTATTGTGGCCAATTCTGGGCACCACACTTTAGGAAGGATGTCAAGACCTTAGAGAATGTGCAGAGTAGATTTACTGGAATGGTACCAGCGATGAGGGACTTCAGTTATGTGGAGCGACTGGAGAAGCTGGGGTTGTTCTCCTTAGAGTGGAGAAAGTTAAGGGGAGATTTGATAGAGGTGTTCAAAATCATGAAGGGTTTTGACAGAGAAAATAAGGAGAAACTGTTTCCAATGGCAGGAAGAATTGGTAACCAGAGGACATAGATTTAAGGTAATTGGCAAAAGAACCAGAGACGAAATGAGAAATGGTATTGTTGGAGCACTGTGGGAGAACCTTCACCGCATGGACTGCAGCGGTTCAAGAAGGCGGCTCGCCACCACCTTCTCAAGGGCAATTACGGATGGGCAATAAATGCCGGTGGAAGGAGATTCAACAGGAACTTTCAAAAGGGAATTGGATAAATATTTGAAGGAGAAAAATTTGCAAGGGGACAGAGCAGGGGATTGGGACTAATTGGATAGCTCTTTCAAAGAGCCCGCACGGGCACGATGGGACGAATGGCCTCCTTCTGTACTATATTATTCCATGATTCTAGGATTCCTGGGATGTGGGCAATACTGGCAAGGCCATATTTATTGCCTATTCCTCGTTGCCTTGAGGGCATTAAAATTCAACCACATAGTATGAACTGGTGTCAAATGTAGCCTGGGCTGAGTAAGTGTGGTAGGTTCCCTTCCCTGAAGGACATTATTGAACCGGTTGCTGTTATTTTGGCTACAAGTTACCAGATTTATTGAATTCAAATTCATATTTTACCCTGGTGAGTTTAGTCCAGTACCATAAGCACTATATTACCATACCATTTGGTTTGCAGGAATGCGTAATACGCTTTCAACTAGTTCTTCTGAATCCTGTCAAAAGTGAGCATTGATTACAACATGCTATTAACAAATTTCATTCAGCTGTTGAGTTCATTTATAGCCTGAATAAATGTACGTAACTCACTTACGTTTGGGTTTGCCAATACTTTAGAGCCAAGGTTCTGTATTATTTCCATTGAGATCAAATTGTATTTGAATGCAATTAGTTAAAACTACCTTCTGCTGGGTGTTACATAGTAATTTTTACTGTATGCATATAAGGACATGTTTAATTTTTGCCATTTTGGCACAATCTTCAAATCTGCTGAAAGGCTTGGCCTTGACCTTGCAATCAGTAAAAAAAATTTGGCTGGCATCTTCATGGCTCTTCTGCCCTCTTTTAATCTGGCCTCCTGCTTCTTTGGATGCTGTGCCAACGGTCCTTCTTGGTGGCAGGAACTTGCCTCGTATTAGAATGCCCACTCAGACTGAACCTAGCGATGTCCAAAGTTGGCATTCTGCTTGACCCTATGCTGGGCTTTGATTCCACATTGAATTTGTCACCAAAACTGTCTTCTTTCACATTAGAATATTGCCAGTATATGCTCCTATCTTAGGCCCATCACTCCTGAAGCCCTTCTGAATGCTTTCAGTCTCTTTCCCCACCACTCCCCAAATTTCTTCACTTCCTGCTTGGCATGCAGCCCTCCCCTGTGAAAAGCTCAGACATTTATCTACATGAGGAAGTCCATATAATTCTAAGTTGTAGTTTTGTTTACTTATTTCCAGGTATCACATAATTGTTTTTACATAGTTGACTGTGTCCACTAGGAACATAGGAACAGGAGTAGGCCATTCAGCCCCTTGTGCCTGCTCCGCCATTTGATAAGATAATGGCTGATCTGTGATCTAACTCCATATACCTGCCTTTGGCCCATATCCCTTAATACCTTTGGTTGCCAAAAAGCTATCTATCTCAGATTTAAATTTAGCAATTGAGCTAGTATCAATTGCCGTTTGCAGAAAAGAGTTCCAAACTTCTACCACCCTTTTGTGTGTAGAAATGTTTCCTAATCTCGCTCCTGAAAGGTCTGGCTCTAATTTTTAGACTGTGCCCCCTACTCCTAGAATCCCCAACCAGCGGAAATAGTTTCTCTCTATCCACCCTATCTGTTCCCCTTAATATCTTATAAACTTCGATCAGATCACCCCTTAACCTTCGAAACTCCAGAGAATACAACCCCAATTTGTGTAATCTCTCCCCATAACTTAACCCTTGAGGTCCGGGTATCATTCTAGTAAACCTACACTGCAGTCCCTCCAAGGCCAAATGTCCTTCCGAAGGTGCGGTGCCCAGAACTGCTCACAGTACTCCAGGTGCGGTCTAACCAGGGTTTTGTATAGCTGCAGCATAACTTCTGCCCCCTTGTACTCCAGTCCTCTAGATATAAAGGCCAGCATTCCATTAGCCTTACTGATTATTTTCTGCACCTGTTCATGACACTTCAATGATCTATGTACCTGAACCCCTAAGTCCCTTTGGACAGCCACTGTTTTTAACTTTTTACCATTTAGAAAGTACCCTGTTCTATCCTTTTTTGATCCAAAGTGGATGACCTTACATTTGTCTACATTGAATTCCATTTGCCACAGTTTTGTCCATTCACCTAATCTATCAATATCAGTTAAGCAAACTCTGCATTGGGTTGATCTAAGGCATTTATATCCTTTCTCCAATCAGGGGTCAAATGTGGCAAAGGAAGCATTTAGGTGTATTTTCTTCTGTTTTTACTGAAACTTTTTCAAAAAAACAACTTACTTCACCACCACCTTCTCAAGAGCAATTAGGGATGGGCAATAAATGCTGGCCTTGCCAGTGATGCCCACATCCCATGAACGAATAAAAAAAAAAGTTTGTTAACCCAGAAAAGGTTGAGTAGAATGGGCCTATACTCTCTGGAGTTTAGAAGAATGAGAGGTGATCTCTTTGAAACATAAGATTATGAGGGGGCTTGACAGGGTAGATGCTGAGAGATTGCTTCCCCTGGCTAGAGAGTCTAGAACTAGGGGTCATAGTCGCAGGATAAAGGGTCGGCCATTCAAGACTGAGATGAGGAGGAATTTCTTCAAGCAGAGGGTTATGAATCTTTGGAATTCTCTACCTCAGAGGGCTGTGGATGCTGAGTCATTGAATATATTCAAGGCTGAGATGGATAAATTTTTGGACTTGAGGGGAATCGAGGGATATGGGGATCGGGTGGGAAAGTGGAATTGAGGTGGAAGATCAGCCATGATCTGATTGAATGATGGAGCAGGCTCGAGGGGCCGTATGGCCTATTCCTGCTCCTATTTCTTATGTTCTTTCTTAAAACACATAGAAAAATCAACACAATCTTGAGAAAAATCTCCTAATAAAACACAAGTTACACAAAAGTTCTGTAAGTTAACAAAGGCAAGTGGAACAATCAGCGATCTAATTCAAAATGAGTATAACAAATAAACAGAGGGTAATTCAACAACATATTGATGCCAAAGATTACACATTTTCCAAGGCTAGACTACATGTTTATCCTAATAGCAGTCCTTTGGTGACATATTCATTGACTCCTGAAACTTGTCTTTGCTGTGCTGTTGAACCTTTGTTCCTCTGTTGTTAAAACAACGAGACTTTCATCTTTCATTTTAGTGGGTTACAGAGTGATTATAGCATAACATCAAAACCAAACAATCGACAGTTTATTTGCCACCCGTTCAGCAACCAGCTTAAAAATTTCACTAGCTTCAGTTATCAATATTTTTTTCTTAGGCCATGGGCGAAAGTGACAAGGCTGAATTTATTGCCGATCACTAGTTGCCTTGAGATGGTAGTGGTGGGTCTTTTGCTTAAGCTGTTGCAGTCCTTGTCGTGGATGTACTCCCACACTGGTGTTAGGTAGGGGAATCCAGGATGTTGACTCAATGATGATGAAGGAACAGTGACATATGTCCAAGTCAGGATGGAGTCTGACTTGGAGGAGGAGATCTTCTCACAATATTACTGTTCTTGTCCTTCTCTGTGGTAGAGATTACAGGGGAAGAAGGTGCTGTTGAAGTAACCTTAGTGAGTTGCTACAGTGCATCACTACTGGCAGTAGCACCAACTTGAGCATAATCAGAGCATTTTCTAGTATCTGAACATGTGCTGCGTCCAGGGGACAAAGCAATGGGAGATGCTTCTTTTGGAATGTGAAGGTGATGAAAACCATGTACACAGCAAGAGGATGCTGTGAACCAAGATTTCCTAGTCATCATTCTCTCAAATACAGATGGAAGTGTGGCTTGGCTCAAAATGAAAGAATCATGGGTTGACTTTGGAAAGCTAGCAAGGGTATGCATGATCATATTTTGTACATATATAGAAATGGTAACCTTTGCAAATGATATGTGTATAGAATTGTGAGTGCAAATATATGCAGTTCCCTTTACCTAGAAACCCTGCAAATGCACACAATTAATCTGGTATGTAGCTATCTAATACTCTTCAGGTTTAAGAAAATGCATGAGTCTGGATATCCTTATTAGCAGTGGACAATCAGATCCTAAAATAATGACCTTGGCCCTTTGAGGTAACCTGTAATGCATAAATTCATGGTTGCTGTTAACCTTCACAACTATAGACAATACCGATTTTCAAAGAAAATAATTTTAGATCAGCATGTAACAAATGAAATAACAGTGACCATAGACATTGATAAACTTGACATCGCTAAATGAGAGAGCATGTAAAATTATATCTAAATTAAATTCAACAAAATAATACAGTAGTCATATAGAAAATATCTGATTTATTTTAGTCAAATCTTCCTCCTAATAACTGACATTAAAGGTGGCTTAGTCACTGTAGAAAATGTGGACTGGCAGCAATTATACTAAACTTATTAAGACTGCCAAAAGAACCATGCTAGCAACAAATATTTGGTAACAATACTGCAATTGGAATGATTCCAGACCATCTTTTTTTTATTTATTTGTAAATTTGCATCAAAATGTAAACTTCTAAATAAAGCTAATGTCAATAGCTGCAAATACTAAACAATGCTTAATTTTTCTAATCTGTGAGAGTGATAGAAAAATTAAGCATTTATATAAAGCAAAAACGTGTACATGTCTGAATCTACATTAGTTTGCTGCTTAGCAGACAGATAGTCATGTTAGTATTAAATATGATTGGTGAGGATCTACCTATCTTGCTGCAGCCATAGCTTTCCTGCACTCTGGAATGATTTTCTCTGCTTGTTTCCCCCCTCCCACCTCGAAGATGACTCCTTGCTGGGGTATGTTTCCATATACACTGGCGGCTCTCCAGTACCTTGCTCATGTATGAGCCTAGACGGTGAGCATTCAGACTATTCAATGATGGGCTTCGCAGCTGAGTTAGACCCTGTCTTCCCCTTATAGTGATACATCTAACTTTAAAGTAGGAGCTTTAGGTAGCCTTCAGAGTGGCAACCCTGGTAGACTTTCCCCTCACCTACCAGAAAACAAGTTACTCAGGATTGAATGAAGACAAACTTTGACTGGGACTCGGTGTTTTTCAACACTTTCATTACTCTCAGAAAAGGTCAAACAATTCACTGAATTTTTGTGAAATTAAAACCAGTCTTTTCTTCACTTAACCCTGTTATCATTGTTACATGCATGGTTTTAGTCATAACTTTCTCCCATACAAGGGATATATACATATTTCAGCATAATACTTGATGAAATAGGCTGGCACACAGAATGGCAGGTTGGGTTCCTTTTCTCTTAGTTCCATACGTGAGAACAGTTTTGTTTCATATATACTCCTGCTGTGGGGAAGTGGATTTTGATGACCGAGCTCATTTCGCTAATCATAGAATCATAGAATCATAGAAGTTACAACATGGAAACAGGCCCTTCGGCCCAACATGTCCATGTCGCCCAGTTTATACCACTAAGCTAGTCCCAATTGCCTGCACTTGGCCCATATCCCTCTATACCCATCTTACCCATGTAACTGTCCAAATGCTTTTTAAAAGACAAAATTGTACCTGCCTCTACTACTGCCTCTGGCAGCTCGTTCCAGACACTCACCACCCTTTGAGTGAAAAAATTGCCCCTCTGGACTCTTTTGTATCTCTCCCCTCTCACCTTAAATCTATGCCCCCTCGTTATAGACTCCCCTACCTTTGGGAAAAGATTTTGACTATCGACCTTATCTATGCCCCTCATTATTTTATAGACTTCTATAAGATCACCCCTAAACCTCCTACTCTCCAGGGAAAAAAGTCCCAGTCTGTCTAACCTCTCCCTGTAAGTCAAACCATCAAGTCCCGGTAGCATCCTAGTAAATCTTTTCTGCACTCTTTCTAGTTTAATAATATCCTTTCTATAATAGGATGACCAGAACTGTACACAGTACTCCAAGTGTGGCCTCACCAATGCCCTGTACAACTTCAACAAGACATCCCAACTCCTGCATTCAATGTTCTGACCAATGAAACCAAGCATGCTGAATGCCTTCTTCACCACCCTATCCACCTGTGACTCCACTTTCAAGGAGCTATGAATCTGTACTCCCAGATCTCTTTGTTCTATAACTCTCCCCAACGCCCTACCATTAACGGAGTAGGTCCTGGCCCGATTCGATCTCCCAAAATGCATCACCTCACATTTATCTAAATTAAACTCCATCTGCCATTCATCGGCCCACTGGCCCAATTTATCAAGATCCCGTTGCAATCCTAGATAACCTTCTTCACTGTCCACAATGCCACCAATCTTGGTGTCATCTGCAAACTTACTAACCATGCCTCCTAAATTCTCATCCAAATCATTAATATAAATAACAAATAACAGCGGACCCAGCACCGATCCCTGAGGCACACCGCTGGACACAGGCATCCAGTTTGAAAAACAACCCTCTACAACCACCCTCTGTCTTCTGTCGTCAATCCAATTTTGTATCCAATTGGCTACCTCACCTTGGATCCCATGAGATTTAACCTTATGTAACAACCTACCATGCGGTACCTTGTCAAATGCTTTGCTGAAGTCCATGTAGACCACGTCTACTGCACAGCCCTCATCTATCTTCTTGGTTACCCCTTCAAAAAACTCAATCAAATTCGTGAGACATGATTTTCCTCTCACAAAACCATGCTGACTGTTCCTAATTAGTCCCTGCCTCTCCAAATGCCTGTAGATCCTGTCCCTCAGAATACCCTCTAACAACTTACCCACTACAGATGTCAGGCTCACTGGTCTGTAGTTCCCAGGCTTTTCCCTGCCGCCCTTCTTAAACAAAGGCACAACATTTGCTACCCTCCAATCTTCAGGCACCTCATCTGTAGCGGTGGATGATTCAAATATCTCTGCTAGGGGACCCGCAATTTCCTCCCTAACCTCCCATAACGTCCTGGGATACATTTCATCAGGTCCTGGAGATTTATCTACCTTGATGCGCGTTAAGACTTCCAGCACCTCCCTCTCTGTAATATGTACACTCCTCAAGACATCACTATTTATTTCCCCAAGTTCCCTAACATCCATGCCTTTCTCAACCGTAAATACCGATGTGAAATATTCATTCAGGATCTCACCCATCTCTTGTGGTTCCGCACATAGATGACCTTGTTGATCCTTAAGAGGCCCTACTCTCTCCCTAGTTACCCTTTTGCCCTTTATGTATTTGTAGAAGCTCTTTGGATTCACCTTTGCCTGATCTGCCAAAGCAATCTCATATCCCCTTTTTGCCCTCCTGATTTCTCTCTTAACTCTACTCCGGCAATCTCTATACTCTTCAAGGGATCCACTTGATTCCAGCTGCCTATGCATGTCATATGCCTCCTTCTTCTTTTTGACTAGTGCCTCAATCTCCCGAGTCATCCAAGGTTCCCTACTTCTACCAGCCTTGCCCTTCACTTTATAAGGAATGTGCTTACCCTGAACCCTGGTTAACACACTTTTGAAAGCCTCCCACTTACCAGACGTCCCTTTGCCTGCCAACAGACTCTCCCAATCAACTTCTGAAAGTTCCTGTCTAATCCCATCAAAATTGGCCTTTCCCCAATTTAGAATTTTAACTTTTGGGCCAGACCTATCATTCTCCATAGTTATCTTAAAACTAATGGAATTATGATCACTGGTCCCAAAGTGATCCCTCACTAACACTTCTGTCACCTGCCCTTCCTTATTTCCCAAGAGGAGGTCAAGTTTTGCCCCCTCTCTAGTCGGGCCATCCACATACTGAATGAGAAATTCCTCCTGAATACACTCAACAAATTTCTCTCCATCCAAGCCCCTAATGCTATGGCTGTCCCAGTCAATGTTGGGAAAGTTAAAGTCCCCTACTATTACCACCCTATTTTTCTTGCAGCTGTCTGTAATCTCCTTACATATTTGCTCCTCAATTTCCCGTTGACTATTTGGGGGTCTGTAGTACAATCCTATCAAAGTGATCTCTCCCTTCTTATTTTTCAGTTCTACCCATATAGACTCAGTGGGCGAACCCTCGGATATATCCCCTCTCACTACTGCCGTGATGTTCTCCCTAATCAAGAACGCAACTCCCCCTCCTCTCTTACCTCCTGCTCTATCTTTCCTATAGCATCTGTACCCTGGAACATTGAGCTGCCAGTCCTGCCCCTCCCTTAGCCATGTTTCAGTAATAGCTATAACATCCCAGTCCCATGTACCCATCCATGCCCTGAGTTCATCTGCCTTGCCCATCAGACTTCTTGCATTGAAATAAATGCAGTTTAATCTAGACTTCCCTTGGTCTTTGCCCTGCTTTCTCAGACCATCTGTCCGGTCATGTTCTGTACACTCTCCCTTACTGCCTTTTGTTTCTGTCACCACTTTATTTCCCACTGACTTCCTGCATCGGTTCCCATCCCCCTGCCACATTAGTTTAAACCCTCCCCAACAGCACTGGCAAACACTCCCCCTAGGACATTGGTTCCAGTCCTGCCCAGATGCAGACCGTCCAATTTGTACTGGTCCCACCTCCCCCAGAACCGGTTCCAATGGCCCAGGAATTTGAATCCCTCCCTCTTGCACCATCTCTCAAGCCACGTATTCATCTTAGCTATCCTGTCATTCCTACTCTGACTAACTCGTGGCACTGGTAGCAATCCTGAGATTACTACCTTTGAGGTCCTACTCTTTAGTTTAACTCCTAACTCCCTAAATTCAGCTTGTAGGACCTCATCCTGTTTCTTACCTATATCGTTGGTGCCTATATGCACCACGACAACTGGCTGTTCACCCTCCCCCTCCAGAATGTCCTGCAGCCGCTCCGAGACATCCTTGACCCTTGCACCAGGGAGGCAACATACCATCCTGGAGTCTCGGTTGCGTCCGCAGAAACGCCTGTCTATTCCCCTTACAATCGAGTCCCCTATCACTATAGCTCTGCCACTCTTTTTCCTGCCCTCCTGTGCAGCAGAGCCAGCCACGGTGCCATGAACCTGGCCACTGCCACCTTCCCCTGGTGAGCCATCTCCCCCAACAGTATCCAAAACGGTATACCTGTTTTGGAGGGAGATGACCGCAGGGGACCCCTGCACTGCCTTCCTACTCTTCCTCTGTCTGTTGGTCACCCATGATCCTATTTGTCACCTGAGAGAGGTAAATGATGGGTTGACACAAATGCATGTTTTTTAATGAACTAGTTATGTACGGATTGTCCAGGCATTGCTGTCTGTGGAGTTTTATAGAATTGTTGATGGGTCATATCCCCTCTTACTTTTCTGCTTTAAATCCATCTAACTCTTCAACTGGGCGAGTGGGGTGTGGACGGCCAAAGACTTCTATTTGAATGCTCGATTCTCTATATTTAACTGACAGGAGGAGTCTAGTTTGCTGCATGGACAGACCAACAGTGTAAATGTTTCTTCTCTCAGTGTGGAAAGCATTACCTTCACTGCCATACATCCAACGGACTATTGATCCAAGCAATTCTGGGATTCAAAATCCAGTACAGTAACCACCACACAGCTGGACAGGAGCATCCAGAAGAAGTTACGCTATCAACAATTGCACAGGTCATCATTTCACAACACACGTGAATTGTAATAGTCAAAAAAGCAACACTTCACTATTGATGTAGGCTCAACAAAAGGAGATATTAAACAGTGCTTTAGTGGCTGTTAATGTGGGACTATTACTGTAACCTGAGTGGGATTAGCCATAGCCATGTTCCCTTTTCTTGGTAAAATTACATGCAACCAACCTAACCATGTTTTCCAAGGAGGTGAAACATTTTAATATGAACTGCATCAATGTATCCTGGTGTTTTGCAAGCACAGAAAAAAATGCCAAAATCCTTTCACTAAAGATAGTGCCTTTTTAACTTATTATATACCTCCTTTCCACAAGTGAAAGTACAACCAATACTCACTTTAACAATCTCTATCTCTGATATACAACAATTTTAATATACACTGGATCCTTCATAATACAACAACTGTACAAAACACTCTGGGGTCCAAATATCCATGATCTTGCTCTGTGGCAGAGTGGGAATTGTACCCCACCAGTGGGAAGAGAACCATTACCCTGCTGGAGTTTCTAGGGTCAGGGTAGGAGTCAGCATAGAATAGGTGGGTGCCCGCTGCAATATGAGCACATCCCCCACTGTTGGGGAAGCAAACTGAGGCACTTAAAAGTTGTGTGGGGGTAAAGCCAACGGAATTAGCTTAAAATTGCACCGAGGTCCGTAATAACCCGCTTTATAAGAGGGCCAATTTTCCGGTGGTAGGCTGTAATCTTGTGTGTTCCAGGCCATGATTCTAGTCTGGAACACTCTGTGGGCCACACTTCTGCAGCTCCGGTGATTAGACACCAGGACAATGCTGGTGTCCAGGTCGCTGGGGGCAGGGCAAGCAGGAGCAGTGGGAAATCAGGTGGGTGATGCTATCCTACCTGCCTTGCCTCCTTTTTAGTTATTAAGCTTATAGGGGTTGGGGGTAACTTGTGTCCGCCCCCGTCCACAGCAAACATTCCTTCTCTGTCATCTGTGGAGACCTGGTGTCTGCCCCATTTCTCGCCCCCATCAGCCACTGTCCACCAGGAATCCATCGCAGTTGGACCCTGAGGAAATTCAGAGCCTATTTCTACAGCCACATGCTTTCTTTCCCTATGGCTTTTAAGCAGAGTGGTGTCGATGGGGTTTACTGTTCATTAGTTCCAGCTTCAATGCAAACAAGGTTTCTGATTTAAATAGGATTATTCAAAATGGAATAATAAATTAATGTAATATAAAAATAATTTGAACAAATATTGGGGATGAAATTGGAGCGTGTAGCGCCCATTTTTAGGCGTTGTACGGCCAACTAAGCCTTGAAAATGGGGTCCGAGATGTATGCGCACACTTTCGACAGGAAGTGCGAAGGATGCCATCTAGGTAAAGGGATCTGCGTGCATGTCTAACGACCACTGGCAGAATGCAGAGTAGGGAGACTATGACGTGTATCAGTGTGCAACGCTGATTTAAAGGAGCCACTAAATGGCCCAATTTCACCCCTGCTATCTCCTGTATCAACTGATGGTACTTACCCACCAACATTTATATGCTGCTGGAGTACTGGCTCCACATAGTTCACGTTCATAAGAAGCAAAATGAAATAAGTATCATAGTATGTTACAGCACAGAAGGAAGCCATTCAGCCCATCGTGCCTGTGCCGGCTCTTTGGTAGAGCTATCCAATTAGTCTCACTCCCTTGCTCTTTCCCCGGAGCCCTGTAAAATTTTTCCCTTCAAGTATGTATCCAATTCCCTTTTGAAAGTTATTGAATCTGCTTCCACCATCCTTTCAGGCAGTGCATTCCAGATCATTACAATTTGCTGCATAAAAAAATGTTTCCTCATGTTCTCTAGTATCTTAATTATTTCAGCATAGCTATCTATAAAGAACTTCTCAATACTTTTTAAATTAGATTTACATAATATTTTGCACTGCTAAATTACAACTAGAAATGAGACTTTGTAGTTTCTAGTTCACAAAGAGATTCAGATGAATCATGCCTTTCAGCCAATTTGATCTCATCCATCTAGATAATCAACCCAGTTGTCTGCCTATTACAATATCCAGTTGTTTCTTAAATGAGTCCTGCCTCCGGCCTCGAGCACCATTCTTGGCAACCAAATGTTGATCACCCTCTATGAAGAAATACGTCCTGACATCTGTCTCTAACAATCTTGCTCTTCACTACCATAAACTTGATCCTCCTTGTCCTGCTGCCTTATTGTATCTTTTTGAGGTTGAAGAGCCTTATCATATCTAGATATTAACCCTAGCTTATTTAGTCCCTTAGCAATACTACCTCACTGAAATGGGTTGAGACGATTGAATGGTGGCTCTGTTTATTTCATCGATAATGATCAACTAATTTTGGAAAATGTGATGGGTCTATTTTTTTAGACTCAGTGGTATACTGAGAGTCAGTCCATGTCACTCTGATGATGAGAAAAATACTGCGGATGCTGGAAATCTGAAACAAAAACAGAAAATGCTGGAAACGTGCAGCAGACCAGACTGCATCTGTACAAGTTTATGTTTTGGGTGCAGACCCTTCTTCAGAACTTAATGATCCTTAGTCATGAATTCTATTTATGGCTAGTTTCAAGAATGTTATATTTCATCTCTGTATCGATCAAATCTTGATCTTGTGTCCTTGTTGCATTTTGTGACCCACCTTCAATCGAGGTAAAGTGGGGTGATGTGGCTCGAATTTACCCATAGTCTAAAATTTGCTTGTAAAAAGCCTGTGTACTCAATTATAAACAAAGCTGTAAAGTAGATACAGCAGAATGAGCTGTGCAAACACACATGAATCCTCAAATCAGACTTGTTTATGTAGAAAGTGGATCTTGGTTTGATATGTGGTATGGCTTGGATATTTCACCGGTAAAAAGATACATTTTTAGAAGTGTAAACTGCAAATTTATCACAGAAACTTGTGCTGAAATTACAGATGCACAAAGAGGTTCAGAGATTTAGATAAGGAACATACTGAAGGATTGATTTGCTGCTGGAAATACAATACCTCTGCTGCCCGCTCCAAATACAGTCCAGAAATTCTTTGTCATGTTTTTGTGAAGCCATGAAGAGCTCCTCATGGATCTATTAAAAAATACTGCAGATGGATGCCGGCCTGGGCTCACCCTTTCCACATTCATCTCCCATCTCCCCCCCCCCCCCCCTCCCCCCCCGCCCCAGCACCTACCTGCGGGCCAGCTCGGCACCGGAGCCACCCAATATTGCGCCAGCTCAACTGGCCGGCCAGCGAGCTGCAGTGGGACACCAGAGGAATGGAAATGAGCCCCAGACCTCTAACTGGCTTGGGCCTCCCGCAAGCCAGAACAGGCAGGCGTTGGATGCACGCTGCCCATCCATCACTAGTTCAAATTGACCCTATTATGTTTAGAAGGAAAAAAATCCAGTGCAGACATAGACGGACTCAGCTTGATCAAACCAGCTTCAGCAATAGATGGTAGTGTTATTATGATAAAGAGAGATAATTGCTGGGAAATAGACCATTTTCAATGGGAAAACACATCCAAAGCCATACTAAGGCTAAACCTTTCCACAAACTAGGTCCGGGCTTCCTCAAACTGGAATGTTTAGAAAGAAAAATTTGCTCGGATAGGCAGACGGAGGGATCTGTTTAGATTTGTCGTGCAGTGTTTCAATGTTTTTTCAGTGTTGTTTATTTGTAGATACCATCATTGGAGACTTTTAGGAAGGAGACACACTGACCTTTATAGGACTGTATGAATGATGTGGGAAACAGAAGCACTCTTATTTTCCAGCCAATGACATACACTGCCCTGTCTCTGCGAAAGGATTTTTCTGTTTTTTTTCTACCAGTTGTGAATGAATATTATTTGGTGATTATACTGGATTGGCGCATAATTGGTTTGACGTCGCTATCATTGTACAAGTTAAAATAAGAATTCGGAAAGCCTGGCACTCAGCTTCTCAAATTGGTGTTCCGAGTTTGAGCAATCACAAAATAAAAGCAGAAATATTGGTGATAAAAATAATTAATATAATGAAATGCCACTGCATATGATTTTCACTGCATTGTGCATGAGCTTAATTAACATCTTCCACAGTTTTGTTTACTTAATTTTAAATCACTTCATTTTCTAAAATCCCAATTTTTGTAACAATCAGCTTCTTGTTCTTCCAATCGCTCAGTTACAGTAATTTAAAGCTAAATTGTTCATTGTTTGAACTACCAATCAATCATATGAATGTGAGCTTTTGCCAGTGTCCAACTCAACTGTGAACCATAATAGGGAAAGATGGAAAGAAAGCACTCTCATTTATAAAGCTCCTTTTCACATCTTCAGGACATCCCAGAGTGCTTGACAGTGCACAAATTACTTTTGAAGTGCAGTCACTATTGTTATGTAGGAAAACATATCAGCTAATTTTGCGCACAGCAAGGACACACAAACAAATAAGAAGTTTACCTTTTCCATGGTGTTGGATTAAGGGAGGAATATTAATCAGTACACTGGGGCAATTCCTTTTTTTTCAAAAAATATACTTTATTCATAAAATTTGCAGCAAAACATACAATACAGCTGTCATATCACATTCCAAACGTAAACAATACAGATTATACAATTTGCAGGTTACATCAAGTACAGTTCAATGAACACATTGTACATAATTACAGTTCATGACACTCTGGGGTGTCTCATTGCATTATACTCAATACAGATTATTGATTACAGATTAATTACAGGTACATTACAGCAATTTGAATTTTACATTCTGCCCGGAGGGGTTTTTCCCTGATTTCAGCCCCTCGGTATACAATGGCAGGAATGCTCTAAATTGTTGCCTTTCCCCACAGAGCCTTTGCGGCGGCCTCACCGAGCTTCAGTGCGTCTCTGAGCACGTAGTCCTGGACCTTGGAATATGCCAGTCTGCAACACTCTGTCGAGGACAGCTCCGTGCACTGGAAGACCAGTAGGTTTCGGGCAGACCAAAGGGCGTCTTTCACCGAGTTGATGGTCTTCCAGCAGCAGTTGATGTCCGTCTCTGTGTGCGTCCCCGGGACCAGCCCGTAGAGCACAGAGTCCTGTGTTACGGAACTGCTCGGGACGAACCTGGACAGATACCATTGCATCTATCTCCAACCCTTCCTTGCAAAGGCACATTCCAGAAGGAGATGGGCGTCCTCCTTCCTCCTTTTTTTCCCCAAAAATATACTTTATTCATAAAATTTGCAGTTCCCCGCAATTCCACATAGATAGCCAAGGCCTTGGTTTAAGTCTCATTTGAAAGACAGCACCTCCAACAGCGCAAAACTCCATCAGTATTGCACTGGAGAGTCAGATTAGAAAATGCGTTTAAGTCCTGGTGCAGGGACTGAACCCACAAACTTCTATCTCAGTCACCATCGAACAGATGGGTTCTTTATTAGTGTCATGTCACAGATTTTCTTCTTGAAACTGGCATCCCGATGTACTTTGCATATACCTGATACTTACTCGAATTGCTCAGAACTAGATAGCCTGAATATTGGATGATCCTAGTGTACATCGTCCATCACTGGGCCCTTATATCCAGGATATTTATCTCTTTCATAAGTAACCCGACAATGTGGAAAATTGCCCAGGTATGTCCTGTCCATAAAAAGCAGGACAAATCCAATCCGGCCAATTACCGTCCCATCAGTCTACTCTCAATCATCAGCAAAGTGATGGAAGGTGTCGTCGACAGTGCTATCAAGCAGCACTTACTCACCAATAACCTGCTCACCGATGCTCAGTTTGGGTTCCGCCGGGACCACTCGGCTCCAGACCTCATTACAGTCTTGGTCCAAACATGGACAAAAGAGCTGAATTCCAGAGGTGAGGTGAGAGTGACTGCCTTGACATCAAGGCAGCATTTGACCGAGTGTGGCACCAAGGAGCCCTAGTAAAATTGAAGTCAATGGGAATCGGGGAAAACTCTCCAGTGGCTGGAGTCATACCTAGCACAAAGGAAGATGGTAGTGGTTGTTGGAGGCCAATCATCTCAGCCGCAGGACATTGCTGCAGGAGTTCCTCAGGGCCGTGTCCTAGGCCCAACCATCTTCAGCTGCTTCATCAATGACCTTCCCTCCATCTTAAGGTCAGAAATGGGGATGTTTGCTGATGATTGCACAGTGTTCAGTTCCATTCACAACCCCTCAGATAATGAAGCAATCCGTGCCTGCATGCAGCAAGACTTGGACAACATCCAGGCTTGGGCTCATAAGTGGCAAGTAACATTCGCGCCAGACAAGTGCCAGGCAATGACCATCTCCAACAAGAGAGTCTAACCACCTCCCCTTGACATTCAATGGTATTACCATCGCCGAATCTCCCACCATCAACATCCTGGGGGTCACCATTGACCAGAAACTTAACTGGACCAGCCATATAAATACTGTGGCTACAAGAGCAGGTCAGAGGCTGGGTATTCTGCGATGAGTGACTCACCTCCTGATTCCCCAAAGCCTTTCCACCATCTACAAGGCACAAATCAGGAGTGTGATGGAATAATCTCCACTTGCCTGGATGAGTGTAGCTCCAACAACGCTCAAGAAGCTCGACACCATCCAGGACAAAGCAGCCCGCTTGATTGGCACCCCATCCACCACCCTAAACATTCACTCCCTTCACCACTGGCGCACCGTGGCTGCAGTGTGTACCATCCACAGAATTGCACTGCAGCAACTCGCCAAGGCTTCTTCGACAGCACCTCCCAAACCCGTGACCTCTACCACCTAGAAGGACAAGGGCAGCAGGCACATGGGAACAACACCACCTGCACGTTCCCCTCCAAGTCACACACCATCCCGACTTGGAAATATATTGCCGTTCCTTCATTGTCGCTGGGTCAAAATCCTGGAACTCCCCTCCTAACAGCACTGTGGGAGAACCTTCACCACACGGACTGCAGCTGTTCAAGAAGGCGGCTCACCACCACCTTCTCAAGGGCAATTAGGGATGGGCAATAAACGCTGGCCTTGGCAGCGATGCCCACATCCCATGAACAAATAAGAAAAAAGTAACCATAGCAAACAGTAGCCTACCTTAACCTCCAGACTCATTCATTGCAGCAAAGCTCTGTTGTAGCTTGTGACCTTCCCTGCTGTGATCTGATGGTCAGTAATAATAGCTAGATTTTGATTCCTATGTCTCTGCTAGGAACTGGGCAGCCTAAAATCCTGAAAGGTAAACAGACTCACTCTCTGATGTTAAGGGTTTTTATTGTTTTTCTAGCAGATGCCTCTGCTGTTCACTATGGGGGAGCCTGTTGCTCGATATGTTAAGAGGGATTGAGAGGTCCATGTGTCCTCCCACTCTCCTTGCCTTGTTCCTGGTTTCAAGTTGGCTCCCCTGCAGTTACCTAAGCCTCCGATCCTAGGGCAGCCCAACTCTTTCTTTCTTGGTGACCTTAGGTGGACTTTTGGCTCCCAAGAACTTATTCCAGGCCCACGGTTTAATTTTTCCTTGATGAGAAGGAAGGGCCAACAGGCAATGAACAACCTTCTTTGAGGGGAGGGTTGCTGGGTCATGCAAGCTTGACTTTACCTGCAGTCATTGTGGCAGCACCAGTTTGGAAAGGTCATAACGAAGCTCTGACCATTTTCCCTCAGAGTTTACTTGTTGAACGTGTTGTCGCCTCCCAAATCCGTGCATATCTTTCCCACAACTCCATGTTTGATTCCCTCCAAACAGATTTCTACACCTGCCACAGTACTGAAACGACCCTTATCAAAGTCACAAATGACATCCTGTGTGTCTATGACTGTGGTAATCTATCTCTCCTCATCCTTCTCGACCTGTCTAGAGGCTTTGACACGGCTGACCACATCATCCACCTCTAATGCGTCTCCTCCAGCGTCCAGCTGGGTGGGACTGTGCTTGCCTGGTTCCATTCTTATCTATCCAGTCATAGCCAGAGAATCACTAGCAGCGGCGTCTCTTCCCGCTCCTGCACTGTTACTTCTGAAGTCCCCCAAGGATCTATTCTTGTCCTCTCCTATTTCTCATCAACGTGCTGCCCCTCAGCGACACCATCTGAAGTCACATCAGGTTCCACATGTACACTGACGACACCCAGCTCGACCTCACCACCAACTTTCTCGACCCCTCTGCTGTCCCTGATTTGTCACGCTGCTTGTCTGACTGGATGAGCAGCAATTTCATCCAACTAAATATTGAGAAGACCAAAGCCAATGTCTTTGGTCCCCACCACAAACTCCATTCCCTAGCCACCGACTCCATCCCTCTCCCTGGCCACTGTCTGAGGCCGAATCAGACTGTTCACAACCTTGGCGTCCTATTTGACCTGAGATGAGCTCCTGACCCCATATCTCTTTCATCACCAAGACTGCTTACTTCCAACTCCGTCCGTAACATTGTCTGTCTCTGCCCCGCCTCAGCTCATCTGCTGCTGAAACCCTCATCTATGCCTTTGTTACCTTTTTAAACTTGACTATTTCAATGCTTTCCTGGCTGACCTCCCATCTTCCACGCTCCATAAAGTTGAGCTCATCCAAAACTCTGCTGCCCATATCCTAACTCTCAACAAGACGTGCTCCCCCATCGACCCTGTGCTCGATTTTAAAATTCTCATACTTGTTTTCCAATCCCTCTCTGGCCTTGCCCCTTGTTTTCTCTGAAACTTCCTCCAGTCCTACAACCATCTGAGATCTCTGCGCTCCTCCAATTCTGGCCTCTTGCACAGCCCCGATTTTTTAATCGCTCCACCATTGACGGCTGTGCCTTCAGCTGCCTCGGCAAAAAGCTCTGGAATTCCCTCCCTTAACCTCTTTGCCTCTCTACCTCTCTCTCCTCCTTTAAGACACTTCTTAAAACCTACCTCTTTGACCAAGCTTTTGGTTACCTGTTCTAATATCTCCATATGTGGCTTGGTGTCAAATTTTGTTTGATAATCGCTCCTGTGAAGTGCTTTGGGACGTTTTACTATGTTAAAGGCGCTGTATAAATGCAAGTTGTTGTCAAACATAAAGCATTTCATTCTCGTTGGCTGTTTCAATGCAATCTAAGTGATCTATTTAGAAATTGGTTTGAAGCTGCAATAGATGCATCGAATTATAGAATCATTCGGCACAGAAAGAGGCTGATCGGACCATCATGCCTGTGCCAGCTCTTTGAAAGAGCTATCTAATTCGTCCCACCCCCACTGCTCTTTCCCATAGCCCTGCAATGGATTTCAAGTTAAATTTATCAACAAAATTAAGGTCTGTGATACATTGTGAAGGCTTTGATAGTAAGTCAAAACAAATTACTTTTACTTTGCGTGGATCACTGTTAAGGTAGGTTCAGAGGCAAAGGGGTAGATTTTCAATTTGCCGCCTGGGCATAAATGAATTGAAATGAAAATCAAACAGTTTCTATAATGGCCGGCCGATCTGCAGTGCTAGTTTTTTGTCCGGGTGGTAAGTTTCAAAAGAACATTGAAGTTTGGAAGGAGGAAATATCGATTCTGGAAATGAACAGGGTAATTTTAATCTAACCCATCCATCGGGAAATTGACAGGATCAGGTGCAGTGCTATTTTACACCCCGCCTGATTTTAACATTTGCCTGAGGAAGGAGAAAATCTCCGAAAGCTTGTGAATTTAAAATAAAATTGCTGGACTATAACTTGGTGTTGTAAAATTGTTTACTCATTGAAGTAAACGGAGAGTAATATTGGACGGGCTGTTAAACCAGAGGTCCACCCAATCACGTGGGTTTCCCACCTGGTTAGTGAGATTAAAATTACCCCTTACGTTTGTAAGTTAAGACAGATTGAACCTGTTTTCATTGGAATAAAGATTTAGAAGAAATAAACGCTGAGAGGAAGATAATGTAGATGTAAATAGGTTATTTAACTTGGACCGTGAACACAGAACTAAATGATCTAACTATAAAATTAACAAACATTAAGCAGTTAGAATAATAGATCTGTGGAACAGACTTCCAGTAAAGGCAGTTAATGATTTGCCCACAAACTACTTGAGGGAAAAGCTGGTATGTGGTCTGTGGAGGAATGGGTTTGATGGCCAAATGACCTCCCCTTACTCTGTTTTCTTATGTTCTTAAATTGGGCCTCAAGTTCTATGTTGCTAGTGCAGGGCCAGTGCATGAATATTTGTTATAAAGGAACGAGTACGTTTTTATAGAATAATACCAATATAGAATGTTGCCCCAAATGAATTCTACATGAAACTGGTTATTTATTTCACCTAAATCCTATTTCCAAATTTTCCCTATTGTAGACTCCTGCTGCTACTTTCCATGGCAAACCATCCTCCTTCAAACTCCTACAGTCCAAACTATGGATCTCTCCCTAGTTGCTGTCAATGGTACTTTCAGTTTGAATGACAGAGAGATGCCGTTCTGTGGGCTGTAACTAGTTTTGTCAGTTTGTCATCCCCTGTTCCCTGGCTAACATGGTCAACCAACTTTTAAATTAATGAGATAGGAAGAAAATTCAGGAAATTTGAAATAAAAACAGGAAATGTTTTAAATTCATAGGGCAACAGTCAACATCTAACAGAGAAAGACTGAACAACATTTCAGGTTTGACTCTTTTTATTAGAGCTCTTTATTTGAAAGTTATTGAACTTGGCTTGGATTCATATTTGAATCTGCTGACTGAGACCCGTAACACTTGACCGTTAAAACTAGCATGCCCACAGGAAGCAGTTAATTATAACCAGTAAATACACCTAAATTGCTACCTGTGTAAAACCTCCAGTTTTAATTGTATATTTGTGTTGGTGCTGAATGCAAGTGTCTGACAAAAAATAAACTTTTTGATTGAAGCCTGGTCTGATCTAGGGTGGAGCTTCGTCCTAAATTATACTTTTATAATACCATATGTGATGGTAAAAAAATGTATATAGTTACTGCTCAGAATGAGATGTTTGCAGGGCAGAACATTTGGCAGTGGGGATTCTGGGGTCCAGGCTGTCTATGTTGAAAGATGTCAATAAATGTGTCATGCTGGCTGAATTACAGTAATTATGATCAAAATACATGATATATTTTAACATTGGATAGGCAAAGTGGAAGGATGGGAGACAGGCAGCAGGGTTTTAGATGAGCTGAAATTTACAAAGGGTGGAATATGGGAGGTCAGCCAGAAGAGGATGCCATTTGTGACTTTGATTATGCGCTGTGGCAGGGGCAGAAACCTAAGTGGAGAGGTTCACACTGGGAGTTGCAAGAGAGATGGGCACAGATTTGAGAGGTGACAACATATTCAAGGACTTTGGAAAGGTTCGGGTTGGCGATCGGGTGGTAGGGGTTGAGGGTGGGAGGATGATGATGGCGGCTTTGAAAGGGAGGGGGACAGCACTTGAGAGTGAACCATTTACAATGTCAGCTAGCATGGAGGCCAGGAAGGGATGTTCAGCAGTTTAGTGGGAATGGGGTCAAGGGATCAGGAGATGGGTCTCATGGATGTGATAAGCTTGAAGTGGATGTGGGGGGGGGGGGGGGTGGAGAAAGGGGGGGTGGGGAAGCAAAGGCAGATGAATGGAGTCCATGAGCTCCTTGCACTTGTTGGAGGTGAGCGTGGAAGAGACAGGGGAAAGGGGTTTAAGTTGACTGTTGGTAGTGAAAGGAAGAAAGCACTTGGATTTATAAAGCTCCTTTTTACATTTTCAGGACATTCCAGAGTGGTTGACCGCTCATGAATTACTATTGAAGTAGGAAAACATGACAGCTAATTTTGCGCAGAGCAAGGTCCCACAAACAGCAACATGATGATGACCAGATAATCTGTTTTAGTGATGTTGTTTGAGGTTAAGTATTGGCCCGGAATCCCTCGCTCATCTTCGAAATAGTGTTATGGGATCTTTTACATCTACCTAAGAGGTTTAATGGCACCTCCGCTAGTGCAGCAATCCCTCAGTATTGCATTGGAGTATTGGCCTGGATTTTGTGCTCAAGTCTCTGGAGTGGGACTTGAACACACAACTTTCTGATTCAGGCGAGAGTGCTACCACTAAGCCACGGTTGACATCAGGAGAAAAGAAGCTGGGGGAATTCATTGTGGAGAAGTGTAAGATAATAAATTTTTCAGGAAAAACAAGGAATGGGAACATGCCTTTAATGGAATGTGCTGACTGATGCGAATTAACAGGGAGACCTATGGGAATTTATAATTCTGTGTAAGTGCGAGTGGAGGCATTTATAGGTTATATTGGGAAATAGAGTACGACTACAAAAGTAATACATTTATACAAAGCTTTGGTTAGATTACATCTGGAGTACAGTGTACAGTTTTGGGTGCATCGTTATGGAAAGCACGTTAAGGTCACAGAAAGCGCACAATGTAGATTCAGAGAGACTTGGCACACTGAGACATTTTCTGCCGCTGCAGAGAAAGTTAAGAGAAGGTTTTGATTTGAGGCTTTTCTTTTTTTTTAAAAAAAGTTTATGAAGAGCTTTGATGGACTGAACAAGGAAACATTTTTTCTATTTGTTGGGGAGTCAGTAGCCAGGAGTCATGAATTTAAAATTCTCATTAAGAGGAGGTTAGGAGAATTTTCTTTACTGAAGGGGTTGTTGGAACAAGGAATGTTTTGCCACAGGGAATGATTAAGGCTGGGACCATTGCATCGTAAGGGAAAATTGCTGAACCATTTGAAATAAAGGAAGACACAAGGCTATTGAGAGGGAGCAGTGCATTGGAATTACCCTAGCAAAGAGGTGGCTCAGGCATGGAGTGATAAATGGCCTCCTTCTGTGTTATAAATGTTTATGGTAGTAAATGAGGGGAAATGTAAGATTTTCCAACATTTACACCTCATTTGTGCTCTTTCATCTTCTTGCCTGTATGAAATGATAGTCCAGGCTAGAGGCTCAGCATAAAGCAGCAGAGGATTTACAGATCCTAGCTTCAACATTTGCAGCATTAGTTACAGGCTTTTTCCGACATATTTTTGAAGATTTTTATGTTGTCTATTACTGACATCTGCCTTTGCGCCATTTGCAGTGGGGATGCCATTTCCCCCTTCCTCCCATCTTACACAGGGCACAATGGGTTTCCCACTGGGAATTCACTTCTACCTTTGCTCTTTGGAAGAAGAGAATGGCGGGGGGGGGGGGGTGCAATTGAAGGATGCCAGGCTGGTCAGGTAGCTCCATTGGTGTACAGCACCCCCACCCACCATAAGCCCGCATCGGCAAATACAGGCAGAGGTGCACATACCTCTACTTGGCAGAGCAGTTGTGCCTGTGGAGGCATCCATTTACTGTCCCTGAGCTATGCTTTAAGTTGCATTCAGATCTACAGCCTACCTCCACCACTACACTGCCAGTGGTTGTTAAAGTTACTGTTATGGAGTCATTCCAGACTGCCACAGGGAGCGTCATTAACAGTAGCTAATCTGCTGTGCAATTTGATTTCATTCTCAACTGACAATCAGTGGCAGCATGATGGGGCACTGCAATTTTGCAGGATTGCCAAAGATCCAAAGAGTCATAGATTGCACCCACATGGCCTTGCATGCTCCCTTGCTCAATGCTCCTCAGCCAACTGTCTGGCCAGCAATGTCTTCATCCTCATGTACCATCTGCAGCTGCTCCTGTTCACTTGCGCTCTGTGTGTTGACCCAGTGCATTCCCCTCTGGCTCTGGAGGCCTGCGTTGCTAGTTGCCAATGAGGGCCTTCCGCCTCCGCCTGACTTACTTCAGCAACACTTCCAAAGGCTGTAGTCCCGGGGCGGGGCTGTGTGGGGGTGGGGGGGGAGGCGTTCTCTTTGTTCTCACAGACATTTCATGAGAATCAAGTTCAGTGACCCCAAAGTGAGTGTGATGATGCCTGCTTCTTTAATCTGCTGCAAGCCTATAATTCCTGTAGCACCACAGTATTTCCCTCCCTTTCCCCACCATGGACAAACTATGCCTGGAGCTTGCCCGATATGTTAAAGTGGGGATGACCCCGGAAATGACTGCGGAGTCAGCATCCATGACGCTGTGCCAGTGTGATTTGCACTTTGTCCTACCTCTGCTGGGAATTGTCTCCCTGATTGCAAAATCTGTGCTACTTTATCTTAGTCTGAACATTACCTCTCTCTTGCACCAGCATGAAGTTATATTAAAATATAACTGGGTCTAAGTGCCTTGGGATGTTTTGCTATGTTAAAGCCGCTATATAAATGCAGGTTGTTGAGGTAACTTTATGTGACACTAATTAAATGATCACTGTTGGTGCTTCAAGTTTCACAAACTCACTTGACATCTTAGACACTCGTTGGACCACAAAATTTCCTTTTTGAATTCTAATCTAATACATATGATATTTTTATAATTCAGATAGACAACCAAAGAGTGAAGCTCTTAGAGATTTTTCTTGGCCTGTTTCCCCCATTTATTTTGTTTGATATCCAGATGGCAGGGACATTAATTTCCTCTGAATAGGAAATGGAGCTTTTACTGTCCAGATGCAGCATAATATCAACTTTATAAAATGTTTACCGACAGAAAATGTATCTCAATATCTCATTCTATTCTTGAAAAGATTAAAGGATCAATATATCCTGTGTTGAATTAGTGAATCTCAACCAAGGTAGCATCAAGGTAATTGATCTGAGGGAGGGCAAAAAATCAACCAGGCTATTTATTCACAGGAGTTGTCATTGCCAATCCAGGTTTCATGCTCAGCTGGATGTTCATACATGTACCCTTTCCATGGACCAAAGACGTTGGGCTCGATTTTAAAAGTGAAAAACGGGTGGGTTGGGGGCGGGGAGGCATTCAAAATTGCAATAATTTCAGACCCACCCCCAACCCATCCATTTCCGGTTTTCACTGGCGTGGGAAAAGGGTGGGGGCAACCAACCCACTCTCAGGAGGCGGATCAGGCCTTAAAACCTTTTAAGGAGGCTTCGGGCCTCCATTTTCACACAGTTTCCGATTTCAACCCCGGGGGGCCGGGGTTCCTGGGCCTTCTCTTTCATACCACGTGAAAGGAGGTGAGAAGGCCCGAGACTAACAGGTAAGTTCCTTTCTGGCACAGCTTGTGGGCCCAGAGGAGCAGGAGCGCTTCCTCCAGGCCCAACAAGCCTACCTGCAGCGAACCCTGCAACGATGCACTGCAGCAACTCGCCAAGGCTTCTTCGACAGCACCTCCCAAACCCGCGACCTCTACCACCTAGAAGGACAAGAGCAGCAGGCACATGGGAACAACACCACCTGCACGTTCCCCTCCAAGTCACACACCATCCCGACTTGGAAATATATCGCCGCTCCTTCATTGTCGCTGGGTCAAAATCCTGGAACTCCCTTCCTAACAGCACTGTGGGAGAACCGTCACCACACGGACTGCAGCGGTTCAAGAAGGCGGCTCACCACCACCTTCTCGAGGGCAATTAGGGATGGGCAATAAATGCTGGCCTCGCCAGCGACGCCCACATCCCGTGAACGAATAAAAAAAAAAAACCCTCAACAATCGTGGACCCCCAATCTCCGCGCCCCACAATGATCACGAATCCCCGATCCCTCCCCCCATGACTGACACCCCCGTGACCTCTGTGCCAACCCATGCCAATGTGCCCCCTGCGACCCCCCATCCATACCAACAAAGACTTAGCTGAACTAGGGGGCATAGTTACAGGTTAAGGGGACGGCCATTCAAGACCGAGATTAGGAGGAATTTCTTCATGCAGAGGGTTGTGAATCTTTGGAATTCTCTACCCCTGAGGGCTGTGGATGCTGAGTCATTGAATATATTCAACGCTGAGATGGATCGATTTTTGAACTCTAGGGGAATCAAGGGATATGGGAATCGAACGGGAAAGTGGAGTTGAGGTCGAAGATCAGCCATGATCTGATTGAATGGTGGAGCAGGCTCAAGGGCCGTGTGGCCTACTCCTGCTCCTATTTCTTATATTCTTATAACACGTCCTCTCCCTAGCTGGTCTCCCATCTGACTGAGACCAGCCTGTCAATCAGGCCAGTCAGTCAGATAGCAAACCGACGAAAAAAAAATAAAAGACATCCTTACGTCAAAATTGTAAGGACATGCGGGAAACCTGTACTTCTGGGTTTCCCATTCGCAATCTGACCCCCCGCCCCCTTCCCGGCTCGGAGTCAAAATCATGCCCCTTGTCTTCAGCCCCTGCCACAAACTCCATTCCCTTGCTACTGATTCCATCACCCTCCCTGGCCACTGTCTCAGGCTGAAATAGACTGTTTGGAACCTCTGCTTCCTATTTGACCCTGAGCTGAGCTTCCCATAACCCTCTCCATCACAAAGACCACCTACTTCCACCTCCACAGCATTGCCCATCTCAGCCACAGCCACAGCCTCTGCCCCACCTTTGTTGCCTCCAGACTTAACTATTCTAAAGCTCTCCTGGCCGGCCTCCCATCTTCCACCCTCAATAAACTTGAGCTCATCCAAAACCCTGCTACACGTATCCTAACTTGCAGCAAGTCTCGTTCACCCATTGGGCCCGATATTACCAGGCCGGCGGGTTCGCGGCGGGGGGTCGATTGCGCACCCGGTGAAATCAGTCTGCTCCGCACGCAATCGCAGGCTGATTGGATCCACTTATCTGGTCTTCCGGGTTCCCCGCTGCTAAGCTGCGCGTCGGGCGGACTGCGCATGCGCAGTAAGGTCTGTCAGCTGGAGGAGCTCTATTTAAAGGGGCAGTCCTCCACTGACGCTGCAAAAAATAGGAAAAATTACAGCATTGAGCAGCCCAGGGGGAAGGCTGCTCCCAGGTTTAATGATGCCTCACTCCAGGTCTTATTGGATGGGGGGAGGACAGAGATCTTCCCCCCGGCGGGCGGGAGGAAGCAGCCTGCCTCTGCCACCAAGAAGGCCTGGCTCAAGGTGGCAGAGGAGGTCACCTGCACCACCAACATATCGCCCACCTGCATACAGTGCAGGAGGCGCTGCAATGACCTAAGTGGGTCAGCCAAAGTGAGTACGCTTACTCATTCCCCTACACTCCATCTGCCACATCACCACCCCCACCCCACATCTCCTTCTGCACTGCCAACACTACTCTGTCACATCACTCCTCATACCCACTCAAACCTCATCCTCATCTTACCTGCACTTACTCACCTCACCAGTACTCATCCCGCCACTACCACTCAACCCAATCCTCATACAATCTCATGGCTCTATCTCATACTCACCCTCTCATGCATCTCTTTCACGGTCAGCCTCATTCAACCTGCCACTACCTGTGCTGCAGCCACAGGGCATGCATCACATATGTGCAGTAGGAAGCGTAAGGCAAACGTGTCGTGAGCATGAAGGGGATGCACAAGGGTGTTTGAGGGTTTGTCATGGTTTTTCCTTCTATTTAATTTCCGATCAACTCACATTACATATTATATTGGCACCACTACTGCCACGTCTTTGCGAATCTTGTCTGGTTTGTGCAATAATGCCCTTTCCTGAGGATCATAATGAAGACCCACAACTGATGTCACCCATTGTGTTACTGCAGAGTGGTTGTAGGTGTATTTGCAGGCACTTTTGTGCAGACGACAGAGACGTCGGCGATGTCCCGGTGGCACCCTGGAAGAATGCAGAGGAGAAGTTGTTGAGGGCAGTGGTGACTTTGACAGCGACAGGTAAGAAGATGGTGCTCGGGCCAGCCGGGAGGAGCTCGGCATGAAGGAGGCTGCAGATGTCCACGACTACATGTCGAGTGACTCTGAGCCTCCGTGTGCACTGCTGCTCAGAGAGGTCCAGGAGGCTGAGCCTCGGTCTGTGGACCCTTTGGCGAGGGTAGTGCCCTCTGCAACACATCTCTCTCTGCGGTTGCCCTCCCTCCTGCTGTGCAGGTGGATGTGTCACAGCACTGTGTTGTGGAGCTCCACGTGTCAGAGGTGGATGGCGTGGCCGGCGAGGCTGGTGATGCTGTTCGCCCTCCGAGGAGGTCATGACTACAGCTACGGCGTCCCCCATCCGGAAGATGTACATCTGAGGGGATCCGCAAGGTAGGTACATGTGTCTGGACACTGGGGTAAGTGTGCAAGTTGGTGAATTTTATTGTTAGGAGGAGGGTGGTGGAGGCCAAACTTTGTCCAAAGTGACAGAGTGGCCTCCTGGAATGAGTGAGGGTCTTCCCCCCCCCGCCCCACCTGTCAAATGGACCTTTGCAGCTGCCACAGGCTGATGGCTGGAACACGTCCATTTGAACTGGGAGTGTTTCCGCCAGTACGGGAAACAGTCCCAGTTGTTTGCAAAATCCCACCCCTCCTAAAATATCATGTTAATCAGGTCTGTAAACGACCTGAAATACCTAAATAAATACCTTAAGTGGCACCAGCCGGCGGGAGTCCCACATGTGGGGGCTGCGCGCGCATGTCAGCGCGTCTGTGGGGAACCTGGAAATGGGGCGGGTTGGAGCCGGGCTCCCACCCCACCCCGGGAATCCCCGATTTTCGTAGCCCCCCCGCCAGGAACGCACCCGATCGCGGGTGCTAAAATAGAGCCCATCTTCCCTGTGCTCGCTGACTTATATTGGCTCCCGGTCCACCAAGACCTTGATTATAAAACTCTCATCTTTATGTTGAAATCCCTCCATGGCCTCACCCCTTCCTATTGGAACTCAGTGGCGTAAGTGCTGTATATTTTCAGAATTTGGTTGTGTTAGCGCTATGCGTTCTCTGAACTCGGCAGTGTTAGCACTCTGTGCTCTCTGAAATCAGTAATGTTAGCACTGGACCTTGTCTGAACTCTGTAGCCTGCCTGACAATGACTGGATCAAATCACACATTGCAGAGAACTTGAATTACTCTACAGCAGACTGGATCAAATAACACATTCCAGACAAAATGTTGGGTGAGTACTGTCCTCCCACTTCCTCTCGGTGAGAAGAAGAAAATGAGGTATTTGCACCACAGTGGTGTAAATAGACCCAGCCCACATTTTCAGCAGGGGTTGCTGATTAGCCATCTGTCGTCGCCTAGCCAATTCTCCATCCAATTGGAATGGTTCTGACACCAGCCTAGCTGAGATCAGCCCATTAGCACAGACCAAGAATCGAATCTGGGACCTTCCTGGTCTGTTTAGTTGGTAAGATTTGAATTCACAAGTAAGAAAGATCAACATGAGAGATAAGTGAAATATCTTGATTCAAAATTTCCCTCAAATGAGCTATCAGGCAAGACGTTAAATATTTTTGAAATCCTGTTCATATAGTCCTACTTTCTTTTTAAAATTCCAGTTTAAAATAAGGTTTCTTGTCCTTATCAAATGTACTCCCAAGCAGTGGCGGTGGGGAAGTATTGAATATTATACATGTAGCAGGAACTAAGATAGTAAATTTAGATTCACCCCTTCAACAAAACTTCCTTCCTCTTTTCGTTCTTTTGTCTCCATCACAAACCACAATTGGATAATTGATTTGCTATGAGTCCTTTTTTGATGCCACGTGGTAAGTGGTCACTATGAATGCCTGGAAGCGGCCGTAGACTACTTTGCTCTCTGATTTTCTCTCCCTCCCTTTGAAGAAGCACTTTGCTCCATTCAGTGCCTCTTTGTGATTGTAAACTAAGATCAGAAGGCAGAAATGGAGATTATGGCCTTAAACCTTCATCACATTTCACTTTGGACTCATGGCAATAAGTATTGGGGGGTTGGGGAGAATAAATGCACTTGATGCTATGTTGTACGTTCATTTCTTAGCACTGCTGAATGCTAACTTAACATTAATCCCTTCAAACAAAACCAGCTTAATTAATTTTCAAACACCAGTTCTGCATGCTCATCTCTTCAAGTAACATTCTTGAATACCTGTGAACAATACCACTGGTAAGCTAGTTCCTCCAAGTAACCATATTATATTCTAATTCATTCAAAGATACTTTTAAACAATTTTTGTTGCTTTAATGAAGAAAAGTTCCCTTATGAAATTAACCACGCATTATAAAATATTGCAACTAAGATATGTGGATAAATATTTAAGGGAGTAATAATTATTCCACTGCTCTCTCCTAGAGGGAACTATAACACTTAATGTTTTGCAGATCCTTACATTTCCACAGTAGTTAATGGAGAATTATAAATGTATAAAATATTCATGTTGGTATTGTCTTGTCAAATCAGAGTTTACTATATATAGCATGCTACAACAGACTTATTTTGTGGTAAAAATCATTTTTTAAATTTTATATGATGTGAGTGTGATGTGATAAAGGTATTTAGTCACATATGTGGGTTTGTAAAAGATTGAAAAACTTGATATTTAGTCCTTTAAACCTTGTGTTCTAGGACATCAAGGATTCTTATCATAGTCTTTTAACTTGTAATTAGAGCCCTACACAATTCTTTCTACTAAAAATAAAATCCTCCTCCGTTGTAAAGTTTGCCTTTAACCTCTGAATCAAGACGTCAAGGATCTGATAAATTTACAGAACCAGTCCACCTCCTTATGGTTTGATCTGAAACGATTTAAGGAATGTTACTTGGGCATTCCAACAACCTCCTTGTAAAATTCCTCTTGTTTTTGCATTTTACTCAAAGAACATGAATGTGGAAATCAGAAGTAACATAAGAGCCTGGCTGTCACTTTTCACAGCCTCAGTTAAAAAATAATCATCCACTTGCTCATTTTACATTTTTAAACAAATCTACCTATGAACCCAAAAAATTCTTGGATACGATTGTGGCACTGTTGTATAAAATGTATTTTATCCATTTGTTTGTCTAAATGACTTAAAGTTTGTAAGTTAGAGTTCTCCAATGTCTGACACAAAAGGAGCCCCTTCAGATACTATTTTGAAGTGCCCAAAGTTGAAGTAATGCTATCTCCCTAGTGCAATGCAGAACTCTTAAGATAATTTTTCAAGCAAAGTGAATGTTGATTTGATTGAAAAAAATCTCCCTAGGAGTTTGATTTTATGTGAAAAATGAATACAGAGTTGATGCAAAACCTACTTTCTGCTACTAGATGCCAGCAGTTCACTTCATAAAGATTATCCTTTTAAACAGCTGCGTTGTAATCATTTGAAGTTCGTATTTATGTTTTGAGAAAATTCATGTATCAGTGATGTTGATGCAGCCATCAGCACTATTCAACATTTGGGCTGCCATTACATTTGAAGATACAAAAATACTCAAATTGTTTAGCACTCAGTGATGTGAAATTTTGTTTCCCAGGACAGATACAATACAAATCTGTCAAGATTAACACAAGGCCCCAGTCAGATGAAAATTCTGCCTTGCATTTATTTTGGCGATATTACCAGGTCAGAAATATTATTCTGGTGAAGGGAATGGGAAAAGTGATTATATGATACATAGGGGGTGAAATTCATCTTGGGAGCAGTAGCACAAAACAAGTGATAGCACACCGGCAGCCCGTTTTACACTCTGCCCGATTGTTTTTCTACTGACTTTGACATGAATTAATCACGACACTAAAGCAAAAGTTAGCTAGACTGTACGATAAGTGTCCGCTGAAATTTCAGTGTAAAGTGCACATTATATTCATGAGCAAAGAAATGATGACGTAGAAAAGAAGGTAAAGTTTATTATGCCCATCTCCTGTAGGACCAGTCCTACCCTTTTTGTTTTATGCTGTGTGTATATATTCACATCAACGTCTATCACAGTTAATTGCAGTTGGACTCTGCAAACATTTGGAAATAATAAACGCTATTTCTCCTCCCCAAATGTCATCCTGTTTCTTGTCAGAGTGACAGGTACCCTTTGCTCTATGGTGGGGTGAGGGACAGGGCCGTGGGGGGATGGGGGAGGGCCCTGGTAGAGTTCAAAATCTATTCCTGGAGAACAAATAATCTGCTCTGGGCAAAATTTTTAAACACCAACCAGAGGGAGTATTTTTTTAAGAGAAAAGAAATTACGACAGAGCATTTAATTACAAAAAGATTGATTGCGCTAAACTAGGCCAAAAAACCCTGTATTGGGGAACAAATGGAAATTGTGCCATATGATCACATCAAGCCATGGATCTGATAGAATTCATGTCAGCAGAATCAGCAATAAAAGTAATGCTAAATATTGTTATGCTTAGTACATTCTATAAGCACAGTAAGGTGACAATACCTAAGCCTAGTGTTACACAAACTGTTTCTACAGCATTCTTGGGTAACTGAGTTTTTAAGCTAAAGCAATAATTGAACATTTAGAAGTTCATGCTGAACATTCACTTTTTCTGATACAGGTTTATAAAATGATCAATCTTTTCGACATCTCATCTTGATTATCTGACTTTTGAACTTGGTTGCTAGTAAGTGTCTGTCAGTCATTGAAGACGCCATTGAAACACCCAGTTGCTGCTATTTTAAGTGCCGTCTGTTTCAAATAATGTGGATGTAAAATTCCTGAATTAGCTCGGGTATTATTGAAGCAAACTTGTAACAATTAACTCTTGAGTTGCTGGTGTAATTGTAGGATCAGTCCCTACAGTATCAGTCCTAGTGTACATCTAGGGTTGCCAATCCTCAAGAATTGCCCAGCAGTCTCTAGGAATTAAAGATTGGACACTCCTGGACACTACTGCAAGCAACCCAGGAAACAAATCATAGGGGCTTTAAAAAAAAGTGTTTTTCATTTTCTTTGAACCATTTTGCTTATTAATTGTAAAAATAATGGAGATGGGGAGAAAAGACTTTGACTGGGCGGGTCGGTTGGAGATGGGAGGTCAATGTGATGAAACCTCCAGGAATATGTTCAAGCAGATTTGGCGTCCCTATGTACGTCTGATATTTCAGTTGCCTCACTATAAATAATCCACTACTCTATTTCCTTCATAATTTATTATACTGTACTGATGACTTGGTAACACCCTGGGATAGAGTTTCCGCTTTGTGTGCAATCGGGGAAATTGGGCACAAGTTACACTTGAAATTGCACTGGTTGGGTTAAAGTTCAAGTTTCCGCTAAAATGTAATTGCATTATCGCAAATTAAAATCTTCCATGAACCAGCGCGAACGGGCAGCGTAATAGAATGTTATTGTTTCTTTTTTTCTTTGCATTAAAAAATATTCCTTGATATATTTAAGAGTGGTAACCTGGAGCAGTTTTATTAATACAGCTGAAAATGGATTTAATCACAAAAAATAAGCATTTTCAAAAAGGGTGTGCAGTCCTCCACCTGTGAGTAACCTGATTTTAAATCACTGAAAAAGACTTTAAAAAACTATACTGGACTATTTACTACTTTCATTGGTGTACACTTGTCAGTTTCCTGGTCAATCAAATATTTTTTTAATATGTGAATACTTTTAAAACGTGTCTACTAGTGCCTGTAGGCCTTAGAAAATGAGCTTAATTTTAAGAGCCTCCTTGAATGGCCGTAAACGGGCGGAAACTTGCCATTCTTGTTATTTTGGTCTGGGGGCGTGGCCAGTTTTGTGGGCGGGGCCAGCCTCAGGCGCAATGATTTTTAAACCAGTGTAAAAGATCATGGAAATTCAAGTGTAAGTGAGTTTTGGGCGTAACTCGCACTTAAAATTCGGCGATCTTTTCCACTGGTTCGGCTGATTGCACCGATATAACTAACGCAAACAAACGGAAACTCTAGGCTCCTGTGTTTGATTCCTCAATATCTTAGCGCTGAGGCTGAGTAAAACAATATTTTTTAAATATCTGACTTTAAAGTATTTTATTTCAAGATAATCTTCTTATTCTTTTTTGGGTCAAAAACTCTACATTAGGAAAAAAATTAATCTGTACCAAATGTTCGTATCCAACTGTCAATCTGATGAAATTTAATACATCTTCAAAAATTAAATGATTGTTCCTCATGCAGACTAGCCAGTGGCCTGCCTGCCAAGTTATTTTCCTCATTGAGATCTGGAGACATTTATAACGTTTCAGAAGGGAAAGCGACCTGTGAAATTATCTAGTTCTTCAGCCTTTGCATTTCCTTTTAAAAAAAAAGTTCTTATTTTTAAAATAGGACCATGATATGAGCTTACTAAGTGATGGACAGCTCAAGTGCTGAGATATCCCACCCCTCCTCTGTCCCACACTGGGATGTTCAACATACCTACAAAACACTTGAGCTAAATTAATTTGTAAGCAGTTTACAGGGTGCAACAATACTATTTGCTGGAAGGAAACCGCTCTACGTGAATATAAATGGCTGATTTTGGCAAATATAAAAAGGTTAATGCTGCACGGCTGCCTCCTTTAATGTAGAATGGAAATTTGAATCAATTTGCTTCTTGTTGCTTGGCTCCCAACCAGGGCAGCCTGTTACTTGTTCTTATTTATCTGAGCTGCATAACTTTCACTCTTTATCTAGGCTGCTACATTAAAACACAGGCTGATAAGAGAGGGGTGGTGTAGAAGCATGGTCCAAATCTGCCTATGTTTGTAGGAGCTTCCTTCAGTTTTATCAACTTTCTTATTAAGCCCGTGGAGTATATTACAGGTTTTTAGTTCTATTCATATAGTGAGTCCAGATTGCGTGTTTATCATCACCAAGACATTATCCAGGTCTGGCTGTAGGAGACTGTCCAGTTCTGTCTTGGCCTCTTTGATAAACAGTTGTTTTTGTGTGCATATCTCCTCGCATATATGCAAATGTGACTACCTTAACCTTGGGAAAAATGGATGAACATTTGAAGCCGAGGCATTGCACAAACTATTTGAGTATTTGTCTAAATGATTATGGAGGTCAATAATGCGATTCTTAGCATCCATAGTTCTAATGTGCATTGGGCACATATTACCCATTATATCGGGCAGTGAGGCTTGATGTATGCCTGTTGTGCATATCGTGCCCCCCATTCAGTGGGGAAGTGCCTGTGGTACTGAATGTCTTGCACTGCCTAAGTACTAGCTCATTCAGGCTTCAGAAAAAATGTTGATCAGGTGATGGCCCTACAATACAGTCTTGGTGCTGCAGACACTCCGCACCCCTATGAAATGGGCACTGGATGGTAGACCTTGAAGTCAGGTCCTCTTTCTTAGAGGGGAGTCCAGTTGGTCATTGTCTCAAGTAACTGTATTTTGACCCAGCAGGTTTTCTGCTTCTGAGTACTTTTTGGCCATTCATCACTGCACCATCTTCAAGTTGTATCCCTGTTCTGTCTGTGGGTGTTTGCAAGGGAACTACAGTTATGCACAACCTATATGGCATCTCTGAATCCCATTGAGCATCCATCTCTATCTGTAGATTCTGGAAGAGGAGTATCAGCGCAGGCATGCAAGGTAGATGTTGAGAAAGGAGTCAGCCATATGCTGCCATCCATAGAACCGTACAGAAGGAGACCATTATGGCTATGCCAGCTGTTTTGCTGGAGCAGTCCAAAACTAATCTCACTACCCTGCTTGCTTCCCATAGACTTGTATCTTTCACTGCTTCAAATGTTCATCCATTTTTCCCACGATCAAAGCAGTCGCATCTGCACATGTGCGAGGAGATCTGCATACAGTGACAACTATTTATCAAAGAGGCCATGACAGAACTGGACAATCTCCTACAGCCAGATCTTAAAACCATTTCAAGGACAGGGACTGATCTGTCATTGGCTGCTAAGGTGACTATACCGTAAATTTTTACGCCATTATGTTACTCCAAATGATGGCAGTCGGCGCCTGATGAATCTCCCAACCTTCTGTACACAGCTGGATAATACAGGTGACACATGAACAGTTGACCCAGGTCAGGGGTTTCCTGGTTTGTTGTAGAGGAGTAAGGCTGCCCCCTTGGGCTTTGGTTCATAACCAGTTTGACACACCCAGGGACTTAGGCATGAAGAGAGATACAATGAGGCATATGCAAGTTACAGGGTCTTTGGTGCAGGAGACTATCAGAGTGTAGAAACAAAGGTTCAGATATCCCAGCTCAGCCCAGCCCAGCTAAACTATTTCAGAACATTGTTGCCTGCTGTGCCTGATACAACTTTGCCTGCAAAGTGTTCCTTTAAGTCACCATCATTGATTAAACAGTTGGGCATAAAAACAACTTTTTGGCAGCAACTAGATTATTTTTCAGATTGTCAAGTTATTGGTGAAAAATATCATTATCACAATAAGAACATTTTAAAGAGGAACACAAGTTTCTGACACTTTAAAAGAAAATTCATTCATATTAAATTTAGAACACACGAACTGAAAACGTTGCTGGGACAGAGATCTCCTAAAGTTTACAGCAGTCTTCATTCCAACCCATGAAGCATTAATTGTAAACACTCTATTTGCCATGCAGTGAACAATGTAAACTATTCTACCTCGCACTATCGGATTCTACCAAATGTGTAATGGAAGCCAAACTGATGGATCAGCTACCTCATGATTCAATTAACTCTCCACCAAGACGGACACATTGCTTAATCCCCAATGATACGTAATCAGCAACTCTCAGTATTCATCTTTGTTCGTTTACTGCAAACAGTCCTGCATGGAGAGTGGTGCGAAGGTTAATGAGGGTAGCCGTCCCCTCTATTTCATCTCTGCTTTCTTACTGAAAATGCTGTATAGTGAGCAAGTGATTGTAGTTGTCATTTCCTATTTACTTATGTGACTTTTTTTCCCCCCTCCCATGTAAATTATATCCTAATTTCATCAAGTGTTGGCTCGCATCTATGCAGTGTCGCCTTGCCCTCTACGGTGGAGGTGCAAATTAGCATCCAGGCAGGATATTCCTGTCCAATTTGCCCCTTCCCTGCAGAGAGATGCCATAAACTCTGTTCAATGTCTCCAAGTGCGCCTGCCCAAATTTGGGCGGATTCCTCCAGTATCAGCAGAAGTGATGCCAGAAAATGAAATGGGAGGGGATCCAGTGTAACAGATTCCAGACCCATTGTCTGCTGTTGCCCTTCCCCATACCGCGAGAAAATTGGCATAAAGAGAAAGGAAAATCTTGCCTTATAGACCCCTTGGGCACTATTTGAAGAAGACCAGATGTTCTGATGTTCTAACCAACATTCATTGGTTGAGGAACCAACACCCAAAAATAGATTCCCTGAAGATTCATCTCATGGCTGTTTTTTTTAATTTGTTTATGGGATGTGGGTGTCGCTGGCAAGGTCAGCATTTATTGCCCATCTCTAATTGCCCTTGAGAAGGTGGTGGTGAGCCGCCTTCTTGAACCGCTGCAGTCCGTGTGGTGACAGTTCTCCCACAGTGCTGTTGTGTAGGGAGTTCCAAGATTTTGATCCAGCGACAATGAAGAAACGGCGATATATTTCCAAGTTGGGATGGTGTATGACTTGGAGGGGAACGTGCAGGTGGTGTTGTTCCCATGTGCCTGCTGCCCTTCTCCTACTAGGTGGTAGAGGTCGCGGGTTTGGGAGGTGCTGTCGACGAAGCCTTGGCGAGTTGCTACAGTGCATCCTGTGGATGGTACACACTGCAGTCACGGTGCACCGATGGTGAAGGGAGTGAATGTTTACGGTGGTGGATGGGGTGCCAAACAAGCGGGCTACTTTGTCCTGGATGGTGTCGAGCTTCTTGAGTGTTGTTGGAGCAGGCAAGTGGAGAGTATTCCATCACGCTCCTGACTTGTGCCTTGTAGATGGTTGAAAGGCTCTAGGGAGTCATGGGGTGAGTCACTCGCCGCAGAATACCCAGCCTCTGACCTGCTCTTGTAGCCACAGTATTTATGTGGCTGGTCCAGTTAAGTTTCTGGTTAATGGTGACCCACTCTCTCTTGTTCGTCATGGTCATGGCCTGGCACTTGTCTGGCGCGAATGTTACTTGCCACTTATGAGCCCAAGCCTGGATGTTGTCCAGGTCGTGCTGCATGCGGGCATGGACTGCTTCATTATTTGAGGGCTTGCGAATGGAATTGAAAACTGTGCAATCATCAGCGAACATCCCCATTTCTGACCTTATTGTGAAGTGAAGCTCATTGATGAAGCAGCTGAAGATGGTTGGGCCTAGGACACTGCCCTGAGGAACTCCTGCAGCAATGTCCTGGGGCTGAGATGATTGGCCTCCAACAACCACTACCATCTTCCTTTGTGCTAGGTATGACTCTAGCCACTGGAGAATTTTCCCCCGATTCCCATTGACTTCAATTTTTCTAGGGCTCCTTGGTGCCACATTCGGTCAAATGCTGCCTTGATGTCAAGGGCAGTCACTCTCACCTCACCTCTGGAATTCAGCTCTTTTGTCCATGTTTGGACCAAGGCTGTGATGAGGTCTGGAGCCGAGTGGTCCTGGCGGAACCCAAACTGAGCATTGGTGAGCAGGTTATTGGTGAGTAAGTGCTGCTTGATAGCACTGTCGATAACACCTTCTATCACTTTGCTGATGATTGAGAGTAGACTGATGGGGCGGTAATTGGCTGGATTGGATTTGTCCTGCTTTTTGTGGACAGGACATATCTGGGCAATTTTCCGCATTGTCAGGTAGATGCCAGTGTTGTAGCTGTACTGGAACAGTTTGGCTAGAGGCGTGGCTTGTTCTGGAGCACAAGTCTTCAACACTACAGCCAGGATGTTGTCGGGGCCCGTAGCCTTTATTGTATCCAGTGCACTCAGCCGTTTCTTGATATCACGTGGAGTGAATCGAATTGGCTGAAGACTGGCTTCTGTGATGGTGGGGATTTCGGGAGAAGGCCGAGATGGATCATCCACTCGGCACTTCTGGCAAATGCTTCAGCTTTGTCTGGACTCTGCCATCATTGAGGATGGGGATATTCACAAAGCCTCCTCCTCACGTTAGTTGTTTAATTGTCCATCACCATTCACGACTGGATATGGCAGGTCTGCATTTGCCGACATCATAAAAGTCACTGCACTTCAAAAAAAATAATTTAGGCCTAGAGTTTCCACATGATTTCCACCCATATAACAGCATAATCTAGGAGGAATCAAGTCAAAAAGCGAGAAAGATCGCCAAATTTGAAGCGTAAGTGAGTTGCGCTCATATTTGTATTACTTTCAAATGCCCGCAACTTTTTAAGCTCGTTCTACAGTCCCTTCACCCAAACAAGTCCCTGACCACAAAACTGGCCACACTCCCAGATCGGAAAGCTGAGTTTCCCCCGATTGCACTCATTCTGCGGCGGGGGGGCTTCATCACATTGCGCCCAGATTCTCAGGCGTACAGGCACCCGTGGTCACATGAATCCAGCGTTAATTACCTGACCAGCAGTTAATTGAAACCACGGATCTGCCCTGCTGCTGCAGAAATATCAATCAGTAATCAATTTACTGTAAAAAGTTTTTCAAAGTTTGCAGGACAGAGAGATAAGTGCCGCTTACCGTGTGGTCACCAGCCTCATTTTAAAGGGGAATTTTATTTTCCTTCCCTTTTATGCTACCCCACCATAGCACCTTGAGGCCCCATTGGCTCTGCTCTAGTCACAAATCAATTACGTTCGATTACGCTGCTTGAATGCACTGATTCATAGGAGATTTCATGTTCGGGCTTATGCTAATGAGTTTGTGTGAAAACTTGGGCGTATCTTCACCTCGGCAAAACCAGTGCAGGGTCGGACTTATGCTGGGCACAATTTGCTGATTGCGCCCCTAATGGAATCTCCAGGCTAGAATGTGTAAATTTTTTTGAGGTACAAAATATTGTTGCATGGTAACGGCACGGGCATGTTGTTGGACTGTGGCACTCTTGGCATTACCAAGTTGCACCACACCCTGAGAAAGTGGCAGGAAGCGGAAGATGGTGTGTAGGAATCTAAATTCACGTTATTTCAACTTTACAGGTCACCTTTTTTAGAATTATTTTCACTTCTTTTCCTCCACTCTCAAGAGGTTGTCATAAGATTTTTCAGAATGAACATTATTTGTCCCAAGAGCGTCCCTCTTCTCTAAGAAATTAATTTTACTTTGACAGTGAGATCTGTGATGGCCAAATACAAGGATTGAGGGCAGATTTTCCTGCCACCCCCACCCCCTGGCACTTCTCCCTGCTCAGCCGCAGGAGTGCTAAGATTTCTTGTCCTGTGCCATTTACATAACCTGGGGGCATTCCTGGCACAGGCTTTCCCCCAGCCAGGGCCCTGTGCCGAAGGTTGGGGCAGGAAGGTGAGATGCAGCTCCAAGCCTTCAGCTGTGTGTCAGTGCTCAGAGACTGGGACCTTTTGGCTGCTAATAGAGATCAGAAGCTGGAAGGTCTCAATTAGACCCGGACATCCTAAAGGATTTAAAATGCTAAAATAGTCTCATCTTAAGACTTTAGGTTTGCCCCCAGTACCCTCATGGACCCTCTGGTCAATGGGTGTTTGATGGTAGGCCACAGCACCATTTTCTCTGGACACCCCTGTGTTGAGGAGCCCAGTCAGCAAATGATTTGGAAAATTAGGTAGGAGGCCAGGAATGCCTCCTCTTACCTTATTTGAAGAGCTCTGTTGGTCTTGTGCCGACTGCAGGAACAGGCTCACCTCTGCCCGACCCTAACCTCGGCCTCCAGCAAGCCCTGGTAATCCTGGGGTAATGTGAAAGAGGTGGAGATTCATTGAAACACATCTCTGCCCCCTTTGTTCTGATCTTTGCCCTGGTGTACTGGGTGTTCCCAATGGTGCAAGGGTCAGGAAAATGGGCCTGTTAGCCCCTTACAATTTTTTTCCATAAGAGCGAAAATACTGCAGAGAAAAATTAATGCAAGGACTGACCATGACTTGGAGTTGCAGGTGATCTTGCATCTCTGCAATTAGAAAACAAGAAAACCACCAGTTCTCCCCTACGTTAAATTGTAACTCTAGCAATGTTTCCGAAATAGATAATCTGATAATAATTGGCATTATAGCTCCCATTTTAATAGCACTGAAGTGGAAAATAGGAAAAAAAGGGGTAGAGTAGAAAAATTATGAGGTAAAGAGGAATTAAAACAAAAGTACACATCCCAGCATATTTTGCTGATGGATGTGAGTAAGTTGGTCTGTAGCTCCTTAAACTATGTCCACTTACTTTCCACTACCCTGTAAAGTACTCTGAGAAGTTTCTTTGTATGTAATGAGCACTGTAGAAATGTACGTTGTTGAAGTTTTTTTCACCACTAACAATGTAATAGGTTAATTACTCGCAAATTATAGCTTCCGGCATTGGGCGGCGACTATGGAGAGGGAATAACTTTTGAGTGGAAATATTATCCTAGTCCCACCATTTAGTAACGAACATTAACAGGTAAAGGGTATATACTGACATTTTGCTCCTAAATCAGCAGGTTTCCTCCTCAATTTTCTGATTTACCAAAATATTTATCTCTCTGACTTTTTCTCAGCAAATACCTTTGTTATATTTTTGACTGTACCATATAACATTTCTGTACTTGGATTTAACATTTGCCTTAATTATAAAGATGCATTTGGATAAGCCCATAACAAGGCCTGTGCCTACACAGTGACAGCCCAGAAGCAAACCTGCTCCAACACAGTGACGGTCCATACCAAGGCCTGCCTCTGCACTGTGGCGGCCCATAACAGAGCCTGTCCTTACACCGTGATAGCCCAGCAGGAGGTCTGCCCCTACACAATGACAACCAGAAGGAGGCCTGTCCCTGCACAGTGACAGCCCATAACAAGGTCTGTCCCTACACAGAGATGGCCCATAGAGGCCTGATCCTCCACAATGACAGCCCACAGAGGCCTGATCCTACACTAGTGACAGTCTATTATAGATCTTGTCCCAACACAATTGACAAAATACAGTCAAACCTGTCTTACACATCTCATTTACTCGTTTCTATCTACTTTTTCATCTTAGATTTTATCTTTAAGAGTATGATGTTTTTGGATCTGTTCACCAACACAGGTATAATCTGATATCACAGTATGTGCATAATTGTTAAACTTAATTTGAATTACATCAGTAAAGGCTGAAGAACAGTGAAATCAGCATTTAACATTACATCATCAAGTTTTCAACATAATTGATTGTGTACTGCAAAAGTTCTATGAAGCTATTATCGAAGCAGTGATGCAGAGATGTAAGTAGCACCTTAGTAGTGAATAAAATGGAACAAAAATTTTGTCATTCTGGTGGCAGGGCAAACCACAAGTTTAAATTCCAACCTCAACTGACTGGGCAACGTTTTATTATTTCTCAGTGGGAGTACTAGCTCGAGCACCTTTTATGAGGGTGGAGAAGGAAAAGCTGCTGGGACCAGTTAGCTTTATAGGGGCCCATCTCCTGTCAGGTAATCTTTGGACACGGAGAGACTTGCAATATTGAAAATAACTCGACTATTCCAATGCTCTCCTGGCCGGATTCCCGTCCTCCACCTCCATAAGTTTTATTTCATACCATAACCTATCCCGCACCAAGTTTGGGTAGGTGTAGCAGGAGGAGGAGGAGGAGGGGGGGGGAGCAGGGTGCCAACTGTGAAACAAAGATTAAAAAGAAATACACTGCGTTCCAGATTGTTTTTTTTCAAAAACTGTAATAGTAAAGATATTTTTCCAAAAAATGATAGAAATGCTCAGTTTCTTTTTAAGAATGAAGCCTTTCCTCAGGAGCACAGATTTAACTTACTGATGTAATGGCAGCAGTTTAATGAGCAATTTAATTACTTAATTTAAACTAGTTGTGATTTTAAAATGGCAGACAATGAGGCAAATGTAGAGCAACCAAATGGTCTGCATCAGCCATGCTCATCAGCAGGAAATATTTGAGTTGGAAACATTTGCACCAGTCTGGTGAAAAGTAACAAAGCGTAAACGTTTCACGGTCTGGGAATTTTCTCAAGTGCTGAATGAAAACATGATCCTATGACCTTTCTCTTGTTTTAAAAAAAAATGATGAAACCAGCTTCTTAGTAAACAGTGAGTAATATTAATGGGGTTATTTAGAAGCAGCTGTGGTGACTGGGGTGGTATCATACTGTATGAAGATTGACATTGAACTCGGCCTGGGAAATGTATAGCAAAGTTCAGGCAAAGATACTTGGGCAAAATTTGATTAAAGCTCAGCCTACACTGATTCAAAAGCTCCCAAAACTTGAATGGAAGAGCATTCAACCAATAGAGGAAATATCTCATTTTCTTAATGTTGACATGAGGGAAATGATAGACCAGCACAGCTATGAGAGGCCTTCAAAGTAAAATCCCAAATTGCTTCGACCAGCTTGAATTTACTACTAACAATGTCTTTTATACAGATTTATTCAGTGATAGAACACAGGTAAAACGGCCCATAAATTTGGCCGCAGGGGAGGCAGAAAGCACGAGTATGTTTCCGGCTGGACGTGCACCACTCGCCATATTGGTGAAGAAAAAAAATAGGTGTCCAGGCCTCGCGCCCCAAACAGTAAAAACAGACCTTCGGACTGCCCACTGCCAAAAAGGTAAATTTTTGAAATGTGCTTACCTGATTATGGGACTGGGAGGAGCTGCTGTGCCTCCCCATCACCACCATCTCCCCCTTACCGGCCTCCTTTCCCTCCCCTACCCTGCCGAAGAATGGTCACGCCTGAATTTCTACCCACCTATAATGTGCAACGTGCGACACGGATTGGAAAATTAACACTTTCAGATATAATTAATTTCACACAAATACCTGCTGTGCATGCACCTATTCATGGTTTCTTGCCCACAAGTATGGTTTTCCATTTCTTAAAGGCAAAGAATTTTAGGTTTCCCTGGTTCCAAATGCACATCTGTGGCATTCCAACTGTAATTATTGGCCAGTGATGAAACAAAATGTTGGTTGATTAACTGAACCTCCGTCTCTCACAAAGTAACACAGTACAGCACCTTAACAGTCAGATGAAGATTCAGGAATGATCAGTGCTATTTTGAAAGCTCACAATTTACATACGCAGTTATAGAATTACAGTTGTAATCCGTACATCTCTATTAAATATGCATACAACAAAATATAATTATTATTTGTTTAAGAGGTACTTTTGCTCTGTACTTCTTGTCTAATTCATTACTAATGATTTCTGAAGAACATGGTCCAGTTTCAATCAGTAAAGTACAAAGGCTCCTGTTTCTGTCTTATTTATGTCTATGTCATTCCATTTCCTGATGTGGAGATGCCGGTGATGGACTGGGGTTGACAATTGTAAACAATTTTACAACACCAAGTTATAGTCCAGCAATTTTATTTTAAATTCACAAGCTTTCGGAGGCTACCTCCTTCGTCAGGTGACGTCACATCGTTCACCTGACGAAGGGGGAAGCCTCCGAAAGCAGCGTAAGGGGTGGACTAAGTTCGATAAACTTTAATCATCATGTGCGAGAAACTGTAAATTGCTAAATGGAAAACAATGTTTTTGAACCTTGATATAGAAAGTCGGATTTAGAATCTACAATTATATACTATTATGGTAATTGTGCTTTTACCCTTTTAAGGCAACTTAAAAGGGGAGCTCCACTGGATGTAAACAATTGCTAATGATGCCTGCAGGGCAAAACTGATTGGTTCTGCTTATGAGAATCATTGATGCAAAACTGCCTCTTAACTTTGATCTTGCTTCAGAAGGAACTTTCTAACTTTCGGAGTCAGTCGACTTATTTGGATGACTTTGCACTGAGCGTTGGCTCAATGGTAGTGCACTCGCCTGAGTCAGGAGGCTGTAGGTTGAAGCCCCATTCCAGAGACTTGAGCATATAATCTCACCTGACACTCCAGTGCCACGTTTTCTTACAACAGTGACGACACTTCGAATGTACTTAATTCGCTGTGAGTGCTTTGGGACACCCTAAGGCTGTGAAAGGTGCTTTATAAATGCAAGTTCTTTCATTTCATTTACCTTTATGGCTGATTTTAGAATGATAAATTAGTGTACACAGTCAATGGCATTACAGTTGTTAAATTAAATTACATAAATTAGATGAATTGCTGGGAAAGTTCCATGTAGATTGGCGACTGCTTGTAAATCCCCTGCTGTTTCTCAGAAACCAGTCAGAAATGACTGGTATTCTTTCTCTTTTTTAAAAGTGTGACACAGAAATTTGTATCTGTAACATAATGGCCCTCATATTTACGGGGAGGCAGGGAGGGAGCGGGAGGGGGAGGTGTGGCGGCCGGGAAACCCGGAAATGTGGGTTTCCTGAAGGTCCTGCCGAATTTAATGGCAGAACCACATTTAAATGTTTTGACTCCATTTCCCAGCCAGCAGACAGCCAGATTAAGAGGCTGTCAGGTGGGAAGGCCTGCGGTACCAGCCTGCAGTCGGGGAGTAGAGCGGAGTGGGGGGGGGGTGGTGGGGAGGGAGAGATCGTGGGTCGGGAGGGGAAATCATCATGGGGGGGCTGGGAGTAGATCAGGCTGTGGGGCTGGAGAGGACATTGTGGATCTGGGGGGAGATCAGGGGGTATGCGATCGCTGGGGTGGGGGGCTGTCTGATCATGGGGGCGGGGTGGGGGTGTCGGTGAATCGTGGGGTGGAAAGCAGGTTAACTTGGGGGGGTGGAGGGGAAGCACTCCTGCTCCTCCTGGCCCAAAGGCAATGCTGGAAATGCATTTATCTGATGGATTTGGCAGTTCTTGCCTCCCTTCAGCTGTTGGGTTTCCCGAGCCCTGGGAAACCCGGTCCGCAGCCATTAAATTTAAAATTGTCCTAAAATTTGAAGCACACAGCCTCATTAAAACATTTAAATGACAAACCCGCCTCTGTTAAAACCAGAAGTAGGCGGGTTGGGGTCGGATATCCCATTTTTGAATTTTTACAGGGGATTGAACTGCCTGAAATAGCCGACGCACTTAATGCATTATAAGTGGAGCCTTTGTAATTGACACCTATGGTAGTGACAAATGGTTAGCGCCATGTGCCCGATATAGGCGGCTGTCCATGATAAGTGTGAACGGTGTAAGTAGTGGGGGTTGTATCTGTGGATGCTTCTCCTCCCCAAAACCTCTTGTTCACAGTTACTTCCATTCATTTTTTACTCTACCACCCACAGTGGATTTCATTTATTATTATTCCCTTCTTCCTCTTCAAAACCTTTTTTTTCTATTAGTTCCCTGGTTGACTTGTAGTTCTTGCTGAAGCTGTTGTTGGTCCAATATGGCCCAGGGAGGTTTTTCCCACTGTCAAGTCTCCAATGACCAGCACGTAAACTGAACAGATGTCTTTTCAGCATGGTCCTGGCCTAGCTGACTGACTGACTACGTCTCTAGCTGTAGTATTCTAGAGCAGCATCAAATTGTCTCAAACACATCTCACTTCACTTCAGACCAATTTGGGAAAAGCTCTGGGAAGTTGCTCTCGCTCTGTAAAGTGATCAAGGAATCCTCCATGAGACTGTGGTAGCCTACAACTCCTTATAATCCCAACTAACTGGAAATTCATCCTCTCCAACTGGAAATGGCCTCTTTACTCAGCACAACAGCAAATCCATACCCAACGGATGTTTCAGTAATCTGTCCCAGAGGGCAACGTCTCTCTGTGAAAGAAATACTTCCTAGCAACTAACCTAACCTTATTCAATATTTTTTCAGTAACTCAAGATAAGTGGTTCTTTGAGCCAAACACAATTTTCCTCTAGTTGTGTGACACTGTCTTGGACATAAAATTTTTAATTAGATAGATAGATATAGATATTATATCTATCCAACTAAAATCAAAATTATGCTAATGACAGATAAAAGTAGACTTGAAGTTTAATTTATTGAAGTAATTGAGGGACTACTGTTGTGCCATTGCTACATTTTGGGTAACACATAGGTCGGAGTGTGTTACATATCAAGAACACATCAAAGGTTGAGATATCAGCATAAGCAGTGTTAACAAAGCTTGATGAGTTCATTTATATTGTCTCAACTCCTCGCTGTCCTTGCAACATCCTCCAGTCTCAATTATTCTATAACATGTAATATTCATAAGGAGTGTATTTATTCTTTTTTGTGACTTTTTTTGCCAACAATGGGTTTCATGGAAGACGCTAATGAATCGCAAGCTTTTCTGATTGGACCAGCTGTTTTGAATTGAACTGTGATGTACCGTGTCAGTTAAATATAATTGGAAAATAACGCTCTCCATATATGATTGAGTAATATTGTAATCTGATCATATGAGGGTACAAAGAAGAAATTACTCTGCAATTGGGAAGCAAAATTATAGGGTTGTTGAGATCTTAAAACCTATTCCAAACAAAATCATTTGATATCTCTTGAAAACTTGAGTGGATTGTGGATAGTATCCCTGTCCTACAGAGAATCACGGGGATAAACATGTGCCCTTCCATTCTGGTGCAGTATGGTATACCAAAATGCCACACTATAGAACTGCAATGAACACTAAGACAAATGATTTGCAAGTATTTTCACAGGAACTTTTTATGCAGAATTGAGGTACTCAGACAGAAAATAATGCTCCTAGCAGTAGGTGTAGAAATTCATTGGATTTATCGCAGAATGTTTGTGCCAGAAACCACTTGCCATAATAGAAATTTGATGTAGAGAAGTGTGAAGTGATTCATTTTGGTAGAAAGGATGAGGAGAGGCAATATAAATGAAATGGTACAATTTTAAAGGGGGTGTAGGAATAGAGCGACCTGGGGGTATAGTCTTTGAAGGTGGCAGGGTAACTTGAGAAGGCTGTTAAAAAGGCATAAGGGATCCATGGCTTTATTAATAGAGGCATAGAGTACAAAAGCAAGGAAGTTATGCTAAGCCTTTATAAAACACTGGTTAGGTCTCAGCTGGAGTATTGTGTCCAATTCTGGGCACCACACTTTAGGAAGGATGTCAAGGCCTTAGAGAGGATGCAGAAGAGATTTACTAGAATGGTACCAGGGATGAAAGATTTTAGTTACGTGGAGAGACGAAAGAATCTGGGTGTTCTCAGAGCAGAGAAGGCTAAGAGGAAATTTGATAGAGGTGTTCAAAATCATGAAGGGTTTTGATAGAGTAAATAAGAAGAAACTGTTTCCAGTGGCAGAAGAATCGGTACCAGATGACACAGATTTAAAGTAATTGGCAAAAGAACCAGAGACTCCATGAGGAAAACATTTTTTATCCAGTAAGTTGTCATGATTTGAAATGCACTGCTTGAAAGGGTGGTGGAAGCAGATTCAATAATTACTTTCGAAAGGGAATTGGATAAATACTTAAAGTGGAAAAAGTTGCAGGGCTATGGGGAAAGAGCAGGGGAGTGGGACTAATTGGAAAGCTCTCTCAAAGAGCCGGCAAAGGCACGATAGACCGAATGGCCGCCTCCTGTGCTGTATAATTCTAATCACAGACTTTGTGCAAACTACAATTGGGTTACTGTGCTTTAGGCTAGGGAATGTGCAAAACTAAATCAAACGGAAAATAACAGGTGCCTAGAAATGTAGTTTGTGCATTGGTTGGAGATGTACAAAATATGTGTAGAGATCTGGCCAAATTTAGTTATGTTTTACACATTCCTGTCTGTAATATATATGAACAGATGGTCTTTTCTTGTATCTGTAGTCACTTTACTGTGAAGCCAATATGCCACGCACTGTCACGAGAGTGCCATGACATGAAATGTTGTTTTATTTTGAGTCTTCCTGAAATTTATTTTGTGAATTTGTCATTTCCCTCTGTGGATGTAATACTTTGTTAACTTCTCTAGACTGGATGACTTGATATGACTGTTGTTCTGAATAGTGCCACCTCAGCCCAGATTTTTCTGGAGATTTGTGCCATTGTAATGGAGCATCTATGCTTTCAGGACCCTTGAGCAGTGTGAAAGAAAGAGGAAATTATGGAGTAAGTGACTTACGCCATTACTTATGCTGCTCCGTATTTTCCTGTGACTTTGGCACTACTTCGCCGTCACCCCATGTCCATAATAGTTGGAAATAGCTCCCCCCCCCCCAATTGAAAACAATGGCGATCACAATTTTGCTGGATTCTCGCCATTTATCACACCTCTGCCACTTAGACATAAAAATAATGGTGGCTTAGCAGTGGCGTGTTTAATAGCTAATAGATTGTTCAAGCGATGTGATTTTTTAAAAATAAAAATCAGGCTCGATGCCTGTTCCTTTAAATTCAATCATCGTAAATAAGTAGCTAAAAACAGGCTACAGTTTAGATTCATGTATGTTGCAGTTCTATGGAAACTGGTTGGGGAGAGCGATAATTCAAATGTAATTAATATTGGGTGATTGGTTTTGATTGTATATAATTGACGGCTCCATTTTAAATTTGTGTAGTCAGATATTTAAAATCCACAAAGCCTTGTAACTGTTTTCTGGGATATAAAAGATTGATTCTGTTTGAATTGAGATTCAATTTGAAAATTTCTGAAGGGAAGAAACTGGTCAGTTTGAAAATCCTGGAAGAGAAAAATCAGTTTGCTATTTCCAAGATACCATATAGATTGATATGCTCCCACAGTAATAAAAAAAATTAAGAAGAAAAAGAATGTGTGTATATTTAAAAGTTTGTTTTCCACAAAGAGTTAGCTTAATTCTTAGAGTTGTAATCGTTTCATTACTTTGTCCATTTTACTGTAACTATATAATTCTGTTATATCACTTAGATTATTCAATTGTTCTTGTTTGTTTAACAAATATAGTTAACATTTTAACTTTTAAAATGAGGTCCAATATGATGCTCCGTTGCTCTTAAAGACCGGAGTAAGATTTGATGGAGGCATAGGATGAATTCTAGTAGCTTAAAAAGATAATTAGCAGACAAGGTTTGTTCTTTGTTTCCCAGGCACGTTACTGAAAACTAACTTAGATGTCAAGGCAAGGATAGATATTCTTGGGGATTTGGTGCTCACTCATGAGTGTGATCTAAGATATGAGGGGCAAAATGGTTTGGAGTAAGAAGGATAGAAAAGGCCCAAATATGTAACACTGTGTATATTGAGTAGGGATGCACATTGTTAGAATTTGCTTTGTGTCCCATCAAAGTTAATCACATCTTGATGTGATTATCAGATCAGGATATGTCTTAATATCAGAGGTTAGCTGGAACAATGAAGACAAGCCAGTCATCACATTATCTACAGAAAATACTGGAGAAGCTCAGCAAGTTAGGCAGCACCTGTGGAGAAAGAAACAGAGTTAACATTTCAGGTCGAAGACTTTTCATCAGAACCCTGTTCAGTTCTGACGAAAGGTCTTTGACCTGAAACGTTAACTCTGTTTCTTTCTCCACAGGTGCTGCCTGACTTGCTGAGCTTCTCCAGGATTTTCTGCTTTTGTCTCAGATTTCCAGCATCCATTGTATTTTGCTTTTGATCACATTATCTATCTGGGATGCCCAGGGCATCTCCTGTCCCTTTGTATTGCCAGAAAGGAGACATCAGGTTAAACTGATTAGCATTTAAACTATCAACATGGCCATAATGTCGAGGTCTGGAGGAACCTCACTTCATTATATATATTCTGGGCATCATGTGAGATGACTCACATTAAAGGGAAATGTTTTGGACATTAAAGGGGAAGATATAAGAACAAGCAGCAGGCTTTTTGGTTTAGTTAAGTTTACAGTAGGCTTTTTGGTTTAGTTAAGTTAAACTGACAGGACGGTCGGAAGTCCAACCTACAGAAGCCAGGCCGGATCACTTGGGTCTGCAGGAAACCAGGCTGTATGAGTTTATTGTAAAACCATAATAATTAATATACTGTTGGTGTCTGAGAAATAAACTTGCATTTGGACAATACGCTATGCACATGTACACACATGAATACACTGTGATTATGAGCATCCCCTTAGAAAGATAATAGGATATCCTCTGTTGAAATTAATTCATAAATTAATCTTTCCTCTAAAATCAATCACAATCATAATGCACACACAAAATTCACAACCTCAAACATTGAAAGAAATGAAGTGAGGATCTGTCTAAAGTCTTCACATGAGATATTTTGTCACATTTTCCAAAAAAGCATTAAAACAAAGTTCCAATATAATAGGGCTGCAAATTTGAGGCAAACTCTGGTGCATGTATGCACACAGCTGCATAAACAGTCTTTATTCAAAGTAATAATTATGCAATTGTCACATTTTGAAATACTGATCTGTGCAATCCTCATTAGGTCACTTTTAAATGAATAGGAACCACCATAACTCTCCATCGTCGATGGGTCAACATCCTGGAACTCCCTACACAACAGCACTGTGGGAGAACCTTCACCACACGGACTGCAACAGCTCAAGAAGGCGGCTCACCACCACCTTCTCAAGGGCAACTAGGGATGGGCAATAAATGCTGGCTTTGCTAGAGACCCCCATATCCCCAGAATGAATAAAATAAAAGTTTATTTTCTGATTTAGAAAATTATGTAATGTGGAATTTTGATTATTCAGGAAATTAATGCACTGAGTTCTCCCCCTGCCTATCTCAGTCTTTTCCAGCGATACTCACCTCCAATACTGCTGCCAACAAGATTAGCTCACCCGCACAGCTGTTGTGCATTCCCTTCCAAAGGTTCTCTCATTTCCTGCCTGTTTAAATGTACTCTTCACTGGCATATTAAGCCTTCCACTGGTTTTAATGTTGCCAACTTTGCTGAGATCATTGCTGACAGTGGAAGCACTGGAGGTGGACTCCTACTGCCTTTGGCTCCCATTTCTGTAACCAGGGGGCCATGGTTGGCATTGGGGGAGCATTTTTGGTCAGCACTGACCAAGAACTGGAGTTGGAGATGCATGCATAGGGGAATTATGAAATAGCAGATCAGCCTGTGTGATGATAGTACACACTACGTGTACTAGCCAAAGGGATCTTTGGACATCAAGTGGATTCATACATAATTACTGACAAAAGTGTATAAACTGCAGATTTGATTATAACTAATAGAATAATTGAACTTCAAGATTACAATCAAAAATAACATTCTTCCAGAGTGTAAAGATAAGGATATTTTAGCTTACATTTAAAAAGCCGATACAAATTATTTCTGATTTAATTCCTATTTTAAATTAAACCAAATGCTGACATTTGGATGCCAAAGTTTCACTCCAGTCTTATTTGGTTGAAGCCAAGACATTCAAAGTGCCAAGTGTGATTTAAACATTACCAATGTTAGGTCAAAGTAGGCAGGTTTTGAACTTTTTAAGAATAATTCTGCTTCCAGGGTTGTGCATAATCTGCCAATATTTGATTTGTTTCCAATAGTCTTAAAAGGGGCTCTGTTTTCTTTGGAAAGGGAGAAGAGTTTGTGCATTATTTTTTCACAATGACAGCACAAGTGAGTGGCACAGTGATGCATTTTAATTTGAGTTGCATCAAGCTTATGAACAAATGGGATAAATGTTTCCGAGACAATTTTTTTGTGAAGATGGAGGCCTTTAATGTTCAGATTCACAAAGCATTCAGAATGAAAGGTTTACAGCAATGAAGGAAACATAACTAGAGGATGTGACATACTTCTGCACTTAATAGAATAGAAATATTACTCTTAATTAATTTTTAATGCCTTTGTAACATTCTGAGTTTAAATCTTTTACTACACTGCATTATACTTTGCATCTGCCTTCACTAGAGAAGAGGATGCTGCCAATGTAGCAGAAATGGAGGAGGTAGTAGCGATATTGGATAGGATAAAAATAGAGAAAGAGGAGGTACTTAAAAGGTTGGCAGTACTCAAAGTAGAAAAATCACCTGGTTCATTTGGGTTGCATCTTAGGTTTCAGAGGGAAGTAAGGGTAGAAATTGTGGAGGCTCTGGACACAATCTTCTAATCCTCCTTAGATATGGGGCGGTACCAGAGGACTGGAGGATTGCAAATGTTACACCCTGTTTCAAAAAGGGGAGAGGCAGAAACCCGGCAATTACAGGCCAGTCAGCCTAACTTTGATGGTAGGGAAACTTTGAGACAATAATCCGGGACAAAATTAATTGGCACTTGTGAAAGTATGGGCTAATAAATGAAAGTCAGCACGGATTTTTTAAAAGAAATTCGAGTTTGACTAACTTGATTGAGTTCTTTGATGAAGTGATTTGCAAAAGTGGACTGGAAACAGCTACTTGAAGGTAAATCAATCAGAGCAGTGAGAGGCGTACAAGGGGAAGATTCAAGGGGTGCAGAGTAAACATGTTCCCAAAAAGAAAAAGGGTTGGGCTGCCAAATCTAGAGCCTCCTGGATGTGAAGGAACATACAAGGTGAGATAAGGCAGAAAAGGAAAGCTTATGTCAGACACCGAGGACTCAATACTACAGAAAACCTAGAGGAGTATAAAAAATGCAGGGGTGAAATTAAAAAGGAAATTAGGAAAGCAAAGAGAGGGCATGAAAAAATATTTTCAAGTAAAGTCAAGGAAAACCCAAAGATGGTTTATAAATACATTAAGAGCAAGAAGATAACTAAGGAAAGAGTAGGGCCTATTAGAGACCAAAAAGGTAACCTATGTGTGGAGGTGGGAGATGTTGGTATGGTTCTTAATGGAGACTTTGCGTCTATCTTCACAAAAAAGAGGGACAATGCAGACATTGTAGTTAAGGAGGAGGAGTGTGAAATATTGGATGGGATAAATTTAGTGAGAGAGGAAGTATTAAGGGGATTAGCATCTTTGAAAGTAGATAAATCACCAGGACCAGATGAAATGTATCCCAGACTCTTAAAAGAAGCAAGAGAGGAAATAGCGGAGGCTCTGACCATCATTCTCCAATCCTCACCGGATGCAGGCGTGGTGTCGGAGGATTGGAGAACTGCTAACGTTGTACCATTGTTTAAAAAGGGAGCAAGGGATAGACTGAGTAATTACGGGCCAGTCAGTCTAACCTTGGTGGTGGGCAAATTATTGGAATCAATTCTGAGGGACAGGATAAACCGTCATTTAGAAAGGCACGGAGTAATCAAGGACAGTCAGCATGGATTTGTTAAGGGAAGGTCGAGTCTAACTAACTTGATTGAATTTTTTGAGGAGGTAACAAGGAGGGTAGTGCATTTGATGTTGTACATGGATTTTAGCAAGGCTATTGACAAGGTCCTACATGGCAGACTGGTCCTAAAAATAAAAGCCCATGGGATCCAAGGGAGAGTGGCAAGTTGGATCCAAAATTGGCTCAGTGGCAGGAAGCAAAGGGTAATGGTCGATGGGTGTTTTTGTGACTGGAAGGATGTTTCCAGTGGGGCTCCGCAGGGCTCAGTACTAGGTCCCTTGCTTTTTGTGGATATATATTAATGATTTGGACTTAAATGTAGGGGGCATGATTAAGAAATTTGCAAATGATACAAAAATTGGCCGTGTGTTTGAGAGTGAGGAGGAAAGCTGTAGACTGCAGGAAGATATCAATGGACTGGTCAGGTGGGCAGAAAAGTGGCAAATAGAATTCAATCTGGAGAAGTGTGAGGTTATGTATTTGGGAAGGGCAAACAAGGCAAGGGAATACACAATAAATAGGAGGATACTGAAAGGTATAGAGGAAGTGAGGGACCTTGGAGTGCATGTGCACAGATCCTTGAAGGTAGCAGGACAGGTAGATAAGGTGGTTAAGAAGGCATATGGCATACTTTCCTTTATTAGCCGAGGCATAGAATATAAGAGCACGGAGATTATGCTGGAACTGTATAAAACACTGGTTAGGCCACAGCTTGAGTACTGTGTACAGTTCTGGTCACCACATTACAGGAAGGATGTAATTGCACTAGAGAGGGTACAGAGGATATTTACGAGGATGTTGCCAGGACTGGAGAATTTTAGCTATGAGGAAAGATTGGGTAGGCTGGGGTTGTTCTCTTTGGAACAGAGGAGGCTGAGGGGTGATTTAATTGAGGTGTACAAAATTATGAGGGGTGTAGATAGAGTGGATAGGAAGGACCTATTTCCCTTAGCGGAGAGGTCCATAACCAGGGGGCATAGATTTTAAGTGATTGGTAGAAGGATTAGAGGGGAGCTGAGGAAAAATTTCTTTCACCCAGAAGGTGGTATGGGTGTGGAACTCACTGCCTGAAAGGGTGGTAGAGGCAGAAACCCTCAACTCATTTTAAAAAGTACCTGGATGTGCACCTGGTGTGCTGTGACCGACAAGGCTATGGACCAAGTGCTGGAAAGTGGGATTAGGCTGGGTGGCTCATTTTCGGCTGGTGCGGACACAATAGACCAAACGGCCTCCTTCTGTTCTGTAAATTTTCTATGATTCTAAGTAACGGAGAGGGTTGATGAGGGTAGTATGGTTGAAGTTGTGTATGTGGACTTTCAAAAGGCATTTGATAAAGTATAATAGACTTGTTAGCAAAATTAAAGTCCATGGGATTAAAGGGACAGTGGCAGTGTGGATACAATAATGGCTGAAGGACAGAAAGTAGAGAGTAGTGGTGAATGTTGTTTTTTAGACTGGAGGGAAGCATACAGTGATGTTCCCCAGGGGCTGGTATTAGGACCACTGCTCTTTTTGATATATATTAATGACCTGGACTTGGGTATAGAAGGTATAATTTCAAAGTTTGCAGAAGACACAAAACTCAGAAATGTAGTAAATAATTAGGAGGATGGTAAGAGACTTCAGGAGGACATAGACAGACTGGTGAAATGGGCAGACACATGGCAGGTGACATTTAATGCAGGGAAGCGTGAAGTGATACATTTTGGTAGGAAGAATGAGGAGAGGCAATCTAAACTAAATGGTACAATTTTAAAGGGGGTTCAGGAATAGAGAGACCTGGGGCGAATGTGCACAAATCTTTGAAGGTGACAGGACAAGTTGAGAAGGCTGTTTTTTTAAAAAAAGCATATGGGATACTTGGTTTTATTAATAGAGGCATAGAGTACAAAAGCAAGAAAGGTATGCTAAACCTTTATAAAACACTGGTTAAGCCTTAGCTGGAGTGTTGTGTTCAATTCTGGACACCACACTTTAGGAAAGATGTCAATGCCTTAGCGAAGGTACAGAAGAGATTTACTGGAATCTTACCAGAGATGAGGGACTTCAATTATGTGGAGAGACTGAAGAAGCTGGGGTTGTTCTCCTTAGAACAGAGAAGGTTAAGAGGAGTTTTGATAGAGGGATTCAAAATCATGAATGGTTTTGATACAGTGAATAAGGAGAAACTGTTTCCAGTGGTAGAAGGGTCGGTAACCAGAGGAAACCAATTTAAGGTGATTGGCAAAAGAATCAGAAGCAACATGAGGAAAAAAAAAATTTACTCTGTGAGTTGTTGTGATCTGGAATGCACTGCCTGAAAGGGTGGTGGAAGCAGATTCAATAATAACTTTCAAAAGGAAATTGGATAAATACTTGAAGGGGAAAAGATATACAAAACTATGGGGAAAGAGCAGGGAAGTAGGACTGATTGGATAGCTCTACCAAAGAGTTGGTATAGGCACGATGGGCTGAATGGTCTCCTTCTGTGCTGTATCATTCTATGATGTAATATGTCAATTACCAGCAATTTGATCAGATGGCTGCGTGGAATTTTAGTTAAAATGATGAAGAAATATTTGTCTGCTTTAATAACAATAAAATATAACACACTCAATCCTAGATATGAAAATATTACTTCCTCCACCTCCAGGTACTGTTTTCCTCCCCCCCACTTTTAAGTGGCAGCTCATTTTTTTTGTTGGGGGGAGGGGGATTTTTCACTGTTCACAATGAAGGATGTTAGTGCTGAGGAATGGAACACTCTCCATTTTGAGTACTCAGTGTCAACAGTAAACACTCGCAGGTCAGTTACGTGCAGGATTAAGCTTTCTCTCCTGTGCCCCACCAATATGCCTCAGCCTCAACCTCAGTCCTCTACTGAACCAGTATGACATTTTCATCTTCCTATTCAGCCATTCTGTGGTTTCTTGGAATAAAACTGCCAAGCAGGCACTTTTGTGCTGTGAGCCCTTACCTAATGGGAACTGGGTTGACTATTAACAGCAATTAAGAGTTTATTTATTAAAGTGTATCAACCAAAGGTTAAAAAATTGTGGAATGTGGAATTTAGATGTTTTGTTTCTTGTTGTACTGGTTTTCTTGCAATAGAATCCATGAGTGCATATAGATTTTGACAATTTATCTGTATCTGATAGTAAAGGTGTGGTCTAATAGTGTTAATACCATTTTGATGTAGTATCCTCATCTTAAATACATCATAAACAATCTTGGCCTGCAACCCCTGCCTTTTAACTACAGATTTATTGCCTCCAATGCCCACAAAAACCTTGTGGTTTTGGGTTAAATTTAAAGTATCACGATTTACCATTGTGATATTCTCACTACCTTATAGTATTAAATGATTCTTTCTTGCTAACCTATAATTTAGAAATTGCAATAATTCCAAACAAAAGAATGGGTTCATAGTTTACTACCAGTATCCTAGCAAAGAAAGATAAAACCTATTTTTACATAGAGCCTTTCACATACTCAGGATATCCCATGGCATTTTGAGGTCAATTAATTACTTTTTGAAGTGTAGTCACTTGTTTTATAGGCAAATATGGCAGCCAAAGCACACAGCAAAGTCTCACAAAGAGCAATGAAATGAAAGATCTGTTTCTGGTGGTATTGTTTGAGGGATAAATGTTTGTCAAGACACAGGGAGAAATCCCTTGCTCTCCTTCAAATAGTAGTGTGGGATCTTTTACATCCACTTTAGAGGTGGTGGACGGAACTTTGGGTTAATGTCTCAGCTGAAAACCTTTCCCTTCAACAATGCAGTACTCCCTCAGTACTGCACTGAAGTGTCAACCTAGATTATGGCCTGCAACTGGGCATAGAGAAATATTCTTGGACCGGAATAGGTAGGCCCGATGTACACCCGATATTGGATCTCGGGCCTCATTTACATGAGTTGTGGATGCCTGCTGGGCATTCCCAGGGAGCTCACTGGTGAATCGGATTTGGGCAGCGGCCCTCAGTAGACACTTCTGCTCCTCCCGGCTCCACATTCAGGTAAGTATTTTTAAAAGGAGGGGAGGCTGCAGAAGGACACGAGTGCATAGGAACAACATCTTACCTCTAGTTAACTGAGAAGCAGTGTGTCCGGCAGCTCTGCTTCACCAGGGAGGCTGTGACTTAGCTACATCACTTGTTGCAGCACCAATTGCAACCCCACAACTGGTCACACACATTTTCTATGGCTCTGAAGGTTGTTGAATTTCTACTCTGCAGGGGCATTACAGGCTGCAACAAGTGACATTAGCAACATCAGTCAATTTGCACTGCATTGCTGCATCAAGCAGGTGATGGATGCTCTCTTTGCTAAGCAAAACAAATTCATCACTTTTCACATGGAGGCAGGAAGACAGAGCTCTGAGCTTTGTCAAGGTAGCAGGTTAACCCCTGGTGCAGGGCATAACTGACTGCACCCAAATAGCCATGCATGCTCCATCTCAAAGGCCCAGAGTGTAAGTCAACAGGAAGGGCTTCCACTCACTCAACGTTCAGCTGGTGTGTGACGACAGGCAGCACATTATGCAGACCTGTGCCCAGTTTCCTGTCAGTTGCCTTTATCCTGCGTCGGTCCTTAACCACCTCCCCCACCCTTCTCTTCCACCCATACCATCGGGTGTCAGGCTGACTGCTTGGGGACAACGGGTATCCCCAAAACATGTGGAGGAGTGCTTCAATCAGAGCCGCGCCTCCACCAGATCTCTCATGGAGCAACCAATTGGCATCTTGATACAGAGTTTCCGCTGCCTGGATAGGACTGGAGGTGTCCTGCTGTACAGCCCCAAGAGAGTCTCCAGTGTCGTTGCCATTTGCTGCATGCTCCATAATTTGGCCCTGCAAAGGGGGCAATACTTAGAGTCACCTAGGGAGGAAGAAGTGGAGGTGAAGGAACAGGAAGAACAGCAGGATGCTGAGCAAGAGCAAGGGCCACCATGCTGCCAGAGATTTACAGTAGCAAATCATTGAGGAATCATCTGCCCCACTCCTCCCCAAAGATTTGAAATTCATTTTTCTTTTAAAATTTCAAGCTTCACTTTCATCTTGTTCTTCCTCGCATTTAGATAAATGTGACAATGTAGGAAAAGTATTAGCTACTAAATGTTTTACTCTTTTATTAAGATCAGGCCAAAAATAAATCATTATGCATGTTTAAGATTAGTAAGAAATTATTTATTTCTGGCCTGTTTGAATATTAAACTCTAGTTAATGTCCAATATTTAATGGTAATTTATCACTTGATTATTTTTCAAATACATTCTTCATCTATTAGATCTGAGAATATAAATAATTTGCCTTTTGTTTAAACAACTACAGTAACTGTGCTGATCTTTTATGGTTTAAAACAGTATCGTCGAACTATTCTTAAAATATTAGAGTATTTCCTGAGAGCTCATTTATCATTTCCTCGTTCAGCTTTTTACTGTTTTAATTATAGTGATAGCTGGACATTTCCTGGTTTGTAACTAATACAATCTCTTCATGTAAATTTGGTGCCCTTAAATAATCAACTGACTTCAGCAACTTTTAAAAAATTCATTCATGGGATATGGGCGTCGCTGGCGAGGCTGCCATTTATTGCCCATCTCCTCCTAAGTTTCCTAAAGATACATACTGGGTACAGTTTCACATGCACCAGTGATTCTCCAGGACCTTGCCCAAGTAGCTTCTTCATTTGAGGGGCTAGAAGCTGAAGGTGGATACTGTGTGGATACTGCAGCCAAGCGTGTTCCTGTTCCCATCTTACGTTCACATTGTTGGCTAGGGGCTGCAGAAAGTAACCTGAGACGTCAGCTGCTGATACACACAGGCAGGAACGACTTTTGCACTAAAGTAACCTGAGTTCAGTCACTGACCTTAGCTGGCTGGAACCAGTTTGAATTAGCTAAGTTTTGTGAAAGACAAAGGAAATGTGATAAGACACAAGTCCTTATTTAGAAAAGTCCTTGGGACAGAGCCAATGAGGAGAAGACACAAGGTAACCGAGGAAGCCTAAACCAATGAAATAGAGAGACAGCACAGCTTGAAGAGATAAGATTCGGAATAAGAATGAAGGATCTGGGGCGTGGAAGCAGAGCGAAGACTCCGGAGACCAACCATCGTGGAAGTGGAAGACCCTACGTCAGGGACGTAGAGACGACACCGAAAGAGAGAGAGAACGGAACGCCTGGCCAGCGTCAGCTCTCCTTTTCGGGTATTATCCTTTATATTCTGTGACCACTCAGGGCGTGTCAGAGAAACCTAATGGGTGTGCGTTTAGATCTTAGTTTGGGTATAAAACTGTATTACCTGGTGTAAACTGCATGCCTATATCTAACCAGATGTATAAGCTATATGTATATGATCTAACGGCGTGAATAAAGTGAATTGAGAGTTAAGAGAGAATTGACTCTTCTCCTCTGTGTACTAAGCCAGTAACCGTAACCCGTGACCTCCGGTCAACAACATGCACACACTTGTTTCTCAAAATTGACACAACAAAGTGTGCTCCAATGAAACTAGCCTAGGAGAGTTGGGCAGGACAATGGGTGTGTGAAGCTATGCTTTGGTATTCCATGCAGACTTTTTGGATGGATACAGTATGTTAGGGGACAGATGAAGGTTATTCTGCATTTCTCGAATAAGCATGGAGGTCTGGCATGAACAATAGTAAATAATAATTCTTGTGATGCTGGACTTGACATAACCTTGTAGGAGACTGACAATCCAACCACTTCTCTTCAATCTTGTAGAGCTGGGGCTATCTCATCAAGTTCATTGTTTTGCATTATGCGCTTGTCAACTCTAGACTTGACTATTCCAATGCTCTCCTGGTTGCCTCCCATCTGCCACCCTCTGTAAACATCAACTCATTCAAATCTCTGCTGACTGTTCTATCCCGCACCAAGTCCTGTTTATTCATCACCCCTATCCTCACTGACCTGTATTGGCTCCTGGATCCCCCAATGTCTCAAATTCCTTGTGGGTAATTTTATTTTTTATCGCTGGTCAGAAAATGGGTGATAGCAAACCAGCAGCCCGACTTACACCTCACCTGATTTTCTTTTCCATTGTCTACTGCGGAGGGTTACAATAAACTGTCACTGAGTAGATAACAGACTTCATGAAACACTGAAGCTGCTGTTAGCAACAATTAAGTCCGAGATTTCTTGAGGATTCCCACTCTTCCTCCAATGCAATCTTCATCACTTGTTTGTCCCAGCATAGATCTGATGTCTTTCAGATAAGAGTAGGGTAACCATACCAAACAGAACAACATTACTTTTGATGATTTACCAGGAAAAAAAGGAGCTAAGCACACTTCACTGAAGACATCCTGTGTTGGGTGTTGCACTAATGTTCATTTATCATGACCATGATCCAGTGTTTGCATCCTGTGAGAAAGTTGCATATCAAGTCACTGTCTAGTTAGGAATCAGATTGAGGGTTGTAAGGGAAGCAATGGATATTTTGTGGAACATAATGGTTCTTGAACCCTGGGGAAAATGGAAAATCCATGTTGAGGAAGGCAACTGGTCAAGGATGAATAATGTGGGATGTAAAATTAGATATATTTTCTGGAGTTTTGCTTGATTTACTTGTGGGGGCCCAGAGAGAAAAACTCATTTTTTTTCTGCAGGAAATTAAATGGGGTAATTAGAGTCCATGAAAGAGTTAATTATACTTGGTGTGCAGGGGGAAAGGACTTGGTGAAAGGAATGACCGTTTCTTGTTCTGTATTTCTTTACGTTCTTGGGATATAGGTTTTAATTTTTTATGCCACACATCTGGTCTGAATTTGTGGAAGTAATGTTTAAATTTCCACATTAATGAGATTTTGTTATTCAGCAGTAGGGATTTCTTTCCTCTAAGTTTCTCAGTCGTCTCAGCTGAAGACTCTTGCACCCCCTTCACCCCTTCTAGCTTACTGGCTGCAATAATATATAGAGACCCCTTGGCTCCAAATAAAACTTGTTTTAGCAGTGAGTCACGGATCAAGTATGTACTTTTTAACTCTTTGACCTTATATAAGCACACACACGCAGACACAAAAAAAACCTTATAATAAAATTTCTTCAGTCTGTCGTGTCCATTGAGCCTTGTCATCTACATCATGGGTTTTGAAACTATGGTCACTAGACTTTAGAAGGCCTGCAATGGAATCCTAGGGAGTTCATGATGTCATGACATTCCTGTCATCAGATTTCTTTATTTTGTATTTGTTGACTTACTAGCATGTAATTTCTTTTGCCGTGTACAAATAAAAAATGCATTCTGCTATGAAAGCACTGTTTTTCTACAAATACAGCAACAATTATAATATCTTTCCTACTGCCTTTTGGAAGTTAGGATAAGGAGTCCCTGGGAATATTGCAAGAAGTCCATCACACAGGAAAGATTGAAGGCCATTGATCTGTTGATTCATTGATCAGTTTTCATCTTTCTCATTGGTTAAGTGTTTAAGTCTATGTTTTGCTTCTTTCTAGTTGGTTATTGTTTGCTTTTGTTATAGTTTCATTATTCACCAATCCCAAAACTGTCCCCTGAACTACATTCTGGCAAAAAAAAAATTCTATCCAATTGCGTTATAGCAAAATAAAAAATCTGTGTGATACAGTCACTAGGACAGCTCCTCACTTGTCACACTACATACCCTTAAAACTAAAATGTATAACCAACCCATAACCTTGGTTCCAACAACCTCTCAATCTCTCCCTCCCCCAACCAGGCTTCTGAACATCCTAGATACTGGATGTACCTTCCCTTCCATACTTCAAAACCCTTAGCTGGCCGGTTTGGAGGCTACCTAGACCCAACTCGTGCCACAGTCCCATACTAAAATTCTCATTGCTCACCTAGGGCTCCAACATATGCACAACAAAAAAACACTTCTTAACATGGCCTCTTTCTCTGAGCTCAGTACACTTTACCCATGGTGTGCTCCCTCCCATTATCTGTGTGTATTTTCATTCACGCACTTCCTCCAAAGCTCTGAATGCCTGATCTGTGCCTTGCTCCCTGCTGATTTCACTTTTTTCTTACTGTTGCCTGCTCCCTACCAATTCCTCTGTTTTTTTCTGTGACCTGATTCTGACTGATTTCTCCTTGCATTTTACGTGGCCTGTTCCCTAGCGACCTATGCGTGCTTTCTTCATAGCCTGTTCCCTCACAAACTCATTACTTTTTCTATGGCTTGCACCCTCTCAATTTCTGTGAGTGTTTCTTGGGTGACCTTCTCCCCTCCAACTGCAGTCTCCCACATGGCAGTGTAGATGCTATGAGAAATGGGTGGGGGGGGGGGGGGATGTTCCAGAAACAAACAGGAGAGAGAAGTAAAGCATAACTGTAAGTTGACAAAGGAAATGAAATGAGACCAAAAAAGTGGAGGAACAGAGAAAGAGGGAGGGATGGAGGAGAGACTAGGGAAAATAAGTGAAGGAGAGGTTGAAGAAAAAAGAAGTGAGGAAGAGAGAGGTAGAAGATGATCGACATAGGTCATTTGAAGTGAAACGAGAGAGAGATAGAGAGTTTATTTTGCAGACTTACTGCTACCAGTATTCTTAAGTAGAGAGATGCAAGAGGTTATGAGACCTTTATCGCTGTTCCAAAAAATTTTGAAATAGTAGGCTTGTCCTAAAAATGTTTGGGAACTACTGATATGACCAGTGATGCCCCCCAATATGTGTTTGCACATGGAACCATTCCTGATTTTCTTTAGTTATTTAAGTGCATCCAGCCTAGGGAATAGGAAAGGAAGCTAGGGAGACAGATCTTATAGAAGGGCTAAAAGGAAAGGGAGTGAGACCCTTTCAGGGATAAGGGAGGGAGACAATATTGGTGGGGTGAGAACCCTATTTGGGAGTGGGGAGAGAGAAAGACATGGAGAAAGCCTTTGAGTGGGTGGAAAGGGGGAATGCTGAGAATAGAGAGATATACCCTGTTAGGGGAAGGGTGGAGGAATAGTAAACAAGAACTTGTTGAGGGGGCGGGGGAGATCCCCTGTTGAGACAAGGCAGAAAACAGACTGCAAGAGGTGAAGTGAAGGGGGAAGAAGAGATAATAGTCTATGTCTCTTCTGAGAACAGGTAGATTGGTTGCTGCTGCATCTTAGCAGGCCCACGCTATAACCAGCCTTACCTTTGAATCACCATGATGACTGTCACAGGCGACCCACTATATATAGTTATAGAGTATTGTTGCGTAGTTTTGCACAAACAAAGCTTATATTGCATACAACTGGCAAAAGGTACAGATTATACTTTTTGGTGCTTTTATAGTGGATCAGCCATATTTAAGTCTGGTAGTACACACAGATTAGAAGTGTTAAGCATGAACTTTATTTCAATCCACTTCAATGAGCTTCAATAGATGTAATTTTCTTAAGTGTTTTTATCAATCACAAATCTATAATTAGAGCTAGCTTTGGAATTCACTGACAAATTAAGTTCTAATTGTTACTCTCTACATTTAAATTCTTAATCCTTCTTTAGGAAATTTTCAAGAATGTTGCATTTCACTTCAGGAATGAAATGAGAAAGCCCATGTATTACAACGGCAACTGGTGCCCTCTGTAATCACAATGGACCCTATTAAAATGAATATTTAAAAAAACATTTTATAAATGGAATATGTCAGGGCGAACTGTGAAAGATGGTTCACAAGTCCACTGCAGATGCTGACCAAAGTTCATTCAAAACTTAATCGTGAATTGTTTATGTTGATATGTGGAAAGTTAACTCCTGTTTCAATGCTGGACATGATATATCCTCTAGGTACCATTGATTTATTATAAGAATTATGATAGATTGTATTTACTTAGATTTTATTATTACAGTTTTCAACCAATTGGAATCTTTCCAATACCTACCCATATTGCAAAATGTATCCATTTCTAGGCTGTAAAGGTTTTATTTAATATATTTAGGAGGAAGAAAATATTTTGTTTGCTATAAGCTGATAGAATTCACATATGAACACAGCTGTTTGCAAAAACATAAATTGAAAAAATTTGATAGTTTTTAATCAGAGTTTGCAACATATTAGCTTCATTCTGTCTCTGGGACCCACAGAGGAAGCAAGTTTTAGTGAGAAGTGTGACATAAAAGGGTTCGTCTAGAAATTGAACTGTGCCCGAATCTGTAAGTGCCTAAAGAGTCTGTGGGAGGACCAAGGCAAAGTGGTCCACCAGCCTCATTTGTATCTCACCGGCGAACTGCAGACGCCAGTTGTGTCCCCAGAGGCAGCTCACTGGTTGCGGGGAGGGGGCACCAACATTGGCCAGCCAGGATTCTGGCTGAGACTTAAAGGTGAGTCCAGAGAGGGAGGCAATCGAGAGGGGGGGCGTCTCGTGGTTTTATTGTGTAGAGCCAGGAGGAGCTCATTATACATCTTCCGATTTTCATTTCCATTGTGTAACGGACGACTGATCTGATATCGCCCATTTTACAACAAAATCGCACAAAATTACCCCCCACGTGTTTGATGTCCTCCAAATGGCCCTGTTAACAATTGAATAACATGACCTGCAGCAATGGCACGTACCTGATTTAACACAGTTTGAGGTATAATGATGGACCATAGTAGTGTTATGTATCTGACTGCATTATTCAGCACTTTTATGTATCTGTGCATCTCCATGAAAGCAAACACAATTTAACAAAAAATTAACGAAGTATTTTGAATTCCCGCCCCCAATTTTAGAATCATATAATCATAGAAGTTTACAACATGGAAACAGGCCCTTCGGCCCAACATGTCCATGTCGCCCAGTTTATACCACTATGCTAGTCCCAATTGCCTGCACTTGGCCCATATCCCTCTATACCCATCTTACCCATGTAACTGTCCAAATGCTTTTTAAAAGACAAAATTGTACCCGCCTCTACTACTGCCTCAGGCAGCTCGTTCCAGACACTCACCACCCTTTGAGTGAAAAAATTGCCCCTCTGGACCCTTTTGGATCTCTCCCCTCTCACCTTAAATCTATGTCCCCTCGTTATAGACTCCCCTACCTTTGGGAAAAGATTTTGACTATCGACCTTATCTATGCCCCTCATTATTTTATAGACTTGTATAAGATCACCCCTCAACCTCCTACTCTCCAGGGAAAAAAGTCCCAGTCTATCTAACCTCTCCCTATAAGTCAAACCATCAAGTCCCGGCAGCATCCTAGTAAATCTTTTCTGCACTCTTTCTAGTTTAATAATATCCTTTCTATAATAGGGTGACCAGAAATGTACACAGTATTCCAAGTGTGGCCTAACTAATGTCTTGTACAACTTCAACAAGACATCCCAACTCCTGTATTCAATGTTCTGACCAATGAAACCAAGCAAGCTGAATGCCTTCTTCACCACCCTATCCACCTGTGACTCCACTTTCAAGCAGCTATGAACCTGTACTCCTAGATCTCTTTGTTCTATAACTCTCCCCAACGCCCTACCATTAACGGAGTAGGTCCTGGCCCATTTCTTCTTCTGCTAGCACTTATTCTTACTGGGGTACCATTCCACAGGTTCTGTCAGCTCTCTGCTAATTCATGCAAGTGGCCACTGTTCATGTGAGAGCTTACTTCGGCTATTAGACTGTGAAGCCTTCCACAGTCTAACTTAATCTTTCCTGTAGCCCACAAACACACACATAACCTGTTGCAGTGGGGACCCAGCCTGATTCCCTTCCCCACTTTCCTAACTAGAGTTGCTGAGGGCAGTTGTGATTCCCCAACTGGTGCCTTGGCTGTGATCAGCTTACTCAGCATAGACTGGAGATTGCACCTGGGAGCTTGTAGTTGTGCAACCCTCTTCTGGCCACATACCCTAGCATTTAATTAGCTTATCATCACGCGATGTAGTGGATATATCCACTAAGCCATCAAGGAAGCTCTTTTCAAACATTTTAATAGATATTGCAAGTTATTAGCACATTAATGCCATATATAGATTAATTACCACGTGCTTGTTCAAGGGATTTTCTCATCCCAGTCTCCCCACCTTTCAATTTCCCAGCCCTTTAATCATAGGATGTTACAGCACAGAAACAAGCATTTGGCCCATCACTTCTGTGCAGGTGTTATTTTACTCATGAGCCACCTAGTCTAGTCCCACTCTCCTGCTTGCACCTCATATCCTTTAAAATCCCTCTTTTTCAAGCAACTATCAAATTCACTTTTAAATGTACTTATGTATTTCACAGTCTCACCATCTACCTTTTAATTCTTCCTGTGATTATCATAAATTTGTGCTGACTTGTTACCATCTCACCCTGATCGGTAGAAACAATCTAGCACTATTTTCCTTATCTTAGTCTTCATAACCTTGAAGACCCTTATCACCACTCAACCCTCTTGGTTCCAGTGGAAAAATCTTTTCAAGTCACTCTTCATTCCTGTAACTGCTCACACCAGCAACGTCCTAGGGAACCTATGCTGCACCTTTTCCATTGCTTTTAAGTCCTTCCTACAATGGGGTGCCCAAAACTGCACACAATTATTCCAACTGCAGCTTAACTAAGCTCTTCTACAAATTTAACATTCTATCCTTGCTTTTGTATTCTATGCTGCTAGGATATTCCATGCTGTTAGAATATTCCATCCTATGATTCCATGATTACAGGGCTGGGAAATTGAAAGGTGGGGAGACTGGGACGAGAAAACCCCTTGAACAACCATGTGGTAATTAATCTATGTATGGCATTAAAGTGCTAATAACTTGCGTTATCTATAAAAATGTTTGGAAAGAGCTTCCTTGATGGCTTGGTGGATATATCTACTACATCACATGATAAGCTAATTAAATGCTAGGATTCCATTTGCCTTTTTATGACTTTATATTCTGCCATCTTTAATGACATGTCTTTCTATACAACACAGTGTCTGTTATCCTTTAAAATTTAACTATTTAAGATATGCTTTATTCCCTTATTCTTACTTCCAAAATGTATTACTTCACATTTCTCTACATTAAACTGCATTTGCCCTCAAACTTTACATTATCTGAACCGGATAAGAGTGTAGATTTATGGGAAATTCGATAACAGGCCAATGACCTTACACTGTTCTGATCATTTACCTTAGTATTTTATTAACTTATCTTGATTTGTTTCATCACATGATAGACACAACACTTTGTCCAATGTGGTGAAGCAGTTAATAAAGCTAATTGAATGCCAAGATGCAAGCCAGAACTATAGAATAAGGGGGTAGTTTATATGTGCCAATGCTTCCAGTGGGGAGTTTCATCTGCTGGAAACTCATTTCAGAAATTCAGGTGTGCACTTCCCACGATCTTCCAACCATTCATTTTGATGATTGAAAACTCTTGGGCAGTGTGCACCCGAATTTCAGATCTGCAAATCGAGCGTGCAGAGCTCCGCACCAGAAGTATATACTTGTAACATTACCCCTAATAAGTCTACAAAAGGCTTAATAATGCACTGGTGATATCATTCTTAGAATACTGTGCTCAGCTTTGGTCACCACACCAGAAAGAAGAAATGGATATTCAGAACTCACACAGACTATTTTAATCTCTTTCCCATCTTGGCACCAAGCCTGCATCCTGCTATTAGTGATTGAGTGAGAAAACTGGGAGAGTGAATTCAGATTGGATCATGTAATCTGTGCAATGTCAGTGTGACCAGAGGATCCCCTTACTTTTTAATCTGTCATGAAACCAAATATGTTAAAGACCTGTTTCCAAAACATAACTAGAGCTATTGCTTTACTGAAATCAGAAATTAGCTACACACAGTATGTAAAGGTACATTGTATAGAGATTATTTTTAAATGCATACTGCTTCATATTTGTTTCAATTTACAATGTAATTTTATTTGTGGTCAAAACTCAGTGAGTAAAAAGTAAATCTGTAGAAGTGTTTTTGAAAACAAGGAACTAGAACCCCTGATTACTTGTTTCTGGTCCTAGCTTTTTGTCCTCAGTTACTGTATGGAATATTTTCTATTTTGTAGCACAAAGCAGCAGGGTGAAACTGACAGGCAGCAGAGTGTGGGGACATCACTGCTGTTACTGTACTTGACGGGTTTTTTTGCACAAACCGAAGATCAACAAAAAAAAATGCTTTCAAAGTAAATAACCTTCAAACAAGCAGTGGAATAACGTGATATTTTTGGAATATGAATACAATACTTTAAATAGGATCTGCTTTTCAAAATGTAGCATTTGTGAGCCTGTGCTGTTTTCAAAATTGCATACAGGCATACTGTGAAAATTCCAGCTGATTTGAACAAAGATGCTTGATTTTAAAATAACGCTAACTCAAAGCCAATCATAGAAAGGTTACAGAACGGAAGGAGGCCATTCGGCCCATCGAGTCCATGCCAGCCCTGTGCAAGAGCAATCCAGCTAGTCCCACTCCCCTGCCCTTTCCCCATAGCCCTGCAAATTTTTTCCTTTCAAGTATTTATCCAGTTCCCTTTTGAAGACCATGATTGAATCTGCCTCCACCACCCCCATGGGCAGTGCATTCCAGATCCTAACCACTTGCTGTGTAAATAAGTTTTTCCTCATAAAGAGCATTATTATGAACTCAGTAGAAATGAGTGCTCTTTCACCTTCATGAATTCCATCAACACCTGTGTCCTCTCTCTCCCCTTGCCTGTTATGTGTACCATAGGTTACTAGACCCTTCTTAAATAGGTAATTCAATCCTTATGGAAAATCCAGATGAACTTCCAAAATCTATCAAACCATACTGGACATATGGAACCCTTGGGAGAGGAAATTCCATTAAGATGAACATTGTGCCAAAGATTAATTGTATCCTTATGCATCCTCAAATGCTGTTACATCAAACATTTCAATCAATTTTGAGATTATTTTTATATCTTTTTGTGGGCATGGAGTTAAAGGCTCTCAAGACTGAAGCATCAGTGAACAATTACAGGGCCCAGTTTATTATATCCTTCATGGCATTATCTCCTCTCAATGTTCCAAGCAGAATGAGAAAAAAAAGGAACAATCCTGAAGATCTATTCTGGGTGTTGAGGTGATGTATATGTAACATTCCTTTGGAGACCACCCTTCCTTGCAGCGTGCCTAAAACTTTTCTCCTAGTTACAATCTGATTTGTAAAGAAACATAGGCATGGGTGGAAAGCTGGCAGTTGCAGATCATCTGCCCTTTATGCACCCCAGCAGGTTTTCCTCTCCATTGAAGTCAATGAAAAGGACAATTGGGTGGGGCATATAATGGGCAGCTGATTTGCAACCGCTAGTTTTCTGCCCATGCCTAAAGTAAAGATTACCCCCATATCATAGTATCATAGTAGGTACAGCAGAGGAGGAGGCCATTTGGCCCATCATGCCTGTGCCGGCTCTTTGAAAGAGCAATCCAATTAATCCCACTCTTTCTCCATAGCCCTGTAAATTTTTCCCCTTCAAGTATTTATCCAATTCCCTTTTGAAAGTTACTATTGAATCTGCTTCCACCACCTTTTCAGGCAGTGCATTCCCGATCATAATAACTCGGTGTGTAAAAAAAAATGTTTCCTCATGTCGCCTCTGGCTCTTTTGTCGATCATCTTAAATCTGTGTCCTTCTGCCACTGGAAACAGTTTCTCCTTATTTACTCTACCAAAACCGTTCATGATTTTGAACACATCTATCAAATCTCCCCTTAACCTTCTCTGTACTAAGGAGAACAACCCCAGCTTCTCCAGTCTCTCTATACAACTGAAATCCCTCATCCCTGGAACCATTCTAGTAAATCTCTTCTGCACCCTCTCTAAGGCCTTGACATCCTTTCTAATGTGTGGTGCCCAGAATTGAACACAATACTCCAGCTGAGGCCTAACCAGTGTTTTATAAAGGTTTAGCATAACTTTCTTGCTCTTGTACTCTATGCCTCTATTAATAAAGCCCAGGATCCCATATGCTTTTTTAACAGCCTTCTCAATTTGTCCTGCCACCTTTAAAGATTTGTGTATGTGCACCCATAGGTCTCTTTGTTTCTGCACCCCTTTTAAAATTGTACCATTTGGTTTATATTGCCTCTCCTCATTCTTCCTACTAAAATGTATCACTTCACACTTCTTGATGTTAAATTTCATCTGCCATGTGTCTACCCATTTCACCAGTCTATCTATGTCCACCTGAAGTCTGTTACTATCCTCCACATTGTTTACTACATTTCTGAGTTTCATGTCATCTGCAACTTTGAAATTATACCCTCTACACCCAAGTCCAGGTCATTAATATATATCAAAAAGAGCAGTGGTCCTAATACTGACCCCAGGGAACACCACTGTATATTTCCCTCCGGTCTGAAAAACAACTGTTCACCACTACTCTCAGCTTTCTGTCCCTTAGCCAATTTTGTATCCACGCTGCCACTGTCCCTTTAATCCCATGGGCTTTACTTTTGCTAACAAGTCTATTATATGGTACTTTATCAAATGCCTTTTGAAAGTCCATATACACAACATCAAGTGCATTACCTTCATCAACCCTCTCCATTACTTCATCAAACAACTCAATCAAGTTAGTCAAGCATGATTTTCCTTTAACAAATCCGTGCTGACTTTCATTTATTAGCCCATACTTTTCCAAGTGCCAATTAATTTTGCCTGGTTTATTGTCTCTTAAAGTTTCCCAACCACCGATGTTAGGCTGTCTGGCCTGTATTGGCCGGGTTTATCCGTCTGCCTTTTTTTGAACAGGGGTGTAACATTTGCAATCCTCCAATCCTCTGGTAACATCCCCATATCTTAGGATTGGTAGATTGTGGCCAGAGCCTCCGCAATTTCCATCCTTACTTCCCTCAGTAACCTAGGATGCATCCCATCTGAGCCGGGTGACTTTCCTACTTTGAGTACTGCCAAACTTTTAAGTACCTCCTCTTTATCTATTTTTACCCTAACCAATATTGTTACTACATCCTCCTTTACTACTACAATGGCAGCATCCTCTTCACTAGTGAAGATGGATGCCAAGTATTCATTTAGAACATCAGCCGTGCCCTCTGCCTCCACAAGAAGATCTTTTTTGTCTCTAATCGGGGGTCCCATCCTTCCTTTGACTATCCTTTTACTATTTATATGTTTATAAAAGACTTTTAGGTTCCCTTTTATGTTAGCCACCAATCTATTCTCATACTCTCACTTTGTCCCTCTTATTCCGTTTTTTTAGATCTCCTCTGTGCTTTCTGTATTCAGCCTGGCTCTCTACTGTATTATAAACCTTACATTCCTCATAAGCCTCCTTTTTCTGTTTCATTTTAATCTCTATTCTTTGGTCATCCAGGGAGCTCTAGCTTTGGATGTCCTTCCTTTGCCCCACGTGGGAATGTGTCTACTCTGTACCTGAACCATCTCTCCTTGAAGGCCTCCCATTATTCAATGACTGTTTTGCCTACCAATTTTTGATTCCAATCCACCTGGGCAAGATCCCTTTTTAACTTACTGAAATTAGCCCTCCGCCAGTTAAGTATTTACACATTTGATTGTTCCTTGACCTTTTCCATAACTATTCTAAACCTATTACTATCTCACTGTCCCCCAAATGCTCCCTCACTGAAAAATGCTCCACCTGCTCCTCTTCATTCCCCAGAACTAGATCCAGCACTGTTTCCTTCCTCGTTGGGCTGGAAACACACTGTTCCAGAAACAGTCAATCTTCAATAAGAATCTGGATGATGCCAGGTAAAACCATGCATTTCAGTAATTTGACTTCACCACCCAAAACTAAGGCATTCTGTAATAGACTTTGTTTCTTTGGGACTTAAAGAAAATAGTCACACGCACCATCAACCCATCCCCTTTTCCCAAGGCCTCAATCTTTCCAGAGAAGTAAAAACACAGAGAAAATCTTTTTGGCTAATTTAGGCAAAAACTCTGGGAGACTTTTTTCCGAGCACAAAAATATTGTCGGGGTCCAAAACAGGTAGTGAGAATTTGTGGGAGTAATATTCCTACTGAATTAAACAAATTGGAAATACACATTTCTCTCCAATTTAGACTTTTTCTGAGAGCTTTTACTACAGGGTCTGCCATTTCACTCTTTGCATCTTAGGGGGTAGATTCCCTCTGAGCTAAAAGAACTTGGTAATGATTTTGTTACAAACAGAAATAATCTTCCCCCATTGTAGTTGAAATCCCTGTGTGCACTATTTTAATGAAGTTGTTAACTTCTTTGTTTTAAATGGGTTAAGGACTTTGTTAAAATACCACACAGAGAGATTTGGCATGAACCATTTTGCACAGAGAAACTGCAACCCAAATAACTCTGGATCAAGACCGCAGGTGGAACACAAGGTGCATAGTTCACTTCCTTCTCATGTTAACTTTAGATTTATATTCATGAAAGAAAATCTAAAACAATAAATAATCATCATGGAAATGCTCTTAAAATAAAGTAACATTGATTGGGAAAACAGAAATATCATAGCTCAACTCAACAAAAACAATGCCATAGATTACCCTGAAAACATCGGCACTAGTATTTCTAGTAATATATTTAAATTTAGAGTGCTTTTACTATAATAGAATGACATGGATTGCTAATACATGGTGCTCGTGCTGTTGATGACATCCCGAAACATAAATGACTCGATCTCTGTAGAACCAACAGCAACAGGGACTGACTTTTGGCATCGCTCTCCAAATACCTGAGCTGTAACATAAAAGGCCTGCAAACTTGGGGATCTTTGTCAGATCAGTTTTTTCTTTATCTTTGAAGTGCTAGCCACCTAAATTATATGGTTCCAAAACTTTATTCAGTGGACCATGTAGTACATATAGGATAAAGGTATCCATTTATACACATTTCATACTTTTTAAAAATTTGTTCATGGGATGTGGGCGTTGCTGGCAAGGCCAGCATTTATTGCCCATCCCTAATTGCCCTTGAGAAGGTGGTGGTGAGCTGCCTTCTTGAACCGCTGCAGTCCGTGTGGTGAAGGTTCTCCCACGGTGCTGTTAGGAAGGGAGTTCCAGGATTTTCACCCAGCGACGATGAAGGAACGGCGATATATTTCCAAGTCGGGATGGTGTGTGACTTGGAGGGGAACATGCAGATGGTGTTGTTCCCATGTGCCTGCTGCTTTTGTCCTTCTAGGTGGTAGAGGTCGCGGGTTTGGGAGGTGCTGTCGAAGAAGCCTTGGCGAGTTGCTGCAATGCATCCTGTGGATGGTACACACTGCAGCCACTGTGCGCTGGTGGTGAAGGGAGTGAATGTTTAGGGTGGTGGATGGGGTGCCAATCAAACGGGCTGCTTTGTCCTGGATGGTGTCGAGCTTCTTGAGTGTTGTTGGAGCTGCACTCATCTAAGCAAGTGGAGAGTATTCCATCACACTCCTGACTTGTGCCTTGTAGATGGTGGAAAGGCTTTGGGGAGTCAGGAAGTGAGTCACCCGCCGCAGAATACCCAGCCTCTGACCTGCTCTCGTAGCCACATTATTTATATTTCTGGTCCAGTTAAGTTTCTGGTCAATGGTGACCCCCAGGATGTTGGTGGGGGATTCGGCGATGGTAATGTCGTTGAATATCAAGGGGAGGTGGTTAGACTCTCTCTTGTTGGAGATGGTCATTGTCTGGCACTTATCTGGCGCGCATGTTACTTGCAACTTATGAGCCCAAGCCTGGATGTTGTCCAGGTCTTGCTGCATGCGGGCTCGGACTGCTTCATTATTTGAGGGATTGTGAATGGACCTGAACACTGTGCAATCATCAGCGAACATTCCCATTTCTGGCCTTATGATGGAGGGAAGGTCATTGATGAAGCAGCTGAAGATGGGTGGGCCTAGGACACTGCCCTGAGGAACTCCTGCAGCAATGCCCTGGGGCTGAGATGATTGGCCTCCAACAACCACTACCATCTTCCTTTGTGCTAGGTATGACTCCAGCCACTGGAGAGTTTTCCCGCTGATTCCCATTGACTTCAATTTTACTAGGGCTCCTTGGTGCCACACTCGGTCAAATGCTGCCTTGATGTCAAGGGCAGTTACTCTCACCTGACCTCTGGAATTCAGCTCTTTTGTCCATGTTTAGACCAAGGCTGTAATGAGGTCTGGAGCCGAGTGGTCCTGGCGGAACCCAAACTGAGCATCGGTGAGCAGGTTATTGGTGAGTAAGTGCTGCTTGATAGCACTGTCAACGACACCTTCCATCACTTTGCTGATGATTGAGAGTAGACTGATGGGGCGGTAATTGGCCGGATTGGATTTGTCCTGCTTTTTGTGGACAGGACATACCTGGGCAATTTTCCACATTGTTAGGTAGATGCCAGTGTACTTGTAGCTGTATTGGAACAGCTTGGCTAGAGGCGCAGCTAGTTCTGGAGCACAAGACTTCAACACTACAGCTGGGATGTTGTCGGGGCCCATAGCCTTTGCTGTATCCAGTGCACTCAGCCGTTTCTTGGTATTACGTGGAGTGAATCGAATTGGCTGAAGACTGGCTTCTGTGATGGTGGGGATATCGGGAGGAGGCCGAGATGGATCATCCACTCGGCACTTCTGGCTGAAGATGGTTGCAAACGCTTCAGCCTTGTCTTTTGCACTCATGTGCTGGACTCCGCCATCATTGAGGATGGGGATGTTTGCAGCGCCTCCGCCTCCCGTTAGTTGTTTAATTGTCCACCACCATTCATGACTGGATGTGGCAGGACTGCAGAGCTTTGATCTGATCCGTTGGTTGTGGAATCCCTTAGCTCTGTCTATAGCATGTTGCTTCCACTGTTTAGCATGCATGTAGTCCTGAGTTGTAGCTTCACCAGATTGGCACCTCATTTTTAGGTACGCCTGGTGCTGCTCCTGGCATGCTCTTCTACACTCCTCATTGAACCAGGGTTGATCCTCTGGCTTGTTGGTAATGGTAGAGTGAGGAATATGCTGGGCCATGAGGTTACAGATTGTGCTGGAATACAATTCTTTTGCTGCTGCTGATGGCCCACAGCGCCTCATGGATGCCCAGTTTTGAGCTGCGAGATCTGTTCTGAATCTATCCCATTTAGCACGGTGGTAGTGCCTCACAACATGTTGGATGGTGTCCTCAGTGCGAAGACGGGACTTCGTCTCTATGAGGACTGTGCGGTGGCCAATCCTACCAATATTGTCATGGACAGATGTATTTGCGACAGGTAGATTGGTGAGGATGAGGTCAAGTAAGTTTTTCCCTCGTGTTGGTTCGCTCACCACCTGTCGCAGGCCCAGTCTGGCAGATATGTCCTTCAGGACTCGGCCAGTAGTGGTGCTACCGGGCCACTCTTGGTGATGGACATTGAAGTTCTCCCACCCAGAGTACATTTTTTGCCCTTCCTACCCTCAGTGCTTCCTCCAAGTAGTGCTCAACATGGAGAAGGACTGAAAGTGGTAATCAGCAGGAGGTTTCCGTGCCCATGTTTGACCTGATGCCATGAGATTTCATGGGGTCCAGAGTCAATGTTGAGGACTCCCAGGGCCACTCTTTCCTGACTGTATACCACTATACCGCCACCTCTGGTGGGTCAGGACATACCCAGGGATGGTGATGGAAGAGTCTGGGACGTTGGCTGAAAGGTATGAATTCTGTGAGTTTGGCTATGTCAGGCTGTTGCTTGACTAGTCTGTGGGACAGCTCTCCCAATTTCGACACAAGTCCCCAGATGTTAGTGAGGAGGACTTTACAGGGTCGACTGGGCTTGGTTTGCCGTTGTCGTGGCCGGTGCCTCGTGGTCCATCCGGTTTTATTCTTATTATGACTTTTCGTAGTGAGATTTTAAAACTGAGTGGCTTGCTAGGCCATTAAGAATCAACCACATTGCTGTGTGTCTGGAGTCACATATTGGCCAGACCAGGTAAGGACAGCAGGTTTCCATCCCTAAAGGATATTAGTGAACCTAATGGTTTTCTACGACAATCCGGTAATTTCATGGCCACCATTACTGATACTAGGGGCCCGATTTTACCAGGGGTGCGGGTTGGCAGCGGGTGGTCGGGCGGGCTCGAGGAAAACGCGCCGGCCAAATTGAGTGCGTTGCGCACGCGATCGCGGGATGATTGATGTGATTAGCCGGCAGTTACGGGTTCCGCGCTTCTCAGCTGTGTGCCGGCGGCCTGCGCATGCGCATTGACGTCTGAGCGATGGTTGCGCTCTATTTAAAGGGGCAGTCCACCAAAGCCCCTCCAGCCACAAACTACACTCCATCAAGGATGGAGGAGCACAGGGGTAAGGCTGCTCCCCGTTTCACGGACCACGCCCTCCAGGTGCTGCTGGACGGGGTCCGCATGAGGAGGGAGACGCTGTTCCCCACGGATGGAAGGAGGTGCCCTGCCAGCGCCACCAAGAGGGCATGGGAGGAGGTGGCCGCGGAGGTCACAAGCAGGGGAAACACCACCCGCACTTGGATTCAGTGCCGCAAGAGATTCAATTACCTCACCAGGTCCGGAAAAGTGAGTACACTAACGCATTCTGCATCACTCCGTCTTCCACATCACCTCAAACACCTCACAACCCCATCTCCACTGACAGTACTGCGCTCCCGCACCAATCCTCACAGCCACCCAACTATCATCCTCACAGTGCCTGCACGTACCCACCGTCCCTGTCCCCACTCGACCACTACCACACACCCCAATGCCCATACAATGGGATGGCCATGTGGCACACGCATCCTCCCATCCATCTGGCACACGTTCAACCCAATCACACCAATGCTTGAAGCGTCTCACATTGTAATCATCACTCAATAACGTTTTTGTGTTTTGCCCTCACAGGAGAAGAGGGCCAGGAACGCACGCGATAGGGCATGCACCGGAGGGGGCCCGCCACACGAGATGGCCCTGACAGACGCCGAGGTCGAGGCACTGGAGATCAGCCGCACGCTGCATTGCCTGTCGATGGCGGATGGCGAGTCTGGTTCTGGCGAAACGGCCGGTAAGGGAAAGCTGGCACTCATCACTCATGATCGTGAATGATCGTAGCATCACATGGCATATGCCGCACCGCCACATTTGGTCACATGCCTGATATTTCCCTCTGTTCTCTTCCAGGACCGTCTGCGATCGACGTCTCGGTTGAGGGCGATTCCTCAGAGGACATGCCCGTCTCTGAGGGTGCATCGTCACACATGAGCCTTGCATCCACCAGCGCAGATACACACACCTCGGTGGGTCCCCCCCCTCAGCTAGTTGGGATTGCACATGGTGAGTCACCGCGCACACATGAGCATGAGCAGACCCTGGTGGCAGGGTCAGCCGCGGAGGGTCCGCGTCGGTGGGAGCACTCTTCTCCAGGCTTTGCTCAGCCGGACCCAGATGCTGAACCCAGGGGGCCACCTGTCAAAAGGAGAGTCGTCGAGGGGCACCAGAACATTGCTGAGGTACTGGGAGAGGTGCCACGCGCACTCTCCACAATCGCACGGAGGATGGAGGAGTCCAACTCCTGCATGAGGGGAATGGTGGCACAGGTGCAGGAGGGTATCGCCGAGATAGTGTCGCAGGGACGTGAAGGCATCTCTGAGATAGTGTCGCGGGTAGGTGTGGGAACGTCTGCGGTGGAGGACAGGCTAGCCTCCCTCGAGCGTCACGCACAGCTCACCAATGAGTCCATCCAGGCCCTCACAACGGCTGTTCGGATTCAGGGTGAACAACATTCTGCCGCCATCAACAGGTTGACAGATACATTGGAGGTGGCCTTGCAAGGTCTCACCCACGTCATCCAAACTGCCGTCCAGCAGGGTGGAAGGGGTGATGTGGGCCTTGGCCATGAGAGGGAAGATGGTGAACGGGGAAATGGAAGTGTGGACGCTACTCAAGGCGCCCCCAAGTCTCACCCGTTGCCCCCCTCTCAACCAGTGCCCGCAATAGTCCATCCTCTCCAGGTGGCCGAGTCTGCCCCTGCACAGGTGCAGGAGGAGCAGTCTGTGGAGGTGCCCTCACGGGCACCGAAACCCAGGGGGCGTCGGCCCAAAGCATCTACCCGGTCAGGGCACGAACAGGAGCAACCTGCCACCACCTCTGCTGGAGCCACAGGGGTAGCACCACGTAGGGGGTCCCGAAAACGAACGCCTAAAGTTCCGTGAGCACACAGGGATTGCAACAGGGTGTTTGTCGTTTTTTTTTAATTTTCTACTCTTTGAATGTCACCACAAAATAAACTCACTTTTTCTCACCAATGCTGCCACCTCTTGTCCATAATTCTGCGGCTTGTGCAATATGTCCCTTCCCTGCGCCTCATCATGACGACGACCACCCCGTCCCACCCATTGAGCATAATCCAGTGGGTGCAGGTGTACAGGCACCACTCTTCTGTGGAGGGAGCCTGTATGGACCCTCGTCTGTGCACGTTATGACATGTGAACGCCTCACACAGTGTGATGTTAGGAGAACCGTTGGCATATGAGTGCCTCCCTGGCCTGACGAGCACGCAGGTGAGCCGGTGTTCGGCGCATGGGTCGTTCCTCCTCCTCTCCCTCTTCCTCCTCCTCCTCTTCCTCCTCCACCTCCTCCTCATTGTCGTCCTCAATGTGGGTGGCGGGTGTGCATGGGGCCTCCTCCAGCGGCACCCCTCTCTGTAGTGCCATGTTATGCAGGGCACAGCAGACAACTATAATTCGTCCCACTCTGAATGGCGTGTATTGGAGCGCTCCCCCGGAACGATCAAGGCACCTGAAGCGCATCTTGAGCAGCCCTATAGCCTGCTCAATTGTAGACCTGGTAGCAATGTGGCTGTCATTATACCGACGCTGTGGCTCGGTAATGGGGTTCCTCAGAGGTGTCATAAGCCACGTGTGCAGGGGATATCCCTTGTCGCCGAGGAGCCAGCCGTTGCCGGCGTTGGGTGCGTGGAAGAGGGGCGGGACGGTGGACTCCCTGAGGACGAAGGCATCGTGGCAGCTGCCAGGGTATCTGGCGCACACGTGTAGGAATCTCTGGCGGTGGTCACAAATGAGCTGGGCGTTCATGGAGTGATACCCTTTCCTGTTGATAAACAGCCCTGGCTCATGTGGAGGTGCCCGTATTGCTATGTGGGTGCAATCGATTACACCCTGCACCCGTGGGAAGCCAGCCACAGCATGGAATCCAACCGCCCTCTCCGTCTGGCTGCGCTCATCCATGGCGAAGTTGATGTAGGTCGAGGCCCTGCGGAACAACCCATCGGTGACCTGCCTTATGCACTTGTGTGCAGACGACTGACAGACCCCGGTGATGTCCCCCGTGGCACCCTGGAAGGATCCGGAGGCGAAGAAGTTGAGGGCAGTGGTGACTTTGACGGCGACGGGTAAGAAGATGCTGCTTGGTCCATCTGGGAGCAGCTCGTCATTGAGGAGGCTGCAGATGTCGGCGACTACCTGGCGAGTGACTCTGAGCCTCCGTATGCACTGCTGCTCAGAGAGGTCCATGAAGCTGAGCCTCGGTCTGTAGACCCTGTGCGGAGGGTAGTGCCTCCTGCGACGCATCTCTCTCTGCGGATGCCCTCCATCCTGCTGTGCAGGTGGATGTGCCGCAGCACCGTGTTGTGGGGATGCATGTCTCTGAGGCGGACGGCGTGGACTGCGAGGCTGCTGAGGCTGGTCATCCTGTTCGTCCTCCGAGGATGTCAACGCAGCACCCATCTGGCAGGTTTAGGTTTGCGGGGTTGTGCACGCTAGAAAAGTGTGTCCTCGCACAGGGGTTGGACTTCCACGCCGGTGAATCTTCTTGCTTGGAGGAGGGTGGTGGAGGGCAGGCGTTGCCCAATGTTACGGAGTGTCCTCCTGCGTTGGTGAAGGCTCTCCCCCCCCACCTGTGGAATGCACCTTGGCAGCTGCCACAGGCTGCTGGCTGCAACACGTCCGTTGAGAGTGTGAGTGTTTCCCCCAGTATGGGAAACAGTCTCATTTCACTGTAAAATCCCACACCTGTTAAATAAACAGCTCAATCAGGTCATTTAATGACCTGAAATACCAAGATAAATACACTCAAGTGGAACCCCGCTGGCTTTAATTGCCTGCGGGATTCCCACCAGCGGGGCCAACGCACGCACCCCCGCACGTCATCGCGCAACCAGGAAGTGGGCGGGATCGAGGCGCGATCCGGTCCCGCTCCTCGAAACCGGGATTTTAGAGGCCCCCCCGCCGAGAACGCACCCGGAACCGGGTGCTAAAATCGGGCCCTAGTACTTTAATTCCAGATTTTTATTTAATTAATTGAATTTAAATTCACCAGCTGCCGTGGCGGAATTTGAACTCATGACTCTGGATTACTAGTCCAGTAACATAACCACTATGCTACCGTACACTTGAGAAGGTGGTGGTGAGCCACCTTCTTGAACCGCTGCAGTCCGTGTGGTGAAGGTTCTCCCACAGTGCTGATAGGTTGGGAGTTCCAGTATTTTGACCCAGCAATGATGAAGGAACGGCGATATATTTCCAAGTTGGGATCGTGTGTGACTTGGAGGGGAACATGCAGGTGGTGTTGTTCCCTTGTGCCTGCTGCCCTTGTCCTTCTAGGTGGTAGAGGTCGCACGTTTGGGAGATGCTGTCAAAGAGGCCTTGGCGAGTTGCTGCAGTGCATCCTGTAGATGGTACACACTGCAGCTATGTTGCGCCGGTGGTGAAGGGAGTGAATGTTTAGGGTGGTGGATGGGGTGCCAATCAAGCGGGCTGCTTTGTCCTGGATGGTGTCAAGCTTCTTGAGTGTTGTTGTAGTTGCATATTTCATACTGAATGGTCAAGATACGTCGCATCACTGACTTCTGTATGTACAGTGCACAAATGTTGCAAGCTGGGTATATCCTATTTCAACCTCCGAATGGAGTCAGCTTCTGAGAGTGAGACTTGCCATGGTGACAGAGTAATCTGTATTAGAAAGCAAGAAAGACTATTCTGGTCACCGAGGAATCGTTAGCCTTTGTTGAGAATCTTAAAAGTGTACACTTCCTATGTAAATGGTGTACATCTCCTGAAAGTACCTCCATTACACATGCAACTTTATTGCTTACTGTATTTTTATACTATAGTGAAACAGATATCGGAGTTTTGTATCATAGGGCTCGATTTTAGGAGGGAAGCGGATTGGCAGCGGGGGGTCGACTGGGCGCGTGGGTAACGCGCCCTGTGAATTCGGGGTGCTCCGCACGCGATCGCAGCCTAATTGAAGGCACTTACCTTGGCTTCCGGGTTTCACGCTGGAAAGCTGCCCAGCGGGCGGACTGCGCACCCGCATCATAGGCTGTCAGCTGGAGGAGTCCTATTTAAAGGGGCAGTCCTCCACTGACTGATGCTGCAGAAAGGAGCCAAAATTACAGCATGGAGCAGCCCAGGGGGAAGGCTGCTCCCAGGTTTAATGATGCCTCACTCCAGGTCCTACTGGATGGGCTGAGGAAGAAGAGGACAGAGATCTTCTCCGTGGCGGACAGGAGGAAGTGGCCTGCCTCTGCCACCCCGAAGGCCTGGCTCGAGGTGGCAGAGGAGGTCACCAGCACCACCAACATATCACGCATCTGCATACAGTGCAGGAGGCGCTTCAATGACCTAAGTAGGTCAGCCGAAGTGAGTACACTTACTCATTCCCCTACACTCCGTCTGCTACAGCACCGCCCCCACCCCACATCTCCTTCTGCACTGCCAACACAACTCTACCACATCACTCCTCACACCCACTCAAAGCTCATCCTCATCTTACCTGCATTTACTCACCTCGCCAGTACTCATCCCACCACTACCACTTAACCCAATCCTCATACAATCTAATGGCTCTATCTCATACTCACCCTCTCATGCATCTCTTTCACGGTCAGCCTCACTCAACCTGCCACTACCTGTGCTGCAGCCACAGGGCATGCATTACATATGTGTAGTAGGAAGCGTAAGGCAAACGTGTCATGAGCATGAAGTGGATGCACAAGGGTGCTTGAGGGTTTGTCATGGTTTTTACTTATATTTGATTTCTGATCAACTCACATTACATATTATATTGCCACCACTACTGCCACGTCTTTGCAAATCTTGTCTGGTTTGTGCAATAATGCCCATTCCTGAGGATCACCATGAAGACCCACAACTGATGCCACACATTGTGTCACTGCAGAGTGGGTGTCGGTGTATTTGCAGGGCTCTTTTGTGCAGATGACTGAGAGATGTCGGCAATGTCCCCAGTGGCACCCTGGAAGGATGCGGAGGAGAAATTGTTGAGGGCAGTGCTGACTTTGACAGCGACAGGTAAGAAGATGGTGCTCGGGCCAGCCAGGAGCAGCTCGGCATGAAGGAGGCTGCGGATGTCCACGACTACATGTCGAGTGACTCCGAGCTTCCGTGTGCACTGTTGCTCAGAGAGGTTCAGGAAGCTGAGCCTTGGTCTGTAGACCCTGTGGTGAGGGTAGTGCCTTCAGCGATGCATCTCTCACTGTGGTTGCCCTCCCTCCTGCTGTGCAGGTGGATGTGTCACAGCACTGTGTTGTGGAGCTCCACATGTCAGAGATGGACGGCATGGCCGGCGAGGCTGGTGTTGTTCATCCTCCGAGGAGGTCATGACTGCAGCTATGGCGGCCCCCATCCGGAAGATGTACATCTGAGGGGGTCCGCAAGGTAGGTAAATGTGTCTGCACACTGAGGTTGAGGTTGCAAGTTTGTGAATTTTATTGTTAGGAGGAGGGTGGTGGAGGCCAAACTTTGTCCAAAGTCATGATGTGGAGATGCCGGTGATGGACTGGGGTTGACAATTGTAAACAATTTTACAACACCAAGTTATAGTCCAGTGAATTTAAAATAAAATTGCTGGACTATAACTTGGTGTTGTAAAATTGTTTACATTTGTCCAAAGTGACAGAGGGCCTTTACATCTGCCACAGGCTGGTGGCTGCAACACGTCCATTTCAACTGGGAGTGTTTCCCCCAGTACAGGAAACACGCTCAGTTGAGATGAAAATCCCACCCCTCCTAAAATAGCCTACAAATCAAGTCTGCAAACGACCTGAACTATCTAATTAATTGGTTTAAGTGGGATCCGGCTTTAATTGCTGGCAGGAGTCCCGCATGTGGGGGCTGCGCGCGCATCTAAGCGCGTCACTGGGGAACCCGGAAGTGGGCGGGTTGGAGCCGGGCTCCGGACCCACCCCGGGAATCCCCGATTTTTGGAGCCTCCCCGCCACTAACCCACTGGCTCAGACGTCCGAAAATCGAGCCCATAGTCTCACCAACATACCTTTTGGTGCAAGATAGAAATAGAACATCATTTCAGTTTTAATAGAGGTTATTTTTTACCCTGTGCTTTTTCATTTAAAGAAATCTAGAAGGGCATTTACTTTGTAAGACTAACAGCAGAGTTAGCATGCTCACCTCTTCTTCCTTTGTTTTACTTCAGTTATTGTTTCTCCTATGCCAATAAGAGTGCATTGTTGCTGATTTTGCAACTGTTTTCCATACTGGCAATTCATCTAACAATGGGAGTTGCAGTTATGAAAAAGATGGTGGGCCCTGCCAATACCTTTTCACCTTGAGATGTGACACACTGGAACTATGTAATGCCATCTACTGCAAATGCAAATTTGTCAAAGATGAGTTTCAATGCCAGTTAAGTTGCCCCCTAACTTCTGTGGACTGCCAGAAGGAATGCTTGATCTTGCAACGTTATACAGTACTGTTAATATAGTAGCAAGATATCAGTTCCACAAAAGTACAGATAACATTCGAACATACAAAATTGACGGGCAGGAAAAGACCAGCTGGTCCATCAAGCCTGCCCTGCATCATAATGGCCGGATCATCATGGCTAAACACTTCTTCCCAGTCCAGGAGTTCACATGGACCAAGTGTTATCTATAAAGTCACTTACCTTCCATATGATGCGATCTCTTACCCAGTCAGGAACCTGTCCAGCTCCCTCTCGAAGGCAGGCAGAGAGTCAGCAATGTATTCCAGAGGCTCACAATTCTCTGGGAAAAGAACAACTGCCTAACATAGAGATGTGGAATCTTGCTTGGGATTGACAACCTTGAAGCAATTGAAGGAGTGTAGCAGAGATCATTGTCAATCTTTTTTTCCACTGGCAATACTAACATTGTCTATGTTCATTCATTTTGATATCTCACCAGTTCACCCATTATATTAGAAATCTCCTTACAGACCCAGCATCAGGGTTACTTCTCTTTTGAAGTTGTTGGGGGAGTTTTAACCCCTGCACGACGGGTGGGAGAGGGCCGGGGTGGGGTGGGAGGGAGGGTTAAATTGTTAAAAATGTGAAACCCGATCCCAACCTGCTGCAAACGCACTCACTTCTGGTTTTACTTCAGCAGGTTGGGGGATGGCTGAGTAACCTGCTTTGGAGAGGCGGGTCAGTGATTTTAATATTAATCGAGGCTGCGTCCCTCAGATTTTGGCAGTCATTTGAATTTAATGGCTGAGAGCCGGGTTTCCCAGGGCTTGAGAACTGAAGGGAGGCGGGAGCTGCTGGCTCCAGCAGGTAAGTGCTTTTCCAGCACTGCTTGTGGGCCAGGAGGAGCAGGAGTTCTTCCACCCGGCCCCCCAAGTACACATGCTGCCGCGATCCCTTCCCCCACCCCTCCACCTCCCCGTGATCTGCCAACCACTCCTCTGTCTCTTTCCCCCCCCACCCCCCAGCGATCTTGGTCTCTTCCCCCCCCCCAACTCCCCCGCGATCTTGGTCTCTTCCCTCCCCCCCACCTCCCCCCGTGATTTCGGTCTCTTTCCCCCTCCCCCCCGCCTTCCCCCGCGATCTCGGTCTCTTCCCCCAGCCACCCCTCCGCGATCTCGGTCGCTTCCCCCCCCCCCCGCGCCCCCCCCCTCCGCGATCTCGGTCTCTTCCCCCCCCCCGCGATCTCGGTCTCTTCCTCCCCGCCAACCCCTCCGCGATCTTGGTCTCTTCCCCCCGCGATCTCGGTCTCTTCCCCCCCCGCCTCCCCCCGCGATTGCGGTCTCTTCCCCCCCCCCGCCTCCCCCCGCGATTGCGGTCTCTTCACCCCCCCGCCTCCCTCCGCGACGTTGGTCTCTTCCCCCCCGTACCCCCCTCCGCGATCTCGGTCTCTTCCTCCCCGCCACCCCCTCCGCGATCTCGGTCTCTTCCCCCCCGTCCCCCCCTCCGCGATCTCGGTCTCTTCCCCCCCGTCCCCCCCTCCGCGATCTCGGTCTCTTCCCCCCCGTCCCCCCCTCCGCGATCTCGGTCTCTTCCCCCCCGTCCCCCCCTCCGCGATCTCGGTCTCTTCCCCCCCGCCTCCCCCCGCGATCTCGGTCTCTTCCCCCACCCCTCCACCTCCCCGTGATCTGCCAACCACTCCTCTGTCTCTTTCCCCCCCACCCCCCCGCGATCTTGGTCTCTTCCCCCCCCCACTCCCCCGCGATCTTGGTCTCTTCCCCCCCCCCCGCCTCCCCCCGTGATTTCGGTCTCTTTCCCCCTCACCCCCGCCTCCCTCCGCGATCTCGGTCGCTTCCCCCCCCCGCGCCACCCCCTCCGCGATCTTGGTCTCTTCCCCCCGCGATCTCGGTCTCTTCCCCCCCCGCCTCCCCCCGCGATTGCGGTCTCTTCCCCCCCCGCCCCGCCTCCCTCCGCGACCTTGGTCTCTTCCCCCCCGTCCCCCCCTCCGCGATATCGGTCTCTTCCCCCCCCGCCACCCCCTCCGCGATCTCGGTCTCTTCCCCCCCGTCCCCCCCTCCACGATCTCGGTCTCTTCCCCCCCGCTACCCCCTCCGCGATCTCGGTCTCTTCCTCCCCGCCACCCCCTCCGCGATCTCGGTCTCTTCCCCCCCGTCCCCCCCTCCGCGATCTCGGTCTCTTCCCCCCCGTCCCCCCCTCCGCGATCTCGGTCTCTTCCCCCCCGCCACCCCCTCCGCGATCTTGGTCTCTTCCCCCCCGCCTCCCCCCGCGATCTCGGTCTCTTCCCCCACCCCTCCACCTCCCCGTGATCTGCCAACCACTCCTCTGTCTCTTTCCCCCCCACCCCCCCCGCGATCTTGGTCCCTTCCACCCCCCCACTCCCCCGCGATCTTGGTCTCTTCCCCCCCCCCGCCTCCCCCCGTGATTTCGGTCTCTTTCCCCCTCCCCCCCGCCTCCCCCCGCGATCTCGGTCTCTTCCCCCAGCCACCCCTCCGCGATCTCGGTCGCTTCCCCCCCCTGCGCCACCCCCTCCGCGATCTTGGTCTCTTCCCCCCCCCCCCGCCTCCCCCCGCGATCTCGGTCTCTTCCCCCCCGTCCCCCCCTCCACGATCTCGGTCTCTTACCCCCCGCCACCCCCTCCGCGATCTCGGTCTCTTCCCCCCCGTCCCCCCCTCCGCGATCTCGGTCTCTTCCCCCCCGTCCCCCCCTCCGCGATCTCGGTCTCTTCCCCCCCGTCCCCCCCTCCGCGATCTCGGTCTCTTCCCCCCCGCCTCCCCCCGCGATCTCGGTCTCTTCCCCCCCCGCCTCCCCCCGCGATCTTGGTCTCTTCCTCCCCGCCACCCCCTCCACGATCTCGGTCTCTTCCCCCCCCGCCTCCCCCCGCGATCTCGGTCTCTTCCCCCCCGTCCCCCCCTCCACGATCTCGGTCTCTTCCCCCCCGCCACCCCCTCCGCGATCTCGGTCTCTTCCCCCCCGTCCCCCCCTCCGCGATCTCGGTCTCTTCCCCCCCGTCCCCCCCTCCGCGATCTCGGTCTCTTCCTCCCCGCCACCCCCTCCGCGATCTCGGTCTCTTCCCCCCCGTCCCCCCCTCCGCGATCTTGGTCTCTTCCCCCCCGTCCCCCCCTCCGCGATCTCGGTCTCTTCCTCCCCGCCACCCCCTCCGCGATCTCGGTCTCTTCCTCCCCGCCACCCCCTCCGCGATCTCGGTCTCTTCCCCCCCGTCCCCCCCTCCGCGATCTTGGTCTCTTCCCCCCCGTCCCCCCCTCCGCGATCTCGGTCTCTTCCCCCCCGTCCCCCCCTCCGCGATCTCGGTCTCTTCCTCCCCGCCACCCCCTCCGCGATCTCGGTCTCTTCCCCCCCGTCCCCCCCTCCGCGATCTCGGTCTCTTCCCCCCCGTCCCCCCCTCCGCGATCTTGGTCTCTTCCCCCCCGTCCCCCCCTCCGCGATCTCGGTCTCTTCCCCCCCGCCACCCCCTCCGCGATCTCGGTCTCTTCCCCCCCCGCCTCCCCCCGCGATCTCGGTCTCTTCCTCCCCGCCACCCCCTCCGCGATCTCGGTCTCTTCCCCCCCGTCCCCCCCTCCGCGATCTCGGTCTCTTCCCCCCCGTCCCCCCCTCCGCGATCTCGGTCTCTTCCCCCCCACCACCCCCTCCGCGATCTCGGTCTCTTCCCCCCCCGCCTCCCCCCGCGATCTCGGTCTCTTCCTCCCCGCCACCCCCTCCACGATCTCGGTCTCTTCCCCCCCGCCACCCCCTCCGCGATCTCGGTCTCTTCCCCCCCGTCCCCCCCTCCGCGATCTCGGTCTCTTCCCCCCCGTCCCCCCCTCCGCGATCTCGGTCTCTTCCCCCCCGCCACCCCCTCCGCGATCTCGGTCTCTTCCCCCCCGCCTCCCCCCGCGATCTCGGTCTCTTCCCCCCCCGCCTCCCCCCGCGATCTCGGTCTCTTCCCCCCCACCCCGCCACTCCTTCCGCGATCTCGGTCTCTTCCCCCCCGCCACCCACTCCGCGATCTCGGTCTCTTCCCCCCCGCCACCCCCTCCATGATCTCGGTCTCTTCCCCCCCTGCCACACCCCCCCGCGATCTCGGTCCCTTCCCCCCCGCCACCCCCTCCATGATCTCGGTCTCTTCCCCCCCTGCCACACCCCTCCGCGATCTCGGTCCCTTCCCCCCCGCCACCCCCTCCATGATCTCGGTCTCTTCCCCCCCTGCCACACCCCCCCGCGATCTCGGTCCCTTCTCCCCTGCCACGCCTCCCCCCCCCCCCCCCCACCAATCTCGGTCTCTTCCCCCCCACCTCTCCGCGATCTCGGTCTCCTTCCCCGCCCACCCCCCCCCCCCAGCGATCTCGGTCTCTTTCCCCCCCCCCTCACTGTCACGCTCCGAGCCCCCCGTTCTACTCGATTCCCGGGGACCATCCCCAGAGGGCTGTCTTCTATCGTAGGCTTTCCCGCCTGGCACCGACCAGCCTTCAATCTGGCCGTTGCCGGGCGGGAAACAGAGTTAAAAATTGTAATGAGGTCCTGACCTTAAATTCGTCAGGACCTCTGCCTTCCCGTTATTCCTGGGTTTCCCGGCTGCTGACGCACACCCGCTCCCTTGCCGCCTCCCCGTAAATATCAGGCATTTCTGAATTGGTGTTTCATGTTTTTATAGTTTGTGGACAGCACATTACCCACATCAAAAAATGTTTCAATCTTTGTCAAGAGCTTTATAATACCATAGCAAATCTTCAGATAAAGCAAATACTAGTATTTTATAAAAAAAATTATTAAACAAAAATAAATCATCTTCGCCAAAACTTTAGGAAATCTTTTTTTATGGGATTTTAATGTTATGGGACTTTCCACATGACAAACACTCTGTGATACTGACCTTTCATCAAATAACCTTTGTTCCAATGTAAGGAGGCTTCCTCCTTCGTCAGCACTCACCTGACAAAGGAGGAAGCCTCCGAAAGCTTGTGATTTCAAATAAAACTGTTGGACTATAACCTGGTGTTGTAAGACTCCTTACATTTGTCCACTCCAGTCCATCACCGGCATCTCCACATCTTTGTTCCAATGCAAATATAACTAAAGTAGAATGCTGTATTACATTTTCTTTCCCTGGAGTTTCTATTCATTAATTTTATTTTAATGATCATTTATACAAGTTTAATTCATGATTTTTGCAGTAAGATACAATTTTTATTTCGTAGGTTCTGAACTTAGTTCCTTCTGGATTTTAGATTTAATTGGTCGTTCTGTTAATGGCAGCAACATTATTTGTACACATGCTGGTATGTGTATAAGAGTCTGTTAGATTAATTTTTAAGTAGCTGTATCTTCAGTGCACTGAGCACATTACAGAGTGGCTACATGGACTTATCTTAGAGTACAATGGAATCAGCTGTGAAGTTTGGACTGTTTAGAAAATTCAAAAACTGTAACCTGGAATTTATGATATCTGTACATTGCTTCAAAACTATTTCTTCACATCAGTGAGGCTTAGTACAGCCTTGCCAGAAAGATTGATGTTAAATGTTCACATAGTTGCCAGCTCTTTCAGTACTCAGATTTTATTACACTGATATTATCTGCCAAGATGCTTTTCATGTGATTCTCATGGCCACTGACACCATGCACTGTTAGGACAAGCCCTGCCATCCTTTAACAGGGGTAATGTTTCCTTCATCTCTGCTTGTGAGGAGCACTAAACATTATCTAATGTTATAAACCTCATGCCTAAGTGGTAGTCTGAGAACTTCAGCTTCCATTAAGAATGTGAATGTTTTGAATGTGGATTTAGTCACTCAGTTCAAAATTAGTAGTACAATGCTAGAACCACCAGCACTCAAATTGTACTGTTTGAAGTATTTCAAAAAGAAAGAAAAATAGGTAGAGGCAGGAAGCAATGGGAAACAAAGCTTTACAACACAGGAACATTCCTGAAGTATAGACATAAATAAAAAGCTATATAATCTTTTGACCATCCTTAGTGGAGCTCTAAGGATTCTGACCCTTCCGCAAAAGAGCTAATAGTGCTAGTGAAAGATCATTTTAGTTTGTTAAGGCCTTGTTTAAGGTTTTTAATGATGAACTTATGCAGCATTCCATAACTGCAGAGTTACATTGAAAGGTTGAGCATTTTATTTCAAGTCAGACAAAGTGTTAGTGTATTTAATCATAGGGAAATATCATCACAGCCATGACAGAATTCTTTTGCCTCAAGGCATAGCTTGAGGATTGCCCAAGAGAGCAGCCTCCTGTACTGGAAAGATAAAACTGAAGAATTGTAAGAAATAGGCTCCTGATGATGTCTGTCTTAATAGCAGTGGTCGAGAAGATTAACATTTAGAAGTAATGTTAGGTGTAAGTGAATTGCCAAGTTCCTTAAACCAAGGTCCTCAGATAATGACATTTTGTGGGACTGGCTGAAACTGTATAAATACATTGGTTTAATCAAGTTGCTCACTTGCTATAATAATGGTATAATATTATTCGATATCACTACTTTCAGACATTGATGTTAATTTTCTCTTCCCTTCCACTGCTTTATGTTAGGTTACAACTCCATCTTACAGCAATTATTTTTTATTATTCTTTTCCTTTAAAAAGTAAAGAAGAAATATCTTGACATGAGATGTAATTACAGAAGATTTGGGCCCCTTTGTGCAATGCAAGGAGTACACATGACTGCTTTGCCGACAGAATGTTTTTGGGAATGTCTGATAGAGTATGGTATGTTGGCCTTCATTACAAAAGGATTTGAGTACAGGAGCAGGGATGTCTTACTGCAGTTATACAGGGCCTTGGTGAGACCATATCTGGAGTATTGTGTGCAGTTTTGGTCTCCTTATCTGAGGAAGGATGTCCTTACCATGGAGGGAGTGCAACAAAGGTTTACCAGACTGATTCCTGGGATGGCAGGACTGACGTATGAGGAGAGATTGGGTCGACTAGGCCTATATTCACTAGAGTTTAGAAGAATGAGATGTGATCTCATCGAAACATAAAATTCTAACAGGACTAGACAGACTAGATGCAGGGAGGATGTTCCCGATGGCTGGGGAGTCCAGAACCAGGGGTCACAGTCTCAGGATACGGGGTATGCCATTTAGATGGGGAGAAATTTCTTCACTCAGAGGGTGGTGAACCTGTGGAATTCTCTACCACAGAAGGCAGTGGAGGCCAAGTCATTAGGTGTATTCAAGAAGGAAATAGATATATTTCTTAATGCTAATGGGATCAAGGGATATGGGGGAAAAGCGGGAACAGGGAACTGAGTATGACGATCAGCCATGATCATTTTGAATAGCGGAGCAGGCCCGAAGGGCCGAATGGCCGACTCTTGCTCCTATTTTCTATGTTTCTAGTAGATGAAATAACATCTCCACAATTTTTGAGATTGCCAGCAGCTTTTGAACAAAATTTGCATTCTGTTTTGAAGCCATTGATTTTTTTTTTGGTGGGGGCTCTTGGAATGGAATGATATTCATTTTTGAGAACTTTTAGGCAACTTCCTATAATGGCAAGATTCCGAAAAATTACAATTTGAATAGGGTACGGTAGCATAGTGGTTATGTTACTGGGCGAGTAATCCAGAGGCCTGGACTAAAATCCAGAGTCATGAGTTCAAATCCTGCCACGGCAGCTGGTGAATTTAAATTCAATTAATTAATTTAATTCAATTAATTAAATAAAAATCTGGAATTAAAATACTAGTATCAGTAATGATGGCCATGAAACTACCGGATTGTCGTAAAAACCCATCTGGTTCACTAATGTCCTTTAGGGAAGGAAGCCTGCCGCCCTTACCCGGTCTGGCCTATATGTGACTCCAGACCCACAGCAATGTGGTTGATTCTTAATTGCCCTCTGAAATGGCCTAGCAAGCCACTCAGTTGTAAAATCTCGCTACGAAAAGTCATAATAAGAATAAAACTGGACGGACCACCCGGCATCGGACCACTAGGCACCGGACACGACAACGGCAAAACACCAAGCCCAGTCGACCCTGCAAGGTCCTCCTTACTAACATCTGGGGACTTGTGCCAAAATTGGGAGAGCTGTCCCACAGACTAGTCAAGCAACAGCCTGACATAGCCATACTCACAGAATCATATCTTTCAGCCAACGTCCCAGACTCTTCCATCACCATCCCTGGGTATGTCCTGTCCCACCGGCAGGACAGACCCACCAGAGGTGGTGGTACAGTGATATACAGTCAGGAGGGAGTGGCCCTGGGAGTCCTCAACATTGACTCTGGACCCCATGAAATCTCATGGCATCAGGTCAAACATGGGCAAGGAAACCTCCTGCTGATTACCACCTACCGTCCTCCCTCAGCTGATGAATCAGTCCTCCTCCATGTTGAACACCACTTGGAGGAAGCACTGAGGGTAGCAAGGGCACAAAATGTACTCTGGGTGGGGGACTTCAATGTCCATCATCAAGAGTGGCTCGGTAGCACCACTACTGACCGAGCTGGCCGAGTCCTGAAGGACATAGCTGCTAGACTGAGCCTGCGGCAGGTGGTGAGCGAACCAACACGAGGGAAAAACTTACTTGACCTCGTCCTCACCAATCTACCTGTCGCAAATGCATCTGTCCATGACAGTATTGGTAGGAGTGACCACCGCACAGTCCTCGTGGAGATGAAATCCCGTCTTCGCACTGAGGACACCATCCAACGTGTTGTGTGGCACTACCACCGTGCTAAATGGGATAGATTCATAACAGATCTAGCAGCTCAAAACTGGGCATCCATGAGGCGCTGTGGACCATCAGCAGCAGCAGAATTGTATTCCAGCACAATCTGTAACCTCATGGCCCGGCATATTCCTCACTCTACCATTACCAACAAGCCAGGGGATCAACCCTGGTTCAATGAGGAGTGTAGAAGAGCATGCCAGGAGCAGCACCAGGCGTACCTAAAAATGAGGTGCCAACCTGGTGAAGCTACAACTCAGGACTACATGCATGCTAAACAGCGGAAGCAACATGCTATAGACAGAGCTAAGCGATTCCACAACCAACGGATCAGATCAAAGCTCTGCAGTCCTGCCACATCCAGTCGTGAATGGTGGTGGACAATTAAACAACTAACGGGAGGAGGAGGCTCTGCAAACATCCCCATTCTCAATGATGGCGGAGTCCAGCACGTGAGTGCAAAAGACAAGGCTGAAGCGTTTGCAACCATCTTCAGCCAGAAGTGCCGAGTGGATAATCCATCTCAGCCTCCTCCCGATATCCCCACCATCACGGAAGCCAGTCTTCGGCCAATTCGATTCACTCCACGTGATATCAAGAAACGGCTGAGTGCACTGGATACAGCAAAGGCTATGGGCCCTGACAACATCCCAGCTGTAGTGCTGAAGACTTGTGCTCCAGAACTAGCTGCGCCTCTAGCCAAGCTGTTCCAGTACAGCTACAACACTGGCATCCACCCGACAATGTGGAAAATTGCCCAGGTATGTCCTGTCCACAAAAAGCAGGACAAATCCAATCCGGCCAATTACCGCCCCATCAGTCTACTCTCAATCATCAGCAAAGTGATGGAAGGTGTCGTCGACAGTGCTCTCAAGCGGCACTTACTCACCAATAACCTGCTCACCGATGCTCAGTTTGGGTTCCGCCAGGACCACTCGGCTCCAGACCTCATTACAGCCTTGGTCCAAACATGGACAAAAGAGCTGAATTCCAGAGGTGAGGTGAGAGTGACTGCCCTTGACATCAAGGCAGCATTTGACCGAGTGTGGCACCAAGGAGCCCTAGTAAAATTGAAGTCAGTGGGAATCAGGGGGAAAACTCTCCAGTGGCTGGAGTCATACCTAGCACAAAGGAAGATGGTAGTGGTTGTTGGAGGCCAAGCATCTCAGCCCCAGGGCATTGCTGCAGGAGTTCCTCAGGGCAGTGTCCAAGGCCCAACCATCTTCAGCTGCTTCATCAATGACCTTCCCTCCATCATAAGGTCAGAAATGGGGATGTTCGCTGATGACTGCACAGTGTTCAGTTCCATTCGCAACCCCTCAGATAATGAAGCAGTCCGAGCCTGCATACAGCAAGACCTGGACAACATCCAGGCTTGGGCTAATAAGTGGCAAGTAACAATTGCGCCAGATAAGTGCCAGGCAATGACCATCTCCAACAAGAGATAGTCTAACCACCTCCCCTTGACATTCAACGGCATTACCATCGCCGAATCCCCCACCATCAACATCCTGGGGGTCACCATTGACCAGAAACTTAACTGGACCAGCCATATAAATACTGTGGCTACGAGAGCAGGTCAGAGGCTGGGTATTCTGCGGCGAGTGACTCACCTCCTGACTCCCCAAAGCCTTTCCACCATCTACAAGGCACAAGTCAGGAGTGTGATGGAATAGTCTCCACTTGCCTGGATGAGTGCAGCTCCAACAACACTCAAGAAGCTCGACACCATCCAAGATAAAGCAGCCCGCTTGATTGGCACCCCTTCCACCACCCTAAACATTCACTCCCTTCACCACCGGCGCACTGTGGCTGCAGTGTGCACCATCCACAGGATGCACTGCAGCAACTCGCCAAGGCTTCTTCGACAGCACCTCCCAAACCCGCGACCTCTACTACCTAGAAGGACAAGGGCAGCAGGCGCATGGGAACAACACCACCTGCACGTTCCCCTCCAAGTCACACACCATCTCGACTTGGAAATATATCGCCGTTCCTTCATTGTCGCTGGGTCAAAATCCTGGAACTCCCTTCCTAACAGCACTGTGGGAGAACCGTCACCACACGGACTGCAGCGGTTCAAGAAGGCGGCTCACCACCACCTTCTCGAGGGCAATTAGGGATGGGCAATAAATGCTGGCCTTGCCAGCGACGCCCACATCCTGTGAACGAATAATAATTTTTAAAAAATGTTGCGCAATTAATATATAATAGCCAATAAATGATTGTACCTCTGCTATTCCTTCTGCCTACTGGATCATTGGGATATTAAAATCTAACATGATTTCCCACAAACTACGAGGGCGGAACACAAAGGGTTAATTTTAACCCCCAGGATGAGTTGTGGGGGGTGGGGGCCGAGGCGGAGGTTGGGTGGGGGATTTAAAGTAAAAAAAAACTTGGAAACCCGGCAGCTGAAGGGAGGCAAGAACAGCTGAATGGAACAGGTGGGCCAGGAGGAACAGGAGTGCTTCCCCCCGCCTCACCAAACTTACCTGGTTCCATCCCCACGATCGGACCCCCTCGATCGGCTGACCACACCCCACTCTCCCTCCCCCCTCCCCCCTCCGTGATCGGACCCCCCCTCTGCAATCGGACCCCCGATATCCGACGCCACCCCTTGATCTCCTCCCGGCATGAGAACCCCCCCTGATCTCCTTCTCCCAGCATTGGACCCTCCCCCCCCACCCCGATCTCCTTCTCTCGGCATTAGAACCCCCTCCCTCCCACCCCGATCGCCTCTTTGCGATCTTCTCCCTGCCCCCACCCCCGCAAATCCATATCCTCCACGGCCCACGCTTTCTCCCTCTCTCCCTCCCTCTTCTCTGCTTCCCAGCTTCGGTCTGGTACCACAGGCCTTCCTGACAGCCAGCCAGCCTCTCAATCTGGTTGGCTTTGGGCGGGAAACCGATTTGTAAATTTTAAAACAAGTCCTGCTGTTAAATTCGGCAAGACATCCGGGAAGCCCGTATTTCCGGGTTTCCCCACTGCTTAATCTTCCCCTACCACTCCCTTCCCACCGCCCCATTATTATCGAGGCCCATATCTTCTCTAGTAGGCTGCATCTCCAGCAATACACATGCCTCCTTCTGTTTATACTAGTCTCTTGTTTTAGGTAATCAAAAGAATATTGCAAATGTGGACTTTCGACAAATGAATACAATCGTTTCTAAATTACTCCATCCTTTTCTCAGGAGCAGTATTTCTATTTTATATGATTTATGTAAAACAAGTGAGGCTTCCAAATTCTTTTTCTCACTCTTCTTTTTCCTGTTTTCATTAGATGATTTAAGCTGCACTCAATATGGCCACGCCTACCAGAACAAAGATGTCTGGAAACCAGAACCCTGTCAAATCTGTGTGTGTGATGAAGGAACAGTACTATGTGATGAAATCACCTGTGATGAACTATATGACTGCGAGAGACCTATGATCCCATTTGGAGAATGCTGTCCTATATGTCCATCTGGTGAAGATGGCAGGTATCCCAACAGTAAGTGACCTGCACTGTGTATTCAACCGTATAGATTACTAAGCATATTGAATGAATCTCTCTTATCAGGCATAGAATAGAATTTGAGGCTTGCAATTCTGAAATTTCCTTATGCAAGCAGATTGTGCAGTCGACAGTATTATCTATACATGTGAACTAAGAATTTGCTGTTTTTTTTCAAATAATTTTACAGTAGCTCTGAACAGTCTGAATGGTATTCTTCAGATGGAGGCTTTTGTATAAAGATTTCTCTTTTCTATAACCAAGTTGAATACTGCCATAGGTTAAGCTGGTTTTATTATCAAGCTTCATAATGGATAATATTAGGAAGAAATGTCTAAACAGATGGATTTCCTTAGGCTGTGCTAACAAAATATAAAAATAAATATTACAACTATAGGGCTCTTCTGTTTTCAGTGGATTTTGCACTTTCCCAAAGTACTCTTGAGTAGTCTATACTCTGGATCGTTGTAATAGGTTAGACATTTTTGCTGATTACATTAGTGGATAAATATTTAAAGTGCTCATTTGACATTCTCCATGTGCTATTTTAGAGTTTTTCTGATCACCCTCTGTGTAAAATTCACTCAATTTTATTGACTCAATGACAAATTGACTCAAAAAATCAGCAAACATTGTGGCTTTAAAGGGACATACTTGTACATTAATAGAAACATTGTTTAACATAATGCAATGTTAAAATGGTGTACAGGAGAATGTCACATTCTCATATGAACACATTAATCATTCTTCCACTATTATAATCAAGTCATTTCAACACTATTTTAATTTACTGGCAAGAGTAAAAAATGAAACGTAATCAGCTAGACTGTCTAATCAGACAGCTGTGAAGGCAGCTGAAACTGTGAAAGGAGATGTCAGCAAGTTGAACGGAATTACTAAATGCAAAAGCAGGCACTTTATTTGAAGCCAAAAATAGCACACAGTCTCTCACAAATGAGTGATTGCTCAGTGGTTAACTTTAATGAAGTATTTACTTCATATTTCAGAAAAGAAATCAGGGAATCGGAAGTACAATTTCAAAATTTGCAGATGATACCAAATTGGGGATTGTAGTTAATACAAAGGAAGAATGCATCAAAATGCAAGAGAACATTAATAAACTTGAAGAATGAGCATGTAATTGGCAAATGAATTTCAATATAGATAAGTGTGAGGTGGTGCATTTTGGTAGGACGAATAAGGAGATCACATGCTGCTTGGAAAATAAGTCTAAATGGGATAGAGGAGCAAAGGGATCTAGGGGTACAAATGCACAAATCAATAAAAGTAGTGATGCAGGTTAATAAGGCCATAAAAAAGGCAAATCAAGCACTAGAGTTCATTTCTAGAGGGATAGAATTGAAAAGCAAAGAAGTTATGTTAAACTTGTATAGAATCTTGGTTAGACCACGCTTGGAATATTGTACACAATTCTGGTTTCCATATCATATCATAGTAGAGGCATTGGAGAGGGTGCAAAAAAGATTCGCAAGGATGATACCAGAACTGAGTGGAAATCCTTATCAGGAAAGGCTGAAAAGGCTGGGGCTCTTTTCTCTAGAACAGAGAAGCTGAGGGGTGACCTGATAGAGGTCTTTAAGATAATGATAAGATTTGGTAGGCTATATGTAGAGAAAGTGTTTTGACTTGGAGTGGGCGGGGGGGGGGGGGGGAGTCCGAAACTAGAGGTCGTAAATATAAAATAGTCGCTAATAAATCCAATAGGGAATTCAGGAGAAACTAAAAATGTGGAACTCCCTACCACAAGGTGTAGTTGAGGCAAATAGCACAGATGCATTTAAGGAGAAACTAGATAAGCACGTGAGGGAGAAAGGAATAGAAGGGTATCCAGATAGGGTGAGATGAAGTAGGCAGGGAGGAGGCTCATGTGGAGCATAAACGCTGGCATAGACCAGTTGGGCCGAATGGCTTCTTTCTGCACAGTAGTTTTGATGTAACTCGATATAATTCTTGGATTGAGTCAACAATGAAAAAATGGTTGATCAGTTTCTCCTATCAAGATAAAAACAGAGATCTCATTACTGTTAAAAGTCAAGATTTATTTTGTTCAGAGCAGAAACTTAAAATCGATTGTATTTGTGGAATTGAGAGCAAAATTATTGTTGGATAGGAAATGTCTTTGAAGCAGCAAAATGCAGTAACAGGATTGTGCCTTGAGAAAGTCAGAGTTGGGAATAATTTACTTCTTTGCCAAAATGAAACATTAGGCACTGGCCTGATACTGATGAAGATCCACACTACCTTGTTGTGTGCATGTTCTTCCTCTTCACAACACGACATAAACAGTGGATACACCACTACTACACCCCGAGCAGTAAATATAGGCCACAGTGGGCAATACAACAACCTGCAACATTTTCTCTGGAACAGTTCCTCAAGCTGGTAATTCTTTGCTGATTGAGCAGTGGGTTCACAACTGAAGGATCCAATTTTGAAAAGTCTCCACTGCTGAGTAAGAATTGGATTATCCTTGGCATCCTCATTGGTAGGGAAACCAATGAAAGTTATTGCTGCAGGGTTACGAAATACAGGCACCTTCCTGCTGCACAGCATAAGTATGTTTATGCCAAACAGCTTGTAGAGTTTAGAATACATGACCATGCACAACATCAGTATGATGAGCCCGACATAAACAAACAGTAACCCCTTCACCCCATAGAGATGTATTAAATAGATAAACATTTTAATTCTCTATCCCTTGGTTTATTCTAATTTATTCCAAGGGGGCTTTAGATAGAAATTTTGCTTGTGCTATTTTCCCTTCCAGAATTTAGTCACTGTAGTGGCTATGACCATTATTTTAAGTTCAAGTGCACAATTGTGAGGTATACTTTTTTAGTTGATGGGAGCAAGGAACCATTCAGCTGAATTCAGTTGCAGCTATGTAGCCTTATGATAGATTTCAGTCAGAGCTTAAAAATGTTTGAAGATACAACAGTGTTATCCAGTAAGGACCAACTGTTCTTTTCTAGTTTTGAAAGGGAATTCCATCCTGGCTTTCCCTGCTACTATTTTGGCTGGCAACAGACAACAAAGCATCTGATGTTCATTCTAATGTTCTATTACTTGAGTCGCCAAGCAGAACATAACTATCAAAGCTGAGTACTGTGAATTCATCTTTTTGGGCCACTATGGAACCAACAATTTTGGTATACTTTGTACCATACGTAACTATTCATCATGGATAGTATGACAATTATTCATGCTTATTGGCAAAATATAACAAAAAATAGTACGAAAAAGAACTGTAGTCAAAATCCTCACTTTGGGGTAATTTTAACTTTTGCCGATAGTGTAAAACAGACAATATTGGATCAGTCGCCTATTTTACATCTCTCCCGATTTTTATTTCCATTGAAGTCAGCGCTAGCCCGGAAATGAAGGCCTGAGGCACACTGGAAATTGGGCCTCGGGCTTCATCTAGCAATCTGTGGATGCCAATTGGGTATCCCGATGCAGCTCTCCTGTTGGAGCCCTGGAAAATTCATCTAGCTCTGACGCAGAGCCAGTCCGCAGGTAAGTCCCAGGATGGAGGCCAGTGTGGGCTGGCAGTGACCTGCAGTATTATTGTGGAGCCAGAAGGAGCACTCCTGGTCTTGCTGGCTCCACATTAAGGTTAGTAAAACAACAAAAGCTTACCTGTTTTTCGGTGGTCTCCAGTGGTCCCTTTAAGAGCATGCACCACCCAGTTTTTACCAAATTTGTTTCTGGGGTCCTAAAACAAGCATTAGACCCCTGATTAGCATATTCATGGGGCCTAACATCAATTTTATGTGGGCGCCCTGTGCACTTGTGGGGTGTTTGGTCCCCCCAACTTCTGTTTTTCATCCAGAAATCGAGCACGATAGGGACCAATTTCTCCCCCATTGCGATAAAACAGCCCAACATCAAAAGCTTTTTTTTCTTGCTTATATTCTAAAATGTTCTAATCTTGATATGTATTTATCTCAATCACAAAAATTCCCACAATCAAATATTGCTCTTTTGCTAAAGTGGATTGTTAATTAAATGAGGACTATTCTAATTTAAACCATTTTTCTTTTTCCAGTAGCTAGAGGAGAAAAGGTAAGAACATTTTGTAAACACTTCTACAGAAGTAAAAATAAATATTAATTTTGCAATTGCCATAAGATTGTGATTTGTAGCTGCTGTTTAGAAATGTTGAGGGTGAAATTTGTCTTTGATGGGAGTGCGAAATGGGCGATAATGCATTGACCGTCTGTTTTATACTCTGTCCGATTTTTGTTTCCATTGACTGGAAAAGAAAATCGGGCTGGTTGTAAAACGGGCTGCCGATGGGCTATCGCCCATTTTACACTATCACTCAAGGCGAATTTCACCACAACTATATTCTAGAGACTACAAAGACAATTTAATGCTTCTTGTTTATGATTGAGATGGAAAAGGGGATCAGGACAAGTTTGAAATGTCAGGTTTGAGAATTTTTTTTCATGGTAGTGTTATCTTCGTGAAAATATTGGATATTCACAGTGATCGTTAAAGGAGGAATAGTAAACTGGTAGTAAGAGGAGGGGTGGGACCGATTAGGGACCAAAAAGGAGACCCATGCATGGAGGCAGAGGGTTTGGCTGAAGTACTAAATGAATACTTTGCATCTGTCTTTACCAAGAAAGAAGATGCTGCCAAAGTCACTGTAAAAGAGGAGGTAGTTGAGATACTGGATAGGCTAAGGATTGATAAAGAGGCGATACTAGAAAGGCTGGTAGTACTTAAAGTAGATAAGTCACCTGGTCTGGATGGGATGTATTGTAGGTTGCTGAGGGAAGTAAGGGTGGAAATTGCAGAGGTAACAGCCATAATCTTCTAATCATCCTTAGATATTGGGGTGGTGCCAGAGGACTGGAGAATTGCAAATGTTACACCCTTGTTCAAAAAAGAGTGTAAGGATAAACCCGGCAACTACAGGTCAGTCAGTTTAACCTTGGTGGTGGGGAAACATTTAGAAACAATAATCCAGGACAAAATTAAGTCACTTGGACAAGTGTGGATTAATTAAGGAAACCCAACACGGATTTGTTAAAGGCAAATCGTGTTTAACTAACTTGATTGAGTTCTTTGAAGAGGTAACAGAGAGGGTAGATGAGGGCAATGTGGTTGATGTAGTGTATGTGGACTTCCAAAAGACGTTTGATAAAGTGTCACATAACAGGCTTGTCATCAAAGTTGAAGCCCATGGAATAAAAGGGGCAGAGGCAGAATGGATATGAAATTGGCTAAGTGACAGGATACAGAGAGTAGTGGCAAACGGTTGTTTTTCGGACTGGAGGGAGGTATACAGTGGTGTTCCCCAGGGGTCGGTACTAGGACCACTGCTTTTCTTGATATATATGAATGACTTGGACTTGGGTGCAGACGGCACAATTTCAAAATTTGCAGATGACACAATACTTGGAAGTGTAGTGAACAGTGAAGAGGATAGTGATAGACTTCAAGAGGACATAGACAGGCTGGTGGAATGGGCGGACACATGGCTGATGAAATTTAATGCAGAGAAGTGCGAAGTGATACATTTTGGTAGGAAGAATGAGGAGAGGCCATACAATTCTAAAGGGGGTGCAGGAACAGAGAGACCTGGGGGTATATGTGCACAAGTCATTGAAGGTGGCAGGGCAGGTTGAGAAAGCATTTAAAAAGCATATGGGATTCTGGGCTTTATAAATAGAGGCATAGAGTACAAAAACAAGGCAGTTATGATGAACCTTTATAAAACACTGGTTCGGCTACAACTGGAGTATTGTGTCCAATTCTGGGCATCACACATTAGAAAGGATGTGAAGGCCTTAGAGAGGGTGCAGAAAATATTTACTAGACTGGTTCCAGGGATGAGGGACTTCAGTTTTGTGGATAGACTGGAGAAACCAGGGTTGTTCTCGTTAGAGCAGAGCAGGTTGAGAGAAGATTTGATCGAGGTGTTCCAAATCATGAGGGATCTAGACAGAGTAAATAGAGAGAAACTGTTCCCACTGGTGGAAGGGTCGAGAATCAGAAAACACAGATTTAAGGTGATTGGCAGAAGAACCAAAGTCGACATGAGGAAAGACATTTTTATGCAGTGAGTGGTTATGATCTGGAATGCACTGCCTGAAAGTGTGGTGGAGGCAGAGTCAGTCGTGGCTTTCAATATGGAATTGGATAACAACTTGAAGGGAAAATTTTGCAGGGCTACAGGGTAAGGGCGGGGGAGAGGGACTATCTGAATTGCTCTTGCAGAGAGCCGGCATGAGCTTGCGGACCGAATGGCCTCCTTCTGTGCTGTAACCATTTTATGATTCTATGAATCATTTACAACAGTTATCAGTTCTACTACAGCTGAATAAAAGATCTGGTAAAAGATCAACATTTACTGTGCCCACTGCCCTAGTAAGAAAATGTCAAATGTTAAAGTCATGCACCACTTTTAACCTTTATTCAACTTCATACAAGAGTTGCAAACTGTCTTCAAAAATATGAGATTGTCATTGAGGAGATTTTCTCATACTAGTTGAATTAAAAATATTAATGAAGAAATTCGAGAAAAAGGTAAGAATGATTGTAATTATTTTAGCCTTGTAGCCTTACTTGTGAACATGGAAATATAGTGATTATATTGTGTTTTTAAAAAAAATCAAACGCATCATAGGATAATGCAGGCAGTTTAAAGTTGTTTTCCAGTTATGTACAAATGAAATGTTTTGAGAATAAAATATTTATTGATGCAGATGGTATTTTCAAACTGAAGCAATTCTGCTTTCTCCTATAGGGGCAAAAAGGTGAACCAGGAGAAGTCCGCAGAGTAAGTGATTTAAAATTGTCTATTTTAATTCTTTCCTAATTTTACCCCTTTCCTGGTCTGACCATTTGTATTTGCATTGGCTAGAACACATTTCCAAAACTATACACTTAAATGTTATGTAAATAGCAGTTGAAAGATTGAGTAATGTTAATGAAAGACAGAGAGCAAGTACTCAATGCATAACTAAAACTGACGATACCATCTACTGTCACTTTACTACTGATCATTGACTCTTTTCCTATTTACCAGGTGGTTGGAATAAGAGGACCTCCAGGCCCAGCGGTAAGTGGTGTCCTTATAATGTTGTGTCATGATAAATATACATAGAAAATTGCATTTAAAATCAAGTTTGAGAATCAATCTTCGCTAAATTAGATCAGTTAAAATACTAACAATTTGAATATTTGTGTTAATACTCTTTTAAAAGTGGAGCAGTATTTTATGGTTCTGAAGGAAGTAACAGTGACGTGCAATCTTAAGCATGATTTATGTAATAAATACATAAAAAGCGTATGAATATGGAGACAATGCCTTATACTTTAGAGTATTGCTCATTACTTCTAATGTATTTTAATTATGTAACACTCCTAGTGATGGCTTTTAGGGCTCCAGCTCTGCAAAATCCCTGTTTATATTGCTTGGCTCCTGTCTGACTGGAGCTGTAATCATGCTGTTTACCAGAGAGCTCTACACATGTCTGGATACACGCCTGGGCAGAGCTGTCACCCAACAATTACACACTAAAATGTTTAGATAGCAGGGAGAGGGAATCTCTGTTCTCTAAATATTTAAATTAAGGCCAGGTAGGTTTACAAAGTAGCGGAGAGTCCCTGAGCACTTTGTAAGACAGGTTTGACTTTTACACTCCATTTACACTCCATGGGCTAGACCTTGACTTTGTGCAATAGTGAAATTAGGTGATAGCAAGTCAGCAGCTATTAGGAAATAAAAAGCAGGAGAGTTGTAAAATGAGCTGCTGACTCACTATCATCCGTTTTACACGATCACATAAAGTCAAAATTAACCCCCCATGTGTTGTCAAACTAAAATACTGTAAGACTACCCCCTCTAGGGCTCTCAGTTGGCTTTACTCCAGAGTCAGATCAGGCCCTGATTCTGGATTTACACCATCAGGTTAGTGTCAGTGCAAAGTTAAAATCACTTTGTACCAACACTAAACGTTTTAGTACAAGTTTTAGTATACCCTTAGATTCAATAGTTCTTTTGTGTGATGATAACAGACAATTTTTTTTTATTTGTTTGTGGGATGTGGGGATCGCTAGCATGGCCAGCATTTATTGCCCATCCCTAATTGACCTTGAGAAGGTGGTGGTGAGCCGCCTTCTTGAACCACTGCAGTCCATGTGGTAAAGGTTCTCCCACAGTGCTGTCAGGTAGGGAGTTCGAGGATTTTGACCCAGTGACGATGAAGGAACGGCGATATATTTCAAAGTCGGGATGGTGTTTGACTTGGAGGGGAACGTGCAGGTGGTATTGTTCCCATGTGCCTGCTGCCCTTGTCCTTCTAGGTAGTAGAGGTCGTGGGTTTGGGAGGTGCTGTCGAAGAAGCCTTGGAGAGTTGCTGCAGTGCATCCTGTAGATAGAATACATTGCAGCCACAGTGAACTGATGGTGAAGGGAGTGAATGTTTAGGGTGGTGGATGGGGTGCCAATCAAATGGGCTGTTTTGTCCTGAATGGTGTCGAGCTTCTTGAGTGTTGTTGGAGCTGCACTCATCCAGGCAAGTGGAGAGTATTCCATCACACTCTGACTTGTGCCTTGTAGATGGTCAGGAGATGAGTCACTTGCCACAGAATACCCAGCCTCTGACCTGCTTTTGTAGCCACAATATTTATGTGGCTGGTCCAGACTATTTAAGTTTCTAGTCAGTGGTGACCCCCAGGATGTTGATGGTGGGGAATTCGGTGATGGTAATGCTGTTGAACGTCAAGGGGAGGTGGTTAGACTCTCTCTTGTTGGAGATGGTCATTGTCTGGCGCGAATGTTACTTGCCACTTATCAGTCCAAGCCTGGATGTTGTCCAGGTCTTGCGGGCATGGACTGCTTTGTTACCTGAGGGGTTGCGAATGGAACTGAACACTGTGCAATCATCAGCGAACATCCCCATTTCTGACCTTATGATAGAGGGAAGCTCATTGATGAATCAGCTGAAGATGGTTAGGCCTAGGACACTGCCCTGAGGAACTCCTGCAGCAATGTCCTGGGGCTGAGATGATTGGCTTCCAACAACCATTACCATCTTCCTTTGTGCTAGGTATGACTCCAGCCACTGGAGATTTTTCCCCCTGATTCCCATTGACTTCAATTTTACTAGGGCTCCTTGGTGCCACACTCGGTCAAATGCTGCCTTGATGTCAAGGGCAGTCACTCTCACCTCACCTCTGGAATTCAGCTCTTTTGTCCATGTTTGGACCAAGGCTGTAATGTGGTCTGGAGCCGAGTGGTCCTGGCGGAACCCAAACTGAGCATCGGTGAGTAAGTGCCGCTTGATAGCACAGTCGACATACGAACATACGAATTAAGAGCAGGAGTAGGCCATTCGGCCCCTCAAGCCTGCTGTGCCATTTGAGAAGATCATGGCTGATCTGATACCTTCCATCACTTTGCTGATGATTGAGAGTAGACTGATGGGGCGGTAATTGGCCGGATTGAATTTGTCCTGCTTTTTGTGGACAGGACATACCTGGGTAATTTTCCACATTGTCGGGTAGATGCCAGTGTTGTAGTTGCACTGGAACAGCTTGGCTAGAGGCACAGCTAGTTCTGGAGCACAAGTCTTCAGTGCTACAGTCGGGATGTTGTCAGGGCCCATAGCCTTTGCTGCATCCAGTGCACTCGGTCATTTCTTGATATCACGTGGAGTGAATCGAATTGTTTGAAGACTGGCTTCTGTGATGGTGGGGATATTGGGAGGAGGCCGAGATGGATCATCCACTAGGCACTTCTGGCTGAAGTTGGTTGCAAACGTTTCAGCCTTGTCTTTTGCACCCAAGTGCCATCATTGAGGATGGGGATGCTTACGGAGCCTCTTCCTCCCGGTAGTTGTTTAATTGTCCACCACCATTTACGACTGGATGTGGCAGGACTGCAGAGCTTTGTCTGGTCCGTTGGTTGTGGAATCACTTAGCTCTGCCCATAGCATGTTGCTTCTGCTGTTTAGCATGCATGTAGTCCTGAGTTGTAGCTTCACCAGGTTGACACCTCTTTCTTTTAGTTACGACTGGTACTGCTCCTGGCATGCTCTTCTACACTCCTCATTGAACCAGGGTTGATCCCCTGGCTTGTTGGTAAATGTAGATTGAGGAATATGCCAGGCCATGAGGTTACAGATTGTGCTGGAATACAATGTTGCTGCTGCTGCTGGCCCACAGCACCTCATGGATGCCCAGTTTTGAGCTGCTTGATCTGTCCTGAATCTATCCCATTTAGCACGGTGGTAGTACCACACAACACGTTGGATGGTGTCCTCAGTGTGAAGATGGGACTTCGTCTCCACAAGGACTGTGCGGTGGTCAGCCCTACAAGTACTATCATGGACAGATTCCTCTGTGACAGGTAGATTGGTGAGGACGAGGTCAAATAGGTTTTCCCTCATGTTGGTTCGCTCACTACCTGCCGCAGGCCCAGTCTGGCAGCTATGTCCTTCAGGGCTCGGCCAGCTCGGTCAGTAGTGGTGCTACTGAGCCAATTCTCGTATTACTGTGGTAATGTGCCAAATTCCGTGATAAGCATTTTAAAATAGATATTTAAAAAAAATTATATTCAAAAGAATGAATAGAAGAGGTAGTTGTTCATCAAGTACTTCTGAACAACAAAGTCCTTTATTTCCCCCTCTGTGGCCCAACACCATGACCCCACCCAGGGCAGCACTTGGCCTGGATTGAAAATGTCAGACAGGGAAGTTGGGCCAAAAACATTAGTGACATCCAAAATGTAGCTGGATGTTATAATGGGAGATTTAGGGTACTAGAGGAAAGAACTTCGATGGGCTGAATGGCCTTTTCTCATTTCTCATTATGTTATTTTTAACGAGACTGCCGCAGTACATTTCCTGCGTGACCCTTAAAGAATTCCTCTCACTGCACTGTAATTTGTGTCTGGTTCTCTGAAACAAAAGGCCAGTCCGTGACTATTTCAAGACATTTGTCCAGTCTCTTCAGAGACAGATTAAGAATTCGGGGGCCTCTGCACCCGCCACCACCGTCCCCCCCCGCCCCTCCCCGCTACTCTGTGTATTCATGAAGAAATAGGCCTATAGAATATTTACACACTGCGTTAATAATAAAGCAAATCATATCACAATATACTATGCGTAAATGAAACTGATTCAGCGGTTTTCTGCAGTTTTCTGCATTATGGTGAGTTTTACTAGGGACCCAATATTTGGCTGGGCCCCCTGGGCACAGGTCCTATAGGCTGTGTGTTAATTCAGCCCTGGGCCTCTTAGAAAATGATTGGCTCCAAATGACCATTACACTGCAGTGGAATATTCAAAAATGTACAAACTTGATGCACAGATAATGAAAACATGTACGAGTGTGCAATAGCTTGAACCTTTAGGGGAGGTAGCTTTTTTTTTGTTGTTCCTAACGTGGGGTATTTTTACAAAGAAAAATCTGTTTTTTTACAGGGACCACCAGGTTCACAAGGAGCAAGAGGTGGAGAAGGGAGAAAGGGACCAACAGTGAGTATTGATGTGACTCTTCTTGATCACAGAGTATACAGGGCATGTGATATGCATCATGCTCACAGCCTGAAGAGACTAAACAATGAGTAATATCATGCTCAAAGGCACTGGTAGGGTTAATTTCATATCCAGTAAGACATTATAGAATTACAAAGTGCAATTTTCCATCTACTTAATATCATATATTAAAACTTCTGAGTGGGCCACATTAGATTTCAAAAAGCATTGAAAATTCTTGTCAGGCTCAATTTATGGGCAAAAGTGTTGACATTTTTTAACTGTAGTACCTGTTAAGCATGTAGGTGGCGCTGAAATAAGGTTTACATTAGAAAGGAAAATCGGGCAGGTGTAAATCAGCAACTGATCCGCTGCCACCCATTTCCCCCCTGGGGGCAGCAGGGTTAATCAACCCCAATGTTAAATGCCACATAACATTAGATGCTAAAGCTGCAGCAGCAATGTAGTATATTGACAGTTAAGTCCAAAGTAAGGTTGAATCTGCATGTAGTTGCAGTGTCTGACCATGAGTGTCACTGTGGAGCATTCTAAGTCTGCATCAGGCATCAGCCATTTTGGTATTGATAGATAAGCTAGGTGAGTTTTAAACTCTTAAATTAAAATTGCGACTTTTCAATGATATTTTATAACCTGTGACAGATCCCTTGGATAGCTTCCAACTTCAACTTCTTTATGCCAAGGTCCTCTTTATTCCTCCTTCACCTCAAACGTCCCTTCAGCCCATAGGCATCTCAGAGCTGTTAGCAGACCAATCCTCCCCCATTCTCGAACTCACCATTTTTCCCTTAGCTCATAAACTGCCCCACTATTGCCTGCCCACGTGATCCACCTCCTGGCTAAATGCTTCTGCCAGCCACACATCAACATACCCAATGAGCAGAAGTATTACTTCAACTCGTACCCCTTCCCCGCCACACTGTCCAACTTTTAGGCTTTTCCCATCCCCCCTTTCCCCCCATGAGCAGTTTTATGGCATTGATTCATTCTAGACCCCTCCAACTCCAGTCGCCCCACTAGGCAGGGAAATTGCTCGAGTCTGGACTTAGCAGGGCACTCATTCCTAGTAAACTTCCCCCCTCCTCCGCAGATGTTCAAAATGGGCCTTGGGAAGCTGCCTCCCTCCACTAATTATCCAAACATCCTCCACCTCCTTGTCCTGTCCTCCTCTTACCCTCTTTCCCTTTCCCCTCCCTGCCCATCTCTCCATTCCCCTTTCCCCATCTCTCCACTCCCCATTCCTCATGTGTTGGGCCCATAACCCAGAGGTTGATGGTTCAAAACCAGAGGAAACGAAACTCACAGATGTCAATATGAGGAACATACAAATACCTCCTGTTAATTGGCTGATCTGGCAAACTCATTTTACACCATTTGTATTCATTGAGGTAGACTCAAAATATTTCAGATTATTATACTGTGCCTTAGATATATATATATATATATATATATATCTCTAATTGAAAACATGAACAGATACTAGACAATAACCTTCAAATTTAATTTAATATTTTATACAGTATGTTACTGTGCAGACTGGTGCTTCGTACTCTGTGATTTATGTCTTCACTGAGCCAACACCGGAACTTTATTTAATAAAAACTGTGCATTTTTCATGCACTCCTCATGTATATCTTTATTCTAAGTTATTGTTGCAGTTAAAAAAGTGAGAACATAGAAGTTTTTTCTTTCTTTTGTTGATTTTGGACTCCATCACATCACATTACCATAGATGTTATTACTGCGGCCTCTCACTAAATTTGTATTTTTAAGTTTCGGTCGAGGCAAACACAAAAAATCAGCAAAAAATTAATTTGTTTTAAAAGAAAAACATCTTACCAGCCAGCTGTGTAGCACAACTAGAATATACATCAAGAACCAATGGTTTTGGTAGCAAAGCCATCAGCTGCCTCAGGCCTATTCTCAGAAATTCGCTTGCTAAACCCCTCCACTTTGCTTCTTCTTTCTCTGTCTTTAAAAGTCTCCTCAAAACCTATCTTTTTGACTGTGCTTTCGATCACCTTTTATTGCTGGACATTCATTCATCCTCTGTGAAGCGCTTTAGAATATTTTATTACTTTAAAGGCACTATATAAATGAGCAAGTTGTTGCTATTGTTGTATCACTGTCTGCAATGATGCCTGTGGCTGTCATGATCACACAACTGGTGCCTGCAAAGATTTATTTTCCAAAAATCACCAGCCCTACTGTATGTCATCTCTGCAATAAACCCACTGAAAACAAAAGGACTGTAATGTGTCAAAAAATGCCAAGTGTAATTTTTCAAGCTGTCATCGCACAACAGTTTAGTTCTCACTGCTGAGGGGGGCCTTATCGTCTTTAGGAAGTGACAGTATCAAAAGGTCAAAAAACAGAGGCACATTTCCTCTTCTAATACTGTAACTGATCTTTTGTCCCTAATGTAACGATGGACATACTCTTTTCTGTGGTGCTCTCTGCTTGACCCTTTTTGAGGATAGTTGAGTGGTATGAAAATAAATCTACAGATATTAAAAATGATTTTAAGCTGTAAGTATGAATATATTTACCCATGAATTACAGAAGTGATCTTGTGTGCCTTTGTTCCATCAGCTTATGAATATTTACAGCTCATTTTTGGTCACTGCCATTTGGACAATATAGTAATTCAAGAGCCCTTAAAAGTAGTCAGGATCTTTTATAAACATTGAACGTATCTGACTAACATAAAAGTAATTAAATTGTAAGAAAACTATTACATACTGATGCCCGATGAGTGATATATAAGACTCTGCACTGAGGGTTGTAACAATAGCTATTCTAATTGTAAGAAATAACTTACATTCATTTAGGGCCTTAAGAAGTCCTCAGGATGTCCCGAAGCAATATATAATTGATAAAGACACTGGGATAGACATCCTGCCCAAAAACTAGGTTTTTCCAGATTGTCCCATGAAGTTTGGTTTTGGGCATAAATAGCCATACTGGTTAGTAACTGGCGATTGCTGTGCTGTAGTTTAGGGATAGAGCCAATTTGTATGAGATGATACAAAGGAGGCCTGGGAATTCAATCAAAGCATTGCACCTTTTTCTAAAACATTAATCTAATTCTTGGACAATGTTTGATTTATAGGGTGTAAGTGGCCCACCTGGAAGTGATGGCGTGCCTGGAATTCCTGGAGAACCTGGTGCTCCTGGTCCACCTGGACACCCCACTCATCCTGGCTTTCAAAGCGTAAGTACTTCTTGTCTTGAGTGATTGTCATTAAATCCTCACAGAAAATCAACTTATGTAATTGTTGCACCCTTAAAACTATCATTATTAGGAAATGGAGATGGACTCTGATGTCTTTCATCATCTTTGATACTCCCAAATTAGCCATGGGTTTAGAGTTCTATGATCTGTTTGCAATGACAATGATAATTCACAAGATAGACAGGTTCAGACAAAGGAGGGCCGTCGTCCCATTTCACCTCACTCTCTGCAGTATCAACCGCATCATCTTCACATTATGGTAACAAAATAGTACAAGGAAATGTACTTAGATACTGACAACCTCTGTATGTTCTGTGTGTAAAGCTTTGGTCATCCTGTTGAAAATATTGTTACAGAGTGGATGCTATATAGTGAACCACCACAAGTCAAAAAAATAGCTGACGTGTGTCCATAAATAGCAGTTCATGGAAATTAGAAATTCAGCTGGTTTCTCAGTTCAGCAAACTCACCTTTGATCAAGTGTATGTGTTAGCTGGAAATGTTAAAGACTCTTGATCAAAGTTGAGTCTGCTGAACTGAGAAACAGCTGAATTTCTAGTTTCCATGAACTGCTATTTATGGACACACGTCAGCTATTTTTTGACTTGTTTTATGTAGTGGTGGTTCCCAAAGAGCATCCACTCTGTAGCAATATTAGCCTAGATTGCCAATCCCTGTTGTTTTAAAATATTTGGAAGACAACATGCACTACATTTACATTCATACATGTTGCTGCATTTTTCACACCAATCTACCTGAAAGATTCAAATAAATTCTCCACATTTATACTGGATCCTAGTTGACGTGGGGTGACCTTCAGTGTTTAAAAGGGAGCCAATAACAAACTGTTTCCTTTCATTACATTACTCATTCTTCTATCCATGTAATTCTTCTGAGACAAGGCTACAGCACTATATGCCTGATTCTCCGACCAGCAATTCCTGTATGGGAGTTTGTGGAGTTTGGGGTGTGGGGCATAATCTTCACATTCACTGCCCGGACGGTAAACTGGCAGAGCGGATCACCTACCTGTTATGGAACCCGCCTGATTTTCATTTATAACTGGTGGACAATCCACTCCGCCAATTTACTACCCAAGTGGTGAAGGTGAAAATTACCCCTGTGATCACGGAATCACCCCTATAGTTATGACTGACCTCACCTTTGGGGGGTGGGTGGGGGGTGGTTTATGCCTCCTTAAACTTTTTCTATTCATCTTGAACTAACTTTTTTACATTTGTAATTGTAGTTTATGTGTTTATATGTGGCATAAAGATTGCATAAAACTGAGAACAATGGCATGCACTGTTTATCTCAAGTAGGGCATTCATAACTCACAAGTGGCTCCATCAGAGTTAGCTTATAAGGTCGTTTTCCTGAGTGTATTTTACTATTCTCCATTATCCAGCTGTATTTTCTGTTCACTTATGTATGCATTAAGTTTAGACTAACTGTTCTGATTCCTCTCTTACAGCAACTTGCATCTCAGGTGGCTGGTGGTTTTGATGAGAAGTCAGGTCTCCGTGGCCAGTTCGGAATGGTGCCTGGATCTACAGTAAGACAGTTTTTTAAAGTCTCTTGAAGCATGTTCAGTATATGATAGGACTGCTTTAGTATGGCACAGAGTGCATTACATGATCTGTTCTGTGAGAATAGATAACATTTGGTAAATTAGAAATATGCAATAATTAGTTACGATATTAGAAACAACACATATAGATCTTATGTTGTATGTATACGTATGTATGTATGTACATATATTAAAGTGTCCAATGTGGGAAGTCACTGAAGATTCAAGTATAAGCTCAAAGGTACATTGGAAGTCCATGACAAAGTTTCAGTCCCTTTTATGAAATTCATTAGACCAGCACTGATAACCTGCAGTTCATTAACCAAAACATAAGCCAGTAACCAAATATTATTATACACTATATTAATACATGATTAAGTCAAATCTAATATTCTGGTTATTGGACAGCCATTCAAATCCTGGTAAATATTTTTAGGCTGGAGAATTGTAAAGTTCGATATCGTGGGAAAAAAACCCTGTAATATTAACATTCCAAGGATAAATTCAAAAATCACAATCATCAGTATAAAGTAGTTAAAAAGTTAATACATTTTCTGAACAAACTCAAAATCTTTAACTATGAGCAGAAATAAATGGCCCATGCTAAACCATATGACTAGTAGTTATACAGAATAATCCTGGCGTTTTATTACTGAAATAAGAGTCCGCTAGCTGCTTAAAGGGCTCTCAGTTCATATTTTAATTAGCTCTTTGTCCCTTTGTAACTGCAGCTCAAACTTGCCATTGCACCTGACTGTCTATTATTAATGGATAATTTCTGGTCCTATCACTATGCTAAATATATGGAGTGGTGTGAATGAAAGGCTATTAAAGCTCTTTATAATGTAAGCAAATCACACTATTATATGGAAGATAGATTGGTATTTTTATATAATTCATCTATTATTCCCGTATTGGATCCCACCTGCTGCCACTCACCACTATACCTTCAGTCAAGGGGAAGCAATGGATTAGCTCAGACTTCTTCAAAGTTGCAATCATGCACTTCGAGGGCTGGTTACACTATTCACATAGTACACAGAAATTAAGTCCCATACATTTCAAATCTCAGGATTTGAAGATCATGCCAGAGTAATTGAACTTGAATGATAATCAAAACTGAGGCAAGTCTGACTTATAGCTTTTATAGTAAATTCCCAGGTTAGTCACTACAAAGTATCATAGTTAAACATAGTCACACATGGGTATTTATATTTTCTGGAGTTTGGATTCAGAAAATTCTTTCATCACTCAAATTTCTGAATCTAAATGATGTTGCTGGAAACAACTTGATGCTATACCCAATAGATTGTTGGGGACATTCTCTGCGAGTCACCAATGGAAGATATCTCAGGAATAATCTTCTTTAATCTGCCATAAATGTGCACGCTTCTTGAAGTTGACATGAAAATGGAGGCTTTGGATGTATAACCAGTGGATTACCTTGAAAATTGGATTGACCGGATGTATCCAATATCACAATAGCAAAGAGTAATATAAACCTCCCCCAATAATTACCTTACCAGTTCATTAAGATGGGTTAATTAATTGCTTGCTACCAATATGTCATCAAATAAATACAGAATGGATAAAAATGACTGAAATGGCTCACTTTCTGAAGTAGCCATTATCTTTTACTTACTATTCTCCTATTAAATTCCAACTGGCAGAGGAGTCCATTGCTCAGTTACTGCTCTTTGAACTTCAGAAGACTGACCGAGAAACAATCCCCGATAAAGAATGCTACAAAAGCCATAATGTGCGAGATAAATCTCAAAACAGAATCATTTATTTATTTGTTTCATTACTATTTATTGTTGTTGTTTTATTCTCTAGGGTGAAGTAGGACCGAGAGGAGCTCCAGGAGCAATGGGAGCACCAGTAAGCACTTTATGATTCATTATATCTGTATTCAATTGGTGATAGAAGAGACCACATTTTTGCTTTGGCTATCATGGATTCATTAACGTGAAATTAAGTTAAAATAGATCTGCTTGAAAATATTGGATATACCCAGGCTTTAAATGCTGAGAAAAAGAGAGTAATATATTCTGATACGTATTTAAACCGATCACTCCATTTTACTCTGCAGCATACAAAAAAGATGTAAAAAGGCCAGTCGATCTAACTTGCCACACTGAAATTCCTTCCCGGAGACAATGTGAACATTTTTTTTTCCTGCCCAGTCTAATATACCCATACTGACCACTGAATCACAATTTGATTTTTAACTTGTGTAATTGGGGTCAGCATTCCCTACAGTGAGTAATTGCCGCTTCTATAAAGCAACAACTCTAAGTTCAAAGGAGTGATTCCTTAAGCTATGTTTAGCTTCTTTAGTCCATTTACCCTTGTTTAGTTATTCTGCTTTTGCACAACATGTCTCCCAATATCTATTGTAGTGATTCCCTTCACTAAACACTTGCATTATGTCTCCCATAATTGCCTGTTTTTTGTCTTCAATGAGAACAATACTAACTTCCTTAGCATCTCTTCATAGCTCAGTGATATAAACATTGGAACCTTAATTTCCCGTCATTTGTATCTCTTCCTACTGTCTCAGTACTTTTTCAGAGTGAGGCAGATGAACGGGGGTGGGAGGTGAATTTCAACAGGTTCTATCCCACTCTTCTGCCGTAACTTGACTGGATGAGCTGCAGAAACCCTGGAAAAACAACTTAAATGCAAAATTAGAATGGAAGAGTTGGATAACCCCTAAGGAAATTCACCTCCATGGTCTCAATAATGCTTTTTGGAGTGGTGGAGTCATTTTTCAGGACTTAAATTATAAACACAATTGCATAATATAACATTTTATTTGTCTTTGCCACTGCTGCTCAATATGGTGATAACATTCCCAATGTTTGGTGAACTAATACACCTGCATCTTTTTCTTGACACATTCAGTAGTATGCTCTTCATTTTGTAATCACATTTGCTATTTTTCTTACCACTAAATTACATTTTTCAATAATAATTAGGAATAAGTGTGTGATTAATAAGGAGCGTTGATGCAGTGACCCATTGCGATTTGGAGGAGAAGCATCTGAGAGAGGGATGGAAGGATTTGGAGTGCAGGGTGGGAGAAGAAATGTGCTACAGCAAGACATCATCCTGAAAAAAAGAGATAGCAAGGCATGATGGTCAGGAAATTCCTCAGAGCTGCTCCTGCTCCTGCTTCACTGACGTTATGTGACCAGAGGTGTGGCAAAAACCCCGTTTACATGCACACTTCCGGCTAAGTAACATCAGCAAAGGGGAGCAGCTCTGAGGAATCTATTGGCCGTTTTATATTTTTTTGCTAAGGATAAATAGCCAAATGGACCAATATATAAGGAGTTCTCTTTTGTGATTATTCTTCTCAATATTTCACTAAATCATTCTTAAGTTAGTTGTTTTATTATTCAATTGTTTAGAATTTACAACTGTAGACATTTAGACACTGATTTCACTCCCCCCCACCCCCCCCACCCCCAAATCCCAACGTAAGTACATTCTTTGCAAGTACCTGACTTGACCTCAGATGAACCCAATGCATTCGGTTATTTTACACATGTTGGGCGAGTGCTGGGCAGGCTTACCATCAGGGAATTGGTGCCTGCTCCAAAACAGGGAAGTGAAGTGGTGCCTGTAACAGCATCCGTTCCTGATGATTCTTTTGGCCTGCTGATTACTGTCGGCCACAACAGCCAAATGGCCTCCTCTCCTGCATTGGAAAATGGGAGAAAAAAAGCCATTGGAAGTTGCTGGCTGCGCCTTTACAGGTCCTGCAATCTGAAGGAACAGTCCCACAACCTCTAACGCTCAGTTACCCGGGGACGTCATTTTTCCAGTTGGCTGCCTGGTGGAACACCCAGAAAGTGTAATTGGAGGTGTTATGATATCACTCCTGCCTCATTTTCATACTATTGAAATGCTCCTTCCTGTTTCAACTCGGAGCTTTCCAATCATGCTGGGTAAGTCTGAGGAAATACATGTCAAATGCTGACAGGCATTACAGGACTCCACTCCTGTTTACTCTCTCTAATATCCTGGGAGCTGGCTACAGGGGGCATTAGGCAGAGGAAACTAGGCCACTGGAAATTTTAAGAATGGGCAATATTCATACTAATTATGCAGGATTCAGGCCGAGTAATGCATGTAACCATCTTGGAAATATTACAACAATTTGGGCTTGATCCAATTGCTTGAATCCAGGTTGGATCTCCCATGTTAACTGCCAGCTCTGGAAGTATGTTTAATATAAGGACGCTAAAGAATGTCACTAGATGGTTTTAACTGGTCGGGAGTTTACTCTTTTTAAGTGTTATAAATGTATGTAGGAAATTGGATACTCTTTAGAGTTCAGCACAACTATTGCAGCCAGCATTGAAAATTCATATAAACAGCCCAGAATAACGGAAATATTCTGAATTGGTATCTGGTAACTGACATAAAGTTCAGAATGTGATGGTGTGGGTAGGGGTCAAGATGGCAAGGGGATGTCATGCCACATTCCTGCCCCCCCTTCACCTTAATTCAGGCACGCTCCCTGCAAGCGGGGCCTACTTTTACATCAAAAAGTTGTGGCCAGGTGCTGCATTTTAACTTAAGATGCAGGTGGCCCGCACAGTGCCAACCCCAACAGCAGAACCACGCTGGGAGTCATGGAGTAGAGAGAAGAGGCCAAGGTAAGTTGAAAAAAAATCACTATTTTGTGGATTCCTTGTGGAGCAGGAGTGCTCCCCCAAGCCCTGCAAGGAGTCCTTGGGCCTCCCCAGCCCCGGCTTTGCCTATCCCTACCAGAGCCAGCATCGGCTTCCAGCGCTCCTGCTCAGCACTAATTTTATGCCAGGGACTGTTCCCTTGGGTCCCCGGCGTCCTCGGGCTCCCAATGCGAGTTTTGCTCTCGGTTGTCGGTCTTGATGTCACTTGATGGCAGGAGACTGTCCAAGATTATTTAAATGAGGCCTGGGAGTTAAAATTGCCTCACCTCACTCAGCAAACTAGCCTCCACCGATATGTCCGGACCCAGTCCAGCCTAAGGAGTGGAAAACCTTGATATAAGGAATCCCTGCCTATGAGAGTCCTCTTCGCATAAAGGGAAGTGGAAATCTGAAAAGCTCACCCTAAAAAAACTGTTGAGGTTAAATAAATTGAAACTTTCAAAACTGAGATTGCTAGATGTTTGTTAGGTAAAGGTATTAATGGATATGGAACCAAGGCAGATAAATGAAGTTGAGATACAGATCAGCCATGATCTAATTGAATGGAACAGGCTCGAGGGGCTGAAAGGCCTAGTCCTGTTCCTATGTTCCTTCCTATGTTCCTACGGCTCTGTCACCTTGTCATCATCCACTTTGTAATGAGTGGACAGAGGTTCTGCCTCTCAAAAAAAAACAACCAGGAAGCTCATAGAAACCCAGCACAACCAGGTCTGTGCCATTTTCTGGGAGTTTGTGCTGGTCTTCTGCCAATTATGGTGGGAGACCAGAATAGAGTGTGTTAAGGAGGGATCTAACAAAGGTTTTCAGAACTTATGAATGGTTTTGAGATGGTAAATAGTGAAAGATTATTTCCAATGGTTGGCGAATTGATAACAAAGCAGTGTAGATTTAGAATCCTCACTGGAAGAGTGAAGGGGGAAGCCAGAAGATTTTTTTTACGCAAGTGGCTACCAGAGCAGAGGCTATAACCTAATTTAAGAGGAATTGGATAGATATTTGATAAGAAAGAAGGGTACAGGAAAATGGCAGGAAAATAGGATTTGAGTAGAAAGCTCCAGAAGTGCTATCTCTGGCAATGAGTTAGAGTCATAGAGTTATACAGCACGGATAGAGGCCCTTCGGCCCATCGTGTCCGCGCCGGCCATCAAGCCCAGTCTAATCTAATCCCATATTCCAGCATTTGGTCCGTAGCCTTGTATGCTATGGCATTTCAAGTGCTCATCCAAATGCTTCTTGAATGTTGTGAGGGTTCCTGCATCCACAACCCTCTCAGGCAGTGAGTTCCAGACTCCAACCACCCTCTGGGTGAAAAAGTTCTTTCTCAAATCCCCTGTAAACCTCCTGCCTTTTACCTTGAATCTATGCCCCCTTGTTATAGAACCCTCAACGAAGGGAAAAAGCTCCTTAGTATCCATCCTATCTATGCCCCTCATTATTTTGTACACCTCAATCATGTCCCCCCTCAGCCTCCTCTGCTCCAAGGAAAACAAACCCAATCTTCCCAGTCTCTCTTCATAGCTGAAGCGCTCCAGCCCTGGTAACATCCTGGTGAATCTCCTCTGCACCCTCTCCAAAGCGATCACATCCTTCCTGTAGTGCGGCGACCAGAACTGCACACAGTACTCCAGCTGTGGCCTAACCAGTGTTTTATACAGCTCCATCATAACCTCCTTGCTCTTATATTCTATGCCTCGGCTAATAAAGGCAAATGTCCCATATGCCTTCTTTACCACCTTATCTACCTGTTCCGCCGCCTTCAGAGATCTGTGAACTTGCACCCCAAGATCCCTCTGACCCTCTGTCTTGCCTAGGGTCTTCCTATTCATTGTGTATTCCCTTGCCTTGTTAGTCCCTCCAAAGTGCATCACCTCGCACTTTTCCGGGTTAAATTCCATTTGCCACTGTTCCGCCCATCTGACCAACCCATCTATATCGTCCTGCAGACTGAGGCTATCCTCCTCGCTATTTACCACCCTACCAATTTTTGTATCATCAGCGAACTTACTGATCATACCTTTTACATTCATATCCAAGTCGTTAATGTAGACCACAAACAGCAAGGGCCCCAGCACAGATCCCTGTGGTACCCCACTGGCCACAGGCTTCCAGTCACAAAAACAACCTTCGACCATCACCCTCTGCCTTCTGCCACTAAGCCAGTTTTGTATCCAAAGTGCCAAGGCACCCTGGTCTCCATGGGCTCGTACCTTCTTGACCAGTCTCCTGTGCGGGACTTTATCGAAGGCCTTACTGAAATCCATGTATACCACATCCACTGCGTTACCCTCATCCACACGCTTAGTCACCCCCTCAAAAAATTCAATCAAATTAGTCAGACATGATCTTCCCTTGACAAAGCCATGTTGACTATCCCTGATTAATCCTTGCTTCTCCAAGTGGAGACTAATTTTGTCCTTCAGAATTTTTTCCAATAATTTTCCTACCACTGATGTTAGGCTCACTGGCCTGTAGTTCCCCGGTTTTTCCCTACTCCCCTTCTTGAATAATGGTACTACATTAGCGGTTCTCCAGTCCTCTGGCACATCCCCTGTGGCCAGAGAGGTTCTGAATATATGTGTTAGAGCCCCCGCAATCTCCTCCTTTGCCTCACACAGTAGCCTGGGATACATTTCGTCCGGGCCTGGGGATTTATCCATTTTTAGGCCTGCTAAAACCGCCAATACCTCCTCCCGCTCGATGTTAATATGTTCGAGTATATCACAGTCCCCCTGTCGTATTTCTATGTCTACGTCGTCCTTCTCCATAGTGAAAACAGATGCAAAAAATTCATTTAGAACCCCTCCTACATCTTTCGGCTCCACACACAGATTGCCATTTTTGTCCCTAATGGGCCCTATTTTTTCCCTAGTCATCCTCTTACCCTTAAAGGTAGGGGAGTCTAAAACGAGGGGGCACAGATTTAAGGTGAGAGGGGAGAGATACAAAAGGGTCCAGAGGGGCAATTTTTTCACTCAAAGGGTGGTGAGTGTCTGGAACGAGCTGCCAGAGGCAGTAGTAGAGGCGGGTACAATTTTGTCTTTTAAAAAGCATTTGGACAGTTACATGGGTAAGATGGGTATCGAGGGATATGGGCCAAGTGCAGGCAATTGGGACTAGCTTAGTGGTATAAACTGGGCGACATGGACATGTTGGGCCGAAGGGACTGTTTCCATGTTGTAACTTCTATGATTCTATGATTCTATGATATACTTATAAAACATCTTAGGATTTTCCTTTATTTTGCTCGCCAGTGTTTTTTCATGGCCCCTCCTTGATCTCCTAATTTCTTTTTTAAGTATCCCCCTGCACTTTTTGTACTCCTCTAGGGCTTCCTCCGTCCTTAGCCTTTTGTATCTGCCAAAAGCCCTCCTTTTTTTCCTAATCCATTCTCGTATATCCCCTGACATCCAAGGTTCCCTGGAGTTCTTGGAACCACCCTTGACCTTTACGGGAACATGTTGCCATTGTATGGTCTCAATCTCCCTTCTGAAAGACTCCCATTGCTCCGATGCGGATTTTCCTACAAGCAGCTGATCCCAGTCCATTTTGGCCAGATCCTGCCTTATCCTATTAAAATCGGCCTTCCCCCAATTTAGAACCTTTATTTCCGGCCCCTCCCTGTCCTTTTCCATGACCACCTTAAATCTCACTGAATTATGGTCACTGTCACCAAAGTGCTCACCTACTAGCACTTCTTCCACTTGGCCGGCCACATTCCTTAGAATTAGGTCCAGTACCGCCCCCTCTCTTGTAGGACTTTCTACATGCTGGCTCAAAAAGCTCTCCTGGATGCACGTTAAGAATTTTGTACCCTCTAAGCATTTTACATTCTGAGTATCCCAGTAAATATTGGGGAAGTTGAAATCCCCCACTATTATTACCCTATTATTTGCACAATTTTCTGAGATTTGCCTACATATCTGTTCCTCTATCTCCCCCTGACTGTTTGGGGGTCTATAGTACACTCCCATCAAAGAGCTTGCCCCCTTTTTGTTTTTAAGCTCCACCCATATGGCCTCATTAGAGGAACCTGCTAATATATCATCCCTCCTTATGGCAGTAATTGATTCTTTAATTAATATTGCGACCCCCCCTCCTCTTATACCTCCCCCTCTGTCTCGCCGGAAGATTCTGTACCCCAGAATATTGAGCTGCCAGTCTTGTCCCTCCCTCAACCATATCTCTGTGACAGCAACAATATCATACTCCCATGTGTTTATCAACACCTTCAGTTCATCCACCTTATTTGCAAGACTCCTTGCATTAAAATAGATGCCATCCAGCCTTGCTCTTAGATATTTGCCCTGTCTTCCAAGCTGACTTGTTTTTTTCTCAATATTTGGCTGCACTTCACCCCCTATTGTAGCTCCACTCTGTATCCCATCCCCCTGCCAAGTTAGTTTAAACCCCCCCCAACAGTGCTAGCAAACCTCCCCGCAAGGATATTTGACCCGCTCTGGTTCAGATGCAACCCGTCTGACTTGTACAAGTCCCACCTTCCCCAGAAGTAGGCCCAGTGATCCAGGAAACTGAAACCCTCCCTCCTGCACCAACTCTTTAGCCACGCATTCATCTGTTCTATCCTCCTATTTCTATACTCACTAGCCCGTGGCACTGGGAGTAATCCAGAGATTACAACCTTTGAGGTCCTGCTCTTTAATCTGCTACCTAGCTCCCTAAATTCTTGATGCAGGACCTCATCTCCCTTCCTACCTATGTCGTTGGTCCCAATGTGGACCACGACCTCTGCCTGCTCACCCTCCCCCTTGAGAATGCCCTGAAGCCGCTCAGTGACATCCATGACCCTGGCACCAGGGAGGCAACAAACCATCCTGGAGTCACGTTTACGGCCACAGAAACGCCTGTCTGTTCCCCTTACGATAGAATCCCCTACCACTATAGCTCTTCCACTCTTTTTCCTCCCAGCCTGTGCAGCAGAGCTACCCCTGGTGCCAGGAAGTTGGCTGCTGCTGCCCTCCCCTGATAAGTCATCCCCCTCAACAATATCCAAAGCGGTATATTTGTTTGAGAGGGGGACGGCCACAGGGGACCCCTGCACTGCCTGCCTGCTCCTCTTACTCTGCCTGGAGGTCACCCACTTACTTCCTGCCTGTACAACCTTTACCTGCGGTGTGACCATCTCACTAAACGTGCTGTCCACGACGTTCTCAGCATCGCGAATGCTCCATAATGAATCCATCCGCAGCTCCAGTGCCGTAATGCGGTTTGTCAGTAGCTGCAGCTGGATACATTTCCCGCACACATGGTCGTCAGGGACACCGGAAGGGTCCCTGATTTCCCACATAGAGCAGGAAGAGCATAACACGAGGCTGGGCTGTCCTGACATGACTTACCCTTTAACTAATTAATTCAAATTAAATGAATCCCACCAATTTCACTTCAATTAAAAGGTATACTCAAGGGCCCTTGCTGAACAGCAGTCCCCCACTACACAACAGAGACCCGAGAATCCACAAACTCTAACCTTAGACAAATTCAGCAGGAAAATACTCACCAACCAATCACTTACCTCTTCCTTGGTGACGTCCCACTTTGGATTACTTTTTGCTTCTTATTTATCTTAGGTCCAGGAGTTAAGTCCCTGAAAACAAAATATAAAAACGAACCTACCCTTTAAATTCCCTCTACCCCCCAAAAGGTTAGAGGAGGTGGGAGGGTGGGAGTCACTACTAGTGTAGTGCCCTCCTTCTCTGCTGTAAATTCTATGATATTATGATTGTATGACTGCTGAATTTTATTCCCTTATGGTGCACTCTGATTTGAATATAAACATGTTAAGTAATTCTAACATACATAGCAATCTCGCAATTCAATTTGCTTTTTTTTGCGCCTGTACAATTAGGGCCCTAAAGGACTGCCTGGCTCTCCTGGAGAGATTGGTGACTTGGGACCTATGGTAAGCCTTTAAACATTATCATTAAAATCTGCATTATATACTGGAGGGACCTTTGAAACCACTGACATGACAAATAACCAAAATTATATTATTCCGAGTACTTCAGATTCCTTTTTAAGTGCACCCAGCTGTCTTCCAATACAGAGAATAACACTTTATTTTCATTAAACGTTATAGGGTGGAGTTGGTAACCGTGGTCCTGAGGGGCCACCTGGAAAGCCTGGTGAAGACGTGAGTAAATATTTTTTTTAAATACGTTTTTTAAATTCCTGAAACAATGCTAATAAACAGTCTTTACCAATAAATGCTTGCTGACAAAAAGAGAAATTCCACATAAGGGGCCAACCTCTTTGTTCTAACGTGTGTACAGTTCCCTAGGTGCAAAGAGAAATTCACACTTTTTTCACAGCTGATGATGTGAACAAGGCTGAAAAAGCTAGAAACATAAAATGAAGCATATTAAAAAGATAAAATACAAAGCAACAAAGAAAAAAAAACCTATAAACCAGTAAGCACTGCTAGAACAAAAGGTTTGTGGTACTTTAAGTCACCCTTCCTATTGGACACATGGCATACACACCCGTCAATTTTCTTTTTGAAGCAGCTTGAACAGAGTGATCTTATTTGTAGACTATCAGAAATGAAAACATGGGGGTGTGTTTCCGTAATGAATCTCCAGATTGTCCAACATAACTTTGGTGGAAGAGCCAAGGAAATCCTGGGAAAATGGCGTAAATGCAGTATACGCCATTTTTCCCGGGTTCCTGCGTCTCTTCCACACAAGTGGTGGTGGATAATTGGAGGAACCCCCCCATCCCCCATGAAAAGTCAACTTCATTGTGTATATGATGAGTCACTGGAAAATTAGATTGGAGGGATGGAATAGCCTATACGCACAGTTTATATTATAAAGCAAATAAAATCAGTGAAGCTCCCCGCCTATTAACTAGTCGTAACTAACGATCATGTTCATCCATGGACTGATTTTTTTTTTCTTTCCATAGGGTGAGTCTGGAAAATCAGGACGCCATGGCGAGCAGGGATTTCTAGGACAGCAGGTAAAGTGGCTTATCACTGAACTTGATTCAAAAAGTGATAATACTACATTGATCAGTGAGATTTTATAGCTGCTAAATGATCTGAATTAAATGCCTGATATTTATTAGACTTCACCAAAAAAAGGCTTGGTGATTTTTGAATTTAATAGATCTTGTCAATGTGGTTCATTTCCTTTCTTTATAAAAAATAAAATCTCTTAAAGCAGGGAAACAACTTGAAGATACATGGACTACATAAGGATATGTTCTGATACAAGGATGCTAAGGTGCATTGGAATGGTGACCTATGTGGATATCTCCATTCTTAAATGTTGATACCAGTAATATCTGCAGTCATGCAATAATCACAATGTATGTATTCCGTGGGGTTGCAAAGACAGCTCAGCAGAATTGGGCCTTGACTCTGGATCTACACTGCAACTTTGGGAGAATCCGCTTTTTAGCAATGTTAAAGTCACAGGGGGAGATTGTTACTGTCCGAGCTGGGTGGAAACGGGCTGATAAGGTCATGAAAATCTAGGGGATAAAGCTACATTTCTATTCCCGCTCACGAAAGTGGCCTACTGCTGGGCGGACATAGGGGCTGCCTGTTTCAGGCAGCAGGCCCTTTAAATATGGAAATAGGGGTCCTATGAAGTACATAGGATACAATTGCCAATTTGGGGAGGCAACTGGGTGGAACAGCTGAAGTGGACCAAAACGCCATGTTTAAAATTATTTTTTTGGGGCCAGGAGGAGCAGGAGTGTTCTGAGCACCACAATAATAGTGTGGGACGCTGCTGCCCTGGACTCCACCCCTCCGTGATTGTCCCACCTCCCCTGACCTACCTTGCTGCTAACCAGGTCGGCCTCAAGATTACCTGTTATTATAGCACCAGCCCAGAGCCGGTGAGCTACAGCAGGGCGCCCATTTGGCACCAGCAGACTGCCGGTAGCATGGTACTGAGGCTCAGCCCTCAAAATGGATGGCCTCCTGCCGGCACTATCGGTGGTCTGCCGGTTGGCCGTCTGATTAAAATCTACCTCAATCTATAAATGCACTCTTAGACTCATTAAAGGAGCTAATGACCTCTATTAGGCCTGCTAACTGCATGACCTGGTGGGAATAACATTCTCCCAACTATTGGCATGGGTCAAGGATTACAACCCAGCTTAGCCAACTTGTAACTTCCTTGAAGGAATAATTATTGTACTATAAGATTAACTAAAATTGATTGCAATATCTTCTTTGAAAAGATTACAAAGAGCTACAGGTGTCTTGAATAGAGCTAACATTTCTCTGCCCAGCTAATTAGATCTACTTATGAATGGCTAAGCAAAAGATATGTGAGATGATGCAATTCAATAATAGAAAGTTCTATGGCATTAATCAAACCTGGTCCAGCCTTGGCTCAGTGATAGCACACTCATCTCTGAGTCAGAGGATGTGGTTTCAAGCCCCACTCCTGAAACTTGAACACATAATCTAGGCTGGCACTTCAGTGCAGTACCGATGGGATGCTGCACTGATGGAGGTGCCATCTTTCAGATGAGACATTGAACCGTGACCCCCTCTGCCCTCTCAGGCAGATGTAAAAGATCCCATGACACTATTAGAAGAAGAGCAGGAAAGTTTTTCTGTTGTCCTGTGCAATATTTATTCCTCTACCAACATCACTAAAACAGATTATTTGGTCATTTATCTCATTGCTGTTTGTGGGACCTTACTGTATGTAAATTAGCTGTCGCATTTCCCTACATTATAACAGTGACTATACTACAAAAGTAATTCATTCGCTGTGAAACACTATGGGACATCCTTAGATCATGGAAAATTGCTATATAAATGCAAGTTCGTTCTTTCTTTCCGAGGTAGATATGAGTCCAGACTACATTGTCATACTGTCATTTTCTCTTTCTTGAACATCCAAGACAAATAAACAAACTGAGTGACCCAACTAAGTGAGCAGTAAGTGTATTCTGGGATATTAATATGTTGTTATGCTTTCAGGGTTCGCGAGGTTTCCCAGGTGCCCCTGGTTTGCCTGGTATCAAGGGTTTGAAGGTAAGTAAGCATAACACAAATTCAATTTCAGTCACATTACATTAATACATCTATTGGCGTGGCTAATAAGCAATGCTTTGATGTGTTACAATAGGTTAACTTAAATGTCCATTACATAAGCAGTGACTTCCATTTCATTAACATTTAATCCAACTAATGTTTCTGTTGTAAATAATTATTTGATAGTAGGGCTTTAACTGATGATTTTTTTTTATTGCCTGTCACAGGGACACATTGGCATTGATGGACGTAAAGGTGAAATTGGAGCTCTTGGCCAGAAGGTGACAATTTAATGATGAAACATTAGTTAACATGGCTGAACTGCACATGGTTACCTGACTTATAATGCAGGATACTAACATATGTATGCCCAACAGATTTGTCTGAAATTCTTTTCCCTGCTATTTTAACAGTGTTGTTAATTAATTTGTTAAACTGGCAGGGAGGAATTTCAGACAAACGCATTAAGCATTTGTGCACTCGTATCACAGTAATTCTGAGGGCAGTGTCTTTGAAGTCACATTTGCAGAACTTTGCTGAAAGCTCTGCAGTACAAACTTTTCAACCATTAGATGTTGTTATGCTTATGGAGCATAACACAAAGTCCACTAGTAACTGCTAATGTCAGTCAATCAGTACTGTAACTATTTTCCAATTATGCTAAAGAATTGTACTGAGCAAATGCTTTTCATTTGGCCATTGATTAATGCAGCAAAATTTGGTGGCCTTTAATGCATTTAAATGGATAGTGTTTCCTTTATGTAATCAAAAATACTCAATAGGGCTGTATTTGGGTCTAGATTTACTTGAGAATAGTACATTTTTCATTCAATTGCCTTGCTTTAATTTGTAGAAAATGATATCTTATTAAACTTAATTAGTAGCTAATAATCAAATGAGGGGATTGTGATCTGATGCTGTTTTTTTTAACACCTGTTGTAGGGTGACCATGGTTCTGTTGGTACAATGGGGGCTCCGGGTTCAGTGGTAAGTTTGCCTTTATACAAGTTTATAATAGAAGAAGGAATTTTAATTAACATCAGGCCCCACTAAACTTCTTTTGACAATGCTCCAATTATGTACATTCCCTTTTAATCCCTCATCAGGATCTAGTTATGAGTAACAAAATAGATCAGATAGACGAGTTAAATCTGAATGACCATAGTATTGACAAGGATAAGGTCCGTATCGAAAGGGGGAAAAGTTAATACAAAAACTAGGGCATCAGATTGAAATAGGGCAGATTTTACAAAGACATAATAATAGGGTGCTTAGAAAATCATGATATGATTAGGCAGAATCAACATGGTTTTATGAAAGGGAAATCTATTAAGAGTTTTTTGAGGGTGTAACTAGCAGGGTGGATAAGGGGGAACCAGTGGATGTTATATAATTGGATTTTCAAAAGACACTCGATAAGGTGTCACGTAAGAGGTTGTAACACAAGATTAGGGGTAATCTATTAGCATGGATTGAAGATTGGTTAACGGACAGAAAACAGAGAGTAGGAATAAAAGGGTCATTTTTGGGTTGGCAGGTTGTAACTAGCGGGGTGCTGCAAGGATCAATGCTTTCACCTCAGCTGTTTACAATATATATCAAAGACCTAGATGAAGGACCGAGTGTAATGTATCCAAGTTTGCTGATGATACAAAGCTAGGTGGGAAGGTAAGCTGTGAGGGGAATGCAAAGAGGCTGCAAAGGAATATAGACAGGTTAAGTGAGTGGGTGAGAAAGTGGAGGATGGAGTATCATTTGGGGAAATGTGAAATTATCCACTTTTTGGGAAGAATAGAAAAGCAGAATATTTTTTAAAAGGTGAGAGGCTAAGAAATGTTGGTAGTCAGAGAGATTGTCCTTGTCATGAATCATAGAAGGTTAACATGCAGGTACAGTAAGAAATTAGGAAGGCAAATGATATGTTAGCCTTTATTGCAAGGGGGTTGGAGTATAAGAGTAAGGAGGTCTTGCTGCAATTATATAGGACTCTGGTGAGATCACACCTGGAGTACTGTGTACAGTTTTGGTCTCCTTACCTAAGGAAGGATATACTTGCCGTAGAGGGGGTGCACAAAGATTCACTAGATTGATTCCTGGCCTATATTCTCTGGAGTTTAGAAGAATGAGAGGTGATCTCATTGTATAAAATTCTTAGAGGGCTTGATGGGGTAGATGCTGAGGGGCTGTTTCCCCTGGCTGGAGAGTCTAGAACTAGGGGTCATAGTCTCAAGATAAGGGGTTGGCCATTTAGAACCGAGATGAGGAAAAATTTCTTCACTCAGAGGGTTATAAATCTTTGGAGTTCTCTACCCCAGAGGGCTGTGGCTGCTCGGTAGTTTAGCATATTCAAGACTGAGATCGATAGATTTTTGGACACTAAGGGAATCAAGGGATATAGGGCAGGAAAGTGGAATTGAGGTAGCAGATCAGCCATGATCTTACTGAATGGCGGAGCAGGTTCGAGGAGCCGTATGGCCTACAATTCCTCCTATTTCTTATGAGGAGTGAGCTCGTTGAGGTGAAAAGAGATACTGGCACACAGTACTGTAGATCAACAATGGAGTATTTTTAAAAAGATGATAGCAAAGATGCAGAATATATATATACCATTAAAAAATAAGGAGGCCATGGATAAATAAAGAGGTTGGAAACAAATTAAGATAGAAATTACAGGCCAATTAGTTTAACATCTGTAGTAGGGAAAGTTTGGAATCTTTAATTAATTAGGGGAAGCGTATTAAACATTGGATTAAACATTGTTTAGAAGGGAGGAAATAGTGAGTATGAGTTAAGGGCAGTTTCTCAGGGTAGTTCAATGTGGATAGCAGTGTTTCCCAGGGTTCAGATATGGGGCTACTTCTGTTCATTGTGCAAATCAATGATTTGAATATAGGGCTAGAAGGAACGGTGTCCAAATTTGCAGGCAATACTAAAATTATTCTGAGGACCAAAGGAAGCTGCAAGAGGATATTAATAATATGGTGGAATAGGCAAAAATTAGCAGATGGAATTCAATTAAAAGTAGCAATTATACTTTGAATGGGGAAGGTTTGGTGATGAAGAAGAGGAGAGGGATTTTGGGGAGATCTAACATATATAATATTTGTAGTCATATAGTAAACTTCAGAATAAATAGCAATAGCTTTCCTTAAAAGTATACAGGGTCTCAGACCAATACTACAATTAGTGGCTTTTATAGAAAGTTTCATTTAAGGCTCCAAATACTTCAGTAATTTTTGTACATTTGACAGTGACGTTTCACTGATTTACATAATGATTTGTAGCATTTCCTGCCCATGAATAAGTGGTAGAATATTCCAGTTAATTTAAAATAGTATTTAAAGGTGCATTATTGTGAGGGTGTAGAGTCTTCATATATGTTTACAATGACCTTTATAACAATGGTACATGGCTCATTGTCAACATGCATATGGATAATCATTGTACTGGTTGGTAGACAGCAGTTTTTGAAGCTGCAGCAGCAACCAACAGCAACTTAAGCTGAAACCTTATCCCATATGTGATAACACTCTTAGAGTGGACTTCCACTGCTGACTCAGCCTGTACTGAGCAAGATCTGCCTTACAAGAGTAAGCATGTTCATTTTATAGAATGAATTGAGAAAACCAGTAACGGATATAGAAAGACATAGGCCAATAGTTTCCTTGGGAATTCTCCCTATCGTCCTCTGTAACTGCGGTGGAAACACGGCAGACAGGGCATAAAGAGCCATTTACACCCTTTCTCAGGGGTTTCTGCTGCTCTTTTGCGGGAGTTATGGCAGGAGATTGGGATGACCCCTGCGGGAATTCTATCCCATATTGTCCATGCTATCAGTAATGTCTCTAAACAGCTGTGAAGTTGAACATCCTGGTAACATTGTTACCTTTGTAAAATAAAAGTAACTAACTGTGTTCTCATACCAAGCTGTATGTCAGAAGGAAGGGATCTAGAATCAGGTTCTCCGTTGGTGCTACTGATGCTGCCCTTCACCACTCATGTCATTAGTGAAGAGGCTGTAGAACATGACTGTAGTACATCTTGGCATACAATTTGTAACCTACCTGAGTCTGATAGGACTGAATCTCAAATAAACTAACATCTACCTCTGCTGAAATATCAGAGCTGAGGTAAGCAAACCATATAAGACCAATTACATTTTTTGAATCCTTGATTTTGGTTACTTTTGCTAATGTACATTTTTTTTAACTACAGCTAATAATGTTTGTAATTCTTTTTTATAGGGTCCACGGGGCCTTCCAGGTGAAAGAGGCCGTCCTGGACCTCAAGGGTCTCCAGTGAGTACAACATTGAAGTCAGTTTTTATTAATTAGACATCAGTTATAACCTTCAATTCCTTTGTTTGTTATTCTAATCAATGAAGAGGCTGTGATTTTGTACTTCCTACTATATACTGAAAATTTCAATTTATTAGAATTTGGAGTTAAGGGTTAATCCCTGATCAAAACAACTGGGCAATCCATGCCCCAGAACATTTCCCTGAAGAAACAAACAAACAATTGTAAAAACTATGTCTGGCCTTTATGATTAATACAGACAAGTCTCTCTGCAGCCAAAAATTATTTTAAAAGTATTCTCCACCACATTAACGATGAGAACCAGCCTCTGCATACCGTGTCACTCCCTGAGTATTAGAGCCATTCTGAAGTGTCATGAGCATAACCTTAACCACACGACATTGCCATCTCAAGGGAGTCTTATATCTTTCCATAGATTAAAGGGTTGAATTTCCAAGGAGGTTCTCCCATTTGTCTGCTGTAACATTGGTGGAAGATCTGTGGAAATCCTAGAGAAATGGTGCTTTTGCCATTTCTCCAGTGTTTCCAAGTTTCCTCCCCCAAAGATGCGGTGGACAATTGGGAGAACCCCACTGAAATGAATGCCATAAGTCTATTTTCCTCCAGTTTCTGTATTAAAATCTCACTGAAAAGTGATCACTCAAAACACCAAGCTGATTTGAGGTAGGTAAAAAAAATCTCATATTTGCGACTGAAACATGGAAAATATTTGATTTGTAAATGACCAATGTAACTCATTCATTAAATATTTCTGTACCCTTTCCTCCTCTTAAGTATGCAGTATCTTCTATATCCATTTGAGATAGTTATGCATATAAAATATTGAGTTCTGAATGAATCATCTATTAACCAGATGAAATGAATGAATAAAAACCACCAACTGTGAAATTCAATGGGAAATCCAAAAAAGCACTTTTTTCCCTGATGCACTATGACTGCAGTCTAGACGTGTTTCACCTTCCCGTGATTTATACCCAAAAGTGTGACATCTGAAAGATTTTTTAACCGTTATTGTGGTGAGCTCTTCCTATCCAAGTTGTTTTATGACTAAGAATTTGGCTGATACAGCTTCCCATGTTACTGAAGATCACACCAAGGTTGTTCAGTTAGTGGATCTGATCCAGCAGTTGCAGAGCAAATCTCTCTCAAACTGTGGAGCCCTGGCCAGAAAAGTTAACTTAACCATTTTCACTGCCAGCGGCTATCTTCTCTGTACCTGTACAGTGGATGTTTTCTTTGCCAACTTCCCTTACAGACTATCTTGGATCATTTGCCTGTTCACAAGGGTTGAGTCTATATATATATATATGGCAAGGGGCTACAATTTTGCTGGTAGCTAAGTATGTAAGGCAGTCTCTATCCATTGTCCTCCACTGCACAGTGGAAAGGACACAAGGCAGGTTCACATAAATAAAGTATTTTAAACCAGTTAATCTCATCCTCCCAGAATATGAACCCTACTGTCTTCTCATTTCAGACAGGACCTTGCTTTAGAGTTTTATCTAAAAGTTGAAAGGAATTGACAAAAGCTATAGTTGTAGCATTCTTGTCTTTGTCCTGGCTTCCCACTGGACTACTTGACTTGAATTGCTACAATTCCTGATTCTGATTATGCTAGAGAGCATAAATATTTAAATTTAATAATTACTTGCCAATATGTTTACATAGAAAACATCTATTATCAGAAATTATCTTTTATCTTTTTGTCTATATTGAAGCTAGCATATTTCACCTTTATTGCAACACAGTACCAAGTTATTGGTAATGTTTCTTACTAACAGACTAATTGATCCTCCATGGTGTTTCACAATCAAGATCAAGTGAAGTGGAATTAGTGGGTGAAGGGGTAATTGGACTAGGGTGCACAGACCTAGTCCTCATTTTGAAGTTGCACATTCTATCCTTATATTTATAGCTTTTCTTTCAAAAATATAGAAAAAATTTTGAGCAGAAATTGCTAGAAGTTAAAGAAAAAATAGTATTCAGTATAGCTGACTGGTGCTTGTTCATCTTGGGAAACTAGGGACACTGCACAATCCAAATTCAGCTCACAGGGTCATAGTCCTGGGCAAGTCCACGGATAGGGTTTTGGGAGAGGCTGTGGCCTTCAAGTGAAAATTTTACTGAAGGTATTAAAAGACAAAAGACAATTCAAAGGAAAAATTTCATCATTATTGTGAAATATGAATTTTAATTAAAATTTTGGTTAAACCTTTATTTTGGGCAATACAAATTCAGTTGCTGAGGAAGCAAAAGGCATAAAAAAAAATCAGAACACATATTAAGAGTTGGGGAGACCCAGTGACCAGATTGCGCAAAGTTACAAGTTCACATGAGCGTTTTCCATTATAAATGTTGATATAAAAATTTATAATGGATAAAGTTTACGCAGAAAGTATGACACAAACACGACAACCAGAAGTTAACTTGCACAGACAGGTTGTGCGTGCACACACACTTTTTTTTGTTATGGATAGATATGTAGAAAATATATCTTTACAGAAAAATATTTTAAAGCCTAGGAAGCTCATAACTGAAAAAAACATACGAAACTCCTTATTCTGATGTATTTTCCTCCCTTCCCTCAGGGTATTCGTGGTGCTATTGGTACACTTGGTCTGCCTGGTTCTACGGTGAGTGACATTTAATTATTCATCATGTAGTTAGATGTAATAATGTCTTTTCTTCCGTTATTTCTTCTCTGTTTCCTTTGCTTTCTAAACATTATCTTCAAGCCAATGCCTTAGTAGGTCAAGGCACTTTAGGGTGAAACTGAAAATGTTTTGGACCCCCTGACATCGGCTTAGGGCGGGCACACAGCCGCGCCTTTGACTTCTTGCCCATTTCAGGCAGAAGTTGAAGATCAGCCCCCTTCCCCCCCCCCACCCCACCCCCGCCAACCATGTCCAGAATTATGGGCATAAACCTATGTCACTTTCTTGATCCAGCATGATGTGGAGATGCCAGTGATGGACTGGGGTTGACAATTGTAAACAATTTTACAACACCAAGTTATAGTCCAACAAATTTATTTTAAATTCCACAAGCTTTCGGAGGCTTCCTCCTTCGTCAGGTGAACGGTGTGGAAATGAAATTTTCGAATCCTTCGCATTTGAAAATCACAGAACAATGCCTGGTGATTACTGCCCATTGCCAAGGCAATCACAGTGAGCAGACAGAAAGGTGTCACCTAAAAAGGCCACCGAATATACAAACCCCCAGAAAAAAGAGAGAGAGAGAGAGAAGGAAGACAGTCAATGACCCGTTATATTAAAAACAGATAACATTTGTTCGCTGGACATTCAGCCACCGACCTTCGGGTAAGCATACTCCAAGGCGGCCTTCGAGACACACGACAACGCAAAATCGTCGAGCAGAAATTGATAGCCAAGTTCTGCACCCATGAGGACGGCCTCAACCGGGATCTTGGGTTCATGTCACACTACACGTAACCCCACCAGCGAACAAATGTTATCTGTTTTTAATATAACGGGTCATTGACTGTCTTCCTTCTCTCTCTCTCTCTCTCTTTTATTTGGGGGTTTGTATATTCGGTGGCCTTTTTAGGTGACACCTTTCTGTCTGCTCACTGTGATTGCCTTGGCAATGGGCAGTAATCACCAGGCATTGTTCTGTGATTTTCAAATGCGAAGGATTCGAAAATGTCATTTCCACACCGTTCACCTGACGAAGGAGGAAGCCTCCGAAAGCTTGTGGAATTTAAAATAAATTTGTTGGACTATAACTTGGTGTTGTAAAATTGTTTACAATTGATCCAGCATGTTTGAGCATCAGTCTGCTGCACCGTTACAGCATCTTTAGGAAACAGGGAAAAAGAAACAGAATGTGTATTCCTCTTCAAAAACCAGTACAAAATACAAGTCTAACTGGATTTGCACATATCCTAGTACATTTATTGAACTTCATCCTTTGAAAACATTGTGAGGAATTTTCGACTGCTGCCCGAAACGGGCGCAAAGTGGTGGGAGAGACACACCACCTGCCCCAAGGTGGCGACAGGAGGCCTGAACACTTTTATAATTCATTTACAACAATAAACTCTTAAGATGACATTACTTGTTTTTCATTATTGCGATAAGATATCATTGTGTTTTTTTTTAATAGGGTCCTATCGGTTTAATGGGTGCTCCAGGTTTCCCGGGTCAGCCTGGTTCCAAGGTAACTATAAAGACCTGTTACTAATTCTCCTCATTGGAGCTGTATATATTGCTCAGTCTAACAAATCTCCTCATCCTTGCACTTTCTCTTTCCTTCCCTCCTATTCTTGCATGGTACACATACCCACTCTTAGGAAGTTGCTCCTCGAATAGACGCTTTTGCAAGTATATCCAATGTGTTATGTACATAGGATTACAGATGCATGTTAATACATCGTGCTTCTGCAAGCACTTATGTGTGTTAGACTATGAAAGATGCGCTGTTTAATATTCTTAATTTGCAATCATGAATTTGTTGAGAGTCTTGTCATAAGACATGAAATCATATCTATGTTACTGATATTTGAAATTTGGTGCTAAATGTGTGGTCACAAAGATGGATGGAAAGACTTTTACAAAAATATTTTTGTGAAAGGAAGACGAATGGAATGATGACCTAATTCAGGGATTACATGGTAGCATTTGTTACAGAGGAAGTAATTCTCCTGACTGACTGTGTTTTCCATGCCAGACAATTTCAGTGAATGTTTCCCAACAATGATAATTTGGAAAATGTCTGAGTTTTTTTTAGTTGTAATTGGCTTAGTTGGTAGCACTTCTGCCTCTGAATCAGATGGCTGTGGATTCAAATCCTACTCCAGGACTTGTGCATATAACCTATAGTGATACTCCACTGCAGTACTAATGGAGTGCTGCATTGTTAGATGTGTCACCCGTCAGATAGGATGTTAAACTGAGACCCAGTCTGCCTGCTTCTGTGGTGTTCAGGAAAATGATAACTAATACCACCAAAAACAGATTAATTGGGCATTCATCGAGTGGCTCTTTGTTGGATCTTGCTGTGTGCAAATTGGCTGCTACATTTGTCTCCATAACAACAGAAACTGCGCTTTATAAGTAAATCCTGAGCATATTTCTGAGAAATGTGAAAAGGTGTTATATAAGTGCGAGACTTTTGTGCTGGAGCATTATTAATTTTTCCTTTGGTACTGGCTGGCTGATTTGATTTTTGTTACCAACCACAGTCAACTCTGATGTTTGGTGAGTTTATAACAGCCTTGTAGAAACCGACAATTCAGCTATATTGTATAGTTTCCAATGATGTAAAGTAATTGCAGCTTTGTATTGAAGCAAACTGTGGAATATAACTGAGGAAGGAAGCTAGCCACATGGAATTTTAGCAAGCAGTGTGAAACCACCTCGAGGACCACTTTGGCTTCATAATGGCTGCGATATAATTGCCGCCAGTGCGAAACAAATTTTAAACTTCATTCTTAATGTGAAATTACACTCTAATGCTCTGTTATTTTTTTTTAATCACATTCATTTAATTGACATTTAGATGCCAGTGAGTTTACCTGGCCAGAAAGTGATGGAGGGTACTTTGGCAATGCCAGCACTACTTTACTCTTCAGCAGATTCCAGTCTCAAACTGGTACTGAAGTATAACAGTGCCATTAATGAACATCAATGACAGGGATGACTTTACTATAATTAGTAAAAACTACTGATTTCCTATAAGTATAATAATTCCAATAAAGTCCTCAAGTTAGAATCATCATGGTTCAAGTAAAAAAAAACAAGCCCTGATTTTAACCCACTCCATACGACGGGAATGGTGCACGCTGGTTGTTAAAATGGCGGCCAAGTGGGGCCTAATTAAAATGTGAAAGTCGTGGCCTGATGACATCATCAGCGTTGCAACGTGATTTTAACTTAAATTTGTAGGAAGTCTGCACAGGTCCAAACCTGACCACAGGACCTGGCGGCAGTCAGCAGAGAGGCCAGAAGAGGCAAACCTAAGTATTTAAATTGACCTTTTCTGTGAATTCTTGGTGAGCCAGGAGAAGCAGGAGTGTTCCCCTGGGTCTCGCAAGAAGTTCTTGGGCCTCCCCAGCTTTAGCTTTGCTTGTGGAAATCCCCCCCCCCAGAACTAACGTCATGTTGGGAACTATTCCCTTGGGGCCCGGCTTCCTCCCAATTTCTGCTCCTACTTGCCAGCCCTGATGTCACTCCTAGCGGGAGACAGCATTGCATTATTTAAATGAGGCCTGGGTGTTGAAATAGCCCAGGCCTCAGGCTGAAATCTCTATGGGGTTTTCCTCTTGCCTTGCACCCCACCCACCCCGAACACGCCCCGAGTTAAAATAGTCCCTACAGATACTAATATTTATGTTTTTTATACAGCTGCCAACTTTTAATGAAATGTAAAGAATGGTACGGGACTATGTTTGTTCTTGGTTAGGTTATGAAGAGCTGTATTATCATGCACATGACAGTATCATCTATTCAATAAATGTAATCAGCATGAGATTAGATATTCCAGGAATCTCATCTTGCACTAGAGACTGAATTTGCTGCATTATATTGCTCATTACCAGTTAACAATTCAACAAAGTTCATTCCTCCAATAGTATTTCCTATCAAAGCATACAGCTACTACAGTTAAAATGTAATTTTTATTGGCAACGTGTATTTAGCTAATGCAGGATAATTTCATTTTGTATTCTGTTCCAACTAAAAAATAGTCTTAAACCTGGTGTATCTCATTTTGTACAACAATTATTTGAATGCTTTAGGATGTAGTGATAAACACTGTACAGTGGCAGTAAATGCCAGTGACAATTGCTAGGATGGTGCTATTCAGGTAGTTACATAATTCAACAAAATAATCAGGAGCACAAGATAGAAGATAGAAGGAGCATGTGGAGAAAAAACCATGGAAGGGATTTATAACAGTCCGTGGATATGTTTATCAGTATTTTCAGTTATATTTTGGTGAGTTGTTTTATTATTTATCTCTTTATTGCGTTATGAATGTTATTTTTATTTTGTGTGTGCAGAAACAAAATGGCCACTCAATAAACTTGGAACAAATTGAGTGATTTGATTGGATTTTTTTTGCGGTAGTTGCTGATTCTGAAGCGGTAGCTTTGAAAAATAAACTGAGTGATTTAATTGCTGTTCGTTGATTGGTAGCTTTCCTACTTGTGTAATGAATGTGGTTTTTGATTGGTTCATATTTAGGCCGCCCGATCTTCAGCTGCCTCTTTCTGGCCTTTTCAGGCGGGAAGCTGGCTGGTGGGCTGTACAATAGTCTGGGCCTCCACAGCCGCTCCTGCCGGCCCAGCCAGCTTCCCACCTGGAGGTTAAAATTCCCCCTTTATACTCTAAATTTGCATTTAAGTGAAGTGGACTGGCACCTCCCCACCGTGATATTTTAATTTAAATGGTGCCCTACTGGAATAATGCGTTGAGTTATTTGGTTCAGTTATACTGTGGTTTTTGTGTCAGTGTGCCATTTTTTCATATTAGAGGTGCAAAGATTCTAGTATAAATGGGGAGTGAAATAAGTGAAAGAATTATGAAGGTAACATCTGGCTACTTTTCAATCTTCATTCAGGGTTAGCAATGAGCTGATGCCGCATCGCACACTAAAATTTTGAGTGGCATTTGGATGCCATTGAATGGGTTATAGTAGTGTAGTGGTTGTGGTACTGGACTCATAACCCAGAGGTCATCAGCTCAAATCCCACTGGGGTAATTTGTGGGCTAGCAGCAGAAAAGGACCCATAAAAACCTAACTGGTTCACTGGTGCCCTTCAGGGAAGGGAACCTGCCACCTTTATCCAGTCTGGCCTACATGAGACTCCATGCCCACACTATGTGGTTGACTGTTAATGCTCTCTGGGCAACGAGGGATGGGCAATAAATGATGTCTTGCCAGTATTGTCTACATCCCAAAACTTTCTGGCGATCTTTATGATCACATGCAAACGGGGCTCCTCTCTACCTGACCAGACAGCAATGTGGATCCATGGCTGGCATTATGACTTAACCTTGCTTCAGGCAGATACCAGGGCCAAATCAGTATTTGAGTTTAACGATGCCATTAAATAGGGAAACAGTCCATTCCAATGTGTTGGTATATTCAGTGGATATCTTCAGTCACCTGAATGAACTCCTTCTATCTCCTTTTGTGGTACTATCTGGATGAGTACAGTGCTTTCTCCTTTTGGAAGATCAACGAATAAGCAGCTTTACCTTCATGCAGAATTTTGATGAAAGAACCATTTGTTTGCCATTATAAACACTGGTTAAATGTTCATTGTCATTTGGACTAATTTAATAATCAGACAAAAGAATTAATCATGGTGCATAGAGAGAAGGAAAATATCAGCTGTTCTGGCACAGACGCAGGGTATGATTCCCTAGCGATTCGACAAACACGTAAACTGCCACATATTAAACTTGACATCCTTACAGGGGCTTTTCCTTGGGGTGAACAGCTGTTGAGGCAATGCTGACATCAGTCAGCAGATACACATACAAATGCTTGCTCCGTGAAATCATTAACATGCTGATTTAGTGGAAAACATAGGCAAATTTGGCTCATTTAGTGGGAAAGTTCAGCAGCAAGCTCTATTGCTCGAGAGACAGTTTCCAGCCGGTAACTGAAAATGATGCTTCATGAAGAAAATTGTACTAAATTCAGTAACTGCTGTTTCTGCATCTCCCAAAGCACCACTGCAGGAACGTTGTTTTATGGTAGCTCCTAGAGAGAATACTTCAATATTCATTCTTCTTCTCTTCCGTGCATAGCGACACTTGAGGCAACCCATTTCTTTCACTGCTCTACATCCAGCAGATCGTGCTCTGTGTTATTTCTGTAACAAAGTCCCTTTTTATGTGGTTGGGCCGTTAACCTGACTCACATCTGGAGAACCAGCTTGATGTAATGGAGGTGGTGGTGACCACTCCCCTCCTCTCCCATTGGATGCAAGTGCCCCACTGGATGTAAACCCAGTATTCAGAGGCTGAAACTTTTGTCTCCCTTCACTGGTGCTGTGTGGAGTGGGGCTCGAACCCATAACTTTCCAACTCAGAGGCAGGAATGCTACCACTGAGCCAAGACTCACTCCTTAGCAGTCATTAAAGCTATACAAAATATGTAAAACATTAGTTGCGATTGACTTCACTTAATGCTTAGCCACTTGTCTTGATGCTTCTCATTCAATCATTGCTGTGAACAATGTAAAGCTTGTGACGTTCTTCACAGCAGTGATTGAAGGAGTCATTGCAGGCTTTCAATTGATTGAGGAATAAGTGTAATGAAACTGACATTACCGTAATTGACCGTCAGAATGCCTGGCCTCTGGAGTTGATGTCTAATATTAAGATTGAAATAATCCAAATTTAACGAATTAGAGTGTTTTCAGGAGTCTCAGTGGAACAGTGAGTAAATACACTGTGTTGCACCACTGAGCAATGCCGATCAGGAGAGTCCCAGGTTTGATCCCTAGTCTGTGCTGAGTTAACTGACCTCAATTGGGCAGCACTGGGGTGATCCACTATAGAGTGGGAAAGTTAACTAAGGAGTTTGCTTCTGATTATTAATAGCCCCCCTAGACGTGCATAGTAATGGAAAGTCTCTGTCTGTGGAACCGTACCCAACCATGAGTCAGTGCCTTCAGAAGATGAAGGAAGAAGAGAAAATATCGGAGGGATATGTGTTAGAAATTTTTTTTTTGACAAATAGCCAAATGTACTTAAAAATGCCAAAGAATTGGTGGAGGAACTTTAATTTGTGTGTGGGACAAATCGCAAAGTATGCAAGTTCCTTAGCTATTTTGGAAAAGTTTTAATTACAAAATGTATTTTGATGTCACACCATATAATTGAGAGTTATGTTAATAATTGGTTTAATAGTCAATAATCTATCACGGGTACAGTAGCATAGTGGTTATGTTACTGGACTAGTAATCCAGAGGCCCGGACTAATAATCCGGAGTCATGAGTACAAATCCTGCCACGGCAGCTGGCGAATTTAAATTCAATTAATTAAATAAAATCTGAAATTAAAATACCAGTATCAGTAATGGTGGCCATGAAACTACCAGATTGTTGTAAAAACCCATCTGGTTCACAAATGTCCTTTAGGGAAGGAAACCTGCCGTCCTTACCCGGTCTGGCCTATATGTGACTCCAGACCCACAGCAATGTGGTTGATTCTTAATTGCCCTCTGAAATGGCCGAGCAAGCCACTCAGTTGTGAAATCTCGCTGAAAAAAATCATAATAAGAATAAAACCGGACGGACCACCCGGCATCGGACCACGAGGCACCGGACAAGACAAAGGCAAACCAAGCCTAGTCAAGTAACAGCCTGACATAGCCATACTCACAGAATCATACCTTTCAGCCAACGTCCCAGAATCTTCCATCACCATCCCTGGGTATGTCCTGTCCCACCGGCAGGACAGACCAACCAGAGGTGGTGGTACAGTGATATACAGTCAGGAGGGAGTGGCCCTGGAAGTCCTCAACATTGAGTCCGGACCCCATGAAATCTCATGGCATCAGGTCAAACATGGGCAAGGAAACCTCCTGCTGATTACCACCAACCGCCCTCCCTCAGCTGATGAATCAGTCCTCCTCCATGTTGAACACCACTTGGAGGAAGCAAGGGCACAGAATGTTCTCTGGGTGGGGGACTTCAATGTCCAACACCAACAGTGGCTCGGTAGCACCACTACTGACCGAGCTGGCTGAGTCCTGAAGGACATAGCTGCCAGACTGGGCTTGCGGCAGGTGGTGTGCGAACCAATACAAGGGAAAAACCTACTTGACCTCGTCCTCACCAATCTACCTGTCGCAAATGCATCTGTCCAATACAGTGTTGGTAGGAGTAACCACCGCACAGTCCTCGTGGAGACGAAGTACCGTCTTCGCACTGAGGACATCATCCAACGTGTTGTGTGGCACCATCACCGTGCTAAATGGGATAGATTCATAACAGATCTAGCAGCTCAAAACTGGGCATCCATGAGGCGCTGTGGGCCATCAGCAGCAGCAGAATTGTACTCCAGCACAATCTGTAACCTCGTGGCCCAGCATATTCCTCACTCTATCATTACCAACAAGCCAGGGGATCAACCCTGGTTCAATGAGGAGTGTAGAAGAGCATGCCAGGAGCAGCACCAGGCGTACCTAAAAATGAGGTGCCAACCTGGTGAAGCTACAACTCAGGACTACATGCATGCTAAACAGCGGAAGCAACATGCTATAGACAGAGCTAAGCGATTCCACAACCAACGGATCAGATCAAAGCTCTGCAGTCCTGCCATATCCAGTCGTGAATGGTGGTGGACAATTAAACAACTAACAGGAGGAGGAGGCTCTGTAAACATCCCCATCCTCAATGATGGCGGAGTCCAGCACGTGAGTGCAAAAGACAAGGCTGAAGCATTTGCAATCATCTTCAGCCAGAAGTGCCGAGTGGATGATCCATCTCTGCCTCCTCCCGATATCCCCACCATCACAGAAGCCAGTCTTCAGACAATTTGATTCACTCCACGTGATATCAAGAAACGGCTGAGTGCACTGGATAGAGAAAAGGCTATGGGCCCTGACAACATCCTGGCTGTAGTGTTGAAGACTTGTGCTCCAGAACTAGCTGCACCTCGAGCCAAGCTGTTCCAGTACAGCACTGACATCTACCCAACAAAGTGGAAAATTGCCCAGGTATGTCCTGTTCACAAAAACCAGGACAAGTCCAATCCAGCCAATTACCACCCCATCAGTCTACTCTCAATCATCAGCAAAGTGACGGAAGATGTCATCGACAGTGCGATCAAACGGCACTTTCTCACCAATAACCTGCTCACCGATGCTCAGTTTGGGTTCCGCCAGGACCACTCGGCTCCAGACCTCATTACGGCCTTGGTCCAAACGTGGAAAAAAGAGCTGAATTCCAGAGGTGAGGTGAGAGTGACTGCTCTTGACATCAAGGCAGCATTTGACCAAGTGTGGCACCAAGGAGCCCTAGTAAAATTGAAATCAATGGGAATCAGGGGGAAAATTCTCCAGTGGCTGGAGTCATACCTAGCACAAAGGAAGATGGTAGTGGTTGTTGGAGGCCAATCATCTCAGCCCCAGGACATTGATGCCAGACTTCCTTAGGGCAGTGTCCTAAGCCCAGCCATCTTCAGCTGCTTCATCAATGTCCTTCCCTCCATCATAAGGTCGGAAATGGGGATGTTCGCTGATGATTGCACAGTGTTCAGTTCCATTCGCAACCCCTCAAATAATGAAGCAGTCCGAGCCCGAATGCAGCAAGACTTGGACAACATCCAGGTTTGTGCTGATAAGTGGCAAGTAACATTCGCGCCAGACAAGTGCCAGGCAATGACTATCTCCAACAAGAGAGAATCTAACCACCTCCCCTTGACATTCAACGGCATTACCATCGCCAAATCCCCCACCATCAACATCCTGGATGTCACCATTGACCAGAAACTTAACTGGACCAGCCATTTAAATACTGTGGCTACAAGAGCAGGTCAGAGGCTGGGTATTCTGCGGTGAGTGACTCACCTCCTGACTCCCCAAAGCCTTTCCACCATCTACAAGGCACAAGTGAGGAGAGTGATGGAATAGTCTCCACTTGCCTGGATAAGTGCAGCTCCAACAACACTCAAGAAGCTCGACACCATCCAGGACAAAGCAGCCCGCTTGATTGGCACCCCATCCACCACCCTAAACATTCACTCCCTTCACCACTGGCGCACTGTGGCTGCAGTGTGTACCATCCACAGGATGCACTGCAGCAGCTCGCCAAGGCTTCTTCGACAGCACCTCCCAAACCCATGATCTCTACCACCTAGAAGGACAAGAGCAGCAGGCACATGGGAACAACACCACCTGCACGTTCCCCTCCAAGTCACACCCCATCCCGACTTGGAAATATATCGCCGTTCCTTCATCGTCGCTGGGTCAAAATCCTGGAACTCCCTTCCTAACAACACTGTGGGATAACCTTCACCACACGGACTGCAGCGGTTCAAGAAGGCGGCTCACCACCACCTTGTCAAGGGCAATTAGGGATGGGCAATAAATGCCGGCCTCGCCAGGGACGCCCACATCCCATGAACCAATTTAAAAAAAACCTCCAGACTTGTGTACCTTTGGTTATGGTTTTATTCCACTTCTGGTCTGACACCGGTAGCTGCAAAGTGTGAAGCGTAGCTGGCATGACATGATGGAGTTTATATACATGTCTAAAAATATAAGACTTATTCAAGTGCTTTCACTTGCTGTATGCCTGTAATCTATCGTATCTGGGTTTCTTACAAATAAAAGATTTGTAATGTTAAAACATGTCCATTCCAAGGAATCAGACTATTAATATTCAACGTAGCAATGATTTGTAAAGTTAGGTTTGGCAGTCAGACAATGGGAACATTTGACCAAAAACGTTCCAATCATGACCACAGTAGCAGGTGGCAAGTACCACCTTGAATTAGTTAGCAAGGTTGCTTATGTCTTTCATGATTTCAAAATTTGCAGATGACACAATCTTGGACATGTAATGAACAGTGAGGAGGATAGTGATAGACTTCAAGAGGACATAGACAGACTGGTGGAATGGGCGGACACGTGGCAGATGAAATTTAACGCAGAGAAGTGCGAAACGACACATTTTGGTAGGAAGAACAAGGAGAGGCAATATAAACTAAAGGGTACAATTTTAAAGGGTGTGCAGGATTAGAGAGACCTGGGGTATATGTGAACAGGTCATTGAAGGTGGCAGGGCAGGTTGAGAAAGCGGTTAAAAAAGCATATGGGATCCTGGGCTTTATAAATAGAGGCATAGAGTACAAAAGCAAGGAGGTTATGATGAACCTTTATAAAACACTGGTTCGGCCACAACTGGGTATTGTGTCCAATTCTGGGCATCACACTTTAGGAAGGGTGTGAAGGCCTTGGAAAGGGTGCAGAAGAGATTTACTAGAATGGTTCCAGGGATGAGGGACTTCAGTTACATGGATATACTGGAGAAGCTGCGGTTGTTCTCCTTGGAACAGAGAAGGTTGAGAGGAGATTTGATAGAGGTATTCAAAATCATGAGGAGTCTCGACAGTGTAGATAGGGAGAAACTGTTCCTATTGGCGGAAGGGTTGAGAACCAGAGAACACAGGTTTAAGGTGATTGGCAAAAGAACCAAAAGCGGCATGTGGAAAAACGTTTTTGCACAGCGAGTGGTTATGATGTGGAATGCACTGCCTGAACGTGTGGTGGAGGCAGATTCAACTGTGGCTTTCAAAAGGGAATTGGATAAATACTTGACGGGAAAAAATTTGTTGGGCTACGGGGAAAGGGTGGGGGAGTGGGACTAGCTGGATTGCTCTTGCAGAGAGCTGCTACGGGCTCGATGGGCCAAATGGCCTCCTTCTGTTCTGTAACCATTCTATGATTCTATGAAAGCAAGAATGCATACATTACAGTTCGGTTTGACTCGGGATATCACTGTATTGCGCGGAATAGGTGTTAACTCTTTGGATTGATTATATTTTGGTATTTAGGCCAATACACAAGTAATCAGAACCAATGGCCAAAGGCAGGCCAATCAGTAACACTGAAAATAGAAAGGGCTAACACTTATCAGACCAGTTGGTGATACCTTCTGAAATACATGGCTGTGTTCTAATCTACATCTATGGACCAGCTTACCTTTCTTAGATGAAAGCTATCTTCCACAGGTCACTGCTGTACCCCTCTCAAGATCACTTCTGCTTCCATTGCCAATACTGTTGGCATATTTTACATTGCAACTAAAATATTTTACTGAAATGCAGTGGTGTCAATGGCCTACACCTAATACAGATATTTTATGCAAGTTAATGACTTTTCTTAAAATAGCTCATACAGAAATTTGACACAAACACATTGAACGATAGCACATGGAGCAATTTCAACCCCATACTGATAACACTTGTGACATTTGCACAACCACCAACTTGAACATAGGATATTTTACTTGAATATTTGAAATATGAAATTCAGTCCCAGAAAGTGTACTTGCTTAATTAATTAAAATGAAAATAAATCATTTCTTGATGTCACACCATATAATTGGGGGCTATTTTAATAAGTGGGGTTTGAATTGTACTTAGCCTGACAGGTGATATTGCTGCATCCGTATGTGCACAGCTCTGCTTCCCATCTGGTAATTTTTAATGTATTGAGCTTTTAGAAAACCGTGACAGTTTATAAAGTGTAGGAGGTCCAATCACACCCCTCAGCACTTTTTAAACCTGTTTTCACTATATTCCGCATGATCATGAGCCTAAGGAGCATGGTATGATTTATCGAAGAGGGTCTCATACTGCTTGGCTTCAACACAACCCAGAGTTCGATTGGGCCCTGACCAAAGTTATGCTGTCACTTTCTTGTCAATGCACAGCCAAAACTGCTTTGCATCAAATAGCAGTATAATTACATCCATATTTATTATAACTAATGGGCTTAAAAGGAGAGAGTTCAAGAGTATTTGACTAGTATATAAAAGAGTTTTGTTGAGATTTTCTTTGCAATACCACTGTGAGGTAACCTTAGTATCCGAGAGAGCTATCCTGCAGCTCAAACACATAAGGCCCGATTTTAACCCTGTCCAACTAGCAGGAACGGTGCGGGTGGTTAGTTAAAATGACAGTTGGACGCTTCCTGCTGCGTTCCCGTTATGTTTGCACACCCGCCATTTTAACTGCCGAGGGTTTTCAGCAGCATCGCAGCTGCTCGCCACAGGCAGGCGAGGGCCTGATTAATATTTAAATGTCGGGGTTTGGTGGCGTAATTCAGACCCCAACATGATTTTAACTGCTGAACGTGGCAGAGACGCTTGGTCCGGTACAGTCAGTGAAACGTGGATTGGCTCCAGGTAAGTTCAATTTTTTTTAGGTCTCCTTGTTGGCCAGGAGGAGCAGGAGTGCTCTATCTGGCCCCCACAATGAAACCTTTGGCCTTCCCTGCCTTAGGCTTCCCTCCCCTTCCCCTATTCCCAGAGGCCTCCTGCTGAGCAACGTTCTGCTCCCGCCCACTGGCTACCTTGTCATTCCTGCTGGTTTGGGTGGGAGTCCATGCTGTACCATGGTAATGAGGCCTGGGAGTTAAAATAACCCGGGGCCTCAAGCTAGCTCCATCATGGGCGCTTCCTGTCTACCCCAGCCCCCACATACCGCAGAGTTAAAACAGAGACTGGAAAGGCTAATCTGACACATGTACACCCTTGCTAGCTGTCAAGCATACTCTGAGTTGGAAGACCTTACTAGACAGTTACTAGTTTAATCAGTGCTTGGCTGTCTTATTGACACATATTGGTAAAACAGCTGCAGTAAATTTGCTATGTTTGCCAACATGTCTGAACTGTTGCAGTTATCACTGGGATTTAAGATTGACTATGAAGCACAACACTGAGAGAATATTAATTCAGCTTTGAAGGCCTCTAAATATTTTGATACCAGTCTGCTTGTAACACTGGCAATTTAGCAAGACTGAGGACATATACTCATTTTCTATTCCTTTATCTTCCTTTGTCTTTAGGGTGAAGCTGGTCCAACAGGTGTTCGTGGCCCGGAAGGACCTCAGGGACAACGGGGTGGACCAGGCCATCAGGGCACAGCTGGACCTATGGGCAACACCGTATGTCCTGAAAAACATATTAATGATCAAGATCTTGATTTACTGTGAACATTCTCTCATATAAATGCTTAATCCACCTTTTGTTTGTTTGCAGGGTCCAGTTGGTATAGATGGAGGTTTTGGTGCTAAAGGTCCATTGGTATGTTTTCTTGAGAGCCAGAAAATATAAATATTTCAATTTGTCATTTCTGGACCTAGGTTAAGAATCCCAACTTCATTCATGAAGAATTGAAGAAGCCGATTAATAGTTAAATTAAGTAAAAATATATCAGACTTACCACTTTTTTTTAACAATTTCTTTCCTCTATTTTAATTTTTTCTGTTGCTTAATGTCTTTTTTTAAGTTCCATGTTTCTCTTCTAGCATCCGATTGATTATTTTATCTTTTGTGCTTTCAACTTTTCTTTCTATATTGCTGTTTTCCTCCTGTATAATAATCCTTTCATACTTCACACATTTCTTTTCCTTCTTTACTCCATTGTCCTCAAAAATAACGAACAACATGTTGGAAACACTAATACAATGCTCTGAAATTCCACATGTTGGAAATGAGTCCCACAATAAAATAAGAACCGCAAATTGCCTAGTTGCATAGGTTGTATTTTGGAGGTGAAGGGTACAGTTTTCCAACTCTATTTTTGATGTTGGAAACGAGTTGCCTAACCTATTGGAAAAACACTGATTAATCTTGTTAACTTGGGGATGGGAGGTTGATACAACTAAGTAGGCCATGTTGTTTTCTACAAATACTTAAAGGACCTGCGGACCAATTGCCTTAAAATGCAGTACAGAGCTGTTGCTAAAGGGACAAAGTCTTCACCAATTCCAACAACAGCATAACAGCAATCAAGTCTGTCCCATGGAGGCAGCTTTCATCCTTTTAGATGAGGAGTAGGACAAATGGGCAATTAGCAAAAATGTGATTGCCAGCCACTTCAGTTAATGGAATCAACCGTAACGCCGTATACTAACTGGTTGCTAACAGATCATGTATGCTCATCCATCAAAGCAACATAGAACCCACAGGAAATATTACACAAATTTTACATTAAAATTAGAGGATACATTAAATCGCCAGCCATTGATAAGCTTGTCTTTTTCCACTAGCTATACCAGCAATGTTCCCATTATGTAACAATCATAGAAAGTTATAGCACAGAAGGAGGCCATGCCGGCCAATAAAGAGCTATCCAGCTTAATCCTACTTTCCAGCACTTGGTCTGTAGCCCTGTAGGCTACGGCACTTCAAGTGCACATCCAAGTACTTTTTAAATGAGTTGTGGGTTTCTGCATGTACCACCCTTTCAGGCAGTGAGTTCCAGACCCCCACTACCCTCTGGGTGAAAAAAATTCTCCTCAGCTCCCCTCTAATCTTTCTACCAATTACTTTAAATCTATGCTCTCTGGTCACTGACCCCTCTGCTAAGGAAAAAAGGTTCTCCCTATCCACTCTATCTCGTCCCGTCATAATTTTATACACCTCAATTAAGTCTCCCCTTAGCCTCCTTTGTTCTAAAAAAAAAAACAACCCCAACTTATCCAATCTTTTCTCATAGCTAAAATTCTCCAGCACTGGCAACATCCTCATAAATCTCCTCTGTACCCTCTCTAGTGCAATCACATCTTTCCTGTAATGTGGTGACCAGAACTGTACGCAGTACTCAAGCTGTGGCCTAACCAATGATTTATACAGTTCCAGCATAACCTCCATGCTCTTATATATTCTATGTCTCGACTAATAAAGGAAAGTATCCCGTAAGCCATTTTAACTACCTTATCTACCTGTCCTGCTACCTTCAGGGATCTGTGGACATGCAGTCCAAGGGCTCTTTGTTCCTCTACACCTCTCTGTATCCTCCCATTTATTGTGTACTTCCCTGTATACTCCCTTGCCCTGTTGCCCTCCCCAAATGCATTACCTCACACTTCTCTGGATTGAATTCCATTTGCCACTTTCCTGCCCACCTGACCAGTCCATTGATATCTTCCTGCAGTCTAAGCTTTCCTCCTCACTATCAACCACATGGCCAATTTTTGTATCATCTGCAAACTTCTTGATCAAGTCCAAATCATTAATATATACCACAAAAAGCAAGAGACCTAGTACCGACCTTGCGGGACCCTAATGGAAACAGCCTTCCAGTCGCAAAAACATCCATCAACCATTACCCATTGCTTCCTGCCACTGAGCCAATTTTGGATCCAACTAGCCACTTTCCCTTGGATCTCATGGGCTTTTACTTTTTTAACTAGTCTGCTATGTGTGACCTTGTCAAAAGCCTTGCTGAAATCCATGTACACTACATCAAATGCGTTAACCTTATCGACCCTACTTGTTACCTACTCAAAAAATTCAATCAATTTGGTCAGACATGACCTTCCCTTAACAAATCCATGCTGACTGTCCTTGATTAACCCGTGCCTTTCCAAGTGACGACTTATGCTGTTCTTCAGAATCAATTCCAATAATTTGCCCACCACCGAGGTTCGAATGATTGGCCTATAATTACTCGATCTATCTCTTTCTCCCTTTTTAAACAAGGGTACAACTCTAACAGTCCTCCAATCCTCCGGCACCACGCCTGTAGCCAGGGAGGATTGGAAAATGATGGTCAGAGCCTCCATTATTTCCTCCCTTGCTTCTCTTAGCAACCTGGGATACATTTCATCCTGGCCTGGCTATTTATCTACTATTAAAGATGCTAAACCCCTTAATACTTCCTCTCTCACTATGTTTATCCCATCCAATATTTCACACTCCTCCTCCTTAACTACAATCTCTGCATCGTCCCCGTCTTTTGTGAAGATAGACGCAAAATATTCATTAAGAGCCATATCCACATCTTCTGCTTCCACACACAAGTTACCTTTTTGGTCTCTAATTGGCCCTATTTTTTCCTTAGTTATGCTCTTGCTCATTATGTATTTATAAAACATTTTTGGGTTTTCCTTAATTTTACATGCCATTAATTTTTTCATGCCCTCTCTTTGCTTTCCTAATTTCCTTTTTAATTTCACCCCTGCACTTTCTATACTCCTCTAAGCTTTCTGGAGTATTGAGCTCTTGGTGTCTGACATAAGCTTCCCTTTTTTGCCTTATCTTACCCTGTATGCTCCTTGTCATCCAGGGGGCTCTAGATTTGGCAGTCCCCCCCTTTTTCTTTGTGGGAACATGTTTACTCTGAACCCCTTGAATCTCTCCCTTGAATGCCTCCCACTGCTCTGACACTAATTTACCTTCAAGTAGCTGTTTGCAGTCCACTTTTGCTAAATCACTTCTCAGCTTAGTAAAATTGGCCTTTCCTCAATTTAGAATTTTTACACCTGTTCTATCTCCTTTTCCATAACTATGCTAAAACTAACTGAATTATAATCACCAAAATGCCCTCCCGCTGATACTCCTTCCACCTACCCAGCTTCATTCCCTAAAACTAAATCCAGAACTGCCCCCCCCCTCTTGTTTGGTTTGCTACATACTGGCTATAAAAGTTCTCCTGAATACAATTTAAGAATTCTGCGCCCTCTATACCTTTTGCACTGATTGTATCCCAGTTAATATTAGGGTAGTTGAAATCCCCTGCTATTACTGCCCTATTGTTTTTGCACTTCTCAGAAATCTGCTTACATATTTGCTCTTCTATCTCCCTCTGACTGTTTGGGGGTCTATAGTACACTCCCAGCAGTGTGACTGCCCCTTTTTTGTTGTTTATTTCAATCTATATGGCCTCATTTGATGATCCTTCTAACATATCATCCCTCCTCACAGTCGTAATTGTTTCTTTAACCAATATTTCCACCCCCTCTCCTTTTATATCCCCCCCCTCTATCTCATCTGAAAACCTTGTAACCAGGAACATTGAGCTGCCTTTCTTGTCCCTGTTTAAGCCATGTTTCAGTAATTGCTAAGATATCGTACTGCCACGTGTCTATCTGTGCCCTCAGCTCATCTGCCTTATTCACTATACTCCTTGCATTGAGGTATATACCATTAAGCACTGCCAAGCTCCTTTGTTGTCTAGTTTCTAACCTTTGTTTCCTCTGCCTTCCAAACTCACTTACTAATTTTTTGCCTTCCATTTCCAGCTCTGCTTCTCTCCCTTCTGAATCTATGCTCAGGTTCCCATTCCCCTGCCAAGCTTGTTTAAACCGTCCCCAACAACACTAGCAAACCTCCCCACGAGGATATTGATCCCAGCCCTTTGAGGTGCAACCCGTCCAACTTGTACAGGTCCCACCTCCCCCTGGTGCCAGTGCCCCAGGAATCTAAAGCTCTCCCTCCTGCACTATCTCATCAGCCACGCATTCATCTGCTCTATCCTCCTATTTCTATACTCACTAGCACGTGGGCACCGGCAGTAATTCGGAGATTACTACCTTGGAGGCCCTGCTTATTGATTTGTTTCCTAACTCCTTAAAATCTGCCTGCAGGACCTCATCCCTCTTTCTACCTATGTTGTTGGTACCGACATGGACCACGACTTCTGGTTGTTCACCCTCCCCCTCCAGAATGTTCTGCAGCCGCTCGATAACATCCTTGACCATGGCACCAAGGAGGCAACGTACCATCCTGGAATCTTGTTTGCAGCTGCAGAAACGCCTATCTGTTCTCCTAACTATAGAATCCCCTATCACTATCGCTCTCCTGACCTTTCTCCTTCCTCCTTGTACAGCTGAGCCACCCATGGTGCTGTGGACTTGGCTCTGGCTGCACTCCCCAGAGGAACCTTCTACCCCACCAATATTCAGAACTGAAATCACTGGTAGGAGTAGTGTATAGGCCTCCTAACATTTTGGAAGGATAGGAAAAAAGGTAAAGGTGGTGGGGTAGCTCTGTTAATAAAGGATGAAATTTGTATGATAGTGAGAAATGATCTTGGCTCAGAAGATCAAGATGTCGAATCAATTTGGGTGGAGGTAAGAAATAGCAAGGGAAAGAAATCACTGGTGGGCGTTGTATATAGGCCCCCTAACAATAGCTACACTGTAGGGCAAAATATTAATCAGGAAATAAGGGGGGCTTGTAAAAAAAGTAATGCAATAACTTTCACATAGATTGGACAAATCAAATTGGCAAAAATAGCCCTGAGGAGGAGTTCATAGAGTGTATTAGAGACTGTTTCTTAGACCAACCAGGGAACAGGCCATTTTGGATCTGGTAATGGGTAACAAAACAGGATTAATTAATGATCTCAAAGTAAAAGATCCCTTGGGAAGCAGTGATCATAACATGATAGAATTTCACGTCCAGTTTGAGAGCGAGGATCTTGGGTCTGAAACTACTGTATTAAACTTAAATAAGGGCAATTATAAAGGAATGAGGGTGGAATTGGCTAAAGTGGACTGGGTAAACAGATTAGATGGTATGATGGTGGATAAGCAGTGGCAAACATTTAAAAAGATATTTTATGACTCGCAACAAAAATATATCCCCGTTAGGAGGAAAGACTCCACAAAAAGGGTGAACCAACCATGGTTAATTAAGGAAGTAAAGGATGGTATCAAGTTAAAAGAAAAAGCATACAACATGGCAAAGATTACCGGTAAGCCCGAAGATTGGGAAAACTTTAAAAACCAGCAAAGGATGACTAAAAGAATAATAAAGAGGGAGAAAATAAATTATGAGAGTATACTAGGAAGAAATATAAAAAATGACAGTCAAAGCTTCTACAAGTATATAAAAAGGAAGAGGGTAGCTAAAGTAAACATTGGTCCCTCAGAGGATGAGACTGGGGAAATAATAATGGAAAACAAGGAAATGGCAGAGGAATTGAACAGATATTTTATATCTGTCTTCACAGTAGAAGACACTAATAATATAGAGACATTTCAGTAATGTTTAAAGCACTACATAGATGCATTCCTACCTGTAAATTCTTGGTAGTTGACGATAAATAGGTCTGTTGAGAGACCCAAGTTTCCAACATGAAGAATTTTGCCTTTCTCACTCTTTTTTCCAATGCACTACGGGAAGTGCAGGATATCCTTTCATTTTATTCAATAGAATTAATTGCAAATTACAAATTCCCCATGAAGATAATTCCACCCAGATTAAATAAACTAACACATGCAATTTGTGACCTAGTTGTCTGCATCATACATATGGTGCTCTGGAATGATTTTGTTTCAAACCTGATGTGACTAATGCCCATAGAGTCCTATTAAGACAAACCTTTGAAATAATCCAGGAATTGAACCATCTGAAATCTGGATGGTTGACTCCAAAGTATGTTTAAAATTATGAAACAGGTGGACAGAATTCAAGAGAATTGGATACAGACCTCCTCCCTTCCCCCCCCCCCCCCCACCCCTAGACTGCTGGAGACCTCAAGTATAGACTTTTCCCTCCACAGGCACTCTTAGCGTTATATTCAGACGGTGAATGCAATTTTTTAAAACAACAATAGGCATCGACCTCCTGCAGGAAACCCCTCACTTCCAACCATCAGTGATGCAGTCCCACAAAACCTTCGATGTGATTTCCAAATTGGAATCATAAGAATGTAAACTGGGCAAAGCAGCACAATGGTTCTCTATGCATGTACAGTGACATTTTCTAAAGTTACCTAGCCGGCCTATTTCTGAATTGGAACAGAATTCTTATTGTTAGAGTGTCTACATTTTGACCGGGGTGTTTATACAATACTGGAAAAGTGAAAGCATTTCAGTGGAACAGCGCAAAGGCTCAGGAGCAATGGTGTGTATTGTGACAGAGGTTTGGGGATATGGATGTCCAACTTTGATTCCTCATATGGAAAGTTCTGATTTCAACTGGGTTGTGAAAGGAATTGCCAAGCCTGGAAACTTATATCACCCCCACCCTCGCTGGCCTCAGTTGGCTCCCCACTCCTTAGCACGTTGACTTTAAAATCCTTGTCCACGCTTTTAAATCCCCTTGTGGCCTTTTGCTTCCTATCTTCAGCTCTATGTCGTATTATGCACAAACTGCTCTTCTAGTTCTGGTCAACTGTACATCCCACCCCCTCCTCCTCTCCACTATTGATGACAGAATCTTCAGCCACCATACTTATGCACGTTGGAATTCTCTTGCTAAAACCCTTTACCTTGCTACCTATCTGCACACACCGCCACCCTCAAAAGCCTCATCAAGATCTTTCTGTTTGACCATGCTTTTGATTAACTCCTGCAACTTCTCTTCCTCTTCCTGCTTGCATTCTCCAAGTGCCTTGTAAATTGCCTTGGAAAGTTTTATTATGTGAAAGGTTTTGTAAATGTACAAGTTGTTACCCATTGAAAAAGAGCAAGCAGGTCGCATGTCAAATTAGGACACTCTTAGTATATCTGTCATACTTCACAATGCACTTGATTGGCTTACATACCATATCATAACATAGCACACAAATTACAATTGAACAATACCTTTTTAAAAAAAAGTATAAGAAAAGAAAGCCTGTTATGATCTTGATAAACAACCATCCTGCCAAATAGAAGGATTTACAAGCAGCTCTCAATCTAGAAGGAAATTTAATCAGCATTTAAGGTCTAATCAACTTCTGGGTGTGTCTATTTAGATCACTGCGCTATACAGAGTGTGCTTTGTGACCTTAAAGGGACAGGCCAATGTTGAATGCATCTCCACCTCGACAGCTCTTCATGCTTATCAATAAGAGCTATAAATCTATGAACATACGAAAATGACAGGCAAGAGAAAAACAGCTGTTCCATCAGTCCTGCGCCACACTCAAGATGGCTGGAGCATCATGGCTAGACACCTCCCACCCCTCCCCAGCCATTTAATCTTTGGAGAAAGGCAAAACACCAGAGAAAAACCCAGGGCTAATAAGGGAAAAAATACTCTGGAAAATTCCTCTACGACCCTCCCTCAAGCAATTGAAAAACACCTGTTTAGCACCTACAGCTCACTGGTCGATTTCAAATGAGGCAAGAGCCTTAAAATCGTGGCGCCTCTTCGCTGCCAGAATGCCCAGCCAGCCTGCTTCGCTGGTCGGCCACCTAAAAGTTAAAAATCTACCCGAATGTGTCTTAAAATTAGATGATTCATTGCACTATCAGTTCATGTACTTCTGTCCATTGTACAGGGCTCACCAGGCACTAGCGGTGCTGCTGGCTTTCCAGGCCCCCCTGGATCTACTGGCCCACGAGGGAACACTGGACCTACTGGGATCAAAGGTCAAAGGGTAAGAGTCTCATTTATTCAAATAATAGTAAACAAGTATGACATAATTTTGATATTACCTGGTCTTTCTCCTGGGATAAAATGAAATGGAGAACATTGCTGGATAAAAGAAATTTGATGATGTGTGCTCTTTATTTTGCACCCATTCATGCTGTATAAGAGACAAACTAATCCCTGCATTCTGTATACAGTCTTGTTTCTTGCTTAGGCCAAAGGTAAAAATGAGGACTGCTCTACATCACCATGATTAAACAGTACTAAATAAACTGCAGCGTGATGATCGCACACAAATATAAAATTGTGATGTGGAGATGCCGGTGATGGACTGGGGTTGACAATTGTAAACAATTTTACAACACCAAGTTATAGTCCAGCAATTTTATTTTAAATTCACAAGCTTTCGGAGGCTTCCCCCTTCATCAGGTGAACGATGTGAACGATCCGAAAGCTTGTGAATTTAAAATAAAATTGCTGGACTATAACTTGGTGTTGTAAAATTGTTTACAAATATAAAATCATTCAATTTAGGAAGGTTCACTATCAGACTACCTCAGGATTTCTGAAACAGGTGGTGTAAGTGTGGAAGGTCTGACTAAACCACCCATAAAAAGGTTAGAAGTAGTAAGGCTCTCCTTTATGTACTTTGAAGATGCAAAGTGTTACCTCTTGAGGTTTTATGAACAAATTAGGAATGCACTAGGTTCACCCTAGAAATACAAACCCTCAAATGAGGTATTTAGATTAATAATTACGATCATCATACAATCTAAAGTGAATGTACCTATACCATTTTAAAAAAATGAAAAACAAGGTACTATCAAATCCAGTATATATAATCACACCTTCTTCAAGCAGGGATTATAATCTGCAAACCTGGGGTGTGCCTCATGCCCCAATGTGAACTCTGTTTACTTAGCTGCCTGTGTAAAAGTCATGGATGGAGAACTAAATACATTGAGTTTAATATATCTGCATGTATCTTCGACTGACAATTTAATCAATTTTTCTGGAGAGACCTTGATGACCTATCACCAGTAAAATTGAAGTAAAATCCATTTTTATAGGTTTATGTCAAATATTTCCTTCCCACATTTCAACTTGTTTTTATTTTTTAAATTGTTTCTTTACAAATTTAACACCTTAGCAAAACCATGAGTGAACATGGTTTTAAAAACTAAGCAAGTAATATAGAGCACAAAAGTCAGAAAATTATTCCTTTTGTGCTGACTGATCCAGACAAAACTTTACTGCACCTAGGCAATGTAGAATAAAAACGATTATTTACTGTGCCACAGATGCAGGAACTTCAATAAATGGAGTGGTGCTTTTAAAACTCCTGGCGAGCTGATTTTGACAGCTGTCTTTGTGTTGTCCTAAAGCAGGGCGTTGTAGTCAGCTTGATAATGTATTAAAAATATAGTGACAATTAAATAAAGGTGACTTCCCCTTACTCAATTTTAACCCAATTATTTTCTTAAGGTCGCATAACTTGGTTGCTGACAGGAAAAGTGTCATCCTTCCAAACCTCTGTCAGTGCTCTCTTTCGTTGGTATGGGAATGCAGATTGTAACGCAGTAACAATCCCTCACCCCCTGGTTTCACTCAGCTGTGATTGGAAACTGAACAGAGACAGAGACTGAACCTCCCATCCCTGAAGCTTTGCTGTAGTACAGAAATGTTGGTTGCAGCAAAGAATCACAGAATTTTACATACAGGAGACCATTTTCCCCATCACACATGTGTTAGCTCTCAGAAAGGGCTATTCACTTAATCCCATTCGCTTCCCCTTCCCCATTCCCTTTTTAAATGTTTCTTTTTCAAATATTTATCTACTTTCCTTTTAAAAGCCATTATGGATACTGCTTCCATCATTGTTTTTGGGATGACCTTCCATGTCGTAACAAATTTGACTTAAGAAACAATTCTCCTAACCTGTCCCCTTCATTATTTTTGGTGATGTTCTTAAATTTATGTTCTCTCGTCACTGACTCACCAACTAATGGAAAGTTTTTTCCTTTACTTTTATCAAAACCCTTCATAATTTTAATACCATTAATATGCTTCTAAGGTAATGTACATAATTCATTCTAGTAATAGGGGACATTATGATCAAGATCACAAGTCGTTGGATGAAGAAATGATGTGTGAAGTCAAGTTAGTGACTAATTATTTCTGATGACAACTTAGTGTATGGTTATAATATTGTTTTTTGTTCCAGGGAGAACCAGGTCAACTGGGCTACAAGGGAGAAAGTGGATCTAAGGGCGAGTTTGTAAGTTTCACTATGTTTCAATATAAAACAATGACAAAAAAATATTGACTATAGAGTTTAGTGGTTTTGTTGTAGAAGAGGGAAGGGATATTAAAAAAGCAAATGAGAAAACAAGGAAGAAGAATGTTGTTTTTTTATTCACTTCATTTTATTCCCCTTTCCTTCAACCACCTATCAAACCTAATCTTATTTGGTCTACATTCCAAAAAAATGGAGTCAGAATTGAGTGGTATGTATCTGAATGCACAAAGTATTCACAACAAAATTGGAGAGTTAGAAGCATTAATTAACTATGGAGGGATGTGATATAGCTGCTCTAAAGGAGATGTGGTTTAAATATGAACTAGATATTCCTGGTTATAACATTTCCAGGAGAGGAAAGGGTATGGATGGGATGATATGCTATCATCACTAGTACAAAACAGTAATATCACTCTTCACAAAAAGTCTTGCTGATGAAATTTTAGAGCCAGGAACACCATCAGTGCCCGGTGGCCCTGGGGGATCAATATGATCTTTACCACCGGGCACACCAATAGGACCCTGAGTATGAAGAAAAATTGAGTAAATGAAAGATGTATCAAGAGACTAGTGTTATATTTTTGTACTATATAGAAATTACAACAGGTTATTTGGCCCAACCAGTCTATGTTAGTGTTTATCCTCCACGTAAACTATAGTCCTAATCCCATGTGCCTGCTTTGTTCCCACATCCTTTTATTCCCCTTTCCTTCTACCACCTGTCAAACCTATTGTTAAATGTTGACATGGGAGGTGATTTTAAACCCAATGAACGGGTGGTTTGGGAGCTGAAAACAGTTTTTTTGGGTCGCGATTGCAAAATATTTGGACTTGGCGTTCCCAGTGGGAAGCCTGTACTTTTCCACGCCGATATTAAACCCGGAAATAAAGCTGGGTTGCGGTCGCGACCCAAAAAACAACTGTTATCGACTCCCGCCCGTTCTTGGGGTTTAAAATCACCCACATGGTCTCTGCTTCATTCACTAACTCTGGTAGTGCATTTCACAGTCTCATAACCTGTTGTGTAAAAAATACTTCTCCTGGTCTCTGTTCTAAATCTCTTGCATTTAATCTTATATTTATGTCCCGTTGTTCTAGACTCCTCAACCACTGGAAACAGTCTTTTTCTATTCGCTGTCAATTTCAAATTGAGAGAAGTTAGGAGAAATTTTATTTGGAGTGGATTGTTGGAATGTGGAATGCTTTACCAAAAGGAGTAGTTGACGCAGAGATTATTGCTTTTAAAGGAAAATTGGATAAATATTTAAAGCAATGAAAGATACAAGGCTTTGGGGAGAAAGCAGGGCGATGGAATTTTTTGGATTGCTCTAGCAAAGACATAATGGGCCAAATGGCCTCTTTCTCTGTTATAAACTTCTGTCATTCTATGCTATTTTGCACAGTTATTGTGAGCGAAATATGTGCAGATGCACAATAGTGCATAAAAAGTCCCACCATCCAAACAGTAATAGTTGGATTATGATGGCATTGGCATCAGGCTATGACTCGTGCTTTCCTGCATACTTTGATATGTTAGTAGGAGGCTAGGCTTGTTTATTCAATTTAGTGATAATATGTGCTGTTATGTGAAAGAGCACTGTTCTTTGGATATATGAAAATAATCTGGATTTTTTTGGTTTGGCAATTGAAACTCAGGATTTGATGCAATCAGAAGTACAATATATTTGGCTTGAATAACTTGTTCAGTACTAGATATGAGATAATAGCCTTCTATTGTAGGTCACAGTCACTGCAAGTTCTGTCACTAAGCATGGTTGATTTGATGATAAACAACACTGTTTTGAATTTGTCTTCCTCTATACAGATCAAGTTTTAACAACTAACATTAATCCATCATTGTATGAACAGAGAACCATACATGTACCAGTGAGATAATCCCATGAGACAGAACAAACTTTCTTTAAATCACTTATATATGCATTGCTTTTTATGATTTACAACAGAAAGTTTAAAAACTGCTTTGCATAAATTATAGTAGCTGACTTGAGGTTTTTGTAGGTAAGTAACTAGACAAGCAACAACTATAATTGACAGTTTGATAGTCTTAGCAGAAGAAGCACCGGCCTCCAAATCTTATCAGGAAAAGCATTTGACACTTAAACATGTCTGCTCACATTGTCCAGAGTTTGCCATTACTAGGTCTGATTGCCAAATGGATTTTTTCATGGCATTGGATAAATCTCATTTCATAGGGAATTGGTTGGGGAGGATAAGGGAAACTGTTATGAAGAATATCGAGGATGTTCCCGATGGCTGGGGAGTCGAGAACCAGGGGTCACAGTCTCAGGATACAGGGTATGCCATTTAGAACCGAGATGAGGAGAAATTTCTTCACTCAGAGGGTGGTAAACCTGTGGAATTCTCTACCACAGAAGGCAGTGGAGGCCAAGTCATTAGATGTATTCAAGAAGGAGATAGATATATTTCTTAATGCTAAAGGGATCAAGGGATATGGGGAAAAAGCAGGAACAGGGAACTGAGTTAGACGATCAGCCATGATCATTTTGAATGGCGGAGCAGGCCCGAAGGGCCGAATGGCCTACTCTTGCTCCTATTTTCTATGTTTCTATGTTTCTAAATGGTAGCTGTCCATCTAACAATATCCGATAATTAATTTTATAAAAATTGGTGAAATACAGTTTTTTATTCATGATTACTTTTTGCTAAAATTAACTCAGAAGGGAATTTCAGCCTCTAAGATAGCATTTAGATTCAACTTTCCTTAGTTATTTGCTGAATATTATGAAATAAAATTTTAAAATAAGATTGAATAAGCCAACCTCAGTTTGCACTGCATCATATTTCCAAAGTATTTTTCTTGCTGTATTTGCTGGACAGTGTTCAAATTTGTAGTATTGGGTAGACACTAGTGAGATCATTCATTTTTTGTTTGAAAACAGCCATTTTCAACTGTTTATCATGTTATGGTAAGAGACTCAGAGAACCTTCAGAGAATTTCCAGGCCAAAGTGCCCACATGGTTGATTTACCCTAATCGGGAACATTCAACTAAAATTAATTTTCATAGAAATGATAAAGTCACATTGTGCTGCATGATCTTCACAAGAGAAAAAGCTCAGACGATGAACAAATGAGGCAATAAGGTAGGTTCTATGAGACTGAAGAACATATAAATATGTAAAAAAAACATGAGAAAGGAAGCAGTCACCAAATGATCCCCCGTAGTAAAGAAACAATTTAATATCTTGTTGCATTGGAGCTATGTGTGTCACCAGATATCTAGATGACCGGACCCAATCATTTTGATACTCCCACTATCTTATTATACTTGGATCACATATAAAGTCAAAGGGATTGAGTTTCTACAGATCATTTGCCATAACTTCGGTGGAAGATCAACGGAAACCCCAGTTGGTAAAAGGATGTTTTTTTTAACGACTCATTTTAAATCACTTTAATATCCTAAGAAGTATCAAGGTTTCAAGGCATTTTCCCAAATAGACTAGAATATGAATCCACTTCAAAACCAATACAAGGTCTGTGGAAAGTAAATTACTACTTTGCTAAGACAGATTCACAAGAAATGGTGTATACTAATTCATAATGTAACCCAAATTGTTCAGTAGCAGGTAATCATGTGACACATCCAAGCTATTATTCTTCTTTGATCCATGTAGGGTCCACCAGGTCCACAGGGAGCTTTAGGCCCAATGGGTGAAGAAGGCAAGAGAGGACCTCGTGGTGACCCTGGTTCTGTTGGTGTTGCCGGTATGGTCGGAGAAAGAGTAAGAACATGACCAGAATTATATTTACAATCAATATCTGACTTAAAATGTTAAGAATCGTTGGATGATCCAGGAAAAAAACTTTGAACAGGCGTTAAGTAATAATTATAATCCAACTTGGTTGTAACTTTTCTACATCTGTTTTTAAATTAATAGACATTATATAGTATTGAAAGATATGGTACTAAAGATGGCATATCAAAAAATAGTGGACAGATTAATGGAAGCAAGCAATTTGTTTCACATATTGATCTCAGTGGGATCGCAGTAGAGATGCTGCATTTGGCCTTTGTGGCCCTGAATAAGGCAACAGTGAAAATCAGCTGGGATTCCTTCTCCTGTTTGCTATCAGTGCCCACTGAAAAGTGTACATGTGGGCATTGGTGAGGACAGAATCAGGATTGACTGTAATGCTCCCCAAAGTTGAAAAGCCTGCACAAAGTCTCTTCTTATCCACGTTTGCCAATCAAGAATAGCTGCTTGTCATGTTACCAAAGGGTGGTCAGTGCCTACGGATCTGAGCTTTTGTGAAAATAAGCAGGGTAAAACAAAGTTTGAAATTACATAATTATTGTTATTCTTTGGACATTTAAATTTAGAATATAATTTTTTTTGCAATCAGGGTTCCCCAGGTAATCGCGGTTTCCCAGGTCAAGATGGGCTACCTGGTCCAAAGGTAAGTAGATATATTTCAACACAAAACAATTAAAAGTTTATAAGAAAGCTGGTATGTATTTTGAAAACTCCTAAGAAGGACTGTCGATCAATGTTAATGAAGAATGTGCTTTTTATGTCATCAGGGTGCTCAAGGACAGCGTGGTATAACGGGTCCTGCTGGTCCTAAAGGATCTGTAGGTGATCCTGGCCGCCTTGGTGATCGTGGCCTCCCAGGTGCAAGGGTAAGAACATTCATTAGGATTTGAGCAGTAACAGTATGGCAGTGCCTCAGTGACATTACCAGTAGTTATCGGAAAATATACAACATTTACTCAAACTAATGGCTGCTAATTTGGGTTATATACATATCTTATCAAAGGGAAATCCAATAATAGTTGAAGTAGACTTGGGAATCATGAATATTGCAAAATATGTCAATAAACACCATGAAAATAATACATAAAGCAAAAATTCCAACAATATGAAAAATTTACAATGCAAGTTTTTGCAATCTGCTGGAATCATTTCACCCAGCCCTAAATTTTCTACTGTGAATTCACTAGATTGACATTAACACAAGAATTGAAAATGTAAGTCAAATAAGTCTGTGTGATTTGTTTAAAATTACAACTCAACATGCTGCCATTTATTTTTTATTTCTCTTATGTTTGGTATTGTTTTTGTGTATTTCATACTCTGTGACATGGCTTAAAATGCATGTTTGTGGCGGTTTGGGACATGTTGATACAATTGATATTCCTTTTATATCTGTCCTTATTGTACATTTCCTCTGTGACTGAATTTGCATAATAGAGATAAACTTTGAATCTCAGTGAAAATGCAGTTTAAAATCTGTGATATTATTGGGGCAAGCTAATACAGGGAGATCAAAAGTAGTTCTTTAAACATTGAGCTAGCAGCAGAGTCATGTGTAGAAAATATGTGCAAATAACTCTTGCTGGGGGGAAGGTCCAGTGAGTTCCCTTAGCCTGTTCAGTGGTTTTCATTTTAGCAAGCTATAACAGCACTGGATAGTGGCCAATAATTGATTAAAGAAAGGAATGCAAAGCAACAGCATAGAAAAACAGATGAATGAGAATAAGTGAATGCCAATACAGTATAGTGCCAAGATTTGTTATTAGAAACTTGTGAGGATTTGCAAATCTTGCTTGTTTGTCTTGTCAAGTATTGAGTTTTATTAACACCTTGTCATGGCACATTCACCAAAACCAGAGAGAAAAGTATTTATAATGAGAGGTTGTAATAAATGAAGTTTTGCTTTATTATTGTTTTTGGACTCGAAGCAATATTGAGCACTGCTTTTATTGGCATACTCGTCACACATTTACTGGATTCAGCTGCATCTTATTACATTTTTTTCTGAGTATTTGAATAATAAATTTTAACCAGTAAACTAATGTAATAAGTTTTCATTTAAATTCTAGGGTCTTACAGGAAACTCAGGAGTCACGGGCCCTGAAGGCAAACCTGGTGCTACGGTATGTATTCAAATAGGAATGATGATCAATAGTATATCATCGGGTTTTAATTTTGTTTTATTGCATTTGTATAATTTCTTAGTGTTATGTTGGCCTGTAATATTTCCTGAGTGAAGATTTCTTCCCAGTGTCCTGGTCAACGTTCCACCCACAACCAGCACCATCAAAAACAGACCATCCAATTATTTATTCATTTGCTGTTTGTGGGACCTTATTGTGTGCAAATTGGCTGCTGCATTTGTCTACATAACAACAGTGACTGTACAATAAAAAGTAACTAATTAGGTGTAAAGCACTTTGAGATGTCCTGAGGAGCAAGTCTTATCTCATCAGGTGTTTGATAAGGCATTGTATAAATGCAAGTTTTTTCTTACTTTACAGTGCTTTAAAATGTTATGCTTCTTCGGATTCTGCAATTGCTAACTAAATTGACAAAAATTACATTTGAACAACATTAGGTAAATTATATAATAAAAACTGTGAAAAATTAAAAATTCCAACTGTCGCTTAATTAAGTTGGGGTTCAGATTCATTAATGTTTACTGCTTGACGAGGACATCCATATAGAGTAGAATCTGTAGTAAAGGTTGGGGGGAAAAAAAAGGGAAAGATGAAAATCCTAGAATAATAAGGCTATATGCTTCAGTGAACTTCTGCTCCATAGCCTTTACTAAGAACTAGGTTATGAATGCACTGAGCATGCTCATTTAGTACAGTCAGTACACCACAGTATTGTTCCTTTCTTTCTTATGAAAACACTACCTGGTACTATGATGGGTGCTCTTTGACCCGCTTGAAGATGCTTTATCTGAGTAGTCCTCTCATTAACCAATGTCACCTACAAGAAACTGAAAATGTACACCTTCTATGTACCTACTGCTTTGACAACTAAACTTTTAGGCATTTCTTATTTTAGAACTAGAACCTGAGGAACAATGTATTATTAAATCAAAGCAATTCTAGAACACTGCAAAGGTGGATAAATGGAGTTGAGGTACAGATCAGCCATGAACTAATTGAATGGTGGAACAGGCTTGAGGGGCTGAATGGCCTGCTCCTGTTCCTATACTATAATAAAATGTACTAAGAACAGAATGAGCAGGATATATAACTATTTCCATCTGTATTACCACAAGGTACAAATGCTTAATGCTGTTAGCCGATGCATATATATAATTAAAAAAATATATATCAATGTTGTGTATTGTCAACCAAGCCTCCAGAATAAAAAATAATAGGGGAAGAATTGTTTTGGTCACTATGTGGAGCAACATAGTATGCATCCATGAAATTTCATCGCCCAGAGAGTGGTAAGAATGTGGAACTCACTACCACAAGGAGTAGATGAGGCAACTAACATAATGCATTTAAGGGGAAGCTAGATAAAAACATGAGGGAGAAGGGAATAGAAGGCTTTGTTGATAGGGTTAGATGAAGAAAGGTAGGAGGAGGCTCACAGTCTGGACCTGTTGGGTTGAATGGCCTGTTTCTGTGCTGTACATTCTTTGTAATTCTTTGTAAGTAGTTGGTACTTCGCACTATACTGACCAGAGGGAATGTTCATGAAGACATTTGTGATATTGCTACACATAGCAACCAGAGGCATTTTTCCCTTTGTGAGGTTTATAAAATGTAATGTTTGTAGGTTGAAAGCTGCTTGTCCTAAGTTATGAATTGAAAAGCAATATTGATGCATGTAATAGTTGAGTGTGTCATTAAAGAACTGCATACTTGCTTTAAAAATGTATTGTTTACAATTCTGAATTAGTTCAAGCAGTTCAACTGAAGGTCATTTAGATTTATGCTTCAGATAGCATGCATATCGCCAAAGAAGAGTCTGAACCTAAATTAAGGTCATTATGTTTCAGAAACATCTACTCCTGTGGGAACCCTGAATCTGGTTATGCCAAGATGGATTACAGTCAGTCTGAAAATGTACAGATTTAGGAAAAAAAATTGCTAATATAACAGGACAGGACAGTTAACTATTGATCCTTTAAAATTGAAACTGCCTTTTTAGAAAGGATGAATTTTAGTTTGGGTTTCCTTAGAAAGTATTTATCACCATTTGTAATTATCTGCCATATCAAGATTGGTCAGCAAGTGTTTAAAAGATTTTTTCACTGAAGGTTGAGGCTGTGCTTTTGGGCAGAGTACACTTGCCTCTATTCAAACAAAAACTATTCTTGTAATTAATCAATTTTTGAGTTAATTTCAGGAAAATGTTTGTCAGCGTTTTTAATATACAATCCTTATTGAAAGTAAATAGAAACGTCAAATGCTCATGCCATGACAAATTGAAAGCCAGTAAGTGTGTGGTGTATCGTATTTGAGAGGTGCGTCCTGTGGAACCTACATATATGGGCATTCTCTCAGATTGACAATCCACATTTTATTTTGGTGTACGTATCAAAAAGACGAACATGCAACTTTACTTCTACTCTCACGGTTTTATTTAGTAAGTCATGAAAGCCTTGTGATTACTTTTAAATGGACCAGCATTCCTGTGCTTTATATTTGTGAAGGTGACCCTCAGCTTGTACATAATCACATGCACTCAACAATTTTATTCGATTCTTTCTCATAGGAAGTCTGAGGTATTTGTTGCCACCATTATTTACACAAATACACAAGTCATTTTATGTCACTGTTCTGACATACATGATGATTGACTGCTTTGTGACCAGAGGGCTGTTGACAGCCCTGAAACCATATTCCAGCAAAAGTCACTGACTTCAGTACATTAGGAGAGCAAATAATGTGTTTAGTCCTTTAAACTAAAATTTTATTATTGACCATGAACAAAAGCTGGATTAATTGGGGTAATTTAGACTTTGGATGATAGAGTAAAACGGGCGATAATGATTTAGCTGCCCGTTATGTGTATCTCCTGATTTTTCCATTGACGAGAGAGATGCATATTGGACATTTAATCAATATCGGCCATATTACACTGTCACCCAAAGTCAAAATTACCCCCATTGAGTCTAATCTGGTGCTGTATTTTTGTGATAAATCTGAGAATTAGTACTGTCTTTATCTCAATTAGGAACATGTGAACCCCAGAAAAGAAAAGTTAAGGGAAGGCCTTTTATGCACATGTTATCCATTGCAGTCTTTTGCACCACTCTCCCCAGTTACTGTGAAAATTAACTCGGTGGGTGGGTGGAGTAACAAAAGAAGAAAAGCCTGTGGCCAATTTCAGGAAACATTGTGGTAAGCTTCTTCCTGATTTTCTATGGCAATCAATCAAGATCCCCTTTCCCCGTATCCTAAGTTCCAACATCCAATTGGAAATGACCGTTCCAATATATTGGGCTGGTCTCGAAGCTCAGAGGGGTGGATTTTCACTCTCTCTGCCAACCAGAAAAGAAATAGAGGTGGTAGACTTACCACCCCCATTCCCTCTCTGACGCTATATTTCCGGGGAATTTTTCACTGGGTGGCCAAGGCTTCCGCCTTAATCAGGTGGAAGCCTCATTAATCTATGCAAAAGGGGGTCGTATGACGTACATAGGACCCCAATGCCATTTTAACTGCCTACTGGGCAGATCGTTTGTTGTGGATGCCCTGCTCAGTAGAACCTGGAGGAACGGCATGGATGAGTGCAGCTCCAACAACACTCAAGAAGCTCGACACCATCCAGGACAAAGCAGCCCGCTTGATTGGCACCCTATCCACCACCTTTAACATTCACTCCCTCCACCACCCGGCGCACCAGATGCACTGCAGCAACTCGCCAAGGCTTCTTCGACAGCACCTCCCAAACCCGCGACCTCTACCACCTAGAAGGACGAGGGCAGCAGGCACATGGGAACAACACCACCTGCACATTCCCCTCCAAATCACACACCATCCCGACTTGGAAATATATGGCTGTTCCTTCATCGTCGCTGGGTCAAAATCCTGGAACTCCCTACCTAACAGCACTGTGGGAGAACCTTCACCACAAGGACTGCAGCGGTTCAAGAAGGCGGCTCACCACCACCTTCTCAAGGGCAATTAGGGACGGGCAATAAATGCCGGCCTTGCCAGTGACGCCCACATCCCATGAATGAATAATAGAAAAAAAGAAACCCTTCTTGGTAAGTGATAATATTCTTTTTGTGGGACCAGAAGAAGCAAAAGAGTGCTTCCAGACTTCACGAAAATAATGTGGTCCGTTGCCATCCAGGCTACCCTGCGATCGTTACCCTCCACGTACCTTTCTCTTGGCTGGGTTGGGTTCCAGGCCACCCAATATTACGCTGGCCTGGAGCCAGTGACCTCCATCGGGATGCCTGCAGCCCGCCGCATACATGTTAATGAGCCAGGCCCTCAAAGTAGACTTAACCCACTGGCGCGCTCCACCGGTCGACTGCTTGATAGTTAATATCTACCCCAGAGATTTCTTGCCCATCTTTACGTTTGATGACCTTCAATTGTCCTCTCTGCTCAAAACGTATCCATCTCCCTCCTAAAAAAAATATTATAACATCCTTCACTTTTACTATCTCTCTGGATAAGTTAGTCACATGTTTACCACCTTCTGCTTGAAAAAGTTAATTAGTTTTGTTCGGGCAATATATGAGCCTACAACCTACCTGCATGATGAAACACATATATTGCAACAATAAACATTAAGTCCTGAATCTAACGGTATGCACTCAGGGTTATTACTGACGTATTCCCTGCTAAGATCTGATACTAGCAGACAAGTCTCTAGTTTATTTTTGTTAAGCTTTGTTAATAATATAATAAATAGATGCATGGCAGGGCACCTCAGACCTGTCGAATGCACATCTTGTGCCATGTGGAACTCCAGGACGCTTCCCGTATCCTGGACAACCACAGGTGCAGGAAGTGTCGTCAGCTGGAAGAACTCAAGCTCCGGGTTTCGGATAGCACGGAAAACGTGGATAGCTCGTTTCTGGAGGTGGTCACCTCACTGCTTAAGAGAGTGCAGGCAGAGAGGTACTGGATGACCGCCAGACAGACAAGGAGGACCAGGCAGGTAGTGCAGGAGTCCCCTGGGGGGATCTCACTCTCTAACCAGTATTCAGTTCTGAATACTGACGAGGGAGAGGGTTTCTCTGAGGTGTGCAGGTGGATCCAAGTCCACAACACCATGGGTGACTCAGCTGTAGGGGGGGAGGAGAAAGGTCAGGAGAGTAATAGTGATAGGAGATTCAAAAGTCATGGGAACAGACAGGTATTTCTGTGGCCGCAGATGTGATTCCAGAATGGTATGTTGCCTCCCTGGTGCCAGGGTCAAGGATGTCACTGAGCGGCTGCAGAACATTCTGAAGGGGGAGGGTGAACAGCCAGAGGTCGTGGTCCATATCAATCCCAACGACATAGATAGAAAGAGGAATGAAGTCCTGCAGTTTAGGGAGTTAGGAAAGAGATTAACAAGGTGGACCTCAAAGGTAGTAATCTCCGGATTACTCCCAGTGCCACGCTCTAGCGAGTATAGAAATAGGAGAGGAGGGTAGGGCAGATGAATGCGTGGCTGGAGAGATGGTGCAGGAGGGAGGCTTAGATTCCTGGGGCATTGGGATCAGTTCTGGGAGAAATGGGACCTGTAGAGGCCGGACGGGTTGGACCTCAACAGAGCTGGGACCAATGTCCTCGCGGGGAGGTTCACCAGTACTGTGGGGGAGGATTTAAACTAATTTGCCAGGGGGGTGGCCACCAGGATGTAGCATTGGAAATGAGAAACAAGATGCACAAAAGATTGGGAGAGACAAATAGCACTAGAGTAAGAAATAATACGGTATTAGATGAGATCAGACTGAGAGAATACAAGAAGGTCTAAGATAGGTTTACAGTGCATGTGTGTAAACGTACGAAGCGTGGTAAACAAGGTTGGCGAGCTGCAGGCGCAAATAGCCATATGGGAATATGATGTTGTGGCGATAACAGAGACCTGGCTCAAAAAAGGGCCGGTTTGGGTACTAAATATTCATGGTTGCAAGGTGTTCAGGAAAGATAGGGAAGGAAAGAAAGGAGGGAAGGGTTGGCAGTATTGATTGAGGAGAATATTGCAGTGCTGGAGAGAGAGGATGTCCTGGAGGGCTCAAGGACAGAATCTATGTGGTTAGAATTAAGAAACAAGAGAGGTGCCATTACACTATTGGGGGTATTCTATAGGTCACCAACTAGTGTGAGAATGATATAGAGGAGCAAATTTGCAGGGAAATTAAAGAGATGTGCAAGAACCATAGAATAATGATAATAGGGGACTTCAACTATCCTAATATAGCGGGGGATAGTAATAGTGTGAGGGGCAAAGAGGGGGAGGAATATTTGAAATGTGTTCAGGAGAACTTTCTTGACCAGTACATTTCCAGCCCAACGAGGAAGGAGGCATTGCTGGATCTGGTTCTGGGAAATGAAGTGGAGCAAGTGTCAGTGGGGGAACATTTAGGGAACAGCAATCATAGTATCATAAGGTTTAGATTAGCTATGGAAAAGGACAAGGACCACTCTAAAGTAAAAATACTTAATTGGAGGAGGGCCAGTTTCAATGGAATAAGAACGTATCTAGCTCGTGTAAATTGGAATCAAAGATTGGCAGGCAAAACGGTAATTGAACATTGGGCAGCCTTTAAAGAGGAGATGATTCGGGTACAGTCTAGATATATTCCCATGAGGGAGAAAGGTAGGGTAACTAAAACCAGAGCTCCCTGGATGACAAAAGAGATAGAGAATAAGATGAAGCAGAAAAAAGGGACATATGACAGATGTCAGATTGATAATATAAGTGAGAACCAGGCTGAATATAGAAAGTTTAGAGGGGAAGCGAAAAAGGAAATAAGAGGGGCAAAGAGAGACTATGAGAATAGACTGGCGGCTAACATAAAAGGGAATCCAAAAGTCTTCTACAGGCATGTGAACAGGTAGTAAGAGGAGGGGTGAGACCAATTAGGGACCAAAAAGGAAATCTTCGCATGGAGGCAGAGGGCATGGCTGAGGTACTAAATTAATACTTTGCATCTATCTTTACCAAGGAAGAAGATGCCACCAAAGTCACAGTAAATGAAGAGGTAGCTGAGATACTGGATGGGCTAAAAATTAATAAAGAGGAGTTTCTAAAAAGGCTAGCAGTACTTAAAGTAGATAAGTCACCTGGTCTGGATGGGATGCATCCTAGGCTGCTGAGGGAAGTAAGGGTGGAAATTGGGGAAGTCCTGGCCATAATCTTTCAATCATCCTTAGATATGGGGGTGGTTCCAGAGGACTGGAGAATTGCAAATGTTACACCCTTGTTCTAAAAATAGTGTAAGGATAAACCCAGCATCTACAGGCCAGTCAGTTTAACCTCAGTAATGGGGAAACTTTTAGAAACTATAATCCGGGAAAAAATTAATAGTCACTTGGACATGTGTGGATTAATTAAGGAAAGCCAGCACGGATTTCCTTAATTAAGGAAATTAAAGGCAAATCATGTTTAACCAACTTGATTGAGTTTTTTGATGAGGTAACAGAGAGGGTAGATGAGAGCAATGCGGTTGATGTAGTGTATGTGGACTTCCAAAAGGCGTTTGATAAAGTGCCGCATAATAGGCTTGTCATCAAAGTTGAAGCCCATTGAATAAAAGGGGTAGTGGCAGCATGGATATGAAATTGGCTAAGTGACAGGAAACAGAGAGTAGTGGTGAACGGTTATTTTTCGGACTGGAGGAAGGTATACAGTGGTGTTCCCCGGGGTCGGTACTAGCACCACTGCTTTTCTTGATATAACTATTAATTTTTTTTTTTATTCGTTCATGGGATGTGGGTGTCACTGGCAAGGCCAGCATTTATTGCCCATCCCTAATTGCCCTTGAGAAGTTGGTGGTGAGCCGCCTTCTTGAATCGCTGCAGTCCGTGTGGTGAAGGTTCTCCCACAGTGCTGTTAGGAAGGGAGTTCCAGGATTTTGACCCAGCGACGATGAAGGAACGTCGATATATTTCCAAGTCGGGATGGTGTGTGACTTGGAGGGGAACGTGCAGGTGGTGTTGTTCCCATGTACCTGCTGCTCTTGTCCTTCTAGGTGGTAGAGGTCGCGGGTTTGGGAGGTGCTGTCGAAGAAGCCTTGGCGAGTTGCTGCAGTACATCCTGTGGATGGTACACACTGCAGCCACTGTACGCCGGTGGTGAAGGGAGTGAATGTTTAGGGTGGTGGATGGGGTGCCAATCAAGCGGGCTGCTTTGTCCTGGATGGTGTCGAGCTTCTTGAGTGTTGTTGGAGCTGCACTCATCCAGGTAAGTGGAGAGTATTCCATCACACTCCTGACTTGTGCCTTGTAGATGGTGGAAAGGCTTTGGGGAGTCAGGAGGTGAGTCACTTGCCGCAGAATACCCAGCCTCTGACCTGCTCTTGTAGCCACAGTATTTATGTGGCTGGTCCAGTTAAGTTTCTGGTCAATGGTGACCCCAGGATGTTGATGGTGGGGGATTCGGCGATGGTAATGCCGTTGAATGTCAAGGGGAGGTGGTTAGACTCTCTCTTGTTGGAGATGGTCATTGCCTGGCACTTGTCTGGCACGAATGTTACTTGCCACTTATGAGCCCAAGCCTGGATGTTGTCCAGGTCTTGCTGCATGCGGGCACGGACTGCGTCATTATCTGAGGGGTTGCGAATGGAACTGAACACTGTGCAATCATCAGCGAACATCCCCATTTCTGACCTTATGATGGAGGGAAGGTCATTGATGAAGCAGCTGAAGATGGTTGGGCCTAGGACACTGCCCTGAGGAATTCCTGCAGCAATGTCCTGGGGCTGAGATGATTGGCCTCCAACAACAACTACCATCTTCCTTTGTGCTCGGTATGACTCCAGCTACTGGAATGTTTTCCCCCTGATTCCCATTGACTTCAATTTTACTAGGGCTCCTTGGTGCCACACTCGGTCAAATGCTGACTTGATGTCAAGGGCAGTCACTCTCACCTCACCTCTGGAATTCAGCTCTTTTGTCCATGTTTGGGCCAAGGCTGTAATGAGGTCTGGAGCTGAATGGTCCTGGCGGATCACAAACTGAGCATCGGTGAGCAGGTTATTGGTGAGTAAGTGTCACTTGCTAGCACTGTCGACGACACCTTCCATCACTTTGCTGATGATTGAGAGCAGGCTGATGGGGCGGTAATTGGCCGGATTGGATTTGTCCTGCTTTTTGTGGACAGGACATACCTGGCCAATTTTCCACATTGTCTGGTAGATGCCAGTGTCGTAGTTGTACTGAAACAGTTTGGCTAGAGGCACGGCTAGTTCTGGAGCACAAATCTTCAGCACTGCAGCCGGGATGTTGTCGGGGCCTATAGCCTTTGCTGTATTCAGTGCACTCAGCCGTTTCTTGATATCATGTGGAGTGAATCGAATTGTCTGAAGACTGGCTTCTTGATGGTGTGGATATTGGGAGGAGGCCGAGATGGATCATCCACTCGGTACTTCTGGCTGAAGATGGTTGTAAACACTTCAGCCTTGTCTTTTGCACTCACGTGCTGGACTCCATCATCATTGAGGGTGGGGATGTTTACAGAGCCTCCTCCTCCCGCTAGTTGTTTAATTGTCCACCACCATTCACGACTGGATGTGGCAGGACTGCAGATTTTTGATCTGATCCGTTGGTTGTGGAATCGCTTAGCTCTGTCTACAGCATGTTGCTTCCGCTGTTTAGCACGCATGTAGTCCTGAGTTGTAGCTTCACCAGGTTGGCACCTCTTTTTTCGGTACACCTGGTGCTGCTCCTGGCATGCTCTTCTACGCTCCTTGTTGAACCAGGGTTGATCCCCTGGCTTGTTGATAATGGTAGAGTGAGGAATATGCCAGACCATGAGGTTACAGATTGTGCTGGAATACAATTCTGCTGCTGCTGATGGCCCACAGCGCCTCATGGATGCCCGGTTTTGAGCTGCTAGATCTGTTCTGAATCTATCCCATTTAGCACGGTGGTAGTGCCACACAACACGTTGGATGGTGTCCTTGGTGCGAAGATGGGACTTCATCTCCATGATGACTGTGCGCTGGTCACTCCTACCACTACTGTCATGGACAGATGCATCTACGACAGGTAGATTGGTGAGGACGAGGTCAAGTAGGTTTTTCCGTTGTGTTGGTTTACTCACCACCTGCCACAGACCAGTCTGGCTGCTATGTCTTTCAGGACTCGGCCAGCTCGGTCAGTAGTGGTGCTACTGAGCTACTCTCGGTGATGGACATTGAAGTCCCCACCCAGAGTACATTTTGTGCCCTTGCTACCCTCAGTGCTTCCTCCAAGTGGTTTTTAACATGGAGGAGGACTGATTCATCAGCTAAGGGAGGGCGGTAGGTGGTAATCAGCAGGAGGTTTCCTTGCCCATGTTTGACCTGATGCCATGAGATTTCATGGGGTCCGCAGTCAATGTTGAGCACTCCCAGAGCCACTCCCTCCTGACTGTATATCACTGTACCGCCACCCCTTGTGGGTCTGTCCTGGCAGTGGACCAGGACATACCCAGGGATGGTGATGGAAGAGTCTGGGACATTGGTTGAAAGGTATGATTCTGTGAGTATGGCTATGTCAGGCTGTTTCTTGACTAGTCTGTGGGACAGCTCTCCCAATTTTGGCACAAGTCCCCAGATGTTAGTGAGGAGGACTTTGCAGGGTTGACTGGGCTTGGTTTGCCTTTGTCGTGTCTGGTGCCGGGTGGTCCGTCAGGTTTTATTCTTATTATGACTTTTTTTAGTGAGATTTTACAACTGAGTAGCTTGCTAGGCCATTTCAGAGGGCAATTAAGAATCAACCACATTGCTGTGTGACTGGAGCCACAGGTAAGGAAGGTAGCTTCCTTCCCTAAAGGGCATTAATGAACCAGATGGGTTTTTACGACAATCCGATTGTTTCATGGCCACAATTACTGATATTAGTTTTTTTAATTCCAGATTTTATTTAATTAATTGAATTTAAATTCCCCAGCTGTCCTGGTGGGATTTGAGCTCATGACTCCAGATTATTAGTCCAGGCCTCTGGATTATTAGTCCAGTAACATAACCACTATGCTACCGTATCCCAATGACTTGGACTTGGGTGTGGAGGGCACAATTTCAAATTTGCAGCTGACACAAAACTTGGAAGTTTAGTGAACAGTGAGGAGGATAGTGTTAGACTTCAAGAGGACATTGACAGGCTGGTGGAATGGGCGTACACGCGGCAGATGAAATTTAACGCATAAAAGTGTGAAATTATACATTTTGATAGGAAGAACGAAGAGAGGCAATATAAACTAAAGGGTACAATTCTAAAAGGGGTGCAGGAACAGAGAGATCTGGGGGTATATATGCACAAATTGTCGAAGGTGGCAGGACAGGTTGAGAAAGCGGTTAAGAAAGCATATGGGATCCTGGGCTTTATAAATAGAGGCATAGAGTACAAAAACAAGGATGTTATGATGAACCTTTATGAAACATTGGTTCAGCCACAACTGGAGTATTGTGCCCAGTTCTGGGCACTGCACCTTAGGAAAGATGTGAAGGCCTTACAGAGGGTGCAGAAGAGATTTACTAGAATGATTCCAGGGATGAGGGACTTCAGTTACATGGATAGACTGGAGAAACTGGGGTTGTTCTCCTTAGAGCAGAGAAAGTTGAGAGGAGATTTGATGGAGGTATTCAAAATCATGAAGGGTTTAGATAGAGTAGTTAGAGTGAAACTGTTCCCATTGGCGGAAGGGTCAAGAACCAGAGGACATAGATTTAAGGGGATTGGTAGAAGAACCACCAAAGGCGACATGAGGAAAAACTTTTTTGCACAGCGAGTGGTTATGATCTGGAATATATTGCCTGAGGGGGTGGTGGAGGCAGATTCAATTGAATCGTGACTTTCAAAAGGGAATTGGATAAGCACTTGAAGGGAAAAAATTTGCAGGGCTATGGGGATAGGGCGGGGGAGTGGGACAAGCTAGATTGCTCTCGCAGACAGCCGGCACGGATTCGACGTGCCAAACGGCCTCATTCTGAGCTGTAACCATTCTATGATTCTAAATATAGAAGTTGTAGTACTGCACATAGTTTAACCAGAGAACCAGTTTGCAGCACAGATGGAGGCCGTTTGTCCCAATGTGAATGTGCCAGCAAACAAATGTGAGAAAAGACCATCATACCCTTTCATCCTTGCCCTATCCGTCAGACAGAGTTGGCACTATGGCATGGATAACTGAGCTACAGTATAATGTTGTGCCCTATATCTCTTGCCTAGATTGAATGAATTTCCTTTTTCCCTCTTTTCAATTTGAGATTTTTTCATTGTTTCTTGGTTGTTGTTTTACTTCTTGTGTAGTGTAGAATAATGTTGCTTTTGCATATTTATATATTATATCTACAGCCAGCTTGCATAAGAAAGAAAATTAATTATTATATTGGGATTGCTCACTTGTTCATGATTCATTCTTCCGATGCTCAATTGATATCCTGTAAATTCAGTAAGAGATCAATTTGCAGAGTTGAAAATACCCTATAAAATAGAATATTTTAAGATTTAAAACTGCTTTATTTGATTATGGACCATTTTATGGCAGAAAATTTGCGGGGCTACGGGGAAAGAGCAGCGAGTGGGACAATTTGGATAGCTCTTTCAAAGAGCTTGCATAGGCATGATTGGCCAAATGACGACCTCCTGTTCTGTAAGGTTCTATGAGAAATAAATTTTAATTAAATATTGTGACCCATATTTTCCAGGAAAAGAAATTGGATAATTTTGTCAAATTCTAAAGATGTTATCCAGCATACACTTGTTTCCCGATGATACTAATTCCAGTTGTACAGAGTGCATGTGTTCCATATGAAATAACATCACAATCAAAGGCATACGTTTCTTAATTGTATCACTGTGTTTTTGTTATCAGGGTCCTCCTGGGGAGGAAGGACGTCCAGGCTCACTGGGGTCAACAGGACTAAGAGGCTCACCTGGTTCCATGGGTTCAGTCGGACCAAGGGGTAATAGTGTAAGTAAGCTATTTGTTACTCTATGCAGATTATATTGGCATGAGATATCTCAAAGCTACTTGCTTACATTTCACACTTGTCAGTCATTAACTTTAATGAGTTCAAATCCAAACATCTTGTGAGGGTTAATTTTCTGAATGCGCTGTGCCAGTGGGGAGCCCGCTGTGTGTGTCAGGATACGTTACCCACCATTTTCCATTGATGATCTTCAGCTACCTCACAAAGTAAAATCTCAATTAATATCAGCACTGTTAAATAACATTGCAATGATAATTACATAAAATAAAGTGGAAATCTGTCATGCAGTTCTAATTTTGAATCTTTAAAGATCAGGCTATAATGACCTTCGCAAAAAAAAGCACAAGAAGAAATACAAAACCGACAACACCCCTGCACTTGTGCAGTGATGTAACTATGGCAACTATCTGCTACTACAGGTGTGCTTTTAACAAGTTCTATTAATGTCCTTGTATTTTTATTATAGGGTGATCCTGGTAAGACTGGTGAGAAGGGCCCTTCTGGTGTTCCTGGTCAGAGAGTAAGTAGCAGATTTCTATTTCTAATATGTTTACGAAGTGCTCTCATAAAGGTTTAAAAATAAAGGCCGTTCATTCCTGGATTCTCTTTTTAAAATTATTATATTAGGGTACGCCTGGCAAAGATGGGGAAGCTGGACCTCAAGGTCATATTGGCCCAACGGTAAGTACAAACTCTTAAAATGTATTGCATCTCTGTGTACTTGTATCGCAGTCACTGGATAGATGCTATACTTCCTTAAAACGGAAATCAGTTAACTACTATTCACAAAATCAAAGCTATAGTCCTCTTGTTAATGTAATAGATCAATAAAAACTGAAAAATTTACAATTCTTTGTTTTAAACGAATTAATGCAATGGCCTTCTTCCAAATGTTGCTTTAATTAAGGACAAGTATTGTAGTTTTCTTCAGGCAAGTGCATGCCAAAATCATTACTAGGTGATGCCTGCAGTTGTCCATAACATTATAAAATGAGCAACAGAATATTATTTGTTCTTATTACAAGTTTATTTTTAATAAATATATACACAATTTTGATGTGGAGAAAGACTAGCGTAACCAAATAGGACATAGTCTACTAGAATTATGCAAAAATTGCTTAAACTCTTCATATCTCAAAGATAATACACAGTCCAGTTCCAGCATTGATGTATTTACAAGCAAATTTTAAGCATGCAGAGGAACTATTTCCTCTATGTGCTACTGATAGTGAAATTATTAATGCATTTATAAAGAATGCAACTGTGACTTCACTTCAAATAGCATACAAAGTAAATCATCCCTTGTGATGTATTTTTGTTGTTATTTTGGTCAGGGTCAAGCAGGAGACAGAGGAGAACAAGGTCCTCCTGGCCCTCCAGGATTCCAGGTATGTACAACAAATACATTTTGGTACAAATTTATATAATGAATACATTCTGAAGCATTTTGTTATTTAGGATGGCTTCTAATATGCAATGTTTGTGTGGATAATATCTACTGACTTTCTAATGTAATGTGGACATTAGACACCAAATGTTGGTGTAGTCATTTACCTCTTGTACTGGCATCTAAAATGGTTTTATAACATTATATACAGCACCATGGCAATTATTGCTTCAGAACTTTAGTCACCTTAAATATTTAACATCTCAATTAATTGAAAATGAATTATTTTGCCAACAGATTTTTGAATATTTAAAACCCGTGCAGATCATAGGAACTTAGAAATATACAGGACTGGAAAAGACTATTGTGGTCCATGGCAGATCTCTATAATTTGCACTAATTGTACGCATTTAGGCCCTGAAATTGCACCATGAGATAGCATTGTATGAATGCTTAGTGTCTCTGCTATTTTAGAAGAGGTGTTTAAAATACATTTGCTTCATGCCCCTGCTGAAATAGCTGCGAGAGAAATTTCAGCCAAACACACTAAGTGTTTTTGTGTTATTATCCCATGGTGTGATTGAAGGACTTTGGACTATTTACTTAAAAAGTGTAAAATAGGTATCTAAAAACATAGTAACCCTACGAATTGATATCAACACCAAGTCTGGCTTTATATTTCGTGCATCTTGCTCACAAAATATCAACCAATTTATTGTAAACAAAGTGGAAAAGCAAGTTTTTTTAACCCTTTCTGAAATATCAAATTTGATTTTGCAGCTGTTTTGAATTTTGATGCAAGTTTACCCAAGTTAAAATGAAGAGCATGGTAGATTGAACAAAAGTAATGGAATTGCATATTACAGATTTCATTTTCAACCTTTCAATGTAAAAACCTGTTACCATACAAATATTGTCTTAATAGAGGGGAAACAAAATATTGGTAATAAAATATGTTGAATGAAATCGATAGGTAGTGATAACTGAATTGCACTCAAAATATAATTTTATTTTATACATTTGAATGCTTTAGGGCCTGCCTGGACCTCCTGGCCCTCCTGGTGAATCTGGCAAGCCTGGAAATGAGGTAAGATAAGATCTGATCTTAAATGGCAAAGGAAAATCATCCAGATGAAATCTTCTCACACAGTTTGTTTGATATACCAATAACACAAATATATTGAGTTTATTAATAGAATTTATCTCTTGACAGGGCATCCCAGGTGACCTTGGTCCATTAGGCCAATTGGGTCCAAGAGTAAGTATAATAGCAACTTACTGTAAAACATATGGGATGTGTTTGATACAACACAGTGCATAGCTAATATTATATGATAAACTATTGTAGGGTGAACGTGGCATCCCAGGTGAGCGTGGTTTGCCTGGCCCTCCCGGTCTTCAAGGTCCAAGAGGTATTCCAGGTGCTGCTGGCAAAGATGGTGCTAAGGTATTGTTAAACAGTGATTACATCAGTCAATTTTTACTCATCTTCTCACTCTTTGTCTGTACAACAACAGTGACTGCATTTCAAACAGTAATTAATTGGATGGGAAGCAGTTTGGGATGTTCGAGGATATTATAGAGCACAATATAAATGCAAGTTTTCCCCCTAACTTTCTCCCCTCCTCTCCTGATGATAGTAAGTCATGCCAGGGTTCCACAGGTGTTATAAGCCCTCTTATACCTCACCCAAGTGGCCATTTTTCATGTGTGATCCCAGTGAATGACCGCAGGAGGCATCAGAGCTGAGCTCAGTCCTGTCCTCACTTGATCTCCATATACATACACTTTACTGCAGTAGTTACTAGACAGTGTTCAGAAGTGGGGAATCCTTGCTGATTTGTTTTCCCTTTCCTAATTTCGAGATGCTATGGCCAATTGTAGAATTCCTACCTTGCCTCAGCTGAGATTAAATGATTCAGCACAGACCAAGGATTGAACCTTCGACCATTGTAGTTAGTAAGGTTCAGTACCACGATGAACTGTGCCTTTACTCATTGAGCCAATATGAATACATCATCTTACTCATGATAAGCTAATTTTAATTTGAAGAGTATCAAGATGACATGATGACAAAATGTGTAGAAAATCTTTAACACAAAACACAAAAAGGAAGTCTGTCTAATTATTTAATTAAGTTGTCACGAGACTATCGCGTTTGGCTGACCTGCAAGTAAATAGAGTAAAAGTTATTCTGTTTTTTAATATCCTAATAATCACCACATAAGAAGCTCTTCATTTTGGTGATTGTTTCTTTAATTTTTAGGGTCTTTCTGGACCTACTGGTAGTCTTGGAGATCCAGGTCCTCCAGGTCTTCAGGGAATGCCCGGGGAACGAGGAGCTTCTGGCCCTTCAGGTCCAAAGGGTGACAGAGTAAGCAAACATCTGTACCTACATTGAACGTATGCATGCATAGTTAATCCAAATTATTTGGTGCCTAGTTCCTGTCTAATAAAATCTCTTTTCATATGACAGGGTATTGCAGGTGAAAAAGGATCTGAAGGCAATCCGGGTAATGATGGTGCTAGAGTAAGCAAACTCCTCATTTTAGTCTTTGTTCTTCTTATAGATTTGAAACCAATTAAAGGATGTTCGCATATATCTGCTACTTATCTCCTAAACTAGATTCTAAACAGCTGGACAAAAAAGATTAGATGTAAAAGTATTATTCAGGCTGATACATTTGGGGCGTGGGAGGATTCAAAATGGGTCAGGCTCGTGTCTGAAAAGGTGGGAAAGTGCTGCCTACTGCTACCTCACCAGCGCAACTGGGATTCCCTCCCCCGTCCCTGCTGGGACCATTGCTGCCTTCTCCTTCCTAACTTGCCACAGGCAAATGGTAGCAGGGGACGAGCTCCGGGTCCCTGGTGGGTTTTCCTTCATCCCGCCCATGATACCACTGCTTCCTAGAGCCGCCATGTGGATACTAGATAAGTACATGTGGGAGAAAGGAATAGAAGGATATGCTGATAGATTGAGGTGAACTAAGGTTGAAGGAGGCCCATGTGGAGCATAAACACTGGCATAGACCAGTTGGGCCGAATGGCCTGTTTTTGTGCTGAAAAATTCTCTAGTTCTATGAAGTGGTGGTAACGGCCCTGATGTGTCCTGATGGAGGGAGAAGCTCTTTTGGCGGCCTCCTCTCCCTGCCGTTGGCCCCAGACACATGCCTGTTGAAGGCCCCTGTCTCAGTCAAGGCCTTCAGTGGGACATGTCCTGTAATCTATGGGACACTTCTACCCCTGAAAGGTCCCTTGCCAAATTTTCTGGTGCTGCATTTTTTCCTTGGCATAAGCGGATTCCTTCCCGGCGGGAATTCCTCAGAGGATCAGCCTGGCCTGGTTAATGAGTCCTGACCCAGGAAAATGGATTGGGGCTAGGGCAGATTCAGAGGGGTGGGCAGAAGTCCCTGCTCTGCCAGAACTATATATTCTTTGTATGATTCTGTGATTCTAGGATTCTCTGAACTCTGTTCCAAAGAGGAGAATCCCACCCCCCTTGTTGTCTATTATTATCTATAATGTCAAATGTTGTGGTGTGACTTATTCTTTTTAACTATGTTTTTGCAACAGGGTCTGCCTGGTTCTCCTGGTCCACCTGGTATTGCTGGTACTGCAGGTGATAAGGTAATTCATATTCACCTTAAGTAAAATATTTCATATCTCGCACCATTTCACGATCATTTCTGATGCCAGAGAATTTTTTGTTCAAAAGTGGGTAGGCTATGCTTTGACACAAATTTTGATTTTAGTGTGTTTATTTCTCTTTGACAACAACTACTTTTTTTTAAAAACATAAATGTAGGGTGAACCTGGCTCTATTGGACCTCCTGGCCCTCTGGGTTCTCGTGGATCTCCTGTAAGTAAAAGTTATAAATGTACATTGTAACTGTGTTTCAAAAAAGAAAGTACAGTGGGTTGGAATATTACCTTTTCACCACAGGGATCTAGTTTTAAACTAAGCCTAGGTAGATGGATTATAGGTCTCTCTCCTTTCTCTGGTGGGTATTTGGTCTTTCGTTGAACCCAATCCTTAATGGGGCACGAACGCACATCTAAAAATCTGACACTAACCAGTTCTGTAACCTTACATAGAGAGCCTTTGAGACAGAGTGTAGGAAACAGAAATTACACATTGAGAGAAGAATTGTTCTGGTTGCTATGCATAGCAACATAGTGAATACATTATTTTTGAATGCATTTAGGTGTCACTACACATGGAGACTAATGCAATTCTTCCCCATTGTGTGGAGCAGAGTAAAGTGCATTTAATATGAAAGACACAATGAAAATAATAAAACATTGTTATTCTAAGATATATATAACTTTACCAAAAATGAGGTAACATTTTTGTGGACTTGACCATGCTGGGGAATTGAAATTACAATTTCAGATTCAAAAGTATGTTTTATGACTCTCTGGATCTGAACTTCAAATTTGAACCCAAACCCGTAATTCTAAAGCACATAATAGTTTGTTTTAAGCTTCTGTTTCACTGTTAAAAGTGCTGACTCTGCTTTTGCCTTGGTTGGTCATAGATGTCTTCTGAATCTCAACAGATTTGTTCAGTTCCCACTAAGTTTTATTGCTGCATTGAACAATTATAAAGTTAAAACAGAAGCCTTATATGTAGGTGTCATTTTTTGTTTCACACTATGCAGTGCAATACTCCTGATGTAGTTTGTGGAAGAGAGAAGTGCATATTTTACAACATTTAGATTTCTAATGAATGATCATTAGGAAGTTATATATACCCTTTCCAGGTTTACAGGCTTGGTACATTAAAACTTTTAGTTTTGACTATCAAATTTCTGAAAGTCTTATCTAAAAATGTATTGTCCTTGTCTTCTAATAAAATATGGATATATGATTGAATGCATGATACTACAGTCTGATTCAGTTGCTGTTCTAATGTTTGAAAGGGAATCTTCAGCTCATTACATTTTTGATGGAGGGGCACATCTATGTTATCAGGATTATGAAGGGAATTGAAAAGACTGATGCAGGGAGATTATGCATTATGGCAGATTGGTCAAATATCAGTAGATGCAAGACAAAATAGGAAATTGGGACCGAGAAGAGAAGGCAGGTGAAAACCATTTCTCGCAATTAAATTGTGGAATATATTAGTAGGAAAGGACATTGAAGTGGAAAGTGTGAATGGTTTCAAGAGGCAAATAGACATATTTCGAAAGGAAAAAAGAATCTGAGGGATATGGTAGGTCTGAGATTTATCAAAAAGAATCAGGCTTGTTGTGTGCAATGACTTTTTCCTGTTCTTAAAACTCATCGAAATGTGTATTAGAATAGCCCAAACTTTAGGATCAGGAACACACATCCATATGTAATCCAGTAAACCCCTATAAACCTTTATTTATAAAATTTCTAGATGGTGACTTTCATTTTTGTTTTGCAGGGTTCTCGTGGTGAGACTGGTCCCACCGGTCCCGTTGGATTTTCTGGGCCACCTGTAAGTTACCCGTGTCTGCAAAGCTGCTTTAAATAACATGTTATCTTTAAGATACTTGTTCTATTAACAGTTGCTTTTGTTAAACAATTAATATATCAACCATTTAAGCTTATTCAGTCAAACTTGACATATGGGTGTATAGTTGGCAAAGGTGATTGGGAAATGTAACGATTGATATTGTGAACTACAGTAGTAGTTTGAGCTCATTACTTTATACCTTATGTTATATGGAGGATAAACAACAAGGAACTGTGGGGTAGCCAGATTGTGCTTCTATCAAGAAAAACCTCCTAACCTATGAAGTAATGAGTGAATTGGGATGTCTAACCCAATCGTGGGATAGACTCAATCCTTGCTGTTCCCTGTTATTTATTCAGTTTGTACCATCGGTAAACCAGCATTACACATCATGAAAATGTTAAATATGACACACATTGAAATCAGATGGAGAAAAGCAAATGAAGAAACTTTAATCACATTGGAGAAGTTATTGTAGCACAATAAAAAGAAACATCACCCTAGCCTACTGCTTTGAAAATTATATCTGTGGTACAAGTGTAATTATATTTGGAAAAATGTAGGTATCACATATAAGGTGATTTTCCTCTCTATTTTGGAATGTATCTACCCACTAAATTACACAATTTCATTTTAAACAGGGTGCTGATGGACAGCCTGGAATTAAAGGTGAAACTGGTGAGCCTGGTCAGAAAGGTGATGCTGGTTCTCCGGGTCCACAAGGACTAGCAGGATCCCCTGGTCCACCAGTAAGTAAATTACTAAAATGGTTATTAACGTGAAATTAATAACTTGATGTTGTTTATGATTATGGATAATATACTATTCAACTTATCACTTCCGAATTAATTTCCTAGGGTCCTGTTGGTGTCCCAGGTCTAAAAGGTGGCCGTGGTACCCAAGGGCCACCTGTAAGTATAATTTTCAAACTTTGTATCTTTTTTCAGTTCTCCCCCTTGAATTGTATATTTCAATCCATTGCTTCTTTCATAGAAAATGTATTAAATGTGTTAAGTTAGGGAATAGAAAGAAAGGTTTATAATTTTATAATACCTTAGATCTCTCAAATATGCCAAAGGGCTTCAAATACAATGAATTATTTTGAAGTGGAGTGACTGTGGTTACATTGTTCTCTATAATTCTAGAACTTACACTATGTCCTGGTCACAAATAATGTTTTAGAATTTTAATGCATCTACTCATCTAAACATCAGTAAAAAGTAGACCATGCTGGCTCTTTAATTTTTTCTATGTTCTCGGGCTGTGGATAACACTGGCAAGGTTGCATTTGTTGTCCATCCCTTGTTATCCTGAGAAGGAGGTAGTGGCCTTCTCCCTAAACAGCTGAAGACCTTGTAGTGATGGTACTCCCGTAATGGTCTTAGGTAAGGAATTCCAGGATTTTGACCCAACAATGGTAAAGGAATAGCAGTATACATTCAAGTTAGGATGGTGTGTTACTTGGAGAAGTACTTGCAGGTAATGGTGGTCCCATGATCTTGTTCTTGTTCTTCAGTGGTAGAAGTCAGGGGCCTGAAAGATGCCTTTGAAGTAATATACGTGAGTTACTGCAGTGCATCCTGAGGATACAACATGCTGCAGCCACAGTGCACCAATGGATGTCCTTAGCCTTGTTTGGCCTGAGCCATGAAACTTCATGGTGTCCAGAATTAATGTTGAGAACTCCCACAGCCACATCCAGCCAACTGTATACCATTATGCCCTCACCTCTGGTGGGTTCCTCCTGGCGGTTGGACAACATATACCCAGGTCAACTAGGCTGCGATTGCCTGAGTCTTGTCCTGATCCGATGCCTGGGTTATTAACGATAGGTCCACCTGAAAATGTTCTTAGAATTTTGTAATGGAATAATTGGAATCCTAGGCCACTTCAGATGGTTTTAAGAGTGAACCACCTACTGTGGGACTGGAGTTACGTGCGGACCAAACCATTATTAGTACTGTCACATTAACCTTATACAGCTTAAAAAAAAACACTAAAAATAATTTGAAGTAAAAATAAAAATGTTTAAATACTACTAGCTCAGTGGCTCATTTTCTCCACCAATTTCTCTTTTAAATTTTTATTATTTTACTTCTCAATATTTTTATTTTATTTCTAGCTAATAGATCCTATTCTCTTTAACATAAATCATTTTTGTTTAAAATACTTTACTCTTTTCCTAGATCTTCTGTGTAATTTTCAATCCTGGATCTCGCCATTTTGGAGACAAGATCTAGATTGAAAAATGACCTCCAGTTGGTTGAAAACTCATTCATAAGATTGTTTTTTCAACCAGTTGAGAGACAGAAGTTTAAAGATGGATAAGCTCAATTTTTGACTTGTACACCTCAAACTAAAATTTCTACATTGCTATCAATAGTACTGATGATGTGATCACTCCCAACTATCATAACCCATCTGTGCTAGAGTAAGAATTAAAAAGAAAGTTATTGGCCTATGTCAACACCAAGTATTTGTTCCATATGTGGATTTGTCTTGTTTTTTACTGTTAATCTAAAGCCAGAAGTCTTTACTTTTTTTACTACTGACATAAGCATTTTTTCTGAATTATCCAAGTATAATTAATAAAATGTATTTTTGTCTTAAATGCAAAAGTAGTCAACCAATTCTACACATTTTATACTTTACAAATGGATGTAATTTAAAGTACTAATATAGTTTGACTTTCTTATTAAAATGACAGAAACCATGACTGAATTCCATTAGCTAGGCATCATATCATTTCTGTTATCATTACAGCAACTGTGATCATAAGATAAATATGGATGAAAAATGCCATTCAGCCCATCCATCTAGAGAAACCACAGTCACCCAACACACCATCCAACTGCCTCTTAAATGATTCCAAGGTTTCTTTGCATGAAGAACCCCTAACATCAGTCCTGAATTGTCCTTTCACCAGTTTGAACCTGTGTCCCTTGTCCTAGTGCCACATTTTAGGTTGAAGTGGTACTCATGATTTCTTTTTTCTATACCATTTACTACCTTATGTAATTCATGGCTGTTCTCCGCACCATCTTGTGCCTTGCTGATAGAAACAGAAACAAATCTCAAGATGTAATCTGACCAGAGCCCTGTACAGTTTCAGCATGACATTCTCTGACTTATACTTGACTGATTCAGGATTATATTTCAGAATTCTATTTACTTTGTTGATCTGCTGTTCTGCCATGTCTGGGCATGCTAGGTGCTTAGTGTGCTAACACCTCTAGATCTGTTGTAACTTCACCCTCAGCTAGTTTAATGCCATTCAGAGTTTGTATGCTGCTCATTTTCTCTTCTAATCTTACATTTAATCTATATTTCATTTGCCACTGTTCTGCCCATTTATAGATTTTTAGGATCATTGCATATAATTTTGGTTTGTTTTAGATATTAACAATATTTTTCAAAAGATTATCAAAATACATGCAGTCTTGGCTATAACTTAACAATATTTCCTCTGTAACCAGGGTGCCACTGGCTTTCCTGGACCTGCAGGTAGAGTTGGACCACCAGGAGCAACTGTAAGTAAAGATTCCTAAGGAAATACATTCTTAATTGGTAACAAAATTTTCTTCTGGAGAGAAACCAGGAAATGATAGAACTGTTAGTCTAACATCTGTTGTGGGGAAGTTATTGGAATCTATAATTAAGGAAAAGGTGACTGAGCACTTAGAGACATTTGAGCTGATTAGAGAGAGCCAACATGGATTTGTAAAGGGTAGGTCATGTCTAATGGACTTAATTGAATTTTTTTAGGAAGTAACTAAAGTAGTAGACAGGGGAATGTCCATGGTTGTAGTTTATATGGACTTCCATAAGGCAGTCAATAAGGTTCCACATAAGAGACTGATAAATTAGGATTTTGAAAGGGATTGATAGGGTAGAGAGAAACCTTTTCCACTGTTGGGGGGAAATGTAGGACAAGGGGACATAACCTTAAAGTTAGAGCCAAGCCATTCAGGAAAGAAGTTAGGAAACACTTTTTCACACAAAGGGTGGTAGAAGTGTGGAACACTCTCCCATAAAAAGCAGTAGATGCTAGCTCAATTAATAATATTAAATATGGGATAGCTAGATTTTTGGTAGACAAGGGTATCAAGGGATATGGAGCCAAGGTGGGTGGGTGTAGTTAGGATACAGATCAGCTGTGATCTCGTTGAATGGCAGAACAGGCTCAAGGAGCTGAATTGCCTACTCCTATTCCTATGTTCCTATGTCAATAGTGAGCATTGTACGTAACATTCCTTGAATCAATCTTACACTTCAATTTATGATTTGTTTTCAAAAAATCTAGTAACCAGTGTAATGATTTGCATTAACTTCAATAGTAAAATAACAAAAGGTAATTTTCTGTATGGTTGTCAATCTAATTGAAGCAACTTGGTTCATCTTGTTAAGTGTTGGTGTTTAGGGTTGTTGTTAGAGATTATGTCATCATTTATCTCCGTTGGAGGGCATCTTCCCTCAGAATCAAATGGCTGTGAGTTTAAGTGCCCCTTACAGATCTGGGCTTATATCTAATAATACGTTAGTGTAATGTTAAGAGCATTGTAGTATAAATATGTTGTCTTTTAGCTGAATTAATCTAATGAGATTCAACTGATAGAAAATGAAGATTTTGGCACAATGCTGGTGAAGAGATATCTGGTCATTATTTTTTCAGTCTATTACCTAGGACCAAACAGTGCTGCTGAAGAAAAGATACCTGCTAAATAGAACTCAGCCAGCAGTGCTAACTCCCACACACCGATCCTACCCTCTTGTTAAAATCATCCCCTCAATGTCTGATAAAAGTAAAATTTGGAGCATAAGAAAATGTTAGCCCAATTAGAATTAAGCTGTGCAAAAGGAATAAAAGATTTTTAATGACTCTTTCTTTTATCTTTCTCAGGGTGATCCAGGCCCTGCTGGTCCCTTAGGGGCTCCTGGAAAGGAAGGTCCACCAGGTCTGCGAGGTGACACTGGTCCACCTGGAAAGACTGGTGATCCTGGCCCTCCTGGTACATCTGGTAGCCCTGGTGATAAAGGTGAACCTGGAGAAGATGGTCCAACTGTAAGTACCACTAAACTTCTAAAAATCATAAGCTTAACATTGATTTATATAGACTGTTTCTCGTGAGATAGAATGTAGCCATGAAATTGATATTCCAGCAGTTAAAAATAAAATTCCTACCTTTGCTCTTTAATATTGATGTTCATACAATGAAGCTCATCCAATTATGCAATTAGGCAGGATATGTGTAATATACATTTCCTACAATATATACAAAATGATTTAGTTCATCAGTTGCTGTTTATTATTAGCCAGCAGCTGTACACAATAATAAATATGGGACAGCGGGTGTCCATTTGAGGAGATATATACTCAGAATATGTACTATTAGCACAGTCACATTAGTTACTTTTAATCTAATGGCTGATGCACAATGGTTATTACATAATAGTACGTAAATATAGAGTGAGGACCTTATTGAATTCATATAAAAAATATTGCTCTGAGCTACATTATGAATGGGACATAGCAACACCAAAGGGCATTATTGATTAGAGGGTTTTCAGTGTTTTAACTTGTGTTTTCTTGGAAAAGTAATATATTTGAAAAAGTGTTAGATGTTTGTCATGTGACATTTTATATTTTGGATTGTAGCTCGTGGCCATATTAGTTATGTTTTACTTTTATGTTCAATGGAAAGACCTAAGGGCAGTAAGATACAACTCAAGTGAACGTGATATCAGCTGAGCATTAACAAACAAGGTACAAAAGAGTGACTAATGTGCATGGAACCATTAGCAACCAAGGCTAAAAAGGATGCTGATCTAGAGAGCTACTCACTGACATTGAGATTGCTTCTCTATGTGAGTATTTCATGATACAAATATTATCTCTATACCCTGGTTCTCCTCTAAGAGATATGTCATCATGGTTGTCTTCATGCTAAGTGACACCATGGCAGTAGTGAAAAATTCTAGGTTCATTTATTGTCGCTATGATCCATCAGCTAACCAACACCTGGCATCATCAAGTGATCCACGACTGCACATACTATTCAGCCACTCACTTCCATATGCTGGTGTCATAACGATAGGAAAGAAAGAACATTTTTGTGATCAATGGAATTAGATGCCGTTTACATGTATTATTTAAGCTGCTCATAAAATACATATTTGCGCAACTAATAATTTCCTGAATAACTAAGACCCTAATACAACAAGATATTTACTCAAATCAAAACTGATTGAAAAGGTATAACTGATGCCCTGGAAGTGTAAGCGTAGAGAGGCCTATTATTATGACAAAGGTGCCAAAAATCTCCCATCTGTGAGGGAGAGAGATTTGGCGAGTGCTGCCCATGGATCATGAGAAAGTGTTGAAGAAAACCAATGTCCAAAGGCATGTAGATCAGATCTTAGAGGTTCATATAGAAGGTTGACAGGTGATGAAGAAATTTGTCATCACCTCAAAGAAGACATGAAATACCTGCACAGCTTACTATCCTCATAGATATGATGGGATCAAGCTCAGACAATCCACATTTCAACAAGCACAGACACAATGCAGTAATATGAGAATGAAGAACCAGTACTGAGAGACCAGGATACCAGTTCCAGAACAGGATACCAAATCAAAATCACGGGGAGTTGTTATTCTATGATATGTTGTAACTATTTGGTGGCTAAATTCAGACTAAGAATATTTTAGATATTTCAGTGAGGATTAGTTCATGCTAGCAGAGATTTGATCTAGTTATGCTACACTTTTGAAAGACAGTGGTTAATTTAGTAAAAAGACTATAGCAAGGTGTATTGTTGTGTTGAAGCAGCTATCTGCTACCTTAGATCTGAATTCCTAGTATAGCACCATCTTCTGCGCAAGCTCAACAATTAGCTATACATATATGTATATAGGACTAGTCGCAGAGAGAGCTAGGGACAGTACCTGAGACAGGTACTTTGAAAATAATGTATTTGTGTTGAAGTACAGCCTTTAATTTCTTGATATAATGGAGTAGAGGTAAAATGATGCACACACTTATAAAAATAACATTTGTAGAGATTAGCGATTGGTTTTAGTTGTGCTGCAAAATTCAAGGATATATATTATTTTTTGGTCACATAGTTTAGTTTTCTATTTTATTAAAACGTGTTGCCATGTACAGCCAACATGATGGGCCAGAATTTTCTCGATCCCATTCATGCTGAAATTATGCCAAAATTTACTCTGATTCTGCCAATGTGAACTTATGTCCAAATTTCCTGTGCATTTGCCTACACCAAAACATAAAAACCAGTGTAAAACCAGCGCCAATCCAGCACCACCAATAGGGGTAATATCAAGTGGGCTGCTGTCTTCTGCCATGGTGCCTCACTCTGAGCCTCTTGCCTCTGCTGGTCGTCTTCTGCTTCCATTATTGTGCAGAACAGGGATACACCCATTGGGAAGGCCATTCCAGCTGCTTATTCTTTTGAAACGCGTTTGGGGGGCAGGGGTCGGAAAAATTTCAGGTGCCCTGAGAATGACAGCACATTGCTTCAGTATAGTGGAGATCTCCGAAAGAAGAATTATTAAAAAAAACATGAAGAAAATCATTATCAAACTTCAGAAATTTCAGTTATGCCGAAATCAGGTGACTCTGGGTCTTCTTGCTGCACTTAAATTTCTGGGGGTAAATCTATGCCAGCACATTACTGGTGTAAAGGAAGGAAACTCGCGTGAGCTGGTCTTTTGCATGGTAGGTGGGGCTATGTAAATGAGCAGCAGAGGGTTTTGGCAGAAGTGGCGCAGCCGAGCGAGAAAATTCGCACGTAGTGATGTTTCAAATAAAACCGGCATAAATCAGTTTTCCGCGAATGTCCTTGTGAAGAAACAGCGCTATGCTGCTCTTACGCCACAGTTACACTGAAAATTCCGGGCCGATTTTAAGCTGTTGGCTGTAACCACTTTGGAAAGTGTTCCACAGGGTGTTAGCTGTAGCCCTGTTCGCCGACTATGGCTATGGCTATTCCTATAATGGAACCTTAATTGGTATCTTTATGACGTGTCTCTGCTGCAACTTATAGGGCCCAGATGGTCCTCCAGGTCCACAAGGTACAACTGGACAAAGAGGTATTGCAGGCCTGCCAGGACATCGTGGGGAACGAGGCATGCCTGGCCTGCCAGGCCCTGCTGTGAGTATTGTTTTATTAACTGCTTCATTCATTTTACAAAGTCTACATATTTTAATTTAAGGAACAACATTTCGGAAGCTATAGATATTTGTGCCGATCTGAAAATAACAATCATCTGCATTATGGTGTAAAAACTGCAATAATATATTTGACTTCAGCCCTTTACTGTGTTAATTAACCCCAAAGACCTCACTTTGAGTTGCTGTACATTAAAAGGATTCTTTAGCTATATTAAAAGAAAAACTTGTAAACTGGTTCATATTTTGGCACTTCTTAGGCTGTTGCTTAGCAGCGACAATGATAAACAGATTTCTGATGCATAAAACATTGGCATATCAAGTAGTCATGGGGATCTGTTGAGTTATTGTTAATCTCACTTTGGAATGTCGAAAGTCATATCAAAGACTTCTTGATTGCCATTTTACATGAAAATGGAAAATTGTACATTCTGAGTTTAATGCAGGTGAACATAGGAATTGCTCAATGAAAAAAGACCAAGATCCATCTAGTTCGCCTTCTACCATCCTGGTAATCGCATGATACAATGATAATGGAGTTGTTGACTAATCATAGCAATCAATCTTTATCAATTAGTCTACAACAGACCCAGACATGAGGCGAGTAAATCCTCAGTGGTGGGAACTATAGGTCCAAAGTAACCTGTTCCTCCTGAACATGTTACACTTACCACATGTCATGTCTTAAATTACTAATGCAATGCAGTACTTTCTATAGTAAGCATGGAAGTAATTATATTGTATATCAGTTATAATTTTAAACCACAGCCCATTTAATTTTTTTGACCAAATTCTTACAAAATTACAGCATTATAATTACTTTAATAATTGGCATTGGAACATTTAATTTTATGTCCTCATGCCACATAGGTTCGCAATCCACTGTAATGTAGATGTTAACCTTTTTTTTGCATTTAATTGAGTTGATTTTTGCATGCTGGCTCTGGTTCAGAATATATTCTTCCACGATTTATGTGCCAAGCAAAATAGTGATACCTATATATCAGTTAAGTGTTCCAATTTAACTTAAATAAAATAAGTAGAATATTACCTCGACTGGCGAAAAAAGATTTGTTAGTGAATGCCGATAATGTACCTTTCAAACATATATACGGATAGTACCATGTTCAACATTTGAACCAAGCTCACAATCCAAATTGGCTATTCACAAATTTTTGTCAGAGGATAGGAGGGATGAAAATATAATGAAAGGGTGGTTGTTCTGAAAAGGTGGCTTTAAGACAAAAACATCATAAAATCAAATTGAGCTTATCCAACTAATAGGTTAGCTGTAAGTATTTACAGTGATGATATTTCAGTTTAAAAGATATCACTTAGATTATACTTTTGGAACAGTGCAAACACTTATAAATATGATGGATGGTCAAAATGTTGGGCACTCCTGAACTGGCCCCAAGGGCACTGGTCTGTTAGGCCATTGTTGGAAGTCCCATTAAGAATTGTCCCTCAAGGATGACTGTATTATTAGAAGTTTTTCAGGTCTCTGGTCTATTTGCTGGTGACTGATGAGCCTGTTGTGGATGCCACAGGTTTTCCCTATACTGGCTGCAGCTTAGGATGGTTTGGTTGAAGTCAGTTCGTTGCTGCAGCTGCTGTGTCGTTTTACACTTTTCTTATTTTCTGCTTAACCTACACAGCCATTTGTCTTGAAATGAAACAACAGTATAGTGCCATAGTGACCTATCCGGTGCCATGTTGTCCCAGTCGTCAGTGGGGATGTTACATGCCTTGAGGTTTTAAAAGGTCGAACTCTTGCTTTGCAAACCTAAAGAACTGTGCGGCCAGCCTAACGAAGCTGTGCTTCATTAAGCACTGCTTCAAAGATGGCTATACTGGCTTTTGCCACTTGATGCATAGTACCAATCATAAATGGCACCTGTGGAAACTGTTGAATTCCTTCATATGGCATTGTGACTTGCATTCATACAGGAGAGTTGGAAGCACAACTGATGTACCATCAAGGTGATGCTATACTGACTTCCTATGCATTGTTTTTTCTCTTCGAAAGCAAATTCAGTTAACGTTAATGTCAAGAAAATGTTAATGATCTTTTTCATTGATATATTATTTTAATGGGATCGATGTGTGCATTGTTAAAGAACGTATTTCCCAGAGAGACTGGTGTGAGACACATCAGTCAGCTCACACCATTAGCGAAGATTTGGCCGGTGCTGGCTGGTACACAAGCTCCATTTTCATGAGACTGATGGTCCGCCCATAGCTCTTCACTGCTGCCAACAATTAGTTGGCGATCAGCTGGATATTTTCCTGCCTATGTGCCTCCATTGCCCAGTTTCATTAACTGTTCAGACGCCTAAAATGCAGTCAATGATTACAGAAACAGGGAATAAAGAAAAACTAATAGTTGCGGCTTGGGACAGCACAACCTTACTTGACCATCCAGTGTGGCAGACTTGTCATGCAGTACAGAATGGACACTGCCATATTATCCCAGATAAAATTAGTGGATAAGCTCCAGATCGGGGAGATGAAGGACAAGAAGATTCAAGCATTTGATGCCACAGGGGTCATTTAGAAGGAAGCTTACTTCCTAAATCTGGTAAGCTGTTCAATCTGAACAAATTGCATGTGCCCACCAAGGTAACGGAAGCTATTTTCTATGAACTGCCTTTTGATGATGATCGGGTAATGGAGGCACATGCCCATGAAAAATTGGAACTGACCAATGCGACCCACTTCAACCCTTTGAGAAGTATGCTGTCTGATGCACTTATTGATCCTAATAAGATATTAACAAAAGGGATAATTAACATGTTATTAATATCAATTCTAATTGCATTTTCTTGTGAGAAACAAGTTCTGAAATATTTAGAATTCAAGTCTCTTTGCATTTAGAGAAGTTAATTTACTCATAAATGTATAAGTTTTTCTTATTACAATGAACTGTACTGTTGTACTTTAATAAAAATGACAATAGTGTGACAGTTTTTTGTTGGATTTTCAGGGTCAACCTGGCAAACAAGGACCAACTGGCTCTCCTGGTGAAAGAGGTCCTTCAGGCCCCATTGGTCCACACGGTGCACATGGCCCACCTGGTGAATCTGGTCAGGATGTAAGTAAATATTCACATTGCCTGAATCTTATCTTTAAGCAAGTTTATGCTTGTAAAAATCCAGCTATTTACATCTTCATTCATTGAAAAGAAGAAAGAAAGAACTTGCATTTATACAATGTCTTTCACGACCTCAGGGCGTCCCAAAGTGCTTTACATCCAATGAAGTACTTGTGGAGTGTTGTAATGTAGGAAATGTGACAAGTCAATTTGCGCATAACAAGATCCCACAAACAGCAAAGTGATAATGACCAGATAATCTGTTTTAGTGGTGTTGGTTGAGAGATAAATATTGGCCAGGATAACAGGAAGAACTCCATTGCTCTTCTTTGAAAGAGTGCTATGGGATTTTTTATGTCCTCCTGAGAGGGCAAACAGGGCTTCGGTTTAACGTCTTATTTGAAAGAAGGCACCTCCGACAGGGCAGCAGTCCCTTGGTACTGCACTGAGTGTGTCAACCTGGATTTGGGGCTCAAGTCTCTGGAGTGGGACTTGAACTCACAACCTTCTGACTCAGGCGAGATTGCTACTACTGAGCTACGGTTCGGCACTTTTAGTTATTGTATGTTGTGTTATAGGTTGCACTTCTGGTAATTAGTGGATTTCCTTTTTACTTAGGGTAGTCCAGGAATTGATGGCACTCCTGGACGCGATGGTCGTGGAGGAGAGATGGTAAAGAAAAATGTTCCATAAATAAACTATAAATTCTATTGAGCTTCTGTTATTGTATTTGCACTATTTATATCACTGATCACATGGAAGAGTTATAGATTTTTTTTCAAACTGATCATTGTTTTGTTGTTCTGGTAACCAGCCTTGTTTTCTGTGCATAGGGTGATCGTGGTGATCCAGGGCCCGCAGGTGTCCCAGGTGTACAAGGTGGTCCTGGATCCCCAGGTCCCATTGGTCCAACTGGAGAGGCGGGCGCGAGAGGTGAAACAGTAAGTTTTCCAGTGTTAAATATCTAACGGCAATGCTTTTCTCTGATTTTTCTTTTCTTGTCAGTAAAGGACTGCCATCTTCCTCTATTTGAGCTAAATAGAAGAACGTGGCAGTATGATAATAAACCTGCATTATACCATATTGACATTTTGCTAACATTAAAAATGGAAGAAAAAAAACACATTATGTCCGAAATAGTTCCATCCAAGCACAACTGATAACTTCATGAATAATGTGGACCAAAAATTGGAAATAACTGTAGATTTAAAACCTCGGTCAGAGAATGATTACTGTGTATGTAAACTAATGAGTCATTGATATATTCATAAATAGAGGTTCCAGAGCATAGTCCTAATATGTCCCAGATTCTATGGGGCATTCGGTTTCATTGTTGAGTAAACTAGTTGTCCCACTAGTTAAATGTTAAAATCCCAGATTTTACTAGTACGTGCTAATCATTGATACTTTTTGGATGAGTCAGTTTGGAGCCTATTTTTTTTTATTCGTTCATGGGATGTGGGCATCGCTGGCAAGGCCGGCATTTATTGCCCATCCCTAATTGCCCTTGAGAAGGTGGTGGTGAGCCGTCTTCTTGAACCGCTGCAGTCCGTGTGGTGAAGGTTTTCCCACAGTGCTGTTAGGAAGGGAGTTCCAGGATTTTGACCCAGCAACGATGAAGGAACGGCGATATATTTCCAAGTCGGGATGGTGTGTGACTTGGAGGGGAACGTGCAGGTGGTGTTGTTCTCAAGTGCCTGCTGCCCTTGTCCTTCTAGGTGGTAGAGGTCACGGGTTTTGGAGGTGCTGTCGAAGAAGCCTTGGCGAGTTGCTGCAGTGCATCCTGTGGATGGTACACACTGCAGCCACAGTGCGCCGGTGGTGAAGGGAGTGAATGTTTAGGGTGGTGGAAGGGGTGCCAATCAAGCGGGCTGCTTTGACCTGGATGGTGTTGAGCTTCTTGAGTGTTGTTGGAGCTGCACTCATCCAGGCAAGTGGAGAGTATTCCATCACACTCCTGACTTGTGCCTTGTAGATGGTGGAAAGGCTTTGGGGAGTCAGGAGGTGAGTTACTCGCCGCAGAATACCCAGCCTCTGACCTGCTCTTGTAGCCACAGTATTTATATGGCTGGTCCAGTTACGTTTCTGGTCAATGGTGAACTCCAGGATGTTGATGGTGGGGGATTCGGCGATGGTAATGCCGTTGAATGTCAAGGGGAGGTGGTTAGACTCTCTCTTGTTGGAGATGGTCATTGCCTGGCACTTGTCTGGCACGAATGTTACTTGCCACGTATGAGCCCAAGCCTGGATGTTGTCCAGGTCTTGCTGCATGCGGGCTTGGACTGCTTCATTATTTGAGGGGTTGCAAATGGAACTGAACACTGTGCAATCATCAGCGAACATCCCCATTTCTGACCTTATGATGGAGGGAAGGTCATTGATGAAGCAGCTGAAGATGGTTGGGCCTAGGACACTGCCCTGTGGAACTCCTGCATCAATGCCCTGGGGCTGAGATGATTGGCCTCCAACAACCACTACCATCTTCCTTTGTGCTAGGTATGACTCCAGCCACTGGAGAGTTTTCCCCCTGATTCCCATTGACTTCAATTTTACTAGTGCTCCTTGGTGCCACACTCGGTCAAATGCTGCCTTGATGTCAAGGGCAGTCACTCTCATCTCACCTCTGGAAGTCAGCTCTTTTGTCCATGTTTGGACCAAGGCTGTAATGAGGTCTGGAGCTGAGTGGTCCTGGCGGAACCCAAACTGAGCATCGGTGAGCAGGTTATTGGTGAGTAAGTGCCGCTTGATAGCATTGTCGACGACACCTTCCATCACTTTGCTGATTGAGAGTAGACTGATGGGGCGGTAATTGGCCGGATTGGATTTGTCCCGGTTTTTGTGGACAGGACATACCTGGGCAATTTTCCACATTGTCGGGTAGATGCCAGTGTTGTAGCTGTACTGGAACAGCTTGGCTAGAGGGGCAGCTATTTCTGGAACATAAGTCTTCAGCACTGTAGCCGGGATGTTGTCATTGAACAAGATAATCTTTAAAACATCTTGTTTTTATTAGTATATTAATTTAAGTTGCACTTTAATCGACTAGTTCAATAACATATGTTTAGCAAACCTATACATTACATACTGTTTTGAAATTGTAACATTTTGATTGAGATCCATGTAAGGTAGCACTGGTTAACTGACAGCCGTGACTCTATGGGGTAGATGTTAACATTTACCACCGGGCGGGGAACAGGCGGCAGCAGATTGGCCGCCCATTATACACTTCTCCCGATTTTAACTTTCCATTGACTTGACCCAAAAGGAAAATCAGGTGGGGTGCAAAACGGGCAGCCAATCCGCTCCCACCAGTTTTTCCACCCAGTGGCAAAAGTTAAACTCTACCCCGGTGTGTTTTTAAAATTTCACTAATGTTTGTTGTATTCATCCATTAAGTAATGCCAACGTTCTTGGATGTGCATCTTTTGTATGGTGAAGGTAACTCTTTTTCCCTCTTTTTTTAAAGGGTTCTCATGGCCCATTGGGTCCCTCTGGTCGAGCTGGGGGGCGTGGACTACCAGTAAGCTGTTTAATTGACCATTATTTAGCCTTTGTACAATGAATGCACATCCTGATTTATATTCTATCCAGATGACTTCTTGATTGATCCAGGATTCATGAAATGTAGTTATATACTAATGACATCTCCAGTGTCAGCATACATTTATTTTAAATACAATCTTCAATAACAATCATAATATATTTGTTTATCTCTACATCGAGTCTACAGCGCTGAAATAGGCCATTCGGCCCAATTGGTCTATGCCAGTGTTTATGCTCCACATGAGCCTCCTCCCTCCCTACTTCATCTAACCCTATCAGCATATATCCTTCCATTCCTTTCTCCCTCGTATGCTTATCTAGCTTCCCCTTAAATGTATCCATGCTATTTGCCTCAACTACTCCTTGTGGTAGCGCTTTCCACATTCTTACCACTCTGTGGGTAAAGAAGTTTCTCCTGAATTCCCTATTGGATTTATTAATGACTATCTTTTATGTTTATGACCTCGAGTTTAGGACTCCCCCACAAGTGGAAACATTTTCTCTACGTCTACCCTATCGAACCCTTTCGTTATCTTAAAGACCTCCATCAGGTCACCCCTCAGCCTTCTCTTTCCTAGAGAAAAGAGCCCCAGCCTGTCCAGCCTTTATGTACATCCTGTTCTGGTATTATCCTTGTGAATCTTTTTTGCACCTTCTCAAATGCCTCTCTATCCCTATTATAATATGGAGACTAGAACAGTGCACAGTACTTGAAGTGTGGTCTAACCAATGTTCTATACAAGTTTAACATAACGTCTCTGCTTTTCAATTTTATCCCTCCAGAAATTAACCCTAATTCTTGGTTTGCCTTTTTTATGCTACTTGTACTGATTTGTGTATCTCTACCCTGAGATCCCTTTGCTCCTCTACCCTATTATCTTATTATCCAAGCAGTATGTGGCCTCCTTATTCCTCCTACCAAAATGCACCACCTCACACTTATCTATTTTGAAATTCTTCTGCCAATTACACACCCATTCTACGAGTTTATTAGTGTCTTCTTGCCTTTTGACACACTCTTCCTTCGCACTAACACCCCCCAATTTGGTGTCATCCGCAAATTTTGAAGTTGTACTCCCAATTCCCGAGTCCAAATTGTTAATATAAATTGTGAACAACAATGGTCCCAGCGTCGAACTCTGTGGAGCACCACTTTCTACCTTTTGCCAGTCTGAGTAGCGACCCTTAACCCATACTCTCTGTTTTCTGTTTTTTAAGCAGCTTGCTATCCATTCTGCTACCTGTCCCCAACTCCACATGCTCTGACCTTAGTCTTGAGTCCATAATGCGGTACCTTATCGAAGGCCTTTTGAAAATCCAAATATATTACATCTACTACATTACCCTTGTCTACTCTTGCCGTTACTTCTTCAGAGAATTCAATAAGATTGGTCAAGCATAACTTTCCCTTATGAAATCCGTGCTGACTATTCTTTTATTATATTCAGCTTATGATTTGACAGAGTACTTATTGTGCATAAGGATTTTTAGAAAAACGTACGTTTTATATGTAACAAAAACAATGTATTTGTAGACCTGAGTAAGAATTTTTTCACCTTTGAGGCTTAGGTTTGAGGTTGAGATGGTTGAGTTGTGTGCTGGTCACTTCTATCTGTTGTGTTTCCATAATGATAGAATGGTGGAATGAAAGCCTTTCTTTCTGAGGGATGTCAGGGTTTTACTTGGAATAAGCTTTAGCAATACTTATGTAAGTCCAGCACAAAATTGTATGATTTAGTGTTGAATTAGAAGCTTAATTTAAAGGCCCACGGGGATGACTGGTAAGGAAATATTACATGGGTTGCTGGAGCAGTATACAGGAAATTTTACTCCATACCTAGGAGTGCAGATGGGCTAATCTATGCAAGCGCCGAGGTTATGTATAACAGACCGTAAATTCAGCCGCTGTGCTCCAATACATCAAAAGACATTCTATCACCATAGTCACAGAAGAAGGTAAACGCTACCCCCCCCCCCCCAAAAAAAATAAAGTTTTGCTGCAGCCTTATCTATATATATTTACCGTACGTAAAGAAAAAACGAGAGATACATTCTATCCCCCCAATATAAAAACACGATTCGACATGTAAGAACATGAATCCAGACTTGAACCCATGTTCACTGATTATAGAGAAGAAAGTCTTTCGAAAACCATGTGAAGACTAGTTGTACTGCAGCTCTTATTATATATTAAAACCATCAAAATAGCTGTATGGTTTAGAATAACTTATCAACTTACTTCATACCTAATCTACTGTTGCACTTCCGGAACAGCAGTATTGAGACAAAATATTGATTTATCACCATAAATTATTATAACTAAGATATAACTCCTTCCAAAGATTCTTAAGGGGTGGAACTGGTCTACGCCGATAATGTGAAATGGGCTCATTATGAATTGGCAGCTTGTTTTACACTGCGCCCGATTTTCTTTTCTATTGACTTAAATGGAAAAGAAAACCGGGCGCAGTATAATTGGGCTGCCGATCCACGATCAGCCCGTTTTACGCTACTGGCGGAGATCACCCTCTTGGAATACATACAACTAAAACTGATATGGACTCCAAAATGTCTATTATTTAAACAGCAAATGTCAAAATTAAAAAATAAATTGAATCGAAAGAACTAGTTCAAATAAAGAGCACAGTAGAAAATATGTCTCCCTTCTCCAGAGATATACGTTCAGCATCATGAATCGTTCCCTACAGCTTTCATATGATTGTCTAACATCAGGTTCGGGTGTATGTTGTGCTAAGAAAAGCTGATTAGCCAGTCAAGGAGTCGAGTTCAAAGATAAATAGATCCTTTTGATATTTACAGTCTACGCAAGATTATAAAACTCAATTGATAAATGATTTTAGACAAAAGACAAAAAATGTCAGGTCAGCATGACTGTTCAGGAAAAGAGCTTCATGTGGTTTGGAGAGGCCTGTATCATGCTTTGAACTGGCTACAGGTAGACTACAAACACTCTGGAAGCTGACACATGCGTGAGATCGGTAAGAAGATAGAATAAATTGGAACTCAGCAGCAAGGTTTCAATTTAAATGGGCTTTGTGGGGCCAAATGGCTTTTTACATTTCCTGAAATTTCTTACATTCCTATACACTTACTAGCTAAAATAGGAATCCACTGGGCCTTTATCTGGAATGATACAGGTTTCTATACAATAGCTGTTAGTTACTTAAACTTCCTTAACTCAATCTATTGTAAACAATTTTACAACACCAAGTTATAGTCCAACGATTTTATTTTTAATCCCACAAGCTTTCGGGGGCTTTCCCCTTCCTCAGGCGGTGTGGAAGTGACAATTTCGAATCCTTCGCATTTTAAGATCACATAACAATGCCTGGTGATTACTGCCCGTTGCCAAGGTAATCACAGTGAGCAGACAGAAAGGCGTCATCTAAAAGGCCACTGAATATACAACCCCCCCAAAAAAAGAGAGACAGAACGAAGACAGTCAATGACCCGTTATATTAAAAACAGATAACATTTGTTCGCTGGTGGGGTTACGTGTAGTGTGACATGAACCCAAGATCCCGGTTGAGGCCGTCCTCATGGGTGCGGAACTTGGCTATTAATTTCTGCTCGACGATTTTGCGTTGTCGTGTGTCTCGAAGGCCGCCTTGGAGTATGTTTACCCGAAGGTCGGTGGCTGAATGTCCATGACTGCTGAAGTGTTCCCCGACAGGGGGAGAACCCTCCTGTTTGGCGATTGTTGCGCGGTGTCCGTTCATCCGTTGTCGCAGCGTCTGCATGGTCTCGCCAATGTACCATGCTCTGGGGCATCCTTTCCTGCAACGTATGAGGTAGACAACGTTGGCCGAGTCACAGGAGTATGAACCGTGCACCTGGTGGGTGGTGTCCTCTCGTGTGATGGTGGTATCTGTGTCGATGATCTGGCATGTCTTGCAGAGGTTACCGTGGCAGGGTTGTGTGGTGTCGTGGACGCTGTTCTCCTGAAGGCTGGGTAATTTGCTGCGAACGATGGTTTGTTTGAGGTTGGGTGGCTGTTTAAGGCGAGTAGTGGAGGTGTGGGGATGGCCATAGCGAGGTGTTCGTCATCATTGATGACATGTTGAAGGCTGCGGAGAACATGGCGTAGTTTCTCCGCTCCGGGGAAGTACTGGACGACGAAGGGTACTTTGTTGGTTGCGTCCCGTGTTAGTCTTCTGAGGAGGTCTACGCGATTTTTCGCTGTGGCCCGTCGGAACTGTCGATCGATGAGTCGAGCGTCATATCCTGTTCTTACTAGGGCGTCTTTCAGCGTCTGTAGGTGTCCATCGCGTTCCTCCTCGTCTGAGCAGACCCTGTGTATTCGCAGGGCCTGTCCATAGGGGATGGACAGGCCCTGCGAATACACAGGGTCTGCTCAGACGAGGAGGAACGCGATGGACACCTACAGACGCTGAAAGACGCCCTAGTAAGAACAGGATATGACGCTCGACTCATCGATCGACAGTTCCGACGGGCCACAGCGAAAAATCGCGTAGACCTCCTCAGAAGACTAACACGGGACGCAACCAACAGAGTACCCTTCGTCGTCCAGTACTTCCCCGGAGCGGAGAAACTACGCCATGTTCTCCGCAGCCTTCAACATGTCATCAATGATGACGAACACCTCGCTATGGCCATCCCCACACCTCCACTACTTGCCTTTAAACAGCCACCCAACCTCAAACAAACCATCGTTCGCAGCAAATTACCCAGCCTTCAGGAGAACAGCGTCCACGACACCACACAACCCTGCCACGGCAACCTCTGCAAGACATGCCAGATCATCGACACAGATACCACCATCACACGAGAGGACACCACCCACCAGGTGCACGGTTCATACTCCTGTGACTCGGCCAACGTTGTCTACCTCATACGTTGCAGGAAAGGATGCCCCAGAGCATGGTACATTGGCGAGACCATGCAGACGCTGCGACAACGGATGAACGGACACCGCGCAACAATCGCCAAACAGGAGGGTTCTCTCCCTGTCGGGGAACACTTCAGCAGTCATGGACATTCAGCCACCGACCTTCGGGTAAACATACTCCAAGGCGGCCTTCGAGACACACTACAACGCAAAATCGTCGAGCAGAAATTAATAGCCAAGTTCCGCACCCATGAGGACGGCCTCAACCGGGATCTTGGGTTCATGTCACACTACACGTAACCCCACCAGCGAACAAATGTTATCTGTTTTTAATATAACGGGTCATTGACTGTCTTCGTTCTGTCTCTCTCTCTTTTTTTTTTGGGGGGTTGTATATTCAGTGGCCTTTTAGATGACACCTTTCTGTCTGCTCACTGTGATTACCTTGGCAATGGGCAGTAATCACCAGGCTTTGTTATGTGATCTTTAAATGCGAAGGATTCGAAATTGTCACTTCCACACCGCCTGAGGAAGGGGAAAGCCCCCGAAAGCTTGTGGGATTAAAAATAAAATCGTTGGACTATAACTTGGTGTTGTAAAATTGTTTACAATTGTTAACCCCAGTCCATCACCGGCATCTCCACATCTTAACTCAATCTAGTGTGATATATCATTGCACAAACGACTGCGTTGAGGTTAACCAAGTCTACATGTGGCCTAACCAACGGACCTTCAAAGGACCGCTGGAGGCCTCCACTAAAAAGGTAAGTTTAAAAAAAAATACTTATCTGAATGTGGAAAGTCCCGAAGACCATTAATAGCCTCCGCCCAGCCCTCTGCTGACTGCCTCCTCTCTTCCCCCTCGCCCCCCACAAATCATCTCACACCCCTCCTGATCGACACCCCCTCCCCAACCTACCTGAAGTGCATCAGTGTCCCGAAATTTAAATCTGCTTCACCGGCGAGTTGCTTGAGGATGCGCAGCAGGCGTTCGCAGCTCACCGGTCTAATTTAAATGAGGCCCGAGTCCCAATATTGAGGGTGCCTCGGGGCTGCCCATTCCGGTACAGGGACCATCAGCTGCGCCCAGTTCATACCGGCAGGCTGTCGCTACCCAATTTCACTCTTGAAGTGTTTAAAACAGGAGACTGGCCCTGAAATTGTGGCTAAACATACGATTGCTTAATGTGGCCATTTCAAATTGCTCTGTTCCTATTTTATCGAGTCATTAATGCATTTTAAATAAATGGGTTAACGCCACTGCTAAAATAGCAGAGAGAGGAATTTCATATGGACGTGTTAAGCTAATATTTTATGGTGTAATTCGAGGACCACTATACTCTTAAATATGAACCTACGCATTTGTTATGACTTTATATGCGAAGCAATCTATTTATAAGATACTGGTGACCTAAAGTATACTTCTGAACGAATGTTAGCATACTGATGCTATTTCTAAATTGGTAGAAGTAGAATATGATACAAAAATGAAACCAGAATTCCTTCCTCCATTATCTATTAAAAGATAAGTTCTTTAATGTTATCAAATGATGCTACAGTTTTTTTATCACGGAGATTCATATTTTTAATCTTGCATTGACTTCCATAGGGCCCTCAAGGTCCCCGTGGTGACAAAGGTGAAAATGGAGTTCAAGGTGAACGAGGTCAGAAAGGCCATCGTGGATTTACTGGTTTGCAGGGTCTTCCTGGTCCCCCTGTAAGTAGCTGAATGCTTAATAATCGTTATTTTCACCTCATTTCAAAGGAGGTTTTATTGTCTCTATACTAATTTATATTTTACTTCATGATATTTTTCTTGCAGTACAATTGTGTTCTTGATAAATATAGTAGGCCATAGTTTTCTGCTTTTATTCTCGCCAGCCTACAATGTTTCACCCATTTAAATGAATGGACAGAAAATTGCAGGCCAGCAAGTGCAGAAATGGAAAACTCTGGCCAGAGATTAAACAAAAACAATTTCAAAAGATTAAACAAAAACAATTCCATTTTCTCATACTAGGGTCCATCTGGTCAGCAGGGTGGTTCTGGAATTCCAGGGCCGTTTGGTCCTAGAGTAAGTACTTTTCAACGTATACATGTTTAATAGAACAAGCAGAATTCTCGATTAATCATCCTGTAAGCTTCTTTAAAGGCCCGGAATTTCCTTATAGTTTTCATGCAGCAGCAGGCGTAAGAGCTGCATTGCACCACCTTTTTCCCCGTGGAAATTCGCAGGTAAGTTACTTAAGTCAGAACTTTGCGTGAATTTCCTCGATTATTTGAGCCTTGCCCCCAAGTTACATCCACTGAAACCCTACTTAGCTCATTAACATAGCTCTGCCCCCATGCACACGTGAATTTTCTGCATTTACACTAGTTCTGAATGGCATAATTGTATGGCCAAAAATGTAGGCACTGCTCACCCTCACCTAACCCGAAATTGAGGAGTTTCAGCATTGCAACAGGCTCCAAACAACATCTCGAGTTTGATAATTTTTTTTTGAATTTTCTCGTTGGGACTATTTTTGAATCTTTCAATGCTTTATTATGGTATCATCAAAAGGAAGAAAGTATTATATTTGCATTTTCTTAAACATGCAGCGGTATTTAATGTGCATAACTGAAGGTTTGATGGCTTCAAACTAATCTTCATATCATCTATAAGATACAGAGGGACTTAAAGAAGTAAACTGGAGTATTTCTTAAGGCTGTTAACAGTTACGCTGAATTTTTGCTTGATTTACGCCGGTGTTTACGTTCCAGCTTTTGCAATTGAAATCCTTAGGATATTTTGGCAAACGTTGCCAAAGACAAGATTGGCATACATACGAACATATGAACAAAGGCGGATAGGAAAAGACCTTCTGGTCCATCTAGCTTGTTCCAAACAATTGTGATAACTTGTGCATCACAGTCTATACACTCCCCACCCCACCTGAAACCATGTGATCTCCTCTAAGAGGTGAAAAACCAAATAAAAACCCAAGCCAATTTGGGGAAAAAGAAAATCTGGGAAATTCCTCTCCGACCCCCTTAGGCAATCAACACTAGTCCAGGAGATCACTCTGGCCCTGATAATTCTATGCAGTGCCTACCTTTTGTACGAGGTGATCTCCGCCCCAGCCAGAAACAGGTCCAGCTCTCGCTTAAAGGAATTCAGCGAATCAGCGTCCACCGCATGAGTTGGCAGCCTGTTCCAGAGGTCCACTATTCTGTGGGAAAAGAACAACCTCCTGACATCTAACCTCGATCTGGCTTTATACAACTTCAAATTGTGACCCCTGGTCTTCCCTAACCTGGAACAAACCATCAACTCAAACACAATCTATTCCCTTCATCATCTTATAAATACCGATCAAAATTACCCCTAAGTCTGTGCTTCTCTAAGATCTAGAGTCCCAGCTCTTTTAGCCTATTTTGCTAACGAAGATGCTTCAAACTGGGAATTAGTCAAGTGGCCCTCCTCTGCACCCTTTCCAAAGCCTCAATATCACCCACCATGTGAGGAGAACAAAACTGGACACAGTATTCCAACTGAGGCCTGACCAAAGTCTTGTACAAGGACAAAATAGTATGCTTAGTCTTATAGTCAATTATCCTATAAATGCACCCCATGCCCTATTCGCTCTAGCATTGCTCGTGAAACTAAAAGATCTATGTACTAAAATACGCAGATCACTTTCTTTCTCTATCTGTTTTAATATTTTTCCCTAAAGGGTGTATGCATGTTCAGCATTCACCGTGCCCACATGCATAACACTAAACTTTTCCAAGTTAAACATCATTTGCCAGTCACAAGCCGAATCCCACAATGCACCAAGATCCACCTGCACCAGTCATCTACAGTCCTGACACTTGCATAGATCTTATTATCATCTGCAAACTTGCAAATCATGCCCCCAACACCTGCATTTAGATCATTAATAAAAACAGTAAAGAGCAACAGTCCTAACACGATCCCTGCAGGACATCACTGGTGACTGATCTCCAAACAGATCCAAATCCATCTATAACTACTTTCTGCCTACGGCCTTCCAGCCAGTTCTCAATCCAGCTCAATATATTATCACTAATACCAGAGGCTTTGATCTTGTAGAGAAGCCTCATATGCAGTACCTTATCAAAAGCTTTTTGGAAATCTAAGCCTACTGGGCTTCCATTTTGGTGCAAGTTGGATTGAGGAAATTCCAGGCCATAGTGCTTACCGAACTACCATTTTGAATAAAGTCCATATATAACCTATAAAACTCCTGTTTCTAAACTTTGTAAAAAGCTGGTACACTGATGACAAAAAAGCATATGAATTAAACAATTTAACTGTCATAATCAAATAATATAACACAGCCGTATGGTGTTGATGTAAGACATACATTTTCGAACTGGGGTTCGTGGATCCTAGGAGAGTATACAAGGCATTAGGTTTCTGTCCATCTGTCGTCAGATTTCTATATTTCTCAGTATCCATTGCTGTGTACTAATAAAAATGCTTTCTATAATGGTAATGCTGTTTTCCTTTGGGTAGCTGATACTGTCTTTTGGAAGTTAAGACTGGGGATTCTTGGGAGTGGGTCAGAGGTACCCCCACACAGGAAAATTTAAAAACCAATGCTATTAGTGTAAGGAATGAGTTTATTGTGCTTAGAATGCAAAACACAAATTTATACTCGGTCATATAAGACTTTGATATAGGATAATTTTACTTTAGTATGTATATTTTGAAATACGTAACGTATACATTTCAAAAGGATTCACTATTTTACAACTTGTCGTATTCTTTTAGGGACCTCCTGGTCCAGTTGGTCCTCCTGGAAAAGAGGGCCACCTTGGTTTCCCTGGGCCTATTGGGCCACCTGGTTCACGTGGAGCTCTTGGTGAAACTGGCCCTGAGGTAAATGTACACAATTTCAGTATATCAGGAATGCATCTCTTCAATATAAATGCTTTCAGTTTACCTGGGCACTAGTTTATCTATATCTTTGTTAAACTGTAAAGTAAAAGACAATTGAAAAGAAACAACTACTAAAGTACTTGTACTTAGCATTAAGCAATACAGTAATTATAATTAACATAAACAATATTTTATAGTAAGCAGTAGCATTTTGTCCAGATTTTGTCCTGATGTTTTCCTTCAGTCTGATCTATCTCAGAATATTTGAAAGTAAAATTTCCCACCTCTGTATATTGATTTAAAACTTTCTGACAGACTAAGATAAAATTAATTTTCAGATTCAAATTGCTGGTATTCTCTGATCCGACTGGGTGTACACATCTGATAACAATTTGGGCCATCCAACACTTGATGCTAGTGAGAATTTAATTTAAGTATCAAGTTGGCTCAATGATAGTACTCTCTCCCTTGAATCACAAGGTCATGGGCTCAAGTTCCCCTCCAGGACTTGAGCACATAATCGAGGCTACACTTCAGTGTGGTACTCAGAGAGTGTTCCATTGTTGGAGGTACCATCATTTGGGTGAGATGTTAAACTGCCCTGTCTTTTTTAAAATTCGTTCATGGGATGTGGGCGTCGCTGGCGAGGCTGGCATTTATTGCCCACCCCTAATTGCCCTTGAGAAGGTGGTGGTGAGCCGCCTTCTTGAACCGCTGCAGTCCGTGTGGTGACGGTTCTCCCACTCTGCTGTTAGGAAGGGAGTTCCAGGATTTTGACCCAGCGACGATGAAGGAACGGCGATATATTTCCAAGTCGGGATGGTGTGTGACTTGGAGGGGAACGTGCAGGTGGTGTTGTTCCCATGTGCCTGCTGCTCTTGTCCTTCTAGGTGGTAGAGGTCGCGGGTTTGGGAGGTGCTGTTGAAGAAGTCTTGGCGAGTTGCTGCAGTGCATCCTGTGGATGGTACACACTGCAGCCACTGTGCGCCAGTGGTGAAGGGAGTGAATGTTTAGGGTGGTGGATGGGGTGCCAATCAAGCGGGCTGCTTTATCTTGGATGGTGTCGAGCTTCTTGAGTGTTGTTGGAGCTGCACTCATCCAAGCAAGTGGAGAGTATTCCATCACACTCCTGACTTGTGCCTTGTAGATGGTGGAAAGACTTTGGGGAGTCAGGAGGTGAGTCACTCGCCGCAGAATACCCAGCCTCTGACCTGCTCTCGTAACCACAGTATTTATGTGGCTGGTCCAGTTAAGTTTCTGGTCAATGGTGACCCCCAGGATGTTGATGGTGGGGGATTCGGCGATGGTAATGCAGTTGAATGTCAAGGGGAGGTGGTTAGACTCTCTCTTGTTGGAGATGGTCATTGCCTGGCACTTATCTGGCACGAATGTTACTTTACACTTATGAGCCCAAGCCTGGATGTTGTCCAGGACTTGCTGCATGCGGGCTCGGACTGCTTCATTATTTGAGGGGTTGCGAATGGAACTGAACACTGTGCAATCATCAGCGAACATCCCCATTTCTGACCTTATGATGGAGGGAAGGTCATTGATGAAGCAGCTGAAGATGGTTGGGCCTAGGACACTGCCCTGAGGAACTCCTGCAGCAATGACCTGGGGCTGAGATGATTGGCCTCCAACAACCACTGCCATCTTCCTTTGTGCTAGGTATGACTTCAGCCCACTGGAGAGTTTTCCCCCTGATTCCCATTGACTTCAATTTTACCAGGGCTCCTTGGTGCCACACTCGGTCAAATGCTGCCTTGATGTCAAGGGCAGTCACTCTCACCTCACCTCTGGAATTCAGCTCTTTTGTCCATGTTTGGACCAAGGTTGTAATGAGGTCTGGAGCCGAGTGGTCCTGGCGGAACCCAAACTGAGCATCGGTGAGCAGGTTATTAGTGAGTAAGTGCCGCTTGATAGCATTGTCGACGACACCTTCCATCACTTTGCTGATGATTGAGAGTAGACTGATGGGGCGGCAATTGGCCGGATTGGATTTGTCCCGGTTTTTGTGGACAGGACATACCTGGGCAATTTTCCACATTGTCGGGTGGATGCCAGTGTTGTAGCTGTACTGGAACAGCTTGGCTAGAGGGGCAGCTAGTTCTGGAGCACAAGTCTTCAGCACTACAGCTGGGATGTTGTCGGGGCCCATAGCCTTTGCTGTATCTAATGCACTCAGCCGTTTCTTGATATCACATGGAGTGAATCGAATTGGCTGAAGACTGGCTTCTGTGATGGTGGGGATTTCGGGAGGAGGCCGAGATGGATCATCCACTCGGCACTTCTGGCTGAAGATGGTTGCAAACGCTTCAGCCTTGTCTTTTGCACTCACGTGCTGGACTCCTCCATCATTGAGGATGGGGATGTTTGCAGAGCCTCCACCTCCCGTTAGTTGTTTAATTGTCCACCACCATTCACGACTGGATGTGGCAGGACTGCAGAGCTTTGATCTGATCCGTTGGTTGTGGAATCGTTTTGCTCTGTCCAAAGCATGTTGCTTCCGCTGTTTAGCATGCATGTAGTCCTGAGTTGTAGCTTCACCTGGTTGGCACCTCATTTTTAGGTACGCCTGGTGCTGTTCCTGGCATGCTCTTCTACACTCCTCATTGAACCTGGGTTGATCCCCTGGCTTGTTGGTAATGGTAGAGTAAGGAATATGCCGGGCCATGAGGTTACAGATTGTGCTGGAATACAATTCTGCTGCTGCTGATGGCCCACAGCGCCTCATGGATGCCCAGTTTTGAGCTGCTAAATCTGTTCTGAATCTATCCCATTTAGCATGGTGGTAGTGCCACACAACACGTTGGATGGTGTCCTCAGTGCGAAGACGGGACTTCGTCTCCACGAGGACTGTGCGGTGGTCACTCCTACCAATACTGTCATGGACAGATGCATCTGCGACAGGTAGATTGGTGAGGACGAGGTCAAGTAAGTTTTTCCCTTGTGTTGGTTCGCTCACCACCTGTCACAGGCCCAGTCTGGCAGCTATGTCCTTCAGAACTCGGCCAGCTCGGTCAGTAGTGGTGCTACCGAGCCACTCTTGGTGATGGACATTGAAGTCCCCCACCCAGAGTACATTTTGTGCCCTTGCTACCCTCAGTGCTTCCTCCAAGTGGTGCTCAACATGGAGGAGGACTGATTAATCAGCTGAGGGAGGACAGTAGTTGGTGGCGGGATTTGAATTTATGACTCTGGATTTTTAGTCGAGGTCTCTGGATTATTAGTCGAGTAACATAACCACCATGCTACCGTACCCGTCTACCTGTTCAGGTCCCACAGCACGATTTGACACATCAGCAGGATGTTTCCTTGCCCATGTTTGACCTGATGCCATGCGATTTCATGGGATCCAGAATCAATGTTGAGGACTCCCAGGGCCACTCCCTCCTGACTGTATATCACTGTACCGCCACCTCTGGTGGGTCTGTCCTGCCGGTGGGACAGGACATACCCAGGGATGGTGATGGAAGAGTCTGGGACATTGGCTGAAAGGTATGATTCTGTGAGTATGGCTTTGTCAGGCTGTTGCTTGACTAGTCTGTGGGACAGGTCTCCCAATTTTGGCACAAGTCCCCAGATGTTAGTGAGGAGGACTTTGCAGGGTCGACTGGGCTTGGTGTTTTGCCGGTGTTGTGTCCGGTGCCTAGTGGTCCGTCCGGTTTTATTCTTCTTATGACTTTTCGTGGCGAGATTTTACAACTGAGTGGCTTGCTAGGCCATTTCAGAGGGCAATTAAGAATCAACCACATTGCTGTGGGTCTGGAGTCACATATAGGCCAAATCAGGTAAGGACGGCAGATTTCCTTCCCTAAAGGGCATTAGTGAACCAGATGGGTTTTTACGACAATCCAGTAGTTTCATGGCTACCATTACTGATACTGGTATTTTAATTCCAGATTTTTATTTAATTAATTGAATTTAAATTCGCCAGCTGCCGTGGCAGGATTTGAATTTATGTCTCTGGATTTTTAGTCCAGGTCTCTGGATTATTAGTCGAGTAACATAACCACCATGCTACCGTACCCGTCTCCCTGTTCAGGTCCCACAGCACGATTTGATGAAAAGCAGGGGAGTACTCCTGGTGTGCTGACCAACAATTATCGCTCATTGTTGTTTGTGGGATCTTTCTGTGTGAAATTGGTTGCTGTATTATCCCAAGTAACAACAGTGACTACACTTCAAAAGTAACTCATTGGCTGTGAAATATTTTGGGATGCTTTGAAAATGTGAAAGGAGATATACAAATCCAAGTTCTTTATAATAACAAATCCGAAGATAATATAATCTCTCTGTGTAAACTAAGTAAACATTAATTAAAAGCCTATCAATAGCTCTTAAATTTCCTGTTCACAGGGTCCTCCTGGTGAAGAAGGACCACCTGGTCCTCCTGGTCCTCCTGGTCCTCCTACTGCTGCCTATCAGGATTTTGTGGGCAATTATGACATGGAATCTGCTGGAATGGATATCCTCAATGCCGATGAGACTGCTGAAACTGTTCAATCGGGTTCAGAAGTGGACGCTACCCTGAAATCCCTAAGTAGCCAATTAGATACTATGCGTAGTCCAGATGGTTCTAGAAAGAACCCAGCTCGAACATGCCAGGATCTTGTATTCTGTCACCCAGAAAAGAAAAGTGGTATGTATTTGGACGGGAACCATTCTTTCCTGCAGATAGTTAGGACAGTTTCTTTCCCAAACATTTAACATTTGTTTTTCACAGAATGGCAAAATAAGGCAATCGGGACGATTTTTAGCCCAAGCGAATTTCAGGTGTGGTGGAGGGCAGGGCGATTGCAAAACGGACTCGCTTGCCATGATTCAGGCCTGGGGTATTTTAACTCCTTTTCATTTTAACGGCCTCATTTAAATGTTGCCGGTTGACTTCCTACGCGGAACAGGTGGGAAGAGGGAGGTGGGCAGGGAAATATCGGGCAGCCATTTGCCACTCGCTGGCTTGCAGGTAAGTGACGGGATTTTGTGAGGGTCTCGCTGGAGGAAAGGGGGAATCCAGGGCAAGGGAGGCCACGGCTTTCCTTGTGGGACCCAAAGGAGCATTCTTGCTCTTTGTAGCTTCACAAAGGAAAGTTTTACACTTACCGGTAGGGCCTCTTCTGTCGATGGATCTGCTTCAGCCTGGCGGGAAATCCATGGCAGCTTCCCCACTCAGGCCTGTTAAAATATAGTTGGGGTCCCAATGACTCAATGGGACCCTGCCTCCTTAAAGTCGGAAATGGCACGAAAGTATTGAGTCCTGAGCGGGTAAGTAACCTCCTTGTTTTTAACTGCCCACTAGCCTCATTTTTACTGGATGGGTAGGTTAAAATCAACACCAGTCTCCTACATAGGAACAAAGGAGCAGGAGTAAGCCATTCAGCCCCTTGTGCCTGTTCTGCCAGAAGCTGAAAAGCTGCAAAACATTAAAATACCAAACTATTCTATCAATACTTCTGAGCTAGATTGTTTTTTATGAATTACAGTGCCAGTGATATATAATCCTGTGTTCTCAAACTTACATTGGTGGTGACATAGATGGAAATAATGGTCCAGCGTAACAACAGTAAAATTAAATGTTTCTGGCTCTAGTAGGAGCAGGGTACTCTTCAATGTTATGTAAAATCTAACCAATGTTAATGTGAGTGTTCCAGTCAACGTGAGTCTACTGTCAAAATTATTTAGAGTGCAAACCAGTGCAATTCATTGGTAAGACCACACTTGGAAAAATATGTGCAATGGGGAATATCCCTTTGAAATGCTATTGATGGACTGAAAGAGACTCAGAAAAGAGTGCCATGATGCCATGATCCTGGGATCTGAAGTTCAAAGTTATGACAAGAGGCTTATAAAATTGAATTTGTTTGCATTGGGGAAAAGAATATTGAATCTGCATAGTTTAACCATTGAGTAGTTGAATCTTACAGACTAAAGAAGTTCCTGGTTTAATCTCTGATCTGTGCTGAGTTAGTTGATCTAATGAAGGGAAAATCATCCTGGAATCCTGCTCCTGATTGTTGGCGTTTTGGGTGTACAAGTGAAAATAGGATTGGGTCAGTTATCACACCTCCTGAGGTTGAATTACCTGGTGCCTCTCACTGTTAAGACTCACACACGAGAAATAGCTAATTGTAGGGTGACCAACACCTGTGGAATTGTAGTCCAACAAAGAGCCAATGCATTCAGGAGAGGAAGGGAAAGAAAGGGGGAGGGGGGAACTGGACATGATCTAGGTCTTTAAAATGTTAAGGGACATTTCAAACTTACCAGGCCTCGAGCCATTCTAAGCTTTAGCGAAATTCCACATCTGCAAAGAATAACAATGTTTTGGAAAAAGTTCCCATCAGCACTGGTTAATATTGTGTTAATTAATTCCTTTCAAAGGAGCCAGATCTAAGAACAGGATTGCAGGTTAGCACAAATACAGTAGTACATTGGTTTCTTTGATACTTTTTATTAAAATTAACTATGATTACAAGGTATAGACACTGTCATTCAGAAACATATAAGTCCTTCATCAGATGAGTGAAGGGATCCAAGAGGTATTGAAAACTATTTTTTCTACCTTATAATTTAACTTATTTTGAATAAGGTATCAAAGAACTCTTACCCTTACTACATGACTCTCTCAGATCAGACCTACAGAAACTAAGGCTAAGTATAGTTGCAGGAATCAAATACTGCATAAAACAAGTTTCAGGCCTACTGGGACTAAGAAAATGTCAGGTCAAAATTGAATAATGTAGATTATGTCAAACTGAAATCCTCATGTTTCATGCATATCTCTTCTTAGATCAGGCTGAAGATTATCTTCTTGGGCGTTTTATCCGTCTTCCTTCAGGGGATTAAATAAGATAAGGAGAGTCTGTGGTAGAGCACATTGAACATAGGCTGCTCAGCAGAGAAGGCCAAATGGACTTTTCTTCTTCCAAGTTTTCTTATGTGATACACATGTGAGAACAGGAAAGTGTTAACTTCTTGCATGTTAAAATATAAGCGATTATCTTTAAGTACTTGAATATCTGAATGTGAATTTATTTTACAGGGGAGTACTGGATTGATCCTAACCAGGGTTGTGTTGAGGATGCTATTAAAATATATTGCAATATGGACACTGGTGAGACCTGTATTCTTGCTGACCCATCTGAAATACCTCGTAAAACCTGGTGGAGCAAAAAGAATGCTGATGATGATAGACACTTATGGTTTGGTGACTCAATGAATGGTGGATTACAAGTAAGTAAAATAACACTGCACAGTATTTGTGAGTATAAGAATTGTGCTTTTTATTGTGCAACAAATATATTTTCCAGCTTAATTAATTTGTACGTAGGATCAAGAAAGGTTTCCAAACAAAAACATTGCTTTTAATTGAAATTGTCCTAGATCCTTGTCGAAAGATTCTGCTACACTGAATGAGGATGCAGCTTTCATATTCCTAAACAACAAAACAAAAATGATCTTACATGTAATTAATAGATAAGACAAAACAGCGGTTATATAATAATTAAAGTACATAGAAGGAGTAGGGCAATGTAACAGGCAAAGCCAGAAATTGTGGAATACGTGATTTTAAAGTTTTTCAGAGTCCATTGACCAGTCAGATTAATGCAAGTTATTGTTCATCAATTGAGAGCGAATTCCAGCATAAAAGAAAAGTAACAGTTGTGAGTTATGTCTTACACACTCATGAAGGAACACAGTCATTGGTGAGATATCTTTTACTTAGGTTTCCAATACTCCGTTCATTGGTTTATCTGTTTTACATTCGGAGTCCCATTTTCTACTGCATGTTTCGCACTTACTTATGATACATCAGTTTTTATTGTTCCACATAATTGAGTTGCAGAATGAGACTATACTGACTGAGATATTAATTTATTCTTTTACTGAAAGTCTACAGAAGGCCCTCTGAATGTGACATTTCTCAGCAAGCAACATTTGAGTGCATCAGGATGTAACAACATAAAATATTTTATTCAGTAATTATAAAGATAGAGTGATATGTGTTTATGTTGGACCAGTTACTTTTTAAACACCTGGTTCCATTAAGTTATGCCATAGGATACTCGTGGACATACCTTCAGTGGGCTGTCTGAAAGTCCTATTTTGGTGCAAGTATCAACCCATAAATAAGGTGACATGCCTGCTTAAAAAACAGGAAGAGGAAGTTCAGATGAAGTGTTTGCCTGCTGTCATCCCACAGTGTGATTTCAAAGCCATTGCAAATAATCTGGTAGAAAAACAATTGCTCAATTGCTAACCTTGGTATGAGCAAAACAATTTTAAAAAATCACTCTTTGGGAATATTGGGAACGAATCCTTTGTGTTACACAGCATAATTCTTTTAAAAACCATAATCCTCCAGTCCCATCTTTCAGCCAGCAGATGGTGATGTTGGAATATGTAAGATTTGTGGCATTGCTTTGTGCAGTACAACAGCATCATCTACTGATAGGAAAACAGTACTACAAGATTAGATAAAACCATGTGATGGTTTTGCCCCTTATATAGAGTAAACCTTGGATATATACCATTTGGAGAGACACTACCTAATTAAAGTCATAATCCGATGCCAATTTTAATCAAAAGTTATAATGATTCACAACCTGCCTACATGCAGTGAGTTTGATCAGTACTCAGCTAGATTATTGGATTGAGCATTACATGCAAGCAAGTGGAGGAAAATCAGTATTGTCTGGTTGATTGATTCTGACTGTATTCAGCAGAAAGTAAGTTTTCTACTCTCAATTATAACAGCACTTAGTCTCACATTGAATAGTCTACAGATTCTTGAACAAAAATAGCTGTTTCTAATGTCTGCTGAGTCTATTTTATGTTGCAAAACTTCCTTGAATCATTTTTTAAAAATTCTTTGTGCTTCTACAGTTCAGTTATGGTGACAAGAAACATTCCCCAAACACTGTCACCATCCAGATGACATTCCTGCGCCTTCTGTCTAAGGAAGCTTCACAAAATATTACCTATCATTGTAAAAACAGCATTGCTTACATGGATGACCAGACTGGCAACCTTAAGAAAGCATTGATTCTTAAGAGCGCCAATGACATTGAGATCAAAGCTGAAGGAAATAACAGATTTAAATATACTGTCCTGGAAGATGGCTGCACTGTAAGTACTAGCAGTTGACTTATTTCAGTTACAAGGGACTGTAGTGATACCCAATGTTACCTTGGACCTCTTTGTATTGCTGTCCTTTCAAAACCAATAGTAGCAACAAGTTACTGATGCCTTTTTCTTCACACTGACAATAAATAATGAAAACTTTGTTTGCAATGGATACACTGTAAAATGCTGCTGTTTGCTATATTTTCACGGGATTTGTTGTTTACCCACATGAAGGCGGTAAGTTCCTATTAGAAGAAGCCCGGATAGCAGAATTAGTACTGCCGTCATAAGATTTTGTATTTACACAAGGATGGCTTAAAAGGTTAATTGCTTTGCTCTCTGTGGGAGTAAACTCTGAAAAGCAATTTATCATATCTGTGACATTCCCCTACAAAATACAACAGAAAGATACTGCTGCTGCAGTGCTCCAGCTATAGATTGTTATACCTGGAATTCCTGCGGGGAGTTCTCCCGATTGTCTGCCGTGACTTTGGTGGAAGATCGGTGAAAATCGCTGAGGAACTTAAATTGGTTTATATTCTATCCAAACTGAGCGATGTGTTAAAATCTAAAATAGCTGAACACCGACCAGAATAACACCCTCGATATATTCAGCTGCATGTGTTTTGTTCATCCTTACTTCCAGAATTTTCTCCCCTCCGCTTCCCCTCGATAAAGGTGCTGGCTTTGTGTTTTCATGGGTCCCCATCACCGTCTGATACCTAGGCAAGGTGGCCATTCTTCGTGTGTGAACCTAAACCTAAACAATGATTGTCTGCAGACTATTTGACCATGAGGAGCATCCTAGCCTCACCTGCATCTTTAGCAGGGGACCTGCAATTAGGAGTGGGAACCTTGCCCAATTTTCCCCTCCTTAATCCAGGGGTGATGCAGCTGGTTGTGCCATATACACTGTTGCTCTAGCTGAGGTCAGCTAACTTGGCATATACAACGGATCGACTTGAAGACCTTGTTCCTTATGTCTCAACTATGCACTGCTCCAACCAGCTGAACAGTTGCATGAACTAGAAGCTACTAGTGAACTAGAAATATTGTACATGTGCAATCTATTTAGACAAGAAAATAAATTGGATTAACATTTATTGACTTATCGACTTTAAAGTGTACTTTTTTGTGTATTGTACATTAACCTATGAAGAAGTCTTTTTAGCATTAATGCATAGTTTAACTTATTGGTGTCAGCTTGGCTCAGTGGTGGCACTCTCACCTCTAAGTCAGAAGGTCATGGGTTCAAGCCTCACCCCAGGATTTGAGCACATAATGCAGGTTGACACTTCAGTGCCACTCTGAGGGAGTGGTGTATTGTTGGAGGTGTGATCATTGGGATGAGACCTTAAACTAAGATCTCCTGTGCCTGTTCAGATAGTCCTAAAACATCACATTGTGTTACTCAAAACAGAGTGAGGAGTTGTGTTGGTGTCTTGGTCAACTTTCCTTCCTCAACCACAATATACAGGTTAACAGGTCATTCAACTCATTGGCTGTTTGTGGGACCTTGCTATACACAAATTGGCTGCTGTATTTTTGTACAAAACTCTCTAATCCTTTGGTTGTAAAGGGCTTTGGAACATGCTGAGGGTGTCAAAGGTGCTATATAGATGCAAGTTCTTCCTCTTTTTCTCTAAATGCTGGTAATGAAAAGAATACATAATGGTTAGAGAAATTTAATAAATTCTGTGTGAGTGCAGTATTAGTAAATCTGTTGGTTACCATTTAGAGAAATCTGCTGAAATTTATGGAAACTAAGTGCTATCTTTCCACTGACTTCGCTTTGAAAATTGGGGGAATGTATGGGCTCTGTATAATTCTATAAATGCTCATCAAGATTCTAGGACCTGGAAAGATAAGAGACTTTATTAAAACCTTCTGTCAAAACATTGAGTTAGCATGATGGCGTAAAGTGCAATCATGCGATAATTATAAATATATATCATTGGGTTACAGTAGAAATTTCAAATGAGTAATAATAACGGACCTGAAAACTCTGACCACTACAAATCTCTTAATAACATCTATAACTTGAGTGAAGGGTGATGACCATTTAACAATGTAACCCTTGATTGAAATAAACAGCTCTGTAGTATAGTATTGCAAATGCCATGGCACGTTACAATATATTTTTATTACATTTCTTTTTGTGTGTGTGTTTTTTCTCTGCAGAAATATACTGATAGTTGGGGCAAGACAGTCTTTGAATATCGAACACAGAATACAGCACGCCTGCCCATTGTGGATATTGCGCCTATGGATATTGGTGCTCCAAATCAGGAATTTGGCTTTGAAATTGGCCCCGTTTGCTTCTTGTAAAATAAAAGAACTTGGAGACTTTGAAGACATTCCTGGACTCTTGAACTAATGGCTGATCTAATCAGCACTGTATATATAAGTACTTAGAATTTCCAGCCCTTCACAACAATTATTTATTGTTCATATGAACCCTGTTGGTAAAATTAAGATGTAATTAAAAACTGTGGAAGATTCTGGGCAGTTTTTAGTACAATAATAACCATTGGCTCTTATGTAACAGGAGTGGAAACAGTAAGATGTTCACTCTAAAATCTAAAAGAGATATACAATATCGATTCAGAAATGTTCACTTCTGAGAATGTTCCATCTAATAGTTGTTGGGGGTGATTTAGTGCACTGACAGGAAGCCTAGTTAGAGATAGGGCTACACCTTTGTATCCAAGTTTCTCTGACCCATACTTTCTGCCAGCACTGCTCCCTGTTGGGAGTGTGGAATCACTCCTCTTATCTATTAATTAGAATGTGCTCCAATAGCAAGCTTTCCCACCACACTTACAAAGATGTAGTTTAAAAAAAATCCCCCGAATTTAAGCTACCTCATCTCTGTCAGAAGCTAGGATACATTGATGCGTGTCTTATTCCTTTGTTTATCACGGTGCTATATTTCCAGGGCTTCCTTCTGTGTTTGTTTACAGAACCAGGAGACAGAGTAAAGAAATGATGGTGCTAGTTATAAAGATCCCATTTCCTGTAAGCTTTTGATGAAGTAGCAGTAGCCCCACAACATTAATGCCATGTCGATATTCATTTTAATATTACTGTCGTGTCAACATTCTTTGAGTATGAATGATGTTCCTTTTCTCTCAATTCAATTACCAATAGAAAAGTCTGCATGTCTTGAAAGTTAAAGCATGTAGGCAAATCCATTTTGCAATGTTACTTTCTCTATCTCTTCTACAATGTTCTTTAATTCTCCAATAAAAAGGACCATTTTACAAGGAAACCAGAAATATATTTTGGTTGAATTAATTGATTACCCCCCCATTCCCAATAATGATTGTAATCTCATAAAATAGGTAACTGACTGATTGATTATGGCATTAACAAAGTGTCTCTCACTCCAACCTGTTTTATCACTTTTAAGCAGTAATGATAGTCATTATTATAACAAGCCCACTAGGTGATGCACCTTTGTTGAAAGACATACAGGTCTCAAATTTACTTCAAAATGCAATGGAAACATTCAACATTCAGTGAAGAGAAATTAAAATATAATTTATAAAAAGTTTGTATTTACATCAATAATATTAAACTCTTCCAAATTATATTCAACTAACAAATTTATTATCTTTATTATGACTGATATGGTGAACTTAGTTACTATATTTACATGATTTTTTCTTTAAAGTTTCAGGTCCTTGCTTTTTGTACTTAGCCCTTCAAAATGATACTATAAAAGTGACTATCACACCTAAATTCAATTGCATGATCAATTAGTCGATTCTGATCACAAAACACTTATAGTTAGCCATTCTTCTTATCAGTTATTTTGTAAGGTTGAAGTTCTTCATTAATATTATTTTCTTTTCATTTCTCAACACTTTTTGCATACAATTTTTTTTACATCACAGTAAATTGTGCCTTCCTTTTTGGTATACTTTTAAATAGCATTGATTTGATTTAAGGCTAACTGAAAATATAATGTAACACAAATGCTTTTGCAACATGTTATTTGAAAAGGTTTTTGTGCTAAATTGACTAGATGGGATGGGAATTTATATTTCCAGATGGCTTGGAGTTATTATATCCATGTGTTTCTCTTTATCCTTAGGCACAAAAATCACTCCGATTGGAGACTTGTATAGCGCTTTGCCTGCCATGCTTTTGGGAGAGAGCCTCTATGTTTTTAACTTGCTGTAAGACCTATTTAATTATCTGAGCTTTAATGAAACTGCTCTTATGTAACAGTTAAAATGAATAGGAAAATTAAATGTTGAAGCAATTTTATAGTGTTTAAGCATTTCTTATGTATACTAATGCAGATATTAGTAAACACTCAACAGAACAAAGGGTTAACTATAATTTGACTTAACTAAAGGAAGCCTTTTTTATGGGTTATTTGTTCTAGTGTTAAGGAGTTGACCTTGTGCTTATTTAGGTTTAACTGGACAGACATTCTTGCACTTGAAGCACCCTGCAAAGACTGAGTGCCAGTTCCTTAAGAAAGAAAAACTTGCATTTATGTAATGTCTTCACTTATAATGAATTACTTTGAAGTGCGGTGATTGTTGTTATGTAAATAATAGTGATTACTGTTTGTGTTCCCTATTTATAGTGGTACACATAAATAGCATAAAATGATGAGCCAGTTGCCTGTTATTCTATTCCTTTAATACAAGCTGAGATTTTAGTGTCAGCTACCTCCTAGAAAAAGCTGCGCTTTTATGGCACTAAAACCCATGCTGCTAGCGCTGGCTTCCAGAACACAGTTCTCATCCAGCCAGCTGCAATCTAAGAGTAAATTTGCAGGAATTTGTTAAGGGTGATAGTCAGGAAGGCTTAATTTTTATTGGATTTTTCCAGCTGCCAGCCTTGGCAAACCCTGGTGAGTTTACTTTTGGGTTGTAGCCAGCTGCATGAGACATTCGCTTTGGGAGTCAGAGTCACAAGCAGTTGAAGAGACCTTCACCTCATAGATAAGATATCGTATTTTCTAACCAATTGTGCCATTTTCATTTTACCCTCCGACTTGCCAAAAATCTTATATGTTGATAAACTGATTTGCATTAGAATTATTTGTTATTGTGCAATCCATAACATTTGCTGCGCTAGTAATCCAGAGAACGTGAGTTCAAATCCCACCATGGCAGTTTGAAAATTTATATTCAGTTTTGAAAAACTGGAAATAAAAAGCTGGTATCAGTAAGAGTGACCATGAAGCTGTTAGATTGCCGAAAAATCCCAATTGGTGCACTAATGTCCTTTAGGGAAGGAAATTTGCCATCCTTACCCAGTCTGGTCTATATGTGACTCCAGTCCCACACCAATGTAGTTGACTCTTAACTGCTCTCTGAAGTGGCCTAGCAAGCCATTCAGTTGTACTGAACTGCTGCAATTTGAGAAGATGGCCTACTACCACCATCTCAGGGCAACTAGGGATGAATAATAAATGCCAGCCTTGCCAGCAATGTCCACATCCTGAGGGTGAATATAAAAAAGGAGAATTTATGGGTAACCAAGATGCCGATTATATTTCACCTAATGTCCTAGATACTTTTTAAAATTTCTACTCATCAAGATGATCAAGTATCAATGATTCGGAATGGAATAATCTTTTGCACCCAAACATCAAGAGTTTGCAGGTCAAGCAGTACATGGTAAGGGAGGGCTGGATGGTGCAGTGGATACTGTCCTTCACCTCTAAAACCAAGTTCAGTTTAAAATGATGGAATTAAATTCCCCATGTTACCTCTTTTGAAGTGGCAAACATCTACATGAAATAAGTTTGGGAATTCTCCACCCAATTCTATTAACTCAAGGATATCTTGGGGCTCTATCCTCTCTCCCACTCTGTTTCTTCTCCGTATCAATGGTGTGTACTTCCTCCACACACCAGCCTTCCTATCCACTCATTAACTGATTATTTCACTGCAATTATTTCATCAATTTTCTTCAGCTCACACACTGGACACGTCCTCTATTCCTTTTGCAGTGCAATGGCTTAATCATTCTATCTTGATCTGATAATAGGGCCAAAGCTAAGGATGAACATATAATTAATGTACTAAATGAACTAACATAGTTTTCATTTTCAGAAAAGGTGACAAAACAGAACTGGGCAACTACAGATCCATCAGTGTCATCAATTTTGGGTAAAATAATTAAATTGATTTTCAGGAATACACGTGAGGAAACTAGGAAAAAACTATCAGCGCAGATTCAGAAGGGAAAGATTCTGCTTGACCAACTTTTTTGAGTTTGTTGAGGAAGTGACATTGCAAGTGGACAAAAGTCTGCTCTTTTAAGTTAAAGCAGTGGGTTAGAATGTGAGAATGGCTGAAGGCATTTGTTAGGGTAGTGATAGGGGGAGGTGGCGAGTGCTGAGTGACATGCCCAAGGACCTGTGTTTGGGACCTCTAATGTTATTAATACACATCATAACATTAGTGCAAACCGCAGAAATTCACCAATAAAACATACTATTGGGCCAATTGAATCTAAGGAGGAAGCCAGGGACCTACAAAATCAAATACATAAGATATGTAAGTGGGCAGAGCATTGACTAATGACATTTAATGTAGATACGTGTAAAGAATTGCACAGAAGAAGAAAAAATAGTACTCCACAAATGGTGTGAAAATAGCTAAGGATGAAGTCGAAGGAGAATTAGAAGTATTAGCTGACTTGGCACTGTATATGTTCAATCATTACAGAAAAATAAACAAAGCAAATAAAATGCTGATCTATATAAGCAGAACACTAAGGTACACGTCACAAGTTGTTGTGCTTAAACTTTACAGTGTTCTGTTCAGACCATATCTTGAGTACCATGTCCAGTTTAGATTCTTGAGATTCAAAGGATATTTCCAAAGCCCTGCATTTGGTGCAGAGAAGAGCAATGAGGCTGATCCCTAGCATTCAAGGACTGAATTAAGAGGAAAGACTGAAGCCATTTAATAAACAGCTAGATTCTTTGGTGATTATGTGTCAAGAGCAGGACTTTAATCCTCCGAGACTTTTATTTTATACATGTGTATCATTTTAGAGTTGTAACAGTTCAAAGTGGCTGCCAAACTGTATTTAAAAAAAGGTTTCTGAGGTCACATTTCATTTGACTCACAGCTGGAGAACACTTTTTTTCTGATGGGATCTGTTACTGATATGGATACAGCATATGGGTGATGAGGCAGACATTAATATGATTTCCCATCACTGTCAAGTGTCAAAAAACAAGCGGGTTATTATGTTTCCAGGAAGCCTACAGTTCAAGCCACTGTGAATTTTTCTAACAAATGGTTTCCATTTTTATTGTTTGTCTACTTCAAAACAAATGGCTTTACATGACACAAATTCCATGGGACACATAGCATTTTGAGCATCCATTGTTTCAAGATGGGTGTTATTGTCATGGAATAAGGCACTATTGCTGTTTTGATGCCTAATTTAACCATTGACTATGTTAATATACAATGTCATACTTCTACATCAATCCAGCAGTCATCTCATAGTCGAGTTATCATATTGGACTTCTCTGAGCAATCACCCCAGATAAGTTACCATCAGTTTTTTAATTGTTTTAAACAGTCAATCCAGTTTACATATGTATAAGTTTGGTATTGAACGCGGCTATGTAATTTTAGTTTGACAAAGTCTTTTATCTGTAAATAAATTTGAACAGGTAGTTTAGTCTGAGGTGATGGGGGATCATAATGGGTGCCCATATATTCTCCTGGACGTGCTGTACAACATTTCTAGATTAATTGTTAAACCAAAGGAGTTTGCAGGGGCCAGTAGCTTAGATCACTTCAAGGTCCAATTGTACAAGTATCTTCAAGAGATATCATCGGTTACTACTGCTAGGACAGCAGGAACGTGGATTAGATGGATTTATGGTCTTTTCTGGCCTTAAGATTTTCTGTTTCTAACCTATACTTCTCTAACCCATGCAAGGCAGCGAATTGAGACACAAATTGTGATACTGCAGTCTCGTCATGAACATAAGAAAGGCGTTGGGGAGAAAGCCTGAACTGTACAAGCAGAGAAGATAGGGTAATTCCACAATGTCGCACTTCCATTGGGGAAGCTGGGGTCGGAGGTAAGACTACAACATTGTAGCCTCAATTCTCCGACCTGCACGCCCTACAAACACAGCACCCCCACTGTGAGCATGGGATCACGGAATTACCTGTTTTATGTTTGTTCTGGGCAGATAAGTTTGGTTGGGCCACAGTTTTGCTCATCCATACCTACTTTGATAACTCTTTCCATGTTCTTCAATGAGGCAATGAAAATCTTGTTTCTTTAATTTCTTTGGAGACCACAGTTTCTTCATGTTTCTGCCAGTCTAACCACCAGCTAGCACATTACCTTTGATGGTGCCACCTTTAGGATTTCTTCATTTATCAGCATTCTTGGCCTCACTATCTCTTCTTCTGAGCTCAACGGAACTTCCACAATGCTGCCTTCTAGAAGCTCAGTTTCATCATATAAGCATTAGTTCTTGATTTACCTCATCTTTTCATTTAGTCTTTTTAACATTATATATCTTGGCCCATTTCCTTGCATTCTAAATTTTAAAATGAAATTCCTCAGAGTTTTGAGTTCATAGCACAAACCTAAATTGAAGTCTCAGGCAGGGCTTAACATTGGTTGATGCAGAAAATGAAAGAAAACCTCTCACTGGTCTGAAAAAAATGTTCTTCTGAAGTTGGTGGTTAAGGAGTATGGTTGGGCTGTGTGAAAAAAGATTTATTCTTCATTGGAGTGTGCAATATCTGACTTGTGAGTAGTCAATGATCACACTAGGGCTTCCGAAATAGAAACATGTTCATTGCCACCTCACCTTGATAAACATTATAGTGAACTGGTAGAAGATCTTGGCCAGGGTTTTCCACTTCTGCACAGATCAGCCCAAGTGCCACTAAGAACTATAAATATGGATGTATAGCATAAATTAAATGCAAAATAAATTTCCTTTGACTTTGAATGATATGTCTAATCCAACTTCAGAAGAGCAGTGATCACTCTCACACTTCTTTGAGGAAAATATTCGATTTCATGCGGCTTAGTGTTGCATTACGGGCAATATTTTGCTGCAAACATGCCACTCTATAAATTACACTCGAGCTGGCCAAACCCATTTTATTTACAGTACTAAAAGAAAGGATTTGAACTGATGCCCCAATAGGCGAAATATTTATTTCACCTTTATCCATTAATATTATCCTTGTGATTTTATTAGTACACAACCTAATAGTGGATACTACAAATACTGAAATGATTAAAAGTGGCTAATGTACTAATTGTAGAGTTTGGTCACTTTTACAGTATGCCTATTTTTAAAATTTTTTATCCAAGCATGAGATTCATCTATGTACAATATTAATTGACAATGATAAAGATGTAGTCTCATTCAGTTATTCTTTTTTTCCATCTGCTATTTCCATGAGACAACCTAAGTAACTCGTCTTCCCACGAGTTTCGGAACCAAATGCTTTTTGATAAAGAAACTCAAATCAGAAATTGTCAAAGGTGCCAGCATCAGTAAATAACTGATTATTGGTATCACTCTCAGTCTTGTGCTCTAAAGCAGGACTATAACCTGGCATTGGGTCTGTGACTGGTGTAAGACCACCAATGTGCTGCAATTTATTGGGCAACTACTTAGAAATATAGTAATGGTGCCTGGAAAAGGCTAATTTTGCTTTTACTGTTTATGAGAAAAGGCTGGAAATTATCACAAAATACTGATATTAAGTTACATCATAGAATCCAAGAATGATATTGAACAGAAGGAGGCCATTCGGCCCATCATGCCTCTGCCGGCTCTTTCGTAGAGCTTTCCAATTAGTCCCACAGCCCTGTAAATTTTTTCCCTTCAAGTATTTATCCAATTCCCTTTTGAAAATTACTATTGAATCTGCTTCCACCACCCTTTCAGGCAGTGCATTCCAGATCGCAGCAACTCATTGCATAAAAAATGTTTTCCTCATGTCACATCTGGTTCTTTTGCCAAACACCTTATCTGTGTCCTTTGGTTACCAACCCTTTTCCCACTGGAAACAGTTTCCCCTTATTTACTCTATCAAAACCCTTCATGATTTTGAACACCTCTATCAAATCTCCTCTTAACCTTCTCTGCTCTAAAGAGAACAACCCCAGCTTCTCCAGTCTCTCCTCATAACTGAGGTCACTCATCCCTGGAACCATTCTAGTAAATCTTTTCTGCACCCTCTCTAAGGCCTTCACATCCTTCCTAAAGTGTGGTACTCAGAATTGGATACAATACTCCAGCTGAGGCCGAACCAGAGTTTCATAAAGGTTTTGCATAACTTCCTTGCTTTTGTACTCTATGCCTCTATCAATAAAACCTACGATCCCATATGCTTTTTTAACAGCCTTCTCAACTTGTCCTACCACCTTCAAAGGTTAATATTCATACACCCCTTGGTCTCTCTGTTCTTGCACCCCTTTTAAAATTGTACCATTTGATTTATATTGCCTCACCTCATGAATCATGCCAAAATGTATCATATCACACTTCTCTGTGTTAAATTTTATCTGCCATGTGTCTACCCATTTCACGTCTGTCTTTGTCCTCCTGAGGTCCGTTACTATCCTCCTCATTGTTTACTACATTTCCGAGTTTTGTGTCATCTGCAAACTTTGAAATTATACCCTGTATACCCAAGTCCGGGTCATTAATATATATCAAAAAGAGCAGTGGTCCTAATTCCAACCCTTGGCGAACACCACTGTATACTTCCCTCCAGTCTGAAAAACAACTGTTCACCACCACTCTGTGCTTTCTGTCACTTAGCCAATTTTGCATCCACGCTGCCACTGTCCCTTTAATCCCATGGGCTTTAATTTTGCTAACAAGTCTATTATGTCGTACTTTATCAATTGCCTTTGAAAGTCCTTATACACAATATCATCCGCACTACCCTTATCAACCCTTTCTATTACTTCATCAAAGAACTCAATCAAATTAGTCAAATACAATTTGCCTTTAACAAATCCGTCCTGACTTTCATTTATCACCCCATTCTTTTTCAAGTGCTAATTAATTATGTCCTGGATTATTGTCTTTAAAAGTTTCCCCACCACCAACGTTAGGCTGACTGGCCTGTAATTGCTAGGTTTATCCCTCTCCCCTTTTTTGAATATTTACAATCCTCCAGTCCTCTGGCACCATCCCTATATCTAAGGAGGATTGGAAGATTGTGGCCAGGGCCTCCACAATTTCCACCCTTCCCTCAGTAACCTAGGATGAATCTGGACGAGGTGACTTTTCTACTTTGAGTACTGCCAATCTTTTAAGTACCTCCTCTTTACCTATTTTTATCCTATCCAATATCGCTACTACTTCCTCCTTTACTGCTACAATGGCAGCATTGTCTTCTCTCGTGAAGATAGATGCAAAGTACCCATTTAGTACCTCAGCTATACCCTCTGCCTTCACAAGAAGATCTCCTTTATGGTCCCTAATTGCTCCACCCTTCCTTTAACTACTCTTTTACTATTTATATGTTTATAAATAGACTGTGATTCAATAGCCTGTTTCTTTGCTGTAACAGTCTGTTATTCGATTGCCTGTTTCTGTACTAACAGTCTGTGATTCTATGGCCAGTTTCTTTACTGTAACAGTCTGTGATTCTGTGGCCAGTTTCGGAATTGTAACGGTCTGTAATTCAATGGCCTGTTTCTGTACTGTAACAGAATGTGATTCGATGGCCTGTTTCTGTACTGTAACAGAATGTGATTCTATGGCCAGTTTCTTTACTGTAACAGTCTGTGATTCTGTGGCCAGTTTCGGAATTGTAACGGTCTGTAATTCAATGGCCTGTTTCTGTACTGTAACAGAATGTGATTCGATGGCCTGTTTCTGTACTGTAACAGAATGTGATTCTATGGCCAGTTTCTTTACTGTAACAGTCTGTGATTCTGTGGCCAGTTTCGGAATTGTAACAGTCTGTGATTCGATGGCCTGTTTCTGTACTGTAACAGAATGTGATTCGATGGCCTGTTTCTGTACTGTAACAGTCTGTGATTCGACGGCCTGTTTCTGTACTGTAACAGTCTGTGATTCGATGGCCTGTTTCTGTACTGTAACAGTCTGTGATTCGATGGCCTGTTTCTGTACTGTAACAGAATGTGATTCGATGGCCTGTTTCTGTACTGTAACAGTCTGTGATTCGACGGCCTGTTTCTGTACTGTAACAGTCTGTGATTCGATGGCCTGTTTCTGTACTGTAACAGTCTGTAATTCGACGGCCTGTTTCTGTACTGTAACAGTCTGTGATTCGATGGCCTGTTTCTGTACTGTAACAGTCTGTGATTCGATGGCCTGTTTCTGTACTGTAACAGTCTGTGATTCGATGGCCTGTTTCTGTACTGTAACAGTCTGTGATTTGATGGCCTGTTTCTTTACTGTAATAGCCTGTGATTCAGTGGCCTGTTTCGGAATTGTAATGGTCTGTAATTCGATGGCCTGTTTCTGTACTGTAACAGTCTGTGATTTGATGGCCTGTTTCTTTACTGTAACAGTCTGTGATTCAGTGGCCTGTTTCGGAATTGTAATGGTCTGTAATTCGATGGCTTATTTCTGTACTGTAACAGTCTATGATTCAATGGCTTGTTTCTGTGCTTTAACAGAATGTGATTCGATGGCCTGTTTCTGTGCTGTAACGGTCTGTGATTAAATGACCTGTTTCTCCCTTATAGATTTGGGTGTCCTTGTCCACGAAACACAGAAAGTTAACATGCAGGTACAGCAAGCAATTAGGAAGGCAAATAGTATGTTGGCTTTTATGGCAAGGGGGTTGGAGTACAAGCATAAGGAAGTCTTGCTACAATTGTACAGGGCTTTAGTGAGACCACACCTGGAGTACTGTATACAATTTTGGTCTCCTTACCTAAGGAAGGATATGCTTGCTTTAGAGGCGGTGCAATGAAGGTTCACTAGATTGATTCCTGGGATGGGAGGGTTGTCCTGTGAGTTGAACCTTTATAAAACACTGGTTTGGCCACAACTGGAGTACTGTGTCCAATTCTGGGCACCGCTTAGGAAGGATGTGAAGGACTTAGTGAGGGTGCAGAACAGTTTTACTAGAATCTCCAGGGATGAGGGACCTCAGCCACTTGGATATAAGCTGGGGTTGTTCTCAGAGCAGAGAAGGTTGAGAGGAGATTTGATAGAAATGTTCAAAATCATGACGTGTTTAGATAAAGTAAGTAAAGAGAAACTCTTCCCATTGGCAGAAGGACACAGATTTAAGGTGATTGGCAAAAGAACCAAAGGCGACATGAGGAAAAACATTTTTACGCAGTGAGTAGTTATGATCTGGAATGCATTGCCTGAAAGGGTGGAGGATGCAGATTCAATCGTGGCTTGGAATTAGATAAATATTTGAAGGCAAAAAATTTGCAGTGCTACGGGGAGAGATCAGGGGAATGGGACTAACTGGATTGCTCTTACAAAGAGCTGGCACAGGCTAGATGGGCTAAATGCCCTCCTTCTGTGCTGTTATGATTCTAAAAGACTTTTGGGGCTCTTTCAATTTTAGACGCTAATCTATTCTCATATTTTCTGTTTGTCCCCCTTACTTCCCTTTTTTAAATTTTTTTTAATTAATCGTTCATGGGATATGGGCGTCGCTGGGGAGGCCGGCATTTATTGCCCATCCCTAATTGCCCTTGAGAAGGTGGTGGTGAGCCGCCTTCTTGAACCGCTGCAGTCCGTGTGGTGAAGGTTCTCCCACAGTGCTATTAGGAAAGGAATTCCAGGATTTTGATCCAGCGACGATGAAGGAACGGCGATATATTTCCAAGTCGGGATAGTGTGTGACTTGGAGGGGAACGTGCAGGTGGTGTTGTTCCTATGTGCCTGCTGCCCTTGTCCTTCTAGGTGGTAGAGGTCGTGGGTTTGGGAAGTGCTGTTGAAGAAACCTTGGCGAGTTGCTGCAGTGCATCCTGTGGATGGTACACACTGCAGCCACAGTGCGCCGGTGGTGAAGGGAGTGAATGTTTAGGGTGGTGGATGGGGAGCCAATCAAGTGGGCTGCTTTGTCCTGGATTGTGTCAAGCTTCTTGAATGTTGTTGGAGCTGCACTCATCCAAGCAAGTGGAGAGTATTCTATCACACTAATAACTTGTAGATGGTGCAAAGGCTTTGGGGAGTCAGGAGGTGAGTTACACGCCGCGGAATACCCAGTCTCTGACCTGCTCTTGTAGCCACAGTATTTATGTGGCTGGTCTAGTTAAGTTTCTGGTCAATGGTGACTCCCAGGATGTTGATGGTGTGGGATTCGGCGATGGTAATGCCGTTGAATGTCAAGGGGAGGTGGTTAGACTCTCTCTTGTTGGAGATGGTCATTGCCTGGCACTTATCTGGCGCGAATGTTATTTGCCACTTATGAGCCCAAGCCTGGATGTTGTCCAGGTCTTGCTGCATGCGGGCTCAGACTGCTTCATTATCTGAGGGGTTGCGAATAGAACTGAACACTGCAATCATCAATGAACATCCCCATTTCTGACCTTATGATGGAGGGAAGGTCATTGATGAAGCAGCTGAAGATGGTTGGGCCTAGGACACGGCCCTGAGGAACTCCTGCAGCAATGTCCTGGGGCTGAGATGATTGGCCTCCAACAACCACTACCATCTTCCTTTGTGCTAGATATGACGCTAGCCACTGGAGAGTTTTCCCCCTGATTCCCATTGACTTCAATTTTACTAGGGCTCCTTGGTGCCACACTCGGTCAAATGCTGCCTTGATGTCAAGGGCAGTCACTCTCACCTCATCTCTGGAATTCAGCTCTTCTGTCCATGTTTGGACCAAGGTTGTAATGAGGTCTGGAGCCGAGTGGTCCTGGCGGAACCCAAACTGAGCATCGATGAGCAGGTTATTGGTGAGTAATTGCCGTTTGATAGCATTGTCAACGACACCTTCCATCACTTTGCTGATGATTGAGAGTAGACTGATGGGGTGGTAATTGGCCGGATTGGATTTGTCCTGCTTTCTGTGGACAGGACATACCTGGGCAATTTTCCACATTGTCGGGTAGATGCCAGTGTTGTAGCTGTACTGGAACAGTTTGGCTCGAGGCGCAGCTAGTTCTGGAGCACAAGTCTTCAGCATTACAGCTGGGATGTCGTCGGGGCCCATGGCCTTTGCTGTATCCAGTGCACTCAGCTGTTTCTTGATATCACGTGGAGTGAATCGAATTGGCTGAAGACTGGCGTCTGTGATGGTGGGGATATCAGGAGGAGGCCGAGATGGATCATCCACTCGGCACTTCTGGCTGAAGATGGTTGCAAATGCTTCAGCCATGTCTTTTGCACTCGTGCTGTACTCCGCCATCATTGAGGATGTTTACAGAGCCTCTTCCTCCCGTTAGTTGTTTAATTGTCTACCACCATCCACGACTGGATGTGGCAGGACTGCAGAGCTTTGATCTGATCCGTTGGTTGTGGAATCGCTTAGCTCTGTCTCTAGCATGTTGTTTCCGCTGTTTAGCATGCACGTAGTCCTGAGTTGTAGTTTCAGTAGGTTGGCACCTCATTTTTAGGTACGCCTGGTGCTGCTCCTGGCATGCTATTCTACACTCCTCATTGAACCAGGGTTGATCCCCTGTCTTGTTGGTAATGGTAGAGTGAGGAATATGCCAGGCCCTGAGTTTACAGATTGTGCTGGAATACAATTCTGCTGCTGCTGATGGCCCACAGCGCCTCATGGATGCCCAGTTTTGAGCTGCGAGATCTGTTCTGAATCTATCCCATTTAGCATGCGAAGACGGGACTTCGTCTCCACAAGGACTGTGCGGTGGTCATTCAATACTGTCATGGACAGATGCATCTGCAACAGGTAAATTGGTGAGGACGAGGTCAAGTAGGTTTATCCCTTGTGTTTGTTCGCTCACCACCTGCCACAGGCCCAGTCTGGCAGCTATGTCCTTCAGAACTCAGCCACTCTTTGCGATGGACATTTAAGTCCCCCACCCAGAGTAAATTCTGTGCCCTTGCTACCCTCAGTGCTTCCTCCAAGTGGTGCTCAACATGGAGGAGGACGGTAGGTGGTAATCAGCAGGAGGTTTCCTTGCCCATGTTTGACCTGATGCCATGAGATTTTATGGGGTCCGGAGTCAATGTTGAGGACTCCCAGGGCCACTCCCTCCTGACTGTATATCACTACCGCCACCTCTGGTCGGCCTGTCCTGCCGGTGGGACAGGACATACCCAGGGATGGTGATGGAAGAGTCTGGGACATTGGCTGAAAGGTATGATTCTGTGAGTATGGCTATGTCAGGCTGTTGCTTGACTAATCTGTGGGACAGCGCTCCCAATTTTGGCACAAGTCCCCAAATGTTAGTGAGGAGGACTTTGCAGGGTCGACTGGGCTTGGTTTGCCTTTGTCGTGTCAGGTGCCTAGTGGTCTGATGCCAGTGGTCCGTCCAGTTTTATTCTTATGACATTTTTTTAGCGAGAATTGTACAACTGAGTGGCTTGCTAGGCCATTTCAGAGGGCAATTAAGAATCAATCACATTGCTGTGGGTCTGGAGTCACAGATCGGCCAGACCGGGTAAGGACGGCCAGGTTTCCTTCCTTGAAGGACATAAGTGAACCAGATGGGTTTTTACGACAATCCAGTAGTTTCATGGCCACCGTTACTGATGCTAGTTTTTTTTAATTCCAGATTTTATTTAATTAATTGAATTTAAATTCCCCAGCTGCCGTGGCGGGATTTGAACTCATGACTCCGGAAAATTAGTCTAGGCCTCTGGATTACTCGTCCAGTAACATAACCACTATGCTACTGGAGTACTTTTTGTATTCGGCTTGGTTCTCTACTGTATAATGAACCTTACATTTGTCATAAACCTCCTTTTTCCATTTCATTTTACTCTCTATATCTTTCGTCATCCAGGGAGCTCTAGCTTTGAATACCCTTCCTTTCCCCCTCGTGGGAATGTGTCTACTCTGCACCCGAACCAATTCCTCCTTAAAGGCCTGCCATTGTTCAATTAGTTTTAATTACCAATTTTTGATTCCAATTCACTTGGGCAAGATCCCTTTTTAACTCACTGAAATTAGCCTTCCTCCTATTAAGTATTTTTATGCTTTTTTCCTTTTCCATAACTATTCTAAACCTGATTATATTATGATCACTGCTCCCTAAATGCTCCCCCACTGAAACATGCTCCACTTGCCCCATTTCATTTTCCAGAACTAAGTCCAGCACTGCTTCCTTCCTCATTAAGCTGGAAACACACTGGTCAAGAAAGTTCACTTGTACACATTTCAGGAATTCCTCTCTTTCTTTGCCTTTTACAAGACTCATCTTCTGCTCAAACCTCCCCCGTCCCACCCCGCACTCCCCTACACCCGCCACCAGCTTTGGGGATATATATGGGGAGTTCCTGAGCAAAGAGCGCAAGAGCAAAGAAGTTATGATAAGTTTGTACAGGTACAGTTAGAGTACTGTGTGCAGTTTTGTGTGCCCCAGGATAGAAAGGATGTTAAAACCATAGAGAACATGTTGTTTAGATTCACCAGGATGACATCAGGGATGAGGCATTATGGTTATGAGGAAAACGTTAAGATATTGTGTCTATTTCCACTGAAATTGAGAAGGCTGAGAGGGGATTTAATAGAGGTCTTTAAACTTATGAGGTTTTTATAGGGTGATTAGGGAAAGACTATTTCCTTTTGTTGGGAGGTCAGTGACAAGGGATCATCAATTTAAAATTGTCAGTAAGAGAGTGACAATTAGTAGAATTTTTTTAATGCAGAAAATTGTTAGAGCATGCAATGCTTTGCTACAGGGTATGGTTGAGGCAGAGACCACTGCATTTTTTAAGGTTAGAGTGGATAAATATTTGAAACTGAGTAAGATACAGGGCTATCTGGAGAGTGCAGGGCAATAGTATTAGCTTTTGGATTGCCCTAACAAAGAGCTGGCACAGACCTGATGGGCTGAATGTCCTCCTTCTGTGTCATAACCATCTACAGTTCTAGTCATTGTCTAATCCATTGCACCAACTCTCCAAGGGTCATTACCATTCCTCAGTTTGCCCATGTGCAACTTGACACTTAATAATTTGGCAGATATTTTGTTTTGGGCAGTTTATCTTTGCTTCTACTTTTGTCTATATTTTTCCCAAATATTATTTAAAGCCTATTTGAGTTATCAAAACCAGCTTGACCTAATACTTTATTGCAGAAGTTGCAAAAGTTGTCACAGCTTCTATATTATTTCATATTGATTCCCAGCTCCTTTCTTTGAGGCAGAAGGAAAGCTGCTTGAGTGGTAATAGACCGAGTCTAAAATCTTGTTGATGTCACTCTAGTTAATTTGTCAAGGAGAAATGAACAGACTCCGTTATGTCATTAAGATAAACATTAAAGTATAAGAAAGCATTCTGAAAATAATACAATGCACTTCTCAGAAGGTCTTCCTGATCTTTGATGAATATATGTGTACTGAGGGTCTCTGCTTGACCTTCCTGGCGAAGCATTGGTGTTTCATTTCAAGCTCTGTCACCTGCTTGAGCTCTTTTATGGGAGCTAAGAATATAATTAAGAACCCATTCAACCATCAGTATTCTTAGCATAGGCTATTCGCAAGGTTGGTGTGTGCCTTAGCAAAATAACACATTCTAGAGTCACCCTGCGCTTAGAATTCACATTTTATGGTCATTTGCTGAACAATAAACATTTGTTTTTGCATGTATAAGTTTCTCTTTCATCACCACTTCTTAGTGCTGCCCTGAGTCTGGACTTTCTTTCGCTATTGGGCGGTATATAAGAACATAAGAAATAAGAGCAAGAGTAGGCCATACAGCCCCTCCCTCAGGTCTGCTCCGCCATTCTTCGACCTCAACTCTACTTTCCCGTCCGATCCCCATTCCCCTAGGGTCCAAAAATCTATCCATCTCAGCCTTGAATATACTCAATGACTCAACATCCTCAGCCCTCTGGGGTAGAGAATTCCAAAGATTCACAACCCTCTGCGTGAAGAAATTCCTCCTCATCTCAGTCTTGAATGGCCGACCTCTTATCCTGCGACTATGCCCCCTAGTTCTAGACTCTCCAGCCAGGGGAAACAACCTCTCAGCATTTACCCTGTCAAGCCCTTCATAATCTTATATGTTTCAATGAAATCACCTCTCATTCTTCTAAACTCCAGAGAATATAGGCCCATTCTACTCAAACTCTCCTCACAGGACAACCCTCTCATCCCAGGAATTAATCTAGTGAGCCTTCATTGCACTGCCTCTAAGGCAAGTATATCCTTCCTTAGATAAGGAGACCAAAACTGTATGCAGTACTCCAGGTGAGGTCTCACTAAAGCCCTGTACAACTGTAGTAAGACTTCCTTACTCTTGTATTCCAACCCCCTTGCAACAAAGACCATCATGCTATTTGCTTTCCTAATTGCCTGCTGTACCTGCATGCTAACTTTTTGTGTTTCTTGTACGAGGACACCCAAGTATCTCTGAACACCAACATTTAATCATTTCTCACCATTTAAAAAATATTCTATTTTTCTATTCTTCCTACCAAAGTGAATAGCCTCACATTTCCCTACATTATACTCTATCTGCCACCTTCTTGCCCACTCACTTAATGGGCTCAATTTTAAAACTGAGCCGGAAAGGGGGCAGGGGGGGGAATAAATTGAGGACGGGAAACCCATTAGTACGGGTTTCCCGGACGTCCTTACGATTTTGACGTAAGGACGTCTTTTATTTATTTTTTGTCGGTTTGCCATCCGACTGGCCAGCCTGATTGACAGGCTGGTCTCAGATGGATGGAAGACCAGCCAGGGAGAGGACATGTTTAGGTAAGTCTTCAGATAAATCTTTGTTTGTATGGATGGGGGGAGAGGGGGGACGGGTGGGCACGAGGCATGGGAGGGCATTGGTTGGCATGGAGGTCGTGTGTCGTGGGGGAGGGATCGGGGGTCAGTCACGGGGAGGGGGGTGTCTGGATCAGGGGTCATCGCGGGGGTCCGCGATTGTTAAGTGGGAGGATCGGGGTTCGGGGGCTGGAGGATCGGAGTGGGTGGGCAGGATCGGGATCGGGGTTGGGGACCGGGTGTCTGTGATCTTTGCTCCTCCCGGCCCACATGCTGTGCCTTTCTAGGCACCTACCTGTTAATCTCGGGCCTTCTCACCTCCTTTCACAAGATGTAAAAAAGGCCTGGGAATCCCGGCCCCCCGGGGTTGAAATTGGGAAGTCCAGAAAAATGGAGGCCCGAAGCCTCCTTGAAAGGTTTTAAGTCCCGACCTGCCTCCTGAGAGCGGGTTGGTAGCCCATCCCTATTCCCGCCCCGGTGAAAACCAGAAATAGGTGGGTTGAGGGGGGTCTGAAATGGTGGCAATTTTCAATGTTCCCCCCCCCCCCCACCCCACTCCCAACCCACCCATTTTTCACTTTGAAAACTGAGCCCAATCTGTCAATATCCCTTTGCAGATTCTTTGTCCTCCTCACAGCTTACTTTCCCACCTGGCTTTATATTGTCAGCAAACTTGGATACATTACACTAGGTCCCTTCATCAAAGTCATTAATATAGATTGTAAATAGCTGAGGCCCCAGCACCGATCCTTGTGGCACCCCACTAGTTACAGCCTGACAACCTTGTTGGGCCTGGATGAAGCACTCCTGCTCCTCCGGGCCCATAAGCAGTACAATAAAGGTACTCATCTGGCCCTGCTTTCACCTGACGTGATTCGGAAGCGATGGAAAACCTGAACAGGTAAGGTTAAATTCATTTTAATGTTCCAATACACAAAATATTAAGTATCTCAATGAGGTACATTGCCCTTTTAAGTATCAGCCTGCTGGCTTTAAGTGGGGGCAGGACTTCCTGGTGTCTCTTGTGCACACGCAGACAAACCTGCCTGGGTTAAACCCAGAAGTGGGCGAGTTGGAGCCGGGATGCGGTCCAGCTCCAAAAAGCTGTTTTTTAACTTCCCACCTGCCCCCAACCCACCCGTTCTTGGGGGTTAAAATTTACCCCATTGTATTTAAATAATGGCGGGGACAGGGAAACCAGCTGATTTCCCAGCCTCCTGACTGGAGTACCACTGATCCCAGTTATTGGCAGATGAGGAATAGCAGTGCATAATGGGGCTGGGATGGTAAGCCTGTAATGCCGCTGTTGGATGGAGAGGGCCTAGTGCATGACACCTCTCCCTCTCTTCTGCCCCATACCTGTTCCCTTGGCTCAGTAAGAGATTTTCCTTACAGTTTTTCAAAAAATCTTCAGGGAGTGTCTACCCCATTTAAGGCAGCCACCTACTCTTTCTGGCGTTGCTGAGTTTTGCTTCCTGACAGTAGCGGGCTTCCTCTATGTGGTGGGAGATATTGCCAGGGGTCCACCCTGTATCTTTAATCAGCTCCGACCCAGGAAAGTGGGTCAGGGTCGGGGCACTTAGCGGAAATCCTGCCGAACCACATCAGCAACGGACCTGGTGGGAAATCCAGCCTGCAAACTGTTAAACATCAATTAAGAGAACCTTCATCAGATGGAATTTTAACTGCTCACATTCCCAATGAATGTCTAAGAAGAATATCTCAGAATGCCCTCCACTATTCCCATCCTTTCTTCTACCTCTTCATCATCAACATCTGATTCCACTTTCTCATCAGCTTCCTTTTCTTTTTCTCCCTCCCTGTAATAATCATTTTCATCTGGATCCAGGAGAATGAACCAAACGAACTTCCTCTAGAGAAACTTTCCACTTTCCTTCTAATGGCTCCTCTCTGCAACATCTGTGTGACGTTTAACATAAATATTCCTTATCTGAGCACAGAAGAAAGATGTTAATTTATTCACGCTTTACACGAGTCTAGACAATGAAACAAGCTATATAGGTTTAAGTTCTGTTTTATTTTTGTTTCTATCTTCAAATCACATGCAGTGAAGTCAAATTCATTGCACTTGTTCTAGAATGCAGGATGGAAGTTTATGCAGGGTCCAACACTGAAGTTTGAGGATCAACTCAAAGTGACAGGCTGAAGATGCTTCATGTGTTCAGACAATGAATGTTGCGCATTATTAGATGTTACAGAAACATTTACACTTGGGAAAATAGTATCTATACTGAGCTTAAAAGGAGAATGGCATTGAAATCTCAACTAGAGTACTGCGCACAGTTCTGGTCACCACATTACAGGAAAGATGTGATTGCACTAGAGAGGGTACAGAGGAGATTTATGAGGATGTTGCCAGGACTGGAGAATTTTAGGTATGAGGAAAGATTGGATAGGCTGGGGTTGTTTTCTTTGGAACAGAGGAGGCTGAGGGGTGATTTAACTGTGGTGTGTAAAAGTTTGAGGGGCCGAGATAGAATGGATAGGAAGGACCTATTTCCCTTAGCAGAGATGTCAATAACCAGGGGGCATAGATTAAAGTAATTAATAGAAAGATTAGAGCGGAGTTGAGGAGAAATGTTTTCACCCAGAGGGTGGTGGGGGTCTGGAACTTATTGCCTGAAAGTAGAGGCAGAAACCCTCAACTCATTTAAAAAATACTTGGATGTGCACTTGAAGTGCTGTAACCTACAAGGCTATGGACCAAGAGCTGGAAAGTGGGATTAGGCTGGATAGCTCTTTTTCGGCCAGCACAGACACGATGGGTCGAATGGCCTCCTTCTGTGCTGCAAATTTCTATGATTCTATGAAATGACACTGTCAAATATTAGCAGATGACAGTTTATAGAATTTATATGATATTCCTTTTTCAGCTATTTACATGGAGCTGTTATTTTAATCAGGTTACCGCCCTCATGAAAGGGAAAGGAATTTAACATGAACATATTAAGAAATAATGCACTAATATTTGCACAGTGTAATTTCAAAGACAGTGGGTGTTAAATTCGGCCGTTTAGTGTCGTTGTTTTGGTGCAACACGGCCTCTCTGACATCCAAGATGGCGTCTTGGATGCGCACGCACTTTTCCAGCGTGACGTGCGCCGGACGCCATCTTGGTATAGGAGTTAGTGCAGGCACAGAAAACCAACGCTGGAAGCATGTAAAGTAAGGAGAAGATGGCTTCAATCATTGTGCAATGCTCATTTAAAGTGATAGACACCATTTTGGGACTTAACGCTCAACTCAATGCACAGTTTTAACCCCAACCATCTGAACGTGCCTGGAGGACCCCCCCACCAGCACTATTTAAAGGGACCATGCAGGATTTATAGGTTAGAGGCTGGATTATTGCTTCTGGCTGCCGAAACATTTGCAACTGTTTTTGGAAGTCTCTTAGACTTGAATACTAGGACGCAGGGACATGGCCTAACATTTAGAGCCAGGACGTGCAGGAGTGAAGTTAGGAAATGCTTCTACACGCAAAGGGTGGGAGACGTTTGGAACACTCTTCTGCAAATGGCAGTTGATGCTAGCTCACTTGTGAATGTTAAATCTGAGATTGATAGTTTTCTGTGAACCAAGGATATTAAGGGATATAGGGCTAAGGTGGACATATGAAGTTAGGTCACAGGTCCACCATGATCTCATTGAATGGTGGAACAGGCTCGAGGGTCAAAATGCCACTGCCACTTGCTGCCTCCTGATATGCGCCACCGTCTCCTGTAAGAAAGAGGGACGTGTGTCCATGTGATGTGCCTGTCATGGTTGAATAGCTGACAGTGGGTGTGGCCTGTGAGTTGTGGGAGGGCAACCGTGGTAATGTGTAAGGGTGAGAGGAAGCATCTGATTGGAAGAGTTGAGTACTGATGAGGTGAGTTTGATGGCATGTGGGGGATGGGGGGTGCAGTGCGTGGTGCAGTTGGAGACACCACTTGACAGTTGACTCATTCACCTTGACCACTCATGTCAAAGTATTGAACTTCTTCCTGCACTGCGTCCATGTTCATGATGCTGTGTGCCTGGCATTGACTTCGTCCCCCCGCTGTCTCCCACTGCCTTTTGTGTATATGTCTGGAGGGCCTCTTGACCCCCCCCCCCTCCCCTGCGGATATAGGATGTCCCTCCATCTGTCCACCTCTTGCACCATGGTCTCTAGTGCATCAGCAGAGAATCTTGGTGCACACACTCTCGCAGGCCTGGTACAAACTCAGATCAGCAGATTGGTGAGGTCTGGTGTGCAGATTGGAGGATGTGGAATTTAGTAGTGCGCAACCTTTATTCAAAGCTTTAACATAACTCATCAGTGTGTAAACATAGGGATGGGACCTGTATCTGTGTTTTTTTGTGTGCGATGTCTGATCTCCGTTCAGACTCCGTGAAGACAGTAGACTGTTATTTTCAGCAAATAACAGGTACCAGCTACCTTTAAGAGGTTTCTAAGAAACATCCTCCCTTTAAGAGATTGAGCTCCCCCTGGTGGTGGAAAGTGCAAATTGCATTGATTCCATGTGCAAGGCCCGGAATGGAACGCTGATTGCAGGTGAGACCTCGGGCCGGCCAAAACTTGCGTTTTGCCTGCGCAGGGGTCACTGGGCGCGGAGTAATAGCGCATCACACTACCCAGGCCCAAAAATGGCCTCTATCCAATTTTTCCCCCTATACCTTTAATTCAAAAGTATAGTGTTCATTTTAAGAAAGGTGGGCGCAGTATGATTATTAGATAATTATGACATTGGATTTAAAATGTGGAATCAATGTTGCATTTCAGTAAGCTTTATTTCTGCTAAAACAGATGAGCACAGAAGACAAATTTCATTATCGAGTAAGAATTACTCCTCATACTGCAAATTGGTGTAAGACAATCAAGCCTTCAATTTTATTGATTCATATGCCTAATTTTGGAAATCTCCTTAAAAAAAATGCCAACCTCAATCTGGCAAATTGAAAAGAATATCATGACACCGACCAGCAAATGAACACATTTAAATAAGGGATATGTGGCTGGAGACTGATGAAATGCCATTACAGTAACATGTAGGAACACATTGTTATCATGGATATTCCCTTTAAATCTTAATGACCAGCTTTAAAGGTGCATATTTTAAGAGCTATTTTGCAAATATAACAGTCATAACTAGCGTGACACAATGCCATCACATAAGCAACAAAATAAAATACTTCTGGGACAAGTGTTTTTTTGCCATGACATTTCCATGTTCACGTATCAAAAAAGGCTTAAGAAACTAAAGTTTAGGGGTGTGTATTCTCCTTTCAAACAGGACCATTTCTTTTTAAAGAAATTACGCAATAAACTAAGTACCAGGTACATAATAGGCTAAATTTACTATATATTTCAGGATATTAAGATTAGCCTTTTTCTGTTTATATCTACATGCTCAGCTGAAGTATCATGAAATTTACTTTGTTTCTCAGTATGTACTGAGTACAATTTAATTGAGTCTATAGACATTTTACATAAGGAGTGCATATTTCTGTGTGAAATCAAACTCATCCCAATTTCTGCACACAATGGAGCAGAGCAAAATGGCCAAATTCTACATTATGTAAGAAGAGGTCAAGTTTGATAATGGAGTTTAAAGTGCAATGTAAAATTTTTCCCAGATTAGAATTTTGTTAAGCACCATGAAGAGAGACATCACTTGGAAGGCTATGTATCAAAATGTTTTTGTTATAATAATGTTTTCTACAATTTCTGGAGCAATTATAAATAATGATTGGAAGTTGGTCCAAGCTGGATGGGAAGTCTAAAATATAAGCATATGGGAAGTGCAGGATAGAGATGAATCAGTTTGTTGTTCATTTTATAGTCCTAGATATGACTTCAAATGATCTTTAACATTAAGAGAAACAGACAGGGCCAATGTCAACACCAAATTCCTGGTCTTTAGCGCCAATATCGATTGGTGCAATATCCACTATAGGCAGACGAATAGCCTTTTTTGTCTTGTATTCAAAGATAGTCTTGCCCCACTCTCCAGTGTGTTTCTGTGAGAAAACAGAAATGAAGATGCGTTCAGTAAATGTGAAATTGTTATTATTTTTATGGTTATCGAGTGCATAGTGAGTTATAACAATGATAACTAAACAGATACAAGATTAAAATGTTAACTTGTAAACAATATATTAGTCGTAGTGCAAAAGTGATTGTTCTCTTCATAATGTATACTTTAGGCAACTCTTGTTTTCTTAGTTAATGTGTAAAACCAAATTAGTTTCATATCTGGGCTAGGTCTGTATGGATGGCTTGAACTACCACTGCCACCACCGCCAAAAGGACAAGGACAACAATTTGCATCTAGGTAGCGCCTTGAATGTAGAAAAATGTCCCAAGACCTTTCACAGAGGCGTAATCAGAAAAAAATGGATGCCGAGCCAAAAAAGGAAGTATTAGGAGGGAACATGGGAACAAGAGTAGGCCAGTTAGCCTCTCGCGCTTATTCCACCATTCAATCAGATCATGGTTGATCTGTGATCTAACTCCATGTACCCACCTTAGCCTTATCTCCTTTAATAACTTTGGTTAACAAAAATCTATCAATTTCAGATTTAAAATTAACAACTGAGCTAGCATCAACTGCTGTTTGCGGAAAAGAATTCCAAACTTCTATCACCGTTTGCATGTAGAAGTGTTTCCTAACTTCACTCCTGAAAGTCCTGGCTCTAATTTTTAGGCTATGTCCCTGAGTCCTAGACTCCCCAACTAGTGGAAATAGTTTCTCTCTATCTGCCCTATCAGTTCCCCTTAATATCTTGAAAGCTTCAATCAAATGGGCCCTTAATCTTCTAAATTCCAGGGAATACAATCCTAGTTTGTGTAATCTCTCCTCGTAATTTAACCCTTGGAGTCCAGGTATCATTCTGGTAAATCTACGCTGCACTCCCTCCAAGGCCATTATATCCTTCCTAAGGTGCGGTCCCAGAACTGAACACAGTATTCCAGGTGTGGTCTAACCAGGGCTTTGTATAGCTGTAGCATAACTTCTACCCCCTTGTATTCTGTCCTCTAGATATACAGGCCAGCATTCCATTAGCCTTTTTGATTATTTTCTGTATCTGTCTATGACATTTTAATGATCCATGTACATGGACCCTTAAGTCTCTTTTGGACCTCCACTGTTTTGAGCTTTTCACCATTTAGAAAGTACTCTGATCTATCTTTTTTCGGTCCAAAGTAGATTACCTCACACTTGCCTACATTGAAATCCATTTGCTACAGTTTTGCCCATTCACTTAATCTAATAATTTATTTCTGTAATTTTATGCTTCCATCTACACTGCTTACAATGCTGCCTATCTTTGTGTCATCGGCAAACTTGAATATGTGGGTCTCAATCCCGTTATCTAAGTCGTTAATAAATACAGTGAATAGTTGAGGCCCCAACACAGATCCCTGTGGGACACCACTAGTCACATCCTGCCAATTTGAGTACCTGCTCATTATCCCTACTCTCTGTCTCCTGCTGCTCAGCGAATTTCCTAACCAGGTCAATAATTTGCCCTCAATTCCATAAGCACCAACTTGAGCTAACAGTCTCTTATGAGGGACTTTATTGTATGCCTTCTAGAAGTCCATATAACAACATGCATAGACATTCCCCTGTCCACTACTTTAGTCACCTCTTCAAAAAATTCAATCAGTTTCGTCAGGCATGACCCATCCTTTACAAATCCATGCTGGCTCTCCCTGATCAGCTGAAAATTTTTAAGGTGTTCAGTCACTTTATCCTTAATTATAGAACTCTAGTAATTTCCCGACAACAGATGTTAGGCTAACTGATTTATAATTCCCTGGCTTCCCTCTCTCACCTTTCTTAAATAGTGGAGTGACGTGCAATTTTTCCATCTAAAGGAACGGTTTCTGAATCGAGAGAATTTTGGAAGATTATATTTAGGGCTTCTGCAATGTTCCCACCTACTTCCTTTAAAATCCTGGGATGGAAACCATCTGGCCCTGGGGACTTGTCTCTCTTTAGTGCCATTATTTTCTTCATTAATATTAATTTGCTTATGTTAATTATAGTGAGTCCCCGTCCCTGATTCAAAATTAGTTTCCTTGGGATATCCAGCATGCTATCCTCTTCCTCTACTGTAAATACTGATGCAAAGTAATTATTTAACATCTGCCATTTCCTTATTTTCATTTACAATATCACCATTATCAGTTTTTAAGGCGCCCACATTGCTCTTGACCACCCTCTTTTCTCCTAATATAATTGTAACAATTTTTTGTGTCGATTTTGATATCCCTTGCAAGTTTCTTTTCATATTCCCTTTTTGTAGCTCTTTCTATCTGTTTTGTCACCTTTTGCTGTTCTTTGCACCTCTCCCAGTCACCAGGATCTGTGCTATTCTTTGCATTTTTGTATGCTTTCTCTTTTAGTTTTATATTGTCCCATTACCTCTTTTGTCGTCCATGGCTTTTTTTTTGGCAAGTGGAGCTCTTGCCCCTTAGGAGTATAAACTGGTTCTGTATCACGTTAAATTCTTTTTTGAACACCTCCCACTTCTGTCATTTTACCCATTAACAGATTTGCCCAGTTTATTGTGGACAGTCTCTGTCTCATCCCACTGAAGTCGGCCTTACCTAAATTTAGAATCTTAATAGCTGATATGGGTTTCTCCCTTTCAAACAACATTGAACTTGATCATATTATGATCGCGATTAGATAAATGTTCACGCACCATTAGGCTGTTAACTAAATCTGGCTCATTACTCATTATTAAACCTAATAAGGCCTGCCTCCATGTTGGTTCTAGGGCACATCGTTGAAGAAAGCTGTACTGAACATACTCGAGAAATTCGTAACCTTTCTGATATGAGCTCGTCTGCTTATCCCAATCTGTATGAAAGTTAAAATCCCCCACTCTGCCTTTGCTACGTGCTTGTCTAATCTCTGCATTTATATATTCTGCCACTTCACAGCTGCTATCAGGGGGCCTATACACAACTCCCACTACAGTCTTAAATCCTTTTCTATTTCTTAATTCTACCCATAAAGTCTCCATTGCCTGATAACCTCTTGTTATATTCTCTCTTATCATTGAAGTAATTTCATCCCTAATCACTAAAGCTGCTCCTGCCCCTCTACCAGTTTCCCTATCCATCATATAGACCTTATAACCTGGTAAATTCCTGACCGTCTTGCAGCCATTTCTCAGTAATGGCTACCATGTCGCACCCTCTAACCTGACCACCTGCTCTGATGTTTTTCTCACACATTTCTTATTTCCCTCTTCTGATTTAATTACTTTACATCTTTTAGTTTTCCCTTTATCTGTAGTGCCTAAAGCATAATTTCTGACTATTACTCTACTCTCTTCCTTTTTATTTGTTTTAGAATTATCATTTATACTACCTTTTCTACCGAAGCTCTCTCCCACCTCCCCACACCATTTACTAGTTTAAAGTCCTTGTGACCGCCCTTTCCGTTAGGACCCAGATCCCAGCCCGGTTCAGGTGGAGCCTGTCCCAATGGTACAGTTCCTTCCTGTCCCAGTATTGGTGCCAGTGTCCCATGAAATAGAACCCTGCTTTCCCACACCACTCCTTCAGCTTCAGCCACGTGGTCACCTCCCTAATCTGCTTATCTCTACACCAATTTGCAAGTGGCTCGGGTAATAATCCAGAGATTATAACCCTTGAGGTCTTTTTTTTAAAATTAGCTCCTGGTACTCTCTGAACTGGACCTCTTGCCTACTCTTTCCTATGTTGTTGGTCCCAACATGGACCACAACGACTGGATCCTCCCCCCCACCTCTCCAATATCCTTTCAAGCCGGTTTGAGATGTCCCTCAACCTAGCACCAGGTAGGCAATATACCATGTGGGACTCTCGATCCTGCTTACAGAGGATGCTATCTGTCCCCCTAATTATTGATTCCCCTACAACTACCACATCACACTTCTCCTTCTCCTCCTCCATTTGGACAGCCTCCTGCTCCAGGGTGCCATGGTCAGCATTCTGGCTGTCCTTCTGACAGTCTTTATCCTTATCCTCTCCTCGAAAGGTAGCAAGTACATTGTATCTGTTGGATAGGATCAGTTTCTGTGGATCCTCGTTCTCTATCTCACCTGGGATCCCCTTACTTTGTACGCTATCGGTCATAGCAGCCCCGTTCTGATCTTGTACCTCTCTACGAAATGTGACCGAGGTCTGGATCAAACTGTCCAGATATTTCTCCTCCTCCCTTATGTGTCGGAGTGTCTGCAGCTCGCACTCCATCTCAATGACTCTGACTTGTGTTCGTCGATGCATCTACTGCAGATGTGTTCACTCGGGACATTCTTGCCATCCACAAACTCCCACATACTGCAGTCCAGACTCACAACCTGCTCTATTATAACTTAGTCTATATTTATTTATAGATAACTACTTTTTAGTCTGTTTTGGGTTCTTTTTGCTTTTAAAAAAAAAATTAGCTCTTCCTTCCCCCTCTACACCTAATTCCCACTCTTACCAAATTCTCAAGTTCCCACTCGGTTCACAATCCATTCTGTTTGCGATGATCTGTGCTTCAGCTCTGTGCTTCAACAGATAACCTTCTAATTTATACACTCTGACACATAAAGGAGGGTGACAAAAAGCTTAGTCAAGGAGGGTCTTAAAGGAGGAGAGAGAGGTGGAAAAAATTAGGGGTTTAGGGAGGGCATTCCAGAGTGTGATGCTTAAGTGACTGAAGGCATGGTCACCAATGGTGGAATGAAGGAAGGGGGGCATGCACAAGAGGTCAGAATTGGTGGAAAAGAGAGTTCAGGGAGGCTGTAGGACTGGAGTTGTCCGAGATAGGAGAGGAGAGGCCACAAATGGATTTAAACATGAGGATAAGAATTTTAAATTTGAGATATTAAGAATCAGGAGCTGATGTATGTCAGCGACGACAGGGGTTAGGGGTAAATGGATCTTGCTGCGGAATAGGATACGGGCAGCAGAGTTTTAGATGAGCTGAAATTTGTAGGGGGGTGGTGGAGGATGACAAGCCGGCCAGGAGAGCATTGGAATAGGTGGATCTGGAAGTGGCAAAGGCATAGACGAGGGTTTCAGCAGCAGCTGGGCTTTGGCAGAAGCAGAGGAAGTGGAAGTAGACGGTCATTGTGATGGACAGTATATGAGGTCGGAAGCTCAGTTCTAGGTTGAATAGGATGCCGAGGTTGTGAATAGTTTAGCCTGAGACAGTGGCTATAGAGGGGGATGGAATTGAAAACAAGGGTACAATGAATATGGTGGGGGGTGGGGGTGAAGGTGACTGCTTCAGTCTTCCCAATATTTAACTGGAGGAAATTGTGGCTCATCCAAGACTGGATGTCAGATAAGCAGGGGGCTAAGGATAAATCCTTGGGGACCTCCAGAGTTAACGCTGTGGGCGCGGGAAGAGAAGCCATTGCTGGAGATACTCTTGCTACGATCCCATAGGTAAGAGCTGAACCAATCAAGGGGAGTCCCACTCAGCTGGACAATGGAGGAGAGGCATTGGAGGAGGATGGTGTGGTCGACCATGTCAAAGACTGCAGAGAGGTGGAGGAGTATGAGAAGGGGTAATGCACGATGGTCACAGATAATGTCATTTGTGACTTGGTTAGGGCCGACTTGTTTCTGTGGCAGGCGCAGAAACCTGATTGGAGAGGTTTAAACATGGAGTTGCAGAAAAGATGGGCATGGATTTGGGAGGCAAAGTGTTTAAGGATTTTGTAGAGGATCAGGAAGTTGAAGATGGGGTGGTAGTTTGAAAAGCCAGGGAGGATGAGAGTGGGTTTTTTTAAGAGCGGGTGGTGACAGCAGTTTTGAAAGGGAGGGAGACAATACTAGGGGAGAAGAAACCATTTACAATGTCAGCTAGCATGAGGGCCAGGAAGGGGAGTTGGATGGTCAGCAGCTTAGTGCGAATGGGGTCAAGAAAGCAAGGAGCAAGATGAGCTCAGACACAAGATGAGGGAAGATGGGATAGAAACTGGAGAAGGATGCGGATTCAGGGCTACAACAGGGAGGGAGCTTCGAGGGAGGTTTGGCTTAGTAGGCAAGGAGAAGGGGAGGAAGAGTTTGAGAGTTTCAAAGTGCACAGATGATAGCTGTGGACCTTTTCAAGGGGGATCCAAGCTTGGAATGGTAGCAGGAGAGTAGGAAGGCAGAGGAGTAGTGAAAGGTTGGGGTAGGGAATTAATTAAATTGTTGAATATTTATCAGTTTCATGAATCCAGGACTAGACCGAATCAAACCTTGTATGTTTGCATAATTTGAGCGAAGGTATGCTTCTACTGGAAGACAAAAACCAACAGCAAAGACCATGTCTACCTTTATGTTAATCTTAATAAGGCAGTCATTTAATATTAAGTCAGATTAATATATTTTGCTACTTACAGTGCAGCCATCTTGAAGGACGCTGTATGTGAATTTGCTGTTTCCTTCAGCCTTAAGCTCAACATCCGTCCAACTCATCAGCTTTAAAGCTTTCCTTGCATCTCCAGTGTCAGCATCCAGGTAGGCAATGCTGTTCTTACAGTGGTAGGTGATATTCTGGGACGCTTGAGTGGAAAGTACGTGAAGGAATCCCATTTGGATTTCCATATCTTGCGACAGACTCTGGTTACCATAGCTAAACTGTAGCGGAAGATAAGATTTTTGTTTCCAGTTTGCAAACATGGGGAGATTACAGTTCCACAGATAAATGAAGATTCAAATATCACCACATCTATGCAACACTCTTGAAGAGGTAAATATTTAAGCATTGTTCTTCATTTCTAAAAGAAGGCAGAGGCTATTGGGGGACATACTTTTCTCAATATATTGGGCCAGAAATCACTCAGAGCGGCGAGGCAATGCTCACCGCAGCTCCTGCGAATTTAATTAACGAAAATACTTACTGTGGGTTCAGTGGCGTCCAATTGCTTGAATTCGAACTTTAAACAAAATATGCGCTGTCAACCCAGCCTCTGAACAGCGTGAGTTGCCGCGCGGCTAGAAACGTCTGTGAGAGGAGAAGACACGCCCACAAAATCTGTCAGGAAGAGAAGTCACACCCACAGATTCAGGCTGCATTGCTCAAGCAGGCAAGCAGACTTCATTCATTTAAAGTTAATATTCTGGATGTCATTGTAAATAAAAATTTTAATTGTTTTTATAAAAAGCCAAAGGAATAATTGAATTAAATTAAAGAGACAGAAGGGAAAAATAAAAATATTTTTTTAATTTTTAATTTTTAATGACCAAAACTATTAATATAAGACTCCACATTTTTAAAAGTTAATTTTTAGTTGTTTGGCAGTTATTAAGACTCACCATGCTTTTAAAACTTAGTTTAAATCTGGTATTTTTAAGTGTACCCGTTTGGTGGTGTAACTAGTTATTTTCCAGCTGGGCAGATAAGCAAGTTTGCGATTTTTCAATGATTTCTCTGATTGCAGTGTGCGATGTCCCTTTAATTCGAAGCTGTTATGTCATCGGCGAACCACTAGGAGCAAGTTCACGATTTCCGCATTTTACTGTGCTTGTGCAAACGCGGGAACTTGCTCTTTCAATTCGCCGCTAAAAACTGAAAGGGCTGTTGAGCTCCTCCGTTATTTTGGGAGCGATTTCTGGCCCATGGTATATGTACTACCTTACACTACTCTGTGCAGTATATAAAAAAATCACACACGTATTTACAGTTCTGCCCTAAAAAGATATTAGGTCAAATTTCAAATTATTAGAAGTGACTACAATCTGTAAAATTTATTAAAATTATTTAAATAGATATATCCACTTAATGTAGTTATTATCTTATAATAAAGTAATATACTCATTTTAGTTATTATCCAAATCCTTTAATATATGCAATATGTTTCATTATGCTGTAGCTCACTTGGAAGCCACCATCCATTGACTCTCCAAACCAAACATGCTTCTTTTCATTATTGTTGTTCCTCGTCCACCAGTTCCTGCGTAGGGTACTGCCATGGTTGGGATGTATGCAGGTCTCACCATTCTCCATGTTGCAGTACACCTTGATGGCATCTATCTTGCAGTCTTGGTTGGGATCAATCCAGTACTCTCCTGTGAAGGCAAAGCAGAATTTTATAGCAATCTATAAATTATGAATGAAGGTACATTAGGTGTTTGTGACCGCAGCATTTTATTTGACCGTGAGCTGAGCTTCTGTCCCCATATCCTGTCCATCACAAGGATCACTTACTTCCACTTCCATAACATCGAATATCTTTGCTTCTGGCTCAGCCCAGCTGTTCCTGAAACCTCATCCATGCCTTTGTCACCTCCAGACTCAACTATGCTATCCTGCCAGCCAGGAAGTCAATGGAAATAAAAATGGGGAGAGATGTAAAATTGGCTGCTGACTATCACCCTTTTTACACTACGCATAAAATGAAGATCTATCCGAACGTTTTTCTCATGCCTAATTTCACTAATGCTCCATTCACTATATGGAATCTGATTCCTTGTTGGTTCACTGGGTCTATTAAAACTGAATTCGCTAATGTCCTGGTGGATTCAAATTCCTTGGTGAATGGTATTTTCACATTCTCTGCTGATCTAGTTGGTCTGATGTGCTTTACTGCTTTGCTACTTTACTCAGTCTGAGTTGCCTGGTGGTCTAACAGGGGCTCAGTGTGACCCACTTCTCTTGAACTTTACAGAGGTACACATCCAATTTCATTTTTAAGGAAAGAGTTGCATGTGTTCCTGGTGGTCTAATGGGTTCACGCTCTCTTAATATCCAGTAAGTTCAATGCAGATGCATCTCTTGGTGCTCTCAGGGTAATACTTCAGTGTTTCCTAATGGACTTGTGTCCAGGCACTTTTAACTTCAAATTTGGATCCAGATTTGAATTTTTAAATCAATAACTGAAAAAAATGACTGAGTTCTGAATTTATTAGCAGTATAAACATTCTCATAGATTACAAAATTTGTTGTAGTGAAAATATATTTAACATAATCTTGAAGAAGCACAGGGAACACTAACTTTCTAATTGTACCATATATAATATGCTAGTATTGAAAGCAATCACTGAGTTCAAGATGTAAATAAGGCTGCGCCTTAGCTCTAGCCATTTTCCAGTAGGGGAGGGACCCCACAGGCAATTCTTCTGCCCACCCCCTAATGTCGAAGGGCATGTTGGAGGAATCCCTACACTACCCCAGGAATTCAGCCCTTTAAAGGCCTCAGCAGAACTGAGAGCTGGCTGCGGCTCCAGAAAAAGCCCCAGTCCTCAATCGACATATGGTAATGGTTTACCCCTGGGATCAATTACCTTACTGTAGCAGTGTAAAATACTTTGAAATGCAGTGACTATTGTTAAGTGGGCAACATCCTTTGTAACCCTTTGTAAATGTTTGTTAATTTAATCTACATTCACCAGTTACAATAGATTCAAACCACAGGCGTACAGTGGCTGCAGTGTGTACCATCCACAGGATGCACTGCAGCAACTTGCCAAGGCTTCTTCGACAGCTCCTCCCAAACCCGCGACCTCTACCACCTAGAAGGACAAGGGCAGCAGGCACATGGGAACAACACCACCTGCACGTTCCCCTCCAGGTCACACACCATCCCGACTTGGAAATATATCGCCGTTCCTTCATCGTCGCTGGGTCAAAATCCTGGAACTCCTTTCCTAACTGCACTGTGGGAGAACCGTCAACACACGGGATGCAGTGGTTCAAGAAGGAGGCTCACCACCACCTTCTCAAGGGCAATTAGGGATGGGCAATAAATGCCGGCCTCGCCAGCAACGCCCACATCCCATGAACGAATTAAAAAAAGACGTAAATAGAATGTGCAGCTTTCTTACCACTCTTGAGTTCTGGGTAGTTTAATCTTAGGTCATGACAACTTTGGGCTGGATTCTTCTGAGATCCGTCTGGCCGCAGAATGATTGTGACCTGTCTGCTAATGGATTTTAGAGTAGCCGTTATCTCCGCCCTCTGTTCCTTTGCAGAATCACTGGTCTGATCTTGGTAGTATTGATGACCTGGATATATCACTCCTATCGCTCCAAATGGATCTGAACAACAGGGACCAGGAGGACCAGGACGGCCAGGGATACCTTGTTCACCGTCTTCACCCTGGGAAGTTTAAAACATATCCCTCTGGGTTGTAATTGAATATATTTGGTTTATACTATCAATCCGGCACAGATAGGAGTTTGGTGAATTGTTTACTTACAACGGGGCCAGATTCTCCACGTGAACCACGTGGGCCGGGAAGACCAACAGGACCAATGTTACCATTAGTACCATCTTTACCAGAACGACCAGGTAGACCTTGAGAGCCCTTTGGAGGGAAAAAGGAAAAGAGACGATAACGCAAGCAGTTAATTCAGTGGTGAATTGTGTCAATTATTACACCTACAAGCACCTGTGCATTCTAGTAAATAAATAGTTAAAACAAGGTTTGCACGTAGGCAGACTTATATTAACTGATATGATCACCAATATATTTTAAGCACAATTTGTATGTATTTTACATAGCATGGCAGAATCCATTTTACAAAAGGAAAACCAATAAAATCAGTCCAGGGATAATGAAGTAGCCAAGCTTCATATAGTTAGAACTGACTGAAGTATACTCAACATAGAACTAAACTGCTAAAATTTCTATTGAAGTTAATAAGAGAAGAGCAAATGTGTGTAAATATTTTTCCCATTCAGCTATGCCTGTGTTTGTATATTTATAATATATTGTCATAGTTTTATAAGAAGTTCAAGTCTTAACATAACTTTATCAACTGAATTAACCAAATTAAAATTAGCTTAGGCTTCTAGATTTTTGGGCATCCATACGTGCTCTAATTTATTAAATATTTTATAACACCTTCAGGGCCCCGATATTAACGCAAAGGTGGGTTCCGAGCTGGGGTGGGGGAGGGGGATTGCTTGTGCAAAACCCGGAAGAAAATTTAGCGGGTCGGAATGTCCAATTTGAAACTAGATTGCTTAGTTCAATTTTTCCTTCCGGGTTTCAAGTCTCCAAGTTGCCACAGCAGGCATGATGCCCACCTGCATAATGGGATCTCAAATCAACTATTTAAAGGACCAATGCAAAAATGGAATTTGAAGGAACTAAGAGGTTTTGGAAGGAGACGGAGGGAGTTAGTGAAGTTGGATTCAGGACAAGCAAGGCCAGCGTCCAGATTTAATGATTCTTCCTTTGACTTACTGTTAGATGCAGTCGGGAGCAGGAGGGAGATAATTTTCCCCAGCAATGGGAGGAAGAAACTTGCTGCTCTCACCAAGAAGGAGTAGTTGGAGGTGGCTGAGGAGGTGAACAACAGGAGCATGGTGCCCTGGTCTTGGATGCAGTGCAGGAAGCAGTTTAATGACCTAACCAGGTCAGGAAAAGTGAGTACAGTTGTAGATTCACCTACATCCTGTGGTGTACAACATCTCCCCTCACTCTGTCTTGCCAAGCGTACTCCGTCACATAACTCCATACACCCACTTAAGTTTCAGCAGCATCCATCCTTCACTTTTTATGCACTTCTTCACCTCCCCATTTATCCAACCACCTCTGCCACTCACCCCAGTCCTTATGCAATGTGATGCATCTGTCTGATAGTTACCCTCACCAAATGCACTGCATCCATCAGGTGATTACGTGACCTTCAGTCACTCACAGGTCTGTTCTTTCGCCCCTTGTAGGAGAAAAGAGCTCAAAACACAAGAGAGGAGAGCACTGGAGGTGGCCCACCACAAATTGTGCAGCTCACAGATGCAGAGGAGGAGGCCATGGAGATAAGTGGCACATCTGCGTCCCTGTCAATCAGAGATGGAGAGACTGGGAACTCACAGATGCCTAGTGACAGAATTAAATATCTGTGACACACATGCTGAATTTATTTCATCAATGACTGAACTATGAGAAGCTACAGTATGGTGATTATCAAGATTGTTACTTTGCCAGGACTAATTCATATCCGAATCTTTTGTCATCCAGGGCCTTCACCTATAGAGCAAAAGTCTGTGGACATGCCTGAGGACGATTCCTCAGAGAACCTCATTCCTTCTGAGGATGCACTGTCACATGACATACAGCCATGCACCAGCGTAGATACTCACACTTCAGGGTCCTGTTAGACAGCTGGTTGTGTTTTCACCTGGTGAATCGCAACTCACAAGTGATCATGAGTGAACACTGGTGGTAGGGGGCAGCTGTGGAGGGTCTGTGTCGGAAGACACACTCCTCTCCAAGCTCTGGACATAGATGCTGAGCCCTGGGGGGGCCACTGCTGAGAATGAGCATAATTGAGGGACTGCAGCAAATTTGTAAGGTACTGGCAGACGTGCCACGCACACTCTGCACAATAACGGAGAGGATGGAGGAGACCAGCTCCAATAGTAGTGGATTGATTTTGTAGGTAATTGTGAGAATGTCTGCCATGAAGAGAGTGGCCGCCTCCGTGGAGCTTCAAGCACGGCTCTCAAATGAGTCTATGCAGGTCATGACCAGGGCCATGCAGGTGATGTCTGCTGCCTTAAACATGATGACAGAGACCTTACAGCGCATCACTGATCTGCACCAAGCCGCTCCTCAGCAGAGTGCTAGGAGTGATGTGGCGCTGGCCCAGGAGAGGAAGGATGGCAGAAGGGGATATGGAAATGGGAATTCCACTCAAAGCGCTCACATTTCTCACCCGTTCCCCGTCCAACCCCCCCACCACTCCCCAAGCCAGTATCCAACATGCTGCCTCCTCTCCTGATGGCTCAGACTACCCCTGCCCAGGTACAGGTGGAGCATTCTTTGGTGGGGTCCTCAGGTGCTCCAAAACTCAGAGATCATAGGCCAAGAGCATCTCAGCAGTCACGGCAGGGATCTGAGCAGCCTACCTCTACTTCTGCTGAAGTCACAGGGTGGTGTTGGGAGAAGGCTGGAGGATTTCATTTTCTATATTTTTCAGTGTGAGTCACTAGCTGAATCTTCGAGCTATTAGGGCATTCTGTGGCTGGTCTGGCGATGGGTACCCCATCTTCATATTGCTCACAATCCTCCTCCCCCTCTTCAATGGCTTCATCATCAGAAGATGATTGATGAGCGCCTTCGTCGTCTACCACAATGCTGTGCAGGTTGCAGCACACCATGATTATTGCGGACACCCTCGCTAGCGAATTCTGAAGGGCGCTTCCAGACCTATCCAGGCACTTGAAGCACATCTTCAACATGCCGATGGCTTGCTTGATGACACACCTGGTGGTCATGTGGATCTCGTTGTAGTGCTCTTGCGCCTCCTGGTGGGGTTCCTCACAGGTGTCATGAGCCATGTTTGAAGGGGGTATCCCTTGTCTCCTATGAGCCAGCCCTTAAGTCCGTCTCCTGGTTGGAAGAGGTCTGGAATGTTGGACTGCCGCAGTATAAAAGCCATCAAGACAGCTCCCAGGGAATCTGGTGCACTCCTGCATGAACCTCTTCTTGTGGTTGCACACCAGCTGCACATTGATGGAGTGAAATCCCTTGCAGTTGATAAAGACTCCTGGTTCATGTGGTGGGCCTCGGATTGCTACCTGTGTGCACATTCGATGGCACCCTGCACCTGTGGGAAGCCAGCCAGAGAGGCAAATCTGACTGTCCGCTCAGTCTATTGTCGTCACAGGGGAGCTTGACATAAGTCGATGCCCTGGTAAACAACCCATCTGTTACATGCCTTATATATTTATGTGCAGCCAACTGAGAGACCCTGGAGATGTCTCCGGTAGTGCCCTGGAAGGAGTCAGAGGCAAAGAAATTGAGGGCAGTAATGACTTCTACTGCGAAGAGCAATGCATGGCCACCAGGTCCAGCTTCTTGCGGGAGGCTGCAGATGTCTGCGACCACTTGCCTTGTCAATCTGAGCCTGCAGAAGCATTGCTCTTCCGAGAAGTCAAGAAAGTTGAGCTTCTGTCTGTAGACCCTCTCACGTGGGTAGTGCCTTCTGCAACCACAGCCCCTCTGTTGCTCTCCTCTCTGCTGTTCTCCACTCTGTTCCCCTCTCAGCTGTTCTCCACTCTGTTCACCAGCTCTGTGTTGTGCACCTCTCTCTTGTGCATCCGCAGATCCCACCACAGCATGTGTTGCTGCCGTGGATGGTCCTATCCATGTCCGATGTCCTAACGAAAACATCCATGGTGCTGCCCCCCCACCCCATCCTGATCATGTCCATTTGAAAGCCTCCAAACTTCTGAAACATGTCTATGATCACAAGAACTCTCTGCAAAACATTTGCCAGAGGGAACTGAGAAAACAGATGTAAACACTGAGCCTTTGTTCATAGTGGACAATCAGAACTTTAAACAACCCCATGAAGTGCTGCTCAATCTCGCCTCCGTTTCACTGGTGAGTTTCCTGAGCCCCAGGAATCCCATACTGGAGGCCTTAAATTCAAATCCCTGTTGCAATCTCTTCAAATGCGTCTCCTTTGCATGTGATAATGATCGACCCGCCTCCGGCGAGCTGGTTACTTACACGCAGCCAAACTCACCTCTTGTTAAAGATGGAAGGATTTGGTGTCGGGTTTGTGAATTTTACAATTTTAACCTGCCCCCAACCATCTGTTCTTAGAGGTTAAATTTCCCCTCACAGTTGCCTGAAGAACTAATATAATATAGAAACTAATTAATGGTATTATGCTACTACTACGCATGCACTTCTAATCAATAGCAGTACATTTAAAATGGTTGCTTAAATCTATTTCACAGTTCCAGCAGCATATATAATATCAACCTGTAACTGTCTTTTTTAAAATTCATTCACGGGATGTGGGCGTCGCTGGCGAGGCCAGCATTTATTGCCCATCCCTAATTGCCCTCGAGAAGGTGGTGGTGAGCCGCCTTCTTGAACCGCTGCAGTCCGTGTGGTGACAGTTCTCCCACAGTGCTGTTAGGAAGGGAGTTCCAGGATTTTGACCCAGCGACGATGAAGGAACAGCGATATATTTCCAAGTCGGGATGGTGTGTGACTTGGAGGGGAACGTGCAGGTGGTGTTGTTCCCATGTGCCTGCTGCTCTTGTCCTTCTAGGTGGTAGAGGTCGCGGGTTTGGGAGGTGCTGTCGAAGAAGCCTTGGCGAGCTGCTGCAGTGCATCCTGTGGATGGTACACACTGCAGCCACTATGCGCCGGTGGTGAAGGGAGTGAATGTTTAGGGTGGTGGATGGGGTGCCAATCAAGCGGGCTGCTTTATCTTGGATGGTGTCGAGCTTCTTGAGTGTTGTTGGAGCTGCGCTCATCCAAGCAAGTGGAGAGTATTCCATCACACTCCTGACTTGTGCCTTGTAGATGGTGGAAAGGCTTTGGGGAGTCAGGAGGTGAGTCACTCGCCACAGAATACCCAGCCTCTGACCTGCTCTCGTAGCCACAGTATTTATATGGCTTGATGTTTACATTTGTCTGAGACTAGAGGGGGTCATTGTAACCTAACTCACCCAGTGGCAAACTGATACGATCAAATCAGCCGCCTGTTTGAAGCCCGCTCGATTTTACTTTCCATTGACGTCAGTGGAAAGTAAAATCAGGCGGCGTGTAAAATGAACGGTCAGTTTCCCACCAGGTGAGCTAAATTAAAATTCCTTTTTTTTTTACCTATTTTAACCTATTTGAATTTGGTTCAATAATTTCAGCTTGCAATAGAAATATCAAGAATGGTCATTTTGTGTTTTTTGTAAAAAAAAATGTTTGAGCAAAAGCCATAGATAAAACAAAATAGTCAACCTGTTCTATTTTTAAATTTCATGGCACCAGTTCAGTTGACTAACATTAAACCCAGAGTTTTACTAATTTTTCTAGAGCAACTTTTTGCTTTACTCACCCTGAACCCTTGAGCTCCAGGATTTCCAGGTTGACCTGGTTCTCCACTAAAACCCTGGAGGAAAAGACAATTGTCATCTTTTTCAGAAAAATAACATAACTGCTATGCAATTATAGATCACATATCCCAACCAAGATGGAAACAGCTTTTTAAAAATAATTCAGTCTTTACACCAGCATTTAGTTCTCGTTCAGCTACATTAACAGAATAATCCCAGAATTATGGGCTTCTCCATCTAAATTATGAATTCACATCTGTATTGAATGACTAAATTTAGCTTAGTTTACAACTGTCTATACCATAGAAACTATTCAGGTTTTCACCATGGAAGAAGAAGGAAAGAGTTGGATTTATAGGGCAACTTAGTGCATCCCAAAGTGATTTACTTCCAATGAATTACTTTTGAAGCATAGTTACTGTTGTTATGTGGACCAATGTACCAGCCAAATTGCATACAACTATGTTTTACCAGCAGCAAATTCCATAAATGACCAGATAATCTATTTTTGGTGATGTTAATTTAGGTATAATGTTGGCTAAGACACCAGGGGAAACTCCCCTACTCTTCTTCAAACAGTGCCATGGTACCTTTTATGTCCATCTAGATGGGGTCTCAGTTTAATATCTCATGTGAAAGACAACATCTTTGATAATGCAGCACTCCATCAGTACTGCACTGAAGTGTCAGACTAGATTATGTGCTTAAGCCTCTGTGACACTAGGTCTACCAGAATGCCAGGGGAAACATTTTTGTTATGTAAATAGCGGACATTATCAGGTACAATACTTAACCAGTGAGTTAACATGACCAAAATTATAAAGTTATAGATTTTAACACACTGGTGGGAAGCCGGGGAGAGCTGATATCCTCCCTGCCTGGGAGTCTCTGAGTGGGTCCTGGGCTAATTGTAATGGCTGGACCTCATTTATATGTCACTGGCCAGTTGGCCACCCGGAATGAGTGTAAAGAAACAGCTGGCTGGCTTCAGGCAGATCCTCCTGGCTCTACTAAGGAAAGTTTTTGACTCTTCTTCCTTGCCAGGTTTTACTGAGTGGGCGTCCTGCTCAATAGGCCATTGAAATGTCATTAGTGTCCTAATGGCATCATAGGACCCTTGTTTGCATGTATTCATGAGGCACTTGCCTGCTTCTGGTGGGTCGCTTGGATGCCTAAAAAAAAGTGCAGGCTAAAATGGCGGTTGGTGGGAATCAAGTAGAAACAGGGTAGTAAGTACTCCCAGGCCATTTCAACTGGAATATTTCTTCTTCAAGATAATCATTAACTGGCACTTAGGTGGTGTGAATGTCACCTGCCACTTCTCAGCCCAAGCCTGGATGTTACCCAGGTCCTGTTGTAAGCTGGCATGAGATATGAAGCTGAATATTGTGGAATCATCAGCAAAGAGCCCCACTCCTGACCTTATGATGGAGGGAAGGTCATTGGGCCGAGCACATTTCCCTGAGGCTCTCCTGCAATGATGTCCCGGGGCTGTGATGACTGGCCTCAGACAACCACAAACATCTTCCCTTGCATCAGGTATGACCCTTGCAACTTGAAGGTTTTCCCTTTGATCCCCATTGACCTCATTTTTGCTAGTGCTCCTTGATGCCATACTCAGTCAACTGCTGCCTTGTTGTCTGGGGCAGGTTGTCTCACCTATCCACTGGCATTCAGCTCTTGCGTCCATATCTGGATCAAGGCTGTGATTTGGTTTGGAGCCAAATGGTTCTGGTAGAACCCACACGGAGAATTGATGAGCAGGTTATTGGTGATATGTGCTGTATTAGGTGGGTTCTACACCAATATCCATTAGTCAGCTTGTATCACTCTGCACTACTTGCTGTTTTTTTTGAGGATTTGTTAAATTGGCATAGGACCAAAGTTCAGAGAACGCAGTTTTTCTTGGGCTACTACTTCAAGATTCCACAAAATGTAAAATGCTTACGGGAGGTCCTCGTACACCTGGACGACCTGGGAATCCTTGATGACCTTTCAGGCCCTTTCTACCAGTCTGACCTGTGGTACCTCTTTCACCTTGAAGGCCTTGAGGACCCTGGAAAAAGTACAAACATTTTTTGATTACAAGGCTTGGAAATAGCAAAACTAATTTTACCCAGCTCCCATTTAATGGCATTTCTAAATATATAATAATATTTGCTTTTATACAGCACATTACTATGTTGAAATATCCCCAGCAACAATGCAGTATTTCCTCCGTACTGTGCTGGAGTGTCAGCTTAGGCATGTGATCATATACTGGTGTAGGTCTTGAATCTACAACTTTCTGAACAGAGACGACCATGTCATTTGGATACATACATAAAGTTTCCCTGTGATTGCATTGGCAACTCCGAATCTCTTAAAATAGTCCTCAGTCATATACATGAATTTTGTGGACATCAACTTACCATAGGTCCAGATGACCCATCAGGACCTGGAATACCCACTGCCCCCTGTCCACCCTAAAGAGAGATAGTAAGAGAAGACAATATAATTCAGACAAAGGTTCAAATATTCACAATTTTCAAAATTAAACAAAAATAATTGTGTAGTCAATTAAATGTACAAACAAGTCCTAAATCTAATTACAAATATGCTCAACATCAACAGCAAAAACATCTTGCATATATATAAATATATATATATATATAGCACTTTTAATCTTAGAAAGCGACCCAAGGCACGTCACAAAGGAGTAATCATAAAATGGACCCTAAGCCAAAGAAGGAGAGATTTGTTTGGATCACCAAAAGCTTGGTTGAAGAGGTGGATTTTAAGGAGGAGAGGGAGATGGAGAGATGGATAGGATTAGGGAGGGAATTCACTGACTTTTACATTATACTAATTAATTGCAAAAGTCTGGTTTCAAATCTTTGAAAATAGTTAAAGAACTTCACACTGTGCTCAAAAAGCAGATTGGAGTGATAAAGCAAAGCTTTATAAGCAATTCCTGATGGAAAGGTCAAATCGGTAAACTGTTAGTAGTTTGTTGAGCTACATTTCAATAATACCAGGTATTCAGCCAGCCATGAGTTGCCATGCAGTGAATGAGGTTGGCAACTGGCACATGTCACACCTACCGGTTCACCTCTGTCACCTTGCTTGCCAGCTGGACCATGTTGACCTGGTGGACCAGGAAGGCCAGGAGAACCTTGATCGCCTGCCAAGCCAGGCTCACCACGATCACCCTGCCCAAAAATAACAGTCACTGATCAGAAGAGAGAATTATTTAAAAATTCTTTAAATTTATACATTAAAATGTGTTCTTACATTAGGGCCTGAAACTCCAGGATTGCCAGGTGAACCATCGACGCCAGGAGTACCCTAAAGTAAACAAGTAATTAATTCACATAATATATTATAAAATACCCATGAAATAACATTAAGAATGATCTTAGCAATGAAGATTACTTTTGGGAACAGTGTGATTTTAACAATGCATTTCCAGTTGAATAACAAGTGTAAAGTTACTAGTTTTAAATTACAGATGCTGTGGTGAACCTGTTTGAGTAATTTCTGTATTATTAATAATCAGGATAATATTTAATACATAAATAAGTATATCCATAGTTAGTACATTTAAGTAAACCTTAAACAGTCTACTTACATCTTTGCCAGACTGACCGTGAGAACCCTGGATGCCACGGGGGCCAACTGAACCATCAGACCCTCGTTCACCAGGATTACCATCTCTGCCTTGCATACCACCGCCCCCCTGTTGGATGCAAAATACAATTATGTATTCATTCTAAGGTATTGGCACAAATAATTCTGATAACTGACCCATTACAGGATTAGTAAATGTTCAATGTCTTGTCTGTGCAAAGGCAATAGTCATGGTTTAATTTATGTTCATTTAACAAGGTCCCTTTGTGTTGAGTTCTAATCCCATCAAGAAGCTTTTAATTATAATTAGATTATATTGTGACAATTGCAAAACAAAATGATACGAGTTAGTACAATCTGCTTTTTTTTGACCTGTTGTTTGATAAGGATTTTTAAAAGCTGTTTGATGATGAGATAAAAGCCATTTGACCTTTGTGCTCCTTTCACTGTAGTTGCAGTTTCTATATTTCACACCAAATGCTAAAGAAGCCTTAAAGTTTGTAACCAAAGAATGAACAGTTCTGTTGAAAATAACAAACATTTATTCCTAGACACGGGGGGTGAAATTGTTCCTCACCAGTAGTACTGAAATGGGTGAGAGCGAATCAGCCACCTGTTTTACATTGAGCCTGATTTTCTTTTCCATTGATGTCAATGTGACTGGTGAGGAACAATTCCTTTCCCAGTAACTCTATAATCAACAACAACTTGGATTTATTTAGCACCTTTAATATAGTAAAATGTCCCAGGATACTTCATAGCATTGATAAAGTACAATTGGTAATGCAACATTTTAAGGAATAGTTTTATGGTTAAGAATATCAGATGTGGTTCATTAACAAGGAAATGAATAATTATAATGTAAGGTTTACCAATAAAGATAATACTTACTCGTTCACCTTTTGAGCCGAATGGTCCTGGAGGTCCCATCGGACCATTTACACCTACTTTACCAGGTTGTCCAGTAATTCCTGCTGGACCTAGTTGGCCATCAGGGCCCTATTGACAACAGAATGCAAAACATAATTATTTAGAGGCATTTTCAGGCAGCACAGTGAAGCAAATCTGGTTGAGATTTTACACAAAAATTTGTAAATTCTTGCAAAATAAAATTTAATTTTGTCAAGCAGAAGAAAAGAAACTGGAATGGTATGCGCTCGGAACCCATCCAAAGTGACCGCTTGACCTGTGCTACAAATATATTTAGTCATAGCCTAAATAAGCATATCACCTTTTTGTTTTGTAATTGCTGTTAATTATATATCCTATAATTTCCAGTGTTAACACCATTTCCCAGCTCAAAACTGTTCAGATTGCCGCTGCTAAGACCAATAATAACTCACAGAAGTTACCAGAGTTATGTATCAGTAATATGGATAGTTCATTGAAAAGGGTTGATTCAAAATTCTGTTATACATTTGCTTTAAATCCATTTAGATAAACAACTGTGCTGAAAGAAATCTTCTTACTCAATCTAAGTTTCAAAAAAGGAGGATTTGATTCAGTCAAAAATCAAAGCACTGTTAAATCAAGACATTACTGATCCCTCTGTCGAGCATAAATGTAATTCTTTTGATAAATACCCTACACATCCTTTGTGTTGACACCAGTCATTATCTTCAATATTTCTACAAATGTGAAAATGTTGTTTCTTCCACTCCCTATTCAGAGAAGGAAATGTCATACAATTTGTTTCCATTGTACACCAGATGCTATCCCCTTAACCTCCGCCACTCTTTCCCCCTCCAACCCCGACCCCCCCCCCCGTGCGTGCGCACGCACACGCACACGCACACACACACACTCATTCCTTTGCACATGTATGAAAATGGTGAAACTGAGAGGTGCATTAGTCCCATTCCACTCTAACCCCATCATTCCTTATGGTTTTCCAACCTAAGCTAAAATATTGCGTCTATGATGCTGTATTTGACTAATGCACTCAAAACTCAATTAATCCATTACATTTGTTACGACTGTTTATTAAACTTAATGGGGGCTACCTTAACTCGCCAAAATTGGTATTTACGGGCTGGTAATGGTCTCAAAATAGGGTTGGCAGACTTACAATTGATGCCCCATTGCTCCTCTGGGCTCGGGTTCCCGCCCTCCAGGATCACTTCACTACCCCCCTCCCCTCACCAGGCTTACCGTGCTCCTGACCAGGCAGCCTCTGGGCTGCCGATATTGTACTGAAGCTGCATCTAGATGCCCATTTGGGGCAGGCAGCTCACTGGTTCTATTTAAACAAGGCCTAGGCCTCAAAATGGCTCCGGCCTCTTCGCTGCAGAAAAGGGCGGGTGGCTGTCCAAAAGTGAAAATCAACCCCAACCTTTCTCCCGCATTTGTAAATATTTTGTGAATTCATTTTTATGAATTCATTTTATTTGCTGCTTTTCAGAAAAAGCCTTGATTATTCACAATAATGTTGTGGCATCAGGTAGGGATAATAAAATGTTTTAATTATTATATTTCATAAATTGAGTAAATACTTTACGTACACGAGGACCTTTTTCACCAGGTGGACCCTTTTCACCAAGAGCGCCAGGATTACCTTTTGTACCAGGTGGCCCATGAATGCCAATTGGACCAGTGCTGCCAGTTAGACCTGGAGGACCAATTTTGCCATCTGGGCCTGGGGGACCAGCAGCACCAGGGTTGCCCTGTTCAAAATAAGAAGGGAGAAATAGTACACAGTGCAAAGGCTTTCTTGTTGCATCTTTAGTAGACTTATTAATAACAAAAAAAGTAATACATGCTGAGAGTGAATAGTTATAAACATTATTGAAACTGTCCTGAAACATGGGTTGTTACCAGATGTATTATCACGCAATATGCCCTGTTAGAACAGTACTTCTTTTAAAATGTACTAGAAAATTAAAGGTATTCCATACCCACTCAGTCAATGAGGCACATGCCAGTTGTTATGACACACTGTTAAGTTTTGCTTCAGACTCCACTAGTGCTCTATCACACAAGCTACAAAGCAACTTTCACTTGTGGCTGAATGCAGAATAAAAATATTTAGTTTTGCATTTCTTCGAGAACAATTTTGAAAAGTGTGCTAAAATTAGGCTGGTAAAACTGCAATTTGTTAGGAATGCTGCACATAAGATGATTATCTTATATACATAATAGTGTGTCATCCATTGACAATAAATGTTACTTACAACTGATCCAATCGATCCTATTCTGCCATCAGCACCAGGTATACCAGCCGAACCCTAAGTAAGAAACAAGAGTTAATCTGCAATTTGGAGACATTTGCCTATAACAATTTTACTTTGTTGCTGTTTCTAGTATTATATTTCACATCTCTATGTAGTATGCTGATTGCCTCCGTAGGCAGTCTGACTCACATAGATACCACCCTCTGTGTAAAGTAGTTACATCTAAACTCTCTCACTTCTAAGCTTGAGCCTGAGTGCCCTGGTTAAAGAGTTTATGGCAATCTTGAACATATTTTTGGTGCTCAGTTCCCTTTAAGATCTCCTGAGGTTTCTCTTCTCCCAGACTCCTCAATCTCTCCTCATAGCTTGGATGCATTAAACCAAATATTGGTTTGATCGTTCTTTTCTGCACTACCATTACTCTCTCTCAGCCTGGACGTTCTCCCTGGTACGCTCCTCATCTCTGGTCCCTTAAGTCCAAGGGACGCAGATTTGAATGTTTATGGCGGACAACTGGTTTAGCCATTCATTGGCCAGATCTGGCTGAATCACATAAAGCACTATTGGATCCTGCTCTCCTCTGCCAAAACTGCTCACTATTCCAGGATCATCCTAGAATGCAAAGATAACCCCCGGCTTCCCTTCTTTACTACAAACAATTTTCTTAAACCCCTCTCCCCTGCCTTCTCCACTTTCACCTCCAATGAAAAGTGTGAGGAGTTCAAGGACTTTTTTGTCACTAAGATTGAGACCATCTGTTCAGCTGCCTCTCCCGCTTCCCTCTCTTCCCCTAGCTCACCAAGCCAAACCTCCCCTAAAGTTCCCCCATGCCCTAGCCCTGAACTCGCACCTTTCTCTAGTTTCTCTCCTATGCCTCCTCATGCCCTCTCTGAGCTCATCTTGACCATGAGACTCACATCCTACTCCCTCGACCCTATTCACACCAAACTGCTCATCACCCAATTTCCCTTCCTGGCCCCCATGTTAGCTGATATTGTTAACAGTTCCCTATCCTCTGGTACCGTCCCCCTCCCCTTCAAATCTGCCATCATCACTCCCCTCCTCAAAACATCCACCCTTGACCTCTCTGTCCTTGCAAACTATCACTCCATCCCCAACCTCCCTTTCCTCTTCAAAGTCCTTGAACGTGTTTTTGCCTCCCAAATCCATGCCCATCTTTCCCACAACTCCATGTTTGAATCCCTCCAATCAGGTTTCCGCCCCAGCTACAGTACTGAAACGGCCCTTATCGAAGTCACAAATTACATCCTGTGTGACTGTGACCATGGTAAACTATCCCTCCTCATCCTTCTCGACCTGTATGCAGCCTTTGACATAGTTGACCACACTATCCTCCTCCAACGCCTCTCCTCCATCGTCCAGCTGGGTGGGACTGCGCTCACCTGGTTCCTTTCTTATCTATCCAGTCATAGCCAGAAAATCACCTGCAATGGCTTCTCTTCCCGCTCCCACACTTTTACTTCTGGAGTCCCCAAAGATCTATCCTTGGCCCCCTCCTATTTCTCATCTACATGCTGCCCCTCGGCAACATCATCCGAAAACACGACGTCAGATTCCACATGTGCGCTGATGACACCCAACTCTACCTCACCACCACCTCTCTCAACCCCTCCATTGTCTCTGATTTGTCACACTGCTTGATTGCTGGATGAGCAAAAATTTCCTCCAATTAAATATTGGGAAGACTGAAGCCATTGTCTTTGGTCCCCGGCACAAACTCCGTTCCTTAGCCACCGACTCCATCTCTCTCCCTGGCCACTGACTGAGGCTGAACCAGACCACTCTCAACCTTGACGTCCTATTTGATCCTGAGATGTGCTTCCAACCACATATCTGTTCCACTTCCACCTCCGTAACATCGCCCGTCTCCGCCCCTGCCTCAGTTCAACCGCTGTTGAAACCCTTATCCATGCCTTTGTTACCTCTAGACCTGACTATTCCAAAGCTCTCCTGGCTGGCCTCCCATCTTCCATCTTCCATAAACTTGAGCTCATTCAAAACTCTGCTGCCCCTATCCTAACTCATACCAAATGCCGTTCACCCATCACCCCTGTGTCCGCTGACCTACATTGGCTCCTGGTCCAGGAATGCCTCGATTTAAAAATTCTCATCTTTGTTTTCAAATCCCTCATGGCCTTGCCCCTCCCTATCTCTGTAACCTCCTCCAGCCCTACAACCCCTCGAGATCTCTGCACTCCTCCAATTCTTGCCTCTTGCACATCCCAGATTTTAATCGCTCCACCATTGGCAGCTGTGCCTTGAGCTGCCTAGGACCTAAGCTCTGGAATTCCCTCCCTAAACCTCTTTGCCTCGCTGCCTCTCTCTCTTCCTTTAAGGAGAGCTCCTTAAAACCTACCTCTTTGAACAAACTTTTGGCCATCTGTCCTAATATCTCCTTATGTGCTCAGTGTCAAATTTTGTTTGAAAATTGCTTCTATGAAACACCTTGGGATGTTTTAGTACATTAAAGACGCTACATAAATGCAAGTAGTTGTTGTTGTTGTACCTCCAAAGTCTGAATAGCCTTCATGTAGTATGGCAACCAGAATTGTTCACCCTACTCCAGGTGTGGCTATACCAGTGCCTTTTACAGACTCATTATCGCCAGGGGATTATGCTCTATATCTCTATATGTACTAAGATTCAGTTAGCTTTCCCTAATGCTGCCACACAATGCACTGTTGATTTCAGTGAGCTATCCACCAATACCTCCAGATCCTTATGCTGTGTTGGACCCTGTAGTTTAGGGCCATTTAGTTTATATTCCCACCATTTATTTCCCTTCCTTAGTGTCCTTACCTTGCATTTGTCTATATTAAATGTTATTTGACACCCATCAGCTTACCTTTCCAACCTATCCAGATCCCTATTGATTGATCAAAGGATTTTGAAGACTATTGGTTTGAAATTGCACTGGGCGATATTAATTGATTTTAAATGGGTTAACTCGTTTGTTAAAATAGTGGACAGAGAAATTTCATATGAACATGTTAACGTGTTTATTACCAATATTTTACAACATGATTTTGACCCATTTGGGTCTCATTATAATTCTTATTTATAAGTAATGTAGGTCAGTTTTTCAGTGCTCAAAAGAATAAGTGGACAATGGGTAGGACCCTTTGTGGAAAATTGTGGACATTTTTATGGATTTGCTCATTGATAAATCATTTTTGTTGATCTTAATGAAACATGCTACTTACTTTTTCAAATGTGTTAGTTCAGTAATAAAGGGCTCAATTTTCGCACCCCCAAGCGGGTGCGTTCGTGGTGGGGGGGGCTCCGAAAATCAGGGATTCTCGGGGCGGGCCCGGAGCCCGGCTCCAACCCACCCACTTCCGGGTTCCCCAGTGACGCTCTGACATGCGCGCGCAGCCCCCACATGTTGGACTCCCGCCGGCAATTAAAGCCGGCGGGGTGCCACTTAAACTAATTAAGTAGGTACTTCAGGTCGTATACAGACCTGATTAACATGATATTTTAGGAGGGGGGGGGATTTTCCAAACAACTGAGACTGTTTCCCGTACTGGGGGAAACACTCTCAGTTGAAATGGACATGTTGCAGCCATCAGCCTGTGGCAGCTGCAAAGGTCCATTTGACAGGTTGGGGGGAGGCGGGGGAGACCCTCACTCATTGCAGGAGGCCACTCTGTCACTTTGGACAAAGTTTGGCCTCTACCACCCTCCTCCTAACAATAAAATTCACAAACTTGCACACTTACCCCAGTGTGCAGACACATTTACCTACCTTGCGGGCCCCCTCAAACATACATCTTCCGGATGGTGGTCACCATAGCTGCAGTCATGACCTCCTCAGAGGACAAACAGCATCACCAACCTCACCGGCCACGAGCTCCACAACACAGTGCTATGACACATCCACCTGCACAGCAGGAGGGAGGGCAACGGCAGAGAGAGATGCGTCGCAGAAGGCACTGCCCTCGCCACAGGGTCTACAGACCGAGGCTCAGCTTCTTGGACCTCTCTGAGCAGCCGTGCACATGGAGGCTCAGTCACTCCACATGTAATCGTGAACATCTGCAGCCTCCTTCATGCCGAGCTGCTCCTAGCTGGCCCGAGCACCATCTTCTTACCTGTCGCTGTTAAAGTCACCACTGCCCTTAACAACTTCTCCTTTGCATCCTTCCACGGTGCCACCGGGGACATTGCCGACGTCTCCCAGTCGTCTGCACAAAAGAGCCCTGCAAATACACCTACACCACTCTGCAGTGACACAATGGGTGGCATCAGTTGTGGGTCTTCATTATGATCCTCAGGAAAGGGCATTATTGCACAAACCAGACAAGATTCGCAAAGACGTGGCAGTAGTGGTGACAATATAATATGTTATGTGAGTTGGTCAGAAATTCAATATAAGTAAAAACCATGACAAACCCTCAAACACCCTTGTGCATCCCCTTCATGCTCACGACACATTTGCCTTACGCTTCCTACTGCACATATGTGATGCATGCCCTGTGGCTGCAGCACAGGTAGTGGCAGGTTGAATGAGGCTGACCGTGAAAGAGATGCATGAGAGGGTGAGTATGAGATAGAGCCATGAGATTGTATGAGGATTGGGTTGAGTGGTAGTGGCGGGATGAGTACTGGCGAGGTGAGTAAGTGCAGGTAAGATGAGGATGAGGTTTGAGTGGGTGTGAGGAGTGATGTGACAGAGTAGTGTTGGCAGTGCAGAAGGAGATGTGGGGTGGGGGCGGTGATGTGGCAGACTGAGTGTAGGGGAATGAGTAAGTGTACTCACTTTGGCTGACCTACTGAGGTCATTGAAGCGCCTCCTGCATTGTATGCAGGTGCGCGATTTGTTGGTGGTGCTGGTGACCTCATCTGCTACCTCGAGCCAGGCCTTCGTGGTGGCAGAGGCAGGCCACTTCCTTCTGCTGCCGGGGAGAAGATCTCTGTCCTCCCCCTCCTCCTCACCTCATCCAATAAGACCTGGAGTGAGGCATCATTAAACCTGGGAGCAGCCTTCCCCCTGGGCTGCTCCATGCTGTAATTTTTCCTATTTTCTGCAGCATCAGTCAGTGGAGGACTGCCCCTTTAAATAGGGCTCCTCCAGCTGACAGCCTATGCTGCGCATGCGCAGTCCGCCCGCTGCGCAGCTTTCCAGCGCGAAACCCGGAAGCAAAGGTAAGTACCTTCAATCAAGCTGCGATTGCGTGCGGAGCACCCCGATTTGACCCACCGCTCCCAACCCGCCGCCCCCCTCATATCGGGCCCAAAGTGTTCAGTTTGTCTAACACCAGTGGCTATTTTACCTAATTTAGTTATAATTTATACATAGTAAACTGATTTGAGTTTTCAACATGATTTTGCCATCTGAAAGTCTACTTTTAATTGCAGTGTAAGTAAATAACTTTGGTATCCATCTGAAAATGCATGTTTTCCTGCTAGTGCATTCCTGAGATGGCCAGCCCCGCTGGTAACATTTGAAATGTAATGGCCCAACTAATAGTTTGGCAAAATAAGGTAATGGAACAATAGTAAATTTCCATCTCCCACTCCAAGAAAGACCTAAATACTTTATTGCGAAAAACGTTTTGTAATGGCTAAACTAATACATTTACCCTTGTATTCTAACTTGATTTAAGGCATTCATCCTATCAAGGTACTAAATGATAAAATGTTAACTGACCTATTGAAGGGATATTTAATATTAACAATACTGATAATGTGGCATGGATTTAAAACTGTGTGCTAATGTGAAAGTGATCCTTATCACTACATCTTTAGATTGAGTAGTTAAAGAGATAAATAACCAAAAATTTTTGTTTTAAAAACTTTTACATGTACAGAAAATGTGTATCTAAGTGGAGTAGATTGAACAAACATATGCAATACAAATATCTGTACACCAATTACATTAATACTCACAGGAGGACCTGTTGAACCGAGATCTCCTCTTGGGCCTGTTGACCCCGGAGTGCCCTATAAATAAAATGTTTTGAGGAACTGAATTACAAAATGTTTTTAATGAAGAATTTGAAAAAGAAACTGCATGACATATCTTTTTACAGAGCCTGAGGAACTGTGGGAAAGGAACTTAAACATTCAAATTCTGGACAATGGGTGGGACTCCTTGTGGGACAGTAGATGCATGTCAGCTCAAGAGATAAAACCCAAACTTATATAATGCAAAATATTGTTTGAAGTACATTGGACATCAGACCATCTTAAACGATTGCAGATGATACATGTGGGCTAACGCTGTAATATCCCACTCACATATATATTATAGACTTATTTTGAATATTAATGATGTGGAGTACCCTTCGTCGTCCAGTACTTCCCTGGAGCGGAGAAACTACACCATGTTCTCCGCAGCCTTCAACATGTCATCGATGACGAGGAACACCTCGCTAGGGCCATCCCCACGCCTCCACTGCTCGCCTTTAAACAGCCACCCAACCTCAAACAGACCATCGTTCGCAGCAAGTTACCCAGTTTTCAGGAGAACAGCGTCCACGACACCACACAACCCTGCCACGGCAACCTCTGCAAGACTTGCCACATCATTGACACGGATACCACCATCACACGAGAGGACACCACCCACCAGGTACATGGTTCATACTCCTGTGACTCGGCCAACGTTGTTTACCTCATACGTTGCAGGAAAGGATGCCCCGGAGCATGGTACATTGGCGAGACCATGCAGACGCTGCGACAACGGATGAACGGACACCGCGCAACAATCGCCAAACAGGAGGGTTCCCTCCCAGTCGGGGAACACTTTAGCAGTCAAGGACATTCAGCCACCGATCTTCGGGTAAGCGTTCTCCAAGGCGGCCTTCGAGACACACGACAACGCAAAATCGTCGAGCAGAAGTTGATAGCCAAGTTCCGCACCCATGAGGACGGCCTCAACCGGGATCTTGGGTTCATGTCACGCTACACGTAACCCCACCAGCAAAAAGGGGGAAAAAATTTATATGTTTTTTAAAATTCTCTCTCTCTCTCTCTCTGCCATTTTGAGTTTCTTTCTGCCTGCCTGTGTAAAAGACACAATGTATATCGAGTGTACTGGGACGTGCTGTTCTCCGTGACTGGCCTGTTTGAATAACAACGACACCTTTTGATTGGTGTGATGCTGTCCCAACATCGTATAAGATATGCGATTTGAGAACCTTTTCATTCATTCATCTGACGAAGGAGATAATCTCCGAAAGCTTGTGATTTTAAAATAAATTTGTTGGACTATAACCTGGTGTTGTAAGATTCCTTACATTTGAATATTAAAGCAGTGGAGGAGCAGAAACAGTACTGGGGGTGAAATCTGACTTTGGCAGTATCGCAATGGGGGCAATAGCGAATCGGCAGCTTGTTTTACACCGTCGCCTGATTTTCTTTTCCATTGAATTTAATGAATCTTGCAATCTCAGTTGACCTACTACTTTGAACTTTAAGAACCAGGAAGAGGTTGACTGGCCCTGATGATGATAGTCTTCAACAAAGCAGCTACATTTCAACATTGGCAGGATACAAGCCACCAGTGGTTTGTGAATGGTGCTCTCAATACTAAACAGCAGCTGGGGAGTGATGGCTCTTTATGTATAGGCAGGCCAGAATAATATAACTGTTGAATATCTGAGGAATGAGTTCGATGGGAGGAGAACAGTGTAAGCATAGAAAATTGTCCCTGTAGTTCCTCAAAGCAATTATAGGACCCATGAAGCCCATACAAACCACAATGATGAATTAAAAAAATTGTTGTACTTTACGTACTGTTATTTTGTTGCTTCATTTTGCAGTACCTGCAAGAATATGCTTTTTACTTCAAGCATTGTTATTGAAAATTAATATTTGTATTAATGGATAATAATTCAACAGAAAAAATACATATTTAAACAATGTTTAAACATTATCTTTGAAAGATACTTCATGTACGACAATATTTCAAATATAAATAAGAGTGATTTATCTTACAGTAAGAAACATATTAGCCCCGAATTTAACCTAACTCACCTGACAGGAATGGGCAGGTTCAAGTCAGACGTCCGTTTTACGCACTGTCCGATTTTACTCTCCATTGAAGCCGGGTAGGTTAAGTTAAAATTGGGCATATTGGTTTAATTGGTAAATTATTCTTATTGTGTTCTTTATCAGGGCTGTTTGCTTACCTTTGCACCTTGAGAACCTGTGAGGCCTATAGCACCTGGAGAACCAGGTTCACCATTTGGACCAGGACCACCGTCTGAACCTTTAGGACCAGCCTGTCCATCAATACCCTAATTTGACAAAAGTCTCAGGTTAGTTTACTACAACTGTAACTTGGTTAACAAAAAGTCTCCATACCTACACTAAACTTTTATTTTGCCTCCTATTTCATTTTTACTTAAATTATTTACTTCCCAGTTAGAACAAAATAGAATCAATTAAATATTCCCTCTGTACAAAAGTAATTGTTTTTTCCCCTTTTCATTTAATTAATTTTGACGGTCCAATAAATATCAATAACTATGGATGGCATGGCATTGAATCTTTAAACCACTACGTTTGTGGAATGGCACAATGTAGGATTGTTCCTACCACGACCGACTTAACCAATTTCAGATTTTAAACAGAGTGATGTGAAAGGTGACAATTAGCATTGGTCTCCTAGCAACTGACTAAACAGCAGCTTTAGCTAAAGCCTGGGAGCAAGTCTCGAGCATATTTTGCCAGTGGAGGAAAGTGCATTTTGCATGAAATCTCCACAAAGGGAAAGGGGTACAAAGTTGAATAATTTACAAAAAGAATTATGGATTCATAATTCTAATATAAATTGAATGAATCACTTTTGGATTGTATATACTCACAGGAGCCCCGGGATATCCATTATTTCCTCTTTCACCAGGTTCACCTCGGTCACCCTTGGGGAAAAGTAAACAATGTGTTGTAAAATTGAAATGCTTTGTCTTCTCAAACAAGTAACCTCATATGATGTATAATTCCGATGACCCACAAAGCAGTAATTTTACTGACGCAAGTACCAGCAACTCTAAACCTATTGAAAGAAACACTTCATGATTTAAAAATGCATACTACAGGAATATACAACCTATTTGGTTTCTTTGGGTCCTTGTAATCATGTGCAAATGCTATGAAATCAGTTTGTTTGCCACTATTTCTCATTGTTCTAAGGATGCACAATTGCACAAGTGTTGTCCACTGGTGGTAAAGTTTGAGTTAAGTATACAATTGTTTTACCTTACAACAATATTGGGGTTAGCAAAAGTTTCTTAATGATGTAATACCGTTCAGTCTAATACAATGATTGGGATAGTTCTTAGTGCTTGTAGTTATGTAAAATGAGCAGAACATACAACAAAATCACACTCATTGAAAGCTTTCACGTACTCAACACTATTGAAATCTTTTGTAGATTTAAATGAAAATCATTGGAGTTCAAGATTTGGACCCAATATGCCATTTGTGAATCTATGTAGTAGCTTGTATGAGAGTTAGGCCAAAGTGGGCTCAAACCTCAACACATCATTTCCATTTTAGTTGTCTAAACTTCCTTTGCTTTTATTCCAATTAGAAAGTATTCAGAAAGTGCACTGCATTTTGTTCCTGTATTTTTTTTTCCATTTATGGTATTTTTCCAATATCACCTTTAGCTACTTTTAAGCTAACAGAATTATCAGAATATTGATACAGTAGAACTGTTCTCATGACTTGGATTTTTGTCATCTTACAGAATCCAAATGAAATCTAAATATTAGCTTAAAGTAAAAAGAAAGGTACTATGTTGTACGATGGATTTTTCTCACCATCTCGTGAACCTCTAGAGAATGTGGTACTCATATAGACCAAGGATAAGATTAGCATGGATACTCTGTGAAGTAGATGTGAAGAGTGGCATTTTAATCCCTTTCAGGGAAACATTACACAATGGCTGAGAATCTAATCACAGAAGTAGCAAAAGTGAGGGATGCTAGGAAACCAGAGAGCATATGGAGAGATGGGGGGCATGAATTATTCTTTCACCCCAGCATTAAATAAAAGAACCCCATGCATAGACACTGTAAACTACTGATGCAAGGCTCTTGTTAGGAGAATCAGATAGTTCAATTTGGGCCAGTTTTCTCTGTTTGTTCTTTCTCTACAATTTTTATGGCTTTTTAAAATCCTGCTCACTATATCCTAGATGGTGCGGATTTATTAGGAGAGAAGCACTGTGTGGTATGCGACTTTTCATGGTAAGAAATATTTGGGCAGCAGCTGTACTGTAGTAGTTTGTGCCCAACCATCAGATACAGTGTACCACACTCACCCAGTTCTGTTACAGGGAAGACTTCATGCTTTCAAAGTCCTAATATGTCAGAGTAAACTCTGAATAAAATGGAATGGTAATCATTATCTTAGGCCCTTCTACTGTGTTGAAAATGCATGTTATTGCATTGAGATTTATTACCCAGGATACTGAACTTGGCGCTCAGCATTTTGTCTTTAAATATTGAACAGCTAATTGATGCTAAAGAAGTGTGGCAGATGCTCCAGCAAAATGTGATCTGTTATAAACGAACATTCCCAACTTCCTCCAGAATCAGCTAATATTATATTCCTACTATCCATTTCAAAGCAACAGCTTGTACTTTTTTTCAGGAGTTCGTTTTATCGTGTTGTTGAGATTTGGAGTGTTGAACCTATGTCTGGCTGTACCCTCCATGCATTGGTGCTCCAATAAGTGGTGCAACACTGTGCCACACCTCTCCTGGTTTCCCCTTTTAATACTTATGATGTGGAGATGCCAGTGATGGACTGGGGTGGACAAATGTAAAGAATCTTACAACACCAGGTTATAGTCCAACAATTTTATTTTAAAATCACAAGCTTTTGGAGATTATCCCCTTCGTCAGGTGAATGAGTGGAAGGTTCTCAAATCGCATATCTTATATTAGGCTGGGACAGCATCACACCAATCAAAAGGTGTCGTTGTTGTTCAAACAGGCCAGTCACGGGGAACAGCACGTCCCAGTACACTGGATATACATTGTGTCAATTACACAGACAGAAAGAAAGAGACCCAAATGGCAGAGAGAGAGAAAGAGACAAAGAGAATATTAAAACACATAACTTTTTTTTTCCCTTTTTGCTGGTGGGGTTACGTGTAGCGTGACATGAACCCAAGATCCCGGTTGAAGCCGTCCTCATGGGTGCGGAACTTGGCTATAAACTTCTGCTCGATGATTTTGCGTTGTCGTGTGTCTCGAAGGCCGCCTTGGAGAACGCTGACCCGAAGATCGGTGGCTGAATGTCCTTGACTGCTAAAGTGTTCCCCGGCTGGGAGGGAACCCTCCTGTCTGGCGATTGTTGCGCGGTGTCCGTTCATCCGTTGTCGCAGTGTCTGCATGGTCTCGCCAATGTACCATGCTCCGGGGCATCCTTTCCTGCAACGCATGAGGTAGACAACGTTGGCCGAGTCACAGGAGTATGAACCATGTACCTGGTGGGTGGTGTCCTCTCGTGTGATGGTGGTATCCGTGTCGACGATCTGGCATGTCTTGCAGAGGTTGCCGTGGCAGGGTTGTGTGGTGTCGTGGACGCTGTTCTCCTGAAAGCTGGGTAACTTGCTGCGAACGATGGTCTGTTTGAGGTTGGGTGGCTGTTTGAAGGCGAGTAGTGGAGGCGTGGGGATGGCCTTAGCGAGGTGTTCGTCGTCATCGATGATATGTTGAAGGCTGCGGAGAACATGGTGTAGTTTCTACGCTCCCAGTCGGGGAACACTTTAGCAGTCAAGGACATTCAGCCACCGATCTTCGGGTCAGCGTTCTCCAAGGTGGCCTTCGAGACACACAACAACGCAAAATCGTCGAGCAGAAATTGATAGCCAAGTTCCGCACCCATGAGGACGGCCTCAACCGGGATCTTGGGTTCATGTCACGCTACACGTAACCCCACCAGCAAAAAGGGAAAAAAAAAAGTTATGTGTTTTAATATTCTCTTTGTCTCTCTCTCTCTCTCTGCCATTTGGGTCTCTTTCTTTCTGTCTGTGTAATTGACACAATGTATATCCAGTGTACTGGGACGTGCTGTTCTCTGTGACTGGCCTGTTTGAACAACAACGACACCTTTAGATTGGTGTGATGCTGTCCCAGCCTAATATAAGATACGCGATTTAAGAACCTTCCACTCATTCACCTGACGAAGGGGATAATCTCCGAAAGCTTGTGATTTTAAAATAAAATTGCTGGACTATAACCTGGTGTTGTAAGATTCCTTACTTTTAATACTTGGTTAAGAAGCAGTTCTGTTTCAGCCTTGATGTTCTTAGCTTTTGAAAGATACCTGCAATCATATCAATTTATTTTATAGTAATTAAAATAACCCAAGTTAGTGGCTTTCCTTTTCAATGCATTTTAGTTGCCTCAAATTATTCCACATCTATTTCTTGTAGTGTCTCAGTTATTAATTTAATTCCTTTGTAGTTTTTTTTACCCAGAATTGTCTCTATTCTTCTGAAAGTTATGATAACTTTTGGTAGCTCTTCAGAATCCTGAAGCAATAAAGCTCCCATCCTTCACTACCACTTATGTTCTGTCCACCTTTTGAAATCTGCATCCTTCATTCTGTTGAATGTTAACCCTCATATTTTACTTACAGAAACACCTCTAGATCCTGGTGAACCAGAAAGACCAACAGGGCCAGGCTCACCCTAGAAAGAAGGAGAAAGCAATCACCATTTTTCCATCAAAACTTTGGATTCAAAAAGCTGTAATCTGCAGAAAAAATTCTTGTGCACAAGACACTAGCTTAATGATCATGTGTCAACAACGACAGTTGTTATAAATCAACTACTTGATATGTCATTGTCAGGACCTGTGTTACTTGTTGCACTTCAGGTGACGTGTTATTTGTTAATACAGGCATTTTACAATCTTATATTAAGCATTCTGTTCACACTGACTTGTAGCTGATGGTTCTTATTTGATAAATAAGTACAATTAAAAATATATGAACAGATAAAACAGGTAATACCCTTTCTCCTCTAGAGCCGTAATGCCCTTGTAGACCCGTTAGGCCTTGAGAACCCTATATGAGAACGGAAATAGTAAATACATAAGATATAAAGCTGAATGAGCAATGTGAATGATAAAACAGTATTTACTAAGCAAAAAAATATTTACATTTAGACAGAATAGTTTATACTTACTGTGTCACCATCTTTACCATCTGGGCCACTAGAAGCTTTCAGACCTTCATCTCCCTGTTAGAATAAAGACATGTTATTTTGTTTCAGTTCAACAGTTATTCAACATGCTTAATTTGAAGCAATATTTTATTGTGTAAAAGTTCAAAATGGAAAGTACACTTACTTTTTCACCTTTTGGACCCGATAGGCCTGGAAATCCTATTTCACCAGGCATACCCGGTAGTCCTTGGATTCCCATTGCGCCCTGAGGGCCTGGAAAACCACTCGGACCCTAATTTTCAAAATAACTTCATCAAGAAATAGCACATCTCGGCATTTTTTATTAGTGTACAATGTTTCAGTATCAATACCTACCTTGTCTCCATCTTGTCCAACATTGCCATTAGGACCTCGTGACCCCTTTGGACCTGGACGCCCTTGGAATCCCTGTTCACCCGTGGCACCAGGCTCACCCTGGATGCAACAGAAATTTTAAGTATTAGTAAATGGCAAGTTTTAAAAACATAGATGTTTTATTCATCAAGGAGCATTGGACTTACTTTTAGACCTTTCCCACCTGGGTTGCCATTTTCACCGGATGCACCCTGTTGCAAAGAAACATTAATAAAGATTAGTTGTTTTGTTTGTTTTGCTGTAAAATGCAACAAGTGTGAGCAACAAGGTAGGTTTTCATCTGTGGCTTTACATGCAACACAGGATTTATTTACTTGATTGGAAACCATACAAGTAATAGATAAGGAGAGAATGCTAGTTAGCCCATGCAGCTCACCTTGTTATGTCCTGTGCCCCTGCTTCAGAGCACAAACGTCACTCCCTATGGATTTAGGAACATATAGGGGTGAAATTGGTCTACACCAGTAATGTGAAACAGGCTCGTGGCAAATCAGCAGCCCATTTTACACCGGGCCCGATTTTCTTTTCCATTAACTTCAATCTGTATCTTTTTTTTATTTAGCTGGCACTTTGCTACACTGGCCAGTTAATCCAATACATTTATGGAGATTACTCACTAAATTATGTTATTTTCTTTTTAAAAAATAAATAGCAATTCAAACTGAATCATTTTGAGTTTTATTAATGAACTTATTAAATAAATTATATTTTATTAATATTTCACCCAATTAAGACTAACTTAGGCTTGATAGGACCAAACAGTTTCAAATACATCGTAGAGTGGAACAGAATAACACGCCCTTCTGTGCATGTGCAGCCATGTTGAGTGTCCTATTCAGAATATTATCACCATTACACTTGCTACTGCCACAACAAAAATAGTATTTTAATACTTGGTAATCTCTGGTGTAGCAGAGCAGTCGGTACGCGATTAGTTAGTGACAGACAGGGGAAACCAAAGCAGCAAACAGCAGACTGAATCTGGACAACCCGGATCCTAATTACAGTAGTACGGGAGCAGTTTATGTTCTTTATTGTACCATTTGTGCGTTTGAAAATAAATAATAATAGTGGCAGTCTAATGATTGATGTGGCCCCCAGTTGCTGATGGTATCTTATGTGTCTCTATTCCTTATGATCCATTGATGTAAAACCTCTGATTCAGTTGGAGCTTGGTGAAGAATTAGTCCAAATGAACAAAAATATTCATTTTTGCGACTAAACATTGCCTTAGGAAGTATCCTAACTGAAGACAAGGCAAAGTTGTTATTTTTCACCCATCACAAGCTTTTTACATTAGCAGCAGTGATTTTCCTCTGATTTTGGGAGCCAGGTTGAGAATATTTTTACTTACTCACTGCCAATAGTATTACTGACAATTTTCCTTTGTTACTCTTGCTTGGATTACTTATTAATCATGGATTGTGGGTAAACATCACTTTTTATAGAAGACAGTTTACAGCAATTTAGGTGGTTTTGTATTTATATGAACTGTAAATAAAATAAATATTGATTGATACTGAACGTTGTCTTACTGGTTCACCAGGTTTGCCATTTTCACCACTGGCACCAGGGGGACCCGTCATACCCTAATGTGTTAAAAAGAGAGGAATTACAGTCAGTTCCACATAATGAAAGTTTGATCGAAGTACATCTTCATAAAGTCCCAATTTAATCTCAACAGTGACAGTCAAGGTTGATAAAGCCATCCTGATATATGTAAATATTAAAAGCAATCTTGATCTATAGCATATAGCATGATGCTAATGCCTCCAAATAAGCCAATAAATTATTCCTGATCATATCTTAAGTATATGTTTAAATATCACAAATAAAACATTTTGTACTGTTTTGCTCATTATAAATGGATCTGTTAAGCACAGGTAGCTTTTGCTAATCAAGAAAAATAGAATAAATCATGACTAACTAAGAAAACGTTCTACAGCAATTCTATTGTCCTCTGAAAATGTGTTATCTGTTAGTAAGTGTCCTAACATATTGTTATATTAAAATAATGGGCCATAATTTGCTGGGGCAGGGCATCTAATGATGTCTGTCATTAGTTAGACATGCCCTTGCATGTTTAGGTTTTAAATTTTTTTGCATGGCAAGTTGCTGAAAGTGCGAGCTGATAACGGTGCAGCGAGGGAAACAGGGCCTCTGGGACCTGAGTGAACAGGGCAAGCAACTGTGTGTCTCCTTAACCCATCAGATTGAAGGATTGTGAAATTAACAAGGACTGAAAAGGAAGTGTAAATTAGAGTGGGTGAATTCAATGTCAAATCAGGTACAGAAAAAGAAATAAAGATTGGATTAAGAGAGAGAAAAAAGAGATAGAAAGGAAAAGTTTTTTAAAAAGATTTAAAATGTAAAATTTTACATTTTTAAAATCTCCAACAATAATTAAAACCTCAAGAAATGAGACTCCACATTTGTAATTGTTAAGTTTCAGTACCAGAGAGGTTGACTGGCAGTAATTAACATTTATCATATCGTTAAAAGAGAGTACTTATACTGAAATGACTTAACTTTCTGTGGTGAGTTTAGTTTGTGAAAATACAGCAACATTACGCCATTAAATGTATTTCAATGGTGAGGCAGAAAGCGAGGTGCCATTTTTGTGAAGCTAACGCAGAGCAGCGCATCTTGGACAGCAAGTTTTGGATTTCCGCATTTAACCTCGCTTCTGCCCTCGCCTGAAGTTACAGTAGCATTTGTGCACAAATAACGCCGAGTGGAATTAGCCTCACCATTATTTTGACAGCAAATTATGGCCCAATGTCTAATATGTACATCACAGATTACTGAAACAATTGAACAGGATTTTTAAAATAAATACATCAGTTATACATAATGAGTTATACCTGTGCACCTGGAAGACCTGAAGGTCCTTGCATTCCTCTTTCACCAATTGGCCCCTAAGAAAAGAAGTAATCGCTCGTCAGTAGGCATTCAGAAATAAACTGCCCCGTCAAGGCAGTACTTTGAACAAACCATAATAAAACAATACCTATCATTTATGTAGTTAAAAGATTTATGAAACAGGAAAAAATTTACATACATAATTCCTACATATAACACATGTTTTAAAATCTAAGAATTTTCAGATGTTTTAATTAAGTTTCATACTTACGGTAGAGCCATCTGGACCAGGAAGGCCACTCCCACCACGTTTCCCAGGTGGACCCTGTTGATATTGTTCACATGTCAGCATTAACATGCAATTACATAGAATTACCTAGAATTTACAGCACAGAAATCGGCCATTTGACCCAACTGGTCTATGCCAGTGCTTATGCTCCACACACGCCTTCTCCCACCCTATTTCATCTAACCCTATCAGCATATCCTTCTATTCCTTTCCCCCTCATGTACTTATCTATCTTCCCCTTAAACGCATTTATGCTATTCACCTCAACTACTACTTGTGGTAGCAAGTTTCACATTCTAACCACTCTCTGGGTAAAGAAGTTACTTCTGAATTCCTTACTGGATTTATTAGTGACTATCTTATATTTGTGTCCTCTAATTTTGGACTGCCCCACAAGTGGAAACATCTTCCCTACGTCTACGCTATCAAACCCCTTCATAATTTTAAAGACCTCATTTGTGGATTAATAATCAGTATTATTTTCATTCAGTAGCATATTTCATGTATTTGTTTAAACTGTTAATGAAAGACATTTTACTTACTTGTGGACCAGGATTGCCTGGAGTTCCTTGCTCACCAGTCCTACCAGGTTCACCCTTGTGGGAAAAAAAATCTTAATCTTAATTTAAGCGTTTAGAACTTTTTAAGTGACACACATTTCAAAATTTCAGTAAAATTAGTTAGTTACAAAAAAGTGATTCCACATTTTTTTTTATGAACTGTCTTAAATATGATTGGAAGAAACAATGATGGTAATTTTAACTTAACTCACCAAGCGGGAAATCCATGGGTCAGGTCGAAAGCCGGATTTACATCCTGCCCAATAATACTCTCCATTGACTTCAAATGGTTAAAATTGCCCCCAATCAGTCAGCATGAATATTGCCACTATTGTAACATTAGAAAGAGTTACACTTACATCATTCCCCCTTGAACCAGACAAACCCATCACTCCAGGTGGACCTCTTGATCCAGGCAAACCAGAATCACCTTTATGACCCTTCTCTCCAGGTGAACCCTAGCAACAAAAGTTAGAATACAAAATTAGAAATTACATCTTTTTAGATGGATATTTTCAAAAGAGGCAGGCCTGATATGGGTCATCGTGCCTCATTAACCTAACACCGGTGAGCTGTGAGTGCCAATTGGAAGCCCCAATGCAGTTCGCCGGTTAGGCTGGGAGGAAAATAGTCTGGCTCAGATGCCAGCCTCAGCCATTAGTTGACTCCTGGTCTGGGGAAAGTGAATTGTTGGGGGGGAGGGTGGGTAAGCATGGGTCAGCATCACTCTGCAGCATTACTGTGTAGAAAGGAGGAGTACTCCTGTTTCTCCTGGCTCCAAATTAAGGTAAGTAAGAAAATCTTTCTTACTGTTTGTTAGGTGGCCCCCAGTGTCCCTTTAAGGATCACTGGTTAGGTATGCTGTAGAATCACAAAAACTAGTTAGAGCTTGCTTCGTCATCGTTGTGCCCATTTTAGGACCATAAATCGGGTACAATGATGTTGGATTTATGCCCTAGTGAATTGACTGGACTAGCTGGAAAAACATGTAAATTCCTGGTACAAAAGGACATCGTTACACCCATGGTATGCTGAATAGACATGTGGATAGACAGGTCAGAGGCTTGGTATTCTGCGCAAGTGGCTCAACTCCTGATTTCCCAAAGCCTCTCCACCACCTTCAAGGCACAAGTCAGGAGTGCAATGGAATACTGTCCACTTGCCTAGATGGGTGCAACTGCAACAACACTCAAGAAGCTTGACACCATCCAAGACAAAGCAGTCCGCTTGATCGGCACCCTATCCACCAGCTTAAGCATCCACTCCCTCCACCATTGGTGTGCCGTGGCTGCAGTATGTACTATCTACAGGATGCATTGCAGCAACTTGCCAAGGCCTCTTCAGCAGCACCTCCCAAACCTGCAATCTCCACCACCTAGAAGGACAAGGGCAGCAGGTGCATGGGAACAATCTCCCCTCCAAGTCACACACCATCCAGACTTGAAAATATATCACTGTTCCTTCAACGTCGCTGGTCAAAATCCTGGAACTCCCTACCTAACAGCACTGTGGAAGTACCTTCACTACACGGACTGCAGCGGTTCAAGAAGAAAGCTCACCACCACCTTCTCAAGGGGAACTAGGGATGGGCAATAAATACCAACCTTGTCAGCGACACCCGTATCCCGAGAATGAATGAAAAAGTTTAAATAATATTTAAGTACAATTCCTGGGCGACAAAGGGAAAAGAATTTCCACCAATAAACTGCTCTGCAAGGAGAAAATCTTAACCAAAGACCCTGATGTTATTTCAGTGTTTACATCCCAAAATAATTTGCTTAACATTTTTTAAATATGCAAAGCTCAACAAAAAGCTGCTGGATATGTAAGAATTTTGCATATGGGTTAACAAGTAAGGTTTAATTACTTTCTAATGCCCTGTTTGAAAATTACCTGTAAACCATTACTGCCATCCCGACCTGGGCTTCCTGGGCTTCCTCTGCTCCCCTAGAATGAAGGAAAAGTTGTTGAGAATTAATAAAAAGAGTCATTGTCATAAAAGTCATTGTATACTTTGTTTTTAGAGAAGAGCATTTTCCTTACTCTTTGGCCAAAGGGTCCTTGGCTACCAGTTTGACCTGATTCACCAGTAAAACCTTTAAGACCAACAGGACCAACCTGACCAGTTCCTCCTCTAGGGCCCTATTACAATGGAAACAACATGTTGCTGAATATTTTGAAACCATCAAATCATAAAAATGATGAAAATTTATTAACAATTTCAAAGTGAATTTACAAAAAATAAAAAAACACTATTTTCCAACCTTGATACCAGGACGACCAGGTGCACCGAGGGCTCCTTGCATACCAGGATGACCCTAAGGAACAAAATGATTAAACTACCACAAAGCTATCAAAATATAAGTATATTGACATATAGTGCAATTTTGATTATAATGTTTAGGTTTGCATTACTGAACTAGAAGTATCTACACAAACTAGTGACCATAAATATCAGCACAATTAGGTTATACAGCGCAGTCACCAATTAAGCAGTGTTAAGGTTTTCTTTCTTAGTCCAAAATTACAATTTGCTACAAGCTTGTAATATTTTTACACAAACTCTGAATGCATTCTTATTTTATGAAGTTATTACATTGGAAAGACGAATCAGGGAGAAAAGTTTGCATTCAGTATATGTAAAAGCTTCTAACAAGGTGCCACAAAATAGGTTACTATATAAGATAGAGTCCTGTGGGATTGGACGGCAGATTGGATAGGGAATTGTTTGTGGAGACCAGTTACAAGTGAAGTCTCACAAGGATCGGCGCTAGGGCATTTACTTTTCACGATTTATATCAATGATCTGGATGAAGGCATTCGGGGTGCTGTCCACAAGTTTGCAGATAACATGAAGATCTGTGCTGATATCAGAACCCTTGAGGAGAAAAAAGATTGCAGTCTGATCTAGATGCAATGTGGAATGGCCCTGCATCTGGCAGATGGCATTTAATGTAGAGAAATGTAGTATAATGTATTTGGGTAGGGCTCATGCTAATCCTATGTATACCATGCTGGGCTCTCAAATAAAATAGGTGTTATAGTGCACGAGTCTCTAAGGCCCAAAAGGCTATCGCAAAAGCAATTAGAGTATCCAGGATGATCCAATATAAATCAAAGAGCTGCATAGTGTCCTTATACAAGACCTTGGTTAGGCCCCGCCTAGAATACTGTGCCCAGTTCTAGTCCCCTGGTGGGAGATAAATAGGCCCTGTAAAAGGTGCAGAGGAGGACCATTAGATTAATACCTAGTTTACGAACCCTTAGTTATCACAATAGGCTCAGGGAATGTGTTTTTTTTACTGGAGAAAAATGTAGGTTTTGGGAAAATGTGATTGGAGTATTTAAAATGATGAAGGGTCTAGATAGTGTGCATGTGGACAGATTATTTGAATTAGATAAGTTAGGGAGCAATGAGAGAACATGTGTACAAACCACGTACACATTGAACTAGGTTAGATGTCAGGAGGTTTCTCTTTTCTCAGAGAGTAGTTGACCTTTGGAATAGGTTGCTGGCTTGTGCAGTGGGTGCAGATATGCTGCAAAGCTGAATAAGTTCTTGGAGGTGGCTGATATTGCTGCATGGGAAAAGTAGATGGGATGTTGGGTAATGTACCTCATGGTCATTGTCATCTCCTGGAACCTGTTTTTAATCGCCTTCGGGGTTCAGAGAGGAATTTCCCAGAATTCTTTTTTCCCTGAATAGGCCGAGGTTTCTTTTTATCTGTTTTTGCCTTTTCCAGGAGATTACATTGCTACTGGTGGGTGGGGAGTATTAGAGATCATGCTGCTTAGTTGCAACATGGTTGAACGGACAGACTCGATGGACCAGCTGATCTTTATCGGACCGTCATGAAGCGATTACAGTTTATGATTGGGCAACCATTTAATGTCAGAAAACATCCCCATTTCTAATACAAAATTCATAATCCTAAATTCTTGAGGATTTTCTCTGTACCAGCAGTTACTAGAACAGATTTAGCTTACTCCTTTTCCTATGTTTCTTAAAATGTTTGATCATGAATTACAATTATTCTGTTACTCAGTGCTCCTTATATTTTAAGACCAACTATTTTTGCAATTAGCCTTTTGCAGTTATTTTCAATATAACCTTGGCAGGCACTATCTGCCTTTGTTTAGTAACTGTTATATAATTTTCTGAAGCAATACATTTTTCTGTTCCAAATAATGAAAATGATTCTATCCTACCCTATGGCCAGGCAGACCATTTTGACCAGCTGGTCCTGTTTCACCAGTAGCACCTCTTTTGCCATCTTCTCCAGGAGGACCACGTTCACCTGGACTCCCTGGTGTACCCTAAGTTGCAGAAAAATTTTTTTTTTCATAGTTCTGAATTGGACTATGGCATTAAAGCACATGTGTTTGGATTTTCAGAGAACCAGATAGAGGGTTTTTTTTTTAAAGAGAGGCAGTGATCCCGAATTTCCTTGGAGCTGATCTCGCTCCAATGCCGTAACTTTGCTGGAATTTTTGTCTGAATGCACTTCTGTGAAGTGCTATGGAATGTTTTTTTTCTCTTTAAAGGTGCTATATAAATGTTGTTGTTGTTGTTGTTGTTGTTGTTGTTGTTGTAGTAGTAGTAGTAGTAGTAGTAGTAAATCACGTTTACTTCTGGCAAAGTTACAGCAGATCAAGAGCAGCTCTGGGGAAATCCCTAGACAAATATTTTCATTTAGCTGAAATATCAAGGGTTCAACATTAATATTTTTCAACCAGAATTTTACTCCTCCAAATAAACTTCCACTACAAATATTGATCCTCTTGCTTCCCCTCTTTGTCACAATTCTGCCACATTTTCCTCTTTCTTTCAAAATTGGAACTTTTCGATTTAATTTTCTCTGTGTGCTATTCTTAGTGTGCTGGTTAATGTGTTTGCATGAATGCCTGTCTGCTATTTTAATGCTGTTGTTAATCTATTGAATTAATGATTGTTTAAAACAGTGCAGGAAAAAATTTACAGGAATGTGTCAAATGATGCACTAAAAATAGCATACAGAGCAAATTAAATCACCCCCTGAACCCACGTTGTCTCACACCCCCCACCCCCCAATCACTGACCGGGCCCTGCAGCCAATTACCTGAGGGCTGCTGCGATGCCAGCGGCGGTCCAATTTTTCTTCAATCATCTCCAGTCTTTGCTGGTGGGCTGTTGGGTTGGCGCTGGCTCTATTACAATGAGATCCGATGCTCAATATCAGGAGTGCCTCAGACCTCATCATTCTGGCACAGGGTGTTTACCCTTCACCCCTCGTGCGTCCAAAAATGGGTGCTCCCAAATTTCTGGGCTAATGACTTTTAAGGATTACTGACCTAAACTAAATGTAAAAAGCAAGAAGAATTCAGACTTACAGGTTGGCCCATGGAACCAGCATTACCTCTTTCTCCCTTTTTACCGTCTTGACCCTAAAAATAAACAAATTTATGATTAGAAAAGTCTAACTTCCCCATAAACTTATGAAGCATGATCCAGTTTAAATTCTATTTAATTTCGATAAGAATGAGAGTTAAAATGTTGGAATTGTTAGTGTGGTTAAAAATACTGAACAATTTCATTTGTAGACCTCTAAAGGACAGTCAAGGCTTTGGAGATTAAGAAGAATTTACAATTAATGCAAGTATTGTTGTTTCTATTCTCCGTTTAATCAGTTTAGGAAGAAAGACTATATCTCGAGATAACTAATAGTAGCACAGAATGTCAATATTAACATAAAATCAATACTTCATAATGTCTTCAGATTTGAAAAATGATGGAAGATAAAGATACTGTGGGGCAAGATTATTAAATTCAGGGTGCATCTTTTTCATAAGAACAATATTTAAAAGAACAAAATTTGGTTAAAAAATTGAGAATTATATATAACACTTCAATGTTATATGTTAATTTATGTGTTGGTAGATGTTTTATTCTAAGTTTTGTTTATCATCATATATAGACATTGCTGCAAATCAATCTGTCTAAATGTCAGAATGATCAAGTGTGGCACCGTTAATATAATATGCTATCTTCATTAGTACAAAAGAGTAATAGCACTGTTCATAATAAATTTTACCGGTGAACCTTTAGAGCCGGCAACAGCATCAGTGCCTGGTTGCCCTGGGGAACCAACGGGACCTCTATCACCAGGAATACCAGGCCAACCAAAAGAACCCTAAAGTGTGAAAAGAAATGGAGTAAATGAAAGATGCTGTCAACAGGCTAGTGTTATATTTTCATGTTACATAGAATTATATAGAAATTATAACACGGAAACTGGTCGCTCAGCCCAATCAGTCCACGTTGGTGTTTATCCTCCATTTGAGCAGTTGCCCTATTCTCATGTGTCTGCTGTGCTCCCATATCCCTTTATTCTCCCTTTCCTTCAACTACCTATCTAACATATTCTTAAACGTTGACATGGGGCTCAATTTAAAAATCAAATTGCGGGTGCGTTGAGGGAGGGGACGCTGCGAGAATGGCGATATTCCTGAGCCGGTTCGAAGCCGGCTCCAACCCGTCGACTTCCGGGGTTGCCACAGATGCATCTATGTGCACGCTTCACGAATCTGGAAGTCCTGCTGGCAATTAAAGCTAGTTAAAGAACCAAATGTACCTCATTGAGGTACGTAAGGTACTTTATTTCTGACGTAGTGCCGATTTTAAACTTACCTGGGTGGCTTTCCCATGGCTTCCGATTCACGCCTGGTGATCAGGCAAAAATAAACTAAATAAATTAAATAAAAAACCATTGCACAAAGTTAAAAAAACAAAATAAACCTACCTTTCCACCCTGCTCCGATGTCCGATGTCTCCCTCTCCGATGTCCCTCTCAGCCCCCGATGTCTCCCTCTCCGATGTCCATCTCAGCCCCCGATGTCTCCCTCTCCGATGTCCATCTCAGCCCCCGATGTCTCCCTCTCCTATGTCCCTCTCCGATCTCCTCCTCTCCCCCCCCGATGTCTCTTTCCGATCTCCCCCTCCCCGATCTTCCCCTCTCCCCACCCCCGATTTTCCCCTCTCCCCACCCCCGATCTTTAGCGCCCTCCACTCTCTGTTCCAGCGCCAGATGACGTGTCTCTCTCTGTGTCTCTTCCCCACCCCCCCCACCCTTCCAGCTCCTGTCGGCAGCCAGCCTGTCAATCATACTGGCTGCTGGGCGCAAAACCCGGAAACAACTTTAATCACCATCAATTACATCGCAATCGCATCGGAAAAGGTAAGTTTTTTTTATTCGGGTTTGCCACGTGCACCTTCACCGCCCACCCCCCCCCCCCATGCTGCCAACCCGCCACCATTTCAAAATTGAGCCCATGGTCTCTGCTTCAATCACTGACTCTGGTAGTGCATTCTACAGCCCCACAACCCTCAATGTATAACAGTCTCCCCTGCTCTCTGTCCGAAAATTACAACTTATATCAGTGTATTTATTTTCCCAAGATTCATGTACAAAGTCCAGAAGTTATCATAGAGATTGAAGATGGAATGATGGTAAGATATTAAGTTAGAAGCTCTACCACAGGTCTTACTGAAGATTATAGAAATGCTATCACATTTTTCTCAAGCTTTTTACCAGTGCTTCAATACCATCAAAAGTTCCTATCATGTTATATTAAAGAGCTTAGTAATCATTACACATGGTCGTGTGATGGACACAAATTAAAACTTAGGTCCTTAGTGAAACACATCAGCATTTAAACTCTTTCCATCTTCAACTAAGATGTCACATCACGATGTACCTCATGCATCATTACTATAAATGAGTTGGCTGTACAATGCATTTTATATTGTAAAAACTGACCGGGTAACCAATGGGGCCAATGACTCCATCTTTTCCATCATTCCCCTAGAAAATACATTTAAAAAAAACTGAGCTGTAAAAGTTGTTCTCTTGAGCATAAACTACTAACTGAAAAAATAAGTACAAAAAGGCAAGAGTAGCTATTGTATTTAGTTACTTACATCAATGCCTGGAATTCCAGGGATTCCCTGAAGACCTAAGTCTCCTCTCGTTCCCGGCGCACCATCAAAACCACGAAAACCTGTTGGCCCAACAACACCCTGTAGGAGACAATATTCGAGAAAAAAAATTAACTTACTGATGAAGGATCAGCATGAATTTATCTATCTTCAACTCAAGATGCCACGATTGATCACAGTAAAAACTGATTCTGAAGCCAATTATTGGGTAGGCTGGGGGGGGGGTCATTGAAAATCTGTGGTTATCTATTTCCTTCAGTTCAATTTAATTTCTACTGTTTCACATGTTCCATATCCTTCCAGCAGCAACAATATCAAACCCAAATATCCCTGAAGATTTTGTCATATTTCACAGAAACCTCTGTCACTTTTATTAACACCTTCCATAGCTTTTATTTCATTTGAACTTGTTTTAAACTCTGTTTGGTAAGCCAGAGCAAGAAAGAGCTGTAGAATAGTTATATAAATTATATTAACACCCACAGTGATTTCTTAGACATGGGATTGGTTCTGAGCTGTACTACGGCAACCTCTGAGTAGAAAATCCAAAGCATCATTAGAACACATAAAGAACAGGTGCAGTTCATGTCTGTGAACGTATATCAGGAAATCATGTTACAACATTTTTGCATACAAACCTAGCTGGCACTAACATACATGCTTGATTAAGCAATAGATACCACTCCTTCACGCTAACGTACCTTAAAACCTGGGATACCTGGGGAACCGGGAGTACCAGGATTACCCGGAGGACCCTGTGTGAAAGTTAAAAAAATTGTATGAAATTAGAAGTTTTCTGCTACAGATTTAAGAGTAGAGAACAGACGAACAACAGAAAAGAAACAAACTTAAAAGACCAGAACATCACTTACAACTGGGCCGTCTTTGCCGGAGTAACCATTACTACCACGGGGGCCCTAAAAAAGCAAATAGTTTCAGCTTGAAAGATTGTTTTTTTACGGAATAACACTAGGTATAGAATCAAATTTAAATATAACTGCATATAATCATGTAAAAAGTGTTATTCAGATAATAAGTTCTAAAAATAAATATTATGAGGCTGCTTAAAATGTTAAGAGATATAAACATTAAATCATTATTATTAGGTAGTAGGTTTGAAACCAATATTCAATGCTTTTCCTGGCATGTTCCTAGTCTTCTCTGACAATTTCTGTGGGGCCTTGTGACGGAGTAGGAGGGGGTGTGGCTGGGGATGAGGACTCACAGGCTGGCAGTTCCTGCATCCACTGATGGGACAGTGGCAGGTTGTTATGCAGAGTGAAAGCAGGCTTAATAACCTATTGATTGGCAGAAATTGGGCCTGCCTTGGCCTGGGACTTGGGTCTGGAACTCTGAAGATATGTGAAAGGTGCAAGTTTTTTGGCCCTCTTCCAAAGGGACTGAAGGGCCGCTAAGAAGATGTTTCCATGGGGACCATGGCAACTCCTGGAATCAGCCCAATCCGTTGCAGTTTGTGCCCTCCTCGGTAAGGCAAGCACACAAGGTCACCCTTAGTGGTGTGGGGATCACCTGCTTTATTTAAAGTAAGCAACCTGCCCTGACTCCACAAACATTGGCACATTCAGCACCGGGGATCAGAGCTTGGCACATCCCGGCATTTATACCAAATGCTGGGGCCATAGTTTTTTGGTCTGTGTATGTATAATTTGTTTTTGAATAGAAGTGTACCTTGCATCTTTATCCAATGTACACAAACTCGTAGAGCTAAAGTGATTACAGGACTTGTTGTGGCTGTACATTGTTTATTTTTTGTGCTGTTGAGTATTAAGGTGAAGAGTGTTGCATTGTGTTGAAATAAATAAAATTGATTTAATAGAAGCCCGCTTCATATGATTGAAGGTTGATTTTCCAAATATGCGCTTCAGACACAGAGCTTCAACCATTAGGAGCGTACAGCAGGAAGTTGTGTTCTTGGTTTCCTGATATGCACTTTAAGTGGGGAAGGTTCTTCTCTGGAGCACACATTTGGAAAATTGGCTCTATACTATTTAGAAAATCACCCTTAGAAATACAATTCATTCATTTTTTAGTATTTTATTTTTGCTGCTCCAATTGTTATGGATTTGTGGAAGTTACCAGAGAAGGCTGTTGAAAAGAAAAATATGAATGGATTCTGGAGATAATTAGATTCATCTCTGGGCAGATAACGGATTTAGAATTACGGTAACAAGATGGGTACATAGGGTTGAACACCATCAGAAAGGACAAGCTTGTTTTCTTCCTGATGAGACACTAAACTGAGTCCCTGTTTGACTGTCATAGTAGATCAGGTGGATGTAAATCCCAAGGCACTATTTGAAGAAGAAGAGTGCCCTGGCCAAAATTCCTTCCTCAGCTAACACCATCAAAACAGATTAACTGGTCATCCATCCCAGTTGTTGTTTGCTATCCTTAAATTAGCAGTTGTATTTGCTTATATCAGTGAATGCAAGTAATTCATTGGTTGTGAAATACTTTGGGGCTTCCTGAGGACAGGATGAGGTGCTACATAAGTGCAAATTCTTTTTTGTTGGGCCTAACGGTCTTTTCCCATTTCTAAAAATTCTAATATTCATTTTGATATGAATTGGAATTGATACAAATGTGTCCATTTTAAATGATTTTAGGCATAAGATAAACATTCTAGTTCTGATAACATGTTTGTCATACAACTATTGTTGAATATTGTGCTAACCCTGGGAAACATTCTTCTGATGACTACTGAACTAGCTCCATTAAAAAAATGACAATTTTTGATAAACCTGAAGGAGAGCTGCACTAGAGGGCGTTCTTGTTTCAGAGTTCCCTTGGTGCAGTGCTTACACTAATTACACTACAATATACTGTAAACCATAGATAGTGCAGTTGTAAACATTCTTGTTAGTATTCCATAATTCAGCTGTGCCACATTATAATATCACTATAATATAGTGTGACTATAAGGAACAAACCTGTTTTCAGTTTGATGTATCATTAAGCTTTAAAATTGAATTTTTTTTAATGAGTTATTTGAGATTAAGATTTCTTTGATTTCTGTGACCTGTTAGCTTCCAACTTCTGCATAAGTCCTTTGTTCTCTGTGATGTTAATCAGTAACAGTAATAAGATCTATTTAGTGGAGCAGTTGGTGAGCGTACTTACAGTAGCACCACGAGGCCCAGAATCTCCTCTCTGACCAGGTGGACCAGGAAAACCCTAGAATATATATTGAACAGGGTTATTTTAATAAGCCAAACATACAATGGGAATCTTTTACAATATTTCTGGATACAATTAAAAAAGAAATGTAAAGATATTCTCAATAGCTGGGGATCCTTGTGCATGAGAAGGAAAGATCTGATAAAGTATTAGCAAATTAGCTAATAGTAAACCAATAGCAAATGCCTGTTTTATTTCATTAATTCTTTGGAGAGCAAATACATCTTCAGTGTATTTGCTTTGTAACAATCATTCTTGGAAGATAATAGTGTTGATAATTTTATGGAAAATGTTTGTATGATCTTTATATGTTGATCAATTGGTTTCTTGCAAGATCAGGTGATAACCAATCAATTAGAATCTGTAGTTATTTATAATATTCAAGTGGCCTTTATAGTGATGAATGGTACCAATGTGTGGTCCTGAAGATGAAAGAGACATGGGGGGCAAATCTCCTCTTTGCGGTAGAGTTCTGGCTGGGTGGGATTTCAGCTTATCCCTCTGTATTTACTCCAGACACAATCCATTTTCCGAGGTCGAAGCTCATTAATTATGCATCATGGGCTTCAGTGGGGTCCCAGCTGTCAAGAGGGAGCCCGCCAGTGCAAAGGAGGAGAATCCCAGTGGGGATGCTGCTGTAATACCAAAAGATCCAAAAGGGGTAGAAGCATCCCGAAGATCAGAAATGTTGTCCTACTAAAGGCCTCAGATGAGACTGGAGCCCATCAACAGGCAAATGTTTGAGGCAGAATAAGGGGAGATGAGACCCCTACAAAACTCTCTCTCTCCATGGGGGCAGCTGAGGGCTAATACAGCAGCTTTCTGGGCCCCAACACCACTTTCACCATGACAGCCTGGGAAGCGGCAGTAACACGGGGTGGAAAGATTGAAGGTAGACCTTATTGCACTATTTTGTCGTTGTTTCTGCCCAATTTTGTATGGGATCATGGAGGAAAATCCTCCTAATATTGTTCAAAAGCTCAACCAGTGTATTGCAGCAGTATGTTGAGAGAAAACCTATCTATATTTAAATAATTAGTGCCTTGTTGAGAATCATTTTGCCAGTAGATCTCCATATGTTGTCTTTTCTCATCTTTAGTAGGCTCTTATTAAAGGCGTATTAAAATACCAATAAAGTACCAAGGAATAAAGCAGTGCCTGATTTTGTCTTGTAACTAGATGGTCAGGTTCAAGGTTTAGGACTGTTTCCTTCCCAAAGCTCCTAGCCACAGATGTGTTGGGATACAGCATTTCTTGTTTGAATTGTTAAATGCTAGAAGGAAAACTTATGATGACCATTCTATTCCCATATAAATATTCTCTTCTACATACGAACGTACGAATTAAGAGCAGGAATAGGTCATTCGGCCCCTCGAGCCTGCTCTGCCATTTGGTAAGATCATGGCTGATCTGATTGTGACCCCAACCCTACTTTCCGTCTACCTACTATAACCTTTGACTCCCTTGTCAATCAGGAATCTATCTAACTCAGCCTTAAAAATATTCAATGACCCTGCCTCCAATGCTCTCTGGGGAAGGGAGTTTCACAGACTCACGACCCTCTGAGAGAAAAAATTTCTCCTCTTCTCCGTCTTAAATGGGAGACCCCTTTTTTTTAAACTGTGGCCACTAGTTCTAGTCTCTCCCACAAGGGGAAACATCCTCTCAGCATCTACCCCTTCTAGTCCCCTCAGGATCTTATATGTTTCAATAAGATCACCTCTCATTCTTCTAAACTCCGATGCATACAGGCCCAACTTGTCCAACCTTTCCTCATAAGATAATTTAATTAATTGAATTTAAATTCCCCAGCTGCCGTACTCTCAGTCAATCACTAATTTTAAACATATATTTGCTAAAATAACAAATGTAGGTTGTTTACCATTGGACCAATTGCACCATTTTCTCCACGAAGACCATGTTCCCCCTATTTTAGATTGAATAAAAATGTATTAGAATATCTGATATATTTATGCGACTATTCAGCTATTATTATTCAGTGGCAAAGATTTCCTTAGGGAGAAAAAACAAGTAACTATGATTGTTGATTTTTAAAAAATCTACAGATTCACCTGTGGGCCCTGAGCACCAGTATCACCTTGAGCACCATCAGCCCCATCGAATCCCTGTCAGAGAGACAAGGAGTTATTTTCAGCCTGTATTCTTTTCCTCATCATTGTAGCATAATTTTTAAAAAGTGAACATTACAGTTATTTACCCTATAACCTTTCATTCCATGTGTCCCAGTTGTTCCAAACGGACCTTTTGGACCCTTGAAAAAGAAAATAACATTAATAATGGATATTAACAATTGTTTTCCAAGAATTAATTCTTCACAAACAAGCAAGGCAGCGAGTATAATATAGTTAGAAATAAACTATATAAGGACAGTAGCATAATATTTTTAAGAAGCCATTTGGTTCATCAAGGCTTCTCAGTACAAATTGAGCATGGTGTCTTGAAGATCATGGAGCATCCCAAATTTCTATAGATCTCCAGAGGGAAATGAATAACCAGAGAATCATAGAAATTTACAGCACAAAAAGGAAGCCATTCAGCCCATCTTGTCTGTGCTGGCCGAAAAAGAGCTATCCAACCTAATCCCATTTTCCAGCTCTTGGTTCGTAGCCTTGTAGATTAAGGCACCTCAAGTGCACATCCAAGTACCCTTTAAATGCCATGAGGGTTTCTGCCACTATCATCCTTTCAGGCACTGAGTTCCAGACCCCCACCACCCTTTGGGTGAAAAAAATTTTCCTTAACTCCCCTCTAATCCTTCTACCAATCATTTTAAATCTAGGCCCCTTGATTATTGACCTCACTGCTAAGGGAAATAGGTCCTTCCTATCCACTCTATCTAGGCCAGTCATAATTTTATACACCTCAATTAAATCACCCCTCAGCCTCCTCTGTCCAAAAAAAACAACCCCAGCCTATCCAATCTTTCCTCATACCTAAAATTCTCCAGTCCTGGCAACATCCTCGTAAATCTCCTCTGTACCCTCTCTAGTGCAATCACATCTTTCCTGTAATGTGGTGACCAGAACTGTACACAGGCCTAACTAGTATTTTATACAGTTCTAGCATAACCTCCCTGCTCTTATATTCTATGCCTCGGCTAATAAAGGAAAGTATCCCATATACCTTTTTAACCACCTTATCTACCTGTCCTGCTACCTTCAGGGATCTGTGGACATGAACTCCAAGGTCCCTCTGTTCCTCTACATTTCTCAGTATCCTCCCATTTATTGTGTACTCCCTTGCCTTGTTTGCCCTCCCCAAATGTATTACCTCACATTTCTCCGGATTGAATTCCATTTGCCACTTTTCTGCCCACCTGACAAGTCCATTGACATCTTCCTGCAGACTACAGCTTTCCTCCTCATTATCAACCACATGGCCAATTATTGTATCATCTGCAAACTTCTAAATCATGCCCCCTACATTTAAGTCTAAATCATTGATATATATCACAAAAAGCAAGAGACCTAGTACCGAGCCCTGCGGCACCCCACTGGAAATAGCGTTCCAGTCACAAAAATACCCGTCGACCATTACCCTTTGCTTCCTGCCACTGAGCCAATTTTGGATCCAACTTGCCACTTTCCCTTGGATTCAATGGGCTTTAACTTTTCTGACCAGTCTGCCATGTGGGACCTTGTCAAAAGCCTTGCTAAAATCTGTGTAGACTACATCAAATGCACTACCTTCATAGACACAACTCCGAAGAAGATAAAACTCTGTACCTCAATGTAACTCAAAAATGATATTAAACTAGCATTACAACCCTGACTGATTGCATTTTATCGATGGCATTCCCATGGTCCTGATAGGACTGGATCTGTGTAGATTACCTATGTTCATAGTTCAATTCTATTTTCATCTAACAATCTCAACAAACAATTTACTCCCCACCCCCCCCCCCCACCACCCATCCCTCCCCGGTATTTCAAACGGTTCGATTCTCATCTGCAGCTTACAATTATCGCATGATTTTCCCATTTTCTCTTCAGTTTACCTGGAAACCTTGTAGTCCACTTGGTCCACGTCTTCCTGGCTTTCCAGGTCCACCCTAGTTTGAAATGAAGCAAAGTCAGAAAGTCTAGTGAGTAAACTGTAAACATCACATCTTATGAAAAAAGAGTAAGATTATTTTACAGTACAGTGACATTTGATCTTACCATCTTCCAGACATTTTATAAGCTCTGTAGTTACTTGACTGTAACTTTACAGATACATAAATGTACTCTCAAATGTTACCTACAACGTACTTTGGATTATCCAGCCTACTCTGGGTACAATAATAGTCTAAGCTACAGAGAATCAAATGCTAAAGTACTAAATCGTTGGAGGTATACAAAAAGTATTTGGGGAAACATGGGGGTAGATTTGTGTTTCTATCACCTGGGTGTAAAGTATCGGCTGGTTGGACGGCAGAGAGACACAATGCGGAGGAATTGACCACCCGTAATGGAGCCCACTGGATTTTTCTGACAATTTTTAAAAAATCAGGCAGACTTCATTATGGGTGTGCCAACCTGACTAAACACTTTCTTATTTCCTCCCTCCATCCCTCCGTCCCTCCGCCCCCCCCACCCACACCCTGCAGCCATGTAATCTCCCGGGAGAGGCAAAAAAAACAGAGAAAAACTCAGGGCCAATAAGGGAAAAAATACTCTGGAAAATTCCTCTCCGATCCCTTCATATGATCAAAACCAGTCCAGGAGAAAATTCATCTCACTGTCCCTGGGATATAAAGGTTAAAATGCAATCAAGGTTGCTGCTAATATTCGTTGTCTAATGGCCACTGATAGAAAGTGCACCATTGTGACCAATGGGAGAAACAAAATTAGACCTGGTTGTGATGTCTTTCCCGTTGAATAGCTAGCTGGCACTCCTTATTCTGTCCACTTGGGTGAGATACTGAGGGGCAGCCAGTGGAACCATGTTCCAGGAAGAGGTCACCTCAGAAGAGGAGGGGAGAAAATTAAAAGAAAAATAGAACCCAAAATGTGACCAAACATTCCACTTAAGGAGCGTTTTCTGTCCTCCCATTAACATATAATCTAATAGGCAAAGTGATATCCTGCTGGACAAATTCTTACTGTAGTATCATAAAGCATATTATGAAAGTTTTATCATGTAACTGTGGCAACAGCGTATTCAGAAAATAAGAACAAACTACTTACGTTTTTACCTAGTGGTCCAGCTAGACCTACAGGACCAGGAGAGCCTGGGTCACCCTGTAACAATGAAGAAAAATACTTTAAATGATTTTAAAAGTCTTATGAAGTGATATACCCTTATATCTAATGGTTATATACATTGATATACCCTTCTTTTTGATGGTTTTCTTTCCATTAATATATGCTTCTATCTGATGATTCTTCACAGATATGATAGAGTACAAAATTGTTCATTTTGAATTTCATCAAACACAATAAACCAGTTAACCATTAAACCTATGATTTTAAGTCCAAGCACATAGTATAAATACAATTGGTCATTAAATTCATTTAAGAACTAAATGCATAAAGGTTGATTGTGTACCGTTTCACTCATTTTCTAATATCCTATGTTTTATTTAGCCAAACAAAAACATATTGCAGGTGAAATTCAACTTCAGCAGGTGGTAATGGATCGGCCACCTATTATACACCCCACCCAATTTTACTTTTCATTGAAGCCGATCTGCTATCACCCATTTTCCGCATCCGCTGAAGTCGAATTTCACCCCAATTATATCTTGCTAGAGTTCAATTAATTTGATTTAAATGATTATGCGCTTCCCCTAGTCAGACACTGTTCCGCTGGAATGGTTTCTCTACATTTGCTTTTGGAATGGAAGGAAATTTTAATTAAAGTGTTAAAATAGGGAGGAATTTAATATGAGAAGGAGGATTCCTAATGCAGGGAAGAGGGAGTGTGAGGATTAGTGGAAGTAAGGAAGTACATTTAGGAAGTTGACAGAAAGCCTAAGAGATCTACAGAGAATCGCAGAAATCATGCAAGTTGAAATTGAGTTTGTTGGAGAAAAACTACAACTTATATTAATTCAAGTTGTTGTTGCTTTTGCGTCTTTGCAAAAACAAAGTTCGGAAAATGGACTGCATGTGCAAATCTACATAGCTTTAAAATAAAAATAAATACAATTGTCTTAACAATTATTAGACTTCTATATAAAATAAATTTGTATGTGCAGAGATATTCAGATATCAATAGAAAACTTAAAAGCCTGTATTGGTGTGAAATCACAAACAATGGTAATTTTCTGCCATTGAGTTGGAGGCCTGAGAATAAGACTGGAAATCCTAAGCAGGGTACATACAAGTGTTGTTTCCTAAATCTGCTGAAAATTCATTCATGCAACATAAGATAATGTTCTACAGAATTGTTGCAATACTCACACTGGGCCCACGTGATCCAGTTTCACCAGATGGACCTGGGTAGCCTTGAGGACCCTACGATTTAATTAAAAATATACATTTTAGTGAGAAAGTAACAACTTGCATTTGCACAATATAATTTATTGGCGTATGCCAAATAAAAATAAACATAACTGTTATAACAATTCTTAGAATTCTATATAAAATATATTTGTATGTGCAGAGCTTATGCTAAATGGTTTGTTGGAATATATATATCACACATAGTAATTAGGTGATGTTTATGAGCAAACCGTCAATGTTTTAACAAGGCAGATAAACTGATTTTGCTGTTTAAAGTGAGAATTTCAAATATGCAAAATTCAATGTAAAAGTACAATATTAAAGTAGAACAGTGTAATTGTTTTTCTAACGTACATATTGGGTCTAGGTCAGACTGCATGATGTGAATTAAACATAATACAGAGCGACAAGATAAAATTTTGCTTACTCCAGTGGCTGTGAAGTTTCTAATGAGGCAAACTTGAGCACTTAATCTATTTCCTAATTTGTATGAGCTTTCAGTGCAAAAGAGCTCATAACTTCATTGCCATTAATTTAAATGGAAATATAATTTAGGTGCAGTAGAAGTGCTTTCTAAAGTTCAGGATGAAGGATATTATCGGGCAAAGTGGAGCTTCATCCTACAGCTAACCTGTGCTGCAGCTGACCTGAAAGTTCCTGATGTTGACAGTGGCTCCAAGGAATGGGAAATACTGACAATCCTCAGTTTGCCATCAAGAATTGCACTGCCTTCAGGAGAGGAGAGGAAAATAAGGAAGAAATTTGGGGACAAGCAGAGAAATTGAGCTCTACTTTTCACTGTTAGCAACTTTAACTTTTATCAAGATTATGTTTACCCATTGACACTGTTTTACAGATTGCATGTAAAAGCTGCCATTTATTCGTGGTCTTGGTACATTCCACGAACATGGAAGCTTATTAATTATATAAGGATGGTGCAATCCACAAAGGATTCCACCCTCTATAACTGGGCCCTCAGTCGTCTTTAAGCTCAAAACTGGAGCAATACTACAAGAGTCAATAACGTTTAAACTATGAACACAAAAGAACTGTTGAGGTACATCTTAAGACTCCATATCATTCTACAAAGTCAGCATGGTGTGCCAGCAGCATCCTGGTTCTTTTGTTTGTGGAACTCTTTCTTAGACAATTTTGTTGCCCAAAACAACCCTTGTATGGAGATATCCAAATGCAAGGTTAACTATCAATGGCTGATCAAGAGTTGTCATTGCATGCATTAGACAAGAGAATTATTTATATTACATAGACCTATATAGAATGTACAGCACAGAAACAGGACATTTGGCTCAACAGGTCCATGCCAGTGTTAATGCTCCACACAAGCCTCCTCCCTCCATACTTCATCATTAAATGGTGGAGCAGGCTCAAAGGGCCGAATAGCCTACTCCTGCTCCTATTTCCATTAGGAATTACAAAGATAAATTTTATTCCAAATCCTAGTTACTATTGGTAATCAATTACTAAGTATTCATTAACGTGTCCAGAACTAATACTGAATTTAAGGAGACAAAGTTTAGAAAAGATTTGTTCCACAATCATGTCTTTCCCTTAGATCTGTGTAACATATTTCAGCCCTATCAACATATCCTTCAATTCCTTTCTCCCTCATGTGCTTTTCTAGCTTCCCCTTAAATGAATCTATGCTAGTCGCCTCAACTACTCCATGAGGTTGCGAGTTCCACATTCTAACCACTCGCTGAGTAAAGAGGTTTATCCTGAATTCCCTATTGGATTTTTTAGTGACTATCTTATCTTTATAGCCCCTTGTTCCGGTCTCCCCTGCAAGTGGAAACATCTTACTACATTTACCCCATCAAATCCTTTCATAATCTTAAATACCTCCATCAGGTCACCCCTCAATCTTCTCTTTTCTAGAAAAAAGAGCCCCAGTCAGTTCAATCTTTCCAGATAGGTATAACCTCTCAGTTCTGATACCATCCTAGTAAATCTTTTTTGCACCTTTTCCAGTGCCTCTATATCCTTTTTATAATATGGAGGCCAGAGCTGTTCACAGTACTCCATTTGGGGTCTAAGTGGGTTTTATACAAGTTTAACATAGCTTCTCTGCTTTTTAATTCTATCCCTCTAGGAATAAACCCCAGTGCTTTGTTTGCTATTTTAATGGCCTTATTAACCTGGGTCACTACATTTAGTGACTCGTGTATCTGTAACCCCAGATCCTCCTGTTCTTCTACCCCATTTAGGCTCCTATTTTCCAAGAGTATATGGCCTCCTTATTTTTCCTACCAAAATGTACCATCTCACATTTAGCTCTATTGAAATTCATTTGCCAATTACATGCCCATTCTGCAAGTTGGTAATACAATAACATTTGTTTGAGCCTTTCTGTATTATCTGTACTACATAGAAGATTCTGAGGGGGCTTGACAGGGTAGATGCTGAGAAGTTCCTTCCCCTGGCTGGAGAGTCTAGAACTGGGGGGCATAGTGGCAGGATAAGGGGTCAGCCATTTAGGACTGAGATGAGGAGGAATTTCTTCACTCAAAGGGTTGTGAATCTTTGGAATTCTGTACCCTAGAGGGCTGTGGATGCTCAGTTGTTGAGTATATTCAAGGCTGAGAGAGATAGATTTTTGGACTCTAGAGGAATCAAGGGATATGGGGATCGGGTGGGAAAGTGGAGTTGAGGTTGAAGATCAGCCGTGATCTTATTGAATGCCGGAGCAGGCTCAAGGGCCCTGTGGCCTACTCCTGTTCCTATTTCTTATGTTCTTATCTGTTTGTCCACTATGGAGATAGTTCTGCTGAAACAGATTTGCCAGTACTCCCTGACCCAAGATAGAGTGCCAGAATATTTAGCTTAAGACATCACATAACAAATCTTGCATTGGGAATTACAAAGATGAATTTTATTCCAAATCCTAGTTACTATTGGTAATCAATTACTAAGTATTCATTAACATGTCCATAATTAATACTGAATTTTAAGGAGACAAAGTTTAGAAAAGATTTGTTTCATAATCGTGTCTTGCCCTTAGATCTGTGTAACATACTTTGCAAACACAACGGGCTTCATTTTAGCACCCGCTATCGGGTGCGTTCCTGGCGGGGGGCGGCTCCGAAAATCGGGGAATCCTGGAGCAGGTCGGGAGCCTGGCTCCAACCCGCCCACTTCCAGGTTCCCCACTGACGCGCCGGCGTGCGCGCACAGCCCCCGCAGGTGGGAATCCCACAGGCAATTAAAGCCAGCAGGGTTCCACTTGACTATATTTATCTAGGTATTTCAGGTCATTAACAGACCTGATTAAGGGATTATGTGAGGAGGGGTGGGATTTTAGAAACAACTGGGACTGTTTCCCATACTGGGGGAAACACTCCCAGTTGAAATGGACGTGTTGCAGCTGTCAGCCTGTGGCAGCTGCAAAGGTCCATTTGACAGGTGGTGGGGGGAGACCCTCACTCATTGCAGGAGGCCACTCTGTCACTTGGGACAAAGTTTGGCCTCCACCACCCTCCTCCTGACAATCAAATTCACCAACTTGCACATTTACCCCGGGGTCCAGAGACCTTGGGGACCCCCTCAGATGTACATCTTCTGGATGGGGGCCGCCGTTGCTGCAGTCATGACCTCCTCGGAGGGCGAACAGCATCACCAGCCTCACCAGCCTCGCTGGCCACGCCGTCCACCTCTGACACGCGGAGCTCCACAACAGAGTGCTGTGACACATCCACCTGCACAGCAGGAGGGAGGGCAACCGCAGAGAGAGATGCGTCGCAGAGGGCACTACCCTCGCCACAGGGTCCACAGACCGAGGCTCAGCTTCCTGGACCTCTCTGAGCAGCAGTGCACACGGAGGCTCAGAGTCACTCGACATGTAGTCATGGACATCTGCAGCCTCCTTCATGCCGAGCTGCTCCGGGTTGGCCCAAGCACCATCTTCTTACCTGTCGCTGTCAAAGTCACCACTGCCCTCAACAACTTCTCCTCCGCATCCTTCCAGAGTGCCACCGGGGACATCGCCGATGTCTCCACAAAAGAGCCCTGCAAATACACCTACCCACGCGCCCAATAGACCCCCCGGCCGCGAACCCACAGCCCTGGTAACATCGAGCCCAACATGATCCAAGACCTGCTAAAGGTGCTACTGCCCTCCAGTTCTGGAACTTTTATTTACATTGTTTGGATGGCATAGTTGGTTTAGCATCTTTGATCCTTACCATGTCTAGATGGAGCACAGCTGGAAACAAAATATTAGAAAATGACAACTGTCAGTTTAATTTTACATACCACTCTCTCCACCATTTTTGCGGGCTGCTTATTGTGATATGCTCATTGTTTTCAAATTATTCACAAAGCATTTAGAGGACAGTGCTCTTTGTAATATAAAATTTACCAATAATGCTAAGCCCTAAACTATGTGCCAGGTGACAAGTATAAGGAAGATGGAAGATAAACAATATTTGAAGAGTGAGACCACATTTAGATTATTGTGTGCAATGTTGGGACCTCTATTTCAAAAAGACTTTGCTGCATTAGGGGTGTTCAGAAAATAATGACAAGGATATTCCAAAATCCGAGATTTACAGAGCTAAACATGTTTTCAATTGAAAAAAGAAAATTAAATTAAAACATGATCCAGGTTTTTAAAAATGCTGAAAGGCACTGATGATGCAGATGTAAGTAGGTTATTGGATTCAGATTGTGAGCACAGAATTAGAGCAGTATAAATATGGAATAGATGCATGAGTTTTTGTAATCTTTCAATTTTTTTTTGCACATATGTAATTAATCAAAATGCCACATTTGGTTTCCACTTGTGCTAATGATAATCGAACAGCAGGGTGCAAATTCAAATCCATGTATAAAAAAGTAAAATAAATAGCAAATATAAGCAGGTACTTACAGATGATCCAAATGGTCCCCGAAGGCCCTAAATGGAATGATAAAATAATAGCCATTTGGAAATCAAGGAAACTAAAATTATTTCTGAATATTGTATGCAAGGAAAGAAAACACCAAAACACCATGAGAAAACTATCTTACCATTGGACCAGGTGGACCAGGTGGACCTGGTGAACCTGGTCTGGGATATATCTGAGAACTGGTGGATTTGTCATTCCATCTCATTTTACTTTCTTGGCCACCAGACATCTGAGAACTGTATTTCTGCAAAGGCCAAAAAAAGTGAATGCTTTAAACATATGAAATTAAGCAACAAGAAAGATTTGTCTCCACATTTTCATCTGAGACAAGGAAAATACTTTAATTAATCAGGAAGAATTTTCCATTGGTTAGAAAGGAGTCCGATATCACAGATAAACTGGTTCTGACCTGATGCTAGGAGTAAATTCTGCAATGCATTATTGGATGAATGAGGTATTCTATTACTTTGATTTAGAATGCAACAGAATAATTGTGGCCTGTCTTGTGAAGCGCCTTGGGATGTTTTACTACATTAAAGGCGCTTATATAAATGCAAGTTTTTGTTTTTATAAGGATATTAATCGATGCTGAAGCCAACTATGCAACAATATTTACTTTTAAACCCTTAGGTAACTCATAATGGGGGTAATTTTAACCTAACCCGTCCATCGGGAAACTGATTTTACTCTCTATTGAATTCAGTGGACAGTAATATTGGGTAACGTGTAAAGCGGATTTTCCACCCAATCCTGTGAGTTTCCCAACCGGTGTGTAGGGCTAAATTATCTTTTTCCATTTTATAACTATTCCCAAATTTCATTTCTATCAGTGCCATTGTCCAATTGCCAGTTTATGGTGCTGCTCCCTGAACTTTTAAAAGTCAGAAAATCCTACAGACCCATTTGTACTTCTTTCAATTATTGCTGAAGAAAATTTAAGATATTGGGGATCATGATCGTTCATATATTCTTATTTTGGCATCTGACAAATAAGGTAAGAACCAATAGATACAATAGTGGCTTTCACTTCTCACTTTATAGTGTTCAAAGTGTTCAATTCATAGTATTGAATTACAGCAACTCATATCTATGTATCTAGTCAAATATTCACTTAACTTTTAATTATTTAAAAGCTTCTGTGTGCCCTCACTTGATAACACTTTACTGCTTTCAATGAACAGGAACACGAATAGGATAATAGTTGTATGATTGTTAGTATCTTTAAAAGGAATAGCTAACATTACTGCAAAGGCATATTGTGGAACATGCTCGGAACTTACTGTAATCTCACCAGGAGGGCCAGGTGGACCTGGGGGCCCGGAAGGACCAGGGAGACCATCAATTCCAGGAAGACCGCTCTGACCCTGAGAGTTAACACTTAGTGAATGTTTCTAATCAGCTCAAAATAAACGACTATTACAGTAGAAGTATTGGTGGAAATAACTTATAGCATTCAATAATATTTTAAGAAAAATTATTATATTAATTTACCAGCTTGGGCTGTATGTTAACTTGTGCAATGAATGTGAACCACAAAGATTGCACAAGAACTATCAAACATTGAAACAAATTCTCATTGCATTTTTTGTTCTCATTGTCACAAAAACTGTACATAATGTAAAAATGTAGCATCGAACAAATTTCATTTTATTTGTGATTAGCTTTTTCAAGCTTTTCGTCGAATCATAGAAATCACAGTGCAGAAAGTGGTCAATCAGCCATCAAGCCTGTGCCAGCAATATCACTCCCTCAACAGATAATCCCCATGTGAATTCCTTTATGCAAGAGTTAACCTTGATTATACAAAAGAAGAAATTAATTAAATGAATTGCAAAGCAAAATGATGAACTGCAAAGGCAGGATCATTAAACTAATACTAATGAATTAAATATTTCTCTGCTTTCTACATTAAAGTATTTGGCATCACCCAATGCCTCTTTAGGTAATAAATAAAAATACAAACAAAACAAGGAAAGAAGCATCTAATTTGTAGATGGCATTGGCTCTGGAAGCTCAAGAGATCCAAGTACAGTGCTCCTTTATAAGGTTTTTTTCCATGAGGAAATTTAGTGTGGCCTAGTCTTAAATGTAATTGGCAATAATTTGGTCAGAGAAATAGGTATGGGTATTAAAGGTAACGGAACCAAAGTGGGTAGATGGAGTTAAGATACGGGTCTGCCATGATCTAATTGAATGGTGAAACAGGCTCGAGGGGCTGAATGGCCTACTCCTGTTCCTATGTTCCTGTATGATCACGCAAAAGAACCATTGTGAGTGTGCCTAGATCATCAAAAAATGTTAATTCCTTAAGATAACGAATTATTTTAAATGAAAATACATGACACAAACAATGCCATTTAAAAATGCTGCACCACAAAAGTTGAGATCTATAAGGGACAGTTTTTATTTAACTAATCCATTAGGATGTTCATATATACATATGAATAACTTTGCGTTCTGACTTGTGGCATGTGGCAAACAATTAAAATCACATTACATGGCTCTATTACGCTTTAATAATGCAGAAAGTTATAAAGTAAACATTAACAGCTTTTCGTCTTTCACCTCATTCACATTAAAATGATTCACACTTACTGAATCGCCCTTGGCCACTTGTATCACATTACCATTCTGTAATAAAATAGATATTTATTTTAATCACAATCCACATACTGTAAAACACACACACACACACACACAGCCGTATAAACAACAATGGACAGCAAGCGATGGACTATAATCTAACTGAAATAGCCCAACGATGTAAACTATGAGAGCAAACAAGTAGTTTGAGTCCTAGGATTAAATTATTGCCTTTGAAAATATTAACGCATTTTAAAATCCTTAAATCACTCATAAATCCTGATAACAATGGAAACCCTTCATATTCAATAAGGATTTATGCAATAAGCACAAAAACTCACATCCCTTTTTTCCACCATTTCTTTTTATTGTTAATGTATCTCTAATTTCAGCTGGATCATTTTGGTTACTGCCAGGCAGTTTGTGCTGTGAGTATCCACTCAATGATCAAGCCATCTCCTACTGGCCAGATAGCTACATCTGCAGTCTAGATTAAGTGCAAACTAAGTCACTTTGAAGAGAGAACCATATGAAGAGAAATTTGGATTGTTCCAACCTCATAGAATATCTAACTTTACACAGCTGTGCTATTTTCCAAAGGAGATGCAACCATATAACTCAGATAGGTTGTCTCTAATGGAGTGGAAATTGGTAAACAAGAATCTCATTCATTTACCCAGTCCAGGACTGGAGTATGGCTGATATAACTAATTTGTTGCTCTTACTGTTTTGTGCCGACATGCAAGTTTTAAAGCCGATTTTAAGTTTTTGAAGTAAAGTGACAGGTGAAAGCAAAACAGTGTGTTCATAAATGTGTTCACATTTTTTGACATCTGATAGAGAAATGACCTAGTTAATCACAGGGACATTCTAGCCTAGATTTGCCGATCTTACGGGAATCCCACTGGATTGGTGGCAGGGTGGGCTTTGTGTTTGCTTGTCAGCATGAGTATTGACATTGGCGAACTTCCAGGTCAGGTTCATTATTTTCTTTTGGTGTGCTCCCAGTAGTATTCCCACTGTCTGCTTTGGGTTTGGTGAAGAGGAAGGAAATGGCTGTGGCACCTGCTGCAGTGTAAATGGCCAACAGTCTCTGGGCTGAAATAAATGTTAAATTTTTTGGCCTAGTGCAGCCAATCGCAGAGATTAGACTAGGGTGGCCCATTTAATTTTTAAACCCCTTCCCTCCGCTGCCTCAGCAATGCTGGATGCCAGGAATGTAATGGAGTTCCTAACATCCAGTGTTGGTACAGTGTTAATAATGGGAATTATGTCAGATGACGTGTTATTTGAATACACCTGACTACTTATGGGCAGACGTATTCAATGTCCCCTGTCACTTCCAGTGGAAAATCCCAGATGTACCCACAAATGGAATAGCTCTCTGCCGCCTTTCCTACTCCCACTCATCCTAATACCACCTGAAAATGCAGTCCTCCATATCCAATATTCATACCTAGCATATCAATTATAAATACGCTTATGACAAGCTGTAAAAAGGTGGCTAATGCCAGTTGATCTTTCTTATATAATGTACATAATCTAATTTGTTTAGTGTTAAAATGTTGGAAAGTTCTTGATAGTTCTATTCGTTGTTTGGTAACCTTGGCACGTAACAACCCAATCCGTGTATTATCCATATGCCCTCTACAATCAGATATGTGAATTCTTTGCACACTTTTTATATACAAAAGTGAGACTGATCAAATAAACTACACTGAAAAATAAATTGCCTTGGTTGAATGGAAGAATCCATTTAAAATGTTGAGTTCCTGATGTCTCTTAATCAATGTATTAATTTGTTACTTAGCAATAAACTGTAACATGATAATTGCTTTTTTTGGTGTTAAGGACAAGTTCAGATTCTTTCCCCACCCCCAGAAAAAAACTAATCTAGGGTTTCGATTGGTTGGTCCTGATATTGAATACTTTGGTTGATTTGATATCAGTCAATTGAAGCCTCTAAAATGAAGATGATTGGCAATATTATTAACAGATTTAACATTTTGAACAATGCCAGACAAATTTACAAGAATAAAGAGTTACTGGAGATGCAATATTTTGGCAAGAAGGAAAGTAATGAAAACTCAGCACCTAACTGCAGTTGATTGTCATTTAATCATCCGCCTGGTCTGTAATATTTTAAAATGATACTCTTGCAATGAATAACATTTGATACCATTGTTGGTGCCTTACAGAAATGACTTCACTGATAAAAGCATGCCTGTGATACTTATGTCCTTTTTGATTCATAAAATAACCAACTTAACACATTATCAGTGATACTAGATAGGATAAAAATAGATAAAGAGGAGGAATTTAAAAGATTGGCAGTACTCAAAGTGGAAAAGTCACCTGGTCCAGATGGGATACATCCTAGGTTACTGAGAGAAGTAAGGGTGGAAATTACGGAGGCTCTGGCCACAAATCTTCCAATCCTCCTTAGGTATAGGAATAGTGCCAGAGGATTGGAGGATTGCTAATGTTACACCCCTGTTCAAAAAAGGAGAAAGGGATAAACCCAGCAATTACAGGCCAGTCAGCCTAACGTCGGTGGTGGGGAAACTTTTAGAGACAATAATCTGGGACAAAATTAATTGATACTTGGAAAAGTATGGGCTAATAAATGAAAGTTAGCACGGATTTGTTAAAGGACAATCGTGCTTGACTAACTTGATTGAGTTCTTTGATGAAGCGACGGAAAGTGTTGGTGAGGGTGGTATGGTTGATGTTGTGTATGTGGACTTTCAAAAGGCATTTGGTAAAGTATAATATAATAGACTTGTAAGCAAAATTGAAGCCCAAGGGATTAAAGGGACAGTGGCAGCATGAAAAGAAAATTGGCTAGAGGAGAGAAAGCAGAGAGTGGTGGTGAACGGTTGTTTTTCAGACTGGGGGGATGTATACAGTGGTGGTCCCCAGGGGTCAGTATTAGGACCACTGCTCTTTTTGATATATATTAATGACCTGGACTTGGGTATAGAGGATATAACTTCAAAGTCTGCAGATGACACGAAACTTGGAAATGTAGTTAACAATGTGAAGGATAGTAATAGACTCCAGGAGGACATAGACAGACTGGTGAAATGAGCAGATACATGGCAGATGTAATGTAATGCAGAGAAGTGTGAAGTGATACATTTTAGTAGAAAGAATGAGGAGAGGCAATATAAACTAAATAGTACAATTTTAAAGGGGGTACAGGAACAGAGAGACCTATGGGTGCACATACACAAATCTTTGAAGGTGGCAGGACAAGTTGAGAAGGCTGTTAAAAAGCATATGGGATCCTGGGCTTTATTAATAGAGGCATAGAGTACAAAAGCAAGGAAGTTATGCTAAACCTATATAAAACACTGGTTAGGCCTTCCCAGAGTAGTGTGTTCAATTCTGAGCACCACACTTTAGGAAAGATGTCAAGGCCTTAGAGAGGGTGCAGAAGAAATTTACTAGAATGGTACCAGGGATGAAGGATTTCAGTTATGTGGAGAGATCGGAGAAGCTGGGGTTGTCCTCCTGAGAACAGAGATGGTTAAGGGGAGATTTGATAGAGGTGTTCAAAATCATGAACTGTTTTGATAGAGTAAATAAAGAGAAACTGTTTCCAGTGGCAGAAGGTTCGCAAAGAACACAGATTTAAGGTGATCGGCAAAAGAGCCAGGGGCGACATGAGGAAACATTTTTTTATGCAGCGAGTTGTAATGATCTGGAATGCATCCCTTTCAAAAGGGAATTAGATAAATACTTGAAGGGAGAAAAATTACAGGACTATGGGGAAAGAACAGGTGAATGGGACTAATTGGATAGCTCTTTCAAAGAGTCAGCACAGGTACAACGGGCCGAATGGCCTCCTCCGATGCTGTACCTATTATGATATGATCACTAGTACTGACGATTTGAATTAATTTTTAAAATATAAATTCTCTTTTCTTTACATGCAAAATTTCATTTCAATTTCATACTTGGTGACAAAATGAGGCAGTGGCTGAAATGCTAACATTTAGCAAAGGATTCAAAATAAAGTAATGAAAAGATTCCTACAGCGAGTTTTATTAGCTGGATTTTGTTTGGACACACAGGGCAGCATTCTCCATCCAATAGCCCTGGATCCAGGCAGTCTGCTTCTTGACAGATTATCTCATCACAGAAAATGCTTCCGTTATTACAAAGACAGATTCTGCAGAGCTCCGGTTTCCAAATATCTCTGTCATTGAATGTCTGGCCATCCTGTACACACAAGCCAGCTGAAAAAGACACAATTTTTAAAAATCATGTATTACAATAAGCTTAGAACAAGACATATCTACAATTTCACAGAATTAATACTTGACATACATTTAACAATCCATAATTAAGGCACATTGGGGTAGATTTTGACTTTTCGACAGTGTAAAACAGGTGATAGGGAGTCGGCAGCCCGTTTTACATCTCTCCTCATTTTTATTTGACTTGAATGGAAATAAAAATCAAAGTCAAAATTACCCGTATTGAGTGCTATATGCCCTTTTGTTTTGCACTATATCTGTTCTCAATTGATTCCTGCCCACTGCCACCTTAACTGGGCCATTTTTTGAGGTGCTGAGGTGCCTGCCTGCCTGACTCAGGCAAGAGCTTCATTAATACATGCCAATAGTGTCCATTGATATCATTAGATCCCCAATAGCATTTTAACAGCCTACTGATTGGGGCACCCAGCATAGATACCCCACTTAGTAAAATCTGATGGGGAAGAAGAGGAGTTCCTCTAAGGTATGTCAAAAACTTTCCTTAATGGGGCGAGGTGGAGCAGGAGTGCTCCTGCAGGCCCCACAAGAAAAGTCTGCACCTCTGCTGCCCTGAGGTTCTCTCTTTTCCAGCCCACGAAATGACCCAGATCCACCCCCCATGACTTGCTTTGGTGCCAACAGGCAGCCTCCTGGCTCGCTGGCGGCATGCAAATAAGTCCTGTGAGTTGAAATAGCCCTGGCCTCAAACCGATGACATTGGATAGGTTTGATGCTTGACTCACCCCCCCCCGCCCACCCAAAAGAAGCTCCTGGTTAAAATCCCCCCTTTGTTCTTGAGTTTGGTACTTTTGCAGAGCATTAGTAAAGGGGAAACATCTTGCTTAATCTTTCTCACATTACTTACTTGATCTTGTCAGCACTGAAACACTTGCTAATGGTTCAGTCTGCATTATGCTTAAGGCCAGGAATTATCAAAGGGAAGGGACTAGGTGGAGCCAGAAAATTGCTGTGGATATAGTAGCATGGATACAGCCAATTAATTTTCATGACTTCCACTATATCATACCAGACCCTCAAGCAGTTAATTCTTTGAGTCCATCAATTGAATTTTATTAATTATAGATTACATATAGCAATTAGCACCACTACTGACCGAGCTGGCCGAGTCCTGAAGGACATAGCTGCCAGACTGGGCATGCGGCAGGTGGTGAGCGAACCAACACGAGGGAAAAACTTACTTGACCTCGTCTTCACCAATCTACCTGTCGCAAATGCATCTGTCCATGACAGTATTGGTAGGAGCTACCACCGCACAGTCCTCGTGGAGACGAAGTCCCGTCTTTGCACTGAGGACACCGTCCAACGTGTTGTGTGGCACTACCACCGTGCTAAATGGAATAGATTCAGAACAGATCAAGCAGCTCAAAACTGGGCATCCATGAGGTGCTGTGGGCCATCAGCAGAAGCAGAATTGTATTCCAGCACAATCTGTAACCTCATGGCCTGGCATATTCCTCACTCTACCATTACCAATAAGCCACGGGATCAACCCTGGTTCAATGAGGAGTGTAGAAGAGCATGCCAGGAGCAGCACCAGGCGTACCTAAAAATGTGCCAACCTGGTGAAGCTACAACTCAGGACTACATGCATGCTAAACACTGGAAGCAACATGCTATAGACAGAGCTAAGCGATTCCACAACCAACAGATCAGATCAAAGCTCTGCAGTCCTGCCACATCCAGTCGTGAATGATGGTGGACAATTAAACAACCAACAGGAGGAGGAGGCTCTGCAAACATCCCCATCCTCAATGTTGGCGGAGTCCAGTACGTGAGTGCAAAAGACAAGGCTGAAGTGTTTGCAATCATCTTCAGCCAGAAGTGCCGAGTGGATGATCCATCTCGGCCTCCTCCCGAAATCCCCACCATCACAGAAGCCAGTCTTCAGCCAATTCGATTCACTCCATGTGATATCAAGAAACGGCTGAGTGGACTGGATACAGCAAAGGCTATGGGCCCCAACAACATCCCAGCTGTAGTGCTGAAGTCTTGTGCTCCAGAACTAGCTGCACCTCTAGCCAAGCTGTTCCAGTACAGCTACAACACTGGCATCTACCTGACAATGTGGAAAATTGCCCAGGTATGTCCTGTCCACAAAAAGCAGGACAAATCCAATCCGGCCAATTACCGCCCCATCAGTCTACTCTCAATCATCAGCAAAGTGATGGAAGGTGTCGTCGACAGTGCTATCAAGCGGCACTTACTCACTAATAACCTGCTCACCGATGCTCAGTTTGGGTTCCGTCAGGACCACTCGGCTCCAGATCTCATTACAGCCTTGGTCCAAACACGGACAAAAGAGCTGAATTCCAGAGGTGAGGTGAGAGTGACTGCCCTTGACATCAAGGCAGCATTTGACCGAGTGTGGCACCAAGGAGCTCTCGTAAAATTGAAGTCAATGGGAATCAGGGGGAAAACTCTCCAGTGGCTGGAGTCATACCGAGCACAAAGGAAGATGGTAGTGGTTGTTGGAGGCCAATCATCTCAGCCCCAGGACATTGCTGCAGGAGTTCCTCAGGGCAGTGTCCTGGGCCCAACCATCTTCAGCTGCTTCATCAATGACCTTCCCTCCATCATAAGGTCAGAAATGGGGATGTTCGCTGATGATTGCACAGTGTTCAGTTCCATTCGGAACCCCTTAAATAATGAAGCAGTCCGAGCCCGCATGCAGCAAGACCTGGACAACATCCAGGCTTGGGCTCATAAGTGGCAAGTAACATTCACGCCAGATAAGTGCCAGGCAATGACCATCTCCAACAAGAGAGAGTCTAACCACCTCCCCTTGACATTCAACGGCATTACCATCGCCGAATCCCACACCATCAACATCCTGGGGGTCACCATTGACTAGAAACTTAACTGGACCAGCCATATAAATACTGTGGCTACGAGAGCAGGTCAGAGGCTATGTATTCTGTGGCAAGTGACTCACCTCCTGACTCCCCAAAGTCTTTCCACCATCTACAAGGCACAAGTCAGGAATGTGATGGAATGCTCTCCACCTACTTGGATGAGTGCAGCTCCAACAACACTCAAGAAGCTCGACACCATCTAAGATAAAGCAGCCCGCTTGATTGGCACCCCATCCACCACCCTAAACATTCACTCCCTTCACCACCGGCGTACAGTGTCTGCAGTGTGTACCATCCACATGATGCACTGCAGCAACTCGCCAAGGCTTCTTTGACAGCACCTCCCAAACCCGCGACCTTTACCACCTAGAAGGACAAGAGCAGCAGGCACATGGGAACAGCACCACCTGCACGTTCCCCTCCAAGTCACACACCATCCCGACTTGGAAATATATCGCCGTTCCTTCATCGTCGCTGTGTCAAAATCCTGGAACTCCCTTCCTAACAGCACTGTGGGAGAACCTTCACCACACGGACTGCAGCGGTTCAAGAAGGCAGCTCACCACCAACTTCTCAAGGGCAATTAGGGATGGGCAATAAATGCCGGCCTCGCCAGCGATGCCCACATCCCATGAACGAATAAAAAAAAATTAAATTTTGGATGACATTACCAGTGAGCTCATTAAAATATATTAGCATCTAACATTAAAACTGCTTTCATGGCATATGATAGGCTCAGTCGTCCTTAATTTAAAGAGGCCTGTCTTTAAAGCGGAGATTATAGTCACCAGATCGCTGCCTATAATTTGTGTCTTGTGTATTTCCAATTGGGCGGAGTGTTGGTACAGGAAGCACATGATGACATCAGGCAGGACTTTATTTTAAGATGTTACTTTAATTGAAATGAAGCATAATGAGTTCAGTTTTCAACTGAAATCTGCTCAGTGTTGATCATACCCCCATAAAATGGGCATCCATGGTTGCTAGGTTCTGTCCTGAAAGCAGTGACAAGGTAAAGAGGAACAGATTATGTTGGATTAGTACTTTTGACGCCTGCAGTATGAGAATATTTTTAGTGGGTTTTCTTGTGCCTTTTTTGGGTGCTCCTTATGTTAAAAGTGTCTGTGCTAAGAGTTTTGCAGCTGCCATTTTCATTTTATCCAATTTGAAATTTGGACCATGGGGATTCCAATGGGAATATCACCCTATTGATGTTAGTTAGAGGAGGAAAAGGAGGAGGAGCAATAGAAGGATTCCAGGCAGGTGGTGTTGCATCAGAGGCAGTCTGCCCATATCTACCACTACCTCAGAATCTAGATATGCAGACAGAGATGCACTTGCCTGGAGTCACTGTTGTTTTAGGCTGATATTAGGGTCTTTTCTGAGAGAGGGACTCTGCTGCAGATTTCCCTTCTTGTCCCTGGAGGGCTGCAGTGCTGCAATGCTGTCCCTGACCACCGCACAACTATGAGTAGTAGATTATTCCACACTCGCCCTCACTTATTGACGGTGGGTTGACACCTACTCCTATGATAGTATAAATGATCTGTCTTCAGAAAGCACCCTCCTTTTAAATGCAACACTGTGAGATTGGAATCCTTAGACTCATTGACACGATTGGAGTGGGTTGTCCTTTTGGACAGCTGGTCCCTGCTTCTCCAGTCACATCAGCACCTCTGTGCATCACTTGATGCACCTTCCAGTAACTCATCATCTAACTCCAAGAGCATGGATATATCTGAGATGGTGTTTGCATGGGTAGGAGTGGGTCTTGTGAATGTTGCATTTTCTGGCCTCTGTGGCCTGCAGCAATATCCTAGGGCTCACAGAGTGAAGATAGAAGATGACTGTGGATCAAAAAGCTTCCATTATTACAACCCTTCAATTATGGAATCATAGAAAATACAGAACAGAAGGAAGCCATTCAATGTATTGCATCTGTGCTACTAACTCTTCAACCAGAGCTATTTACTTTAATCACATTTCCCTGTCCTTTCGGTTATCCTTTTACATCACTTCCTTTTCAAATATTTATCCAATTCTCTTTTAAATGATGTTATAGGTTCTAAATTTACTTGCTGTGCCCAGCATTTTATCATTGTGGCAATGGCTTAATTGTACTTTGCGGAATGAAAATTGGGGTGGGATCTGTTTCCATTGGGTTTCTGCCATATTTATCTAGTGGTGTAGTATTCATTTTTGTTTGCTTGCTCCTTCATGTGAGAACTCATTTAAATTTATGAAAATCGCAGAAACTTGCTATGCCAAAATCCAGTGATTTACATTGACATTGCACCCAGTGTCAGTGACACCAAGGTAATAAAAAGGTGTACCTGTTCCCAGAATCAGTGTTACAACAAAGTTACAACTCGCAACTGAAAATTGCAAATGACTTTTACAGCCTGCAATGATGAAGGAAACTCCATCAATCTACCAAAGCAAAATACGTAGAATGAACTTTTCGATATTGTGGTCACAAACTTCTTCTGTTTTCCACCAGATTGGAAATTGGAAGTCGGATGGAAGATTGATTTTTGACTTGAATTGTCTGCATCATTTTTACTTGGCGAAACTTACACAGTCAATTTGTGAATAACAAGATCCCACAAACAGCAATGAGATGATTTACCAGATAATGTGTAACAGGGATGTTGGTTGCAGGATAAATATTGGCTAGAACACCAGGCAAACATCACTGCTCTTCAGAGTGCTATGGGATTTTTACATCCTCCTGAAAGGGCAGATAGGACCTCAGTTTAACACCTCATCTGAAAGATAGCACCTCCAACAGATGTTAGTGAACTCAACACAAACGAGCTCATTTGCAAAGAATAAATGGTTTGTTTATTTAGGGCATTCTCTTTAATCTGGCCTTTACACTCACTAAAGTGTCATCCTAGTTTATGTGCTTAAGTCTTTGGAGTGCAGCTTGAACCTTCTGACTCAGAGGTATAGAGTGATATCACTGAGCCAAGGCTGACATTTTCAGTGAAGAGAACCTACCACCCCTACCCTGTCTGGACTATATCTGACTCCAGTCCAACAATAAATGGTTGACTCTTAATGCCTTTAGGGCAACTAAGGATGGGCAATAAATTTTGGCTTACCATTGCTGCCCATACCCCAAGAACAAGTAATAAAAAAGACACAAAGGGCTGAATGGTCTTCTTTTGTGCTGTATTTTTTCTATTATGCTTTAAAAGCAGAAAAAGAATCATATCTGATCATTGGCTTGGCACCAAGCCAACAGACAAGTGAAAATGGTCTGAGTGCTCTGTACATGAACCTAATGACTGTGAGCTAGATGGTTGAATGGCCATTTCTCATTCTCATTCCTACATCCTTATGTTCTTATATATTTATAATAAGTCAATTACCTTTCCCTTATATATTTTATAACGTTTGGACCACAGAGTTTGCAATTACACCATAATACATTTCAACAAGCAACAGCCTTGGGTCAGTGAGTATAAAGGCCAGATGAAAGAGAATGCTGAGTTCACTAACATCTATACTGTAAGGTCAATAAATGGATTTTGTTTTACACTCAGCTATCCACATTTATAAACAATCACCTTGGTGGTTTTCAGTTGGCTACAGCTATGAACGATCCAATTATCTGACTGAACATAACATGAAACTGTAAAAGTTACTAGCATTGTCATTACTGCCAAAGCTTTAGCAGGAGTGTTTAAAACAGAAATTGTCTAAAATTCAAGAATGTGTGCCTTGGTAAAATAAATCAGTTCCACCAACACAGTTTCCACAACTTATTAAATTAGCAATTTGGCCACAGGAAGTGTTATAATGTTTATTACAGCTGCAATCTGACTACTAAAGTTAAAAGAATAAATAGTAAAATACATCAGGGTAAGTTGACTGATTCCTTGCTCCAGTGGGAAGATGAGCTGAAAGGGAATGTGAACCAGAGAATTAACGCTTTGAGGGGGAAATTGATCTTGGGCGGTCATAGTGAGAAATCCCCTCTCTTATTTTCCTTTCCCTTGCTATTGCTTTCTGATTGTTTTCTAAACAGGCCTTAGATCAATTCATCAACATGGATGCTTGCATCCAGCTGCCACTGATGTGACATCACAACAGCTGCTTCTGCTCCTGTAGTTGTTGAATTATTATGCGTTTAAACTTCATTATTTAACTATTAGAAATAATTCAAAAATCAATACAAAAATATATTGCTAAATTGCCTAGAGTGAGATAGGATTTCCAGCTGCTAACTTAGTAGGTTTAGCTTTTTGAAATTGTTACAGAGGCAGCAATACACAAAGGCAGCTTAGCAAAGTGTCACCTCATGCCTCACCACAAATAACCCACAAAAAAAGTTTAGTAAACCCAACATTACAAAAAATAAAAATATGGTCAGTTCATGCCTTGTAACAATTCATTAAAGATCTATCAACAATTCAGAACGGAATATTCATTTTTTTGAAGTCAGAGCCGTCAAGCTGCTCATCTGCACTGTGTATGCACAAGCTGGACCAGGTATATAAATGTGAGTATAGTATTCATGACAGATTTGCAAACTGGAACAATCATTGAATCATTTTAATCAGATAAATATGAAAACCACCATATTTAAAACATAATGGTGTTCTAAGGCACAGTACTTTATTATATAAAATCGCTGCTATGAGAACAGTAGGTTGCCTGGTCATGCTTGCAATTTCTACATTGATGTCTCAAACTTATCAGGTCTTCAGAAGATAAATATATAAATTGCATATAAAGATGCAAAGAAATCTGGAGAAAGAGTCAAGAATAATCTCTGCTACTTTTGTACATCTCCTACCAGTTCGCGCAAAAGTGGCACTGTTACTAAAAGAATATATATATTATATATATATATACATTTTATAAACTATATTATAATCATATATTAAATGATTCAGACATAAATATCTTAGAATGTTTAAGATGAATGTGTGTTTTCTCTCGCCAAAATCCTGTATTTTTCCAGATTAATGTCCCAGTATCTGAATTTACAGTTGTTTTATTTGTGCTAAATGGGAAGTGGAAATATATTCTTTTTCTGCATTTGTTGTTTTTACCAGCAAACCTTTAATCATCTAATCTGTCCTTCTCCTGCACTATCATGATGCTCATTAATTAATGTTTTATTCTAAGTCACTCATTTAGATGGGAGATTTTGAACTCTGTCAAATGCTTACTTGTTACAAAAGTAATTTAAGTACGAGGAGTGAAAGCTTTTAAAAAGTAAAGTTGTTAAGTGAAGCTGAAATCTCTGCCAATGGAAGCCACTTTAATTTTTTTGTTACTGGGATGTCCTCCAAAATATGTATCCTAAATTCATTTGTACATTGCTTAATGAGGCTTGGTCTAAAACTGACCGTATGAATCAGAGTAATTATAATGAAGTAACACCAATTAAAGAACACTGTAGCAAGGGTCATGCCTGGCTCTGTGAGCTGATTAATTTATATAATTTCAAACTATATTTACTTGACAACTGTGCTAATTATCAACTGCTTAAAGGTTGCCTAAATAAAGAAAGTAAGTTTGCTTGAAATGACTTTGCAGATATTGTTTAAATTGGATGCATAATCTAAAGAATTGTTGAACAGTATTTCATCCTGTTTTATGACTGATGGGCCATTAATGATGTTATTATCAACTAAAATAGATAACTGTATACTAGAAAATATATTATTTTACAAAAACAAATAAAGTAATTTTGTTTTTCTAAGTTAATATACAATGATTGGATCTTTGATTTAAATTATCTGTTTAATAACGTTTGAATAAAAAAGAATTCAGAATGACACTTACCTATTTCCTGTTGTACTACTGATAAAGATACCTGTATTATGACAAGAAGGAGAAAAGTTCTCAAATGCACAAAACTCTCCATGTCTAAATATTAGACACAGGTCTCTGTGCAAATCAAAGGGCAAGTAATTCTTAAGACACTAACATCAAGTCAATTTGTCCCTTTTCGCTTCAGCACCAATTGCAGCTCAAACTGCGAACTCTCGTCTGCTGGTAATGCTTTAAATAGAAATACTGTTGGCAACTCTCGCTTTCTTGCCTCTTCCCTGAAAACCATGCCTCAATTTGAAATCCTTATTACATATTATAGTGATTGCTCATGGGTCATAAGTAAGAAAGAATAAACTTTATGATTTATTGCTTCACGTTTGTTGAAACTCAAGTGTCTTATCTTTGTTTCAAACTTTTAACTTGTCACATGTTTGGAAAAGAAAAAACATATGATGCCAAAATAACAACAACTGCTGAATAGTTAAATATTCTGTTTAATCCTTGAATATGCTTTTAGACTTTCCCAAAATATGTTTAGACAGCATGATCTATTTAGTAATGAATGATTTTGCTTTGCATGTGACTTCAGTCATATTGCCTGTAGTCCAGTATCTGTCAAGTTGAAACACGGTTTTACTAAACTGTTTGTCTATCATAAATTTATTAATTATGGATATTATCCATTCTGTTAAGCATCTATAATCTTCATAATTCCTCTTGAAAGGCTTTAGAGTCATTTTGATGGTAACTATATTGATTAAATGTGGAAAGCCTAACTTGATAATGTTACCAGTTGTCTGGTAAATGTAGGTTGAAAAGATATAAATTCAGCAGTTCTCTAAGCCAGGAGTGATCTTTCTATTTATACTCTTTTACTTTGGGAGAGAAATTCAACTCACAGCCATCTGTTTTGCAACCAGAAATTGAAAATTGGTTTTGCCGGCGGGAGTGGTGGTGATGGTGTTGGGGCCACCATGGCTGCTCCAGTTGACATCCAAGCCTGCCCTATTCCATATTGAGGAAGGTCTGTAAATGCGTGAGCAGCCCGCTCAATTGAAACAGATGTAAGGCTGCTTTACTATGCAGATCAGGGTCCTATTCCGGTTGTAGGACCACAGTGCAAAATTCAGGTCCAAATGGGTGGAGCCCATTGCATGGCTTATGATCTATCTCGTTGTAGCAGGTCTTGAATGGCCTAACCAGCAGCCCTTAAAGGGACCACTGGAGGCCAGTCCAAAAATGGCCTGAAGGCCTTTTCAAAGTTATATTTTTGTGGACCCTTAAAGGAGTAGGTGTGGTCCGCCTGGCTCCATTAAAGTCCTGTGGGCCACTATCGGCCAAGGCTGTCTCTCCTTGGCTTTGTCTCCACCTCCAACAGACCTAAACATGACGCGATGAAAACTCCAGTGGTGGAGAGCTTTGGGAACCGTAGGTCCAAAGTCACCTGTAATGCCTTAGCATGCTACACTTACTTCTAGTTTGATGACATTGATGTAACCTTGTTTGTAACTGTGAACTTAGTTTCCCTCCGTAATTATCAGTTAAGCACATATATATAGATCAGGGGGAGTCTTCCAAAGGTTCAGTGCAGTGGCTTGGCTGTTGTAATGTAAACACACAGTGCCAGCAACGCAGATACTTGGTGGCAACACAAAAAAAAAGATACTTGGTGGCAATTTTAGAAAATGTTCATTTTGGACACTTCATTTGATGCATTTCTCAGCATCTTGCAGTAGAATGTATTACATTCTTTAGTAACAAATGTAGAAGTGGGTGCACTGCAAAAGAAAAATACCGCACTGCTTACTGGCTAGAGAGAAAACTCCCTTGGAAGTAAATAAACTGAACCCAAAGTCATTAGAGCCTGTGCAGCTGATTCTTGAGTAACTAATTGGTCAATGAGGTTGCTATGTATCAGTGTCAAGAGGAACAGGGCCTCCTTCCTTGCTCATCTCAATTTCAATTGGCAATTCCAAAAAGTGTACATACATATCAATCTAGGATTTAGTAGCAACTGACCAGCAAAGTCGGAAAAATACAGAAGCAACCCCCAAAAAGCTATGAACCCAAGAAATACCCTGATATGTGAAAACAAGTAGACCTTTGTAATTTAAGCTATGCTTTCGATTTTATTGGAGGAAAAAAAATGTAAGTAATTAAAATCCTGAAGAGGGAAATCCAAATGTTGAAAGCAAAAAAATAAGGGATCCTCACCTCTGCATATGGTTCGGAGCTTCAGTTCTCATGAGTACAGGGGGGTGATTTTAACTTTGGGTAATGGTGTCAAATGGGTGATATCGAATTAGCCACTCATTATCTACCATATACGATTTTCCTTTCCATTGAAGTCAAGCAAGGGGAAATCTGGGAAGGTGTATAATGGGCGGTTAATTCGATGTTGCCCATTTTACACCATCAACCAAAGTTAGAATTAATCCCCAGGAGTTCCCACCTACAGTGTGCAATCAGGCATTCCTTCTAATAATGGCAGTAATGGGGAACAGCATGGAGAGGAGATGGGTCAGTCTATTAGTGGCAGCAGCTCTCAGGGACCAATGTTGTTATAAGAAACATAAGGCAGCGTTTTCAGAGGTTGAAAACTTAGCAGATGCTTCTTTCTTGAAATTTGACGTGGGTATATGGTGTATACCCCGATTTCACTCTTACAAAAATACAACAGTGTTACCTCCTAGTCGTTTCTTGTAGCAGTGACTTAGGGTCCAACTTTGCTCCTTCCCTAACAATGGTAGTGGTCCTATAGGAAATAACAAGGTTAGGAAACACAGTTTGCAGGCGAACCCTCATATTCGATCAATCAGTCACCAGCCTGGAGAAGAGAGCTTAACAAAATATGATCAAAAATCTGTGTAGCTGCTGCATAGATAAATTATATTAAAAAAATTATAAAAGCAGATTCCTCAAAAGCTCTAATTGTCATTTCCTATAGGGTGCACTGTGTCTCAATAAAAGAAGCAATCTTCTTTCACCAGCTGAGAAGTTGGGAGAGCATAAACAGTGAACAGCTAAGATAAACAGACACAAGAAGGTCTCAAGTTCACTCCCCAGAAGACACGGCTGAGTTAGCTGATCTCAGCCAGTACAATAGCAAGAGTGCTCCAATTGGCTTCAGTATCCCTGGGTTAATCAGTCAGTATTCCTGATCATTATTTAGCATCCCTGTTGGAATTGCACACAATAAAATGTCAATTGAGAACCGAATCAGGCTCAGCCGTGACGTTCCTGCAAGTGATTAGCCTACAGATACAATTTAGCACTTCTGGTGTAGATCTTCATGGGGTGGAAGTGTACATCAGGAGTTTGGACAAGATGGGGAGCATGCCCCTGTCGCAACTCATAGGATTTTCCATCCACTGACCTCCATGCCTGAACTTCTGCTCTCATCATATGGAGCTCTGCACTAAGGACAGTAAATTGTAAAATTGGCCCTTTACTGTTTATACAAATATTTGAAGAATGACTCTTAGACGAGGTACTGGAGGACAATGAGCAACTGTGGAACCATATCCCGGCAGTGAATCAATCACTTTGTGGGTAGGGTTGGTGGGGTGGGGGGCAGTGGGGTTGCAGGGGAAAGGAAATTGGCAGAAAAAAAGAAAAACACAAATACTTTGTGAGTGATCATTCCCAATGGTTTAGTATTAATGCTCAGAGATGTCCCTATCCAGCTCAGGAAATAAATGCTGCAAAATGTCTGATTGTTTTACATTATATGCTGAGTGTGTTCTTTGTCACTCAATAGTTCTGCAAAGATGGTCTCTGAGTGTAGTTAATCTAGTCTTGTGTGACAAATTCCTGAGATGAATTGAATTGAGCATTAGGTGCTGTATAACAAGATAACAAAGGTAATACCAATGTCAGTCCCAGAATGTCCTTATGACCTGAAAGTGACAATCCTTCTTGGGGGAAGATAGGGTTGGAAGATAAGCAGTGTCTCTGTGGGAATCACGTCCGGAATTTGCCGCTCTCTATACTTTGTATATCTTCCATTACAAAGCTTGCACATTTCATTTTTTGTGGCCCACAATGAAGAAATGCTTGGAGTGCTTCATTCTTTATCCATATTGGGAAATACAAATTTAAACATCTCAGTTGCATAATTTTTTACTTTCCTTTGCATGTTCTCATTATTTTGGCACAAAACACTTCATCAAATAGTCTCGTTTTTCCACAGAGTTTTGTCTTTGCATATTCTGCAGTTGTGAGTTCCATTTTATATCCCATATTTTACAGAAATTATTTTAAGCTGAATGTTGTGGTGTTTTCTGAATTGAAAGTAACAAAGACCTTCTCTGCATTTACATTTTATTGATGCTTTTTGTGATTTTTAGATGAGGGGTATTGGTGATGGGAATTGGAATAGAGTGTTACATTTTCCATTTTGTGCACCGTTAATTCTACGGTCTCTCTGAGTGATATTGTCAAATATTATAAACATGCAAAGAAGAGAGGCCTATTACAAAAAGTAAATTAAATAAACAATACCACATTGTACATGTACATTTACTATCCTCTTCAACAGTAGATGAAAGAGGAACAAAGGTAATACCAATGTCAGTCCCAGAATGTCCTTATGACCTGAAAGTGACAATCCTTCTTGGGGGAAGATAGGGTTGGAAGATAAGCAGTGTCTCTTTGGTATCAAGTTGGCTGCAAGGTGACATGCCTGCCAGTGGGAGATTGGAACTCAGTTGGGGCTCGAATTTAGCAGGCCTGCGGGTTCCCAGCGGGTGGTCCTCCGGGAGCGTGGAAAACGCGGACGGGTAATTGTGCGCGTCCCCCACGCGATCGCGGGATAATTGGACCCATTAAGGCCTGCTTCCGGGTTCTGCGCTCCCCAGCTGCGTGCCGGCCGGCTGCGCATGCGCAGTACCGTCGACGCGATGTAGGAGCTCCAGTTAAAGGGGCAGTCTCCCAAAGCCCCTCCTGCTGCAAGCAAGAGGTCTGGGAGAATGGCTCAACAAAGGGGAAAGGCTGCGCCCCGTTTTTCAGATCTGGCACTGCAGCTGATGCTGGAGGGCGTGAGGAGGAGGAGGGAAACACTCTTCCCTGAGGATGGGCGCAAGTTCCCTGCCGCCGCAACCAGGAAGGCATGGGCAGAGGTGGCGGCGGAGGTGAGCAGCAGGGGCAACACCCCAAGGACTTGGGAGCAGTGCCGCAAGCGCTTCAATGACCTGACTAGGTCTGGCAAGGTGAGTACACCAACGCACCCTCCCACATCCCGTCCCCACCATCACGCCAAGCAGATCACAACCCCCTCCTGCACAGCCACCACTGCGCTCCATCAGCAATCCTCACAGCCACTCATTCACCATCCTCGCCGTGCACGCAAGTACCCACCGTCCCTGACCCCACCCGAACACTACCACACACCCCAATCCCCATGCAATGGGATGGGCACGTGGCCCACACTTCCTCCCATCCGTTCCGCGCCACGCTCAACCCAACCACACCGATGCTCGATGCGTCTCACGATGCAAGACGCACCCACTCACACATCTGTGTTTTGCCTTCACAGGAGAAGAGGCGCAAGAACAACCGCGAAAGGGCACGCACCGGAGGTGGGCCGCCGCAAGTGGTGGAGCTCACCGACGCAGAGGTGGAGGCGCTCGACCTCGCCCGCACGCGACATTGCCTGTCGGTGGCCGATGGCGAGTGTGTCGCTGCCGAAACGGCCGGTAAGGGAAAGCTGACACTCAACACCCATGATCGCGAGTGACCGTATCATCACCTGCCATCAGGCGCACTGTCAAGTTGGTCCACATGCCTCAAAGTGCCCTCTGTTCTCTTGCAAGTCCGTCTTTGGATCAAGCGAGCGTGGAGGGCGATTCCTCAGAGGACATGGCGGTCTCTGAGGGTGCATCGTCACATCAGAGCCAACCATCCACCAGCGCAGAGACACGCACCTCGGTGGGTCCCCCTCGCCAACTAGTTGGGGTAGCACTTGGTGAGTCACTGCGCACGAGTGAGCATGAGCAGACCCTGGTGGCAGGGGCAGCCGCGGAGGGTCCGCGACGGAGGGAGCACTCATCTCCAGGCTCTGCTCAGCCGGACCCAGATGCTGAACCCAGGGGGCCACCAGAGAAAAGGAGAGTCGTCGAGGGCCACCAGCTAATTGCTGAGGTGCTGGCAGAGGTGCCGCGCGCATTGTCCACAATAGCGCAGGCGATGGAGGAGTCCACCTCCTGCATGTGGGCATTGGTGGTGCAGGCACAGGAGGGTACCGGCGACACAGTGTCGCGGGTAGGTGCGGGACTGTCTGCGGTGGAGGACAGCCTGGCCTCCCTCGAGCGTCACGCACAGCTCCACTTCGAGTCCTTGCAGGCCCTCACAACGTCTGTACGGATTCAGGGTGAGCAACATTCCGACGCCACCAACAGGCTGAGGGATACACTAGGGGTGGCCTTGCAAGGCCTCACACATGCCATCCAAACTGCCGTCCAGAAGGGTGGAAGGGGTGATGTGGGCCGAGGCCAAGAGAGGGATGATGGTGACCGGGGACATGGAAGCGGGGACGCCTCTCAAGGCGTCCCCACGTCCCACCCGTCGCCCACCTCTCGACCAGCACCCGCAATGGTGCCTCCTCTCCAGGTGGCCGAGTCTGCCCCTGCCCCGGTGCAGGAGGAGTAGTCTGTGGAGGTGCCCTCACGGGCACCGAAACCCAGGGGCCGTCCGCCAAAAGCATCTACCCGGTCAAGGCAAGAAGACGAGCAACCTGCCACTACCTCTGCTGGAGCCACAGGGGTAGCACCACGTAGGGGTTCCCGGAGAAGAATTCCAAAGGCCTTATAATCACAAAGGGAATACACCAGGGTGTTTATTATTTTGTACTTTGTTTCTTAAATGATGTCACATTCCAGATATTAAATAGTCTATTCTCACCACTCCTGCCACCTCTCGTCCATTCTTCCGCGGCTTGTGCAATAGTTGCGTTCCGTGGAGGCCATCATGACGGCGAACACCTGCTGCCACCCATTGGGCACACTGCTGTGGGTGCAGGATTACTGGCAGCACTCTTCAGTGGAGGGGGCTGGTATGGCCGCTCGCATGTGCAGGTGAGGAGATGCGAGCGCATCGCAGTGTCTGACTCTAGGAGAACCGTTGACGTATGAGTGCGTCCCTGGCCTGGCGACCATCCCGGTGAGTCGCGGCTCGGCGCATGGGTCGTCCAACATCCTCGGGCGCGTCCTCCTCCTGCTGTGCAGGTGGGTGTGCCGCAGCACCGTGTTGGGGGGCCCCACCTCTCCGAGGCGGACGGCGTGGACTGCGAGGCTGCTGGGGCTGGTCATCCTGTTCGTCCTCCGACGATGTCAACGCACCACCCATCTGGCAGGTGTTGGTCTGAGGGGTTGTGCAGGGTAGGTGGGTGGGTCCTCGGACTGGGGCTGCGGTTTCGTGTCGGTCTGTCCTCTGGCTTGGCGGGGGTTGGTGGAGGGCAGGGGTTGCCCTATGTGACGCGGTGGCCTCCTGCGTGGGTGAGGGCGCTCCCCCGTGGAGCGCACCTTGGCACCTGCCACAGGCTGCTGGCTGCAACACGCCTGGTTTGAAGGGTCCTGTTTCCCCCAGTGTGGGAAACTGACTGCTTTGAACGTAAAATCCCACACTTCCTCTTTTGACAGCTGCTTCAGCTCATTAACTGACCTCAACAAGCAAGTTAAGTGCTCTCAAGTGGAACCCCGCTGGCTTTAATTGCCTGCGGGATTCCCACCAGTGGGGCTTGCGCGCGCAGCCCCGCACGTCAGCGCGGTACCCGGAAGTGGCCGGGATTTCGTCCGAATCCGGTCACGTGATCGGAGATCGGAATTTTCGGGGCCCCCCCGCTGGAAACCCGCAGGTAACCCGACCCTAAAATCGAGCCCTTGATCTCTGTGGCAGATTCAACAGTCTGATATTTTAGCTAAGCAGATCTGCAGTACTGCAGAGCACTGTTGATGATTAACTAGTCAACCCTGCTCCTTCTAAGCCCAGTGGCTAATGTACTGGAAAGGACCCGCTTTTCTTCTTTGTACCAATCGAGGGTTGTCGCCTCTGTACACCGTTGCTTTGAACTCTTGTGAGAAATGGAGTTCTTGCCTACAGTATACAGAGGCATCAATCCGGACCATTTGTGCTGGAAGCACACAGAGAAGGGGTAGAACCTGACTGGTGCACTAGACTCAGGTAGCAGTGAGCACCGAGAAATGGATGCCAAAGAGAGGGGCGATGAGAGAAAGCATGGCAAGGGAAGGAGAGGGGTGTAGCGGGGAAAGATGCAAGAGAAGGGGAGTGGGCATAATGCATGGCGAGGGCAGAAATGAATAAGGAGGGGGGAAGTAGTTTGCATTGAAAAAGGGGGTGGACAAGATGGTAGTGAAGGGGGTAGTGGACAATGGTGAAGGGAAGAGGAAATCAAAGGGGTGAGGGAAGGAGAAATCAATGACAATGAAGGGGGATAGAAATGGATAGCAATAGAGGTAGAAGGAAAGTGAATGGTAATTAAGGGTAGAGGGAAGGGAGCAGAAGCTCTGAGCAGTGCTCTAAGATGGGAAGATGGGGGAGGAAGCAGAGTACAAGCATTAACTGGCAGGGAGTGAGGTGAGACAGTGCATGAACTGGGAGCGAGGGAAGGTTACCATGTTGAATAGAAGAAGGGCACTAACTTAACTAGAGAAACATATTAAGTTGAATTGACAGGAGACAGGGGGGAGAGTGTTAAAATAAACTGGAAGGGTTGGAGAAGATAATGGCTTAGGTTTTCCACCTCTCCTCTCCCAATTTTTGGCTTACATAAGGGCAGGCGGAGGAGAAAAGCAACTCAGGGATATGTTCCGCTGCATCTTTGCCTGCTCACTGTTTCCTGGTGGACAGTCTTGTTGGCTGAAACTACTGTGGATGGCCTTATGAGGGTGGATGCATGGAAAATACATGCAAATAAGGAAAACACAACCTCCACTGTGTTTCCCGCCATTTGCACTCTTTGAATACTGGATACAAGAGCTGCCTGTTATGCACTGGTTCCAAGTGTTCAAAAATTGGTAGAAGGGAACCCAGAGCAAAAATTGAAGTGGGATCTATGAGGCCTTATTGGTAAAATTCACATTTTTTAGGTACAAATAAACCAATTTACAGTCAGCATCATGTCAGCTACCCTTTTCTCCCACGGTGCCTCCCTGAGGCTGCCGCAAAATATCTCCAACGCCCCCATGGCAGGACTCCCGGAAGACCCCTTCTCCTGCATGTAAATGACTGCAGGTTAGAAGTGCAACCAGGATAAGTGGGGCATCTCCATGGTGGGTGGAGGACCCACACTGCCAGAGGTGCGTCCCGATCAAATTGGACATGGGAAGCCTCTGTGAAAGGGTGGGAGTTGGATTCAGTGCATTTACTCTGTGAACTAAGTCCAGAGGGATAGAGTGCTTTTTTGAACTGGGATAATGGCGGCGGTGATGGTGTTGGTGGGTGGTTGGGGTGGAGACGTTGTAGTTGCATTTACATGAATAACTGCTAAGGTAACTTTGGGGAAGTAATGGTCTGGTTAGTCTGTTGAAACTCCAAATGTCAGTTTGTTTTTCCTTTTTTGAAAATTAAAAATATATTAATTGTGAAGTATAAAAGTGCTTAAAATGAATCTCTTCCTGACACCTCCCCCATCCTTACCCCTATACCCTTAGTCAGAACAGCTCTTCTCTCCCCCTCCACTTTCTACCCCACTCCCTTTCTTCCTCTCAGTCTTTGTCTTCCCTCCTGTCCCTATCCCCTGCCTCCTCCACTCGCACAATCACCTTCCTGCCTGTCCATTCCCATTCTTCCCCTTCTCTTCCTTTTTCCCTGTACCAAATGCCAAACATTGGTACAATGCTACATTGCAAAGTAATACTGCATCATGGCACTACACTGTTTCATACCACACTGATGTGGGACTTGGAGAATGACTGGGATAAGTTATGAGATAAATTGCGGGGAGCTCGATCTTTTTTTAAATTGGAAAAGGTTAAGAACAGATACAATTCAGCTACTTATATATATGAAAGGAATTTATCAGCAACATATATTTATATAGTGTACTTTACAATCAGAAAGGGATATCAGAACACTTTATAGAGCTGTGGAAAACGATGTATGGTAAGCAGGAAGGAAAACAGAAAACAGTCAGAATGTAGGGTAGAGGCTGAATTTAGGAGTGATTTGTAGAATATGAAAAATCCTTTGTGCAGAACCAGCTGCAAATAGTTAGATATTACAAGATACCTTAAAGGCTTTGTAAAATATAATCTATAATAAAAAATAAAAATTATATTTAATTTTTTTATTGTTCATATAAATTAATAAATTGATGTAGATACTTTTTTCCAGAATATGATGTTACTGTGGTTGATCAGAGCATTCTGAAAAGTTTTGTCCCTCAAGGAAGCAAGGGCCAGATGGTCCGAGATGGGAATCAGTACTAACAGTTACAGTATTATAAACAGCATCCTCCCCCCCATCATCTCTGTCAGAGCGTACAAACAAAAGAATGCAGTAACAAATAGGGTCCGGGTTAAGAAAAAATGGTAATAAGACAAATAAGGCCATAGTACAAAAATTTTTTTAAGATGTCTAAAAATGTTAAAAAGACAAATCTAAAGGCACTATATCTGAATGCACGAAGCATTCGAAATAAGGTAGACAAATTAATAGCGCAAATAGATATAAACGGATATGATATAATTGCGATTATGGAGACATGGCTGCAGGGCGACCAAGGCTGGGAGCTGAATATCCAAGGGTATTCGATATTTAGGGAGGACAGGCAAAAAGGAAAAGGAGGTGGGGTAGCATTGTTAGTAAAGGATGAAATCAGAGCAATAGTGAGAAAGGATATTGGCTCAGAAAATCAAGATGTAGAATCAGTCTGGGTGGAGTTAAGCAGCACCAAGGGGCAGAAAATAATGGTGGGAGTTGTCTATGGGCCTCCAAACAGTAGTGGTAATGTAGGGGACGGCATCAAACAGGAAATTAGAGATGCATGTAACAAGGGTACTACAGTAATCATGGGTGACTTTAATCTACATATAGACTGGCCAAACCAAATTAACAATAATACTGTGGAGGATGAATTCCTGGAGTGTGTACGAGATGGTTTTTTAGACCAGCACGTTGAGGAGCCAACCAGGGAACAGGCTATCCTAGATTGGGTATTGTGCAATGAGAAGGGGTTAATTAATAATCTTGTGTGGGAACGTTTAGGGAAGGGTGACCATAACATGATAGAATTCTTCATTAAGATGGAAAGTGAAGTAGTCCAATCCGAAACTAGGCTCCTAAATCTAAACAAAGGAAACTACGAAGATATGAGGAGTGAGTTGGCTATGATAGATTGAGAAGCTTCATTAAAAGGCATGACGGTGGATAGGCAATTGCTAACATTAAGGAACAAATGCATGAATTGCAACATTTATGCATTCCTTTCTGGCGCAAAAACACAAAAGGAAAAGCAGCCCAACCATGGCTAACAAAAGAAATTAAGGATAGTATTAGATGCAAAGAGGAGTCATATAAAGTTGCCAGAAAAAGTAGCAAGCCTGAGGATTGGGAGCAGTTTAGAATTCAGCAAAAAAGGACCAAGAGATTGGTTAAGAGGGGAAAAATAGAGTATGAGAGTAAACTTGAAAGGAACATAAAAACAGACTGTAAAACCTTCTACAAGTATGTAAAAAGAAAAAGATTAGTGAAGTCAAATGTAGGCCCCTTACTGTCAGAAATGGGAGAATTTATAATGGGGAACAAGGAAATGGCAGATCAATTAAACAAATGCTTTGGTTCTGTCTTCATGGAAGAAGACACAAATAACTTCCCAAAAATGCTGGGGAACCAAGGGACTAGTGAGAAGGAGGAATTAAAGGAAATTAGCATTAGTAAAAAAATAGTGCTGGAGAAATTAATGGGACTGAAAGCCAATAAATCCCCAGGGCCTGATAATCTGCATCCCAGAGTACTAAAAGAGGTAGCCATGGAAATAGTGGATGCATTAGTTGTCATCTTCCAAAATTCTAGTGATTATGGAACAGTTCCTGCAGATTGGAGGGTGGCAAATGTAACCCCACTATTTAAAAAAGGAGAGAAAACAGGGAACTACAGACCGGTTAGCCTAACATCAGTAGTAGGGAAAATGCGAGAGTCTATTATAAAAGATGGGATTCGACAAAGTCAACATGGATTTATGAAAGGGAAATCATGTTTGACAAACCTACTGGAATTTTTTGAGGATGTAACTGGTAGAATAGATAAGGGAGAACCAGTGGATGTGGTGTATTTGGATTTTGAGAAGGCCTTTGATAAAGTCCCTCATAAGAGGTTAGTGTGCAAAATTAAAGCACATGGGATTGGGGGTAATAAATTGGCATGGATTGAAAATTGGTTAACAGACAGGAAACAGAGAGTAGGAATAAATGGGTCTTTTTTGGGGTGGCAGGCGGAGACTAGTGGGGTGCCACAGGGATCAGTGCTTGGGCCCCAGCTATTCACAATATATATCAATAATTTGGATGAGGGAACCAAATGTAATATTTCCAAGTTTGCTGACGATACAAAACTAGGTGGGATCGTGAGTTGTGAGGAGGATGCAAAGCGGCTTCAAAGCGATTTAGACATGTTGAGTGAGTGGACAAATACATGGCAGATGCAGTATAATGTGGATAAATATGAAGTTATCCACTTCAGAAGGAAAAACAGAAAGGCAGAATATTATTTAAATGGTGATAGATTGGGAAATGTTGATGTACAAAGGGACCTGAGTGTCCTTGTACACAAGTCAATGAAAGCAAACATGCAGGTGCAGCAAGCGGTTAGGAAGGCAAATGGTATGTTGGCCTTCATTGCATTGGACACGCATTTTATACCCCACCTGATTTCACTCTCCATTGACTGCAATGCTATTGTAGAATGTAACATTGAATAGAGTGTCTGCTGTTTTTGTGCAAAAACTCTTCAATGTTGTACTGATTTAACACCACAGATGGATTAAATATAGTTGTGCTTTGTCAAACACATTCCTTTTGTAAAGCTTTTATTTATATTATTTATATAATATTTACAACCATGCATTGTTTAGCTGCCGAGAGCTAAGCCAGTGTATAGATTTATAGTGCATTTTGGCTGCAGTTTCAAAATAAGTCAGATTGTTCAGCTCAGTGATTGATTGTGCAATATTTTTGAACCTACTGTATTTCTTCTCCCTGTTCCAAGAACACCACTCACAAATGGTCAGAGTGCAACCATTGGTCAATTTCACCCCACTAACCTCCATTATTTAACCTGATAGCTGCCAATTTAAACTGAATCTTTCTCCTTGCGAAGAAGCATTTATTTAAAAAGTGTGTATTCACCTACTGTACTATTAATTAAATGAGAAAAGTATTAAGATTAAAATAATAATTTCTAAAAGCTTACCAAGTCTAAACGCTCTAAAAATATAAAATATTCGGAGCATGAATGAAACATGGGGCTCGATTTTAGCGTCGGGTTTCCTGCGGGTTTCCAGCGGGGGGGGCCCCGAAAATCCTGATATCCAGTCACGTGACCGGATCGCGCCGAGATCCTGGCCACTTCCGGGTACCGCGCTGACGTGCGGGGCTGCGTGCGCAGGCCCCCGCTGGTGGGAATCCCGCAGGCAATTAAAGCCAGCGGGGCTCCACTTGAGTGTACTTACCTTGCTTGTTGAGGTCATTAAATGAGCTGAAGCAGCTGTCAAAAGAGGAAGTGTGGGATTTTAGCTTCAAGGCAGTGAGTTTCACACACTGGGGGAAACAGTCTCCCTTCAACCGGTCGTGTTCCAGCCAGCAGCCTGTGGCAGCTGCCAAGGTGCACTCCACAGCGGGTGGGAGAGCCCTCACCCACACAGGAGGCCACCGCGTCACGTAGGGCAACTTCTGCCCTCCACCACCCCCCGCCAAGCCAGAGGACAGACCGACGTGAAACCGCAGCCCTAGTGCGAGGAACAACCTACCTACCCTGCACAACCCCTCAGACCAACACCTGCCAGATGGGTGGTGCGTTGACATCCTCGGAGGACGAACAGCATGACCAGCCCCAGCAGCCTCGCAGTCCACGCCGTCCGCCTCGGAGACGTGGAGCCCCCCAACATGGTGCTGTGGCACACCCACCTGCACAGCAGGAGGGAGGGCAACCGCAGAGAGAGATGCGTCGCAGGAGGCACTACCCTCCGCACAGGGTGTACAGACCGAGGCTCAGCTTCATGGACCTCTCCGAGGAGCAGTGCATACGTCGGCTCAGAGTCAATCGGCAGGTAGTCGCCGACATCTGCAGCCTCCTTAACGACGAGCTGCTCCCTGATGGACCAAGCAGCATCTTCCTACCTGTCGCCGTCAAAGTCACCACTGCCCTCAACTTCTTTGCATCCGGATCCTTCCAGGGTGCCACCGGGGACATCACCGGGGTCTGTCAGTCCTCTGCACACAAGTGCATAAGGCAGGTCACCGATGGGTTGTTCCGCAGGGCCTCCCACTACATCAACTTCGCCATGGACGAGCGCAGCCAGATGGAGAGGGCGGTTGGTTTCCATGCCATGGCTGGCTTCCCACGGGTACAGGGTGTAATCGACTGCACCCACATCGCAATACGGGCACCTCCGCATGAGCCAGGGCTGTTCATCAACAGGAAGGGGTATCACTCCATGAACGCCCAGCTCATCTGTGACCACTGCCAGAGATTCCTACACGTGTGCGCCAGATACCCCGGCAGCTGCCACGGTGCCTTCGTCCTCAGGGAGTCCGCCGTCCCGCCCATCCTGCAGGCACCCAACGCCGGCAACGGCTGGCTCCTCGGCGACAAGGGGTATCCCCTACACACGTGGCTCATGACGCCTCTGAGGAACCCCATCACCGAGCCGGAGCGTCGGTACAATGACAGCCACACTGCTACCAGGTCTACAATTGAGCAGGCTATAGGGCTTCTCAAGATGCGCTTCAGGTGCCTTGATCGTTCTGGGGGAGTGCTCCAATACACACCATTCAGAGTGGGACGAATCATAGTTGTCTGCTGTGCCCTGCATAACGTGGCCCAACAGGGAGGGGTGCCGCTGGAGGAGGCCCCATCCACACCCGCCACCCACATTGAGGACGGCGATGAGGAGGAGGAGGAGGAGGAGGAGGAGGACGCGGATGCGCCAGAGGATGGTGGACGACCCATGCGCCGAACCACGACTCACCGGGATGCTCGCCGGGCCAGGGAGGCACTCATATGTCAATGGTTCTCCTAGAGTCAGACAGTGCGAGGCGTTCGCATCTCCTCACCTGCACATGCGAGGGGCCATACCAGCCCCCTCCACTGAAGACTGTTGCCAGTACTCCTGCACCCACAGCAGTGTGCCCAATGGGCGGCAGCAGGTGTTCGCCGTCATGATGGCCTGCACGGAACGCACCTATTGCACAGGCCGCGGAAGAATGGACGAGAGGTGGCAGGAGTGGTGAGAATATAGTATTTAATATGTACAATGTGAGATAATATAAACAAAAAGTGTACAAATTAACAGACACCCTGGTGCATTCCCTTTGTGCTTATAACGCCTTTGGATTTCTTTTGCGGGTACCCCTACGTGGTGCTACCCCTGTGGCTCCAGCAGAGGTAGTGGCAGGTTGCTCCTGTTCTCGCCCTGACCGGGTAGATGCTTTGGGCGGACGCCCCCTGGGTTTCGGTGCCCGTGAGGGCACCTCCACAGACTGCTCCTCCTGCACCGGGGCAGGGGCAGACTCGGCCACCTGGAGAGGAGGCACCATTGCGGGTACTGGTTGAGAGGGGGGCAACGGGTGGGACGTGGGGGCGCCTTGAGAAGCGTCCCCGCTTCCATGTCCCCGGTCACCATCATCCCTCTCGTGGCCTCGGCCCACATCACCCCTTCCACCTTGCTGGACGGCAGTTTGGATGGCATGTGTGAGGCCTTGCAAGGCCACCCCTAGTGTATCCGTCAGCCTGTTTATGGCGGCGGAATGTTGCTCACCCTGAATCCGTACAGACGTTGTGAGGGCCTGCACGGACTCGATGTGGAGCTGTGCGTGACGCTCGAGGGAGGCTAGCCTGTCCTCCACCGCAGACATTCCCGCACCTACCCGCGACACTGTGTCGCCGGTACCCTCCTGTGCCTGCGCCACCAATGCCCTCATGCAGGAGTTGGACTCCTCCATCGCCTGCGCAATTGTGGACAATGCGCGCGGCACCTCTCCCAGTACCTCAGCAATTAGCTGGTGCCCCTCGACGACTCTCCTTTTCACTGGTGTCCCCCTGGGTTCAGCATCTGGGTCCGGCTGAGCAGAGCCTGGAGATGAGTGCTCCCACCGACGCGGACCCTCCGCGGCTGCCCCTGCCACCAGGGTCTGCTCATGCTCACTCGTGCAGGGTGAATCACCAAGTGCTACACCAACTAGTTGGCGAGGGGGACCCACCGAGGTGCGTGTCTCTGCGCTGGTGGATGGTTGGCTCAGATGTGACGATGCACCCTCAGAGACCGCCATGTCCTCTGAGGAATCGCCCTCCTCAATCGCATCGCTCGCAGACGGCCCTGCAAGAGAACAGAGGGCACTATGAGGCATGTGGACCAACTTGACGGTGCGCCAGATGCCAGGTGATGATACGGTCACTCGCGATCATGAGTGTTGAGTGTCAGCTTTCCCTTACCGGCCGTTTCTGCAGCGACAGACTCGCCATCGGCCACCGACAGGCAATGTGGCGTGCGGGCGAGGTCGAGTGCCTCCACCTCTGCGTCGGTGAGCTCTACCACGTGCGGCGGGCCACCTCCGGTGTGTGCCCTTTCCCTGTTGTTCTTGCTCCTCTTCTCCTGTCAAGGCAAAACACAGATGCGTGAGTGGGTGCGTATTGCATAGTGAGACGCATCGAGCATCGGTGTGGGTGGGTTGAGCGTGGGGCAGATGGATGGGAGGATGCGTGTGCCACATGCCCATCCCATTGCATAGGGATTGGGGTGTGTGGTAGTGTTCGGGTGGGGACAGGGATGGTGGGTACTTGCGGGCACGGCGAGGATGGTGAGTGAGTGGCTGTGAGGATTGCTGCGGGAGCGCTGTGGTGGCTCTGCAGGAGGGGTTGTGATCTGTTTGGCGTGATGGTGGGGACGGGCTGTGGGAGGGTGCGTTGGTGTACTCACCTTGCCAGACCTAGTGAGGTCATTGAAGCGCTTGCGGCACTGCTCCCATGTCCTTGGGGTGTTGGCCCTGCTGCTGACCTCCGCCGCCACCTCTGCCCATGCCTTCCTGGTGGCGGCGGCAGGGCACTTGCGTCCATCCACGGGGAAGAGCGTTTCCCTCCTCCTCCTCACGCCCTCCAGCATCAGCTGCAGCGCAAGGTCTGAAAAACGTGGCGCAGCCTTTCCCCTCGGGTGAGCCATCATCTGTAGCCTACTGATTGCAGCAGGAGGGGCTTTGGGAGACTGCCCCTTTAAGTGGAGCTCCTACATCACGTCGACGGTACTGCGCATGCGCTGCCGGCCGGCACGCAGCTGGGGAGCGGAGAACCCTGAAGCAGGGCTTAATCTGTTCAATTATCCCGCGATCGCGCGGGGGACGCACGCAATTAGCCGTCCGCGTTTTCCACGCTCCCGGAGGACCACCCGCTGGGAACCCGCAGGCCTGCTACAATCGAGCCCATGATCTCAGTAGCTCACTGGAAAATGGTGCTTGATATTTATTAATCTGTTTTATGTCGTCTCTCCAAGGTTTCTGCGCGTTTCCGTCAAAGTCTTGGCAGACAAGCGAGAGAACCCTCCGGAAATTCCAGACTTTTAAAATTGGCGACTATGAAACTTTAACAATGAAGCAACATAAAGATTAACCGCAAGAGTTGTCTCCTCTTTAGAAATGGCTCTGCAATGTAAGGCAGTGATCGGTCAGATAAACTGAAAGTTGGAATACATAGCTAGGTGGACAGAGCTTAAGTTCAAGAATATGATAGGAGGCAGACCATATATGGAATACTCTGTAAAGTTCTGGAGAACATTAAAAAAGGTACATTTTAGAGCTCACTAAACAAGGCAATAAGTATAGTTCTAAAGCGTAGACCATTAGTTCACAAGCGTAGACCATTAGTTCACAGTAGAAAAAGATTTAACTCAAGATGTGATATTTTCTCCCCTACTGTACTGTCCCTGTGTTTCTCCTCCCCTGAAGGTGGCAGTTCATGTTTGGCTGTATCAGCAGTCCTCTGATACCTCACGCAGCTAACTATTCTTCGGTTGTGCACCTGGACAGTGGCCCTGAAAATCCAGGGCCCACGATTTTAGTAGTTACGTTGGGATGGTGTCCATTGGTGCCCTCTGGCGCTGACTCTGCTAAGATTGTGGGCTCAGTGGAAGGGCACTTCATTTGCGTTGGGCCGGCAGGTGCCTGTCCCACTATAAGCACATGCAGCCCGAAGATCCAGTGCCTGCCTGCTTGCCAGGTATGTCCAAGACCATTGTCCCTGACCCCACTGAGTACACTCTCAACCCCCAAAAAATACCAGTCTTTGGGTGGTCCCAACTGCATCTTTGGCCTGGACACTCCCCTCTCCCCCACCTCTGTGGGCCCTACTTATGTCATTCTGGAGGCCAATACATCTCATCTCACTCGACATACCACCCTCCAACCATACACTGGGTCCTGACTGAGCTGAGCAAGCGGGAACTCCAAGTACAGATAGTCATGGGCCTACCTCCAATGTTACTGGCCTTGTAAGGGTCAGACAGAGATCCAATCAGGAAATCCCAGAATCGGCAGAGATCTTACTGTTTCCTGGTGAGCCCTGTTGGATTCCCACCAGATTTATGGCAGGAATCCATTGGAACCCCCCAAGGAAATTCAAGGCCAATGAGTGATGACAGGATATTTGACTGTATGGTGTAGTTTCAGCTACTGATGAAATAAAGCACTAGAAACACTTGTATTTATATAAGGCCTTATAAAATCTTCTAGAACCATTCCAACACAAAATCCTGATGGTACTGCAGGGCGGACACTACTCCAGCACCAGAAGTTGCATTAAAGGGACAAAAGCACTGTAAAGATGGAGCAAAGCTCCCACTGAAGGCTTCAGCCGAGATCAAGGCCTTCAGCAGACAACTGCTGAGCCAAGATTGGAGGGGTAGGGGTCCAGATTTCTCCATTGGGGGAACTCAGGACCTTTATCATTACTTTCCGGGGCCTCCCATCACCTGCCACCTGGCCACTGAAAACAGTGGTAAGCGGGGAGAATGGGAGAGAAATCTGCTGGGGACCAGGACCTGGGCACGACTCCTCTGACTCCATTTGCATGCGATGTGTGAGAAAGGAGTGGTCAGCAGTCGACTTGGGTGGGGAGAGGGAAACTGCAGTTGGAGCAGTGAGGAGGAGGTAGGATTCACTGCCTGAATTTTCCCTCATTCTCTGCCATGGTACTGCTCGAAATCAGGTGCGACTGGGGAGGAGAAGCCCCTTCATTTAAATGAAACCCTTCTCCATATATCCTCATTTCCGTAGGAATTTCAGGCTATACGAAATCAGAAACAACAACGGGCAAACCCCAAAGATATCTTCCCCCCATTTTACCTCTGATACTCTTCAAAGGCCCTGTCCGCCAAACATTTACCCATTATCTTTATAAAATTTATGATATCCTGTTTTCATTGCCTCCCTGGGTAGACACATCTGAAAGGGAAACAACAAAGGATTTGTTTCACAGATTGGCAGGGAATGGCTAGTGAGGTGACCCAGGAAACATTGCAGGGATCATTTTTGTTCTCCATATGTATGAATGATGTGGGTTTAGACATAAGGGCCCCGATATTAGCGGGCAGGCGGGATGGCAGCAGGGGGGCGATTGGGCACGTGGGTAACTCACGGGTAAATTGGAGCCACTTAACGTGGCTTTCGGGTTTGCCGTCAGAAAGCTGCACAGCGGGCGGACTGCGCATCCGCATCACAGGCTGTCAGCTGGAGGAGGTCTATTTAAAGGGGCAGTCCTCCAATGGCTGCTCCTGGATCAAAAACCCAAACAGCACAATGGAGCAGAACAAGGGAAAGGCTGCTCCTAGATTTAGTGATGCCTCACTCCAGGTGCTATTGGATGGGTTGAGGAGGAGGAGGGATGTGTTCTACCTGGCGGACGGGAGGAAGTGGCCTGCCTCTGCCATCAAGAAGGCCTGGCTCGAGGTGGCAGAGGAGGTCACCAGCAGCAGCAACATCTCCCGCACCTGGATCCAGTGCAGGAAGTGCTTCAGTGACCTAACTAGGTCAGCCAAAGTGAGTACACTTACTCATTCCCCTACACTCCGTCTTCCACATCACCGCCCCCACCCCCTGACTCATTCTGTACTGCCAACACTACTCTATCACATCACTCCTCACACCCACTCAAACCTCACCTCCCCATTACTCACCCTACGACTACCACTCACCCCAATCCTCATACAACGTCATGGCTCTGTCTCTGATGCATCTCTTTCGCAGTCAACCACACCCAAACCAATGCATTCATCGATTGGCCGCGTCACCATCACTCACTCGCGCATCTGTAGTTTCTCCGCTTATAGGGGAATGGAGCCCAGAATGCATGGGAGAGAGCGAGGATCGGAGGGGGTCTGCAACAGATAGTCGTCCTCACAGACACGGAGAAGGAGGCGCAGGAGCTGAGCCGCACCCTTGAGTGCCTGTCCACCGGGGACGTAGGTGACAGAACTTTAACATTTAGCACACACAATATGAATTGATGTTAACATGCCTTGCCATCTTCAGCACCTCAACATCTGTCATCATGCTTAATATTGCCTTCTGTTCTCTTACAGGGCCTTCAGCGGAGGGCGATTCCTCAGAGGACCTGCCGGCCTCTGAGGGGGCACCATCACATCTGAGTGATCCATCCACCAGCGCAGAAATACACATCTCGGTGGGTCACCGTCCGCAGTTAGTTGGGGTCGCACATGGTGAGTCACCACACACACGTGATCACGAGCAGACACTGGTGGCAGGGGCAGCTGTGGAGAGTCCGCGTCGGTGGGAGCACTCATCTCCAGGCTCTGCTCAGCTGGACACAGATGCTGAACCCTGGGAGCCAGCCGTGAAAAGGAGAATAATTGAGGGGCAGCAGAACATTTGCGAGGTGCTGGAACAAGTGCCACGCGCACTCTCTACAATCGCGCAGAGGATGGAGGAGTCCAACTCCTGCATGAGTGGAATGGTGGCACAGGTACAGGAGGGAATCTCTGAGATACTGTCACAGGGACGTGAGGGCATCTCTGAGATAGTGTTGCGGGTAAGTGCGGGAATGTCTGCGATGGAGGGAAGGCTAGACTCCATGGAGCTTCAAGTACGGCTCACAAATGAGTCCATTCAGGCCCTGACAATGGCCGTTCGGACTTAGGGTGAACAACATTCTGCCGCCTTAAACAGGCAGGCAGATATACTATACTGGCCTTACAAGGCTTCACACATGTCCTCCAAACTGTCGTCCAGCAGGATGATAGGAGTGATGTGGGCCTGCCCCAGGGGAGGGATGATGGCAAAAGGGGACATGGAAGTGGGGACGCCACTCAAAGCGCCCCCGCGTCTCACCCATTGCCCCCCTCTCAACCAGTACCCGCAATGCTGCCTCCTCTCCAGGTGGCCGAGTCTGCCCCTGCACAGGTGCAGGTGGAGCAGTCTTTGGAGGGGCCCTCACCGGCACCAAAACCCAGAGGGCGTAGGGCCAAAGCATCTAATCGGTCAGGGCATGAACAAAAGCAACCTGCCACTACCTCTGCTGCAGAGACAGGGGAAGCATGACATAGAAGTAGTCGGAAGCGAAAGGCGAATGTTTTGTAAACACAAAGGGGATGCACAAGGGTGTTTGACGGTTGGCCATGTTTTTTATTTATATTTGCTTTTTGTTAAACGCACATTAAATATTATTATTGTCACCACTACTGCCACGTCTTGGCCATTCTTGACTGGCTTCTGTAATAAGGTCCTTTCATGGGGTTCACCATGGACGTCCACACTTGATGCCACCCATTGGGTCACTCTACAGTGGGCATATGTATAGTTGCAGGATTGTTTTGTGCAGGGAGGGGTGGGGGTGTTGTAATGGCCGCTGCTCTATCCAGGTGGTGAGGACTGGACTCTTCACACTGTCTGATGTTAGGGGAACCGTTCACACATCAGTGACTCTCTGCCCTCACGAGCAGCCAGGTGAGCCACTGTTCTGTCCATGGGTTGCTCACGCTCCTCCTCCTCCTCCTCCTCCTCAATATGGGTGGCAGATGTGGATGTAGCCTCATCAATCCGCACCCCTCTCTGTTGTGCCATGTTGTGCAGGGCACAACACACGTCTATAATGCATCCCATTCTGTCTGGTGCATATTGAAGAGCTCCCCTAGAAGGATCTAGGCGCCTGAAACGCACCTTGAGCAGCCCCATAGCATGCTCAATTGTAGACGTAGTAGCGATGTGGCTGTCGTTATATCGACACTGTTGCTTGGTGATGGGGTCCCTCAGAGGTGTCATAAGCCACATGTGCAGGGGGTATCCCTTGTCCCCGAGGAGCCAGCCCTTGCGGGTGTTCGGTACGTGGAAGAGGGGCGGTTGTTGGACTCCCGGAGGTTGAAGGAACCATGGCAGCTGCCAGGGTATCTGGCGCACATGTGAAGGAATCTCTTGCGGTGGGCACAAACGAGCTGAGTGTTGATGGAGTGATAGCCCTTTCTGTTGATGAACAATCCTGGCTCGTGTGGAGGAACTCATACAGCTATATGGATACAATCGATTACACCCTGCACCCGTGGGAAGCCAGCCACAGAGTGGAATCCCACTGCCCTCTCCGTCTGGCTGAGGTCATCCATGGGGAAGTTGACATAGTGCAAGGCCCTGTGAGACAAGCTGTCGTTGACCTGCCTTATGCACTTGTGTGCAGACGACTGAGAGACCCCGGTGGCACCCTGGAATGATCCAGAGGTGAAGAAGTTGAGGGCAGTGGTGACTTTGACAGCGACAGGTAAGGAGATGCTGCTCGGCCCAGCTGGGAGCAGCTCGGCATGAAGGAGGCTACAGATGTCTGCGACTACCTAGCCACTGACTCTGAGCCTCAGAGAGGTCCAGGAAGCTGAGCCTCAGTCTGTAGAACCTGTGGCGAGGGTAGTGCCCCCTGTAACGTCGCTTTCTCTGTTGTTGCCCTCCGTGCTGTTGTGTGCAGGTGCCTGTGGCGCAGCACTGTGTTGTGGAGCTCCACGTGGCGGAGGTGGATGCCGTGCCTGGCGAGGCTGGAGATGTTGCTCGTCCTCGGATGTAGTGGTGAATGCAGCCATGGCGCCTCCCATTCTGACGGTGTGAGTTTGAGGGGGTCCGCAAAGTGGGTAAATATGTTTGCACAGTAGAGTTTTGGGTGGAAAGTAAGAATTTTGAGTGAAAACACAAAGGTCTTGCAGCCAAAACTTTGTCTGAAGTGACAGAGTGCCCTGCTGCAATAAATGAGGTTTTCTCCCCACCTGTCAAATAATCCTTTGCATCTCCCACTGGCTGCTGGCTGAAACACGTCTATTGCAAAAGGGAATGTTTCCCACAGCACGGGAAACATGCTGAGGATCCTTCAAAATTGCACCCCTGCCAAAATGTCTACTCAATCAAGTATTTCAAATACTTCAACTATCTGTCAAACTATGTAAATTATCATCCTGCTGGCTTCAATTGTCAGTGGGACTCCTGCATTCGGGAGTTGCACTCAACGGAACATGTCACTGGGGAACTCGGAAGTCAGCGGGTTGGAGCCGGGATCTGAACCCGCTCCGGATTTCAGCGATTTTTGGAGCCCCCCTGCCCCCAATTCACCCACTCCGTCTTCCGAAAATGGGCCCCAAATTTTGTTGATGATAAAACATTATAACATTTACAATAAAATGATTAAACTTAACTGTTGAATAGCACTTTCTGTGATTCTAAAGACTCTAACAACATTTTCGATAGGGGGCCTGTTCCTCTCTGAGAAGCTTGAAGTTTGAGTTGATGGGCCTTTCCAGTGTTATCTCTCTTTCAGCTCAAAGGAAACCTCAACAAGGCAGTCGAGTACTGCTCCAGGCATGCACCAGCGTGACTATGTGTAAATAGTCTGTAGAGAAAAATCCTATCATACACTGAGGCTGCCTCCCTTCTACACCTAATGACCACAACCACATTTTGAAGCTTTGGGGATTTTTTATGATTCACAGCAAGATTGGCTATTCACATAGTATGCTAGGTGTAAGGAAACCTCTTAATCTTAATTAAATGATTCCTCGTGGTTCAGGCTCGAGCGTATTGTCCAAATGCAAGTTTATTACTCAGACATCAATAGTATAATAACTATTACGATTATACAGTAAACTCATACAACCTGGTTTCCTCCAGACCCAAGGTGATCAGGCTTAGCTTTTGTAGGTTGGACTTCCGACCATCTCGTCAGCTCAGCTCCAAAAGCCCACTTATATCTTCCCCTATATGTCCAAAAACTTTCTATTTAATGTGAGTCATCTCACATGATGCCCAGAATATATATAATGAAGTGAGGTTCCTCCAGACCCCGACATAATGGCCATGTTGATAGTTTAAATGCTAATCAGTTGATGTCTCCTTTCTGGCAACACAAAGGACTGGAGATGCCCTGGGCATCCCAGATAGATAATGTGATGATTAACTGGTCTTCATTGTTCCAGCTAACCTCTGATATTAACACATATCCTGATCTGATAATCACATTGAGATGTGATTAACTTTGATGGGACACAAAGCAAATTCTAACATTGCCCTCTAATGAACCTTAGTTTTAAACTCTGGTTTATCTTTTTTTTGTTTCTTTCCTCTCCAATCGCATTCACCTCCCAGTCTGATCGCCTTGAGTCTACAAACTTACAAATCACACAGTACCAACTTATTTACTAATAATTTTGTGGATTTTGCTAATTGCGTATGAGCTTTGCATACTCATGGGGACCCTCCCAAAAGGCCCACATAAATAGGCAGAGCCTGCAGCTGATCCTCCAACCTGTGACACACGCCGCGTAAATATATCAAAGTAATAATGACAGTAATGGTCAACACAAATTGAACAACTATGAAAGCATAAGAGGGCATACGAGGCCAGACGGGTTGCCTCACATTATATACTGCGTCCCACCATTTGTGGCCTCCTAAGGTTTTGATTCCTTTCTCACTATCTTTAGTATCCTGTTGTATACAAACCAAATGTTCTTCTGAGGTAGCTGTATGTTGAAGGATTGACTTCAGACTAAGTGCCGGGGTGGGTGGGGGGTGGGAATCGGGTGGCTGAAGTGGACCACCTTAGAGCTTCCTCCTGAAAGGGCAGCTCCAACTGTATTTCTGTAATGTTGTGCAGGTGAGCTGGTAATAACACTTTACCTCCAACTTTGACCGGTTCAACTGGGAAGAGCCAGAACATAGGGCTATTAATGGGGCAAAGGATTTCCCCATGACGTACTTGTGAGGCACTGGTTGTAACGCAGTACCTTCCACTGCCCACGTAGACAGTTCCCGCCTGGCCAGGACTCTATTGGCTTAAGGCGACCGTGCAGTTTGGAGAATGCTCGTCCAATGTGAACCCACATGCGGGTGTAGTATGCTGGTACCCACCCACTCCTTTCTAACTTGTGGGCAACGCTCCAGGTCTGGGGTTAACCACATGCCCTTTTTGTTAATCAACGATCGAGGATGGTCCCGAGATTCCTTAAAGATGGTATCATCATTGGAATGTTCAATGATTCCTCTGGATTCCACCTTATACAACCGGATGGGAGGGGCTGTGGAGTTCACGATGATCAGAACTGCCAATATCACTGGGATTTGGCCATCGCTGCCCTGAGAGGGGACTCGAGGGGCGAGAAAGGCCAGGCCATGCCACCTGATGCATTTATAGTCTTCCTCCGTGTTATTGGTCACTAACCAGGTGGTTAAATGGCGATTCTTGACAAAGGCAGGAATACAATTAGAATAGAATCATAGAATCATAGAAAGGTTACAGCACGGAAGGAGGCCATTTGGCCCATCGAGTCCGGGCCGGCTCTATGCAAGAGCAATCCAGCTAGTCCCACTCCACAGCCCTATCCCCGTAGCCCTGCAATTTTTTTCCTTTCAAGTACTTATCCAGTTCCCTTTTGAAGGCCATGATTGAAATTATCTCCACCAACCCCTCAGGCAGTGTATTCCAGATCCCAATCACTCACTGTGTAAAAAAGGTTTTCCTCATGTCACCTTTGGTTCTTTTGCCAATCACCTTAAATCCATGTCCTCTGGTTCTTGACCCTTTCGCCAATGGGAACAGTTTCTCTCTATCTACTCTGCCTAGACCCTTCATGGTTTTCAATACCTCTATCAAATCTCCTCGCAACCATCTCTGTTCCAAGAAGAACAACCTCAGCTTCTCCAGTCTATCCATGTAACTAAAGTCCCTCATCCCTGGAATCATTCTAGTAAATCTCTTCTGCACCCTCTCTAAGGCCTTCACATCTTTCCTAAAGTGTGGTGCCCAGAATTGGACACAATACTGCAGTTGTGGTCAAACCAGTGTTTTATAAAGGTTCAACATGAATTCATACTTTTGTACTCTATGCTTTTATTTATAAAGCCCAGGATCCCGTATGCTTTTTTAACTGCTTTCTTAACTGCCCTGCCACCTTCAACGATTTGCGCACATATACCCCACGATCTCTTTGTTTCTATATCCCTTTAAGAGTTGTGCCCTCTAGTTTATATTGTCTCTCCATGTTCTTCTTACCGAAATGTATCACTTCGCATTTTTCTGCATTAAATTTCATCTACCATGTATCCGTCCATTCCACCATGCGGCACTTCATTAAACACCATTTGAAAGTCCATATAGAGTAGCAGAGCAGTGCTGACTCATCTGAGTCACAAACAGTATAAATACAGGGGCCTGTGTGTGCAACCAGCACTGAGTGCAGCGGGCACAGAGTGACAACATGGGAGTTTGGTAAATGTGGGAGTTTGGTGAAGTGGGGGAAGGAGGTGCTCCTTTGCTTTGCCTTGCTTTTACTAATTTTTTCTGCAGAGCAGCAGCGGACCTGAGCAGCAGCAGACCGAGGCCCGAGAGCGGGGATAAAAGCAGCAGCAGACCGAGGCCCGAGAGCGGGGATAAAAGCAGCAGCAGACCGAGGCCCGAGAGCGGGGATAAAAGCAGCAGCAGACCGAGGCCCGAGAGCGGGGATAAAAGCAGCAGCAGACCGAGGCCCGAGAGCGGGGATAAAAGCAGCAGCAGACCGAGGCCCGAGAGCGGGGATAAAAGCAGCAGCAGACCGAGGCCCGAGAGCGGGGATAAAAGCAGCAGCAGACCGAGGCCCGAGAGCGGGGATAAAAGCAGCAGCAGACCGAGGCCCGAGAGCGGGGATAAAAGCAGCAGCAGACCGAGGCCCGAGAGCGGGGATAAAAGCAGCAGCAGACCGAGGCCCGAGAGCGGGGATAAAAGCAGCAGCAGACCGAGGCCCGAGAGCGGGGATAAAAGCAGCAGCAGACCGAGGACCGAGAGCGGCGATAAAAGCAGCAGCAGACCGAGGCCCGAGAGCGGGGATAAAAGCAGCAGCAGACCGAGGCCCGAGAGCGGGGATAAAAGCAGCAGCAGACCGAGGCCCGAGAGCGGGGATAAAAGCAGCAGCAGACCGAGGCCCGAGAGCGGGGATAAAAGCAGCAGCAGACCGAGGCCCGAGAGCGGGGATAAAAGCAGCAGCAGACCGAGGCCCGAGAGCGGGGATAAAGGCCGCAGCAGACCGAGGCCCGAGAGCGGGGATAAAAGCAGCAGCAGACCGAGGCCTGAGAGCGGGGATAAAAGCAGCAGCAGACCGAGGCCCGAGAGCGGGGATAAAAGCAGCAGCAGACCGAGGCCCGAGAGTGGGATAAAAGCAGCAGCAGACCGAGGCCCGAGAGCGGGGATAAAAGCAGCAGCAGACCGAGGCCCGAGAGCGGGGATAAAAGCAGCAGCAGACCGAGGCCCGAGAGCGGGGATAAAAGCAGCAGCAGACCGAGGCCCGAGAGCGGGGATAAAAGCAGCAGCAGACCGAGGCCCGAGAGCGGGGATAAAAGCAGCAGCAGACCGAGGCCCGAGAGCGGGGATAAAAGCAGCAGCAGACCGAGGTCCGAGAGCGGGGATAAAAACAGCAGCAGACCGAGGCCCGAGAGCGGGGATAAAAGCAGCAGCAGACCGAGGCCCGAGAGCGGGGATAAAAGCAGCAGCAGACCGAGGCCCGAGAGCGGGGATAAAAGCAGCAGCAGACCGAGGCCCGAGAGCGGGGATAAAAGCAGCAGCAGACCGAGGCCCGAGAGCGGGGATAAAAGCAGCAGCAGACCGAGACCCGAGAGCGGGGATAAAGGCCGCAGCAGACCGAGGCCCGAGAGCGGGGATAAAAGCAGCAGCAGACCGAGGCCCGAGAGCGGGGATAAAAGCAGCAGCAGACCGAGGCCCGAGAGCGGGGATAAAAGCAGCAGCAGACCGAGGCCCGAGAGCGGGGATAAAAGCAGCAGCAGACCGAGGCCCGAGAGCGGGGATAAAAGCAGCAGCAGACCGAGGCCCGAGAGCGGGGATAAAAGCAGCAGCAGACCGAGGCCCGAGAGCGGGGATATAAGCAGCAGCAGACCGAGGCCCGAGAGCGGGGATAAAAGCAGCAGCAGACCGAGGCCCGAGAGCGGGGATAAAAGCAGCAGCAGACCGAGGCCCGAGAGCGGGGATAAAAGCAGCAGCAGACCGAGGCCCGAGAGCGGGGATAAAAGCAGCAGCAGACCGAGGCCCGAGAGCGGGGATAAAAGCAGCAGCAGACCGAGGCCCGAGAGCGGGGATATAAGCAGCAGCAGACCGAGGCCCGAGAGCGGGGATAAAAGCAGCAGCAGACCGAGGCCCGAGAGCGGGGATAAAAGCAGCAGCAGACCGAGGCCCGAGAGCGGGGATAAAAGCAGCAGCAGACCGAGGCCCGAGAGCGGGGATAAAAGCAGCAGCAGACCGAGACCCGAGAGCGGGGATAAAGGCCGCAGCAGACCGAGGCCCGAGAGCGGGGATAAAAGCAGCAGCAGACCGAGGCCCGAGAGCGGGGATAAAAGCAGCAGCAGACCGAGGCCCGAGAGCGGGGATAAAAGCAGCAGCAGACCGAGGCCCGAGAGCGGGGATAAAAGCAGCAGCAGACCGAGGCCCGAGAGCGGGGATAAAAGCAGCAGCAGACCGAGGCCCGAGAGCGGGGATAAAAGCAGCAGCAGACCGAGGCCCGAGAGCGGGGATAAAAGCAGCAGCAGACCGAGGCCCGAGAGCGGGGATAAAAGCAGCAGCAGACCGAGGCCCGAGAGCGGGGATAAAAGCAGCAGCAGACCGAGGCCCGAGAGCGGGGATAAAAGCAGCAGCAGACCGAGGCCCGAGAGCGGGGATAAAAGCAGCAGCAGACCGAGGCCCGAGAGCGGGGATAAAGGCCGCAGCAGACCGAGGCCCGAGAGCGGGGATAAAAGCCGCAGCAGAACGAGGCCCGAGAGCGGGGATAAAAGCAGCAGCAGACCGAGGCCCGAGAGCGGGGATAAAAGCAGCAGCAGACCGAGGCCCGAGAGCGGGGATAAAAGCAGCAGCAGACCGAGACCCGAGAGCGGGGATAAAAGCAGCAGCAGACCGAGGCCCGAGAGCGTGGATAAAAGCAGCAGCAGACCGAGGACCGAGAGCGGCGATAAAAGCAGCAGCAGACCGAGGCCCGAGAGCGGGGATAAAAGCAGCAGCAGACCGAGGCCCGAGAGCGGGGATAAAAGCAGCAGCAGACCGAGGCCCGAGAGCGGGGATAAAAGCAGCAGCAGACCGAGGCCCGAGAGCGGGGATAAAAGCAGCAGCAGACCGAGGCCCGAGAGCGGGGATAAAAGCAGCAGCAGACCGAGACCCGAGAGCGGGGATAAAAGCAGCAGCAGACCGAGGCCCGAGAGCGGGGATAAAAGCAGCAGCAGACCGAGGCCCGAGAGCGGGGATAAAAGCAGCAGCAGACCGAGACCCGAGAGCGGGGATAAAAGCAGCAGCAGACCGAGACCCGAGAGCGGGGATAAAAGCAGCAGCAGACCGAGGCCCGAGAGCGGGGATAAAAGCAGCAGCAGACCGAGACCCGAGAGCGGGGATAAAAGCAGCAGCAGACCGAGGCCCGAGAGCGGGGATAAAAGCAGCAGCAGACCGAGGCCCGAGTGCGGGGATAAAAGCAGCAGCAGACCGAGGCCCGAGAGCGGGGATAAAAGCAGCAGCAGACCGAGGCCCGAGAGCGGGGATAAAAGCAGCAGCAGACCAAGGCCCGAGAGCGGGGATAAAAGCAGCAGCAGACCGAGACCCGAGAGCGGGGATAAAAGCAGCAGCAGACCGAGACCCGAGAGCGGGGATAAAGGCCGCAGCAGACCGAGGCCCGAGAGCGGGGATAAAAGCAGCAGCAGACCGAGACCCGAGAGCGGGGATAAAAGCAGCAGCAGACCGAGGCCCGAGAGCGGGGATAAAGGCCGCAGCAGACCGAGGCCCGAGAGCGGGGATAAAAGCAGCAGCAGACCGAGGCCCGAGAGCGGGGATAAAAGCAGCAGCAGACCGAGGCCCGAGAGCGGGGATAAAAGCAGCAGCAGACCGAGGCCCGAGAGCGGGGATAAAAGCAGCAGCAGACCGAGGCCCGAGAGCGGGGATAAAGGCCGCAGCAGACCGAGGCCCGAGAGCGGGGATAAAAGCAGCAGCAGACCGAGACCCGAGAGCGGGGATAAAAGCAGCAGCAGACCGAGGCCCGAGAGCGGGGATAAAAGCAGCAGCAGACCGAGACCCGAGAGCGGGGATAAAGGCCGCAGCAGACCGAGGCCCGAGAGCGGGGATAAAAGCAGCAGCAGACCGAGACCCGAGAGCGGGGATAAAAGCAGCAGCAGACCGAGGCCCGAGAGCGGGGATAAAGGCCGCAGCAGACCGAGGCCCGAGAGCGGGGATAAAAGCAGCAGCAGACCGAGGCCCGAGAGCGGGGATAAAAGCAGCAGCAGACCGAGGCCCGAGAGCGGGGATAAAAGCAGCAGCAGACCGAGGCCCGAGAGCGGGGATAAAAGCAGCAGCAGACCGAGGCCCGAGAGCGGGGATAAAAGCAGCAGCAGACCGAGACCCGAGAGCGGGGATAAAAGCAGCAGCAGACCGAGGCCCGAGAGCGGGGATAAAAGCAGCAGCAGACCGAGGCCCGAGAGCGGGGATAAAAGCAGCAGCAGACCGAGGCCCGAGAGCGGGGATAAAGGCCGCAGCAGACCGAGGCCCGAGAGCGGGGATAAAAGCAGCAGCAGACCGAGGCCCGAGAGCGGGGATAAAAGCAGCAGCAGACCGAGGCCCGAGAGCGGGGATAAAAGCAGCAGCAGACCGAGGCCCGAGAGCGGGGATAAAGGCCGCAGCAGACCGAGGCCCGAGAGCGGGGATAAAAGCAGCAGCAGACCGAGGCCCGAGAGCGGGGATAAAAGCAGCAGCAGACCGAGGCCCGAGAGCGGGGATAAAAGCAGCAGCAGACCGAGGCCCGAGAGCGGGGATAAAAGCAGCAGCAGACCGAGGCCCGAGAGCGGGGATATAAGCAGCAGCAGACCGAGGCCCGAGAGCGGGGATAAAAGCAGCAGCAGACCGAGGCCCGAGAGCGGGGATAAAAGCAGCAGCAGACCGAGGCCCGAGAGCGGGGATAAAAGCAGCAGCAGACCGAGGCCCGAGAGCGGGGATAAAAGCAGCAGCAGACCGAGGCCCGAGAGCGGGGATAAAAGCAGCAGCAGACCGAGACCCGAGAGCGGGGATAAAAGCAGCAGCAGACCGAGGCCCGAGAGCGGGGATAAAAGCAGCAGCAGACCGAGGCCCGAGAGCGGGGATAAAAGCAGCAGCAGACCGAGACCCGAGAGCGGGGATAAAAGCAGCAGCAGACCGAGGCCCGAGAGCGGGGATAAAAGCAGCAGCAGACCGAGGCCCGAGAGCGGGGATATAAGCAGCAGCAGACCGAGGCCCGAGAGCGGGGATAAAAGCAGCAGCAGACCGAGGCCCGAGAGCGGGGATAAAAGCAGCAGCAGACCGAGGCCCGAGAGCGGGGATAAAAGCAGCAGCAGACCGAGACCCGAGAGCGGGGATAAAAGCAGCAGCAGACCGAGGCCCGAGAGCGGCGATAAAAGCAGCAGCAGACCGAGGCCCGAGAGCGGGGATAAAAGCAGCAGCAGACCGAGGCCCGAGAGCGGGGATAAAGGCCGCAGCAGACCGAGGCCCGAGAGCGGGGATAAAAGCAGCAGCAGACCGAGACCCGAGAGCGGGGATAAAAGCAGCAGCAGACCGAGGCCCGAGAGCGGGATAAAAGCAGCAGCAGACCGAGGCCCGAGAGCGGCGATAAAAGCAGCAGCAGACCGAGGCCCGAGAGCGGGGATAAAAGCAGCAGCAGACCGAGGCCCGAGAGCGGGGATAAAAGCAGCAGCAGACCGAGGCCCGAGAGCGGGGATAAAGGCCGCAGCAGACCGAGGCCCGAGAGCGGGGATAAAAGCAGCAGCAGACCGAGTCCCGAGAGCAGGGATAAAAGCAGCAGCAGACCGAGGCCCGAGAGCGGGGATAAAAGCAGCAGCAGACCGAGGCCCGAGAGCGGCGATAAAAGCAGCAGCAGACCGAGGCCCGAGAGCGGGGATAAAAGCCGCAGCAGACCGAGGCCCGAGAGCGGGGATAAAAGCAGCAGCAGACCGAGGCCCGAGAGCGGCGATAAAAGCAGCAGCAGACCGAGGCCCGAGAGCGGGGATAAAAGCAGCAGCAGACCGAGACCCGAGAGCGTGGATAAAAGCAGCAGCGGACCGAGGCCCGAGAGCGGGGATAAAAGCAGCAGCAGACCGAGGCCCGAGAGCGGGGATAAAAGCAGCAGCAGACCGAGGCCCGAGAGCGGGGATAAAAGCAGCAGCAGACCGAGGCCCGAGAGCGGGGATAAAGGCCGCAGCAGACCGAGGCCCGAGAGCGGGGATAAAAGCAGCAGCAGACCGAGGCCCGAGAGCGGGGATAAAAGCAGCAGCAGACCGAGGCCCGAGAGCGGGGATAAAAGCAGCAGCAGACCGAGGCCCGAGAGCGGGGATAAAGGCCGCAGCAGACCGAGGCCCGAGAGCGGGGATAAAAGCAGCAGCAGACCGAGGCCCGAGAGCGGGGATAAAAGCAGCAGCAGACCGAGGCCCGAGAGCGGGGATAAAAGCAGCAGCAGACCGAGGCCCGAGAGCGGGGATAAAAGCAGCAGCAGACCGAGGCCCGAGAGCGGGGATATAAGCAGCAGCAGACCGAGGCCCGAGAGCGGGGATAAAAGCAGCAGCAGACCGAGGCCCGAGAGCGGGGATAAAAGCAGCAGCAGACCGAGGCCCGAGAGCGGGGATAAAAGCAGCAGCAGACCGAGGCCCGAGAGCGGGGATAAAAGCAGCAGCAGACCGAGGCCCGAGAGCGGGGATAAAAGCAGCAGCAGACCGAGACCCGAGAGCGGGGATAAAAGCAGCAGCAGACCGAGGCCCGAGAGCGGGGATAAAAGCAGCAGCAGACCGAGGCCCGAGAGCGGGGATAAAAGCAGCAGCAGACCGAGACCCGAGAGCGGGGATAAAAGCAGCAGCAGACCGAGGCCCGAGAGCGGGGATAAAAGCAGCAGCAGACCGAGGCCCGAGAGCGGGGATATAAGCAGCAGCAGACCGAGGCCCGAGAGCGGGGATAAAAGCAGCAGCAGACCGAGGCCCGAGAGCGGGGATAAAAGCAGCAGCAGACCGAGGCCCGAGAGCGGGGATAAAAGCAGCAGCAGACCGAGACCCGAGAGCGGGGATAAAAGCAGCAGCAGACCGAGGCCCGAGAGCGGCGATAAAAGCAGCAGCAGACCGAGGCCCGAGAGCGGGGATAAAAGCAGCAGCAGACCGAGGCCCGAGAGCGGGGATAAAGGCCGCAGCAGACCGAGGCCCGAGAGCGGGGATAAAAGCAGCAGCAGACCGAGACCCGAGAGCGGGGATAAAAGCAGCAGCAGACCGAGGCCCGAGAGCGGGATAAAAGCAGCAGCAGACCGAGGCCCGAGAGCGGCGATAAAAGCAGCAGCAGACCGAGGCCCGAGAGCGGGGATAAAAGCAGCAGCAGACCGAGGCCCGAGAGCGGGGATAAAAGCAGCAGCAGACCGAGGCCCGAGAGCGGGGATAAAGGCCGCAGCAGACCGAGGCCCGAGAGCGGGGATAAAAGCAGCAGCAGACCGAGGCCCGAGAGCGGGGATAAAAGCAGCAGCAGACCGAGGCCCGAGAGCGGGGATAAAAGCAGCAGCAGACCGAGGCCCGAGAGCGGCGATAAAAGCAGCAGCAGACCGAGGCCCGAGAGCGGGGATAAAAGCCGCAGCAGACCGAGGCCCGAGAGCGGGGATAAAAGCAGCAGCAGACCGAGGCCCGAGAGCGGCGATAAAAGCAGCAGCAGACCGAGGCCCGAGAGCGGGGATAAAAGCAGCAGCAGACCGAGACCCGAGAGCGTGGATAAAAGCAGCAGCGGACCGAGGCCCGAGAGCGGGGATAAAAGCAGCAGCAGACCGAGGCCCGAGAGCGGGGATAAAAGCAGCAGCAGACCGAGGCCCGAGAGCGGGGATAAAAGCAGCAGCAGACCGAGGCCCGAGAGCGGGGATAAAGGCCGCAGCAGACCGAGGCCCGAGAGCGGGGATAAAAGCAGCAGCAGACCGAGACCCGAGAGCGGGGATAAAAGCAGCAGCAGACCGAGGCCCGAGAGCGGGGATAAAGGCCGCAGCAGACCGAGGCCCGAGAGCGGGGATAAAAGCAGCAGCAGACCGAGACCCGAGAGCGGGGATAAAAGCAGCAGCAGACCGAGGCCCGAGAGCGGGATAAAAGCAGCAGCAGACCGAGGCCCGAGAGCGGCGATAAAAGCAGCAGCAGACCGAGGCCCGAGAGCGGGGATAAAAGCAGCAGCAGACCGAGGCCCGAGAGCGGGGATAAAAGCAGCAGCAGACCGAGGCCCGAGAGCGGGGATAAAGGCCGCAGCAGACCGAGGCCCGAGAGCGGGGATAAAAGCAGCAGCAGACCGAGGCCCGAGAGCGTGGATAAAAGCAGCAGCAGACCGAGGCCCGAGAGCGGGGATAAAAGCAGCAGCAGACCGAGGCCCGAGAGCGGCGATAAAAGCAGCAGCAGACCGAGGCCCGAGAGCGGGGATAAAAGCCGCAGCAGACCGAGGCCCGAGAGCGGGGATAAAAGCAGCAGCAGACCGAGGCCCGAGAGCGGCGATAAAAGCAGCAGCAGACCGAGGCCCGAGAGCGGGGATAAAAGCAGCAGCAGACCGAGACCCGAGAGCGGGGATAAAAGCAGCAGCGGACCGAGGCCCGAGAGCGGCGATAAAAGCAGCAGCAGACCGAGGCCCGAGAGCGGGGATAAAAGCAGCAGCAGACCGAGGCCCGAGAGCGGCGATCAAAGCAGCAGCAGACCGAGGCCCGAGAGCGGGGATAAAAGCAGCAGCAGACCGAGGCCCGAGAGCGGGGATAAAGGCCGCAGCAGACCGAGGCCCGAGAGCGGGGATAAAAGCAGCAGCAGACCGAGACCCGAGAGCGGGGATAAAAGCAGCAGCAGACCGAGGCCCGAGAGCGGGGATAAAAGCAGCAGCAGACCGAGACCCGAGAGCGGGGATAAAGGCCGCAGCAGACCGAGGCCCGAGAGCGTGGATAAAAGCAGCAGCAGACCGAGACCCGAGAGCGGGGATAAAAGCAGCAGCAGACCGAGGCCCGAGAGCGGGGATAAAGGCCGCAGCAGACCGAGGCCCGAGAGCGGGGATAAAAGCAGCAGCAGACCGAGGCCCGAGAGCGGGGATAAAAGCAGCAGCAGACCGAGGCCCGAGAGCGGGGATAAAAGCTGCAGCAGACCGAGGCCCGAGAGCGGGGATTAAAGCAGCAGCAGACCGAGGCCCGAGAGCGGGGATAAAGGCCGCAGCAGACCGAGGCCCGAGAGCGGGGATAAAAGCAGCAGCAGACCGAGACCCGAGAGCGGGGATAAAAGCAGCAGCAGACCGAGGCCCGAGAGCGGGGATAAAAGCAGCAGCAGACCGAGGCCCGAGAGCGGGGATAAAAGCAGCAGCAGACCGAGGCCCGAGAGCGGGGATAAAAGCAGCAGCAGACCGAGGCCCGAGAGCGGGGATAAAGGCCGCAGCAGACCGAGGCCCGAGAGCGGGGATAAAAGCAGCAGCAGACCGAGGCCCGAGAGCGGGGATAAAAGCAGCAGCAGACCGAGGCCCGAGAGCGGGGATAAAAGCAGCAGCAGACCGAGGCCCGAGAGCGGGGATAAAGGCCGCAGCAGACCGAGGCCCGAGAGCGGGGATAAAAGCAGCAGCAGACCGAGGCCCGAGAGCGGGGATAAAAGCAGCAGCAGACCGAGGCCCGAGAGCGGGGATAAAAGCAGCAGCAGACCGAGGCCCGAGAGCGGGGATAAAAGCAGCAGCAGACCGAGGCCCGAGAGCGGGGATATAAGCAGCAGCAGACCGAGGCCCGAGAGCGGGGATAAAAGCAGCAGCAGACCGAGGCCCGAGAGCGGGGATAAAAGCAGCAGCAGACCGAGGCCCGAGAGCGGGGATAAAAGCAGCAGCAGACCGAGGCCCGAGAGCGGGGATAAAAGCAGCAGCAGACCGAGGCCCGAGAGCGGGGATAAAAGCAGCAGCAGACCGAGGCCCGAGAGCGGGGATAAAAGCAGCAGCAGACCGAGACCCGAGAGCGGGGATAAAAGCAGCAGCAGACCGAGGCCCGAGAGCGGGGATAAAAGCAGCAGCAGACCGAGGCCCGAGAGCGGGGATAAAAGCAGCAGCAGACCGAGGCCCGAGAGCGGGGATAAAAGCAGCAGCAGACCGAGACCCGAGAGCGGGGATAAAAGCAGCAGCAGACCGAGGCCCGAGAGCGGGGATAAAAGCAGCAGCAGACCGAGGCCCGAGAGCGGGGATATAAGCAGCAGCAGACCGAGGCCCGAGAGCGGGGATAAAAGCAGCAGCAGACCGAGACCCGAGAGCGGGGATAAAAGCAGCAGCAGACCGAGGCCCGAGAGCGGGGATAAAAGCAGCAGCAGACCGAGGCCCGAGAGCGGGGATAAAAGCAGCAGCAGACCGAGACCCGAGAGCGGGGATAAAAGCAGCAGCAGACCGAGGCCCGAGAGCGGGGATAAAAGCAGCAGCAGACCGAGACCCGAGAGCGGGGATAAAAGCAGCAGCAGACCGAGGCCCGAGAGCGGGGATAAAAGCAGCAGCAGACCGAGGCCCGAGAGCGGCGATAAAAGCAGCAGCAGACCGAGGCCCGAGAGCGGGGATAAAAGCAGCAGCAGACCGAGACCCGAGTGCGGGGATAAAAGCAGCAGCAGACCGAGGCCCGAGAGCGGCGATAAAAGCAGCAGCAGACCGAGGCCCGAGAGCGGGGATAAAAGCAGCAGCAGACCGAGGCCCGAGAGCGGGGATAAAGGCCGCAGCAGACCGAGGCCCGAGAGCGGGGATAAAAGCAGCAGCAGACCGAGACCCGAGAGCGGGGATAAAAGCAGCAGCAGACCGAGGCCCGAGAGCGGGGATAAAGGCCGCAGCAGACCGAGACCCGAGAGCGGGGATAAAAGCAGCAGCAGACCGAGGCCCGAGAGCGGCGATAAAAGCAGCAGCAGACCGAGGCCCGAGAGCGGGGATAAAAGCAGCAGCAGACCGAGGCCCGAGAGCGGGGATAAAAGCAGCAGCAGACCGAGGCCCGAGAGCGGGGATAAAGGCCGCAGCAGACCGAGGCCCGAGAGCGGGGATAAAAGCAGCAGCAGACCGAGGCCCGAGAGCGGGGATAAAAGCCGCAGCAGACCGAGGCCCGAGAGCGGGGATAAAAGCAGCAGCAGACCGAGGCCCGAGAGCGGCGATAAAAGCAGCAGCAGACCGAGGCCCGAGAGCGGGGATAAAAGCAGCAGCAGACCGAGGCCCGAGAGCGGGGATAAAAGCAGCAGCAGACCGAGACCCGAGAGCGGGGATAAAAGCAGCAGCGGACCGAGGCCCGAGAGCGGGGATAAAAGCAGCAGCGGACCGAGGCCCGAGAGCGGGGATAAAAGCAGCAGCAGACCGAGGCCCGAGAGCGGGGATAAAAGCAGCAGCAGACCGAGGCCCGAGAGCGGGGATAAAGGCCGCAGCAGACCGAGGCCCGAGAGCGGGGATAAAGGCCGCAGCAGACCGAGGCCCGAGAGCGGGGATAAAAGCAGCAGCAGACCGAGACCCGAGAGCGGGGATAAAAGCAGCAGCAGACCGAGGCCCGAGAGCGGGGATAAAGGCCGCAGCAGACCGAGGCCCGAGAGCGGGGATAAAAGCAGCAGCAGACCGAGACCCGAGAGCGGGGATAAAAGCAGCAGCAGACCGAGGCCCGAGAGCGGGATAAAAGCAGCAGCAGACCGAGGCCCGAGAGCGGCGATAAAAGCAGCAGCAGACCGAGGCCCGAGAGCGGGGATAAAAGCAGCAGCAGACCGAGGCCCGAGAGCGGGGATAAAAGCAGCAGCAGACCGAGGCCCGAGAGCGGGGATAAAGGCCGCAGCAGACCGAGGCCCGAGAGCGGGGATAAAAGCAGCAGCAGACCGAGGCCCGAGAGCGGCGATAAAAGCAGCAGCAGACCGAGGCCCGAGAGCGGGGATAAAAGCAGCAGCAGACCGAGGCCCGAGAGCGGGGATAAAGGCCGCAGCAGACCGAGGCCCGAGAGCGGGGATAAAAGCAGCAGCAGACCGAGGCCCGAGAGCGGGGATAAAAGCCGCAGCAGACCGAGGCCCGAGAGCGGGGATAAAAGCAGCAGCAGACCGAGGCCCGAGAGCGGCGATAAAAGCAGCAGCAGACCGAGGCCCGAGAGCGGGGATAAAAGCAGCAGCAGACCGAGACCCGAGAGCGGGGATAAAAGCAGCAGCAGACCGAGGCCCGAGAGCGGCGATAAAAGCAGCAGCAGACCGAGGCCCGAGAGCGGGGATAAAAGCAGCAGCAGACCGAGGCCCGAGAGCGGGGATAAAAGCAGCAGCAGACCGAGGCCCGAGAGCGGCGATCAAAGCAGCAGCAGACCGAGGCCCGAGAGCGGGGATAAAAGCAGCAGCAGACCGAGACCCGAGAGCGGGGATAAAAGCAGCAGCAGACCGAGGCCCGAGAGCGGCGATCAAAGCAGCAGCAGACCGAGGCCCGAGAGCGGGGATAAAAGCAGCAGCAGACCGAGGCCCGAGAGCGGGGATAAAAGCAGCAGCAGACCGAGGCCCGAGAGCGGGGATAAAAGCAGCAGCAGACCGAGGCCCGAGAGCGGGGATAAAAGCAGCAGCAGACCGAGACCCGAGAGCGGGGATAAAAGCAGCAGCAGACCGAGACCCGAGAGCGGGGATAAAAGCAGCAGCAGACCTGCAACAACAAGGGAAAACTGCAGTGTGATGTCACAGGTGAGGCAGATAAATGATTGGTAGTGACTGTGGGCTAAGTTTTAAGTTAACATATAGCATATAACTAAATTTTAAAAACTAAACTTAATTTATTTTAATAAATTTAACGAGGTAAATAATTTGATTAACTCTTAACTAATTAATTAAATAAATAAAATAATGGGAGATGTGTTGCTGCTGCAATATGTGGGAGCTTGCGGACATTTTTGTTCAGGGCGACTCCATCTGTGGCTCGAGGAAATTCGGCTCTGAGTTGAGGAACTGGAGTCCAAGCTGCAGACACTACGAGACATCAGGGAGGGAGAAAACTACCTGGGCCTTTTGCTACAGGAGGCAGCCACACTCCTTAGATTAAATACTTTAGAACTGACACATGGTCAGGGACAGATAGGTGTCACTGCGGGTGAGGAAGGTTCAGAGATCCAGGAGGTAGTATTGCAGGAGCCTCAGTCCCTGCACTTGTCCAATCGATTCGAGGTTCTTGCAACCCTTGTGGACAAATGTGGGGACTGCAGGGAGGATAAGCAAACTGACCATGGCACCATGGTACAGGAAGTGGGGGGAGTAAAAAGGAGGGTGGTAGTTGTAGGCGACAGTATAGTTGGGGGGATAGACACTGTTCTCTGCAGCCAGGAGCGTGAGTTCCGAAGGCCATGTTGCCTACCCGGTGCCAGGATTAAAGACATCTCCTCCGAGCTAGAGAAGAACTTGGAGTGGAAAGGGGAGGATCCAGTTGTCGTGGTCCACGTAGGTATCAATGACATATGTAGGACTAAGAAAAAGGTTCTGCTGCGAGAGTTTGAGCAGTTAGGGACTAAATTAAAAAGCAGAACCACAAAGGTAATAATCTCTGGATTATTACCTGAACCACGAGCAAATTGGCATAGGGTCAATAGGATCAGAGAGATGAATGTGTGGCTCAAAGATTGGTGTGGGAGAAGTGGGTTTCGATTCGTGGGGCACTGGCATCAGTACTGGGGAAAGAGGGAGCTGTTCCATTGCGACGGACTACACCTGAACCATGCTGGGACCAGAGTTCTAGCGAATCGAATAACTAGGGAGGTAGATAGGGCTTTAAACTAAATAAGGGGGAGGGGAGGGTCCCAGTGGAGAGAAATCTAGAATGTTAAAGAGAAAAGACAAGGAAGTAGTGCAGGAAAGTGATTGGGGTAAGGATAACCAGATTGGACAGAGCGTACAAACAAAAGAGTGCAGTAACAAATAGGGTCCAGGTAAGAAAAAATGGTAATAAGACAAATAGGGCCATAGTACAAAAAATGTTAATATGTCTAAAAATGTTAAAAAGATAGATCTAAAGATAGATCTGAATGCACAAAGCATTCGTAATAAGGTAGATGAATTAACAGCGCAAATAGATGTAAACGGATATGATATAATTGCAATTACATAGACATGGCTGCAGGGTGACCTAGGCTGGGAGCTGAATATCCAAGGATGTTCAATATTTAGGAAGGACAGGCAAAAGGGAGAAGGAGGAGGGGTGGCATTGTTAGTAAAGGATGAAATCAGAGCAATAGTGAGAAAGGATATTGGCTCAGAAAATCAAGATGTAGAATCAGTCTGGGTGGAGTTAAGAAGCACCAAGGGTCAAAAACACTGATGGAAGTTGTCTGTAGCCTCCAAACAGTAGTGGATATATAGGGGATGGCATCAAACAGGAAATTAGAGATGCATGTAACAAGGGTACTACAATAATCATGGGGGACTTTAATCTACATATAGACTGGCCAAACCAAATTAACAATAATACTGTGGAGGATGAATTCCTGGAGTGTGTACGAGATGGTTTTTTAGACCATTATGTTGAGAAGCCAACCAGGGAACAGGCTATCCTAGATTTGGTATTGTGCAATGAGAAGGGGTCAATTAACAATCTTGTTGTGTGGGATCCTTTAGGGAAGAGTGACCATAACATGATAGAATTCTTCATTAAGATGGAAAGTGAAGTAGTCCAATCTGAAAGTAGGGTCCTGAATCTAAACAAAGGAAACTATGAAGGTATGAGGAGTGAGTTGGTTATGATAGATTGGGGAGCTCCATTAAAAGGCATGATGGTAGATAGGCAATGGCTAATGTTTAAGGAACTAATGTATGAATTGTAACAGTTATACATTCCTTTCTGGTGCAAAAACACAAAAGGAAAAGCAGCCCAACCATGGCTAACAAAAGAAATTAAGGATAGTATTAGATCCAAAGAGCAATCATATAAAGTTGCCAGAAAAAGTAGCAAGCCTGAAGATTGGGAGCAGTTTAGAATTCAGCAAAAAAAAACAAGAGATTGATTAAGAGAGGAAAAATAGAGTATGAGAGTAAACTTGCAAGGAACATAAAAGCAGACTGTAAAAGCTTCTACAAGTATGTAAAAAGAAAAAGATTAGTGAAGACAAATGTAGGCCCCTTACTGTCAGAAATGGGAGAATTTATAATGGGGAACAAGGAAATGGCAGAGCAATTAAGCCAATACTTTGGTTCTGTCTTCACTGAAGAGGACAAAAATAACTTCCCAGAAATGCTAGGGAACCAAGGGTCTAGTGAGAAGGAGGAATTAAAGGAAATTAGAATTAGTAAAAAAATAATGCTGGAGAAATTAATGGGATTGAAAGCCAATAAATCCCCAGGGCCTGATAATCTGCATCCCAGAGTAGTAAATGAGCCATGGAAATAGTGGATGCATTAGTTGTCATCTTCCAAAATTCTACAGATTATGGAATACTTCCTGCAGATTGGAGGGTGGCAAATGTAACCCCACTATTTAAAAAAGGAGAGAGAGAGAAAACAGGGAACTACAGACCTGTTAGTCTAACATCAGTAGTAGGGAAAATACTAGAGTCTCTTATAAAGGATGTGATAACAGGACACTTAGAAAATATCAACGGGATTAGACAAAGTCAACATGGATTTATGAAAGGGAAATTGTGTTTGGCAAACCTACTGGAGTTTTTTGAGGATGTAACTGGTAGAATAGATAAGGGAGAACCAGTGGATGTGGTGCATTTGGATTTTGAGAAGGCCTTTGATAAAGTCCCACATAAGAGGTTAATGTGCAAAATTAAAGCACATGGGTTTGGGGGTGATATACTGACATGGATTGAAAATTGGTTAACAGACAGGAAACAGAGAGTAGGAATAAATGGGTCTTTTTCGGGGTGGCAGACGGCGACTAGTGGGGTACAGCAGGGATCAGTGCTTGGACCCCAACTATTCACAATATAAATGATTTGGATGAGGGAACCAAATGTAATATTTCCAAATTTGCTGACGACAAAAAACTGGGTGGGATTGTAAGTTGTGAGGAGAATGCAAAGAGACTTCAAGGCGATTTAGACAAGTTGAGTAAGTGGGCAAATACATGACAGATGCAGTATAATGTGAATAAATGTGAAAAGGCAGAGTATTATTTAAATGGTGATAGATTGGGAAATGTTGATGTTCAAAGGGACCTTGTACACCAGTCACTGAAAGCAAATATGCAGGTACAGCAAGCAGTTCGAAAGGCAAATGTTATGTTGGCCTTCATTGCAAGAGGATTTGTGTACAGGAGCAAAGATGTCTTACTGCAGTTATACAGGGCCTTGGTGAGACCGCACCTGGAGTATTGTGTGCAGTTTTGGTCTCCTTACCTAAGAACAGATATACTTGCCATAGAGGGAGTGCAGCGAAGGTTCACCAGACTGATTCCTGGGATGGCAGGACTGTCGTATGAGGAGAGATTGGGTGGACTAGGCCTGTATTCACTTGAGTTTAGAAGAATGAGAGGGGATCTCATTGAAACGTATAAAATTCTGACAGGACTAGACAGACTGGATGCAGGGAGGATGTTTCCCCTGGCTGGGGGGTCTAGGACGAGGAGTCACAGTCTCAGGATATGGGGTAGGGCATTTAGGACTGAGATGAGGAAAAATTTCTTCACTCAGAGAGTGGTGAACCTGTGGAATTCTCTACCACAGAAGGCTGTGGAGGCCAAGTCACTGAATATATTTAAGAAGGAGATAGATAGATTTCTGGATACAAAAGGCATCAAGGGATATGGGGAGAGAGCGGTAATATGGTATTGAGATAGAGGATCAGCCATGATCATATTGAATGGCGGAGACAGGCTCGAAGGGCCGAATGGCCTACTCCTGCTCATATTTTCTATGTTTCTATGTTTCTATATACACCACATCAACTACATTGCCCTCATCGACCCTTTCTGTTACCTCATCAAAAAACTCAATCAGGTTAGTTAAACATGATTTGCCTTTAACAAATCCATGCTGGCTTTCCCTGATCGATCCAATATCATTCAAGTGACTGTCAATTCTGTCCCAGATTATCATTTCTAAAGGTTTCCCCACCACTGAGGTTAAACTATAATTGCTGGGTTTATCCTTATACCTTTTTTTTGAACAAGGGTGTAACATTTGCAATTCTCCAGTCCTCTGGCACCATCCCTGTACCTAAGGATGTTTGGAAGATTATGGCCAGTGCCTCCACAATTTCTACCCTTACTTCCCTCAGCAACCTAGGATGCATCCCATCCGGACCTGGTGACTTATCTAATTTAAGTACAGCTCACCTTTCTAGTACCTCTTCCTTATCAATTTTTAGCCCATCCAGTATCTCAACTATATCTTCCTTTACTGAGACTCTGGCAGCATCTTCTTCCTTGGTAAAGACAAATGCAAAGTACTCATTTAGAACCTCGGCCATCCCCTCTGCCTCCATGCGTAGATCTCCTTTATGATCCCTAATCAGCCCCACCTCTACTCTTACTATCCGTTTACTGTTTACATGCCTGTAGAAGACTTTTGGATTCCTTTTATCTTGGCCGCCGGTCTATTCTCATACTCTCTCTTTGCCCCTCTTATTTTCTTTTTCACTTTCCCTCTGAACTTTCTATATTCTGCCTGGCTCTCACCTGTGTTATCAACCTGACATCTGTCATACGCCCCCTTTTTCTGTTTCATCTTACTCACTATCTCTCTTGTCATCCAGGAAGCTCTGGCTTTAATTGCCCTACCTTTCTGCCTCCTGGGAATGTGCCTAGACTGTACCCGAACCATCTCCTCTTTAAAGGCCACCCACTGTTCAATTACAGTTTTGCCTGCCAATCTATGATTCCAGTTTACCCAGGCCAGATCTGTTCTCATCCCATTGAATTTGGCTTTCCTCCAATTGAGTATTTTTACTTTAGTGTGGTCCGTGTCCTTTTCCATTGCTATTCTAAACCTAATGATACTATAATTGCTGCTCCCTAAATGCTTCCCCACTGACACTTGCTCCACTTGGCCCGCCTCATTCCCTAGAACCAAGTCCAGCAATGCCTCCTTTGAGGTTAGACAATCCTTTTTGTAGTAAGGTATACTCAAAGTTTCCATACATACTACAGGTGATTGCTTTGGAGATGTTCTGCTGCGTGTACTCCCCAGTAATCTGCTTGACCTTATCCGAGATGTACTGCACGGCTGCCACTATCTCTTGGGTGGATAACAGTTTCCCCTTGTTCGTGGATTAGGTCCCCGCTTTGGTCATTTAATTTGGTCAAAAGCCCATTTAGTTGCCTCTGCATGACTTCATCATGTTCTCACATAGATTCGACGTCTATACGATTCAGGCTGGCCACACCAGCGGTGGCTCCTGTCCCCACCCATTCGGCTAGACCTCTACCTTTGCATCGGGCCTTCGGCCCTTCACCATGTCTGGGTCAGGGCTCCTCCAATCTGTCCTTTGGTTCCTCACCTGCGAGTCCCCCTATCACTTCCTTCAACATGAGGTGAAACAAATTAACATAGCTACAGTGGCACAATCCGTCAGGCATATGCAGAGAGGTTAAATTAAAAACAAACGGAACAATTTCAAAGCACACATCATCATATAACAAATCTCCTGATTCCATCACTTCTAACCCATTTGTTTGTGGATTAGGGAGTAACCTGGGACAAGGGGGACCTGGCAGTATTTTTACCTGGTTTCCCAATAGCCTCTAACCTCACGGGAGAGCAGCTATAGGCACTGTCATCACCCAGTTCACAACAGACGTTACCACTGTGCCTATGCCAGAACTGGGGCCCGTTTATCATTTGAATTAGTACCTGGCCATTCTTTCCATCAGGTTGTTGGGATATTTTCCCTTATAGGGCACCCTGATGTCCCCTACAGGAGGGTCAAACATGCCAAATTGGTCTTGAAACCACCGCCACCGGATCCCCACCGCTGTTCCATTCCCATTATAGATGCATTTTACCCGAATCCCAATCCCTTCCTCCACGTGCACTCCAATAGTTCAATTCCCATACAAAAGTTCTTCCATGTAACCAGGGCTTGCCACTTCCCAGCAACAATTCCACCATCGACTCAGTCGTTCCGCGATTTCTCTCACCCTTTCTTCTCTCGTCTGATTATACTTATACCATTTATCTTGAGGGCCATGCCGGTACCAACCCTTAATCACTGCTGAGTGTAACATTTGAAGGTGCCCAACTTGATTATCAAACGCATCCACCCAACGATTCTCGCCATACCTGGGAAGTGATCAAACACAGTATCTGGTTACTTATCAGTTTGTTTGCTGTTTCTTCTGGCCTCGTCTCCTGTCCTGTTTTGGCCAGTGTGAGGATAGCTGGGGTGAGGGAGAGGGTCCCAGGGCCATATAGTCACTGGACCCCACCCATGCGGGCTGGATAGTTGGACGGGGCTGCTGCTCCCTGTCAGTAACGGCCATTGGTTCATCATGTGGCCACCATTCATCGGCATTATCCAGCATGATAATCTTTAAACTGTCGACTTGTCCCTTAGTACCTTTATACGGTTTCAGCTGGTTAACATGGACCCACCGGTCCGCATTTTTCGACTTAGATCCTTGACAGTGTATTTTTTACACCTGTGGACTTAATTTGTCAATTATAGGATAAGGACCCTCGAACTTTGGGTTCCATTTCCCTCTTAACATTTGACCTGGGCCATTACCTGGTCTCCCATCTGATAACCTTCAGAATCGGCTGACGAACACCCAGGGGACCCTATTCTGGCCATACCTAAGTAACGGTCTGTGGACAGCTGCACCTGCTCCAAATGATTTTGGAGCAATTGCATTCTTTGATCCATGCGGACTCCTCTCACCTGGGGGCTGGACAGACATCCAGCCACCCACACTTCTGGCAGCCGCATTATCCTTCCAGTCATAATTTCGTAGGGGCTAAACTCTGTACTCGTGGAGGGAGTTCCCCTAAAAGCCATTAGAAAGAGGGGTGGCAGGCTGTCCTCCTTCCCTGAATCAGTCAGGGCTTTTCCTGCTACTTGGGGATTATATGGGTTGTGGAATCGTGATTTAATCCCCAACAATTTAAGAGTTTCTTTCATTACCTGACCTGTAAAATGGGAACCTAGATCAGATTTGATATTTTCTGGCAGACCCCACCGGATGAAAAAATGCTCAAACAGAACCCTTGCAGTTTGATTTGCAGTAGCCTTGATGACTGGGAAATCTTCTACCCATTCTGAAAAACAATCTACTACCACCAGGGCAAACGCTTTGCCTCTAGAGGTATGAGGCAGGGGTCCAATATAGTCAATTTGGAGTGTTTGCCATGGACCACTTGTTGTTTTTACGTGAGCTGGTGGGACTTTGATTTTTGGGCCAGGATCGTGCTGGGCACAGACAATACACTGATCCACCACTTTGTCACCATTTGCTTTATGTTAGGCCACCACATATTTTGGAGTAACCTCTATTTAGACTCACTCCCTTCTGATGTCCATTGGACAATTTCGGTTCATAGAGAGTTGGGGATTATCACCTGGTTTTGGAATCATAGTAATTGACCTGGTTCCCATGTGATGTCCTCTGTTTTTGGGAGACCCTGGGGGCCATGGCACTGTGCCCTTCATGGCTTGCTTGATTGTTTCAATCCAAGGGCCCTGGATCTGCACTTCTACCAACATCGGGCTATTCTGACGAGTGGATAGCACCAGAGCCATAGGAGCTTTAGGCACGGTCGGGGCCCATTCCTCCCTATTGTCCCAGAAGCCTCTGGCCAATTCATCAGCCTTTCGGTTCTCATCTGCCCAGAGGGTGTTTTTAGAATCTGCTTTAACCTTCACTATGGCTACGGGATGTTGCCGCTCCCTCGCTTGGCTAAGGACATATTGCAGTAATCCAGCCACGGGGAGTGGTTTGCCATCTGCCTCTCTTTTCCCAGATGGGTAGATAATCGGTCAGGGATAGACAGGTAAAGTGACTATCAGAGAAAATAGTTGAAGGCTTTTCCCCTACTGGCATTTGGAGGACATAGGCTACTGCCACAAGTTCAGCTTGCTGTGCCGATCAGCCTCCTAACAATTTAACCGATTTTCCGAGGCCCTCCTTGGGTTCATAAACTCCAAATCCTGACACCGGTCCCTCTGGTGTAAGGATACTAGTCCCGTCCACAAAGACGTGCAGTGAATCAGCTATAGAGTGGGTGCCAAACGGCCCTTCACCCGGTTCTGGTATCACCAAAGTGCACTCGTGCGATTTCCCTGGTATCAGATGGTCAGCCGCTAAATACAAGGCGGTGGCCGTATGTCTGACTATCAGGTTACGATGCTGCAAACCTAACGTCCATCACGCAACCCTGTTACTGGATACCGTTCCGTCTCGCAACAACTCGAACAGTAACAGTTCAGTGGGAGTATGAGCAGTGAGAAGAACCACCTCCTCCAAACCAGTAATGTATGTGAACTTGTTAGTGGCCCAGTACACAGCCAGTAGGTGTCGCTCATGTGCATTATATGTTTGTTCCACAGGCAATAGGCCACAGGAATCAGTGACCCATGTCTTTCCTGCAAAAAGGACCGCTGATAGGGATATATCACGATCGCGCCCAGGAAAGGCTGCCTGAGAGTGATTCCATAATTGGTCTGCGAACACATTCGGGGGCTCACTGGCCTCCTGCTTACATTCCAGCAGGCCTTTTAGGGTATCACAATCGGATACCAACCCATGACCAATGGCTTTCCACACTGCCTCTTTCACCCCTCTCCAGGTCCCAGTGCTTTTCTTAACTGAGGCGAGAAGAGTCTTATACATGTCTGGATGACACACATGGAGCACCAATTTCACACTTTTCCCCCTCGTCGCAATTTTGTAGGTCAGCTACTTGTTCTATTGTGGTTATACTAGGACTTGGGTCCTCCCTAGGCTTAATCTGTGGGATATTCTGGGCTATTTCTTTTAATTGAAGAGCGTCAAACAATACCTTGGTGGTTCCCACATCCTGACCTCTTGAGACTTTCTTTGTTACCATAAGGGTCATAATCACCCCTTTTCCCTCTAAGCCTATGCCTCCACCGACCTCATCCAGGTTGCCCTGTGCTTCCTTTCTACATTCATATTCCCACGCAGCCCATGCGAGATCGTTGCACTCTATTTCTCCCGCTGAATCTTCCTGTTCCCCAATCCGTTGCCCCAATACAGTGAAGATAAGACCCCGTTGTTGCTTCAACTGATCTTTCAATTCCCGAATCTGTTTCTGACATACCTTATGATTGTCTCCCTTTCCAGCAATTTTCTGGTCCTCCACTGTTGCTTAAGAACACCTTTTAGGGCAGCACTCAGATCATCAGTTTTACTTTGGTATCGTTCTACCAGCCTCTTCTTTTCTCCCAGCTCTGCCTCACACTGCATCAATTTTATGATCTTATCACTAATCTCAATCTGTAAATAAGATAGTGATCTGGGCAGAGACTCGCAATGCTGGTTTTTGTCCTCTAACTTCTTCCCAATCTCGCTCAACCTACTCTGATTCATCTCCGCCACTCCTTTTTGTCCTTCTAATTCTTCTTTTAATTTGGTTATTTTCTGCTTTTGCCACGGATTAATCATGGCTTTCCAATCACACTGTTTAATTTTCTTTTCTTTCCATAACCTTTTCTGCAATTCTGACATCTGTCCCAGACTGTCTACCTCAGATACTAATGATTTGCACATTCCTAGCTTCTTGTGCACGTATTTCTGAATAATACTGACTAATTCTTCAGCCATGGTGCCACCCTCCTGTGCTCAACTTGTGACCGAGAGACCGCCCACTAATTTATTTCACTTAGTTGCAAACATCTCTCTTTTTATAACCCGAAGGGTAGTCCACCAAATTATTTCACTTGGTCGCAAGCTATTCCCCTTCCGTCAGAACCGTGTCTAGCAATCCAACTTACGTTTTTTTTCAACACTTTAACTTTTTTTTTTATTCGTTCACGGGATGTGGGCGTCGCTGGTGAGGCCAGCATTTTATTGCCCATCCCTACTTGAGTCCACCCGGGGACTCCAGTAACTAGGGAAACCTCTTAAACTCAATTAAACAATTCCTCGTGGTTCAAGCTGAAGCGTATTGTCCAAATGCAAGTTTATTACTCAGATACCAATAGTATAATACCCATTACGGTTTTACAATAAACTCATACAACCTGGTTTCCTCCAGACCCAAGGTGATCCGGCCTGGCTTCTGCAGGTTGGACTTCAGACCATCCCGTCAGCTCAACTCCAAAAGCCCACTACTTGTTCTTATATCTTCCCCCTACATGTCCAAATCATTTCCTTTTAATGTGAGTCATCTCACATGATGCCCAGAATGTATATTGAAGTGAAATTCCTCCAGACCCCGACATAATGGCCATGTTGATAGTTTAATTGCTAATCAGTTTAACCTGATGTCTCCTTTCTGGCAATTCTAAGGACAGGAGATGCCCTGGGCATCCCAGATAGATAATGTGATAATTGACTGGTCTTCATTGTTCCAGCTAACCTCTGATATTAACACATATCCTGATCTGATAATCACATTGAGATGCGAATAACTTTGATGGGACACAAAGCAAATTCTAACATCAAGGACTAACTTTTTTTCTTCAGGATGCCCTCGCTACATCGAGGGCATCCTGAAACCCATCGTACAGGGAACCCCCAGCTTCTGTCGCGACACTACAGACTTCCTACAAAAACTCAGTACCCACGGACCAGTTGAACCAGGAACACTTCTCACCACGATGGACGTCTCGGCACTCTACACCAGTATCCCCCACGATGACGGCATCGCTGCGACAGCATCAATACTCAACACCAACAACAGCCAATCTCCAGACGCCATCCTACAACTCATCCGTTTCATCCTGGATCACAATGTCTTCACCTTCGATAACCAGTTCTTTACCCAAACACACGGAACAGCCATGGGGACCAAATTCGCACCCCAATACGCCAACATTTTCATGCACAAGTTCGAGCAGGACTTCTTCACTGCACAAGACCTCCAACCAACACTATACACCAGATACATCGACGATATTTTCTTTCTATGGACCCACGGCAAGGAATCACTAAAGAGACTACACGATAACATCAACAAGTTCCATCCCACCATCAAGCTCACCATGGACTACTCCTCAGAATCAGTTTCTTTCTTGGACACACGAATCTCCATCAAAGACGGGCACCTCAGCACCTCACTCTACCGCAAGCCCACGGACAACCTCACGATGCTCCACTTTTCCAGCTTCCACCCTAACCACGTCAAAGAGGCCATCCCCTATGGACAGGCCCTGCGAATACACAGGGTCTGCTCAGACGAGGAGGAACGCGATGGACACCTACAGACGCTGAAAGACGCCCTAGTAAGAACGGGATATGACGCTCGACTCATCGATCGACAGTTCCGACGGGCCACAGCAAAAAATCGCATAGACCTCCTCAGGAGACTAACACGGGATGCAACCAACAGAGTACCCTTTGTCGTCCAGTACTTCCCCGGAGCGGAGAAACTACGCCATGTTCTCCGCAGCCTTCAACATGTCATCAATGAGGACAAACACCTCGCTATGGCCATCCCCACACCTCCACTACTCGCCTTTAAACAGCCACCCAACCTCAAACAGACCATCGTTCGCAGCAAATTACCTAGCTTTCAAGAGAACAGCGTCCACGACACCACACAACCCTGCCACGGTAACCTCTGCAAGACATGCCAGATCATCGACACAGATACCACCATCACACGAGAGGACACCACCCACCAGGTGCATGGTTCATACTCCTGTGACTCGGCCAACGTTGTCTACCTCATACGTTGCAGGAAAGGATGCCCCAGAGCATGGTACATTGGCGAGACCATGCAGACGCTGCGACAACGGATGAACGGACACCGCGCAACAATCGCCAAACAGGAGGGTTCCCTCCCAGTCGGGGAACACTTCAGCAGTCATGGACATTCATCCACCGACCTTCGGGTAAGCGTTCTCCAAGGCGGCCTTCGAGACACACGACAACGCAAAATCGTCGAGCAGAAATTGATAGCCAAGTTCCGCACCCATGAGGACGGCCTCAACCGTGATCTTGGGTTCATGTCACGCTACACGTTACCCCACCAGCGAACAAATGTTATCTGTTTTTAATATAACGGGTCAGTTGCTGTCTTTTCTATGTTTCTACCTCTCTATCTCTGTTTGTTTTTTGTTTGTTGGTTTTTTTTTTTTTTTTTTTTGGTGATTTGTATATTCTGTGAGACCTGGCAGGTAACACCTGTCTGTCTGCACACTGATTGCCTTGGCAACGGGCAGTTGAAAAAACTGTCTGTACTCACCAAGCATTGTTCTGTGAATTATAAATGCGATTTCATTTCGAGGACTTCATTTCACATCGTTCACCTGAGGAAGGGGGAAGCCTCCGAAAGCTTGTGAATTTAAAATAAAATTGCTGGACTATAACTTGGTGTTGTAAAATTGTTTACAATTGTCAACCCCAGTCCATCACCGGCATCTCCACATCATAACTTTTTTTCAACCTCCTTTCTTTCTCCTGTTCAGCAATGAATTAAATATCACTGAGGAATGATCACAATGAAAAGCAAGCAATTACTTTTATTTGAGCCAGTGGATATTTTAAAGGTGACTGAATTTGTGTATAATATCACAACCCATTGTAAAGCCTCCATTTTGAACTCTTTCTGAGGTAATGACATTCAAGTTATGTTTATTTATGTAGCTACAGCTATTACAACTATGTAAGCAGAAGATATTTCCTTATTATAATCTACCTGCAGCAGGCAAGGAAAGCACAATTTATTTTGTTTCCAGAAACCAATCAAAAGCACTTACGTCACTGTCTCTCACAAACGTCTTTACGTAGCAATATGCGCCCTCCCCTACCCCAGCAATCCTTACCGCAGCAGCACCTCCAGCTTACCAGGAGCAACACCACAGGAGATCAATTGGTGCATAGTGAATAATCTTTGCTCAGCTGAAGGTCCTGATGTCTCAGTATGTTTGGCCTGTTCTCAGCCGCGGGCCTGCTCTTGGCAACACAGTGCTTTCACCGCCCCCTGTTCTCAACTCTCATTTGGTTTTGTGGCTTTCTGGACCATTCTTTCCCAGCAGTGTTCCCATCCCACTCAGTGGATACTTTACATCTGTTGAGGGGGTGGGAGAATGGGGCCAGGAGTAAGAAAGACCTTGTTATTATTTAAATTCTGGATACTGCAGAGTTGGCCAGGGAAAGAAGTGAAGGTTTTGATTTGTTTCAGATTCCAGTTACTAGGAGCAGAGAATTCTGGAAGGAGCCTTTTGTATTCATTTCTCCTCTAGTACTTGCCTTCACCTACCCCTTACAAGACCAAAAACTTCAGGGTGAACTTTTCAGCTAAGTCAAGACCTGGCGCAGAACTAACGGAGTGAGATGAGGCGTACAGGCCTCCAAATGGGTCAAGAGGAGGGAAGCAACCTGGACTTCTGAAGACTAGCAAATTTTTATAAACACATCTGGATCAGTGCCCTTTCACAGGAGACCAAGAGGGCACTCAATGAGATCAGTGGGCAACCTTACCTTCATGGCTGGCAGGCGCCGAATTTTCCGGCAGCATGTGGCAGGTGTTTGCCAGAGATATGCTCAAAGTTTCATGGGTGCCTGCTGGCTCCATGCAGATTAGATAATCAGACCAAGTGATACATTCAATAATCTAGACAACATAAAAATAAGGAAAACAAATCTATTTTATTCAGTGAAACATGAACACTGATGGCAAACAAGGAAATGAAATATTGAAGATAAGCTAAGAAGCTTGCATTACAGATTCAGCAGTGGAAAGTAAAGAAGTGGAAAGAAGAAGTACGGGAAGAAAGAAGGAATACTTCAATTGGCTTTGGCATGCAACAGCAAGGATATAAACCACTAGTCAAGACAAGGTTCAGAGCAGAGCCCAGCAATATATAAAGAAAAGGACAGCGACTCTAGCAGGCTGATAAAATCCAGAGACAAAGAACAGTGGGGGTTAACCTTGACAAGCACATCACCCAGACACATGTCCCGCTTTCTTGCAGGAGAAGGTGGCACGTAACAGGAGGCAGCAAGTGGCAGTGGCATTTAGCCCCTTGAGCCTCTTCCGCCATTCAATGAGATCATGGTGGACCTGTGATCTAACTCCATATACTCGCCTTAGCCCCATATCCCTTAATACCCTTGGTTCACAGAAATCTATCAATCTCAGATTTAAAATTCACAATTTGAGCTAGCATCAACTGCTGTCTGCAGAAGAGTGTTTCAAACTTCTCCCACCCTTTGAGTGTAGAAGTGTTTCCTAACTTCACTTCTGCATGTCCTGGCTCTAAATGTTAGGTTATGTACCCTCGTCCAAGTATTCACGTATAGGAGACCTCCAAAAAGAGTTACAAATGCATCAGCAGCCAGAAGCAATAATCCAGCAATTAATCTGTAAATCCTGCATGGGCCCTTTAAATAGTGCTGGTGGGGCACCCTCCAGGCACTCTAAGACATTTTCAGATGGTTGCGGTTGAGACAGTATGTTGAGTGAAGCGTTAAGTCCCAAATGGTGTCTTCACCTTAAATCAGCGTTGCACACTGATCAAATGCATTTTCTCCTTACTTTACACACTGCCGGTGTTCATTATTTGCGCATCCGCTAGAAACGAATGTGCGCAGCCAAGACTTGGCATTCCTGGAGGCCGCATAGTGCCAAAACAACAGGCACTCGATGGCCCAATTTCTAGCCCATAGCGCTGGATGGAGAAAGACTCTGTCAACAGATTGAAAGGAAATAGGATTCTTGTCAGAATCAAGTACTGTCAAGCACCATGATAGCAGCAGGCAGATATTTTCTCAGGGAAAGGATGGAATTGTGTAATCTTTAAGAATTATATATTAGCGAGAACAATTTCAAACATAAACATATTAAATAAGCAGAACATCTGTCAGGAGTGCATGGCTTACAAAAAATGGAAGCTGTCATATCCTGAATTGACCCATGCATTAGAGAACGATTCCTTCTGTTCCAGATTTCCACAGACATGAAAAATAGTAGTAGAATCATAGAAAGGTTACAGCACGGAAGGAGGCCATTTGGCCCATCGAGTCCACGCAGGTTCTATGCAAGAGCAATCCAGCTAGTCCCACTCCACCGCCCTTTCCCCGTAGCCCTGCAAATCACATTAAATTTCAACTGAATTCCAATTTTTCAGGCTATCTTCCTGGACTTGTCCAAAACTGTACCTGGAGTTTTGATTAATTATAGGAACATAGGAATAGGAGAATGCCATTCAACCCCTCGTGCCTATTCCACCATTCAATTAGATCATAGAATGGTTACAGCACAGAAGGAGGCCATTCAGCCCATTGAGCCCGTGCCAGCTCTTTGTGAGAGCAATCCAGTTAGTTCCATTCCCCTGCTTTTTCCCTGTAGTCCTGCAAATTTTTTCCCTTCAATTATTTATCCAATTCCTTTTTGAAAGTCACAATTGAATCTGCTTCCACCACCTTTTCAGGCAGCGTATTCCAGATCGTAACTACTCGCTGCGTAAAAAAGTTTTCCTCATGTCGCCTTTGGTTCTTTTGCCAATCACCTTAAATCTGCGTCCTCTGGTTTTTGACCCTTCTGCAAATGGGAACAGTTTTTCTTTATTTACTTTATCTAAACCCTTCATGATTTTGAACACTTCCATCAAATCTCCTCTTAATCTTCCCTGTTCTAAGGAGAAAAACCCTAGCTTCTCCAGTCTATCCATGTAACTGAAGTCCCTCATCCCGGGAATCGTTCTAGTAAATCTTTTCTGCACCCTCTCTAAGGCCTTCACATCCTTCCTGAAGTGTGGTGCCCAGAATTGGACACAATACTCCAGTTGTGGCCAAACCAGTGTTTTATAAAGGTTCAACATAACTTCCTTGCTTTTGTACTCTATGCCTCTATTCGAGACAACGCAAAATCGTCGAGCAGAAGTTGATAGCCAAGTTCCACACCCATGAGGACGGCCTCAACCGGGATCTTGGGTTCACGTCACGCTACACGTAACCCCACCAGCAAAAAAGGGGGAAAAAAATTAATGTTTTTTAATATTCTCTCTCTCTCTGCCATTTTGAGTTTCTTTCTGCCTGCCTGTGTAATCGACACAATGTATATCCAGTGTACTGGGACGTGCTGTTCTCCGTGACTGGCCTGTTTGAATAACAACGACACCTTTTGATTGGTGTGATGCTGTCCCAACATAGTATAAGATATGCGATTTGAGAACCTTTTCACTCATTCATCTGACGAAGGGGATAATCTCCGAAAGCTTGTGATTTTAAAATAAATTTGTTGGACTATAACCTGGTGTTGTAAGATTCCTTACATCTATTTATAAAACCCAGGATCCCGTATGCTTTTTTTTAACCGCTTTCTCAATCTGTCCTGCCACCTTCAAAGCTTTGTGCACATATACCCCTACTTTGCACTTCTCTGCGTTAAATTTCATCTGCCATGTACACCCATTCCACTACTCTGTCTGTGTCCTCTTGAAGTCTATTACTATCCTTCTCACTGTTTACTACAGTTCCAAATTTTGTGTCATCTGCAAATTTTGAAATTGTGCCCTGTACACCCAAATCATTAATATATATCAAAAAAGCAATGGTCCCAGCACCGTATGGCCAATCATGCTCCTATATCTCATGTCCTTATGTTCTTAAAAGCCTCCGTCCACCCTTCTTCATCCAACCCTATCAGCATATCCTTCTATTCCTTTCTCCCTCATGTGTTTATCTAGCTTCCCCTTCAATGCAGCTATGCTAGTCGCTGCAACTATTCCTTGTGGTAGTGAGTTCCACATTCTAACCACTCCCTGGTTAAAGAAGTTTCTCCTGAATTCCATATTGGATTTATTAGTGACTATCTTATATTTATGGCTCCTAGTACTGCTCTCCTCTGCATGTGGAAACATCTTCTCTATGTCTACCCTATCAAAGCCTTTCATTAGCTTAAGGACTTCTATCAGCTCACCCCTCAGTCTTCCCTTTTCTTGGGAAAAGAGCCCCAGCCCTGTTCAGTCTTTCCAGATAGGTATAACCTCTCAGTTCTGGTATCATTCTAGTAAATCTTTATTGCACCTTCTCCAGTGCCTCAATATCCTTTTTATAATATGGAGACCGGATCTGTTCATATTACTCCAAATGTGCTCTAACCAAGGCTCTATACAAGTTTAACATAACTTTCCTACTTTTCAATTCTACCCCCCCCCCACTTGGACACTTATTTTCCAAGGAGTCTGTGGCCTCCTTATTCTTCCTGCCAAAATGTACCACCTCACACTTATCGATATTGAAATTCATTTGCCAATTACATGCCCATTCTGCAAGTTTATTAGTGTCTTCCTGTATTTTGTCGCAGTCCTCCTCAGTATTAACTATACCCCCAATTTGGTGTCATCCGAAAATTTTGAAATTGTACTTCCGATTCTCAAGTCCAAATCGTTTATGTAAATGGTGAACAACAGCGGTCCCAGCACCGATCCTTGTGGAACACCACTTCCCACCTTTTGCCAGTCTGAGTAACTACCTTTAGCACCTACTCTCTGTTTTCTGATTTGTAGCCAGCTTGCTATCCATTCTGCTACTTGTCCCCTGACTCCACATGCTCTGAGCTTAGTCATGAGTCCACTATGCGGTACCTTATCAAAGGCCTTTTGAAAATCTAAATATATTACATCTACTACACTACTCTTATCTACCCTTTCTGTTATTTGTTTAAAGAATTCAATAAAGTTGGTCAAGCATGACCAATTAGATCAGCCCCTAATGTTCTATACTCAAGGGAATACAAGCCTAGTATAGTGTCATAATGGGTACAGCACAGGAGGAGGCCATTTGGCCCATAGTGCCTGTGCTGGCTCTTTGAAAGAGCTATCCAATTAGTCTCATTCACCTGCTCTTTCCCCATAGCCTTGTAATTTTTTCCCTTCAAGTATTTATCCAATTCCCTTTTGAAAGTTACTATTGAATCTGCTTCCACCACCCTTTCAGGCAATGCATTCCAGATCATTAAAACTCACTGCGTAAAAAAATGTTTCCTCATGTTGCCTCTGGCTCTTTTGCCGATCACCTTAAATCTGTGTCCTCTGATTACCGACCCTTCTGCCACTAGAAACAGTTTCCTCTTATTTACTCTATCAAAACCCTTCATGATTTTGAACACCTCTATCAAATCCCCCCTTAATCTTCTCTGTTCTAAGGAGAACAACCCCAGGTTCTCCAGTCTCTCCACATAACTGAAGTCCCTCATCCCTGGTATCTTCCTAGTAAATCTCTTCTGCACCCTCTCTAAGGCCTTGACAGCCTTCCGAAAGTGTGATGTCCAGAATTGGACACAATACTCCAGCTGAGGCCTAACCAGTGTTTTATAAAAGTATAGCATAACTTCCTTGCTTTTGCACTCTATGCCTCTATTAATAAAGCCCAGGATCACATCAGCTTTTTTAACAACTTTCTCTACTTGTCCTACCACCTAGCCTATGCTACCTGTCCTCATAGTTTAACCCTTTTGACCCCCTATCATTCTGGTGAATCTGCACTGCACTCCCTCCAAGACCAATATATCCTTCCTGAGGTGTGGTGCCCAGAACTGAACGCAGTACTCCAGATGTGGTCTAACCAGAGCTTTATACAACTGTAGTATTCCAGCCTGCTTGAGAGATAAAGCCCAACATTCCATTAGCCTTTTTTTGAACCTGTCCACTAGTTTTTATTGATTTCTGTACATGCTCCTCCACAGCTCTTAGCTTCTCACCATTTAGAAAATACACTGATATTTCTTTCTTAGGTCCAAAGTGGATGACCTCACACTTCCCCACACTGTAATCCATCTGCCATAGTTTTGTCCACTCACTTAATTTATCAATGTACCTTTGCAACTTCCAGCTCCCATCACACTACTTACTGTGCCACCTAACTATATACGTAGTGATTCGTTTCTTCTTATATTTGACACTACTCTGACCTAACTTTTGAAAGTTCCAAACAAATCTCCCTGATTTGAATAATTTAACTTATATGCTCGATCACAATAGCCTGATTTTGATACTGACAACTCAATTCAAAAAGGATTGAAAGCATACCTGTAATCGAATGCCATAACGCTCTGTATATTTCCTCCTTTCTCTATTGCTTTCTCTCTGTTAAAGGATCCTCATGTCCACTGGCAGGAAGTACACCAAATGGCCCTTTATAGAAAAAGACATGGGCCCCAAATATTCATGGGCCGCAATCCTGCTGGTGCCTTCCAAGGATAATCCTGTTGGAGTGTGTGGGGTCAGCCGGAGGTCACCTCATTTACATGGGGCCAGTGGAGACACATGTTACTAAGGGTGTATCTCCAGCACATGCCTGACAATGACACCGGAAAATCTGGTGCCTGCCCGATTCCTCAGCCCCTCCCCCCAAGAGACTCCAGCCATCTTCCCTCTGATCCAATAAAAGTAAAAGAAAATCTTGACCATCTCTTCAGGGGTCCTGGCTGTTATTTCCAGATTTTTCTTCCCCTAAATTGGCCTTGGGTTTTTTATCTCCCAGGAGATTACATGGTTGCTGGTGGGTGGTGATTGGTAGGAATCACGATGCTAAAGGCATCATGACTGCATGGGGTATGCTCGATGGAGATGCTTGTCTTTTCCTGTCCATTATTTTGACATGTTCTTATGTTCGTACATTCTCCACTTACCATGTATAAAATATTCCATATGCTAAGTAATATTTAGGGCAGTATTTCGGCATGCAGCCCATGATAAATCCAGCAAATTTCTACATTTAACACAGGAAGCCTGATTATGTGTTTGTCCGCTAATGACAGACAGTAATTTCTAGATTTATATATTTACAAATATTGGTGCTTGTAGAACGATAGCAGCAGGTTGGGCTCGATTTTACAATGGTGGTGGGTTGGCAGCGGGGGCTGAAGGTGCCAAACCGTGGCAAACTTGCATAAACAAAACTTCCATGCGATCGCATCGTAATTGATGGTGATTAACGTGCTTTCCGGCATTTCGCACCTGGCAGCCAGCCTGATTGACAGGATAGCTGCCGTCAGGAGCTGCATTGTGAGGTGGGGGGGAGGGAAAGAGAGAGAGCGGGATGTCATCCAGCGCTGGAATGGAATACCGGGGAAGGGGGGGGGGGGGGGGAGAGTGGAAGATTGGGGGGGAAGGGGAAAATCGGGAGGGAGAGGGGAAGATTGGGGGGGAGGGGAAGATCAGGGGGACATTGGGGAGGTGAAGAGGGGAAGATCGGGGGGACATCGGTTGCTGAAGAGGAGAAGATCGGGGGGGAGTCATCGGGGGGGGGTGAAGGGGGGAGATGGGGGGGACATCAGAGGAGTGAAGAGGGGGTGATCGGGGGCATCAGGAGGGGTGAAGAGGGGAAGATTGGGGGGACATCGGGGGGTGAAGAGGGGGAGATCGGAGAGGGAGACATCGGACGTCGGAGCAGGGTAGGAAGATAGGTTGATCTTGTGTGTTAACGTTGTGCAATGGTTTTTTATTGAATTTATTTACTTCATTTTTGCCTGATCCGGCCATTTAGGCGTGAATCAAAAGCTGTGGGAAAGCCGCCCAGGTAAGTTAAAAATCGTTCCAATGACCTAATATGCCACAAGTAAAGTGCCTTAAGACCTCAACGAGGTACATTTGGCTCTTTAACCATCATTCCGCTGGCTTTATTTGCCGGTGGGACTTCCGAATTCAGGACGCCCGCGCGCACACGGGTGCATCCGTGGGGAACTCGGAAGTCGGCAGGTTGGAGCCAGCTTCTGAACTCGAACGGGATTTCCCCAATTTTTGGAGCCCCCCCCCCCAACGCACCCGCAATTTCCCGGGAAAATCGAGCCCATTGTGTTCAACGTGTAGTGCAACAATATCATTTCACTACTTGACAAAATGTCATCCGCATTCACTGCCGGGATTTTATTCAGTTAGCATGGTCTGTAGTATAACTGCAGTTTATGTCAAGCAATCTGAACACAAATTGATTTATCAGAGGCAATGTGAAATCACTTCAAGGAATATAGTCTCACATCAGTTCAACTTCAGATCAACTGCAATAGATCTGTAATCAGAAATGGTCAATTTGGCCTATTGGACTGTTTTCAAGTGCCTAATGTTAAGACATAACAAACTGTTCTTTTAGTTCTCTGGTAGCAATATTTTTTTAACCAGCATTAATGAGAGCTGAGGCCATGTATCTATGCACAACGCTCTGCATTGCCTAAATGTACTGGTGAAAGCAGGACAGCTTGTAACGGTCTAAAAACAAGTACCAAGGTTAAACTGGTAGCTGCAGTGTAGTCGCAGTGTGTACTAAATCTATAAGGCAGCTATCAGCCCTGACCCAAGGAAATGGGTTAGATTGGAATGGATTCTTGAGGACTTTTGTCTATTGATTGTGTCTTGTGTAGGGTGTTTTGGGGTTGTTCTCACCCTATTGATCGGTGCAGATATCTGGTCCCCGGTCTAGCCAAGGAACGCTTATACCTCACGGATCGGGGGTTCAGGAAAACGCACCTGGTGATGGAACACGTAGCCGAATAGCATAGAGAACACACAAACTCGGTGTTTGAATTGAATTGGAATGTTGGTTTTATTATACCGTCAACACGAAGAAGATAACGATACAAACGGTCCTACACAGTACATTGAGATACACACACCCACCACAGTACTTTATCCCGCTAAACTAAGAGGTTGGTGGGGACCCTGGAGACACCTATCACTCACACACACACACACACACACACACGTATGGTCGAGGCTCACCAATCCTTTGCACTTGCAGGTCTGGCTGACCAGTTCTCTCATGTAGGGTTCATTGGTTTCGCTGGAAGCTGCTCTCCTCCCTGGAGAGTTCGGGTGATAAAAAAAGAAAGAAGAGCAAAACAAGAGGAGCAGAACATGAGAAAAAGCAAGAGCAAGAGAGAGAGAACACAAGAGAGAAGAGAGAGGTTTTGAGTTTCCACTTATATATCCCTCCTCTTACAATGTCTTCATCACTTAAATGAGGTGCTAGATGTCTGTTTAAACAGTTCTTACAAAGTCCTTAAGAATCTTTGATGACTTTTGATGGTCTCTCATCTTGTTGCAATTGCTTTCTCGATGGGATATTGTTAATTCCGATTTGTAGAGCACTTGCCACAGGGCTCCTTTTGTATCCTACGTCCTAGGTGTTGATCGGTTTTGCTTTAAAACAAAGACATGGCCCCACCATGTCTGGAGCAGTTGCCTCTTTCAATGACCTATTGCCTTTCTGATCGTTGACCACCTGCTGTGGGTTTTGCATTAAAACAGAGACATGTCTGAAGCAGTATTTCTCCCACATTCCACTGTGTGTGTTGTTGATTCATCTGGTGACCTCTCACCTATCCTTCCATCTTAGGATTTTAGTCAATGGCCAAAGTTTACATCCTCAGGGAAAAGGTGGAATTCCCAGAATTCTTAAACTTGTCTGTTTTGGAAAAGCTACAAGATAGTTTATACGTTTGTAAATCTGTTTTGTTGCATTGAATGTCCATTGGAGTGTTTATAGAACCCAGATTATGGAACCTGCGGGCCTGTAAAATCCACGGATATTTGCTGCACATGTGGCATAAGTAACCAGAGGGGAGCGAAATCAAGACCTGGATGTGCCAGGTCCCAGCCTCCCCTTTCAGTTTCCAGAAGGACCTGCACCTCCGTTTGCCCAATAACATGGCCCCTAACTTCAGAGGAGGCAGGTGTTGTGTGGTGGGCGGGCAGGAAATTCCTGGGTCCTGGAATGAAGCCTCGCAGAAAATTTCTAGCAGCGCCCTGAAATTTTCCCCCTACTTCTGGTGGGCACCCAAGATGTGGCCATAGTGGCCTGCTACTGACACTGAAATTACGGGGCTCAATTATAAAGGGTGGCGGGATGGCAGTGGGGGCTCAATGGGTGCACGGCAAACCCGAATTAAAAAAAACTTACCTTTCCCCATGCGATCGCGAGGTAATTGATGCTCATTAATCTTGTTTCCTGGTTTCGCACCCAGCAGCCAGCCTGATTGATAGGGCAGGGCAATCAGGCTGGGGGAGAAAGAGAGAGAGAGACGTCATCAGGTGCTGGAACAGAGAATGGGGGGTGGGGAGGAACAAAGATCAGGGGGGGTCAAAGGTGGGGGGGACACAAAGATGGGGGGAACATCAGATATCGTCGGTGGTGGGGGGAGACATTGGGAGGTGAGAAACGGAGAAGAGACATCGGGGGGGGTGAGACATCGGAGAAGAGACATCGGGGGGGGTGAGACATCGGAGAAGAGACATCGGGGGGGTGAGACATCGGAGAAGAGACATCGGGGGGGGGTGAGACATCGGAGAAGAGACATCGGGGGGGTGAGACATCGGAGAAGAGACATCGGGGGGTGGTGAGACATTGGAGAAGAGACATCGGTGGGGTGGGGGGTGAGACATCGGAGAAGAGACATCGGGGGGGGTGAGACATCGGAGAAGAGACATCAGGTGGGGGGAGAAATCGGAGGGTGAGACGTCGGAGAAGAGACATCGGGTGGGGGGAGAAATCGGAGGGTGAGACGTCGGAGAAGAGACATTGGACATCAGAGCAGGGGGGTGCAGGTTACATTATTTTTTTAACTTTGTGAAATGTTATTTTATTTAACTTATTTAGTTTATTTTTACCTGATCCAGCCCAGGTGAGAAATGGAAGCCCTGGGAAAGCTGCCCCGGTAAGTTGAAAATCATTGCAACTACCTACTATGCAACAAATAAAGTACCTTAAGTACCCTGAGGTATATTTGCTTCTTTAAATATCATCCAGCCGGCTTTAATTGCCGGTGGGACTTCCGGATTCCAGAACCCCGTGCGCACACAGGTGCGTCCGTGGGAGACGCAGAAGTCGGTGGGTTGGAGCCGGGTTCCTTACCCGCTCCAGATTTTACCGAATTTTGCTTCCCCCCCCTACACCTCCCCCCTTCCCCAACATTTGAAAATCGAGCCCTATGTGACTGTACCCTGACTTGGGGTCAGAAGCAAAGGCAACCTGCAGATGCTCCATGACACTTACACCGCCGGAGCGATCCTGCAGATTACCAGTGCTATAATGACAATATTTGAACTCAGATTAGGGCAGATGTTATAGTACATTACCAGTTTGAAATCAGTGTCTTTAGAGTGCAAAATACAGCCAGCAATACCTGGGTTATTTTTCAGGCTGCCACCGGTTGTGAATTGCACTCTTACTGTAACGCAGTATAATTGCAACCTTAGTCCGTGTTCAATAAATTGAGGTTAGCATCTTTCTCAATATTAAAAAGGAGTCTGCTTCAGTTTATAAAAGGCTCAGGAGGTCTGCGGATTGGCTGTGCACTTTTTGGTTTGCACTTGGGGCCTGTAAATCCTGGGCCCTCACCATTTAATGACCAAAAATCCCAGGATTCTGAAAGTGACATAAGAGTAAGAACAAAGTTCACCCGAGCATTGGGAACAGTGTTTGAAACTTTTCTCTTCTCTTGTGACTTCCGATTCTGACATGCCCCACTGGCGGCACCTGATTTCCTTGCAGCTCAATGACAATGGCTTGCAATCTGTCCCTCTGAAGAAGGTGCAAAAAGTTAGGACTCTACAATTCCTGACCTGCCCACCACAACCCCAAATGTTTTCTGGATAGTGCAGATGAAACAGTCGGGAAAACAAAAACAAAATCTGACACTTGTGAACTGTCCACATCCTTGCCCACCGTTCACTGAGATTATTACAGCTGGTGTAACCGTTTAGCCCACTGTACTCTTGAGCAAATGTATGTAAATTCACTAATACCAAATGACAATGACTGAAGTGGTATTATACGTTGGCATGCTGTATAAAGTTGGGAACTCATATCTAGTAGATTCCACAAAACACCCTAAAGTGGAAAATGTACTCACCCAGAGAGTTTTAACCTTTTGGATTAACTAACCACCCATGTCTTTCTACAGTAAATCAAAATCCCGATCGCTAACCAGGATCCTGAGATTTGTGAGAACAAATTCTGGAATTACAATGTTTATCCAGGATTGCACACTTTAAATGCATTGCAGTTATAGTCCACATGTTGTCAGGACCTAAGGCACAAGTATGGAGTGTGATGGAATACTCTCAACTTGCTTGGATGAGTGCAGCTCCAACAACACTCAAGAAGCTCGACACCGTCCAGGACAAAGCAGCCCACTTCATTGGTAACCCATCCACCACCCAAAACATTCACTCCCTTCGCCACCAGCGCACAGTGGCTGCAGTGTGTACCATCTACAGGATGCACTGTAGCAACTCGCCAAGGCTTCTTCGACAGCACCTCCCAAACCCGCGACCTCTACCACCTAGAAGGACAAGGACAGCAGGCACATGGGAATAATACCACCTGCACGTTCCCCTCCAAGTCACAAAACATCCCGACTTGGAAATATATCACCGTTCCTTCATCGTCGCTGGGTCAAAATCCTGGAACTCCCTATCTAACTGCACTGTGGGAGAACCTTCACCACACGGACTGCAGCGGTTCAAGAAGACGGCTCACCACCACCTTCTCAAGGGCAATTAGGGATGGGCAATAAATGCTGGCCTTGCCAGCGATGCCCACATCCCATGAACAAATAAAAAAAAAGTTGAAGAATCAATCCTTAAGGTTATCTCACACCATTAACTTTAGCATGTTCTGGAGTCTGATAGGGCCTGACCCTCGAGTTATACTGCCACGTTTGTGTCAATGCACACCCAAAACCACTTTATATCGATGCAAAAGTTCCCTAACAGGCTAAGATATACTGGGACATGGAGAGCAGAATATGAATCCAAATTAAAGAGTTCCATTTTGAATCTAACCTTAAATTTATAAGATTAACACAAAGTAATGAATTGAAAACAATTTGTCTATTGTGTCATAGTAACACAATTCCGTATCACAAAAGCACTTGAGAGAATAATATTTATAATGATTAAATATGTTTGTCTTTAATATGACTAGACAAGTGAATATTTAGACCTAAACATAGGTTGTGGTTATCACAAACGGAGAAATACTTGATGTGAAGTGCTCAAAGCAACGAACTGAGAGTATATGTATTTGGTAAATTTTATTTGTTTCGAATAAGACAGCTAAAAATGGAAATGGCATTAGAGAAAAGGCTTGACATCTCATGCTGCAAAATGGTGTTACTACAAGAAAACATAATAATGAAACCCATACCTAACTTATGAAATATGACTAAAATTGGCTTACAAGCTGAAAAGACCAGACTGACAAAATGGTGCTAATCTACAATACTATGAACAATTTTACATTGGACATGGGCATTGAAAAACCTAATGGAATACCAATACAATAGCAGAGATAGGAACATATTATCACCTGATAGCTTTCAAAACTTCTTGATCAGCCTTGGAAGCATGTTCTTAATCTACTACCATTTTTTAAAAGAACAAAATAGACCAGAAGAAGTAAGTACCAAGTAACCAGTAATCTGTGAATATTTGAGATTTCTTTCAGATTCGTATGTCAGTAGCTAACAACGTGCACACTCATTTGTAGTGCTCATATCTCGATCACCCTTTTGCTTTAAATGAGCAGTACAGTATTTTCTTGCAAGCATGAATCTGATACCTGTTACTATCCATGATGAGGTAATTGAAACGAGGCAAAGATCTGCTCAGTTAGACCTTCATCTTATTAGAAAAATAGTTCAAGTTTGAGGATGGAGCCTTCTGCGTGAAGATTTTTCTTGATAGTTCAACCTGTTGTGAGTTAAAACTAAGCACCATACAAACAGAGTAACTTGTGCATCAAAATTATTTTGCTACAGATTTTCCATACTGATGTTTCCCATGATTTTACAGATACAATAAAAATCAGAAGTTGTCCCAGCATAAAGAAGTCACAATATAAGCATGTAGATAGCTGCAGTACAGAGATTCATCAGTTTATTGTTGACTTTTATAAACCTGATAATGATGATGTTCTTTGACCTTATGAGAAACAAACTGGTCCAATGTCAACACCAAATTCCTGGTCCTCAGCACCAATATCTATTGGTGCAATGTCCACAATAGGCAGACGAATAGTCTTCCGTGTTTTATACTCAAAGACAGTCATGTCCCACTCTCCTGTGTGTTTCTATAAGCAAAAAGAAATAAGGTTCCTTTCAATGACAGTTAAATCAATGCTTCTTATTGGTTAGCTTGGAAAGTGTGGCCATGTAATCTCACTGGTCTTTGTGCAGCCTTCAACAGTAGGAATCTTATTGAACAAAATGGGGATGTAACATCAGCAATGAAGCAGTGCAATAAATGTCTGATATCAAAGGTCTAAAGTTACAGGAAAGGTCTTTTATTTGTACATTTGTAGAAAAGGCATCTATTATAAAGGTTATAGGTATTTAATTGTCAGAAAATATAAATTGATACACTATTATTAATGCTAAAGCCTTAATCTGGTGATTTAGGAATAACAACAATTTGAACTTATATAGCACCTTGAACATAGAAAAACATCCCAAAGCAATTCACAGAGTTATAAGCAACAAAATGGACAGTGAGCCAAAGAAGGAAATACTAGGGGGGTGACCAAAACCTTGGTCAAACAAGTGGGTTTTAAGGAGGGTCCTAAAGGAGGAGAAAGAAATGGAAAAGCGGAGGGGTTTAGGGAGGGAATTCTAGTGCATGCCACCTAAGTGGCTGAAGGGAAAGCTACCAACGGTAGGGTGAAGGGAGGGGGGATGCAAAAGTGGTCAAAATCAATCAGAGGAATGGAGAGTTTGGGGGGTGGGGGGATGTAGGGCTGGACGAGGTTACTGAGATAGGAATGCATGAGGCCATGAAGGAATTTAAATAAGAATGAGATTTTAAATTTGAGATGTTGGGGGACAGGGAGCCAATGTAGGTCGGTAAGGACAAAGGGAATGGGCAAGCAGGACTTGGTGCGATGTAAAATATGGGCAGCAGAATTTTGGATGAGCTGAAGTTTACTGAGGGAGGCTGGCCAGGTCAGCATTGGAATAGTCGGGTCTAGAGGTGACAAAGACATTGACGAGGGTTTCAACAGCAGATGATCTGAGGTAGAGGGAGAGACAGGCAAGGTAACAGAGGTGGAAGTAGGCAGTCTTTGTAACTTAAACTTTCTGTTGGATGTTGGTGAATCAGTTTTATGCTCATTTTTCTGCTACTTACAGTGCAGCCATCTTCAATGACATTGTACATGTATTTTCTGTTGCCTTCAGCTTTAAGCTCAATGTCATCCCAGCCCATCAGCTTTAAAGCTTTCTTTACATTTCCGGTCTTAGCATCCAGGTAGGCCATGCTGTTCTTACAGTGGTAGGTGACATTCTGGGATGCTCGAGTGGAAAGCATTCGAAGGAATCCCATTTGGACTTCAACAGTATTTTCCGATAGGATGTTGTCACCATAGCTGAACTGTGGACGCAAGCATAGGTTTCCTTCAGTTTACCTGTTTATAAAAATATCTTTTCAAGCGATAGGGTACATGTTGTAGAGTTTGGACAAAATAATCAAGATTCAAATATCTTTTTATTTTTAAAATATCCTCACCAAAATGAGAAAGTACTTTGCATGTTGAACAATTTTAGAAAAGGACAGACGGACATTGAAAAGATCTTTACTCCTTACTGCCTAAAAGGTAACAGGGTGAAGAAAAATGTGGACTTTTGCTAATGAATGAGCATTAGTTGTAAAAGGGAGCCTCATACACATTTATAGAACTTGCTCAAAAATTCATCATTGTTCTAACATTATGAAATTTGTCTTTGGGATAACTATTCTCACAGTTAATGAATTTAATATCTATTCAATGTACATCTTGTTGTCTATTATGATAAAATATTAACCTAATTTCAATATTGATTATTAAATCCATTACAATTTGCATCTATTTTTATGCTACATTGTGCAATGATTTATTAAATAAAAGTCATCTATACTCACTTGGAAACCACCATTCATGGACTCTCCAAACCATACATGTTTCTCCCCAGGACTGTTCTTGTTTGTCCACCAGTTCCTGCGCGGGATGCTGCTGGGTTTGGAATACATACAGGTCTCACCAGTTTCCATGTTGCAATAAACCTTAATGGCATCCAGTTTGGAACCTTGATTAGGATCAATCCAGTACTCTCCTGGGAAGACAATTTGCAAGTTTACAACAATTTGTATTTAAAATTAGAATTTAAATTGTATATAACATATTGAAAGTCAAATAATCAAGTGCTTTCATTGCCAATTGCAAGAGAATTTAATCTTTGATAGAGCAGTCAAAAATTAAATATCCTGTATATTCTGCAGAGGACAGTCAAGTTTAGTAACATAGCCAGAAGATAGTGTTATAGTAGTGGACTGGTAACCCTGAGTTCAAATCAGTTGTAAAAAATAACAATAAGAGGTAGAGGTTACAGTCTGTGATGGGTCAAGAAGACCCACCACCACCTTTTCAGGGCAACTAATAATGGGCAATAAACGTGGACTTGCCAATGTCACCCACACCCCAAAATCAAACAAAATTGTTCATAGATTTAGTTAGTATTTGCCACATGCAATTTATTAAAAGGACATTCAGTAAAATAGTAAACCATCATTTTCATGCTAAGTGCCTAACTTCCTTACCACTCTTGAACTCTGGCTGGCAGTATTTTAGGTTGCGGCAATTTCGGGCTGGATTCTTCTGTGATCCGTCTGGAGTAATAATATCCTGTACCTGGCTGCTAAGTGACTTCACAATAGCCATTAACTCTGTGTCTTGTTGCATCACAGATTCACTGGGCTGATCTTTTTGGTAGTATGGATATGTTTGCAGTGGCCCTTTATCATTAAATGGTGTTCCACAGCAGGGACCAGGAGGACCAGCAGGGCCAGGCGTTCCAGGAAGACCTAATTCACCAGATGGCCCCTGTGAAGTTTAAAGCTGAATGAATGACAATCTCATGCTCTCAAAATAAGTAAATATATTTGTTTTTAATTGCAATATATGATATTCCAGGAATTAAAACAGGTAACCTACAGAAGAACCAGGCTCTCCAGGAGAGCCACGTGGGCCAGGAGGACCCATGGTGCCTGGAAAACCACTGCTACCATCTTTGCCTGGACTACCAGCTGGACCTTGAGGACCCTTAAAAGAAACAGGGTAATATCAACGAAAGCGTCTATAACTGAATCTCATTAGCTATAAATTACAAGAGTCACAATAATTAGAAATATGCTGTATTTGAATAGTTTAAATAAAATCTATGTAAAGTGACCTGATATTTATATTCAACACTTAATATTGTAAGAAATATAATTTGGACAGAATTTGCAAGTATTGTATTGAGAATGGCACAAAGTATTTTACAATGCAAAGACTTGGGGTGAATTTTCGAGGGTTTCTTCTGCTCATCCACCGTAACTCTGGAGGAAGAGCTGCAGAAACCGTGGTCAAATAGTGTGAACAGCATTTAGGCTGTTTACTATGGTTTCTGCGGCCTTTCTCCAAAGTTACAGCAGAGGATTGGGAGGACCCCCGCCTAAATTCACCTCCTCAATGTCAAGCAAAGGATAAGTGAATGGGCCTCACTCGTCTCACATGAACTGACGGAAGTTCAATGATCCTGGCGTCAGACCTGAACTGCTCAAATGGCATTGAAATTATTTGTTGCCCAGCTTCATGTTTCTGCTACAATTCCATCCAACTTACAAATCCAAAATAAAAAGTTTGCAATCAAACCATCAAAATATTTAGAATTAGCACAGACATGTTTGAGACCAATCCTAAAGGTCCTGAATGATTTACAAATCAAGATGCTTGACAAATTTAGATTTAAATTTTAACAGCATATTGCATTGAACAATATTCCACTAGATTTAGAGTTTAACATGCCCGAAGACAAATGTTTAAGGTTTTAAAAATGTTACTTTCAGCATCATCTATAGATACCGAGATGATCCAAATGATTAATAAAAACAGGAACTGAGTAAGGAACTGAGTAAAATCACAAATTAATATCTAAATAGAAGGCTTTACAAAGTCTTTCACAGTAACATTTTACTTTACTCACTTTGGCACCTTGAATTCCTGGATCTCCAGGTTGACCTGGTTCCCCAATGGCACCCTGGAGAATATAGAAGAGTTGTCACCTTTTTCAGCAAAACAAATGATAACCGTTTGCCACAAAGGTTGACCAAGACGCAATAACATTTATTTTTGTAAATGTGCCCATTTTTATCTCCTATTTCAGTCTCTCTGTCACCATTGGCCTCCTTCAGGCAATAGCACAGCATGGAATGGGTCAATAGTTCCATGAATAGGCCAAAACTCAAGCACAGAGAAAAGACAACTGAGACTCAGCCCAAAATTTTGGACTTTTGAACTGGAGTCCAGTGCTTTACAACTAGCTACTGGGCTGCTATAAGCAAAACTTTGATAAAATAAAACAACTGTACAGTTGGCAGAATCCTTTATTAAAATAAAGTCAATGTATGAGCAAGGTTCTCAATAGAAAGTATCTTGGCCTTTTTATTTTGTTTTTCTCTGCTTCATATCTTTAGATTATTGTCAAGCACAAAATACTCACAGGGGTCCCTGGCACACCCCCTGGACCAGGATGTCCTTTATGACCCTTCATACCAGTTGCTCCATTCTGCCCAGGTTCACCCTTAGTTCCTCGAGGACCTTGAGGACCCTGAATAAGATCAAAAAATGTTTTATTAGAGATTTTGAAACATATGGCACAGTTATTTTTCTTTATGCGAGCATGTTGTTTATACTTAAGAGTCCAATCATACTAGCTACACAAGAATTTCCAAGACTGGCTAACATCAACTTACTGGAGTTCCAGAAGACCCAGCTGGACCTGGAGGACCCCGTATTCCTGGAGTGCCCTAAAGAGAAAAATAAATACATTTTATTTGAGAGTTCTTATTATGGAGGCTTCGACATGCGTGAACCTCAAGAAAAGAATGAACTTGTATTTATGTAGCATCTAAGAGAGCAGCAAAAAAAGTAAAAGAGCGGGAAGAGAAGGAAAATGAAATTAATGAAGAAAGAAACAGAAATACAAAAGTGAGACAGAAAAACAAAGGAAGAAATCAGGAAGGGAGAGAATCAACAGAAATGGAGGACAAGAGGTAGAGAGAGAAAGAAATACAACTTCTGTAGTGAACTACATAGTAAACATTCCAAGAAACTTCATAAATAGAGAACAGGAGTGAAAAAGAGAGACAAACTGTTCCCAAAGAGAGAGACAGAGACCATTCTTGCAACTGCCAGAGGTTTTGCTTCTAGGTCTGCACCAGGTCTCCTTGACATGAAAGGAAAATGAGAAAATACAAGACATAGAACAATATAGACAGATATACAGAGAAATAGGAGAAAGTATGTGCGAGGCATACAGAGTGCAGAACATACAGAATAAATGATAATGACAGAAAGAAAGAAAGAGAGAGACACGCAGTGAGAAAACAACAAGTATGTTAGAGATGGAAAGAGTTGATGGGAACAAGGAGAAACTTACATAAAAGTAAGAAAGAGTTGTAGGCAAACACAGAGATACTGAAATAACAATAGCAAAAGTGTGAGAGGCATACAGAGGGAATCGTGCAGAAAGTTAGCATGCACGAGTCAGAAATACAAAGAAAAATAGAAGACACACAGAGACAAAGTTATACGAACAGAGACATATTTTTAATTTTTGTTTGTGAGCAATGACTCAGGAGATCAGTTAAGTATATTGTAAAAGGCTCACCTAGAATGGACTATTCTAAAGTTATATTATAATTAAAGTTCAATAGTTTAAAAAGACTTCAGCCTAAATTTTAACCCCATGAATGGGTGGGTTGGGGACGGGTGGGAAGGTTAAAAATTGTAAAAAAAAATAAAACCCGATCCCAACTCACCTCCAAACCGCCCACTTCCTGTTTTAATGGAGGCGAGTCGAGGGGCTGGCGACCAACCTGCTCTCAGGAGGCGTGTAGGTCAGTGAAAGCTTTTAAGGAGGCTGCAGGCCTCCATTTTGACAGTTTTTTTATTTTTAACTCCTGTGGGCTGGGATTCCTGACCCTTCTGCTTCACACCATGTAAGAGGAGGTGAGAAGGCCCGGATCAGCAGGTAAGTGCCTTTATTGCACTGCTTGTGGGCCACGAGGAGTAGGAGTGCTTCCCCCAGGTCCAACAAGATTACCTTCAGCAACCGCGCCCCTCCCACAATCTCCGACCTCCGCAACAAGATCTCTGACCCTGCCCCATGTCCGACACCCCAATAACCGACTCCCTGATGACCCCCGACCCCTCCATGACTGACCCCACCGATGACACCCCCCGATGACCGACCCCCAGATGACTCCGACCCCCGATAACCTCCGACCCCCGATAACCTCCAACCCCCGATGATTCCCAACCCCAACCCCCACCCCACATGACTGACCATTCCCCCCTTCTCCCCATCTAAGACTTACCTGCTCGCATCCACTTCCTTCCTCTTCTCCCGTCTGACTGACGGCCAGCCTATCAATCAGGCTGACCTGTCGGGCGGGAAACCAACAAAAAAAAAAAAAAGGCGTCCTTATGTCAAAATTGTAAGGACATCTGGAAAACCCATACTTTCGGGTTTCCCATCAGGAATGTCCCCCCGCCCCTGCCTTCTTCCCAGCTCTGGGTTAAAATTTAGGCTTTGATATCTATACCAGTAATGCACACTAATGGCAGCCATAGTGCAGTGAAATACTGTGGCATGTGCCAGTTCCCAAACTTACCGATTGGCCTTTGTCACCTTGCTTGCCAGCTGGACCAGTTTGACCAGGGGGACCAAGATTACCCGAAGGACCTCGAGGACCTGGAGGACCATGTTCACCACGATCACCCTGTCATTACAAATATACGAATCAATGATAAGAACAGAAGCAATTTCAATTATTTAAGTGGCACTGATATTTCCAGTTGTGTTACACTTTTTGAAAATGTTTACCTTTTGACCTGTTGGTCCAGTAGATCCTGAGACACCTTTGGAACCAGGACTACCCTAAAAGAAACAATATACTCATTATAAAAGAACGTAGATCTATTCACGTTTAATGAATGAATCCTCTATAGTACATTTCAAATGAATATAAAATTTAGTGCAGGTAAAGTTATTTCTTTGAAAATACATGCTTTGTGTTGGCTTTGAAAAGCTGGTGAACATAGCCTCCTGTGCCTACAAATTTCTATGTTGCAGCCTGTCAAATATCACATTTTTATGCCCAAAACTGGCACCATGAACTGATCCATTATATTCCATTAAATATGACACATGAGGCTTTAATGTTGTGCTGTTCCATCAATACAAGTCTGTCATTATCAGTCAGTACTATTACTCTCACTCTCCCTCTGCAGAAGGAAGAACCAATGAAAACAGTGAGAAATGACCAAAAGTATTCAAAATTGAATGTAATCTTTGAAAGTGTGCAGCACTTACGGTTCCAATAGAATAATGCATTGTTGTTGGAAATTAAAACTATTGTCACATAATTCATTTGCAACATTGGAGCTCATAGGATCTTGGACACTTAGGAAATACATTCCATAAACTGCATATACAGCCTCTGTATAACTGTGCATGGAAATGTCTAAGTAACTGGAGGGCAGCAAATGAATTGCTTCCTGTACCAGATAGAATAATAATAGAATAATGTCTACAATTTAAATGAGAACTTCTATAATTTAAATATTTAAGTGAAGCATGAATGAATATACTTACATCTCTGCCAGATTCACCAGGCGGACCAGGTGGGCCAGCTGGTCCCATTGGACCTCTAGGACCTCGTTCACCATTCCGGCCGGCTGGACCTACTTTGCCACTCTCACCCTGAATAACATATCATGATGGTCATTATCATCATAATTTATACACTGTGCTGAACAGATCTAATTCTAGTTTACTTTATAATGTTCTTAGAAAAACCTGACAAATGTGCCACTGCACCTCTTTACCTTATTCACTATCCAACAATTTGGGGAAAAACTTTGACCCTAGCAATAGGTTACATATGGGTTGCAATCCTGATTGTAAATCAGTGTACCGCATTTAAAAGTTAAGCATTTTCAACATGACTAATAATCATTAATTAACCATGTAATATGACCCTTTGTGGTGAGTTCTAACTAGATCTGTCTCAAAAAGATGGAATCTTACGAGAAGATTAGATAAACAGATTTAAAGTTTCAGCATTCCCGTACAATAGACTCTGCACTGAAGAGCTCTGTGGATCATTTCCTCAAATAAAAATCATGTAATGGAAATGTGTTCATTCTTGAGCTCCATGCAATTTACAGATTATTTATCAAAAGGGGATAACTGCACTACACTTAACATGATTTGCTTAATAAGAACAGTGGAATAAAAGGAACATTTTGCTTGCTTTTGGGGTGTTCTAATTTAGACCCATCCATCATAAGCAGATTATTATCTGAGTATCCTGAAATAAAATGGTATAAAGTGCATTACATCAAATCACAATACTTCTTTGCTTATTTTGTCCATTGTCATGATTCAAAAGGTAATTTACCGACATCTCCTTTGACTGTGTATACAGTATGATATATTTATTTTACTCTATTTGATGAATGCACTAAAGAAGTCATTCAAATTTCTCATAAAAAAAATAGAAATTGCTCTTTTTGTTGAAAACAACAAGGTGTAGTATTAGTAAAATGTCCCAGGGCACTACACAGGAACGTCATCAAATAAAATTTGACACTGAGCCACATAAGGAGGTATTAGGACAGGTGATCAAAAGCTTGGCCAAAGAGGTACGTTTTAAGGAGTGTCTTAAAGGAGGAGACAAGGTTTAGGGAAGGAATTCCAGAGCTTAGGCATGACCGCCAATAATGGAGTGATTTAAATCGGTGTCATGCTTAGGCAAGAATTGCAGCAGCGCAGAGATCTCGGAGGATTGTAGGGATGAAGTAGGTTACAGAGATAGGGAGGGGCGAAGTCATGGAGGGATTTGAAAACAAGGATGAGAATTTTAAAATCGAGGTGTACCCGGACCGGGAGCCAGTGTAGGTCAGCGAGCACAGGGGTGATGGGAGAACGGGACTTGGTGCAAGTTAGGATATGGGCAGCAGAGGCTTGGATGAGCTCAAGTTTATGGAGGGTGGCAGTTGAGAGGCCAGCCAGGAGAGCATTGGAATAGGCCAGTCTACAGATATCAAAGGCATGGATGAGGGTTTCAGCAGCAGATGAGCTGAGGCAGGGGCAGAGACAGGCGATGTTACGGAGTTGGAAGTAGGCGATCTTGGTGATGGAGCGGATATGTGGTCGAATGCTCATCTGAGGGTCAAATAGGATGCCAAGGTTGCAAACGGTCTGGTTCATCCTCAGACAGTGGCCAGGGAGAGGAATGGAGTTGATGGCTAGGGAACAGAGTTTGCAATGGGGGCCAAAGACAATGGCTTCAGTACTCCAAATGTTTAGTTGGAGGTAATTTTTGCTCATCCAGTAATGGATGTCGGACAAGCAGTGTGACAAATGAGACTATGGAGGGGTTGAGGGAGGTGTTGGTGTGGTAGAGCTGGGTGTTGTCAGCGTACATGTGGAACCTAGCTTTGTGTTTTCGGATGATGTCGCCAAGGAGCGGCACGTAGATGAGAAATGGGAGGGGCCAAGGATAGATCCTTGAGGGACTCCAGAGGTAACCGAGTGGGAGGGGGAAGAGAAACCATTGGCAGGTGATTCTCTGGCTATGACTGGATAGATAAGAATGGAACCAGGCGAGCGCAGTCCCATCCAGCTGAACAATGGAGGAGAGGCGTTGGAGGAGGATGGTGTGGTCAACCATGTCAAAGGCTGCAGACAGGTTGAGAAGGATGAGGAGGGATAGTTTACCATGGTCACAGTCACATAGGATGTCATTTATGATTTCGATAAGGGCCGATTCAGTACTGTGGGAGGGGCAGAAACCTAATTGGAGGGATTCAAACATGCAGTTGTGGGAAAGATGAGCACGGATTTACGAGGCGACAATATGTTCAAGGACTTTGGAGAAGAAAGAGAGGTTGGGGATGCGGCGGTAGTTTGCAAGGACAGAGGGGTCAAGGGTGGGTTATTTGAGGAGGGAGATGACAGCAGATTTGAAGTGGAGGGGGACATTATGTGAGGAGAGGGAACCATTAACAATATCAGCTAACATGGGGGCCAGGAAGGGAAGTTAGCTGGTCAGCAGTTTGGTGGGAATAGGGTCGAGGGAGCAGGAGGTGACTCTCATGGACAAGATGAACTCGGAGAAGGCATGAGGGGATATAGGAGAGAAACTAGAGAAAGATGCGTGTTCAGGGTTAGGGCGGGGGGTACCGTAGGGGAAGTTTGGCTTGGTGGATGAGGGGAAGGGAGGGAAGCGGCAGCTTAAGCTGAATGGATGGTCTCAATCTTAGTGACAAAGAAGTCCATGAGCTCCTCACACTTTTTGTTGGAGTTGAGGGTGGAGGGGGCAGGGAGAAGGGTTTAAGAAGATGGTTTGTAATGGAAAAAGGAAGCAGAGGGTTATCTTTGCATTCCAGGATGATCCTGGAATAGTGAGCAGTTTTGGCAAAGGAGAGCAGGACCTGCCAGTGCTTTATGTGGTCCAGCCAGATCTGGCGACAAATGGCTAAACCAGTTGTCCACCATAAACGTTCAAGTCTGCCTCACTTGGACTTAAGGGAGCGGAGATGAGGGCCATACCAGGGGGAACGACCAGGGTGAGAGAGAGTAATGGTTTTAATTGGGACAAGGACATCAAAGGTGGGGTTGAGGGTGTGATTGAGCAGATCGTAGCTGCACGAATGCCGTGGTAAATGAAGGGCCAAAGGATAGACAATTGGGAATTTGAAAGTGCCGTTGTAAGTGACTCGGGGGAGAGTATTTTCCAGGGGCGGACACAGAAGGAAGTGGGGTACATAAACAAGAATGTAGAGTACAATAAGCAATTGAGAGAATGGTATATGACTATCACGAATCACCACAAGGTTTCGAGATAGTTTTATAATAAAAGTTGAGATGGTTAGTGTTAAGCAATTATGATATATTATCAAAATGTATTACATCAAGTTAATACTTACAGGTTCACCTTTTGAACCTGGAGGCCCTGGAGGGCCTGTTGCACCTGGCAAACCAATTGGACCAGAGCTTCCAACAATGCCCGAAGGACCGGGTGAACCAGGTATACCCTAGACAACACAACAACATTTGGAAAATAGTTTATTAATAGGTAACTTTATTAATGTGCAGAATCTGTATAATAATTGAATCAAATTATTATTGCTAGAAACTGGGAACAAAAGCAAAAGAAGCATAGCACAATAAAATAAATCTGATATCTGATTCAGATTTTACACCAAGGTTTCTGAATATTTATGGAACAAAGTTGTTTGCTGAAATTGAAAAGAAGCTGAAAAGGTGTGAGTGTGTAATTCAGAGCTGAATTAGTTAGGTAGCAGACGTTAACCAATGCTCAAGGAACCATGCCCCAGCAAGGAGTCAACAGGGCCGATTTTAACTACTGGTGGATAATGGGCAGAGCATGCTGGCTGCTGCCGGACCATTCTTGCTCGCAGAAGGCTCAAGCTATTTAGAGGCCCAGGCCTCATTTCCATTCCGCTGGTGAGCTACAGGTGCCAAATGGGCATTTCACTGCAGCTCACTGTTTCTGGGAGGGCAGGATTTGGTTGGCTCCACCAAAAAAAAATATTTCCTGGGCCCTTTGTTAGTGGCTTCTAGGGGTATATTTAAGGACCACTTGTCAGGCCACTCAATCCCCAGTACATTTGTACCTCGAAATTGCAATCAGGGTCCCATTTATGTCATAGGACCCCAATTTCCATAATTTAATGAGGCTCCCATCTGATTCAGGTGGGTGGCTGGGCTGCCCTTGTGAAAACCTTAGGCCAAATGTCAGTGAGTATGTTTGGAGTGGGAGCAGGGTAATAAGTGCAGCACTCTGATTTTAGTGCTTCTACAGCCCCATTCTTTCTTAGTGGCCTGAGCTAAAATGGGCCCTAACACCTTCAGGAGACGGGGAGGGGAGAATATTGGTGAGGAAATAAATAGAACAGGTTTTGGAATTAATTATTTATATGGATTTTTATTAATATTCAGAATCTGTAAAAAAAAAAGTGAAGTAAAAGAATATTAAAAAGTATGAAATAAAACCACAGTAAAGAAAATTATATATCTGATTTATATTTTACACTCAAATTAGTAAATATATATGGAGAAATCATTGGCCTCTTGATCAATGCTAGGCACAGGTATACAGGTACAGCCTAATTGATTACATGATCTACTTTATTGTTATTACTGATTTATTCTTATAAAATGTACTTTAGTTTTCAGCTTTGATATCGTTACGAAAATCAAAAAAACACTTTCCAGTTGTAAACTCCTTGAGCCATTAATTATTATTAATAGTTTACAAGGATTACTCATTAGTAATATGGATATGATTTCCCAATAACATCCAACCTCCTAAGTTTATTAATTTAATATGAGTTGATCAATGTTTCTCTTATATTTGTTTTAAATGCATTCAATAAAAGTCTGCATTTGAAATCATCGCTTTATTGTGTTAAAAACACAACAGTTTGACCTATTGCCATCTTCCTACCATCATGGAGGCACCACTGATCCAATCATGTGGCGCGGAAGCATTGTTGCATAGTGTTTCAAATAATATTTAAATTGTAAAATTTTTCACCATTTGTAAATATTTTGCAAATTTATTACCACAAAGCTATTTGATCTGTTGCATTTCTGAAATAACATCAAGTATTAGAATCAGGCTAAAATCAAAATGTTAACAATTATTTTTTGTTTACCTGAGGACCAGCTTCGCCAGGTGGACCTTTTTCACCAGGATCACCATGATCACCTTGGGGACCAGGTGGTCCACCAGTACCAGCTGGGCCAGTGTTACCAGATGGACCACGAGGTCCATCTTTGCCAATCGGGCCTACAGTTCCAGCAGGACCAGGGTTACCCTGTTCAAAAAAATTGAGAGATGAATATTGATTACAAAAGGAGTTCACTGTTTGGAACAAAGTAAATATATTTTGGCCCATGTCATGGATACACATGGAAGGCTTGTAGCAGCAATTGTGGCTGAGGTATTTTCATGGGCCTGATTGGTACAATACTGAAAAACTATTGTGTTAACTGTGCAGAAAAGGCATATTGGGTGGGAAAGAACTTCTAACCAAAAAAAAACAGTTATTTCCTGGGCCCTTTTGTTAGTGGCTTCTAGGGTATCTTTAAGGACCGCTTGTCAGGCCACTCAATGCCCAGTACATTCATACAGCAAAATTGTAATCAGGGTCCCATCTACGTCATAGGACCCCGATTTCCATAATTTAATGAGGCTCCCTTCTGATTCAGGTGGGTGGCTGGGCTGCCCTTGTAAAAACCTTGGGCCAAATGTCGGTGAGTATGTTTGGAGAGGGAGCGGGGTAATAAGTGCAGCACTCTGATCTTAGGGCTTCTACAGCCCCATTCTTTCTTAGTGGTAAAAGAAGAAACATGAAAAAGTGTAATAATTTACATTTTTTAAATTATAATGAATGAGGCATCACAAAATAAAGCATTTTGTGCTGCTATATAGAGGATATGCAATGAGTATTTATATATTATTCAACTGGCTGTGCTTATTTAATCATTATTGTGTCATGAACAGGTGCAGAAAATAATCAATAGGGCTAATGGAATGCTGGCCTTTATATCTAGAGAACTGGAGTACAAGGGGGCAGAAGTTATGCTGCAGCTATACAAAACCCTGGTTAGACCGCACCTGGAGTACTGTGAGCAGTTCTGGGCACCGCACCTTCGGAAGGACATATTGGCCTTGGAGGGAGTGCAGCGTAGGTTTACTAGAATGATATCCGGACTTCAAGGGTTAAGTTACGAGGAGAGATTACACAAATTGGGGTTGTATTCTCTAGAGTTTAGAAGGTTAAGGGGTGATCTGATCGAAATTTATAAGATATTAAGGGGAACAGATAGGGTGGATAGAGAGAAACTATTTCCACTGGTTGGGGATTCTAGGAGTAGGGGGCACAGTCTAAAAATTAGAGCCAGACCTTTCAGGAGTGAGATTAGAAAACATTTCTACACACAAAGGGTGGTAGAAGTTTGGAACTCTCTTCCGCAAACGGCAATTGATGCTAGCTCAATTGCTAAATTTAAATCTGAGATAGATAGCTTTTTGGCAACCAAAGGTATTAAGTGATATGGGCCAAAGGCAGGTATATGGAGTTAGATTACAGATCAGCCATGATCTTATCAAATGGCGGAGCAGGCACGAGGGGCTGAATGGCCTACTCCTGATCCTATTGTTCCTATTATTTGTGCTCTATATAAATTATTTCAGGACAAAGCTCTGGATATTATTCAACCTTGGCTATGCAGGAGTGAAAACTGTTCAGTATTAAGGGCCAGCTGGAAACCAGCCATAATTGTCTGTCATATTTCTTGTTCTAGCACCTTAATGTATATTCATAGTGTGTGAATACTGAACAAGAGGAGTTGATTTGAATGATACAGATTGGGTAACTTTGCTATGATCAATAGTATTCATAGAATCATAGAAAGGTTATAGCATGGAAGGAGGCCATTCGGCCTATCGAGTCCGCGCCGGCTCTATGCATGAGCAATCCAGCTACTCCCACTCCCCCGCCCTATCCCTGTAGTCCGTATTGAGAACAAATACAACTTACAGCTGGTCCAGGTGGTCCCAATCTGCCATGAGCACCGCGCATACCATTTACACCCTAAAACAGAGAAATGGTGTTAGGTTTTCATACAGTTTACTATATTTGAATTAGATACGCACATTTTTTTTATTTATTTGGTCCCATCATGGGTAAATATCTTTGATTATTTTAACCCTGTAGGTTAAAGGAAACCCAGAATGATTGCGAGAAATTGAGTTGCCAGTGGTAAAGCTACAGATTTCTATAGCCTGATGCAAGCTCCAAAAAGCAATGATTTGGCTGTCAGGTGAGCTAAGTTCCTGGGTCAGTGACCTGAAAAGAATGTTGGCCATGAGACTGAACATACTCTGCCACAGGTATCTGTCTGCTGGAGTACAAATGTTTGCAGTGTATTTTTTTAGTTTTCTTCCTTCATCTTCTTTCTCAGCACCCTTTTATGATTTCCATTGATCCAGCCTCCATCATTGGGCCTACCTGTACCTCCAGTTGCCAGGAACAGCTTCTGTACAGTCCTAGTAATACCAAAGTTACTACAATTAAAAAGAAAACTTTAATGGATTTTGGTAACCTGGACTAGATATTCTTGTAAAATGGATTTGACAGAAGAGCATAGAACACGGAAAATAAGGAATGACATAAAGCCAGTTGGCCCTTCCAAAGAACACATGTCATGGAGTCCATCCATCTTTTGTAATCTCCTGAGGGAGATGAATAGCCACAGATAAAATTCCCAAGAATATTAAATTTCTCAATGACCCACAAGGTGATCTAACAAAATTCCAGGTTATCAGTTTAGCATTATAGCCTTCCTTAGTCACCTCGGCCAGGGGTTTCCACAGTTGAAATTTCCATGATTCGAAAAGCACAGAAACTCTGTTCCAATGAGTTTTTGATTGTACAAGTCTATACTTATCTTTATTGTCTTAATTTCCATCTTAACCAGATATTTATCAATGAACTTTAAAAAAAAAATTGTAGGTCAGTAATCACTTTTGATGGGACTCTATTCAAAAAATATACTGTTCTGTGGAGAACATCTTCTTCTGATTTCACCTCTTGCATGAATCTTGTTAATGTGGGCCTCATATTATATGCTTCTCTCCAGAGATGTTGAATAATGACGTATTAAAGCACCATTTGGACAAACAATTACTAATGCTTGTGATGGTGAAAATGGATGGTTAGGATACCTATGCCACCAGATGGACACTTCCCTTATTTAATAGGACAGTTTTCTGTAAATGGCTGAATCTTTAGTTTTTTTACATTTCTAAATTTAAATCATATATGTAAAAAAGCATAGTAGATTCTATTAAAGTTTCAACACAACCAACTTGACAAGGTGTTCAGTAACCCCATCAATACTCACAGGAGGACCTGATGGACCACGGTCGCCTTTTGGGCCTGATGAACCTTGGGGACCCTAATAAAAGTGTAAAATCTTTGAGATCACAGGAAATGGTATTCAAACGTTTTGAAAAACAACTACATATGTGACATATATATTGTACATGATTTTGTTCAAGTATGTTTCAAAGAGACAATACATAATTTATTTCAATAGTTGTAGTGAGAATGTGGTTTGAATAAATGTGTTTAAATATAATCAGTGGTGAATGTGATCATGCTGGATGATGCAGTTTGGAAAACATATTTTCATTCTGTTATGTACCAGGGTTCTTTACTTACTGGTGGGCCAGTAGCACCAACTTGACCCTGAGGACCTTGAGTACCAGGTTCACCGTTTGGGCCAGGACTGCCATCTGAGCCTTTAGGGCCAACTTGTCCATCAAGTCCCTAGGTCTCATAAAAATGGCAGATTAGTTCACGTAAATAACTTCAACAAAACATTACATTAAAGAGTTTCACATCTACTTATGTGAAACTCCTGACTAATCATTTTCTTTTAGCTCATTTTCATTCAATTAAGTATTTGCAATCCTAAGGTAGAGACTTTAAAAAAAGCTATATTAGAAAATAACATACTATCCAGAATTAAAAGACTTAAGAAAGGAAAAGATTAAACAATGTAAAATTACAAAGCCGGTTGATGGTTGATCTCAGCACGGAAATAAATCTTTGATTTGTGTTTCTTATAATATACTGCAGTGGTGTATCTCTCATCTTGGTGTCTTAAAGAGGGGCAAAGGTGCATCAGAAATGTGAATAAGCCTATTGTCTAGTTACATATTACTGCTAATGAACAGATTTCAACTATATGCATAACATTTATGTATGGAAGGTAGAGATTTGATTAGGTGGTACATTCTTCATTTCAAAAATGGTCAATCATGTTAATCAACTTTGTCAGAAAATTGGTAGTTTTGGGGAAAAAAAAGAGTTTATGCCTTTGGAATGAAGGAATGCACATACCACAGTAGTTAACTAAGCGAAAGATGAGGTGCTGTTCCTCGAGCTTGCGTTGAGCTCACTTTACAACCTTCCAGACTCAACATTGATTTCAATAACTTCAGCTCATAACCACTGCTCCCATTTTTTCAGTCAGCCAGTGCTGATAATGGTTCTGCTGCTGCCATTTATAGCTACTCCTGATCAATCTTTTGTTTCTTAACCTGTCCCATTACCACCTTCCTTGCCTTGCACCATCATCCCTTTTATCATTTAATCACTCCTGCCCTCTACCCTATCACAGACTTTCCCTTTTGTTCTCTCCTTCCCTCCCCACCCTCCTCCCCCCCATTTCCCTCAAAAACTTTAACTCTTTTAACATCTTCCAGTTCTGATGAAAGGTATTCGACCTGAAACGTTAACTCTGTTTCTTTCTCCACAGATGCTGCCTGACTTGCTGAGTTTCTCCAGCATTTTCTGTTTTTATTTCAGATTTCCAGCATCCACAGTATTTTGCTTTTGAACATCAATGGTGTATTTGATTCATCAATCTTAATGATTTGAAGGAAACTATTGCACAGAATCTTTGCAAAGTCCAGACTCACAGGAGGCCCAGGAAATCCACTAGATCCTTTAGCACCGGGTTCCCCTCGTTCACCCTGAAGAAAAAAAAAACAATTTATTATTGAAATGATTGACAACTTCTTCTGTAGAAGTTCTGTGCCAGTTAATTATCCTTTTAACCATGCTGAGTTCATTATCCAGTATCTCTACCAAAAGTGTCCTACACAAGTTTTGCTTCTTAATCTTAACAATCCATTTAAGAATCAAATGATTTGTTTACTAAACTATATCATCATAGAATCATAGAAGTTTACAACATGGAAACAGGCCCTTCGGCCCAACATGTCCATGTCGCCCAGTTTATACCACTAAGCTAGTCCCAATTGCCTGCACTTGGCCCATATCCCTCTATACCCATCTTACCCATGTAACTGTCCAAATGCTTTTTAAAAGACAAAATTGTACCTGCCTCTACTACTGCCTCTGGCAGCTCGTTCCAGACACTCACCACCCTTTGAGTGAAAAAATTGCACCTCTGGACCCTTTTGTATCTCTCCCCTCTCACCTTAAATCTATGCCCCCTCGTTATAGACTCCCCTACCTTTGGGAAAAGATTTTGACTATCTACCTTATCTATGCCCCTCATTATTTTATAGACTTCTATAAGATCACCCCTAAACCTCCTACTCTCCAGGGAAAAAAGTCTCAGTCTATCCAACCTCTCCCTATAAGTCAAACCATCAAGTCCCGGTAGCATCCTAGTAAATCTTTTCTGCACTCTTTCTAGTTTAATAATATCCTTTCTATAATAGGGTGACCAGAACTGTACACAGTATTCCAAGTGTGGCCTTACTAATGTCTTGTACAACTTCAACAAGACATCCCAACTCCTGTATTCAATGTTCTGACCAATGAAACCAAGCATGCTGAATGCCTTCTTCACCACCCTATCCACCTGTGACATATCACTGAAGGAGGACGAGTGGTTCATGTCCTATAAATAGTCAAAATTTGAAAAATAATTTTGACAGCTCAGTGATTCCATGCTTTACAGCTTCCTCAAAAAACATTGCTTCAAATGCAGTAATTAGTATGATGGATGTATGTTTGTGTTTAAACCAGCAACCAGCTGTCAGGGATGGATTTAAACCTAAGTCTTAGAGGTGAACTTAATGGACTAACCAATTCAACACCCACTCCTTCTTAAATGCTTATATCATTAATGTTGAATTAACTTCAAGGGTTTAAGAATTTTTTATTTTTGGCATGAAGCTATGCTCGATTTAGTCCTTGATGATTACTTTATAATGGTAGAGGTTATGCTCCAGAAAAGATCTTAGCAGAATCTTCAAGAGGTTCATTTGTGAATATTTATCCAGTGAATATCAAGTCTATTTAATTTACTGTCATGTTTTACTTACAGGAGCGCCACGAGGGCCAACAGAGCCTGAAGGACCAGCAGGACCAGGCTCGCCCTGGAAGAAAAAAGGAAGCAATCAACATCCGAAGAGAAGGGCTATTTTCAAACCGTAATTATCAAAAGTAATAATGAATGAAAAAACCATCACTGACTCATCGATAAATATACCAATACTGATTATTAGATAATAACAGCGGCATAACATGAATCTAACATTTGCTATGTGGTAAGTTTATATTATCATAAATAAAAACAGAAAATGTACTGAGCTCTGATGAAAGAACTTTGCCAGTAATGTTAACCTGTCATCTCTTTTCAGATGGTGATGGACCTGCTGTGCACATTCAACATTTTTGAATTTAAAGATTTCCAACAGTAACAGTTTTTACCTCAAGCAAACACTATCAATAAATACTTTATAAAAGAGTGAAACAGGAAATTACCCTTTCTCCCGAGGGACCTGCTTGACCTTGTCGACCCATAAGGCCTTGAGGACCCTGTGTGAGAACAGAAAATAAAAATACTAGAAATATAAAACTTCGAACGTTGTAACCCAAAACAACTGTTGAGTAAAATGGTAAGTGAGTCTTGACAGAATCATATACACTTACTTTAGAGCCATCTTTACCAGGTGTGCCATCACGACCTTTAGGACCAACATCTCCCTGTCAGAGTAAAGATGTGCATATGAGATATAAAGTTTATCACATTCAAAATATTTAGTATAAAACGGCAATATGTTGAGTATTTGAATGAAAATGACTCTTACTTTGTCACCTTTTGTACCAATACCACCTGGACCACCTCTTTCCCCTGGCACACCTTGCATTCCTGAAGGCCCCGCTGGACCTGGAGGACCTGGAGGACCAGTAGGGCCCTAAAGTTAAGCAAAAAGGTACTATATCATGGTGTGTCTTCATATTTTCTACAATTATTTTTTAAAAATGAGGAAAACACAGTCAAAAGCATTTACCTTGGCTCCTTCGGGTCCAGGGCTGCCAGAAGGGCCTTGGGGACCCGGAGAACCAGCAGGACCTTGGGGTCCACTTTCACCTGGAGTACCAGACTCACCCTGGGTGAGACAAAGATCTCAAATATTATGCAGTATTAAGGTTAAAGGACAGAAGCATTTTGAAATATAAATTGTTGCTGAACTTACCTTTGGTCCTGGTACTCCTGGGTTTCCAATTGAGCCGGTGGGACCCTATTAGAAGGAAAAATAACAAAAAAAAGTCAGATCTATTAACATCACTTTTGTACATGTTGATAAATTGTAAATGACACGAATGACATGGAAATAGAAGTAAAATATTAATAAGGATTGATATATAGAAAGACTGATTAAACGCTTTCCTACCGGGTCACCAGGTTTGCCATTTTCACCAGGGATACCTGGTCCACCGTTTTGACCCTTACATGGAAAGAGAAGCAACTATAGTCAAATGCAAATCAAGCTGATTTAAGTAAATCCATATTAAATTCTATTTTAATCCTGACTGTCAATACTGGTAGTAACCATTCCTGCTATACACAAATCTAGATAAAAGCAATACCCAACTACTTAAAGTTTTACCGTCTTTACTAATGGTTCTAAATTAGCCTATTAAATATGGATCCCTTCTATTTGTTTTAAGCCCAAACAATAAAATTAAAACAGAACTTTATTTTTGGTCAGCTGGGTGTCTAACACGCATGGAAACACTTCAATATGCTTCAAATCCTCCAAACTCTACTTGTGAGAGATTCATGCAGATAGAGAGAGTTTCTGGTTGCTCGACATACACATACTCTACTTACCTAAATCCAGAGAGTTTAGGCACAAGATTTAGGGACCCCTAAGTGTCTGCAGAGGTATTGCTAAATCATGCAGTCTACCAGTAATCATGCAGTAAGCTTCTCATTGCTTGTCCGGCAAGGATTACCTTACCCATTAGGACACTGGCTTGTTGGGTTAGTTGGAGCTGTGGGAAGAATCCCAGCACATAGAATGAGCTAGATAGTTACAGTGGTGTAATGGTTATAGTATTGGACGAGGAACCCAGAAATTGCAAGTTCATAATCCCTATTTAGCAAGTTGTGAAATCTAATAAACCTCGTAGTCTGTGGACCGGCATTTTATGAAAGCTGCTGATTTATCATAAAAACTCAACTAGTTCACTAATGTCCTTCAGTGAAGGGAATCTGCCATAAGCATAGTGAAGTGTTTCCATTCGCGTTAGACACCCAGCTGACCAAAAATAAAGGATTGAGTTTTAATCCTTGATGAAGTGGCCCAGCAAGGAACTCAATAGTACAAACAATCACATCAAGTAGGTGGCCCACTATCACCTTCTCAGGGTAACCAGGGATGGACAATGAATGCAGCCTCAATAGAATTGCCCACATGGGCCCATAAGAAATGCCACCATTTTTCTTAAAAAAACACATATTGGCTGCATAATGCAGGAGGCTGAAGAGGACACAGCCAGGGCTGGGGGATGCGCTGGTAGCTCCACCTCCCCATGGAGGGTGGATACCAAAGATGTGCCCATAATGGTGCTTCCATCCACCTGCCCAATGCAAAAAAGATGATCTCCCACTGACCCTGCAAATTCCGGTGCTGGAGGGCATTGTTAGATATGATCCTGGCAGTTATGCCATGATTGTCTGCTGAGGGATTTTTAGGTCAGTGTCACAGATTATTCAATTAAATGCACAGGACTTTTACAATAAGTACATCAAACCAGTTATACCTGGAAGCCTTGAGGACCTGGAAGACCTTGCTCTCCTTTTTCACCTGCTGAACCCTGAGTAAAGAGAAAATCACTTAACACATTGCATTTTAAGAGAAAGCAACCACATGAAAGTAATTATATAATTAGCCGAAGAAGTTAAGGTGTACTGTATCAAGAAGAAAACCAAGTTTGAAAATTGTTCGTGAAGCAATTTCTGATTAGCCATATAATTATCTTCTTGTCCGTGTATAAGTTTTAAGGTGACCATTAATGCAGTGACAGCACACTGTTATTGTTTTGTATCAGTTATCGAAGTGGAGATTAAACAGTTCACCACAGGGAGGAAGACCAGCTCTTAGTGATCATTTACAGAACAGCATGGCCAGAGGCCAGGAGATACATGCCCCAGAAACACCCTCAGCAGGAGAAGAGGGCAGGTGTAGTGACACCAAAACAAGGCTAGTGGAATAGGCACTAAACATCATGAGGGAAAAGAAATACATTTACAACACATGTGTGATTATACAACAGAAATTTTTATCTTTCCTACTTTACATATATATCAAATTAAAAATCTTAGCCCATTTAGCAGTTTTAATTTAATGTCATACTTACAGGAGAACCACCTGGACCGGAGGCACCTTGCTCACCATCTTTACCAACTGAACCCTGTTAATTTGTTCATGTGAAGGAATTAAAATTAAACTGTAAATACTTTTCCAATCCATATTATGCTTATTCTTGATATTATCTTTTATGCTGTGAATAATATGCTAGTTACTTACTTGGGGACCAACAGACCCTGGAGGACCTCTCTCGCCATTCTTACCAGGTTGACCCTTATGAGAAAAAAACTTGAATCAAACAATTGAGATTTAAAATAAACATTCATCATTTCCACGATTTAATTAGCAGAAAATAAAATTCATAATCGTAAAAGAAATAAAAGCAATGGTTACTCAAATAACCACAGACGATTCTCCACAAACACTCTAAAATGACATAAAATGGATCCATATGTTGGAGAACACTTACATCATTACCCCTTGGACCAGGGAAACCTTGAGGACCTGTTAGACCTCTTGGACCAGTTGGTCCAGGAGGACCTTGCAAACCTCGTTCTCCTGGAAGACCCTGGTAATAAAAGTGAGATAAAATGAATTGCTATTTTCTCTCACTGTTTCTTCTTTCTGAAACCATGTTGAGATTAACTCATGCTTATACAGACAAATGAATTTAAAATACATAACTACCACAGAACAAAAACAGGGACAGGTTTCAACGAACCTTTGGTAATTGTTGGTGAAGGTAACACGATGAAACAGTGACCACTGTGTTTCTACTGTAAATATTATCCCAGTAATTAAATTCTAATTTAAACATAGTAAACATTAATGGTGAAGTAAGATGACTAACAGGACCCAGCAATATAACATCTTCATATTAAAATAATTCATAGATGGAGAAGAGAGGTAACCTAGTAACTTGGTCTGCCACAATTGAAATATGTTGTATGTCTGAAAATTACCTGAGGGCCAGGTTTACCCTCCGCACCAGGGTTTCCTGGACTTCCAGTGGCTCCCTAAAACAAAAGAAAGGTTGTTGGAAATTAGAACATGTCATTATTGTATTAGCACCATAGGCTAGAAATTACTGAATGCAATGTTATTGTCTAAACACTTAATGGACTTGTATCAAATTCTGCTCTTGACTACTTGAATAAAGCATTAACCCATTTATTTTATATGATGGCATGTAGTTTTATAAGTGAAGTTCTTACGATATACAGTATTTTCTTACATTTTGACCAGCAGGACCAGGATCGCCACGATGACCTGAATCACCCGTACTACCTCTAGGACCAGGAGGACCAGCTGGGCCAGTTTCTCCTAAACTACCCTGTTGTAGTGAGAACAATATATAAATAAATATTTTAAAATATCAACCAATAGAAAAACCATGAGCATGAATTAATGATTTTATTTTAAATGGGCTCAATTGAGGGTATAAAGCTTTTCTAACCTTTTCACCAGGACGACCCGGGAGACCCTGGGGTCCTCGGAAACCAGAAGGGCCCTAGTAACAAGAACAGAAACAATAACATTACATTGATGAGCTTAGCCAAAAGATAGGGAATTTGCAGTTCTAGACTGTGGTAGCTGAAATTCCTGTCATCATTAATTTTAGCAAAAAAAAGCATGAGAATAAAATAATGTCTTATGCTTAAAACTCACACTGGTTATTTTACCAAAATTTGCAATGACAATGTTTCAAATGATTAGAGTTATGTATAAAGCAAACTTCTACCCAAATTGCAGCCTATAAATTGATACAGCAAAGCTATGCACAATTTTATCTAAATCTCCAATATGGTAACAGGTATGTAATTGTTGTTTCACTATACTGATAAAACGAATCAAGAAATAATTCACTACAGATAACAGCAACAGAATTCAGGACTGTGCAGCAATTTTGTCACTTATCAACATCAACAGTTCTGCAATAGAAGACTCAAATCTTGAGGGTCATCTATGCATCATTTATCAAAACAGATGCAACTCCATATTCAGACTATAATTTAGTGCTCTTACTGATGCAGTATATTTAACAAGGTTTAAATGTCAGTTTTATTGAGCTTTCCTCTGTGGACGGAACTTCGCTCAACTATAAAGAGTGTTTGATGAATACTATCAATTAGCTAACAATGACAATTGATGAGACCATTAAAGATTACATTTCTGGTGCATTGCAAATGGGAATGTTGGCTCCGATTCAATATGCAAAGAGCTCAGCTGGCTTTTTTCCAAAGAAACTTTACAAAACTATGGAGGTGCTGGTGCCAGCAGCTTATTATGGATTACAATCACTCAGAGTAAAGGATGTACGATAGACATCTAAATTGAATTTCTGAAGCTGTATGGAAAGTAATAGTTTTCACTCATTTGGTTAGTGGCTTAATGGTAAATATACCATACTAAGCCAAACAGGCCAATCTTTCCCTGGTCTGCGATGAGTTAGCTGATTGTAGTGAGGTACTAGCTGATGCACTATAATTGGCCTCAGCAACCCTAGAGGGGAAAAGTAGCCAGAATGCATATTTCTGATCTCAATCCAGTGCCCCTTGCTGAGGTGCATGCCAAGTAGTCTGCTGGTACACACTGTCTAGAGTCACATATGAAGAACAAAGAGGGGGTAAATGACAACTTTATTGTACCAGTTCTTCAATGAACATCACATTTTTTTTATTCATAACATGAAATTTTTGTGTGGAATTCCTCTGCAAAATACAACCAACACACTATGGGGTTTAAATTGGTTAACCTCTGAAAACAGGCACGGGGATCACAGTGCGTGATTAGCCCATGCCCGGTCATTGAGATGCAGGCAGCAGCAGGAGGCCCTGATATCGGGAGTGGCTAGCGCTTCATAAAGGCAGCCTACACCTCTTAAAGGGGAGGTGCACTGTGGATGCAGGGAGACCTGGAATTGGTGCGGCAACTAACTCTGTTCTGGAATATACTGAAGAATGTCTGGGCCTACAAGAGAGCGTTCACCAAGGTTTTCGGACAACACACTAGAAACCTTGGAGCAAGAGGTGGATGCACAAAGGGCCATCCTTTATCTGTGGGGGGCAGGAGGCCCTCCAGACACAAGCTGAGGAGGCAATGGGAGGAAGTGGTGCACGAGGTGAATGCCAGGAGCATCGCACCATGCACATGGATGCAGTGCAGGAAAAAGTTCAATGATTTGACACAAGTGGACAAGGTGAGTGACTTCAAATGTCTAGTGGCATATCCTACCAACTGCACCACTAGCCTCATCCACTGCTCCACGCACTACACCCCCGGTCACCCACCTACCAAGAAACTCTTTCCATTAATGCGCAACTCTTCAAAACGGATTGTGCACCTCACCCTCACACAGTACCACTCTTGCAAGCCGCACACCCAGAACTCACAGGTCACACACACTGGCAGTTATCCAACCATGACAGCCACATCACCCAAACATCTTGCAGGACACTCACTGACACATTTTCCTCTTTCTTGCAGGGGAAGATGGCGCAATACAGCAGGCAGCAGGAAAGACCTGGGGGAGGAGAGGCATGCCTACACATCCTCACCCCCATGGAGGAGACATAAGAACATAAGAAATAGGAGAAAGAGTAGACCATACGGTCCTCGAGCCTGCTCCACCATTCAATAAGATCATGGTTGATCTTTGACTTCAACTCCACTTTCCCGCCTGATCCTCAAATCCCTTGATTCCCATAGAGTCCAAAAATCTATCGATGTCAGTCTTCAATATACTCAACGACTGAGCATCCACAGCTTTCTAGGGAAATGAATTCCAAAGATTCACAACCTTCTGAGTGAAGAAATTCCTCCTCCTAAATGCTCGACCCCTAATCCTGAGACTATGCCCCCTAGTTCTAGACTCTCCAGTCCGGGGAAACAGCCTCTCAGCATTTACCCTGTCAAGCCCTCTGAGAATTTTATACATTTCAATGAGATCACCTCTCTTCTAAACTCCAGATAATGTAGGCCCATTCTTCTCAATCTCTCCTCATAGGACAACGCTCTCATCCCAGGAATCAATCTAGTGAACTTTCTTGCACCCCCTCTAAGGCAAGTATATCCTTCCTTAGGTAAGGAGACCAAAACTGTACACAGTACTCCAGGTGTGGTCTCACCGAGGCCATGTACAAATGTAGCAAGACTTACTTACTCTTGTACTCCAACCCCCTTGCAATAAAGGCCAACATATCATTGGCCTTCCTAATTGCTTGCTGCACCTGCATGTTAACCTTTTGTGTTTCGTGTACTAGGGCACCCAAATCTCTCTGAACACCAACATTTAATAGTTTCTCACCATTTAAAAAATATTGTGTTTTTCTATTCTTCCTACCAAAGTGAATAACCTCACATTTCCCCACATTATACTTCATCTGCCACCTTCTTGCCCAATCATTTAACCTGTCTATATCCCTTTGCAAACTCTTTGTGTTCTCCTCACTGTTTACTTTCCCACCTAGCTTTGTAATGTCTGCAAACTTGGATACATCACACTCGGTCCCTTCATCTAAGTCATTGATATAGATTGTAAATAGCTGAGGCCCAAGCACTGATCCTTGCGGCACCCCACCTGCCAACCTGAAAATGACCTGTTTATTCCTACTTTCTGTTTCCAATCCGTTAACCAATCCTCTTTCCATGCTAATATATTACCCCCAACCTCATGAGCCCTTATCTTGTGTAACAGCCTTTTGTGTGGCACCTTATCAAATGCCTTTTGAAAATCAAAATATACTACATCCTTTTATCTATCCTGCTAGTTACAGCCTCAAAAAAACTCTAATAGATTTGTCAAACTCGATTTTCCTTTCATAAAACCATGTTGATTCTGCCTAATCATATTATGATTTTCTAAGTTCCCTGTTACCACTTCCTTAATAATAGATTCTAGCATTTTCCTGACCACTGATGTTGGGCTAACTGGCCTATAGTTCCCTGTTTCCTCTCTCCCTCCTTTCTTGAATAGAGGGGTTACATTTGCTACATTCCAATCCACTGGGACCATTCTAGAATCTAGGGAATTCTGGAAGATCACAACCAATGCATCCACTATCTCTGCAGCCACCTTTTTTAGAACCGTAGGATGTAAGCCATCAGGTCCAGGGGATTTGTCGGTTTTTAGTCCCATTAATTTCTCTAGTACTTTTTCTTTACCAATATTAATTACTTTAAGTTCCAAACTATCATTAGACCCTTGGTTCCCCTCTATTTCTGGTATTTTTTTGTGTCCTGTATGGTGAAGTTAGATACAAAGGGCCGATATTAGGAGGGCGATATTAGGAGGGTGAAACTAGAACCAGGGGGCATAATCTTAGAATAAGGGGCTGCTCTTTCAAATCTGAGATGAGGAGAAACTTCTTCACTCAGAGGGTAGTAGGTCTGTGGAATTTGCTGCCCCAGGAAGCTGTGGAAGCTACATCATTAAATAAATTTAAAACAGAAATAGACAGTTTCCTAGAAGTAAAGGGAATTAAGGGTTACGGGGAGCGGGCAGGAAATTGGACATGAATTTAGATTTGAGGTTAGGATCAGATCAGCCATGATCTTATTGAATGGCGGAGCAGGCTCGAGGGGCCGATTGGCCTACTCCTGCTCCTATTTCTTATGTTCTTATTTGGCATACAATCGCAGGCTAATTGCAGCCACTTACCTGTGCTTCCGGGTTTCGCGCTGGAAAGCTACGCAGCGGGCGGACTGCTCATGCGCAGCATAGGCTGTCAGCTGGAGGAGCCCTGTTTAAAGGGGCAGTCCTCCACTGACTGATGCTGCAGAAAATAGGAAAAATTACAGCATGGAGCAGCCCGGGGGAAGGCTGCTCCCAGGTTTAATGATGCCTCACTCCAGGTCTTATTGGATGGGGTGAGGAGGAGGGGGAGGACAGAGATCTTCCCCCCGGCGGGCGGGAGGAAGTGACCTGCCTCTGCCACCAAGAAGGCCTGGCTCGAGGTGGCAGAGGAGGTCACCAGCACCACCAACTTATCGCACACCTGCATACAGTGCAGGAGGCGCTGCAATGACCTAAGTAGGTCAGCCGAAGTGAGTACACTTACTCATTTCCCTACACTCCGTCTGCCACATCACCGCCCCCACCCCACATCTCCTTCTGCACTGCCAACACTACTCTATCACATCATTCCTCACACCCACTCAAAGCTCATCCTCATCTTACCTGCACTTACTCACCTCGCCAGTACTCATCCCACCACTACCACTTAACCCAATCCTCATACAATCTCATGGCTCTATCTTGTACTCACCCTCTCATGCATCTCTTTCATGGTCAGCCTCACTCAACCTGCCACTACCTGCGCTGCAGCCACAGGGCATGCATCACATATGTGCAGTAGGAAGCGTAAGGCAAATGTGTCGTGAGCATGAAGGGGATGCACAAGGGTGTTTGAGGGTTTGTCATGGTTTTTACTTATATTTAATTTCTGATCAACTCACATAACATATTATATTGGCACCACTACTGCCACGTCTTTGCGAATCTTGTCTGGTTTGTGCAATAATGCCCTTTCCTGAGGATCACCATGAAGACCCACAACTGATGCCACCCATTGTGTCACTGCAGAGTGGGTGTAGGAAACTTCCAAAAACACATGCAATTGCACCAGCAGCCAGAATAACTAATCCAGCAACTAACCTGTAACTCCTGCATGATCCCTTTAAATAGCGTTAATGGGGTCCTGTTGAAGTCCTGTTCAGCTGTGTGAGATTGAGACAATGCGTAGGCTGGAGCTTGGAGTTCCAAAATGCTGCCGACTGCTTCGAATCAGCATTGCACACTGATTTACGTCATAATCTCCCTACTCTACATGCTGCTGGTGTTCATTTTCCGACCACCTTTACTAAAATTGCGTCCTGCGCACATCATGTCGGAAGTGTGCGTGTGCATCTCAGATGACATTTTTGAGGCTTAGGTGTCCGTGTAGCGCCTACCAAACTGGTGCTACACGGCCCAATTTCACCCCCATATTTTTTAAAGGGGGTAACTTTACGAGTTTTCAACATGTGCTGGCAATGGGTGAGGTTTTCCACCATCATTGGATACATGAATATATACTCCTTCAATGTACATTTAGGTTTAAGCTGTACTTAATTGATTAAGTACTGTAGCTGGTAAGGACGGTTAGCATCATCACATTAATTTATGTTTTAATTGAGGAATCCAAATAAAGGGTCAAGATCTGTAAGTGCAGGACTTCAACAAGATGAAATGAGTAGAAAGCAATGTAAATCAAGAAACAGTGATGAAGTGACACCAAGTTTGGGTTCTAAAGGTTTGAAGAAGAGGGGAGGGTGGAAAGACTAAGAGATAAGATGCAACTCCCCTTATTTTGACAGTGACACTTTCACATAACATCCACCTTATTTTTTCAACATTACTTTTACAATCGATGACTATCATCTTTCATATGAAACAATGTTTTCTCTTACCACACTTCCAGGTCGACCCTCTGGACCAACTGATCCTTTTTCACCTGTTGGGCCTCTTTTGCCTTCTTCTCCAGCGGGACCAGGAGAACCTGGATTTCCATTTCTCCCCTGCAGATAAACAAGATAAATAGTGCGACTTTACACTCTGTCAAAAAGGTGATGGGCTGCAACTCGACTATAATGTTGCACAAATATTAGAAAATATTAGAAATGCATTGCATGCCAGTCAGCATCTGAAAGTAGAAAGATAACATTTTGGGTGTGATCTTCCCTCCCAAATTATTACCTGAGTATTGATGCTGACTGACCTGCTGTGCAGTGTAGCTGTGTAGCATGTTCTTTTTTTACTTCAGATTTCAAGTTCACATTTTTTCCTTTTATCTCATTCATTTTATGTTCTGTTTTAGCATCCGGATTATGTTTTTTTTCCTTTAGGATTATTCAAGGAAACAGAACCATAAAAATTCTTTGCCATCTTGGGGCTATTTGTGCATTCCATTCAGATTTGCCCAGCCATTGAAATTACATATATATTGGATTTTTGTGGCAATGTTACCAGTTTTTAAATGTCTTGAAATGATTTTACAATTGACCTCTGTGCTAATTAAGAACTGAAACCATTCAATACAAAACTGAGAGGAATGGCAGCATACCGTTCTGTATTATGGGATGCCATTCCTACCTACTCCAATGTAAAATATGGATGTTTCAGCAATTAAGTGTACTGGAAGGCATATAATTCCATTTTCATGACAGCTGCAATAATATACTGAGTAACCAAACAAATAGTTTTGTCCAAATATTTTTTTTGCTACAATGCAAATTCAACAGTATTCAGCTTTGTAACTGAAAAAATGTAATGTAATTCAAATCAAAACTGTAAACACATTTGTTGCATCATTGGTTTCACATGATAATACATTAAAGAAAATGTAACTATTACAAGATTGAGAAATAAGTTTGTTGCTATAAATAGAATTACATAGAATGTTACAGCAGAGAATCAGGCCATTCGGCCCAACTGGTCTATGTTTATGCTTCACACGAGCTTCCCCCCACCCTACTTCATCTAATCCTATCAGCATATCCTTCTATTACTTTCTTCCTCATGTAATTATTTAGCATCCCTTCAATGCATCTATGCTATTTACCTCAACCACTCCATGAAATACAACAAATTTCAATGGGCAGGCACATATTATAGGAAGATGCATCGTAGTGATCATAGAATCGTAGAAATTTACGGCACAGAAGGAGGCCATTCGGCCCATCGTGTCTGTGCCGGCTGAAAAAGAGCTATCCAGCTTAATTCCACTTTCCAACTCTTGGTCTGTAGCCTTATAGGTTATGGCACTTCAAGTGCATATCCAAATACTTTTTAAATGCGATGAGGATTTCTGCCTCTACCACCCTTTCAGGCATTGAGTTTCAGACTCCCACCACCCTCTGGATGAAAAAAATTCTTTTCAACTCCCTCTAATCTTTCTACTAATTACTTTAAATCCATGCCCCCTGGTTATTGACCTCTATCTAGCCCCCTCATATTTTTATATAACTCAATTAAATCTCCCAATAGCCTTCTCTGTTCCAAAGAAAACAACCCCAGCCTATCCAATCTTTCCTCATAGCTAAAATTCTCCAGTCCTGGCAACATCCTCGTAAATCTCTTCTGTACCCTCTCTAGTGCAATCACATCTTTCCTGTAATGTGGTACCAGAACTGTACGCAGTACTCTAGCTGTGGCCTCACCAGTGTTTTATACAGTTCCAGCATAACCTCCCTGCTCTTACATTCTATGCCTCGGCTAAAAAAGGAATGTATTCCGTATGCCATCTTCACCACCTTATCTACCTGACCAGCTACGTTCAAGGATCTGTGGATATGCACTCCAAATTCCCTCTCGTCCTCTACACCTCTCAGCACTCTCTCATTTATTCAGTACTTCCTTGCCTTGTTTGCCCTCCCCAAATTCATTACCTCACATTTCTCCAGATTGAATTCCATTTGCCACTTTTCTCCCCACCTGACCAGTCCATTGATATCTTCCTGCAGTCTACAGCTTTCTTCCTCACTATCAATCACCTGGCCAACTTTTGTACCATCCGCACATTCCTTAATAATGCCCCCTACATTTAAGTCTAAATCATTGCTATATACCCCAAAAAGCTAGTGACCTATTACTGAGCCCTGCGGAACCCCATGGGAAACAGCCTTTCAGCTATAAAAACCCCACCCGTCGACCATTACGCTTTGTTTTCTGCCACTGAGTCAATTCTGGATCCAACTTGCCACTTTTCCTTGGATCCCAAAGGCTTTTACTTTTCTGACCAGTGTGCCATCTGGGACCTTGTCAAAAGCTTTGCTAAAATCCATGTAGACTACATCAAACACGCTACCCTCATCGACCCTCCTTGATACCTCCTCAAAAAATTCAATCAAGTTAGTCAGATATGACCTTTCCTTAACAAATCCATGCTGACTGTCCTTGATTACTCCATGATGTCTGCAAGGATGCGGTTGATGGCAATGAAGGAGATTATGAAGTAACCAGTAATGGCTTAAAATCTATAGATCTACTGAGACTTGTAAATGAATCACTGTGCATGTAATGACCAGTATTATCAAGTTATTTTTATTGGAGGATTATAGAACTAATGATTATGATCTGCAGTTCCAAAGGACATCATTTGGAAACCACACATAGTTTTTTTCCAATCACAATATAGTTCTTCTTTATCTTCACTAGCACTCCAGTGGGTTTTCTTAACTTTTAGTTTTATACATTTATTGACAATGTTAAATATATACATTTCTTTATTGTTTCTAGATTACCACTGTCACCCTTTGATATGTTTTTTTCTATTACGCTATGAAATGAACCAACACCTTATCAATCATTCAGCAAATGTGAATTATTTAGAAATGTCTAGAGGTCAATTTCATTATTTTTACTTTTCCAAAATGTGATATTATTTGGCCATCACTTATTAAAATTATTCTCATTCAAAACTTTATTCATATATCTTTTTCTCCTGGCTTACATTAAAAAGTCTAAGCAAGAAAACTTACAGGGTCACCCTTGGGCCCAGTTTCACCTTTTCCTCCATTTTTACCTGGTTCACCCTAAGAAAGAATACACTTCTTGTTAGTAACGAAATGGATTGAAAATGGGAACATCCGTTGAGCAGAAAAATCAAAATAGACCATTTTTAAATTGGAAGCCTGCAAAATAAAATCAACAATTTTGGATATTGTTAAAACAATTTCCTATCTAAAAGAGTTGTATCTAAACAAAAATAAGAATTATTTTTGCAAAATCTTACTGACAGTTTGAGGCGGGAATCACTAAGAATTTAGAAATAGATCTTCACAGTTTATCTCTTTACTTTTCCAACACATGGCACTGATATGTTTTGATAGTCAGGATAGATAAATTAAGGAGAGAAAAATATGCCAAAAAGTTAAGACAGTACAATATACAATGTTGATAATTTTGTTTCATAATTCTTGAGAGTAGTAATTATGTGTTAAATTATGATAAACGTTCTTCATATTTTTTTAATAATAGTCTACCTAAATATTCTGATGCTACAGCAAATCCGTCACAGCACTGAACTGTAGCACCATTTTTATGGTGTGATGTTAGTCACTAGGAGACAAAAGTATGAGCAACGTTAGTTGCATTACCTGTGGACCCATAGAACCAGGAATGCCATTAGTGCCAGCTGGACCCGGTGGGCCAATGGGACCTGGACCACCAGGATTGCCAGGTTGACCAGGAAGACCCTAAAGTGTGAAGAAAAATAAAGTAACTAAGGTTGCCTTAAAAGACCAAGTTTATAATCAAAACTTATATGACGGAGAGAATTTTGGTTTGTGTGAATTCTCCATGGATTCAAATGAAGCATATATTTTGAATTTTGAATATACTGGAAAAAAAAATTATACACTTTGAATGATGAGCAAAAGTTCTTTTCCATTTCCTTTTCAAATTCCTGATAGGAATTTTGAGAAGTGGAGTTCAAATAAAATAAAAGTCCTCACAAGGGGTGAAAGTTGGTTGAGTCACAAGATGCTAAACAACAACAACAACAACTTGCATTTAGAAAGCGCATTTAAAATGTAGTAAAATGTCTCAATCTGATTATGCTCCTGTGAGCCACATAAGGTGACATTAGGACAAATGACCAAAAGCGTGTTCAAAGAGGTTGGTTTTAAGCATCTTACAGGAGGAGAGGTAGAGCGGAGAAGAGGTTTAGGAAAGGTGTTTCAGAGTTTAGGGCCTATGCAGCTGAAGGCCTGGCCACTAATGGTGGAGCGATTAAATTCAGGGATACGCAGGAGGCCAGAATTGGAGGAGTGCAGAGATCTATGAAGGGCTGGAAGAGATTACAGAAATAGGAAGGGGAAAGTCTATGGAGGGATTGGAAAATAAGATGAGAATTTTAAATTCGGGCGTTGCCAGACCGGGTAGTCAAGGTAGTTCAGCAAGTACAGGAGTGATGGGTGAACTGGACTTGGTGCGAGTTAGGATATGGGCAGCAGATTTTTGGATGAGCTCAAGTTTATGGAGAGTGGAAGATGGGAGGCCAGCCAGGAGAGCATTGGAATAGTCAAGTCTAGAGGTAACAAAGGCATGGATGAGGGTTTCAGCAGCAGATGAGCTGAGGTGGGGCGGAGACGAGTGTATTACAGAGGTGGAAGTAGGCTGTCTTGGTGATGGAGTGGGTATGGGGTTGGAAACTCATCTCAGGGTCAAATAGGGCGCCAAGGTTGAAAACGGTCTGGTTTAGCCTCAGACAGTGGCCAGGGAGAGGGATGGAGTCGGTGGCTAGGGAACGGAGTTTGTGGTGGGGACTGAAGACAATGGCTTTGGTCTTCCAAAGGTACATGGGTAAGATGGGGATAGAGGGATATGGGCCAAGTGCAGGCAATTGGGACTAGCTTAGTGGTATAAACTGGGCGACATGGACATCTTGGGCCGAAGGGCCTGTTTCCATGTTGTAAACTTCTATGATTCTATGATTCTATGATTCCCAGTATTTAGTTGGAGGAAGTTTCTGCTCATCCAGTATTGATGTCAGACAAGCAGTGTGACAAATCAGAGGCAGTGGAGGAGTCGAAAGAGGTGGTGGTGAGGTAGAGCTGGGTGTCATCAGCATACATGTGGAACCTGATGTCATGTTTTTGGGTGATTTTGCCGAGGGGCAGCATGTAAATCAGAAATAGGAGGGGGTCAAGTATAGATTTTTGGGGGACTCCAGATGTAATGGTGCGGAAGCAGGAAGAGAAACCTTTGCAGGTGATTCTTTGGCTACAATTGGATAGACAGGGTTGGAACTAGGCGAAGGCAGTCCCATCCAACTGGATGACAGAGAGGCGTTGGAGGAGGATGATGTGGTCAACCGTGTCAAGGGCCACAGACAGGTCAAGAAGGATGAGGAGGGATAGTTTACCACGGTCACAGTCACATAGGATGTCATTTGTAACTTTGATAAGGGCTGTTTCAGTACTGTGGCAGGGGTGAAAACCTGATTGGAAGGATTCAAACATGGAGTTGCGGGAAAGATGGGCATGGATTTGGGAGGCGACAACACGTTCAAGGACTTTGGATAGGAAAAGGATGCTGGAGATGAGGCGGTAGTTTGCAAGGACAGAAAGGCCAAAGGTGTGTTTTTTGAGGAGAGGGGTGATGACAGCAGATTTGAAGGGGAGGGGGACAGTACCTGAGGAGAGCGATATCAGCTAACATGGGTGCTGGAAAGGGAAGTTGGGTGGTCAGCAGTTTGGTGGGAATAGGGTCAAAGGAGTAGGAAGTGAGTCTCATGGACAGGATGAGCTCAGAGAGGTCATGACAGGAGATAGGAGAGAAACTAGAGAAAGATGCGAGTTCATGGCTAGGGCAGGGGGGAACCTTGGGGACATTTGGCTTGGTTGGTGAGGGGAAGGGAGAGAAGAGGCAGCGTAAGCTGAACAGATGGTATCACTCTTAGTGACAAAGAAGTCCATGAGCTTCTCACTCTTGTTGTTGGAGGTGAGGGTGGAGGAGGGTGGACAGGGGTTTAAGAAGGCGGTTTGTAGAGAAGAAGAGAAGTCGGGGGTTATCTTTGCATTCCAGGATGATCCTGGAATAGTGAGCAGTTTTGGCAGAGCAGAGCAGGACCTGCCAGTGCTTTATGTGGTCCAGCCAGATCTGGCGATGAATGGCTAAACCAGATGTCCGCCATAAATGTTCAAATCTGCGTCTCTTGGACTTAAGGGAGTGGAGTTGAGGGCCATTCCAGGGGGAACAGCAAGGGTGAGAGAGAGTAATGTTTTTAATGGGGACAAGGGCATCAGAGGTGGAGGTGAGGGTGTGATTGTGTGTAACTGAGAAGTTCCATTGACTTTCTATAAATGATTTGAGTTTTACTTGAGTGAAGACAACTGTACGCAATTAATACCATCAAAGAACATAATGTTCCTTTCATGGTGTATTAAAAGGCCTGGCATTCTGGTCCTACTGTCTTGTGATGGATCAAAAATATAAGTCGTCATTCAACACTTTGGGGATGATTTTCCTGACCATTTTCCCTGGGAAATGCACAAAGGCCAGGAGAAAGGAATGAAAACTTGCTGCGCCAGGTCTCCACCCATTTTATCTTGCCCTGGGATTTCTGGGACATCCTGGGGAGGGGGGCAGAGCTCGGCCTGTGTTTGTAGGTCCAATGATGTCACATAAATCAGGTGGGAGGGACTGCTGCCTCTATTGCCAGCGCTCCAGAGAAACTAAATGTTGGGGTTAGCACTGCGATCCACAGAAACCAGAGGTCTGCGGCGGTCCCAGGGGAAGCCTGAAGAGAAAATAGGCCAAGAAAGGTTCATGCTGACCTTTCTCAAGCCAATTTTACGGCATTGTGACCTTTAGGCTGCCGCTCTCTAGCAGCAGGCAGAAGGCCCTGAAACTAACGACGTGCAGACCGACCATCGGCTTCTCAAGCTGACAGCCAACATTTTGCAAGAAAAATCAGCTTTCTTCCCTGGCATTGGGCTGTCAATATCAACCAATCAGATCAATTGGACGGTGGGCTTGGAGCCTGTCAGAACGAGATTGGTTCCATTTTCTTGACCTCCAACCTATCAGATGTTATTTTCTCTCACAGTTTGCTGTGCACAAACTTAAGACAGAAAAAATTTAAACATGCTGTTGGATTCTGATTGTCCCATTTAGAGGTGTACAGGGGTTAAATTCAATAACCCACGAATCCGGGTGCGAGGGTCGCAGTGTGCGATTAACCCCGCGCCCAGTCGTTGAGATACAGGCAGCACATGCGATTCGTGTTGCCTGGTCATTTACCTGATATCTGCGAGCAGTCTGGCTTAGCTGCGCTGTTGACTGGCTGCTTGCCAGCAGGGGGGCCCTGATATCGCCAGTGGCTTCAAGGCAGCTTGCACCTCTTAAAGGTAGCCTGCACCTCTTAATTGAAAAATATCAGATACGGGTTCGCACGGAGTCTGAACGGAGATCAGACATCGTACACGTAAAACACAGATGCAGGTCCTGTCCCTATGTTTACAAACTGTTGAGTTATGTTAAAACATTGAATAAAAGTTGCGCACTACTAATTCCCACATTCTCCGATCTGCACGCCAGATGTCGCCTATCTGCCGATCTGAGTTTGTACCAGGCCTGTGAGGGAGTGTGCACCAAGGTTCTCTGATGGTGCACTAGAGGCCTTGGTGCAAGAGATGCACAGAAGAAGGGACATCCTACGTCTGCGGTGGGGGGGGGGGCGGGGGTGCAAGAGACCCTCCAGACATGTGCTTCCGAGGCAGTAGGGGACAAGGTCAATGTCAGGCGCATAGCATCATGAACATGGGTGCAGTGCAGGAAGAAGTTTAATGCTTTAACACGAATGGTCAAGGTGAGTGAGGTCAACTGTCAAGTGGCATCTCCTACCAACTACACCACTAGCCGCATCCACTGCTCCACGCACTACACCCCCCATCACCCACATACCAACAAACTCTTTCCATCAGTACTCAACTCTTCCAATCAGATGCTTCCTCTCACCCTCACCTATTACTACTGTTGCAAGCCGCATAGCCACAACTTACAGGTCACGCACACTGGCAGCAATTCAACCATGAGAAGCACATCACCCAAACATCTTGCAGGACACTCACTGACACACGTCCCGCTTTCTTGCAGGAAAAGGTGGCGCATAACAGGAGGCAGCAAGTGGCAGTGGCTCCACAGAACATGAACCTGCTGTCCTCTCTCAGGATGACAGCATTTCTGTCCCACCCCACCCCTGCCACTCTGCCAGTGCCCTTGCTGTTGCCTGTCAGCTAGCCAGCCCACCCAGTGTAGAGTATTGAAACTTTATTATAGGAACCTAGGAACAGGAGTAGGCCATTTAGCCCTTCGAGCCTGAGCTGCCATTCAATGAGATTATGATTGATCTGCATCCTAACTCCATAAACCCACCTTAACCCCATATCCCTGAATACCTTTGGTTAACAAAAATCTATCAATCTCAGATTTAAGATTAACAATTGAGTTAGCATCAGCTGCCGTTTGTAGACAAGCTTTCCAAACTTCGACCACCCTTTGCGTGTAGAAGCATTTTTTAACTTCACTCCAGCAAGTCCTGCTTCTAATCTTTAAGTTATGTCCCCTAGTCCTAGTATTCAAGTATAGAAGACCTCCAAAAACAGGTACAAATGTATCAACAGCCAGAAACAATAATCCAGCAACTAACCTATAAATTATGCATGATCCCTTTAAATAGTGCTGGTGGGGGGTCCTCCATCCTGTTTACAACCTGTTCAGCTGTGCGAGGTTAAGACAGTGCGTTGGCTGGAGCGTTGAGTTCCAAAGTCGTATCTGTCCCTTTAAACCAGCATTGCACACCGATCTATCACATATTCTCCTTACTTTACATGCTGCTGGCATCCATTACCTATGCCTTTATTAAGATGGCGTCTGGCGCACGTCATGCTAGAAGTTAGCGCGCGCATTCTGGACACGCATTTGGGTCCTTAGGAGGCAGCGTAGTGCCTATAAAACGGACACTACGCGGCCCAATTTATAACCCTACTTCTTTAGTGTTTGTTCCCAGAAAAGTTATATGTAATGAATACACTGTTAAAATATAGTTTTTATAAACTTTTTATTTTCCTCAAAAAAAACTTTCTGAGGCATGCCTGGTTGTTGTCTTGTATGAACTTTATTTAATTCCCTACTGATTGCAACTGCTTTTTTGAGATAAAGGTTGGTGGTCTCTTTATGAATGTACTAGCTAGCTTTATCTGACAATTTCTGATGCTATAATTGCAAAATTGCCAAGGTTTGGAAATAAAATAGGAAGTAGGTTTGGAATGGTAATGTGGTCTATTTAATTTTTAAAAAACTATACTGAGATACGCATTCAGAATTACGGTAGATTCCAAAATGACAATAAATGCACCAAATCAGAGGTCAAAATCAAAATGTTCTCGGTGGCCATGCTCTTATAGAAAATAATTGTCATGCCATCAGCACTCATGAGAGATCATTTTAACTTTTGGCGATAGTATAAAACGGGCAATATCGGATTGGCTGCCCGTTATACACCTCTCCCGATTTTCCTTTCCAAATGCCAAAAGTTAAATTACTCGCATAGCCTCTTTGAGTAATTTCTTAATCTGCTGCAAACTACTTTTGTGTCTTGTAGTAAAAGTGATGGAATGTATATCTAAAGCTCAGGTAATGACATACCCAAGTCCCGCTGCACTTTCAGTCTATTCTTTATCGTCACACGTCATAGATCTATATTCAGAGCAGCTTTTTGAGCTGTCAGCTTTCTTTGGGTGTGTCAACTTTTGAAGCTGTAGGTCAGCTGTTGCTGGTTTTCTAGGTTGGTAAATATGCAACAGTCAGGAGCGCAGCTGTAGCCCTTTATTTCATGCCCTTTTTTCCAGCGGGAGGCCTAGCCAAGGGGCAGGCCTATTCTGGGGGTGTCTCCAAGTCATGTTTGGGGTAGGAAATGGAAGCACCAGAAAAACAGGTCCCATTATTTTAATCTCTGTCCATATTTAATGCAGACTTAACATCACTGTGTATTTAGGTGGGGCACTATTACTATGAATGAGTCAGAAAAACAGTACATTTTTTCCAGTAACTTACTTGGGGACCTCTGGCACCTGGCAATCCATCTTTTCCATCCTTACCCTGGAAGATAGAACAAAAAACATAGGTGTGTAGGTCATTTGGTGGTTTCGGAAAAATAGACACAAAAGGTCTCAATAGTTTCATAAGTAATTGGTTACATTGGTTACACAATCTGTAACCTCATGGCCCGGCATATTCCTCACTCTACCATTACCAACAAGCCAGGGGATCAACCCTGGTTCAATGAGGAGTATAGAAGAGCATGCCAGGAGCAGCACCAGGCATACCTAAAAATGAGGTGCCAACCTGGTGAAGCTACAACTCAGGACGACATGCATGCTAAACAGCGGAAGCAACATGCTATAGACAGAGCTAAGTGATTCCACAACCAACGGATCAGATCAAAGATCTGCAGTCCTGCCACATCTAGTCATGAATGGTGGTGGATAATTAAACAACTAACGGGAGGAGGAGGCTCTGCAAACATCCCCATCCTCAATGATGGCGGAGTCCAGCACGTGAGTGCAAAAGACAAGGCTGAAGTGTTTGCAACCATCTTCAGTCAGAAGTGCCGAGTGGATGATCCATCTCGGCCTCCTCCCGATATCCCCACCATCACAGAAGCCAGTCTTCAGCTGATTCGATTCACTCCACGTGATATCAATAAATGGCTGAGTGCACTGGATACGGCAAAGGCTATGGGCCCCGACAACGTCCCGGCTGTAGTGCTGAAGACTTGTGCTCCAGAACTAGCCGCGCCTCTAGCCAAACTGTTCCAGTACAGCTACAACACTGGCATCTACCTGACAATGTGGAAAATAGCCCAGGTATGTCCTGTCCACAAAAAGCAGGACAAATCCAATCCGGCCAATTACCGCCCCATCAGCCCACTCTCAATCATCAGCAAAGTGATGGAAGGTGTCGTCGACAGTGCTATCAAGCGGCACTTACTCACCAATAACTTGCTCACCGATGCTCAGTTTGGGTTCCGTCAGGACCACTTAGCTCCAGATCTCATTACAGCCTTGGTCCAAACATGGACAAAAGAGCTGAATTCCAGAGGTGAGGTGAGAGTGACTGCCCTTGACATCAAGGCAGCAGTTGACCGAGTGTGGCACCAAGGAGCCCTCGTAAAATTGAAGTCAATGGGAATCAGGGGGAAAGCTCTCCAGTGGCTGGTGTCATATCAAGCACAAAGATGGTAGAGGTTGTTGGAGGCCAATCATCTCAGCACCAGGACATTGCTGCAGGAGTTCTTCAGGGCGGTGTCCTCGGCCCAACCATCTTCAACTGCTTCATCAATGACCTTCCCTCCATCATAAGGTCAGAAATGGGGATGTTCGCTGATGATTGCTCAGTGTTCAGTTCCATTCGCAACCCCTCAAATAATGAAGCAGTCCGTGCTCACATGGAGCAAGACCTGGAAAACATCCAGGCTTGGGCTGATAAGTGGCAAGTAACATTCGCGCCAGACAATTGCCAGGCAATGACCATCTCCAACAAGAGAGAGTCTAACCACCTCCCCTTGACATTCAGCGACATTACCATCGCTGAATCCCCCATCATCAATATTCTGGGGGTCACCATTGACCAGAAACTTAACTGGACCAGTCACATAAATACTGTGGCTGCAAGAGTAGGTCAGAAGCTGGGTATTCTGTGGCGAGTGATTCACCTCCTGACTCCCCAAAGCCTTTCCACCATCTACAAGGCACAAGTCAGGAGTGTGATGGAATACTCTCCACTTGACTGGATGAGTGCAGCTCCAACAACACTCAAGAAGCTCGACACCATCCAGGACAAAGCAGCCCGCTTGATTGGCACCCCATCCACCACCCTAAACATTCACTCCCTTCACCACCGGCTCACTGTGGCTGCAGTGTGTACCATCCACAGGATGCACTGCAGCAACTCACCAAGGCTTCTTCGACAGCACCTCCCAAACCCGCGACCTCTACCACCTAGTAGGACAAGGGCAGCGGGCATGTGGGAACAACATCACCTGCACATTCCCCTTCAAGTCACACACCATCCCGACTTGGAAATATATTGCCGTTCCTTCATCGTCGCTGGGTCAAAATCCTGGAACTCCCTTCCTAACAGCACTGTGGGAGAACCGTCACCACACGGACTGCAGCGGTTCAAGAAGGCGGCTCACCACCACCTTCTCAAGGGCAATTAGGGATGGGCAATAAATGCTGGCCTTGCCAGCGACGCCCACATCCCATGAACAAATTTTAAAAAAACATACGTTTCTGCCTGAATCGCCTTTAGGACCCTGTGGACCATGTTCACCCTTTGCTCCTGGAATACCATCAGAACCATGAGGACCTTGTGGACCAGCTTCACCCTGTAAAGTACATAATCAAAGGAACAAAATAGCAATGAGAGATCAGTAGGACTTTACCCAATCCAAAATTATATTATGGTCGTATTACATAAATAGCATTGAAAGAAATATTTTGAGAGCTGTACTTGAGTTCGTTCCCTTTTTCCCAGCTAGCTCTACAGTTTCTGCATTGATTATACAATGGCTGAAATGTTTTGTTATCTCATTTTGTTTTCTAACCATAAACACTAACCAAAAGACAGAGGGGAATTCCATCTCATCATTCTGGTCTGAATTTAACACAAGACCTCAACGTAAAAGGCCATTGTCTAACATTGAAGCGATCAGTCACTAGCTGAGCAATTAGAGTAATAAGATCATCTGCAAAGTAGTGATGTAAATCTGACCAGAGGTACACACATTGGAAAATGGCAGCTCCATGAAGATCCACCCACTTCATCAATGGAACAAGCCCACTTCCTTTCCAGTTAGATGAAATATCAATCATTTGAGTTCCTCGACTAGATCTCTTTAACTAAGGACTATTGTACAGTTCCAAAAGCCTTTTAAAAATGAAACTTTGGGACGCAGATGGAGGTAAGCAATTCATGTTGACAGTACTTTTCCCTAGCACACTATAGTTGATAATTGGAAACATCGGTTCCCATTGACCTGTGGGGTAACTGCTGCTTAGAGGATTAATAATGAAAACTTCTATTTGTAGTTCAACTGTAGAAAAACAAAATTGTTTCATTAAACATACCTTAGCACCAGTTTTACCGGCTGAGCCTGGAGTGCCAGATGAACCAACAGGACCCTATTAAATAAATAAATACAACATTAGCTCTTCAATAAAAGTGCTCACAGATGCTTGTCTCTCAGCTCAAAATAGTGAATCTAGTGCACAATATAACACACATATAATACTGTGATTTTTGTTTTCTTTCGGATAGGATGTGCTACTATTTTAGACTGCGATATTGTTAATTAGCTAAAGAATTAAAACTGCTTTCTCACTTTCTTTTCCTTTATAATACTAGTATGTTGGTTTATATTTTTTATTTATATATCCTGCTTAACTATTTTAACTTTTTACTCCTTCTATCTCAGTTAAACTTCTTTTTCTTCCCTTGACATCTTCTTGACTGATTTGTTTCCATTCATTCTATTTATCATTTCTCATTTTGCATGGTATATTACTTCACTGTACACCACCTTATTTTCTTCTTACTGCTTCTCTATACTTTAACATTTCCTTTTCTTCATTTTAATTTTATTTCTTTCATCATGTTCATTCCCAGTGAAATGCATTAAACTAAAACAGATTGCAGCATGTGAATTTGGACAGAGATAAAGATCTTGGGCCTGAAGCTCCATAATAGCTACAATGGTGGCACCAGTGTATTTCATGCTGCTGGCGCAATGAGGGACTTTCCCAGGTTTTGTGCGGTCCCCTCATTTATGTATTACGAGTGTGATACCAGCGTGATTGGTGTCCTGTGCTGTGACTGCAAAGGTCGTTAGTAGGGGAGGAGGAACACTAGATTTCCTGGACAGAAGCATAAATGTACAGGCCTAACTCCTTAAAGTAGCATCTGCAATTCCTGTTGTTGGCAAAATTTGAAATTGGGCATTTTCTCCTGTGTATTCTGCTGAGATGAGGCAGGAGTCTGTCAGATGAGGCGTTAAACTGAGGCCCCATCTGCCTGAACATAACAATGGCAACTTGCACAATGCAGCACTTCCTCAATACTGCACTGAAGTGTCAGCCTAGATTAGGTACTAAAGTCCTGCAGTGTGGCTTGTACCACATCCCTCTGACTGAGCTAAGCTACAAGGCTCCATTTGCTTCCTATTGTACTGCAGATATGATTCTATACACAATAATAGTCACCCATTGGCAATTTTGTACAATTATTGTTCCATTACAAAATTGGAAATGCCAATAAGATGTCCACCTAGATCTATTGACATCAGTGGTGCATTGTGGACCCAACAAGTGTTGTTATGTAGGGAATAGTAGCTGGTTATTGTAGCTTGACCTAAATTAAAAACTTGTGAATTTTGTTATAATTAAGCATATGATTATAAAGATATGAAACAATGCAGATTGTGTGATATTCAAAATCAATGAACAAAACTTTATAAAAAAATAATTTCTTATATCGTGGTTATTTTGAATTGTGTTCATCAATGTGAGGATGTTAATGCTCTATAGGGAACACACCTTTCCTCTGATACCCAAGTCAGGTATTTCAGGGACAAGATGCATTGGTGAGTTGCCTTTGTCCTGCTCCAATGTAATAATCCCAGCTTCAGAAGAGCATTTATTAGTGCATTTTCCATAATCATAAGCCATCCTCATTAGCATCTAAATGAGATTTTATGTCCTTTAGGAAATATTCTGAAAATGTCCAAACTGTGGAGCCCAACAGCCAGCAAAGAAGGTGGGGAAGGAGAGGCAGACAAATACAGATTTCATCTTATCCATTATAGTTTAGTCACTGCACCTCAATAGAACTTATTTTTGTTGAAAAGATCCCTTCGGTATCTACACTTTCTAAAGATTATTTTGAATGAGATATTGATATTAAGTGGCCACAAGATAACCATTGCCCTTATGACAATATGATAAAGTATTTCTAGAATTAAATTAAACTGGGTAAAGATATAGACTGAAGATATAAAACAAACTCACAACACTAAAGTTCACTTACTGTTAAACCATCTTTGCCAGGCTGACCATCAGTTCCACGAGGACCCTGAAAAACAAAACAGTCCAAATGGTTTCTTCTTGCAGAGACATGCTTCATTCAGTAGGTCAGGTAATGAGTATACTCACAACAGGGCCAGGAGATCCAGGAGATCCTCTCTCACCAGTTGTCCCACGAGGCCCCTAGAATATAGAGATAAAAATGGCTATTTTACTGGATAAAAAACAGAATGAGAGCGCATCACAATATTGCTTTCTGTTGTGATACATTTTAAATAGTTGCTCAGTCGCTGGTGATTCTTGTGCATGAAACGGAAAGATTGAGAAAGTAATTATCATGAGTAAATGTCTCTTTTCTTTCTTTAATCCTTTCCAGGGTAAATACAGTTTAAATATTATCAGTTTTGCAGCAATAAGCCTTGAAAGGCTTAATACACAGTGGGGGTTAGGGTTAGGGTCACCTTCACCTTTCACCTTGGGTAGTAAACTGGCAAAATGGATTGTCTGCCCGTTATAGAACCCACCCAATTTTATGGGGAGGGGGGTAATCTGCTCCACCTGTTCACCATCCAAGCAGTGGAGGTGAAAATTACTCCCATTCTTACCATTTAAGGAAATCCTTTGTAATTATCTCTACAGCTTCATATTAAATCTACATCTTCTCTTTCTTATTGTGAACATGTTTTTTAGATCCAGGTATTAAAACACTGCTGAAATTTGCAGGAGCAGTACCAGCCTTTGTTCTGTAGCTAGATATGCAAGGTCCAAGTTCCATCATTACCAGTCAGTCAAAGCCACCAGCCAATAGTTAGGGTGGGCTTCACAATTCTCAGCTGGCTTTCCAGATGGTGCACCTCACACAAATGAAGTATCCATTTCTGGAATAGCATTATAAACATTCGCTCCCATCAGTTGGCATAAATTGAAGTTGGAAAAAATGATGAATGTTTACCATTGGTCCAGGCGGACCATTGTCCCCAGGATTACCAGATTCACCCTGTAATAGATTGAGAAGAAAATATATTAAAATTATAGGTTATGTTCCTGACATTACTGTACTATTGCTTATCAATAGTGAAGAATTTACTGGAACTGTAATTGATTAACTAAACAATTCTATAATAAAGAATTAAGAATCACCTTTAGGCCAGGAGTACCGCTCTCACCTTTAGCACCATCACGCCCATCACTGCCCTGTCAGAGACACAAATAATTTGTCTCAAATAGTAGCAGAGATAAAATTGTTGGCATCTGATTCAGTGCATTATTTAAAATTTAACTTGATAACCCTATAAAGTTAACTGTAATACTAACAATTATTAGCTTATTATCTTTCCCGTAAGGATATAGCTTTTTAAAAAAAATGAATAATACAGATACTTACTCGGCTTCCTTTCATACCAGGGGAACCGGGCCTACCCGAATGGCCTTGAATACCCTGAAAAAATAAATACTTTTATTATTCTGTGTTTAGAGTACCGATTTGACTGATCTCTGAAATGTGTATCCCTCAAAATGTATTTAAAATAATATTGTTAGACGTGAAATCATACTCAGCCCATCTTATATTATCTCTGTATTTTAATTAGAACTATACCTATTTGCATCATAAAGCAGAAGAGAGAAAATGTTTGCTCATCTACAGTTGTCACATTCATTTTCCATATCATCTTTACTTACTGGAGGACCTTGTGTTCCACGCTCACCAGTTCTCCCTGGCCTGCCAGGTCCACCCTGATTTAAAACAAGCAAAAACAATCATAGAAAGGTTACAGCATGGAAGGAGGCCATTCGGCCCATCGAGTCCGCGCCGGCTCTATGCAAGAGCAATTCAGCTAGTCCCACTCTCCCACCCTTTCCCCGTAGCCCTGCAAATTTTTTCCTTTCAAGCACTTATCCAGTTCCCTTTTGAAGGCCATGATTGAATCTGCCTCCACCACCCCCTTGGGCAGCGCATTCCAGATCCTAACCACTCGCTGTGTAAAAAAGTTTTTCCTCATGTCACCTTTGGTTCTTTTGCCAATTACCTTAAATCTGTGTCCTCTGGTTCTTGACCCTTCTGCCAATGGGAACAGTTTCTCTCTATCTACTCTGTCTAGACCCCTCATGATTTTGAATACCTCTATCAAATCTCCTAGCAACCATCTCTGTTCAAAGGAGAACAACCCCAGCTTCTCCAGTCTATCTACGTAACTAAAATTCCTCATCCCTGGAATCATCCCTGGAATCATCCCTGCAATCATCTCTTCTGCACCCTCTCTAAGGCCTTCACATCTTTCCTGAAGTGTGTGGCCAGAACTGGACACAATACTCCAGTTGTGGCCGAACCATTCTTTTATAAATGTTCATCATGACTTCCATACTTTTGTATTGTATGCCTCTATTTAAAAAGCCCAGGATCCCGTATGCCTTTTTAACCGCTTCCTCAACCTTCCCTGCCACCTTCAACGATTTGTTCACATATACCCCCAGATCTCTCTGTTCCTGTACCCCTTTTAGAGTTGTGCCCTCGAGTTTATATTGCCTGTCCTCGTTCTTCCTACCGAAATATATCACTTCCAATTTTTCTGCATTAAATTTCATCTGCCACGTGTCCACCCATGCCACCAGCCTGTCTATATCCTCTTGAAGTCTATCACTAACCTCCTCACTGTTTACTACCCTTCCATGTTTTGTGTCATCTGCAAATTTTGAAATTGTGTCCAGTACACCTAAGTCCAAATCATTAATACATATCAGGAAAAGTATTGGTCCCAGCACTGACCCCTGCAGAACACCACTATACACCTCCCTCCAGTCTGAAAAACAACAGTTCACCACTACTCTCTGTTTCCTGTCCCTTCGCCAATTCTATATCCACGTTGCTACTGCCCCCTTTATTCCATGGGCCGCAATCTTGATGATAAGCCTACCATGCAGCACTTTATCAAACGCCTTTTGAAAGTCCACATACACCACATCAACCGCATTGCCGTCATCTACCCTCTCTGTTACCTCATCAAAAAACTCTATCAGGTTAGTTAAACACAATTTGTCTTTAACAAATCCGTGCTGACTTTCCCTAATCAAACCACACTCGTCCAAGTGACTGTTAATTCTGCCCCAGATTATCGTTTTTAAAAGTTTCCCCACCATTGAGGTTAAACTGACTGACCTATAGTTGCTGAGTTTATCCTTACACCCTTTTTTGAACAAGGATGTAACATTTGCAATTCTCCAGTCCTCTGGCACCATCCCCGTATCTATGGATGTTTGGAAGATTATGGCCAGTACCTCCGTAATTTCCACCCTTACTTCCCTCAGCAACCTAGGATGCATCCCATCTGGACCAGGTGACTTATCTACTTTAAGTACAGCTAGCCTTTCTAGTACCTCTTCTTTATCAATATTTAGCCCATCCAGTATCTCAACTATATCTTCCTTTACTGAGACTCTGGCAGCATCTTCTTCCTTGGTAAAGACAGATGCAAAGTATTCATTTAGAACCTCGGCCATCCCCTCTGCCTCCATGAGTAGATCTCCTTTATGGTCCTAATCAGCCCCACCTCTACTCTTACTACCCGTTTACTGTTTACATGCCTGTAGAAGACTTTTGGATTCCCTTTTATGTTGACTGCGAGTCGATTCTCATAATCTCTTTGCCCCTCTTATTTCTTTTTTCACTTCCCATCCGAACTTTCTATATACTGCCTGGTTCTCAGTTTAATAAGTTTAATATCTGCCCTAAATGTTGTAGTTGGAGGATCTGATGAAATGATGAGATAGTGCTGGGGTGTAATTTAATATACTGCAAAACTGTCCATATGTCTGCCGGGAAGCACTGAGTTAAGATGCTTCTACACTCATTAAAAGTAGTTCTGTTTTCAAAGCAGAATTCTACACCTGTTATCTGCCTTCCACCAACTTCATTTAAGACATTATTTTATAGTGTAGTACAAAGTAATGAACCAAATCTGTATTATTGCCATTTGTGGATGCCGGTGGAGTTTTTAGTAATTTTAATGTAGGATGTATTCCATAACCAGCATGCAACAAATACTCCAGAAGGAAGTACTGGAAGTAAATAGGAAAACTATTTACACCTTAACCCAATGAGTCAGGTGCTCATATTTTCTTTTAATCAAGTTCTTCCCTTAGTCATACAGTAATAATGCAGTCAAATATAGATAAAATGAAAATGAATTATATATATGTCACCGTTAGTTAATCAACTTTGTCATTCCAAATATGATGTGAGCTCATCACTGGATTCCATAACATTGTGGCATCTCAATGACACTTTTATATGAAAATGACAATGTGAACAATATTGTTAATTCACTTGGATCTCGTTGATGAAATTAATTATTCAGCGATCTTTATTGCAAGTACTCCCTAGTTTAGCTACTTATTAATTCTGATATGTCATTATGAACCAACAGAAATTATGTTACCAGCCTTTGAGGCCACAAATGACACCAGATGATTCCATATGTACCTAGCTTTTCTGTATCTCCATATTACAGTTCAGGTTTTTAATGGAATTTTGTAACATCCCTGAAGGGCAGAACAAAGAGTCACAGGATCTTCATTATAGGTATCATATAATCTATTTTAAGAATCTCTGAATCCTTTACCATTGTACATGTGACTGTGTTAACAATGATTTTTTTTGAAATGTAAGAGCAGATATGCTACTTACATCTTTTCCAGCAGGCCCAGTTGGACCCATAGCACCAGGAGGGCCAGGCGGACCCTACATTAAAGAAAGTAGCATTAATATTTTACTCCTAGGTTTATAAGTCTTCACATAAATAATGGTCATGATACCAAACAGGCATTGCTGTGTTTCATAGATGTTCACAGTAACAGGAAATATTAACACAACTAATCAGTGACCATTTTATTTGAAGTTCAAACAAAGGTCTATGAATTAATTGTAACTAATTTAATTTCAGTAATTATCAGAAATATATAAAAATGATTGCATGCAATTCCAGTAGTTTTATAACACACCAACCGGATGAAAATATTTTATGTTGCAAAATATATCTTAAAAATACTTTGAATCTGCTAAACGTGCATTCTTAGGAAAAAACAAAGGAAAACAATCGGCTGAATTTTGCTGTGAGCAGCGAACGAACAGCGCTAGCCATTTGTTAGACTTGCACTTGCCCATAGACTTTCTATGGGTTTTGCACGGCAAGTTGTTGTCAGCCAAACATCGCGACGCCCTCTCCAGGGCATCTGGGACCTGTGTGAACAGGGCAAGCAACTGTGTATCTCCTCAACCAATCAGACTGAAGAATCGTTAATGAACAGCACAGAGTCTGAACCAGGAAGTGTAAGTTAGAATAGTGAATTCAATGTCAAATCAGGTACAGAAAACGAAATAAAAGTTGGGAAAAAGAGAGAGGTAAAAAAGACAGAAAGATAAAGTAAAAAAAAATGTTTTTATTTACCTTTTAAAAAAAATCTCCAACAATAATTAAAAGCTGAAGGAATGAAGCTCCACAGTTGTAAAAGTTAATTTTCAATGCCAGAAAGGCTGTTTGGCAGTAATTAAGACTTACCACACCATTAAAAGGGTACTTAGACTGGAATGGACAAGCCCTAACTTTTTGTGGTGAGTTTAGTTTGTATGTATGACGTCAGTACAGGAACTTCACTCCATTCAATACATTCCAGGCGGTGAGATGCCGTTTTCGCGCAGTTTATGGAGGAGCGGCGCTTCTCGGACAGCAACTTCCAGATTTTCGTGTTTAACTGCGCATCACTGCTCATTGGAAGTTGCTGTCCAACTTGCGCATAAATAACGGTGAGCGCTGTTACCCTCACTGTTATTTTCACTGCAAAATCCCGGTAAATCTGACAATAATGATTCTCATTTTAAACTATTTTTATAAATTACAAAGCATCAAACTGATGGTGCTTTGTTCTGGTATCTGTTGATTTCCACTTGATAAATCTGTAGTGACTGCTTAGTAATTGTTGGTTCTTCAGCAGGATAGCATCAAGTAGATGGAAAACTTTAAGTACACACGAGATAAAATGGGGTATGATGACTGTAACCTTTGGGACTAGACTGATGGATGGATATGGTGTTTTCTGATCCTATGTTCCTAAGGATATTGGGACAATCGTGTGAACTAAGGGTAAGTTAAGATTGTGTCATAGGTAACTAAGGTCTCCTATAGCTTGCTTGACTGTCTTGATCAATTGTTCTGTGTTAATTTTATTGTCTGATTATGCTCCTGTGAAGCGCCTTGGGGACATTTCACTACGTTAAAGGCGCTATATAAATATATGTCGTCATTGTTGTTAGGAATTTCCTAACGTCCATTTTCCTTCTTTTCTTTACTTCCTTTAGGATTTTGCATTACTAGTCATGGGGTGGTGGGGTGGGGGGGAAGCTGGAAACTGCATTGTCTATTGGATAATGGCCTACTTTTTATACGTTCATATGGAGCACTATTAGAGTCTGCTTTGATATCTGCCATAGACAGAACAAAACAGATTGAAAATAAAACTTCCCTAATTAATCTGATAACAATCTATGTACAGAATATATTAAAAATGGCGTGTCTAGTGTGTGCAGACGTCACACTTCAGATTTTGTCATTGGATCAGAACCATCTTAAAATGCTGAACTGAGTCTGAAACTGACAAGTGCATTTCAATCTCCAAAGTTCTAGCACCACACAACAATTAAACTCTGAGTGAACTCATGCTGTATGCACTCAATGAATTTAGTGACCAGTAATCACTTTATTTATCATACTCTAGATAAACAATATGGAAGATCACGGCTTAATTCGAGTCTTAATGACACCGGGCATCTACATCAAACACATACCGCAGTGTCATGTCATTTATTTACTAGTTTAATTTTCACAGTGTTATGGATTGAGGATCTTTGAATATCTTGCTTCAGATACTCACCTTGGGGCCAACTTGTCCAGATTCACCAGATGGGCCCTGGTAACCTTGAGGACCCTTTTAGTACAAAAAATTAAAATGTCGATCACCTTCCCAGAACAAACATGCAGCATAAAACAAAATATACACTACAAACTTAAGTGGCATATTGGTTTTCAGCTTTTATATAATAGAAATTACTTTAAAAACCCTGAAATTGCTATTTTCTTAGGGGCAGGGCTGTTGTGTTCTTTTCAGTTTGTGGTCTTTGTACATTTGTTATCAATTAAAATGGCCCATTTAACCTCCAATTGTGGAAAGTTCCTTACTTTAATCTCATTTACATACTATGCCTAATTTATGCATTGTTTAAAAACTATGATTAAAACCATAATCTTTTATTAATATTGTATAAATTTTGAAAACTGTTTATAGAAAAAAAAGTTTGAAAGCATTGTCACCTTCCACTTGGTGAAAATTGTAAAGAAAAATAAAACAAATAACTAAGAGTGAATACTTACAGTTGGTCCAGAAGGTCCTGGGGGTCCTCGGGGTCCTCGTTGGCCCTAAAATTAATACAATGAATTTATTAGCAAATTAATAAAATTTGTGCAGTTTGATGTTTTGTGCATATCTGTGTACATAGGAAGTATTCACCAAATGAAAAAAATGAAAAAAATCTTACAGCAGGGCCAGGAAGACAAGTAGAATCAATAATAATGCCTTTTGTATCATAAGAGCCTTTTCCATCATATGACATTTTAGAATCAACTTTACCAGCCATCTGAGAGGAATAATTCTAGATGGGGGAAAAAAAAATCTATTTGTGAAAGTAGAAAGCATGTGCAACTTACAATATGTAAAGTCATAAAAATCTATTCTTCACACTTAAATAACTCAGACGTTTTGTTTCAATGCTTTTTTGAAGTGAAATGCATTGATCTTATTTTGACACTATGGAAACATTTAAATTTAAGTGAAGACAAAGTCACATACAGCTTAAAATTAATTGAACATCTCAGATCAGATTAAAGCACTGTACTTGGTACTAAGAAAGTGATAAAAACAGAAATTCGTATTCTATTACAAAGTTAAATGATATTTGTTTCTAATTTTACACAACAAAGATTATTTTAAAAATATCACCCTAAATTTGATTTTTTTTTTGTATGGAGATTGTTTTGTTCTTTCCAGCTCATGCTCCTTGTAAATTTGTAATGAACTAAAACGGTCCATTAAACCTCCACTTGTGGAAAATCCATTGCTTTAATCTGACGTCATTAAAATATCAAGATATTGGTGGTCACAATAGTTTTTCAACTCCTTGAGTAATAGACATATTTTGTGAACTTGACCTATGAAGGTTTTTGGTCTCTTTGGAAAAGAAATAGTTAAAAGCACTCAGAGAACATTTGCACAAAGTACAAAAAAAAGCATCTCAAAACTGCCTCAATTCATTAAAATCAAAGTGTACAGCTCTGATTCATATAGTATGCAATAAAGCTTAAGGTTAGTAATCACTCTGATTAAAAGGGATCTATGCGGACCTATCCTAAAAATCAACATGATACTTGCTGCTAGATTGAAAGAGTGGTTAATAAAGCATTTCATATCTTGCATATTCCTCTTGGTGGGCAGTACTGAGTTAACAACCAACGAGAAACCTGGGGGTAGATTTTCACCCCGAGCAGAGTTCGGGTGGCTGGCCAGCGGGGTGTGCCAGTTAGCCGCTGAATAATCCCGGCGGGCTGCTCAGTCCATTGTGAGGGTCGAGCCTAGTTAGCATTTTCCCAGTACTTTCCTAAAATGGCAAACTGGGTTTTATGTACGTCATTTTAAATGGGTTCATCGTATGACTTTGGCAGGCATTCCATCTGCCTGATGGTAGGCCCGATCATAGCGACGGCGGGAATGGGGCAGTAAGCCATTCCCCACCATCTTCCATGTGCTACCATCCCATTTGCATCTACCGGAAAGCCTCAAAATCTACCCCCTGCTTTCCTTTGCCTGAGACATCTTATACTCTCCAGATAGTCAATTGGCAGTAATATGGTAGAGTTTAGATCAGAGGTACATCTACTACTGAGTGTAATGCATGGAAATTCCAAGACTGCAATAGGAAGAACTTCTTTGTTCTGATCTCTAAATGCCATTTTAGCTGAAGTGTTATTTCCAAGAGGAAAGTACTACAATTGTGAGGAAAGGATGATAGATTTATATTAACAAAAAGGACTCTGGTTTGGAGTTAATGCAAGTCTGTGCTTTACCTTCACTTTATTTTCACTGAGATTTAAAAGTTTCCAAATCAGGAGAAAGTTCAGTTGTGCCACCAATCTGCCTGCATTACCTTATTCTACCTTTTCAGTGATAAATGATTAAAGTCACCATCAAATCATATATCTTGTCACCAGTGATGCTAGATCAATTAAAACACAAATAATATACTCAGTACCAACATGAATACTCAGATCCATACCAACAATAAGATCATGTTTAAAAATGCTATAAGGATACTTAGTCTGTTGACCATACATTTAACTTACCAGATTGGGGCTCTCACCAGGTGGACCTGGAGGACCAGGAGGACCAGGCAAGCCATCGTTTCCAGGAGAACCAGGTGAACCCTAACAGATAAGACATAATCAGAATTTGTAGCCAATAGACAATGACTAGTTCCTTAGAAGTATTGGCAGAAAATAAATTGTGGTCCTCAATAATGTTTTCAGAAGAATTATTCCTATTTATCATTTTGGAGTGCACATATTGATTTCTACGGTGATTGAGACACATGCAAAGTTAATTGCATAGAAGCTATCAAAAGCATGATATGAGAAAAGACCATTAGGCTCATAAAGCCCACTCATCCACAAACCATGTACAAGGTATCTTTATCAAGGACTTTTCCTCACTCATTTAATCTCCCGAGGGAACATTGTGCTTAAATGATGCCTACTCCCCAAAGATTATTAAACAAAACTCACTTATTTAAACTTAGACTGAATTCTTCCATAGATAACATTCCCTCTGCTCCAGGAGTCCAGTCTCATGGAGTATTGGACCATCTCTGTTTATAACTGTCCTTGGCAAATGGTCATTGTATTCTTTAACCATGCCACAAATGCATAATAATCATCACAGTGTGAAGAAAGATAATTAGGAAAGAATGAAATTTGATTTTCTATCACATAGTGGACTGATGATTTATTTTCAGTGGCTTATTTTTAGGCAAACATTAATTTTAACATTTGTAGATTTGTAGATTAGCACTAACAGCTGTCTCTCTGTTACATGTCTCTCTCCAGGCATTTCTCTCAAACTATTGCTTTCTGTCTTGCAACCCTGTTGACCTGTTCTTCTCACGGTCATTGCTCTGCCATCTGTCCTGCACCAGTCATTTTTGCCACTCCTACTGGCAGCCTATATCAATGTTGGTGTTTTTCTCCCTCATTTATATTGTCATGGTTCTGCCCCATTGATCAGATGGCAAGTCTTTTTTTCCCCACAGTAATTCATATTCTTTGTTTATGCTGCTTTCAGAGATACCAATACAGCAAGAAAAAATTTGAATATTTCTTCACATGTTGTTAAATCAAAACTAAGAAAAAAAGGAAAAATAAATGACTGTTAAAAAAAACCAAGAGACTACTTCTTATTTAATATGTTTTTTTTAGAAGCCATTTTCGAAATCTTGCAGCATTTTAGTAGACAACAGCATGGATGAAGCTCTTCTAATCTTGATCTTTCTATGTAACTTGGTTTGCGTTCTTCAAGGTTAAGACAGGTTCGTACTTCAATTCAGGAATACTAGTTAGCCAGAGATTTATATTTAGTTACAAAGTATTCACAAACTCACTTCACAGGTTACCTTCGCTATCATAAAACAATAAAATCTGAAATAGGTAAACAATATATTTTTTAAAAGTTGCTGACATTTTACAGTCATGCGGACAATATTTGTTGATAATTCAGAACTATGTAGAAATTTGTGCTAACAAAAATGGACAGTATTCATTCAGATAATCTACAACAATATAGCTGTATATATGATCAGCTCTGAAAATTTCAATTGCGTGGTAGTAAATGACCAAAGGTTAATCTGCATTGCTCCCCTATGCTGTCTTAATGCAAAATGTTGTTGTAAAACAGACACCAGCTTTTTACCTTTCTCCATATTAACATTTTAAGAAACTTTACACTTACTGTATCTCCCGTAGGTCCTTTTATCACACTACTCTGTAAGAAAAGTAAATGCACATTTTAGAAATAATCAATATACCGGAAAAGATAAAGGGGTAGAATTTCCACTTGTTTACGCCAGTAATATCAAAGCAATCTGGGCGGTATCGGCCGAACCAGTGCAAAAGATTGAGGACTTTTAAATGCCCAAAACCACTTACCTTCAAGTTTTCCACAATCTTTTAGGCTGGTTCAAGATTCAATTTGCCCAGATCAGGTCCCGCCCACACATCTGGCCTCGCCCCCAGGTCGAAATTACGTGATTCCACCAATTTTGCTAGTTCGGGAAGGCTCTTCAAATTGCACTCATTTTCTGATGCGCACAGGCAGTAGTCGGCACGTTTTAAAAGTTTTTCCATATCAAAAAATATTTAATTTACTAAGAAACTGACTAGTGTACACCAATGAAACTACTAAATGGTTCTGTATAGTTCTTTTAAAGTCAATTTCAGTAGATGTAAATCAGGTTACTTATAGGCGGGGGAATGAACACTCATATTAAAAATGCTTATTTTTGGTGATAAACCCATTTGCAGTTGTATTAATAAAACTGCACCAGGTTGCCACTCTTAAATACATCAAGGAATTACTTTCTTAATGGAAAGAAATAAAAAGAAACAATTACGCTCTAATACGTTGCCTGTTGCATTGGTTCATTGAAGATTTTACGTTTGTGATTAGGCGAATTAGTTTTATCGGAAACTTGAACTATAATCTAACCAGCGCAATTTCGAGCGCATTGTGGGCACAATTTCCCGATTGCACCCAAAGCAGAAACTCTACCCCAGGATATAGAGAAAAGGACGATTAATCTGATGTGGAAAAGAACTTTCATCATATTATCATTCCACCTTTTAGTGACATGGGGTTCGATTCTGGAATCCAAGTGCAGGTGCGTTGGGGGCGGGGGGTGCTCCAAAAATCGGGGAAATCCCGAGTGGGTTCGGAACCCAGCTCCAAATCGCAGACTTCCGGGTTCCCCACTGATGCGTCTGGGTGTGTGTGCCTCACGAATGCGGAAGTCCCAACCCCAATTAAAGTCGATGGGCTGACAGTTAAGACAGTTAGTTAGATATTTGAAGTACTTAATTTTGTGCACACTGAGGCAGGGGTCCGATTTTCAAACATCCTCAGCATGTTTCCCGTGCTGTGGGAAACATTCCATCTTCTACCAGATGTGTTTCAGCCAGCAGCCAGTGGGACATTCAAATACTTGTTTGACAGATGGGGATAAAAAGTGAATTATTGCAGCAGGGCACTGAGTTGTTCAGACAAACTTTTGACTGGGAGATCTTTGTGTTTAGACTGAAAATTCTTAGTTTCCACTCAGAATTCTTCTGTTTACAAATATTTACCATCTTTTCGGACTCCTCAAACTGACACTATCAGGATGGGGAGGCCCCATGGCTACATTCACCACTACATCCGAGGACGAACAACATCACCAGCCTCGCCAGGCACGGCCTGCACTTCCGCCACTTGCAGCTCCACCACACAGTGCTGTGCCACAGGGACCTGCACAAGAGCGCAGAGAGCAATACAGAGAGAGCGTCGTCGCAGGAGCCACTACCCTCACCACAGGGTCTACAGACCGAGGCTCAGCCTCCTGGACCTCTCTGAGGAGCAGTGCACATGGAGGCTGAGTGTCAGTCGTCAGGTGGTCACAGACATCTGCAGCCTCCTTTATGCCGAGCTGTTCCCGGCTGGGCCGAGCAGCATCTCACTACCTGTCGCAGTTAAAGTCACCACTGCCCTCAACTTCTTCACCTCCGGATCACTCCAGTGTGCCACTGGGGACATCGCCGGGGTCTCTCAGTCGTCTGCACACAAGTGCATAAGGCAGGTCACTGACGGCTTGTTTCGCAAAGCCTTGCAGTATGTCAACTTCCCCATGGACGACCTCAGCCAGACGGAGAGGGCAGTGGGATTCCACTCTGTAGCTGGCTTCCTACAGGTGCAGGGTGAAATCAATTGCAACCATATAGCAATACGAGCACCTCCACATGAGCCAGGACTGTTCATCAACAGGAAGGGCTATCACTCCATCAACACTCAGCTCATTTGTAACCACCACAAAAGATTCCTTCACGTGTGCGCCAGATTCCTTGGCAACTGCACTCACAGAATCTTATATGTTTCAATGAGATCACCTCTCATTCTTCTAAACTCCAGATAGTATAGGCTCATTCTACTCTATCTCTCCTCATAGGACAACCCTCTCATCCCACGAATCAATCTAGTGAACCTTTGTAGCACCGCCTCTAAGGCAAGTATATCCTTCCTTAGGTAAGGAGTCCAAAGCTGCACACAGTACTCCAGGTATGATCTCAACAAAGTCCTGTACAATTGCAGCAAGACTTCCTTACTCATGTACTCCAACCCCCTTGCAATAAAGGCCAACATACCATTTGCCTTCCTAATTGCTTGCTGAACCTGCATGTTAACTTTCTGTGTTTCGTGTACATTATACTCCATCTGTCACCTTCTTGCCCACTCATTTAACTAATATTGAATGGGCCAAAGACAATTTTTGAGAAAGATTGGTAACCTTCTCCAGCCCTACGTCCCAGTCTGTGCCTTCCAGTCCTCCGAAACTGGCTTTCCAGAAATTTCCTTTCGCTCTCCACTCCACAATCAGTAGCAGGGATTTAAATTGTCTTAGCCTTACTCTCTGGAACTCTCTTTTTTAAGCCCCTCAACCTTGCTACCTTTCACCCATCCTTCAAATGCCTCCTTCAAACCTACTCCTGCTACAAACTTTAAATCACCTCTCCTAATTCTTACCCTGCTTAGCCTCTGTGAAGCACCTTGGAATGTTTACTATGTTAAAGATTCTATATAAATGCAAATTGTTGTTATAGTTCAAAATATCAATAAGAAATCCTATTATTTTTCTATTGCACAAAATAAGGAAATGTTCATTTGTATGTTTCCCTTGGTCACAACATAAAGTGAAAGTTAAGCGCTCTTATTATCCAAAGAATGCAAAATACAATAATAAAAGCACTCCTACGGGGAACTCTGTTGGTGAGAGGTCATTTGGACACATAGGACAGCATTCTCCAAGGGGAATCTCAGTGTCAGGGCAGTCAAGTTGGTCACAGATTATATCATCACAGAGGACAATTCCATTATCGCAAACACAGATTCTGCAGGGCTCTGGTTTCCAAACATCTCGGTGATTAAATATGTTGTTACTCTCTGAGCATGGTGAATCTGAAAATAAATAAAATCAGCCTTTTACAGCAAGTCCAAATTGCAGCCTACTTATAATTTCAGAAGGAAAAAAGTTATAAGCATATCTGGAAGTTTGTTCTGGATGCACAGAGGATTACAAGTTTGACTTTAAGTATGTGTCAATATCACTGCAATTTTGTGTATGTGTGAATAGCCAAGTAATATTAACAAAAAAATGTAATAAAAACAGACAATAGTGGTAATACATAGATCTGTCACCATCTTAAAGAAAAGAAGACAAAATCAGATCAATGAATTGTGTATAACGCAGATCAATCTGATCTCGATGTGGTTTTCTTATTTCTTATAAGTAAGTAAAAGTACTTTAACATTGTAAACAGCAAATCACCTGTCCTTTCTAAATTTTTGGTGTAAACAATCCCCCAGGACAAGGTGGTACATACCTTGAATAGTGAAGGAGAGCAGGGACAAAACAGATAGGGCACTGACTATTATCATGAAACCATCACCAGGCACTGGTGATATTTAAATAAAGAGTGATAAATCTCATTCAGGCAACAATCAGCCCATTATTAAACATTAATAGAAAGAAGAACTTGTGCTTATCTAGTTTATTATCACCTCCTCTGGATGTCCTGAGGTGCTTTACAACCAATGGAATACTTTTAAGATGCAGTCACTGTTATGTAGGCAGATGTGGCAGACAATTGCACACAGCAAAATCCAACAAATCAGCAAATGAGTGGATAGCCAGATAATCTGTTTTTGATGGTAGTGATTGATGGAAGCATGTCGGTCAGAACATGCCCTGCTCTACTTCAAATAGAATTGTGGGATTTTTTACATCCACCTAAACACGCTGGCAGGGCCTTGGTTCATCATCTCATCCGAAAGATAGCACTTCTGATAATATACCCTCAGAACTGCACTGAAGTGCCAGTCTAAGTTATGTGCTGAAATCCTGGAGAGGCAAGCCTGACTTAGAGGCAAGAGTGATACCAACTAAATCAAGCTGACAATAATAACAGGTAAACTAATGGAATCTATTCTGAAAGGTAGAACCGCAGAGTACTGTATACCAGGTATTTTATATTATATATTATGCCTGTATATCAGTTGGTTAGTTTAGAAACAGCCAGTTACAAATTAAAAAGGAAATGGATGATATAAATAATGTAGATAGTGGTATTCTTGATTTTATAGTTACTTGGATTTAAGAATGCTTTTGGTAAAGCTCCATGTGAAAAACATCTAATAAAACTAAAAGCTACAGAAATCCACAATAAAGCATGGGACTGGATAAGAAGGTGGTTAAAATGGGAAACAGAATGAAAGGTGCAACGTCAGACTGGTGGGAGGTGGGTAGTTGTTGAGTTGAGTCTTGTAGGTGTTAGTGCTTGGATCCATGTTGTGTCCAATCTGCTTAAATGGCCTGGATGTCAAAAATAAATGTAAACTTGTCAAATTTGTTGATAACAGTAAAATGAGGATGATTAGAGAGAGGGGGTGAGGATGCAGTTAAACATTTGCAAAAGGATTTAGATCATTTATACTTGAACACAGAGGTTGGTAAAGACAGAGAGTGAACCTTTAATGGAGTGAATTGCTAACAGAGTGAGGACTTTCAAATGGGAATTTGATGAGTGTGGGAATTAAGTGCGGAGGGGGAAGGAGGTGCTAAGTGATTTAAACCAAGGGACTATAAACTAATCTATCAACTTTTAAAGCTTAAATATTTTTTTTAAAAATTAAGTAATTACTAATTATTTTGAAATCAAGCTAAATCCATTTACTAAACATAATCTAGATCTCAAGTGATCCTATTAGGGATGAGCAATAAATGCCGGCCTCGCCAGCGACGCCCACATCCCATGAACGAATAAAAAAAAGTTGTCCTCGAAATAAACTACTGACTAAATAAATAAAAACTAGAAATGGCAGTACAGGCTGTGTCTCGGGACTGTAGGAGTTTGTGGATAGTGAGAATGTCCCTGATTGCCACTTCTGCAGTAAACATTTCTCGCTTGAGACACTCCGGCTCAGAGTCTTTGAGCTGGAGTGCGAGTTAGAGACACTATGACACATAAGGGAGGGGGAGGTAGAGAAGGAGACCCCGCAGAAACTGGTTCTTTCCTACAGGTACAAGGTACTCGATACCTGTGAGGATAAGGATCAAGGCTGCAGGGAGGCTGCACAGAATGCTAACCATGGCACTGTGGAGCATAATGCAGTCCAAGGGGGATGGGGGGGGGGCGGGGGGGGCGGGGTGGTGGGGAGTGCTGAAGGAGGGTGTGTTGCTACCTGATGAAAGGGTAAAAGACATCTCGGAGCAACCGGAGAGGAAGTTGGAAAAGGAGGGGGAGGATCCAGTTGTCGTTCGGCACCAATGACATAAGGAAGAACAAGGAGGAAGTCAGAAGCTAGGAACTAAATTAAAAACCAGGACCTCACTGGTGGTAATCTCAGGTTTACTACCCAAGCCACATGCTAATTGGCAGAGGGAAAGGCAGATCAGAAAGATGAATGCGTGGCTGAAAGAGTGGTGTGGGAAGGAGAGGTTCCATTTCATGGAACCAGTACTGGGACAGGAAGGAGCTGTACCACTGGGATGGTCTCTACCTGAACCGGAGTGGGACCAGAGTCGTAGCGGAAAGGATAAATAGGGTGGTGCATAAGGATTTAAACTAGCAAGGTGGGGTGGGGGGGGGGCAGGGGAGGGATCTGGTGGCAATAACAGAAGGCTAAAGATAAAAGAAACAGGAGATGAGTGTAAAGGTCAGACCAGAGTAAGAATAAAGATAACATAATATTTATAAAACAGCAGTATAAAAGTACAGTTAAAAATAAAGTAAAAGGAACAGCTATTAAAGATGAATTAAACTGCCTGTACAGCAATGTACACTGTGTCCAAAATAAAATGGGGGAACTGGAGGCAATAATCTGTAGCGCGGAATCAGATGCAGTAGCAATAACTGAAACATGGCTACATAAAGAACAGGACTGGCAACTAAATATTGCAGGTTATTACATAATCAGAAAGGATAGGGAAGGAAGAAGGGGGTAGAGTAGCTGTACTAATTAGAGATAACACAATGGCAGTAGCAAAAAGGGACACAACTAACAGAAGGATAGAAACAGAATCCATATGGAGTGAAATAGAAGATAAGAAGGGATCGAACACGTTAATAGGGGTATACTACAAACCACCTAATGTTGAAAAGATGATGGAAGAAGAAATATGTAAGCAAATATGTGAAATTAATAAAGGACATAGAATAATAATCATGGGAGATTTTAACAACCCCCAAATAAACTGGCAAGAAGAAATAGGTAAAGGAGTACAGGGAATGGAGTTTTTACAATATGTGCAGGACTCCATTCTTAACCAGTATGTAAAAAGCCCAACAAGAGAGGAAGCACTGCTGGATCTAGTAATGGGAAATGAACCAGAACAGATAAGAGAAGCGTAGGTGAACAACTAGGCAATAGCGATCACAACACAATAAGGTTTAAGATTGAGAAAGACATAAGTAAGACAAGGACCAAAGCAATAAATTGGAAAAAAAACCTGATTTTCAGGGGATGAGAATGGAACTGGAAAGATTTACTGATAAACAAAAAAATAGAACGGCAGTGGGAAACATTTAAAACAGAGTCCAGGAGAAATATATCCCACCAAAAAGCAAGAACAAACTAGCCAGTAATGGTACACCATGGATGAATAAAGAAATAGGGCAAAATTGAAACTAAATAAACAGGCATACACTAAACACGTAGACAACAGAGAGGATGACAAATGGGAATAGGAAAAAGTTAGGAAAGAAGTTTAAAAAAACAATTAAGAAGGCAAAGGGAAACTACAAAATTAAATTATCAAGGAATATAAAAGGAAATGGTGAAGTATTCTACAGATACATAGATAACAAAAGAAAAATCAGGATAGAGATAGGGCCACTTAGGGATACACACGATAAACTCACAGGAATTGACAGTGAAATGGCAGAAATATTAAATAATTACTTTGCCTCAGTATTTACCAGGGAGACTAACATGATGGGCATAACATTAGAAGAAGAGATCAAAAAGATATTAAGATGGAAATGGGGGAGATAATTGATAAACTAATCAAACATAGAGAGGATAAACCCCTGGCCTGGATGGATTGCATCCGCACATATTAAAAGAAGTTAGGGAAGAGATAGCAGAGGCACTATAACATATGTATAAAAATTCATTAGAAAAGGGAATAGTGCCAGATGACTGGTGGACTGCTAATATGATTTCAATATTTAAAAAGGGAGATAGAACCAGTCCAGGGAACTATAGGCCAATTAACTTAATGTCGGTGGTAGGAAAGATAATGGAATCTTTACTCAAAGATGTAATAGAAAAATATCCAGAAACAGAAAATATAATAAAGAATAGTCAGCACGGATTTCAAAAGGAAAGGTCATGCTTGACCAACCTTATTGAATTCTTTTGAAGAAGTAACAGAAAGAGTAGACAAGGGTAATGTAATAGATGTAATATATTTGGATTTTCAAAAGACTGAACAAAAGTGAATCATTAGATTTGGAATAATGGAAGATACTTTTGATCCAAAAATCCTCAGCCTTAATGTGTCTTGTTATTAATCTGGGGCATAAGTCAGGTGTAGGAGGCCCAGTGGGAACAGCAATTCTGGCGTGATTCAGGAATGCTGGGTCTTCATTCAGAATTCTGCTGGCTACCACTTTTTGATGGGGCTTGAGGCAGACAGAACTTCCATTCACTCCAAACAAAGCCTATGATACTGGAGGGGCAATTTCCTCAGCCCCAGCCTTCATATCACTCAGCAACCTGGACACCTGAATTAACCCAGTCTACAGGTCTGTGAAGGGATGGCAATGAGACCCACCAAGATCTTTAGTCTAAGGTCATGGCCTGGAAGACCCTGGAAATTAGGGGTATTACTGTCTGGACTGAAATCATATCAAGAGGGCTTTTGTATCACAAGGCCAGCCAACCATCTCTCATAATATTGGCCCTCAGGATGCACCTAGCAGGAGCACAATAATAGGAAAAAGAAAGGCATGTTTAGACACCCAAGGGAATCACAGTATGAGGAAAGAATAGATCGATTTATGGTCACTTTCAAGTCCTTTGTCTTAAAGGAGAATGCGCACTTATGTCATGCTTTATTATTCATGGAGATTAGAAAGAGTGCATTTATTTTGTGCTGATTTATTCAATGAAGTGATTAAGACTTGCATGGTTATATAGGACCAAAGAATGTTAATGTTATGTGAAGTCATATTCTAGAATGGGTGCTGGATTGAAGGATCAGTCATTTATTTGAAGGTGGAGTAGAAGGAATTAAGGCAGTAATGACAAAGATAGACTGGGCGCTCAATTGGGCCGTGTAGCGCCCGTTGTTTCGGCACTACATGGCCTCTCCGACATCCAAGATGGCGTCTTGGATGCGCACGCACGTTTCCTGCATGACGTGCGCCAGACGCCATCTTGGTATAGGTGTTAGCGCATGCGCTAATGCTGAATGCTGGAAGCATGTAAAGTAGGGAGAAAATGGCTGCAATCAGTGTGCAATGCTGATTTAAAGTGATACACACCATTTTCGAGCCTAACGCTCAACTCAATGCACAGTCTTATCCCTGACCATCTAAACGTTTATCACAGTGCCTGAAGGACCCCCCACCAGCGCTATTTAAAGGGCCATGCAGGTGTTGCAGGTTAGTTGCTGGATTATTGCTTCTGGCTGCTGGAGGAGTAGCAAGTGTTTTCTGAAGCTCCCTATTCTTATTGACGATGTGAAAATCGTTCACCTGACGAAGGGGGAAGCCTCCGAAAGCTTGTGAATTTAAAATAAAATTGCTGGACTATAACTTGGTGTTGTAAAATTGTTTACAATTGTCAACCCCAGTCCATCACCGGCATCTCCACATCTGTTCTTATTGAGAGTTCTTACACTACTTTTGAGAGTGCTTTGGCAGGTACTGCCTTACGGGTCGGAAAGTTACAATCCTGGTGGAACAACATTCCTGCCAACCATGGGCGGTCTGCTAGGGATCCCGTTGGGCATTGAGCATAACTGGGAGCATGCAGGGAGGCCACGCCTAGTGGGTCAAGCTGCGAGGAGAGGGAGGACGAGGAGGCGCAGGGCACTGAGCCAGAGGCCCTACCCAATGAGGGCCTTCCGGGGTTAATTCTCTTACCTGAACATGACCGAGGAGGATTGCATCCGACACCTGAGGTTCACCAAGGAAGCCGTCACCGAGATCTGTCAACTGGTGTGGCCACAACTGCAGCCTCAGAGCAGGGCGAGGACAGCATTGCCTGTGGCTGTGAAGGTCACCGTGGTGCTGAATTTCTACAGCTCAGGATCATTTCAGGCCTCTGCTGGCGACATGTGCAATATCTCGGAGTATGCAGTGCACTGCTGCATAAGGGAGATCACAGACGCACTGTACCACATGAGGAACAGGTTCATCACCTTCCCTCTCAACAGAGACAATCAGAACGAGTGAGCACGGGGATTCGCCCGCATTGCTGGCTTCCCCATGGTGAAGGGTGCCATGGACTGCACACACACATCAACTCGGCCGTCTTCGTCAACCGAAAGGGCTTCCACTCCCTCAACGTGCAGCTGGTGTGCGACCACACGCATCGCATCTTGGAGGTCGATGCCCGCTACCCTGGGAGCAGTCACGACGCCTTCGTCATGCGGCAGTCCAACGTGCCAGCTATCTTTCATCTGACTCGGCAAGTCAAAGGTCGGCTACTGGGCGATGAGGGCTATCCCCTCACGCTATGGCTCATGATACCGGTCAGGAATCCACGCCCACGTGCACAGCAGGCCTATAATGAGAGCCATGCTGCCACACGCAACATCGTAGAACACACCATAGGCCTCCTCAAACAACGCTTCCGCTGCGTAGACCGATCTGGAGGAGCCCTGCAGTACTGCCCTGAGCGGGTGGACAGATTTGTGGTGGTCTGCTGCAAGCTGCATAACCTCATCATCATGAGGGACCAGCCTTTGCCACCAATGACTGCAGAAGATCCTGAGCCAGAGGTGGAGGAGGTGCAGGAGGAGGAAGAGGCTGAGGAGGAGCAGGAGGAGGGGGTGGAGCCGGAAGAGGAGGTGGAGGAGGACGCAAGTGTGCAGCAGGAACCACACGCCTTGTCTGAAAGGGCTCTGCGTGCTCGCCTGATCCGTGCCCGGTATCAATAATTGGAACTACATCCCCCAACTCACCAACAGTCCTACATTCCCCACCTTTCCCCTCCCACAAGACAATTAAATCACCCTTCATCACATTACACATTGGTGTCCCTCTCAGCTCATTGCATGAATAAAAACCACCACCAAATGCAAAATCAAACTCTCATTTATGGATTAATAAATGAAATTATGCAAACATAACAGAACTATTCACCCTTGTGCATTCCCTTAGTGCCTGTTGTTCATGTGCCTTTACCTATCCTAGTGCTCCTACCAGGTGCTTCCCCAGTGGATGGACCATGGCTGGCATTTAATGGAGGAGCGTGCAGATGGCCTTGGAGGACGACCTCGAGCAGCTCTGGGCCTGGAGGGCCCGGCTTCTGACTGCACCATCTCAGCATGGGCTGCAGCAGTCTGGCCTGGCTGGCCGAGAGACAACACCAGGGGCACTGACGGAGTGGCAGGGGTAGAAGCAGGGATGCTGTCGTCCTGAGAGAGGACAGCAGGTCCGACTGCCATGGTGCCACTGCCACTTTCCCGGGGCGACGCCTCAGCACTCCTGATGATCGGCTGGAGAACGGATTGCTGGAGTGCTGTGATGCCCTGGAAGCCTCATTCCACAGTGGTCCCCAGAGCCACGATAGCAGCAGTCTGAGCTGCAAATGCAGCAGTCAGACCTTGGATGGCAGATGTTTGTGCTGCAATGGAAGCTGTGACATCAGTCATCAGGCGCTGCATCATGGTGGGTTCCATAGGTGCGCTGATGGAGGTGACCACCCATTCCATGTTGGAAAGGATGGGCTCCAAGCTCTGCGCAAAGCCCTGTACCAAGTTGGAGCTGGACTCCTCCATGCCCCTTCTCATTGTGCGCAGGTTTTCTGGCAGTCTTTCCAGTGCCCCAAGCATTTGGTGGTGTACGCCCACCAGCCGTCTTCTGTAGCCTGGCCCATCGAATTCCTCAACTGACTTCTCTGCAGCAGAACTAGTGAGTGACCTCGCCCTCTGGCGAGCTGGCACCTGTGGTATCCGTTCCCTCTGCCCCGGCTCTTGCGCACTTGTGCTCGGTGTCTCACCACGTGCAGATCCCTCCTCTAACCTAACCTCTAAAGGACGCGCAGGGTCAGTCTTTGAGCTGGTGGAAGCAAGTGTCAGATCGAGTGACGGTGGGCTTCGGTGTCCTCCTCCTCCTCCTGCTCGAGTGCCGTCACGTGTACTTGGGTATCTGCAATGACAAAGGGAAACAGGTTGTGGAGTGGGGAGAGGACCAAGAGGTGTGTGCTGACAGCATGTACAGCACGTGAGTCAGAAAAGATTATGGGAGGACGGAGATGTAGAAAAGGAGAAGGAGCATTGGTATGCAGAGACTCCCTTGACCGGAACCTCCAGCGCGGCACGTTGTGATGGCTGCTGAGACGGCCCGCCCAATGATCTGCAGCACCATCTCCTCTAGGGGGGTGAGGACGTGCAGACGTGCGCATCCAGCCTCAGGTCCCTCCTGCTGCCAGGTATTATACGCCACCTTCTCCTGAAAGACAGAGGACAGTGTGTCAGTGAGTGTTCTGCAAGGTGTATGGGTGATGTGTCTGTCATGGTCGAACAGTTTGTGTGACTTGTGAGTGGTGGTTGTGTGACCTGCAAGTGTGGTACTATGTGCGGGTGAGATGCAGCATTGCATATGGATGGGCGGTGTTTTGTTGGTGGGTGGGTGGGTGACGGGAGTTTTCGTGCATGGAGTATTGGTGCAGTTGGTAGGATGTGCCACTTACACTTGCATTCACTCACCTTGACCACTTCTGTTAAATCATTGAACTTCTTCGGCATTGCACCCACGTGCGTGCTGCAATGCTCCTAGCATTCACCTCTTGCGCCACAGCCTGCCACTGCCTATGCAGCTGTAGTCTGGAGGGTCTCCGACCACCCTACTGGTACATGCTTGCCCTCCTTTGGTCCACGCCTTACACCAGGGCCTCCAGACCATCGTCCGAGAATCGTGGAGCCCTCTCTCCTGCCAGTGCAGCTACTCGCAATGCCATTCTCCCGTCTCCTAGATGGCTGTGTGTCTGCCATTGGAAATGTGCTTGCACCTTTAAGTAGTGCAGGCTGCTGATGATGTGCGCTGTGCACGCCCCATTTCCAACTTCCTCATTCTCCGTGCAGCCTCTCAGTAGTGAGGGCTACGCTTGCTGCACAGAGATTTCATGGTAAATAGCAGGCAGCACGAAGTTTAAGCTGCACTGTTGTAGGTGCCACCTTTCAGGAGAGATGTTATAACTGCGGCCCTGTCTGCCTTCTCAGGTGGGTGCAAAAGATCCCATAGCACTATTTCAAAGAAGAGCAGGGGAGTTCTCCCTGGTGCCCTGGCCAATATTTATCCCTCAACCAACACCAAAAATAAATTGTCTGGTCATTGCTGTTTGTATTTCCCTACATTATTTCAGTGGCTGAAAAGTTCTTTGAATGTCCTGAGGTTGTGAAAGGTGCTATATAAATGCAAGTTCTTTCTTTTTTTTAACAAATTAGATGAGTGCAAGGACACTTGAATAACTTCCCGTTGGTGCCAAAATAACCTGCTGTTATAATGTTAAGATTGCCTATTGATCAGAGGAAACTACATATAAAATTATTTTAGTGAACAAAATTAATCATAATCCTAATATGACTATCTATATGTGGAAAACTGTGATCAGCCCATATTCTCTGCTCAGTGGGACCTCTGTGAAACAGAATAGTGATCAGTCAATGGTTTTTACTAAGGCTGCTCCATCAGCTACTGGGAAGATTCAGTTCCTAACTGATGCCTTCCCCAAAATTCATGTTTTTCTATACATATTCCACATGCAGTATCCTGAAAGGTTTCTTAAATCAATATAACTTGCTTTTAATAATTAGGGTTAGGGTTAGGGTTAATGTTGTCACTTGGAAAACCCTTAAACCTTGTCATAGCATTTTACATCAGTCCATATCACACTTCCAGTTCACCAGTGAGTTACCCACTAAATCAATAGAAAGCCACCACCTAATAATCTTGATAAAGATTTGAACCTCCACACCAATGGCAGATAGAAGAGCTCACTGCAATATCCAGAAGCTCGTAATCACATTTTGGATTGATGCAATGGATATTAAAATACTAATATCGGTTAGAATCACATTAAACAAGGAACATTATCTAAAACCGTTACGAGGTTTACTTTCAGAACTAGAACAACTGTAACTTTCAGTGAAGCAATGTACTTGTTTGTAGCAATGCTGGCAATTTAGTAATTACAGTTTTCTTTAGAATTAATCTGATGATTTTATGAGAAAGGCCACTTTTAAACTTCAGCTAAAGAGCATACATTATAAGAACCAAGTTCATAACACAGGTAAATGATACAATATTTCATTAGCTTAGTCTTATTATTATTTTATTATACAAGATGCACCAACTTAAGTGAAAAAAGATAATTTGTGATGGTATCCTGTAAGCAAAGTCAGAATATTTATAGTAATGATGATAATAATAATGAAAGCAAAACACTTTTACCAATTATGAACAAGATGTAAATGGAACAATATGAGAGTGTGCTTTAAAGTAAATGAAAATATATGAAAACTTTAAATAATAACAAAATTGTTCGATCACCATAAGATGCACAAAGTGAACACCATAATTGTAAATATTTTAGAAAAAGCAATTCTGGCGACAATTACACTTTCTTTCATGAGCACTGACTCTAATGCGGCCATTGAACACAGGTAATTTTAATGTTTTACAGCGCAATGTTAGTCACATGGCGGCAAAATGATTCCTTATGACAATCATTTCTGCTTTTGCTGTGGTTTGCTGTTTCATCTCTTTCCTGGCTCTCTCATTTTCCTTATGAATCTAAGTTAGAGATTTAAAATTCCTAATGATTTTGATTCCAGGCTTTGGACTACATCATTTCTAAGGCAATGGGAACTCAATGCTTTTAAGAATTTGTGTATAGTACATTAAGTTTTTTTTGTTTGTTACCTCACAGTTGATAAGAATTTGTACCTGAAATTGAATTTGAAGAAAACTACAGTGAAACAAAGTTCAAAATACAGCAATTTCCAAATATTCTCACAATCATTTTTGAACTATGTGTGATTAAGTAACCATTGCAGGTACAGTAAAGAAAAACTATTAATTAAGAAGTCAACATTTTTAAAGTTTGGGCTCTGTTATTCTTTTAACCGTGACTATGTTATACTCCCCTTAAAATTCAGTTACAAGTTGGGACAAATACAAATGCAGTGGAACAGTCTCCTTCCATAGTGTTGTCATTAGCATTTGAACCATTCATAACTGGCAATATAACAACAGCTACTTAGATGAGAATGCAAAAGACATTTCAAGTAAATGGAGCAAACTAATAAAAAGAAAATTTATACTGATACCTGATTTGAATATGAAGTAACAATAAACACTAGTGATTAGGCACTAGGACATATTCTCTGTTTCAAATATCTCCCTTGTGGGATACACAATTTTTATTTAATGGTGCAAGTTTAATGCATTTGAAGATGAAAGTTGCAAGGTAAAGCACCATGCCTCTGTACTAGTAGAAGAAAGTTTCACTTTTTTGTACAATATACAGTGATGTTTTGTGAAAGCTCACTGAAATATTGTTGTAGCAGTTGATTATACAGAAGTGTAAGTTGCCCTCAGATGATGTGCAACCATATCACATCATAATAATCGGAATGAGCGAACAAATTGAAATTCATCATTGCAATTATATGACAAACATTGCCTGAATCTGTAAAAAAGGACTGAACGTGATTAAAATTGATTTACAGATTTTTCAGTGTACGTTATAAGTAAATAGAGAGACAGTATTTCAAGCAATTTCATGAAAGATACGCTATATGCACATAAACTAAAACATGACAGTATGAGAGAGAAAGAGAAGGGAGGTAAAAAGAAAGATTTCTTTTAGTGAGATAAATATAAGAGATTAAATTTTTCAGAATTAAAAGTGTCCTTGACCTGACCTCACCACTGCTTTCAGGAAATCAAATTTGAAACAAAAGAATTCAGAATGACACTTACCTATTTCCTGTTGTGCTATTGATAATGACACTTGTATTATGACAAGAAAGAGAAAAGGTCTCATTTGCACAAAACTCTCCATGTCTAAATATTAGACACAGGACTCTGTGCAAATCAAAGGGCAAGTAATTCTTAAGACATTAGCACCAAGTCAATTTGTCCCTTTTCGCTTCAGCACCAAGTGCAGCTCAAACTGCTGGTAATGCTTTAAATAGAAATACTGTTGGCAACTCTCGCTTTCTTGCCTCTTTCTTGAAAACCATTTCACAATTTGAAATCCTCATTACATATTACAATAATTGGTCATAGGTCATAAGTTCAACTGAATAAACTTTATGAGATTCATCACTTCATGTCTGTTGAAACTCAAATGTCTTATCTTTTGTTTCAAACTTTTGATTTGTCATATATTTGGAAAACAAAAAAAAGTAAATTGCCAATATATCAACAACTGCTGAATAGTTAAATATTCATCTTGATCCCTGTATGTACTTTAAGATTTTCTCAAAATATGTTTGGACAGCATGATCTACTCAATAATGACTGATTTTGCTTTGCAGTGTGAGTATAATCCAGTATCTGTCAAATTGAAAGAGTTTAACTAAACTGTTTAACTTTCATGAATTTTTGGTGTGATAGTCCAACTGTTGGTAACTTTTATACAGAATTTCAGCTGTATGAAAAAGACAGCCAAGGCATATTACCATTAGCTTGAAAATTTCAACATAGTTTCAGGTACAGCAGTTTTAATGCTTTGTAAGGCGGACTAAAAACTCCATTTGAGGTGAAATGTTGATCCAATTAATTTGTCTTGCTGTAAATTCTTAATCATTAAGTGACATACTCTACTGACTTTATAAATCACACTTGAACCAGGTCTTAATCTATACCAGTAAACTAAATATGATTGAAGTCACTTTTGATATATTAAAATAAATGTGCGTACTATTGCATAATATTCCGATGTTTGTAGAGGCATTATGCACTAATACAATTGAGTTTGTCCCAACTTTGTGTACATTGCAATATGTGCAATGAATTCTCTTTGTATTATATCTGTAGCATTGGTTGTTAAGTTCAGTTGGAAAGAACAATTACCTCTGATAACATTGGAGCAAACTGATGCGGATAGCTAGGCTTTCTAAGAATTCCGTGTACAAAAAAACGAAACTGTCATCAGCCATGACATCGCTCTTTCCAGATTTTTAAGTCTCTCATGAAGCCTTCTCTCAAATTCTTCAGGAGCTTGGGAGATTTTGGAAATCATGCACAAAAATTTGTACCTTCCACTTGGTATTGAAAAGGCAGTCAGGAAGCTGAATTCGTCATCTGATAGAACATGCCAAAACTCATTCTTTGTTTCCACAACCATGAATAGGATGGCTTTCGGTCGTTGAGGCAGGCATCAACTATGGTTTAAACTGGATAGCGATTGTGTTTGAAGGCTTGTTAAGTTGCTTTAGATTGATGTACAGGTGCACTCTATCCTTTCCTTTCATTACCATCACCACAGAAGAGACCCAGTCAATAGAGACACTGACATATGTAACACGCATCCTATGAACAAGCTTATTAGTATTGACAAGTTCTTCCATAGCCAGTGATTGTTTCCTGGATGGGAACTGTATCGGTGGGATCTTTGAAGGTTCCTTGAACACAAAGACTGCTAACACCCTTTGCCTCACTTCCCTCCACATAACTTCCAAGGCTTTGCCTGAAAAGGGAGTAGTCCTCCCTCCTCCTTGGGCCCCTTGACATCCTCAGAAAATAATGGTCAAATTGTGGACTTCACTATTACAAAAAGTGCAGGTATCCCTTTAAGGCTCACAACTTACCCCAAATACTTCCCCCACCCACCCACCCACAGTCTCCGTGCTCCAAATTAATGTTGAGAGCATAGGAACAGAAGTAGGCTATTTAGCCCCTGGAGCCTGTTCCATCTTTCAATTAGATCATGGCTGATCTGTACCTCACCTTCATTTACTCACCTTAGTTCCATATCCCTTGATAACCTTACTTAACAAAAGTCTATCGGTTTCAGTCTTGAATATTTCAAATGATCCAGCATCCACAGCCTTTTAGGGCAGGAAGAGTAACAGTTTTCCACTACCCTTTATATGAAAAAGTGCTTCCTGATTTCACTCTTAAATGGCCTAGCTGTAATTTTAAGATTAAGTTCCCATGTTCTGGATTGCCCCCACCAGAGGAAATAGTTTCACTGTATCTACCCTATCAAGTCCCTTAATCATTTTAAAGCCCTAGATTAGATCATCCCTCAACTTCCTAAACTCAAGGGTACACAAGCCGAGTTTATACAACTTGTCCTTGTAATTTAACCTTTTAAACAGTGATATTATCCTATTGAATCTGCACTGAAACGTTCTCCAAGGCCAGTTTTCCTGAGGTTCGGTGCCCAAAACTGAACACAGAACTCCAGGTGGGATCTGACTAAAATTCTCCATTATTATTTAACTGAGGGAAACTTGGAAAATTCTGCGAGATCCTCCCATCATTCCTGTGCCAAGAATTGGGGCAGCACCCTTCTGCGAATGCCAACACTGCCACCCGAGCAAAAAAATGGCCCTATAATTTGTTGGAAAATCGATCTGCTACAGATCAAACAGCTTCAAGCCAGCGAATGTAACTTTCATCTGAGTCATAGGTAGCTTTGTCTACAATATGTAGCTGCTGTTTTCCTTTGCTCCAATCTCTGAGCATTGAACATTTGGCTGAAAAATGGCTTGGTTCTCTACATGTATCACACTTCTAACTTTCTGAAATGACATTTTCCACATGACTTACAGTTTACTTCAGGAGCTTTCCAAAATTTCTGGAGTCATTTTCTCCTTTTCCATGTTAAGTATTGTGTTTCTTCCTCCATATTTATTTCTTTCAGCAGATTTATTGTTGATTCACTAGCTCTATGTACAACACTGTAAACTTTCAAGGTCAGTTCTGGTTCTTGTAGAAGTCTGTTTCTTGTTCTGTAACCCAATAACTATTTTGTCTTGGATTAGAATTTTATCTAAGGCCCCATAATTCCAAATTCTAGCTAAAGTACATCAATGTTTCATCCAAAACTTGGTTCCAATTGTTGAATATTTAAGGGCTAATTTTGCGAGGCCCAAAGCAGTCAGCACATAGCAGAAAATCATGTGCCAGACAAGTGCCAGGCAATGACCATCTCCAACAAGAGAAAATCTAACCACCTCCCCTTGACATTCAACGGCATTACCATCGCCAAATCCCCCACCATCAACATCCTGGGGGTCACCGTTGATCAGAAACTTAACTGGACCAGCCACATAAATACTGTGGCTACAAGAGCAGGTCAGAGGCTGGGTATTCTGCGGTGAGTGACTCACCTCCTGACTCCCCAAAGCCTTTCCACCATCTACAATGCACAATTCAGGAGTGTGATGGAATACTCTCCACTTGACTGGATGAGTGCAGCTCCAACTACACTCAAGAAGCTCGACACCAACCAGGACAAAGCAGCCCGCTTGATTGGCACCCCATCCACCACCCTAAACATTCACTCCCTTCACCACCGGGGCACAGTGGTTGCAGTGTGCAGCATCCACAGGATGCACTGCAGCAGCTCGCCAAGGCTTCTTCGACAGCACCTCCCAAACCCGCGACCTCTACCATCTAGAAGGACAAGGGCAGCAGGCGCATGGGAACAACACCACCTGCACGTTCCCCTCCAAGTCACACACCATCCTGACTTGGAAATATATCGCCGTTCCTTCATCGTCGCTGGGTCAAAATCCTGGAACTCCCTTCCTAACAGCACTGTGGGAGAACCTTCACCACACGGACTGCAGCGGTTCAAGAAGGTGCCAGCGACGCTCACATCCCATGACCGAATAAAAAAAACGTGCAGTGTCCTTTGATTTTCCACAGCTGCATGTGAGGGTCTGATGATTACTGTGGCACTTCTGACACGATGTAATCTCATAAATTGCAAGTTCATTTGCTTCAAAATAAAAATTTAGTCTTTCTACATATTCAACTTAACTAGTCCCCATTCGGTACTCTCTAGTTTTCCCAACCAATGCTGACATGTTAAAAAAAAATTGCGAGGCAAGGTTAACCACTACCTAAGTAACAAAGATGTCCAATGTTCGATCTTTGTAACAATGCATTGTCCTTTATCCTCATTGCCAACTGTTATGTCAGATAAACTTGGAGTTGGTGCGGCAATGTAATGACTGTATTTATTTCAGACTCTGGAACTTTCTCTCTGGATAACATTCAATATAAGAGGAAACCTTCCAGTCTAATTGCTACAATACGCTTGCTTCCAGCAAGGGGCCCTCTAGTGTTCAATTAACAACATGCAAGTAAAATACATATCAGCTGCCCTCCATTTTTGCTGGAGATGATACATTTTGAATAATAGATTCACACAGTTGCACTGTGACTGCATCTCAGATACTTATAATTAGATTTTTTTTCATTTTGAGTAGCTTCTCAGACGATGCAATCACACAAAGCAGGATACAGTCAAATGAATGCAGTACAGCTCTGTACTTGATCAGTTTAGAGTATTTAACTGAAAGCACATGGGGAAGTATGAAGCTGGAATTTCTGGCTTTAAATGTATTTTTCTGTATCTCCTTGAAAAATATTCTAGCAGATTCAGAGTGGGTACTTCCAATTATGGCATTTTGTAATCTTCCCCCTCCTGCACCGTTACCTCTGGAGTCTCCCAAGGACTATCCTTGCCCCCCCCCACCCTTTTCTCATCTACATTCTGCCCCTCGACGACATCATGCAAAAACATAACATCAGATTCACCCAGCTCTACCTCATCACCACCTCTTCGATCCCTTCACTGTCTCTGATTCATCACGCTACTTGTCCGACATCCAAAATTGGATGAGCAGGACTTTCTTCTAATTAAATATTGGGAAGAACAAAGCCTTGGTCTTCAGTCCCTGCAACAAACTGCGTTCCCTAGCCACCGACTCCATTCTTCTCCCTGGCCACTGTCTGAGGCTGAACCAGATTGTTTGCATCCTTGGCGTCCTATTTGACCCTGACCTGAGCTTCCGACCCCATATCCTCTGCATCACAAAGACTGCTTACTTCCACCTCCATAACATCGCCTGACTCTGCCCCTGCCTCAGCCCATCTGCTGCCATCCATGCCTTTGATACCTCCAGACTCAACTATTCCAATGTTCTCCTGGCAGTTTCTCACCTTCCACCCTCCGTAAACTTGAGCTCATCCAAACCTCTGCTGCCCATATCCTAACTCGCAGCAAGTCCTGCTCACCCATCACCCCTGTGCTTCGTGTCCTACATTGACTCCCTATCAGGCAATGCCTCGATCTTAAAATTCTCATCCTTGTTTTCAAATCGCTCAATGGTTTCACCCCTCCTTATCTCATTAACTTCCTCCAGCCCTACAACCCACCGAGATCTCTCAGTCCTCCAATTCTGGCCTCTTGCGCAACCCCGATTTCCGTCGCTCCACCATTGTCGGCTGTGCCTTCAGTTGCCTAGGCCCTAAACTCTGGAATTTCCTCCCTAAACCTCTCCACCAGTCTACCTATTTCCCCTCTTTTAAGGAGCTCCTTAAAGCCTACCTCTTTGTCACCTGTCCTAATACCTCCTTATGTTGCTCGGTGGCAAATTTCGTCTGATAACGCTCCTGTGAAACACCTTGAGATGTTTTACTACGTTAAAGGCGCTATTTAAATGCAAGTTATTGTTATTGTTGATGGAATTCAGTTGATAATAAACTAGACTTAAGATCTAATGTGCTCTTTATTGCTCATCCATTTTAACTACCTGAACGCAGCTGTCAATCAAATAAAAACTTGCAGGTTGGAGGGCACAATCAGCAAACTTCCTGCACTTGACTATGGATACAAAGTGATATCAATATCAAAACAATGGGCCAATCTTGCTGGAAAAATAACTGCATGTTAATGACGCACGCCATTATTAATGTGCAAATCGGCCAGTAAGTTCAGGGGTTAATAGATACGCCGTGAGTTGTGACTTTCTAGAACTTGCTGGTCGATTTATGCCACGCCATCGTTTGCTTCGCACAAACGGCATCGCGCCCTTAGCCTCCCCATTATTTTAAAGAATTTACTGGATTTGCACATTAACTGCCCATTAAACTCGCCATAGAAATTTAAGTCTGGTAATTAACAGGGTAAGTACCATTTTAATAACGTGATAATTGTTAATGCAATGCCAATCAATCTCTCTGGCCTAGGTCTGCATTTTCCATCACCAGCAATAAATTTAGGGAACTATACTTTATTTTAAAATTAGAGCCAGGCCATTTAGGAGGGATATGGAGCAAAGGTGAGTAAATGGAGTTGGGGTACAGATCAACCATGATCTAATTGAATGCTGGAATAGGTTTAAGGCACTGAATGGCCTATTCCATATGTTCCTATGAACTGATTATATTTTTCACCAGTGACAGGAACCATCATTTTTTTAAAAATTCAAATGGCTTTCAGCTGTGTTCTAATGAAGTTTTGGCCACATATGATAGTTAGAAAAAGTGGGAAAATCTGGGCAGCCAGATAAGTAAAGAGAAATTTGATTCTTCTGATATATCTTCTTCTTTCAACATGAGAATGACCTCAGCATTGTTTTGCATAGGATCCCAGCTGAGTTGGACAGGCTGTTAAAAATTGGAGGCACAGAAATGAGGCCAATGTGAAAAACTGAAAAACCAGGAGATAGGTTATTAATTCTCTTCCTTCAATAGAACCATCTACTGAGGTACTTATTTATTAATGTTGCAGAAAAATTGTTTCATCTACCAGTCACCATTAACAGCAACCTTTTTAAAAAATGAAAAATTGGGTAGTAGATTTACTGTTCCCAGGAAAAACTAAATCCAAATTTCTGAAATGGGAATTACAGAACAGTTTTAAGCAATCTATCCACCTTAAGCAATCTCTATGCCTTGAGGACGCTTCCATAAGTTAAGGATCTTAACATTTCAGGAAGTTCATCACACTCTTTCACAGAGCTCATCTACACATCACTCCTGAAGGGTTAACAGCCTTCATGCTCTCACGGACTCACTTGCAATACTATAATGTTCTAACAACAAGCACTAGCCTACTTTGAAAGCCTTAAATTTATCAGTTTGTTGGATCCTGAAGTTGCAATAGTGTTTTTAAAAAAAAATTCAAGCATCTGACTCCTTTTTCAGGAAAAGAGAAGAGGGAATTGATAAAGACAGACATTCATGCCTTGTTTTGAAAAACTCAAAGATTTTCAATTGCAGAGAGTTTTATATTTTTTTCTAATTTGTGGCAATGCTTGGCAAGGTTTCATTTATTCTCCACCTTTTGCTGATTGTTTGTACCGTTGGGCATTAATAGTAACCACTTAGTGTGGACTGGAGTCACATGTCGGCTAGACCAGGTAGGATGATGGTCGGTTCCCTTCCATGATGGGCATTATTGATGCAGTTGGGTTGTTGTAGTGCTAGCCCACAAATTAGCAGCTTTATTGAATTCAATTTCACAACTTGCCATAATGGGATTTGAACTCTTAAGCTCTCAGTACCATAACCATTGCAGTACCATACCAATATACAGCTTACTTTCTCTCAATCATAGTTCCCGGGGCAATAAACAATAACATAATGAACGAGAGCTTCCATGTGGAAACCTCACCACCATTCTCAGGTTATAAGAACATAAGAACATAAGAAATAGGAGCAGGAGTAGGCCATCCGGTCCCTCAAGCCTGCTCCGCCATTCAACAAGATCATGGCTGATCTTCTATCTCAACGCCATTTTCCTGCACCATCCCCCTATCCCTTGATGCCTTTAATATATAGAAATCTATCGATCTCTGTTTTGAATGTATTCAATGACTGAGCCTCCACAGCCATCACAGGTAGAGGATTCCAAAGATTCACCACCTCTGAGTGAAGGAATTTCTCCTCATCTCAGTCCTAAATGGCCCACCCTTTATTCTGAGACGGTGACCCCTGGTTCTAGATTCCCCCGCCAGGGGAAACATCCTCCATGCATCTACCCTGTCGAGCCCTGTAAGAATTTTGTATGTTTCAATGAGATCACCTCTCATTCTTCTAAACTCTAGAGAATTCAGGCCTAGTCTACTCAATCTCTTCCCATCCCAGGAATCAGTCTGGTGAACCTTTGTTGCACTCCCTCTTTGGCAAGTATATCCTTTCTTAGGTAAGGAGACCAAAATTGTACACAATACTCCAGGTGCGGTCTCACCAAGTACCAATAGAATTGCAGTAAGACATGTTTACTCCTGTACTCAAATCCTCTTGTAATAAAGGCCAACATACCATTTGCCTTCCTAATTCCTTGCTGCACCTGCATGTTAACTTTCATTGATTCATGTACAAGGACACCCAGGTCCCTTTGAACATCAACATTTTCCAATCTCTCACCATTTAAAAAATACTCTGCATTTCTGTTTTTCCTACCAAAGTGGATAACTTCACATTTTTCCACATTATATTCCATCTGCCATGTTCTTGCCCACTCACTTAGCCTGTCTATATCCCCTTGAAGCCTCTTTGCATCCTCCTCACAACTCACATTCCTACCTAGTTTTGTGTCCTCTTTCTTGATCGCCTCTGTCCCATATAATATTAGAAAGCACTTCTCCATGTCTCCGTTCACCCTAGATACTGCTATCAGACTGGTTTATTATCAATATACTATCCTCCTAATTGGCCTGCTGCATCCACCCGTAGCATATTGCAAGTAGTTCCTAAAGGATTAGTTGGAGAGAGCTTACACTGCGAGAAGAGATTAACCACAACAAAGATGTTGACCCGATTTTATAGCCCCTTTCCCCCTGTTCCAGCACTGAACAGGCACAGCATGTCAGAAGTGTGCTGTGCCTATCTAGGACAAGCTGCCCCTTAATTTGGTGGGTGGGATGAGCTGAGCTAGTAACATGTCCCGGTCACATGGCCAGCATCATGGTAGACCCTTGCATAAGGAAATGGGAACAGAAATAGAGTGCAGCTTTAGGCCTGAGTGACGTGCAGCTCCAGACCTGGCTGATGGCTTGGGGCCTGCTAGCTGTCACTGGAGAACAGCAGTCAGAAGACACCTGGACTCCAATACACATCTACTACTTCAAAAAAAGTGCACCAGCTACCTTCCGGCTTTGCTGCCTGGCCCCACATCTTCCAATCCACAGGAACCATGAGGTGGGAAGGCCAAGAATGCCCCTTTCCATCTATTTAAATGTATGCCCTGGGCCTGCCACACCTGTTGGGTGAAACCCCAGGAATCCCAAGGGAACGTATAAGGCACAGAGGCCTGGTGCGACAAGTCTTTGCTACCTTTTCCCCAACCTTTTCCCTTGGGAATGTCAGTCCTCACGGGCAAAGGTGAGGAAAATCATTCCTTTTAAATTCTGCAGTTCAGAATATGTTCATAATAAGAATATCAGGGAGTGGTGGAGTGTTTATGATGGCAGATGGAAGGGTTGCTTTCTCCAGTGATAGATATGAGTCTCTGTTATAATGTATCAGGTAAGATTCAGGCATCTACTGATTTCTCTGTGATGTTGCTATTTGCCATCATCTGTTGACCTGGTACCTCGGGCTCATTTGTTACTCTTCCTCATGTTGCCACCTATTCTAACCTCATATGTCTGCAAAGTCAATGACAAAAAAAAGTTAGACATTCTTTGAATGGATGTCTGTACAACAGTGACTGAATCCCATTCAAAAGTGCAGGTGTTTTTTCTTGTAATCGACGCAAAGCTTCTGAAAATTAAAGATCCATTTTGTGTTTTTGTGCCTCCTTCCCCAGCCTTGTCTGGCCAGCAGTGCATGGAAATGCATTGCAATAACACTATCAGATTTTGCTGCAAAAATAACGGCAAGCCTAACAGCGCTCACCGTTATTTCGGTAGAGCAACTTCCGGTGACTGCATATGCGCAGTTAAACGCAGAAATCCGGAAGCTCCTCTACCAGATGTCCTGTTCCTCCATAAGCTTTGCGAAAACGACATCTCGCAGGCTGACTCACCGTTAAAATGAATGGAACGGTGTGGAAGTTCCTATACTGACCTGATGGATATGAACTAATCTCGCCAAAAAAAAGATACATCAAGTTTTTAAGTCTAAGAACCCTTTTAATGACGTGATAAGTCTCAATGACTGCCAAACAACCGCTCTGGCACTGAAAATTAACATTTATAAGTGTGGAGTCTCATTCCTTTGGATTTTCATTGTTGGACATTAAAAAAATAATAATTTTTATTTTTTTACATTTTCTTTCTGTCTCTTTTATCTCTGTCTCTTAATGCAGTATTTCTTATCCTTTCTTTATTTCGCTTTCTGTACCTGATCTGACATTGAATTCACTATTTGAACTTACACTTCCTGGTTCTCACTCTTCGCTACTCATCAGATACTTTAATTTGATTAGTTAAGGAGACACACAGTTGCTTGCCCTGTTCACACAGGTCCCAGTTGCACTGTATGGGGCGCCGTTTCAGATTCAGGACTCATGAGAGGAACTTGCTGAGAAAAAAAAAGAAAAGTTTATGGGCAAGTGCAAGTCTAAAGAGCAGCAGGCGCGGTTCGTTCGCCACTGGGTGGAAAATCCAGGCCAATATCTGACAACACGATGGTAGCAGCATTATTGTTAGAAATAGTCAATACAAATATTTAGAATTGTTAGAAGTGTTGACATATATTTTCTTAACTAATTAAAAGAACCATTACCACTACCTCTTTCAGAGCCATACAGTTGCTGCCATTATTAAGCAATGCAAACTATTTAAAGTAGTTTAATTCTTTTAAATGTTCCTGTAATTTGCTTACTCTTGAAAGTGATGACTTCTGCTGGGTGATAGTTCTATGGGCACACGTATATCTCATCCAAGTGGTCATTCATTATGTGCGAGCCTAGGCATGGGATATCTGTGGAGGGTGAGGGCAAGGGAGGAGTTGGGGGGGGTGCAGTTACAGCTAAAGCTGATCCATGCCTCACCTGATGACCTCATCTAACTCTCCGGCAGGGTTCACGTGTGAGAGATCCCGGTCTGATTTTTACTCTCTCCAGCCCTGGGCATTGGGACTAATTATTGCAGTGATCAGTGATGGAGTTAATTCAGCACAGATCAGATATCTGAAATGTTCCTGCTCTGTATGGTTCTATCCAACCTCGTGTGATGGATCGATCCACTTAAGCTTTAGTGATCTTGCCAATTAATTTGTTCTCCAATCATGTGTCCGTCGGAGGGTCACAAGTTATTTAGTAGTTGTAGCAGCATGTTGGAGTAACATGGTGGTGGTCCAAAACTTGGAACCACAGAGGGGGAGTTATGGATTAACTCCCATAATCATCCATCTGTTTCTGCCCTCCATTAATTACAAATCATGCAAAATGCCATGGCCCACATTTCCACATTAACATTTGCAAAAGAAGAAGAAATTAGGAGGGGTGACTAAAAGCTTGGTCAAAGATGTGAGTTTTAAGGAGGATCTTAATGGAAGAGAGGGAGATGGTCTCCAAAAGTAATTGTTATGCGTTAAATAGATTGTTTTTCCATAACTAAAGTTGGATTACATATCAGTTTAACTCACTTTGTTGACACTGCTGTTTAGGTTATTGTGACAATACAACAATATATAGCCCACCCTCTAAAACAAGTACATATGTATGAACTTTGAATATTGGCATTCAGCATCTTTTGTCAGATGCTTAAGCTACAATAATTATATTCAGTATCGCATGCTGGTTGTCCCCATGGGGAAGTGGAAGCTGGCCAATGGGTGGGAGAGGAGTGTGGGGTGTCAGGAGGCTGCTGGCAGGGACAGAAGGAATGATCCTGACACTTAGCAAGTCATGATGAGTGGGATTCGGAAGAGGAGGCCTAATCTTTCCATGTCGGGCCCGGAGGAGCAAGAGAGCAAGGAAAGTAAAAACCAGTTTAAAAACATATCTATATGGGCCTCTTTTGACCCCGACTCTTCTTCATGCTAGCATCATGTTGGGGGAAAGCCACAAAGGCTTCCCTGCCCAGACCACTGGCTAAAATAGCAGTCGGGTCCTGATGATGTTATCGGAGCCAGCTTCTGTATATTTGAAGAATTTCCAATGAAAAATTATGTCTATAAACTGTGTAAATAATTGAAGGCTGCAACTTAGCTTAACTATGCAATTTTTTAGTCCCTTACTTGTTTTCTTGACTTTTAGTGATGTTCCAAATAAAAACTGATTTTTTTTTGGAGTCCAATTTATACCCTTGATTTTCTGCTGGATTTTGATCCTAAAAAAGAACGTGAAAAATCCAGACTTATAAATCAGCAATGAAAACCTACTTCAATGGCCCTTAGCTATCACTTTAGGAAAGTAGATGGTGGTTTAGGTTTTCTGGTTGTAACACCAACAGTAACCCTTTCATTTTAATGGGTTACGTCAATGGTACGATCAGAAAATCTAGACTAGTAGATCTAGACTGAATTCTTGACCGCTACCTGTTGTTCTCCCTTCCTCCTTTCTTTAGCATGTCCTGAGTTGTCCTTGTACTTTCCCAAGCTGACTGTGTCCATTCTAATGAAGAGTTATTCCCAATAGTATAACCTTTCTTTCTCACTCAATGCTGATTGACGTATTGTGCATCTTTAGCATTTTCTGTTTTTAGTTCAGTTGAAGTGTAGATTGATTTATTTGTGTTTTTTTTAACCATTGACCAACATGCAGGTATTAAAGAATGACTATGGCATCTTTGAGTATTTCACAAGAATATTCATTAGTTATCAATCTTATGTGTATTGAGTGTTCCTTACAATCTTTATAATTGACTATTCAGAAATTTGCATAGACTGCATAATGAATGTTGATGGATATTATTTGAGAATGGAACACATTTACATATTTTTATGAATTTTAAAGAATGGCTCATAATTACCCGTATAAAGCGTTGCTCGTGGTATTCATGGATATTTGTAGATTTTGTGCATTCAGAGATTTGAACCTTGTCATGAATTTTCATTCACCTGAAAGGTCCCATTTAACATTAATAGGTGTTCCAAAACAGAAGCTGTGATGAATACTGATTAACTTGTCATTGAAAATGAACTATGAGTATGTATTAATTTCTTGTAAAATGCTAATCAATTTAGCAGCTTGAAAGCCAACCATGCAAATCTGACCCAAATGTGAAATGTCAATATTTTCATTCACACACATCATCAGTTTCCAAAAGGAGTAAAGAGTCTAACGATGGGAACCACTTCACTTCTTCATTTTCATGCACTATTCCAACATGTTTAAAGTGACGTTAATGAACAGACAAGCAAGCAGTGCCATGATATATGGAGGGGAATGTTGCATACATATTAGAAGCTTTAAAGTTCTCAGGTTTCACATTCAGTGGAAATGTATTGCAAACAAAACATTAGCTGCACTGAACTTCATTTTGCTTTCATTTATCTGTGCCCTTTGAGGGACAAATAGGTGTCTATGAATAGAGTCAAAAAACTGGTAATTAGATAAAGAAACCTTTAATTTTTTTAATGGTATAATCTAGTGTTATGCCCTTTAGAAAAAAAGACAAATATAACGATGGCAGATTTATTTTGACTGAAATCATATGAACCTGGAAATTATTTTGGGTGTTACTTTAAACACATGCAATACAGGAGTGAGGAACTTCATTACTGTTGGATAGTGCTGATTTTACTTGTCTTTCCCAGAGAAGAGGTCAGTCTGTAAGGTCACGTGGTACAGAAGACATCCAGTCAGGTTCCACCATGTGTCATGTATTGTGTGTACCATCCCAGATTGAGCTACTTGGAAATGATGGGGAGCAATGCCTCAGGATGCTAAGCTGGGACACTGTGACTAAACTGTGCCAACTGTCCGCTAAACTAGAAAGGATATTATTAAACTAGAAAGAGTGCAGAAAAGATTTACTAGGATGCTACCGGGACTTGATGGTTTGACTTACAGGGAGAGGTTAGACAGACTGGGACTTTATTCCCTGGAGAGTAGGAGGTTAAGGGGTGATCTTATAGAAGTCTATAAAATAATGAGGGGCATAGATAAGGTCGATAGTCAAAATCTTTTCCCAAAGGTAGGGGAGTCTATAACGAGGGGGCACAGATTTAAGGTGAGAGGGGAGAGATACAAAAGGATCCAGAGGGGCAATTTTTTCACTCAAAGGGTGGTGAGTGTCTGGAACGAGCTGCCAGAGGCAGTAGTAGAGGCGGGTACAATTTTGTCTTTTAAAAAGCATTTGGACAGTTACATGGGGAAGATGGGTATCGAGGGATATGGGCCAAGTGCAGGCAATTGGGACTAGCTTAGTGGTATAAACTGGGCGACATGGACATGTTGGGCCGAAGGGCCTGTTTCCATGTTGTAACTTCTATGATTCTATGATTCTATGATTCTATGAATTGAAAATAACCACAGTCCTGAATTTCTATGCTGCAGAGTCATTCCAGAGAAGAACTGGTGACATATGGTGTATCAGTCAATTTGCTACCCAAAGATCTATCATTAAGGAAACAGATATCATATTTTACTGAGCCAACAATTTCATACGGTTATAAATGGATCAACATCATTAGATAGGGCAATACATTTTTATCACATTCTGTAGTGCCACCATTATTTGAAGGGGAAGGAAAATAGTAATGTCTGCTCGGAGACCTTAGGTTACTGCAGCAACCAAGTCTGATGAAACTTTTGCGTCACCAAAGGACAGCAGAATAGCATAGGTACAATAAGTTGCTCATAAATAGAGGGATTATCATAAACAACTGGGATCCTGAAGCAGCACTTCAAATATTTAGAGTGATCCAAGGGCAGGGGACAGCTTAAAGCCACAGGTTCTCTAGAATCGTTGCTATGTCGCACAACTTATCTCTTCAAAGAGGCCTCCCTGTGGAAGGAGAAGACCAACATCCAGAAGCCAAAGCAGAGCAGCAGGACAAGAATGAGGACACCTAATCAGCTATAGAACCAACAGTGCAGGAAGAAATTTGGTGCAGTAGATATTATCAGCTGATGTCTTTCAATACGTTCAACTGCTAGAATATTTAAAAAGGCATGATCCCAGTACTTCTAGGAGCATAATAACAATAACAAACAACTTGTATTTCTGTAGCACCTTTAATACAGAAAAATGTCCCAAGTAACTCCACAGAGGTATAATCAGACAAAAATGGATGCCAAGCCAAAGAAGGAGATATTAAGAGGAAGGACCAAAAACTTGTTCAAAGAGATGGATTGTGAGGGGGTTCTTAAAGAAGGAGAGGGAGGTTGACAGGCAAACATGTTTTGTGAGGGAATTCCAGACTGTGGGGCTTAGATGGCTTAAGACATGCCCATCAAATGGGGGAGAACAGAGACAAAAGTGACCAAAGTCAACGGGACGTAAATTATGGGATGGGGGTGGTTTACAGCTGGAAGAGGTTACACAGACAGGGAGGGGTGAGGCCATAATGGGATTTAAACATGAGGATGAGAATTTTAAATTAGAGGCATTGAAGGACTGGGATCCAATGGAGGTCAGCAAGGACACTCCAATACTGTAAATTGCTCAGAAAACAGCTACTGAATCATAGAATGATACAGCGCAGGTGGAGGCCATTCGGCCCATCGTGCCTGTGCCAGCTCTGTGAAAGAGCTATCCAATTAGTCCCATTACTCTGTCCTTTCCCCATAGTCCTGGAAATGTTTCCCCTTCAAGAATTTATCCGATTTCCTTTTGAAAGTTATTACTGAATCTGCTTCCAGCACCTTTCAGGTAGTGCATTCCAGATCGTAACAACTCGCTGCGTAAAAGAATTTCTCCTCATCTCGCTTCTGGTTCTTTTGCCGATCACCTTAAATCTGTGCCATTTGGTTACCGACCCTTCAGCCACTGGAAACAGTTTCTCCTTATTTACTCTTTCAAAACCCTTAATGATTTTGAGCACCTCTATCAAATCTTCCCTTAACCTTCTCTGCTCTAAGGAGAACAACCCAACTTCTCCAGTCTCTCCATGTAACCGAAGTCTCGCATCCCTGGTACCATTCTAATAAATCTCCTCTGCACCCTCTCTAAGGCCTTGCCATCCTTCCTGAAGTGTGATGCCAAAAATTGAACACAATACGCCAGCTACGGCCTAACCAGTGATTTATAAAGATTTGGCATAACTTCTTTGCTTTTGTACTCTATGCCTTTGTTTGTAATTCAAGGATCCTGTATGCTTTTGTAACCGCCTTCTCAACTTGTCCTTTCACCTTCAAAGATTTGTGTACGTACACCCCGAGGTCTCTCTGTTCCTGCACTGTGTAGGGAATTCCTTATTTTGTGTGATTCTAGGACACTGGATGAATAGTCAAACAAAAAAAAAATCACCCTCACTCACGGTAGTTTCGTTAATCAAAAGCATGAATGTTATATTCAACTACAAATTTCAAAGATGACGGGACATTGGCTGCAAGTTTGTTTGTCTTTATTTGTTCTCGGGTGCAAACAATGATTAGTGCCCACCTCTAGTTGCTGTGAGAAGGTGATGGTGGGCCTTCTTCTTGATATGCTGCTATTTTTGTGTTAAGTATGGAATCCCAGGATTTTGACCCAGGAATGATGAAGAAATGATGGTATATGTCCAAGATGGTGTGCAACTTGAAGGGGCACTCAGAGGTGATGGTGTTCACATGAATTTGCTGCTCTTGTCCTTTTCTTTAATATTTGTTCTTGAGGTGTGGGTGACTCTAGCAAGACAGTATTTATTGTTCATCCCTGGTTGCCCTGAGAACATCAAAAATCAACCATATGATGTAGGACTGGGCTGGGTAGGGACAGCAGGTTCCCTACCTGGAAGGACATTTGTAAGGAGTCGCATGTAGCGTGACATGAACCCAAGATCCCAGTTGAGGCTACATGTAACCCCACCTGACGTAGAGTCATCCAGACTCAAGTCGTAGTTGGCTTGTTCTCCATGCACAGATGCGGCTGGACCTGCTGCGATTTCCAGCAAAAAAAAGTTATCTGTTTTTAATACAAACCCCAGCATCTGCTACATTTGACCCCTTGTGACCCCACCTCAGTATTCTTGGATGTAATGTTTCCCTGACTAACCTGTTTGAACACCATTCACTCCTTTGATTGCTGTGATTATCTCTCTGCCGAGGTGTGATAAAGGGCAGTTAGAAAGATTATCTGTAATCACCAGGCATTGTTCTCTGACTATATATGCTGTGCCTATATGCATCTCTTCACTTCACCTGACGAAGGAGCAAAGCTCCGAAAGCTTGTGATTTCAAATAAAGCTGTTGGACTATAACCTGGTGTTGTGCGACTCCTTACATTTGTCCACCCCAGTCCATCACTGGCATCTCCACATCATGGAAGGACATTAGTGAAGCAATGGATTTTTATGGCAATCTGGCAGCTTTAATCGCCATTTCCCAGTGCCATCCCACAAATTGACTTTAACTCAAGACCCCTGATTTGCAAATCCAGTACTAGAGTTCATGAGGCTAGGAGATGCTGCTGACAAGTATATACTGCTGCCAAAGTACACCAGTGGTGGAGGGGATGGATAATGAGCTCAGGGGCAGGCACTAATCAAGCAGTCTGCTTCTGCCTGGACTGTGTCAAGTTTCTTGAGTGTTATTGCGATTACACTCATTTAGACAAGTGATGAGTGTTCCATCACACCTCCATTGACCTAATTTTTGCTGGGGGGTTCTTGGTGCTATACTTGGAAAAATGTTGCCTTGATGAATTAAACAATTTTATTTCCATTAAGCCAAGCCTTTCAAATACAAATGGAAAAATAGGGTTAAAGAAGCAGCATTACTTGTAGAATTTCGCAAAACAAATACTTTCGAAGTACTGGCCAAGAACAATTGCATTGTGGCATCCCTGTGTGCCAGTCAGGAATTTAGGGTTAGAATTGGAAAGACTTTATTTGGGGCAGAAAGCATATTTATTGAATTGTGACACTGCCCACCGTCACACAGGCCCAACATGATACAATCATTCTTGCACGCATGGAATTTTGTACTTTTCCCTTGCCAGTGTGAGGTTAACTGTGCAGCAAGAATATTGTAATGGAGTGGGATCTGGCCTCTGCAAGAGGTAAAAATTTAATTTGCTAACTTTAGATAAGTTTTAAATTAAATGGAGTGGGTTTTTATGGGTAAGGGTAGCGATAGCGGGTCACAAATACACAAGCTAAACTGCAATATAGAGAATTTCTCAATAAAATATTGATGAGACCGTAAAAGTAATTGTAAAATTGGCTGAATTCATAGAATCATAGAAAGGTTACAGCACGGAAGGAGGCCATTCGGCCCATCGAGTCCGCGCTGGCCCTATGCAAGAACAATCCAGCTAGTTCCACTCCCCTGCCCTTTCCCCATAGCCCTGCAAATTTTTTCCTTTCAAGTATTTATCCAGTTTCCTTTTGAAGGCCTCCACCACCCCCTTGGGCAGTGCATTCCAGATCCTAACCACTCGCTGTGTAAAATTCAAAAGTGATTAACTCTTAGTAAAAAATTATTAACTTGAACTATGAAAATGAATGGATTCTCATCTTAGAAATAGGATTGAGAATAACTTGCTCATGGGGAAGTTGAAGGAGACCGATAGGTGTTACTACAATCGTCACTTACCCTGGAGGTAGTTAGAAGGAGAGCAGGGAGGCACATCACCACTATTAAGAGCAATGAGCAACAACAAACATAGAATAGGCCGTTCAGCCCCTCGAGCCTGTTCCACCATTCAATTAAATCATGGTTGATCTGTACCTTAACTAATTTACCTGCTTTTGCTTCATATCCCTTGATAACCTTACCTGAAAAGAAAATATAATCTCAGCCTTGAAAATTTCAATTAACTCAGTATCCACAGCCTTTTGGAAAGATTGAGTTCCAGATTTCCACTACTCTTTGTGTGAAAAAGGGCTTCCTGATTCCACTCCTAAATGGCCTAGCTTTAATTTTAAGATTATGCCCCCTTGTTCTGGATTCCCCCAGCAGAGGAAATGGTCTCTCTGCATCAACCCTATTGAATCCCTTTATCATAAAGATCTCAGTTAGATCACCCCTAAACCTTTGAAACTCAAGGGAAAGCCAACCAAGTTTATGCATCCTGTCTTCATAATTTAACCCTTTAAGCGCTGGTAGCATTCTGGTGAATCTGTGCTGTACGTTCTCCAATTTGATAAGTTGAAACTCTTCAGGATCAAAAGGAGATTTTTTATAGGGAACCTTAAGTAAGAGACTTAATGGGATAGAGAAAGTAAACCTGGAATAATGCATTCAGATAGGTCCAAGCAATAAGACAAGAAATCACAGGTTCAGGGTTGTGAAGGGCAGATTTAGGACAAGTACCAGAAATTATTTCTTGACACAGAGGGCAATCAACAGCTGGAACAGATTGCCAGGAAGGGTGGTTCAGTCCAAGACACATAGATGCTGCAGTAGGAAAATGTTAGGTTTGGATTCTGGAAGGACGATCAAATGCTAAGTGTAACAAGATGAACTGCTGAAACCTTGGAAATGGCATGCCAAGGAAAGCAACTGATCAAGGATGAATAAGGAACCTTGCAGAGTCTTCCCTCAGGAGATATAATTGGATAGAATCCATGACAGAATGTACTGGGCATGGTCTGTGGAAGGAATGGGCCTTAAAGTATTTTTTTACTCCATGTTTTCTTATGTTCTTAAGCATGGATGGCAGTTTCAGTCATTCAGAGTGACTAAGCAACTGGCTTTCCAGATGCTGCCTGCCTATTTCCAACCTGGCGTGGATAAATGAGTCATAGCCAGACCCAGGGAAGTTTGTGCTCATATCTGAAACTAAATGTGCACTGCAACTAAGAACTCCAATGCAGTTAAGCTTCTCCCAGAATTTGATAGGTATAAAAAGAGTATATCATTTGGAAGTGATAAAGCTGCTCGAAAGAATCCATCTAATGCAGATGTTAAGTAACTGTAAGTAGTGTAGCTAAGGCAATGTCTCCTTTGCTCCCAAATGTAGAGGTATGTGGAAATTTTAAACATGACTTTTCATGATCAGTAGTTTTAGGCAGCTGTACAATTTGGATGATTTCAATCATTTTTCACACATCTGTCAACACTTGGTCAACTCTAACATTGTTGCAATATTTTCTTCCCTATGTGCCCTGGCACAGTCTCAAGCTGAAACAGTAAACATAAGCCTTCAAAACCGTATAAACAACTTTGGTGCTTGGAGACCAGTGATCAGTAATATGGCATGAACTGTAGTGGCATGCTCACAATCTTTCCCCACATCAGTCTGAAGAGCTGCAGCTGTTGCTACCACCCTCTGCAGCTTAATCCCATTTCCATGCAGCACATGATACAAGGGCAGATGTGCTAAGTGTACTGTGTTGGTCGCTGACCCTGGATGACTGTAACTATTTCATCTAAGTTTAAGTTCTAGAGTATCTCAGCAGTCTCAGCATATGTTATAAATATGTTGAAATAAAAGGGGAAAATACTAATCCAAATTTACGAATTCCAACTGCCAAATTTTACTTAGCCAATATGACCTATTACACAGCACAAATAATCCATGATCTATCATCTTCTAAATATCATAAGATTTCAAATCCTAAAAGTTATTGTATTCAGTCCACATTTAAAAATGCATGCTGTTTTGTAAATATTTAAGAACTATTGTAATGGACCTCTTGATATTTATTATGTATGAGTTGCTTATACATTTTAGGGCTATATTCCAGGTTCTAAAACCAAAGATGTTCACAGCACATGATGAAATCATTCTGCTCATTATGTCTGTGCCGGCTCTTTGCGAGATCAATCCACAACTAATCCTGTTGCCTTGGTCTCACCCCATAGCTCTGTATCGTTCTCTTCTTCAAACATTCAACTACTCTTCCTTTAAAAAATGCATTGGTCTCTGCCTGAATTACTGCTTATGGAAAAGCATTCCATGCTTTACCAACTTGACCTGTAAACAAATTTCTCCTACCCTTCTCCTGGCTCTCGTAGTGGCATTTTTATTGCTACTTTCTTTGCCTTTCGTTCATGCATTCTCTACCTTTTCAGTCATGATTTGCTGCTGTTTAATTTGAGCCAATCAATAAAGTGTGACAGCAAAAGTATGAAAAACAGGAAGTTACAGACAGGATATTCCCATTCAGTTTTTGGAAATCCTGCAAAAATGTCCTGTTCAAAGCATCTAAAGTAGCACTAAAAGCCGTCACTCCACAGCCATCATTATCCTAAGAAGTTCTTCCTGTTGTCTCGATGCTGCAGAACCGTCGCTGTCTCTGGGATGTTCTGCAGGACATGAGAAACTTGTTGCAATATGTTGCAGATGCGGAGAGTGGATCCCTCCTGCTAGTCCATCATATCAATCATGTGTATGGAAACCATCTCCACATGCTTCCTAATCATAGCTCTATGAAGACTGGACCCTTGAGATCTGCATTCCAAGGCACCTTAGATGAGCACAGTCATTTCTCCATTCTTTGTGTTGCAACGGCACTCTCCCTCTCCCAGGTCTTCATTATCACTATGATTTTCAATGCTTCCTGTTCATGTAAAATCAGGGTTCTCAGTGGTGGCGCTCTTCACCCCAGTTCCATTTCTCTTGCACTGGTTATGAGCCAGTTTTTCCTTTGGAGGGAGCGAACACAATGTTAAAGGCATGTGCCTGGTGTGGACATTTCCCCATTTACGCACATGCATTCCATGATAAAGAGATGGAGGTGCACCGTCCATTTAAATTAAGTGTGTTTAAAGACTAGATGTAGTACTTGTGGCAGGCAATGTGAGTTGGCAGATTGGTTTTGAGTAAAGAAGGTGCTTGAGTGATTGCACAGGTTTCTCTTTGCATATGTGAGCTTCCCTAACCCACAAGTGTTGCAAGAGAGTGAAGGGGGAGAGAGAGAGAGATGGGTTGGAGAGAGAGGGGGATAAAGAAAGGGAGTGAGAGAGAATGAAAGGTAAGGAGGTTGTATCAGTGGTAGAAGATGCAAATTGGTAACAGTGCCTGGACTCAGCATGATGACCGTTGAGAGGACACTGCACCTCTTCCTGCATTATGTGGCAGTTCATAGGTGGTGGAGGCTGGACTGACAGCTTCTGTAACTTCTCTCCATAGAGCCTAAATGACGCACTTATGAGGCTTTCTGCCATCAGTGTCCAAGAGTCTATTCCTTCTGGCCGGACTTCAGCTACAGATGCATCTGAAAATCTGGGAGCCCTTCCTGCTGCTGACCACCCGTCCCCCCCTCCCAAAAGCTCCTGCACCCTCAGAAAGTTGGTATTCTCTACTGCTGAAAAGCTGATATCTCCCTCTAATTGGCTTTTAAAGGCTGTACCAATAATGAGGTATGGTATTATTGATCCGAAACTGCACCGCATTGAAAACGTGGGCTCCAGGAGGAAAGTTTGGACAGGTTTATGGCAGATTCACATGGACAGGCAGTAGTCCCACTATGCTGCTAGCCTGCCAATAGAAGAAGAATCCAGTCTCTTGTATTTATTTTTGGAGTATCAGGCTATTACCCGAATAAAGGTTCTCCTCATGTGTGAATAGCGTTATTGTCAGAATACTAGATGTTTGTTTCATAATCAGTAAATGAACTGAAAACTTAAGCCAAGAAGCAGGAATTCCCTTAAACCTGCCATTAATGTAAAGGTAAGCAGACAATTTAAAAAGTGAATTTCATTGGACATTGTTAATGTAAAATTCCAATATCCTAATGCAGAGCTTAAAGTAAACTTTTCTAAATTCTATCTCCAATTTTCACAGTTGTATGATTGTTTTTGCTAGATGTTTCTGCCTTGCTGATATCGAAACATCCTGGCCCCGATTTTAGAATGGAGGCGAGATGGTAGCAGGGGGGTGAATGGGTGCGTGGGGAACCAGATTAATAAAATATGTCCGTTTCACACACGATCGCAAGCGAATTGTTGCCACTTAATGTGGCTTCCGGGTTTGCCATCTGAAAGCTGCGCAGTGGGCGGACTGCGCACCCCCATCACAGGCTGTCAGCTGGAGGAGCTCTATTTAAAGGGCCATTGCTCCAAGGGCTTTTGCTGGAGTAAAAACCCAGAAATCACAATGGAGCAGCATAGGGGCAAGGCTGCTCCAAGGTTCAGCGATGCCTCACTGCAGCAGCTACTGGACGGGGTGGGGAGGAGGAGGGAAGTCTTTTACCCGGCGGACGGGAGTAAGTGCCCTTCCTCTACCACCAAGAAGGCCTGGCTCGTGGTGGCAGATGTGGTCGCCAACAGCAGCAAGATTTCCCGCACCTGGATCCAGTGCAAGAAGCGTTTCAATGACCTAACTAGGTCAACAAAAGTTGACATTCCGTGTTCCACATCAACCCCCCCCAACTCATTCTGCACTGCCAAGACCACTTTATCACATCACTCCTCACACCCACTTAAGGCTCATCCTCAACTTACCTGCACTTCCTCACCTCCCCATTAGTCATCCCACTACTACCACTCACCCCAATCCTTATCCAATGTGATGGCTCTGTTTCATACTCACCCTCTTATGCATTTCTTTCATGGTCAGCCTCACCCAAAGCAATGCCTTCATCGGTTGGCCACTTCACCATCACTGACTCACACGTCTGTTCTTTGTCTCCTTCTAGGAGAAGAGAGCGCAAAATGTACGCGAGAGGGCAAAGATTGGAGGGGGCTGCAACAAGTAGTGGTCCTCACAGACATAGAACAGGAGACGCTGGAGATCAGCCGCACTCTCGAGTGTCTGTCAATCGGGGATGGCGAGACTGGCACCCCACAAACGTCTGATGACACACCTTTAACATTCATCACATACAAAATGAATTGATGTTAATAATGCTTCATGTTGAACACCTCAGTATGCTCATCGCAACATGACACATCTGTGATGATGCTTAATGTTGCCTTCTGTTCTCTTACAGGGCCTTCAACGACCATAGTGACAGCAGAGGGCGATTCCTCAGAGGAGCTCCCAGCCTCTGAGGGCGCACCGTCACATCATAGCGAGCCATCCACTAGCGCAGATACTCACACCTCGGTGGGTCCTAGTAGTCAGATAGTTGGGTTGGCACCTGGTGAGGCACCACACACAAATGAGCACGAGAAGACACTGGTGGCAGGGGCAGCTGTGGAGAGTCCGCGTCAGTGGGAGCAATCCTCTCCAGGCTCTGCTCAGCTGGACGCAGATGCTGAACCCCAGGGGCCATCCTTTAAAAGGAGAATGATCGAGGGACAGCAGCACATTTGTGAGGTACTGGAACAGATGCCACGTGCACTCTCCACAATAGCGCAGAAAATGGAGGAGTCCAACTCCTGCATTAGTGGAATGGTGGCACAGGTACGGGAGGGAATCTCTGAGATAGTGTCACAGGGACGTGAGCAATTGTCTGAGATAGTGCCACAGGTAAGTGCAGGAATGTCTGTGATACAGAGAAGGCTAGCCTCCTTTGAGCTTCAAGCACAGCTCACAAATGAGTCCATACAGGCCCTAACAATGATCGTTCGGACTCAGGGTGAACAACATTCTGCCACCTTAAACAGGCAGGCAGATACTTTACAACTGGGCTTATAAGGCCTCATACATGTCCTCCAAACTGTTCTTCAGCAGGGTGGTAGGAGTGATGTGGGCCTGGTCCAGGAGAGGGATGATAGCAAAAAGGGACATGGAAGTGGGGACACCACTCAAAGCGCTCCCATGTCTCACCCATTGCCCCCTCTCAACCAGTACCCACAATGCTGCCTCCTCTCCAGGTTGCCGAGTCTGCCCCTGCACACGTGCAGGTGGAGCAGTCTTTGGAGGGCCCTCATGGTCTCCAAAACCCAGAGGGTCGAGGCCCAAAGCACCTAAGCAGTCAGGGCATGAACATGAGCAACCTGCCACTACCTCTGCTGCAGCCACAAGGGATGCACCACGCAGAAGCAGTAGGAAGAGGAAGGCTAAGGATATGTGAGGACAAAGGGTATGCACAAGGGTGTCTGACAGACTGTCATGTTTTTCATTTATATTTAGTTTTTTGTTAAATTCACATTAAATGTTATTCTCTCCACTACTGCCACATCTTCCCCATTCTTGACTGGCTTTTGTGATAGGACCCTTTCATGAGCTTCACCATGAACGGTGACATTTGATGCCAACTATTGGGTCACTTTACAGTGGGTGCATGTTTAGTTGCAGGACTGTTTTGTGCAGGGAGGGATGGCGAGGCTGGTGATGTTGTTTGTCCTTGGATGTATTGGTGAATGCAGCCATGGCGCCCCCCGTCCTGATGGTGGCAGTTTGAGGGGGTCCGAAAAGTTGGTAAATATGTGTGAACAGAAGAATTGTGAGTGGAAAGTAAGAATTTTCAGTGAAAACACAAAGATCTCCCAGCGAAAAGTTTATCTGAAAGAGCTCAGTGCCCTGCTGCAATAACTCACCTTTTATACCCATCTGTCAAACAAGTATTTGAATGTCCCACTGGCTGCTGGCTGAAACACATCTGGTAGAAGATGGAGTGTTTCCCACAGCACGGGAAACATGCTGAGGATGTTTGAAAATCAGGCCCCTGTCTCATTGTGCACTTCAAGTATCCAAATAACTGTCTCAACTGTCATCCCGCCGGCTTTAATTGCTGTTGGGACTTCCACATTCGGGAGGTGCATGCACCCAGACGCGTCAGCGAGGAACCTGGAAGTCTGCGGGTTGGAGCCGGGTTCCGAACCCACTCAGGATTTCCCCAATATTCGGACCCCCCCCCCCCCCCCCCCGCCCCCCACACAATGCACCAAGTACTTAATTCTAAGATCGAGCCCTCTGTCTTCCAGCAAATGAATACTTAAGTGGCGGTTCCTTGTATTTAATACATCTATTTATATAAAGTGCACTATAAGGTGGCCGAATGTTGACATGATAAATGTTTATTTATATGAAAATATTGGCCAGCTGAGATATCCAGCTGTTTAAGGACAGCTGTTTTCAACCTCTTTTACATTGGGAGGTCCTCTTGCGCAAACAGAACATTTCCTGGCACCCTCTTTCCGGAAAGCAAATTGTACTCTCGTCAGTGCAATCTTCATTACCACATCCTCCCCACCTCTCGAGGCATTCTGTATAAACAATCCATCTCCAGAGGCACTCCATACACACAGTCCATCTCTCAAGGCACTCGAAACAGACAATCCACTCCTTGGGGCACGCGATACAGACAATCCACCCCTTGATGCACTCGATACAGACAATCCACCCCTTGGGGCACTCCAGACAGACAATCCACCCCTTGGGGCACTCCAGACAGACAATCCACCCCTTGGGGCACTCCAGACAGACAATCCACCCCTTGATGCACTCTATACAGACAATCCACCACTTGGGGCACTCCAGACAGACAATCCACCACTCGAGGCACTCCATACAGACAATCCACCACTCGAGGCACTCTATACAGACAATCCACCACTCGAGGCACTCCAAACAGACAATCCACCCCTTGGGGCACTCCAGACAGACAATCCACCCCTTGATGCACTCTATACAGACAATCCACCACTTGGGGCACTCCAGACAGACAATCCACCACTCGAGGCACTCCATACAGACAATCCACCACTCGAGGCACTCTATACAGACAATCCACCACTCGAGGCACTCCAAACAGACAATCCACCCCTTGGGGCACTCCAGACAGACAATCCACCCCTTGATGCACTCTATACAGACAATCCACCCCTTGGGGCACTCCATACAGACAATCCACCACTCGAGGCACTCTATACAGACAATCCACCACTCGAGGCACTCCAAACAGACAATCAACCACTCGAGGCACTCTATACAGACAATCCACCACTCGAGGCACTCCATACAGACAATCCACAACTCGAGGCACTCGATACAGACAATCCACCACTCGACACACTCTATACAGACAATCCACCACTCGAGGCACTCCATACAGACAATCCACAACTCGAGGCACTCTATACAGACAATCCACCACTCGAGGCACTCAATACAGACAATCCAACACTCGACACACTCTATACAGACAATCCACCACTCGACACACTCGATACAGACAATCCACCACTCGACACACTCTATACAGACAATCCACCACTCGAGGCACTCTACACAGACAATCCACCACTCGAGGCACTCAATACAGACAATCCAACACTCGACACACTCGATACAGACAATCCACCACTCGACACACTCTATACAGACAATCCACCACTCGAGGAACTCTACACAGACAATCCACCACTCGAGGCACTCGATACAGACAATCCACCACTCGAGGCACTCTATACAGACAATCCAACACTCGACACACTCGATACAGACAATCCACCACTCGACACACTCTATACAGACAATCCACCACTCGAGGCACTCTATACAGACAATCCACCACTCGAGGCACTCTACACAGACAATCCACCACTCGAGGCACTCTACACAGACAATCCACCACTCGACACACTCTATACAGACAATCCACCACTCGAGGCACTCTATACAGACAATCCACCACTCGACACGCTCGATACAGACAATCCACCACTCGACACACTCTATACAGACAATCCACCACTCGAGGCACTCTATACAGACAATCCACCACTCGAGGCACTCAATACAGACAATCCAACACTCGACACACTCGATACAGACAATCCACCACTCGACACACTCTATACAGACAATCCACCACTCGAGGAACTCTACACAGACAATCCACCACTCGAGGCACTCGATACAGACAATCCACCACTCGAGGCACTCTATACAGACAATCCAACACTCGACACACTCGATACAGACAATCCACCACTCGACACACTCTATACAGACAATCCACCACTCGAGGCACTCTATACAGACAATCCACCACTCGAGGCACTCTACACAGACAATCCACCACTCGAGGCACTCTACACAGACAATCCACCACTCGACACACTCTATACAGACAATCCACCACTCGACACACTCTATACAGACAATCCATCACTCGACACACTCTATACAGACAATCCACCACTCGAGGCACTCTATACAGACAATCCACCACTCGAGGCACTCTACACAGACAATCCACAACTCGAGGCACTCTATACAGACAATCCACCACTCGAGGCACTCTATACAGACAATCCACCACTCGACACACTCTATACAGACAATCCACCACTCGAGGCACTCTATACAGACAATCCACCACTCGAGGCACTCTATACAGACAATCCACCACTCGAGGCACTCTATACAGACAATCCACCACTCGAGGCACTCTATACAGACAATCCACCACTCGAGGCACTCTATACAGAGAATCCACCACTCAAGGCACTCCACACAGACAATCCACCACTCGAGGCACTCTATACAGACAATCCACCACTCGAGGCACTCTATACAGACAATCCACCACTCGAGGCATTCTATACAGACAATCCACCACTCGAGGCACTCTATACAGACAATCCACCACTCGAGGCACTCGACACAGACAATCCACCACTCGACACACTCTGCACAGACAATCCACCACTCGACACACTCTATACAGACAATCCACCACTCGAGGCACTCTACACAGACAATCCACCACTCGAGGCACTCCACACAGACAATCCACCACTCGACACACTCTACACAGACAATCCACCACTCGAGGCACTCTATACAGACAATCCACCACTCGAGGCACTCCACACAGACAATCCACCACTCGACACACTCCACACAGACAATCCACCACTCGAGGCACTCGACACAGACAATCCACCACTCGAGGCACTCTACACAGACAATCCACCACTCGAGGCACTCTATACAGACAATCCACCACTCGACACACTCTATACAGACAATCCACCACTCGACACACTCTGCACAGACAATCGACCACTCGACACACTCTACACAGACAATCCACCACTCGACACACTCTGCACAGACAATCCACCACTCGACACACTCTGCACAGACAATCCATCACTCGACACACTCTACACAGACAATCCATCACTCGACACACTCTGCACAGACAATCCACCACTCGAGGCACTCGATACAGACAATCCACCACTCGAGGCACTCTGCACAGACAATCCACCACTCGAGGCACTCTACACAGACAATCCACCACTCGAGGCACTCTACACAGACAATCCACCACTCGACACACTCTGCACAGACAATCCACCACTCGACACACTCTATACAGACAATCCACCACTCGAGGCACTCGACACAGACAATCCACCACTCGAGGCACTCTACACAGACAATCCACCGCTCGAGGCACTCGATACAGACAATCCACCACTCGAGGCACTCTACACAGACAATCCACCACTCGACACACTCTATACAGACAATCCACCACTCGAGGCACTCTATACAGACAATCCACCACTCGACACACTCTATACAGACAATCCACCACTCGAGGCACTCTATACAGACAATCCACCACTCGAGGCACTCTATACAGACAATCCACCACTCGAGGCACTCTATACAGACAATCCACCACTCGAGGCACTCTATACAGACAATCCACCACTCGAGGCACTCTATACAGACAATCCACCACTCGACGCACTCTATACAGACAATCCACCACTCGAGGCACTCTATACAGACAATCCACCACTCGAGGCACTCTATACAGACAATCCACCACTCGAGGCACTCTATACAGACAATCCACCACTCGAGGCACTCTATACAGACAATCCACCACTCGACACACTCTATACAGACAATCCACCACTCGAGGCACTCTATACAGACAATCCACCACTCGAGGCACTCTATACAGACAATCCACCACTCGACACACTCTATACAGACAATCCACCACTCGAGGCACTCGACACAGACAATCCACCACTCGAGGCACTCTACACAGACAATCCACCACTCGACACACTCTACACAGATAATCCACCACTCGAGGCACTCGATACAGACAATCCACCACTCGAGGCACTCGACACAGACAATCCACCATTCGAGGCACTCTGCACAGACAATCCACCACTCGAGGCACTCCATACAGACAATCCACCACTCGAGGCACTCGACACAGACAATCCACCACTCGACACACTCTATACAGACAATCCACCACTCGACACACTCTACACAGACAATCCACCACTCGAGGCACTCGACACAGACAATCCACCACTCGACACACTCTATACAGACAATCCACCACTCGACACACTCGACACAGACAATCCACCACTCGACACACTCTACACAGACAATCCACCACTCGAGGCACTCGACACAGACAATCCACCACTCGACACACTCTACACAGACAATCCACCACTCGACACACTCTATACAGACAATCCACCACTCGAGGCACTCTATACAGACAATCCACCACTCGAGGCACTCTATACAGACAATCCACCACTCGAGGCACTCTACACAGACAATCCACCACTCGAGGCACTCTACACAGACAATCCACCACTCGAGGCACTCTATACAGACACTCCACCACTCGAGGCACTCTATACAGACAATCCACCACTCGAGGCACTCTATACAGACAATCCACCACTCGAGGCACTCTACACAGACAATCCACCACTCGAGGCACTCTACACAGACAATCCACCACTCGAGGCACTCTATACAGACAATCCACCACTCGAGGCACTCTATACAGACAATCCACCACTCGAGGCACTCTATACAGACAATCCACCACTCGAGGCACTCTATAAAGACAATCCACCACTCGAGGCACTCTATACAGACAATCCACCACTCGACACACTCTATACAGACAATCCACCACTCGAGGCACTCTACACAGACAATCCACCACTCGAGGCACTCTACACAGACAATCCACCACTCGACACACTCTATACAGACAATCCACCACTCGAGGCACTCTACACAGACAATCCACCACTCGAGGCACTCTACACAGACAATCCACCACTCGAGGCACTCTATACAGACACTCCACCACTCGAGGCACTCTATACAGACACTCCACCACTCGAGGCACTCTATACAGACAATCCACCACTCGAGGCACTCTATACAGACAATCCACCACTCGAGGCACTCTACACAGACAATCCACCACTCGAGGCACTCTATACAGACAATCCACCACTCGACACACTCTATACAGACAATCCACCACTCGAGGCACTCTACACAGACAATCCACCACTTGAGGCACTCTACACAGACAATCCACCACTCGACACACTCTGTATAGACAATCCACCACTCGAGGCACTCTGCACAAACAATTCACCTCTTGAGGCACTCTTACAGACACTCCACCTATTGAGGCACTCTTACAGACACTCCACCTCTTGAGGCACTCTTGCAGACACTCCACCTCTTGAGGCACTCTATACAGACAATCCACCTCTCGAGGCACTCTATACAGACAATCCACCTCTCGAGGCACTCCATACAGACAATTCACCTCTCGAGGCACTCTATACAGACACTCTACCTCTTGAGGCCCTCGTTTTATCGACGCTGTTGCTCGGTGGTCGGGCTCCTCAGAGATGTCATGAACCACGTGTGCAGGAGATATCCTTTGTCCCTGAGGAGCCAGCCCTTGCGGGTGTTCGGTACATGGAAGAGAAGCGGGGTGTTGGACTCCCGAAGGATGAAGGAATTGTGGCAGCTGCCAGGGTATCTGGCGCACACATGAAGGAATCTCTTGAGGTGGTCACAAACAAGCTGAGTGTTGATAGCCCTTCCTGTTGATGAATAGTCCTGGCTCGTGTCGAGGTCTTCGGATTGCTATGTGGGTGCAATCAATTCTACCCTGCACCCATGGGAAGCCAGCCACAGCGTGGAATCCCACTGCCCTCTCCGTCTGGCTGAGATCGTCCATGGGGAAGTTGACGTCGAGCGAGGCCCTGCGAAACAAGCCATTGGTGATCTGCCTTATGCACTTTTGTGCAGATGACTGAGAGACCCCAGCGATGTCCCCGGTGGCACCCTGGAATGATCCGGTGGCGAAGAAGTTGAGGGCAGTGGTGACTTTGACAGCGACAGGTAAGGAGATGCTGCTCGGCCCAGCTGGGAACAGCTCGGCATGAAGGAGGCTACAGATGTCTGCGCCTACCTGGCCACTGACTCTCAGCCTCCGTAAGCACTGCTCCTCAGACAGGTCCAGGAAGCTGAGCCTCGCTCTGTAGACCCTGTGGCAAGGGTAGTCCTCCTGCGACATCACTCTCTCTGTTGTTGCCCTCTGTGCTCTTGTGCAGGTGCCTGTGGCACAGCACCGTGTTGTGGAACTTCACGTGGCGAAGGTGGACGCCATGCCTGGCGAGGCTGGTGATGTTGCTAGTCCTCGGACGAAGTGGTCAATGCAGCCATGGCGCCTCCCATCCTGACAGTGTGAGTTTGTGGGGGTCCGTAAAATAGGTAAATATGTTTGCACAGCAGAGTTTTGGGTGGAAAGTAAGAATTTTGAGTGAAAATACAAGGGTCTTGCAGCCAAAGCTTTGTCTGAAGTGACAGATTGCCCTGCTGCAATAAATGAGGTTTTCTCCCCACGAGTCAAAAAATCCTTTGCATCTCCCACTGGCTGCTGGCTGAAACACGTCTGTTGCAACAGGGAGTGTTGCAACAGACCAGACAAAATGTCTACTCAATCAAGTATTTCAAGTACTTGAACTATCTGTCAAACTATGTAAATTATCATCCCACCAACTCTAATTGCCAGTGGGACTCCTGCATTCGAGCGCTGCACGCTCATCCGAAAATGTCATTGGGGAACCCGGAGGTCAGTGGGTTGGAGCCGGGCTCCGAACCCACTCCAGATTTTACCGAATTTCGGATCACCCCATACCCAACACACCCGCTTCGTCATCCAAAAATTGGCCCCTTTACCTCTTGGGGAACCCTAGACAGACACTCCACCTCTTGGGGCACTCTATACAGACACTCCACCTCTTGGGGCACTCTTACAGACACTCCACCTATTGAGGCACTCTTACAGACACTCCACCTATTGAGGCACTCTTACAGACACTCCACCTATTGAGGCACTCTATACAGACACTCTACCTCTTGAGGCACTCGATACAGACACTCTACCTCTTGAGGCACTCTATACAGACAGTCCACCTCTTGGGGCACTCTATACAGACACTCCACCTCTTGGGGCACTCTTACAGACACTCCACCTCTTGAGGCACTCTTACAGACACTCCACCTCTTGAGGCACTCTTACATCACTCCACCTCTTGAGGCACTCTATACAGACACTCCAGCTCTTGAGGCACTCTTACAGACACTCCACCTATTGAGGCACTCTTACAGACACTCCACCTCTTGGGGCAATCTTCCAGACACTCCACCTCTTGAGGCACTCTATACAGACACTCTACCTCTTGAGGCACTCTATACAGACACTCCACCTATTGAGGCACTCTATACAGACACTCCACCTCTTGAGGCACTCTTACAGACACTCCACCTATTGAGGCACTCTATACAGACACTCTCCCTCTTGGGGCACTCTTACAGACACTCCACCTATTGAGGCACTCTATACAGACACTCCACCTCTTGAGGCACTCTTACAGACACTCTACCTCTTGAGGCACTCTATACAGACACTCCACCTATTGAGGCTCTCTATACAGACACTCCACCTCTTGAGGCACTCTTACAGACACTCTACCTATTGAGGCACTCTTACAGAAACTCTACCTCTTGAGGCACTCTATACAGACACTCCACCTATTGAGGCACTCTATACAGACACTCCACCTCTTGAGGCACTCTTACAGACACTCCACCTCTTGAGGCACTCTTACAGACACTCTACCTCTTGAGGCACTCTTACAGACACTCTACCTATTGAGGCACTCTATACAGACACTCTACCTATTGAGGCACTCTTACAGACACTACACCTCTTGGGGCACTCTATACAGACACTCCACCTCTTGAGGCACTCTATACAGACACTCTACCTCTTGAGGCACTCTATACAGACACTCTCCCTCTTGAGGCACTCTTACAGACACTCCACCTATTGAGGCACTCTATACAGACACTCTACCTCTTGAGGCACTCTATACAGACACTCCACCTCTTGAGGCACTCGATACAGACACTCTCCCTCTTGAGGCACTCTATACAGACATTACACCTCTTGAGGCACTCTATACAGACATTACACCTCTTGGGGCACTCTATACAGACATTACACCTCTTGAGGCACCCTATACAGACACTCTCCCTCTTGAGGCACTCGATACAGACATTACACCTATTGAGGCACTCTATCCAGACACTCCACCTATTGGGGCACTCTATACAGACACTCTACCTCTTGGGGCACTCTTACAGACACTCCACCTATTGAGGCACTCTATACAGACACTCTACCTCTTGAGGCACTCTATACAGACACTCCACCTCTTGAGGCACTCTATACAGACACTCTACCTCTTGGGGCACTCTATACAGACACTCCACCTATTGAGGCACTCTATACAGACACTCCACCTCTTGAGGCACTCTTACAGACACTCCACCTCTTGAGGCACTCTTACAGACACTCTACCTATTGAGGCACTCTATACAGACACTCTACCTATTGAGGCACTCTTACAGACACTCCACCTCTTGAGGCACTCTATACAGACACTACACCTCTTGGGGCACTCTATACAGACACTCCACCTCTTGAGGCACTCTATACAGACACTCTACCTCTTGAGGCACTCTATACAGACACTCTCCCTCTTGAGGCACTCTTACAGACACTCCACCTATTGAGGCACTCTATACAGACACTCTACCTCTTGAGGCACTCTATACAGACACTCCACCTCTTGAGGCACTCGATACAGACACTCTCCCTCTTGAGGCACTCTATACAGACATTACACCTCTTGAGGCACTCTATACAGACATTACACCTCTTGGGGCACTCTATACAGACATTACACCTCTTGGGGCACTCTATACAGACATTACACCTCTTGAGGCACCCTATACAGACACTCTCCCTCTTGCGGCACTCTATACAGACATTACACCTATTGAGGCACTCTATACAGACACTCCACCTCTTGAGGCACTCTTACAGACACTCCACCTCTTGAGGCACTCTTACAGACACTCTACCTCTTGAGGCACTCTTACAGACACTCTACCTATTGAGGCACTCTATACAGACACTCTACCTATTGAGGCACTCTTACAGACACTCCACCTCTTGAGGCACTCTATACAGACACTACACCTCTTGGGGCACTCTATGCAGACACTCCACCTCTTGAGGCACTCTATACAGACACTCTACCTCTTGAGGCACTCTATACAGACACTCTCCCTCTTGAGGCACTCTTACAGACACTCCACCTATTGAGGCACTCTATACAGACACTCTACCTCTTGAGGCACTCTATACAGACACTCCACCTCTTGAGGCACTCGATACAGACACTCTCCCTCTTGAGGCACTCTGTACAGACATTACACCTCTTGAGGCACTCTATACAGACATTACACCTCTTGGGGCACTCTATACAGACATTACACCTCTTGGGGCACTCTATACAGACATTACACCTCTTGAGGCACCCTATACAGACACTCTCCCTCTTGAGGCACTCTATACAGACATTACACCTCTTGGGGCACTCTATACAGACACTCTACCTTTTGAGGCACTCTATTAATATTCTATATTACTATATACTCTGTATTACCAACAAGCCAGGTGATCAACCCTGGTTCAAAGAGGAATGTAGAAGAGCATTCCAGGAGCAGCATCAGTTGTACCTAAAAATGAGGTGCCAACCTGCTGAAGCTGTAACTCAGGACTACATGCATGCTAAACAGCAGAAGCAACATGCTATTGACAGAGCTAAGTGATTCCACAACCAACAGATCAGATCAAAGCTTTGCAGTCCTGCCACATCCAGTTGTGAATGGTGGTGGATAATTAAACAACTAAAGGGAGGAGGAAGCTCTGTAGACATCCCCATCCTCAATGATGCCAGAGTCCAGCACGTGAATGCAAAAGACAAGGCTGAAGTGTTTGCAATCATCTTCAGCCAGAAGTACCAAGTAGATGATCCATCTCGGCCTCCTCCCGATATCCCCACCATCACAGAAGCCAGTCTTCAGCCAATTCGATTCACTCCACGTGATATCAAGAAACGACTGAGTGCACTGGATACAGCAAAGGCTATGGGCCCCGACAACATCCCGGCTGTAGTGCTGAAGCCTTGTGCACCAGAACTAGCCGTGCCTCCAGCTAAACTCTTCCAGTACAGCTACAACACCTGCATCTACCCAACAATGTGGAAAATTGCTCAGATATGTCCTGTCCACAAAAAACAGGGCAAATCCAATCCGGTCAATTATCGCCCCATCAGTTTACTCTCAATCATCAGCAAAGTGATGGAAGGTGTCATCGACAGTGCTATCAAGCGGCACTTACTCACGAATAACCTGCTCACCGATGCTCAGTTTGGGTTCTGCCAGGACCACTCGGCTCCAGACCTCATTACAGCCTTGGTCCAAACATGGACAAAAGAGCTGAATTCCAGAGGTGAGGTGAGAGTGACTGCCCTTGACATCAAGGCAGCATTTGACCGAGTGTAGCACCAAGGAGCCCTAGTAAAATTGAAGTCAATGGGAATCAGGGGGAAAACTCTCCAGTGGCTGGAGTCATATCTAGCACAAAGGAAGATGGTAGTGGTTGTTGAAGGCCAATCATCTCAGCCCCAGGATATTGCTGCTGGAGTTTCTCAGGGCAATGTCCTAGGCCCAACCATCTTCAGCTGCTTCATCAATGACCTTCCCTCCATCATAAGGTCAGAAATGGGGATGTTCGCTGATGAATTGCACAGTGTTCAGTTCCATTCGCAACCCTTCAGATAACGAAGCAGTCCGTGCCCACATGCAGCAAGACCTGGACAACATCCAGGCTTGGGCTGATAAGTAGCAAGTAACATTCGCGCCAGACAAGTGCCAGACAATGACCATCTCCAACAAGAGCGGGTGTAACCACCTCCCCATGACATTCAATGGCATTACCATCGCCGAATCCCCCACCATCAACATCCTGGGGGTCACCATTGATCAGAAACTTAACTGGACCAGCCACATAAATACTGTGGCTACAAGAGCAGGTCAGAGGCTGGGTACTCTGCGGCGAGTGATTCACCTCTGACTCCCCAAAGCCTTTCCACCATCTACAAGGCACAAGTCAGGAGTGTGATGGAATACTCTCCACTTGTCTGGATGAGTGCAGCTCCAACAACACTCAAGAAGCTCGACACCATCCAGGACAAAGCAGCCCACTTGTTTGGCACCCCATCCACCACCCTAAACATTCACTCCCTCCACCACCGGTGCACCGTGGCTGCAGTGTGTACCATCCACTGGATGTACTGCAGCAACTCGCCAAGGCTTCTCCGACAGCACCTCCCAAACCCGCGACCTCTACCACCTAGAAAGACAAGGGCAGCAGGCACATGGGAACACCACCACCTGCACGTTCCCCGCCAAGTCACATACCATCCCGACTTGGAAATATATCGCCATTCCTTCATCGTCGCTGCGTCAAAATCCTGGATCTCCCTTCCTAACAGCACTGTGGAAGAGACCTTCACCACACGGACTGCAGCGGTCCAAGAAGGCGGCTCACCACCAACTTCTCAAGGGCAATTAGGGATGGGCAATAAATGCTGGTCCTTGCCAGCGACGCCCACATCCCATGAATAAATAAAAAAATACATACACTCTACCTCTTGGGGCACTCTATACAGACACTTCACTTTTTGGGTGCTCTGCACAAACATTTCACTTCTTGAGTTTGCCTCCTCACTGCCACTCTGCTCCCAGAGTTACTCCTTCCTGTTATGGCCCTGTGCGCCATCACCCCACTCCCAGAGGTTTGGGCCTTCCTCTTCTCACCTTCGCAATATCCCCAGAGGCCCTTTTGTTTGCTGAAATGCTCTTGGCTGTGGGTGTTGGCTCTTACTCAATGTTATCACTTAATTTCGGGAACAGTGCTGTAGGCAGCAACTCCAGGTTTGGCAAATGTTATCACAAATTCAGGGGTTCTCACGTTCAGCTCATGGCAGAGAATTTACCCCGAGAAACGTGACAGCTGCAGGTAGGGATCGCGACCGGCCACGAGGAGCACATCAAACGGCAACTTCCCCACTACCAGCCCCCCCACTACCCATAGTGGAGTCACCACCCACCGGTTAAGAACTACTTTTGTAGTACAATTGTAAACAATTTTACAACACCAAGTTATAGTCCAGCAATTTTATTTTAAATTCACAAGCTTTCGGAGATTTTCTCCTTCCTCAGGCAAATGTTTCAAGATCTCCTTGAAGCCTACGCATTTATACATATTGAACAATACATGGTGTTTACAGACTGCCCCTGCAACTGCCCGTTGCCAAGGCAATCACCGTGTTCAGACAGAGAGGTGTTACCTGCAGAACCTCCGAATACACATTCAACAAAAAAACAAACAGGGAAAAAAAACAGAGAAAAAAAAAACACAGAGAGAGGCAGAAACATCCGGAAGGCAGAGAGAGCCAGCAAATGACCCATTATATTAAAAACAGATAACATTTGTTCGCTGGTGGGGTAACGTGTAGCGTGACATGAACCCAAGATCCCGGTTGAGGCCGTCCTCATGGGTGCGGAACTTGGCTATCAATTTCTGCTCGACGATTTTGCGTTGTCATGTGTCTCGAAGGCCGCCTTGGAGTACGCTTACCCGAAGGTCGGTGGATGAATGTCCATGACTGCTGAAGTGTTCCCCGACTGGGAGGGAACCCTCCTGTTTGGCGATTGTTGCGCGGTGTCCGTTCATCCGTTGTCGCAGCGTCTGCATGGTCTCGCCAATGGTCTCGCCAATGTACCATGCTCTGGGGCATCCTTTCCTGCAACGTATGAGGTAGACAACGTAGTACAGTTATGTTTCTATCTGTATCCTCTTTATTTAAATCATCTATCTACTCATCCAAAGAGCACCATCAAGTGGTTTGATGATATTATGTCAAAGATTTGTTTATATGGAAATGCTTTTTTCTTCACTATTTGGAAAGTGCCATTAAATAACTGCTTAACAGACAAAGGAAAGTTCGAAGCTCAACACGTGGAGTCGCACAGGATGTCAGAATGAGGCGCAGAATTGGAGCTCCAGCATTGTAGCCCTTTCTCATTTCTGCACTTGCATCAAAAAGGCTTTGCATTGACAGTGGAACTTCTGTCCTTCTTGATGATATGAACTAATTATACTTTCTAATTTGTGACCTTTTCAAAATTTTACGACGTTTGATGTGAAGAGTATTTTGCTCAGTATGTGCCTGCTAACACTAGGGGAGAAATTCAACTTGTGTCCAAAACGGGCGCAATGTTGGCAGAGCGACCAGTTCATGCTGGCCTGAAGCCTGAGCCAAACTTGAATTTGGGCCTCATTTAAATGCCGTGAGCGAGCTGCAGGCTGTGGGTGCCAAACGAGTGCAGCTTGCCGGCTGGGGAGGATGGGATTTCGTCTGGCTCTCACGCGCAGCTGGCCTGTAGATTAGGTCTGGGGGGAAGGGAGGCGATCTCTCTGGGGCGGGATCGGGGTGGGGGGGAGCCTTGAACGGTGGCAGTGGGTCGGAGTGTTTTTGTAGGCCCAGGAGGATCAATCCTGCGTCTTCCGAGCCCACAAAATTAAACACTGAAAATTTCTTGGGCCTTTTTTTGAGTGGCCTCCAGTGATCCCTTTAAGAACCACTGGTTAGGCCGTTCAAGACCTGGTACGACTGGGCAGAGAATGTGCGGCGCAAGCTCCGCCCATTTTGAAACCTGATTTTTGCATTCGAGGCCCTACACCGTAAGAGCCCTCATTTACATATTTAAAGAGCCTAACGCCTGGTTCAGGCAGGCGCCCTGAACGACTAAAAGTCACCCAGACCAATATGGTGTAAAGCACACTTCCGATCCAGGTTGGGCACAACTGAATACAACGTGAAATTTGGAGACCTAATGCCCATTTTAGAGGTAAGTTGAATTCTCTCCCATTTAGCCCAAGCAGTGATAAGAACAGTATACATCATCAACAAATTTTTAAATCAGTTTTTATGTCCTTTTTCCTCAAATTCAGTGGCAAATCACTGATATCATTAGGTTTTCAAATTAGTTTCTGTATTTTGTGTGTGGTATGAGCTTCACTTACTATTCAGGCAAGCAAATGGGAAAAGCTTATAAGGTTAATGTATTATTTCTTACCACTGTGTGTAACAGGCCCAACAAGCCTACATGCCGCGACCCCACCCCCCACGATCATCGACCACCCCACAAAATCTCCAACACCCCCCATGATCTCCGACCACCCCTACGATCTCCGACCCTCCACACGATCTTCGACCCCAACGTCCGATTATCCCCGACCCCCCGACTCCCCACGACCCTGACTCCCGATGAACCCCGACCCCCAATCACTCCCGACCCCAAACACCGATGACCGTGATGACTCCCGACTCCGCCCCCCTGATAACCCCCGACCCCAATCCCCCCCCCCATGACTGACTCCCCCTCATCTAAGACTTACCTTCTCGCATCCTCTTCCTTCCTCTTCTCCCGTCCGACTGAGACTCAGCCTGTGAATCAGGCTGGCCTGTCGGTTGCACCGTCAAATAAAAGATAGAAGACGTCCTTATGACAAAATTGTGAGGACGTCTGGCCGGGCTTCCCTTCAGGAATATGCCCCCCCCCCGCCCCGCCCTGCAGTCTTCCCGGATCAGGGAGCACCAAATGCCGGGGCTGAAACTTGCAGCCATAGTAGTATGACTACAGGAGTGTTGCTGTAAATGTTTTTACTGCTATGTGCAGAAAAAGTTCAAGGCTGGATTTTACTTGCAAATTAAATTAGGATTTCACAAGTGCTCCTTGTGTTATTGCATTGAGTCATATGGAACAAGAAGGTTGTGGGTTTGATCCCTGGTCTACGCTGATTTAGCAGATTTCATCCAGGATGGAGAAAAAAGCTCTGCAATTGGCCATAGCATTCCAAGCTTAGAGAGGGGAAAGATGAGTTAGCTTTCTGGCTCCTGATCACTATCTAACCAGCCTGACTGAAGCACTCTGTGTATAGGAGTTTGATACAAACAGCTTCGATGTCCCACAGCCAAATAGCCCACCAACACTCACTTGGAAGCTCATCGATGTAGAATGGCCATTTGGACAAGCTACCAAAGGACCACCGGCACTCATAGCACACCGCACCCACAGAAGAAAATCATGGAATGACTGGAGATGAACATAACTGCCATATTAATATATTTGGAGAATTTTCAAAATTTACTTAGAATTTTTTTAAACTAGCTCTTGTTGAAAATCCTGTAAAGTTGTACCGTGTCTTGTGTTGGAGAATGATGCAAATGTGATGGATAGACACTGTTTCTATGTGTTATCTCGTTCTACTTTGTGATGTTGTGGTAATGGGAGAAAGTCAACTACAGCAGGATAAATGGCCACAGATCCACTGAGGTAGAGAAGGTTTGCATTTTACTGAATTCCAGTTTTCATTCAGTTCTTAGACAATTTTCTGTTGCTGTTCCAAGTCAGGCACCATCAAATACAGTACAGACTTAATTAGGTACTGAAACCAAATATGGCCTGATTATCTGCTGATGGCAGTGTTGTGGATGAAAAAAAATTGCCAACAATGTTATATTAGGATATCAAGGTTGGTTAAGGAGTTAGAAAAAAGTTGCATTTCAGTAGTGGCCTCTTCAGTGCTTGCATTGTGTTATTTAAATAAAGTACTAACATTTGAAATTGTTTTCTGATAAATTACCATTGACAGCACTAAATTGCATAATTTTGCCATATCATATAGAGTTAGTCTGTGGCCAGACAATTTAACAAATAGAAATTCTTTCCTTAGAAATCTCTGTAAGTAATTTATATTCTCCATCCAATTCAAGATAATCACAGTTCAGTTATTCTAGACTGCCAGTTCCTGCTTTAAATTTTCAACTTATGTACTTGGATTACAACAAGATAGCATTGTTAATATAATATTAACCTTAAACTACTAACATACAAACTCACTTTAAAATATTCAATACTTGACTTCTCTTCATCCTGGTCATATCCCACCACCTGCCCCTGTGCTCACTTCCTTCAATGTCTTTCTGTCCTTTTTAAAAACTTTTTAAGTTAATCTATTTTTCTGCACCTTATTTTCCCCAAAATACATGTTAATAATTGTTATGTCCAAATAAAACACTTGAATTGATATGGTAATAACTAACTGCTTTTATTTTGAAGATCATCTAGAATCTTGGGTCAAAAAATAACAAACGCAGGGATTGGAATGTAATTGCAACAATGTGCTTTCTCCTATCACGGGGCCATCTAGTGTTCAGTTAACAATATACAAGTACTGTACATATCAGGAATTTCATTCACTTAATCTAAAATAAAGGTAGACCGGAGAAACTGTTTCCAGTGGCAGAAGAGTCGGTAACCAAAGGACACAGATTTAAGGTGATCGGCAAAAGAGCCAGAGGTGACATGGAGAAACATTTTTTTACGCAAGGGCAGAGGAATGGGACTAATTGGATAACTCTTTCAAAGAGCCGGCGCAGGCTCGATGGGCCGAATGGCCTCCTTCTGTGCTGTACCTACTATGATATAGCAGTCAGACTTACAGATTCACCCTTAATACCAGGTTTACATTTTGATCTGGCTATTTCTGGTTTACTCTTAGAGAAAGAATGGTCGCATCAGAAAAATTAAATTGAAGCAGAGACTTGACAATGAGTTAGGGAATTAATCTTCATTCTAGCCTGACATCCATGTATGGAAAGAACGAAAGTGTCTGCACTTGAACTACAGCTGCTGACTGGTTCAGTTTGTTGCTGATTTCAGCTGAGTGTAAATTAGTGACTGTATCAACACAAAATATTGGGCCTTTGCCAAGGCATGGAGTTGGACTCAGATTAACACTCATTTTTTGTACAAATCAGCTAGTTTCATTTATTAATAAACACAATTATCAGTACCCTTTCAATTAAGCTGTAAAGTATTTTCAGTATTTTCAACCATGTAATACACAGTTGTGCATTCTCACTGAACAGCAGAGCTTTTTGAGAACTCATTATAAAAACACTTCTCAATGCACAGTTCATCTATAATAAGAGATCATCACAGTGCTCATCAGTTGGATTGAAAAACATTGTAAAGCAAGCTTGATAAATGACCCATTAACAAGCAATCACACAGGCCTACAGAACCAGATTAGAACATGAACAAACAGTTTCATTTGACACATTATTGGTGGGAGAACTGTAATATTAGCATTTTTACTGCTAACAGCACAGTGTTTAAAAACAATGCTATTTCTTTAATGATAGAGTGAAGCAAGCCTAACTCAGACACTAAAAGGATACATTTTTCATTCCTGACTGCTGCTATTTAAAGAGACTTGTTGTCGGGCAGAAAACTAGCTGACCAATGATGCTGAGCATCTCAATTTTCAGATGTTGCTTTGGAAGTGATACTGCAAGAGTTGTAGAAAAGACGAGTTTCTCAGTCTGTCACCCTGGGGAGCCCTCCTCACAGGAAAACAATATGTTCTGCTTGGCAGGAGGTGCTTGACAGTCAATTCCTTAAACAGTGAAAAGACCCATGGGAGCAGATGTGAAAAACGTTAATAGCCTCCAGAAAGCTAGTCAGTTTTTCATTATACCAAATAGATGGACAATTTATACATGCAACTGAATTTCCTGTTACCCTGTTAATGGTCATTCTTTCAGTGCCAACTCACATTGAATTTACTGAATTCAATTTCTCAACTTCCCATAGTGGGATTTGAACTCACAGGGCTCGATTTTTAAATGGCAGCGCGATGGCAGCGGGGTAGGGGAGAGGGTGGGGTGGTCAGTGGGCACGCCAGTAACCCGACTAATAAAATCCTACCATTTCCCACGCAATTGCAAGTTAATTGGTTGCCCTTAACGGGTTTGCCGTCTGAAAGCTGCGCAGTGGGCGGACTGCGCACCCACATGACAGGCTGTCAGCTGGAGCGGCTCTATTTAAAGGGCCATTGCTCCAAAGGCTTTTGCTGGAGCAAAGACCCAGAAATCACAATGGAGCAGCACAGGGGCAAGGCTGCTCCAAGGTTCAGTGATGCCTCACTGTGGCAGCTACTGGACGGGTAAGGAGGAGGAGGGAAGTCTTTTACCCGGCGGACGGGAGGAAGTGTCCTGCTTCTGCCACCAAGAAGGCCTGGCTCGAATGGGCAGAGGAGGTCACCAGCAGCAGCAACATCTCCCACACCTGGATCCAGCGCAGGAAGTACTTCAGTGGTCAGCAAAAATTAGGTCTTGCATTCCGTGTTCCACATCACTGCACCCCCTCACCCCCGCCATTCTGCACTGCCAAGATTACTCTATCACATCACTCCTCAAACCCACTTAAGGCTTATCCTCAACTTACCTGCACTTCCTCACCTCCCCATCAGTCACCCCACCACTACCACTCACCCCAATGTGATGGCTCTGTCTCATACTCACCCTCTGATGCATCTCTTTCATGGTCAGCCTCACCCAAAGTAATGCATTCAATGATTGGCCACTTCACCATCACTCACTCACAAATCTGTTCTTTCTCCCCTTCTAGGAGAAGAGAGCGCAAAATGCACACAAGAGGGTGAGGAGGGGGGCCACAACAAGTAGTGGTCCTCACAGACGCAGAACAGGAGGCGCTGGAGATCAGCCGCACCTCGAGTGCCTGTCTGTTGGAGACGCTGAGATTGGCACCCCACAAATGTTTGGTGACACAACTTTAACATCCATCACACACAATATAAATTGATGTTAACAATGATTGCCACTTTGAACACCTCAGTACGCTCATTGCAACATGACACATCTGTGATGATGCTTAGTATTGCATTGTGTTCTATTACAGGTCCTTCAACGACCGCAGTGACGGCAGAGGACAATTGCGCAGCATCACATCTTAGCGAGCCATCCACCAGTGCAGATAATCACACCTCGGTGGGTCCTGGTAGTGAGTTAGTTGGGTTGGCACCTGGTGAGTCACCACACACAAGTGAGCATGAGCAGACACTGGTGGCAGGGGCAGCTGTGGAGAGTCCATGTCGGTGGGAGCACTCCTCTCCAGGCTCTACTCAGCTGGACACTGATGTTGAACCCTGGCGGCCACTGGAACAGGTGCCACATGCACTCTCCACAATAGCGCAGAGGATGGAGGAGTCCAACTCCTGCATGAGAGGAATGGTGGCACAGGTACGGGAGGGAATCTCTGAGCTAGTGTTGCAGGGACTTGAGCAACTGTCTGAGATAGTGTCACAGGTAAGTGCAGGAATGTCTGAGATGGAGAGAAGGCTAGCCTCTGTTAAGCTTCAAGCACAGCTCACAAATGAGTCCATTCAGGCCCTAACAATGGTCATGCGGACTCAGGGTGAACCACATTCTGTCACCTTAAGCAGGCAGACAGATATACTAGCACTGGCCTAACAAGGCATCACACAGGTCCTCCAAACTGTTGTCCAGCAGAGCGGTAGGAATGATGTGGCCCTGGCCCAGGGGAGGGATTATGGCGAAAGGGGACATGGGAATGGGGACTCCACTCAAAGTGCTCCCATGTCTCACCAGTTGCCCTCCTCTCAACAAGTACCCGCAATGCTGCCTCCTCTCCAGGTGGCCGAGTTTGCCCCTGCACAGGTGCAGGTGGAGCAGTCTTTGGAGGGCCCCTCAAGGGCTCAAAAACCCAGAGGGCCTAGGCCCAAAGCATCTAAGCAGTCAGGGCATGAACGTGAGCAACCCGTCACTACCTCTGCTGCAGCCATGGGGGATGCACCACGTAGAAGTGGTAGGAAGAGAAAGGCTAAGGATTTGTAAGCACGAAGGTTATGCACAAGGGTGTCTGACAGACTGTCATGTTTTCCATTTATATTTGTTTTTTGTTATATTCACATTAAATGTTATCATTCTCTCCACTACTGCCACATCTTTCCCATTCTTGACTGGCTTTTGTGATAGGACCCTTTCATGAGCATCACCATGAACGGTGACACTTGATGCCACCCATTGGGTCACTTTACAGTGGGTGTATGTGTAGTTGCAGGACTGTTTTGTGCAGGGAAGAGTGGTGTTGGTGCTGCTCTTTCCAGGTGGCCTGAGGACTGGACTGTTCACACTTTCTGATTTTAGAAGAACCGTTCACATACCAGTGACTCCCTGGCTTCACTAGCAGCCAGGTGCTCTGCCCATGGGCTCCTCCTCCTCCTCCTCTTCCTCCTCCTCCACCTCCTCCTTCTCCTTCTCCTTCTCAATATGGGTGGCAGATGTGGATGGGGCCTTTTCAAGTGGCACCCCTCTCTGTTGCGCCATGTTGTGCAGGGCACAACGCACGACTATAATGCGTCCCACTCTGTCTGGTGCGTATTGAAGCGCTCCCCCAGAACGATCAAGGCACCTAAATCGCTTCTTGAGCAATCCTATATCATGCTCAATTGTAGATCTGGTGGCGATGTGGCTGTCATTATATCGACGTTGTTGCTTGGTAATGGGGTTCCTCAGAGGTGTCATGAGCCACATGTGCAGGGGGTATCCTTTGTCCCCGAGGAGCCAGCCCTTAAGGGCGTTTGGTGCGTGGAAGAGGGGCAAGATGTTGGATTCCCTCAGAATGAAGGAATCGTGGCAGTTGCCTGGGAACTGCCGCACACGTGAAGGAATCTTTTGTAGTGGTCACAAACGAGCTGAGTGTTGATGGAGTGATAGCCCTTTCTGTTGATGATCAGCCCTGGCTCGTGTGGGGGTGCTCGTATTGCTATACGGGTGCAATCGATTGTACCCTGCACCGGTGGGAAGCCAGCCACAGAGTGGAATCCCACTGCCCTCTTCGTCTGGCTGAGGTCGTCCATGGGGAAGTTGATATAGTGTGAAGCCTTGCAAAACGTGCCGTCGCTGACCTGCCTAACGCACTTGTGTGCAGACAACTGAGAGACCCTGGCGATGTCCCCAGTGGCACCTTGGAATTATCTGGAGGCGAAGAAGTTGAGGGCAGTGGTCACTTTAACTGCGATGGGTAATAAGGTGCCCTTCGGCCCAACCGGGAGCAGCTCGGCATGAAGGAGGCTGCAGATGTCTGCGACCACCTGGCGACTCACTCTGAGCCTCTGTATGCACTGCTCCTCAGAGGGGTCCAGGAAGCTGAGCCTCGATCTGTAGACCCTGTGGTGAGGGTAGTGCCTCCTGCGACATCGCTCTCTCTGTTGTTGCCCTCTGCTCTTGTGCAGGTGCCTGTGGCACAGCACTGTGTGGTGGAGCTGCAAGTGGCGGAAGTGCAGGCCATGCCTGGCAAGGCTGGTGATGTTGCTTGTCCTCGGATGTAGTGGTGAATGCAGCCATGGGGCCCCCCACCCCCATCCTGATGGTGTCAGTTTGAGGGGGTCCGAAAAGTTGGTAAATATTTGTGAACAGAACAATTCTGAGTGAAAACACAAAGATCGCCCAGCGAAAAGTTTGTCTGAAAGAGCTCAGTGCCCTACTGCCATAACTCACCTGTTAGCCCCATCTGTCAAACAAGCATTTAAATGCCAACTGGCTGCTGCCTGAAAACGTCTGTTAGAAGATGGAGTGTTTCCCACAGCATGGGAAAAACACTGAGGTTCAATGAAAATTGGTCCCCTGCCACATTGACCATGAAATTAACTAGTTCAACTACTTCAACTATCTAATTAACTGTCTGAACTGTCATCCCACCAGCTTCAATTGCCAGTGGGACTTCCGCATTCGGAAGGTGCGTGTGCACCGAGACATTTCTGTGGGGAACCCGGAAGCCGGCAGGTTGGAGCCGGCTTCCGAACCCTCTTGGGATTTCCCTGATTTTTGGAGCCCCCCCTCCACCCCCAACACACCCGCACTTGGATTCTAAAATTGGGGCCACAGCCTCCAAGTTGTTAGTCCAGGACCAAAACCACTAGGCTACTATATTGATAGGGGAGCTTCACCGAGCAAAACCTGAGTGCTTGACAAACTCTCAGAAAACATTTCTTTCCAAAGATTATTATACAGGCCAATATTATAGCTGGGCACACTTTATCACTGCCATTTCAAGCAAGAAATCCTACATTACCATTTGGAAAAAGGAGCTTGCAAAGGGGCCACCCGTCTATTCAGGGAATGGAACCCCTTCCTGCTGTTATTTTTTTTTTTTTATTCGTTCACGGGGTGTGGGCATCACTGGCAAGGCCGGCATTTATTGCCCATCCCTGATTGCCCTCGAGAAGGTGGTGGTGAGCCGCCTTATTGAACCGCTGCAGTCCGTGTGGTGAAGGTTCTCCCACAGTGCTGTTAGGAAGGGAGTTCCAGGATTTTGACCCAGCGACAATGAAGGAATGGCGATATATTTCCAAGTCGGGATGGTGTGTGACTTGGAGGGGAACGTGCAGGTGGTGTTGTTCCCATGCGCCTGCTGCTCTTGTCCTTCTAGGTGGTAGAGGTCGCGGGTTTGGGAGGTGCTGTCAAAGAAGCCTTGGCGAGTTGCTGCAGTGCATCCTGTGGATGGTACACACTGCAGCCACAGTGCCCCGGTGGTGAAGGGAGTGAATGTTTAGGGTGGTGGATGGGGTGCCAATCAAGCGGGCTGCTTTATCTTGGATGGTGTCGAGCTTCTTGAGTGTTGTTGGAGCTGCACTCATCCAGGCAAGTGGAGAGTATTCCATCACACTCCTGACTTGTGCCTTGTAGATGGTGGAAAGGCTTTGGGGAGTCAGGAGGTGAGTCACTCGCCGCAGAATACCTAGCCTCTGACCTGCTCTCGTAGCCACAGTATTTATAGGGCTGGTCCAGTTAAATTTCTGGTCAATGATGACCCCCAGGATGTTGATGGTGGGGGATTCGGCGATGGTAATGCCGTTGAATGTCAAGGGGAGGTGGTTAGACTCTCTCTTGTTGGAGATGGTCATTGCCTGGCACTTATCTGGCGCGAATGTTACTTGCCACTTATGAGCCCAAGCCTGGATGTTGTCCAGGTCTTGCTGCATGCAGGCTCAGACTGCTTCATTATCTGAGGGGTTGCGAATGGAACTGAACACTGTGCAGTCATCAGCGAACATCCCCATTTCTGACGTTATGATGGAGGGAAGGTCATTGATGAAGCAGCTGAAGATGGTTGGGCCTAGGACACTGCCCTGAGGAACTCCTGCAGCAATGCCCTGGGGCTGAGATGATTGGCCTCCAACAACCACTGCCATCTTCCTTTGTGCTAGGTATGACTCCAGCCACTGGAGAGTTTTCCCCCTGATTCCCATTGACTTCAATTTTACTAGGGCTCCTTGGTGCCACACTCGGTCAAATGCTGCCTTGATGTCAAGGGCAGTCACTCTCACCTCACCTCTGGAATTCAGCTCTTTTGTCCATGTTTGGACCAAGGCTGTAATGAGGTCTGGAGCTGAGTGGTCCTGGCGGAACCCAAACTGAGCATTGGTGAGCAGGTTATTCGTGAGTAAGTGCCGCTTGATAGCACTGTCGACGACACCTTCCATCACTTTGCTGATGATTGAGAGTAGACTGATGGGGCGGTAATTGGCCGGATTGGATTTGTCCTGCTTTTTGTGGACAGGACATACCTGGGCAATTTTCCACATTGTCGGGGAGATCCCAGTGTTCTAGCTGTACTGGAACAGCTTGGCTAGAGGCGCAGCTAGTACTGGAGCACAAGTCTTCAGCACTACAGCTGGGATGTTGTCGGGGCCCATAGCCTTTGCTGTATCCAGTGCACTCAGCCATTTCTTGATATCACGTGGAGTGAATCGAATTGGCCGAAGACTGGCTTCCGTGACGGTGGGGATATCGGGAGGAGGCTGAGATGGATCATCCACTCGGCACTTCTGGCTGAAGATGGTTGCAAACGCTTCAGCCTTGTCTTTTGCACTCACGTGCTGGACTCCGCCATCATTGAGAATGGGGATGTTTGCAGAGCCTCCTCCTCCCGTTAGTTGTTTAATTGTCCACCACCATTCACGACTGGATGTGGCAGGACTGCAGAGCTTTGATCTGATCCGTTGGTTGTGGAATCGCTTAGCTCTGTCTATAGCATGTTGCTTCCGCTGTTTAGCATGCATGTAGTCCTGAGTTGTAGCTTCACCAGGTTGGCACCTCATTTTTAGGTACGCCTGGTGCTGCTCCTGGCATGCTCTTCTACACTCCTCATTGAACCAGGGTTGATCCCCTGGCTTGTTGGTAATGGTAGAGTGAGGAATATGCCGGGCCATGAGGTTATAGATTGTGCTGGAGTACAATTCTGCTGCTGCTGATGGCCCACAGCGCCTCATGGATGCCCAGTTTTGAGCTGCTAGATCTGTTCTGAATCTATCCCATTTAGCACGGTGGTAGTGCCACACGACACGTTGGATGGTGTCCTCAGTGCGAAGACGGGACTTCATCTCCACGAGGACTGTGCGGTGGTCACTCCTACCAATACTGTCATGGACAGATGCATTTGCGACAGGTAGATTGGTGAGGACGAGGTCAAGTAAGTTTTTCCCTCGTGTTGGTTCGCTCACCACCTGCTGAAGGCCCAGTCTAGCAGCTATGTCCTTCAGGACTCGGCCAGCTCGGTCAGTAGTGGTGCGACTGAGCCACTCTTGGTGATGGACATTGAAGTCCCCCACCCAGAGTACATTCTGTGCCTTTGCTACCCTCAGTGCTTCCTCCAAGTGGTGCTCAACATGGAGGAGGACTGATTCATCAGCTGAGGGAGGACGGTAGGTGGTAATCAGCAGGAGGTTTCCTTGCCCATGTTTGACCTGATGCCATGAGATTTCATGGGGTCCAGAGTCAATGTTGAGGACTCCCAGGGCCACTCCCTCCTGACTGTATATCACTGTACCACCACCTCTGGTGGGTCTGTCCTGCCGGTGGGACAGGACATACCCAGGGATGGTGATGGAAGAGTCTGGGACGTTGGCTGAAAGATATGATTCTGTGAGTATGGCTATCTCAGGCTGTTGCCTGACTAGTCTGTGGGACAGCTCTCCCAATTTTGGCACAAGTCCCCAAATGTTAGTAAGGAGGACCTTGCAGGGTCGACTGGGCTTGGTGTTTTGCCGTTGTCGTGTCCGGTGCCTAGTGGTCCGATGCCGGGTGGTCCGTCCGGTTTTATTCTTATTATGACTTTTTTTAAGCGAGATTTTACAACTGAGTGGCTTGCTAGGCCATTTCAGAGGGCAATTAAGAATCAACCACATTGCTGTGGGTCTGGAGTCACATATAGGCCAGACCGGGTAAGGACGGCAGGCTTCCTTCCCTAAAGGGCATTAGTGAACCAGTTGGGTTTTTACGACAATCCGGTAGTTTCTTGGCCATCATTAATGATACTAGTTATTTAATTCCAGATTTTTATTTAATTAATTGAATTTAATTTATTGAATTTAAATTCGCCAGCTGCCGTGGCGGGATTTGAACTCATGACTCTGGATTTTAGTCCAGGCCTCTGGATTACTAGCCCAGTAACATAACCACTATGCTACCGTACCCGATTGGATTCACAGTAGGGGTCTGGCTGGCTGCATTCATGCCATCTATTATGGCCTATGCTTTTGAAATACCTGCCACCTGGGTAAGAGCAGGGTCCCCTCACACTTTTGGCAGCTTTCCATGGAAAGAGAGAGAAAATAACAAAAATATTTGAAATATAATTCTGTGTATTTCGTGAGTGATGATTCTTCCTGTTGATAAAAATGACAGGTTCCTCAAGTGGAGCCTTCGGTAGTACGGGAGTGTCATCGATAGCCCCCTGCAGCCCCTGGGGAAGCCAGCATCCTGTGGAAGTTGATGGACCTGTCTCTTTGCTGCTCAGGGGACATGTTGTATTTAATGAAGTTGGATGCCTTGCAGAAGGTACCTTCTGTCACCTGTTGAATGATGGTTCTCACAGCTCTTTGGCTGATGTTACAGAGATCTCCAGAGCCCGACGCCCGTTGAATTTGAGGGCCGTTGTCACCTTCATTGTTATTATTTTGTGTTTCTCTGGTTGGAGATAGAAATCAGAAATCAGAAACCAGTGGATGTAGTATATTTGGATTTTCAAAAGGCATTTGACAAGGTGTCACACAAAAGGTTGTTACGCAAGATAAGGGCTCATGGGATTGGGGATAATATATTAGTATGGATAGAGGACTGGCTAACGGACAGAAAATAGAAAGTAGGGATAAACAGGTAATTTTCAGGTTGGCAGGCTGCATTTAGTGAAGTACCTCAAGGATCGGTGCTTGGGCCTCAGCTATTTACAATCTATATTAACGACTTAGATGAAGGAACTGAGTGTAATGCATCCAAGTTTGCTGACGATACAAAGCTAGGTGGAAAAGTAAGCTGTGAGGAGGACACAAAGAGTCTGCAAAGGGATATAGACAGGTTAAGTGAGTGGGCAAGAAGGTGGCAGATGGAGTATAATGGTTATTCACTTTGGTAGGAAGAATAGAAAAATAGAATATTTTTAAAATGGTGATAGATTATTAATTTTTTTTATTCGTTCATGGGATGCGGGCATCGCTGGCAAGGCCAGCATTTATTGCCCATCCCTAATTGCCCTTGAGAAGGTGGTGGTGAGCTGCCTTCTTGAACCGTTGCAGTCAGTGTGGTGAAGGTTCTCCTACAGTGCTGTTAGGTAGGGAGTTCCAGTATTTTGACCCAGCGACGATGAAGGAACGGCGATATATTTCCAAGTCGGGATGGTGTGTGACTTGGAGGGGAAGGTGTCGGTGGTGTTGTTCCCATGTGTCTGCTGCCCTTGTCCTTTTAGGTGGTAGAGGTCGCTGGTTTGGGAGGTGCTGCAGTGCATCCTGTGGATGGTACACACTGCAGCCACTGTGCACCAGTGGTGAAGAGAGTGAATGTTTAGGGTGGTGGATGGGGTGCCAATCAAGCGGCCTCCTTGTCCTGGATGGTGTCGAGCTTCTTGAGTGTTCTTGGAGCTGCACTCATCCAGGCAAGTGGAGAGTATTCCGTCACACTCCTGACTTGTGCCTTGTAGATGGTGGAAAGGCTTTGGGGAGTCAGGAGGTGAGTCACTCGCCGCAGAATACCCAGCCTCTGACCTGCTCTTGCCTCCACAGTATTTATGTGGCTGGTCCAGTTAAGTTTCTGGTCAATGGTGACCTCCAGGATGTTGCTGGTGGGGGATTTGGCGATGGTAATGCCGTTGAATATCAAGGGGAGGTGGTTAGACTCTCTCTTGTTGGAGATGGTCATTGCCTGGCACTTATCTGGCGCGAATGTTACCTGCCACTCATCAGCCCAAGCCTGGATGTTGTCCAGGTCTTGCTGCATGCGGGCACAGACTACTTCATTATCTGAGGGGTTGCAAATGGAACTGAACACTGCAATCATCAGCAAACATTCCCATTTCTGGGGATGTAAATTATTTGCAGTTGGTTTTGGTATAGTCCTGATATACAAAATTGACCGATCTCAAAGTGATTGGGGGTCATGACCACCCAACTTCTTCCATTGGCTCCACCACTGCTTTTGTGGTAGTTGAAGTTAATTGTGATGTGTGCTATGATCGAGTGTTGCCAACTGGCACACTCCAGAGTCTGTGCTGCAGGATGCACTGAAGTGAGGTGTGACCTACGCAAAGACCCTATGGGGAAAGGCCACCCCACCTTGTATTGTACAGAATGTATTAGAAAATATGTATGGTGTTTTAAAATTGTAATAATGAGATCACAGTGTATAAGATCTGCTCTATATTGCTTTGAACTGCTGTGCTGCATTTTGTGTCCTTTATTTGAACTGTTTGTAAACTGTATGTATCTTCAAATTTTATGGAATAAAGTATATTTTGAAATAAAAAGAAATGGTTACTGTTCATTTTTAAGCACTGTCTTTAAATACAATATTTTCTGCCTGCTCAAAAATCAGCACCAATCCTCATGCAGTTCCCAGACGATACGGACAATCAATGGACCTCATTGGTATGGCAAACATAGAAAATACAGTTGCTGTTTTTCTTCTAAACATGTCAACAGTTTATGCCGATAGGCAGGTGGAACATCTTATAATGTTGCATGTAAAAACATTAAAAACACGGAGCAGGGCAGTTGAACCCTTCAAGGTTGTTCTTTCTCAATACAATATACAATTTCCACATCAATGTATTTAGTCCCTTGAGGCAAAGTTCTGCAAAGTTGCTTCTCATTCCCAAAAGGCAATTGAAGCAAGACTCCAGAATATCTAACTAAGATATTTTTCCCTTGACTGATTGCTTTCTATAGCATCTCCATGCTCTCAGCCACAAATAAACTCGGTCATTCATGGAGTATATGATCATTTCTGCCCACACTTCTCTTTATAACTTTCATTGCTATTCTGAATTAGAGAGTTACTCAGTTATTTTTTTAAAGGAGTTAATTAACACAGATGGGTGAAACTGCACTGTATGATTAGGCAAACATTTGGCCCCGATGTTAATGTGGAGCTGGGAAGACAGCGGGGGAGCGGGGGGGAGCGGGAGGTGGTTTTACAGTTGAGAATCCCAAAAGTAAGGGTTTCCCGCGAGTCCTACCGAATTTAAAATTAGGACCTATTTTAAATTTTTTCAAGAAGTGTCCCATCGATAGCCAGCTCGATTGACAGGCTGGCTGCCTGTTGGGCAGGAAAGCAGCCGAGGAGTGGATGGAAGGTATGTCAGAGTTTGGATGGTGGGAGGAGTAGGAGGGGGGGGGGAGGGGTAGGAGGGGGGGGCAGTTGGGAGCGATTGGGGCGTTTGGAGTTTGAATGGGAGGGGGGGGAGGGCGAATCACAGGGGAGTTGGGGGCAGTTGGACATCGTAGGGGGGGAGGGCAGTCGTCGGGGATCGCGCGGGGGCGGCGGGTCAGCCGTCGGGGATCGCGCGGGGGCGGCGGGTCAGCCGTCGGGGATCGCGCGGGGGCGGCGGGTCAGCCGTCGGGGATCGCGCGGGGGCGGCGGGTCAGCCGTCGGGGATCGCGCGGGGGCGGCGGGTCAGCCGTCGGGGATCGCGCGGGGGCGGCGGGTCAGCCGTCGGGGATCGCGCGGGGGCGGCGGGTCAGCCGTCGGGGATCGCGCGGGGGCGGCGGGTCAGCCGTCGGGGATCGCGCGGGGGCGGCGGGTCAGCCGTCGGGGATCGCGCGGGGGCGGCGGGTCAGCCGTCGGGGATCGCGCGGGGGCGGCGGGTCAGCCGTCGGGGATCGCGCGGGGGCGGCGGGTCAGCCGTCGGGGATCGCGCGGGGGCGGCGGGTCAGCCGTCGGGGATCGCGCGGGGGCGGCGGGTCAGCCGTCGGGGATCGCGCGGGGGCGGCGGGTCAGCGGTCGGGGATCGCGCGGGGGCGGCGGGTCAGCGGTCGGGGATCGCGCGGGGGCGGCGGGTCAGCGGTCGGGGATCGCGCGGGGGCGGCGGGTCAGCGGTCGGGGATCGAGCGGGGGCGGCGGGTCAGCGGTCGGGGATCGCGCGGGGGCGGCGGGTCAGCGGTCGGGGATCGCGCGGGGGCGGCGGGTCAGCGGTCGGGGATCGCGCGGGGGCGGCGGGTCAGCGGTCGGGGATCGCGCGGGGGCGGCGGGTCAGCGGTCGGGGATCGCGCGGGGGCGGCGGGTCAGCGGTCGGGGATCGCGCGGGGGCGGCGGGTCAGCGGTCGGGGATCGCGCGGGGGCGGCGGGTCAGCGGTCGGGGATCGCGCGGGGGCGGGGGGTCAGCCGTCGGGGATCGCGCGGGGGCGGCGGGTCAGCCGTCGGGGATCGCGCGGGGGCGGCGGGTCAGCCGTCGGGGATCGCGCGGGGGCGGCGGGTCAGCCGTCGGGGATCGCGCGGGGGCGGCGGGTCAGCCGTCGGGGATCGCGCGGGGGCGGCGGGTCAGCCGTCGGGGATCGCGCGGGGGCGGCGGGTCAGCCGTCGGGGATCGCGCGGGGGCGGCGGGTCAGCCGTCGGGGATCGCGCGGGGGGCGGCGGGTCAGCCGTCGGGGATCGCGCGGGGGCGGCGGGTCAGCCGTCGGGGATCGCGCGGGGGCGGCGGGTCAGCCGTCGGGGATCGCGCGGGGGCGGCGGGTCAGCCGTCGGGGATCGCGCGGGGGCGGCGGGTCAGCCGTCGGGGATCGCGCGGGGGCGGCGGGTCAGCGGTCGGGGATCGCGCGGGGGCGGCGGGTCAGCGGTCGGGGATCGCGCGGGGGCGGCGGGTCAGCGGTCGGGGATCGCGCGGGGGCGGCGGGTCAGCGGTCGGGGATCGCGCGGGGGCGGCGGGTCAGCGGTCGGGGATCGCGCGGGGGCGGCGGGTCAGCGGTCGGGGATCGCGCGGGGGCGGCGGGTCAGCGGTCGGGGATCGCGCGGGGGCGGCGGGTCAGCGGTCGGGGATCGCGCGGGGGCGGCGGGTCAGCGGTCGGGGATCGCGCGGGGGCGGCGGGTCAGCGGTCGGGGATCGCGCGGGGGCGGCGGGTCAGCGGTCGGGGATCGCGCGGGTGCGGCGGGTCAGCGGTCGGGGATCGCGCGGGGGCGGCGGGTCAGCGGTCGGGGATCGCGCGGGGGCGGGGGGTCAGCGGTCGGGGATCGCGCGGGGGCGGGGGGTCAGCGGTCGGGGATCGCGCGGGGGCGGGGGGTCAGCGGTCGGGGATCGCGCGGGGGCGGGGGGTCAGCGGTCGGGGATCGCGCGGGGGCGGGGGGTCAGCGGTCGGAGGTCGCGCGGCGGGGTGGGGGGTCAGCGGTCGGAGGTCGCGCGGCGGGGTGGGGGGTCAGCGGTCGGAGGTCGCGCGGGGGCAGGGGGTCAGCAGTCGGCGGTCGCGCGGCGGGGTGGGGGGTGGTGGGGGCGACCTCCGACTGGTCACCCTCCCGTGATCTCCGACTGCCCTCCCCCACTACGATGTAAATGCATTTACCTCATGATCCAGCCCTTCTCATCTCCTTTTACCTGCCTGAAATCCCACGGCCCGGGAAACCCGGCCTCCACGGGTTAAAAATTAAAATTCCTTTTGGATGTTTCTCCCTCTCTCTGTTTTGTGTTCTGGCCGTTTGTATATTCGGTGGTCCTGTAGGTAACACCTCTCTGTCTGAACACTTTGATTGCCTTGACAACGGGCAGTTGGAATGATTATCTGTAATCACCAGGTATTGTTCTCTGAATATAAATGCGAAACGTTCAAGGATTTCCTGACATTCACCTGACGAAGGAGGAAGCCTCCGAAAGCTTGTGATTTTCAAATAAAATTGTTGGACTATAACCTGGTGTTGTAAGATTGTTTACATGTATTTTCTGCATTCCTCTTTTGGAAACATGGAGACCATGGGTAATAAATGAGCAAATGAGCCATCTCAGTTTATTCTGCTGGTTTCATTGATATTTTCAGAGGTCATGAAAGTATTACTTCCAAGAGGAAAATTATACTTTCACAGTATTGCAAATTTGTAGATTTTGATGAATTGTTTTGGTAAGATCTGCAGCATAATTTTTCTACATCAGTGTTCCTCCATCAATAAAATTAATATGTCATATTGTGCCAATAATAAAAAACAAAGCAAAACATTAGGACACTAATTTATTAAATGAGCAATAATTTCATGACCTAACACATTTACACATACAATTAAATGTGCTGTTGCATGCTTGAAACACAATTTTGTAATGTGGCAGTTTGTTGATCTTTACGTTCCTGACTGCCATTTTATGAATTGTGGTAGAGATTTTGTGCAGCGTTAAAATGGATCAACATTTGTGGCTATTTTGAGAAATGCGTTATTCCAACCCCCTCGCCTGTCAGTCTCTTGGGCTGAACCAGAACTTTGGCAATCTTAGCGCCCTGTTTGACCTTGAGCTGAACTTTAAACTCCACATCCTATCTATCACCCAGACTGCTTACTTTTCCCTCCACAACATTGCCTGCCTCGGTCCCTGCAGCTCTTCTACATGTCTTGGTCACCATCAGATTCAAATATTATAAAATTCTCCTTTCTGGCCTCCCATCCTCCATTCTTCATAAACTCCAATTTGTCCAAATTTCTGCCACACATATCATGTCCCACATAAAGTCCTCCTCCATGAAGCCCATCTGCCCCTGCTCCTGATTTACTCTGGCTCCTTGACCCTCAAAGCATCCATTTCTAAATCCTGTCCATAAATCCCTCCATGGCGATGCCCCGCTCCATCTCTGAAATCTGCAGCTCTATATATCATCCTAACATTACGTTCCTCTGACTCCAGTGTTAAGTGCATCCGCCCCCACCTTTGACTCACCATTGGTGGTAGGGTCTTCACCTCAATCCTACTCTTTGAAATTTCCACCCTAAATCTTTCTGCCTCTGCACTTCTCCCTCCACCTTTAGAAATCTCATCAAAACTCAACTCTCTGGCCTAGGCTTCAGCCACACCTCCAAATCCCTTCCTTCCTGGCTCGGCACCTGTCTGTTTGTGAAACACCTTGGGACATTTCTTATGTTCAGGGTGCTACAAAATGCATGTTGTTTTTCTTGAAGCTCAGCCACAAGAAATCAGTGCTGCACCTACAGAACTGGCTCAAAACAACAACTTCTAAAAGCTGTCTGAAGTAAGCCTCAGCACTGTGGTAAGCATGATGGTTCAACAGTGAACCTATTCCATCACCTCAGTCCAGTGTCATTATGTAATGGTGTAATAGTGTTATTACACCATACATCTGGATGTTTCCAGGCTGCACAGTGGCAGGGACATGAGCATTACCTCACGCAGCAGGTGGATTTTCTCCTCCACTGTGTTCTGGGTGTTAACTGTGGGTATTTAAAAGCCAGCATCCATTCTCTCGGGTTCTTATTCTGCATCTGACCCTCCGACTACAATGCAAAACTCAGAAAACCCTATGGAGAATTCAATTATTGGCAGTGTGACCTCCATTACAGTCACTTGTTTGGACCCCAAATGAATGCTGGCACTGGTTCTAAATTCTGGTGAGATGTTTCTGATGATCTCTTTCATTAACTTAATAATTATTGTCTTAGCCTTATTTATCAAATCTTTGCATTCTGCATCTATTTCTGAAGTGTTCACATTAGTATTATTGCAAAAGACAGAGGACAAGTACTTAAATTGTTTTCTTGGCACAGAAAAAAAAGAGAACATTATTGGTCGATGATCTGGCAGACAAGTTGTTGAAATATACTTAACAATGATATGATAAAATGTACTTACGGTTGTACTTGATATGGTAACTGATTTACCATTTACCAGATTGTGCAGCTGCCTTGTAGGAGGAATTAGTCTCCGTGTGTAATGATTCTCTCTCATTTTGCCAGTAATTTGCCCTGTGGCCCCTTGTAGCTGGATGTTGTAGTTTTGATCTTTACCCCTTCCAGAATGTTACGGTTGTTGATTCTTTTTCAACAGCTGTAAGCATTTCTGTGCACATCAGAGTAACGATTCAGTTTTTCAGCCATGCTGAACTATACCATAGCATGAACTTTTCTATGCTGGGGACGTCCTGCTAATATCAGTGCACTCTTGGGTTCTCCCTGTCCTAACTTCTGAAAAAAAATGCCAGATGCCCAAAAGAAAAACAGTATTATCATTACAGAAAACATTTTTATCAGTAAACAGCAACAGAAATAATCGAGGTCTCAATATATAAAAAATATCAAATTCAGAACCCAAGATGCTGTGTTCACAGTGCATAGTACGCCCAGCACAAATGGACTGAAAGATGACCTCATGGATCCCCACCCTTGAATCCCCTCGTGGACCCCAGTTTGAGAACATATTCCTTAGTGCAGTCTGGTAAGCATGCATGGAATTTCTTTTCCGACAAGCAAAGATTCTTTCCCTCCCTCCTCCCCATATTTCACAACTGGTATGTAAAGTTACATTTCACTGAAGCTTGCATTTCTCTCAATTCTTCCCTATCAAGTGTACAGAGGTGTTAAATTCATATAATAGCAATGAAAATCTCAATGAATGCTTCGAATCTTCACCTGCAATGCAACAAAATTCAAGGGAGCTGAAAATGGACCACAATAAGTTCAGTGTGAACTGAATAAGGTAATGCTGAACAATGCCCAACAGCATTTCCACATCTCACAGTCCAAATATCCTTCCCATTATCAATAACGTAAAGATTTATTTTTTCTTGAATTTTTTTAATTACTGATATTAATTGAAGAATGTTAAGATCAGCAAAGCTCTGTTTGAGACAACCAATGAAATTAAAATTGATCTGATGTGCAGCAACACAGCGTTGCCTTTAAAAGCACGGTTCTGTCACTTTAAAGGAGAATTTTTGGTGGATTTTATTTTCAAGCAAATAATATTTAATAGGATTTATTCTTTCAGTCTAGTCCTAACCAAATCAAGATTCACCAAAACTCTGCACTGCCTCCATTTGGTGACTGCTGACTTTTGAAATTGACCTCTGCAGCAATAAAAATGACAACTAAAAAGGCATTTACAATTCAAATAGTTATACAAGTTCAAATTGCTTTGGTTACAAGCTTATTAATAGGGCCAAGAAGATTTGAAACATTGAAGCTACACTCACTGATTAACTTGTTAAAATCTAAATGTAGAACTTGCAAGCTGAGTTCCTCAGGGCAGTGTCCTAGGCCCAACCATCTTCAGCTGCTTCATCAATGACCTTCCCTCCATCAAAAGGTCAGAAATGGGGATGTTCACTGATGATTGCACAGTGTTCAGTTCCATTCGTAACCCCTCAAATAATGAATCAGTCCGAGCCCGCATGCAGCAAGACCTGGACAACATCCAGGCTTGGGCTGATAAGTGGGAAGTAACATTCGCGCCAGACAAGTGCCAGGCAATGACCATCTCCAACAAGAGAGAGTTGTAACCACCTCCCCTTGACATTCAACGGCATTACCATCGCCGAATTCCCCACAATCAACATCCTGGGGGTCACCATTGAACAGAAACTTAACTGGACCAGCTATATAAATACTGTGGCTACAAGAGCAGGTCAGAGGCTGGGTATTCTGTGGTGAGTGACTCACCTCCTGACTCCCCAAAGCCTTTCCACCATCTACAAGGCACAAGTCAGGAGTGTGATGGAATACTCTCCACTTGCCTGGATGAGTGCAGCTCCAACAACACTCAAGAAGCTCAACACCATCCAGGACAGAGCAGCCCGCTTGATTGGCACCCCATCCACCACCCTAAACATTCACTCCCTTCACCACTGTGCACAGTGGCTGCAGTGTGTACCATCCACAGGATGCACTGCAGCAACTCGCCAAGGCTTCTTCGACAGCACCTCCCAAACCCGCGACCTCTACCACCTAGAAGGACAAGAGCAGCAGGCATTTGGGAACAACACCACCTGCACGTTCCCCTCCAAGTCACACACCATCCCGACTTGGAAATATATCGCCGTTCCTTCATCGTCGTGAGTCAAAATCCTGGAACGCCCTTCCTAACAGCACTGTGGGAGAACCTTCACCACACGGACTGCAGCGATTCAAGAAGGCGGCTCACCACCACCTTCTCAAGGGCAATTAGGGATGGGCAATAAATGCCGGCCTCGCCAGCGACGCCCACATCCCATGAACAAATTTTAAAAAAGTAAAGATTAGTGCAATAGGTCTGGGAGCATTACCTGAATAATCACTAGGGTGGAAGGGGGGGAGCTCAGTTCTGGCCCCAAACCTCCTGGGGGTCCACACTAACGGTGCAAGTGTTATCCAGTGAAGCCACCTGCGCTAGCCCCAAACTAGAGAGCCTATCCCAAATCCTGGGGATGGGGCTGTTTGCATGACTAGGGCACGAGTTCAGCAGCACTCACCCTGAAGGGAGAGTGACTCAAGGCTGCATCTCTAGAGGCCCCCGTGGCAATTCCGGGGTCAAAGAAAAAAGGTGAAAATATCTAAGGGGTGCCATGCCCCTTTAAAAAAAGGTAATCAATCCCCTCTGAAATTGATTACCATTCTCTCAGGAACTTCCAGGGCATTTCCTGGTACCTTTTAACAACACATACCGTAAAAGTAGGCCCATGGAGCTCATGGGAGGTACTTTGTTCTTGCAATGGAAGATGGCAAAGTTGGCAGCATAGTGCTGGTGGTAGATTAGCAAATGAACACCTATACATGGTCAAATATGTTGAGGTCATGGAGAGATATTATGTCATGATCATGGTCACACTGAATATGCTGCAGTCGTGTAGGGTGTCAGTGACTGACCAGGGCAGTTTCAATGCTGTGTGTTTGTAGAAACAGTAGAGGAGGGATGTAAACAGGAACTGGTGGGAGAGTTGGCTGCAGATTGTGGTGGCAATGATCTGTCTAATGACTTTAGGAAGGAAGGCCAAATTGGATATGGGCAGTAATGTGTCCTAATTTGTCATTTGTTTCTGATAAACTTGCAATTCCCAACTGTCCTAGTCGATCACTGACATCCAACAACTGTGGTTGTTGGAGGCCAATCTTCTCAGCCCCAGGACATTGCTGCAGGAGTTCCTCAGGGCAGTGTCCTGGGTCCAACCATCTTCAGCTGCTTCATCAATGACCTTCCCTCCATCATAAGGTCAGAAATGGGGATGTTCGCTGATGATTGCACAGTGTTCAGTTCCATTCGCAACCCCTCAGAAAATGAAGCGGTCCGAGCCCGCATGCAGCAAGACCTGGACGACATCCAGGCTTGGGCTGATAAGTGGCAATAATATTCGGACCAGACAAGTGCCAGGCAATGACCATCTGCAACAAGGGAGAGTCTAACCATCTCCCCTTAATATTCAACAGCATTACCATCGCCGAATCCCCCACCATCAACATCCTGGGGGTCATCATTGATCAGAAACTTAACTGGACCAGCCATATAAATACTGTGGCTACGAGAGCAGGTCAGAGGCTGGGTATTCTGCGGCAAGTGACTCACCTCCTGACTCCCCAAAGCCTTTCCACCATCTACAAGTCACAAGTCAGGAGTGTGATGGAATACTCTCTACTTGCCTGGATGAGTGCAGCTCCAACAACACTCAAGAAGCTCGACACCCTCCAGGACAGAGCAGCACGCTTGATTGGCACCCCATCCACCACCCTAAACATTCACTCCCTTCACCATCGGTGCACTGTGGCTGCAGTGTGTACCATCTACAGGCTGCACTGCAGCAACTCGCCAAGGCTTCTTTGACAGCACCTCCCAAATCCGCGACCTCTAACACCTAGAAGGACAAGGGCAGCACCACATGGGAACAACACCATCTGCACATTCCCCTCCAAGTAACACACCATCCCGACTTGGAAATATATCGCCGTTCTTTCATCGTCGCTGCGTCAAAATCCTGGAACTCCCTACCTAACAGCACTGTGGGAGAACCTTCACCACACGGACTGCAGCGGTTCAAGAAGGCGGCTCACCACCACCTTCTCGAGGGCAGTAAGGAATGGGCAATAAATGCTGGCCTCGCCAGCGATGCCCAGATCCCATGAACGAATTTAAAAAACATATTCAACGTAACTGCGATCATGGCATAATATCTCTCCATGACCTCAATACATTTGACAATTCCATCCTCTACTCCCTTCTTCCATTGTCTACCTCTGCAGTATGACTCTCTCCTAGTTCTTCTACCTGCCTCAATTCTGTAAATGAATTTCCTTCTCCTCTCATGCCCACATGGTCACATCTGACCTCCCACCAGATTCCATCCTTGATCCCTTTCTATTCCTAATCTATATGCTGTCCATTAATGATGTTATTCACCTTCCAACTGTATATCAATGGCACCCAAACCTATCTTTCTGTCGGCACCCTCAATTCCACAACAGTCAGCATACTGTTGAACTGTCTTTTTGCACATCAGGCCCTGAATGAGTTAAAACTTTTTTCTAGCTCAACATCAGCAAGACAATGAGATCCTGCTTAGCGCCTATCAGAAATTGTGTATGTCTGGTGCTGATTCCATCTCCCTCTTAGATTGCTTGTTCAGGTCACAAACCTCAATATCTTGCTAGGCCCTGAGCCAACTTTCAAATCCCAGACTTCCCATCTGTGTTCCATGTGAGGGGACTGCCTTCCCCACCAATAACGTGCTTGCTTTCTTCTATTGTTATGTTAACTAACAGGCCTTTGGTGCAAAATCAACTTTTCACCTTTTGACTTTCAGACAGTTTCTCTCTCAAGTACAAATGCCAAACTGGAGTATCAAACCTTGACATGCATGGTGATTAAGCAGGTTATTAGCTGCTTGAGAAGCAAACAAGAGTTTTGCAGGTGTGTTCTCACAAATCACATGTCAAAAAGTCACATGTTCTGGCACTTCAGTTGGTATTTTATCAATAGAATAGAGAAAATATGCCTTTCTCAAGTATTTATAATGCAAGACTTACATCAGGCTGATGATTCTTTGAAAATGTAAATATTTTTCTGTCTGTATAAAATCTGCTTCTTTGTTCATTGCAAGCTATAAACTGATCCTTTCCCTCTTCTATTGTCTGCTGTACAATTACCAGGAGATTTTCTGGACCAGCGTCAACAGCTGGTCTGAGTTCCTCCAACAGTTGAGAAGGTTTTGGAAACTGTCTTATTTCTTGAAATTGCCTTCTGTTTTCCATTTTTGTTGTTGACAAGGACTCCCCTGCTATTTAGATAAGGCAATCAATTTCAGTCTTAATTCTTTGTTAAACTTCTTTTCAGATTCCCCTGAACAATGTTTTGCATATGTATTTGTGTGATCTATTGCAAAGATATCTATTGCATATTGAAATATATTTCCTTATGTTCAGTAGTCTAGATCCAAATCAATTTTATCACAAGTAAATTGTATAACAATAAGTTTTATATTTAGCTATTACATTAGGATCTTACTTTAATTTTGACAGACCAAATTCAAATTTATATCAAAAAACAAACAAACAATCAGGTCCTCCTACAGCATCAATTACTCACCTAAATCTTACAACTGTAGCGGGTAATCATGGGTGTGTATGGGAAGGTGTTAATGTGCAAGGTGAGGCTGAAGAGAAGAAGAAGAAAGGTAAGGAGAGTTTAGATGCAGTTTGAACTCATTGAGGATGAGGAGTTGTTCCATGCAATGGCGAAGTGAAGATAAAAGAAAGTATTTTGACAAGGAAGTCACTGGAAAATTTGGGTGGGTGGTGGACAGCAATGATTCTGAAGGAAAGTTTGGAGGAATGGTAAAGGATGAGATGCTCAAAGGATGAGAAGGTGCCAGCAGACATTTGAAGTGCAAAGATGGATATTGGAAATCTTATGGGAGGGATTCAAAGGAAGGGGCAGGGGTATGGACAGGGAAAAGGAAAAAGGCAGAGATTGAAAAGGTTTTCAACCAGAGATGGAGGATGGAGGTCGAGGGAAATAAGGCACAATCAGTACTCATGCTTTAGGAGAGTCAATGGCGGGGCCCCCGGTGGGTGCAGCAGAGGATGCCTAGAATTGAGCACCAGAAGCCATGGGCTGATCCATAATGGGCTTAATCCTATTACATCAGCAGGAAATGAGGTAGCCATAGAGGGGCATGGAGATGGAGAGATATGGAGTGTTGATAATAGAGGTAGAGGAAGAAGAGGAAGGGGTACAGAGCAGGAGCAGAAAACAGTTGCTAGAAAGTGTGGCGGGGGGAGTTTTGGATTTAAAGCAGCAGTGAAAATAGATGTGCAGCTGGACAAGGGGAATTGGTCTTAACTTACATGTATAGACCATTAATTATCTATACATGGCTACACAAGTCTATGATATGGCCAATCTATGGGGTCTGGTTGAGGGTCAAAAAAGTCTGGGGTCTAGCTGGCTAGTGCTCAAGGTCCAGGACCTGACTGGCAGGCAGCGTCTGGGGCCAAAATGTAGCTGAAGTTTGGTCAGACAGGGTCCGGGCCAGAATGTTGCTGATATTTGGTCAGACAGGGTCTGTCTGGTTGTTGGATCAAAGGTTTTAATTTCAAATTCCTTGTCCATATTTACAAATCTCCCCATGGCCTTGCTGCACCTCTAAAACTCCCTCCAGCCCTATATCTTAGCTTGTACCATCCATTCATCTGAGTCCGGTCTGCTGTGCATCTCTTAAACACATTCTCTAACTTTGGCAAAGCCTTCAGCCATCATAGTCCAGCTCTTTCTGGAACTCCTTTTCTAAACTCCTGTTTTTATGTCTCCCCGTCATCAAAGTCGCCACAAAATCTTCATCTTTGACCACCTTCCCTATCCTTCTTCTCTCTAACCTTGCTTGGTGTCTGATTTTTTACACCTCTCTTGTAAAGCTCCTTGGGAAGTTTCACTATATTAGAGACTCAATTTATGTAGTTGTTCGGAGAAGCAGCATCAAACTTCCCATCAGCGGACAGCATACATTCAGATGTGTTGCCCCTAATCACGCTGACAGTTCACAAATTCAACTTAATTTTATGTATATGCTGCAAGTGGTAAAGGTGAAACAACTTACACATAGTGGAACATCCCAAGTTACTTCACAAAAGGGAGGAGGGGGAAGAACATCAAGAAGAAATTAGAAGGATTGGAGGAGATAACAAAAGGTATTGCCATCGATTTTGGATTTTGGATTTTGAGGAAGGTTTTGAGGATGGAGAGAGATTTGGAAGGCAGAGAGGTTTAGGAAGGGAAAAAGTAGGATCAGCAGTGCTGGAGGCCTTTTTGGCTCCTGATTATGGTCAAACTAATGATCTGAACCTGGATATATGGGCAAACTCAGGTCCATTCAGATGGAGAGCAGTTCTATGTACTCCGCCTGACTTGGTCTCATATTGGGGGAGGGGAGAGAGGAGAAGAAAATCGGCCCCAATGTTGGGAAATTATAGATGAAGAACTCTGGTGTAGTAGTTTGATGCTACATTGCTATGTATATTGAACCATTTACTGCTCAGACTATTAATCTTACAGCTGAGTGAACACTATTATAAAGAAAGAACTTGCATTTATATAGCACTCTTCACAACCTCAAGACGACCCAAAGTGTTACACAGTCAATGGAGTAGGGCTTGAACAGACAACCTTCTGAATCTGGGCCAAGAGTGCTCCCACTGAGACAAGGCTGACACCTTTAATGTTTAAGTTGCAGTGAAACTGGCATTAATCAGTATAGTCAGCATTCAGAAAGTGTTTCACACTTGGGATCCATTATAAAAAGCTGCAGGAACTAAACAACTGGTTCACAGCTATAAAATGTTACTGGAAGATTGCCAGAGAAAACAACAACTATAGCTCTGTAAAAGTAATGGTCAGTGCTTTAACTGTGATGGAAATTGTCCAATTACCAGTGATCTGGAGTACAAATATTTACAACAACAACTTACATCTATAAAGCACCTTAAACATAAGAAAACGTCACTTCATAGAAGCATAATCAGACAATAATTGACACCGAGCCAAAGAAGGAAATATTAGGACAGGTGACTAAAAGCTTGATCAAAGAGCTAAGTTTTAAGGTGGGTCTTAAAGGAGGAGAGGGAGTTGGAGAGACAGGGGTTTAGGGAGAGAATTCCAGTGCTTAGGGCCTAGAGAGCTGAAGGTACGCCCCACCGATGCTGCAGTGAAGGGAGTGGGGATGCACAAGAGGCCAGAGTTGGAGGAACGCAGAGCTCTTGAAACCAAGTTACTTGTACTCAGGCAGCTGCTCCTAGGGGCAGTTTCACCAGATGTGGTTGGACCACCTGGACAAGACGACTCTCTTCCCAGAACATTTCAATGAGTGACTGGAAATATGTGTGGGCTTGCTCGATGGGTAGCAGGCGTACGACAAGGTACCTTGGGAAATTGGACAGAAGAAAACAAAAAATGTAATGAATGTGCAGACTCTCAGCCAGTTTAACTGTTTGAATAATGAAAAATAATCCAGATCACATCCTCGTTTGATGAAGAACATGCTGCATTGTTTTTCACAGTGGTGTTTTTAACGTTGTAGTATAATTGAAGTAGATTTTCCACTCAGGAAACAATGTGGGGGAGAATTTCAACCTCCTTTAGCCCATTTTTTGGGTGAAAAATTAAGGTTGGACGAATTTTGTGTCACTATCTCTCGCGTCCAATCTCCCCCGGAAGTGTCCTGGCTATATAATTGGAAGGCAGCGACTTCCAAGCCAGCAGGATGCCTACCTGAAACAGGCATTAGTTTCTTTGAATTTGCAAATCTGGGTCCTAATGTCAGTTTTAGGAGCCCCGATACAAACAAGCGTAACATGCGCCATGCGTGCTCCACCCAGTACTTCTGGGTCTGCAGCAACCTAACCAGTGGTCCTTAAGGAAGAAAGAGATTAAAGGGAAGGACTGCTGGAGGCTGCCCACCAAAAAGTAAGCAAACTTTTAATAGTTTAATTTCTGTGGAGCCAGGAGGAGTCGGAGTGCTCCTCCAGATTCCACAAAAGTACTGCAGGTCACAGCCAGCCCAGGCTCTCGCTCCCTCCCCCCCCCAACCCCTCTCCCCCATCCAGGACCTACCAGTGGGCCTGCTCATTGGCAGGGCTACCCGAAAATCCCAAGGCCCTGAATGGCGAGCTGCACTGGAGCCTGCAGACTTTGCACCTGCAACTGACCGGTTTCATGCAGATGATGCCCGAGGCCCAATTTCGAACAAACTTCATGCCGACGTCTTTGGGTTCATGCTGCCCATTTTGAGTTGGAATCCAGCACGAGTCGAATGATGCGGGTCTTTCACCCGCCCGAGTGACCTGCTGCTGACTCTGGTGAACTCTCCGTGGTCAGCCTTGATTAAAAACTTTTACAGATGGCGCGCACCTGCGCTGTGGGAGGGAGGAGGGAATAGACTTTGCTGCAGGAGTCAGATGCCTGCAACATCTTACAAGGACAGTCAGCCTCAGGAAAGGGGGATAATGGAATATGGAAACAGGGCAGGCATGTGGGATTAGGACTACTGCTTGTGTGGAGGATAAACACCAACATGGATTGGTTGGGTTGAATGGCCTGTATCCATATTGTAATTTCTATGTAATTTTGAGCAGTGATACTAGGAATATATACTGCAGAATACCAGAAAATATCATCAAACATGCAGATAGGTGGATATTGCCCAGTAAGGAAATAGCTTTCACTTTTTAAACTCTTTCTTCAGCCCTACAAAGTGATCATAATAAACTGGAACATATTGCAGATGCTGGAAATCTAAAATATAAACAGAAAATGCAGAAAACACACAGCAGGTCAGTCAGTATCTGTGGAGAGAGGGAGGCAGTGTTAATGTTTCAAGCCAATGACCTTTCGTCAGATGCTGCCTGACCGGCTGAGTGTATCCAGCATTTTCGGTTAATAAACTGGAACTGGATTTTTAAAATGAAGAGAAAGAGAGAAACATTCCCTATTGCTGCATAAAGTTCTCAGGACACATGGCAAACAAATTTCCGGTTTCTGACTCCTGCTCAAAATCTGAGTGAAACTGGTCATTCTTCCACACCCAGGGGAAGCCATCTACGGTAAAAAAAAATTCTGCTGATCATAATTTGGCTTTGAATCAAATTTCCCATCCAAATTTAACAATACCAAGATTAAAGTTTTTCGGATGAGTCATTAAACTGAAGCCCCGTCTGCCCTCTCAGATGGATATAAAAGATCCCATGACACTATTTCAAAGGAGGGCAGGGGAGTTCTCCCCAGAGTCCTGGCAAATATTTATCCCTCAATCAACATCACTGAAACAGATTATTTGGTTATTTATTTCATTGCTATTTGTGGGACCTTTCAGTGCAGAAATAGGCTGCCGCGTTTCCTATATTACAACAGTAACTACACTTCAAAAGTATTTCATTGACTGTAAAGCATTTGGGACGTCCTGAGGTCGTGAAAGGGGCAATGTAAGTTCAAGTCTTTCTTTTTCTTTTTACCACTAATTCTAAAGCACAATTCACAATGGAGCTTTGTTTGCTCAGCTAATTTGAGATCAAATAGCTTTGTACTTCAAGCAGTTAATTCCCAACACAAGCAAAGTTAAACCATCCACATCCAATAAGATACCAACATTACAGTTTGACAACTTCAATTTACAGAGACCTCACACACTGGTCGATTAAAAACATTTACTCATTGATTCTATTGCAGGAGAGCAACCTCCATGTCTCACTTTCCTCTTTTTCTTTCCAGTCCCTGAAGCATTGCTGGGCTCTGCAGAGACTATGGGGATGATCTTTGCCTGCGCTGGGTAAAGAGGCAAGCAGTGGGTTAGGCATGTTCGGCCGCCACACAGAAGAGTCGGTGTAAGCCCTCATTATCGTGCCGCCGGTGAGCTACCAGAGTGAATTGCGCTCTTCAAGGGCGGCTCGCAAGTTTGGAGGTGGGAAATAGGATGGTGTGGCCACTTATCAAGGGCCCCCAGCTGAAACTTAAAGAGACAGTGAATTTTTTTGTCAGGAACAGAAAGAAGCAGCACCGTGAGCAGCATACAACTCGAGTGCAGAACCTACAGCTGCTACATAAGCTTTCAAATCCATTAAGGTGGAAAACCCACAAGCAACTACCAGAAAAAATTCTCCAAAGGCTTGATCCAGCTTTATCTGAAGGCAGCTGAGGATCTAGGAACATTGGAACAGGAATAGGCCATTCAGCGCCTCAAGCCTGTTCCGCCATTCAATTAGATCATGCCTGATCTATATCTTAACTCCATTTATCCATCTTGATTCTGTAGCCCTTAATACCCTTGCCCAATAAAAATCTATCGATCTTACTTTTGAAATTTTCAAATGATTTAGCCTCAACAGCTTTTTGGAGGAGAGAGGTGCAGATTTTCACTATCCTATCTCTAAGTATTGTTGGAAATGGCTGCTTCCTGAATTGGCGGGCAGGAGCTGGAAGTGGCAGTGGTTAGGGAGGTAGAAATGAAAATGCATAAGTGACTAAATGATGTCACTTGACCCCTAATTGCACGTACCTATGAGGTGCCAGCCTGTTTCCAATGTATTCCAGTCTGCCAGATAACCTTGGACGTCAGTGTTCTCTACTTCAACCTAGTGTTCTTACGGTATCTTGAGCTGCATTTATTCACAGCTCTAAGTCAATAGGACTAGTAGCCGCTCCATTGTGCTTCTATTCCCACCCCATTTTTCGGGTAAATTGGTTCGTAGCGAGACGAAAATATCCTCCTCCCACCCCTCCACTCAGCCCAAATGAGTGGGACTAACTCCTCCTCACTTTATGTTAAACCAGTACCCATAACCTGGCGAGACATTCATCAACCACGTTTTCAATGCCAGTTTACTGTAGACGAGCTGGTTTACATTATGGAATGCAACTAACAGAGTTTTGCAGCCAGCTGTCTTCCAGTAGCGTTTGAAGTATTCATCTTAGACTATTTGCATTGCAGCCAGCAACATCAGGAAATACCCCTTGATTTGCGTTTCTTAGTTTATGGATTAGATCCACTTGTTAGACCCAATATACTCTCTATCACAATCAATACTGATATTATTCTAAAGGAATCAACGTCCATAGGGTCACTATTGCTGGAAGATATACAAAAGCCTACTAAAACTGAAAAGGCTGGGGCTATTTTCTCTAGAAAAGAGAAGGCTGAGGGATAGCCTAATAGAAATCTTTAAAATTATGAAGGGGTTTGGTCAGATAGACAGAGAAAATGTGGGGGAATCCAAAACCAGGGATCATAAATATAAGATAGTGACTAATAAATCCAATAAGGAATTCAGGAGAAACTCCTTTACCCAGCATGTGGTTAGAATGTGGAACTTGCTACCACATGGAGTAGTTGAGGTGAATAGCTTAGATGCATTTAAAGGGAAGCAAGATAAACACATGAGGGAGAAAGGAATAGAAGGATATGCTGATAGGGTTAGATGAATTGGGTGGGAGAAGGCTCCTCTGGAGCATAAACACTGGCATAGACCAGATGGGCCCAATGGTTTGTTTCTGTGCTGTAAATTCTATGTACTTCTATGTAAAACAAAAATTCAATTTTTGTCACTGTCTAGTGCTATGACATGATAATCAGTCATGTTGTTCAGAAGCAGTCAATACACTGTGCAGAAGATCAAATTTAACAAGGTACAAAATGTTCTATTCAATCCAAACCTTTAACAAATGTAAGTCATTTTTAATTGAAACACTATTTCATTAAGTGAAATTGATATATTGCACAGCCTTCCTTGAATAACAGATGTAATTAATGTGCTAAATACTCTCGTTAATTCTTCTTTTGGTCAGCCAGCAGTTTGACGGACAGAAATCCACTCAATGCTTATGGGGCTTCAAAGCAAGCCACTGAGAAATCCATTCAGGTAGAGTTTATTTTCCTGATATGGAGTACCTGCTCTCTCTTCACAGGGACAACCCCCAACCCTCTTACCCAAATCTAGAGATTGTTTAGATGTAGGTTGGCTTAGGGAAATCAAGTGCATGCAAGAGTAGAACTAAAGTTTAACCAACTAAAAACATATAGCTTACCAGTGCAGATCACTGATAAGCTTGTTATTATTTATCCAGCTAGGATTATGTTATCTGTTTGGGCGTTGGGTTGCGAGTGTGGCAACAATGAAACGGTGCTGCGTTGTTTTAGCTTTGTGGAGTTTCCTTCAATTCAGTCAGTTGCCATAAGGATTTGAAAGTGCCAAACAGAAGACTATTGGAGAAGATTAAGGAATATGGAATAAGGAGAAAGGTAGAAAATTGTATTAAAAACTGGTTAGAAGGGAGAAAACAGAGTAAGAGTTAAGGGCAGTTTTGCAGTGGCTCAAAGTAGGTGACGGGGTCCCACAAGGTTCTGTTCTGTGACTGCTTCTGTTCACTGTGTACATCGATAATTTATATAGGGATGGAGGGAGTGGTGTCCAAATTTTCAGACTGTAATAATACAAGAGGTATAGTAAATAATTCCAAAGACCAAAGGATGCTGCAAGGGGATATGGATAAGATGGTGGAATGAGCACAAAAGTGGCAGATGGAATTCAATGTCAATAAACATGAGATGATACATTTTGGTAAAGAAATAAAAGTAATAATTATTTACGAATGGGGGAAAGCTGGGAGATGTTTAAGTCAATGGTAAAGAAAACTGGGCAGGGTTTTAAACAGGAGGCCGATTCGCTATTCCGCCCGATGATAAAAGTTAAAATTACCTCTGTGGTGTTTTAAAGGAGTTGTAGCTTGGATTAAGGTGGAGAGACTGGCTAGGAGCATGTTAGAGAAGTTGAGCCTTGAGGTGAAAATGTCATTGAATAGGGTTTTGGCAGCAGTGGGGAGGTGTTAGGGGGGATGCAGGCAATGGTAGCAGCGATAGAAGAAATCAGTCTTGGTAATTGGGCGACACCAGGGAGGAAGCTGAGCTTGCGATCAGCATCTCTTTACTTAGCCAAGGAAGGTCAATGGAGTCAAGGTCTGGGAGGTGCATGGATTCTAACGGAATTGAAGAGGAGGAGTTTAGATTTGCTATATTAAGCTGGAGGAAATTTTGGCTACTCCAGGTCTTGATATCAGGCATATCCCTAAATATGCTTTATCTCATCAAAACATATAAAATTCTAACAGGACTAGACAGACTAGATGCAGGGAGGATGTTCCCGATTGCTAGGGAGTCCAGAACCAGGGGTCACAGTCTCAGGATATGTGGTGTGCCATTTAGAACTGAGATGAGGAGAAATTTCTTTACTCAGAGGGTGATGAACCTATGGAATTCTCTACCACAGAAGGCAGTGGAGGCCAAATCATTAGATGTATTCAAGAAGGAGCTAGATATATTTCTTAATGCTGAAGGGATCAAGGGATATGGGGAAAAAGCGGGAACAGGGTGCTGAGTTAGACGATCAGCCACGATCATTTTGAATGGCGGAGCAGGACCAAAGGGTCGAATAGCCTACTCTTGCTCCTATTTTCTATGTTTCTATGCAGGCAGTTGGAGAGTGCAGCAATAGCTTTTAAAGGAATGGAGTAGGCAGAGAAGTGGAGCTAATAGATAGAGCTATGCATCATCCATATATGTGTGAACTAATGCTGTGCTTCTGCATTATAATCACCAAAGCATGATGTGTAAATGATGAAAAGAAGCAGAGCAATGATGGATTGCTGGGGTACATCAGAGGCGATTGCGCAGGTAGAGTAGGAGGAGATGCCATTGAAATGATAAAACACCTGCAGAATCAGGAGATAGGATTACCACAGATATGAACTACAGGGAGAGATGTTATGAGGAGATGGTCTGATCAAAAAAAATAATTTGAAAACAAAATATGACAAATAACTTACCCCCCATCTTGTAAACTCTCCTTTTCCCTTTCTATTATTTCTTAGTTTGATTGCACCACTATCTGGTTTCCCCCCTCATTTATCCTTAGAATAGTAGCAATCAGGCCTAAGAAAGACTTAATTCTGAACTCAATATGAACTTTCACCCAAGGAGGGTACAGATAGGAGCATAAGAGCAGGCCCTTCAGCCCCTCGAACTTGTTCCACCATTCAATGAGTTCATGGCTGATCTGTACCCTAACTCCATTTACCCACCTTCATATCCCTTAATACGCTTGGCTAGCAAAAATCTATCGATCTTGGATTTAAAATTATTAATTGAGCTAGCATCTATTGCTTTTTGTGGTAGAGAGTTCCACATTTCTACCAACCTTTGCGTGAAAATGTGTTTCCTAACTTCTCTCTTGAATGGCCTGGCTCTGATTTTAAGACTATGTCCCCTTGTTGTAGACTCCCCCAACACAGAGAATGTTTCTCTCTATCTACCCTATCAAATTTTTCAAAATCCTAAAAACTCAATCAAATCACCCCTTAATCTTCTATAGTCCAGGGAATACAAGCCTAGTTTATGTAATCGCTCATAATTTAACCCTTGGAGCCCTGGTAACATTCTGGTGAATCTACGCTGCACTCCTTCCAAGGTTAATATATCCTTTCTAAGGTGCGGTGCCCAGAACGGTACACAGTATTCCAGATGTGGTCTAACCAGGGCTTTGTATCGCTGTAGCAAAACTTCCTCCCCTTTATATTCTAGCCCTCTAGTTATAAAGGCTAACATTCCATTAGCCTCTTTGATTATTTTTTGTACCTGACCACTACATTTTAGTGATCTGTGTACACGGACCCCTAAATCTCTTTGGACTTCCACTGTTCCTACCTTTTTACCATTTAAAAAATACTTGGATCAATCCTTTTTTGGTTCAAAATGGATGACCTCATACTTACCTGCGTGAAGTCCATCTTAGAATCATAGGATCATAACAGCACGGAAAGAGGCCATTTGGTCCATCGAGTCCATGCCGGCTCTCTGCAAGAGCAATCCAGCTAGTCCCACTCCCCCGCCCTATCCGCGTAGTCCTGCAAATATTTTCCTTTCAAATATTTAACCATTTCCTTTTTGAAGGTCATGATTGAATCTGCCTCCACCACCCCCTCTGGCAGTGCATTCCAGATCCTAACCACTCGCTGTGTAAAAGAGTTTTTCCTCATATCACCTTTGGTTCTTTTGCCAATCATCTTAAATCTGTGTCCTCTGGCTCTTGACCGTTCAGCCAGTGGGAACAGTTTCTCTCTATCTACACTGTATAGACCCTTCATGATTTTGAACACCTCTATCAAATCTCCTCTCAACCTTCTCTGTTCCAAGGAGAACAACCCCAGCTTCTCCAGTCTATCCATGTAACTAAAGTCCCTCATCCCTGGAATCATTCCAGTAAATCTGTTCTGCACTCTTTCTAAGGCCTTCACATCTTTCCTGAAGTGCGGTGCCCAGAACGGGACACAATACTGCAGTTGTGGCCGAACCAATGATTTATAAAGGTTCATCATGACTTCCTTGTTTTGTACTTTAAGGGTGCTAAATTGAGCAGTGTAGCGCCCGTTGTTTCGGCGCAATGCGGCCTCTCCGACATCCAAGATGGCGTCTTGGATGCGCACGCACATTTCCTGCGTGATGTGCGCCAGACGCCTTCTTGGTATAGGAGTTTGCGCAGGCGCAGATAACGAACACTGGAATCATGTAAAGTAGGGAGAAAATGGCTTCATTCAGTGTGCAACGCTGATTTAAAGTGATAGACACCATTTTGGGATTTAACGCTCAGTCTTAACCCAACCATCTGAACGTGTCTTAGAGTGCCTGGAAGACCCCCCCCCCCCACCGGTGCTATTTAAAGGGACCATTCAGGATTTACAGGTTAGTGGCTGGATTGTTGCTTCTGGCTGTTGAGACATTTTTTTGGAGGTCTCCTAGACTTCAATACTAGGACGCGGGGACATAGCCTAACATTTAGAGCCAGGACGTGCAGGAGTGAAGTTAGGAAATGCTTCTACACGCAAAGGGTGGGAGACGTTTGGAACGCTCTTCTGCAGACAGCAGTTGATGCTAGCTCACTTGTGAATGTTAAATCTGAGACTGATAGATTTCTGTGAACCAAGGGTATTAAGGGATATGGGGCTAAGACGGGTATATGGAGTTAAGTCACAGGTCCTCCATGATCTCATTGAATGGTGGAACAGGCTCGAGGGGCTAAATGCCACAGCCACTTGTTGCCTCTTGATATGTGGCACCTTCTCCTGCAAGAAAGTGGGACATGTGCCTGAGTGATGTGCCTGTCATGGTTGAATAGCTGCCAGTGTGTGTGGCCTGTGAGTTGTGGGTGGGCGGCTTGAAACAGTGGTAATGTGTAAGGGTGAGAGGAAGCATCTGATTGGAAGAGTTGAGTACTGATGGAAAGAGCTTGATGGTATGTGGGGAATGGGGGTGTAGTGCGTGGAGCAGTTGGTAGGAGACGCACTTGACAGTTGACCTCACTCACCTTGACCACTCATGTCAAAGCATTGAACTCCTTCCTGCACTGCATCCATGTTCATGATGCTGTGCGCCTGTCATTGACTTCGCCCCCCGCTGCCTCCCACTGTCTTTTGAGTATATGTCTGGAGGGCCTCTTGTCCCCCCTCCACCACCACGGGTATAGGATGTCCCTCCTTCTGTCCACCTCTTGCAACAAGGTCTTTAGTGCATCAGCAGAGAACCTTGGTGCATGCACTCTCGCAGGCCTGGTACCAACTCAGGTCGGCAGATTGGTGAGGTCTGGTGCGCAGATTGGAGGATGTGGGATTTAGTAGTGCGCAACCTTTATTCAATGTTTAAACATAACTCATCAGTGTGTAAACATAGGGATGGGATCTGCATCTGTGTTTTACGTGTGCGATGTCTGATCTCCGTTCAGTCTCCATGCAAACAGTAGACTGTTATTTTCAGTGCATAATAGGTACCAGCTACCTTTAAGAGATTTCTAAGAAACATCCATCCCTTTAAGAGATTGAGCTCCCTCTGGTGGTGGAAAGTGCGAATTGCATTGATTCTACGTGCAATGCGTGGGAAGGAATGTCGATTGCAGGTAAGTGCTCCCTTGGGTCCAAACTTGTGTCTTACTTGCCCAGGGTCCGTCCAAAATGGATCCTTATCAAATTTTCCCCCCTTTGCCTCTATTTATAAAGCCCAGGATATCATTTGCTTTTTTAACCACTTTCTCAACCTGCCAGCTTTAATGATTTGTGTACATATACCCCCAGATCTCTCTGTTCCTGTACCCCTTTTAGAATTGCCATTTAGTTACAAAGGATAAAATTCCATTAGCATTTTTGATTATTTTTTGTACCTGACCACGACATCTGCCACAGTTTTACCCACTCACTTAATCTATCAATGTCTCTTTGTAATGTTATGCTCCTGTCTACACTACTTATTATGCCACCAATTTTTGTTTAGGAACATAGGAACAGGAGTAGGCCATTCAGCTCCTCGTGCCTGCTCCGCCATTTGATAAGATCATGGCTGATCTGTGCTCTAGCTCCATATACCTGCCTTTGGCCCATATCCCTTAATACCTTTGGCTGCCAAAAAGCTATTTATCTCATATTTAAATTTAGCAATTGAGCTAGTATCAATTGCTAAATTTTGCGGAAGAGAATTCCAAACTTCTACTACCCTTTGTGTGTAGAAATGTTTTCTAATCTCACTCCTGAAAGGTCTGGCTCCAATTTTTAGACTGTGCCCCCTACTCCCAGAATCCCCAACCAGCGGAAATAGTTTCTCTCTATCCACCCTATCTGTTCACCTTAACATCTTATAAACTTCGATCAGATCACCCCTTAACCTTCGAAACTCTGGAGAATACAACCCCAATTTGTGAAATCTCTCCTCGTAACTTAACCCTTGAAGTCCGGGTATCATTCTAGTAAACCTACGCTGCACTCCCTCCAAGGCCAATATGTCCTTCCGAAGGTGCGGTGCCCAGAACTGCTCACAGTACTCCAGGTGCGGTTTAACCAGGGTTTTGTATAGCTGCAGCATAACTTCTGCTCCCTTGTATTCCAGTCCTCTAGAAAAAAAGGCCAGCATTCCATTAGCCTTATTGATTATTTTCTGCACCTGTTCATGACACTTCAATGATCGATGTACCTGAACCCCTATGTCCCTTTGGACATCCATTGTTTTTAACTTATTACCATTTAGAAAGTACCCTGTTCTATCCTTTTTTGATCCAAAGTGGATGACCTCACATTTGTTTACATTGAATTCCATTTGCCATAGTTTTGCCCATTCACCTAATCTATCAATATCGCTTTGTAATTTTATGTTTTCATTTACACTGCTTACAATGCCACCAATCTATGTGTCATCGGCAAACTTAGATATGAGATTTTCTATGCCTTCATCTAAGTCGTTAATAAATATTGTGAATAATTGAGGCCCCAAGACAGATCCCTGCGGGACTCCATTAGTCACATCCTGCCAATGTGAATACTTACCCATTATCCCTACTCTCCATCGCCTTTTGCTCAGCCAACTCTCTAACCAAGTCCGTACTTTTCCCTCGATTCCATGGGCTTCTATCTTAGCTAACAGTCTCTTATGTGGGACCTTATCAAATGCCTTCTGGAAGTCCATATAAATAACGTCCATTGACATTCCCCTGTCCACCACTTTAGTCACCTCTTCAAAAAATTCAATCAGGTTTGTCAGGCACGACCTACCTTTCACAAATCCATGCTGGCTCTCTCTGATTAACTGAAAATTCTCGAGGTGTTCAGTCATCCTATCTTTAATTATAGACTCCATCATTTTCCCCACAACAGATGTTAGGCTAACTGGTCTATAATTCCCCGGTTTCCCTCTCTCTCCTTTCTTAAAAAGCGGAGTGACATGTGCAACTTTCCAATCTAGAGGGACAGTTCCTGAATCTATAGAAGTCGGTGAGTAATGTGCTCACCTACTTCCTTTAAAACCCTGGGATGGAAACCATCTGGTCCTGGGGATTTGTCACTCTTTAGTGCTATTATTTTCTTCATTACTGTTGCTTTACTTATGTTAATTTTATTGAGTCCCTGTCCCCGATTCAAACTTGGATATATGGCTCTCTATTGTGTTATCTAAGTTATTCATAAATATAGTGAATAGTTGAGGCCTCAGCACAGATGCTTGTGGGACACCACTAGTCACTTCCTTCCAATTCGAGTACATAACCATTATCACCACTCTCTGTCTTCTACCGCCTACCCAATTTCCTAACCAGGTCAATAATTTGCCTTCAATTCCAAGAACTTTGATTTTAACTAATAGTCTCTTATGTGGAACCTTATCGAATGCCTTCTGAAAACTACTTCCATAGACATTCCCTGTCTACTACTTTAGTTACTTACTCAAAAAATTCAATTAGGTTCATTAGACATGACCTACCATTTATAAATCCATGTTGGCTTTCTCTAATCAGCTCAATTTTTTCTAAGTGCTCAGTGACCCTGTCCTTAGTTATAGATTCCAATAACTTCCCCACAACAGGTGTTAGACTAACAGGTCTATAATTTCCTGGTTTCTCTCTCTCACTTTTCTTAAATGATGGAGTTACATTTGCAATTTTCCAATCTAAAGGGACAATTCCTGAATGGAGAGTGCATTGGAAGATTATGGCTAAAGCATCTGCAATTTCCTCACCTACTTCCTTTAAAACCCTGGGGTGAAAACCATCAGGTCCTGGGGATTTGTCAGTCTTTAGTGCTATTATTTCTTCTAATACTGCTTTCTTGCTTATGTTAACTTTAGTGAGTTCCAGTCTTTGATTCATTATTAGTTTCCTTGGAATGTCAGGTATATTATCCTGTTTCCCTACTGTGAGGACTGACACAAAGTAATTATTCAACTAGTCTGCCATTTCCTTATTTTTATTTGCAATATTACCAGCTTCAGTTTTTAAAGGGCTTACATTACCCTTGACTATCATTTTTCTTCTAATATAATCGTCAGGGGAAAAGTAGCAGAATGGATAACAAGCTGGCTGCAAAACAAAAAAAAGAGTAGGGGTTAAAGGTAGTTACTCAAACTGGCAAACGATGGGAAGTGGTTTTCCACAAGGATTGGTGCTGGGACCACTGTTGTTCACCATTTACATAAATGATTTGTCATGATGTGGAGATGCCGGTGATGGACTGGGGTTGACAATTGTAAACAATTTTACAACACCAAGTTATAGTCCAGCAATTTTATTTTAAATTCACAAGCTTTCGGAGGCTTCCTCCTTCCTCAGGTAAATGTTCAGGAGCTCCTCGAAGCCTACGCATTTATACATATAGAACAATACATGGTGTTTACAGAATGCCCCTGCAACTGCCCGTTGCCAAGGCAATCACCGTGTTCAGACAGAGAGGTGTCACCTGCAGAACCCCCGAATACACATTCAACAAAAAAACAAACAGGAAAAAAAACAGAGAGAGGCAGAAACATCCGGAAGGCAGAGAAAGCCAGCAAATGACCCATTATATTAAAAACAGATAACATTTGTTCGCTGGTGGGGTAACGTGTAGCGTGACATGAACCCAAGATCCCGGTTGAGGCCGTCCTCATGGGTGCGGAACTTGGCTATCAATTTCTGCTCGACGATTTTGCGTTGTCGTGTGTCTCGAAGGCCGCCTTGGAGTACGCTTACCCGAAGGTCGGTGGATGAATGTCCATGACTGCTGAAGTGTTCCCTCCCAGTCGGGGAACACTTCAGCAGTCATGGACATTCATCCACCGACCTTCGGGTAAGCGTACTCCAAGGCGGCCTTCGAGACACACGACAACGCAAAATCGTCGAGCAGAAATTGATAGCCAAGTTCCGCACCCATGAGGACGGCCTCAACCGGGATCTTGGGTTCATGTCACGCTACACGTTACCCCACCAGCGAACAAATGTTATCTGTTTTTAATATAATGGGTCATTTGCTGGCTTTCTCTGCCTTCCGGATGTTTCTGCCTCTCTCTGTTTTTTTTCCTGTTTGTTTTTATGTTGAATGTGTATTCGGGGGTTCTGCAGGTGACACCTCTCTGTCTGAACACGGTGATTGCCTTGGCAACGGGCAGTTGCAGGGGCATTCTGTAAACACCATGTATTGTTCTATATGTATAAATGCGTAGGCTTCGAGGAGCTCCTGAACATTTACCTGAGGAAGGAGGAAGCCTCCGAAAGCTTGTGAATTTAAAATAAAATTGCTGGACTATAACTTGGTGTTGTAAAATTGTTTACAATAAATGATTTGGACACAGGAATCGGAAGTACAATTTCAAAATTTGCAGACGACACCAAATTGGGGGGTATAGTTGATAAGGAGTATAGTTGAGGACTGCAACCAAATACAGGTGGACATTATCAACCTTGCAGAATGGGTGTGTAATTGGCAAATGAATTTCAATATAGATAAGTGTGAGGTGATGCATTTTGGTAGTAAGTACAAGGGGGCCACATACTGCTTGGATAATAAGAGTTTAAATGGGGTAGAGGAGCAGAGGGATGTTGGCATACAGATACACATTACTAAAAGTAGTGAAGCAGGTTAATAAGACCATTAAAAAGGCAAATCAAGCACTGGGGCATTTCTAGAGGGATAGAATTGAAAAGCAGAGAAGTTATGTTAAACTTGTAATGAACCTTAGTTAGACCATACTTGGAGTACTGCAAACAGTTCTGGTCTCCATATTATTAAAAGGATATAGAGGCACTGGAGAAGGTGCAAAAAAGATTTACGAGAATGATACCAGAACTGAGAGGTTATACCTATCCGGAAAGATTGAGCAGGCTGGGGCTCTTTTCTGTAGAAAAGAGAAGACTGAGGAAGGACCTGATAGAGGTCTTTAAGATTATGAAAGGGTTTGATAGAGGTAGAGAAGATGTTTCCACTTGCAGGGGAGACCAGAACTAGGGGCCATAAATATGATAGTTACTAATAAATCCAATGGGGAATTCATGAGAAATTTCTTTACCCAGAGAGTGGTTAGAATGTGGAACCCGCTACAATAAGGAACTGTTGAAGCGACTAGCTAGATGCATTTAGGGGAAGCTAGATAAACACATGAAGGAGAAAGGAATAGAAGGATATGCTGATAGGGTTCGATGAAATAGGGAGGGAGGAGGCTCTCGTAGAACATCAACACTGGCATGGACCCATTGGGCTAAATGGCCTGTTTCTGTGCTGTATGTAATTCCACGTAAAAACTTTTTGTGTTAATCTTGATATCTTGCGCAAGTTTCTTTTCATATTCCCTTTTTGCAGCTCTTATTGTCTTTTTTGTCTTCCTTTGGTGTTCTTTATATTTTTCCCACTCCCCTGGATCCACATTATTCTTGCACTTTTGTATGCTCTTTCCTTTAGTTTTATGTTATCCCTTAGGGGTATATATTGATTCTTCACTGCACAGGACCTCCAACCAACGCTATACACCAGATACATCGACGACATTTTCTTCCTATGGACCCACGGCGAGGAATCACTAAAGAGACTACACGATAACATCAACAAGTTCCATCCCACCATCAAACTCACCATGGATTACTCCTCAGAATCAGTTTCATTCTTGGACACACAAATCTCCATCAAAGACGGGCACCTCAGCACCTCACTCTACCGCAAGCCCACAGACAACCTCACGATGCTCCACTTTTCCAGCTTCCACCCTCACCACGTCAAAGAGGCCATCCCCTATGGACAGGCTCTGCGATTACACAGGATTTGCTCAGACGAGGAGGAACGCGATGGACACCTACAGACACTGAAAGACGCCCTTGTAAGAACGGGATATGACGCTCGACTCGTCGATCGACAGTTCCGACGGGCCACAGCGAAAAATCGCATAGACCTCCTCAGAAGACAAACACGGGACACAACCAACAGAATACCCTTCGTCGTCCAGTACTTCCCCGGAGCGGAGAAACTATGCCATGTTCTTCGCAGCCTTCAACATGTCATCAATGACGACGAACACCTCGCTAAGGTCATCCCCACGCCTCCACTACTCGCCTTCAAACAGCCACCTAACCTCAAACAGACCATCGTTCGCAGCAAATTACCCAGCTTTCAGGAGAACAGCGTCCACGACACCACACAACCCTGCCACGGCAACCTCTGCAAGACATGCCAGATCATCGACACAGATACCACCATCACACGAGAGGACACCACCCACCAGGTATATGGTTCATACTCCTGCGACTCGGCCAACGTTGTCTACCTCATACGTTGCAGGAAAGGATGCCCCGGAACATGGTACATCAGCGAGACCATGCAGACACTGCGACAACGGATGAACGGACACCGCGCAACAATCGCCAGACAGGAGGGTTCCCTCCCAGTCGGGGAACACTTCAGCAGTCAAGGACATTCAGCCACCGACCTTCGGGTAAGCGTTCTCCAAGGCGGCCTTCGAGACACACGACAACGCAAAATCGTCGAGCAGAAATTGATAGCCAAGTTCCGCACCCATGAGGACGGCCTCAACCGGGATCTTGGGTTCATGTCACGCTACATGTAACCCCACCAGCGAAAAAAAGTTATCTGTTTTTAATATAACTGGTCATTCTCTCTCTTTCTCTACCTTTCGGATGTTTCTCTCTCTCTCTCTCTCTGTCTTTGGGTTTTGACCGTTTGTATATTCAGTAGTCTTGTATCTAATGTCTCTCTGTCTGAACACTATCCAACTCCTTTGATTGCCTTGATAACGGGCAGTTGGAAAGATTATCTGTAATCACCCGGCATTGTTCTCTGACTATATATGCGGTAACTTTCATGGAATCCCACACTCACCTGAGGAGGAGGAAGCCTCCGAAAGCTTGTGATTTTAAATAAATCTGTTGGACTATAACCTGGTTTTGTAAGACTCCTTACATTCTTTTTTGAACACCTCCCATTATAACAGTTTTGACCAGTTTGTTTTCGTCAGTCTCTGTCTCATCCCGTTAAAGTTAGCCTTACCAAAATCTAGAATCTTAATAACGGTATTATGTTTCTCCTTTTCAAGCCTAACATTGAATTTGATCATATTACGATCACTGTTAGATAAATGTCCCTTTACTGTTAGATTATTAACTAAATCTGGCTCATTACTCATTACTAAATGAGACCATCTGGGAGAGGATTCAATGAGCATTTTCTTTCTGCAAGACTGAGAACCTCATGGTTATCATCACAATTCTCAGGTTACATGCATCACTTACTCAAACTACACTCAACCCACCAGCCTTTCAGTTGCCAAAAGAACATTTAATCTCCTTAAGGTACTACATCAGTTTTCTATTCATTTTGGATTCATAACTGCATCCCAACTTCTGGGAGAACTCTATAAATAATGTTTTAAGTTTTGTTATTCAGCTCCATCTGTATTCTTACAAAGCGTACATAAATGTAAACAACTGCAATGTATCTTTGCACAGGAAGTAACATACTTTTTGTAAGTTTTCGGTTGTTCCATGGTACCATCTAATGAATTCTCCCCTTACCCCCTCCTGATATCTTCCCCAAAATCCTGTAGCTGTGGACCATGCACTAAAGATACAGGATAAGGAATCCTTCCCATTCATGTCTGCCACATTGAGCATATCAAATTAGCTCAGAATGAAGCAAAAATAACACAAGGTTAAAAAAAAACCTTTGTTTTGGACAGAGCAAAACATCTCAAATGTAAAATATCTGCTTTATCCTTCACAGATTTCCAGGGTAAAGCTGACTGTGATTGGAAATTGAAACATGTTATGTTAACCTTGTACAATTCCTTGGCCACATTTGAACTCTCTGCATCCTACCTTCTAAGAGGCATTTGTTCTTTGGAGAGGGTTCAGAACAGAATCATTAAAACAATCCTAGGATTTAAATTTTAGGTTATGAGGAGAATCACACAGCACTGAATGTATTTTCATTGGAGAATAGATTGAGATGGCATATTTCTGCGACCTCTGTGAAATTAGGTAAAGCACACAACCAATTCTGGAAGCAATTATAAAAATCTTGGAAAGGATAAAAAACTCCCAGGAAATCAAAAGAAAATAGAAGGTCAATGAAATTTGAATTTGAAATTTAAATTATGGGCACAGTAGGGCTAAAACCAGTGACCTTCTTAGTTGATCAAAAGCAGACCAACCCATTCAATTACCCACTGACCCATCCAGGCAACTCTGAGACATGGGAAAGTGAAAATTGATCCCAATCAACAGATTGAAGGAAGCAAAAGTTCAAAACCAAAGGAACCTGTGCAGTTAATTCACAAAATTGCTCAGAAATTAATATCCATAGACATCTGGGGAAATTAAAGAAAAGGAAATGATCCCAATATATTTAAAGACTTGTTAAATTTAATTTTGTTAAAATTTAAAATATGCATTCATTCCAGTTAGTTAAGTGCAATTTTTTGTTTTATAAAAAATCAAACTGAAAATTTACATGAAAATACAGGAGATATTTTTATTTTAAAAGGGAACATTTTCAGATGGACTTTTCCATACTAAATGGGGTGATTTTCTAACTTTGTGCTCTCAGCAGGGATCCTCGCTGGTTGTGAGTGCACATGGAAATTGGTTGGAAAATCCCATACTGTGCCGCAAGAATTTCAGCCGAGGTTCCATGCTGGGATCACAAGGTTGGAAAATTACCCCTTTAAATTCAAGACGAAATTCCCACATTATGAAACCAATACATTTCTACCTCAATCGTTTTAACTTCAGAATTTCGTTCTTTTTACTTTGCCAGAGTTTTGTGTCAATTTCCCAGAAATTATGTTTTCGCTTAACTGCTTATTTTTGATTCTCTGAGAACCTTTCTGTTTCCTTTCATTTGTTGCCTAGTGTCAGTTTTCACTTCAAGAAAATCAACACCTTTGGAAAATCTGGTTTTAGATTTCCCTGGATGGCTCAGTGGGTAATGTGTGGGTTGCTGCATTCTTGACCCTGATATACTGACATGGTCACCCATTCAAGTCCTGGTTACACAAATGCAATGCAAATGATCAGGGTCGAATAATACAAATTGCGATGAGAGACTGATGTGAGTTTTATTGTGAAATTTCTCTCAACTTCAAAACACATTAGGCCCGATTTTAATCCCGCCTGCCCGCAAAAATCAGGCGGGAGGCAGTTAAAGTCAGGGTTGCGACTTACCCCTCCGACCTTGCTGCCTTCCCACGGGATGTAACTTGAGTTTTTTGATCAGCAAGGGAGTCAACGGATATGGGGAATAGGCGGGAAAGTGGAGTTGAGGCTATGAACTCATTGAATGGCGGAGCAGGCTCGAAGGGCAAATGGCCTACTCCTGCTCCTATTTCTTCTGTTCTTATGAGTCTGCTGTTTTTAGTAGGCATGTGGGACACCTGCCAGTAGTCAGTGGGGTCCTGCTTTAAATATGCAGATTGGCCCCCAATGATGTCACTGGGACCCCGATTGCAATTTTAACACCAGGCCTGCACAGGGAAGCTGCTATGGTTTCCCCGCCTGCCAACCTGCTGGCAAATAGATCCCGGGCCAGAAGAGGCTAGAGAAGTTAATAATTTAAAAAAAAATTATTTCCTTATTGGCCAGGTTCATCCAGGCCATGCAAGAAAACCTTGAACCTCCCAGATTTCCCTACCTACCACCACCATCGCCCACCCCTCACCCCCCCACCTCGAAGCTTCTGGCCTCTAGCCAGGTTTGAGCTGAAGGCACTGCCAACATGCAGATGAGGCCCATAAGTTAAAATCTCCCGAGCCTCATGACTCACACGGGGAGTTAAAAACTAAGCTTTTGTTACATCCTTGGAAATCTTACCACTAGCCAGTCATTTCCCTCAGGAAATCAAATAAATCAGAGAGAAACAAGGATATGCATCTTCTTATACTCCTTTAAGCTGGTTTTCAGACAATAAAAAAAATCAACATTTTTTGAAAATTCCCAGAAATGGTGGAAGCCAGAAAAATCCTGTTAATTTTAGTTTCATGATTGCAAATTACAAATTTTTGTTGCTTCCACAGCTATATCACAATTACTTTTTCTCCATGTCCACGTTAACTGAAATGCTTCACTTGACAATTAAAATTTATGGACATACAAAAAATTCATCAGGATCTAATTCATTAGTATAGGAGCTTCCCAGAAATGGTGTATCACAACATGATTTCTGCTTTGAACTGAAAGCAAGACTTTAGAGGCACCTTAAAATATTATTAATTCACAAGATTTCCCATTTAAGTTTGGCTGTTTACAGCAGTCTTAACCTTTGACTCATTCTGTTGGGCTTGCTCTGCAAAAATAAAGGCTATAATCTGACCCATGAGGCTTGTTCCCATATTTCTGGGAAGCTCCTATACTAACGAATTAGATCACGATGAGTTCTTTGTATATCCATAAATTTTAATTGTCAAGTGAAACATTTCAGTATTGGTGGAAACATGTCCCAATCTTCATTGTAACCATAAGTATATATGATCTGAAGAGGCAAGACCAGCACACTGTATAACATCCAGTAATTCGGATGAGATGTAGGAAGGGTGAAAAATTCGATTTTAACGGATAGGTCCAAGTACCCTCTATCCTGTTTGAAATTCTTGCATTACACTCGCAGAACAGCAAAAGCTTACTTAATAGAAACAACAGTAGACAACAACTATGTCTGATCAACTGTCTCCTGATCTATTCTAGGGTCCAGACAACTCGTGACATATCCCTAAAATTGTTGCCATGGAGATTAACAGGTTACAAGAAAGCTGGAAGGAGTTCATTAAAAAGTGATCTTGGACACCTGAAATAAAACAAAAATATTTGGAAATGCCGATTAGCTTCATCAGCATCTGAAAAGAGAAAAATAATAGGTTAAAAGAAAGAAAGAACTTGCATTTATGTAGCGCCTTTCATGACTGCAGGATGTCCCAAAGCGCTTTACAACCAATGAAGTACTTTTGAAGTGTAGTCAATGTTTTAATGCAGGAAACATGACAGCCAACTTGCACACAAACACCAATGAGAAAGACCAGATAATCTGTTTTAGTGATATTGGTTGAGGGATAAATATTGGCCAGGACACTGGGGAGAATTCTCCTGCTCGTCTTCAAATAGTGCCAGAGAAGGCAGACGGAGCCTCAGTTTAATGTCTCATCCGAAAATCTTTAAACTTGTTACTTGTTAAACCTGGCTAGGAAATTTGATACAAAGCCAAATTACGATCAGCAGAGTTTTTAGCGTCTCATCTGAAAGGCAGTACCTCCGACATTGCAGCTGTTCCTCAGTACTGCACTGAAGTGTCAGCCTGAATTTTGTGCTCAAGTCTCTGGAGTGGGACTTGAATCCATAACCTTCTGACTCAGAGGTGAGAGTGCTACCACTGAGCCACAGCTGGAACCATGGGCATGATTTTAGCCTGGAGAAATATGTGGGTTGGGGATGGGGGGGCAGTTACAATTGCAAAATTCGAAAACCCGCCTCCAACCTGCCCATTTCCGGTTTTCACGGGGGCGGGACGAGGGGTAGGTGACCAACCCGCTCTCAGGAGGTGGGTCGGACATTAAAAGCTTTTAAGGAAGCTGCGGGCCTCTATTTTCAAAGCTTTTTTGATTTAAGCCCCTGGGGATCGGGATTGCTTCTCCTCCACACCATGTGAGAGGAGGCAAGATGGCCCGATCTGCAGGCAGTTGCCTTTATAGCACAGCTTGGTGGGCTCAGAGGAGCAGGAATGCTTCCCCCAAGTCCATCAAGTCTACCTGTAGCGACCCCCCATGATCTCCGACCCCCTCCACGATCTCTGACCCTGCAATGACCCCCAACCCGACTGCCCCCAAACTGACTCCCCCCCGAGATGATTAATGATCCTTCTCAGAAGGATGAAGCCTCTATACCCACAACATAATATCAGATACTGACAGACCTGCTGTGCATTTACGGCATTTTCTATCGTTATTTGGGAGGAGTTAATATTAAATTGATCCATATTTGGACTAGGTACCAAATTCTCCATCAAAATGAATTTCTCCCATGAACTAGAATTGTTACAGTTCTTTTAGGTGAGTCGAAGAAAAATATCTTCCCCACCTAATCACCATGAAGCTTATGTTCCAAATCCGTCAAACTCTCCTGCCCCTCGAAATGAAGTAATATTAATAATCATTTGACCTTAGGTTAGAAAGTGTGACTATGATTGATGACTCCCCAACACAGCAGTAAATAGATGTAGCATTATAGATACAAGTATATATGTGTAAGAGTGCATGAGAGAGAAAGCAAATGAGACTAAATCAGTCATTCCACCAGCAAGGTTATACTACATCTTAACCCTACAAAAACATAAAAATCTCTTCCTTTAGCAAACACTCGAATGCCCACAATACCCAATTCTGAAAGCAATCAGCAGAAAAGATTGGGATCATGCTCCAATAAATTACATTAACCAGCAGTCAGAGATCTAATCCATCTCTGTCACTCTCTTGACAAATAAAGTACTGGACAGTGAGGAGGTCACTGAATCTTTTCCCCACATCAACTAAAAACATAAGCAGCTCTATTCATGACAATCTTATACACTTACTCATCTATAGTACCCTCCTGTGTCAGTGATCCCTAAATACAGTCAGATTATTTAATATATTTCAATCTATCATAAACAAATCTTTTTTGGTAGAATATTGCTGACTTAACAAATGGGCCCCGATATTAGAGTGGAGGGGGATAGCAGCAGGGGGATGAATGGGCACGCAGGTAACCCGACCAATAAAAAATGTCCATTTCCCACGCGATCGCGATTCAATTGGTGCCACTTAACGTGTTTTCCGGGTTTGCCGTCTGAAAGCTGCACAGCGGGCAGACTGCACACCCGCATCACAGGCTGTCAGCCGGAGGAGCTCTATTTAAAGGGGCAGTCCTCCAATGGCTGCTTCTGGAGCAAACACCCACACGCCACAATGGAGCAGCACAGGGGCAAGGCTGGTTCAATGATGCCTCATTCTAGGTGCTACTGGATGGGGTGAGGAGGAGGAGGGATGTGTTCTACCCAGCAGACGGGAGGAAGTGGCCTGCCTCTGTCACTAAGAAGGCCTGGCTCGAGGTGACAGAGGAGGTCACCAGCGGCAGCAACATCTCCCGCACCTGGATCCAGTGCAGGAAGCGCTTCAATGACCTAACTAGGTCAGCCAAAGTGAGTACACTTGCTCATTCTCCTACATTCCATCTTCCACATCACCGCCCCCAACCCCCAACTCATTCTGCACTGCCAACACTACTCTATCACATCACTCCTCACACCCACTCAAAGCTCATGCTCAACTTACCTGCACTTCCTCAGCACTTCTTCACCTCCCCATTAGTCACCCCACCACTACCACTCACCTCAATCCTCATCCAATGTCATGGCTCTGTCTCATACTCACCCTCTGATGCATCTCTTTCAAAGGTCAGCCTCACCCAAACCAATGCATTCATCGGTTGGCCACTTCACCAACACTCACTCACATGTCTGTTCTTTGTCCCCTTCTAGGAGAAGAGAACGCAAAATGCACGGGATAGGGCGAGGACCGGAGGGCAGCCACAACAAATCATTGTCCTTACAGACGCGAAGCAGGAGGCGCTGGAGCTCAGCTGAACCCTCGAGTGCCTGTCCGTCAGGGATGCCGAGACTGGCACCCCACAAATGTCTGGTGACACAACTTTAACATTCAGCACACACAATATGAATTGATGTTAACATGCCCTGTCATTTTCCGCACCTTAGTATGCTCATCGCAGCATGACACATCTGTGATGATGCTTAATATTGCCTTCTGTTCTCTTACAGGGCCTTCAGCGACCATTGTGACAGCAGAGGGCGATTCCTCAGAGGACTTGCCGGCCTCTGAGGGCGCACCGTCACATCTTAGTGAGCCATTCACAAGCGCAGATACTCACACCTCGGTTGTTTCTAGTCCTCAGTTAGTTGGGTTGGCATCTGGTGAGTTACCACACACATGAGCCACATGAGCACGTGCAGACATTAGTGGCAGGGGCAGCTGCGGACAGTCCGCATCGGTGGGCACACTCCTCTCCAGGCTCTGCTCAGCTGGATGCAGATGTTGAACCCCGGGGGGGGCCATCCTTTAAAAGGAGAATGATCGAGGGACAGCAGCACATTTGCGAGGTACTGGAACAGGTGCCAAGAGCACTCTCCACAATGGCGCAGAGGGTGGAGGAGTCCAACTCCTACATGAGTGGAATGGTGGCACAGGTATGGGAGGGAATCTCTGAGATAGTGTCACAGGTAAGTGCTGAATGTGTGCAACAGAGAGAAAGCTAGCTTCCCTTGAGCTTCAAGCACGGCTCACAAATGAGTCCATTCAGGCCCTGACAACGGCCGTGCGGACTCAGGGTGAGCAACATTCTGCCGCCTTAAACAGGCAGAAAGAAACTTTACAATTGGGCTTCGAAGGCATCATACATGTCCTCCCAACTGTCCTCCAGTAGGATGGAAGGAGTGATGTGGGTCAGGTCCAGGAGAGGGATGATGGCAAAAGAGGCCATGGAAGTGGGGATACCACTCAAAGCGCTCCCATACCTCACCCGTTGCCCCCCTCTCAACCAGTACCTGCAATGCTGCCTCCTCTCCAGGTGGCTGAGTCTGCCCCTGCACAGGTGCAGGTGGAGCAGTCTATGGAGGGGCCCTCACGGGCTCCAAAGCCTAGAGGCATGGGCCAAAGCATCTAAGCAGTCAAGACATGAACATGAGCAACCTGCCACTACCTCTGCTGCAGCCACAGGGGATGCACCACGTAGAAGTAGTTGGAAGACAAAGGCGAAGGTTTTGTGAGCACGAAGGGGATGCACAAGGGTGTTTAACAGACTGTCATGTTTTTCATTTATATTTAGTTTTTGTTAAAGTGACATTAAATTTTATGATTGTCACCACTGCTGCCATGTCTTGCCCATTCTTGACTGGCTTTTGTGATAGGGCTCTTTGATGAGATTCACCATGAATGGCGACACTTGATGCACTCATTGGGTCACTTAACAGTGGGTGTAAATGTAGTTGCAGGACTGTTTTGTGCTGGGAGGGGTGAGGGGGCTGGTATAAATATGTGTGAACAGAAGAAATCCGAGTGGAAAGTAAGAATTTTCAGTGAAAACACAAGGATCTCGCAGCCAAAAGTTTGTCTGAAAGAACTGAGTGCCCTGCTACAAGAACTCACCTTTTCTCCTCATCTGTCAAACAAGCATTTGAATGTCCCGCTGGCTGCTGGCTGAAACACGCCTGGCAGAACACGGAGTGTTTCCCACAGCACGGGAAACACGCTAAGAGTGTTTCAAAATCGGACCCCTGCCTTAATGTGGACAAAATTAAGTACCTTAAATATCAAAATAAGTATCTTAATTATCATCCCGCCGGCTTTAATTGCCGGTGGGACTTCCACATTCGGGAGGAGCGTGCGCACCCAGACGCGTCAAAGGGGAACCTGGAAGTCTGCGGGTTGGAGCTGAGTTCCGAACTCGCTCGGGATTTACGGAGCCCCCCCGCCCCCAACACACCCGCTACTTCACTGGAAAATCAAGCTCATGAGCTCTCCATGTTCTGTGATAAGACCTCATGATGCCTACTAGTTGGAAGGAAGAAGTAAACAGATAACAAAGAGAAAGGAGCAGAAGAATCTGCATAATCAATATTTTTGCATATCTGTAGTGAACTTAGGTCAGTAGGGTCATCTCTCAGCCCTCTGGTTGTTCCAACATTGGTGTGCAGAGTTGTGCTAATAATGAGGTAGGAGGCATGACAGAAGCACAACTTTTGCGGATGGGTGGAGTGGATACAACAACAAAACAACTTGCATTTATATAGCGCCTTTAACATAGTAAAACGTCCCAAGGGGCTTCACAGGAGCATTATCAAACAAAATTTGACACCGAGCCACATAAGGAGATAACCAAAAGCTTGGTCAAGAGGTAGGTTTTAAGGAGCATCTTGAAGGAGGAGAGAGAGGTAACGAGGCGGAGAGGTTTAGGAAGGGAATTCCAGAGCTTAGGGCCTAGTCAGCTGACGGCATGGTCGCCAATGGTGGAGTGATTAAAATCGGGGATGCACAAGAGGCAAGAATTGGAGGAGTGCAGAGATCTCGGAGGGTTGTAGGGTTGGAGGAGGTTATAGAGATGGGGAGGGATGAGGCCATGGAGGGGTTTGAAAACAAGGATGCAAATTTTAAAATTGAGGCATTCCCAGACCGTCAGCCAATGTAGGTCAGCGAGTGCAGGGGTGATAGGGGAATGGGATTTGGTGCGAGTTAGGATATGGGCAGCAGGGTTTTGGATGAGCTCGAGGTTATGGAGGGTGGAAGATGGGAGGCCAGCCAGGAGACCATTGGAATAGTCCAGTCTGGAGGTAACAAAGGCATGGATGAGGATTTTAGCAGCAGATGAGCTGAGGCAGGCGATGTTACGGAGATGGAAGTTGGCGGTTTTGGTGATGGAGTGGATATGTGGTCGGAAGCTCATCTCAATGTCAAATAGGACGCCAAGGTTGTGAATGGTCTGGTTCAGCCTCAGACAGTTGCCAGGGAGAGGGATGGAGTCGGTGGCTAGGCAACGTGGTTTGCAAAGACAATGGCTTCGGTCTTCCCAGCATTTAGTTGGAGGAAATTTTTGCTCATCCAGTACTGAATGTCGGACAAGCAGTATGATAAATCAGAGACAGTGGAGGGGTCGAGGGAAGTGGTGGTGAGGTAGAGCTGTGTGTCGTCAGCGTACATGGGGAGTCTGACATTGTCCTTTCGGATGACGTCACCGAGGGGCAGCATGTAGACGAGAAATAGGAGGGGGCTAAGGATAGATCCTTGGGGGATTCCAGAGATAACGGTGCGGGAGTGGGAAGAGAAGCCATTACAGGTGATTCGCTGGCTACGACTGGATAGATAAGAATGGAACCAGGTGAGTGCAGTCCCACCTAGCTGGACAACGGAAGAGAGGTGTTGGAGGAGGATGGTGTGGTCAACAGGTTGAGAAGGATGAGGAGGGATAATTTACCACGGTCACAGTCACATAGGATGTCATTTGTGACTTTGATAAGGGCCGTTTCAGTACTGTGGCAGGGGCGAGATTGGAGGGATTCAAACATGGAGTTGTGAAAAAGATGGGCACGGTTTTGGGAGGCGACAACACGTCCAAGGCCTTTGGAGAGGAAAGGGAGGTTGGAGAGGAGGCAGTAGCTTGCAAGGATACCCTTGCCACCAATTCCATCCCCCTCCAAGGCCACTGTTACAGGCTGAACCAGACTATTTGCAATCTATTCGACATCAAGCTGCACTTCCTACCTCATATCCTCTCCATCATAAAGACCCCCTACTCGCAGCTCCACAATATCGCACACTTCCATCCCTACCACAGCCCACCTGCTGCTGAAATCCTCATCTATGCCTTTTTCACTGTCAGTCTCAACTATTCTAATGCTCTCATGGTCCACCTCCCATCATTTGCCTCCCATAAACTTGAGCTTATCCAAAGTTCTGTTGCCCTTATCATATCCTACGTGAAATCTTGCTCACCCATCATGCCTGTGCTCGCTGACCTACATTGGCTCCTGGTCCACCAACGCCTCAATTTTAAAATTCTTATCCTCGTGTTCTATCCCTCCATGGCCTCACCCATCCATATCTATGAAGCCTCCTCCAGCCCTACAACAGTCTAAGAACACTGTGTTCATCCAACACTGGACTCTTGTGTATCTCCCACTCCCTTCGCCCCAGAATTGGCAGCTGTGTCTTCAGCAGTCTAGATCCCAAGCTCTAGAATTCCTTCCCTAGACCTCTCCATTTCTCTCACCTCCTTTAAGACCCTCTCTAAAACCCGCCTCTTCGATCAAACTTTTGGCCACCCCTCCTAATATCTCATTGTTTGGCTTGGCGTCCATTTTTGTCTAATTATTCATTTGTGAAGTGCCTCGGGAAATTTTTCGACAGCAAAGGCAAATGTATGAATACAAGTTGTTGTTGTTGTTGTTGTTACCACTTCCCGAAGACAATGACTGATGGTGGAGTATGGCACTACAGGCAATATAGCTTAAGTTTGAACATGGGAGACATCACAGCCAATCCTGATCCTATCTTCCCCTGATGTGGCCACGTGTAACAGGTCTCACTGGATGACGATCTGAAGCAGACTTTTACCCTCCCTGCCTTAGACATATTGAGGCCAACAGCAGCATCTCTATTGTGCAAGTTACTCTTGGATTTGACCAGGAACTTCCTTAGCATTTAATATAGTTCTCAGTTATTTTGTCTTTACTACTGCAATGTTCCATCACAGACAATTGAAACTTTCTCATCCCTATGCCTTCATTATTTTCTTTCCATGCTCTCTACAATCTGTGGAAAACTGACACTACACACTGTTCATAGAGTTTTCACTCTCTCTTTGGATATCCTCAACCGTGGCTGTTGGTCAGTTCCTACCTATTCGAACAATGAACCTTATCTTGCGGTCAGTATTCTACAATGACTAACCTTAATTCTGCTCACATAGCTTTGAATGCAGTGCGTTATCTGCCAATTACTAATCTTTATTGAACAGTCTTAATTCAGATCACCCAAATAGGTTTGAAGACACAATCTTATCTATTGAGTCAATACATTTCACCAAGTAATCCCAGTTCTAATCACACAGCCATGACCAGTTTAATCTGCTGATGTAATCATGTTTGATAAATTATTTCACTTTAAAAATCCCATGACACTCAATAAATAGAATGCTGAACAAAGAATTTTCCTTCTTACATTAGTAGCATCAATCAGCACTTTTCCTTTTTAACCTGCACTCCGAATTGATCACTGTCGTAATTAAAGACACCTTGTCCTACCACCAGCTGTCTGAAGTTTCACATTTGCAAGTAGTTATTAAAATGGTACTAGCAGCACAGCTTTTGTAGATTTAATTTTTATTTCAGAGCCAAAGCAGAATCTTGAATTCTAAAGAGGACTGCTGTTCTCACTTACCGTGTTGGGCCACAGCTATGATTACTTGATGAGCAGCAGTAACAGTTATTTTTTAAACCAGCACATTAACGTTAGATTTACAGTCTATCCCAAATCTATGGGATTAATTAAATTCTTAAACTTCGACTGTGAATTAACTTAGTTTTGAGCTACACATATATTGCAGTTTACTGTGAAAATCTGATGAATACTAGATAAATATGCATCAGATTAGCATAGAGAATAGTGTGTGTTAATATGTATATTGTGCACCCTGCAACACCAAAAGTTTTTTGGATGCGACATTAAACTAAGGCCCTGTCTGCCCTCTCAGGTGGATGTAAAAGATCCCATTCACTATTTCGATGAAGAGCAGGGGAGTTCTGCCCGGTGTCCTGGCCAATATTTATCCCTCAACCAACATCATTAAATCAGTATATCTGGTCATTATCACATTGCTGTTTGTGAGACTTTGCTGTGCACAAATTGGCTGCTGCGTTTCCTACATTACAAAAGTAACTGCACTTCAAAAGTACTTCATTGGTTGTAAAGCGCTTTTGGACACCCTGAGGTCATGAAAAGGCGCTATATAAATGCATGTCTTTCTTTTTTTCCTTTCTCTGAATCATTCAGCTTCTGATGAATGGACAATTACGTATCTAGAGCTAGCTTGGAATAGGTAATCAGGTCTGACCCCAAAAGATTAATCGGGGTCAGATGTGTGTTATTCAAGTGGGCACAAAACCTGCAGTGCAATGTTCCCCTATCATCCATGGCTATAGTAGAAAATCAACCTCTTCATTTTTTCCCCTCCTAGGGTTGGCTGCATGTTCTGATCAGTTTTACTACCTCACTTAAAGTGAAGAAATCATATCAAAACTCTTATCTGACGGAACGGGTTCTGCCTCGGTTTCTTTTCCTTCCACTGGACCACCCCAAAAAAGAGCTGAATTTCGAGGCCCATATACTTCAATGGAACATGTGGAAATATTATGGAAATATATGACACAGCCTTTTATAGTACGAGTTCCTGCAAGGTTTTATGAAAGATGTGTTTATAAGGGGTATACCCTTGATCCCAGTGAAATGACAAGTTGTACAATTCAGATACAGGAAGCTATGCAAAGATGGAAGATAAAACGTAACAAAAACAAAATCTAAACTTCAATATCATTACTTGGGAATTAAACAACAACTCACAACAACAACAACAACAACTCACATTTATATAGCACCTTTAACATAGTAAAAAAATACCAAGGCACTTCACAGGAGGGTTATCAAACAAAATTTGACAGCAAGCCACATTAGGAGATATTAGAACAGGTGAGGTAGGTTTTAAGGAGCATCTTAAAGGAGGAGAGAGGTGGAGAGATTTAGGGAGGGAATTCCAGAGCTTAGGGCCTAGTCAGATGAAGGCAGAGTCGCCAATGGTGGAAAGGTTAAAATCGGGGGTGCGCAAGAGGCAAGAATTGGAGGAGTGCAGAGATCTCGGGGGGTTGTAGAGCTGGAGGAAGTTGCAGAGATAGAAAGGGGCAAGGCCATGGAGGGATTTGAAAACAAGGATGAGAATTTTAAAATTGAGGCATTCCTGGGCCAGGGGCCAATGTAGGTCAGTGAACACACGGGTGATGGGTATACGGGACTTGGTGCGAGTAAGGATACAAGTTTTGGATGAGCTTAAGTTTATGGAGGGTGGAAGATGGCAGACTGGCCAGGAGACCATTGGAATAGTCAAGTCTAGAGGTAACAAAGGCATGGATGAGGGTTTCAGCAGCAGGTGAGCTGAGGCAGGGGTGAAGACAAGTGCGTTACGGAGGTGGAAGTAGGCCGCCTTGGTGATGGAATGGATGTGTGGTCAGAAGCTCATTTCAGGGTCAAATAGGATGCCAAGGTTGTGAACGGTCTGGTTCAGCCTCAGTCAGTGTCAACGGAGAGGGATGGAGTCAATGGTTGGGAATGGAGTTTGTGGCAGGGACCGAAGACAATGGCTTTGGTCTTCCCAATATATAGTTGGAGGAAATTTTTGCTCATCCAGTACTGGATGTCAGACAAGCAGTGTGACAAATCAGAGACAGTGGAGGGGTCAAGAGAAGTTGTGTTGAGGTAGAGCTGGGTGTCATCAGTGCACATGCAGAATCTGACATTATGTTTTCAGATGATGTCATCGAGGGGCAGCATGTAGATGAGAAATAGGAGTGGGCCAAGGATAGATCCTTGGGGACTCCAGAAGTAACGTTGCGGGAGCAGGAAGAGAAGCCATTGCAGGTGATTCATTGACTATGTCTGGATAGATAAGAATAGAAGCAGGTGAGTGCAGTCCCACCCAGCTGGACGCTGGAGGAGAGGCATTGGAGGAGGATGGTGTGGTGAACCGTGTCAAGGGCTTCAGACAGGTCGAGAAGGATGAGGAGGGATAGATTACCATGGTCACAGTCACATAGGATGTCATTTGTTACTTTGATAAGGGTCATTTCAGTATTGTGGCAGGAATGGAAACCTGATTGGAGGGATTCAAACATGGAGTTACGGAAGAGCTGGGCACGGATTTGAGAGGTGACAGCACGTTCAAGGACTTTGGAGAGGAAAGGGAGGTTGGAGATGAGGTGGTAGCTTGCAAGGACAGAGGGTCAAGGGTGCCCTATTTGAGGAGGGGGTGATGACAGCATATTTGAAGGGAAGGGAGATAGTATCTGAGGAGAGGGAACCATTAACAATATCAGCTAACATGGGGGCCAGGAAATGAAGTTGGGTGGCCTTCAGTTTGGTGGGAATAAGTACGAGGGAGCAGGAGGTAGGCCTCAAGGTCAAGGTGAGCTCGGAGAGGGCATGAGAGGAGATAAGAGAGAAACTGGAGAAAGATGCAAGTTCAGGGCTAGGGCAAGGGGGAATCTTAGGAGGCATTTGGCTTGGTGGGCTAGGGGAAGGGAGGGAAGCGGGAGAGGCAACTGAATAGATGGTCTCAATCTTAATGACAAATGAGTCCATGAGCTCCTCGCACTTGTTGTTGGAGGTAAGGGTGGAGGAGGCAGGAGAGAGGGGTTTAAGAAGATGGTTTGTAGTGGAGAAGAGAAGCCGGCGGTTATTTTTGGATTCCAGGATGATCCTGGAATAGTGAATAGTTTTGGCAAAGGAGAGCAGGAACCGATAGTGCTTTAAGTGGTCCAGCCAGATCTGGGGATGAATGGCTAAATCAGTTGCCTGCCATAAACATTACAAAGTCATTAGAAGGCAAGGATGAGGAAAAGGTGCTCAGACCATGTTGGTTATCTTACTGGTTAAATCTATGCACAAGACCATTTTAACTTCCTCCTGCTTTAGCATCAAGCCCTTATTCCTCTATTCCCTCTCTCCTCCTTAAGTTAATTACTATTTAGGTCACTAAACACAAATTTTGTGGCTGATAAAATAATGGCATGTTACAGAGGAAATTCCCATCTGGTATAGATTCTAAAAATTATATTAAATTAGGTACCGTATTGATCTTATGTTTTCACTAAGTAAAATGTGAAGTGTGAGGGGACAATACACTAAGGCTGGACATTGAAATATCTAGTCTTAAAATGTTCAATCTCAGAAAAGGGAAAAAGACTGCAGGAGTGAATGTTCCTCCATCCAGTAGAAACTAGCAGCAATAACGTACTTGATAAGCACAAAGCTTTCTGAGGGGAATAAGAAAAAAAGAAAGTGGGAAAGAAACGATCTGGAAGCTAGAAATTCTTCTGGCAAACCAGACAGCAAAAAGATCCGATGATCCACTGAGCTGCAGCTAAGTTTTCCTTTATATACAGCTTCAGTGGCCCTGACACACCAGTCCCACCAGATTTTACTGGGACATTTGCGATTTTGAGTTTAAATGGTGTTGGGTCCTAATTGTGTCACAGGACCACGATTTGTGGTGGCCACCTTTCCCGAGACCAAAATCAGCTCAGTTAAAATGGGGGCAGGTAGGAACACATTGGGAATGCAGTGGGAAGCACCCGACCCCTATTTTAACCACCCACCTGCCCCATTCCCACCAGGCTGGAGGGGTTAAAATGTTACAGCTCTTCTTTGGTTAGCAGAGCAATGAACTCAGAGGGCAGTGAATCCTCTTCAAAACCCTAGAGTGGTATGAGATAATGAGTCCCTCTGTAGAATAAAGAAGGTATTTGTGAAACAGGGTAACCAGCTGGATGAACCAACGAGCTTGTTATTCAAATAGGGCAAAAGACTATTCTACTTGTGGAGAAAGAAACAGAGTTAATGGGCTCCATTTTAGCACCCGCTATCGGGTGCGTTCCTGGCGGGGGGGCTCCGAAAATCGGGGAATCCAGGAGCGGGTCGGGAGCCCGGCTCCAACCTGCCCACTTCCGGGTTCCCCACAGATGCGCCGATGTGCGCGCGCAGCCCCCGTATGTGGGACTCCCGCAGGCAATTAAAGCCGGTGGGGTGCCGCTTAACATTATTTACCTAGCCATTTCAGGTCATTAACAGACCTGATTAAGGGAATATGTCAGGAGGGGTGGGATTTTAGAAACAACTGGGACTGTTTCCCGTACTGGGGGAAACACTCCTAGTTGAAATGGACGTGTTGCAGCCATCAGCCTGTGGCAGCTGCAAAGATCCATTTGACAGGGAGGGGGGAGGTGGGGGGAGGTGGGGGGAGACCCTCCCTCATTGCAGGAGGCCACTCTGTCACTTGGGACAAAGTTTGGCCTCCACCACCCTCCTCCTGACAGTCAAATTCACCAACCTGCACACTTACCCCGGAGTCCAGAGACATGTACCTACCTTGCTGACCCCCTCAGATGTACATCTTCCAGATGGGGACCGCTGTAGCTGCAGTCACATCCTCCTCGGAGGGCGAACAGCATCACCAGCCTCGCCGGCCACGCCGTCCACCTCTGACACGTGGAGCTCCACAACACAGTGCTGTGACACATCCACCCGCACAGCAGGAAGGAGGGCTACTGCAGAGAGAGATGCACTACCCTTGCCACAGGGTCCACAGACCGAGGCTCAGCTTCCTGGACCTCTCTGAGCAGCAGTACACACGGAGGCTCAGAGTCACTCGACATGTAGTCGTGGACATCTGCAGCCTCCTTCATGCCGAGCTGCTCCTGGCTGGCCCGAGCACCATCTTCTTACCTGTCGCTGTCAAAGTCACCACTGCCCTCATCAACTTCTCCTCCACATCGTTCTAGGGTGCCACTGGGGACATCGCTGATGTCTCTCAGTCGTCTGCACAAAAGAGCCCTGCAAATACACCTACACCCACTTTGCAGTGACACAATGGGTGGCATCAGGTGTGGGTCTTCATTGTGATCCTCAGGAAAGGGCATTATTGTACAAACCAGACAAGATTCGCAAAGACGTGGCAGTAGTGGTGACAATATGTGATGTGAGTTGGTCAGGAAATCAAAAGAAGTAAAAACCATGACAAACCCTCAAACACCCTTGTGCATCCCCTTCATGCTCACGACACGTTTGCCTTACACTTCTTACTACACATATGTGATGCATGCCCTGTGGCTGCAGCACAGGAAGTGGCAGGTTGAGTGCAGCTGACCGTGAAAGAGATGCATGAGAGGGTGAGTATGAGATAGAGCCATGAGATTGTATGAGGATTGGGTTGAGTGGTAGTGGCGGGATGAGTACTGGCGAGGTGAGTAAGTGCAGGTAAGATGAGGATGAGGTTTGAGTGGGTGTGAGGAGTGATGTGATAGAGTAGTGTTGGCAGTGCAGAAGGAGATGTGGGGTGGGGGCGGTGATGTGGCAGACAGAGTGTAGGGGAATGAGTAAGTGTACTCACTTCGGCTGACCTACTTAGGTCATTGCAGCGCCTCCTGCACTGTATGCAGGTGTGCGATATGTTGGTGGTGCAGGTGACCTCCTCTGCCACCTCGAGCCAGGCCTTCTTGGTGGCAGAGGCAGGCCACTTCCTCCCGCCTGCCGGAGGGATGATCTCTGTCCTCCCCTCCTTCTCACCCCATCTAATGATACCTGGAGTGAGGCATCATTAAACTGGGAGCAACCTTCCCCCTGGGCTGCTCCATGCTGTATTTTTTGCTATTTGTTGCAGCAGTCAGTGGAGGACTGCCCCTTTAAATAGAGCTCCTCCAGTTAACAGACCTTACTGCGCATGCGCAGTCCGCCCGATGCGCAGATCAGCAGTGGGGAACCCGGAAGAACAGGTAAGTGGATCCAATTAGGCTGCGATCGCGCGCGGGGCAGACTGATTTCACCGGGCGCGTTACCCACGCGCCCAATAGCCCCCCCCGCCGCGAACCCGCAGCCCTGGTAACATCGAGCCCAATGTTTCAGGTCATTGACCGAATAACTCTGTTTCTCTCTCCACAGTTTTTGCCTGACCTCCTGAGTGTTTCCAGCATTTTCTGTTTTTATTTCAGATTTCCAGCATCCGCAGTACTTTGCTTTTGTTTTTGACTATTCTATCTGTTCTAATTTGTTGCAAGACAAAGTTATGTTGTTCAAAATATTTGTAATTTATTCCTTCAAGTGTTATTACAATCAAACTTAATTAGAGGCTAATATTGTTGGTTACTATAGTGCAACCATTGTCTTTTACAATTTTGCATGGGAAAAATAGTGAAAACAGGATTCGATGAAAATAACAGCAGTATTAACATTGTCTATAAAGCTTTTGGCAGGCTGTAAGTGGTCACAAGATGTCCTTGGACAAACAGGTGTGTGGAAATGAAGATCATAAATGCAGCTGTTTAAGCAATTTAGGACAGATTAATACCATAAATTATGTACAAACATTTATGTTTTGCTAAACCACTGAACCAAACTTTTACTAAATTAGTCTTAGGAGCTTAAATCCAGGGCAAAACTCTTCAGCTCTCTGACCTTGCACAATGGGGTAGTACGCTCACGAATGATACAATACTGCTTCAGTAAATATTATGCTTGATAAGGATTATGTTTGAATTAGATTACCAAAACATTTAGATAAAGTAGCCAAATTACTAATCCTAATATCCCTTCATTCTTAAATTTTAATAGCAGAAAACACATTGGGGAGAAATTGGTATGGTCTTGGGCATAGAACAGGCGAAGAATAACTTTACAGATTATAGTTATTTGAACAAATCATGATTTTTCCCTTACAGATGTTTGAAGATTTGAGGGGTCACACTTTTGAGAGGTGAGATGCTACGGACCTATGGAATTCTGGCCGTTATAGCTCATGTGACACACGTGACATAACCTTCTCTGTCAAAAGTTCTTTATTCCGAAGTTATTCCCAAGCACGCTATAATGCACAGTCATGTTTTAGTTAAATGAATGCAGTTTTCCTGGAGAATTGTTGCCAGAATTAATACAGTCTTCTTACAAGAAAGAAAACCCTTGGCCCATTGCTAGACATAAATAATGTAAAATATTTATTTTGGAATATCTATGGTTTATCAGATGGCAAGCTGTTAATCTCCAGTGGATAAATGAGACTGTGGAAGTGAATATTAAAAATGCAGCTGTTCAATTCAATCAAAAAGCAATGACATTTAAATCACTTCCAAAATATTTGCATTTCAATATGCTCCTCTACTAATCATTGAGGGAGGCAGTTAAAACTGTGCCCAAATTTTGAAATGTTCAATAGTCTGAGAGTAACTGGTTACAGCATCACCAATGCCCTCACAAAATGTACTCAATGATGATGCTTGGAGCAGAGGTGGTGAAATTTGTCCTGGGTGGTAGCTCAAAACAGGCATTGGCGCATCGGCCGTCCGTTTTACACTCCACCTGATTTTCGTTTCCAGTGAACATAGAAACATAAAAAATAGGAGCAAGAGTAGGCCATTCGGCCCTTTGGGCCTGCTCCGCCATTCAAAATGATCATGGCTGATCGTCTAACTCAGTTCCCTGTTCCCGCTTTTTCGCCATATCCCTTGATCCCTTTAGCATTAAGAAATATATCTATCTCCTTCTTGAATACATCTAATGACTTGGCCTCCACTGCCTTCTGTGGTAGAGAATTCCACAGGTTCACCACCCTCTGAGTGAAGAAATTTCTCCTCATCTCGGTTCTAAATGGCATACCCTGTATCCTGAGATGGTGACCCCTGGTTCTGGACTCCCCAGCCATCGGGAACATCCTCCCTACATCTAGTCTGTCTAGTCCTGTTAGAATTTTATATGTTTCAATAAGATTACCTCTCATTCTTCTAGTGAATATAGGCCTAGTCGACCCAATCTCTCATCATATGTCAGTCCTGCCATCCCAGGAATCAGTCAGGTAAACCTTCGTTGCACTCCCTCCATGGCAAGGACATCCTTCCTCAGATAAGGAGACCAAAACTGCACACAATACTCCAGATGTGGTCTCACCAAGGCCCTGTATAACTGCAGTAAGACATCCCTGCTCCTGTACTCAAATCCTTTTGCAATGAAGGCCAACATACCATTCACCTTCCTAACTGCTTGCTGCACCTGAATGCTCGCTTTCAGCAACTGGTGTACAAGGACACCCAGGTCACGTTGCACCTCCCCTTTTCCCAATCTATCACCATTCAGATAATAATCTGCCTTTCCGTTTTTACAACCAAAGGGGATAACCTCACATTTATCCATGTTATACTGCATCTGCCATGTTCTTGCCCACTCACCCAACTTGTCTAAAATCACATTGGAGCCTCTTTGCATTCTCCTCACTGCTCACATTCCACCCCAGCTTTGTGTCGTCTGCAAACTTGGAAATGTTACATTTAGTTCCCTCATCCAAATCATTGATACATATTGTGAATAGCTGGGGCCCAAGCACTGATCCCTGCAGTGCCCCACTAGTCACTGCCTGCCACCCGGAAAAAGACCCATTTATTCCTACTCTCTGTTTCCTGTCTGTCAACCAATTCTCAATCCATGCCAGTATATTCCCCCCAATTCCATGTGCTTTAATTTTGCACATTAACCTCTTGTGTGGGACCTTATCAAAAGCCTTCTGAAAATCCAAATACACCACATCCACTGGTTCTCCCCCATCTATTCTACTGGTTACATCCTCAAAAAACTCCAGTAGATTTGTTAAGCATGATTTCCCTTTCATAAACCCATGCTGACTTTGTCCAATCCAGTTAATGCCCTCCAAGTGTTCTGTTATCACATCTTTTATAACAGACTCTAGCATTTTCCCCATTACTGATGTTAGGCTAGCTGGTCTGTAATTCCCTGTTTTTTCTCTCCCTCCTTTTTTAAATAGTGGGGTTACATTTGCCACCCTCCAATCTGTAGGAATTGTTTCAGAGTCAATCGAATTTTGGAAGACAATCACCAATGCATCCACTATTTCCAGAGCCACCTCCTTTCGTTCTCTGGGATGTTGATTATCAGGCCCTGAGGATTTGTCAGCCTTTAGCCCCATTAATTTCCCTAGTACTATTTTTGTTTTACTAATACTGGTTTCCTTCAGTTCCTCCCTCTCACTGGACCCTTGGTTCCCTAACATTTCTGGGAGGCTATTTGTGTCCTCCTTTGTGAAGACAGAACCAAAGTATGTGGTTAATTGTTCTGCCATTTCTTTGTTCCCCATTATAATTTCCCCCATTTCTGACTGTAAGGGACCTACATTTGTCTTCACTAATCGTTTTCTGTTGACATATTTATAGAAGCTTTAACAGTCAGTTTTTATGTTCCCTGCTAGTTTACTTTCATACTCTATTTTCCCCCTCTAAATCAGTCTCTTTGTCCTCCTTTGCTGAATTCTGAACTGGTCCCAATCCTCAGGCTTGCTGATTTTTCTGGCAATTTTATATATCTCCTCTTTGGATCTAATACTATCCCTAATTTCTTTTGTAAGCCACAGTTGAGCCACCTTCCCTGTTTTATTTTTGTGCCAGACAGGAATGAATAATTGTTGTAATTCCTGCACACGTTCTTTAAATATTAGCCATTGCCTGTCCACCGTCATCCCTTTTAGTAAAGTTCCCCAATCTATCATAGCCAACTATGAAGTCAATGGTTCCAACTGGTTTTGGTTTAAGACAAAGGGACATTACCAACTTCTGTAATTCATTCACTGTCCATTCATCACTTTACCTCATACACTTGAGTCCTTGCAAAAGGTTTTATTTGACTCTTTTGCAAAACAAAAACAAATGCTGCATTTTTATTCAACAGGAAAAATACAATGCTTTAAGTCATTCATGATGATATTCTTGGGAGACCCAACGTGAATCTATAAGCTCGTTTCATGTGGTTTACATTTCACTGTTCAAAAAATTAAATATTGAATAAGAATTCAGCTCTGGCAAATGTTATCCATGTGTCGTCTTTGAAAAAACAATTAAAGTGCATTATATTTGTTGCTGCAACATAGAATTCATGCAAATTCCAGATGGTTATTGTGATCCTGGGATTTTGTGATTCAATTTTGAATATCCCATGGTGAGGATCTGAATTACTTTTTACCTTCATAGGGACCTGCTAAAACTTGTGGAGAAAAAAAGAGATACAATCGACAATGGTCTATAGGATGGATCAAATGTATTTTTTTATAGTGTGACTTTCCTAAAAAAACATAAGCCCTTGTGAACAGCTCTTCATGTTTTGTCTTCGGTCGGTATCATTTAGAAGTCAGTACATTTTGGAAATGATTTATCTCAGAGTAAGAAACTAAGTGAGAAAAGTCTAATGTCCACCCATCCTTCCATTCCAATTTCACAAAATACAGTAAGTGTGCACTCAGCAAGAAGAAATAAACTTACATTTGTCCTCATTACATCACTTGGACAAGTCCTAAAGTACCTTACATACAGTGCCTATTGCAGTCGCTATTATTAGGCAAACACGACGTTAATTTAGAACAGAGCAAGGTCCCATAAAGAGCAATGAGATGAATGACCAATTTAGCATTTTTTTAATGTAGTGTAGGTCGATGGAGAAATTTTGGCCAGAATCCCGGAAGAAATCATTGATTTTTTTTGGACAATGTCATAGGATCTTTACCATAGGGGCACTCAGAGGGGCCTCAGTTTAAAGTCTTATCTGAAGTACAGAAAACAAAACATCACCATCACAACACTAGTGTCTTAAACAGTCTTTTTGAAAAAATGATCACCATCAAACACAATGCACAGTCAACAATACACACCCATTAAACAACCTCACCCTCCAAATTTAAACAGCTGTTGAAAAGAAAATTCAGGAGTAGAACTTTGAGGCCCTATGCTACTGGCAGGGCCTCGCACACATCTGGAAACTTGTCAGAAAACCAATTGTATGTGCTTTAACTATGATGTGGCCATCGCCGGCCGCATGCAAGGCCTCATTGGTGGCACACAGCCTCGAAGTTTCACCCCAATAACATAATATAGGGTACTTGAATCATAGTTCTCCAACTTTCACAACAACAACTTGAATTTATATAGTGCCTTTAACATAGAAAAACATCCTAAGGCCCTTCAAAGTGGCATAAGCAGGCAAAAATGGATGCCGTGCCAAAAACAGAGATATTAGGAGGGGATCTCCAAAAGTTTGGTCAAAGAGGTGGGTTTTAAAGATGGGTCTTAAAAAAGGAGAGGGAGGTGGAGAGGCGGAAGGGTTTAGGGAGGGAATTCCAGAGTGTGGGCATACATGGCTGAAGGCACAGCTGCCAATGGTGGGGTGAAAGAAGGTGTAAATGCACAAAAGGCCAGAGTCAGAGGAATGGAGAGTTCTGGCGGGGTTGTAGAGCTGGAGAGGGTTACAGAGATAGGGAGGGGCTAGGTCATGGAGGAATTTAAACATGAGGATGAGAATTTAAAATGAGACACTTTAGTGGACCAGGAGCCAATGTAGGTTAGCAGGGACAAAAGTGACATGTGATGATGGCAGTTTTGAAAGGGAGCGGGACAATACCTGAGGAGAGGGAACCATTTGCAATGTTAGCTAACATGGAGGCCAAGAAAGGAAGTTGAGTGGTCAGCAGTTTAGTGCAAATGGGATCAAGAAAGCTGGTATGGGACCAGAGCAGGCACGAAGATTACTGCTCACATCGAGGATAAACACTAACACGCATTGGTTAGATTGAAAGGTTTGTTTCCATGTTGTAATTTCTAGGTAAGTCTATGTTAGTTGCAACCTTATTATTTTTGTTTAATTTTCATTTAGTACATTGTCCCAAGGACAGTAGTCCTGAAAGTTCTTTTAACTATTAGAAATGCAACTTAATTATAGGCACTCCTCAGATATAGAAGGTTGTGAACCAATATTCTGGAGTAATTGTAGAACAAAACCCAACCCATCAATGATTTTTATGGCCAGATTTTGCTCTGAACATAATGGTGAAGCTAACAGGGCTCATTGTTATTTCTGTGCAAATAGTAGAGCAACTTCTGGTGACTGCACATGCGCAGTTAAATATGGAAATCCAGAAGTTGCTCGACCAAATACTCTGCTCCTCCCTAAGCTTCATGAGAACTATATCTCGCCGGCTGACTCATCATTAAAATGACTGCAACAGAGTGAAGTTTCTGCACTGACCTGATGAAAACAAAGTAATCTCACCAAAAAAAGTCACGTTTTTTTAAGTCTAAGCAAACTTTTAACAGCACGGTAAGTCTGAATGACTTTCAAACAAGCTCTCTGGCACTGAAAATTTACTTTTAAGTGTGGAGTCTCATTCCTTCAGATTTTAATTGTTGTTGTACATTTTTAAAAAATGTACATTTTTATCTTTTTACTTTTTCTTTCTGTCTCTTACTTCCATCTTTTAAACCAATCTTTCTTAACCTCTCTTTTTTCACTTTCTGTACCTGATTTGACACTGAATTCACTATTGCAACTTACACTTCCTGCTTCTGATTCTGCATTGTTTATTAACATGCTTCAATCTGATTGGTTAAGAGGATACCCAGCAGCTTGGCCTGTTCACACAGGTCCCAGATGCCCGGGAGAGGGCACTGCGTTGGATTGAGGGCCTGATAAGAGGAACTTGCTGTGCAAAACTCCATGAAAAGTCTATGGGCAAATGCAAGTCTGTGGACGCCATTCATAGCAAAATCCGGCCCATTGTATTTTATCTCCTTACACGTTAATATTCTACTTTTTAAATTCATTGACAACATGTAGCCCCACAATAGCAATCAATATTATGTTATCTAAAATTATACATTAGAAACAATGTGGTAGGTTTTCAACTTACTACTAATGATTTCAATGGAAATGAAAATCAGGTAGTTTCTATAATTGGCGACAGATCCACAGTCAGTTTTAAGCCTGGGTAGTAAGTTGAAAATCTACACCAATATGTTTTCAACTGATGCCATTTTTATTTTAAATGAGTTGATAGTCTTTCCTGCCTAGCAAAATGCAGGAATATACCACTCCCATGTCATGCTCTCGACAGCTAGCAGCCCAGCCAAGACCCTGAGAAATCTCAAATAGGAAATATGAACAATCTAAAACATATGTTCTTGTACAGCTGTCAATCACATCCAACAGTATTCAAACACACCATCTTATAAAATATTTCACCTATTGTTTACATGGTAGAAAATTAATGCCATCTATAATGTAAAGCAAACTTTGTATGTACAAAAGTGAAAATGATTCTCATGATATTCGAGAACTAAATTGTCTCAAACAAGAGCCATGTCAACAGCCACTTGTTGACCTATTTGAACTCAATGTTTATGGTAACCTATAGGTGAATTGGCAGGCGCATCCTCCTCTGATAAAAGGAACATGTCATCTTACGCTCCCTTTACTTAAAGCTGGTCAATGTATGTCATTAAAATCAGAATGGGACTTAAGGTAGAGACATTTGGGTAGAAATTAGTCTCGGCACGATGAAGCAGCACACGCTAGAACCAAGAGGCCCGAGAATCAATGGAAATTGGTCCTCAGGCCTGATCAACATACTCAAACAAGCTGGTAGCGCATCTCGGCCGAGGAATGACATCGATTTTGGATCACCAGTAGTGGCCCTCAGATAAGTTCCAGGATGGGAGGGTTGGTTGGAGCAGGCTACAGTGGGGTGGAGGGCCAATCGTGACACCTGTGAAGTCAGGGGAGCACTCCTGCTCCACAGGAAGAATTTTTTTTTAAATTGTAAACTTACCTTTAGCTGGCAGCTACAGCTGCTGAAGAATCCTACCTGGTGTTCACCATAACTAATTTCACACAGGGTTCCTTCAACAGCTGTTAGGTCCCTCATTAACATATTCCAGGACCTGTTTTAGGCGCCTACCTGGCTTGCCTAAAAAATGGGCCTCACGAATTTAGCAGTGGGATGAATACCTGTGTAGATTGGGCACAGGCCGTCCCACTGCTAAATTTGTTTGCCTTGCACCTGATATATGAACGAAAACCAGGTGCAACGCATACCCCATTTTCTACCCCATTAGGTCAAAATAATGATATATTGTATATCTCATCTGTTTAAGAGCATGATATCTAGAAGCATTAATGACTTGTGAGGACAGTGAAGATCTTGCAATTTCCATTCGAATTATTGGCCAGAGACATTGTGCTCTTTAACCTAAATGCATGATAATCTAAAGCAGTTTGCCTGGGAATACACAAGAGATAGGGTATTGGATCTGATTATAGTTGAGTCAGATTAAATTAGGAATTATAGATTTAATTCTACTCCAGAAAGGAATCCTTGGAAAAAACAAAATATGGAAAAATGAGTCATTCTTTGGATCAGTTGTGACAGTTAAATTAGTTCTCACTAAACATTTAATTCTTAATCATTAGTATATAATATCTGTGTGGCAGCTTGAATTAAATTTCTGTTTGCCAATTGAAGGTTTGCATTCTATGCGTAGCGTCTGTAAGGGGTTTTTACTGTTTCTCGGGCTTATTATAGGTCAGCCAGTTATGTTTTTCCTGAGCTGCCCTGCCCGCTATGCGGTTGCGAATCGCTTTCCCCTTCCTGATTCTGAGCTGAGGACTTATCGGGCGGTAACAAGGACAGACGAACAGACCAGTGGATTGGTACAAGGAAAACCAATGTTTATTAATAAGAAAACTAAAACTACAAGGTAAACAGTATTATACAGAAGATAAAAGAAATCGCTATGGATGCAATACAGTCTTACACTTAACGGAGTGGAAGAAACGGACACATCGAGGGAAAATTCTAAAATCACAATTTTAGCAATACCCTTTTAACTCCCACCCTTACACCTAGCTAGGTTGTCTTGTGGCGGCCAGAAAATTAATGCTCACCGGTGAAACAGATGAAAAGGCCTGGCCCCTGTGCCCTGCTGCTGCCGTCGACATGTGGTTGCGAGGTTTACTGGATGACCTTCCTTCTTAGTTGCTAGCAGGCAGACAGGACACCGGGCCAAGAGGCGAAGAGAAGAGAGAGAGAGATTCTGGGAAGCCCCAGTTATATCCTCTCGGTATCAGGTTTTTTTTCGTGCCTCATCAGCTTGCTCCATTGTTCGATTTGAGCACGAAAACGTAAGACAAAGGACCCCAATCTCTGGCCCATTTACATAATGGCCGGTATCTGTACTGATGAGTTCCAGAACTGCTTTCCATTATTCCTGAATGTTCCTTGATGGTTCATCTTAGGTGGGATTACTTCTGATCGCTTGCCTCAGGGCGTGAATGCAACTGCTTGTCTCCCTGCATTGTTCAAAACAAATCCCTGTCTGCCCTTGTGGAAAGGTGTCCAGTTTCAAATGCTGCAGGCCTTTGGCCATGTGTCTGACTGCAGCCATTTTGAGAGGCCCTGGCTTGTTTAGAACACAGTCACACCAGGGTTATTTTTTTAATAACTCCAATAAATCTTCGGGGGGGAGGGGGGGGACCATGTGAAATTTTGCGAATCCTTTCAGTAGCGTACATCTCCAATCATGAATTGGATGGTTGTCATTCTCCAACAATGTTCAAGCTTATAGAGCTGACAGTGGTCTTCTCTATTTATACCTCCAACACGCCTTGAGTAAGAATAATTAACATGTTGGTCATATTGCTAGGGCATCTCGAATATCTGGCACACTGTCTCAAACTCATAATCTCATCTGTAAAATTTTATTCAGAATCATACATCAGAAATTCTTGCGGGCGTCATCCTTGATTTTCCATTTATTAATTTAAATGGATAGAAAATCACTGACTGCACCTACTCAATATTTTTGATCTGAAATTCCAGCAATCGAGCCTTTATGTTGGGAGCACAAAAGCAGCAAATTTACCCTTTCGTAACCAGGTAACAGTGATTGAGGATGCATAATTTAAATAAAGGAAAGTGAATCCCTTCACTCCCCCCTGTGGATACTTAAACTTGCTTGAAGTGTCCATGCAAGGTGAGCAAAATTTCTGACCGTCGCAAACAACCCTCCCCTTTATTTACCTATCACTAATCCCTCGACACATACATTCCCTTACTTGGAGAGAACCCCAGTGTATGGCAGGCATTCGGATAAAAAACAAGGTTGAATTACAACAATCCCAGCACGGAGGGGTCTAAATACCCCTGCACCACTTGGGATGAAACAGTATTTTGCATACTATACAACACAACGATGAACAATCTTTATTCAAAACAACATCAAAACGAAAACTTACTTTATTGAAAACAACAAATGGAAGGGACCATCTTTATTGAAATAATGAAACAGGCTGCCATCACTCGCAAGGGATGCGTCCCCGAACTCAGGCGGGTGTTTCGTCTACCCGAGCATACTGGTCCTTCCATACCCTTTGTGTTCTAACTACTACCTCGAGACCCCTATTCCTACACTGGGCGCAAACCAGGTAGAGGACGATCCCGAGCTGACAGATTACTAGTACGTGTGATGCCAGACGAATCCGGGAAGTGACCCCTATATTCTCAAAGATGTCCCACCAGGGTGGGGTCGTAATACTCAGAATATCGGCCCCTATCTGGACAGTCTTCTGTTCCAGCGTGTAAATGTTTTTGGGACACCCTTACTGCTTTTAATAATTTAACGAGGTGTTCTGGGAGAGAGGGGATCTGGTAGCCGAAGTGGGCTACATACTTTTGGAGGTTGGTGAAATTCTCTTTCACAGTGAGGTGAACAGTGGATGGTTCAGGGATGGGGACAATTCGTATCTGTGCCACTTGAACTTCTGCCTCGGGTTTAAAGCAGAAACTGCTGTCACTCACCGCGCACCAGCTGTGCTGACCATGCTGGTAGTGAGACGCCGCTGTGGTGACGCAATATGTCCCACCTCCTATATACGCCACCTGTGGGGGAACATGGCCTTGTGCCATGGCTTCCATGGTGCAGTTTATAGGCAGCTCTGAACCCGCACTGCGGTTTTGAATAGGCGTTCAAGTGCTGGGGACACAGGATTATGTGTGATCCCCGGCTCTGGCACCCCGAGAGGTCAGTACCTGTCATAGCGTGCTCCCACTTTATGACGTAGGGCGGGACCGCTGTGAAACGAACGTGTGCACCCCCCTGAATGACACCAATGTTCTCCACCCTGTACACCGGCGCGGGTCGGGCCGTCCCGCCCATGACTGGCATCCTTACAACTATCCCTATGATGGTGTGGTTGGAACGCCCACAGTCCACTGGGACTGGGTAGGCCTCAGAAGCTAGGCGGAGCTGGCACGTACTTAATGTATTCTCAAAAGGGTGGAGGGCTGCGAGGTGTTTGTTGCTGATCCAGGAGGGGACTAAACCTTGCTTTAAATCCTCCAGATTGCTGCAGGCCTCGCCCAGCAACCATGCCCCATACAGCACGCACACTTCATTCTGCGCCGCCTGGTCTGACGCATTCCGACCCTCCCTAATGAGCACATTCACTGTCTTTGCATGCTTTTCCAGCTCCGCTATGATCTCCTTTAAGTGGAGAGTCATGGCCTGATCTTCGTGCAGTTCTGAACCCACCACCTTATTCGCATCGATTAATATTTTCTTTAATTGCGTTTTTAAACCATTAATCTGGGTCTGCAGCTCGATGTCATCTAAGCTGTTGATGACAGAAGACCCCGTGTTAAAACCAGTTAAGACATCGTTAAAAACACCCCTTCTTTGTCTCCCAATCCCGTCCAAAAGCTCGTGGGTGTATAGTCTGGTTCTGTCAACGTCTGAAAAATCAAACTGATAACATTTACGGAACATCTCTTTTAAGAGGGCTTGATACAACTGCGCGGTCTCTGTGGGGCACCACGCGGGTAGGTGTACCTCGGTGAGGTTTAAAATCACGGAGGCTACCGTGTAGTGCAGCCCTTGATACAGCACCTGGTCTGTAGGTACTAGCACCAAGCCGTTCCCTGGTCCCTTGGTGGTGGCGGGGCATCCCTCTACCATCATACGTGACGTCGCAGTCGTGGGTAGGGGCTGTCGGGGGCGGGTTACTAATTCAGTGGCATTAACCGAGATTGGGGAGTATGGGATCGCGCATGCGCTCAGGCGCGATTCCCAGTCCATCCCCCTCCCGTCATCTTGCCACTGGATGTGGAAAATGATGGAAATGCCTGTGGGGCAGACTTTCTCTGAACCCCACATACAGACATAGATCCCCTGATCCGGTTCCCACCATTTGTCCCAGCACACACTTAACCCTCCCTGGGTCCCTGTGATGGTCCTGTGGGTGTTATTCCCTAACCTCTCCCACTCTACCCTGGGGTTCCCCATATCCTTACTTAATTTTCTAAGCCACCAACACCTATCCAGGGGAACATTGCCTTTACATGACAAACATATTCCTTTTCCCACGGTGACACTAATCCTTGGGGTGACAATTCGTATCCTCGGGCACTGGAGGGAGGTCTCCCTGTATGAAAAACCGGTCTGGCTCGAGTACTGGGTCGAATTTGACCCCAGCCATCCGGGCCAGCTCCCCTCGTGAGTGTACAAGGCAATTTCATCCGCCTCGCGTAGGCCACTCCCATCGTGGGCTAGGGGCGCCGTTTTTACCGGAGCATCCGAAGATGTGGTGGTCCTTGGTGTCGCCCCTTCTCGCGAGGCTCAGCCCAGACAGGGCGAGCAGGACCACGCCTCCGAACATTCCCTGTAAAAGATAAAGAACATCTAGCCGGGCTCCCTATAGGCTTCCTGGCTCGGGTGAAGTGTGAGCGGGTCCCTGGACCTCGGCTCACGTAGACAACACTGGAACGGTTCCATCTTAAAATTATATTACGGTTCCACGCCTTATAATAAACCTATGCATCTTAACTTAAAACTACAAACTTAACTGCTAAAGTTATATACATCCGCCGCCCGTCTCCGAGCGGCCAGCTCAAATTCTGTCAGGACTGCTGCAGGCTGCTCCCTGCGGCGTGGCTGTACTGACCTTTACTTCCGGTCCCTCACAGCCCGCGACTGCTGGCTGAGGACCTTTGTCTTTCGACTTAACTTTAACGCGGGAGGTAGCCCTTTTAAACTGGGGAGCCGGCGACCATGTCTTCCTAGGCTGGGGTGTCCGAGGGGATCTCCTAGGAAGTGCTGTTGGTGGGGCTACCCTGGCGAGCGGACCCTTGCTGTGGGTCGCAGTCCTCGCTGGCTGGAGGCTTTTCCCCTGTGGCTCCTCCCTTCCCAAGTCTGAGCTGGGGACAGGCAACCCCTCGCTGCCTGCTGCCGGTGGCTGAGAGTCTTCCTCTCCAGGTTCAAAACCTGGGTCGGGGGCGGGGCTACCTGCCTCGGGCTCCTCCTCCTCCCCACCTGAGTCCCAGAAGAGAGGGGGAATGGTTTGGACAGGGGCCTGGGTGACTCCTCCCCTGACGCACGTGACTGCGCCTGCATGTGCTGCCTGGGAGCTGGGAGCTGGGGATTTCTAACCTCGGGTTGGATCCCAGCTGCCTGCTTTTTCACCTCCGTAGTACTGGGGACCGGTAGCTCTTGGACCGCTTCCCTCCTAGCCTTGTCTATGGCTCGTTCCCCTGCGCGGACGGTCAGGCCCAGGAATTTCACCTCCTGATGGCCGATCTGCGCTTTCTTTGGGTTCACTTTAAAACCTTTACTCTGCAGCAGCTCCAGCAATTCGGCCAGTAGCGGGCCATGCTCCCCGACTGAGTCGGTAAACAAGAGCAGGTCGTCTACATACTGCACCAATTGCCTGGGCTGGCTGAAGCCCTTTAAACTGTTTGCAATGCACTAGTGGAAAATGCTGGGGCTATTGTGGAAGCCCTGAGGCAGACAGTTCCAGGTGTACTGTTGTCCTTTAAAGGTAAAGGCAAACTTGTACTGATCCTCTCTCCTCAAGGGGATCGACCAAAACCCATTCGAAATATCCAGCACCATGAACGTAGTCGCGGATGCTGGAATGCTTCCGATGAGGTCGGCAACTGCTGCCACTGTGGGGGCACACGCGGGGATATTGCTGTTGAGCACCCGATAGTCCACCGTGGCTCTCCATGAATTGTCCGGTTTCTTGACCGGCCAAAGCGGAGAATTAACATGGGTGGCTATGGGCCTCAGCACTCCCTGCTGCACCAACGAGGATATGGCCATCTCCATATCGGGCTCTGCTTCTCTAGGAAAGTTATACTGCTTCTGGGGCCGGGCCACGGGGTCTCCGTCTACCCTGACCTCAAACCCGGTGACCCTCCCGCAGTCGTGTTTGTGCGTGGCGAACGCAGCCATGCGGGCCTGCACGACTGCTTTAAATTCCTCCGGGACACCCTCCACCATGATCCCAAAGTCATAACCTCATTTCGGCTTCACAGTACACAGGGTTCCCTTCCCTTCTTTTCCTGGGATAACTACCACGCCATTCTACTCACCCATGTCGGCTCCCCAAAGGCAATGGTTGCGGAGATCCACGAGGATCCCGTGGCCCACGATGAAGTCGGCCCCTCGGATCCCCTTTCCTCCCTCCGCTTCCCACCTCGCCAGGACACACGTCCACTTGGTTTGGAGTGGGCCCAGGCGGACTGAGAGCGGCTCGGAGAATGCTCCCGCCTGTTCCTTGCCGGTGAACCCCGATAGAACATATGGAACTCCGCTAGACAGAGGTGAGGTGGTGGGATTAGCTGCGTGGATCACGGTGCATGATGCCCCCGTATCCAGCAGATAAGTCCCTTTAACCTTCTCTACCTCCATCTGCACGAGCGGTCTCTTCCATCCATCATACCTGAGAGCACACAGGTAGACAGGCTGTGCGGGCTCTAGTCATAGCGGGGCATCGTCAGAGGGGGCTGAGGGAGCTACCACACCGGTAGTGGCTACTATTTTTCCCTGGCTGGCCATAAAAGATCGCATGGCCTCAAAAAATGACTCCATGGCAGCGGGGGCAATTCCTGTCTCTGCCTCCCCCGTCGCTGCCTTTTGGGCTGGGGTGGTGGGATTCTTTCCCTTGGTATCCTTCCAGGGGTTTTTACAATCTTTGCGCCAGTGGCCGTCCTTCCCGCACCCATAGCAGTTTATTTTAGCCTGGGCGGGACGATTCCCTTCCTGGTGCCATTCCCTTTTATGCTGGGTCCCTGATTTAACTTCGTGGACTTTCCCCTTGGGTTGGGGCGTCTCGATACCCCTGATATTTTTAAATGCTATCGTGAGCTGGCGGATCACCGTTTCCTCGGTGGTCTGGGGGCTACGGGGGTCAAACCAGGCCACAGCTCGAGTTCGAATTTGGGGCAGGCAGTTTGTCATGAGACAGCGGAGCCAGTGGGCCAATTGATCTCTGTTCAGGAGTGTCCGCCCTGGCATTCCCGGGCATGCGCTCCGGTAGACTGGCCACAGCCTGTCTGCGAAAGCCTGTGGGGACTCCCCGGGAAGCTGTACCGTTTTTTCCAACCGGGCGAACGGACTCCCGTCATTGAGTCCCATGGCCTCCAATATCTCATCCCTTAACTCTTCGTAATCTTTATGCCCCCTTTTGCACTCATCTGATAAGGTTTGGAGGAGGTCACCACCCAGAGAAAACGGCAGCATTTTTGCTTGTTCTGCTTCATCGCAGTCATTAACGCACGCTGCCTGCTCTATCTCACGGAAGTGTAGAGAGGGGTCTCCCTCCACTGTAAGCTTAGGGATATGGCTAACCATGGCCCTGAGCTGTGGGGTGCCATGCGGCACTACAAACTGGTTCTGGATGGCCCCTAGGTCCTCGCCATCGGCAGGCGGGCCGTACCTCCGTTGTCGGAGGGGGTACACTGGTCCCGGTCCTGGTCTATCTACCAGGGCTTGCTGGGTCTCCCCTAATGCTTCTTTCTCCACCCCACCTTGCTGCCAGACCTCCTGAAAACTCGGGGCTATGGGTGATGGCCATGAAGCCTCTGGTTCCCTAACCAGTGTCGTTCTGGGAGCTGCCTGTGGGACTTCCCTGCTTGGGTTGCCGGTAAAATCCGACTGGCCCGCCTTCGGGCTAATGAGGCATACTATGCCCTTCACCCTCGCTAAGGCCATGCCCAAACGTTCTATTTCTTGCCCACAGGGGCCATGATCTGCCTCTTCAAACCCCTGGGCGCAGGCCAGCTTATATGCTGCCTTTACCTCGCCTACTTTCTCCTCCTGCTCTTTTAGTTCTTGCATGAGGCTGCGGATCTTATCCATTAACATAACCTCACTGCCTCTCGCCTCTCTGACCTGGTATTCCAGGTGTTCCATTCTACCTCTAGCGCTACTTTTGAGCTCAGCGATCTGGAATTCCAGGCGCTCTACCTTTGCCTGGTGGTCCCTTGCCATCTGCGCCCTTTCTTGGCTAATTGCCTGGAGCGCGCTACCCCTTTCTCTTCTGCTGCTGTCTTTTCCTGCAGCTATCGGGTCAACTGCTTAATCTTGGCTGCTCGCGCTGCTACAGCACGGTCTAGTACTAAGACCTGCTTTTTAAAACACAAGAGCCAGACCGCCTTCTCAATACCTTTCTTATACTGTTTACTTGCTGTCCACTGGATGGCTGCATCTATGGGACGCTTGGCCTTTAACATATCGCCCACCCATTTTTTCGCGATATTTACCTTGCCGCACACATAGGCAGACAACCTTTCCTCCATTGCGGATTCCTCCTCTGCACCACTGTCTGCCTTGTTACACACTTTCGCCTCAGCTCCTGGCTGGCTTGCCATTTCTGTAAGGGGTTTTTACTGTTTCTCGGGCTTATTATAGGTCAGCCAGTTATGTTTTTCCTGAGCTGCCCTGCCCGCTATGCGGTTGCGAATCGCTTTCCCCTTCCTGATTCTGAGCTGAGGACTTATCGGGCGGTAACAAGGACAGACGAACAGACCAGTGGATTGGTACAAGGAAAACCAATGTTTATTAATAAGAAAACTAAAACTACAAGGTAAACAGTATTATACAGAAGATAAAAGAAATCGCTATGGATGCAATACAGTCTTACACTTATCGGAGTGGAAGAAACGGACACATCGAGGGAAAATTCTAAAATCACAATTTTAGCAATACCCCTTTAACTCCCACCCTTACACCTAGCTAGGTTGTCTTGTGGCGGCCAGAAAATTAATGCTCACCGGTGAAACAGATGAAAAGGCCTGGCCCCTGTGCCCTGCTGCTGCCGTCGACATGTGGTTGCGAGGTTTACTGGATGGCCTTCCTTCTTAGTTGCTAGCAGGCAGACAGGACACCGGGCCAAGAGGCGAAGAGAAGAGAGTGAGAGATTCTGGGAAGCCCCAGTTATATCCTCTCGGTATCAGGTATTTTTTCGTGCCTCATCAGCTTGCTCCATTGTTCGATTTGAGCATGAAAACATAAGACAAAGGACCCCAATCTCTGGCCCATTTACATAATGGCCGGTATCTGTACTGATGAGTTCCAGAACTGCTTTCCATTGTTCCTGAATGTTCCTTGATGGTTCACCTTAGGTGGGATTACTTCTGATGGCTTGCCTCAGGGCGTGAATGCAACTGCTTGTCTCCCTGCATTGTTCAAAACAAATCCCCGTCTGCCCTTGTGGAAAGGTGTCCAGTTTCAAATGCTGCAGGCCTTTGGCCATGTGTCTGACTGCAGCCATTTTGAGAGGCCCTGGCTTGTTTAGAACACAGTCACACCAGGGTTATTTTTTTAATAACTCCAATAAATCTTCGGGGGGGCGGGGGGGAACATGTGAAATTTTGCGAATCCCTTCAGTAGCGTACATCTCCAATCATGAATTGGATGGTTGTCATTCTCCAACAATGTTCAAGCTTATAGAGCTGACAGTGGTCTTCTCTATTTATACCTCCAACACGCCTTGAGTAAGAATAATTAACATGTTGGTCATATTGCTAGGGCATCTCGAATATCTGGCACACTGTCTCAAACTCATAATCTCATCTGTAAAATTTTATTCAGAATCATACATCAGAAATTCTTGCGGGCGTCATCCTTGATTTTCCATTTATTAATTTAAATGGATAGAAAATCACTGACTGCACCTACTCAATATTTTTGATCTGAAATTCCAGCAATCGAGCCTTTATGTTGGGAGCACAAAAGCAGCAAATTTACCCTTTCGTAACCAGGTAACAGTGATTGAGGATGCATAATTTAAATAAAGGAAAGTGATATCCTTTCTTCATCAACTTTCTCTGCAAGGCAATGAATACATTTCAGTGAAAGGAAATGTACTTTTGCTCCTGTTACTTTTTTTAAAAAGGTAAGATTTCTCTTTAACTGGAACCTCTGTTACTTTTCACTGCTGCACTGAGTCATTAATTTGGAAAGGGGGAGGAAGGAAAGGAACATAAAAGCTGAACCAAGAAGCACGGATGCTAACAAGAAACCAGAGGGGAGAAATAATCATGCTGGAAAATTTAGTACGCACAGTAACAAGTGACAGGAAACTGATGAGCCAGGAGGAGAAAAGGCCAAAATAGAAAGCAAATTAATCACTAGACTGCCGTTCTAAAATTGAAAAAAAACGACAATGCTAAGGCAGTGGCAAAAGTGAAATAAGCTGTAAAATTATTTTGAAAAGGATGGAAAAACTTACAACGCTTTGGTTTTATCCCGGAATTTAACAAGGAGCTGCCAATCAGAGAATGAGCAGTTCCAGGATCATCATCGTTCAAACACAGAGCTGCATACAGTGTTAAAATTGGATAGCCAAGTGGTGAAGGATAGAATACCAGAGCCTGGTCTTTAGTTGTTTCCAGGCCTTTATTGATAGAGATTCCCCTTACACACACACACCACACCCTGGCTAAACTCTCCTATAAAAAGGATACAAGAGTCCCCAGTTGATACCCACCACCTGAATACAATTAACACTAGTTGATATAAATCATACAATTAACATACAGATGTTGTGGACTGTCGCAATCCATCACTCCATATAAACAATCAATTTGGACACCTTCAACTTCTTTCACATCATCAAACCTCAGCGCGTAATGATTAGTAACAGAGGTCCTTCTGTTCTGACAGGATCACCATTTCAGGGATCAGTTTCTGGAGCTTTAGCTGCATGTTGACTCTGTCCCTATGACAGGACAGAATATGGGAGCATGTACAAAATTCACTTCAATTTTTTACTTTATTTTATTAGGGTGGTGATGACATCTAGGCCAACAGGTCTGCACAACCTAATGACATGTTCCTCTAGCATTAATATTTTAAAAAAGGAATTAAGGAATGCTGCTTGGGATTGAGGTCAGATCATTTTCATTTAACCCAATTTTGTATCATGTTGTGGTTTTCCTTTCATGACTTTTCATAAGTCACTTTTTCATTATTAGTTCTCAATGCTTCCTCACTTTTCCCCCTGCCTTATATCCTAGATAATTGTTGTCCTCTGCCAATTTATAATCTTACATGCTATTCTCACATCTGTTATTGCTAAAGTTGCCCGCAAGTTGCTCAGTTTCTTTCCATGCCAAATAAATCCTTTCTCATCAATAACTTAATTCTCTATATAACATGACATGGGCAGACTTGAATGCTGCTCCCAAAACAGGAGAGGTTTTCTCATGCCTGTCTGTCAGTTCACTAGTGGATCTCATTTGTTAATTGTTGTAGAGTACTTCACATTAATTGCCTGATCATTCAACTTCAATTTGAATACATCACCATTCTATGTTGTGTATTATACTGTGTAGCAAAATATATCACAAGTGCAGAGTTTCCGAGGAACTTCACACACAACTGGTTTTAAGCCAAAATATCGGTATGCAAGAATTTCCACAGTCACTTGTGCCGCTCTCAAATTTCGTCCATCAAAACCTCACTTAGCTCATTAACATATCCCCGCCCCTACACTAAAGACAAGAGTTTATGAATTTACGCCCATTCTGAATGGACGTAAAATTATGCCCAAAATTTTAAGCGAAGCAGGACCTAAAATCACAATTTCTGGCGTTTCATGGTGATTTTTAAAATGTTTTTAAAAATTTCTCCTTATTGAGATCTGCACTGCATTTTCTATTTCTTCAAATGCTTTCTTATGGTATCAAAATGTGTTACACTAAAAAGAGAAAAGCTTCCACCATTGCATTTTCTTAAACATGCTGTACTTAATGTGCATAACTGATGGCTTGATGGCTACAACCTTTAATTTTCATTACATCATTATGATAATAAGGGATAATGAGGGATAATGAGAAGGAAGATGGCACACATTCCGGGCTTTTCTGGTGCCCTGACTGTTAACGCTGATTTCCATTTATTCTACATTGGTTTTTACCTTCCGGTGTATGTTAATAAGATTCTCAGGAGATTGAGGTGCAAGTTACCATCGGCAAGATTGCCCTGGAAACTGGCATAAATCTCAGCGGAAGTTGATCAAAGAAATTCCAGGCCCATCTCTGCTATGTTTACATATGGCTAACTCTAACTTAACATTATCTTGCAATCAGAGAAAATAATGATTTCCTGTTCTTTTAAGCTAACATACAACATATAACTAATCTTTACAATTCCAACTAACATATTTTAATCATTCACATTGTCACCCAAAACCAGACCATAGGCTTGAAGCTTCAGAGTGTCAGGAGAAGGTTTGGATTTGGACAGTCACTTGAGAGAAAGAAAAGATTTATATATTCACACAAATTTAGAGCATTCTTGTTTTCTTCCAAAAGGTTCTACATGAAGATAGAGGCATTATTAATTTGTGCTGTCTGTCAATCAGACCTCTCCAAGAATTCATTTTCAAAAGTCCATTACAATTGGGATGGTTAGGAAAGCTCAGGACCTAAAACTATTGACACCCACCTCTGTTATTATTTTGTTTTTAATTTCCTGTACTCAGATAGCATTGTATAAAAGAGCAATCTTTCTACACAACATTCATTAGGGGAGGCTAAAGAAATGGAATCTTTTCATTGGAACAAAGGTTAAGATCAGATCTGATGAAGGTGTTCAAAATTATTAGAGGTTTTGATAACGTAAGTTGGTAAAATTATTTCCAGTTGATGAGAGTGATTTTGATCATTTTATGTGCTTTACTTCCTTGGTTACTGCTTAGTGGCTATCTGCTAAAATGGTGTGTAACACAGGTCAAACGGCATTCTTCAGTACCATGGAAACACCAGAGGGGAGCGGTCAACATGGTCAGCTCGACCAATAACTGCTCCAGGCCAGCAGAAGAAAGCAAACCCAACCAATAACGAGTTGCACCAACAGGGCACAACATGGCAAAGGACCATCACCATCCAACCGCCGCTCTGGATGGAGAGCAGGGGCGGGTCTACCATATCTCATTATCCGAGTCAATATTCTCAGCAATCTCTCTGGTGAAGTCAAAGTAAAGAAAGGATTTGCATTTATATAGCGCCTTCCATAACCTTAGGACATCCCAAAACTCTTCATAGCCAATGAAGTATTTTTAAAGTGTAATCACTGTTGTAATGTAGGAAAAGGTGGCAGTCAATTTGCACATGGCAAGGTCCCACAAGCAGTAATAAGATAAATGACCAGATCATCTGTTTTAGGTGTTAGTTGAGGGATAAATGTTGGCCAGGACACTGGGAAAACTCCCCTGCTCTTCTTCGAACAGTGCCTTGGGATCATTTACATCCACTTACAACTGCTGGACAAAATCTGGAAACAGCATTAAAATATGATGTCTCTGATAAATTCATGCCAAAATTTCAAACTTTAGTGACAAAGACTGCAAAGTTTCACACTGAAAGGTGGTGGATATTGGTTAATTAAATATAAATTACAAATATGTGCATTATGTGCAAGATGTTTTCGAATAAAATTAGTGCATGCGGCTAAAACACTGTCAGCTGTAGGCACACCTGTGGCTAGTCAATGATTGCTATTGGACAACAGATCCAATATTTCAGATATTTTAATTTTTAAAAAATCTTTCTTCCCCTTTTTGGCCTGATGCATCTTGTATTTACTCTTCTACTGTTTGATTATTGAAATAATATAAATAAGTTTTGTCCAGGTATTTCCTCACTTCCTCTATTTCTTCTTTATTTTCTCCCTCTCTCTTCTGCTTTTATTTAAAACATTTCCACCAGCGATTATTAAACCACTTTCATGGCCTGTTATTTTCTGTTTTCTCTTTAAAATATGTGCAATGGGAGACTATGAGCGCTCACCATTTCATTCTTTGCTTCCTTTGCAGTTATCAAGTACTTTTTACCATGGTTAGTTTCTACATTCCTGAACATTGAGCCTCATCTAATGATCAATAATCTTTAATGAACAATCTTATGCCTACTCAGCTCTGAATTGTGAGTTTTCACAGGTCCAAGCAATCAACTGACTCAATAAACCTGCAGTAAACATTACTAATTCTAATCACAGCCAACACAGGTCTCATCTGCTGATTTAACCATATTTGTTAAATTATTCCACTTCAAACATTATAGGAGTGCTGAAGAAAAAAACACTTCATAAAGAACCAATCCTTCTTGCAGCGATGACATCCATTAGTGTTTCTCCTTTTTAATTCACGCTCTGAGACGATCACTATTGCAATTAAAGGTACTCTGCATCATCATCAACTGTTTGAGGCTAACCTTTAGATAAACTTATCAGCAAAGCAACATTTTTTTTTCAATCTTCTCCATTTATATTTTGGAGGTAGTGACTCTACCAGGGGTATGATTCCATGATTATCAGCACCTCACTTATATTATCCTGTTTCTTTGTGTGACAGTGAAATTTGGCAAGCCATTTGACACTGTAGACCCCACAGCTAAAGGTGTACTTTCCAACAGTAAGGAATCTTACAACACCAGGTTATAGTCCAACTGTTTTATTTGAAAATCACAAGCTTTCGGAGGCTTCCTCCTAACCCCACCAGCAAAAAAAAGTTATCTGTTTTTAATACAATGGGTCATTCTCTGTCTTTCTCTTCCTTTCGGATGTTTCTCTCTCTTTCTTTTGTTCTGGCCGTTTGTGTATTCGGTGGTCCTGTAGGTAACACCTCTCTGTCTGAACACTTTGATTGCCTTGACAAAGGGCAGTTGGAAAGATTATCTGTAATCACCAGGTATTGTTCTCTGACTATAAATGCGGCAACCTTCCATGGAATCCGAATCCCACACTCACCTGACGAAGGAGAAAGTCTCCGAAGGCTTGTGATTTTCAAATAAAACAGTTGGACTATAACCTGGTGTTGTAAGATTCCTTACATTTGTCAACCCCAGTCCATCACCGGCATCTCCACATCATGGCTCCTTTCCAACAGTAGTCATTAGATTTGCAATCAGGAACAGAATGGTTGTGATTTTTTTCACCATCCCCTAGACAAGAGACACTGACTAATTGTGGTGCACCATCACTGCACTAGCTGAGACTCACTAACTCAGAACATACCAGCAATCAAACCTTGGCCATTCCTGATTTATATGGTTTAGTACTACACCTGGTGTGTATAACCACTGACTATTGACAAAGCTCCGAACTGCTGTTAGTGCATTTTATTTCAGCAAAATGCCCCTATTTGTGTTTATGTTCAAACATGAGAGAATTTACTTTTATTCTGCTTCCCATCTCCCTCTCAATTCTCAGCCAATATGATGTTTGTTTCTGTGTAGGTGAGTGCAGTCATTTTATCAGTTGGTATTACCAAAAGGCTAAAAAGTATTCCAGATGTCAAGAGCAAATGCACTCACCAACTGAAGGACATGAAATTGGGAAATAACAGTTTTTGTGTTATCAAGCCCCCTTCCAGAGACATGAACATATAATCTAGACTGACACTACAATGCTGCATTGTCAGAGGTGCTGTCTTTCTGATGAAACCTGAAACCGAGACCCCGACACCCCATCTGCCCTCTCAGGTGGACATAAGAGATTCCATGGCACTATTTGAAGGAGGGAAGGAGAGTTCTCCTGGAATCTTGGACAATATTTATCCCTCAACCAACATCATTAAAACAGATTATATGGTCATTTATCACATTGCTGTTTGTAGACCCTTCCTGTGTGCAAATTAACTGATGCATTTCCTTACATTGTAACAGTGATTACATTTCAAAAGTTCTTCATTGGCTGTGAAGAGCTTTGGGATGTCCTGAGGTCCTGAAAGGTCCTATAAAAATGCAATTAATTATTTTTTTTCTTTCAAAAATATCACCTCTATTTCATGTACAAATGAACCAAGTTAAAAACAAATTATTGTATTTTAAGCTTGACTTATTTCACTTCTGTTACAATGCAGGCGTGTTTAAAACATCTTACTAGTGTTTTACAAGCATCTGCTAGTGACTGTCACTTACCAAACCCAAAACATTTTGAGCTTTGGACATCTAGGACTATATAATTGCAGAACATTTTATGTCAGGTATTACACATGGATGAGGAATTCTGATAAATGGGAAGTGCTTTGGTATTTTGGATCTTTATAGTGGGATCAAGGTCAGCTATGCATTTGTTTGAAGTTGCAGTTGAGCACAAACAGATTCGTTAGTACCAGTGCTGACAGTATCCAAGATTGTTTGTACCCTGCAACAATTTAATAATGCATATGCTGGTTTTTGAAAATCTAATCAAAATAGTCAAATTTAAAACTGCAATTATCTGACTTGAATTCTGAATGTAAAAAGGAAATTGGTTTGCTGCCAGAATAAACTGTGGTAATGCAATGGAAAAATGCATTTTTGTCATGTAAAGGAATTGAACTAAAAGGGATAAATTGCTGAGGAGATGGTAGATTAGGAGCTGGTTGGGTTGACACTTAATTGTGGTAATTGCTCAAGATTTTTGCTCAAGTTCAGTCGGAAAGTAAAGAATCAGAGGGTAGTCGAAGCTTTTCTTTAGAAAGTTTGTACGTGCTGAAGTTTTCTGTTACTGATTTCTGAAAGCTATTGCTTTCAATAGTTTAAATCGAGCATTGTTATTGCATTACGCATCTGGACTGACTGCATGTTTTATTTGTCAACAATAGTGGGAAATAATGATTTCAAGTTCTTACTCATGCATTGACTGACAACTCACTAATTATGGGGGTTGTGGTCCAATTAGGTTACCATTTCTGCACCCAGTTATTTAATTAACGGATATATATAAGAACATAAGAACATAAGAAATAGGAGCAGGAGTAGGCCAATCGGCCCTTCGAGCCTGCTCCGCCATTTAATAAGATCATGGCTGATAAGATCCTAACCTCAAATCTAAATTCATGTCCAATTTCCTGCCCGCTCCCCATAACCCCTAATTCCCTTTACTTCTAGGAAACTGTCTATTTCTGTTTTAAATTTATTCAATGATGTAGCTTCCACAGCTTCCTGGGGCAGCAAATTCCACAGACCTACCACCCTCTGAGTTTATATACATAAACACAACATAAAATGCATTGGCATTACTAACTAGTACATTGCTTGATGTGACCAGTACAATTAGAAACTTTTTGGTATCTAAAGCAGGATGTGTTACAGTCGTTTCATAATGCTAAGTGAATTATATATGCTCAGTTGATCCCTGGGGAAAAACTCTCAGTTCTACTAATGTCAGCATGTTTCCCAGGGAATGTGATATTTGTGTTCAAGTTGCAAATTGATACCGTGGGCTTCATTTTAGCACCCGCAATCGGGTGCGTTCCTGGCGGGGGGGGGGGCTCCGAAAATCAGGGAATCCCGAAGCGGGTCCGGAGCCTGGCTCCAACCCGCCCACTTCCGGGTTCCCCACAGACGCGCCGGCGTGCGCAGCCCCCGCAGGTGGGAATCCCGCAGGCAATTAAAGCCAGCGGGATGCCACTTAAAAGTATTTACGTAGGTATTTCAGGTCATTAACTGACCTAATTAAGAGAATATGTGAGGAGGGGTGGGATTTTATAGACAACTGGGACTGTTTCCCATACTGGGGGAAACACTCCCAGTTGAAATGGACATGTTGCAGCCATCAGCCTGTGGCAGCTGCAAAGGTCCATTTGACAGGTGGAATGGGGGGGGGGGACCCTCACCCATTGCAGGAGGCCACTCCGTCACTTGGGACAAAGTTTGGCCTCCACCACCCTCCTCCTGACAATCAAAGTCACCAACTTGCATACTTACCCCGGGGTCCAGAGACATGTACCTACCTTGCGGACCCCCTCAGATGTACATCTTCCTGATGGGGGTCACCATAGCTGCAGTCATGACCTCCTCGGAGGGCGAACAGCATCACCAGCCTCGCCGGCCACGCCATCCACCTCTGACACGTGGAGCTCCACAACACAGTGCTGTGACACATCCACCTGCACGGCAGGAGGGAGGGCAACCGCAGAGAGAGATGCGTCGCAGAGGGCACTACCCTCGCCACAGGGTCCACAGACCGAGGCTCAGCTTCCTGGACCTCTCTGAGCAGCAGTGCACACGGAGGCTCAGAGTCACTCGACATGTAGTCATGGACATCTGCAGCTTCCTTCATACCGAGCTGCTCCCAGTTGGCCCGAGCACCATCTTCTTACCTGTCGCTGTCAAAGTCACCACTGCCCTCAACAACTTCTCCTCCACATCCTTCCAGGGTGCCACCGGGGACATCGCCGACGTCTCCACAAAAGAGCCCTGCAAATACACCTACACCCACTCTGCAGTGACACAATGGGTGGCATCAGTTGTGTGTCTTCATTGTGATCCTCAGGAAAGGGCATTATTGCACAAATCAGACAAGATTCGCAAAGACGTGGCAGTAGTGGTGCCAATATAATATGTAATGTGAGTTGGTCAGAAATTCAATATAAGTAAGAACCACGACAAACCCTCAAACACCCTTGTGCATCCCCTTCATGCTCACGACACGTTTGCCTTACGCTTCCTACTGCACATATGTGATGCATGCCCTGTGGCTGCAGCACAGGTAGTGGCAGGTTGAGTGAGGCTGACTGTGAAAGAGATGCACGAGAGGGTGAGTATGAGATAGAGCCATGAGATTGTATGAGGATTGGGTTGAGTGGTAGTGGCGGGATGAGTACTGGTGAGGTGAGTAAGTGCAGGTAAGATGAGGATGAGCTTTGAGTGGGTGTGAGGGGTGATGTGACAGAATAGTGTTGGCAGTGCAGAAGGAGATGTGGGGTGGGGGCGGTGATGTGGCAGATGGAGTGTAGGGGAATGAGTAAGTGTACTCACTTTGGCTGACCTACTTAGGTCATTGCAGCGCCTCCTGCACTGTATGCAGGTGGGTGATATGTTGGTGGTGCAGGTGACCTCCTCTGCCACCTCGAGCCAGGCCTTCCTGGTGGCAGAGGCAGGCCGCTTTCTCCCGCCCGCCAGGGGGAAGAGCTCTGTCCTCCCTCTCCTTCTCACCCCATCTAATGATACCTGGAGTGAGGCATCATTAAACTGGGAGCAGCCTTCCCCCTGGGCTGCTCCATGCTGTAATTTTTTCTATTTGTTGCAGCATCTGTCAGTGGAGGACTGCCCCTTTAAATAGAGCTCCTCCAGCTGACAGACCTTACTACGCAGTCCGCCCGACGCGCAGATCAGCAGTGGGGAACCCAAAAGACAAGGTAAGTGGATCCAATTAGGCTGCGATCGCGCGGGGGGCAGACTGATTTCACCGGGCGCGTGGGTAGCCCCCCGCCGCGAACCCGCAGCCCTGCTAACATCGAGCCCCATATGTAAGAAACCCAGTTCAATACTTTAGTATGTTGTACTCACTAGCAATGTTTCACTTCTCCCCTTACACTGTCAAAGTTTCACCCACGTCCATGCCTTCAGTGCTTTGCCCACACTCCCCACACTCTTCAGAAAGGAAATAGCTTTATAGTTTGTTAGCTTGCACTTTGGCAGAAATCCCTTAAAACATTAGAGGCAGACTCCACAAACTTTGATATCCTGTTCCCATTGATAGCTAATGTGGTATTACATACTAATTGGAAAGTTAAAACTAGTTATGCATGCATTCAGAAAATTCTCCAATGCTTTGACAGGGAATAATGAAGATACTCCGGAAGGCTATGCCGCCTACAAAATGAGTTACACCAGGGTCACTTTTATAGAGATAAATGTTCTACCATTTTAGACAAAGTTCAAAGTCAACACAGATAATAAGTGTCACTTATCAACCACCCTCACCCACCAACTCTTACATCATAGAATTCCAAGAGATTAGTTTGATTTGAAAATAATTGCTTTCGAACCCTCATCCCAACTGCACAAGGAATGCTAAAATGTTCCATGCTAAACTGGTTGTGTGCATGCTTTGTTAGATGATTTCTGCATTGAGATTGTTGAGATTTACACAGCTTTAAAAGTACATAGAAGATAAAAAGTCATAAGACTACAAATTCAAGCACAAAATAACTCCCAATTCAGAGATTTTGTTTTAAATAGTGGGAGTTCCATATTTTTAATAAGATCAGGGGGGAAAAAATAGAAGCTACTAAAACCGGTGGGGCTTGCCATGTTTATGTGAAGTCTACCAGAAACTTGATCATTTCTTCCCCTGCGGGCAAAGTCTTAAGGTTGTACTGGTGAATACATCATCACAAAATCCTCCATGAAGCTGTAAACTATACACTAGATTTTATGTTGACTCAATCAGAAGGAAAGACCTATGATAAACTAGCAAGGTAAATGTGCTCACTTACCTACATCGGCTCCTGATCCCCGAACGCCTCGATTTAAAAATTTTCATCCTCTTGTTTAAATCTCTCCATTGCCTCGCCCCTCCCTATCTCTGTAACCTCCATCAGCCCTGTAACCCTCCGAGAGCTCTGTGGTCCTCCAATTCTGGCCTCTTGTGCATCCTGACTTCCTTCGCCCCATCATTGGAGGCCGTGCCTTCAGCTGTCTAGGCCCTAAGCTCTGGATTGCCCTTCCTAAACCTCTCGACCTCTCTCTCTTCCTTTAAGATGCTCCTTAAGACCAAGGTTTTAGTCACCTGTCCTGACGTCTCCTTCTTTGGCTCAGTGTCAATTTTTTTGTCTGATTATGCTCCTGTGAAGCAGCTTGGGACATTTTATTACGTTAAAGGTGCTATATAAATGAAAGTTGTTGTTGTATAGATAGAATGTGGTGGGACCCAGAGGATAGCTGTTGCAGCCCTCCCTGACATGATTTAGTAATGGATGTCCCTGTAACCTATTTTTCAAAAGTTAATTTGTTTTTCCCACTGATAAATACAATATTTATAAGCTGTGTCATGCCTCTACCTGGAGACCAAGCAGCAATCCTGACAGAAGATGGCTGTTGCACAATCCTAGAGCTACCCAATTTAAAATAGAAAAACCAAAACAATTAATTTTTCAGTACATTTTATTTGTTTCTTTTATGACAGATAAGCATTCAAAGCAGCATTACAGAAAAGGCCTGACCTCTTCTACTGAAAAATTGATAGTTGCATAAGTAAAAAATGTCAATGGAACCTTTGATATCCTTTATCCACGTGTCTAATTTTAGAAATATGAATTACAAACGGAAAGCATCAAGCTGGTAAAATAGTGATAATCTAGTATTGATCAGTAAATGAATATATATGAAGAAGGAATGCATCGTCAAGAAACCAATGAAATACCATTACAGCAACAGACAGAAACTATAAAGGATTTTTGCCCAGTTTTAGAAGGTCTGTTCTTAAAATAGCACCAATTTAAAGACAAAACCAGACTCAAGAATGCAAGCACCAATGAATAATCAGCTGAACACACAGTGACTTGCAGGGTATTTAGAAAACTTATTTCTGTTTGGTCTGCTGGCAGCATCAATAATAACCAAGTACATGTTCACACAAAGTACCTGTCCTTGAATCATCCTCAAATTTACTGCCTCTGGAAATATGATGCTGTGTTTTCAAATAGAGTTCGAGACTATAAATGACTAGTGCGATATTTTCTTGGGAGCATCAAACTTATCTCAGTTTCTGTCCATGATGAGGTAGTTGAAACTGGGCAAGTTCTACACGTAGTGACTCTCAGCTTGGTAAGAAAGATGGGTCAGATTTAATGTTGGGAATGTTCAGCACACTATAACATTATATTACTTGATTTCACCCCAGTGTTAAGCACCATAAAGAAATAGTTATTTGTACACTTGTTTGGCAAAATTGTCTTGTTACACGTCTTCCATATTGATATTTCCTACAATTTCTATCAAAATGATGACTAGTGATTTGGAAGTTATTTCATCCTGGGAGATCCACAATCTAAGCATGTGGATAAGTGCATTATAGAGATGAATCAGCCCATGTTCATTTTGTTTATGCGCCGGAAATGATTGTGTTCAAATAATCTTGGTCACTACAAGAAGCAGACAGGTCCAATGTCAACACCAAATTCCTGGTCCACAGCACCAATATCCACAGGTGCAATGTCCATAATAGGCAGACGAATAGTCTTCCGTGTTCTGTACTCAATGATAGTCTTGCTCCACTCCCCAGTGTGTTTCTGTAAGCAAACAGAAATAAAGTTTAGTTTTTACCTTCATCCTGTTAGCTCGGCAGTTGACATAGATCATATTCTTTGGAAATGTTATCATATGTCGAAGTTCTAAATTAAAATGGACTTAAAAACTATGGTTCTATGGTGGCTAAATAGTTTTCTGTTCGATCAATCATGCATGATTTTTTTGTGCTACTTACAGTGCAGCCATCTTCAAGGACGCTGTATCTGAATTTTCTGTTTCCTTCAGCTTTGAGCTCAACATCAACCCAACTCATCAGCTTTAAAGCTTTCTTTGCATTTCCGGTCTCCGCATCCAGGTAGGCAATGCTGTTCTTACAGTGGTAGGTGATATTCTGGAATGCTCGAGTGGAAAGGAGTCGAAGGAATCCTATTTGGATTTCAACAGTATCTTCTGATACAATGTTGTCACCGTAGCTAAACTATGGAAATAGAAATTTTCATTGAATTCATTCAATTATAATCAAGAGATTTTTTTGTTATTTAATCTTTCTCGGGATATGGGCATCGCTAGCAAGGCCAGCATTTATTGTCCTTCCATAGTTGCCCTTGAGAAGGTGGTGGTGGGCCTTTTTCTTGAACCGCTAGTATAATTAGAAAGCGTTTTATAGAACAATACATGTGATAAAAGCTTTACAGACCAATACAAATTCTAAAAACTCCTTGTGGATGGATTTGCTCTTCGCCAATAGTGCGAAATGGGCTCACATCGAATTGGCAGTCCATTTTACACTGGGTGCAAATTTCCTTGCCGATATGTTAAACGGACTTTCATGTTACTGGCAAAGACCAATCTCACGCTCCCCCACCCCCACCCCCTCATTTCCAAAATGACCTCTCCAAAGGATATAAGGATTAAGGATTGCTTCTGATTTTGAATCATATTCACATGTGTAAAACAAGGGCACCCAAAGAAAAAAAAATCTTACAGTACAAAAACTAGGGCATTGTTGGTCTGTACTGATATGAAAGTAATGCATATATGTTTTAAAGTGCTGCCTCAAAAATTATTTAGTTTGACCTTCAAATTATGAAATTTAGTCTAGGGATTCAAACATTTAGTGAATTCCAAATTAGTTAACCTGGGAACAGTTATCTTATGGTAGACAATTAAACCCATATTAAAAACATTTATTGCCTTATGCATCTCCTTTTGTGTTACATTGTGCCATGTTTTATGACTTAATAGTCTGACAGTACTTACATGGAAACCACCATCCATGGACTCTCCAAACCACACGTGCTTCTTTCTACCATTGTTTTTGTTTATCCACCAGTTCTTGCGTGGGATGTTGCTGGGGTTGGAAAACACACAGGTCTCACCAGTCTCCATGTTGCAATGTACTTTGATAGCATCCATCTTGCAGCCTTGGTTAGGATCAATCCAGTACTCTCCTATAACGTGGACATCAAAGCATAATTCTTAGTGATCTACCAGGCCAAGTTTAAAGTACTTTCATTGTAACTGACAACAATTTGTCACTTTTGTCCATGATTTCTTATTTTTCTGTAATTGTATTTTAAAAATACCAAACTCAAGCTGGGGTTTGTGTGTTCATTTCAAATCCAACATATTGGCTAGACAAATGAAAGATCTACAGTAACCTTCTTAAGAGCTAAACATCCTTAATGTGTTAGTATTTTAATTGCAAAGCTGTTGAGTATTAATGTCCCACTAGAACAATTCTTGCTTACCAATCAACTGATTGGCATCTGCCAGACTGTTAGCTCATTATCTTGTTGGACTGTTGTGCAGTTATGGATTCACCTTGTAGGGTGTGATCAAAGATTAATCCTGGCCATAAATGTCAAAGAACTGGTTTGGGTCAAATGTTTATTTAGTCATCCCTTGAAAAAATACAATGTTCCCTGCCTAATTGTTCTCTTTGGCAACGTGTTCCATTGTCCAATAACTCTCTGCATTAAGAAATTTTTCCTAATCTCTCTTCTCACTGTCATAGTAACAATTTGCAATTGGTGACCCCTCATTGCTGATTCCGCATTCTCTTTCCCTAGTCACACCATCAAGATCCTTCATAATTAAAAAAAATCTCTAATCAATCTCTTAGCCTTCTTTGCTCCAGTGGAAATAGTCTCAGTATCTCATGTATCTCCTCATAAAAGTAATTTCTCATCCTTGTCATTAAACTGATGAACCAGTGCTGTACAATTTCTATAGCTTTACTGGAACACCTAAAACTGCACACAGTACTCTGTGACCTAACCACTGCCATGTACAAATGTCATAAATTCTTTGCTCTTTAACTCTATGCCCCTAGTTATAATACCTAAAATGCCTTTTTATGGCTACATCCAACTGCACTCACATTTTCTAAGAATTATGTATTTGGACTCCTAAGTCTATCTGTTCATCTACTCCTTTGAGCAACTTTCCATTGTGTATACTCCCATTCCTTGTTTTTCCTCCCAAAATGCATTACTTCATACTTTTCTGCATTACATTGTGTCTGTCACCTGTCTGCCCATTTCACCAACCTGCCTTTGTTTTCCTGAAGTCTTTTACAGTTCTTCCTCACTGCCTGATAAACCCTTTACATTTGTGTCATCAGCAATTTCGATATCATGTTTCATATAACCTACTCCAAATCATTTCTGAATACCAGTCAAAGATTATCTGCTTTAAGTAAATCAGCTATAGAAAACTTCAAAATTACTAACCGGGGAAGAGAATAAAGATGCATTTTCAACATTAAACATCAACTTTTAAAAAATATATAAGCCCCATTTGTTTTAACAAATCTATTTCTCTAACTTTGTTTTTGAAGATTAACGATACAGTATCTGTTTACAATTTTTCTTAATTGTGGGTAGTGGGCAGCTTTAAATGGCCTGTGCAAAAAGGATCCAAAGGTTGCAAGTTAAGCATTCCACAACACAATGCCACTCCTTGTGGTGCATGATTGGGCAAATTCCACAATTCTGCCTTCCCATTGGGAAGCTGCAGTCACAAGGAGCACAGGTAAAAAGAATCAGGCCTACAATGTTGGGGGCATAGAATTAACCCTGAAGGCATACAGTTACTTAAATTAGGAAATAGCTCTGAGTAATTCAAAATATCTGAATCAATTTGAAGCAAGCTTAGTTTTCAGGCAAGCTTAACTCCTGCTATGACCAAGAAAAGCCCGCACCAAAAATTCAACTGTAACATCTCAGACAACATATTTACTGCCATGCAATATTTTGCAATACACATTTTGCATTATTGTGGTTTTTCAATTAAAAACTACAATAAAAATAATAGGTATGCAGTACTAGCCATGACTGGTAATGTGAGGGTATTATCTGTGTCACTTGTGGTGAATTTTTATTATTGCAGTTAGTCATCATATTCTCAAGGAGTGTATCTCTTGCAAACTCCACAAAAGCTTTTAATAAATTCTGAAAATCAAGGCTCCGTAGGGTTTATTTTCTGCTTATGCGCTGGGAGTACAGATTGGGAAATTACATACTCACAGCCCATGATTTTTCTGTCCATTAATTTTAATGATGGAAAATCAAGTGCTGGGCTGTATAATTTCCTGAAATGGAAAATTTACCCTTACATTCGTGTACGTGTCTGCACTTTTAATTATTTTCTTACCACTTCCACAAAAGAATCGCAAGGATCTAATTTTTTTTGCAACCCATGTTTTGCTTTGTTTTATTCAGAAATTGTGTTCAGTAAAAAAGAAAAGTAGATATAAGTAATTTTGTAGAAAGATGCCCACAAATCTCTGCCTTATGAAGTAAGGCAGCCAACAAATAAACTGGCCTTTAATTTCCCTCTGTTTATTCAATAAGGATTTATATAGCCAATAGTTCTTTCACTTCCAGAACTCTTGGTTCCAGCTAATAAGCCATGTAAGTATCTTGTCTCTCTGGCAGCTGTGAAGGGACTAAAGTAAAAACCTTCCTGGCCATTTAATGGAAGTTTATGGTACAATAAGCAATGGTAATTGTCTGATTCTGAAAGGGCTCTGGACATAGTGAAAGTTACATAAAACATAGAAAATAGGAGCAAGGGTAGGCCATTCGGCCCTAACCATGCCTGCTCCGCCATTCAAAATGATCATGGCTGATCGTCTAACTCAGTTCCCTGTTCCCGCTTTTTCCCCATATCCCTTGATTCCTTTAGCATCAAGAAATTTATCTATCTCCTTCTTGAATACATCTAATGACTTGGCCTCCACTGCCTTCTGTGGTAGAGAACTCCACAGGTTCACCACCCTCTGAGTGAAGAAATTTCTCCTCATCTCAGTTCTAAATGGCATACCCTATATCCTGAGACTGTGACCCCTGGTTCTGGACTCCCCAGCCATCGGAAACATCCTCCCTGCATCTGGTCTGTCTAGCCCAGTTATAATTTTATATGTTTCAATGAGATCCCTCTCATTCTTCTAAACTCTAGTGAATATAGGCCTAGTCGACCCAATCTCTCCTCATACATCAGTCCTGCCATCCCAGGAATCAGTCTGGTAAACCTTCGTTGCACTCCCTCCATGGCAAGGACATCCTTCCTCAGATAAGGAGACCAAAACTGCACACAATACTCCAGATGTGGTCTCACCAAGGCCCTGTATAACTGCAGTAAGACATCCCTGCTCCTGTACTCAAATCCTTTTGCAATGAAGGCCAACATACCATTCACCTTCCTAACTGCTTGCTGCACCTGAATGCTCACTTTCAGCGACTGGTTTACAAGGACACCCAGGTCTCGTTGCATCTCCCCTTTTCCCAATCTATCACCATTTAGATAATAATCTGTCTTTTTGTTTTTACAACCAAAGTGGATAACCTCACATTTATCCACGTTATACTGCATCTGCCATGTTCTTGCCCACTTACCCAACTTGTCTAAATCACATTGGAGCCTCTTTGCATCCCCCTCACAGCTCACATTCCACCCTAGCTTTGTGTCGTCTGCAAACTTGGAAATGTTACATTTAGTTCCCTCATCCAAATCAATGATATATATTGTGAATAGCTGGGGTCCAAGCACTGATCCCTGCGGTACCCCACTAGTCACTGCCTGCCACCCGGAAAAAGACCCATTTATTCCTACTCTCTGTTTTCTGTCTGTCAACCAATTCTCAATCCATGCCAGTATATTCCCTCCAATCCCATGTGCTTTAATTTTGCACACTGACCTCTTGTGTGGGACCTTATCAAAAGCCTTCTGAAAATCCAAGCACACCACATCCACTGGTTCTCCCCTATCTATTCTGCTAGTTACATCCTCAAAAAACTCCAGTAGATTTGTTAAGCATGATTTCCCTTTCATAAACCCATGCTGACTTTGTCCAATCCCATTAATGGCTTCCAAGTGTTCTGTTATCACATCTTTTATAATAGACTCTAGCATTTTCCCCACTACTGATGTTAGGCTAGCTGGTCTGTAATTCCCTGTTTTTTCTCTCCCTCCTTTTTTAAATAGTGGGGTTACATTTGCCACCCTTCAATCTGTAGGAATTGTTTCAGAGTCTATAGAATTTTGGAAGATGATCACCAACGCATCCATTATTTCCAGGGCCACTTCCTTTCGTACTCTGGGATATAGATTATCAGGCCCTGGGGATTTGTCAGCCTTTAGCCCCATTAATTTCCCTAGCACTATTTTTTTACTAATACTTCAGTTCCTCCCTCTCACTGGACCCTTGGTTCCCTAACATTTCTGGGAGGTTATGTGTGTCCTCCTTTGTGAAGGCAGAACCAAAGTATGTGTTTAATTGTTCTGCCATTTCTTTGTTCCCCATTATAATTTCCCCCATTTCCGACTCTAAGGGACCTACATTTGTCTTCACTAATTGTTTTCTCTTGACATATTTATAGAAGCTTTTACAGTCAGTTTTTATGTTTCCTGCTAGTTTACTCTCATACTCTATTTTGCCCTCTTAATCAATCTCTTTGTCCTCCTTTGCTGAATTCTGAACTGTTTCCCAATCCTCAGGCTTGCCGCTTTTTCTGGCAATTTCATATGTCTCCTCTTTGGATCTAATACTATCCCTAATTTCTTTAGTAAACCCCGGTTGACCCACCTTCCCTGTTTTATTTTTGTGCCAGACAGGAATGAATAATTGTTGTAATTCCTGCACACATTCTTTAAATATTAGCCATTGTCTATCCACCGTCATCCCTTTTAGTAAAGTTCCCCAATCTATCATAGCCAACTCGCACCTCATACTTTTGTAATTTCCTTTATTTAGATTCAGGACTCTAGTTTTGGATTCAACTACTTCACTCTCCATCTCAATGAGGAATTCTATCATGTTATGATCACTCTTCCCTAAGGGACCCCGCACAACAAGATTGTTAATTAATCCTTTCTCACTGCACAATACCCAGACTAGGATCGCCTATTCTCCAGTTGGTTCCTCAACGTATTGGTCTAGAAAACCATCACGTACACACTCCAGGAATTCCTCCCCCACAGTATTATTGCTAATTTGATTTGACCAATCTATATGTAGATTAAAGTCACCCATGATTATAGATGTACCCTTCTTGCATGCGTCTCTAATTTCCTGTTTAATGCCCTCCCCTACATTTCCACTACTGTTTGGGGGCCTATATAAAACCCCCACCGACGTTTTCTGCCCCTTGGTGTTTTTAGCTTCACTCATACAGATTCCACATCGTGATTTTCCGAGCCAATATCCTTCCTCACTATTGCATTGATTTCCTCCTTTACTAACGCGCTACCCCACCTCCTTTCCCTTTTTGCCTGTCCTTCCTAAGTATTGAATACCCCTGGATGTTCAGTTCCCATCCTTGGTCACCCTGCAGCCATGTCTCCGTAACTGCAACTATATCAATTAATATCTGTTAATAATCTATCTACACTGTTAATTCATCTAGCTTATTGCGAATGCTCCGCGCATTAAGACACAATGCCTTCAGACTTGTCTTTTTAAGATTGCTAGTCATCTTAGTATTATTTTGCACTATGGCCCTATTTGTTTTTCGCCCTTGTTTTCTCCGCCTTCCACTATTGCTTCTTCCCTTTCTGTCTTTTGTTTCTATCCTTGTTTCCCCCTCCTCTGTCTCCCTGCTCAGGTTCACATCCCCCTGCCATTCTAGTTGAAACCTTCCCCAACAGCACTAGCAAACACCCCCGCGAGGACATCGGTCCCGATCCTGCTCGGGTGTAACCCGTCCCGCTTGTACAGGTCCCACCTTCCCCAGAACCGGTCCCAATGTCCCAGGAAGCTAAATCCCTCCTTCCTACACCATCCCTGCAGCCACGCCTTCGTCTGTTCTATTCTCCTGTTCCTATGCTCACTAGCACGTGACACTGGTAGTAATCCTGAGATCACTACCTTTGAGGACCTGCTTTTTAATTTATCTTCTAACTCCTTAAATTCACCTTGCAGGACCTCATCCCTTTTTTCACCTATGTAAGATTTAAGGGTAGAAATGAATTTGTTTTACATTCCTCCCTCTGCTACTTTAACAGAGACATTAATCCATTTCTTTCTTTATTAACACCTCCATTAAAATAGCAGAGGAACATGATATAAGCATGTTATTATTTGTATGATAATATCTCCAACGACACTACCCTTATGTAAAAAGAAAGTGGGCAATCTTGGATTTGAAATTGTGCCATTTTTCATTTTGGAATTGTCAATGGATTCAAAAATGGGAATTAATCTTTGTCAGGGACAAAAAGACTAATTGAACTGAACGATAAAGATTGGATTAGCAGATAATGAGTACATGCTCCATGTGATCTCCTGGACAGGTTTTGATCGCCAGAGGGGGTCGGAAACAAATCTTGCAGAATTTTTTTCTCCTTATTGGCCCTGGGTTTTTCTCTATTTTTTTCCCTCTCCCAGAAGATTACACGGCTGCAGGGTGGGAGTGGGGTGGAAGTGTCTCGTTAGGATGCTCCAGCATCATGAATGTGGGGCAGACTTGATGGACCAGCCGATCTTTTCCTGCCCAACATTTTTGTATGTTCATATAAAATGTTATAAACAACGATAATGAAAATATTCCCAGAATTGCATTCATAAGTTGTAATGAATTTAATGCAGTATATGATATACGATAAAAATGTAATTATCTCCTCAAATGGCTTCCATACCGCTCTTGAATTCTGGTTGGCAAAACCTTAGATCACGGCAACTTCGGGCAGGGCTGTTTTGCGATCCATCTGGGCTCAGGACGGTGTCCACTCGGCTGTTAAGGGATTTCAGGGCAGACATTATTTCTGTCCCCTGTACATTTGCAGAGTCACGAGGCTGATCGCCATAGTAGTAACTTCCTGGATACTCTACACCCTTCCTTCCATCACCAGTTAATATTGGTGATTCACAACAGGGACCAGGAGGACCAGGAGGACCAGGAAGACCGGATGGGCCATAATCGCCAGGAGAACCCTATGGAGTTCAAAACAATATTGCCTATATTTAGTGTTCCCTTACTAAAGTATAATTACTTGTAATTTTAATATATAACCTCACATGAGTTTGGTTTACTTACACTGGGGCCAGATTCTCCTCGTAAGCCACGTGGACCTGGAGGACCAATAGGGCCAGGATGACCGCTGTTACCATCTTTGCCAGGGGGACCAGTCGAACCTGAAGGACCCTTAAAAGTTTGCAAATAGCAATTAGAGGAATTAATGTACACAAATTCATTGTCTGCAAATTTTTAAAACCCTAGCCTCACAGAAAGGGATTTTTTTTAGACAATTTTTTGTTACACTTACCTGTTGTTGGCAGCTATGGGGACCACTGGAGAATCCTGGGCATGGCAAGCCCGACACCTGCTCAGCTCATCGCTGACTGATTTTGAAAAGGGGTCCTTCAACAGGTGTTAGACCCCTCAATAACATATTCAAGAGGTCTGCCTGATTTAGGTATCTGCCCAGGACGCCTAAATCATGGGTCCCACAAATTGAGTAATGAGACCAATGCCTGCGTAGTTTGAGCACAGGCTGTTCCACTGCCTGATTGGTATGTTTTGCCCCCATTTTACACCCGAAAAATTGCTGCAATGCATACCAATGTCTATCTCTCAGTCTCTCAGGACAGTGCTATGTGAGGCCCGCTTGCAGCCCCCTCAGATTCCTACATGTGAGGGAAAGCAGCCAAGTGTAGGATGACTCTGCAGCAGCCCACGAGGTGCAGATGACAGCAGGTCGCACTGGAGCCTCAGCTGCCCTGAGATGAGGGCACCAGCTGGTCACCTCAAAACCTCCTGCCAGTGGAGAGCAACAAGGAGAAGTAGGAGGATAGGATTGAAAGGGCACACAATTGTAAACTCCAAGGGAAGGCACATTGATTAAATAAACAGTAGTAATGCACACAGATTTGGTTGGAATAAAATATTTTGATCACTGACAGGATATGTGCAAAATGATTGGGGGCAAGGTGAGGGAATGCCTGGGAGAAAGACTGGCAGGATATTATGCAAATAGGAGCATTGGCAGTTGCGGAGAAGAGCTACATGTTAGCATGTGACTGAAATGATGTAGTTGACAAAGGGGAACCATGATGGCAGAAATGAATTTGCAGTGGAACTGGATCTGATTTAGCTGAAGATGTTCATTATGAGCACTGCCTGCAGATGTATGGCAGCTGGCCACAGGTCCATCTGTACAAGTCCTTCCTCAATCAAGGCCTCGACTGCCTGTTGACCTTGGATAACTTTCACCGTCTCTTACAGGTAATTGATCAGCTCTCCTTTGTGGATGGAAAAATTGTGCAGCTCACAGCAGACCACCACAATGCTGGACTGTGGGGGAATGCTCCCCCAGGTCTATTGAGGCATCCGAAACATGCCTTCAGAACCCGAATGGTCTGCTCAATGATAATCCTGGTGGCATCATGAGCCTCACTGTATTGCCGTTCCTTGGGATGAGAGCCAGCATCATCAACCACCACTGCAAAATGTAGCCTCAGCCATCTAGAAACCCACCTTTGACCCATGAACGGTGGCGAGATTGTGGATTGCCTTAAAACAAAGGAATCATGGCTGCATGCATAACAAAGTACCTCACAATGAACACCAGCTACACATGGGTGAAATGGTGTCTTTTCCTGTTGAGAAAATAAATTGCACTTTCGAAAGGGGTACATATGATGACTTAGGTCCCATCATTTTGTACCTGTGGAAATTGAGCCAGAAAGTAAAGGGGAAAGCCTGAGGGAAACACCATGGACCCTGTTGGAGAATGTATACAGATGAAAAAAGTGACATCTTCAGGAGCACTACTGAACCTTTTAGCAAGAATGAGGTGCAAAAAATGGCAAGAAACAAGTAGTGAGCAGCAAAATTTTAACAGTCAAAAAATCCTGACAAGATGGCCTTTTATTACCCTCCCACCTGACTACTGGCAACTGGCAAACAGCAATCCCTCTTTTACACATGCGTTTTTTGGGGTGTTGAGCCACAGATATAAAGGAGAAAATTGGAGTCTTTCAGTGCCAATAGCAATGTAAGTCTAGATTTTCAGCTTATCTCTAAGTCAAGTGTATGGTATAAGAGGAAATGTAGCAACATGGATAGAAAGTTGGCTGATGGACAGAAAACAAAGAGTTAGGGTAAATAGGTGTTGCTCAGACTGGAGAAGGGTTAGAGGTGGTGCTTCCCAGGGCTGAGTACAGGGTCCCTTATCCTTGTGGATAAGTGTGCAATAATATATTTTAGGATTAAAAAATAATGAATCAGAATATACAATCAATGGAAAGACCTTGAAGAGTGTGGATGAACAGTGAAAATAAGAGGGCAGGTAGATAAAGCCATGAAAAATGGTCAACAGATTTTTGGGTATTATAAATAGTTACATAGAGTACAACAGTACAGACGTAATAACAAATTTGTACAAAACATTGAGTGAATTGGGGAATTAAAAGGTCATGAAAAATGTAAGTAGATAAGCATCTTAGAATTACTTTAACACCAGTTAATATAATGTAGTGAGCATGGTTTTATTTATTTTTATTTTTATGATACAATGGTAGGGGGTCTGGGAAATTTTCAGTAGGAAGATATAGTAGCTGATTTTCCTTCTCTTTGTTGAAAGTGGGCCTTAAATATTGCACTGAGCTCCTTCAGTTTGGAGGTCTGAGAAGAGGCAGCCACCAACTTTCTCACAATTCCAAACAGATAATGCTTTGCTTTTCAATACCAGCAAGGAGGATGATCACAGCTGGAAGCCATCTGGCTGATGTTTTTGGACAGCAGCCAGAAGGCCCCAAAACTGGTCACTACTACAGGCCTCTTCGACCTGTAGTAGTGGCCAAGTTTCCTCTTTCGATTTTGGATACATGCCCATTCCAAGGAATGTTCTTCCACCTGGGGAATGTCCTGGGATGGGAATGGCCTGAAACCAGAAATATGAGTGGGTTCAGGTCAACTCGGGGAGTGCGCATGTCTGCCGTTCTTTACCTGACATGCCTGGGTGGAGAGACGTGAGGCAAATTGGTCCCACATTGCCCATAGAATCCTCAGATAATGAACTGGAGCCTATTACTTGCACTGATTTTGTGCGAATGTCAACATGCATTAAAAATATGCAGCTTAGTGATGGTGAATATTGACAATGACAGTCACAAAAACAGGCCCTGACAGGTGCCTTGGAATGATTAAAAGGCAATAATTTAATCAATAATTTCATTGAGCCAATAGTTACAAACAATTCAAACTTTGCTCCTGACATTTATGAATTCTGGATCAGTCATGATCTAATTGAATGGCGGAGCAGGCCCAGGCGTCTGAATGACCTGCTTCTATTCCTAATGTTCCTATATTCCTTCCTATGATATGGATATTGCCTTGCAATCACTATTCAGTATTTGTCATACTTCTTATAAACTATTAGTTTTGGGCAGTCTATATAAAATTTAGCTGATAATCTTTATAATAATGAAATTATCAGTCTGTGCCTATTTCCTTATGATATACAAGACATATTTTTGATGACAGGTCTAAAATATGATCTTTTACAAATGTGTTACTTTACTTACTCTTACACCTTGAACTCCAGGATTTCCAGGTTGACCTGATTCCCCGCTACTACCCTAGACAAAAAGAAAAGGTTCACTTTTCCCAATAAAATAAAAGGACAAATCACACAAACAAAATCTTTGGAGAAAAGGGCCCTAAAAAATCCTCAGCCCTGCTCTGCTGCCGTAAGTGTGGCACAGCAGGCACTGGTGACCTCCGCTCCTGACCCCGCCAATGCATCTGGAGTCAGGATGGAGTCAACCATTTCATTCATGTTAGGCAGCTGTCCAAGCTAGCATGGGTGCATCTTGCCTGTCACAGGATGGCAAGAAAAGTAGCATTGGCGAATGGCTCTTTGGTCAGTTGATGCCACTGGCTCAGAAATTATTCTACTTTCTGTCCAATTGGCGCCCTTTATAAAAGGGTCAATATATTTCACAGTGCTGGTATTCTTACGATGTTTGGATCCAAAGGTGGACCCCACTTGCACTTTGAGCCACCTGTACACCAAGGTGAAGGAAATTCTTGACATGGGAATTCTTTCCCCTTAGCCCCTCTCTCCTGATGTCAGCACCCATGTTTGAATTCTGAGATTTGATCAGAAGGAGAACTGTAGGTGTAAGGATTATGTTACATACATCATAGTTCAATTCCAACCAACATCAAAACCCAGCAGGTGGGCAAAATCTGCCAAACCAGAGACTTTAATATCCAGATTTTTTCAAAAAAGGTAATTGACCCATTATGAACTTTTCTCATTATTACTTCATTTCAATTTATACTTGAGTATCTGGCAAATATATTTTGCTTTATATTTTCTTTTAGCTACATAAATGTAGTTGTTTTAGACTATAAAAACTATTTTGAGCAATATTCTGCTGTTGGCAGAGAGTGTAGTGCAGATCATTGCAAGCAGGGTAATTGTTAATCTTTATGGGCATGCAACTTTGCAAATGAACAGATTCTGAATTATACTTGATAAGGTTCACTTATAGGAAACAGTGAAAGAGAAAACAGTTCTATAAAATATCAGAAACTGTAATTGTTATGTGTTTATCGCATGACCAGCTATTTGAAATGGTGATGCTTGGATCATTTTTATATTAGGCTAAGATCAGGAATCATAAACAGTGGGAATGAATCAGAGTTCATGTGATACATTGGAATTCTCTGCTTGGTTCAAAGTTATGTCAGCTATGTATATGTCCTTGTGTTTAAAATCATTTTTCTAATTATTTATTTATATCCCTCCACCCTGTGTTATTTTTCTGCAACAACTTACATACCACAGCGAGGAGTTAATCTCAAGATTTCAGGTAGATTTTGCAATGAGCTCATGCACTTCTTTGTCATTAAGATTAAGACCATGAGGCTGATTTTAATTCACCAAAATTGGCATTAACGAGGCAATAACAGCCTCAAAACGGGGTCGGTAGACTTACTGCCCATTAACTCCGATGCTCTGAATGCCACCATTTTCACAGGGACCTACCTGCAGGGCGGCTGAAGTGCTTGCCTGTTTCAGGCAGTAAGCCCCTTTTAATATGCGAATCAAGGTCCTGTGACATGCATTGGACCCCTACTGCCATTTTAGAACAGAATTGGTTGGAGCGTGGGCCGTGCGCACTCCAACCAGTTTTACTGGTGGTATCGCTGAAGAGGCCCCAAAAGCCTAAGTTTTAAATCGCTTTTATAGAGCTGGGAGGAGCAGGAGTGCTCCTTCAAGTCACACAAAAATAATGTGGGCCGCTGATCGACAACATGACTCCCTCATCCCCAGGCCTTGCCTCACTGCTGGCACCGGCTCAAATCCATCGAGATGCCCGTTTGGCATCTGCACCTCGCCAGTTGGATTTAAATCCATCTCAGGCCTCAAAATGGCTTCAGCCTCTGCTGCTGGAAAGGCAGCCAGCTGGCGCGCTCCACCAGTTGGCCGAGCAAAATCTACCCCCATCTGTTCAGCTGCCTCTACTGCTTTCCCCCCTCCCGTTGCCCACCATGCTAAACCAAGCCTCAGTTTGGCTTGGTGGGCAAAGGGAAGGATAGGAGGCAGCTACCTGTCCCTCTTCCTTCATGGGGGAACTCAGGGCCTTTAACGCTGCTTCTCAGTGCCTCTTACTTGGGAAGCAGTGGTGAGTGGAGCAGACAGGAGGGAAATCTGCTGGGGATACACACTCGCCTCCTACCTCACCCTGCCGTCACCAGGGACGGGGCCAGCGGCAATCCCAGCAAGGGTGGGAGTGAGAAGAATCTCGGTTGGCTTGGTGAGACAACGGTGGGCCCCACCGCTTGAATTATCTGTCATTCCCTGTCATGATCCTGCTCGACTTCGGACAGGATTGTGGAAGAGAATTCCCCTCACCCGTTTTCAATGCCACGGGAGACACATATATGTGCAAGTAAAATAATGGGTGGCCTGCACAACAGCAGCATCCAGTATGAATACAGCATCATTAGGAAAAAGCACTCTCATGTATATATTTCCCAGGAGGTATGTAAATTAAGCCAATATGAATGCTAGTGAATTAGAGCCAACAGTAGCTGGAAAAGCTCAACAGCAGTAATGTTATTGTGACTTAAATTGATATGGATTCACATTCGATATTCATAAGCAGTGCTCGTATTTGATCCAGCCTCCCCAATGGACAGCCCTAAATCATACTGCCCCCTCTCTCTCAGACTCACTGCCTTATGTTTCCCAGGTCCTGGTGGACACTGATTGAAAAATTTCCATGCCATACCATGTTTCTCAGAAACATCTCAAAGTGCTTCACATGATGAATTATGAAATACAGCCACTGTTATCTACACAAATGCAGCATTCATTTTGCACACAGCAATATCCTGCAAACAACATTGAGATATTGAGCCTTCATGACTTTGAATGCTCCATTAAGCATATTTCGGGAGTTTTGAAGTCTATATCCTCGCAGTTTTTTTCTCCCCAGAAGTGATATGCTCTGTCACCCTATGGTTAGGAACTAGGAAAACTAACCCAAAGAGCATACAAAATTTGAATATCGATTTGATCTGAGGTTCTACACCTCTGTTAAACGAATTTGCCCTTGGTTGATATGCATAAGTATGTTAAACGCAAATTTAAGTACTCTGAAAGCATGTTGCTATATCTTGTTTTCTATGACTTCCAGTCTAAGCACAAAGTACTTACAGGAGGCCCTGGCAGACCTGACGCACCAGGGAACCCCCGGTGACCCTTGATACCGTTTGTACCAGGCTGTCCATTTTCACCTTTATTGCCACGTGGACCTAGTGGGCCCTGGAAAATGTGCAAAAGCATTATGTTATGGGGTTTGCAAAAGCATTACTTAAATTTTATTTCAATATATGCCACTTTGTTAACAATTTAGTGTCTAATTAAACCATTTGGCTATGACTTCCTGAAACAGACCATCTCCAACTTACCATGGGTCCAGGAGCCCCAGCTCGGCCTGGAGAACCCGGTGAACCTGAAGGTCCCTAAAAAGAATTGACAGCAGGAGAAAACAAAAGAGTTAAGAACAGTTGTGCTCAAACTTTATGCCTAACTCTAAATTATTCTGGAGGAATTTTGTCTACTTCAAATCAAGAAACCAGGGTAAATTGGACAATAGACTTCTCCATGTCAGTCATAAATACTGACTAAGAGTCATCGACCTGAAACGTTAACTTTGTTTCTTTATCCACAGGTACTGCGTGACTTGCTGAGTATTTCCAGCATTTTCTGTTTTTATTTCAGTCATAAATACTGCCCTGTGGTAACACACTTTGCAGTCCGTCATAGACTTCCTCCTGCAGATTTATCCACCTGGTGAAGGCACATTCTGCCAACATAAGGCAATCCATCCCATTGCTTGGTTGAGAATGAGTGAACAGGGAGCAGCTAAGTGCAAATGTCAGCTTCTTTGAATGGCAGTTTGTACATGAAACAGGAAAAAAATTAAAGAAAATTCAACTTGCTTGAAATTTTATAGAATTATAGGGCTCGATTTTCCCGGGAAATTGCGGGTGCGTGGGGGCGGAGGGGCTCCGAAAATCAGGGAAATCCCGTTCGGGTTCGGAAGCTGGCTCCAAACCTCTGACTTCCAAGTTCCCCACAGACGCACCTGTGTGCACGTGAGCAATTAAAGCCGGCAGGATGATAGTTAAAGAGCCAAATGTACCTCACTGAGGTACTTAAGGCACTTTACTTGTGACAGATTACATACTGAGAATGATTTTTAACTTAACTGGGCGGCTTGCCCACGGTTTCTGATTCACGCCTGGTGAAACCAGGCAAGAAGAAACAAAATAAATTAAACAAAAAACCATTGCATGAAGTTAAAACACAAAATCAACCTACCTTTCCACCCTGCTCCAATGTCCGATGTCTCCCCCCGCGATGTCCCCCTCTTCCCCCTCCAATGTCCCCCCTGATCTCCCCCTCTTCCCCCTCTGATGTCCCCCCAATTTCCCCTCCTCAACCCCCCACCCCCAGTCTCACCCGATCTTACCCCCCCCCCCGATCTTACCCTCTCCCCCCCCGATCTTCCACTGCCCCCCCACCACCCGATCTTCCATTCCAGCGCCTGATGACGTCTCGCTCTATCTCTTTCTCTCCCCCACCTCGAGTTGCAGCTCCTGACGGCAGCCAATCTGTCAATCAGGCTGGCTGCTGGGTGTGAAACCCGGAGAGCACGTTAATCATCATCAATCACGATGCGATCGCATCGGAAAGGGCAAGTTTTATTTATTCGGGTTTGCCACGCGCACCTTCACCAGCCGCCCCCCACCCCCGCCAACCCGCCACTATTTCAAAATTGAGCCAATAAATCAGAATGATACAGCATAGAAAGAGGCCATTTGGCCCATCGTGTCTGTGCTGGCGCTTAGAAAGAGCTATCCAATTAGTCCCAGGCCCCTGCCCTTTCCCCATTGCTCTGCAAAATTATCCCCTTCAAGTATTTATCCAATTTCCTTCTGAAAATTATTGAATTATTGTGAATTATTTCAAAAATAGTAACTGAGCAAAGCTGTACTATGCTCAGATGGATCAGAATATCTTAGATGAACCTGAAGTTTTTAAGGAATGCCTAATCAATTAAATTAACAATGTTTTGTTGAACCAAATACATTATTCCAATAATGCATAGCTATTTACCCATTCATAAATTGTAATGCAGTGATCAGCTGTTGCATGTGTTAGTTTCTAAACTTACCGATGAACCTCTGTCACCTTGTTTGCCAGATGGACCAGGTTGACCTGGAGGACCAAGAAGTCCAGGGGAACCTTGATGGCCTCCTGGGCCAGGTTCACCACGTTCCCCCTGCCCCCAAAAAAAGGTTAACAGTCATCATTGACCAGAAAGAAAAAATCAAAAATGTATTTAAAATTCTTAGTTAACTAAATTTGAAGTTGCACGTAATTTGATTTTTTTTTGCCCTTACCTTAGGACCAGGACTTCCATCTCGACCAGAAGGACCGTCAGAACCAGAACTACCCTGAAATGTAAGGAGAAACTTCCTCACCATAATGTAACATAAAATACTTTTGAAATAATGCTGCCATCAAGACTGGGAACAAAGATTACCTTTACGAAGAATGGGACTAAACAACAGATTTCCAGTGTAAACCTAAAGTTACTATTTAGAAATGGCAGATTCTGTGCTGAAATTGTTAAAATACTGACCATGTTGAGATTGTAGAATAATGCACAGTATCATTTTGTTTATGTATGAGGTCAAACATGAATCAAACTACTTACATCTCTACCAGATTCGCCAGGTGGTCCACTCAAGCCACGTGGTCCAGTCGGACCAGAAGGACCTCGTTCACCAGAACTACCAGTCGGACCCTGTTTGCCAGGCTCACCCTGAATAACACAAGGTTGTATTAATTTTAGTAAACGTCCATATGATTTACTGTATTTTTTTGAATATAATACAACTGCTTTGAACAGAATATAACGATGCTTGAAAAACCTGAAATTTGTAATGCAAGTCCTCAGTCACTCCCACAAAACAGTAACCCTCAGGAAAAACTTCTGTATTTTAGAACTCAGAACCAGCACAAATTACAGTACAGAAGGATGCTATTTGGCACCTTATGTCTGTGTCAGCTCTTTTGAGAGAGAAAACCAAAAACTAATCTCACATCTCATGTCTTCCTCTGCTTCAAATCTTTATCTACTCTTCCCTTAAAAGCTTCAGCAGTCTCTGTCATTTTGCAATGGCATTGATCGAGATAGAGCCAAGAAGTTAGAGTGTATGAAAAACACGTAGAAAATTTCTGCTGAAATTGTAGAAATGGGAGCATTTCAAATGAGTAAGTATTTCAAGTTGAACCTCTAGAGGAAAGTGTTGATTACCCTGTTTACAGCTGTTGAAAAAAAAACCTGTAAAAGGACCAGGATTTTCAAACAAATTCAAAACCAAAGACCTGCAGTGTTCAGTGGACCTAAAAAAACAATTGAAGAGCAGTGTGGATGCCCCAGCTGTCTGAAAGCTGTATGGGAAACATAAAAATATAGAAACATAGAAAATAGGAGCAGGAGTAGGCTATTCAGCTTTACGAGCCTGCTCCACCATTCAATATGATCATGGCTGATCATCAATCTCAATACCATAATTCCCGCTCTCCCCCCATACCCCTTGATGCCTTTTGTGTCTAGAAATCTATCTAGCTCCTTCTTAAATATATTCAGTGACTTGGCCTCCATAGCCTTTCTTTAGAGAATTCCACAGGTTCACCACCCTCCGAGTGAAGAAATTTCTCCTCATCTCAGTCCTAAATGTCCTACCCCATATCCTGAGACTGTGACCCCTTGTTCTGGACCCCCCAGCCAGAGGAAACATCCTCCCTGCATCCAGGCTGTCTAGCCCTGTCAGAATTTTATATGTTTCAATGAGATCCCCTCTCATTCTTCTAAACTCAAGTGAATACAGGCTGAGTCGACCCATTCTCTCCTCATACGATAGTCCTGCCATCCCAGGAATCAGTCTGGTGAACCTTTGCTGCACTCTCCCTATGGCAAGTATATCCTTTCTTAGGTAAAGAGACTAAAACTGCACACAATACTCCCGGTGTGGTCTCACCAAGGTTCTGTATAACTGCAGTAAGACATCCTTGCTCCTGTACTCAAATCCTCTTGCAATGAAGGCCAACATACCATTTGCCTTCCTAACTGCTTGCTGCATGTTTGCTTTCAGTGACTGGTGTACAAGGACACCCAGGTCCCTTTGTACATCAACATTTTCCAATCTATCAGCATTTAAATAATATTCTGCCTTTCTGTTTTTCCGTCCAAGGTGGATAACTTCACATTTATCCACATTATACTGCATCTGCCATGTATTTGCCCACTCACTCAACTTGTCTAAATCGCCTTGAAGCCTCTTTGCATCCTCCTCACAACTCACGATCCCACCTAGTTTTGTGTCGTCAGCAAACTTGGAAATATTACATTTGGTTCCCTCATTCAAATCATTGATATATATATGATATAACGAGAGGTAAGCAGCCAACAGAGACCTTATGGGTTGAATTGAGAAATAGGAAAGGATCTAAGACTATAGTGGGAGTTGTGTATAGGACCCCTGGCAGCAGCTCTGCAGTTCTAGATTGTATAAATGCAGAGATTAGACAAGCGTGTAACAAAGGCATAGTGATCTTAATGGGGGACTTTAACCTTCACATAGATTGGGAAAAGCAGACTAGCAACTGTCAGAAAGATAGTGAATTTCTTGAGTGTGTCCGGGATAGTTTTCTATAGCAGTATGTCCTAGAGGCAACAAGGGGGCAAGCCATACTAGATTTAGTAATGAGTAATGAACCAGATTTAGTTAACAGCTTAACTGTGCGTGAACATCTATCCAATAGCGATCATAACATGATCGAGTTCAAGGTAATGTTTGAAAGGGAAAAAAGTGAATCAGCTGCAAAGATTCTAGACTTGGGTAAGGCCGACTTCAATGGGATGAGTCAGAGACTGTCCACAGTAAACTGGGCAAATCTGTTAATGGGTAAAATGACTGATGATCAGTGGGAAATGTTTAAAGAAACATTTAACGTGATACAGAACCGGTTTATACCCCTGAGGGGCAAGAACTCTACTTGCCAAAAAAAACAGCCATGGACAACTAAAGAGGTAAGGGACAGTATAAGACATAAGGAAAGGGCATACAAAAAGGCAAAAAAATGGCACAGATCCTGGCGAATGGGAAAGATACAAAGATCAACAAAGGATCACAAAAAGAGAGTATGAAAAGAAACTCGCAAGGGATATCAAAACCAATACGAAGAACTTTTATCATTATATTAGGAAAAAGAGGGTGGTGAGGAGCAGTGTTGGCCCCTTAAAAACTGAAAGTGGGGATATTGTCATTGACAATGGGGAAATGGCGGACATGTTGAATAATTACTTTGAGTCAGTATTTACAGTAGAAAAAGAGGATAGCTTGCCGGAAATCCCAAGAAAACTTATATTGAATCGGGGACAGGGACTCAATAAAATTAACATAAGTAAAATAACAGTAATGAAGAAAATAATAGCACTAAAGAGTGACAAATCCCCAGGACCAGATGGTTTCCATCCCAGGGTTTTAAAGGAAGTAGGTGAGCACATTGCAGATGCCCTAACTATAATCTTTCAAAGTTCTCAATATTCAGGAACTGTCCCTCTAGATTGGAAAATTGCACATGTCACTCCGCTTTTTAAGAAATGAGACAGAGGGAAACCAGGGAATTATAGACCAGTTAGGCTAACGTCTGTTGTGGGGAAAATGCTGGAGTCTATAATTAAGGATAGGGTGACTGAACACCTCGGAATTTTCAGTTAATCAGAGAGAGCCAGCATGGATTTGTGAAAGGTAGGTCCTGCCTGACAAACCTGATTGAATTTTTTGTAGAGGTGACTAAAGTAGTGGACAGAGGAATGTCAATGGATGTTATTTATATGGACTTCCAGAAGGCTTTTCCCACATAAGAAACTGTTAGCTAAGATAGAAGCCCATGGAATCGGAAGAAAAGTACGGACTTGGTTAGGAAGTTGGCTGAGCGAAAGGTGACAGAGAGTAGGGATAATGGATAGGTACTCACATTGGCAGTATGTGACTAGTGGAGTCCCGCAGGGATCTGTCTTGGGGCCTCAATTATTCACAATATTTATCAACGACTTAGATGAAGGCATAGAAAGTCTCATATCTAAGTTTGCCGATGACACAAAGATTGGTGGCATTGTGAGCAGTGTAGATGAAAACATAAAATTACAAAGGGATATTGATAGATTAGGTGAATGGGCAAAACTGTGGCAAATGGAATTCAATGTAGACAAATGTACGGTCATCCACTTTGGATCAAAAAAGTATAGAACTGCGTACTTTCTAAATGGTAAAAAGTTAAAAACAGTGGATGTCCAAAGGGACTTAGGGGTTCAGGAACATAGATCATTGAAGTGTCATGAACAGATGCAGAAAATAATCAATAAGTCTAATGGAATGCTGGCCTTTATATCTAGAGGACTAGAGTACAAGGGGGCAGAAGTTATCTGCAGCTATACAAAACCCTGGTTAGACCGCACCTGGAGTACTGTGAGCAGTTCTGGGCACTGCTCCTTCGGAAGGACATATTGGCCTTGGAGGGAGTGCAGCGTAGGTTTACTAGAATGATACTCGGACTTCAAGGGTTAAGTTACGAGGAGAGATTACACAAATTGGGGTTGTATTCTCTAGAGTTTCGAAGGTTAAGGAGTGATCTGATTGAAGTTTATAAGATATTAAGGGGAACAGATAGGGTGGATAGAGAGAAACTATTTCCACTGTTTGGGGATTCTAGGAGTAGGGGGCACAGTCTAAAAATTAGAGCTAGACCTTTCAGGAGTGAGATTAGAAAACATTTCTGCACACCAAGGGTGATAGAAGTTTGGAACTCTCTTCTGCAAACAGCAATTGATACTAGCTCAATTGCTAAATTTAAATATGAGATAGATAGCTTTTTGCCAACCAAAGGTATTAAGGGATATGGGCCAAAGGCAGGTATATGGAGCTAGATCACAGATCAGCCATTATCTTATCAAATGGCGGAGCAGGCACGAGGGGCTGAATGGCCTACTCCTATTCCTATATTCCTATGTTTCTATGTTCCTATTGTGAATAGCTGGGGCCCACGCACTGATCCCTGTGGTACCCCACTAGTCACTGCCTGCCACTCCGAAAAAGACCCATTTATTCCCACTCTCTGTTTCCTGTCTGTTAACCAATTTTCAATCCATGCCAGTATATTCCCACCAATCCCATGTGCTTTAATTTTGCACACTAACCTCTTATGTTGGACTTTATCAAAGGCCTTCTGAAAATCCAAATAAAGCACATCCACTGGTTCTCCCTTATCTATTCTACCAGTTACATCCTCAAAAAACTCCAGTCGGTTTGTCAAACATGATTTCCCTTTCATAAGTCCATGTTGACTTTGTCTAATCCTGTTGATATTTTCTATGTGTCCTGTTCTCACATCCTTTATCATAGAAGGAAATTATTGGAGATTGTACAGTTAGAGTTTGTTTAATAGCTGATAGCACAGTCTGATGTATAAGTGCTAGCTGAACCTGGAACTCAACCTCTTCTTTCTGATTTTCTTTCTAGATCAGGTAATAAAAGCACAAGTCCTGTTTCCAGAAGGAATGATGTGGTAATTTGACAAGTTGTTTGCCAGTTTCTGAAGAAATTATTGCATAAAATTAGGTATTTGATTTGAATCAGCAATAAACATAGTGTTGCCATTTTGCTAGGGGTGACTCAGGCTAATTAATTAATTTGCTGTGCTGGCTATTGAATTGTTCCGTGACTCAATTAACTGTTTTTGGTTTACAACCAATATCCAGGACCCCATCTGAACTTGAAAATGAAATAAGGGGTCAGACTGTGTCCTCGGCATCTGGTTATGGGATTTGAGATCTCATCATACGATCGCAGCAAGAATGAAACATCTAAAATACTTAGAGATTTTCTGATAGTGTCTTTTTAGTTTAAGTTGAAAACAAATGTTTGCATCGAGCGTTTTTATACTGTATTATTAAAGCAACATATTTGATTCATTGGCCAGGATTTTAGCCTGGAGCCGGGAAGGAGCGGGATCGAATCGCGGACAGTACGGGGTTCCCGGATGTCCTTACGATTTTGACGTAAGGATGTCTTATTTTTTTTTGTCCGTTTGCCATCTGACTGACTGGCCTGATTGACATGCTGGTCTCAGTCAGATGGGAGCAGAGCAAGGAAGAGGATATGAAAAGGAAAGTCTTCAAGTAAGTGTTAGATTGTATGGATGGGGGGGGAGGCATAGGAGGGTGTGGGGGGGCATGGTGGGTATGGGGTCATTGGTGGGCATGGGGGTTACCAGGGGGAGTCAGTCATGGGGGGGGTTCAGTCATGGGTGGGTCAGTCATTGGGGGGAGGTCAGTCATCGGGGGTCAGTCATCAGAGGTCAGTCATCGGGGAGGTCAGACATCGAGGGTCAGTCATCAGGGGGGGGGTCAGTCATCAGGGGAGGTCTGTCATCGGAGGTCAGTCAACGGAGATCAGTCATCGAGGGTCAGTCATCAGGGGGGATCGGGGGTCATGAGGAGGTCAGTCATCGGGGGGGTGATCAGGAGTCAGTCACTGAGGGGGAGGTCGGGATCGGGGTCATCGCGGGGATCCGCGATCGTTGGGGGAAGGGGTCACGATCATTGGGAGAGCGTCGCGATCACTGGTTGGGGTGGGTGGTTGTTGCAGGTAAACTTGTTGGGCCTGGGGGAAGCACTCCTGCTCCTCCGGGCCCATAAGCAGTGCTATAAAGGCACTTACCTGCTGTTTCGGGCCTTCTCGCCTCCTCTCACGTGTTGTGAAGTCGAAGGCCCGGGAACCACACGGATTGCAGCAGTTCAAGAAGGCGGCTCACCACCACCTTCTCAAGGGCAATTAGGGATGTTCAATAAATGCTGGCCTTGCCAGCGATGCCCACATCCCATGAAGGAATAAAAAAAATCCCGACCCCCAGGGGTTGAAATTGCAAAACCTGATAAAAGGGAATCCTATAGCCTCTTTGAAAGGTTTTAGTGATCAAGCTGCCTTCTGAGAGCGGGTTGGTTGCCCGCCCCTTATCCCGCCCCAGTGAAAACTGGAAATGGGCGGGTTGGGGGCAGGTTGGCGGGGGTCTGAAATTGTTGCAATTTTCAATGCACCCCCGCCCCCAACCCACCCATTTTTCCCTTTTAAAATCCTGCCCATTATATCTCAAATCTTGAAAGAATAATCATGTAAAAATACCAGAAATCATGTACAATTGATAATGCAAAAAATAGTATCTTATTGGAGTTACTAATGTAATTTGGGGGAAAATTTCTTATTTTCATTCGAATCCAGCAGTCGTAGAAGACATTAAATAGAATTAAAAGCTCTGGAAGATAATGAATACTTACTGATGGACCTCTTAGACCTGCAAAGCCATGTCGCCCGGTTGGACCAGGTAAACCTACCACACCACGTGATCCAACCACACCTTGAGGACCTGCTGTGCCAGGAGGACCCTATTAAAGACAATGTGCTTTAGAAAATAATTAGGCATTTTACCTCATATGTGTAATAGTTGAGTCAAAACATTATTGAGAAATATCCAATTAAAGACAATCACATTAAAGAAAATGAGATACTATAGCTGGCATTAATCCCATTCTCTTTCAACAAAGTTAGTCTGCTTAATTTTGTGATGGTTCCTGATATTAACAAGGCTAAAGTATTGTGCATTATAAACTATTTTTCATCATAACACTAAATAATACATTTTTAGGGATATTTGGCGATGCCACAGTAAATTCATTTCACTATGCTTAGAATCTGAGGGATGTAACTTAAATCTTCCAAAATTATGGCTGTTCTATGTAATAATTTTTATTGAATCATTTTATTTGTTGTATTTCAGAAATGATTTCCAGTATCCACATCCATTTCCTGAGTATTAGCACTAGATTCTTTTGTTTTGCATGCCAACTAACTGTCTTACTTACTGAAGGACCAGATTCACCACGTGGACCTTTTTCACCGGGACTACCAATTTCGCCTTTAAGACCAGGTGGTCCAATACCACCAGATGGACCTGCTTTACCAGCTGGACCAGGGGGACCACCTTTACCAGGTGAGCCTGGAGAACCAACAGAACCAACTTTCCCCTGTTCAAAAAATAAAGAGGTTAGCAGACAGTGTAAAAGGACACTATTTACATTCACCTGGAATTTTCTCAGGGGTTCTCCAGTGAGATATTGGTGAAACCACGAGAAAAACAATCATTTACGCGGTTTATCCAAGGGTTTCGCTGATCTGCCGCTGAAGTTATGACAGGAGCTTGGGAGAACCCAATGGAAATTCAGGACAATCACAAATGACAACAATCTAATATATACCAGGAAACCATGTATTAGTGCACCATTGTAAACAGTAGCAACACTATCTTGAAGTATTGTTGAAAGGTATTTTATCAAATTAGAAATAGCATATCTGTTCTCAAATAAGAATAAATGAATAAGTGACACTAATCTATGGATATTCATGCTGAATATCCAGGAGACTCAAGTCTGCCAAATAAAGGCTCATACAATATACAGATCAAGATTCATACAATAAGACTTCATCATTTTATGACTGATGAAAGAAGTTATGGTTTACAATTGCAATTTTTATTAGTAATGAATGATGTAATGCAAATAATAAAAGTGCATCATTTTTGGTTAACAAGAGGAGAGCATGGAAAATGCAATGGGGGAAACTTCAGCCCATTGCTTTGTCCCTGCAATGACCCTATTTCAAATGCCAAGGATGGGGTCATTGAAATAATTGGGGCAGGTGCTTGCATCCATAGTGGCACAACAGGATTACTCAATCTTGGCACCCTGCCATCCCAAGAGGGAGGGAATCAGAGGCCACTGGAGCCAAAGATAAAAAGGAGTCAATTTTCTTTTGCTGTTGCTTCACAGCATGTGGCCCTGAAGACAACAGCAGTTCATACCTCCGTGATCTATTGCCATTTGTTACTGTAACTGTGAGACCCCCAGGAGACATAGGTTCTGCTGGGCCTGAGGTTAACATATCTTGCGGGATTCCCAGGGTAGCTTGGAAGCACCCCGCCAGATTGCTGCTGTAATGTAAGGGGGAATGAGCTGAAGAAGCACACAGCCCCTTGCACAAGAATTTTCTGTTCATTTTAAAAGGGTGAAAACTCAGAAAATCCTGGTTCCACTCTATTTTCCAAAGCTCTCAATGGACATAACTACATACAGGAATTTTACTGCTGGAATTTTGTTTCCGGAGCATAAATATTAGGCTGCATAATAGTCACAGTATTTCAACGGAATTCATTATATGAAGTTTGAGACAAAACACATTTGTGTTATTATAGTATATATTAGAAAGCAGTAAGATAATCAGTTTATTTCATGAGTAACAAAGATCTTTAAAGCTATGAATTACAAAGTCACACTGACAATACGGGGTCAGAGACACAGATTTCCCCACAATGAATTTTGTTTATATCATGGTATAAATGTAGATACACAAGCTGACATTATACTTATTAAAAACAAACTTTTCATGATATTGATATTAACTGAAGGCATGAAATATTACTTAGGATATTAGGAAAAGTTAAAATAAAAATAAAGTAACTGCTATTTAGAACAACTTGCATTCATAAAACATCTTTAACGCAGAAGAACGTCCCTAGACACTTCGCAGAGAAATAAAAGAAAAAAAATGGTTACCAAGCCAAATAAGGAGATATTGGGAGGGGTGAAAAGCTTGATCAAGGAGGTAGGTTTAAGGAAGGTCTTAAAGGAAGAGAAGGAGATGGCGAGGGAGAGGGGTTAATGGATGGAGTTCCTTAGCATAGAGTCCAGATTGCTAAAGGCAGGGCTGCCAATGGTGGGGTGAAGGGAGGATGGGATGTACAAGAGGGGCGCAGCGAAGATGGGGGCTAGTGGAGGGAAGATCACTGAAGGTGCAGTTGAGGAAGTAGTTGAGTAAGTCAACAGTTGCATGATATTCTGATGAATGGAGGGCTAAGAGAGGTTGGCAGGATGTGAGTGGGAAGGATGCAAGGAGATGGCCTCATCCGTGATTGAGTCCACAGAAGTAGAGAGGTCGCGGGAGATGGTGAGGATGAGAAATTGCTGTAAATATGGGTCAGAGTGTTTACATGGAGGGAAAGGTTTGGAGAGAACAGGAGAATGGTGAATTCAGCGAAAAAAGAGTAAGGGGAGCCAAGATGGAAAGCACAATCACTGAGAATGAGGATTGCTCAGTACAGAGGCTGAGGGAGGAATGGAGGGAGGATATCTCAGGGATAAACTCAGGGTGAGGCATGGGAGGGTAGTAGATAGTCAGAATTTTAAAGGGGAAGAGAGGCTGAGGTACTCAAAGGTAGAGAAGCTACAAGAGAAGTAGGATAAGATGTCAACTTAGTGTTAAGGGCTATATCACCATTGTGGTGGTTTGGGCAAGGAAGGCAGTGGAAAGTATAGTGATATGGAGAGGCTCAGTAAGGAGCAAGGCGTTGCCACGAGTGAACTAAGCTTCAGTCAAAGCCAGGCAAAATACAATCATCCTGAATAAGATCATGATTGGCAAGGGACTTGTTTGTGAGTGAGTGGACTTTCTGGAGAGAAATACATATTGGAACGGTGATTGTTGATCCATTGGTAACACCCATGGAGGGTGGAATGAGCGTAACAGGAAGGAGGTAGGTGAGGTTAGTCCCCAGCAGGTCCACTGAACAGGAAGGCCGTTGTAACAGGAAGATGGGGGAGATGGGGTTACTGCTCATTAGGAAGTAGAGATTGGTGCCGTGATGGGCCCATTGTAGAATGCCGAGAGAGAAACAGAGAGTAGCCATGGGCTTGTTAAAGGGTGTTTCAAGCCTTGGATGGTGGCAGAACAGAAGGAAAACAGAATAACAGTGATGGGTTGGGGTAAAGATCAGGGGGTGCAAAGTCAGTAAGTGCAGAGAAATGAAAGGTGGCATGACCAGTTTACAGGAAGGAGAGGAGAGAAGAGCCTAAGAAGGACAGAAAAAGTAAATCATTGGTATCCAACTGAAACAGCATTATAATAGTTTGCATTAACATACTAGTGGTGGACTCTAATAATACTGAATGCAAATCTATATAAATTAGAATATTCAACATTTAGGAAGAATTGATTATAACTCAGCAATTCAATTAGGAATGATTATTAAGGTGTTCATGAATTAAATAAATTCTGTATTCCAGTTCATATTGCAGTATTCTGCTTTGGGCACAAGTGCAAGTTTATTTCTTTGATATTTAATTATCTCATCATCATATAAGGATTATTATTACAAATGTGGAGTTGCTTCAATACTCCTTGTTATGTGACACAAGCTGTCACCTCTTTCCAAAAGTGAATAGCCAGTATTGAAATAAACTTTTTGCAGGACTGAAGTACTAAATTTACAGACTGCACCATTGAAAGGGGTTTGATGCTCTAATTATTCCATGGATTAATAATTTTGGAATGTGTTTGGAATATGTTGACCGTTTAAGCAAAATTGATGATGAATAGTTAAAGATTTTCTTCTCAGTTCTGTAAATCATTTTACCCTTACTTGTGTGATCAGAAGTATTTATAAAATAAACACAAGGACCATCTTTATAGGTACTGATGTTTGTTGAACGGAGATTTCTCCAATCAATGACGAGTGATACAAATAAGAATAATCAAATAAGTTAATTGTTGGAGTAAAAGAATTGTGGACCATCTAAAGGTATTCAATAACAATTGATTAAGGATAAAAATTATTATAGGCATGGTCAGAGAAACATGAAACAGTTTAAAGAACAATATAAAAACTAGAACAATGTAACAAGAGAACTCCTTAACAATGACATAGGTGTGACTATAAATGCTACTTACTGCTGGTCCAGGTGTACCAACTGTGCCAGGAGGACCAGGAAAACCAGGACCACCCTAAAGAAGAAATCATTCTTAATGATGCAGTTATCACAAATGCTCATTTAAAGTACAGATTACTTTTCATAAACATTATCTTATTTTTATAGGGAAATTGAAAATGAAATTTTATTTTTTTTGATTCATTCATGGGATGTGGGCGTCGCTAGCAAAGCCAGCATTTATTGCCCATCCCTAATTGTCCTTGAAAAGGTGGTGGTGAGCCGCCTTCTTGCACCACTACAATCCATGTGGTGAAGATTCTCCCATGGTGCTGTTAGGTAGGGAGTTTCAGGATTTTGACCCAGCAACGATGAAGGAACATGATATATTTCCAAGTCGAGATGGTGTGTGACTTGGAGGGGAACGAGCAGGTGGTGTTGTTCCCATGTGCCTGCTGCTCTTGTCCTTCTAGGTGGTAGAGGTCGCCAGTTTGGGAGCTGCTGTCAAAGGAGCCTTGACAAGTTGCTGCAGTGCATCCTGTGGATGGTACACACTGCAGCCATGGTGCGCCGGTGGTGATGGGAGTGAATGTTTAGGGTGGTGGATGGGGTGCCAATCAAGCGAGCTGCTTTGTCCTGGATGGTATCGAGATTCTTGAGTGTTGTTGGAGCTGCACTCATCCAGGCAAGTGGAGAGTATTCCATCACAATCCTGACTTGTGCCTTGTAGATGGTGGATAGGCTTTTAGGGAGTCAGGAGGTGAGTCATTTGTCGCAGAATACCCAGCCTCTGACCTGCTCTTGTAGCCACAGTGTTTATGTGGCTGGCCCAGCTAAGTTTATGGTCAATGGTGACCCCCAGGATGTTGACGGTGGGGAATTCGGCGATGGTAATGCCGTTGAATGTCAAGGGAAGGTGGTCAGACTCTCTCTTGTTGGAGATGGTCATTGCCTGGCACTTGTCTTGCATGAATGTTACTTGTCACTTATCAGCACAAGCCTGGATGTTGTCCAGGTCTTCTTGCATGTGTAAGGAATCTTACAACACCAGGTAAGATTCCTTACATTTGCCCACCCCAGTCCATCACCGGCATCTCCACTTCTTGCATGTGGGCACGGACTGCTTCATTATCTGAGGGGTTGCCAATGGAACTGAACACTGTGCAATCATCAGTGAACATCCCCATTTCTGACCTTATGATGGAGGGAAAATCATTGATGAAGCAGCTGAAGATGGTTGCGCCTAGGCATGCCTTGAGAAACTCCTGCAGCAATGTCCTGGGGCTGAGATGAATGGCCTCCAACAACCACTACCATCTTCCTTTGCGCTAGGTATGACTCCAGCTACTGGAAATTTTTTCCCCTGATTCCCATTGACTTCAATTTTACGAGAGCTCCTTGGTGCCACACTCGGTCAAATGCTGCCTTGATGTCAAGGGCAGTCACTCTCACCTCACCTCTGGAATTCAGCTCTTTTGTCCATGTTTGGACCAAGGCTGTAATGAGGTCTGGAGCCGAGTGGTCCTGGCGGAACCCAAACTGAGCATCGGTGAGCGAGTTATTGGTGAGTAAGTGCTGTTTGATAGCACTGTCGACGACACCTTCCATCACTTTGCTGATGATTGAGAGTAGACTGATGGGGCGGTAATTGGCCGGATTGGATTTGTCCTGCTTTTTGTGGACAGGACATACCTGGGCAATTTTCCACATTGTCGGGGAGATCCCAGTGTTATAGCTGTACTGAAACAGCTTGGCTAGAGGCGCGGCTAGTTCTGGAGCACAAGTTTTCAGCACTACAGCCGGGTTGTTGTCGGGGCCCATAGCCTTTGTTGTATCCAGTGCACTCAGCCATTTCTTGATATCATGTGGAGTGAATCAAATTGGCTGAAAACTGGCTTCTGTGATGGTGGGGATATTGGGAGGAGGTCGAGATGGATCATCCACTCGACACTTCTAGCTGAAGGTGGTTGCAAACGCTTCAGCCTTGTCTTTTGCAATCATGTGCTGGACTCTGCCATCATTGAGTATGGGGATGTTCACAGATCCTCCTCCTCCCGTTAGTTGTTTAATTGTCCACCACCATTCACGATTGGATGTGGCAGGACTGCAGAGCTTTGATCTGATTCGTTGGTTGGGGAATCGCTTAGCTCTGTCTATAGCATGTTGCTTCCGCTGTTTAGCATGCATGTAGTCCTGTGTTGTAGCTTCACCAGGTTGGCACCTCATTTTTATGTATGCCTGGTGCTGCTCCTGGCATGCTCTTCTACACTCCTCATTGAACCAGGATTGATCCCCTGGCTTGTTGGTAATGGTGAGGAATATGCCGGGCCATGAGGTTACAGATTGTGCTGGAATACAATTCTGCTGCTGCTGATAGCCCACAGCCCTTCATGGATGCCCAGTTTTGAGCTGCGAGATCTGTTCTGAATCTATCCCATTTAGCACGGTGGTAGTGCCACACAACACATTGGATGGTGTCCTCAGTGTGAAGATGGTACTTCGTCTCCACAAGGACTGTGCAGTGGTCACTCCTACCAATACTGTCATGGACAGATGCATCTGCGACAGGTAGATAGGTGAGGCCGAGGTCAAGTAGGTTTTTCCCTCGTTTTGGTTCGCTCACCACCTGCCGCAGGCCCAGTCTGGCAGTTATGTCCTTCAGTACTCGGCCAGCTCGGTCAGTAGTGGTGCTACCGAGCCACTCTTGGTGATGGACATTGAAGTCTCCCACCCAGAGTACATTCTGTGCCCTGGCTACCCTCAGTCCTTCTTCCAAATGGTGCTCAACATGGAGGAGGACTGATTCATCAGCTGAGGGAGGACGGTAGGTGGTAATCAGCAGGAGGTTTCCTTGCCCATGTTTGACCTGATGCCATGAGATTTCATGGGGTCTGGAGTCAATGTTGAGAACTCCCAGGGCCACTCCCTCCTGACTGTATATCACTGTACTGCCACTTCTGGTAGGTCTGTCCTGCCGTTGGGACAGGGCACACCTAGGTTGGTGATGGAAGCATCTGGGACGTTGGCTGAAAGGTATGATTCTGTGAGTATGGCTATATCAGGCTGTTGCTTGACTAATCAGTGGGACAGCTCTCCCAATTTTGGCACAAGTCCCCAGATGTTAGTGAGGAGGACTTTGCAGGGTCGACTGGGTTTGGTTTGCCTTTGTTGTGTCCGGTGCCTAGTGGTCCGATGCCGGGTGGTCCGTCCGAAAGCTTGTGAATTTAAAATAAAATTGCTGGACTATAACTTGGTGTTGTAAAATTGTTTACAATTGTCAACCCCAGTCCATCACTGGCATCTCCACATCATTCTGGCTGAACAACAAGCAAATTTGGTAATCTCAGCACATTGTGAGGTTATGGTATTTCCAAGACCCTAGAAACTATTTAATTTTGATAACTTCCTTTGCATGACAAGAGTCTTCCTTTCAATGGACATTGTGATGAACACAATATCCAATCACTGCAGCTCGAAGTTTGCAGACACTTCCATTTTATCATTGGGTCGCCATTGGGTACTCATGCACCTAAAGAATAGAAAGGGGTCACCAAGGATACGTAGTCCTGGACTGTATTTTTAGAACCCATTCCAAATGGGGCAAGAGTGGTTAAGAAGGGAGCAGGTCCATACTAAATGTCCCAGGGACTCAATTCCTTCAACATACTTTCAGGATGCAATTGAACTCTCCATTTTCATTCAAAATCATTTTTAGGAGTACAATTGCTCTGTCTTAAATTATTTTAAATCTGGCATTGGAGCATGGTAGTTAAATTGGGCGAACTTCTCTCCATCGCTGATGAGCAATGACAAGTGCTGGGTCTCTGGGCCGAAGATTCATTGAACTATTCACAAAGTAATAATCCACATCCTTCAGAGAATTGTAAATATGGAAAAAATATGAATGGTTTCTTGGCAACCTAAAAGGAATCAATTTTATGCTTCTTTTTAGCAGTTTTCAGTTACTCCCCAGAAATTAGATGAACTCTTAACTGCTGATCATTACCTAGTTCATAAATGATTCTGGTGTCAGATAAAAAGTTAAACGAATTAATAACAAAAAGGTGTGCTGGGGAATTAATGCCTTTTTATCCTGACAGTTAAAGAAGTCCATCAATTGGGACCAAAATTTTTCCCACAAAAACCTAATGGGAACCCAAACATTTAAAAAAATGTGTTGTTGATATGTGGGCGATGCTAACAAGATTGTATTTATTGCCCATCCCTGGTAATCCTGAGGCGATGTTGGTGGGCACTCTTTTTGAACTGCTGCAGCCCTTGTCATGCTGGGGCTCACACAATGGGCATAATTTTGACCCCAAGCCGGGAAGGAGGTGGGGGGGGGTCAAATTGCGGGCCTGGAAGTAAGGGTTTCCCAGACGTCCTTACGATTTTGACATGAGGACATCTTTTTTTTTGGCGGTTTGCCATCAGACTGGCCGGCCTGATTGACAGGCTGGTCTCAATCGGCTGGGAGAGCAGCCAGGGAGAGGACGTCTGCAGGTGAGTCTTTGATTGAATAGATGGGAGGCATGGGTGGACATGGGGGGGAGGGGGCATGGGCGAGCATACGGGGCATGGGTAAGTATGGGGGCATGGGTGGGCATGGGGTCCATGGGTGGGCATAGTGGCACTGGCAGGCATAGGGGCACGGGTGGGCACGGGGGCATGGGTGAGCACAGGTGGACACAGGGACATTGGTTGGCATGGGGTCACGGGGGGGTGGGGAAGTCAGTCATGGGGGGAGGGATCAGGGGTCAGTCACGGGTGGGCTTGTCAGGATCGGTGGTCATCGCGGGGCTCCGCGATCGTTGGGTGTCGGGATTGGGGGTCATTGAGGGGGCCCGCGATCGTTGGAGGGGGGATTGAGGTTAGTGATCGTTGGGGGGGGGGGGGTCAGAGATCGGGGGGGTGTCCGCGATCATTGTGGGGTCACTGCAGGTAGGCTTGTTGGGCCGAGGGGAAGCACTCCTGCTCCTCCGGGCCCACAAGTAGTGCTATAAAGGCACATATCTGTTAGTTTCGGGCCTTCTCGCCTCCTTCCACGCAGCGTGAAGGAGAAGCCCCGGGAATCCCGGCCCCCAGGGGTTGAAACTGGAAACTCTGCAAAAATGGAGGCCTACAGCCTCCTTGAAAGGTTTTAATCATCAATCCGCCTCCTGGGAGCAGGTTGGTCACCTGCCCCGCCCCCAACCCACCCGTTTTTCAATGTTAAATTCGTGCCCCATGTTATTAGGTAGGGAATTGCAGAATTCTAACCCGGTGATGATATATATCCAGGTTTGAATGGTGTGTGACTTGGAGGGTGATGGGGCTCCCATAATATTGCTGCTCTTGTCCTTCTCAGTGGTAGAGGTCACGGGGGTTGGGAGGTGCTGTTGAAATAAGAGAACTTGGGTGCAGGCAGGATTACTTGCTTTCTGTTAAAGATTGTGGTTTCTGCATAGTAATACAACAGAAAGCCATGCATTCTAACTTTTCAATGCTGGAAGATGTAACCCCTATAAAAGGAAACCATTTGGGAACATTCAATTCTAATTGTGGAGAGAAACATAATAGAACTTGTAGTGGAATCATAATTTAGTTTACAGTCCTAAAATTATGTGCACTGTGAATACTTTATGTGAATTATCTGTATTACTTCAAATGATCCACTAACAGCTTCCACTATTTATTTAATTGTAACACTGCATAGACCATGATTATGTTCAATGGATTACATGATCACAGAAACCCTATACCCAGATCCTGTCTGCTCTCTAGTTGTGCGATATTTAATTGCAGTTTTGTGATTAGGAACATAGGAGCAGGAGTAGGCTATGCAACCCCTTGAACCTGTTCCGCATTCAATTAGATCATGGTTGATCTGCATCTTAACACCATTTACCCGCCTTAGTTCCCTGTCCCTTAATACCCTTACCTAATAAAAATCTATCAATCTCAGTTTTGAAATTTTCAGTTGACCTAGCCTCAACTGTTTTTTGGGGAAGATGCATACTTTGAAAAACACAAACCTGATTATAATAAATATTTATGAATGATCTACCCTGGTTCTTTCAGTGATTGGATGGATGGGGGCTTTAATAAAAATGGCTAGAATCTAAAGGAAATTGAACAAAATCTTAAATTGAACATTTAGGTAAACATTTCACATATGCAATGCTGAGAACAAGGGGTATTGAATGGAAACTGTACTCTTAAAATATTATCCTTATTGTTATAGATTAATAAGTGTTAATAAATGGATAGCTGATCATTATTTCTTCAACTCTCAGTGCAAGCAGTGCATATGCTTAACTAAAGTAGTTTGTAGTAAACATGAATAACACAAGTGAGTAAGAGTGATGTTCAGTAATAATGCCAATACTCACAGGAGGACCTCCTGGCCCACGATCTCCTTTTACACCTGAGGTTCCAGGAAGGCCCTATAATTCAAAAAAGTTAATTGATATCACTGAAAGTTGTAATCCATTTTCTTAGAAAACAAAACATTCATGATTATACATAATGATCAGTATTATAAATATTTAATTAATAATTATTCCGTCTGGAATATTTGCTTACCATTTGACCAGGAGAACCAATTGGGCCTGCAGAACCTGGAGGACCAGTATCACCTTTTGGACCAGAACTGCCATCTGAGCCTTTAGGACCAGTCTGCCCATCAAGACCCTAGTTAGTTAAAATATTAGGTTAGTTATGCACAGAACTAAAATTAACAAAACTATTTTCTACTTTAAATTCTGAGGGGGAGAAATTCAACAGAGAAATGTGTGGCACGACCCCAACGCATGCCTGAAGATGTCAGCCTGTGGCCCGATCGAAATTGGACCTTGGGCCTCATTTGCATTTAACAAGCTGTTGAAAATGGCATTTGGATCTTTAAACAAGCGCAGGCCTTTTATTTGCGTATACCAAATAGGCATCCACAGATTTCAGGCGGGTGCACTAAGAGGAGGCCTGACCCAAAATGGCGTTGGGCTCACTTGCAGCAAACATGGGTGGACAAGAACACAACCCGATTTTCAGGGTCCGAGTGCCCATTTTAACGATGTATAACGGGTGGATGCTACTTGAAAATTGCCCCCAAAATGATTACATAAAGTACACAAGGTTGCTGCAAGTACATCAACAAACTAAAAAGAGTATCAAGAATTAAAAGTTAATACGATAAACCGAAAAAGTTACAAGGCCCAGAAAAAGTGATTTTGCTTATCAGAACACTTAAAATCCTGAAAAAACATTTCCATTTGCTCAGTACAGGAATCAGCACCTTCTCAGATTCAGGTAAAAGCAATAAGTGCGACAATATTTCACAAAAGCATAACTGTGTTGTACAGTCGAAGCAGATTGAAAGCACTTTTCATAATATTTTCTTTAGCCCAACAGGTAATAGCATTCTGTAAACTCATGAAACCAGTTCAAGAAAATCCTGTGTCCATAGGGTAGAGCTTCCTGATTGTGTGCAAACTGGGAGAAATGACACGTGTGTATTACAGTTGCCACTGCTTACAGCGGGCTGGTAGGTGTTAACGCGATTTGTCCACTATACACAGTGGACGGTAAAACAAAAAAGCGAAGTAAACAACATATTTTCAAAACACAGGATGCCTGATTTTAGCAGGCCTGCGGGTTTCCGGCGGGTTGGGTTTCGGGTGCGTGGCCTCCGCGCCCGGTGAAATTAGTGGGTTGCCCGCGCGATCGTAGCAGGCAATCCACTAATTGGAATCACTTACCTGCTCCTCCGGGGTCCGCGCTGCTGGTCTGCGCGTCGGGCGGGCTGCGCATGCGCAGTACGATCTGTCAGCTGGAGGCTCTCTACTTAAAGGGGCAGTCCTCCACTGACAGATGCTGCAACCAATGGAACAAATTACAGCATGGAGCAGCCCAGGGGGAAGGCTGCTCCCAGTTTAATGATGCCTCACACCAGGTATCATCAGATGGGGTGAGGAGGAGGGGGAGGACAGAGATCTTCCACCCGGCGGGCGGGAGGAAGCGGCCTGCCTCTGCCACCAAGAAGGCCTGGCTCAAAGTGGCAGAGGAGGTCACCTGCACCACCAACATATCGCCCACCTGCATACAGTGCAGGAGGCGCTGCAATGACCTCAGTAGGTCAGCCACAGTGAGTACACGTAGTCTTTCGCCTACACTCCGTCTGCCACAACACTGCCCCCACCCCACATCTCCTTCGGCACCGCCAACACTACTCTGTCACATCACCCCTCATACCCACTGAAACCCCATCCTCATCTTACCTCCACCTACTCACCTCGCCAGTACTCACCCGCCACTAACACGCAACCCAATCCTCATACAATCTCATGGCTCTATCCCATACTCACCCTCTCGTGCATCTCTCTCACAGCCAGCCTCACTCAACCTGCCACCACCTGTGCTGTAGCCACAGGGCACGCATCGCATATGTGCAGTAGGCAGCGTAAGGCAAACGTGTCGTGAGCATGAAGGGGATGCACAAGGGTGTTTGAGGGTTTGCCATGGGTGTTACCTATATTGAATTTCAGAGCAACAAACAGCACACATTATATTGGCACCACCACTGCCATGTCTCCGCGAATCCTGTCTGTTGTGTCCAATAATGCCCGCTCCTGGGTATCACTATGAGGACCCACCACTGATGCCACCCATTGTGTTACTGCAGAGTAGGTGCAGGTGTATTTGCAGGGCTCTTCCGCGCAGACGACTGAGAGACATCGGCGGTGTACCCGGCTGCACCCTGGAAGGATGCAGAGGAGAAGTTGTGGAGGGCAGTGGTGACTTTGGCAGCGACAGGTAAGCAGATGGTGCTGGGGCCAGCCAGGAGCAGCTCGGCATGAAAGAGCCTGCAGATCTCCACGACTACATGTCGAGTGAATCTGCTCCTCCGTGTGCACTGCTGCTCGGAGAGGTCCGGGGAGCTGCGCCTCGGTCTGTGGACCCTGTGGCGAGGGTAGTGCCCTCTGCGACGCGTCTCTCTCTGCGGTAGCCCTCCCTCCTGCTGTACAGGTGGATGTGTCACAGCACTCTGTTGTGGAGCTCCACGTGTCAGAGGTGGACGGCGTGGACTGCGAGGCTGCTGGGGCTGGTCATGCTGTTCGTCCTCCGAGGATGTCAACGCACCATCCATCTGGCAGGTGTTGGTCTGAGGGGTTGTGCAGGGTAGGTAGGTGGTTCCTCGCACTGGGGCTGCGGTTTCACGTCGGTCTGTCCTCTGGCTTGGCGGGGGGTGGTGGGGGGCAGGGGTTGCCCTACGTGACGCGGTGGTCTCCTGCGTGGGTGAGGGCTCTCCCACCCGCTGTGGAGTGCACCTTGGCACCTGCCACAGGCTGCTGGCTGGAACACGACCGGTTGAAGGGAGACTGTTTCCCCCAGTGTGTGAAACTCACTGCCTTGAAGCTGAAATCCCACACTTCCTGTTTTGACAGCTGCTTCAGCTCATTTAATGACCACAACGAGCAAGGTAAGTACACTCAAGTGGAACCCCGCTGGCTTTAATTGCCTGCGGGATTCCCACCAGCGGGGCCTGCGCACGCAGCCCCGCACCCGGAAGTGGCCGGGATCTCGGCGCGATCCGGTCACGTGACTGGATATCGGGATTTTCGGGGCCCCCCCGCTGGAAACCCGCAGGAAACCCGATGCTAAAATCGAGCCCAGGAAGTCTCCACTAATTGTAAGCAGTTCCATCGACAATCACATCACTAAGGTAATCGCACTTTAATGAGGTACAAACAACTGAGTGAAATAGTTTGAAGACCGGACTTTGCCAGAAATCAGCAGAGCTTTTTAAAATCAGTAAGTACAGGGTAAGAACTTAATACATTGTAAGCGGCGCCTTTGTAATTGACTTTTATGGTTATGGCAAATGGTTAGCTTCATTTGCTCGATATAGGCGGCTGCCTGTACTAATGCATGGACGGTGTAAGTGGTGTGGACTGTACCACTGATTGCACTCACATGGGGTTTCCTTCAGATATTCATGATTTGAATAAATTATCCAATCTCCGAGACCTCCCACTTGTACAGTGGGCTACCCAAGGCATGGCTTGCGCATCAAGCACAGCTGACAGAAATATAAAGGGCTCTAATCTGTGCAAGAGCGCAGACCATTGGCAGCCAACTAGATCAGGAAATCGGCACAAAACACAGGGCAGGGAGATTCACAATATCCCACACTCCGCTTACACAAATCCTCCAAGGAAAGCACTTCTGCCAATGGGAACTTCCAAGCTCAAATTTCTCTGTTCAGCTTGAACAAAATACAGAATTAAATGGGAAGTTAGAGTATGGTGTTGTCAGCCAGAAACCTTTCAGGAAGCACAGATGGAGCAAACTGGCCTTCTTTGTGCTGCAATTCATAGGCTTCTACTATTAATATATATTTATTTCAAGCGTGCCCTGGCTTGTGCCTGTTGCAACAGATGTTCTAGATATTGCACTTGCATCTATCTTACTGTGTGCAGACTAAGATAATGCATTAAGATAAGGCGATACAAATAGATTTGTTGCATTGAATCATATCAACTAAAGTCTGCTAGTGCGACTTATGATGTGGAGATGCCGGTGATGGACTGGGGTTGACAAATATAAAGAATCTTACAACACCAGGTTATAGTCCAACAATTTTATTTTCAAATAAAATTGTTGGACTATAACCTAGTGTGACTTATAGCACCGGTGATGACTCCGTATAAAATTCAGAATATTCAGACTGCCTTCAGTTAATTGGGTTCCTCCTGCAACAGAGCTAAGATCCATCTGATTTCATATTAGGAAATTTCTACATATGACAGGGTAGAAATTTGTCATTGTTGCGCCTGTTTTACAGTCATAAAAAGGATCAATTTCAGTGCACAACATCCTGCACCCCAAGGACACCTGAAAAATGTCCGACCCAAAATTGATTCAGGACATTTTTCAGGCATCCAAGGTAGCCAACTAAAACAGGCATTCGCATATCCTAATGAGGGGTCAAATGCGTGTTGGAGGACCCCTGAATGGAGCATGCCTGAAGCCTACCTCGCTCAAGTTTTCTGAACATGGATATGGCATAGCCAACGGCCGGCACCAAAAAGGTAAAGTGACAAGCACCAGCAGCTCGCCCTGAATATTTAGATGAGGCCCGAGGAACAATTTCTAGCGATCCTCGGGCCTTCATCTTTGGGTGCAGGGATCGATGCCTGTGCCTATTTGGCAATTTTAAAATGGCCTAATGGAATTTCTAGGCTTAAATCTTTTCATATGAAGTTTCTGAGGCATTTTCTTAATGTCTTTACATATTTCTGTTATCACTCTTTAGTGACTAGACTGCACATTTGAAGTTCTGTCTCCTTTCACCTCTAGGAAAAGGGAGGGAGAAATTGGATATATAAATTAAAGCTCAAATGATTGTGGTGGGGAGAGAGAGAAGACAAAGTGTTTTTGCGGTTGCTGACTTATATCTGTGATATTAATTGTTTATATGTTGATGTCAGCATTGGTTTTTAAATTATGTAGAATTTTGTTAAATTGATCAAGCTTCAATATTCATTAGCATGGAATGCAATATTCTCCTCTCATGTTATTTTGTTTTGATTTTGGTTCACAGTTCTATATTCAAGGCAATAAATACAACAGCTGCTGGTGATTGCTTTAATTCATGCAATTCATTCATTTATTTCCATGGCACAGCAATAAGCCACAATTCACTGATGCTTAGAATCCATTTACGGCCAATAGTTTCATTTAAAGAACTCTGGAAAGTGACTAAGAACTGCAAAGTGATTCATTATTTTGGATTCAGGAATAGTTCAATCTACCAGTGACAGTTAAGTAACATATTATTGTCTCATATAATGATTAGTATTGCTTCTGTAAAAATTTACATTTTACAATAAATTCAGATTAGTCATTTACCTGAACTATATATAATGCATAATTCCCTGAAAGTGCAAGTGCAGGTAGATAACGCTATAAAAAGGCCAATAAGACTTTGAGTTTTATAAATAGTGGCATAGAAGAGTAAAGAGCAAATAAGGAATGGTGCATTTATAACAACAGTGGTCAGGCCACAGTTGGAGTATTGTCTGCAGGTTAGGTGCTCCATTATAGAAAGGTCATTAAAGCCATTGAAAATATTCAGCATTGATTCACCAGGATGAAGCCATGGAAGTTGTAGTTATGAGGAGAGACCCGAGAGAGCTAGACTATTGGAGGAGAGAAAGTTAAGAGCGGAATTAATAGAGGTTTTTAAAATTATGTAGTGTTTTGATAGAGTGAATAGGGAAAGACTATTTCTTCTGGTTGAGGAATGGTTCAATTTAACATTTGTGTGAAGATAGTGAGGAGAAAGATTCGGAGAAATTTATTTACACAAATAGTTGTTGAAGCTTTGTCAGAGGGAATGGTTGAGGTTGAGACCATTGCTTCTTTTGAGGGGAAATTGGATAAACATTTGAATTAGAGAAAAATACTAGTCTACGGGAAGAAAGCGGGGCAGTGGGAATAGTTTTGGATTGCTCCAGCAAACAGCAGGAACAGACACCATAGAACCATAGAGATTTACAACACAGAACTGCCTCCTTCTGTGCTATAAACTTCGATGGCTCTATGTTGTTGGTCAGTGAGGCGTTTTTCTACCGATTCAGGGAAATTAAGAGGAGACAGTGTCATCCCATAATATTCCAGTGTATAACCCAGTGGTTAAAAAAGGTGGATTGATCACCTGTGGCATTCTATACCATGCAATTCATGTGTAAGGTTAAGTTTTGGTTCATAGGAAGTGCAGGGTTACCAATAAAAGTTGCTTTTTGCAGTGGGAATGCAGAAGAATATTGGGAAGGTGTCCAAACTGTAAAACACTCCATCTTACTAATTGGCTGGTTGGTGTTTTGAGTTCATCAGCATTAAATATTCAGTGGCAGAAACTGAGAGGTTGCCCTGCACTACTGGCAGGGAATATCACAAGGTGCAACTGCAGGTCAGAGATGCAGTTACAACATTGTAATTCCAATTTTACACCCTGTACTCATGCCGACAAGGCTCAACACAAGTAGCCTTATAATTGAGTCCCTTAATGCTCTGTTAATTGTATATCAGAATATCAACCGATTCTAACTTGGCTCAAAGTAATCTAAATGCTATTTTCTGCCTGGCAGTAAGTCATTATAAAAATAATTAATATTCCAAATATCGGCTCCATGCTTAAAATATTCCACAGAACCTTTGCTAAGTGTATACTCACAGGAGGCCCGGGAAATCCACTAGGACCTTTGGAACCAGGTTCCCCTCGTTCACCCTGGAAGAAATAATTTAGCATGTTATTAGAATAATTGAAAATTAACTTTCCTTAGTCATACTCCAGGTGTATGGCATATGACAATTTAAATTAATGACCAGCAATCCAGCTGTAATTTTGCTTAAATTGGTCTTTATAAATCCCAAATCTGTTCATCCCTATCTATTTTATTTCAAACGCATGTGCATTGCAACAAGATACATATATTAATTTATGTTGAAGTAAGCAGAGGCTTGACCATATCATGTAAATGAGGCATTCCCAGCCTCCTGCCTTATGTCCCATTGGGAATGCTGCTGGCTGCCTGGAAAAGATGGCATTATGGCCATAAGGGTCCCAGGGCAGGCTGAATAATAAAAGATAGGCCTTGAGTTTCAGTTTTAGACTCTTTCCCCCCACAGGATGTTGAGATTGAATCAGGACCATCTGACTACTGAAGGAGATCAGTGGCCACAAAGTCCAATCACCCAGTCCAGGCTCACAGCTGCAGGCCTGCCATGATTTTCCTGCCCCAGTTGCTTGCGATAGGCCCTGATATGGAGCAAGCCTAGGAGAGGAAGTAAGGGTGATCCTGTGGCTAAATAGGAGCAACAGACTTCTGTTCTTGTCTAACACCCAGATAGGGAGGCACTGGAAAATCAGCCCCAATATATCTGACAAAAATGAAATCCCACTACTTACAAATGATGTCATGGGGCAGATTTTCATCTTTTGCCTGGGTGCAGCTCATCGAGGAAAATCAGACAGGGAGGATTGCACTTTCATAATATAGACTATTTGATTTTACATGTATTTCAGTTAAATGAACAGAATATCAGGAAGGCTTCATACGGGTGTGCGACCCTCCCTGACTGATTTTCCTCTATGAGCTGCACCAGGTGATTATTTAATGTCCAAATACAATAAGAGGAAAATCTGCTCCAGTGTTAAAAATTAAAGTTCACCATTTTATGAATATCCTAGCATCTCTTTATTGTCAAGAGCTTTTTGTTTATCATTTATATTTTTTAAGTTACATTGATTGATATTATCCTTTTCCACTTCAAATGCTCATCTGTCTGCAGTGCCAAAATAATATCCTATGAAGAAGAATAATCCAACTAACCAAACATAAAAACTACAACAGTAATCAACAGTATCAATGTTCAATTATATTACAATTTGAACTAACAAGTTTCTCTTTCTGTATGATTTTGTTTTCAATTCCAATAATTTGAATAGTTATTTTTTTATGTTACTATTGATAAATAACCACTAACTTTTGTTCTGCAGCATTACTAGATATTTCCGCATCAGACATGTTACTAAACTTCCAGGCTACTTAAAGATGGGAAAGAATTACAATCAAGATGAAGTATTTCTACAGTAATAAATTATGTTTCCCTGTCTTTAGTTCCATGAACACTCATTCTGTTAAATCTCAGGTAAAGTTTACTTACAGTATTGCCACGAGAACCAACAGGGCCAGGAGGACCACCAGGACCAGACTCACCCTGAGAGAGATGAGAAAATTAATCAATAATAAAAAATGTTTACAAATTGATTACTGATATTGATACTACAACACTGAAGTGGAAATCAGCATTATGTACACTAATAGGGTTTGATTCAAGCCTTTACTTGCAACTGTCAGATTAATAGACATGTCTCTCTAGTGAAGACCAATGGATACATCAAACAGACCAGGGGGCTGAAATGCAATTCACAGCGGGGGTGTAGAATGGGCGTCAGCGGGTCGGAAGTCCATTATGTACCCCGCCTGATTTTCCTTTGCATCAAAGTCATATACATTGGGGTGTATAGGGGGCAGCCGATCTGCCCGTTTTACGCTCCTGCTGAAGTTGAATTTAACCTCCTCCCCAGATTCCTCTGTTAATTGTATTTGACAGGAACATTTCAAACATTTTCTTTTGAACCTTTATTTCATTTATCGACACTAAATGGCAACCAACCTTCCTTACGTGATAAACATCAAAAGTTTGGAAAAATTTTAAATTACCCTCACTCCTGAAGCACCAGGTTGACCTGGTGGACCCATAAGGCCTTGCGGACCCTGCACGAGAACAGGAAACAGAAATGACGTCAAAAACAGATTGTATCTACAAAGTGAAATCACTAGCAAATTGGTCAAAATATTGTGTGCTTACTCTACCGCCATCTTTGCCCGGTGTACCATCAGGACCCATAGAACCATCTCCCCCCTGTCAGAGAAAACATGTGCTGGTTATATACAAAGCTGAACATCTATTCAAAACACTTCATGTTAAAATAAAAAGTATTGTATTCAATAGAAGCTAAAAGGAAAAATGGAAAATGTACACTTACTTTTTCACCTTTAGGACCTTGGGCACCTGGACCACCTCTTTCACCAGGCATACCTTGAAGCCCTGGAGAGCCCATCGAGCCAGGAGGACCTGAAGGCCCAGCAGGACCCTTACATTCAAAGAGGAAGCAACAACAAAAATTAAGTAATAGTTCCCTTTGTATTTTATATATATTTTTCTTTTCTTAAAAAAACTGCGAAATCACTTACCTTAGCTCCTTCTAATCCACTACCACCAGGCAAGCCTTGTGGTCCTGTAGGCCCTAAAGGACCTGGGGGTCCACGCTCACCTGAGAGACCAGCCTCGCCCTAGATTTTAAAGTTTGATAATTAAATATTGCTAACTCTTAAAAATACATTGTTCAAAGCCAAGCTGATGCAGGACTTACTTTTGAACCAGGTTTTCCTGGGGTACCATTTTCACCACGGGGTCCCTAGCACAAAGAAAAATAGTCAAAGTGAGTCACTGCTGTAAAAATAAAAACAATTTTGAATGGTCTTTCAATGGTTTAGGAAGTGGTTAAAACCAATGGCTGAACATAAAATCACAGGGTGGACGGATTAATGTACTACAATTATCCTCAGCTCCTGTTTCACTGGGTCCACGAAGATTTACTCTGGGTTGCTGTCTTCAGAGTATATCCTGCAAGTCCTGCATTTTGTTCTTTGACTCCCTTATATACTGCAAGACATAGGGGGAAGTTTCCTTGGGGCTTCTCCTGCTCCGCCACCATAACGTCACCGGATGTTCGGTTTACGTGTGCAAAAGGGGTTTCCACCAAACTTCCGGTGGTAGAGTGGGAGAAGCCCCCAGGACATTTACCCCTTAATCCCGCCTTGTTGCCCAGAAAACACAGTAAGAGTACCCTTTCCGAACTAAATGACTCCAGGCAGGCCGACTTGTCCAATGTCTAATCCCTATTATTAAGTCCCTCTGAACAATGAGTGGCCGTGTCCCCTTGCACAGAAATAAAAACCCATGGAGATCATCACAGCATATGGATTCAGAGGGGGCATTTTCATCTCACTAACGCCTTATATTTTTAGGCATTTAATGCTGGAGTTCTACATAATCTGATTTTTGGGTGGAGTTTGATTTGGCCCAGGACTCCTGATAAAACAAAATTCTACTTTTGACAATGGAAACTTTGTACATCTTATATTTTTAGATTTCAAGAAAGCTTTTGATACTGTGCCACACAAGCAATTAATTCACAACTAGTAGGAAGGCTGGGAATAGGAGAGTAACTGCTGAGAAGGATTGACAATAAGCTGAACCAAAAAAAAAATCACATACTGCTTGTGGATAGTGATAGATTGACATGGCAAGAGTGTCCTATTAATATGGGTGGGGAATTGGGTAGGAGGTAGGAGAGAGAGAATAGGGATAATGGGTATGTACACCAATTGGCAGGATGTGACTACTGGTGTCCTCCAGGAGTCTGCACTGGGGCCTCAGCTTTTCACTATATTTATCATAAGAATATAAGAAATAGGAGCAGGAGTGGGCCATACAGCCTCTCGAGCCTGCTCCGTCATTGAAAAAGATCACGGCTGATCTTCAACCTCAATTCTACTTTCCCGCCCGATCCCCATATCCCTTGATTCTCTTAGAGTCCTAAAATCTATCGATCTCAGCCCCCAATATATTCAACGTCTGAGCATCCACAGCCCTCTGGGGTAAAGAATTCCAAAGATTCACAACCCTCTGAGTGAAGAAATTTCTCCTTCTCTCAGTCCTAAATGGCCGACCCCTTATCCTGAAACTATGCCCCCTAGTTCTAGACTCTCCAGCCAGGGGAAATAGCCTCTCAGCTTCTACCCTGTCAAGCCCTCTCAGAATGTTCAAAATCAAAATACTTTGGATGCTGGAAATCTGAAATAAAACAGAAAATGCTGGAAATAACATTTCCAGCATTTCTCGGCACTATTTTTTCTCCCCTTGTCCAGTCTCTTCTGACCTACATCTGTGACTTTTCCGATGTTCCCCACCACTTTAACAGTTTCCAGTTCCCTGGCCCGAACTGTCTCCTTTCCTCCATGGAAGTGCAGTCCCTCTACACCTCCAAGCAGGATGGCCTGTGGGCCCTCTGTTCCCTCCTTGTTCGGAGGCCCAACCAGTCCCCATCCACCACCGCCCTCCTCCGCCTGGCTGAAGTTGTTCTTATGTTGAACAACTTCTCCTTTGACTCCATTCACTTCCACCAAATAAAAGGTGTTGCTAAAGGAACCCGTATGGGTCCCAGCTATGTCTGCCTTTTTGTGGTATACGTGGAACATTCCTTGTTCCAGTCCTACTCAGGTCCCCTCCCTCGCCTCTTTTTCCAGTACATCGATGATTGTATCGGTGCCGTTTCCTGCTCTCACTCCGAAATTTCATCAACTTTGCTTCCAATTTCCACCCTTCCCTTGCCTTCACATGGTCCATCTCCGACTCTTCCCTTCCCTTCCTCAACTTCTCTATCTCCATTTCTGGGGATAGGCTGTCGACCAATATCTATTATAAGCCCACCAACTCCCACAGCTACCTTGATTACACTTCCTCCCACCCCTCTTCCTGTAAGGACTCTATTCCCTTCTCCCAGTTTTTCCATCTCCGTCGCATCTATTCTGACAATGCCACCTTCCACACCAGTGCTTCCAATATGTCTTCCTTTTTCCTTAACCCCTCCACTGTAGTTGACAGGGCCCTCGACCACGTACATCCTATTTCCTGCACTTCTGCCCTCACCACTTCCCCTCCCTCCCAGAACCATGATAGGGTCGCCCTTGTCCTCATCTTCCACCCCACCAGCCTCCACATTCAACATATCATCCTCTGCCACCTCCAGTGCAATCCCACCGCCAAACACATCTTACCCTCCCCGCCCCTTTTCAGCATTCTGAAGGGATCACTCCCTCTGGAACATCCTAGTTCACACTTCCATCACCCCCAACACCCGCTCTCCTCCACACAGCAACTTCCCATGCGAGCGCAGGAGATGCAACACCAGCCTTTTCACCTCCTCCCTTCCCACCGTCCAGAGCCCCAAACACTCCTTCCAGGTGAAACAGTGGTTTACTTGTACTTCTTTCAATTTAGTATTCTGTATTCACTGCACACAATGCTTTGCTGAACACCTCCGCTCTGTCCGTAAGCGTGACCCTGACCTGCCGGCCGCTTGCCATTGTAATTCCCCATCCCACTCCCACTTTGACCTCTCTGACCTCGACCTTTAACACTGTTTCAATGAAGCTCAATGCAAGCTCGAGGAACAGCACCTCATCTTTCGATTAGGCACTTTACAACCTTCTGGACTCAACACTGATTTCAATAACTTCAGATCATAACCACTGCTCCCATTTTTTCAGACAGCAGATGCTGGTTTTGGTTCTGCTGTTGCCATTTACAGCTACTCCTGATCAATCTTTTGTTTCTTTACTTGTCCCATTATCACCCTCCTCACCTTGCACCATCATCCCTTTTGTCATTTAATCACTCCTGCCCTCCACCCTATCAGAGACCTTCCCTTTTGTTCGTTCCTCCCCTCCCCTTCCTCTCCCCCTTTTCCTGGCTCTGTACTTGCTTAAAAACTGTTTAATCTTCGACTTCTTCCAGTTCTGATGAAGGGTCAGTGGGCTGGGGGGGCGAAGGTGCGCGTGGCAAACCCGCATGAACCAAACTTACTGTTTCTGACCTGATCGCACGTTGAACGATATGATTAACGTCCTCTCTGGGTTTCACGCCTGGCAGCTAGCCTGATTGACAGGCTAACTGCCATCAGGAGCTGCAACACGGGGGGGGCAGTGGAAGGGAGGGGGGAGAGAAAGAGAGATGGCGAGACGTTATCCGGCGCTGGAAAGGAAGACCGGGAGGGGCAGAGGGGAAGATCGGGGAGGGAGAGTGGAAGATCGGGGGGGGGGGGGGTGAGAGGGGAAGATCGGGGGAGAGGGGACGATCGGGGGGACATTGGGGGAAGATCAGGAGGACATTGGGAGGGTGAAGAGGGGGACATCGGTGGGGCATTGGGAAGGTGAAAAGGGGGACATCGGGAGAGTAAAGAGGGGGTCATCGGAGCAGGAAACATTGGACATCGGAGCAGGTTTCAAAGGTAGGTGCATTTAGTGTTTTCATTTCCTAGCATGTTTTTTTATTTAATTTATTTGGTTTCTTGTTCCCTGATCCGGCCCTTCGTGTCTGGTTTCACCAGGCATGAATCAGAAGCCGCGGGCAAGCCGCCCAAGTAAGTTAAAAATCTTTCTAACTACTTAATCTGTCACAGGTAAAGTGCCTTAAATACCTCAATGAGGTACATTTGGCCCTTTAACTGTCATCCCGCCGGCTTTAATTGCCGGTGGGACTTCTGTTTTCGGTTCGCCCGCACGCACACAGGTGGGTCCCTGGGAAACTCAGAAGTCGGCGGGTTGGAGCCAGCTTCCGAACCCGAACGGGATTTCCCTGATTTTCAGAGCCCTCAATGCACCCGCGTTTGCCTCCTAAAATCACCCCCGTTAACTCTGTTTCTTTCTCCGCAGATGCTGCCTGACTTGCTGAGTATTTCCAGCATTTTCTCCTCTCAGAATCTTATATATTTCAATGAGATCACCTCTCATTCTTCTAAACTCCAGAGAATATAGGCCCATTCTACTCAATCTCTCCTCATAGGACAACCCTCACATCCCAAGAATCAATCTAGTGAACCTTTGTTGCACTCTCTGAGGCAAGTATATCCTTCCTTAGGTAAGGAGACCAAAACTGTGCACAGTACTCCAGATGTGTTGCACCCAAGCAGAACCGGGACCAATATCCTGGTGGGGGCATTTGCTAGTTCTGTTGGGGAGGGTTTAAACTAGTATGGCAGGGGGATGGGAACCAAAGGGCAGGTACAGATAGGACAAATACAGACCAGAAAATGGGAAGTAGAAAAGCAGTTAGTGACATAGTTAGTGACTCAGAAAGCCAAAAGAAGCAAAGTTAAATAGTGTTCAGCACAGGAATTTGATGGGGTTAAAGGGTATATGCTTCAATACAAGGAGTATTACAAACAAAGCAGATGAGCTAAGGGCACAGATAGACACATGGCAGCATGATATCATTGCATTAACAGAAACCTGGCTTAAAGAGGGGGATAATTGGCAGCTCAATATCCCTGGATATAGAGTTTTCAGGCGGGATAGAGTGGGTGATAAAAAAGGAGGGGGATAGCATTATTGGTTAAAGAATCAATTACATTTGTGAGAAGGGATGATATGCTAAATGGATGATCAATTGAGGCCATATGGGTTGAGCTAAGAAATAAAAAAGGGGCAGTCACACTACTAGGAGTGTACTATAGACCCCGAATAGCGAAAGGGAGATAGAAGTACAAATATGGAGGCAAATTTCTGAGTGCAAAAATAAGAGGGCAATAATAGTAGGGGACTTCAACTACCCTAACATCAACTGGGATTCAAACAGTGTGAGGGGCACAGAGGGCGCAAAATTCTTGATCGGTGTCCAGGAGAACTTTTTTAGCCAGTACGTGACAAGCCCAACAAGAGGGGATGCAATTCTAGATTTAGTCCTGGGAAATGAAGATGGGCAAGTGGGTGAAGTGACAGTGGGTGACCATATTGGGGATAGTGACCACAATTCAGTTAGTTTTAGCATTATTATGGAAAAGGACAGAGTTAAATCAGGAGTAAACGTTTTAAATTGGGGGAAGGCAAATATTACAGAACTAAGAGGTGATTTGGCAGAAGTGGACTGGACACAACTACTTGAGGAGAAATCAGTGCCAAGCCAGTGGGAGGCTCTAAAAAGTGAAATTCTACGGGTACAATGCAGACACGTCCCCTCAAAGAAAAAGGGTGGCACAGCCAAATTTAGAGCCCCCTGATTGTCTAGAAGCATACGGGGCAAGATAAAGCAGAAAAAGAAAGCTTATGACTGTCACAGAAAACTAAATACTGCAGAAAGCCTAGAGGAGTATAGAAAGTACAGGGATGATGTAAAAAAGGAAATAAGGAGAGCAAAGAGAGGGCATGAAAAAATATTAGCTAGTAAGATTAAAGAAAACCCAAAGATGTTTTATCAGTACATTAAGAACAAGAGGATAGCTAAGGAAAAGGTGGGACCTATCAGGGATGATAAGAGTAACTTGTGTGTAGAAGCAGAGGATGTGGGTAGGGTTTCAAATGAATATTTTGTCTCCGTATTCACAAAGGAAAGGGATGATCTGGAAGTAGTAGTTAAAGAGGAGAGGTGTGAAATATTGGATAAGGTAAACATAACGAGAGAGGAAGTACTAGAGGGACTGGATTCCTTGAAAGTTGATAAATTACCAGGGCCGGATGGATTGTTTCCTAGGCTATTGAAGGAAGCCAGGGAGGAAATAACGGATGCTCTGAGGATCATTTTCCAATCCTCACTAGATACAGGGGAGGTACCGAAGGACTGGAAGACTGCAAACGTAATACCATTGTTTAAAAAGGGTACGAGGGAAAGGCCGAATAATTATAGGCCGGTCAGTCTTATCTCGGTGGTAGGCAAACTATTAGAATCAATACTGAGAGATAGGATAAACTATCATTTGGAAAGGCATGGTTTAATCAGGGATAGTCAGCATGGGCTCGAATTTAGCAGGCCTGCGGGTTCCCAGCGGGTGGTCGTCCGGGAGCGTCGAAAACGCGAACGGCGAAATTAGTGGGTTGCCCACGCGATCGTAGCAGGCAACACACTAATAGGAATCAATTACCTGCTCCTCCGGGGTCCACGGCGCTGGCCTGCGCGTCGGGCGGGCTGCGCATGCGCAGTACGATCTGTCAGCTGGAGGCTCTCTAGTTAAAGGGGCAGTCCTCCACTGACAGATGCTGCAACCAATGGGACAAATTGCAGCATGGAGCAGCCCAGGGGGAAGGCTGCTCCCAGTTTAATGATGCCTCACCCCAGGTATCATCAGATGGGGTGAGGAGGAGGGGGAGGACACAGATCTTCCCCCCGGCGGGCGGGAGGAAGCGGCCTGCCTCTGCCACCAAGAAGGCCTGGCTCGAGGTGGCAGAGGGGGTCACCTGCGCCACCAACATATCGCCCACCTGCATACAGTGCAGGAGGCGCTGCAATGACCGCAGTAGGTCAGCCACAGTGAGAACACGAAGTCTTTCCCCTACACTCCGTCTGCCACAACACTGCCCCCACCCCAAATCTCCTTCGGCACCGCCAACACTATTCTGTCACATCACCCTTCATGCCCACTCACACCCCATCCTCATCTTACCTCCACCTACTCACCTCGCCAGTACTCATCCTGCCACTAACACGCGACCCAATCCTCATACAATCTCATGGCTCCATCCCATACTCACCCTCTCGTGCATCTCCCTCACGGCCAGCCTCACTCAACCTGCCACCACCTGTGCTGCAGCCACAGGGCATGCATCACATATGTGCAGTAGGCAGGGTAAGGCAAACGTCTCGTCAGCATGAAGGGGGTGCACAAGGGTGTCTGAGGGTTTGTCATGGGTGTTACCCATATTGAATTTCAGAGCCACAAACAGCACACATTATATTGACACCACCACTGCCATGTCTCCGCGAATCCTGTCCATTGTGTCCAATAATGCCCGCTCCTGGGTATCACTATGAGGACCCACCACTGATGCCACCCATCGTGTTACTGCAGAGTAGGTGCAGGTGTATTTGCAGGGCTCGTCTGCGCAGACAACTGAGAGACATCGGCGGTGTTGCCGGCTGCACCCTGGAAGGATGCGGAGGAGAAGGTGTGGAGGACAGTGGTGACTTTGCCAGCGACAGGTAAGCAGTTGGTGCTGGGGCCAGCCAGGAGCAGCTCGGCATGAAAGAGGCTGCAGATCTCCACGACTACATGTCGAGCGAATCTGCGCCTCCCTGTGCACTGCTGCTCGGAGAGGTCCGGGGAGCTGCGCCTCGGTCTGTGGACCCTGTGGCGAGGGTAGTGCCCTCTGCGACGCGTCTCTCTCTGCGGTAGCCCTCCCTCCTGCTGTGCAGGTCGGCGTGCAACCACACCGTGTTGGGGGGATCCACGTCTCTGCGGCGGACGGCGTGGACTGCGAGGCTGCTGGTGGTGGTCATGCTCTTCGTCCTCCGAGGGTGTCCACACACCACCCAACTGGCAGGTGTTGATCTGAGGGGTTGTGCAGGGTAGGTGTGTGGGTCCTCGGACTGGGGCTGCGGTTTCGTGTCGGTCTGTCCTCTGGCTTGGCCGGGGGGTGGTAGGGGGCAGGGGTTGCCCTATGTGACGCGGTGGCCTCCTGCGTGGGTGAGGGCGCTCCCCCGTGGAGCGCACCTTGGCACCTGCCACAGGCTGCTGGCTGCAACACGCCTGGTTTGAAGGGTCCTGTTTCCCCCAGTGTGGGAAACTGACTGCTTTGACCGTAAAATCCCACACTTCCTCTTTTGACAGCTGCTTCAGCTCATTAACTGACCACAACGAGCAAGTTAAGTGCTCTCAAGTGGAACCCCGCTGGCTTTAATTGCCTGCGGGATTCCCACCAGCGGGGCTTGCGCGCGCAGCCCCGCACGTCAGCGCGGTACCCGGAAGTGGCCGGGATTTCGTCCGAATCCGGTCACGTGATCGGAGATCGGGATTTTCGGGGCCCCCCCGCTGGAAACCCGCAGGTAACCCGACCCTAAAATCGAGCCCCATGGATTTGTTCAGGGCAGGTCATGCCTTACAAATCTGATTGAATTCTTTGAGGAAGTGACAAGGAGGATTGATGAGGGTAGTGCAGTGGATGTTGTCTACATGGATTTTAGTAAGGCATTTGACAAGGTCCCACATGGCAGACTGGTCAGAAAGGTAAAAGCCCATGGGATTCAGGGAAATGTAGTGAATTGGATCCAAAATTGGCTCAGTAACAGGAAAGAAAGGGTAAAAGTCGATGAATGTCTTTGCAAATGGAAATCCGTTTCCAGTGGTGTGCCACAGGGCTCAGTGTTGGGTCCCTTGCTGTTTGTGGTATATATTAATGATTTGGACTTGAATGTAGGGGACATGACTGGCAAATTTGCAAACGGCACAAAAATTGGCCGTGTAGTTGATAGTGAAGAGGATAGCTGTAGACTCCAAGAAGATATCAATGGGTTGGTGGAGTGGGCGGAAAAGTGGCAAATGGCATTCAACCCGGAGAAGTGTGAGGTAATGCACTTAGGGAGTGCAAACAGTAAAAGGGAATACACAGTAAACGGGAATATATTGAGAGGGGTAGAGGAAGTGAGAGACCTTGGAGTGCATGTGCACAGGTCCCTGAAGGTGGCAGAACAGGTAGATAAGGTTGTGAAGAAGGCATACGGAATGCTCTCCATTATTAGCTGAGGTATAGAATACAAAAGCAGGGGTGTAAGGGATGTAATGATGGAACTGTATAAAACGCTGGTAAGGCCACAGCTGGAGTATTGTGCGCAGTTCTGGTCATCACATTACAGGAAGGATGTAATTCCTCTGGAGAGAGTGCAGAGAAGATTTACAAGAATGTTGCCAGGGCTTGAAAATTGCAGCTACGAGGAGAGATTGGATAGGCTGGGGTTGTTTTCCTTGGAGCAGTGGAGGCTGAGGGGTGACTTGATTGAGGTGTACAAAATTATGAGGAGCCCAGATAGAGTAGACAGGAAGTACCTGTTTCCCCTAACGGAGAGTTCAAGATCGAGAGGACATAGATTTAAGCTGATTGGCGGAAGGATTAGAGGGGACATGAGGAAAAACTTTTTTACCCAGAGGGTTGTGGGTGTATGGAATTCGCTGCCTGAATTGGTGGTAGAGGCAGGGACCCTCAACTCTTTTAAAAAGTACCTGGATCTGCACCTAAAGTGCTGTAAGCTGCAGGGTTACGGACCGGGTGCTGGAAGGTGGGATTAGAATGGGCACCTGGTTGTTCTTTGAGCCGGCGCTGACACAATGGGCCAAATGGCCCCCTTCTGTGCTGTATCTTTTCTATGGTTCTATGTAGTCTCACCAATGCCCTGTACAATTACAGTAAAACTTCCTTACTCTTGTACTCCAACCCCCTTGCAATAAAGGCCAACATACCATTTACCTTCCTAATTGCTTGCTACCTGCATGTTAATTTTCTGTGTTTCTTGAACGAGGACACCCAAATCCCTCTGAACACCAACATTTAATCGTTTCTCACCATTTAAAAAATATTCTGTTTTTCTTTTCTTGCTGCCAAAGTGAATAACCCCACATTTCCTCACATCATACTCCTTCTGCTACCTTCTTCCCCACTCACTTAACCTGTCTTTATCCCTTTGCAGTCTCTCTGTGTCCTCCTCACAGCTTACTTTCCCACCTAGCTTTGTATCAACAGCAAACTTGGAAACATCACACTCGGTCCCTTCATCTAAGTCATTAATATAGATTGCAAATAGCTGAGGCCCAAGCACTGATCCTTACGGCACCCCATTAGTTTCAACCTGCCAACCTGAAGATGACCCGTTTATCCCTACTCTCTGTTTTCTGTCCATTAACCAATCCTCTATCCATGCTTGTAAGAAAAGCACTACATAATCTTTCTGCATTATTGTAAACCTTATATTAAAGTAGACTATACATGTTAGTTAGCTGAGAACAAAGGGCTTGCTGTCTTTATCAAAACAAGCTTTTTACGACCTTGTGAAAGAGAAGGCCCCTTTTGGCTAGTGAGCACCTGGTGCCATCTTAATGGCCTTGTCTGTGTGGTAGTGAAAGTGAAAGGGAGTCATCCATAGCCTTGTTGTGATTTCCTTGAAGATGCTTCCGAGAGGTCACTAATCATTAAGGAGGTGGTAGTACCACCGGAGGAATATAAAAGGGAGTTATCCAGAGGTTTATTATTCTTGGTGTGAAGATAAATGCTCATCAATAGCGAGTTATTAGTGCCACCTGTGAAATCCAGGGAATACAGACTTATAGCAATCCCTTTTGAGACAAAGGGGACGATTGATGGGAATCTCTTACAAACATGGTGAGTGTGAGTTGATCTGATTGAAGTTGTGTTGAGTATTGGTGAGTGTGAGTTGATCTGATTGACGGTTGTGTTGAGTATTGGTGAGTGTGAGTTGGTCTGATTGACGGTTGTGTTGAGTATTGGTGAGTGTGAGTTGATCTGATTGAAGTTGTGTTGAGTATTGGTGAGTGTGAGTTGATCTGATTGAAGTTGTGTTGAGTATTGGTGAGTGTGAGTTGATCTGATTGATGGTTGTGTTGAGTATTGGTGAGTGTGAGTTGATCTGATTGACGGTTGTGTTGAGTATTGGTGAGTGTGAGTTGATCTGATTGAAGTTGTGTTGAGTATTGGTGAGTGTGAGTTGATCTGATTGACGGTTGTGTTGAGTATTGGTGAGTGTGAGTTGGTCTGATTGACGGTTGTGTTGAGTATTGGTGAGTGTGAGTTGATCTGATTGAAGTTGTGTTGAGTATTGGTGAGTGTGAGTTGATCTGATTGAAGTTGTGTTGAGTATTGGTGAGTGTGAGTTGATCTGATTGATGGTTGTGTTGAGTATTGGTGAGTGTGAGTTGATCTGATTGACGGTTGTGTTGAGTATTGGTGAGTGTGAGTTGATCTGATTGAAGTTGTGTTGAGTATTGGTGAGTGTGAGTTGGTCTGATTGACGGTTGTGTTGAGTATTGGTGAGTGTGAGTTGATCTGATTGAAATTGTGTTGAGTATTGGTGAGTGTGAGTTGATCTGATTGAAGTTGTGTTGAGTATTGGTGAGTGTGAGTTGATCTGATTGAAGTTGTGTTGAGTATTGGTGAGTGTGAGTTGATCTGATTGAAGTTGTGTTGAGTATTGGTGAGTGTGAGTTGATCTGATTGAAGTTGTGTTGAGTATTGGTGAGTGTGAGTTGATCTGATTGACGGTTGTGTTGAGTATTGGTGAGTGTGAGTTGATCTGATTGACGGTTGTGTTGAGTATTGGTGAGTGTGAGTTGATCTGATTGAAGTTGTGTTGAGTATTGGTGAGTGTGAGTTGATCTGATTGAAGTTGTGTTGAGTATTGGTGAGTGTGAGTTGATCTGATTGAAGTTGTGTTGAGTATTGGTGAGTGTGAGTTGATCTGATTGATGGTTGTGTTGAGTATTGGTGAGTGTGAGTTGATCTGATTGATGGTTGTGTTGAGTATTGGTGAGTGTGAGTTGATCTGATTGAAGTTGTGTTGAGTATTGGTGAGTGTGAGTTGGTCTGATTGACGGTTGTGTTGAGTATTGGTGAGTGTGAGTTGATCTGATTGAAGTTGTGTTGAGTATTGGTGAGTGTGAGTTGATCTGATTGAAGTTGTGTTGAGTATTGGTGAGTGTGAGTTGATCTGATTGAAGTTGTGTTGTGTATTGGTGAGTGTGAGTTGATCTGATTGAAGTTGTGTTGAGTATTGGTGAGTGTGAGTTGATCTGATTGACGGTTGTGTTGAGTATTGGTGAGTGTGAGTTGATCTGATTGACGGTTGTGTTGAGTATTGGTGAGTGTGAGTTGATCTGATTGAAGTTGTGTTGAGTATTGGTGAGTGTGAGTTGATCTGATTGACGGTTGTGTTGAGTATTGGTGAGTGTGAGTTGGTCTGATTGACGGTCGTGTTGAGTATTGGTGAGTGTGAGTTGATCTGATTGAAGTTGTGTTGAGTATTGGTGAGTGTGAGTTGATCTGATTGATGGTTGTGTTGAGTATTGGTGAGTGTGAGTTGATCTGATTGACGGTTGTGTTGAGTATTGGTGAGTGTGAGTTGATCTGATTGAAGTTGTGTTGAGTATTGGTGAGTGTGAGTTGATCTGATTGAAGTTGTGTTGAGTATTGGTGAGTGTGAGTTGATCTGATTGAAGTTGTGTTGAGTATTGGTGAGTGTGAGTTGATCTGATTGATGGTTGTGTTGAGTATTGGTGAGTGTGAGTTGATCTGATTGACGGTTGTGTTGAGTATTGGTGAGTGTGAGTTGATCTGATTGAAGTTGTGTTGAGTATTGGTGAGTGTGAGTTGATCTGATTGAAGTTGTGTTGAGTATTGGTGAGTGTGAGTTGATCTGATTGACGGTTGTGTTGAGTATTGGTGAGTGTGAGTTGATCTGATTGAAGTTGTGTTGATTATTGGTGAGTGTGAGTTGATCTGATTGAAGTTGTGTTGAGTATTGGTGAGTGTGAGTTGATCTGATTGACGGTTGTGTTGAGTATTGGTGAGTGTGAGTTGATCTGATTGACGGTTGTGTTGAGTATTGGTGAGTGTGAGTTGATCTGATTGAAGGTATGTTGAGTATTGGTGAGTGTGAGTTGATCTGATTGACGGTTGTGTTGAGTATTGGTGAGTGTGAGTTGATCTGATTGAAGTTGTGTTGAGTATTGGTGAGTGTGAGTTGATCTGATTGAAGTTGTGTTGAGTATTGGTGAGTGTGAGTTGATCTGATCGACGGTTGTGTTGAGTATTGGTGAGTGTGAGTTGGTGCGTAAGAAGTTAATGTGTGTAACCGTAAATCGATGAACAATATCTTGTAATCTAGTACAGGGCATCAATTTTGATAATTTTGGGATATATCTTGGTTGTACTAAAGTGTGATAGCTGTTAGTTCTGACAGCACACCCTTTTTTTAATCTTATGATTGGCTGTGGTCAGGAAAAAAAAGTGACCAAAAAACGGAACAGATTAAATAAAGGATATCTCGTATCTCCTTATAGGAAAATCAGGAAACCTAGAACAGCTCGGAGAGTTGGTTAAGATCATACCCACAAAAAGTATGTGGAGAAAAGTAATTGGAAAGCTATAGCTGTCTTATGGCAAGGACAGCGAATTATAAAACTTAAGAAACAATTAGAAACTACAATTAGAAACTGGACTAACTAAAAACTAAAATGAACAAAGGGAAATGTTGCGTGCGTCTGATAACGGGCTCCGTCGTTTTGTTTCTGAAGAAAGGTAACCCCTTCTGTGGACACAGACATCTGTTTAATTCATCAAGCAACAACCTTTGCATCTATTTAAAATAATTGACAAAATGAGATTTAATCGTAAAAGAAAAGATAAGATGCAGCTTTAAAGAATTACAAGTTACAGTTGCAGGATGGTCTCTGGTAATAAATTAATCTGAACTTCTTCAAAGCACTTTGTGCTATTGTGATTGATTCCTCCCCCACACCTTAAGATTTTGACAAGCAAGAAGTAATTAACCCTCACTTCTGCATTGCTGAAGTTAAGTATTTGGACTGTACTAGTTTTTTTTAGAAGTTGGTCTGACACCTTTGGAGCTTCCAGCATTTCAATCTGATGGAGTCACAGCTTTCTGAAAGTGGAAAGAGCAGTTACTGTATAAACAGTTTTATTGTCTCTTGATAAAAACAATGATTTTTGTGAAGTTCAAAGGGAGACAGCCCCTTTCTTCAGGGGTGCATGGTGAGGACCCTGTGATTAAATCAGGCTAGGCGGCGCCCTCTCAAGACATCAACATAAGAGTGTGACCATGGATAGGATCGCCAAGTTCTGCCCTATCAATCGGCCACGATAATAAATGCCCACACAAGTTCAGTCCTTAGATTAAGGGTCTTGAAATGGGGGATAAGGTGATGGTGAAACTGAACAATGTCATGGAAAAGTGGGTAAAGAAATTTGAACGTCCCTTCTCCATAATAAACATATTGAGTAATTCAGACTGATAAAAAGGATAGGTGGGTACTTATTAACTAGATAAAGAAGTGGCGGGAACAGTATACCAAAACGATATAAGCCATTGTCCCTATAATTCTTTTATGGCTTATGGACAATGACTAAGTGCAAGTTGAGGATGACGAGGCCGCCTCCATCGACTCCAGAAGGACATTCCCAGGCTTTGGGCCTTTAATAACATGGGACAAGAAGTAGAAGTTCGAACATTCTGAACCCTCTTCACCTGAGGGAATAAATGAAATCAAAAACGCAAAACACAGGGAGAAGGGTTTGGAGTTGGAAATTCCAAAGTTAGCCATCCTATGTGTGGGAGAGACAGGGTTAATTCCAGATAGGCTGCGAGCTCCAGAAGGAAAGAGAGAGATAGGACAGGGAAGCTAGGCAATATCTCTCAAGCTGTGTTTTTCTGGATTTGTTTTGGGTAAAGAGATTATTCCTTTGGGAAAAAGATGGTGAATTGACAAATTAACCCCTTGGGCCCTCAAGATGAGCCACACTGCATTTTCTGTGTTTCTTTTAAAATAGGGGACCATGGTTTTTGGGACCGCATGAGCGTCGACAGTGCAGGATTACCAAGAGTAGTTCTTTGACATAAAAGAGGCTTTATAAAGTTATGGAGCACCTTTGCTGGAGGAATGTTGATGCAGGAAAAGCGGTGTTAAGAATTCAAGACCTTACCTGCAGACATCGGCAGATATCAAATGTCACAGCATGGTGACGATTCAGACTAAAACTTAAGACTTGGATTTCGATAATTCAAAATTACATAGAGAAGGAAAAGCAATCATCAGCCTTCATCCAAGCTGCTTTTCTTCTTTTGAAAACATTTTGATTTGTTTTGCTTTAACCCATTTATTGTCTTTCAAGATAGAATGCTTGATGGGGGAGAAATGGGAGTTACATCCAAAACTAATTACAAGCATTTCTGTCTCTACTGTAAAACCACAAAGCCCGGATATAATTTGTTTCTGAAATTGGAATTGATAAGAAAAATTGATATAAGTAGCTGTTCAATTTGAATTGAAATTCAATGCTGTAGCTAAGGGGATAATCAAATTATATTTTAAAATAAAATGAGTCCAGTCTAAATGGTTCCTATCCAATACTGTGTAACGAGGAAGAATTTTTTTGGGAGGGAAATAAAATTTTACATTGACAAGTCCTGTCAGACCAACAATACTGCTCTCGAATTGGGATAATTTTGAAATGATGGAATGCACACAGGCACAATGTAACGGGATATTTTGGGAAATGAAAAGTGGTTCAAGAAGAATTTAAGTAAAATAAATAAAAAATGTATTGGGATATTTACCCGACTGTAAATATCGTATTGGACAGTAAAGTTCCTCCAGGCTCATGATTGGTAATTAATGGGATGGGTAAAATTGGATGAGAGGAAGTGATTGAGGATTAAAGTATAGAAACAGGGAAATTACACCACCAAATGGGAATTTCTCTAAAGTCATTGACCGGGGCATGATTTAATAAAGATATCAATCTGGTATAAATGTACAATCTAGGGAAGGTCAGGAAAGTGTAGCTGAGAATAGTAAATTGATAGCTTTCTCTGAGAGATATTTGTGTCCTTGCCTATACTGAACAATGAGAAAGACTGTATTTGATAGCCTGACCACTACCCAGACATGGGACCATACAGACACCACCACCCCCATCCGATCTTTTTGATAAGATAACCTGAAAGCCCAAGAATAGCTACAGTGGACATGAAAGATATAAATGGATGTTGCCATCGTCGGAAACGGAGACCAGGATGAAGAACATGATTACAAAGGCCTACGGCCTGGTGAACTATTGGAACCACTCTTGAAACAGACCAGTTGCTCTTACAGGATTGAATCTTACTGGACATATGACGTATGCCATGGAAAACACGTTTCACATTTGGAAATACCATAAGGAAAGTTAATATCCAAGAATGTTATCTATGCTGTGTTGCATGTGAGGCAACTAGTATGCAGAAATAAATGAAGAAGATTCACTTGAAAATCATGGACCTATCAGTAGACCCAACAGTACTTTATTTTCTGAATATTCTGATTGAGTTTAAGAATGAGAGTGACATTTTCAAATGTTTTATTATTCAGATTTTAAATATTTAAGTCAACTGCTGTCTCAAATTCAAGAAAACTAAATACATCCCAGTGCTAATTAACATTAAAGAAACTACTTAACCCTATAATAAAAACAGTGGCTAATAAAAAGAATATCTGGGAGCACTTGCTGTTATAGTGGGCTAGATACTAACTTTTCATCTCTGGCTGTGGGTTCAAATGCAACCCACAATGATAGGAAGTAAGTATCTTCTGTCTGCTACTGGTAAGGCTGCTAAGTAAAGTCTTAGTTCAGTACCTAGTGGGCATGTAATCGGGCTAAATTCAGTATTAAACTGGTGATCCTTCGCCAGTGTGTATTAAGATAGGGAGCATCCAAACCGCAGCCAAACGGGGTGATATCTGGCCTACAAGCACGGACAATTTGGCTTATGAAGTCAAGGCAACTCAGTCCTATTTGTGCTTTTACTTCTTATTTGCTGATTTGTCCCATTTGAATTTTGTGGGCCTGGAACTGTAGAAAGGCCTGTTGTTACTGCTATTGCCTGTTTGATGGATGCATCCTAAATCAGAATATTTGTTAATTGATGGGAAAATTCACTTAAACAGTATCTGACCTCCAAGACTCCATGGTATGCACCAAAGTGGTCACAAAGAGAAAAAGCTTAGGCATTTGTGTGGTAGAGGTTGAGGTGCATAGTTGGGACAGAATAGCCTGAGATTTATTTTGGGTATAACTGTGCTATGGCTAACCTGGAATGCTGATACCAGGTGCACCATCACCAACATTCCTTACCTTGATGAAGATCTACTGAGAGTATCACATGTTTCTCTTTAGGATATGGTGCTGGTAGTTGTGTTAGTTACCACTCAATAATACATTCTTGCAATGAAATATAAAGACTAAACTCTACTATCCCAGGGGATATTTCCATTTTTGTTGATTCGCAAGATTTCAGAATTAGCAGTAGTTTTATCACAAATTTATTCCTTTCACTGATCTTTGTGTTATTGTCTAATTTTATCCTGGGTAAATAATCACATTTAAAGCAAATTATTTCACTTTGGTATCTCTATAATGTACTGCTATGAACTACAGTGGAGACAGATGTAAAGAGTGATGTGTATGTTGATAAAATTAAACATCTTACCGGTTCACCAGGGTTGCCATTTTGACCAGGAGGACCTGAACCACCAGACAAGCCCTAATGTACAAGAGAGGGAAGATTGTTAAATCCACACATTCATGCAAACTAATCATAAAATAAATGTTGCTTATAAGTCCTAATGTAATCCTTTTTATCCTGACTTAACTATTCCTGGTGCATGTAAGATAAAAAGAAAGACTTGCATTTACATAGTGCCTTTCATGACTTCAGGACATCCCAAAGTGTTTTTCAGCCAATTAAGTACTTTTGAAATGTAGTCACTGTTATAACGCGATAGCCAATTTATGCACAGCAAGGTCCCACAAACAGCACTGAAAAATGACCAGATCATTTTCTGGTCATAAATGGGATAATGTTGACCAGGACACAAGGAGAACACCCCTGCTCTTCTTCGAATCGTGCTGTGGGATCTTTTACATTCACCTGAGAGGGCAGACGAAGCCTCGATTTAATGTCTCACACGAAAGACAGCACCTCCAACAGTGCAGCAATCCCTCAGTACTGCAAACCTAGATTATGTGCTCTAGTCTCTGGAGTGAGTCTTGAAGCCACAACTTTCTGACTCAGAGGTGAGAGTGCTACCACTGAGCAGGTAAATCTAGTTACATATAACTTTTTGAACCCTAATCTACAGTGTAACAGGACTCCATTGTATTTTAAAATGTATTCTATTAGCGTCTTTCATTGTGAAAGTAAATATTTACAGTTTTATTTATGACTCTAATTGGAACAGATTAGCATGAAATACTATTACTTAAGACCAAATAACATTTCTGTCCTGTCATCTTTCTATTCAAATGTCCTATGTCAATAGTGCCCATGAGGTTTTCAGTGTTAATCTGCTGATGCCCATCCAGTCATGTTTTTTAATAGGATTTTCCCATCATCAGGACAGACTCCAACCCTAACACCAATGCACTGTAGTTCCATGCTCTGGCCACCGGGTAGCACTGCAGAGTCTCTGGCCATTGAGTAGCTCAGCTTTGTCATGGAATCATAAGAACATAAGAAATAGGAGCAGGAGTAGGCCATCCGGCCCCTTGAGCCTGCTCCGCCATTCAATCAGATCATGGCTGATCTTCTACTTCAATGCCATTTTCCTGCACCATCCCCATTATCCCTTGATGCCTTTAATATCTAGAATTCTATTGATCTCTGTTTTGAATGTACTCAATGACTGAGCCTCCACAGCTCTCTCGGGTAGAGAATTCCAAAGATTCACCACCCTCTGAGTGAAGAAATTTCTCTTCATCTCAGTCCTAAATGGCCTACCCTTTATTCTAAGACTGTGACTGCTGGTTCTAGATTCCCCAGCCAGGGGAAACATCCTCCTTGCATCTACCCTGTCGAGCCCTGTAAGAATTTTGTATGTTTCAATGAGATCACCTCTCATTAATAAAATTGCAAATGTCAATTAAAAATGGATCCCTTTGCTTTTATTGCACATAGATTTCCCTTTGTTTTAAATATCCAAGCATGCATCAATATCTATTTATTGCACAACATAGGAGGGCTTCAAACCTTCTCACAAGGTATATCCTCACAGTAAACTAAATAGATGGTTTATTGTTGAAACTACAATATTTCTTCATAATGCTGCATTAATACAGGCCTAGTCTACTCAATCTTTCCCCATACCACAATCCCGCCATCCCAGGAATCTGTCTGGTGAACCTTCGTTGCACTCCCTCTATGACAAGTATATCCTTTCTTAGGTAAGGAGACCAAAATTGTACACAATATTCCAGGTGCGGTCTCACCAAGGACCTATAGAATTGCAGTAAGACATCTTCACTCCTGTACTCAAATCCTCTTGTAATAAAAGCCAACATATCAATTGCCTTCTTAATGTCCTGCTGCACCTGCATGTTAGCTTTCAGTGACTCATGTACTCAGGTCCCTTTGAACATCAACATTTCCCAATATCTTACCATTTAGGAAATACTCTGCATTTCTGTTTTTCCTACCAAAATGGATAACTTCACATTTTTCCACATTATATTCCATCTGCCATGTTCTTGCCCACTCACTTAGCCTGTCTATATCCCCTTGCAGCCTCTTTGCAACCTCCTCACAACTCACATTCCCACCCAGATTTGTGTTATCAGCAAACTTGGAAATATTACATTTGGTCCCCTCATCCAACTCACTGATGTAGATTGTGAATAGCTGGGGCCCAAGCAACGATCCCTGCGGTACCCCACTAGTCACAGTCTGCCAACCTGAAAAAGACCCGTTTATTCCTATTCTCTGTTTTCTGTCTGTTAACCAATTCTCAATCCATGCCAGTATATTACCCCCAATTCCATGTGCTCTAACTTTGTTCACCAACCTCCTGTGTGGGACCTTATTGAAAGCCTTCTGAAAATCTAAATACACCACATCCAATGGTTCCCCCTTATCTATTCTACTAGTTACGTCCTCAAAGAACTCCAATAGGTTTGTCAAACATGATTTCCCTTTCATAAATCCATGTTGACTCTGCCAAGCCCTATTATTATTTTTTAAGTGTCCTGTTATCACATCCTTCATAATAGATTCTAGCATTTTCCCTACTACTAACAGGTCTATAGTTCCCTGTTTTCTCTCTCCCTCCTTTCATAAATAGTGGGGTTACATTTGCTACCCTCTAATCTGCAGGAACCATTCCGGAATCTATAGAATTTTGGAAGATGATAACCAATGCATCCACTATATCTATAGCCACCTTTTTCAAAACCCTGGGATGTAGATCATCAGGTACTTGGGATTTATCGACTTTCAGTCTCATTAATTTCTCTAGTTCTATTTTTTTTACTAATACTAATTTCCTTCAGTTCCTCATTCTCGCCAGACCCTTGGTTCTCTAGTATTTCTAGGAGGTTTTTTGTGTCTTCTTCCGTGAAGACAGACACAAAGGGCTCGAATTTAGCAGGCCTGCGGGTTCCCAGCGGGTGGTCCTCCGGGAGCGTGGTCAACACGCTCAGCGAAATTAGTGGGTTGCCCACGCGATCGTAGCAGGCAACCCACTAATAGGAATCAATTACCTGCTCCTCCGGGGTCCACGGCGCTGGCCTGCGCGTCGGTCGGGCTGCGCATGCGCATTACGATCTGTCAGCTGGAGGCTCTCTAGTTAAAGGGGCAGTCCTCCACTGACAGATGCTGCAACCAATGGAACAAATTGCAGCATGGAGCAGCCCAGGGGGAAGGCTGCTCCCAGTTTAATGATGCCTCATCCCAGGTATCATCAGATGGGGTGAGGAGGAGGGGGAGGACACAGATCTTCCCCCCGGCGGGCGGGAGGAAGCGGCCTGCCTCTGCCACCAAGAAGGCCTGGCTCGAGGTGGCAGAGGGGGTCACCTGCGCCACCAACATATGGCCCACCTGCATACAGTGCAGGAGGCGCTGCAATGACCGCAGTAGGTCAGCCGCAGTGAGAACATGAAGTCTTTCCCCTACACTCCGTCTGCCACAACACTGCCCCCACCCCACATCTCCTTCGGCACCGCCAACACTATTCTGTCACATCACCCTTCATACCCACTCAAACCCCATCCTCATCTTACCTCCACCTACTCACCTCGCCAGTACTCATCCTGCCACTAACACGCAACCCAATCCTCATACAATCTCATTGCTCCATCCCATACTCACCCTCCCGTGAATCTCCCTCACGGCCAGCCTCACTCAACCTGCCACCACCTGTGCTGCAGCCACAGGGCATGCATCACATATGTGCAGTAGGCAGCGTAAGGCAAACGTATCGTCAGCATGAAGGGGGTGCACAAGGGTGTCTGAGGGTTTGTCATGGGTGTTACCCATATTGAATTTCAGAGCAACAAACAGCACACATTATATTGACACCACCACTGCCATGTCTCCGCGAATCCTGTCCGTTGTGTCCAATAATGGCCGCTCCTGGGTATCACTATGAGGACCCACCACTGATGCCACCCATCGTGTTACTGCAGAGTAGGTGCAGGTGTATTTGCAGGGCTCGTCCGCGCAGACGACTGAGAGACATCGGCGGTGTAGCCGGCTGCACCCTGGAAGGATGCGGAGGAGAAGGTGTGGAGGGCAGTGGTGACTTTGACAGCGACAGGTAAGCAGATGGTGCTGGGGCCAGCCAGGAGCAGCTCGGCATGAAAGAGGCTGCAGATCTCCACGACTACATGTCGAGCGAATCTGCGCCTCCCTGTGCACTGCTGCTCGGAGAGGTCCGGGGAGCTGCGCCTCGGTCTGTGGACCCTGTGGCGAGGGTAGTGCCCTCTGCGATGCGTCTCTCTCTGCGGTAGCCCTCCCTCCTGCTGTGCAGGTGGGCGTGCAACCACACCGTGTTGGGGGGATCCACGTCTCTGCGGCGGACGGCGTGGACTGCGAGGCTGCTGGGGCTGGTCATGCTCTTCGTCCTCCGAGGGTGTCCACACACCACCCATCTGGCAGGTGTTGGTCTGAGGAGTTGTGCAGGGTAGGTGGGTGGTTCCTCGGACTGGGGCTGCGGTTTCGTGTCGGTCTGTCCTCTGGCTTGGCGGAGGGTGGTGGAGGGCAGGGGTTGCCCTATGTGACGCGGTGGCCTCCTGCGTGGGTGAGGGCTCTCCCCCGTGGAGCGCACCTTGGCACCTGCCACAGGCTGCTGGCTGCAACACGCCTGGTTGAGGAGGGACTGTTTCCCCCAGCGTGGGAAACTCACTGCCTTGAACCTAAAATCCCACACTTCCTCTTTTGACAGCTGCTTCAGCTCATTAACTGACCACAACGAGCAAGTTAAGTACTCTCAAGTGGAACCCCGCTGGCTTTAATTGCCTGCGGGATTCCCACCAGCGGGGCTTGCGCGCGCAGCCCCGCACGTCAGCGCGGTACCCGGAAGTGGCCGGGATTTCGTCACGATCCGGTCACGTGACCGGATATCGGGATTTTCGGGGCCACCCCGCTGGGAACCCGCCGGAAACCCGACGCCAAAATCGAGCCCAAAGTATTTGTTTACTTTCTCTGCCATTGTCTTATTCCCCATTATAAATTCTCCCATCTCTGTCTGGAAGGGACCCACATTTGCCTTCGCCAGTCTTTTCCTTTTTACATACCTATAAAAGCTCTTACAGTCCATTTTTATGTTCCTCGCTAGTTTACTCTCATATTCTATTTTCCCTTTCTTTATCAATTTCTTGGTCCTCCTTTGCTGAATTCTAAAATGCTCCCAATCCTCAGACTTACTGTTTTTTCTGGCAACTTTATATGCCTCTTTCTTTGATTTAATACTATCTTTAATTTCTCTTGTTAGCCACAGTTGGACCACTTCTCCTGTTAGGTTTTTGTGCCTTAAAGGAATATATATTTGTTGCAAATTATGTATTAATTCTTTAAATGCTAGCCATTGCCTGTCTAGCGTCATACCTTTTAATGTAGTTCTCAATCAACCATAGCCAACTTGTGCCTCATACCTTCATAGTTTCCTTTGTTTAGATTTAAGACCCTAGTTTCGGATTGAACTACATCACTTTCAAACTTAATGAAGAATTCTATCATATTATGGTCACTCTTCCCTAAGGGCTGCTTTACAACAAGATTGTTAATTAACCCTTTCTCATTGCACAATACTAGATATAAAATCATAGAATCATAGAATGGTTACAGCACAGAAGGAGGCCATTTGGCCCATCGAGCCCATGCCAATTCTCTGCAAGAGCAATCCAGCTAGCTCCACTCCTCCGCCATTTCCCCATAACCCTGCAAATTTTTTCCCTTCAAGTATTTATCCAATTCCCTTTTGAAAGCCACGATTGAATCTCCCTCCACCACCCTTTCAGGCAATGAATTCCAGATCATAACTGCAAGCTGCGTAAAAATGTTTTTCATCATGACGCTTTTGGTTCTTTTGCCAATCACCTTAAATCTGTGTCCTCTGGTTCTCGACCCTTCTGCCAATGGGAACAGTTTATCTCTATCTACTCTGTCTAGACCCCTCGTGATTTTGAACACGTCTATCAAATCTCCACTCAACCTTCTCTGCCCTAAGGAGAACAACCCCGGCTTCTCCAGCCTATCCACGTAACGGAAGTCCCCCATCCCTGAAACCATTCTAGTAAATCTTTTCTGCACGCTCTCTAAGGCCTTCACATCTTTGCTAAGGCCTTCACATCTGGACACAATACTCTAGTTGTGGACGAACCAGTGTTTTATAAAGGTTCATCATAACTTCCTCGCTATTGTACTCTATGCCTCTATTTATAAAGCCCAGGATCATGTATGCTTTTTTAACTGCTTTCTCAATCTGCCCTGCCACCTTTAACGACCTGTGCACATATACCCCAGGTTTCTCTGTTCCTGCACCCCCTTTAGAATTGCACCCTTTAGTTTTTATTGACTCTCCTCATTCTTCCTACTAAAATGTATCACTTTGCACTTCTCTATGTTAAATTTCATCTGCCACGTGTCCGCCCATTCCACCAGCTTGTCTATGTCCTATTGAAGTCTATCACTATCCTCCTCACTGTTGACTACATTTTCGAGTTTAGTGTCATCTGCAAATTTTGAAGTTGTGCCTTGTATACCCAAGTCGAAGTCATTAATATATATCAAAAAAGCAGCCGTCCTAGTACCGACCCCTGGGGAACCCCACTGTATACCTTCCTCCAGTCCAAAGAACAACCGTTCACCACTACTCTCTGTTTCCTGTCACTTAGCCAATTTTGTATCCATGCTGCCACTGCCCCCTTTATTCTATGGGCTTCAACTTTGCTGACAGCCTATGTGTGGCACTTTATCAAACACCTTTTGAAAGTCCATATACTATCCTCCTCACTGTTGACTACATTTTCGAGTTTAGTGTCATCTGCAAACTGTCTCAGTACAAGGTCCTTTGCTTTTTGTGGTATATATCAGTGATTTAGACTTAAAAATAGGGGGCATAATTAAGAAGTTTGCAGATGATACTAAAATTTACTGTGTGGTTGATAGTGAGGAGGAAAGCTGTAGACTGCAGGAAGATATCAATGGACTGGCCAGGTGGGCAGAAAGGTGGCAAATGGAATTCAATTCGGAGAAGTGTGAGGTAATGCATTTGGGGAGGGCAAACAAGGCAAGGGAATACACAATAAATGGGAGGATACTGAGGGGTGTAGAGGAACAGAGGAGCTTGGAGTGCATGTCCACAGATCTCTGAAGGTAACAGGACAGGTAGGTAAGGTGGTTAAGACGGCATACGGGATACTTGCCTTCATTAGCCGAGGTATAGAATATAAGAGCATGAGGTTATGCTAGAACTGTATTAAACACTGGTTAGGTCACAGCTAGAGTACTGCGTACAGTTCTGGTCACCACATTACAGGAAAGATGTGATTGCACGAGAGAGGGTACAGAGGAGATTTACGAGGATGTTGCCAGGACAGGAGAATTTTAGCTATGAGGAAAGATTGGATAGGCTGGGGTTGTTTTCTTTGGAACAGAGGAGGCTGAGGGGAGATATAATTGAGGTGTATAAAATTATGAGGGGCCTAGATAGAGTGGATAGGAAGGACCTATTTCCCTTAGCAGAGGCATCAATAACCAAGGGGGATAGTTTTAAAGTGTTTGGTAGAAGGATTAAAGGGGAGCTGAGGAAAAATGTTTTCACCCAGAGGGTGGTGGAGGTCTGGAACTCGCTACCTGAAAGGATGGTGGAGGCAGAAACCCTCATTGCAGTTAAAAGGTGCTTGTTTGTGCACTTGAAGTGCCGTAACCAACAAGGTTACGGACCAAGAGCTGAAATGTGAATTGGGCTGGATAGCTCTTTTTTGGCCAGCACAGACACGATGGGCTGAATGGCCTCCTTCTGTGCAATAAATTTCTATAATTCTATGAACTGCATTGCACTCATCAGCCCTCTCTGTTGCCTCATCAAATAACTCAATCAAGTTAGTTAAACACGATTTGCCTTTAACAAATCCATGCTGGCTTTCCTTAATTAATCCACACTTGTCCAAGTGACTGTTAATTTTGTCCCAGATTATCATTTCTAAAAGCTTCCCCACTGACGAGGTTAAATTGACTGGCCTGTAGTTGCCGAGTTTATCCTTACATCCTTTTTTGAACAAGGGTGTAACATTTGCTTCATTGTCTTCCTTCCCTGACATCATTTTTGATCTTTTTTTAAAGTGCTCAAATTTTTTAAGTCTTAATTTTTTTTTAAAAAAAGGTGTTGTCTGGTACTCATTGGTTACCAAGCCCCTCTCGGTTCACAGTACTGTAAACCTATTCCCCATCCCTTGGTGCTTACCAGCTTCTAACAATGTTCTACCCTTCCTGCCCCACGGCTGCCACTCTTGCAGCCTCCTCAGTATTGGTATGCTCAGACGCTTCTGGAGCCTGTTCACACTCTGTAACCAAAATCAAATATGTTTACATTGGAAGCCCAATAAAAATTATTTATTTTTACATCCGGGGCCTGACGTTATTAATTTATTTTTTAAATTGTGACGCATATTTAGTATTTATTTTAGGTTGGAGACAAAAAATTCTTCTTTATTTATTTTTAAATTGGAGGGCTATTCTCATTGGAACATAGGAAGATAGGAACAGGAGTAGGCCATTTAGCCCTTTGAGCCTGTTCCGCCATTCAATGAGATCATGGCTGATCTGTGACCTAACACCATATACCCGCCTTATCCCCATGTCCCTTAATACCTTTGGTTAACAAAAATCTCTCAATCTCAGATTTAAAATTAACAATTGAGCTAGCATCAACCACCGTTTACAGGGAGTTCCAAGCTTCTACCACCCTTTAAGGACATAAGAACGTAAGAAATAGGAGCAGGAGTAGACCATACAGCTCCTAGGGCCTGCTCCGCATTCAATAAGATCATGGCTGATCCTCGATCTCAACTCCACTTTCCCCCCTGATCCCCATATACCTTGATTCACCTAGAGTCCAAAAATCTATTGATCTCAATGACTGAGCATCTAGAGCCCTCTGGGGTGGAGAATTCCAAAGATTCACAACCCTCTGAGTGAAGAAATTTCTCCTCATCTCAGTCCTAAATGGCCGACCCCTTATCCTGAGATCATGTCCCCAAGTTTTAGATTTTCCAGCCAGACGAAACAGCCTCTCCGTATTTACCCTGTCAAGCCCTCTCAGAATCTTAAATTTTTCAATGAGATCACCTCTCATTCTTCTAAACTCCAGAGAGTATAGGCCCATTCTACTCAATCCCTCCTCATAGGACAACCCTCACGTGTAGGACAACTCTTTGCATGTAAAAGAGTTTCCTAACTTCACTCCTGAGAAACTTTGCTCTAATTTTTAGGCCAAATCCCCTATTCCTAGAGTCCCCAACCAATGGAAATAATTTCTCCCTATCTACCCTATCAATTCCCCTGAATATATTGAAAACTTTGATCAAATCACCCCTTAATCTTTTAAATTCCAGGGAATACAACCCTAGTTTGTGTAATCTCTCCTCGTAATTTAACCCTTGGAGTCTAGTTATCATTCTAGTAAATCTACGCTGCACTCTCTCCAAGGCCAATATATCCTCCCTAAGGTGTGGTGTCCAGAACTGAATACAGTACTCCAGGTGTGGTCTAACCAGGCATTTGTATAACTGGAGCAGAATGTCTACCCTCTAGATGTAAAGGCCAGCATTCCATTAGCCTTTTTGATTATTTTCTGTACCTGTCCATGACATTTTAATGGTCTATGTACATGGATCCCTAAGTCTCTTTGGAACTCCACTGTTTTGAGCTTTTCACCATTTAGAAAGTGCTCTGATCTATCCTTTTTGGTCTAAAGTGGATGACCTCACACTTGCCTACTTTAAAATCCATTTGCAACAGTTTTGCCCATTCACTTAATCTATTAATATCTCACTGTAATTTTATGCTTCTATCTACACTGCTTACAATGCTGTCTATCTTTGTGTCATTGGCAAACTTGGATATGTGGATCTCCATCCCATCATCTAAGTCGTTAATACAGTGAATAGTTGAGGCCCCAACACAGATCCCTGTGGGACACCACTAGTCACATCCTGCCAATTTGAGTACCTATTATCCCTACTCTCTGTCTCAGCTATTCTCAGCTGCTGTCCTCTCCTCTCCCACTTCCTTCCCTTCCCTCTTGATCTCCTCTTCCCCACCCCTTCCCCTCTGCTTCCCCTTCCTTTGTTCTCCCCTCTTTACTCCTCCTCCCACTGTCTCCCTGTTACCGATCTCACCCTCCCAATCCCATATGTTCCCCTCCTCTCCTGGAGCTTCTAATCCTACTGTTCCTTCCCCTTCCCACCTGCCCTATAACCCTGCTCTAACCCTGCTCTATCTTCTTTCCCCTGCTCTTCATTCCCCCTCACCCCCAAACTATAACTGCACTCTACTTTCCCCTTTCTGCCTTTCTCAACTGACCTCACACCCCTCTCTACCTTCCCCTCCCCAACCTTACTCTACTTTGCCCCACTGGCTTCCTTCCCTAGTCCAGATCCAATAATCTCCCATCCTCTAACTCCGCTTCAGCTGTTCAGTGCACTTAATCTGGAGTCCCCGTGTGTAACACCATAGGAGTATTGAGTAGTACACCTTAAATCTAGATCGCACACTCCAGTTATTGCATGTTATATCTTAAAAAAGCTTGTGAACACATTGAAGGTTAAAATAACATTTGTTATACCCACAAAATAACTGAATCAACTATTAATGCACCAAACTAGTTATACCTGAAGACCAGGAAATCCTTGAGGACCTGGCTCTCCTCTTTCACCAGATGGACCCTGAGAAAAGACACATCACATAACACCATACATTAAGGAAAAGAACCATGTAAATACATTAGTTTAAATCAAACTGATAAGCTTACAGGAACCACTATTCATTTAGAGACACAAGTTTTTATTTATGATTCAGCTCCTGGTCAGTCACTAATAATATGCATTTCATAATTGAGAATCGCTGTTCTATATAAGCTAATCGTAGAACTAAAGTGGAATTCTCCATAAGGTTAAGAGTATAAAATGAAAGAAAACACAGTTGCAGGATTTTCTTTGGGGTTTATCTGATCAGCTGCTATGACTGCCGTGGAGACTGGCGGAAATCCAGGATAGAGCGTAAACAGTGGCCAATCGCGAGAACCCCCGAGGAGATTCCAAGTGAATGTATTCTTTTCAATAATTTCTTGGGTCCACGTAAAACATAATGGGGATGAAATTGGACTGTGCAGAAAACAGGTGTAGTGAGGTCCATTACAGGGACCAACGTTCGAATAACGTTCGAAACACGTCTGATACATATAGGTTTGGGTACTGTAGAGGCGTCCCTAGCGGCCGACTAAAACATGCGTTGGGCCCCTTGAATATGTTACTAATGGGCCTAACCGCCTGTTTAAGGACCAAACCAGAAATTGGGTTACCTTGAATGCAGGCGTCAAGCCATGCTGCGTTCAGGATTACCTGGAATACATGCAGCCTAACCAGAGGTTCTTAAAGGGACCACTGGAGGCCTCCACTTCCCTGAATGTGGAGCCAGGAGGAGCACAGCTGCTCGTCTGAGCACCACATTAAAACTGCAGGCAGCTTCCAGCCATCTCTCGCCCCGCCCACCCCGCCACTTCTGGCCTCATCGTAGGTCTTCAGCCAGCTGATGCTGCTGCCCCTCCCACGGCCGGCGAGCTGCCTCTGGGGTCGCAACTGCAAGATCTTGCAAGCGCAGCTCGCCGGTAATAAACAAATGAGGCCGGCAGACCAAATTGGCGTGGTCCTGCTGCCGGCCTCTTTAGATGCGTGCAGAGTGCCCTGCAACCAGATCATGCCACAGTTTGAGCGCGATCCAATTTCTGGGCAAGCATTCAAAAACACAGCTACTGGTATGGTAGTGTAGAGATTATGGTACTGGACTAATAATCCAGGAGTTGGCAGCTCAAATCCCACTATGGCAATTTGTAAAATCTAATTCACTAAATCAAGTAATTTTTGGGCTGGCACCAGATAAAAACTGACCATGAAGGCTGCTGGATTGTTGTAAAAACCTAACTGGTTCATCACGGCCCTTACGAGGTCTTGCCTACACGTGACTCCACTCCCGTACTATATGGTTGACTCTTAATGCACTCTGAGGTGGCCTAGCAATCTAATCAGTGGTTAAAAATAATCACTACACCATCACCCTATCAGGGCAACTAGAGATGGGCAATAAATGTAGCTTTGCCAGTGTTGCCAATATTGCCGAGAAAAAAAGCTTTCCAGCAGGTTCAAAATGTAAGCACCAATAACCATTGTTTATGGAAATAAAAGTTTAAGGAACAGCTTCAAAAAAACTGCTTCTTAAAATATACTTCAGATATAGAGAAGCCATAATTGTTTTAAAACACTTTTCAAACAGTTTGAAATAAAAATCATACTTACAGCTTTGCCCGGCTCACCTTGATGGCCACTCTCCCCAGCTTTTCCAGGTAAACCCTGTCAAAATTTGAAATATTACTAAACAATTGCATGTTTAGTATTTGGTAAATTGTCTCTTTCATTAGGATTATGAATAAAATATTTACAGACCTGTCGACCAGGACCACCCAGAGGACCCCTCTCGCCATTCTTACCAGATTGTCCCTTGTGGACGGAAAAAAAAATTGCATTTAAGTATTGCTTGAATCATTGATAATAATTTGCAACAATTTCCTGAATATTTTATGTTGAGAGCCCCGTTCACGTGTTTTTGCTCTGCTTCTCGGATGGCTAATTTTTAATATTAGGAGAGACAATCATAGAATCTTACAACACAGGAGGTGGCCATTCGGCCCATCGTGCCTGTGCCCGCTTTTTGAAAAAGCTATTCAATTGGTCCCACTCCCCTGCTCTTTCCCCAAGTGGCAATCTCCACTTTGTACCAACATTAAAAGATTCCATATTAAATTTGAAAAGGCTCCATAAGGCCCAATAGACTGCTTGAAGACTTTTTAAAATTTGTCTTTGTACTGGAATAGAGTTCCACCAACTAGAAATGTTCACACGTCAATTGGCTTCAGTCAGATTGCTGGCCTGATTCCAAAGTTATGTTGTTACTTTCACATGAAGATGTCATAAATGTAACAAAGCATGGAACCCAGCAAGAATAATAGCAATGTACATGTATTAAGGGTAAATTGCACTCACATCATTGCCCCTTGGACCAGGGAAACCCATAACACCTGGTGAACCTCTTTGTCCGGGTGAACCAGGTGGACCTGAAGGACCCCGATCTCCAGAAAGACCCTGGTGATAAAAATGAGATGATCTGATAAAGAATGAACCTCATCCCCACACACACACACACACACACATAAACCTATGTAACTGGGGGGGGGGAAATCTCTCTATACAAACAGACAAAACAGAGATCAAGGTGGCAATTTCCAAATAAATACTAATAATTATTACTGTGCATGACAATCCAATAGAGATGAGTACCATTTACACATCATAATAACTGTTAAACATTACAAAACCTGAAAACAACCTGAAATGTATGTTTGGAATCTTGACAATTGCCAGATAACTTGGATTTAAAATGTATCAGCTTTTACATTTACCACCAGAACCCCTCCCATTTTCCACCTCGGAATTTGAGACATGTTTGCAGCACTTAAATCTTCCTGTTGCAACGTACAGAGGCTACACGTTACCTGTGATCCAGGTTTACCACCAGGACCAGGGTTTCCAGGGCTTCCTTTAAGTCCCTAAAACAAAGAAACGTAATTGGAAATTAAAAGGCTAAAATACATTGTTACTAAAATTAATTTTCCAACCATTTTTTCCTATTATCACTTTAAAGAAATTATATTTTTCTTACTCTTTGACCAAGGATACCAGGATCTCCAGGACGACCTGATTCACCGTTGGCACCTCTAGGTCCAGGGTGACCAGATGGGCCAGGTTCTCCTGAAGGACCCTATTATCATGAAGTTAATATATAATTAGGTATTTGGAAACCATCAGCCAGTCAAAAATGAGGGGAAAAGTATCAAAATTTAGTAAAGCTGAATTTATTCAAGAAAGGAAGTGATCTTCTGACCTTTTCACCAGGTAGACCACTTCCACCTGGGGCTCCTCGCATTCCAGGGTTACCCTAGAAACAGGAACAGAATATCAGATTACCAGTATTATTGAATTATGCAAAACCGTTGACTTTTAAAGTAACTTAAGTCTACACATTGATGTTGCTGAACTAGAAGGATCCACAAAGCAGATTATTAGCTATGAATAATTACTTGTACTAACATTACGATTTGGGACAATACAAAGTATTTGGTATGATACCAAACCAATACATACCCCTGAAAGTCAAAGGCTCCACTTGTGTAGTTAAGCAACCATGGACAACAAGTAAGGTAAGAGATAGAATCAAGCTGAAAGGAAAAGTGGAAACCCGGCAGACTGGAAGAGCTATAAAAAGCAACAAAGGGATACAAAGAAAGTAATAAGAGGTGCAAAAAAATTGAAAATGAAAAAAAACTTGCAAGAGAAATCAAAACTAACAGCAAAATGTTTTATAGATATATTAGGAAAAAGAGAGTGGTAAAGGGGAGTGTGACCCCATTGAAGATGGTTACAGGTGAGACTGTAATGGATAATAAGGACATGGCAGACTTGTTAAATGAATATTTCGTATCCATTTTCACAGTGGAGGAAGAGGACAAAATACCAACGGTACAAGGCAACATAACAAGAAGCCAAGAGGAGGAACTTAGTGGATTTAATATAATCAAAAATGTGGTAATAGAAAAAATAATAGAACTTAAGGTAGACAAATCTCCAGGACCTGATGGTTTCCAATTCAGGGTATTAAACGATCTAGGTGAGGAAATTGCAAATGCATTAGTTATAATTTTTCAAAGTTCTCTAGATTCAGGAATTGTGTCTTTGGATTGGGAAATTACAAATGTCACTCCATTATTTAAGAAAGGAGGGAGAGAGAAATCAGATAATTATGACCTGTCAGTTTATCACTAATTATGGAGAAGTTACTGGAATGTATCAGCAGGGACAGAATGACTGAGCACTTACAGAATGTATTGGCTGATCAAAGGGAATCAGCATGGATTGATGATGGGTAGGTCATGTCTGACTAATTGCGTTAAATTTTTTAATGTGGACACTAACATGGTGGATAGGGAAGTGCCTATGGAAGTTACAGAAGGCATTTGATAAGCTTCTGCACAAGAGATTATTAACAAAAATGAAAGCACATGCAATTGGAGGTAACCTTGTAACATGGAATTGGTTGAGAGACAGAAGACAGGGACAAAGGAAACATTCTCTGATTAGCGGAATGTGAAATTGGTGATCTCCAGGGATCTGCACTGGGGTCTCAGCTTTTCACCATATATATTAATAACTGAATGAAATAATAGAGAGCTATATATTCAAGTTTGCAGATGACACAATGTTGGGAGGCACAGTAAATTGTAAAGATATGTGCATAAAATTACAAAGGGACATGGACAGATTAAGTGAGTGGGAAAAACTATGGCAGATGAAATTCAATGTGGGGAAGTGTGAGGCCATCCACTTTGGATCTGAGAACGACAAATTAGAATATGTTCTTAACGGTGAGAGATTAGGGGCTGTGGAGGAGCAAAGGGATTTAGGGCCATATATACAAATCACTAAAAGCTAGAGCACAGGTTAAAAAAGAGTAACCAAAAAGGCTAATGGGATGTTGGTCTTTATCTCAAGAGGATTCGAATTCAAAAGTGAGGAAGTGATGCTTCAGTTGTACAGAGCCTTTGTCAGACCCCATCTGGAGTATTGTGTACAGTTTTGGGCACTAAGGCCTACATTTTTTACTCAGAGCTAGGAAGACAGCCGGGGGTGGTGGGGAGGGGTGGGGAGGGTGGTGGAATTTCTGACGGGAAACCCAAAAGTACAGGTTTCCCGGATGTCCTTACGATTTTGACGTAAGGATATCTTTTATTTTTTTTTGTCGGTTTCCCGCCGACAGGCCAGCCTGATTGACAGATCAGCCTGTCAGTCGGACGGGAGAAAAGGAAGGAAGTGAATGTGAGAAGGTAAGCCTTAGATGAGGGGAGGGGGTCGGTCATGAGATGGATGGGCCGGAGGTGGGGGGGGGTGCGGGGGTCATCGGGGGGTCAGGAATCGTTGAAGATCGTGCAAGGAGGGATCGCTGCAGGTAGGCTTGTTGGGCCTACAAATAGCCTGCTGCCCTGGGCCCACAAGTTGTGCTATAAAGGCCTGCAGTTTCAGGCATTCTCGCCTCCTCTCACGTGGCATGAAGTAGAAGGCCCAGGAATCCCGGCCCCCAGAGGTTAGAAACAAAAAATCTGTAAAATTAGAGGCCCACAGCTTCCTTGAAAGCTTTTAGTGACCCACCCACCTCCTAAGAGCGGGCTGGTCCCCACCCTTCATCGCGCCTCCGTTAAAACCAGAAATGGGCGGGTTGGAGGCGGGTTGGGGGCGGGTTTTAGATTTTTAAAATTTTAACTGCCCCCCCCCACCCCACCCCCAACCTGCCCGTTTTTCCAAGTTAAAATTAAAATTTAGGCCTAAATCTCAGAAAATCCCTTGAAGTGGGTATACAGCAGATTCACCAGAATGATACCGGGGCTTACAGAGTTAAATTATGAGGACAGGTTGCATAAACTTGTCTTTTATCCCCTTGAGTTTAGAAGGTTGAGGAGCAATCTAATTGAGATCTTTAAAATGATAAAGGGATTTGATAGTGTAAATACAGAGAAACTATTTCCTCTGGTGGAGGAATCCAGAACAAGAGGGCATAATAAAATTAGAGCTAGGCCATTTAAGAATGAAATCAGGGAGCACTTTTACACTCAAAGGGTAGTGGAAATTTGGAACTCTCTCCCCCAAAAGACTGTGGATACTGGGTCAATTGAAATGTTCAAAACTGAGATCGATAGATTTTTATTAGGTAAGGGTATCAAGGGATATGGAGCAAAGGCGGGTAAATGGAGTTGGGGTACAGATCAGCCATTATCTAACAGAATGACAGAACAGGCTCGAAGGACTGACTGGCCTATTCCTATTCCTATGTTCCTAGCACTGAAAACAGCATCAGTACGCTCTGGGTCATGTGAAGTTTAAAAGTACATTGACTCCACAGAAAAGTGTTTGCAAATCCTCTTCTTAGTTAAAGAGTGTCTAAATGCGCAATCTTCTTGGATATCCTTTCCACTGTGAGCTGGCAGTTTGTGGTGTCGATGGTAGTCATGATGTGGAGATGCCGGTGATGGACTGGGGTTGACAATTGTAAACAATTTTACAACACCAAGTTATAGTCCAGCAATTTTATTTTAAATTCACAAGCTTTCGGAGGCTACCTCCTTCCTCAGGTGAACGATGTCCTTCCACATCGTTCACCTGAGGAAGGAGGTAGCCTCCGAAAGCTTGTGAATTTAAAATAAAATTGCTGGACTATAACTTGGTGTTGTAAAATTGTTTACAATAGTTAAAGAGTGAAAGGGAAAAGAACAGAATATCAAAGATGTTATGTACAGAGACACAGTGCTATGTCTATGTTGTGGTGTCATTCATTTTTAATCAAATGAAAAATCATTAGAAAACATTTTCACTGAAACAGCACCTCAAATTTCATTTTTGCTGTATTAATATTTAAATATGCGCTCTTCACTAATAGAATGCTACTTTAGTGTAGAATTCTGTTGATCACACAATGAAGAACATAGCATAAACCTAAAAACAGGCCAACACCATGAATACATTAGCTTATATTTTCCAATCACAATTATTTTAACATCAGCGTTAACTCATTTAAGTGGATTAATGCTGATGTTAACATATTGCTGATTGTAAAAACTTGGAGCCCGATGTTAGCAGGGCTGCGAGTTCTCGGCGGGGGGGCTATTGGGCGCGTGGGTAACGCGCCCGGTGAAATTAGTCAGCTTCCCGCACGCTTGTAGGATCCAATCCACTAATTGGATCCACTTACCTTCTCCTCCGGGTTCCCCACCGCTGATCTGCGCGTCGGGCGGGCTGCGCATGCGCAGTAAGATCTGTCAGCTGGAGGCGCTCTATTTAAAGGGGCAGTCCTCCACTGACAGATGCTGCAAGAAATAGCAAAAATTACAGCATGGAGCAGCCCAGGGGGAAGGCTGCTCCCAGTTTAATGATGCCTCACTCCAGGTATCAATACATGGGGTGAGGAGGAGGGGGAGGACAGAGATCTTCCTCCCGGCGGGCGGGAGGAAGCGGCCTGCCTCTGCCACCAGGAAGGCCTGGCTCGAGGTGGCAGAGGAGGTCACCTGCACCACCAACATATCGCCCACCTGCATACAGTGCAGGAGGCGCTGCAATGACCTCAGTAGGTCAGCCAAAGTGAGTACACGTAGTCTTTCCCCTACACTCCGTCTGCCACATCACTGCCCCCACCCCACATCTCCTTCAGCACTGCCAACACTACTCTGTCACGTCACCCCTCATACCCACTCAAACCTCATCCTCATCTTACCTGCACCTATTCACCTCGCCAGTACTCATCCCGCCACTACCACTCAACCCAATCCTCATACAATCTCATGGCTCTATCTCATACTCACCCTCTCGTGCATCTCTTTCACAGTCAGCCTCACTCAACCTGCCACTACCTGTGCTGCAGCCACAGGGCATGCATCACATATGTGCAGTAGGAAGCGTAAGGCAAACGTATCGTGAGCATGAAGGGGATGCACAAGGGTGTTTGAGGGTTTGTCATGGGTGTTACTTATATTGAATTTCTGACCAACTCACATTACATATTATATTGGCACCACTACTGCCATGTCTTCGCGAATCTTGTCTGGTTTGTGCAATAATGCCCTCTCCTGAGGATCACAATGAAGACCCACAACTGATGTCACCCATTGTGTCACTGCAGAGTGGGTGTAGGTGTATTTGCAGGGCTCTTTTGCGCAGACGACTGAGACACATCGGCGATGTCCCCGGTTGCACCCTGGAAGGATGCGGAGGAGTTGTTGAGGGCAGTGGTAACTTTGACAGTGACAGGTAATAAGATGGTGCTCGGGCCAGTCGGGAGCAGCTCGGCATGAAGGAGGCTGCAGATGTCCACGACGACATGTCGAGTGACTCTGAGCCTCCGTGTGCACTGCTGCTCGGAGAGGTCCAGGAAGCTGAGCCTCGGTCTGTGGACCCTGTGGCGAGGGTAGTGCCTTCTGTGACGCATCTCTCTCTGTGGTAGCCCTCCCTCCTGCTGTACAGGTGGATATGTCACAGCACTGTGTTGTGGAGCTCCACGTGTCAGAGGTGGACGGCGTGGATGGCGAGGCTGGTGATGCTGTTCGCCCCCCGAGGAGGTCATGACTGCAGCTACGGCGGCCCCCATCCGGAAGATGTACATCTGAGGGGGTCCGCAAGGTAGGTACATGTCTCCGGACCCCGGGGTAAGTGTGCAGGTTGTTTTATTTTGACTGTCAGGAGGAGGGTGGTGGAGGCCAAACTTTGTCCCAAGTGACAGAGTGGCCTCCTGCAATGGGTGAGGGTCTCCCCCCACCCCCCGACCTGTCAAATGGACCTTTGCAGCTGCCACAGGCTGACAGCTGCAACACGTCCATTTGACCTGGAAGTGTTTCCCCCAGTGTGGGAAACGGTCCCAGTTTGCTCTAAAATCCCACATAATCCCTTAATCAGGTCAGTTAATGACCTGAAATACCTAAATAAATACTTTCAAGTGGAACCCCGCTGGCTTTAATTGCCTGCGGGATTCCCACCAGTGGGGGCTGTGCGCGCACGCCGGCGTGTCATCGGGGAACCCGGAAGTGCGCGGGTTCGGGGCGGGCTCCGGTACCGCGCCGGGATTCTCCGATTTTTGGAGCCCCCCCGCGGGAAACGCACCCGATAGCGGGTGCTAAAATGACGCCCTTGGTGATTTTTCTTAATCTATATTGAGATTTAAAAGATTAAATCAATTCTCAGAAATGTTTCCCATGGATTGTCCTGGATTTTTGCAAAAACTATAAATGTTATTGGACATATTCCTTTATCTAACACTACCAGTGAACCAGTCTTATATCCCTGCCTCCGTCCCACTCCATCCTCAAGACTGTTTCCCCACTGGGAGAGCAGGCTCATAGACTTACCCTTTATAAGAAATGAGGACCGGCAATACCAACATATTTACTAATGTACAGCAGCTATTCTATTCTGCAATGCTGCCTATTTTTTTTTGAGTGTAGGTATTCACATAGGAAGCTCCAATTTTATTTATGCTACTTAATGATCTATACTTATTTATCAACTGTTATAAATTTTCCATGAATTGTTATTGTTTATTTTTTCACTATATGATAAAGGTTCTGTCTTACTCTCTCGCCAGGTGGACCATTTGAACCAGCTGGTCCTGCTTCACCAGGTGCACCTCTTTTGCCTTCCTCTCCAGCAGGGCCTGGGAGACCTAAACCTCCAGGTGTACCCTAGCAAGAAGATAAAGATATATGTTTGAAGTGTGAATTAGATCTTGGCAATTTAGTATATCTTTTTTTATATAGATTCATAGAAAATGAATTCATTTTACTCTAAAGTCTTTCAGCATATGTAAGAATAGGTATTGGATCTTCTTCCTTTGCAATGTAACCGCAACTGATAGTTGTGTTAATATGCATGAGGATATATGACCCTTGACTTCCACCACCCCCCAAACAAAAGGAAAAACAGGTTGTTAGATTTGAAGACAGCATATCGGTTTTTTTATAAGAACATTTTTCTGGTTTGGAAGATGTTAGACTAATAAAAAGGCAAGTATTTCATAATTACAATTTCTACAACAATAATTTGCATTTATATAGCAACTTTAACATAGTAAAACGTCTCAAGGCACTTCACAGAAGCGTTATCAAACAAAATTTGACGCTGAGCCACATAAGGAGATATTAGAACAGCTGACAAGGTAGGTTATAAGGGGCGTCTTAAAGGTGGAGAGAGAGGTAGAGAGGTGGAGAGGTTTACGGAGGGAATTCCAGAGCTTAGGGCCTAAGCAGCTGAAGGCACGGCCGCCAATGGTGGAGCGATTAAAATTGGGGATGCTCAAGAGGCAAGAATTGGAGGAATGCAGAGATCTTGGAGGGTTGTAGGGCTGGAGGAGGTTACAGAGATAGGGAGGGATGAAGCCATGGAGGGATTTGAAAACAAGGATGAGAATTTTAAAATCGAGGCATTCCCGGACCGGAAGCCAATGTAGGTCAGCGAGCACAGAGGTGATGGGTAAACAGAACTTGGTGCGAGTTAGTATACAGGCAGCAGAGTTCTGGATGAGCTCGAGTTTATGGAGGGGGGAAGATGGGAGCCCAGCCAGGAGAGCACTTGAATAGTTGTATCTAGAAGTAACAAAGGCATAGATGAGGGTTTCAGCAGCAGATGAGCTGAGGCAGGAGCAGAGACAGGCGATTTTACAGAGGTGGAAGTAGGGGTCCTGGTGATGGAGCGGATATGTAGTCGGAAGCTCATCTCAGGGTCAAATAGGGCGTCACGGTTGCAAACGGTCTGGTTCAGCCTCAGATAGTGGCCAGGGAGAGGAATGGAGTCTGTAGCTCAGAAACAGAGTTTGTGGCAGGGACCGAAGACAATGGCTTCGGTCTTCCCAATATTTAGTTGGAGGAAATTTTTGTTCATCCAATACTGGATGTCCGACAAGCAGTGTGACAAATGAGAGACAGTGGAGGAGTCGAGAGAGGTTGTGGTGAGGTAGAGCTGGGTTAGATTTGCCAACTAACTGCATTATTCTATTAAGATTTGCACAAACAGTAAAGTTAACCTAAACCATTATTTAAATATCTTAGTAAAAATAACATAATTCAAGATTTTGGACATTTAATTTATTTTCCTACTTCAAACTAAAAGGTACAAAGCGATAAGACTTACAGATTCACCCTTAACACCAGGTTCACCGTTTGGTCCTGATTTTCCAGATTCACCCTAAGAAAGTGAAGTTCTTCTTGTTAGAAAAAATATTGACGATGCCAGCAATCACATTTTTTTTAGCTTGGAGGATAACTAGGTAAAAGAATTATATATGAATAATGAATTTGTTTGGTATTTTGTAAGAGAAGAACATGTTTAAAGCTAACCTCTACAAGAGTGATGCCTGAGAAAAGTGTAAAGGTCAACTTTGCAATGAGAGTAAAAGATGAGGACCGTACAAAATAATTTCTTAATAAAACACCTTGAACTGAACTAGAAATCTAAACCTTAGTGGTTTAAAAAATGGTGCAAAATAGATACAACTGCACAGAGATTGAGCTTCAGATTTTTCTAAATTCTTCCAATTAGTATTTCTCGATGTATATTCCAAGCAAAATAAGAAGACAATCACAATCTACATCAGCAATGTTGGGTCAGGTCATTCAGTAAGTTTAATGCAGGCAGATTATAATAAACTACACAGATCCACACAAGAGTAGGTCTTCTTAAACCTGGAATTTCCTCTGAGAACATTCAAATGCTCACCCCTTCAATGTTATTCCAGCTGTTAAAGGTCCAGAAGGATCTGAACCTTGAACTCACCATTAGAACAGCAATTATTACAGCAGCGCTCAAAGTTAATGCAGTTCTGTCAAAAAGATTATGCCATGGTGTAAAAATCACTAACTATGGATAAGTCTGTCAATCCACTAAATCATCTTTTTTAACCAAAACAATTATGGCTGTAAGCAGAACAGCTGAAGTACGCTCATGAACCTAACCAACATAAGAATTCCTGAGAATCTGTTGTTCGTTGGTTGGTTATTCAGGGCCTCTTCCGGTATAACTGCACCACAACTGCCAACCATGTATCCTCTATACATAAATACTGCACTGATCTAGAGAGTGACTATGAATGTTAATTAACAACAAATCAATGTGTAGCCATTTGCTGCTCATTTTAAAAACTTATGGTTTGTATGAAAGCATATGGGAGATTTTACTTTTTTCCATTTCAATTATATTTTTCTTCCCTATATTCTGTACCAAATATTATTTGTTGTCTCAGAGAACTGCGGCTGGGTGACCAGCTCTGGGTTTTGCTGCTGTGTAACCAGCTGCTGGAAGATGGCTGAAAGCGGTCAAGTGTGACTTGCCCTTCCATCTCCCTTCCTGCCCTTTAGCAAAACATCTGGCTTCTAATCTGGTAGCATGGCTAAGAACAGGAACTTGCCTTGTGGGGAATCGTAGATGAATCTATGTTGCACTAGTCCATCAGGCTGGGTCACAAAGATATTGTAAAGCAAGAATCAGAGATTACATTTTTAAAAAACACTGTAGAATTTTTATAAAGAAATGTAAGAATATACAGGACCTGAAAAGACCATTATGGTTCATCTGGCCAGTTACAACGTTTGAAAAATACCATACTGTACTCCATTTCATTTACCTCTCCACTGCCTCTTTCACTGTCTAAGCCCCTCCTGAACGTGTTGCCATTATCTGCCTCCATTGTCTTCCTGGACAGTCTGTTTAGTGGATTCTGTGTGAAGTACTTAAATATAACCTGCCAGTTCACCTTCCTTACTACTTTCCTGCAGAAGGTATTACCAATAGATTTTTAACAATTGCACAACTCAAATAAATTAGATGAATGTAATTCTCACCATTATCTAATATTTGCACCAAGTCACATGAATTTTATGTGTCAGTCGATACTACTGTACCTTAATTATACCAAAATGTCTTGAAATCTTGTTTGTCAATGCTTCAGCTGAATATGATGGTGTACCAATGCGATTTGAATTGGCCTGTCCAAATGACAAAGCTGAACACAGCACTATCTGTAAGAAGTGCATGGATTGTCACTAGTGCAATAAAGTAGTAGAACCTTTGCAAACACTTACTGGCAGACCTCTAGCGCCTGGAACCCCATTAGTGCCTGGTGGACCTGGAGCACCAATTAAACCTGGTCCACCAGGATTGCCTGGCATACCAGAAGAACCCTAAAATGTAAAGAAACCAGGAGTGAATGAAGTTTCTCGTCAAGGCCGTATTGCTGATTACATTTTTAAATCCTGCACACTGGACGTTGACTAAAAGTTGTCACAAGATTTGAAAACAGAACAGTTAAATTAAACTAAATTAAAGTAGACGGGTCATTGGAGGCTTTAGTCAGACCTTTGGAAATGTTTTCAATTTTTTTTTTCAATAGTGTCATACTTATTTATGCCGTCAAGGAACAAATAGTTCATATCAAACTGTTAAATGGCCTGGTATTCAATTAATAATATTTGTGTGATAGATGTAGAACAAATCAATGAGAGACGGCAACATTTATTTGATCCTGTACTCATCTTTAATTATGGCCTTACTTTACTGTATATGTACTATATTCTCACTATAAATGTATAAAGTGATACAGGAGATTTTGTTATAACTGACCGGTAAACCTCGAGTACCAGGTGATCCATCTTTTCCAGAATTCCCCTAAAATACAAATCAGCAACAGACCCTCAGATGCTATTTTCTGATTCAGCCGTCATTTATCAATTAGTTACTGAAAAGCAGATATAAGGAGTCTCAGAGAATAATTAGTTACATACAGGTATGCCTGGAGTTCCAGCAGAGCCCTGAAGACCTGGCTCACCCTTTCGTCCTGGAATACCATTAGAACCACGAGGACCTCGCTCACCAGATTCACCCTGCAAGGCACGTTATTAAAGGCAAAAAAATAGTTTGAGAACAGCGTGATCTATTGGATACATTAATCTTAATCAAAACTGCAAGACAAAAAGATAGTGATGCATTTTTTCTCTACATGTTCTGGAGCCAAAATACTTTGGGAGTTCCGCTGGTCTCCCGTTGTAACTCTGGCAGGAGACCAGTGCACCTGCTCAGAATACAGAGGCGCTGAAACTCTGCCATGTCCAAGAGTTCCCCCAGGGCCAAGTATGGGGCAGAACCTCCATTCCTTACTCAAGCATCTGTACTAGAAGGAGTGAGCCTGAATGCAGGTATTCATGATGCTCAGAGTTGCCATGCCATCAGCCTGCAGGGATCGATGTAAGATGTGAAAGGACCAGTAATATGGAGCAGAAACCAGTTCCGCCAGGATTCCATCCCATTTCCAGTGTTCCTTTAAATTCCAGTGGGGAGGGGGAAGAAGGTGGATCGTCTGCCCGCCACCCCCCACATCAAGGGGACATGTCTGGAGAATTCCAGGGCTTCCTCAAAAAATTCTACCCATTCTGTCCTTATAAGTCCTCACTGAAACACAGGCCAGCTAGCATGAGTATTGCTGAGACCCGATGAGAAGTCCCAGTAGCTCCCGGATAGGTTCAATAACGTTTAAAATGCCCAAACATGTCTTCCTGAGAAGCAAAAAATAAACTTACCTCCTGATTTTCTTTGGCCCAGGAAGGGCCTTGAACCCCCATGTTGGAGCTGCTGGGTGCTGCATCAACGGGTGCATTTGATGCGTCCACACCGATCAATTAAGTAACTGCAATATGGGTCTGCGTCCTCAACTCCAGGGGGACGGGGGTTGCATTGCACTGCACTTGCGCCAACCGAGGTATGCCCCGTGAATTTGGGAGCCCATGGGTCCATCTAGTCTACATTCCTACTGTCCTAACAATTGTAACCAAATCTATATTTTTCTTCAAGAACTTGTCCAATTTGACCTTGAAGAGATGTTAACTACTTGCACCTAAATTCCTCTCTTGGTAAGCTACTTCAAATAACTGACCATCTTCTCAGTGAAGTAATGCTACCTTTTGTCCCGCCAAAATCTATCTCTTTTCAGGTGTAAGCTTTGGCTTAATGGTAACCTCTCACCTCTGATGCAGAAGTTCATGGATTCAAGACAGAGATTTGAACACATAATCTACACTGACACTTCAGTGCAGCACTGAGAGACTGCTGCACTGTTGAAGGTGCTGTCGTTTGGATGAGACCTTAAACCAAGGCCCCATCTGCCCTCAGGCAGATGTAAAAGATTACTTGGCACTGTTCGAAGAAGAGCAGAGGCGTTCTCCCCGGTGCCCTAGCCAATATTTATCCCCCAACCAACATCACTAAAATAGATTACCTGGTCATTTATCGCATTACTGTTTAGGAGAACTTGCTATGCACAAATTGTATGCCATTACAACAGTCACTACACCTCAAAAGTACTTCATTGTTCATGAAAAGCGCTATATAAATGCAAGTTCCTTCTTTTCGCTTATATTCATGTCCTCTTGTTCTCTTATTCCACACCAAATCAAATATCCCAAATTGATCCTCCACATCCCTCAGCCTTATTAACTGGAATATTTCCTCAATCTTCTCCTCTCGAATGAGAAGAGTCTCAGTTTGGTGAGTCTGTACTGGGACAGATTCTAAGCACATCAATAATCTAAATCAGCTGAAAATCTGAACACATTCCAAGTAACCACGTCTGAGTATTTCTCAACTGTTTGAAGGTGTTACATTTACAATATCAAGCAAACCTGATAAATGCTTCATCGTCAACATACCTTAGATCCTGCAAGACCTGGAAAACCAGAGGTACCAGGGGAGCCAGGAGTGCCCTAATTGAAAAAAACAATACAATGTTTTATATGCATGTATATGAGTAAAATAAAGAGTATTTGACTTTAGAAAATGAAGAACACACATCAAGTAATACATTGCAGAAAACACAACTTCACTTACAGATGCACCATTTTTGCCAGGCTGACCATCATGACCACGAGCACCCTAAAAAAAAACATAGCTTCATGTTCAGAGACTGTTTTCTTTGGAAAATCTTAAGGATAAAATCAAATTTAAATACAACCAAATGAAATAATCATGTAGAAAATCAAAGAATTCAAATCACAAACATTATCAAAATGAAACATTATAAGGTTGCTCAAAATGTTAAATATCAATATTAAACTCTTATTAGCAGTTTCCAGGCCCCAGACCAATACCAACTCTTTACCGTTGCTATAATTATTATTTAGTGTGCCATCACTATAATGGAAAGCAGGATTCCTTTCATTTTATAATATGCAGTGTTGTCACTGATATTGTCTCGAGCAAAATACTGATTCCATAAGGTAGACATACTCTATTCAATAGGAATGGGTGGGTGTTAATGATTGCACTTACAGGTGTTCCAGGTGATCCATTATGCCCTCTCTCACCAGGGAAACCACGAGGACCCTAGTATACATGATGAACAGAAACAGTCATTTTACTGCATGAAATGAGAATCCATTCAACATTGCTTGCTGCTTCAAAAACAGACATTTGCATCTATAAAAATCAAAGCACATATATACAAATACAGTCAGCTGGTGATCCTCGCGGATGAACCGGAAAGAGGAAATCGATAAAGTAGCTGCGTGGACAAAGTGCCTATTTTGTTCTTTTATATCTTTTCCAGGGCAAATATAAGGGCTAATTCTCTGATTGGGCACCTTACTGAGAAGCAGCTTTCGCAGAAAGTGGTTGGTTGCGAGATTGCAGGCATGTAGCCCCGATGTTTTGCCATTTAAATTAATGGATGGAAAATCCAAGCACCTGCGAGTTTCAACCTGGGCTCCTTTCAAGCACTATTCCAACTAGAAATGCCCAATCAGGGAATCAGCCCTGTGGTTTCAATATATTGGCTATACAAAGCTTTGGAATAATCAGTCTAGATTTAACACAAACGGTTTTAACCACTTTGGGGAAACGGAGCCAATTTTTCAATGTGTAGCATCAGCAATGATCGAGGTCTACATCATTGGGCGAACAAGCCTTAGGCCTGTTACTTGCTTGAATTGCTCGGTGCATTATCATGCATCCAGGCACTGACATAGGAGTTGAAGGCAATCACATGTGTGATGCCATTACCTCATTAAGGTGCCAAAAAATACCCTAATGAAGTAATTACCCGATTATCCATAATCAGCATCTGAAATGCACCGTTGTCATCAAGTAATCATGTAAAATGGATGCTGTGTGGAAGGCATTTTGATGCTTGCTCTTGAAAGTGTTCTTTGCTTTCTGTCTATGGAAGTAGCTAATTGTTAGAGTTCAGAAGAATGAGAGGCGATCTTATTGAAACATATAAGATTGTGAAGGGGCTTGATCGGGTGGATGCGGTGAGGATGTTCCCAAGGATGGGTGAAACTAGAACTAGGGGGCATAATCTTAGAATAAGGGGCTGCTCCTTCAAAACTGAGATGAGGGGAAACTTCTTCACTCAGAGGGTGGTAGGTCTGTGGAATTTGCTGCCCCAGGAAGCTGTGGAAGCTACACCATTGAATAAATTTAAAACAGAAATAGACAGTTTCCTAGAAGTAAAGGGAATTAAGGGTTACGGGGAGCGGGCAGGAAATTGGACATGAATTTAGATTTGAGGTTAGGATCAGATCAGCCATGATCTTATTAAATGGCGGAGCAGGCTCGAAGGGCCGATTGGCCTACTCCTGCTCCTATTTCTTATGTTCTTATGTTAGAATCAGCATAGTTTAGCTATTTGTTTTAGTAATTTTTGAAGCAGGACTGTGTCTCCCTTTTGTAAATGGTTGTCAAATGCAATTTAATTTGGCAGTACTCCAATTTTAACCATGGGCATCCTATAAGTATACCATTGTATTCTCTAGTTGTAGTGAAGGAAGAAAAGGACCTGAGGATGTACCAGAGGGAGATATGTTTACACCTTAGAGAGACCTACTGCACCTGCCCTCTCCGAGCCACCCATGCATACAGATGGTCAACCAACTATGACATGGCAGAGGAAACCTGCCTTTGAAGTGAGACTTTAGAAGGGAAAAGCTACTACAATGCCCATCACAACTTAGACATTTTGTAAAATTGTTTACCATTCCGCCAGGCAAACCATTGCTCCCAGGAGGGCCAGCTTCACCCTGTTTTGGAATCAGATAAAAATGCATTAGAATAATTCTAGTGTCATCTAAACCTGTTGATAGGTAGTAACATTTGTTAAAAAAAAACATGAAACTACAATTATTGAGTTTTAAAAAAAATTATTGTCTAATAAACAAACAATCACCTTTGTACCCGGAACACCAGATTCACCATTAGTACCATCACGTCCATTGAAGCCCTATCAAAGACACAGATAATTAGACGGACTAATAAATGTATAATATTGATACAGTGCGACGATTAGTATGTGTTTTTAAAATAAATATATGTTAATAATGATGTTAAAATTAGTATTATCCTACTATAATAATGCAATTAAAGGACAAAGTAGATGAACAAAGATACTTACTCTGTGACCTTTCATTCCAGGCATACCAGACATACCAGGTCGACCAGGAACACCCTTTGAGAAAGTAAATGGCATTAATTCGTTGAATAAAGGCATTTTTCATTAATAATGTGCTGTGAGTAACAGGACCACAGTTTACCATTGCCAGTGATAGACAATAATATGAGCAAGGTGAACTCTGTGCCCCTGACCCAACTTCTTCTGGGTCCTGAGAATGGAGGTTGGTAGCATGGTAAACAAGCACCTCTACCTGGAGGGGGGAAGTCACCTTCATGGTGAGCACACCTTTACCAAAGCCCCATTCAGGAGCACTTAGATCGTATGTGGTCCTGTACATAGGATATCTAGAATTTAAGTTGGCTGGCACATTGGATGCTGCCCTGCAAAGATCCTATTACCATGTTAAATGCAGATCTCCATCAACTGGCTGATATGGAAATATTGGATTTGGATTGATGAAGGCTAGAAGGTATTAGAACATGCACTCATACATCTAGAGTTCATTGCACTCCAGTCACAGTAGTCAGTGAGGCAAGCAGATGATCTGAAGCTCTGCATGTCCAGCTGGTGGAACCACCATGGGATATGGTTTGTGTCCATGCTGTATTCAGGAGGATGATGGCATTGCGCTCACATATTTTGTGGTGAGCCCTGCTGCTCACGCTGAGCTTCTGAGACCTGCTGTCTGCCCAACAAGGGCTTAAACCTGCACATGTTACTCATACAATAACCAATTAGTGACTATGCTCCCTTGGCTATGGCCTCTTTGTGGTCCAGGTGGCTTAGGGTTGCCAACCTTCCAGGATTGCCCTGGAGTCTCCAGGAATTACAGATTAATTTCCTGGAACCTGCTGCAAGCAACGCAGGAGAAAAGTCATCGGGGCATTAAAAAAAAGGGTGCATTTTTCATTTTCTTTGAACACTTTTGTTCACTAATTATAAAAATATTGGAGCTGGGGAAAAAAGGCTGTATGTTCAATAGTCAATAATCATCAAATCAGTTAATAAAGAGTCTGATCACTTTTCAATTAACGTGGGAAGGTGGTGTCCTGTGAGGACGGACTTGTTGCGTGACCAATGGTGAATGTGAGGCCATTGGAGGTGGGAGGTCATGTGATGAAACTTTTAGGAATATGCCCAATCAGCATTGGCAACCCCAGGTGGCTCCAAGATGATATGGCTGGTGATAGAAGTTCTCTCTGGCAGATTCTGTACAATAGCCTAGTGGTTATGGTACTGGACTGACAACCCAGAGGTCATAAGTTGAAATGTCACCATGGCAAGTTGTGAAACTAAATCCAATAAATCTTGGAAACAGATCCGGCCTACACTATGAGGTTGACTCTTAATGCCCACTGTAGAGTCCTAGCAAATCATCAGACAATTGCTACAAAGTTCAAGAAGTAGATGAGAATTGAAAAGATCTACTAGCAATGACCCAGGAATTGTATTGCTATAAGACTATGGCAGTCTCAGCTCAGTCACCCCTCAAAGACCTCCTCACTAACATCTGGAAGCTGGTGCTGAAGTTGGGAGTACTGTCCCACAAACTAGTTAAGTAACAGCCTGACATAATCATAGAATCATATCAATCAGCCAACATCCAAAACTGAGTACATCCTGTCCCACTGGCAAGATAGACCTATACAGTGATTTTGGCCTGGATGTCCCCAACATTGACCCTGGAACCCATGAAGGCTCATGGTTTAACTTCAAACAAGACCAAAGGAACCTGATTACCACCTTCTGCCACCCCAACTGATGAATCTCTACTCCTCCATGTTGAACATCACTTGGAGAAAGCACCGAGGGAAGCAAGGGCACAGAATGTGGGAAGGTTTCAATGTGCACAACCAAGAGTGACTCATAGTACCACCACTGACCAAGCCAGCCAAACCCTTAAAAACAAAGCTGCCATACTGTGCCCATGTCAGGTGAACCAACATAAGGAAGTAACCTACTCGACTTCAACCAACTTCCGTGTCTTGGACACATCTGTTCATAATAGCATTGGCAGAATTGGCAGAAGTGACCACTCACAGTCCTTGAGAAGATAAAGTCTCATCTCCAACGTGAGGGCACCCTCCATTGTGTAGTATGGTACTACCACTGTGCTAAGTGGGACAGACTAAGGACAGATCTAGCAGCCCGAAACCGGGTATCGTGAGGCACTGTTGGTCATCAGTAGCAGGGGAATTGTATACTGCCAAAATCTGTAACCACATGGCCTGGTACATTCCTTATTCCTTGATCACTATCAAACCAGGAGACCAACCCTAGTTCCAATGCAGAGACTAGAAGGGCATGACAGGAGCAGCACCAGGTGTATCTTAGTGAAGTTAATACACCGGGCTACCTCAATGCTAAACAGGCTATAGACAGAGCTAAGCAGTCCCACAATCGACAGATGAGAGTAAAGCTCTGTAGCCCTACCACATCTAGTCGATAATGGTGGTGGACTTAGCTTGGAGACTCTCTTAAACAAGATGACGGGTTTCTAAGAGCGTCTGCCATCTATCTGACCAAAAACAAACAATTGGTTCATTCAGTCTTGTGCTCACTCTGTGTTTATTTACTTCACTGCTCTACTTATTTAAATCATGTAGCAAAGAGAAATTGTATGCTCATCTGCAGCTACAATCATTATATTCATTTTCTACTTTAACTTTACTTACCGGAAGCCCTTGTACTCCACGATCACCCGTTCTTCCTTGGCTGCCAGTTGCACCCTAATTTTAAACATTATAAAATCAGTAGTTCTGTCGAAACTTAACACTATATCGATGCATTAACACCCAAATCAGTGATACAAAGAGAAAATTTTATTTTAACTTGTATACAAGGGAAGAGCACCTCAAAACAATGGTTGAAGGTACAGCTTCTTCGAGTCAGTGAAACAGCTCATGTTTATACAGTTCAATAAAAACGCCCATCTGCTACAGAATATGGGCGTACACATACATTCTTTATTGGCTCAGGTAGTTGGTTAATCAAGTAGTGAGCCTGCCCCCCCGAACGTCCATAGCCCTTTATTACTTTGGCACGTAGGCCTGAGCATTCCCATCCTCCCCACATTTCTGTCCTGGTTATCAGTAGGGCTGAAGTCAGTCTCAAGGTCACATGGCCTTTCAAGAAACTGTATTCTCATTATATTTTTGTAGTCAGCAATACCCTTATCTGCTAGGGGGGCGCCAGACGGTACTAAGCACCTGCTCAGCTAACTTAATTATCAACATACCAAGGCTTAAACGTAATTACACAATTGTGCTTCTCTGTGTGCTGTAGCTAACCTATTATGTGGGATAATAAAGAGTTAATATGGTCAAGTATCCCTTCATGCATTTCCACAGTTCCTACTGCAGATAATGTAAAGGTTATAGTGAAATGTTGAGATAGCATAATGTAAGAATCTGCTGAATTGTCCACATTGCTTGGAGAACATTTTTTTTTAGTTGTGTGGTGATGACATCAGCAGTTTGAAGACAGATTTTGAACTTCAAGGCAGAAAATAACAAAGAATAAGAAGTTCTTTGGGCAATACAATGGGGGTTGAAATTGGGCTTACAGCAAATTGGCAGCTTGTTTTACACCACAATTAATGTTCTTTTTCATTGACTTCACTTGAAAAGAAAATTGGGCACGTTGTAAAATGGGCTGCCAATTGCTAGGAGTCCATTTTGCACGACTTGCGAAGAGCAGTTTCACCCTCAATAATTCAAATTTGAAGCACACAATTTAGAAGAAATATGAAAATTGTGGGAAAATAATGAATCAGGTAGGACAGGGATGAAACTGTTATGAAATTAGAATATCTGTATCTAACAGAATTTAAAGAACCAAAAATGCCTTGTGGAAGTTACCTAATAAAAAGAGCAATAAACCTAGATCCCCCAATGAGCCAAGGTAATAATTTAAACCAATAGTCAGGGGACCATAAAAGCTCTGAAGCATTCAAACACAGAGATGTTCCTAAGGATAAACATGCATCTATTCAGTTCCTGAGGAAGGCCTCGTTAACACCAAATGGATGTGCTGGAGTAATGAATAAAACAGAATTATCCAAAATGTTGATCTCTTGGGTTGGTTAGATGCCTACCAAAGGGCCTTACAGATCACAAATAAATGTTTCCTCAATACTTCCAGTAATTTTCATATATATATCAAACTGCCAATCGTAACAGATTTTAGTGTTCTGAGTTAGAATTCATCCACTATCAAACAGCATTAAGAACCGCCACACAAAGCAAGCAGAACATACCAGCAAGGAAGAATTGTAAGTGCAAATAGAAATGAGTCATGGACTTTCAGATTGCCACGTAGGGCTCAAGGGCTGTAGTTGGGAAACTGCAAGAGTAAAGGGCTTCTTCCCCTCCCCCTTTAATGGCGGCTTTATAGCCATAGCTAAAATTTTGCAGGATGGAGCTAGTCAACCAATGTATAGTTATGTTATCAGTAGTGAGTGGGGGTCCATATAGTTGGTGCTAAGAAAATTATTAATAACTTATAAAAGACAAAAGGGTGAATTTTAGCTCTCGGGCGGGTGGGAAGCCGATGGGATGTATGGACCTCCCAGTTCAGAGCTTCATTGGGAGGACTGATCCACTTTAATGGCCTGGCCTCATTAACATTCCATTGACTAGCTGCCCATCTGAAATGGGCATCCAGTGGCAGCTCACAAGCTTTTGGTCTGCGATGATGGGTTGGCCCAGAAGCCGCAGAGTTTGCAGTCAGGTAAGTCTGGGGGGGGGGGGGGGGAGGGAGTGGGGGAGCAAGGTTCGGGAGTGTTTCAGTGGTCAAAAGGGGAGGGGGTCACCAGGGGAGCAGCAATGGCCCAAACTTTCTTTGTGAGGCCCAAATGGGGCACTCCTACTCCTTGGCCCCACAAAGATAAGTTTTAAACTTACCGGACAAGTTTTATTGAACGAAGCGTCTGCAGCAGATGCTCCACTCTGTAGGCCATTAAAATGGCTTTGGGGTCCTAATGACATCATAGCACCAAGATTTACATTTATTCAGGAGGCTTCCACTTGAGTCAGGCAGATATCTCAACAATCCCAAGAAAACAGCAGCATTAAAATGGTCACAGGCAGGAAAAGAGCAGTAGGTGGACTGCTTGAATTTTAACTCCTGTTCCACCTGGTTTCTGCTTGGTGCAGAGAGTTAAAATTCCCCCTAAAGTGTTTGGATAAGGTGGGTTGAAAAAGAAATATTCCAATCTTGGGGAAAAAACATCATGACAGGTAAAATGGTCTTCAGAATTCTTTTGGTCGTGCGGGTGTAAAGCCAAGAGCAGTTTTGACTCAGAAGTAAGGCAAGTAGATAGACTATGTGTAGAGCAGGAGGAAACAAAACCACCTTAGATGAAAGAAAGAAAAAGTAAGCAAAAAACAAAAAAAAGAGAAAGAAAGTGAGAGAGAAAAAACATGGAGATCTGATTATTAGAGATTAGAACATTTGTGGAGAAGTTAGTCTGTCAAAGCAAATGGTTGGCATGAACCATTTTAGAATCCGATTGTTTCAGAGATTGAATCAGATTCCCTCAGAATGTAAATTCTTTGAGACAGTTCAATTCACATGCAGTTTAACTCAGGTTAGTTGAGAAAGGACTCATTGGATAAAGAAAAAGCTAACCAATTAATATCATAAGTTACACAGATAAGACAATTGAAAGCAACAGTTTAAGTACTTAAAGGCATTAACCAGATGGAGGTAAAAATGTTTGCAGGCAAGCATAAAATTGCAGGTGATTTGCTGGAGGCATAATCTGAATGCTAAAACCAACATTGGAGAGGAAAACATAATCAGTTCTCTGTAAAGGAACATCATTCTGTTCCCAAGCTACAACCTGAATAAAGATGACTGAGAGCCGATTGATATTTGTTGCTTTGTTTTTTACCTGCAGACTTTAGCTATGTTAATTTGACCCAGCTAAGACTGTGCCAAGATACAAACTATAATAACATTTACATTTGTGTACATTTAACCAAGTGTAAATACTAAAGTAAGCAGTTGTCAGCAGCATTAATCATGATTTGTTCAGCATTTGATATTGTACGGTTTGGTAAGAGTTAAATGATTTTCACCGCCACAATTTATAGTGATTGATCAAGTCAAGTTTCATTATTATTACTACACGGGATTTCAGGATGTTTTCACCAAATGTTTTAGGAATGACAGTCCATAATTCCATTTTTCTGAAAAGCAAAACAGTGGTCATGATCATTTTAGCCGGTGCTTAATTTTGCTGATAACAAAACTGTGGCTTCATTAATGCTAATCAAATTGGTTTATGTAGAATTAGAAATGAGCTAAACATAGTAAAAGCTTAAATGGTAAATTTCATCTCAATTATTTTCTAAATGATTACAGGTATCATTCAGTCCTTCTTTCCATTACAAGTTTTGGTAAATGCTGACCAAAGTATGAACACAAAGTGAACTGAAATGGATGATTTCATTTACGACTACCTCAATTTGAGTAATTCACGCTGCTTTGAGCTTAGATGTGATTCAGCCTTTAGAAGAAAAAATTGCCAACAAAAATTAAATGATTTGGTGAATAATAGCAGACAAGGTACTTACATCTTTTCCGTGTGGTCCGGGTGGACCCATTGCACCAGGAGGACCTGATGGACCCTGTAATGGGAAAAATTCCATTCATATTTCTATCACGATTGATGTACAGGTACTTCGTATTTTATACTAGCTCATAAATCTACGATATCAGAGGTAGAGCATAGGAACATGGGAACAGGAGTAGGCCATCAACCCAGTTTTGCCATTCAATTAGATCATGGCTGATCTGTATCTTCACTCCATCTACCCACCTTGGTTTCATATCCCTTAATACCCTTGCTCTTCAAAAATCTATCAATCTCAGTTTTGAAATTTTCAATTGACCTAGCCTCATCAGCTTTTTGGTGGAGAGAGTTCCAGATTTCCACTACCCTTTGCATGAAGAAGTGCTACCTGACATCACCCCTGAACGGCCGAGCCCTAATTTTGAGGTTATGCCCCCTTGATCTGGACTCCCCCACCAGAGGAAATAGTTTCTCTCTATCTACCAAATTCTTTAATTATCTTAAACACCTCAATTAGATCACCCCTTAATCTCCTATACTCAAGGGAATACAAGTCTACCCTATCCAAACTGTCCTCATAATTTAACCCTTTTAGCCCCAGTATCATTCTGGTTAGTCATGTTAGAAAATATATAAAGAAAGAAAAATCAGCTGGAGATGATGGTGTTCCAGCAGAGATGCTGCACAATATGGGAAATTGGTGCATAGAAAATGAGCCAACTTTGTCATGTGATCCATACCTCTGTATCTATGACACTGCCCAAAAAATTCAAAGTGTACAGAATGTAAAAAGGATAGAATCATCAGTCTCATAAGTTACGCTGCTAAAAATCATACGAAAAAGAATAAAAAGGAATTAATTGAGGAACAATTTGATTTTAGAAGCAGTAAAGCAACAAATGAATTGTTTAAGAATGATTTATGGGTAAGCAATAGCAAGGGAAAGGTAAGTACCCATTCTGTGAAGTAGCATTTTTGCCCTTTGCTAATATTTCATTTTAATCATAACAACAACAAATATAAAAATGCCCAATTATTTGACATTTATTTTGAGGTTCAATAAGATTATAGGACCAATTTGGTGAAATTATGGTAAAATGGTTGGGAACTTCATCCCCTGGGAACAGATATTGGGAAGTCACAGTTATGCTCCCCAAAAGTTTCCATCCATTTTAAATAGTCAGAAAATTGCAGGCAATGCACGAGTGATATCTCAATATTTGCTTCTGGCAGATGAGGCACATTACTGGAAGTGCAATTTTGAGTACAATTGAAAAGTACAAAATTTCAATCATGCCCTTATACTGGATATTTCTTCAACATTTAGAAAAGTCAATTTTCCTGCCAACGTGAAGACCATCAAACAGGGTTTTCTTGCTCTAATGACATTAACTGGGTATTACTCGGATTGGAGAAGTGTTGGAAGTGGTGTTCCTGAGGGGTCAGTACTGGGTCCACTTTTGTTCTCAGTATATAGCACATAGACTTGAAATTTTCTAATGACACAAAAATAGGGGATTTGGCAAATAACGAGAAGGGCCATAAAAGATTTGGGAAGGCTAATTCAATCGGCAGACAGGTGGTAGATACAACTTAATGTGGATAAGTGTGAGGTAGTACATTTTGGGAAGAAAAACAAGGAATGGGAGGATACATGTGAAATATGTTGAAGGGTGTAAATGAACAGAGAGGCCTAAGGGTTTGAAAAGGAATACGCAGACAGATAAAGCCATAAAAAAGCCAACAACATTTTGATTTTATAAATAGGGGCATTTACTACTAAAGTAAAGATGGAACAATAAATGTACATTAGTTAGGCCACAGTTAGAATGCTGTTTTGGGAGTCCTGTTATAGAAAGGGTAGTAATGCCAGAGAGAGCTTATAGCGTAGATTCTGAATGTGTGGGATCTGGTTTTGAGCCAAATTATTGCCACTTTTGCTTACAGAACAGTTAATGCACTTCAAAGTAATTAATTTGAAACATTTCTGAGATGTGAAAAAGTGCTACATAAATGCACATCTTTCCTTATACTACGATTTTCACATTGACGCAAAGACATTTTGGAAGTGCATCAATGCAAACCTGAAAGTGAAATTCAAGTCCTATTTGGACTCCTGAGCAACTTAAAGCCAGGAGGTGGTCTATTACCATTTGGGCTTCACAACAGGTATAGTGCATCTTCATCCTGTAGGCAAAGCCACAGTTCAAAAGTGCCCCAAGAGGTCCATTCGACTAAATACATACAACGCAGAGTTTACTCCTCACTGGACAGAGTACGAATTGCAGTGTGGCCTGCTGACTCTGCATCACTCTATGCAGAAACCAGTCTCAGATGGTATTTATAGTATTAATGGCACCTTTAGCCCACTTCTCATTTTGCTGTCCTGAAGTTACAAAAACTTAAAACTGTTATATGTAAAATATTTGCTCACATTATGTAAAAAGCTTTGTGGTGTAATTTCAGGCATTAGAAAATTCAGAATTTTAACCTAAAAGCTTTAAAGGGACAGTATCTTTATGAGCACATAGATATGTACTACCACTATGCCAGGAAGAATAAAGTAATAAATTTGAAGAAAATATTTACTTCAAATATCAAAATAAGTTGAATTCAGTCGTAAACGGAGCTGTTTTTCAACATTCAACACAATATCCAGTTTCACATTTACAGTACCAAGTATACTAGCTGTAGATCTTGGTTAAGATACTCACTCTGGAGCCAGGTGATCCAGTCTCACCAATTGAGCCTATGTAACCAGGAGAACCCTAGGAGCAATCAAAATTTACATATTTTACAACAATGTAAAAGATCGATATCTCTTCTGAATAAAAGTATGTGCGCAATGTCATTTATAGTGCATTTTACAATTCAGCTAAAGGCTTGTAATTACTTTCTTGAATAATTAGATCCATATCAATGAGCAATTACAATTTAGGATATACTTCGATGATTTTTATAGGCAAAGCATCAACATTTTGACAAGACAGAACATCACGAGAAAGTTGCTCATCTAAATCATTCCGCACACTTTATCAAGCAGAAAAAAATTGGTAACTGCGTATTAGAACCTGTGTTCAATTGAAAAGATTTTTGCAAAACACTTATCAGTTATTTGAAAATTTATTACATCACTGATAATTTGTAATGATCATACACATTGAAAAAGTAACAAATTTGTTACTGCAATAAAAGCTTTCTATATATGAGATTTTCTTTTTAACGTGGCTAATACTATTTCCAAAGTTTATCTTTGTTAAACTTAACTGAACCAATTCTGATTTCAGTCAAGCCTGCGTGCTATCCCATTTTTAACATGATTATAATCACAATCATGAAAAATTTATTGGCCCAAAAGAGTTTACAGCTTTGATCAAGGTATCAAATGTGAGCCTGGAAATTACTGTGATTTTATTGTACAAACACTTAGCACACTTATATCAGATTGGTCTCTCCGTTACATTAACTGAGATGTTAGCCCATTTATTTGGAATGTGCTTCTGTTAAAATAGTGGAGAGGAATTTGATGTAACTGCATTCATATTGCAATACTCAGGTGATTTCTTTTCATGCACATGGACACATACTTGTTGAAAAATATCCACAATTTGTGTCCATGTGCATAAAAATTTGTTTTTACATCAGGTATTAAGCCCTGCAAGCGAATTTGCTCAATCCCATTACTATTTTTTTGTAAAGCACTTAAATTTCGCAAAGAAAGTGTGAAGAGAAATAAGCCAGAAGTTGCATAGTGGAGACAGGGTGATGGATAAATATTCTGGAGATTTGCTCCAATAACTTTGGGGAACTGAGGAGTAGTTATGCAGAATTTTCCCTCAGTAGATTGAATGGGTGATGTAGAATCGATGCTTGGATACGTTATATATAATCTGTGAATGGACTGAGCTTCATAGCCAAATGGCATTTCCTAAGATTATGAAAGAAAGTGTCAACCTTGGCTCAGAGGGAGCACTCTTGCCTCTGAATCAGAAGGTTGTGGGCTCATAGCGCCACTCTAGATACTTGATCACACAATCTAGAAATTAGGGAGTGCTGCACCGTCAGAAGTGCCAACTTTCGGATGAGACGTTAAATTGAGGCTTTGTCTGCTCTCACAGGTGGGCACTATTTGGAGAAGATAGGCAGGAGGGGTGGGTCTCCTAGAGTCCTAGACAATATTACCTTGTCATTTATCTCACTACTGTTTGTGGGACCTTGCTGTGTGTAAATTGGTTGTCTATATTACAACAGTGACTACACCTCAAAAGTACTTAATTGGCTGTGAGCTGCTTTGGGATGTCCTGAAGTCATCAAACAGACCATATAAATACAAGTTCTTTCTTATTCCAGACTTGACGTTGTCATGGAGAACGTACATAATGACAATATACAAAGGTACCTTTGTTCATCGGTAAAGGGACAGTCACTACTATTTTGAAGTAATATGAATTTTGTTCACCTGTCTCATTCAGTGAAGATATAAATATATGCTTCTGGTGATTTATCAATAACTATAGTCTGTTGTTTTTAATGTGTGTCTCATTTGAGATCCTGAAGCACACATTGAAAACAGCAGAATATATTTTTTGATAAATCACAAAGAATGTACTTATACCTTCACTGAATGAAACACATAAACAGCAATTTGTGGTACACATTAATACTGTGAACAGAGACACCACTAGCTCGGTTCTGAACAGTGACATTTACTGCTAAGATGCGGAAATGCCGGTGATGGACTGGGGTTGACAAATGTAAGGAATCTTACAACACCAGGTTATAGTCCAACAGTCCCACACTCACCTGACGAAGGAGAAAGCCTCCGAAATCTTGTGATTTTCAAATAAAACAGTTGGACTATGACCTGGTATTGTAAGATTCCTTACATTTACTGCTAAAATCTGGCTTATAAACCATAACTCTGTACATCCCTAATTTGATGTTTATGACAATGAATAATAGCATGTAGAGGACATGAAGTCATGCAGACAGCTTTGATTTATAAACTGAATTTTATAATAATGGCAAGCAGTTTCCATTGCAACTTTTAGAAGGGGAAACAAAAATCTGTATCCTGAAAAATGATATTTACCTCACTTTATTTAAAAGTTCCTGAATTTATTTCTATTTAAAGCACTAATTTCAAAGGCAGCATAAGGCCTTCAGTATACTGCACTGCAGGAGGTTGAGAAAATTAAGCTTTGGTCTGTGTTCTCACTACTGCACAGTTTACTGAGATACAGTAAATGTGCATTTTTAAATAAAGTGAAATGCATTTGGCCTCCAATTTTGCACAGTGCATCACTTTAATTCCATTGACATTGCATGCCTGATTGTTATGTGAGGACCAATGACAGCTGTGGAAGCATTTGGAAAATGGCTTTTTAATGTTTTGTAATTGTTTTTAAACTATCCATTTTATCCACTAAAACATTTGTTTCAAATTATTGTAATCCCCTACCTCGATGAGAAAACATGCAAACATGAAAAGAAAAAGCAAATAGCAAATATAAGCAGATACTTACAGGTTGTCCAACTGAGCCAGGTGGACCTCTGGGTCCTTGGGGGCCCTAAGATATTACAGAATTATTAATCGGCGTCATTTTGAAATTAAAGCTAAATAGTTTATGTAGCTTGCTTTTATGCATGCATAATATATTTACATAACGTAAACACCAAAAGAAAATCATCTTACTGGAACACCAGTTATGACTGGACCAGGACCATAACCGCCTTGTTTGCCACTCCAACCTACTTTAGAATCATAACCACCAGTAATTTGATGATTATAGGTCTAGAAAGAAGAATAAAATTGAATGTTTTTTGGATCACAAACTCAGAACCTTTTTTAAGCATTCACAAAACAGAAATGAATAAAACTATAAGATTTGCTCTGATTAATTAACAGAAATGTTTTGTCTAAGCACATTTTTTTTAGTTACTGGTGGAACGATGTCATGGAAAATCATTTGGTAAACTTTTTTTGCTTGGCAAGAGAGAAGAATGACAAGAGCTCTCTATCATTTTCATCATGATGATACAGCATGGTGAACTCTGATATTGTTCACATCATTGTTTGTAGACAAAAGAAGTAGAGTGCTCTGATATTTTTCCACTTGTAGAGAAACTTTAATTAAGTAGAAAAGGTCTCATATGTTGGAAAGCAACATCATTGATAAACCAGCTCTGATCTCATTGCAGCAATACATATTATAAAGCATTACTAAATGTGTCAGGTATTCTACCATCAACACAAATCTCTAATCTGTATATATTAGGAAAAAATGCTCCAAGTTATTGACACACATCTGAAGAATACAGATGCCATAAGAAATAAAGCAGATCTAGAAGCATTATCAACTGTAATTTTTTGAGGAAATTAATATTAGATAAGAGGAATCCAGCAGATAGAAAAAAAAGATGGGGTATATCTCAAAGGTAAAATCAAAACAAGTTATTTTAATTTTACAGAGCTCATTGATGATACCATATTGATAAAACTGTATTCAGACTGAACATTGTGACTTCAAAGCCAAATAGTTTCATTGAAAAAGGTTCAGACAAGAATGAAAAAGATACTCCCAGAATATAGGACTCTAAGGGAGCTAAACTGAGCCGTGTAGCGCTGTGAGCCGGACGCCATCTTGGTATAGGAGTTAGCGCAAGTACCGAACACTGGAAGCCTGTAAAATAGGGAGAAATTGCGCACAATCATTGTGCATCGCTGATTTAAAATGATAGAAACCATTTTGGACCTTAACACACAGTTTTAACCCCGACCATCTGAATGTGTCTTATAGTGCCTGAAGGACCCCCCCACCAGCGCTATTTAAAGGGGCCATGCAAGTGTTGCAGGTTAGTTGCTGGATTATTGCTTCTGGCTGCTGGAGGAGTAGGAAATGTTTTATGAAGCTCCCTATTCTTACTGAGAGTTCCTAGACTACATTTGAGAGTGCTTTGACAGGTACTGCCTTACAGTTTGGAAAGTTAAAACCGTGGTTGAACAACATTCCTGCCAACCATGGGCGGTCTGTTAGGGCTCCCGCTGGGCAATGATTATGACTTGGGAGCATGCAGAGAGGCCATGCATAGCAGGTCAAGCTGCGAGGAGACGGAGGACGAGGAGGCGCAGGGCACTGAGCAGGAGGCCCTACCCAATGAGGGCCTTCCGGGACCGATTCTCTTACCTCAACATGACCGAGGAGGATTCATCAAGAAAGCCGTGACCGAGATCTGTCAACTGGTGTGGCTACAACTGCAGCCTCAGAGCAGGGTAAGGGCAGCATTGCCTGTGGCTGTGAAGGTCACCATGGCACTGAATTTCTATGGCTCAGGAACATTTCAGGCCTCTGCTGGCGACATGTGCAACATCTCACAGTATGCAGTGCACTGCTGCATAAGGGAGGTCACAGATGCACTGTACCAGATGAGGAACAGGTTCATCACCTTCCCTCTCCACAGAGACAAGCAGAGCAAGCGAGCATGGGGGCTCGCCTGCATTGCTGGCTTCCCCATGGCGCAGGGTGCCATTGACTGTACGCATATTGCCCTGCATGCCCCGCACATCAACTCAGCCGTCTTCATCAACCGAAAGGACTTCCATTCTCTCAACGTGCAGCTGGTGTGCGACCACATGCATCAAATCATGGAGGTCGATGTCCGCTACCCTGGGAGCAGTCACGACGCCTTCGTCATGCGGCAGTCCAACGTGCCAGCTATCTTTCATCTGACTCAGCAAGTCAAAGGCTGGCTACTGGGCGACAAGGGCTATCCCTTCACACCGTGGCTCATGACACTGGTCAGGAATCCATGCACATGTGCACAGCAGGCCTATAATGAGAGCCATGCTGCCACACGCAAATCGTGGAGCACACCATAGGCCGCCTGAAACAACGCTTCCGCTGCCTGGACCAGTCTGGAGGAGCCCTGCAGTACTCCCCTGAGTGGGTGGGCAGATTTGTGGTGGTATGCTGCAAGCTGCACAACCTCGCCATCATGAGGGACCAGCTTTTGCCACCAATGATTGGAGAAGACCCTGAGCCTGAGGTGGAGGAGGAAGAGGCTGAGGAGGAAGAGGAGGGGGTGGAACCGGAAGAGGAAGTGGATGGAGACGCAAGGGTGCAACAGGAACCACATGCCTTGTCTGCAAGGACTCTGTGTGCTCGCCTGATCCGTGCCTGCTATCAATAATTTGAACTACATCCCCCAACTCACCAACAGTCCTACACTCCTCACCTTTCCGCTCACACAAGACAATCAAATCGCCCTCCATCTGATTACAATTGGTTTCCTTCTCAGCTCATTGCATTATTAAAAACCACCACTAAATGCAAAATCGAAGTCTCATTTATCAATGAATAAATGAAATTATGCAAACATAACAGAGCTATTCACCCTTGTGCATTCCCTTAGTGCCTTTTGTTCGTGTACCTTTATCTATCCTAGTGCTCCTACGAGGTGCTTCCTCAGTGGATGGACAATGACTGGCATTTAATGGAGGAGCATGCAGATGGCATTGGAGGATGACCTCGAGCAGCTCTGGGCCGGGAGGGCCCGGCTTCAGACTGCACCATCGCAGCATGAGCTGCAGCAGTCTGGCCTAGCTGGCCGATAGGCAACAACAGAGCCACTGGCGGAGTGGCAGGGGTGGGAACAGGAAGGCTGTCGTTCTGAGAGAGAACAGCAGATCTGACTGCCATGGCGCCACTGCCACTCTCCCGGGGCGGCGCCTCAGCAATCCTGGTGATCGGCTGGAAAACAGATTGCTGGAGTACTGTGATGCCCTGGAAGCCCTGTTCCACAGTGGTCCCCAGACCCACGATAGCAGCAGTCTGAGCTTCCAAGGCAGCAGTCAGACCTTGGATGGCAGATGTTTGTGCTGCAATGGAAGCTGTGACATCAGTCATCAGACACTGCAACATGGTGGGTTCCACAGGTGTGCTGATGGAGGTGTCCACCCGTTCCATGTGGGAAAGGATGGGCTCCAAGCTCTGCACAAAGCCCTGTGCCAAGTTGGAGCTGGACTCCTCCATGCCCTTTCTCATTGTGCACAGGCTTTCCGGTGCCCCAAGCATTTGGTGGTGTACGCCCATCAGTCGTCTTCTGTATCCTGGCCCATCGAAGTCATCATCTGACTCCTCTGCATCAGAACTAGTGAGCGACCTCACCCTCCGGTGAGCTGGCACCTGTGGTATCCATTCCCTCCGCCCCGGCTCCTGCGCACTTGTGCTCGGTGTCTCACCACGTGCAGATCCCTCCTCTAACCTAAAGGACGTGCAGTGTCAGTCTCTGAGCTGGAGGAAGCAAGTGTCAGATCAAGTGACGGTGTGGCTTCAGTGCCCCCCCCCCCTCCTCAGACAGTGCCACTACGTGTTCTTGGATATCTGCAATGACAAAGGGAAACAGGTTGAGCTGTGGAGTGGGGAAAGGAGCAAGTAAGACATACGTGCTGACAGCATCTGCAGCACGTGAGTCAGAAAAGATTATGGGAGGAGGGAGATGTGGAAAAGAGAAGGAGCATTGGATATGCAGACGGCCCGCCCAATGATCCGAAGCACTGTCTCCTCCAGGGGAGTGAGGACATGTAAACGTTCCCGTCCTCCCTCAGGTCCCTCCTGCTGCTGGCTGTTATGCACCACCTTCTCCTGCAAGACAGAGGACAGTGTGTCAGTGAGTGTCCTGCAAGGTGTGTGGGTGATGTGCCTGTCGTGGTCGAATAGCTGCCAGTTTGTGTGACCTGTGAGTAGTGGTTGTGTGGCCTGCAAGCGTGGTACTATGTGTTGATGAGAGCAGCATGCCGAATGCAGCATTGCATATGGATGGGCAGTGTTTGTTGGTGGGTGGGTGACGGGTAGTGTGATGCGTGGAGGAGTGGTGCAGTTGGTAGGATGTGTCATTTGACACTTGCATTCACTCGTGTCAGATCATTGAACTTCTTTCGGCACTGCACCCACGTGCATGGTGTAATGCGCTTGGCGTTGACTTCCTGCGCCACAGCCTGCCAGTGCCTGTGGAGCTGCAGACTGGAGGGTCTCTGGCCACCCTGCGGGTACATGTTGGCCCTTCTTTCATCCACGCCTTCCACCAGAGCATCATTAGAGAAGCATGGAGCCCTCTCTCGTGCTGGTCCTACTATCCTCATGGCCATCTTTCCCTTCTCCAAGTAAGCTGTGTACCTGCCATTTGAAATGTGCACCTGCACCTTTAAGAGGTGCAGGCTGCTGGTGACGTGCGCTGTGCACGCCCCGTTTCCAACTTCCTCATTCTTCGTGCAGCCTCTCAGCAGTGCGGGTAGCATTGGCTGCATGGAGATATCATGGTAAGTAGCAGGCAGCACGAAGTTCATGTGTTGCCTGCGTAGGGGCCATCGGGCGCGGGGTACTAGCACATCACGCCACCCCTGCCTGAAAATGGCCCTTATCGAATTTTTCCCCTTCTTAAAGGTTGAGAGAAATAGATGGTGTAGATACAAGTACTGTATTTAACGTCAATATCCATGAAAGAAAAGTGAATTGAATTACATTGGCTCAGTACCAGCTTGGCTCAGTTAGTTATACTCTTGCACTTGTATCAGAAGGTTGTGGATTCAATGATGGGCTTGAATACATAATCTAGATTGGCACTTTACTGCAGTACTTACTGCATTGTCAGAAATGTCATCTTTTGGATAAGACATTAAAGGTCCTGTTTGCCTGTTTAGGTGAGTGCAAAAGACCACATGGCACTATTTGAAGAGCAGGTATCCTGATCAACATTGGTCCCTCAACCAACACCTTTGAAAAACTGATCTGCTGGTCATTCATTCATTTGCTACTCTGTCTGCCACATTTGCCTACATAACAACAGTGACTGTGCTTCAAAAATAATCCATCAGTCATTAAGTGTTTTGGGGCATCCTGAGGACGCAAAAGAAGCTATTTAAACACAAATTATTTCTTCATTCAAAGTGTTTCTCTTTCTGCCTTAGAATATTAAATATTTAGTTAGTAAAACATTTTGGCTCAATACATTCCTTTTTTGTTACTGTTTTTACAAGGTGTTTGGCAAACTTTTTTTTTGCACAGTGAATCAGATGACCTTTCCATCATCATCATAATATAGTGTGCGCATTACACATTGATATATATTGACATAATTTGACAAGACTCTGTTAATTTTCATTCTTTTTAAAACTTTTGTATGTGCAAATGTATATAATTGCACAGATCTAGTGGACTCAAGTATAAATTTACAAAATTTTAAATTAGACCTAGAAATAATTTTTTCTACAAAGCAGTAGGCATATGGAATAGGCTTGGAGCAATAGCAAATAATGTTGTGTTAAGTACCACATTTGAAAGAGATCTGGATACATAGCTGGTTAGAAAATGAATTAGAGTGTTTGAAGGGTAAGTACAGATGGAGGTGATTATTGGTCTGTGGAGTAGAATGGTTCCTTAGCCACAATGAATTTGCCAAGTAAGGCAATCAGTCTATAATGTAAAAAGTCAGGCAAGATAGATATTCTGGAGTTTTACTTAGTTTACCTTCAGAATGCTGGGAGAAATTTGATCAGAAAGTTTCCTCAAGAGATAAGAGTTAGATAGAGTCCCTGATAGAGCAGATTATACAAGGCCTGTGGAATGAACAGACTGAATGGCTTTTCCTCATTACATACTTGTACATTCTTACTTTCAAGCATATTAATACAGCCTGAAACCAACTGAGCGATGTACTTAACATTAATTCTTTCTAGTAATGTTTTATCAGTTTAGTGTGCTGAATTTGTTTGATTTTATTGAATGAATTCTAAGGTTCAGAATCTCCTACTGATTTATTTTAGTTACTACCGAAGAAGATTCAAGATTTTGGGGATCATGATGTGTTCTTATTTTGACCGTGTAGGATACTGAAGAATAAAGTCACTCTAGGTAGATTGATCCAAGGTATAAAATTGAAGCTTGTAGCCTTTCAAGGAAAGAAATTGTGATGTTTATCCTTTTATATTGAGAACATTTTGTCCGATATTAAAAACATAGCCCTAGTAATTTGTTGGCGGTGCACCTGTTTTTCAGGCGCAAAACGGGCACCGAAGAGTCCAATGTGGTGAGCAGCATGCAGGCTCATTCTGCGCCAGAAGTGCACCGCCCACCATATTGGATTGGACTGCTGCATTGGTGTCCAGAATGCATGCTGGAGGTGACTGAGGCTCTCTATTATCTGAATGGTGATAGATTTGGAAAAGGGGAAGTGCAACGAGACCTGGGTGTCCTTGTACACCAGTCACTGAAAGCGAGCATTCAGGTGCAGCAAGCAGTTCGGAAGGCGAATGGTATGTTGGCCTTCATTGCAAGAAGATTTGAGTACAGGAGCAGGGATGTCTTACTGCAGTTATACAGGGCCTTGGTGAGACCACATCTGGAGTATTGTGTGCAGTTTTGGTCTCCTTATCTGAGGAAGGATGTCCTTGCCATGGAGGGAGTGCAACAAAGGTTTACCAGACTGATTCCTGGGATGGCAGGACTGACGTATGAGGAGAGATTGGGTCGACTAGGCCTATATTCACTAGAGTTTAGAAGAATGAGAGGTGATCTCATCAAAACATATAAAATTCTAACAGGACTAGACAGACTAGATGCAGGGAGGCTGTTCCCGAGGGCTGGGGAGTCCAGACCAGGGGTGACAGTCTCAGGATACGGGGTATGCCATTTAGAACTGAGATGAGAAGAAATTTCTACACTCAGAGGGTGGTGAACCTATGGAATTCTCTACCACAGGAGGCAGTGGAGGCCAAGTCATTAGATGTATTCAAGAAGGAGATAGATATATTTCTTAATGCTAAAGGGATCAAGGGATATGGGGAAAAAGCTGGAACAGGGAACTGAGTTAGACGATCAGCCATGATCATTTTGAATGGCGGAGCGAGCCCGAAGGGCCGAATGGCCTACTCTTGCTCCTATTTTCCATGTTTCTATGCCAGGAAGAACAGCTACATTTCTTCCCAATGGACAGAACAAAGCAGGGTGAAAGAGCACTAGTCTTCACCCGTATTGTAGGTGTCCTCAGGATGCAAGGCGCCATAGACTGTACCCATATTGCCTTGCGTGCTCCCTATCACCAGCCTGGAACCTTTGTGAATAGAAAGGGATTCCACTCCCTCAATGTCCAGCTCATTTGTGACAATGACCAGCGCATCATGCAGGGCTGTGAACATAAGAAATAGGAGCAGGAGTAGGCCATATGGCCCCTCGAGCCTGCTCTGCCATTCAATAAGATCATGTCTGATCTTCAACCTCAATTCAACTTTCCTGCCCAATCCCCATATCCCTTGATTCCGTTAGAGTCCAAAAATCTATCTATATTAGCCTTGAACATAGTCAACGACTCAGCATCCACAGCCCTCTTGGGCAGTCAATTCCAAAGATTCACAGCCCTCTGTATGAAGAAAATCCTCCACATCTCAGTCTTGAATGGCTGACCCTTTATCCTGAGACTATGCCCTCTAGTTCTAGACTCTCCAGCCATGGGAAACAACCTCTCAGCATCCTCCTCACCCTCCTAAGCTGAGCTCCTCACAGCTTACTTTCCCCCCTAGCTTTGAATTGTAGCAAACTTGGATACATTATACTTGGTCCCTTACAAACATTAACATAAATTGTACTCAAGCACTGATCCTTGCAGTACTCCACTTGTTACAGCCTGCCAACCTGAAAATGACCTGTTTATCTCTACTCTCTGTTTTCTGTCCGTTAACCAATCTTCTATCCATGCTAATATATTACCCCTAACCCCATGAGCCCTTATCTTGTGTAACAACCGTTTGTGAGCACCTTATCGAATGCCTTTTGAAAATCCAAATATACTACATCCACTGGTTCCCCTTTATCTACTCTCCTAGTTACATCCTCAAAAAACTCTAATAGATTTGTCAATCACGATTTCCCTTTCATAAAACCATGTTGACTCTGTCTAATCATATTATGATTTTCAAAGTGCCCTGTTACCACTTCCTTAACAATGGATTCCAGCATTTTCCCGACGATTGACGTCAGGCTAACTGGTCTGTAGCTCCCTGTTCTCTCTCTCCCTCCTTTCTTGAATAGCGGGGTTACATTTGCTACCTTCCAGTCCACTGGGACTGTTCTAGAATCTAGGGAATATTGGAAGGTCATAACCAATGCATCCACTACCTCTGCAGCCACCTCTTTTAGAACCCACAGAATCTATAGCAGGCTTTCTGGCAGTATGCGTGATTCCATCATCATGCGTGAATCCTCTATGCTGCCTTTATTCCAACCAGGCTGGCAGGTCACAGTCTGGCTATTGGGTGACAAGGGCTATCCTCTTCCGATGTGCCTCATGACCCCTGTCAGGAACCCGGCACAGCTGCAGAGGTTGCCTTCAACGAGGGCCATGCTGCCACCAGAAACGCCATCGAACAGACAGTCTGTGTCTTCAAGCAACCCTTCTGCTTCCTGGACTGTTCAGGAGGAGCTATGCAGTACAGAACTGACCGTGTATACAGATTTGGGGTCGTCTGCTGCACGCTGCATAACTTCGCCATCATGAGGGACCAGCCCTTACCACCTGAGTAGCAATAGGTGCAGCGGGAGAAGAAGCATGAAGAGCAGCCTGAAGTGGAGGAAGAACATGATCAGCATCGAACTCCAGTGTCCCCAGCTGACAAAGCTCTCAGAAAGCAGCTCATCGAGGAGCGTGACACATCAACCATCCCTCCCAACTGCAATGCACCAACAGTATGGCAATCCTTATCGGCACTGTCCTCACTACCACCAGATGAGCAGAAATTTCCTCCAATTAAATATTGGGAAGACCGAAGCCACCGACTCCATCCCTCTCCCTGGCCACAGTCTGAGGCTGAACCAGACCGTCTGCAACCTTGGCATCCTGTTTGACCCTGAGCTGAGCTTCCGATCCCATATCCTCTCCATTACCAAGACTGCCTACTTCCACCTCTGTAACTTT